>NC_141697.1:438887937-441447937 GCF_964263255.1 Lissotriton vulgaris | reverse complement strand
TTTTTTAATGCAGACCAATCCAGCAAGGTCAACAAAACAAATACAGGAGGCATTGCCCCATCCAGAGTAAGTGAATACATTGAGATTACCACACACATTTTGAATAGGGGTATGTAAGATCAATTGAGATCCTTCTCCCTTCTGCCAGTTGTTTTTAATAGTGATTGAAAAGTTTTTCTGGGACGCTACCATATTGAAACTGACAAGTGGAGCATCTAACGGCTACGAATAAGGTGTGTGATAAAATGCCTAGACAATTTATAAAGGGTGTGAGTAGTAGTTGTATATAGAATAAATGCCCAGAGAATAAGACAAGTGGGGGAGGACAATGGATGCATATTCCCAACCATAAGGCCATTTGAATGCCGTGAGTGGCATTCAAATAATAATATAAAAAAAGGAAATGGAATATGAAGATGTGAGAAGGGGATTTATATTAGGAGTGGGACCCACAAATGATGAGCACAGGTTGATAAATATTGATGAAAACAAATGAATTTACATGAAGCCAAGAAGTAGGACTAGGATGTTATAAGCCTAGGATAGGCATGAATACTGTTTGTAATGTATATTGCAAAGAATGATTAGTGACTATGTTCTATTTTTTGTAATTCATTCCAACAGATTGTTTTTAAATTTGTCCTGAGGAAGGTGGTGCGCACAGCAGGATCCACCGAAACGCGTCGACATTTTTTATGTTATTTTATTGTGTAAAATGTTTTAATGATGTTTTCCTATATATGTCTGAAGACAAAGTGATTATTTGTATAAATTGTTATGTTGATCTGATGTATGTTATGTATTAAACTAAATGAAATCCAACCTTTTTACAAATACAATTATAGTACGAATTGACTTAAACTTGAATTCTGTGTGGCAGATTGATCCTGTCGTTTTTATCTGGTTTCATAAATAAAATGATGAGAGTATTCTTCTTGGTTACGCATTTACCTCTTTAACTCTTTAGATTGTAAGTGCCTTTTGGGGTTTCGCTTCTAGATAATGCATTCTCATTGCTGAATGATTGCTGAGTACATTGTGGTAACCCTATAGATCTAGCGTTACACATCCCAGTGAGGTAAGATCCCATTGTAATCGAATAATTATTACAACCAAGGGAACCATTTGTTTTCACTTAGAAAAATGTTGCCCAGCCATTAAATCTAGATGCACTTATTGTGGCATGGTTGGTCACTTTTCAAAGGTCTGTAGAAGAAGATTAAACAGGAACAAAAAGAATTCAGTGAACTGTATTGATGACAAGAAGGAAGATGACATGGGTAATGATTCAGGTTCTGATGATGGTATCTTATGTTTAGAAGATGCGTGTGATTTCAACAATGTTGTATTAAACATTAATACTACTGAGAAAAAGAACCCAATTTGTGACATTGACATAGGTGGTGTTAAAATTAAAATTGTACCAGATTCAGGTTCGCCCTGGACTATTGTCCAAAGAGGTGTATGGGAGACGGAATTTGCACATGTTATTAAGCAAGAGTTGATTCCACCAGACATTCAACCAGTCACTTATACAGGTGAGAAAATCCCTATGGTAGGTTATGTGGAAGAAATTTTCAGATTCAAAGACAGATCTACCAAAGGGAAATTATACATTGCTGTAAAGAGCCCATCTGTTTTGGGATGGATTGACCAAGGGGAATTAGGAATCATATTAAATTCCAAATCTCAGAACCAGGTCATGCTTATTGATGACATTAACAAAGATTTCAATACTAGCATGATAGAACAATTTCCTAAAGTATTTACAGGAGAAGTAGGTTAACTTGAGAGTTTCATGCATAAAATAATTTTAAAACAGAATGCTGTTCCTGTTAGTCACAAAGCAAGAAATATCCCAATGAGTATTCGAGAAAATGTCATGGAAAAGTCGGATAAATTAGAAAAGAAGGGGATTATTGAGCCTATTGAAAGCTCTGAATGGTTGGCCCCATTGGTTATTGCCCGGAAACACGATAATCGTTTATGCTTATGCATAGATTTAAGAGAACTCAATAAAAATATCATAATTGACAAATTTCCGTTACCGAAAATCGATGAGCTTTTGTCACAAACCAGAGACATAAAATGGTTTTCTACCATAGACCTGACATCAGCTTTTCATCAGGTACTATTACACGAGAGCAGCAGAATTTTAACGGCATTTATCACAGCTTTTGGGTGTTATCGTTTTATAAGGATGCCTTTCAGCCTCGCTTCTGCTGCTGCCGTGTTTCAATGACTTATGCATAAATTGTTTAAAGGTATAAGTGGCATTACTTATTTTCAAGACGACATATTGATTATGGGGAAAGGTCTACATGCACATGATGAAAAGTTGAAAATTGTCCTGGGAAAATTGATGGAAACTGGTCTTACTGTAGAACTTAAAAAATTTAAATTCAGAATGAGCTCTGTAGTGTATCTGGGTCACCAAGTTAGCGGAAATGGTATTTCGCCAAAAAGGAGCTTGATGGATGCAATTGAAAAAGCCCCCTCACCCTCATCTAGAGAAGATGTTAGATCTTTCCTAGGATTAACTGAGTTTTATTCTAAATTTGTGAAAATTTTGCAACAAAAACGTATAATCTTCGACAATTGTTAAAAGTCAAACAGGAATTTGAATCACTTGGAACGTGATTTTCAGAGTATCAAAAATGATCTAGCATCTGCATTTCCTCTTCAAGCATTTGACATTCGAGCACACAACATCTTAACAACAGACGCCAGTGGAAGAGGACTAGGAGCTGTGCTTTCACAGGTAAACAGTAGTGGGAAAGAAATAACTATTGCTTTTGCCTCACGATCTATATCACCATCTGAAACGAAGTACTCAGTAATTTGTGTGGGGCACCAGATTCACACTCCGAACAGACCATAAGCCTTTACTTAAAGTACTGACATCAGAAGGACTACTTAAAGCTACTCAAAGGATTGCAAAGATGAGTTTAAAACTGTTGGATTTTACCTACGATGTAGTGTATTTACCTGGAAGAAACAATCACGTTGCAGACTATTTAAGCAGATCTCCCATAAAATAAGAAAATATTTCAGTCTTGGATCATGATGAATGTAGTGTGGCCATTGTTTATGAAAATGTCTATGCTATTACTAAAGAAGATTGGGACAATGCGTATTCTCAAGATGTTAGTTTGTCAAAAGCCATGGATTTCATCATCAAAGGATGGCCTGGAAAAAATGATTTACAAGATGATTTAAAAGCTATGTGGGAGATTCAGGAAGAATTGTCTATTCATGATTCAGGATACATTTGCAGGGTACTCACGAAAATCTTGGAAATCAATCATGAAGGTCATTTAGGCATTTCTAAATTAAAATCAAGAATGAAAATGCTTTATTGGTGGCAAGGTATGGACAAAGATACAGAAAAATGTGTGAGGAAAAGTCCAATCTGTCTTGATTCTGACAAGTCATTAAAAGTATTAAGATTGTCACTTGGGCTAAAAACAATTCCTGAGAATCCATGGGAAACTCTCTGCATTGACTGTAGGTCCTATAGAAGACATGAATGGGAATAATAAACATGTTTTAGTTATTATTGAGGAATTTTCAAAATGTCCAGAAATTGACATAACTGAAGATTTCAATAGCAAACGTGTTGTACAGTTCTTAGAAACTCTATTTATTCGTGAAGGAATACCTAAAGAAATATTAAGTGATAATGGCCCACAATTTTCACCTGAAAAATACACGAGGTTCTTGGAGAGAAACGGAATCCACAAAAAACATTCTCCAGTTAATAATCCTGCAGGGAATGGTACTGTTGAAAGGTTCAACAGAGTTATAATGGGCAGTATCCAGGCAGCAATTAATGTTGGAAAGAATTGGGAGAAAGAACTGATGAACACAATATGGACCTATAGAATCACTCCCACAAATACAGGTTACAGTCCCTTCAGAATTTTATGTGGAAGAGAGCCTTTTTGTAAAGATAATGTAGCATAGAACACAATGAAAATTCACAGCAAATGGTCTCCTGCTGTGGTAAGATCTAATTTAAGGAAAATGCATGATTCTTACAAAGGCAATTTTGATACGATATATAATCTGAAGGATATCAAATTAAAAAGGGGTGATTTGGTGAAAGTAAAGTTACCTTCTAAGGTTAAAAAAGGTTTGAGCAGATTTTCATCACCTTTAGAAGTTGTTATGCCTTACTCTAAATCTGCTAAATTGAGTGATGGAAAAGTTTGGCATTACAACAGAATGTCATTATATAAGAAGGATGATTACAGAGAAGTCAGTAAGGACAAATTATATGATTCAAACAATGTTTCACAGATAGATTGAATATGGGATGAAGTGTTAAATTCTTCTCAAGAGAATTAAATCTATAAATCCATGTACATCCAATCATCATTCTACAAGTTCTTCAGACTATTATAATGTTTGTGATCAGCCTTCAAGCTCCGCGTGTACTACTTCAAAAGTGACACTAGTTGGAAGACCTGTTAAAGTGCCAGTTAGATTTAGAAGTTATGTCATGTAGTTTATTTTATTAAGAAGGGGGTAGGTGTGTCTAGGAAATAGATGATGCTTGTATTTTGATGCTTGTATTTTCTTTTATATTATTGTATGTTTCTCTTATATTATTTTAGCATATTAATTCAGTTATGGAGTTGTTCTTTACTTCTGTTGCATATTTATGTGTTTGTTATTTTAGATAAATGTAAAGGAAGGAGATGTGGCATTCTTCCTATGACTTCAGGTAAGGTGATTCTATGTTACCTCAGTGTGTTCTAGAACTATTGTAGGCCTAGCAGGATTATCAGTTAGCTTGCATCCTAGTAAGGAGTGTATTGTGTACCTACTTGATTTAATGATATTTAACTTAATCGTCCTGGTGCAGCGGTCATCGTTACAACGGGGACTCCCAACATAAGCACATTCTATGATTTGAACCTCCAAACAATGCACACAAATACAAAAATAAGTGTACATCAAACAAATGCTCAAATATCACAATCAAATATAGAAAATGTTTTTAAAATGTTCAATGTTGCTTCTTTATTTGTTTATACCTTTTCAACTTTAATGTATGAATTGTAATAGTATTTATTTTTGCACAACTGTTGTGGACTCCCTAAGTAGGCCTTGCCGACCCCCAGGGGTCCTTGGACCACAAGTTAAGAACCACTGGTCTAGCTAATGTCACTTGGACCCACTCAGTGTAAAACAGTGGCTGTAACGATAGTTGCAATCTATATTCTATGCATTTTAAGCCACATAATAAGCCATCAGTATAACAGCAGAATGCGTGGCTATAGTTGCAACGTATTTTCCATTTAAGTAGTAGACCAACTACTTCCAGATATGTAGATAGTGACCTAACCTTAAATGTTATACATAATGCACACAGCAAAATTGGAATGCTAAAGCAAATGTGTTCATTTGCGAGCCACAACCATCGATTTCCAAAGTCTACTAATCAATTCCTTAAACTAACGTCCCCCCCTGCAGCAGGGGAACACTTTCTGCTCAGAATTGACCCGCAGAGACGCCAGAGCAGACCCGGATGCTCGAGATTACAGCCTTGTAATTTGCAAGGGAGCCAATGAGGCAATAAATCGAGCAGTGACACGCTGGAACAGCCAGGGTGGAGAACAGAGGAGGAAGGAAAAATACGTGCAACGCCAAAGGGCGCTATGGTGCTGTAAAGGGCCAAAGGACACAGGCCAATCGAGTTACCCTCGGCTCTGGGGTGATTAAAGGAGTCACATAAAACTGGTAGAGGTGCCTCATAAATAAATGTGCTTCTGGATAGAAACGTGTTGTTTGAAAGTTTAACGCCGTAAGGCAATACCACCTCTTTTAATACTTGCGCTTTTGGCACAGAGCGGTAATAACTATCATGTAAAACGTTGACTTTAATCAAACCCTTGAACATTTACCAAATTAAATTGCATTTAACCTTTAAACACTCGCACTTTAAGGTTCACCCCAGAAAAACATGCTTTGAAAACACTCAGAGTGTTTCCTCCTGTCGTAAAGTGGACTTTTACACCAGAAACAGCTCTTTTGATATATTTAATTCTTGAGCTTTAGTAAACTGTAGTAAAGTGCTCATTCTTCAACCATTTGCACTTTCTGCGCATTGTAGATTGATCTCCCGAAAACGCGGGTACTTTTAGGACATCGGCGCGCTCTACAGCGCATAATGTACGCACTTTTAGCACCACAACATGATTTCAGTTTCACAACATTAATATTCACGTCTACGCATATAAGCGATATTCACCTCATAAATAGTTGTACTTCTATCACAGTAGAGTAACTGACCCTTCAATTCTTTCTCACCGTCAGCACAGTCACAGCCGTTTCAACTCGGAAATATCTGAAATTATCGAATTTTCTGAACGGTTTTACGACAAGGACTGTCACTTTAAGCACACTAATGTGCTGTGTTTGCCTTATTATACTCGTCTTCAGTTTTATCATGTTCTATCCACATTCACCTAATAGGATTACGCCCTGAAACACTGGATTTATTTCACCCTCATTGTTAATTCACGAGGTTAAACAGCTTTGTGGCAGGCTGCTAGCACTTCCACCAAATTGAGGTTACTTTTTTTTTACATAAATGCCTATTTTAGTTGGCACACTGGGAGGCTGCCAAGGTCCGAACACTTACATGCAAACTCATTAATGTTTACCTTATAAATACGTTAAGGTAATGTTCATCCCTTTCACGCAATAAAATATCTTTCACCACAATATTTGCACTTTTAGCACATCGAGCTGATGTTTACATCTTTCACATTGGTGCTTTTATGGCATTAATCTATATTAAGTGTATCGCTGGCACTTTCTGCTTGCGCCTGCAGCCGCCGCCGCCCCGGCGCTGCCCGCCCGTCTTGATGCGGTTCAGTGGCTTCATGATCACACAGGTCTGGTGCCTGTCGGACAGCCCGTGGGCCAGTTCCGTGTTCTGCATGAGCAGTCCCTGTCGCTTCTGCAGGCCAGCTGCTGCTGCTGTTGAGACGCTGACACACTCCGGCTTTCTGCTTGGCGCCACCAGCCCTCCTTCCAGGGACGACCACCGTCTCTGGAGAGTTCATATGGGAAATTATCTTACGGTGGCTTGGTTTTCCTCTTAGACCTATTTTCGAGGTCTTATTTCGGTTAATTATTTAATACATCAGCTTGATAAGGCTCACGCCTTGGGTGACTGCCGCCCAAGTCCTCATAAAATTAAAAGCGCGCGCATTTCTCTGAATGCGAGTGCCTTGAGGAGCCGCACCGGCGCTGGAGCGCGCGCCCAGCGAGAAAAAGTGACACGCCCAGCCAGGCATAGCGCGGGATAATACATTTCACGGCTCAGGTCATGCCACGTATATTTGTCACCTGCAACTGCTGCCGTGTTTATGCGGCAATGCAATTCTTCCACTATTGTTAAATCCATGTTTCATCGGTATATTGTTGCACGTCAAACATTATTATGCCAGACAACAGTGGTGCCAACGCCTTTTTTTTGTTATTAACTCTTTTGATTGGAAGAAAAAAGGTTGTCATTACAACAGCTCATTACAATAGGTAGTAGAGCAGTTCTCAGAATCCAGGGGTGATGTACATTATGTTAAGTATCCTTGAGTCATGGCTTACAAACAGTGGCGGATGGTGACATTTGAAAGTGGTGAGGCATAAAATGCTGGTCAAAGTGTACTGCCTGAACAAACTTAAGGAGGTTCAGGTGTTTTCCCCCCAAGAAAATTTTGAAAAAAGAGTGGGAAAATGGTGCATTTTCAAGCAAATTTGAGAAAGCAGGAAGGTCAATAAAGCAATTGTGAAAGTGCAGTTATTACATTAATGCAGTTTGCATGCAGCTCTTAGATGACAGTTAATAGCTCACTGTTGTATGTTAGGATTTTAACTTACAAACTGCAAGTAAGAAAACAGGTTAATGTGCCTGCTGCAAAGACCATGTACCTGATGATGATCACAAAATGCACATGATCTAAATAGGTCAGCGTGTCGCTGCTTTTGACAGAGAGATCCTTTTGTTCTTTGAGCAGGCACATTAACCTTCTGCGCTACCTTTCCATGAGTCAACAGTTCCACTAGACAAAACTCCTTCCACATGTAACATGAAGGAAGTATGAGTTCTATCCAGCCAGGACAGAGGAAACATGCACTGAACAAAAGGAATGGGCAGGAAGACAGAGTTCACAGAGGGAGACAGGAAAGGTCGATCTAGCTGGACACTGGGAAGTGTAAAATGGATATCAACAGCTTATGTCTATCCAATCTAACTGAATCACTGCACGGAGTGAAGAAATCCCCATATCTGTCTGTCCTATCTCACTGCATCACTGCACGGATTGGAGAAAACCACTGATCTGTTCGTCCAATCTCACTGCATCACTGCATATAATAAAGAAAGTCACCAAGAATTACTAGCCTAACGTATCACCACATCACTTCATAGCTGAAACAATGCATCCCAGCATTTCAGTCCTTCTGCATCTCTTTAAAACCCCAGGGCATAAAGACAGTTTTCAGTATTACAATCATTTTTTCTTGCTGCACTATTTCATAGACTATGCAACATCTCCCCGTATTTCCATTGTTCGAGTTCACTGCATCACTGCAGATTTTATAGAACGCTTCCATACATTTATGTTTCATCCGAAGCATCAATGCACAGAGTAAAGACCTTTCAAACATGTCAGTCCTTGTACACCATGTCACCACTGCACAGAGCTAAGAACATCATTAGACATTTATTACTTTCTAACTGATGCTCTACATCCAGGGCTCGAGTTGAGGTACCACGCGGGTGGACGGCGTCCCCCCACTTATTTTACTGGGGGGACACCGTCCCCCCAGCCAAACAGCTGGACTTCACTCTTTGGCCTCTCTGGGAAGAGGAGCTCGGCACCTTTCGTGACATCACTTCCTGCCTTGACGTCACTTCCGGTGACAGCGTCCCCCACTTCTTTTTTTAGGACTTGTGCCCTGTCTAAATCTACACAGAATATGTTACATACCCGGGTATCACTCCTGCAATCTCACTGCACCACTGCATGGCATAAGAACGTACTACATAATAATTTGCTACTAGCTTACTGTACTAATGCATGGAATAAAAAACAATGCAGGCTTCCCAACCCTATCTCTCTCCATAACTGCCCAGGCTGTAAACCATCTTCACGCATTTAAATCCATCTAACTGACTCTCCACTACACAGAATAGAGAGCATCCACAGGCATTTCTTTCCTTATATCTCACTGCATTACTGCACACAATAAAGAACATCACTAAAATCCTCCAAACTGCATCACTGCATGCAGTAAAGGACACACACTGTTTTTGTTTACCCCAGACAGTGAAATTAAAACCTCTCAAAATGGCTATCAAAATAGATGATGTCCCTCAGAAGGAAAGTGTTTTCCTCAAAATGAAGTGGCCCTCAAATAAAAAGCGTTTGTTTTCTGCTCAACAGATATTATTTTACCACAAGACTCAGCTGTGTGCTCTGTAGGCTTTTTGCTCTCATAGGAAGGTATTTACTTAGAAAGCACGTGTTTGTCCCAGATAGTTTAACAGTGCTTTCTAAAACGTAATTTTGGTCCTGAAAACGTGGTCAATTTGCCTCAAAACCTGAATTTACGCTTTCAAAGGACAGTTATTTGCCTCATGAGGTAGGTGTTTGAATGGATTGTGGGTGCTTGCCCTGAAACGTTTTTCATTTAACCCCTTCGCTACGGCGGCAATTCCGCCGCAGCGCTAGGGGGGGGTCCAAGCGGCGCTCACATGCTCGTGACGGAAACACTCTGTCACGAGCCTCGGTGGAGCTGTGCTCATGACGGAGCGGGTCCGTCATGGCCCCGCCCGCTCAATAGAACGTGCCACGCAGGCGCGCCGAGCGGGCCATGATGGAACCGCTCCGTCATGAGCACAGCTCAACCGAGGCTCGTGACGGAGCGGTTCCGTCACGAGCATGGAAGCGGTTAAATGTAGAAACTTACAGTAAACATGAATGAGTGTAAAATAATTGGTGCGGGCCACGGTACATAGTTAAGGGCAGCAGCGTGGTTCCCAGTGTGAATTTGAGCGGCAAAAAGAACATGGGGGGCCGTGAGGTGCGGACCCTTCCGGTGACATATTGGGTGCAGTGAGGGGGCCACAGGTGTGCGCGAGCCCTCCTTGGCCTGGCGTCATGGGAGTCGAGCTGCCCCTCGCCCCAGTGGCCGGCAAGCAGTCGGTGTGCAGGAGTTACTGGGGAGTCCGGGTTAAGTGTTAAGTGCGCACTGCGCAGACAAAACAAAGTCTGTGTGTCTCATCTATTTGTCGTATTCGAAATAGATTGGACACACAGATTTTGTTTTGTCTGCACAATGCGCACTTAATACTTACCCTCCGAGGCCTAACTGAGGCAGGCCGCAGCCAGGCAGGCTTATACAGGTGCCAGTTGCCAGACAATTGCGGCCCCCCCAAGACACACTACAATCAGATGCCACCCACCCCACACACACGCCCCATTGCTGTACACACAGTCACTGTCTATGACTCACACTGTGTAAAAAAAAAAACTTACATTGGAAAGAAGTACTGTACTTGTCTTGGAAGTGTGTACTAAACAGCGGCGAGCCAAGCACGAGGTCTACTGTAGTCTACACACAACACTCTCTCGTCTCGTGACTCGTCGTGGCACAGGCACTAGCTCGCCATTCGCTGTGACGTGCCAACAACAGAGTAGAGGAAATGGCCAATCCACTGCATGGCTTCGCATACACCATGGTGTGATTGGCCATACAGTGCGGCACTGAGCACCCACGCACGGCAGCACCATCTGCAGTCTGTGCAGTGACTCTCAGCCAATCCTGGCGCAGTGCTACTGCGCCAGGATTGGCTAAGAGCAGGGTCATTGCCTGCCCATAATGCGACCCGGGGGCCCGGGTCCCTGCCAGTCTCAGACTCACAAATTTAGGGAGGACAAAGTAGTACTGCCTGTGCGCATGCGCGGGGCAGTACTAAAAAATACTAGTCCTAAAATTGACATGCGCACACTGCTGCAGCTGCTGGCTATTTCTGCATTCTGCTGAGCTGTCACTCACTGCCGCAGCCCCGCCCCCACACCCTTCCGCGGCACGATGTCCAGTTCAGTCGGGCTTTTCCCGGCAGAGCTCTCTCCGAGAGGTGAATCACGAGTGCGCTCTCAGAAATAATTTTTAAAATCGAATGCGAACGTGTCTGAGCAGCATGACGGTCGTCCACATGGCTAGTGGGGCAATGCCCCAACGCCCCCAATGGACGCACCGCCACTGCTTACAAATGATTTCTCATTGTGCACTCCCCTTCACAACTGCGGCTGATCCGCCCTGTCCCTCCCCGTGCCCAATTCTACTGTGGGAAAGATAGAGATTTCGTCCCTATACGCATTCCATGAGGCCCACTTTCGATCCCATTTTTTTGGGCATCCTCTGTTTCTAAATACATCTTTTCCCACTATCATGGATCTATCCATGTCTGTTTCCCACTTCCCCATTGATGGTATGTCCCCTGCTCCCCTTTTTTTGAGCAATGTTGTGTTTGGCTAGTGTCAACCCTGTGATGTTGGGCCTCTGGCCCACATTACATAGTTAGTTGACACATACAGCAGGCAAGGTAGTGTGGTAACTGGACACGAGCACGTGCACCCCGGGCCCTTTTATTAGCAGGGTCACGTCACTGGTGACACCCGTGATGGATGGGTGTGGGGGTGTAGTGTGTCCAACCCTCGAGGGAGTAGCAGGCGTTACAACTTCCTACGGGACACTAGAATGTGTCTCGCAGGACATTACATTCCTCACCAACTTTATTGAGGAACAAACAAAGTGTTAGTCCAACCTGTGGGGATAAAACAAACAGTTAACTAGTTACCACAGGGCCCATCAGTATCTAGAGTCAGGTGACAGGACAACAGCAGACCTGGGCTGGTGACTTTGCTTGCAGCAGAACCTTCTCGGCGGGCACCCGTAGTTTAACCTGAGGGGCTCAGGACACGACCGCTGGCTCGGAGACGTCCGCTGCATACTGTCAGTTCGCTGACGATAACATGTCTTGCTGCCTTGCCTGGATTCCACTTTGCTGACGTCGGTGATGGTCTGTGGTGGGTTCTAATAGCTCTTTGTAGTGGGTTGCGTCGTGAACATGGATGGAGTACCAAGGGAGAATTCACAGAGGTGTTGCTGGGCCGACTGTCTCTGTTGAACTGCTTGGCCGTGACCGGTAACCTGTCGATGGGGCAGAGTCTCTTCTCGCTCTCCCACCTGGGGAGGCCCGTTGTCGGGGTTTCTGCGGGACTGTAGGAGGACTGCGCTGAGGGCTGCTGGTGTGCCGTCTGGGGGAAGCTGCAGGACCGCTGAGGAGCCGTTACTTAGTCGCACGCACAACTCTCACGGGTGGATGAGTCTTGGCCAAGTCTTGCACTCGCTGCTGTGGTTCCAGTGTAGGTCAGGTTCCCAGGTGGCTTCTGATTTGTTTTGGTCGGCTGGTGTGGCAACAGCGTAGGACTCCAGTCCCCATGTGCTCTGGTAATGGTGTTTGACGCATGTGCTGATGGCTGGCGTGGTGGTGGTTGCCAGCCATTTGGTGAGTCGGTATGACAGGTGGTGGTGAATTGCTGAGAGAGTTCGGATGGCAGGAGGGACTTAGCAGCCAGGTGTCTCTGCTTCGTTGAAGTTGATCTTCGGTGGCGGCTTGACACGTAGAGTGTACGGATCCTCTCTTGCCTGTTGTGGGACCACTCCCGACTCCATCTTGAGGCAGTGTGAGGTTCCGTGACAATTGTAAGTGGTGTTTTAACTCGCACGAATACGGTCGAGTCTAGTATCTATGAACCGCAAATGACGAGTTTTGTAAGTGTGCGCAGTTTCGCTGTGCTAACTTAAACCGTTCGTTTGTTATGTGGGTTTGTCATCTGTACCCACGGGTTCCATCTTAGATACGGCATCCATTTTGTCTCTTGCCCTCAAGTAGCCAGCGAACGGACGCTGTCCGCTTCGCGACCCTGGGACTCCCAAGATATTTGCGGAAGACACATGTTCTTTGAAAGTGTCTTTATGACGAGGGGGATGCTACTGTAAGGCAGATGGCGCCGCTCGAGGCTCATCTTGCCGCACGGGCTTATTGTCTCAGTCGTGCATCTCATTAGGCACGTCCCTTTGATGCCTGTATCTCGTGCTTCTCGACACTCCCCTTTTACACCCTTTCCGATCTCCCTACTGTCTCCGTCTTCCTCTGCACCTGTCTTCGTTCCTATTTCGATCTACTTTACTGCTGATTGGAATTTGCTAATGGTGGGAAGATGGGTTTTTACAGTTGGGAACCGCCAAATGTTTCCGCACTTATGTTCCGGATCTTGTGTGTTTCAAAGTGATCTAAGCGACCCCTCTGAGAGCGACTTGTGGGAACCAGGTTGTAAACCATTGTGTATCATGTTATCCTATGGGTAAAAACTGTATAAAAGGAGCGATCCACAAATACAATTTGAAGCAGTCTCCCCGAACTACACTCGATGTACTTCCTGTGACTTCTGTGTTCCCTGCAGTAAATAAACCTTGACTCTTTGACGCCGAAGGAAGTGTCCCGTGTCTCTGTGACTTGTACGCCGGAGCAGGTTACCCACGAAGGTTTCAGGTGTTGTGCCCTGGCACCGCTGGGTCCAAAGAACCCAGTCCTTCAGTTGGCGCCCAACGTGGGGCCTGCATCAGTGGTACCGGTCCAAGCCCGACGATCGTGAGGAACTTCGTGTGAAATCTCCGAGGGAAGGTGCACCCCGCTTCATCGATCCTGTTGTCGAAATAAGTGGCCCGAAGACTTTTCCCGCGAAGATTCCCGCCTCCTAACGGCTGCGACGGACTGCTGCCCTGACTGTAGACCTGTTTTGGCGCCTGGCGTAGACCTTGGTATAGCGAGACGATTGACGGGCCTTCCTGAGGACGCCATTGATCTTTGAGTTAAGTATTTGTGGGTCGCTCCCAGAGTTCTTGGTTGTAGACACTTTAGCGGGTGTCTTTGTTGTACACGCTGTGTGAGTGTTTTTGTCGGTGACACTTTGCTAGCGTACTTTGTTGTTGTTGTATTTGTTTGACGACTGCAGCCGCCAAAGACCGAGGGTTTAGTTCTTTGCTGGGACTTGGTAAATCCCGAAATCCCGTAACCCTTGAAGTTTGTGAAACTCGGCTAGTGTGCAAGATGCCTGGTCGCAGTACTTTGTTCAGTTGCTTTAGACCTTGTGGTGCGGATTCCCTGCTGGAGGACTCGTGTCCGATACCTCCGGTTGGAACTCCTACATATGACTTATATAGCAAACATGGGCTAGGCCCGATTGCTTTTAACGATTATTGGATCAAATATACAAAGAAAGACGGCGATCTTCGTTGGCCACCTCACGGTAGCTTCGAAGCGTCGATCTTAGATAATTTGGAAATAAAGTTGTTCGAACGTAAATCAAGGCCGGCCATGTTTGATGCCTTTCGGTTCTGGCGCAAAGAAGCCCGACAGAAAGAGATCAGACAAAATAAACGTAGTCAGCGAGATACTGTTGCTACTATAGTGAAGAAAGCTGAGCAGTTTCAGCGTGATAAGGAGGATAAGGATAAGGAAGTGTTTGAGAGATTACAGCGTATGTCCATAGACAAATGCTATCCTGTTTTGCCTACGGAGTCGGATAAGAAGGAAGAGGCAGTTGAGGATTCTTTAATGTCCTATCTTATGAAGTCGCCACCTCCGTACGTACAGGGTACCGCAGCTCCTGTGGTCCCTGCCGTACCTGTTCTTCCACCTGTTATTCCTCCACCAGTTCCTCAACCTGCACCTGCTCTTCCGACTGTTCCTGCTCCTTTGCCTATTTCTATTCCTACTGCTCCTCCGCTTCCACATACTCATGTTCCCGCTACTGCTCACGCTACTGCTCCTGTGTTGTTAACCCCTGTTGCTGCTAACGTCTCTACTCCTTCTCTTGTTAGTCCTGTGTCTTACTCTTCTCCCTCTACTCGTAATCGTGATTCTCCCCTTGCGACAAACTTCTTTCAGTCGCTCGGACCTGTTTTTGGGTCTGCAGGTTCTGATGGTCCACAGAGACGTAGCCAGCTTCCTGGTAATAGAGAACGTGTTGCGCTATACAATATGGCGATGGGTTGGATGATAAACCCTGTTAGAAATCCACCTCGTGTTGTCCTCGAAACGTTTGATCAATTCAACATACCTACTCAGAGATATGTGTTTGATGAAATGTGCAAGTTCTTACATGATCAGATAGCGGCCAATGCGCCTGACGAGGTGCTGACCGCCCTGTCTGAACTCCGGCTTCAGTTCGCAACTGGACTGATAGTCGACACTAATGTCCGACGTGCTATTGAGCGGTTGCTATCTCTTCGTCCCGCTCCTATTCCTCATGCATTGTTCGTTGAGGACATTGAACAACGAGATGGGTCTGGCCAATATCCTATGCGTGAAGTTCCGCCAGTTTGGGTACCCGCTGATAATACTAATGCTAATGCTCCAATACCAGCACATTTCCAGAGAGTGTGGATACACCTCCCTTGGAAACGATCGGAAGTGCTTCAGGTGAAACAAACTTTGCCTGATCCTCGCAAAAATCCTGCGGGGTATTACAAAGAATTATCGCAGCTCGTAGACGCTACGATAATGAATCTGGCCGATATCGACATGTTGTTTGGCAATGTCGTACCGCAACCGGTATGGGCCAAGATTCGTCACCAAGATCACGCGAATGAATTAGGTGGTGATTGGGCTGCCATTACAGCGGCAGACGCTGGACAAGTGGCTGCTACTAAACCCGATCAGTTGATTGAACTTCTTCCCCAGCGAATCATTACATTAATGAAAACGCTTATGCCAGCTATGAGGGTAAATTGGGACAAGTTGTCAGCCTGTAAGCAGAAGAAAGATGAGAGTGTTTCAGACTTCTTTACGAGGTTCGAGGAAACATTCGTCGATCATAGTGGGCAGGATATGGGTACTGAGGGTGGACAGAGGTTGTTTGTGGATAAATTCGTATCGAACTTATTGCCCGACTTGAGCCATAAATTGAAAAATTCAGAAAGTTCATGGGCCGTTTCTACCTCAGCTCAGATATTGGCTACGGCACAATATTACGAAAATAGAGAAAAAGAGGAAAATGACCGTGCCGATAAAAAGACGAAAGAGCTGAAAACTAAAGTGTTGTTACAACAAGCATATCCGCCGCGTTCTAATCAGAATGCGCCTCAGCAGAATAGATCGCAGTCGCAATCGAATCGATCGCAGCCGCGTAATGATTCATCTTTTCAGAGATCTTCATTAGGGTACAATCAATGTGCTTATTGTAGACAGGAGGGACACATTAAATTCAATTGTCCTGCTTTAAATGACCGTAGTGGTGGTAATTCGTCTAGAGGAGGTCGTGGTGGTGCACAGCACGCATCACGTGGTAGAGGTCGTGGTGCTCAGAATGATCGCTCTGACCATTCATCAAATTCTAATAACTGTTTCGATCAACGTGGATCATCGCAAGGACGATCTGCGCAGTACAATGTAGACGATTATTACGTCGATCAGGGAACTGACGATAGTAATTACTAGGACAGCCGAAGACAAGGAGAGGGAGTGGTATCAGTTCCGGTTGATCAGAGAGGGCCTTACGTCGCAGTTGCTACATCGGGCGTCGTTGAGCCTTTTCTGTTGGACACTGGTGCAGCGAAAAGTTCTATCATGCATTCGAAACTCCCTGGCGCACCTTTGTCTGGCTTAACAAATGTTTCCGTTGGATTCTCTGGCGCCCCCGTTAGCAATCCAGTTTCGCGCCCTTTGCCCCTTAAAATTGGGCCACGTGAGCTCGAAGCTCCATTGATTTTGTCTACTGGTTGTGGCGAAAATCTTTTGGGTCTGGATTTGCTTAAACGCTTGTATGCGACTTTGTATTGTTCTCCTGCGGGTGTAAAGCTTACGTTAGGAGAGAGGGTAGTCTCTCCCATGTACTTGTCCCTCGATAAGCTTCCACCGGAATTGAGTTCTCTTCCTGCATCTTTGTGGGCGACGGGTCCAAATGACGTGGGCCTACTTGATATCTCCCCTTATGTTGTTCAGTTGAAATCGAATGTGCGATTGCCACGTATTCCCCAATATCGTATCTCCCTTGATGGTGAACGAGCTTTGTTAGCGATCATCTATGATTTGATCGAGAAAGATGTCATTGAAGAAACTCGGGGAAACGTGTGCAATAGTCCTGTACTGCCCATTCTTAAACGTACTGATCCTACCAAACCGCCTGTTTATCGTTTTGTTATCGATTTACGGGAGGTGAATAAAATTGTGGTTCCTCAATTCCCTGTTGTGCCTGACATTACGGCGCTACTGACTCTGATTCCAGCTACAGCTTCATGGTTTTCGGTGATTGATTTGAAAAATGCGTTTTTCAGCATCCCGATTGCCGAAGAGAGCAGGGACCTTTTCGGTTTCTCTCTTGGTGGACGTAGCTTCCGGTTCAAACGCGCTCCTCAGGGCTACTGTGAAAGTCCATCGATTTACAGTCAAGCTTTGAAGGGTCAACTAGATGCGTTTAGGTTGCCGGTTGGTGCGGCTTTAATCCAATACGTCGACGACTTATTGGTGGCTGCTGATACTCAGGACATTTGCAAAATTGCTACAGTGTCGTTGCTGCAACATCTCTGTGAGTTAAATCACAAGGTGTCACCTTCTAAACTCCAATATTGTTGTCAAGAAGTAACCTACCTAGGTCACTTATTGTCAAAGGAGGGAAGGAGATTGACCCCAGAGAGAATTGCAGCGATTGCGCGCATGGCTGTGCCACAAACCCAAAGAGATGTGCGTGCCTTTCTAGGTATCACATCGTACTGCAGGCAGTGGATTCCTAATTTTTCATTGCTAGCGAAACCATTGGTGGCTCTTACGTGCAAGGATGTTTCGACTCCTTTACCATGGACGGAAGAATGTCAGAAAAGTTTTTCTGAATTACGTGATTCATTGTGTTCGGCTCCTGTGTTAGGTACCCCTGATTACAGTAAACCGTTCACGTTATATGTTCACGAGAGGGAAGGTTGTGCTTTAAGCGTCTTAACGCAACCTTTTGGTGGTAAGCAACGTCCATGTGCATATTTTTCCTCGACCTTAGACCCAGTAGCTAGAGCATTGCCGAGTTGTTTGAGAGCAACTGCGGCAGCTGCGGTCTCCATCCGACAATCAGCAGGATTGGTCATGGATAATATGCTTACGGTGATGGTTCCGCATGCAGTCGATACTCTTTTGAACCGTACGAAAACTCAGCACTTGACGAGTGCGAGGTTATCTGGGTACGAATTGACGCTCTTGGCAAGCCACATTCAGATAAAACGTTGTAATGTCCTAAATCCGGCAACTTTGTTACCAATTAGTGCAGAGTCAGATGCAGTAACAGAACATGACTGTTACTTGCGGACAGAGGAGGAAACAAAAGGTCGTGTGGACCTTAAAAACACCCCATTGGAAGACCCGGATGGCATCCTGTATGTGGATGGGTCATGTTTTAAATTGCCGAATGGTGATGTGACTACTGCTTATGCTGTGGTGACATTGAATACTGTTGTTGAGACTGCGAGATTGAATCAGAATTCTGCCCAAGCTGCAGAGCTGATCGCTCTTACTAGAGCATGTGTATTAGCAAAAGGTAAACGTGTGAATGTGTACACCGATAGTCAGTATGCTTTCGGTGTAGCGCATAGTTTCGGACGATTGTGGCGAGAACGTGGTTTCTTGACGTCACATGGCACGAAAATACAGCATGGCCAGCTTGTGAACGATCTTTTGGATGCATTGACTTTGCCTGCTCAAGTTGCAATCGTTAAATGTAGTGCGCATCGTAAAGTGACGGATGATGTTGGTCGTGGTAATGCGTTTGCAGATGAGATTGCTAAGGAGACTGCCCGGAACCTTAGCACTCGAATGTATGTGACGAATTCGGTTAGGTGGCCTACAGAATCAAGTATGTGTGAGAATACTATAGAGAGTGTGAAAGCAATTCAGAATGAGGCCACCGACACTGAAAAGATGAAGTGGAAAGAAAGTACGGGAAGGTTGGATGTGAATGGTTGCTGGATTGATTTGTCAGATCAGAAAAGATGGATGTTGCCTGATGCGTATGTACTGGCCGTTGTGCAAATGGCACATGGGTTAGCACATATTAGCGCGAAAGGTATTTGCAAGTTGTTGGCTGATGTGTGGAAGAATGATGGAATTACTAAGTGTGCTGAACGTTTGGTGAAGAATTGTATGGTGTGTATAATGTACAATCCTGGCAAAGGAACCCCAACTCCCCCTGGCAGTTTTGCTCCTCCTTTGTATCCCTTTGAGGTGATCCAATTGGACTTCATCCATATGGAGCGATGCAATAACCTGAAATACGTTTTGGTTGTGGTTTGCGCATTCTCCCGATGGATCGAGGCCTATCCCCTCAAAGACAATACTGCTTTGTCTACTGCGAAAATCCTACTGAAGGAATACTTTCCTCGGTATGGAATGCCTAGAGTCGTGTGGTCAGATAACGGAAGTGAGTTTGTTGGAAGTGTGATGAAGAGTGTGTGTAAGGGCCTTGGAATAAATCAGAAATTCCATAGCGCCAATCATCCCCAGTCAGCTGGATTGGTTGAAGGGTACAATGGCACCCTTAAACTAAAATTAGCGAAGATTCAAGCTACGACTGGACTTTCGTGGCCTGATGCTTTGCCTCTAGCATTACTGTCAACTAGGGCGACTGTACACTCCCGAATAGGGCTCAGTCCCTATGAAATAGTGTTCGGCCGTCCTGCGAATGTGTGGGGGGTTCCTAGGCCAGGAATATTCTCTGATCTTGAGTTTCCGATGTTGATTGATTACTTACATGACTTGACTGCTAAACTGAGGTTAATTCATCAACAGGTTTACGACGCCTTGCCGACGCAGACGGAGGGTCCAGGCCACCAGCTCCAGCCCGGAGATTGGGTGGTTACCCGAAATTTTTCACGAAAAAACAATCTGGACCCTCGCTTCACCGGACCTTACCAGGTGCTCCTGGCCACGAGGACTGCCGTTCGTCTTGAGGGGCGGAAAAATTGGGTACATGCTACCCATTGTAAGCGAGTCCCTATTCCTTTGTCGGCAGACCCGTGGGTAAGGAAAGGCATTGCGTCAACAGAAACAGAAACATTGCCGGCGTTTGTACCTTTTAGCGACGCACAGCTTGTTGGAGAACCCTCAGCGCAGCAGAAAGCCACTGTTGAACATTTGTCAGCAAGAGACTCAAGACCAGACCAACGAACTGATCAGCAGGACGCTGTCTCTTCGACAGATCCTTTGTTCGACGTGCAGACACGTCCCGGGAAACATCGATATTCTTTGCGATCTCACACTAAGGACAAATAAAAATTTGCTTGCTTTGCTGAAATTGATAACTGCAATATCTTCGTTTCCCATGATCAACTTTGAACATTCGTATCATTGAAAATTGTTTTGTATATATATATATATCAAGCTTCTTCCTTGTCCACAGCTGAGAAATATTGTGCTAATATATACATATTGTGTATTGAGGGCCGTAGGGCCGCGCGCGTACTTCCTTCTGGACAGTAGGTCTTGACACTAGGTTAAAGACCGTCGGTTCCTAGGAACTCCTGGGGATTGACTATTGCTGCACAGAACGAAGTGCGTCAAGAAACGTTGCGGACGGTCGTAGGGAAATGGCATTTTCGAAGCTGAATGATTTGGAAGGAGCTCAGGCATATAGAGTCAAGCTGCAGAAACTTAGTCGTACGAAATGTTTTGTATCCCAGTTGTTTGTTTTGTTTTTAACTGCTTCTGCATTTTTGGCGGGTGGGGTGTATTACACTATGTCTTACTTCTTACTTCCTACCCCTACTCCTACTCCTTACCCTAACATTACTTCTACTGCTTCTCCTCATTCCTTTCATATGTTACCAGAACACGAACAGGCTAGACGTGTAGAATTCCGCAACAATTCCTTTATCCAGCTCCTCCATCAGCATCAGTTAGTGGTTAACACTACTAATTGTTGGGTGTGTGGGTTGATGCCACATACTACGGGTAAGGGAATTCCATATCTGGTGTTACCGTATAGTTCCCAAGGGTCAGCTCGAGCATTCCAAACAATGCTTCGAAGCGCACTGGGTTTCCACCCCACTCCAGAACAACGTTCCCCCAACGCTGGTCCTACCTCGTATCAGTGGGTGGTATCGATGGCAATACAGGATTTAGAAGATGAGATCTATGATGCTTTTCTCATCCCTAAGGCAGAGGTACAAGCCTATAGGGCACCGAATAGAGGGGAATATAGTACGTTCACTAATGAAAAGCAGCTTAAAAGCTCGCCTCCAATATGGGTCGTACCCCACACTGGTAATCTTTGTATCGTGGGTCGTGGTTCGCAAGCCTCACTTGGAGTAAGTGCTTGCACTGAAAGTTACGTTTTGCCAATGTCCCCGTCCCCTGTGTTTCTGGCTGCCAAGGGTACATACTTTATCTGTCATGATCGTGCATACACATGGTTGCCCGCAGACTTCATGGGCTCATGTTTTGTTGCAAATCTGTTGCCTCCGACGTTTACTGTAGATGCCGATTACCATAAGACTAGAGTTGTACGAGGCGTAATTAGCGAAGAGGATACTGCCGGTCAAGAGGCAGGAGACTTTTTCAAGGGTTTCCTCCCGTTTTGGGGACCTATGGTTAATAGTAGGAACCTGAGACATTTGACTCGAGTGGTAGAATCGACAGCTAACATTACTGCCAGTGCCCTTGGTAATATCACCACAGAACTTCAGGCGGAGAGACTTATGACATTACAAAACCGTATGGTTTTAGATGTTGTCTTAGCAGATCGCGGTGGGGTATGTAAAGTGATCCATTCGAGCTGTTGCATTTTCATTCCAGATAATGCTCCTACTGTCTATCAAGCCATCTCGAAGTTGCACAAGATCTCCGAATCCATACACGTGGATGTAGGGGATTGGACGCTACTTGGTTGGTTTTGGGGCCTGGTGTCGACTTGGGGTTGGAAGATTCTGACGATCATCGGGGTTGTGGTAGTGTTCCTGTTCACGTGTTGCCTTTGTGTGCAGTGTGGTCCTGCCTTATGTGGCCTCTGTGCTACAACGTGTATGAGACAACCATCTGTTACCGAGGGGACTCGGTTGGACAGAGCTATGCTACAACGACATCTTGATGGTCTGATGAATATCGAGTATGATTCCGACTAGTGCTTGCCTACATGAGGGCAAAAGGAGCGTCTGAGGTTCCGTGACAATTGTAAGTGGTGTTTTAACTCGCACGAATACGGTCGAGTCTAGTATCTATGAACCGCAAATGACGAGTTTTGTAAGTGTGCGCAGTTTCGCTGTGCTAACTTAAACCGTTCGTTTGTTATGTGGGTTTGTCATCTGTACCCACGGGTTCCATCTTAGATACGGCATCCATTTTGTCTCTTGCCCTCAAGTAGCCAGCGAACGGACGCTGTCCGCTTCGCGACCCTGGGACTCCCAAGATATTTGCGGAAGACACATGTTCTTTGAAAGTGTCTTTATGACGAGGGGGATGCTACTGTAAGGCAGATGGCGCCGCTCGAGGCTCATCTTGCCGCACGGGCTTATTGTCTCAGTCGTGCATCTCATTAGGCACGTCCCTTTGATGCCTGTATCTCGTGCTTCTCGACACTCCCCTTTTACACCCTTTCCGATCTCCCTACTGTCTCCGTCTTCCTCTGCACCTGTCTTCGTTCCTATTTCGATCTACTTTACTGCTGATTGGAATTTGCTAATGGTGGGAAGATGGGTTTTTACAGTTGGGAACCGCCAAATGTTTCCGCACTTATGTTCCGGATCTTGTGTGTTTCAAAGTGATCTAAGCGACCCCTCTGAGAGCGACTTGTGGGAACCAGGTTGTAAACCATTGTGTATCATGTTATCCTATGGGTAAAAACTGTATAAAAGGAGCGATCCACAAATACAATTTGAAGCAGTCTCCCCGAACTACACTCGATGTACTTCCTGTGACTTCTGTGTTCCCTGCAGTAAATAAACCTTGACTCTTTGACGCCGAAGGAAGTGTCCCGTGTCTCTGTGACTTGTACGCCGGAGCAGGTTACCCACGAAGGTTTCAGGTGTTGTGCCCTGGCACCGCTGGGTCCAAAGAACCCAGTCCTTCAAGTGTGAAGGCGGGCACTCAGTGCTGATCTTCACCCATGGCATCTGCGGACAGGAGCAGGGAGGCCTCTTGACTTAGACCGCCTACGCTCGGGGACGGACGGTCGCCTGGGGAAGCGTTAGGATGAGACGCGGTTAGCGCTTGCTGCGGCTTACGTTTGGTTCACCCATGAGGCTGTATCCAGGGACGTCGATCCACCTTGGTGTCTGTCTGGTTTGTCAGGTTGTGCTCTTGGCTGGCTGTGAGTCCTCGGTCTTCTCCCTTTGTTGGTCTATTCAGCCCACCTGTGCTCATCTGGTCTTCGGGGTGACAGGGCTGTCACTCTCTTCTTTTCTTCGAGGGCGTTGAGCTTGGACCTCGAGGCGGCGCTGTCATGGCGCCGGCTTCTGCCTTTGCTCTGGCATGCTTGTCTGGACTAGTCACTTGGTGACATGCTCCTTGCTTGCTGGGCGACGTGACGCTCGGTCTTGTGTCGCTTTTTGTTGGAGCGCATTGTGCTGTGGCGGCCTGCCACGTGGGGTGTGCGACTCCTCTCTTGCCGATCTTGGGTCGCCGACCCCGTCTTGAGGCAGTGTGAGGGAGGACACCGTGTGTTGTCTTCGGTCTACTACAGGGCTTCGCTCGGGCGGCGGAGACGTGGGTGCTCGCCTATCTGCATTTAGCAGTGCTTCTGTGTGGAGAGGTCTCCTGGGTGCTGTCTGTGCAGTCAGGTTCACTGGTGCAGCTTTCTGAGCACTTCTGGCTTTACGTGCTCTTTGCGTGCTCGGTCTCGTTCTTGGACGCTTTTCTTCTGGCACTTGGTGTGCCTGTGGTGTGGTTGGTGGTTGTGCCTGTTCACCGGTAGGAGCGGGTGATGCGACCTCCTCCCTGGGGGTGGCGTTGTGCAGCCACGTGTGGCGCGTGCTCTGAACCAGTCTTTCTTGTGCTGTTGATGGGGACAGTTACCCTTGAAACGTCGCAGTCATTAGCTGACTGTCCATTCTTGCTAGTGGTGGTGGTCCGGGTGTAGCTCTAAGTTTCTTGTAGCTCCTTGCAGGGTTTGTCGGTCTCTCCCCCGTGCTTTGTAGAGGAGGCAGGCAGCGCTCTTGCCCATATGATGCTGGTTTGCGCTGGTGCAGCTTGGGGCTCTTAAGTGTGGTAGCTACTTGGAGACTTTGCTGTCTCAGAGGGTGTCCTTGCTGGGCTCACTCGCAGGGTGCAGAGGGCCACTTCATGGGCATTCTTTTCTGAGGGCCTGTCTTGCTGTGTCTAGTGTTGTCCGTCTCAGCAACTGGGCGTGAGCAGGCGGTCTTCCTGGTGGTGGGGGTGCACACTCAGGGACCTCTTGACTGCTGTTAAGTTAGCGGGATGCTGCACTGTGTTCCCGTACTGCTGGTCTGTCGGGTGTAATGCAGCCACATTTGTTACTGGTCTGCCCCTCTCACCTCCTAATGTCGGTCGCGATGGGAAGTCAGTATGCGTCATGTGGCTCCTTATCGGGTTCTTGATTTCTCCCCCTTTTTTCCAGTTGTAGCTGAATGGGCAGTAGCGTATGGGACGCGGTACTTACGTAGCCGGTCTTGCTTGTTGCTGTGCTTTTGGTGAAGTGGCAAGCAGTTTCGTTCTAACGCTTACAGAGTTCAGTGATGTAGAACGGGTGATGCACTCCTTCACGTGTCCCTTGTCACAATTGCGTTTCTGGTTGAGTCCCTCTTGCTATGAGTGCCTGCCTTTGCCCTCCGTGTGGGTGATGGAGAGCGCTGTGAGTTCCTGTTTGTGCTGTGGGAGAGATGGCTGCCCCAATGTTTGTGTGGTCTCAGTTCCTCTTGGGTATGTGGGTGTTTCATGTCAGCTGTTCAAACACTGTCCACAGGTTTGTGCTGGGGGCCATCTTGCCTAATGGGGGAGATGCTTGTGCCAGGGCTGCTTTCGCGAGGTGCCGTGACTCAGCCGATAGGTGGCGCTGTGCTCTCTTGAGGGGTAGGTTTGCCGTCGTTCTTCTCTCCTTGTTAAAGTTGATGCATTGCTGTCCCTGGTAGGCAGGTGGCACTGCAGGTGCTTTGACTATGTCTCACTGGAGTCACCATGGGTGAGCGTGGGGACCGGAGCTGGCCCTGCCAGTGCAGTTGGATGAAGACCGTTCATGTCTTCTGGGCCCTTTTTTAATTCCTGTTGTGCTGTGATACTGTGGGCAGGTGCTAGGGGCGCTGCAGCCACTTCTCACGTGCTGCGACGATGGAATGCAGTGGTATGGTGGGCCGCGAGCCAGAGAGCTTCCCGCCCCTGCAAGGATACGGCACCTTGCTGTGCTGGATCCACGCACCGGGGAGAGTGTAGAGGTTGGTGCTGGCTGGTGAGCTGTTTTCCTTTTTCTCACCTCGCTCCGGATGCAAAGAGCGATCCCTGCCACAACTCTCCTGAGTGCTTGCGGCACCTTCTCATGACTACAATGAGGGTGAGTCAGTCGAGCTCTTGGGCGGTGCGGCAAAGCTCCGGTGGTCGCCACCAGAGTTCAGGTGCTGGGCGGGTCAAATATCCAGTATCGCTTTAGCGCTGCATTTTCAAAAGTTCGATCGCTTGCCCGGGTGTGCCCTGCCGCAAACTTCCTTCTTTTCTTTCACCGAGATGAGGGTGACCCGCCAGGCAGCATTGAGCTCGGGTTGCCGGTGTGGGTCTCTCAGTGCTGGGGCTGGGGCTGGCGCGACGTGTAGCACTGGAAATTATTTGCGCTTGCCTGCTTTGCGGTGACAGTAGCTTCCTCGCTCGCGCCGGTATCCTTTATCAGACTCTGGCCAGTGTTGGAGCGGGAGCACACGCATGCAGGCTGTCGCGGCTGTGGTAAGCCTGAGCAGGGGGTCTCTGCCTCACCTCAAGGGGCACCGGGACACTTCCTTTTCTTTTCCTGTGCAGGACTGGCAGGCAGGGTCGCCTATGGACACCTTGGGGCTGTGTGCTTTGCAGATTAGACGCCCAGCTGCCTCCTACGCGGCGCTTGCAGTGGTGCTTCCACCCTGTTCCTCTCATCTACTGTCCCCAGTTGGGCTGCTGCGATGGCGGTATGTCGGCGACTGCGGTGCCGGAACGCGCACCGAGTGACCTCAGTCTGTCCTAGCACGGCCTCGGCCGTCGTGCTGGCGATAAGCCTGTGTAAAGCCTCCCAGCCAGCTATGCTGATTTGTAGGGTCTAGGAGGTGGTGGTGTCGCCGTACAGGCTCATTTTTTCCTCCTGAGGGACGATGCTGTTCCAAGCAGCAGGCACGCGGGGCCAGACCCGCCTCTTCGCCAATGTGGTGTTGGGCCTCCGGCCCACATTACATAGTTAGTAGACACATACAGCAGGCAAGGTAGTGTGGTAACTGGCCAAGAGCACATGCACCCCAGGCTCTTTTATTAGCGGGGTCATGTCACTGGTGACACCCGTGATGGATGGGTGTGGGGGTGTAGTTTGTCCAGCTCTCGAGGGAGTGGCTGGCGTTACAACTTCCTGCAGGACACTAGAACGGGTCTCGCAGGACATTACAAACCCCAAGGAGATGCAAGCTTGTTCAGTGTGGGTTAAATCAGTAGCTTCCCATATACTGAGTATGCAGAGCTGCGGGGAGATGGGAATTCTCCCCCCCCCCCCTAACTGTTCCAGTGTGGACGTGACTCCAGTGCTTAATTTGTAAAATATGAAATACAGGTGCTCAAATTATTTTTAGGAGGCCACACCCACTTCTCTAGGCTCCACCCACTTCCACCAGTGGCCCCACCCACTTACTCTAGTTGCACCACCCACCTCCTCAACTGGCACTGCTGCCTACTTGGGAGGTAATTTTCTTCTCCGATTATGGCCTGGGAGGCCCAGGCTACTCACTGCACCTTTACTCTCCATCTCCTCTTCACCCTTTTTTTTTGCAGATTATTATAACGGTTTACATGAGAACCAGTTACGTTACAGTAGGACACATTCAATTGCATGATGGCATGGGCGGATGACGTCATTTGTCCAGAATCACGGGATGTTAAGCGGACCCAGAGACTCGAAGCTGGACCTGGTTCCCACATTCCAAAGTGGGCAGATGTGACCATCATGCCACATCCTCTTCCATTGACATGCATTCAGCAATGCTCCTTTCTGTCCCCTAGCACTACCACAGTGTACATTACTCTGCAGTTTCCGTTTTGGTCTCACGCTGTTTCCAGCTTCTGACTGGACGTCCCAGAGCCCTTCTCAGGTGCACTCATCTCTCTCCATTATATAAGAAGCAACTGAAATCCCCGGGGCAGGACTATTCTGCAAATACCACACTAGGCAGTGTTGTTAGGCCATAACAACGGCACACAGCCTAAACAACAAATACCATAAAATGTATCAGAACTGGACAACAAAAACAGAAGCGGATGAAAAATGCCTCTCGGCCAGTATTAGACATACATGGGACATTGGCCCTTTCTAGCGTCCAGTTAATTAGAGATGCACTTGTGAAAATACCATGTCACAACCGAAACGTTCCTTACAGCTTGCCAGGTTTCATTTTGTAAGTTTTTGTGTGTTTCCTATCATAACATTATTTGCTGTTTTTGAGTGCAATTTTTAGGCCAGTCACGCATTGCAATCCTAAGGCCAATCGATGCGAAAACGCAGAGCCAACTTTTTAAGGGTCATTAAAGATATTTTTCCTGCATGAGCTTCTGCAGATGTTAAGCTTTTAAACATTTATGCTGACAGGATTAACCTCGAGAAAGATTCTGTACAGCCTGACCTTGTCTGAAAAGTTGAAGTGGTTTCTCAAGGCAGACTCACATGCAATATTTTAAGAAAACCTGTTTTAAAGTCAGCAAGCAGTGTCAAAGGGCGGCAGTGGAGCAAAGGGCTCAGTTACCTGTTCAGGTCTAATGTTTAAACTGTGTTAAACAATTAAGTAAATAAAACATATACACAAGCAGCCTTGTAGGGTGGTGAGGACACAGAGAGGAGGAAAATTCAACTAGGAAGCCAGACTTGCTTGGCAATAAGTATTGCCCAGGAGTTACCAGCCCATTCCAACACCAGACAGACCTTGCATACATTCTGACATTTTTCTAAGCTACCCAAGATGTTCTGTGTTACTTTGTCTCATACCAAACCGTTTTTAATCCCCACTACTCCCTGGCCGTCTACTCTATGAACTTCTTCAGCATCTGTGCAGCATGTCTGGCTGACACCATAGTTTAAACACCTAAAGATAAAAAACGCCGTGCTATTATCCAGTGCCCACTGGACAATAATTAGGTAATATTACCTCAAACAACAAGAGACGTGGAGCGAGAAAGTATCAAGCAAGCTGCCATGGTAAGGGACAAACCTTCATGGGTCAGCTGAGTCAAGGGGTTGAGGAAAAGTGTTCTTCTGATCGGCATAATTTGTACCGGGACTCCATTGCTTTTTCCTTGTCATCTCGTGTCAAACACTTCCACACGACCCACCTGGTCGTTTCTGCTGATGCCTGGGGAAAAGCTAAACTGACACGACAGAGACCATTTTGCAGCCTGCATTTCTGCCCAGGAACGGTCGCACACCCAACCCCCTGTTCTTTGCAGTTCAACAGAAAGCCATGAGACACCCACCCCCTGTGTAAACTAGCTTGTTTTTCATCTCCTGCTCCCATCCTGGTAAACATCCTTGACACCGTGATCAGGTTATCTGGACAATGGTCTGACTGATGGGCCCTGATCAGGGTGATTAAACAATGACTTACAAGACCGGGCTTTGATCAAGGCAATTGAACAATGACCAGAAAAGACTAAGCCTTGATCAAAGCCGAGTGAACAATGATTTGTATACCAAACCTTAACCAGGTCACCATCGACAAATGTCGTCTGGATCTGGTTATCAATTGCAAACACTGCCCTGATTAAACAATGAAGCAGCCTCCTCTTAATTGTCTCTTACTAGCTTGGGACTCTGTTCTATAGCCCAGGCTATTGAAATAAATCTGTGTTCCTCCTGCAGACGAAGGCTCCTGTGTCTCCTTTTACTAAGTATGGAAGGTATGGAAGACTAGGGCGGTTCCCCCGCCACCGAGACTCAGTAAGTGGGTTTAACCGGTTCTTCAAATGGCACCTGAACAGGGACTCCACGAGCACGAAGGTCAGGCCCGGTGCATGTGAGGAGGTGCACGGAGAGACTCCGACGGAGGCACCTTACCCGAGGGATTCTTGTATTCCAGTAGACCGAACGACCCGCTGTCCCTCCCCACTAGGTCTGGGCCACATGACCGCGTCCCCGCTGGAGTCCCCTACCAAATAATTACTGGAGCAGGACACAGCCCTACGTCTGCAGAAGACAACTACCCCTGTAAGGTAAGGGTGGACTGATCATCCAACAAGTCTGTATGATTCTGTTATTGTCTTTCGCAAAAGCCAGGTTGTTATTGACTTTTGCCAAAGCCAAGCAAGCGAGGTGAAGTTTTAAAAACCCGCTGGTGTCTGTTCTGTATGATTCTGCTGTTATTGACTTTTGCAAAAGCCAAGCAAGCGAGGTGAGTTTTAGAAACCCGCTGGTGTCTGTTATCTGTTTTTAAAAAATCACTAGTGACACAAGTCATTAGACCCTACACGCACTACTTGTGGCAGATGTCCATCTGCCTGTATAAACACAAAATTATTGAGGTTAAGTGTACTTCTCTAAATTTTTAATCTTGAATAAATCATTTCATTTTTGACAATTTATATGAACATATCCATTATACATGAACAATCAATCTTGTTTAGTTCTGTACTTAGACAATACAATTACTGTCCAAACAAAAAATGAAAAGTAAGTTCAAACAAATACATAATCAAATCCCAATGCATTTAGGGAATATTTCCCTTCGTCAGGGGAGCTGTAAAAAATAAAATAACGATCTTTTTAGAAAACGTCATTCATCACTACAGTACATATTTAAATAAATTATATCACTTTTTGCTTGATTACATCAACACTTTTTACAGATCATGGCCTATCAAAACTACATGCATATGCAATAATACACAAGAACAAACAGTGCACCAACAATTCTTACATTAATTGATGAAAAGAGAACATAAATTGTGGTTAAACAGGACTCTTGATTTTAATAAGATATTGAACTAGTTAATGTTTTGTATAGACCTTCATGAGGCTATAGTTTTGACTGAAAGTAGATGCAATGTTAGACTCAAATATGGTTGAACAAACTCCTTACCGTGAGTTTACTGAAACAGACTAGACGATAAGCTTGCTGGCGAACACAACGCTTAAGTTCTGCATAAAGAAAAAATGAAGAAAAAATGCGACTGATTCGGGTTACTGTTCTGATAACGGTGATGAAAAGATGATGATAATAAACCCCCATAAGCGTACCTTGAATGTTTAAAAAATGAGTGTTCCAGATGATAATCAAAGATAGTCGATGACTGCTTGCCCGTTTTATAGACGTAGTTTTCTTTCGCAATGTGCTCTGTGTTAGAAAAAATAGTAAGGACAGTTGGATTAACCTGTGTTTCCTATGTCTAACTGGACGTGCGCAAAGAGTAAGATGACTAGAATATACTTTTTGGGGCGGAGATTTCAACATTCACATGTGCCCATTTGTTGGCAAAAGGGTGTGTGGGTATGGGGATGAGGTGGGGGAAGATCAGACCCATTTTTTACACTCGGTTTATGGGGAATCCCTAAACACTCTTATGCTTAAAATGGATTTATGCATTATGTTACCTGGCGTAGACAGTGAGGGCAATTCGGTACCGACCTTTATTGGTAGGAATTGTGCCACGGTTATCGACTACCTCATTGTCTCCTCCAGTATTACAGCTTTGTGTTCCTTACCCGTAATAGTAGACCCAGCCCTAAGCGATCATAACTGTCTAACAATGTATCTCTCCTTGTGGGGGGATAAAGTAAAGGCGTTACATGGTGCAGTGACAGATGTAGTTCCACATAGACCCAATGGCCCTAGAATTAAATGGGGTAGGCAAAATGAGGAACATTTACTATGTACCATTGTGTCTGCTTGTATAGATGAGGTGGAATGCTGTCTCGAACCCGAAAAGGATAATGCTGATATTCTAGCTAGTTTCGACATCATTAATAAAAACATTGCAGAAATCTTAACTGGAAGAAAACCAAAGGGCCCTAGGATTAACGGGGGATGGTTTAACAGGGAATGTACTAAATCCTTACAAAGACTCAAAGTTGCTCTTAAGGGTAAACCCAGAGATAAGGAAGCAGTTAAAACCCTCAGAAGGGAATACTCAATTCATCTGAGGGATAGGAAAAAGGAACTAAGGGAAGAGGCCTGGAACAACCTGACTAAGGCAGTGGATCTTAAGGATACCAAGCTCTTCTGGTCCACTGTCAATAGTCCCTTCCTCCAAAATGAAGAAGTCCCGGTAATGTCTGCCCAGGTATCTGAGGAACAATGGGTGGCTCATTTTACTAGTATTTTTAACCCCGAAGGACTAGCTGTAGGGGGTGATAGGGAAACCCTGGCTTTTATCCCCATACCTCTTAATATCACAGTCTCTGAGGTGGATGCTGCCATCCGGGTCAGTAAGGGGGGAAAGGCACCGGGCCCTGATGGGGTACCCGTTGACCTTTATAAAGCCGAGGTTTCCATATGGAGCCCATTGTTAACAAAGGTTTTTAATGCTGCTGCAATGATTGCGGCCCCACAGACTTGGGGGGAATCAATCATTATCCCGGTGTATAAAAAAGGGGAGAGGGGTGAGGCAAAAAACTACTGCCCGATTTCTCTCCTCACTGCTTCCCTAAAAATTATGAGTAGGGTATTACTGAGTCGCCTGGAGGAATGGGTAGAAGATAAAGGGATCCTTGCGGATTCTCAGTACGGATTCCGCAAGGGGTTAGGCACCATAGAACAGTGCATTAATTTAGACCTTATTATATGCAAATATACACGGGCTAAACAAGGCTCGTTGTTCCTTTGCTTTGCCGACCTGACCAGTGCCTTTGACTTGGTTGACCATGGCCTTCTGTGGTCAACCTTGTTGGACATGGGTGCTCCACAGGATATTATCTATTTCTTGGCCCAACTTTATAGGAATCTGACGGCTAAGATACGATACGGGCAATCGGGGGAGTGTACATCCAGTATTAAAGTAGGTTCTGGAATTAGGCAGGGATGCGTCCTTGCACCTCTTCTTTTCTCCCTTTTTATTAATGCAATCGAGTCGGAACTACGGACCATCAGTGCAGATGCACCGACTGCTGGCGGCTTTTCCATCCCAATATTGCTTTACGCGGATGACGCGGTTCTGCTCTCACAAACCCCTCTAGGGTTGCAAAAACTTATGAATAAATTTGCAGATTTTATTAATGGGAGAAAACTAAAAATTAATAATTCGAAAACTTTTATAATGCCCTGTGGGAAGAAAATTAAAAACTTAAGGCCCTTCACAGTTATGGACCAAACTATAAAAGTGGTGGACAAATTCTGTTATCTGGGTATCACTTTTAACAGTGGGGGGATGTGGACACCTGAAATGATTAATGTAAGAGCCAAAATGGCCAAGTGTTCTTTTGGCATATTTAGGTTTGCATCCAAGTTAGGCTCAAGACGGATACCAGACATGTTGTACCTATATCGCCATAAATGTGTTGCTCTGGCCCTATATGGCTCAGGAGTGTGGGGCCATTGTAATAACAACATGCTCCAGGTTGAGGAAAACAAATTTGTCAAAAAACTCCTGTGTTTACCATCTTCTGCCTCAACAAAGCTGATCCATCAGGAGGTTGGTCTAGAACATCTATCTGACTTGATCAGAGTAAGACCCCTGTTAGTATGGAGATCTATATGGGCTAAGGAACAGACTGGTTTTACAAGAAAGATTATTTTAGATTGTCTTCACATGGACAAATGTTCCCGCATCCCCTGGCTTAACTATATTATCCGAACATTTAATGATGTTTTTAATCTCACGGTGCGTGATAACCCTTCTTGTGTTTTAGATATCCCGAAGAGTGAGATTAAACATGAATTTCTGAGGGTTAGCATGGTGAAGCGTAACGCAGCTACTGCTCAGTTCTCCTCACATGTTTTTTACGACAGATACACTAAGGAAGAAATGGGGCTTTCAGGATACCTTAAATTGGTTACTATCCGATCCCACCAATATGTATTGACAAGATTACGGATGGGGATTGTTCATTTGCTTGTTGCGTATCCTGTAATGAAGACCTATACTACTGCCCCCTGTCCGTGTGATGGGACCACAAAGCAAAGTACGGAGCATTTTTTATTGTTATGCCCTCTTTATCTCCACCTTCGAAAAGTATATCTGAAACCGCTTTTCAAAAAATATAATGTATCCACTATTGTATCGGCCATGGGGCTTTTATTTGGACTTAATTCACAGGACATCTGTTTTTTTACTGCTGTATATATTTTAAAATCGATAAGCTTGAGGAAAAGCACCCTTTTTTGATATGTGATTAACTTAAAACCTGCTGTACCCTCATGTTTTATTACTTATGTATGTATGTACTTTTATGATTATTAATCATTGATCGAATAAAGTTTTTGAATTGAATTGACTAGAATATACATATAACCTACCAACTGTCTGTAGCTGTGAACAGATGGTAAAACGTGAGGCACTTCCGGGGTTCACGGTAGCATATGAATATGGGGAATAATGAAAATACACGTACTGGTGACAAACTGCGCGATGACTGTATATAGAACTGCAAACAGACGAAAGGAGAAGCATACGTGTTACGTGACAACTCAAAATAAAATCGCGTGAATGTTTTGTTAAAGGCATTGATTTAAAAAGGGAATATACCTGCGGGATGCAAAAAAACCCACGTTGTCTTCCAGTGAATCTGCGTTGAAGCGAAGTCTATTCCAAAGAACAGAAAGTTGCTGAGCAAAGCTGAGTGAAATTTAAAGGCGGCAAGGATTTAGTTTATAACCCAAGTCCCGGACATATTTACTTACAAAGTTTATCTTGAAAACATACCTTTAGAAGAAGATGGAAAATCTTGATATTGGAGTCTAGTTTAGTCAAGTCTACAGGATGACCCGCGTTGAAACGCGAGTAAATATTAAAGGACGGACTGCGGAAGTGGTCTATTTATTGTAAATATCGCGAGATGAATATATACAAAAACACGGACTGCTCTAACTGTTTCGAATGGGATCAAAGAGTTGTGTTTCTCAATATAAATAAATGTGATCATATAGTGAAATACTTTGATTTCCACGCACGTATCACCAGTTCGTGTCATCTGGTGCACTTATCGACGTTCTATTTTGTTTACAAGCAACACAAACGTCACGTTTTTAGCACACTGAGTTGGGAGTTAACGGTAGCACGTTTGTTCACGAGCATGATTCACTTATGCCAATACAGTGTACATATCGTCGGAGTAACTAATATGGTCCTGTTTTACCCCTTGTTTCATACCCCTGACGAAGGGTCATGGTTCACAGACCCGAAATGCATTGGGTGGATGTAAAATCATGATTAACTCCATTATTGCGACATAAGATCAACATTATGCACGCAAGGAACTATTGTTTGTAATTCGTTCTTTTAAATGAATTGAAGAATCCACAAGGTTTGAATCATAATAAACCGAACTTGGATAAGAAACCTACGTGTTTTGTTGTTTACCGAGCGCATAGTCCAGAGGGCAGGTCATCCTACCCACAATATTTGACAATATCTGTAATAGTCCCATTATTCCTGTTCTTAAAAAGACCAAAGGAGATGCTCTATCCCCTAAAATAAACAGATTTGTGATTGACCTGAGAGCCCTTAACAAAATAACAATCTTCCAATACCCTGTTGTCCCCGACATTACAGCCCTCTTAACAATGGTCCCTTCTGACGCCACACACTTTTCTGTCATAGACTTGAAGAATGCTTTTTTCAGCATTCCTATACATCCTGACAGCAGACAATTCTTTGGTTTCTCCCTTGGTGGGCAGAGCTTTAGATTCTGTCGAGCCCCTCAAGGTTTCACCGAGAGCCCCAGTATCTATAGTCAAGCCCTAAAAAATCAACTAGATTCCTTGGAACTCCCTGATAATTCCACACTAGTACAATATGTAGATGACCTCCTCATTGCTGTAAATTCTTCCCCAACATGTAAAGAAGCTACTCTCTGTCTGTTACGCCACCTTACCCTCCATAACCACAAAGTCTCTTTGAAAAAGCTTCAGTTTTGTCAAGAGAAGGTGGCCTACTTAGGTCATCTGCTCTTGAAGGAGGGAAGGAAGCTCACCGCTGATCGTGTAGCCATTATCAATGCTATGGCCAACGAACACAAAAGCAGGTGTGAGCCTTCATAGGCCTTGCCTCATACTGTAGGCAGTGGATTTCCAATTTTTCGGCCATGGTCAAACCTCTTCTTACCCTCACCACTAAAGACATATCAGACAGTTCCTTTCCATGGACTATAGAGCATGTGCAGGCCTTCCAAGATTTGAAGACGGCCCTGTGTACTGCTCCAGTAATCGGTACTCCTGACTATAGCAAACAATTTTTTCTTTTTGTACATGAGACAGACGGCTGTGCATGTGCTGTCCTGACCCAGATGTTTGGAGGTTACCAACAGCCATGTGCCTATTTTTCAGTCATCTTAGATCTTGTTGCAAGGGCTCTCCCAGGATGCCTACGGGCGACAGCTGCGGCCGCCCTCATGGTCTGTCAGAGTGCGGGAATCGTCGTGAACTCGCCCCTGACTCTGATGGCCCCCCATTCTGTAGATACCCTCCTTAATAACACCAAGACACAGTACCTCACTAGCGCACAACTTACAGGATATGAACTGCCTCCCTTTGCCAGCCATATTAACATCAAAAGATGCACTGCACTAACCCCCGCCACATTACTCCCACTGGATACTCAGGATGCCCGCTTAGACCCACATGACTGTATATTGAGAACCGAGGAGGAGACAAAGGGACGGGTTGACTTACAGGATACCCCGATTGCAGAACCAGAAGGCACACTGTATGTGGACGGATCATGTCTCAGAGGGCCAGATGGTAACACCTCAGCCGCCTACGCCCTCACGACATTGGGGCAAGTAGTAGAAACAGCTCAGATTCTGCAGTTCTCCGATCAGGCAGCAGAATGAGTGGCCCTCACTAGAGACTGTGAGATAAGCAAGGGAATAACAGTAAATATCTATACTGAAAGTCAGTATGCCTTTGGGGTGGCCCACAACTTCGGGAGGGTGTAGAAAGAAAGGAATTTCATTACTTCCCATGGGATCAAAATTCAACATGGCCCGCTAATTCACTGACTGTTAGACTCCCTGACACTCCTCAGAAAGGTGGACATCATAAAATGTAAGGACCATAAGAAAGTGACAGATGATGTTGGGAAAGGCAATTCCTTGGCTGACCAGACAGCCAGACAAACAGCTCTTAGAAAAAGGGAAGGAATGTATGTAGGAGGTCTAGCTAGGTGGGTGGCAGACGAGGGCATGGTTGAAAACACAGTACAGAGTGTGCTTGATATTCAGTCCCATACTACTCCCGAGGAACTAAGGGTGTGGAATGAGCAATTAGCAAAGGAGGGAATTGATGGTTGCTGGGTCCGTACGACTATGGAAAGACAATAATGTTACCTGACAGTCATGTGCTAGCAGTAGTTACGATGGCCCATGGTCCTGCCCACATTAGTGCTAAAGGGATATGTAAATTATTGGAACCTACATGGTACAACTCTAAGATACCAGCATATGCTGAAAAGTTGGTTAAAACATGCATGATTTGCCTAATGTATAACCCAGGAAAAGGCACAGTTACTCCTAAGGGAGGATTCTCTCCTCCTACCTTCCCTTTTGAAGTCCTCCAAATGGATTATATCCAGATGGACAGGTGCAACAATTTAAAATATGTCCTGGTGGTGGTCTGTACCATCAGCCGATGGGTGGAGGCCTACCCCATCAAAGACTGCACCTCTATCACTACCGCCAAAGTGCTATTAAAAGAGTACCTCCCACGATTCGGTTTGACCCGCTTGGTCTGGAGAGATACCGGGACACACTTTACGGCTTAAATTATGGAATATGTCTGTACTGCATTGGGTATAAAACAAAAATTTCATGCAGCTAACCACCCCCAGTCAGCAGATCTAGTGGAGGTATACAATGGCATCCTAAAAACAAAAATGGACAAAATAGTAGCCGAGACAGGTGTCACTTGGGTTGATGCTCTGCCCTTGGCCCTACTATCCACAAGAACAACGGCCCACACCAGGATAGGGTTATCTCCCCACGAAATTGTGTTTGGGAGGCCTGCCAATGTATGGGGTGTCCCACGGCCTAAGAAACTGTCTGACGTTGAATACCCTGTATTAACTGATTACCTGTACAGTCTAAGTAATACCTTTCGTACTCTTTATCACCAGGTGCACGAGGCCATACCTGACAAAAGCGATGGCCCAGGTCACGTTATCCAGCCTGGTGACTGGGTCCTGATCCGGAATTTTCAACTGACTAAGAGCCTCGAGCCCCACTGGACACAGCCCTGTCAGGTGCTACTGGCCACCCGCACCGCAGTGAAAGTAGAAGGTCAAAAGAATTGGGTGCATGTGTCGCATTGCAGCCATGTGCCTCTGCCCCTCCCCTATGATCAGTGGGTAAGGGAAGGACAAGGAGACACAGAAACAGAAACAGTCCCGACGTTTGTCCCGTTCAGCGATGCCAGACTGCATTCTACATCTACGGAAGCAGAGAGTGACAGCATACTAAAAGGAAGGGTGGAACCCTCCCTTAGCTCTACTCAACACCAAGAACAATTGTTTCCCGACCATACTGTTCCTGCTTCCGACCGATATAACTTGCGCCCCCGAGGGAAGGCTTGCCCATGACTTCGCCAAGTACCTACAGGCTGTAAGGCTGTGATCTTCCCCGGCTAAAAGTAGTGCTGGTGTGTCAGACTGAGGTAAGCGATAAGGGCCCTTGGCACCTACGCCCAGTGAAGCAACCACCAATCACAGACAGCCACTAGAGGTCCCTGGCTTAGCACAATGGCCGCCGTCCAAGACACCCGAATCCAGAAACAAGATGTCAGCCTTCGACATAGTAAATGCTTCATGGCCACCGTGGTGACGCTGTTTGTCTCCCTCATCCTGTCTATCCGTGGTTGGCTGTTGCTAATCTACCATCCTGTTACCTCACCAACTCCTATACCGACTCCTACACAGCACCAATATTACACGCTACCAGCTCACGAATTACCCCGCCGTGCAGAATTCTTCAACAGCACCTTCATCCAAATGTTGCATCATCACCAGCTGATCATGAACACTTCCAACTGCTGGGTGTGTGGACTGATTCTGCATTCCATGATACACCCTGTCCCATTCTTTCCTTACCCATTTTCCATCTCTGGGTCTTGTCTTGCATGGTGGATGTTGATGCAGGAGGCCTACACTGTCAATGATACTGCCAATTCTGTCCTTGGGACATTTTGCGATGACTTCTGGCGGAATAGATCTGGCAATGCCAATGCTCCTTTTTGCCCGAAAAGCTCTTCCACATTGCTACTATCACCAGATGAACTCGTTGAGATGGTAGCATTCAACTCAACCACTCGACGAAAATTTTCTAGATTCCGCACCAGAAGGATACTGCCTGATAAACGAAACACTCTGAATGTCATAAATGTGCAAGGCCGTGTCAGAATCCATGGCCTAGGGACTAAGAAAGTTGGTACCAGTACGTGTGATATTACTAAAGTCTTAAACTCTACATCTCCTCCGAAGCTGGTGGCATCCCCCAACACCTATTTTATCTGTGGCACTGCCGCCTACACTTAGCTCCCCCGTAACTGGTCTAGTACCTGCTATCTGGCCTTCCTCCTTCCACCAAAGTATCCCACCCATGGAGACTACCACCTGTCAATGAAGGGCGCCCTGCGCCGCTCACGTAGGGGCGTCATATCAGCCGAGGATACAGTGGGCCAGGAAGCCGGGGACTTCTTTAAAGGTTTCTTTCAATTCTGGGGCCCCATGGCAAACAGTCGAGCTATATGAGAACTGACCAGGGTCCTTGAGGCCACCATCACAGTAACAGCTGGTGCCCTCTCCAACATCACTGCAGAGCTACAGGCGGACCGCCTTATAACGCTCCAAAACCGCATGGTCCACGACGTCATCCTTGCTGATTGTAGTGGTGTGTGTAAATTGATCGGCTCCAGCTGCTGCGTGAACAACCCAGACAACGCACCTACAGTGTATGATGCTATCCAACGTCTGCACCGCCTTTCTTCTGAATTCATCTGGATGAAGGCAACTGGTCCCTCACAGGCTGGATCTGGGGTCTTCTTTCCCAGTAGGGTTGGAGGGTCCTCATCTTCCTTGCCTTGGGAGTAGCTGTCCTGGTGTCCTGCTGTTTGTGCTTTCAGTGCCTGCCAGTGCTCTGTACAATGTGTGTCCAGACCACCAAGCCTCCACCCTCTAACATTCACAACACCAATATGATGATGATGCTCCAACAAGAAACTGATGGCCTTATGAACATTGACATTTCTTAAAGTATTTGCCACTCAATGGCAAAAGGAGGGTCTGAGGAAAAGTAATCTTCTGGTCGGCATCATTTGTACCGGGACTCCATTGCTTTTTCATTGCCATCTCATGTTAAACACTTCCACACGACCCACCTGGTCGTTTCTACTGATGCCTGGGGAAAATCTAAACTGACATGACAGAGACCATCTTGCAGCCTGCATTTCTTCCCAGGAACTGTCGCACACCCAACCCCCTGTTCTTTGCAGTTCAACAGAAAGCCATGAGACACCAACGCCCTGTGTAAACAAGCTTGTTTTTCATCTCCTGCTCCCAGCCTGGTAAACATCCTTGACAACGTGATCAGGTTATCTGGACAATGGTCTGACTGTTGGGCCCTGATCAGGTTGATTAAACAATGACTTGAAAGACCGGGCTTTGATCAAGGCAATTGAACAATGACCTGAAAAGACTAAGCCTTGATCAAAGCTGAGTGAACAATGATTTGAGTACCAAGCCTTGACCAGGTCACCATCTACAAACGTCGGCTGGATCTGGTTATCAACTGCAAACACTGCCCTGAATAAACAATGAACTAACAGCCAACAGACTGGGATGAAAAAGTATAAAAGGCTTGTAAGCTACAGAGTGAAGAAGCAGCCTCCTCTGTCTTGCCTCTGACTAGCTTGGGACTCTGTTCCATAGCCCATGATATTGAAATAAATCTGTGTTCCTCCTGCAGACGAAGGCTCCTGTGTCTCCTTTTACTAAGTATGGAAGGTATGGAAGACTAGGGCGGTTCCCCCGCTGCCGAGACCCAGTAAGTGGGTTTAACTGGTTCTTCATACCCATGGCCTAGAGGGAAAGGGAGATTTTTGTCCTTCTGTGCTGTCTTCTCTTTTACCAGATTTTGATTAGTAAGATACTTTCCATTGATATGTTTTCAAATTCAAGTCAAGTCAAGTCAAAGATAGCTTTATTCGATTTAAATAAAAAATCATAAAAGCACATTAAACACATCATACAATAAAATTTAAGAATGAATCAAAGAACATACCACATGTCTTAATACATGCTGGAATGCAATCTATGATAAAATTACATTAAATTCTATACATCAGTATACTTGAATAAACTACCGTATACTAGGGACTTCATAATTCAAATTTAGTTCATATTTAAACAGAAAATGAACTTAAACCAGCGTAGATCTACATCTAATAGCAAATTTTAGGAACTTGGATACAGCACATATAGTCATTTCATCTTGTAGCAAAAGCAACTTAAATAGAGCTGGTCTACATTGCCTCAGACCCCAAATTTTCAACAGAGGTATTAAATATCTCTTTCTTCCCCATACATAAAATTTACAAAATAAAATACAATGTATAGTGGATTGCATAGAGGAATCATCGCATGGGCATTTGATTAAACATTTAGACCAGTCATTAGTAGTTAGGAAAGTTAACAGCCTGAAGTAAATGCCAGTTCTCAGATGAGCTAATAGCAATCTAGTATAACTAGTCTGTTCAGGCGACAAGTAAGACTGTAAACCCGGTCCTTGGATCAGTAAATGATGTTGAATCACAGTCGACTTCTTTCCCTCTATATACCAACGTTTGTCCTCAAGAAAGGCAAGCCAACATTCTTTCAATGCCTTTCTAGAAATTGAGGATAACAAAGATGGCGTATCATAAAATTCTGAGTGTCCTATATTAGTAAAAAAATGTTTTTACATAAGAAAGCCATTGAATGTTACTAGACCCCTCATGTTTAATACAGTCCATAATGATCGCCCTATTAAAATCAGTTGCAGTTGAAGTCCATACCTTGTGCCATAACAGCACAGGGCTTATCTTAATTAGGTCGACTATGTAAACCACAGCAAGTTCCTTATGACAAGCATAAGTGGAGGTAGATTTGGGTACGGCTAACAGATAGCGTAGGAAAGCATTTTCCTTTCCTCGAATTTCCTGGCAATCTGCAACCCCCCAAATTCCTGCCCCATAAATAGCGGTTGATACGCATTTAGCTTTATAAATATCAAGCAAGATGCGCATGGGCCTGCCCCCCTGTTTGTTTGCGAACTGTTTCACTGCGCCAATAGCACGTGAAAATGCTAGGTTTCTTGTGGAAATAGCCGTAGTCCAAGAGCCTCTCTTATTAAAAACAATCCCTAAGTATGAAAAGGTACACGTTAGTTCTATCTTTGACTGTCCTTAAAAAGGTTTTACAAGAAATATTATTCTTTTTCTTTGATGAGCAGCACATGGTGAAGGCTTTCCCAATGTTAATCTTAAGGCCTCTTGATCCCAGAAATACTGAGAAACTAGTTAATGCCTTCTGGAGGCCTACTTGGGTTCTCGCCATGATCACCGCATCATCAGCGTAAAGTAAAATAGGCGCTGCGATGCCATCAATTTGCGGATAGTCCACTTCTACTTTAATTAAATGGTCTCCCACCCCATTAATATATAGATTAAAAAGAAAAGGTGCCAAAATACAACCTTGGCGTACTCCTTTCTTAATAGGGAATTTAGATCTACGTTCGCCTTTCTTTCCAAAGCGCACCATTGACCCTGCCCCTCTATACAACTCTTTAATAAAATTTAAAATGTTTACGTCTATACCTAGGTCTTTCAGGGTATCCCACAATACATCATGACTCAAGCAGTCAAAGGCTGAGGTCAAATCTACGAACGTTAAGAAAATGTTACCTTTTTTAGCCACCGTATATTTGCCTGTGAATAAGGCCAAGTTTAGACCTTGTTCCACGGTACCGAGACCTGATTTAAAACCATACTGAAATTTGGAGAGAATGCCATCTTCCTTGGCCCAAGTCTGCAGTCTATTCAATACAACTCTGACTGCTACTTTCATCAAAGAGTCAAGTAGTGAGATGGGCCGATAGCTTTTGGGATCATTTTGGTCGCCCTTTTCAAATATTGGCACTACTACTGCTTCCTGCCACGTAGATGAAAAACCTATGATATTACAGCTATTAAGCACGTTGGTCAGGAGCGGTGCCCATAAGGTTATATTGTCCTTAGAAATATCTATTGGGATTCCATCTGGTCCTGGAGCTTTACTATTTGAGCTCTCAACTATTGCCATTTCAACCTCTGTCATAGAGAAGACTACCTTCAATGTGAAAAGATTAGAGGAAGCAGACTCTATGTTTGTCAGAAGGTCGGATGAAGAACTCTCTAATCTAACCAAGTCGTCTCTTTTATATAACTCAGTAAAATGATGTACCCAAACAGTCTGCTCTATAGCAATTTCTACCAGGTCAGATTTCCTCTCCACAAAAAACAAAGCGTTTACCGCCCTCCAAAAAGCAGTATTATCTCTCAGGGAGCTAGCCTTTAACACTGCTTCCCAAGCAGCTTCCTTTAATTCCTTTCTCCGCTTTTGTAGTGTAAATTTGTAGGCTGCTCTGGCGGACCTTATGTCCAGTTTATTTTTAGGCATCATTTTTAAAGTTTGTTTTAATTTAGAGTGCCCTTTTCTGCACTCAGAGTTAAACCAGGCCTCAACCTTTAGCCTCTCACCATCCCGAGTTGACCCTGCCAGTTTTTCATTTAACCCACCAACATTTGGACATTCAACAGTTAAGTTAGCTGTGTTAGAAATAAAGGTCTGTTGGGCTGCAATAAAGTAGGTACGATAACCATCTAAATGTATTTCAACCTGTTCCCAATACTCCTGGAGGCAGATCACATCAAAATTTCCAATAAATGACAGAAAAATAGGGTCCTTGGCTTTGTTTGACAAACCTGCTATATTCCAGGACAGTAGGGCCATTTTACCCCTATGAGCTGTGTTGAAATAATACTCAAATAAGAAGAGAATGAAGCTATGCCAGGATGGGTTTTATGTGCAACTTTAAGTATAACTTCCTGCATGCCCTCCGGGGGAACACACTTCCCAGACTTAAATATAAAACCAGACTCCAACTCCAATTCCTCCATCACCTTATAGAACGGTAATAATTCTGACATAATTTTATCCTTATTTGGCCATCCCTTATTGATATAATTCTTAAGTTCTTCCCATTTAGTATCCTTCTGTACACAGTCTAAACACAGTGATTCAGAAACATCCTGAAATTTATCTTGTAAAACATCCTGGTTGTTGGAGTCTTAATTTGGGTAGAGTAAGATCAAAAGAGGCTTTTGCCGGAATTTCAAGGTCCCCGTTGTTTCTGTCGCCCCAGCCCCCTTGACTGGGAGCTTATGTGTCGCTAACATATTAGCTTCACCGCCACTCAGGTTGTTAGTCTCTACCAAGTCCAGCTTTTCTACTCCTACCGGTAATGGGCATTGCGTAAAAAGGCGCTACAACCATTTCTTCGTCTCTATTCTGCGAGGTGGATTTTGCTAAAGTGCCTTGTGTAATGTGTGCTTCAACTATTTCTTGCTTCCTATTCTCAGGGATGGATTTGATGCAACAGTAGGGCCGCTTCTTTACTTCCCTGTTGGGCTTACCAAGCCCCTCGCATTCTCTATTTATGAAACCGTTATATGGTGACAGCCAATCGACCATCTCCAAACAGCTAAATCTGTTAATGGTCGGGATACCCCTCCAACCTTCCATGAATGCTGCTTTTCTATTAACGTTTCCCCCCCACTCTCCCCAGTCTCTACCCCTGTCTCGATGACCAACTCTGCTCCAATTACAATAAGAATCTGGGCCAGGACGGGTCATAGGGGGATAAAAGAAGGAGAGTCGCTTAGTTTCAATACCTTCATTTCTAGCTTGTGTACCCCATGAACAAATGTAATCAACCGTGTTGGGATCCTCAAAATTATCTATAACACAGTCGCCATGCGTTCTTTTCCTCTCTTGTCCCAACCACGGCTCCCTGCGCACCATTAGGATCCTACTTGTCCGCTGAGGTGGTAACGGTCTATTGGTGTTAAGCCAATGTTGGACCTTATTCTTTAAAGACCAACTGGGTTCCTCTGTATGTTCAGTCAATTCAGGGACCCCAGTCATAATCACCACAAGAGCGCTTGCTTCCGGGGGCAAATTAACAGCGTGTCTCCCCCTGGGGCACCCCTATGTGAATCCCTTCTAGGAAGTAAGGTTAAGGGCTTGGGTGTAACTGCCTCCTGTCTAGTTTGCACAATAGTGTTAGTGGGTTTATCTACTATTTTCTTCACTGTGGCTGTAGGGGTCTTTGGCTTTACATTTGCCGCTTTCCATTGATATGTTTTCAAATTCAAACATTCTTCTGGCTATGGCCTTACTTATTGTGATATTTATTAATTCATCGTCACATATCTATTTTGGTAGATCCTCATATTGAATGGACTTGGGCATGGAAGTAGAGGAAGTGGCAATGATTTGATTACTAAGTGGTAATCCCTTTACTCTTCCTCATGCAAGTCTTTATGGTTGGATTAACTAATGGCCTCCTTTAAAGGGCTTGGGGTACTGGTGGAAGCAAATATATCCTCTGCATAGTATAAAGCCATGTTGCTCTGCCCTGAGTGCCTGACTGTATGTGTTAGCCTCATTTCTTTCAAGCCCTAGCGTTATATTAATCTAAGCATGATCACAGAGGCCAAGGGCTCTCCCTGAATATGCGAGGTCGTGGACCTGTCCTGTTACTGAAGGGTATATCAAGAATACCCTTATAGCAGACAAAGGACTACTTTACTTGTCCTAGGTATAGGACATCAAGTAGTGGTGGCAGCATACTGTAGTTTGAAAGTGATAGAGTGCCCAGACAATTTCACCTCATATTTTATTTTACCCATGTTGTGGGCCCTCTGATTTGGAGAGACTTGCCATGATGACTGCTGTGCGAAGAATCATTCTACACAAAGGCGTCTCTGAGGAGCAGCCCGAGTAGGATACATGAAAAGATAACAACGCAATTTTTTTCTAAAGGGTGAGAAAGTGGATGCCCATCATTGTCTATAAAATGTGCATAAAATTGAGATTCAAACCATCCCATTTTGTGCCACTTTCAAGTCCTTCATAATAAAGTATGAAAGTGCGGCACAGAGTACTTGAAGGACTGCTGTGTGACCAAGGCTGGTGTCCGACTTAGGGCCAGATTCACAAAGAGCCTCCACAGCCATGGCGGAGGCTCCTTACTTGTGGTGGAATCTCCACACTGCAGTTTCTCTTTGCCAAGATTCCACCACGACTGTGAAGTCTCCGACACGAGTGCGGAGGCTCTTTGTGAATCAGACCCAGTAAGTTTCCTGTCACCTGAAGTCTACCATTTTACTGGAGGAGCTGAGGGGATGTCCATTGCCTAGAGCCCTTTCTCCCTGTCCAGAGAAGGAAGGAGTCTTACTGGTCCTGCAGGAGGAGAGATTGTCCAGGTGAAGAAGCCCAGCATGTCCCTCGATGGAGAGACACCCAGAAAAGGGTGACAGAGAATTAATACAAAAAACAACAAGGTTATGGATGGACTGCTTTAGTATCAGCCACTAGCAATCGCTCGGGCCGCATCCCAATCCATCGTTTTTCGCCCACCATGCCACCACAGTTAGGGCCCAGCCATATGCAAATGGTCCCAGTTCATGAGAACAGTCCAGCTCAAACTGTCAGGCTAGGTCCTCCTTGAACCAGAACACAAGCAACCTAGGACCAGTTTCACCAGGGTCGGACTGGCCGTAGTGGGCATCAGGTATTTTACCGGGAGGCTGGAAGGGTGGGGCCGGTTTTGTAGCAGTGAGGGGCATTTTTTTGTTACTGGGGGGCATTTTTGTGATATCAGCCACAGTAACAAAAGCAGCAGTGCTTCACACTGGGGTCTGGTCCAACAAAACTGCCAGAGCTGCTTTGGGTTCCCAGTCAGTAAAGCACAGCCCTGAATTTCACCCTAGTTAGGGTTCTTTAGCCAGGTATAGTTTGGTTCTAGTGTGACAGTGAGCCCGGAACCCACATCTGGGCATACCCAGCGCACTCAGGGCATGAAATGCAAAAACAGCAAGGTGATGGAGGGACTGCCTGAATTAATCTCAGCCACTGTCAATCGTGTCGGGCCGGCGCCAGCGAGTCAAGCTTGCAACAGGTTGCAGCACCAGGTCAGGGACGGTTGTTCTGGATCCGTGGATCACATTGCAACCTTTTGAATTTTATAACTGTCTAGCGATCTAACTGCCTTCTACTTGAAGTTAAGTATCCATTTTTAGAGGGTGTGCGATTACTGTTCTGTTAACTAAAGTATCTCCAATGCTCCTTCACTCCTACCCTCTCCCATAAAAATACAACCCTTAACCTAGTCTATGCAAGTCTTTGCGAGTAGTCACTGAGCGTGACAAGGACAGGACTGCCACCTGGGGTGACAGAATGAGTTTCTTCTCTGCACAGGTGGTGATGTTGTCTTCATGTGACTTAGTCATGCTGGATAGCATTAAAGATGCATGGTGAAAGAAAATCTTTGGGTGGAGGGGAAGAACAAAATTGCTTTGGGTCTTGCAAGGCACTAGAAAGAGTAATAGAAATACAAATACAATATCATATAATAAATAAATGAAAAAACAAATGGAAACTGTTTAAAGAGACTCACCTCAAGGTTCTTTGTGGTTAGGGGGACACACCCTGGACAGCGCCTGCACTACTCTGCAAGGCATGCTGTATTGAGGCAGGGACTTGAATATCCGCGCACTCTCCATCCACATTTTCTCATTGGCTTGTGCAGTTGTCCACTGTAAACTGTGGCTGTTCATTGGTCAAAAGGCTTAGTAGTCCCTACTTAGTAACGCATTGTCTCATTTTGTAACCTCCCAAGGTGACACCCAGTTATATGGGTTGTTGCTTGGTAGGCTTTAATTACATCCTCCAAGCTGTGACCTGCTTGCTACTGCAGGCCTTTTTTTTTTTATAGCACGCATTTGTAATGCAATAGATGTCGGATTTGTGAGAGTTTAAGCTATTGACATTGTAAATGACAATGCCTTTTATTTTTCCGTTTTGAAAACAACACATAAATAAAAGGCATTGTCTTTTACAATGCCGATAGCTCAAACTCTCATAAATGCGAGACCTATTGCATTGCAAATGCTTGTTTTTTTTCTGAGGCACTGCCTCGGTTCAAGCGGAACCATGTGAGGTCAATCACGTCTCGTGTGAGTGTATTAAAACAAGCACGTGCTGGAGTCACTGAAAGAGCCAGGGAAAGACAGATGGAAAAGTCGTTGAATGCAACTCTTTAATGAACTCGGACAGTAAAGCACAGCCCAGGTGTCCCGCTGATAAAGGGCAGGCTTTAAAGCAAGTCATCACGTTTTCTGCGTCTGTTGTGTAAAATAAAACAACAACGCCAAAGAACTGATTACACGGAGCCCTTAATAGACTAGATAAAGTTCATTTTTCTGGAGCCTTGTGAAAGCTATCGCTGGACATTAGGGCTCGAGCCTCAATACGTATCTTATCTCCGTGACGCAGAATGCCCAATTTCAGATAACCAGACAGCCATTACCTCTAATAACCACGGCAGCTATCAGTGACTACTGTAAACATCCTCTCACACAACAGGGGGCGTTTTCAAGATTTACAATCGCCTGATTAGGGCTTATTTAAAACGAGCATTGGAATTTCTGTGTAATTATTTAATACCATGATCCGTGTTATTTCCCTCTTTACATTCTGCGCTGATAAATAAACTCAATTATTTGCTTGTATGTGCTTGCCCTGCCCAGTAAAGCAGACAATGGAAACACATTTAGCCATAATACTCACATTATCAGCAATGCCTACGTGGGGGAGGGCATCATTGTTTTAACCCACTTTCTGTTTTCTCTGCTTTATTTCCCTCAACCAGGGATATCTAAGCAGTCTCAGGGCCCGAAGCCTGGTTCAGAGCAGTCCAACCCAGGCAGCAACAACCGGAAGCTATTTCTGAGCCAGGCGAGGCCCGGAAAACATAAACCAAGAACTAGCGAATGGCACGAAAGGCAGTGGCAGCCTTGCGCAAGGAGAACATTAAATTCCTGTGAAACATTTTATTTCGACCATTTTTTATGTATTGAGGGGCAGATTTACAATAACTGGTGCATCCCTGCTTATCAGCAGGGATGCGCCAGTTATTGTACGTCAAGCTTCCGCCACCATGGATGCGCCGCATTGTAAATGCGGCGCACCATGGGGCAAAAATGGCACAGATGCGTCACGCATCTGTGCCGTAAAAGTGGCGCATTGCTGGAGTTGCGTCGCAAGTACGACGCAGCTCCAGCAATGCTCTGGGGGGCCCTATTGTTAGAATGCTGTGTCAATCCTGACGCCTGCTTCAAACAGGCGCAGGGTTATGACGCAGCATGGGCTCAAAAGTGAAATAGATTTCACTCAGCCACTTTTAGTAGGCGTTCCTGCGCCGGAATGCCCTTCCCTGCGCAGGGACGCCTCCTGCTGGTGCAGGGCTTTACAGCGTGACGCAAGTACCCCGCACCATGGCGCATCTTTTGCGCTGCCGCTGCGTCACAAAAGTGACGCAACTGTGACGTAAAAGCGGCGCAAGGGGATTGTAAATCTGCCCCTTTGTTTCCATTTATGAGGTGTTTTGTACAGCGCGAACTACAACAAAGAGGGTTTCGGAGCACCATAGAAGCCTAGTATGGATTTCTAGTGACAACGTGCGGAGACAAATTTGACGCAAACAAGCAAGGGTAATGAAAATCAGCAGCGGAGTGGAGAGGCATACTGAAGAGAACTGCAGAAACCATGCCTTCCCTTTGCAATTTACAAAACAAATTGCCCCCAACACACCTTTATCAAAGGGATTTCGCCATATATGATGGCAAACCCTAGACAAATGCGCCTTTCATGTTACCTTCAAATATTTAAATTTCGTACTTGTATTTAAGTAAATGCAAACAATGCAAACTATTGTTTACATAAACCAAGGGTAGGATGGGGTATTTAATATAAAGTAAATTGGGACAGACGTTAATAATACTGAATACATACTCCAGCACGGGGAGGCGCTCAAACTGCTGGATGGCCCTAGAATTTAGTAGGAATGATGGCGTGCAGGCTGGTCTATTCAGTGTGGCCTCCTGGTTATACTGCTGGGTCTCGAGCACTTTGTAGAAAGCCAGGCAGGAGGGGAGAGCTTGAGTGCTCACAGGGAAAAGCATATCAGTGCTGTGAGGCAATAAATGAGAACACCAGGGATCAGATATTTCATAGCATGCGTGAACAAGAATTTTCAAATCTATTAAGGACACGGAAGCAAAGATTATGCAGACTTCACTGTTTTTTCTCAGCAGCCATGAAACACAAGACATCACAATGTATTAATATAATACCCATGAATACAACAAAACTAAAAGTCCAAAGTATAATGACCAATCAGCATTCAGATGACCATATAAAACATAATGTCCAACAGCGATCTCCCTCTTCTTGCTGTGAGGTTCCAAAGTAATTGGCAAATTGTAACCGTAAAGCATATTCTGCTTCTGATCTGGAACTGTACAAAAAAGGCAAAACTAAGACACTGAATACTAGTAAAAAGTGAAAACAAAGGAGGGGAACCAAGAATTAAATTATTAAAAACAAAAACATCAGATTATAAATATGACTAAAGGATGGGATAATATTTGCCTACGTGTCCTAAAAATTCTCATTCACGAATGCTATAAAATTATTGATTCTATGTCAGGAGTGGAGGATTCAGATTATACAAGTTTAAAGCTTAGCAGCGATTAAAGAAAAAATATTATCTACTAGTTTATAATAAAATTGCTTGAACATTGACTCTGAAGACCAATCTGCCATATGGATAATGTCTGTAAGATAAGCACCAGTATCAAAAGATGTTTTAATCCATTGCTCTTCTGACAGAATGGCTGCAAATATCGAAATTCCAATGCCTGCTTCAGATAAAATCCATTTGTTCCATCTGGTTAATTTAGGGCATGAAACTGGAGAATAAGGTTTTATGAAAGAAACAAGTAACTATCCAGACTGAGATAATCTGAATTACTCACTAACACGCAACGATCATCTTGCACACGATGTCTGGGCTGTAAAAGAGCCTTCCACCTCTGACATCCAGGCACCTGAAACGTGATTTCAACACGTCAAATGTGCGTTCCACAATGCCCCTGGTGTGTTTGTGGGACGCATTCTACTGCTTCTGGGGCTGTGTGTTGGGGGCTCGGAGGGGTGTCATCATCCAAGCGCAGAGAGACATGAGTCAATAGTTGGTTCTGCATGATGTGTTGGCAGGCTCAGTGGTTCATTGGTGTGTGATATGTGTGATCTTGTGCTTCCTGTATGACATGTACTGCTTGTTGCAAATGAGCGGCATCAACGTGTATTAGGTAGCCTCACTGCTGCTCCTCACTCCCCTGTGCCTATCCATTAGTGTGCGCAGCACGGTTGCATCAGTTGCACCCGTACGGCACACCATTGCCATGCCCGTCTGCGCATGTCCACAAGCCTGACAACGACACAGTGATGTTGTGCGCTGAAGGTGTACAACCACGTGGGCAGGCCTATAATAAGGACAGGGCAGACACAGATGTAGAGTTCATGCCTGGCTGAACTCGCCATGCGGTTGAGGTTAGATCTTTCGCTTATGCTGCGGAAATAGCGACACACATAACAGTTGGCATGTATGATCCCGGACCCCGGGCGTGCTAGCTCACCCTCATGTACCCTCCTGCTGAGGCCGCACTCCATGGGCATGCTACATAGTAACATTGCACATTGGTTGACGGGTGGTGCAGACACTACACCAGAGACACACACATCAGTTACCTCTTTGTCAAGGCCTAAACTCAACCACGCCCAGAGCCATGTGTTGAATGACCACACCCCCACGCCGTACTACCGTAGGCCGGTCCACTCACTTACGCTCACAGGGGGGTTTGACACTGCCACACGTCCCAGATCTACCCCACAGCCTGAGGTGACAAGGTTACGCATGCTGTACACAGCACAATGTGATGTGGTATGGCCTGGGGCCCTCATGCATACATAATGACCACATAGGCACAGTGAGATTATTTGTGGAACTGGTTACGGGCCCATGCGCCCAGCACCTTTTATTGCCAGGGTCACACGTCCAGTGACGCCTGTGCTAGATGGGTGTTGGGTAGTGTGAGCAACCCCTCAGTGGTTGGTTGGTGCTGGCAACAACTACAACAGTGATCAGACAACTAGAAGTTCAAAGAACAAATAGCAACGGTCCATGACTTGAGCTGCACAGAGTTAGTGGCCCCGGATGCACTGCAGCCGGCACAGACACACCCGTAAGGGACGGTGACTTGTGGTGCTCTGAGATAGGGCCACCCGAGCTGAGCAGGTACTCGTTGATGCCCAAGGAGAAAGTTGCAGAGTGTTACTGAGAAAAGTGGAAGGTGTCCATCCAGGGCATGATGCAGAGGGCAGAAGCAAGCAGGAACAGGCAATATGGAGGAGTTGAATGCTACTGTCTCCTTTTTCCCACCATGTCAGTATCAACTACATGATGAAGACAACCCCCAGGCCTTAGACTTAGATGTCAACAAAGTTCAACGGAAGAGTGCCCATGACTCCCGTGGCACTGAATCAGTGGCACCAGAGCTGGAAGGGGATGCAGTCTGCGATGAGGCCTGCACAATGATACCAACTCTGCAGTGAACAAATCAATATTCAGTTCCAATTGTGTGTCCAACTCGACCGCAGTGTGTGCTGTGGTTAGCGTGGGGCAACTGCCGTGCAGCCAGCTCTTCCTGGATCTTCCTGGATCTCTAACACACAGCGTTGAAATGGCATGTGTAGAAGGTTCCTGGTTGACCGAGGTGGAGGCACCAGAACTGAGCGGGTGTGCACCCTGCGACGATGCCGTGTCCTGCCTGGGACGGACCGGATTGGATTTGTCTGAGACCTGCTGGACCGGCATGTAGGCCTAAGGTGGAAGTCTGCAACTGCCCACAGACATGTTTTGTCGAAATGCTATGCACAGAGTTGGTGGCACCACATCGAAGGGAGGATAGGAATTTAAACAGTGCCATGAATATGTACTCAGCCACCGTGTAATCAAGGCTCAGTTCTAAATGTCAAGTCAAGTCAAGTCAAGTCAGAAATTTATATAGCGCGCTACATACCCATAGGGTCTCAAGGCACTTGAGGAAGGGGAGGAAATTACTTGTCGAATATCCAAGTTTTAAGTTGCTTTCTGAATGCTAGGTGGTTCTGAGTAAGGCAAAGGTGAGTGGGAAGAGAGTTCCAGGTTTTGGCTGCCTGGTAGGAGAAGGATCTACCTCCCATGGTGGCTTTGTTGATGCGAGGAACAGTGGCAAGGGCTTGGTTGGAGGATCGTAGCTGACGGGAGGGGGTGTAGAAGGACAGTCGTGTGTTGAGGCATTCGGGTCCAAGTTCGTAAAGTGCATTGTGTGCGTGGGTTAAGAGGCGGAAGGTAATCCTCTTATTTACGGGGAGCCAGTGGAGGTTTTTCAGGTGACCAGAGATGTCTTCTTTACGCGGGATATCAAGTATGAGCCTGGCTGAGGCGTTCTGGATGCGTTGGAGTTTTTTCTGGAGTTTTGCGGTGGAGCTGGCGTATAGGGTGTTTCCGTAGTCCAGGCGACTCGTAACCAGTGTGTGAGTGACCGTTTTTCTAGTTTCGGTGGGGATCCAGCGAAATGTTTTTTTGAGCATGCGAAGAATGTTGAAGCAGGATGATGAGACAGCGTTGACTTGTCTGGTCATTGAGAGTGAGGAGTCCAGGATGACGCCCAGGTTCCGTGCGTGGTCCGTCGGGATGGGTGCTTTTCCAAGGGCCTCTGGCCACCAAGAGTCGTCCCAGGCGGAGGGGGAGGTACCTAAGATTAGGACTTCTGTTTTGTCTGAATTCAGTTTCAGATGGCTGTGCTTCATCCACTCGGCTACTTCTTTCATTCCTTCGTGTAAGTTGTTTTTGGCGGTGTTGGGGTTCTTGGTGAGTGAGAGGATCAGTTGGGTGTCGTCAGCGTAGGAGATGATGTTGAGATTGTGTTGGCGAACGATGGCCGCGAGGGGGCTCATGTACACGTTGAAGAGGGTGGGGCTGAGTGACGATCCTTGCGGCACGCCGCAGATGACTTCAGAGGCCTCTGATTTGAATGGAGGGAGCCGGACTCTCTGAGTTCTTCCGGTGAGGAACGAGGTGATCCATTCCAGTGCTTTTCCTTGGATTCCGATGTTACTGAGGCGCTGTAATAGGGTGCTATGGCAGACTGTGTCGAAGGCTGCGGAGAGGTCAAGGAGGATGAGGGCGACTGTTTCTCCATTGTCCAGTAAGGTTCGAATGTCATCTGTTGCTGCGATGAGTGCGGTCTCAGTACTGTGTTTGGCTCGGAATCCGGACTGTGAGGGGTCGAGGGATTTGTTGCTTTCGAGAAAGGCGGCAAGCTGGTTGTTGACAGCTTTCTCGATGACTTTGGCCGGGAAAGGAAGGAGCGAGATGGGCGGTAGTTTTTGTGTTCGGTGGGGTCAGCTGTGGGTTTTTTCAGAAGGGTGCTGAGTTCTGCGTGTTTCCAGCTTTCCGGGAAGGTGGCGGAGTTAAGGGAGCAGTTGATGACGTCTCGGACGCGTGGTGCTATGATGGAGTCTGCTTTGTTGAAGATGTGGTGAGGGCATGGGTCAGTTGGGGATCCTGAGTGGATGGAGTTCATCAGGCGGATGGTGTCCTCAGTGGAGATTGGGTTCCAGTCGTTAAGGATGTTCAAGGGGGGAGAAGGTCCTGCAGAAGGTTGGGTGGGGAGGTCTTCGGGTCGGTTGTCGAAGCTGTTGTGGATGTCTGCAATTTTGTTGTGGAAGAAGGAGGCTAGGGAGTCGCAGAGGGCTTGAGAGGGGGTGATGTTGTTGGAGTTGGCTGATGGGTTGGTAAATTCTTTGACGATGTTGAATAACTCCTTGCTGTTGTGGGCGTTGTTATCTAGTCGGTCTTTGAAGGCGGCTTTCTTGGCAGACCGGATTAGTTGGTGGTGTATACGGGTGGCGTTTTTGAAGGCGTCTCTGGTGTTGGAGTTTGGGTCTTTTTTCCATGCTTTCTCGAGGGAGCGACAGAGTTTCTTGGATTTCTTAAGATCATCGTTAAACCAGGAGGCCTTCTTGCTGCTTCGTTTGTTTTGATGTTTTTTCAACGGTGCTAGGATGTCGGCGCTTTTGGATAGCCATTGGGTGAAGTTAATGGCTGCTTGGTCGGGGTTTGAGGAGTGGACAGGAGGGATTTGGAGGAGCGATGAGGAGATCTGGTCGATGGTGAGTTTGTTCCAATTTCTACGCAGGGTGGGTTGAGGGTGGTAGTGGATTGTGGGCTTATTGTAGAAAAAGTGAACGCAGCTGTGGTCCGTCCAATGAAGAGCTGTGGTGTGGCTGAATGAAACGTATTTGCTGGAGGTGAAGATAGGGTCGAGTGTGTGACCTGCAATGTGGGTGGGGGAAGTGACAAGTTGTTTGAGTCCGAGGTTTGCGAGGTTGTCCAGAAGGGTGGTGGCGCTGTTGTCATTGCTCTTTTCCAGGTGAAAATTGAGGTCTCCCAATAGGATGTAGTCCTCGGAGGGGAGGGCGTGTGGGGTGATGAAGTCAACGATGTTGTCATTGAATTGCGCCCGGGGGCCCGGGGGCCGGTAGAGAAGGGTGCCTCTGAGTGTGGTTTTGGGGTCGGTGTGGATCTGGAAGTGAAGGTGCTCGGCGCTGGCAAGGTTGTCATCTGAGCTGGTTGAGATGCGAATGGAATTCTTATGGACGATGGCGATGCCTCCTCCTGTATGCTTGACGCGGTCCTTACGGATGATCTTGTATCCTTCTGGGATGGCAATGGTGATGTCTGGGGCTGATGAGGCGTTCATCCATGTTTCTGTTAGGAAGGCGACGTCCGGTGAGATGGTGTCTAGTAGATTCCAGAGGTCGATGGCATGTCTGTGGACTGAGCGGGTGTTGAGCAGGATGCATTTTAGGTGGTTGGTGTCGGGTCTCTGTGTCGCGTTGGTGGATGAGGAGTAGGTTTTGGTGCCGTCGAACTTGCAGGAGTTGCATGAGAAGGGTCCATGGGTGTGTCCAGGAGCGGCTTGGGCGCAGTTGGGGGAGCGGCCGGAGTTAAGGGCTAGTAGGGAGGTGGCATCGTATGTAATGCGGGGTGGGTGGGTGGTGCGAGGGGCAGGGGGTCTGGCGCTGGGCGCGGGCTTGGCGCGGACGGGCGTAGACGGGCTTACCTTTGGCGCAACTTCGGCGCGGCCGTAGCGCGTGGACGCTGCACGTGTGGACATCTGACATAAATGGAGAGTGGAGGGGGCGGAGCGTGGGGGGTGCAGCTGGGAGGCGGGATCTGGGAGGAGCCACGGGCTGCAGAGGGTAAACAGAGCTACAATGGAGCCCGGACCCTGAATCGAAACTGGGTCAGAGCCGGAGTGGGCAACACGTTAGTAAAACACTGTAAAATGCACTCCACGCAAACGTCTCTTTCCTGACTAGTTATCGGTAGTGCGCGGCAGGAGAACAATGTAATGCAAGCAGGCAGATACCACCAAGCGGCGATAACAATATTGAGATAAAAATAATTAAATAAATAAATAAACTGAAAAACGATACCGAGCGCTAAGTGCGCTTAACCAGCAGGCAGGCAGTCAGGAGCAAATACAGCCAATAGGGAATGCAGCGTCTGGGGGGGCAGAGGGCGAGGGGAGCAACCGCACAGGAGAGTTGTCCCTTGTGTATGCCGGTGGAGAGCATCAACGGGAAAGAAGTATTGCAGGCCTTGCTTGCGGAGGCTGCGAGGGTCTGAGGAGACTGCCAAGGTCACGGGCCTCTGGCTTGGAGCCAGCTCTGGCACTCAGGCATGTGGTGGGCACTCTTGGAGACAAGCTGGTGTCGGCAGTTGGGCAGTGAGGCCTGGATGCGCAGGGTCAGACAAGACTGGTTCGGGGACAAGCGGGCCGGGCTGCAGAACGCACACAGGATTGCAGGCACTTCCGCACACGGTGTCAGCCTCGTGGCGAAGTGAGAGGCGCAGCCCTGCCTGACACGGCCATTCCGGAAGAGAACCACGCTTTCCTTCCCTATAATTTCTCCAATTTGTTAAATTTCTACGTAGTTGTAATATTCCCTTAATGCTGCTCATTGTTTGTATTTTTGTTATCATTAGGTCCTGCAAACAATAATTCACAGCCTGGAATCTCCTTGTTTATATTCAAGTGCCAGCCTAATAAATTGAATACTGTCCCAATCGCAAGACAGCACAGTTAGCAAGCATTCTGTAATTGCCCATTGTGTATATATAATCCATGGTGACACCTGCTCTGCCCATCCTTCCCACGTACTACAAGCCTGAATAGATATACCCTACCATGCATGGAACAGTTATTTGGAAATCACATCTTCTGGACCTCCAACTCGGATCCTACAATCTCCACTAGAAATGTGCTGGCACAGGGTCACGCTTCGAAGTCTAAAGATAGTAGTGCAGGCCATAAGCTACAGTCAGTTGTCACGAGCTGTGGAGAAAAGAATATGTCATTTAACTCCTTCGGCGCTCATGACGAGCTCAGCTCGTCATGATGTACACCTCTCATACACTCATGACGAGCTGAGCTCGTCATGAACAATGGGCTTTCAAAGCCACCCAGCACAGGAGGGGAAAACCATTAGCAGCCATGGTGTTAAAATACAGATCTTCATGGCTTACTCCATGCTGTCCAGATGATGGTGGTGCAATAACATGTCAAAACCAAAGGGGATGATGGACGGAGTGTTGAACATTGCAAGCACTCACCCCCAACTGATCTGGTTTTAATCCATCATCATTCTTTAGCTCACTCCTCCACCCCAGTTCAGACATGGCCATATGCAAATCAGTCTGACCCTGTGCCTCATGGTTACAGTCCAGCCCAAACTGCCAAGCCATGTCTTCCCTGGACCAGAAACAAGCATCTTGGGACCAGTGTCTGGCTAATCAGCCGTCCTCAGCCAGGCTAGCTTAAATCCAGTGGCAAAGTGAGCAAGGGAACGTGTGAAACTAGCCCATAACGAATACAGTTGAAACTGTCAGCAAACAGAATCATTTGACCTCAGGGCTGCTTGCAAAAGATTTAATAGTGTATATGTGAAACAAAATACCCAACGCATTTCCTTAGCTTTCCCGGATACAAGTTTCTGACATAGGTTTTGTCAGATCCAGTACCACTTAAAAAGTCTAAATTATCTACCATTGACTGGGGGGCATGGACATTGACAAGGAGCATGACGAGATAATCGTGGCCATTTGAATTCACGTTTACAGAAGTGTACGCTATGCGTTATGTTGGATATTATTTGTTAGACTTTTTCAAAGCAACAAATACATATAATCTGTGGTCTGTAGTACTAGCTGCTTATCTGGATGTATGAATTTCTGGAACAAAGTGCGCAAAATTTCTCTCAAACTAAGTGTAACCAAAGAGGATCAAGAAGGAGTACAGAAAGAAGAAAGATCTGTGAAAAGAAAGAACCCATTGAGCATTATTGGAATCCCATCATTCACCAACTTGACCATTGTCATCATTTTGGGTTCCAACCAAACTCCCAATCGTCCTCACTGTTCATAGAGGAATATTGGGTAAGTTGTATCCTCTATTGGGTCTTTTCAGAGGGAAAAGGGGAGAGCATAGAATAAGGTTAGAGCTTGTATCAACCCCTAGGGATATTTCCAATCAGAAAAGTGCAGTGCAAAAAGAAAAAGAAAAAGTGCGTAATTAAAATAGGAGTTTCAAGAGAAAAAGAATGTTATCTTTTCGAAAGCTTCAATTGCATTCCTAAGTAAAACCAGTGCAGAAAAAATTGCAGTTAAAAAAATTCACTGCTTCTTAACGGTCTACATGTTTCAGCAATTTGGACGACTGTCCACGGCTTTCTTCAGGACCTGATCATAAATTTGTTTGCTACTGCATTATTTTTAATGTGAAAAACAAATATACATACAAATTGGGTTTACTATACCCTTGTCATTTCATGCTGATCCTCTGTATCTACAAGATGTAGAGGAAGCTTAGACCCAGCTTAGTCTAAGCGTGAGGTAACGACGGACAGAGCGCGGCCTCATTGACTGGAGCTGGTGCCGGGTGAGGTGAGGTCTATCCTCGTACTCTAGATATAGCCTATACATCTCGTAGATACAGAGAATCAGCATGAAACAACATGAGCAAGGCGGTTTCGCCGAAATGTGTTGGGTACTTCTTGTTGGCTCGATGCATTGAAAATAAAATTCTTTGGAGCAACTTTGGAGTTGGTGTTAATTTACGAGAGGAGTGCATGCGTGCTTGATCGCACGGTGAGTGGCAATATATATATATATTCAGTTGGCCCAGTATTCACTGGTCTCTGCCTTGGCGGAATCGCTGTTGCTTCCAGGTTACTGGATTTTCCTGGGCCCATCGTCAAGCCGTGGAGGATATAGAGCGGTGTGGCAGTCATTTGGCTGCTCGCTGGACGAGGCGGATTTTCTGCTTTGCCCCCGTTGTGAGGACTCCAACGACTTGGTGGTTGCTGCGGTCTAGGGGGCCAGAGGAGCTTGTTTGACTTTGGGACACTGTGACTTTGGGTAGTTTTTTTGCATCATTTCATCCCTGACTCTGCTCCATCCCTGCAACGCCTACCCACCTTCGCATTGCATTTTGGGACCTTTAAGCGCCAGCTACTGGGCGTCCATCGGGGGCGATTGCAATGTATCTAACCTGGAGGGGGCGGAACAAGCATTGAGCAGCAAGGAGGAGGCGGGTATTAAAACCAATGTATTATTGCCTGCTTCCTTGACAAACACCCCAGGCGCTGAAGAAGGCTTACCATATGCCGAAATGCATTTGCCAGTTCGGGTGCTTCCACAATAAAGCTGGCTCTAATTGGCTCCCCTTCTGTGGTCTCGTCTTTCTTTTTTGGAGGAAGGTTTCTTTTGGATATATATTTATATATCCAAATATATATATATATATATATATATATATATATATATATATATATATATATATATATATATATATATATATATACATATATATATATATATATATATATATATTACCACGCAAGCGCTCACCCACTTGGACTAACATTGTGATACTATGCAGACCCCCCAGGATATTGCGGCATGTATTTGCAAATTTAGCAGCACAAATATGGAAATTTAGCGGCACAAATATGGAAATATAGCAGCATTTTTGCAGCACTTTATTTTACTCATAATCATTCATTTTCAACCTTAAATCAATGGAAATTGTTTTAGCAGAGTATTCCACTTGGAAATAGGCCTGTTTAAAGTTCTACAGCTCTACGGTAGCACAGCTCCAATCCTAACCTCGTGCCTGGAGACCTTTTTTGCAACCGAAATAGTACATATTGCGGTTATCGTTCAACCCAGCAGATTTCGCTATTTTTTCGTGAATCGCAAAATGCTGGGGGGGGGGGTCTCGCTAAAGCTGTCTGTAGGCGAGACAAAAAAATAAAACACTAGGGCCCAGATGTAGGTAAATCTAATTTACCGACTCATAAATACCGAATTTTACAGATTCGGTATTTATGAATCAGTAAATCAGAAGGAGGCAAATGTAGGTAATTTTTAAAACACAATTACCGAATCTGTAAGATTCGGTATTTACCGATTCGGTAAATACCGAATCGGTATTTCCAATTGATTCATATGGGCTTTGAAGCCCATAGGAATGAAAGGGAAATACCGATTCGGTAGTTACCGAATCGGTAAATATCGAATCCTGGCTGGGGGAACGGGGTGTCACTTTGACACCCTGTAGCACCCCAAGTGCAGACTTGTTTGCCATGTGGCACACATACATGCCCTAAGGGCATGTCTGTGTGTCACATGGCATAGGTGTACATGCACAGATGTGCATGTACACCTGAAATCGGTATTTTACCACCCAATAGGATTGGGTGGTAAATACAGACTCCTAAAGGGCCTGTGGCATTCTGTGAAGTGCCACCTACATATTGATTTACAGAATCGGTAAATTTTCCGATTCTGTATTTTACCGATTCTGTATATTTACCGAATCGGTAAATTTACTGATTCTGTAAATCAGATGCCCCCTACGGATCACTGAAATAATATCGAGGGACAAAATATCGACTTGCAAAAATATCGTGGACAAAATATCGACAGTCAAAATATCGAGTTTGTATCTACAAACAGGTAAGTACAAAAATATCGAGTACAAAATATCGTTTACAATAATATAGTTGTAAAAAATATCGACTTTATTAAAAACAGTGTTAAATTAAATTAATATTAAAATTTAATTACTAAAATATACTTAAAAATACTTACTTTAACTTATAATAATTAAATAATAAATGAAAATCATAAAAATAATTTTTTACAATCTTATTTGTTAAAACATATATATATAGTAACATACTATAATTAAATGAGATACTATTATATTACCGTACGATACCAGAAGTGTAAAAAATACTATTCCCACTCCAAAGAGTGCAAGCGTAGGGAAAGCGTTGGATAGCGTAGGGGTTAAAATTACTATTCCCACTCCAGTGGGTGCAACAGTAGGGAAAACTGACCCTGAACCCTAAAAATACCCCTTAACCCAAAAACCCAAAACTGACCCTGAACCCTAAAAATACCCCTTTACCCTAAAACCCAAAACTGACCCTGAACCCTAAAAATACCCCTTTACCCAAAAACTGAAAACTGACCCTGAACCCTAAAAATACCCCTTTACCCAAAACTGAAAACTGACCCTGAACCCTAAAAATACCCCTTTACCCAAAAACTGAAAACTGACCCTGAACCCTAAAAATACCCCTTTACCCAAAAACTGAAAACTGACCCTGAACCCTAAAAATACCCCTCTACCCAAAAACTGAAAACTGACCCTGAACCCAAAAAATACCCCTTTACCCAAGAACTGAAAACTGACCCTGAACCCTAAAAATACTCCTTTACCCAAAATTAATTAATATTATTTAAATACCAATTAATTATTAATTAATAATAACAATAAAGTAAATATAGTAGCACATTAGCTGTAATTAATTTAATTTAATAATTATTATTTTTTCCCAATTAATTAATTAACAATAACTAAAAATTATATATATATAAATAAATTACTCTAATTAATGTAATTAACTAATTAATATTATTTAATTACCAATTATTTACTAATTAAAAATATGTACAAAATTATATTAATTAATTAACTAATTAATATTAATTAATTACCAATTAATTATTAATTAAAAATATTTACAAACATATATTAAATAATTAATTATTATTAAATTACTCCCCACCCTTATCCCTTATTAACCCAACATCCCGCTCCTAAACATTAACTACAATTTATATTACTATTAATAAAAAAAATGTAACCTTTTTTCTACATATTATTGAATTTTTTTACTTTGACTATTTATATATATTTTGTCGATATTTTTGTACTCGATTTTTTTTATCATTATTTTAATCGATATTTTGACCAACGATATTTTTGTTATCGATATTTTATTATTATCGATATTTTTAACTCGATATTTTGTCCATTCGATATTTTGGAGTCGATATTTTGTCTGTGCACCGCCCCCTACATCTCAAAAGCCAAATACCGGTCGGTAACGGCCGAAATCCGCCATTACCGACCGTTATTTGGCTACCTACATCTGGTCCTAGGTGTTTCCCTATTGTTCTAAAATACTTTTAGAGTGATTCCCTCTTATATTTGTTGTTTCAATTTATATTTCAAGGGAGAAAGAAAATACCTGATTTCCCTAAATTTCTCTATTTTGTTTTACCCGTCTTGAAAAAGAAATGATGGGCAAGTGGGTAAACTGCAGGCCAGGTGACAGTCATACCTATGTGGGATGGCAGGCACCCCATGCCAGTGCAACTGATGTGAGGCACCTGACAGAGCAGCTGCCATGTTGTCTCTAATGTCTTAAAAACAGAGAACACCTGTCCTTTGAATTTCCCGCCTCGTGCCTACACGACACAGCATGAGCTCTGATTACAGGTCTGTGCCCCTCACCTGGCACCTACCCGGGATACTAAGAAGGTAAGAAGGTAAAACTTTATTTGCATAGTTACTTAAAACCATTGCAATGCATACAATTAATACAACCATATTACAATGTTCCATGTTTAAAAGTGAATGCTCCCTCATGAGCGTCGCAACATGACCTTCAAAAGACGTTTCAATGTCAATACAATTTAAATGTCCCAGATGTTTTTGTCTTTACTGCCTGTGAGAGGTTGTAATCCGCTGTGAGATTTATCCAATCACTTAGTAAAATTTCCCCCATAGCGCAATGGACTACAAAGTGACAATCAGTTTGGCATTTTTAAACGAGCTGCTTCGAGAAATTTAACTAACCTAGTGTTCAGTTGTGGTGATGAGGGATCAAAGCATGCCAGGACAGCTTGTCTCCTTGTCCTGATACCTCTTTGATTAAAGCAAGTTTTTAGCAGCTGTCTCCTTTCTTGACACAGCTCAGTGCAGGTGCAGATTGTATGAATGATGTCACCCGAGTCCTTGTTGCACAGACTACAGAGAGTGAAAGCCTGCTCCCTTTTCCAAGGTGGAAGCTGCTGCGTGGTTGGTAACACTCCAAGTCTGAACTTTAAAAATTTTTGTTTTAGTATTTTTGAATATCCCAGATTAAAGTAGTGTTGTGGCGCTAAGTGCTTATATGTGGCCAAGGTCATCCAGGCATGCGCTCTGAGCGAGAAGGTCGCCTTATCCTCTAGCAAGGAGAGTGTCTTCAGCGTCTTCCACACCGTTTTTTTGAACGCCGAATGGAGGCAGTGTGTGTCCCATAAGGGGGACAGGCCTGTGATCGTCAGAGCCTCCTCAAGATATTGGCCTACGGGTGATTTCGGCCTCTGTTGAATCTCTTGCCAGAGGAGGTAGTTTAATGTGTTCGGGTTTGCTGTCCTAATCTTGTGCCAGCAGTTAATGAAAGCGCCGTAGCTAGCCCAAGTTTGCTTTATAAGGCCAAATTCCAGACGAATTTGTGCCGGTGAAGTGTAGGTCGGGAGGCTGAACAATGTTCTATATGCTTTAACAACTGTTTTGTCCAGCAGATTGCTGACTCTCCCACACAGTGCCTCAGTGCCGTAAGTAATAGAAGGCAATATTTTGGCCCGGGCTACCATCAAAAGTGGATTCAGAGTAGGGCCCAGTAATTTGGCTGAGACTCCCTTCAGAGAGAGTGCAAGAATCATCCCTTTCCTTTTGATCTCCTGTTGCTGGCTGTTAGCTAGGCCATCTTTGTCTATATATATACCCAGGTATTTGTAAGCCTCTGCTGACTCGACATGTTTATTACCCAGGCGCCACTGATAGGGCTTTTTTCGTTTCTTGTTTATTGTCATGGACCTTGTTTTGTTTAAGTTTATTGAGAGACAATTTTCTTTTGCATAGACCTCTAGACAGTTCAAGAGATGTTGCAGGCCCACTGCGGTGTAGCTGAGTAGGACCACGTCGTCCGCATAGAGTAGATTAGATATTGGGGAGCCCCCTAACCTGGGTGGGTGCGAGTTGCAGTTGTTAAGTGCCGGGGTTAAGTCTGCCATGAATAGGTTGAATAGCGTGGGGGCCAGCACGCAGCCCTGTTTCAACCCTTTCGTTGTTTGAATTTTCCTTGAAAGATGCGTTCCTGAGCCCAATTTTACTTGAACCCAGGTGTTGGAGTGAAGGAGCATGATCAGTGATAGAAGATTGTTGGAAATACCCCATCTGGCTAGCTTCGCCCATAGTTTGGACCTGTCCACATTATCAAACGCGGCACTGTAATCAATGAAACAAGCGTGAAGCTGCATGTGCTTGGTTTTTGCCATGTCCATTAGCATTGACATTGCCATGATGTTAGTTATTGTGCCGGTGCTTTTTCGAAATCCTGTCTGGTTAAGCGGAATTATTTCTTTGTTTTCCGCCCAAGTTGTCAATTCCTCCAGCAGTGTACCCGCAAAGTATTTAGCTTCATTGTCGATCAGGGCTACTAATCGGTAATTGGCTGGTTGTTTCTTGCTGCCCGTTTTATGGATTGGCACAATTATCGACCCTTTCCAAGAGTCTGGAATTATGCTCAGATGTCGTACTTCAAGAAATAGTGAGTGCAGTATTTTTGCCCAATCCTCTGGTTTTTCTTTGAACACTGCTGGTGGAATACCATTCGGCCCTGGAGCTCCATCCTTTTTTCCCTTCTTGATCTGTTTTAATTAAGTGCTGTTCATTGACGGGTGTACTTTTTTTGCTGTGTTGTTTAACTCCAGCGGGTATGCTGGTTGCCTTTACACATGAACCAGCTGTAGAGTTTGCGGGGGGGGAAGCTAGCACTTTCCCTACTACAATCGATGGTGTCAACTATGTGCTCGGCTATTTTGATCTTCCCCGGCGTTGAGGCAGTGAAGCTTTGGGCACTGAAGTGAGATTTTAAATAGGTTGCCCATGTTTCTTCTAATATATAGGAGGTGGGGCCCACACGGTTCGGGTTTGTTATCTTGTTTACTGTTTTCCAGAATCTATCACTGGCGTTGTGCTTGATGTTGTGCAAGAGTTTTACCCAGAGGTCCTGTTCATTGTTGTTGTTAATATTCCATTTCAGCCTCTTTAGTTTGGTTCTCTGTTCCCGCACATTGGAAATGAGTGTAATGTTACATGGGTCGTGGTGTAAAGATCTTAGCGAGCCGTTTAATGATTTTTTGAGTCCTTTTAATTGTTTTCTTTGGCTCATGGATAGATTGATCGGTTGTGACTGCCCATGTGAGATCCTTTGTGTTGTAGCTGTTGCCTTTAGAGAGCTGAGGTTGCTTGTAAAGCGTTCCCAGGGATACGAGCCCTCGCCTGTTGCCGACCTTCCAGTGCCATACCCTCCCCCAGTGCCATGCTTCCAGGGCACTGACCACGTCTGGTGTGCTCGAAGGAGACAATGTTACCAACCAAGAAAGCTCAGCAGGTTAAGTTCTTGCTTTAAAGCTATGTTTTCAACTTGGAGGTTCAAGTCTAGACACTCCAGCTGAACTGATTTCCTTCGTTTTCAATTAAATAGGGTGAGTCTAATGAACTCTGGTGATAGCAAAATCTTTCACACAGTGCTGTGAAACAGCAAAACTGCAATTTACCATGTGTTTCAGTTTAACAAGGGGAACAGGCAAGGCACAGGACTTATTCAATTTATTGAGAAAATTACATTATTTAGTCACAAAATGATCCTGTGATGAACCTGAAAGAAGATTCCACCCTACCCGAAATACTTCCTCAACAGTGGTCTCTCGATTTCTCTTCCCTGCGGTGAAGGCCTCCCCTCTGCAGTTTCCCTGGACCTCGTGACATCACTTCTGGTGCCGCTGGGGAGGCAGAGGCCTTTCAAGTGTATATCAACTGTGTTTTTTTTAGTCTTCGTTTAAAATAATTTACATTTTAATTGTACGTCTTATTCTCACAACTTGCTTGCATAGTGCCCCTTACATTTTACAAGTTAAATGTGTTTTACTGGGACACATCTGCATCTCTGTCCAGTTTCTCCCCTCGAGTATTGCCAAGTAAACCGCTTCACCCCTTTTAAGAAATGCAATATTCAATACGATCCTTATTGTGCTCAAACAGTGAATATTATTATGAACAGAAGGGGGCAGTCTTTGAATCTCGCCTCAGAAGACCTGTAGTTTGAACCCCGTGCAATGCTGGCCGCTCTGTCAAGCCGTCCTTAGTTCGTCTGTAGGTGTGGTTTCTGTCGGTGTAAATATCAACAATTGAAAACTGTCCTTTGCCGAGCTCTGCCATCATCCGGGGGATACTGAGTGCGGGCGCACTCTGTCTCTTTAATGACTGTTTCACACGGCATGCGCTCTTCTGAGAGGGCCTAGCCAAGTCAGTGAGCGTTATGGTCCCTAAATGCATGAGATATGAGCCCCAGCTGCTATTCTGTTTTAAGGCTGTACGGAGACACGTAGTGACGTGTTTGCGTGCAGCCAATAAGAAGCCACCATTTTTTTTACGCCTGCCAGGAGACCTTTTTTTGCGGCCGAAATAGCAAATATCGCGGCCATCGCGCTACCCAGCTGATTTCGCGATTTTTTCGTGAGTCGCGAAATTGCGAAATGCTGGAGGGTCTGACTATGAGGCACCCAAGCCACTGGGTTATATTTGGAACGTTAGGTCCTTAGCAGATGGACTACATTTACCATGATGCCATGCCTGCTCACGCCCACTGGGGCAGGACTGTTATCAGCAAATAAAAGTTCCTTGTTTAATGGATGCCTCTTTGTGTCAATTGCAGGCCGGTGATCAAAAGGTACGGCTTGAAACGTTTGGCATTCTGCAATACGAACGTTGCGCTGGCTGTGGTGCTGGCAACTGCCGGTGATGGTGTGTTGAAACCCTTCCCGTGTGACCTTTCCTTTGGGGACTCTCTTGGTTTTGATGTTGAGCGGCTTGTCCGGCCGCGGAAAGGTCCCGCTGCTGTATCACGCAGGTCCTGGTGCTCATGATTACGGGCGCATTTCGGGAGCGGAAGGGGCCTCATCGCTGGATTAAATTGGTGTGCCACACTGCGGTTACCACGCAAGCGCTCACCCACTTGGACTAACATTGTGACACTATGAGGCACCCAAGCCACTGGGTTATATTTGGAACGTTTGGTCCTTAGCAGATGGACTACATTTACCATGATGCCATGCTTGCTCACGCCCACTGGGGCGGGACTGTTATCAGCAAATAAAAGTTCCTTGTTTAATGGATGCCTCTTTGTGTCAATTGCAGGCCGGTGATCAAGGGCTAAGGCTTGAAACGTTTAGCATTCTGCAATACGAACGCTGTGCTGGCTGTGGTGCTGGCAACTGCCGGTGATGGTGTGTGGAAACCCTTCCTGTGTGACCTTTCCTTTTGGGACTCTCTTGGTTTTGATGTTGAGCGGCTCGTCCGGCCGCGGAAAGGTCCCGCTGCTGTATCACGGCGGATCCTGGTGCTCGTGATTACGGGCGCATTTCGGGAGTGGAAGGGGCCTCATTGCTGGATTAAATTGATGTGCCACACTGCGGTTACCACGCAAGCGCTCACCCACTTGGACTAACATTGTGACACTATGAGGCACCCAAGTCACTGGGTTATATTTGGAACGTTAGCTCCTTAGCAGATGGACTACATGTACCATGATGCCCTGCCTGCTCACGATACTGGGGCAGGACTGTTATCAGCAAATAAAAGTTCCTTGTTTAATGGATGCCTCTTTGTGTCAATTGCAGGCCGGTGATCAAGGGCTACGGCTTGAAATGTTTGGCATTCTGCAATACGAACGCTGCGCTGGCTGTGGTGCTGGCAACTGCCGATGATGGTGTGTGGAAACCCTTTCCGTGTGACCTTTCCTTTAGGGACTCTCTTGGTTTTGATATATATATATATTCTTTCAACCATATGGCTGCCTTTCCTCTCCCAATAGGCGCTGCTGTTATGGCCGCGTTACTCCTGCGGTTGAGTCCAACCGTTATCAATCACACCAACGATTCCTCACTTCGAGGAAACATGAAGTCGCACAAACAAAGTCGTTAATCCACACCAAGTGAAGTTCTTATTTCTTTATTTCTTTATCCATGGGGTATCAAAGCAAAGCAAAAGAAGCCAACGCGTTTCGACAGCCTGGACAGAATGGACTAGTGGCAACACTATGAAGAAGACCTGCGGTCGAAACGCGTAGGTGAAGGGGGCTACTTGTGAGTCTCTGGTTTATTAAACCCAACTAACGTAACGGAGCGAGTGCGGACATTAATTCTTTTTGGTGAACGATATATATATATATGTACTTTTCATAGGAAGAGCATTTTATGTTTCGCTAATAACTTTAATACCAATTGATGAATCTTAAAGAAACATTTCAAAACAGATTCATCCAGCTCAACTTCTTCCTGAAAAATCTCGGTGCAATCCATCAAGCAGGGCCCACAAAAAACGGGGAGGTCACAACATGTAATTTACTCATGCAAGTTCCATTGGTAATTCTAGACAATGACAGAGGGGAAACAGATGAACAGAATCACAACAAATTTGACAGAAAGCTATATCTTTACCAAGTGAGCGTTCTTTTCGTGAGTTGGGTAAATCTATTCAACTGTTTCTGAAACATTAAGGGAAAAATAATAGAGGTATCTGGGTGTGACATTTCCAGCTATGCTCTGATTTGTCACTTTAAATGGGAGTAGGCAATCCTAATTGACTGGCCACAACATGCACAACTTGTTTTCACAGTCATTTCAGAACTTTGAGGCATGGTCCCCATTGAAATGCATTGTAGCCTGTTTTTGAGGGTCACAAAAAGGAGCCTGCATAAAGGGTAATAACAGATTTTACCCATACTTAAAATAGCTATCTTTCCAAAGAACTTTATAGTATTCAAGGAAAACAATATGTTTTTTTAAAATAACCCTCACCCACCAAAATGTCCCTTGGTGGCATGTTTCATCATCGGGTTCTTCCTGCCCCGCTGCAGGACGGAGCGCGCTGTGACCAAACGGAGACGTGGGAGCACTTTGTAGGGTGTGGACTATAAAGTGATTAGTGATAAGAGTGGGAAGGTGAGACTTGTGGGTTTAAAAAATACCTAACTGCATGGAAACTAAGTTTTATTAAATCCTGTTGCTGGTATTATTAAAAAGGGGGAAGAGAAGAAACATACTGTGAAGGGTGTGTCTCTCACACACTCATGAATACTATAAAGTTTACTGGAAAGATGGCTATTTTGAGTACGCATGGACTCTGTTTGGTTGTTCATGTAAGAAAGGAGGTTGAGTCCACAGTAAACCTCATTCCTCTTTCCCCATTGTGTTTGATTTGTAGTCACAATATAAACATAGATACGTATTTGGTTGTACCATACTAAGTTTAGGAATTGTGGTGTATTCTAAGATGATTTTACTGTGCTGGGATTTGATGAACCATGTTCAACAGTTTTCACTCATAATTTTCTCATAGAGATTATAAAAAGTGCTACAGAAGCTAAAATGAGAGTGTATTTTCTGTAAATTCACACAATCTTCCTCAGCCATGTGAGAATAAAGTTTGACATACTCAGTAAAACATGTACTTCTGACTGTCAGTTGATTCCCCAGTGTTCTAATGCAGCTTCCCACACTGTTCATATGAACAACTAAAATGCTAGCATTCTTATTTATGACAAAAGTCTACCATCCATGAAGTCACCTTGATAGAATCAAAGCTTCAAAACATAAACAATTTCTGTGAGAAATAAACAAAATGACACCAACGTTTTGTGGTTAATGCTATAGACAGCAAAATTAGAACACACTTTCTGTGAATTTTCAAAATCTTTTTCAATCATTTCAGCAAAACATTCTGACTTGCAAAGTTAAACATCTACGCTCAGTACCAGCATCAGCCTATCAATTAACTCCCTGGTGATCAACTGCAGCTTTACCACAGTGTTCTAATGAGCGACTATAGTGCTAACATTCTGTATTTATGACAAAAGGGTGGCACACCTGAACTCCATCTTGATGTAATCTAAGCTGTAAAACTAAGAGCATTTCCTAAAGAGGATACTGAAGTAAATGAAGAAATTAGTTGGTTTGATTAAAAAAAGTCTCTAAAGAAGGCCGCCCAAGAGAAAAGACCGAGCCCAAGTATAGCCAAAATATCTCCCAAAATGTAGTTCAAATATAGCCCAATGTTAGAAGTGTGAAAAATGTTTAAGTAACTTGGGCAGCATTTAATCAAATGATTAACTGGCTAAACACAACACCTAGTTTAATAGCCCATTGTCGCTAACTGAGAACAAATACAATGTGTCCTCATTGAGCTTTCAAGAGGCTATTCATAAATTCTGTGAAAAAAATAACACTTTTATTTTGTTTCTTTCTAAAGGAAATTATTGCGAATTTTCAGTTTTGATTCCACCAAGATGACTTCTTGTGTGCCCCACTTTGTCATATATAGAGAATATAAGCACTCTAGTTGTTTATTAGAACACTGCGGAATGGACAGTGGTAGCACAGCTGACTGTAGAGGGTTGAAGGGCTAGCTAGGGGAATGGAGTTGGACAATGGTGTGCAGGAGGTAGGTGGGAGGAGAAGCACCTGACCACACTGGGAAGCCGACAGGGGTAGTGGCAGCACAACAGACCACACATGCCAGGTGGTAGGGCAGTGACATCACAACGAACTTTGCAGGGCAAGGACCATAGAGGGCAGGAGGGAAGGAAAGTAGAAACACAATGGACCATGAAGAGCAGAAAGAAGGGATTAAGGACATGGACTTGACAGGAGCAGCAAACTGACCATATAGGCCAGGTGGGATAGGCAGTATCAACACAACAAACCACGTAGAGCAGGTGGGAGAGGCAGTGGCAGCACACTGGACCGTGGCGAGAAAGAGGGATGGGGTAGGGCATGCACATATATAATGGGGGGGCAGGGCAGTAAACTGATCACACAGGTCAAGCAAGGAGTAGGGTCAGTGGTAGCACAACAAATAATAGAGTGTGGGAGAAGGGGCAGGGGTCCGCACATGGACAACAGAAGTCAGGAGCAGCAGATCATGGCGGAAAAGCAAGTGGGGCAGTGGAAGTACAATGCAACATGCAGGGAATGCACACGGACAATGAATGGAGGTGGCTGGGGCAGCAAAGGCATCAAGGTGAACATGTATGGGCAGCGGCAGCTCTACAGACTACGTAAGGCAGGCAGGAAGATTAGTGGCAGCACCACGGACCATGGTGGGCAGGGGGACAGGGGCACTCATAAAGGGTAATGGAGGGCAGAAAGGAGGGAATAGGGGCTGTATTTGGATAACAGAGGGCTAGGGGAGGGTGCAGCATCAGGGGCAGAAAGCTGCCTATGCAGTGTGGGCAGAAGGGGTAGTGGCATGAGGGGCAATGGCTGTACAAAGGGCCATGGAGGGCATGAGGGAGGGGCAGCACAATGGACTATGGAGAGCAGGTAGGGGCAAGGACTCGGATGATGGAAGGCAGGTGGAGGTAGCAAGGCCAGGGGCTTGATACCTCCACCTGCAAGCTGACCATGTTGTACAGGCAGAAGGGGCAGTGGGAGCACAACAGACCGGTCAGAGTAGGCAATAGGGACAGTGGCATCTCAACGGACCGTATTTGGAAAGACAGATGGGCCGAGGTACACATATGGACAATGGCGTGCATGGGGGAGGAGGTCAGAGACAGCAAGCTAATCACAATTGCAGTACTTCAGACCACACAGGGCTGGAGTGAGGCATCAGAGAAATAGGCTTGGACAACAGAGGGCAGGGGCATTGGGTAGGGGCAGGTACAACAAGCTAACCACAGAGGGCAAGTGGTAGGGCAGTGTCATCACATCAGACCATGCAGGGCAGAAGGGAGAGGGCAGGGCATGGACTCGGACAACATAGTGCAGGGAGAAGGTGAGTAGGGACAACAAGCTAAGCATGGAAGGCAAGCGGGAGTGGCAGTGGGAGCACAAAAGACTACACAGGATAGGAGGAAGGGGAGAGGCCACAGGCTCGGACAATGGAGTGCAAGAAGGAGGGGGACATGAGTAGCAAGTTGACCATGGAGGAAAGGGTTACTTTGGCTGGGGCAGCACAATGGAACATTGAGGGCATAAGGGAGGGGTAGGGTAAAGAACACTGAGGAAGAAGGGCATGGAAGAGGGGGCAGGAGCAGAGGCAACAGTTAACCAAGTAAGGCTCACAGGCAGGGACAATAAGCTCCCCAGAGAGGACTGCCAGGATGAGTCAGGGTCATGTAGATGATGAACTAAGGGCTGACAGAAGGATAGCAAATCTGACCATAAGTAGCACAGAGGCATGGGCAGTATCAGCACAATGGGCCATGGAGGACATGAGGAAGGGGTGGGGGACAGGGATAGCAAGCTGACTAAGGAGGGCAGGATGACACTGGCAGGGACAGTTAAATGGACAGCGGAGGACAGGCAATAGGGGGCAGGGAGACATACATGACGAACGGAGGGCAGTTAGGAGGGCAGGGGTATGCAGAAGGAGAATAGAGGGCAGGCAGGAGGCGAGCAGGGGCAGAAAGGTGATCACAGAGGGCAGTGTGTATGGGAAGAAGCCTGCAGATGGGGGGACAGAGGGCAAGCAGAATGTGAGCAGGAGCAGGGGAAGTAAGATGACCATGGAGGGCAGGCTGCGGCCGTTTGGCCATCATCAGGGGGTTGGCCTGTGCAAACCCTTGTTACAAATGCTGAAGGCTATCCACAGTGGAAGTGTTGGCTAAATGTGTTAAAAACTACCTAGAAATGTATGAACAAACCGAAGGTTGAATAGAGGTGATAGTCAGGTATCGTAATCTCATCTTACCTAACATTGAAACCCCCAGTAATTAACTTAAAGCACCAATGGTTAATATGACTTATAGTTCTGTGTGGAATTAAGTTCTTAGCCTGTGTAAAGAAAAATGAAATTCACTGAAAAAGAACAAAGGTTGAAGTAGCTTTATAGTGAGGCGTTGAAATGATTTAAAAAAAAATAGTTAGCATGTAATACTTCAGTGAGCTATTACTTGTGCCTGGCACTGCTTATGACCTCATCACTCAGTCCCACCCTCTTCAATGTGTACATGAGTCCTCTCGCATCCATCGCGCGACAACACAACCTCAACATCATCTCCTATGCTGACGACACCCAGCTAATCCTCTCCCTCACCAAAGATCCTAACACCGCCAAAACCAATCTACACGAAAGGAATGAAAGAAGTAGCCGAATGGATGAAGAACAGCCGTTTAAAACTAAACTCGGACAAAACGGAAGTCCTCATCTTAGGATCATCCCCCTCTGCATGGGACGACTCATGGTGGCCACCGGCTCTGGGCACAGCATCCATACCTACTGATCACGCACGTAACCTGGGCTTCATCCTAGACTCCTCCATATCGATGAGCAGACAAGTCAACGCCGTCTCTTCATCATGCTTCAACATCCTGCGCATGCTCAAAAAAATCTTCCGCTGGATCCCCACCGAAACAAGAAAGACAGTCACCCACGCACTAGTCACCAGCCGACTAGATTATGGAAACACCCTCTACGCCGGAACCACAGCCAAACTACAGAAAAAACTCCAGCGCATCCAAAACGCCTCAGCCAGACTCATACTGGACATCCCCCGTCAAGCTCACATTTCCGGTCATCTAAAAGATCTCCACTGGCTTCCCGTCAACAAAAGAATAACATTCCATCTCCTCACCCACGCACACAAGGCCCTCTACGTCCTAGGACCCGAATGCCTCAACAAACGACTATCCTTCCACACCCACCCGCCAACTACGTTCATCCAATCAAGCCCTCGCCACAATCCCGCACATCAATAGATCCACCATGGGAGGAAGATCTTTCTCCTATTTAGCGGCCAAAACCTGGAATTCCCTCCCCACTCACCTCCGCCTCACACAGAACCACCTCTCCTTCAGAAAGCAGCTAAAAACCTGGCTATTCGATAAATGATGCACCCACCCTCACTCAAGCGCCTTGAGACCCTCCGGGTGAGTAGCGCGCTATACAAATTACTGAACTTGAACTTGAACAAATCACATGTTGAATGGCATCACTGATGACATCATTCAACCCAATGCTGTTCAATATACTCTACAAACCAGTACAGACATTCAATTATGTAAATAACTGCTAGATGGCACAGAATCCCATAAAGCGTAAATTACATGAAGGTATGTGCTCGTATAAAATAATTATTCTGTAGCCCATTACCTCTACACATAACCACCATTACGTAGAAAGCCTCTACCATGCACAGCTTCACCCTGTGCACAGCTCTTTTTGAAGATTCCACTCTAGCTGCACACCCAAGCGTCATTAGATGGTAAATCTTCTACCACACCGAGTCTGTACCCTGTGCACAACTATTCAAAAGAGAGCCCAATCCATCTAGACATACAAGCCCCATTAGGTGGCTAGACTCCTACTGTACACAGCCTTCACCCAACACACTACTCTTTATGGAGATGTCACTAACTCCACACACACATGCCCCATTAGGTGTCTAAGCCCCTTCTATAAACAGCCTTCCCACTGTACACTGCTTTTTATAGACAGCCAACTCCCACATACACCCAAGCCCCATTAGGTGACTAAACCACTACTGCACAGCACTTGATGGAAAGGCCACCCATTTCAGACACCCAAGCTCTAGCAGATGGACAGATGGACAAGGCCCTACAATGCACAGCCTTCGCCCTGTGCCCACGTCGTTCTGTGCAAAGTTCTTAAAAGAAACTCCACACACTTCAAATGCCCAAACATCTTAAAAAGGCCAAAAAGTTTGGAAACAAATCACACTTATTAGCAGTACAAAAAGTAGAGAAATTTTGCTGCAGAGGAAGCTTACTGCATATTTTTCAGTGTGATAAGTCTATAGCAAACTCTCACACCCGTTGGATTATTTTATCATGATGCCAGCAATTATGTCACTGAACATGTGATGATATGTGAGGAATGTAACATGTGAGGTCATAAGCAGTGCATGGCAGGTGAGCAAGTTATAGTTAGCTAGCTGACTATAACTGACTAATTTCAGTGCATTCTTTTGGTTTTCAAGCATTCGTTTTTAACTTGGGCTCCCGGTTTTATGGTATTTTTTTCTAACATTTCCGCCTGTATTTGTCCATATTTATTTTTGAGCCATCTTATTGGTATTAATCCATAAGTATTTTGTGTTTTGAGAATAAATGGAACCGTAAAATGGTATATTTCCACATTTATTTACTCTGGAATGTGCACTTATACATGGATGTGTGTCACGAGTTAGCAAATTAAGCAGCCATGTATAACAAAACACTTCACTCACAGGTACACATTAGCGTTAAACTACAAATATATGGTAACATATGCCTGTATTTAAGGATTTAAGAAAATCTCATTCTGTATTTTAACTCTCCGTGCAGTCTGTCTCCTCAGCTGTTACCTGGAATTCATGTAAGAGAGCATGGAGAGTCTCTAACAATAAGTACAATTTTCAGTATTTTTCCACTTTTAAAAATAAATACAGAAAGGAAACACATTGTTTTCTGTCTGTATTTATCTGTAAAAAAACAATAAAAACGGAAAACCAGAAGCCTTATTTATAACATTACTTTTCCATTTTTTTTTGTGAGTATATAAATTGGCGGTCTTCAGTATGTAGGTATAATTAGATCATACTTTATACAGGAAGATCATTTTTAGGTTTCGCATGGGGCCGGAGCTCCTAGCTCCGCCCAGGAGAAATCTTATGTCCCTACAGTTTGGGGCTTAGTCCCGCCTCTGCTTCCATTGGCTAGCTCCATAAATGGAGGCTAGCCATCGGAACTAAGCGTTTCGCTCGCGGATTTTGCGGATTTTCCGTAAATTCGCAATCCGCGAGATTCGCGAATCTCCCGCAAAATCCGCAAATCCGCGAGCAGCGGATTTTATGGCTTGCTCGCACTGTTCGCGTGAGTTCGCGGCTTCCCAGTACAACTTCGCGCCCCGCGAATAAGCGCTAAATTGCAGAAATACGATCTTAGCAAAACTGAAACTACTTACCAGGATCAAAAGTTCAGGCTCATCATTAGTAGCCATTTCCTGTAGTGCTTCCTGAGGGGCCCCTCCAGAGTTCAGTTGCCTACTTGCAACTATTATGTGACCCTGCTCTGAACCTCAGAATAGTTACACATATGCCACAAAGGTCCTGAATTACAGCTAAGGGAGACAAGCAGGAGCCAGGCTGGAAGTTCAAATCCATTAATCAGCCCCTAATTCATTATTGTCAGTTAGGGCAGGGCAGGTGTTGTAACTAATTTTGCAACAATGAAAGCACTTAGTAAGTGCAAAAGATCACTAATCAGGAAGCACTAAAGAAGCAGGTGCCAGCTAAAAAAATATTCTGTGACACATTAATCAGCCCCAAATTAATTCAGGTCACTTGAGGCAGGGAAGGTGTGCTTTGCTTTGCCACAATAATGTACACTGACTGGACAACCAGAGGGTGCTGTGATGAAACAGAGGGTGGCATGGGTGGGCCAGAGGGTGGCATGAGTAGTCAGAGAGTGGCAGTGGTGACAGAGAGTGGCAGTGATGAAGAAGAGTGTCCCAAACAGGCTGGACACGTAGAAACAACAAGTTCGCAAAACTTGCGACCCGACAGGTAAGTTCGCGTTTGCGAAATTGTACAAAACCTTCGCGAACTGGCAGAAACCCGCGCGAACACAAAAAAAAAAATCCGCAAATTCGCGAGAATTCGCGGATTTTGCGAATTGCGAGTTCGCAAATCCGCAAAATTCGCGAACTCGAGATTCGCAAAATTCGCCCATGCTTAATCGGAACAGAGATCTGTCCGTCATGGCCGGACCAGATTCGTGGGCGTTCCCGTGATTTTTTCCCTCTCCACCCCTTTCCGATCGTCATTGCGGCGGTGGGCGTGTGCTATGTTTTTTCTTTGTCTCTTCGTGTTTTGGTCAGTTTCGAAGTGTCTGTTGTAGGAGTGGGCTGCGAGATTGAAGTTGCCAGGATGCGGTGGGCTGGCCGATTTCACTTTCCTTGCAGGTAAGCAGCATTTTTTCATATTTTTTTTACCTCGTTCCCACCCCCCCTCCCGCTGTCCGTTCCCGCCCCCCCTCCCGCTGTCCGTGTGCCCGTTAACCCGCCCCCTCCCGCTGTCCGTGCTTCTTGTTAAACAGTGCTTGTTTTGTTTTTTGGTCGATAACAGTATCTCTTGACAAACAGATAAAGCTGGAAAAGATGGAAAGTAATCCTGTCACCCAAATCAGAATATACGTATATTGTGTTAAGTGGGCTCTTGTGAATGGGCCTGCAGACGTGACTTCCGGATCTCCGGCGTGTGAACACTTGAGCGTGTGAGCGGGGCTGCAGGTGGGAAGGTGGAGGACTGGTAATGAGGCGCCGATATCGACAAAGCATCTCAGGTTTAAAATCGAATTAAGGTTAAGACGCAGCTGCGGGGCAATGAAAGGCAAGCTGTTCAAAGTGTACACGACGTGCATGTCAATGAAGCTTCCCAGAGACCGAAGCACCGTTCAAAGGGCTGTTGTCATCTGCCAGGGTACCTGTGCTTCCCCCCTGACTGAAGTGAGAGGGAAACACTGCAGGTGCCCTTGCCGCCGAGAGATGCCGGCATTTATTCATTGAACTCCCCTCATACAAGCCAGCTGTCCCCGGCCCTGTAAAGTAATCTTTCAAACACACAGGTGTGCCCCTCTCGCAGCCCACCGGGCCCTTTCCTCATTTTATTTCCGTCTAACTTTGGATTACCCTTTCCCGCGCCCCCTCCCGCTGTCCGTTCCCACTCCCCCCCCGCTGTCCGTGTCATGAAACACAGGAATGTGGTTCCACCAGCCGCCGAAGGTGAGGAGTGAAGGCAGTGACTTCCCGCTCTCTGCCACTGGAGGAGGGGTGGAGGGCAGAACCCACACCAGGAAACCAGCTGAAGTGTGAAGGGAGGAGCGCCGCTGTCCTTCGGCTGCTAAAGAGCTGCTCAAGTCGCCACACCGCCGTGGGACACTTTTCAACCATCCCTGGCATTTTAGCCAATACTTAAGGGGGTGTTTACAATGTTTTAGCAAATGCTGAAAGTGAAACTACAATTCCCAGAATGCAACGTTTGGATTGCTAACCAGCACAGGTGAGGCTCGTCGGCCGAGGATCTTAACAGCTGTTCGGGGGTTGTGAGCCCTTCCAACCTCCCAGGATTCGCCTGTGACAGAAGCGCTGTTTTGGAAAACTTTTAGAAGAAGTTGAGAGCTGCAGGAGTTCGGGTGACTGGGCGGGGAGGGGCGGCGAGTCCCTGTCTGCTGTTGGCCGGTAAGCCGAGCTGCCTCTTGGACACCTGAGCTCACGGGCACATTCGGGCTCATTGAGGAGGACTGCAGCCCGTCTGGACTCCCGGCGTCCTGGACACACCACTACTCTCGCTGTTGGAGCCCTCAGGTGCTCGCAATATGCGTGATTCTCCGTTGAGACTATCTACAACCCACGGGACTCTGCTCCTATTGTAGGTGCGCGACTGCTGTGGACAATTTCGAGATACCCAGAAAAAAACACATCAAAACTTCTTCAAAGCAAAGATTTGTTTCTACTCCTGCAACACAGCGCCTAGAAGCACGGGCACCAGCTACAAAAGACTCAGGGACATCTGCAACAGCACCTTGCAACATGGCCATCAGTAGCTCAGCACACACAAAGCGGAGTCACGCGTGGATGAGGAGGTGCTAGCAACACACGTTAACCAAATGTCCATGACTTAGTGCCTAGAATTACAAGAGACACTTGTGGTTGTTGTTAAAGGAATGATACCAGCAGCTTCTCACTACTTGGAGACAAGCAAGCCAAAAACATGATCTCGGCACCTAGAAGCCATGGTTTCAACAACTGAGCACGTTCCTTGCCTGTGTACAAATAGCAACGTAGTGCCTAGACTAGAGGCTAGAGCACTAGAAACTTACAATGCAACGGTTTCGCCTTTGGAAAAGTTAGAGCTATTTGCAATGTAAATGACAATGCCATTTATTTATCTGTTTTCAAAACCAACAAATAAATATAAATTTTGTCATTTACAATGCCAATAGCTCAAACTTTTCCAAAGGCGAAACCGTTGCATTGTAAATGCTTGTTTGTTTTGCTAATAACTTTGGTGCCATTAGAGAAAATCTTCACAGAACTTTACAAAAACAAAGTTCATCCTCCTCAGCTACTTCCTGGTAAGTTTTAGGATGAACTGTCAAGCAAAGGATAATAAAAATGGGAGTGTACTAAAATGCTTTGGCTCCATTCAGTTGTGGTAGGGAATATTAGACAGTGATGCAGAAGAAAACCCAATATTCCACCAAATTTGGCAGAAAGCTAGATCTTTACCTAGAAAGTGTGCTTTTGGTCTACATCTGTCTAGCCCTGTGGGAAACCTGCTAGACTGAAAGATCTGTTTGGCAGCTGCAACATGAAGAAAAATCTTATGGGCCCCATTACAGGAATCGAAGACTCGGTCCCCGAGTATAGAAAAATAAGAACAAGCATTTACAATGCAACGGTTTCGCCCTTGGAAAAGTTTGAGCTATTGGCATTGTGAATGACAAACTTTTTATTTATGTGTTGGTTTTGAAAACAGATAAATAAATGGCATTGTCATTTACAATGGCAATAGCTTAATCTCTCGCAAATGCCATTTTAACGTTCCAAGCACATCAGCCAGCGTAGTGAGGCCAAGCTGTGATAGAAGACTGTCCCGGGAAATATGGCCCCTCAGGACTAAAGGCCTGCAATATTAACTGGACTCTTCCCAGGAGCGACTCGGAAAATAGTTGTTCTTGTTGAAAGAGATAACAACTACAGCACTAATACTCTGAAAAGTGGTCACCATGGAGAGAAAGCAGACAGAAAAAGTGGTAAACAGAGATTAAGCACCGCACCGAGTCTTGTCCAAAGACACCGCTTGTTTTTTTCCTTTCATTTGTAAAAAAAAAAGTGAATTTATTATCCATGCTTTCTTTTACAAAGTAGAAAAAAGAGCGATGCAAGAAGTAGAAAAAAGAGCGATGCAAGAAGGGTCTGGAGAAATTTGGAGCAAATATACTGGCATCTGACCAATAATATATTGTATACATAAAACTGTCAGCTAGCCAGAGATATTTCCTCAAGCCTTATGAAGCATACTCGACTCTTTGGAAATCAAGGACCTGCCTGCAAATGAACAACTGGTCTGGCAACACTGATCAACCAAACCAGACCACCTTCCAAGTAGATAAACGCTTTTGGGTGAGGCACAGAGAACAGAAAATGGGAAACTGCTTGAGGACATAAGGCTGGTCCAGACCCTATACTCTTAAATGAGCTGTGTGACAGAGATGCTGCGGATTCCTTCTAAGGCGCAAAAAATCCAGATGATTGTTATAGATGTGAATATTAGCTCCTGAAAGGCTACGTAGACGATGATGTAAACTCAAACCATTAAATGAAAATGCTGTCAGGCTCTCTAACCCCTCCTTCATGCTGATATGAGATATTAACAGAAAATACATATTTAGTTCAGTAATATTTCTCTATTGCAAGTAAAAGTGAGCAGTAGAAATAGAAAGCTTGTGGAAAGGTGAATATAGAAAAAAGGGATATGGGGATATGAAAAACAGTAAATAGGACAAAGTGATATAAATGTGACTTTAGAAATAGATGAAAGAGAGAGGGCGAAAGAAAGGGGTAGTGTGCTGGGGAGCATACATTTAGGAGTAGCAAAAGATAATGAGTTTGAGGAAATTAGAGACAAGAAATAGATGTAATAGTGATATAAAGAACAGAGGGAGTGTTGCAAAGGATTAATAGGAAAAGTGATGGAAGATAAACAGACGAGAGGGTGCAGGGAAAAGTGCAAAGGAGTGAGTGGCAGAAAGAGGGATCTAACAAGAAAGACAGGAAGAGGATTTGTGAAGAGGCTGATAGCCGGAGTGGGATGTCAGGACTGCAGTACGCCTTTGCCCTTGATGAATGAAGCTTACTTACTTGAGTTTTACATTTAAAATATACATTTATTTTCTCTTATTGATTTCGAATAAATTCTCCTGACGGAGACAAGGAAGTGGATCTATTATTCTGCAAGTAGATGGTATAAATAAGACATAGATCAAGGGCAAGTTCTAATCTCCAAGCGCTACTCAGGTCCACCAACAGCAGGCAACAGAAACTGCAAATGTCACACAATTAACATCACGTTGACTCGTGGCAACACTGTCAAACACACACATGAAGCTACACACCCATTCGTCGCACATGCAACCATACACACACATTGCTGCATGTTAACTCTCACACATACACATACAGCAAACACCAGCAATCTCATGCCCACCTGTCATTAAACTATCAATCACACACACATGGTCACACGTCCATTCATTAGACACCTGTCCCTCACACACAGTCACATATTCACTCTCAGACATACAGATTTCCATATAGGGTGACCTAAAGTTGTCTATGGAGGCATGGTACTTTCAGATGGATACATTTTAGGGAAATGAGTGTAACTCGATTCGTATGTTAGTTATTCCTGTCACTTTTTCTGAAGGAATCCATACTTTTTTGCACACTGTAAACCATTTATTTTAACATACCGAACTTGTCTTTCCTTAATGTACGAGGCCCATAATTTCCCACCCATAAACTTTGTATTAGTCAGCGACTGCCAGGCAGGGTGTCCCCTCGTGCGATGCGCTCGCCGCAGGCCTTGCAGACGGAGATCCAAAAGCCTTTAAAGTCTGGGTAATAAAAAAGGTCAACACTTAAAGGAAAACCATAAAAGCACGCATGTCAGAGCATAAAAATAGAAATTTGGGAAACGAGAGCAGGTCATGGGATGAACAGGAGCGAAATGCAGCTGGAGGAGAGCAAGGGAAGGAGGGACGAAAGGAGGAGGAGAGGGTGAAAGGAGAAGGAGGAGAGGGTGAAAGGAGGAGGGGAAGAGAGGGTGAAAGGAGGAGTGGAAGAGAGGGTGAAAGGAAGAAGGAAGGTGGGACGAAAGGAAGAGGGGAGGAGAGGACGAAAGGAAGAGGGGAGGGACGAAAGGAGGAGAGGGCCAAAGGAAGAGAGAAGGAGCGGGCAAAAGGAGGAGGGAAAGTGGGCGAAAGGAGGGGAGGAGAGGGCGCAAGAAAGAGGGTGAAAGGAGGAGGGGAAGAGGGCGAAAGGAAGAGGGGCGGGGAGGGACGAAAGGAGGAGGAGAGGGCAAAAGGAAGAGGGAAAATTAGGACGAAAGGAAGAGGGAAAGAGGGCGAAAGGAGGAGGGGAGGAGAGGGCAAAAGGAGGAGGGTAGGAGAGGAAGAGGGAAGGAGAGGAAAAGAAGAGGGCGAAAGGAGGGGGGAGAGTGAGAGGAAGCGAGAGGAGAGGAGAGGAGAAGAGAAGAAGGGACACAGCGTCCAGCAGCGGGGTGTGTTTAGTCCGAGCAGAGACGACCCTGGATTTTCCCGAAGCTTATTCTCCGCTTCCACAACCAGCCTGAAGAGTTTGCTGGGTACAGTTGGCGGTTTGATGTGGCACCGTCAGGGAGAAGCTGGCACTGGCGGGCAGTGTGGAAAGAGTGGGGCTGGCAGCCAGAGGCACTCTGAGGAAGGAGAACCGCTGAGGGCAGAGGGAGAAGCCCGCAGCGCTTCGTTTGTGAAATAACAAGTGCTGGGGACTAAAGCGCTGCTCAGACACCTGTGTTTGGCGCTATAAAATGTCAGCCTGTCGAATACCAAGGGTGCGGAGCCTTAAATCCACCGCTGCCCTCTTTAAGTCGCTGCCAGTCACTCCCTGTCCCCTTATCTCAGTTTTACAGGTTCCTGCTTTCTCCGTTTATGGCGGGGTTTCCGTCTTCCCCCGTCTTTCTGTTTTGTGACAAGCGCATAACTACCGAGCCGGGGGGGGGGGGGGAAGGCTTCCTCAGTTGGCGTGGGGGGGGGGGGCGGACAGCGGGAGGGGGGTCGAGAAGGCTTCCTCCGTTGGCGGTGGAGGGGGGGGGGCGGGAGCGGGATGTAAACAAAAAGAGACAGAAAAAAGTACATGAAGAGTGAAAACGTGCGGGAGCGGGATGTAAATTCCTCCGTTACCTTCTTCATGTTCTGTGGCAATCTGTTGAGCACTTCTCCGGTCTCCCTCTTCAGCATGGGAGACCGGCAACGTCCTCCGCTTCTTCCGGGGCTCCCTCCAGGCAGGCCACGGGAGCCCCACTCCCCGAGATGCGGGCCTGTTCTCCTTGTTTGAATCAGGCCCGTGGCACCTTTGCTGCCCAGAAGTAGCCTCCATCTTGCGCAGGCCTCTCCACGAAGAGGCCTGCTTTTAAAGTCGCTGCACGTGCGCCGGGATCAAGCGGGCAGTTGAGAGCGACCTTCAGAGCGGTCCCTCGCTTGTTCAGGCTGCAGTCCGCCTCTGCCAGGCGTGGAGATGAAGGTGCTTCTTGTTTTCCTCTGAATGTCATCTTGGCACTGGTAAATGGCCCTCCGGGTGCTGATGACAAAGCTGTACCTGTTTTACTGCTTGGGAAGGCAACGTGTTCCTGGAATAATAACAAGCATTTACAATGGGACTCCCTCCAGGCAGGCCACGGGAGCCCCGCGTGGGCCGCCATACTACTTCTGGGCCGCCGTCTTCCTTCTTCCCCCGGGCGGCGGGGGGCGGGCACTTCCGGCCGGCCGCGCTAGGATTGGCCGGCCGGCTAGTCACTTCCGGGTCACCCTCAAGGCCCGAAGAAACCCCCGGGCGGGGATCGAGGAGAAAGGGAGGGAGGGGGGAGGAGGAAGGGAGGGAGGGGGAAGGTCACTCACCTCCAGACCTGGGCAGCTAAGAACAAATAAGGAGACCCGTCCCGAGCAGCAAGGGAGGTGCCGGCAATGCCGGAACAGATTCGGGGGTGTTCCCGGCTTTTGGCTGACGTATCATGACGTAGCCAAAAGCCAAAGATTCTCGGGAACGCCCCCGAATCTGGTCCGGCCATGACGGACGCCTCTGTGTTCCTATGGCTAGCCTCCATTTATGGAGCTAGCCAATGGGACAGGGAGGCGTATTCCAGAGTCACTATACTGAAATCAAGAGATTTCTCTGGAGGCGGATCTTCCAGCTCCGTCCCCCAGCGAAACCTAAAAAGGACATAAGAGCGAGCCGGGGTAGAAATATCGTGAGCCCCAAGCCCTCCCTAGCACTGAAGTGTGAAAAATAAGTACATTTCAAATGTTGCTACAGTCCTGTGGAACTCCAGCAAAATTCAGATTGGTCCCCATGTGGTCCCAGAGGAGTGGCACAAGACCAGGAAAGACTTCCCCAAAAATTAAAACACAGCCTCTGGGCTGTGCAAAGCTCTCTACGGAGAGTACACTTCCAATACTCTATGAAGCCCAATTATGTGTGCATGGCCATAATTTGCACAACCTGTACTCAGTGCACAAACTGTGCATAGAGAATAGATCCCACACCACCCAGAAACATAAGCCCCATTAACTTGGCAAGTCTCAACTACACACAGTCTGAGCTCCATACACAGACTGTGCATAGAGCCCACTCCTTCCAAACATGAAGTGCTATTAGGAGGGCAAGCCCTTACTCTGCAGAGTCAGTGCTTTGTGCACAGACTGTGCATACAGCCCACTCCCTCCAGAAACCTAAGCTACATTAGGTGGGCAAGCCCCTACTACTCACAGTCTGCGGTCAGTGCACAGACTGTGCTTACAGCCCATTTCCTCCTGGCCTGAAAGTGCTATTAGAAGGGGAACCCCCTACCACATATAGTCAGCACTAAGTGAGTGTACTGTGTGTAGAGTCCACTCCCTGCAGAGACCTTTAGTTCCATTAGGTGGGAAAGCCCCCACTAAACACAGTTAGCACTCAGTGCGCAGACTGTGTATAAAGCCCAGTCCCTCAAGAGACGCAAATCCTATTAGGTGGCAAGCTCCCAATATTCACATGCAGTGCTCAGTGCACAGAGTATGCATGGAGCCCACTCCATCCAGAGACACAAGCTTCTACTACTCAATCTGCACTCAGTGCAAAACGCGCTACCACTTAAAAACTAAAGAAACAGGGAAATTCACCATTTATACTTAACTGGCATAAGTATAATTTGCACTGCTGTAATGCACTTCTTATGGCTTCACACATTACATAACTGATGACATCTGAAATCTATGGCGATGCAAGTTATACTTATGTCAGTTACATATAACTGGCAAATTGTCCTGTTTTTTTATTTTCATCCATTGACTTCAAGTCAAGCCAAGAAAGCTTGCCACAAATTGTGTGAACCATAAAAGCAACATGTTAATACAATTGAATATATCGCAATATAGTTATGAAAACTCATCTCAGAAAACTGAAATTCACACAGTGCCAAGACAGTTAAAATAGAACATAAACTTGACTTAAAAAGTACAATGGGATACTCACATCACGCTAATTTGCACCAAATTCATGCAGTAGCCATTACAGTTAAAATTAAGATCATCTAACACTATTTATACTACTATTATAAAGGAAGAACTTTGAGGCTTTGAGGCGGGTATACTCGGGAACCACAGCGCCAATCCACACACCCGATACATCGTTGTAATCCTCAGGGTGTGCAGATGGACATAGGCTATGTAAAGTCAAAAAATACGTTATATTTAAAAAATGTACATTATAAAAAAAGTAGTCCCCTCGAAGTAGCGCCGGCCGCGACCTGCGTGCTGACGTCAGGAGCGCTGGGAGGTGCAGCGTCCAGGAGCGAGAGGAGGAGCGGCGGACATGGTGCGGGGGAGGAGTGGTGACGAGCGGCAGACATGGCGCGGGGGAGGAGGTGACCGGCGGGAGGAGCGGTGACCAGCGGCAAGGAGCGGTGAACTGAGAAGCGGCGGCTGAGGTAAGGCTCCGGGGGACAATGTCTGGCAGGCGGGGGTTGGGGCAGGCGGGGGATGGGGACTTACACCAAAACAGAAGGAGGAGCGGTGATCTGAGGAGCAGCTGCTGAGGTAGGGCTCCGGGGGACAATGTCGGGCAGGCAGGGGTCGGGGCAGGCTAGGGACGGGGACTTACACCAAAACAGAAGGATAGAATTTAGATCGGCTGAGGTAAGGCTCCGCGGGACAATGTCGGGCAGGTGGGGGTCGGGGCAGGCGGGGGACGGGGAGTTACAACAAAACAGAAGGGTACAATTTACATCGGCTGAGGTAAGGCTTCAGGGGACAATGTATGGGCAGGCGGGGGTCGGGGCTGGCGGGGGACGGAGACTTACAGCATCTGCCATGGAGATTTATGCAGTGCGCCTCAACACTGGGCCTTTGTGACATCCGGGGGACAATGTCGGGGCAAGCGGGGATCGGGGCAGGCGAGGGACGGAGCGGCCGGGGGCCCGGGCTGCTGGGCAATGTCGGGGCAGGTGAGGGTTGGGGAAGCCTGATTGCTCCCGGACAAGGTCGGGACGGACTGCTAGTTTGAATGTAACTGTTAAAACACTCAGGGTAGTGACAGCAAAACGGGGCATGGGATAAATGTAGCACCTCAACCCATTTAAGAAATGGTATTCCCTAAATCATATAATTGAGCTCTAATATGAATTACTCTGAAGAGAAACAGGGTAACCCAATAACATATTGTCACGCCCAGACCTAAACATAAGGGATACATTTCCAGATGCATGCCCAGATATTTACGGTGGAGGAGAGACAAGGAGCATGAATTTCCACCTTACATAAGGAGAAGCTGGAGGATGGAGTAGAGGAAAAAGTGTCAGCAAGCCAGAGTCACTTTTTAAGAGTATGGAGTTGACACAAAACTCCCTGTGTTTGTAAATTAAAAAGGGCTTATTGTTAAGCCAAACTACTTAGAGGCTGAACTAGAAGAAATGGCTGAATAGCAACTTTGATAGCATCTCTGTTGTTCTTCTCATATGAAATTTCCAGCATCCATGATGTTGTGTAGCGTGATTAAAGTTTTTTAAAAAGCCTCTGACACATCTAACTGCATCTTTTCGCAAGTGCTCGCACCACACATTCACACGCCTACAAAATGGTACAGGCAAATTCTTTTCTTTTTAGTTACTGATCTGAGTTGTATTGTTAACTACCAAGACAGTAAAATGTACAAAAGCATTTTGTTTTTAAAGCGGGGGAGGAAGCTGAAAGGGCCGGGCCTATAAGTTCTGGACCTATTCTAGAATCAAAATCCAATTGTTACTTGAGCCGGCCGCCACTGAGAACAGATAACAAGGTAGCAGGATTTAACACAGTACATCGCTTCAGAGTGACATTCTCTGCAGCAAGCACCACCTGTTCATATCTTGTCAGCCTGTTATTAGTCAAATGCTGTGTTTTTGTTCTCGTCATCAGGAGCTCAACTGAATGCGATATATTTACAGTAAGTGGAAGACCCATCACAATGCTTTCACACTGTTCGATAATTACATCTTTTGCAGCAACTGACTTGAGACATCCGGGCAATGCTGTAGCTAAAGGATATAATGTAGGTGAGAAATAGGCCACTGATCTACGGGTACCTCCATGTGACTGGGTGAGTACAGGAAGGGCACAACCCTCCATTTCGTGGCTGAACAGTGAAAAGATTATGTTGTAATCAGGCATTCCTAAAGCTGGAGCATGACAAAGGCACCCTCTCTCTCCAAAAAGACAAGCAAGCAGTCATTATCCCAAGGTACCAGATCACTCACATCTTTGTGGGTCAGCATCCGCAAAGGCTTTGCCATCAAGGAGAAATTTGGAATCCATTGTCGGCAATAGCCAACCATTCCCAAAAACATCCTGCTCTCTTTCTGGGTAGTAGGCGGATTCATTTTCCTAATCGCCTCCACTCGTTCTGGCGACACCTGTCTCTTGTCTCTCTCAATTCAATGACTCAAATGCTGAACTTCAGTCAAACAGTACTAAAGTTTGCTAGAAAATACATTATGCCCATTGTCAGCCAGATGGTTCAGTAAGGCGATAGTATCATCCTTACAAACCTCCTGTGTTTCAGATGCAATGAGGAGGTCATCAATGTACTGAACAATGTACTGCGTTTCGTGGCAAAATCAAGCTCTCAAGGTTCTTCTTCAAGACCTGATTTAAGATGGATGGACTTTCAGTACACCCTTGAGAGATACAAAACCATGTTCAAACTTGATTTTCCAGATGGAAAGCAAATAAAAATTGGCTTTCCTTGTGTGATGGAATGGAGAAAAATGCCTGACATAGGTCAATCACTGTTAATCAGGCAGCTTCACAAGGAATCTGGATTAGAATCACAGATGGATTTGATAACACAGGATAACATGGAATCATGATGTTATTTACCTTTCTAAGGTTCTGGACTATGCAATACTTTCAGCTCTGTTCCTGCAATCCCATGATGGGCGAATTGCAAGGGCGTCATATGATCTCCTTCAGTATGCCCCAAGCAATCATCGACTCAATCACAGGTAAATCCCTGGCATCGTTTCCGGGGTCAGGTTGTACTGAGGTGTTCTCAGGAATTCTGCATTAGGGTTGATATGTATGCGGATTGGCTCGACTCCTCAAATCGATCTGATTTCTTCTACTGTGAAGTCCCATATCACCGGAGAGACAGTATCTCTCAAAGCCAGTGGCATGTCTTCCACTGTCAGTAAAGGAAGCATAGCTGTGTAATAATTCTGATTTGCCAATTTGAAGGTAATGTCCTCATCATTAGTCTGCAATTCGATTCCCTTCGGCGTGTAATAGATAGTAAAATTCAATTTACATAAGAGATCACGCCCTAAGAAACAGACTACACTTGATTCACATACTACGAACTGGTGATGATCCTCTTCTGTCAAAGGGTTTGTCATGCTTTTGTTAGCGACTCCTACAACTTGAATCGTTTTTTCCGAGAGAGGTAGTTTTGGGACTACTGTAGATCTCACAGTAGAACAGGTAGTACCAGTATCAATCAAGAATTTAATAGGATGACCATCTATGTAAGCTTCTAGATACTGTCTACTCTGGTCTACCTCTAAGACTGCACCAAGTATACAGTCTCCCTCCCCCCTCAGGCACCATCATAAGGATGGGTCCAGATCAAATCCATCCAGTGCTTCCATGAAGGGCATCTGATGGTGCATTGGAATTCCCTGTGAGATTCTCTGAGGTTGGGGCACTTGCGCTAACTGGTTTGGATTCCCCCCACATTAAGGGAGCTTGGCTTTGTCACTGTCTGTAACTGATTAACCACATCTGTCACTTGCACGATTTCTCCCCCCGGCACCTGATTCACCGAAGTTAAGCGACACTCGTGCTTCCAATGTCCGATCTTGTGACAAAATGACAGGCTGTTATTTTTTTTCAGCATAGCAGCATCTATCCATGTTTTAGGATCTATGGGAACACCTCTTCCTCTTCCCTGTCCTGCCGGATCTGTAACTGATGTAACCTGAACACCTCTTGGGACAATTTCTTGATTGCAAAATATTGTTCCTCAATTACCTGTACCTGCTCTCCCTTCTGTGCATTTCACATTTGAACCAACATTAACTTTTCTTTTATCCTCCTATGTTTTGGAATCCGCCTCATCACTGCAATACCTGGCATACCACAGAATTTCGTCCAAGGACTTATTTTGCCAGCAGGTCAAATGTTGCTGGATCATGAGGCTGAATTCTGGCCTCAGTCCTGCCACATATTTTGAGACGAATTGGCCTATGTCTTAAGGGTCGAGTGTTTCCAACCAATTGTACTGCTTAAAGGCTTGCATGAGCCTTTCCCAATAGGCATGTAGTGACTCTTTAGGCTCCTGGGTTGTTCGATCGATCTTAACCTAATCGATCTCTTGAGGGCTTATTTTGGACTGCAATTATGTGATAAGCTATTCATACTGCTTCCTAACTAAAAGCGAAGGACCATGAGTTACAGGATCTCTCTCTGGCTCAGCAGCAGGCACTCAATAGCAATTTTACTTGTGGACCATAGATCACTAGGGACCACAATTTCAAATAGAGAATTTAAGTCAATCCACAACACCGTCAAGATCTTAACAAACCGATCGACTTGCTTGTACCATTCAGCAGGTTTTTTCCTCAATCTGGGGAAATCATTTGTGAATGCAGCAAGGTCACATCCACTCCATGGAACATGCATATACCCTATGCCTCAACTACTGATGTTCCTCCTCCTGGAAGTGGTGTTACTCCTGTCACCCTTCTTGTACTCTTCTTCTTAGACCACCTTTTCTCCCACTTATCCAGCATATTCCAAGCCTGTATTCCTATAACAAACTCTCTGATATGTGTTTTTAATTCCATCAATCTCTTTTCCTCCAGCTCCTGGTCACTGTAGATAAGCCTATGGTTTCCCTGTAACATTTTTGTTTAAGACAAGTCTACTTCATATCTCTGAGCTAGTTCTGATCAACTTCTTATGTACTTATCTCAATTTGTGGTGTTACATCCTTTGCTTTAAACAGCAGGTCATCTGGCTCATGGGTCTCAATTCTTCCCAAAGGTCATTTCCCACTGATGATCTCCTCCACCTCACCCTTCAACCTCACCACATCCAATACTTTCGCTTTTACTGCAGCCTTGATGGTTCCTTCACTTGATGTGCTACTCAGATGTTCCTTGATTTATTGTAATATCTCAACCACATCTCTAAGTCTGCAACATCTAAGACATATTAATTTCCAGCAACTCCCTAACTTGCACTTGCTTCTGAAGCTGCACCCACTGGTCCTCTCACTGGAGTCTCCCACATCCTTAGGTCTGAACTAGTGCTTGCCATAGGCATAGATCGTATAGTACTGGAACCAATGCATATTTCAGAAGGATTTACAACAAGGGGTGGTGAGGGACAGAGTCTCTGAATAAAGCAGAATACTCTCACCCAGTCAAGAGATCCGGGCTAGATCCAACACCGTTTTTTAGCTCACTGCACCATCCCAGTTTCAGAACCTGGCTGTATGCAAATTAGTCTGTTCCTGTCCCAGTGCATGATGGGAACAGGGCAAACCAAACTACAAAAGCCAATTCTTACACTGGGAAGGAAACAAGCTTCCGGGGACCGGTTTCTGGAATTACAGCCGTCTTCGGCCCGGCTTGCTTGAATCCTGATGGTGCAATGAGCAAGGGCTCATGTCTGAGTATACCCTTCCACGCTTAGGGTGGACAAAAATATTTACAACAAGGGGTGGTGAGGGACAGAGTCTCTGAATAAAGCAGAATACTCTCACCCAGTCAAGAGATCCGGGCTAGATCCAACACCGTTTTTTAGCTCACTGCACCATCCCAGTTTCAGAACCTGGCTGTATGCAAATTAGTCTGTTCCTGTCCCAGTGCGTGATGGGAACAGGGCAAACCAAACTACAAAAGCCAATTCTTACACTGGGAAGGAAACAAGCTTCCGGGGACCGGTTTCTGGCATTACAGCCGTCTTCGGCCCGGCTTGCTTGAATCCTGATGGTGCAATGAGCAAGGGACTCATGTCTGAGTATACCCTTCCACGCTTAGGGTGGACAAAAATATTTACAACAAGGGGTGGTGAGGGACAGAGTCTCTGAATAAAGCAGAATACTCTCACCCAGTCAAGAGATCCGGGCTAGATCCAACACCGTTTTTTAGCTCACTGCACCATCCCAGTTTCAGAACCTGGCTGTATGCAAATTAGTCTGTTCCTGTCCCAGTGCATGATGGGAACAGGGCAAACCAAACTACAAAAGCCAATTCTTACACTGGGAAGGAAACAAGCTTCCGGGGACCGGTTTCTGGCATTACAGCCGTCTTCGGCCCGGCTTGCTTGAATCCTGATGGTGCAATGAGCAAGGGACTCATGTCTGAGTATACCCTTCCACGCTTAGGGTGGACAAAAATATTTACAACAAGGGGTGGTGAGGGACAGAGTCTCTGAATAAAGCAGAATACTCTCACCCAGTCAAGAGATCCGGGCTAGATCCAACACCGTTTTTTAGCTCACTGCACCATCCCAGTTTCAGAACCTGGCTGTATGCAAATTAGTCTGTTCCTGTCCCAGTGCATGATGGGAACAGGGCAAACCAAACTACAAAAGCCAATTCTTACACTGGGAAGGAAACAAGCTTCCGGAGACCGGTTTCTGGCATTACAGCCGTCTTCGGCCCGGCTTGCTTGAATCCTGATGGTGCAATGAGCAAGGGACTCATGTCTGAGTATACCCTTCCACGCTTAGGGTGGACAAAAATATTTACAACAAGGGGTGGTGAGGGACAGAGTCTCTGAATAAAGCAGAATACTCTCACCCAGTCAAGAGATCCGGGCTAGATCCAACACCGTTTTTTAGCTCACTGCACCATCCCAGTTTCAGAACCTGGCTGTATGCAAATTAGTCTGTTCCTGTCCCAGTGCATGATGGGAACAGGGCAAACCAAACTACAAAAGCCAATTCTTACACTGGGAAGGAAACAAGCTTCCGGGGACCGGTTTCTGGCATTACAGCCGTCTTCGGCCCGGCTTGCTTGAATCCTGATGGTGCAATGAGCAAGGGACTCATGTCTGAGTATACCCTTCCACGCTTAGGGTGGACAAAAATATTTACAACAAGGGGTGGTGAGGGACAGAGTCTCTGAATAAAGCAGAATATTCTCACCCAGTCAAGAGATCCGGGCTAGATCCAACACCGTTTTTTAGCTCACTGCACCATCCCAGTTTCAGAACCTGGCTGTATGCAAATTAGTCTGTTCCTGTCCCAGTGCATGATGGGAACAGGGCAAACCAAACTACAAAAGCCAATTCTTACACTGGGAAGGAAACAAGCTTCCGGGGACCGGTTTCTGGCATTACAGCCGTCTTCGGCCCGGCTTGCTTGAATCCTGATGGTGCAATGAGCAAGGGACTCATGTCTGAGTATACCCTTCCACGCTTAGGGTGGACAAAAATATTTACAACAAGGGGTGGTGAGGGACAGAGTCTCTGAATAAAGCAGAATACTCTCACCCAGTCAAGAGATCCGGGCTGGATCCAACACCGTTTTTTAGCTCACTGCACCATCCCAGTTTCAGAACCTGGCTGTATGCAAATTAGTCTGCACCATCAGGATTCAAGCAAGCCGAGCCGAAGACGGCTGAAATGCCAGAAACCGGTCCCCGGAAGCTTGTTTCCTTCCCAGTATATGAATTGGCTTGGTAGTTTGGTCTGCCCTGTTCCCATGATGCACTGGGCCAGGGTCAGACTAATTTGCATATAGCCAAGTTCTGAGCTGGGATGGTGCAGTGAGCTAAAAAACGGTGATGGATCAAGCCCTGATCTTTGGACTGGGTAAGAGTGGTCTGCTTAATTCAGACACTCTGTTCATCAGCACCCCCCTTTCTGAATCATTTTTGTCCACCATAAGCGTGGAAGGGTATACTCAGATGTGAGTCCCTTGCTCATTGCACCATCAGTGAAGTAGTGTGGCTCACTGGTTAGAGGCGGCAGACCCGAGAGCAGAGGACGGCCCGGGACCAGGGTTCGATTCCCGGCGCGGCAGGTTTCTGGACCAGGGTCAGCGGACTCGATAATTCTCTCGCCTCGGTGCCCACTCTGATTAATGATCACACTCGGCAACTCTGGGCATTAGCTTGCCTCATCTTCACTAACGGCCCCACCAGACCGCCGGGGATGCCTGGTCTCACCCTGGAGATACCCATTAAGGGACCATCTCTCAGGGAAACCAGGAAGGGTTTCGCAGCGGTCGAAGCGCCTTGGGACCCTACGGGTAAGTAGTGCGCTATATAAATGCCTATACATTTACATTTACATTTACATCAGGATTCAAGCAAGCCGAGCCGAAGACGGCTGAAATGCCAGAAACCGGTCCCCGGAAGCTTGTTTCCTTCCCAGTATAAGAATTGGCTTGGTAGTTTGGTCTGCCCTGTTCCCATGATGCACTGGGCCAGGGTCAGACTAATTTGCATATAGCCAAGTTCTGAGCTGGGATGGTGCAGTGAGCTAAAAAACGGTGATGGATCAAGCCCTGATCTTTGGACTGGGTAAGAGTGGTCTGCTTAATTCAGACACTCTGTTCATCAGCAACCCCCTTTTCTGAATCATTTTTGTCCACCATAAGCGTGGAAGGGTATACTCAGATGTGAGTCCCTTGCTCATTGCACCATCAGGATTCAAGCAAGCCGAGCCGAAGACGGCTGGAATGCCAGAAACCGGTCCCCAGAAGCTTGTTTCCTTCCCAGTATAAGAATTGGCTTGGTAGTTTTGTCTGCCCTGTTCCCATGATGCACTGGGCCAGGGTCAGACTAATTTGCATATAGCCAAGTTCTGAGCTGGGATGGTGCAGTGAGCTAAAAAACGGTGATGGATCAAGCCCTGATCTTTGGACTGGGTAAGAGTGGTCTGCTTAATTCAAACACTCTGTTCATCAGCACCCCCTTTTCTGAATCATTTTTGTCCACTATAAGCGTGGAAGGGTATACTCAGATGTGAGTCCCTTGCTCATTGCACCATCAGGATTCAAGCAAGCCGAGCCGAAGACGGCTGAAATGCCAGAAACCGGTCCCCGGAAGCTTGTTTCCTTCCCAGTATAAGAATTGGCTTGGTAGTTTGGTCTGCCCTGTTCCCATGATGCACTGGGCCAGGGTCAGACTAATTTGCATATAGCCAAGTTCTGAGCTGGGATGGTGCAGTGAGCTAAAAAACGGTGATGGATCAAGCCCTGATCTTTGGACTGGGTAAGAGTGGTCTGCTTAATTCAGACACTCTGTTCATCAGCACCCCCTTTTCTGAATCTTTTTTGTCCACCATAAGCGTGGAAGGGTATACTCAGATATGAGTCCCTTGCTCATTGCACCATCAGGATTCAAGCAAGCCGAGCCGAAGACGGCTGAAATGCCAGAAACCGGTCCCCGGAAGCTTGTTTCCTTCCCAGTATAAGAATTGGCTTGGTAGTTTGGTCTGCCCTGTTCCCATGATGCACTGGGCCAGGGTCAGACTAATTTGCATATAGCCAAGTTCTGAGCTGGGATGGTGCAGTGAGCTAAAAAACGGTGATGGATCAAGCCCTGATCTTTGGACTGGGTAAGAGTGGTCTGCTTAATTCAGACACTCTGTTCATCAGCACCCCCTTTTCTGAATCATTTTTGTCCACCATAAGCGTGGAAGGGTATACTCAGATGTGAGTCCCTTGCTCATTGCACCATCAGGATTCAAGCAAGCCGAGCCGAAGACGGCTGAAATGCCAGAAACCGGTCCCCGGAAGCTTGTTTCCTTCCCAGTATAAGAATTGGCTTGGTAGTTTGGTCTGCCCTGTTCCCATGATGCACTGGGCCAGGGTCAGACTAATTTGCATATAGCCAAGTTCTGAGCTGGGATGGTGCAGTGAGCTAAAAAACGGTGATGGATCAAGCCCTGATCTTTGGACTGGGTAAGAGTGGTCTGCTTAATTCAGACACTCTGTTCATCAGCACCCCCTTTTCTGAATCATTTTTGTCCACCATAAGCGTGGAAGGGTATACTCAGATGTGAGTCCCTTGCTCATTGCACCATCAGGATTCAAGCAAGCCGAGCCGAAGATGGCTGAAATGCCAGAAACCGGTCCCCGGAAGCTTGTTTCCTTCCCAGTATAAGAATTGGCTTGGTAGTTTGGTCTGCCCTGTTCCCATGATGCACTGGGCCAGGGTCAGACTAATTTGCATATAGCCAAGTTCTGAGCTGGGATGGTGCAGTGAGCTAAAAAACGGTGATGGATCAAGCCCTGATCTTTGGACTGGGTAAGAGTGGTCTGCTTAATTCAGACACTCTGTTCATCAGCACCCCCTTTTCTGAATCATTTTTGTCCACCATAAGCGTGGAAGGGTATACTCAGATGTGAGTCCCTTGCTCATTGCACCATCAGGATTCAAGCAAGCCGAGCCGAAGACGGCTGAAATGCCAGAAACCGGTCCCCGGAAGCTTGTTTCCTTCCCAGTATAAGAATTGGCTTCATAGTTTGGTCTGCCCTGTTCCCATGATGCACTGGGCCAGGGTCAGACTAATTTGCATATAGCCAAGTTCTGAGCTGGGATGGTGCAGTGAGCTAAAAAACGGTGATGGATCAAGCCCTGATCTTTGGACTGGGTAAGAGTGGTCTGCTTAATTCAGACACTCTGTTCATCAGCACCCCCTTTTCTGAATCATTTTTGTCCACCATAAGCGTGGAAGGGTATACTCAGATGTGAGTCCCTTGCTCATTGCACCATCAGGATTCAAGCAAGCCGAGCCGAAGACGGCTGAAATGCCAGAAACCGGTCCCCGGAAGCTTGTTTCCTTCCCAGTATAAGAATTGGCTTGGTAGTTTGGTCTGCCCTGTTCCCATGATGCACTGGGCCAGGGTCAGACTAATTTGCATATAGCCAAGTTCTGAGCTGGGATGGTGCAGTGAGCTAAAAAACGGTGATGGATCAAGCCCTGATCTTTGGACTGGGTAAGAGTGGTCTGCTTAATTCAGACACTCTGTTCATCAGCACCCCCTTTTCTGAATCATTTTTGTCCACCATAAGCGTGGAAGGGTATACTCAGATGTTAGTCCCTTGCTCATTGCACCATCAGGATTCAAGCAAGCCGAGCCGAAGACGGCTGAAATGCCAGAAACCGGTCCCCGGAAGCTTGTTTCCTTCCCAGTATAAGAATTGGCTTAGTAGTTTGGTCTGCCCTGTTCCCATGATGCACTGGGCCAGGGTCAGACTAATTTGCATATAGCCAAGTTCTGAGCTGGGATGGTGCAGTGAGCTAAAAAATGGTGATGGATCAAGCCCTGATCTTTGGACTGGGTAAGAGTGGTCTGCTTAATTCAGACACTCTGTTCATCAGCACCCCCTTTTCTGAATCATTTTTGTCCACCATAAGCGTGGAAGGGTATACTCAGAAGTGAGTCCCTTGCTCATTGCACCATCAGGATTCAAGCAAGCCGAGCCGAAGACAGCTGAAATGCCAGAAACCGGTCCCCGGAAGCTTGTTTCCTTCCCAGTATAAGAATTGGCTTGGTAGTTTGGTCTGCCCTGTTCCCATGATGCACTGGGCCAGGGTCAGACTAATTTGCATATAGCCAAGTTCTGAGCTGGGATGGTGCAGTGAGCTAAAAAACGGTGATGGATCAAGCCCTGATCTTTGGACTGGGTAAGAGTGGTCTGCTTAATTCAGACACTCTGTTCATCAGCACCCCCTTTTCCGAATCATTTTTGTCCACCATAAGCGTGGAAGGGTATACTCAGATGTGAGTCCCTTGCTCATTGCACCATCAGGATTCAAGCAAGCCGAGCCGAAGACGGCTGAAATGCCAGAAACCGGTCCCCAGAAGCTTGTTTCCTTCCCAGTATAAGAATTGGCTTGGTAGTTTGGTCTGCCCTGTTCCCATGATGCACTGGGCCAGGGTCAGACTAATTTGCATATAGCCAAGTTCTGAGCTGGGATGGTGCAGTGAGCTAAAAAACGGTGATGGATCAAGCCCTGATCTTTGGACTGGGTAAGAGTGGTCTGCTTAATTCAGACACTCTGTTCATCAGCACCCCCTTTTCTGAATCATTTTTGTCCACCATAAGCGTGGAAGGGTATACTCAGATGTGAGTCCCTTGCTCATTGCACCATCAGGATTCAAGCAAGCCGAGCCGAAGATGGCTGAAATGCCAGAAACCGGTCCCCGGAAGCTTGTTTCCTTCCCAGTATAAGAATTGGCTTGGTAGTTTGGTCTGCCCTGTTCCCATGATGCACTGGGCCAGGGTCAGACTAATTTGCATATAGCCAAGTTCTGAGCTGGGATGGTGCAGTGAGCTAAAAAACGGTGATGGATCAAGCCCTGATCTTTGGACTGGGTAAGAGTGGTCTGCTTAATTCAGACACTCTGTTCATCAGCACCCCCTTTTCTGAATCATTTTTGTCCACCATAAGCGTGGAAGGGTATACTCAGATGTGAGTCCCTTGCTCATTGCACCATCAGGATTCAAGCAAGCCGAGCCGAAGACGGCTGAAATGCCAGAAACCGGTCCCCGGAAGCTTGTTTCCTTCCCAGTATAAGAATTGGCTTGGTAGTTTGGTCTGCCCTGTTCCCATGATGCACTGGGCCAGGGTCAGACTAATTTGCATATAGCCAAGTTCTGAGCTGGGATGGTGCAGTGAGCTAAAAAACGGTGATGGATCAAGCCCTGATCTTTGGACTGGGTAAGAGTGGTCTGCTTAATTTAGACACTCTGTTCATCAGCACCCCCTTTTCTGAATTATTTCAGAAGGATTGGCAGTAGCTGATAAAAGGGTACTAAATTCTACAGGCACCAGAGATGGGCAATTCCACTCAAGTTCCCTTATCTTCCCAATCCAGTTCCTTCCACCTGAAAGGACTTTCGCTGATTAAGGCTTCCCACTGAGCTCCGGTCATACACAGGAACAACAGGACCAATAGTGGCTGGTACTGTAAGAGCTTTCGGTAACCGTGAAGCATCATTGACTCCGTTCTGTTCCATACACCCAAAGGCGAACAATCCTGTTCCCCCTTCTCCTGCGAATATCCTTCCCACAACTCCCATACTAGGACCTGTCTGAGGTGCTGACACACTTCCCACATTCACTGCATTTGCCAAATCTCACCTCACCTCCTCTGATTGAGAATTATAAGGTGGTGCATGCTCAGATGACAACCCATCCAACAAGTTGTCAACAGCAGCACTACTGTTGTTTCCATTTACCCTTCTGTTCCTGTTCTGAGAATCTCCATTTCCTACCAGCATTGGGCACAACCTTTGCCCCTCAATAGTATACACTCTCCATCCCTTGAGCTGTGCATCCCATTTTGCATCCTAACATGCCCTCAAAGCTTTCCTCATCTTCTCTCGGTATCTCTTCCTCTTCTTGGCATGTGCTGCATGTTTTGGACTACAGACACTTAAACACTTGTTGTAAAACATTTGCCGTACAAAACTCACACAGTGCAGCACTAATGAAAAGTATTGTGCGCAAAAAATATAAAACGACATTAGATATTTCAAATGGTTTTTTCTGTCAAAACATTACACCAGAAAGCAGGTATTTGATCGCTTTCTCTAGCATGGGGGCCCAAAAGCAATTTTGTCGTCTCCCACAGGGATTCAAGAACAGCCCAGGATTCTTTTCAGCCAGGGTAACAGAGTTACTACAAATGTATGATGATGAGGCATTATCCTATGTCAATGACATCTATCTTACAGACAATGACTTGGAGACACACTTGAAAAGAGTGAACACCATCATACTTGTGTCCGCATCTGAAGGGTACAAATTTAACTTTAAAATGTCACGAATTGCCCACCAGACAGTCCTATTTTTAGGATATGAATTATCAAGTGAAGGCAAAAGCCTAGCAGACAACTTCTTAGAGAAGTGTGCAGTACTCCAAGCTCCAAAAACGCTGAAAAACTTACAATCAATTCTAGGTTTCCTAAACTTTGGAAGCACTTACATTGTAAATTATGCAGAGGGGGTTAAACCGCTTTACGAATTAATAAAACCTGATTTCAAACCAACTAATTGGACTCAAAAACAGACAGAAATGTTACGATCATTACAAACAGATATGTTAACTAAAGCAAAACTGCAAAGACGCGCAAACGAACGCAACCTTGTAATCCGAGTCATCCTAGGAAGATGCGGATTTACATACCTGAACTCTAATGAGGGAGAAACGGTACCAATAGCGTACAAATCACACTTGTACACACAAGATGAAATGAAATTCAGTTCAACTGAAAAAATTCTAACTGCGGTACAAACTGCTGTAGCAAAAGGAAGAGCCCTCGCACAAGGTAAACGTATAATAATCGTTACACCAGTACCTGCTTTAGAAGCAGTTACAAGAGCAAGCATTCCAAATGCTAAAGAGTTACATCTGAGATGGATACAATGGGTTAATTCTCTTGCTGCACCAGACGTCGTATATGAATTTGATCATAACTTAAAAACGCAGGAATTTCTACAATACGAATACGAATGTCCTCTGCCGACTGAGATTCTGCCACTGGAACATTACGGCTGTATAATATATACAGACAGTTCAGCACAGCCCACAATTGGGGGTAAACAAGCATATAGTGCTGCGTGCGCGATTGTTAAAGGTCGATGGCACGAAGGAAAATTTAGACCATTGGTCACTAAAACTCAATCACTAGGAGATTGTACAGCTCAGCGCGCTGAACTACAGGCTTTCAAAATGGCGCTTGAAAATACTGATCGCGAATTACCCACACTAATAGTGTGCGATTCATATTACTGCGTCCAGTCATACAATGAATACTTGCAGAACTGGGTTCAAAATGGTTTCAAAGATGCAAAAGGTGGCACAATCAAGCATAAAATGCTTTGGGAACAAGTAGTTCTTTTGCAGAAAGAACTACAAAAGACTCACGTGATACATACACTGAGTCATCAGCGTGATGGCGTTCACGTTGCAGGGAATTCATTGGCTGATGAGGCCGCAAAGGCAGCTGTGCAAACGGCTTCCGTAGCTGCAATCACCCGGTCAAAAACAGAAATAGACAGCGATATACTGCTAGCTGTCAGTGCCTCAGTAAAAGACAGTGGTAAGACACTCCCGAAAGGCTTTGCATTAAAGTACTCATACAAAACTGATGCAAACAATGTTCCTTTTGCTGTAATCCCTGGAGATGGGGATAGGGCAATTCCAAACATGGAACATAGGTTAGTACTAATCTTAGCGGCACACGAAGGGATCGCCTCTGCACACGCAGGTGTTTCCGCCATAGTATTGTTATTAAAACAGAGATACTGGTGGCCACGCATGAGGAAACAGACTAGAAACTATGTTTTAGAATGTGAAATATGCCAAAAAATGAAGGTATCAACAGTGAAACGGCCTGCACAGACGCCCCTTCTAATCTCAGACAAACCATTAGCATGTGTTTACCTGGACCACTGTGGTCCCTTACAAAGGGATGGCAATTATAAATATATCATGGTCGCAGTGGATTCCTGCACGAGATTCATTTGGATGTGGCCCCAGCGCTCGGCTGACGCCAGAACTGTTATAAATGATTTGCGAGTCTTTATCGGCACATACGCAATTGGCACGCTACATTATGACCAGGGTCCTGCGTTTAGCTCTCAAGCTTACAAGGAGGCCATGGCCAGCATGGGCATTGCATTGCGGTACTCTAGTCCATTCCATCCTGAGGGAAATGCGGTAGTGGAGAGAAAAAACCGTGACATAAAGCAATCTATAACAGCGAGGGTATTAGGTTCGGGTGATGGGTGGGTCAAACATCTAATAAGTGTCCAACGTAGTCTTAACAGTCTGCCAAGAAATTCTCTGGGTGGAATCACTCTGTATGAACTTTTGTTTGGTACAAGAATGATAATCGAAGACCTTGATTGTCAGACTTCAGTGAAGAAACAAAAAGCTTTTGATATCAAAGATCATTTGGCTGTTTTACAGGACTTAAATGAAACAAGAAGAAGTCTAAGTAACACAAAACTAAAACCAACAGCCACTGAATAGAAACCAGTTGTCCCAGCAAGACCTGTCTGGATTCCGAAGATTGGGGATCTGGTCAGAGAACAAATCGTGGTGCAGAAGGAATTTGGGCCTTCTTACAGAAAAGCAGTACCTATCTTAGCTATCAGCGGAACAAGATCAGTCGTACTACCGCCCCTTGCTGGTAAAAAGGAGAACCGAGTTGCATCAATCGACCTGGTAAAACCACAACCATGTGGCAAATAATATGTAGTAGGCCCAGTGGACTCTCAAGAAGTAGCAGAAGACCAAACCTTGCTACAATCCAAGAGGTTCAAACTGAGAGACTAATCACATTTGATAAACCTGCAGTGAATAAAAAAGGACTATGCAACAAAGTCATGGAACTTGTGCCTCTTGAAACCCAAATTGCAACAGTTCGTCAAGAAACACCTGTCTACAATGATGTAGCCTCGGACTATACCAATATGAAAAAGGAAGAAGCAACTACAAATATTAATAACAATCTGATGCCATCCAAACAATTGACAGAACTGCATCTGGCTACTTTATCAATTTCAATGACTTTTCCGATGATCCAAGTGAACATGGAGACAAGCCAGCAAACAAAACTTTCAAAGACAAAATTACAGAACTTTTTCATCAACTTGGAGAAACATATTTGATTTCACCCTGAATTGAACTGAGGACTGTGTTAGGTGTACTTTTCCTCCTGCTCTGGCTCATCTTAGTTTTAAGCTTGGGAAGAATGATTGATGGAAAATACAGTACAATGGACACAGCAAGTCAGAACATCAACTTGGTTCTAAAAGCACACAGATCCTCTCACGTTGAAAAAAGAGAACTATCATCAGTGAACATCACAGCCATTCCTATACCTGGTGGTGTAGCATGGGACAATATGTAAGAAGGGTGCAAAGACAACCAGTAACCAAAGACCCTTCTCTGTGTTGCCCGGCGGTATCGCCTCTATGACCCACCAATATTAATCAATGAAGAAGCAGGCGCTGGAGACTGAAAGGCAGGAAACGGGGTTTTATTCTCTCCAGAGGAGAACACATCAATTCGGACAGCAAGTATCGTCACGAGGTGCTCTGCTCGCATCTCGGAGGCCTGGCCTTTTATACATAGGATTAGGATCTTTATTACATGTAACACATTCTTGTAACATTTTGGCATGTGAAAGAACATCCTCGGAATCTCCCCTTCGGGCCCGTTCCCACATATATTTGCAGTTGAATTCCCCACCCCGGTCACAACAGGTGATGATTATCGCGCAGCTGGACATTCCGCCGATTCACGGAATGTGTGGAGTTTGATCGGATCTTATAGGGTGGGGGCTTTGATCAACTCGAGGGCCCTTTGATGGGCAGGGGAAGCTTCCTACTGTACGGGGTAATAAACAGTATCCGCAGGGCCAGGTGGCGGCCTGGGAACAAGGAAGACAAACGGGGACACAGGAAAAGGGGGTTTTGTATCAAAGGACCTAAGACCATGAAAGGAATGAAGGGAGGTGTCGCGCTGGGAACAGGATGGGATTCTGTGGCAGAGCTGCGCTGAAGAGGGGTTTATGGCCCAAGGCATGCGAGAGCGAGGGGGGTTGTCAGCGTGCGGGGGATACCTGCGAGGATAGGAGAGCGAGAGACGCGCTGGCTATCAGGGAAGGGGCAGGGAGGCCATATCGCTTAAGATGGCTGCCGCTTACGCGCACGAATGAGCTCAGAAAGGGCAAGATGGCGCCGATAATGTTGACGTTTGCAGCCTAACCTTTAACAGTCCTCCCTTTTCAACATATCCTAGCCAACTTGCTCACTCAATGTCAATCTTCATCAAATTCTTAACCTCGGCATCATATAATGCTCCCATACGTTCGTTTCCAAAGTCCACAGTCTTAGGGCAGATACAATTCACACATAATGAACACAGAGGTGGCAGGCATTGAATTCCCAAGCATAAACCGCATATTATGACCACAGGAATCAGGATAATGGTGAATAGTCTCCTGCCCCAGTTCTTAATGGTGTTCCAGAACCAACCACCAAGCGACCATTCCTCTTGTTCCTGGTGGACTTCCGAAGAAAGTCTGTGGAGATGCTCGATGGCTTTGTACACTGAGGGTGAGTTGTCCGGTATGTATGTACAGCAGCTAGACCCAATGATGCGGCATGCTCCACCACGGTCCGCAAGAACCACATCTAGGACAAGGCGGTTCTGGAGGGCCACCAAGCGGACCGCTTGGAGTTCGGCGGTGTTGTTAGCAAAGATACCAGCTGTGATGTTCATTGTGGTCTCAACTGCCTGAGTTAGATGTCGGATGGCACGGCTGTTAGCCATCGGGCCCCAGAGGGGAACGAGTCCCTTCATAGCATCGAGGAATTGCGCTCCTGTGGAGTCGGCTTGTCCAAGATCTCCGGCTCGTTTTTGTCTATGATGATTCGCTGGAGCCACATAAGTCGGGGGGAGGACGAAGGATATGAAACAGGTGCCCCCCCAGCCTTTGGGGAGCCAAGTGTAAGCCTTCGTGCCACAGACGAAATACATGTTAGGGGATGACACAAAGGAAGGTGGGTCGGCGGAGTCCAAAGTTCTGGTAAAACGACAAGCACTGTGGCCTACCAGCTGTGTCCCAAGCCCTTCTATGCACAGGTGGCCTGTGACGTTGATGACTGACAGGGCCACGGTCAGGGTGGCGGCCGTTCGTTTCCGCAGGTAGGAGAAGGTGGGTCTGGTTGGATTGTTGAACACCTGCATTTCAATTTGCTCTTTAGCAGGAATGTCCAAGTGGATTGTGTTGTTGGTGGTCTGTGGGCAGAAGTGTGTCTTTGTTTCGTTCCGCCAGACCCCGTGGTAGAAATGCGCTACGGTTTTGCTGGAGGTGGCATTGTCCTTAAAGCTTTCTTGCAGGAGGATCAGCCAAGCAAGGCAGGAGCCGTGAACTGAGAAAGGTGAAGGGATGAATGGTATCGAGTGTCCAGTGGCGTGGGGCAGCAACCCACAGATCCAACAGTTGGTGGCATTGGTGGCGAGGTTGTGCTGGTGAAGTAGTTGTACGAAAGAGTTATTCCAAAACTCCTTTCGCCTCTCTCTGAGCTGAGGAGAGAGCGAAATCAGATAATGTTCCTTCATGGTGGTAGGTTGAGCAGTGGTCAGGAATGTTTCGTGGGCAGGTGCATTTTCTTCCACAATCCAGAGTGTGGTCATGAGGAGAAAGCAGAAAAGGATCGTGATGAAGAGTGCAATTGTCTTTAAATTGTGGAGTTTGTCTGCTCTTGGGTTTCTGTAGTGGGTATTTCCTGTTGCTTCCATCATCTTCTTATTTGGCGCTTCCATCATCTTCTTATCTGGCGCTTCCATCATCTTCAAGGTGCTCGGTGGTGGGCAGAACCTCAGACTTCGTTTTGCTTCTCTCCCGGTAACCCTTGGTTGTGTTTAGGTCACCGTTCTGAGATTCAATTTAGTCCGTGGTCTGCTTAACTGGAGCTTCCTCCCTTCGGCGCAGGAAATACCCTTCTCTGGATGGTACAGTAGGATCAGAGAATTTTGAGAGTTCAAGTGCTTCGGTATCAGGATAGCAGGCTAGTGACGGTCGGTCTTTGTTCAGGAGCTCTTCTTGGTTGCCGATGTGTTCTGTCGTGGCCAGGGTCGAGGAGATCTTCTTACAGTGGTGTGCATGCACCCAGTTGCGTTTTCCTTCCACTCGAAGTGCTGTTCGGGTGGTGATGAGGACTTGCCAGGGGCCCGTCCACCTGGGTTCCAGACTCTTGGTACGCTGGAAATTCCGGATCAGGACGAACTCCCCAGGTTGGATGGTGTGTCCGGGACCCCTGGAAGTGTCAGGGAGGGCATGCAGCACCTGTTGATGGATAACAGACAGTGTTTTAGTCAACTGGCATAAGTAATCAGACATTAAGGCGTCCGGGACGTCATGAATGGAAGTTGGTTTCGGTGCAGACCAGACATTCATAGGTCGGCCAAATACAACTTCGTATGGTGTCAAGTGGTGTTTGGTAGGGGTGGAACGCATCGAGAGCAATGCCAGTGGGAGTGCGTCCGGCCATTTCAGTCCTGTGGTAGCCACTATTTTGGCCAATTTTAGTTTCAGTGTGGCATTATGTCGTTCGACTAGACCAGCAGATTGGGGGTGGAAGACTGCGTGGAATTTTTGTTTTACACCCAACCCTTTCAAAATAAGTTGGATAACTTCTGCTACGAAGTGGGGGCCGTTGTCGCTCCACAAAATTCGACAAAGGCCGTAACGGGGGAAGAACTCCTTCAACAGGACTTTTGCTGTGGCCATAGCAGTGTTGTCACGGGTTGGGTATGCTTCCACCCATTTGCTAAATGCGCATACCACAACGAGTACATATTTCAGGCCTTGACATCTGTCTAGTTGGATGTAGTCCATCTGCAGGACTTCAAACGGGTGATTCGGGACTCCAAACCCTCCCCGGGGTACTACAGTTCCTTTCCCGGGGTTGTGTTGCAGGCATATCAAGCATTGTTGAACCAGGCGTTTGGCGGAGTCTGTGATTTTATCGTTGTGCCAAACTCTGGAGACAAGTTCAATCATGGGGGCTGATCCTATGTGGGCAGGGGAGTGTGCCATAGTCAGTATGGGAATCAGGTACGAGTCAGGTAGCAACCATCTGTTTGTGTCTTTTGTCCGCCAGCAGCCTTCATCATCTTTTAATCCCACCCGTGTCCATTCTGTTAGTTCGTGCTGTGTGCTGGCCATTTGAATGTCCCTAATAGTGTCCCTAGCATCAGTCCATTTTTCTGCTTGTGACCTGGTCACGTACATATGTGTTGTTGTCCTACTCTCAGCTGTCGTTCGGGCAGTGATGTCAGCTAGTGCATTTCCCTGTCCTATAATGTCTGTCACTCTTTTGTGTGCCTGGCATTTGATGACTGCAAGCCTCTTAGGGAGAAGGACGGCTTCGATCAAGGCGGAGACTAGATCCCCGTGCAAAATGGGGGTGCCGTGTGAGGTCAAGAATCCCCTCTCCCTCCAAAGGAGCCCAAAATGGTGAACCACCCCAAAGGCATACTGGCTGTCGGTGTAAATGTTCGCTGTGGTTCCTGCGGCTAGAATGCAGGCTCGTGTTAGGGCAATCAGTTCCGCTGCCTGGGCAGATCGTTGTGTGATGCGGGCTGTCTCGACTACAGTTCGAGCCGTGGTGACCGCATAGGCAGCTGAAGTGGTGCCATCGGGGAGTTTGATGCAAGAACCGTCCACCCACAGCTCTCCGTCGGGGTCAGGAAAAGCTGTGTCACTGAGGTCAACCCTGCTTCTAGTCTGTTCGTCCGTAAGGGTCACGCAGTCATGTACAGGGTGCACATTGGGATCGTTTTCTGGTAAGGGTAGCAGAGTTGCTGGGTTCAGTGTGGTGCATCTCTTCAGAGTGATGTGGGGTGCGAGCAGAGTCAGTTCGTATCCAGTCAGTCGGGCACTCGTCAGGTGTTGCGTCTTGGTTTGGTTTAGGAGGGTGTCAACTGCATGGGGTACCAGTACCGTGAGGGGATTCGAGAGCACGATCCCCTCACTCTGTCGGATAGAGATCGCAGCAGCCGCTACGGCTCGAAGGCAAGCAGGCAGGGCTCTGGCTACAGGATCAAGAGTGGCTGAGAAGTAAGCGCATGGTCGTTGCTTTGAGCCAATGGATTGGGTCAGGACAGATAAAGCGCACCCCTCCCTTTCGTGAGTGTAAAGGGAGAAGGGCTTTGTGTAATCGGGGGTACCTAACACAGGAGCCGAACAAAGGGCATCTCGTAGTTGCATGAAGGAAGCCTGACACTCAGAGGTCCAAGGGAGTGGGAAAGGGATATCCTTAGCTAGCAGTGAAAACAGTGGTTTTACTACGAGGCTAAAGTTGGGTAGCCACTGTCGGCAGAAGGAGGTGAGGCCTAGTAAGGAGCGAACCTGTTTCTGAGTCTTAGGGATGGGGGTGTCGAGAATGGTTTGGATCCGGTCAGGAGTCAGTTTCCTTCCGTCTTTGGACAAAAGGTGGCCTAGGTAAGTGACCTGGGGTTGGCAGAATTGCAACTTCTTCCTGGAGACCTTGTGGCCATTTTCTGCAAGGAAGTGCAGGAGTTGAATGGTGGCTGTGACAGCTAGTGGAGTGGTGTCGGATGCCAAAAGGATGTCATCGACATATTGCACTAACACCACTCCATCGGGTAACTGGACTTGATCCAGTTGTCTCTTGAGGGCCTGGCTGTAGATGCTAGGGCTTTCTGTGTAGCCCTGGGGTGCTCGGCAGAACCTATATGAGCGGGCTTTTAGGGTGAAACCGAAGAGATATCGGCTGTCTGGGTGGATGGGGATGGAAAAGAATGCGTTTTTGAGGTCAATGACAGTGAAGGTGGTGGCAGTGGAGGGAATCAACGTCAGGATGGTGGTAATATCCGAGACCACAGGGTACTGGGGTACCACCACTTTGTTGATCTCTCGAAGGTCAATGATAAAGCGGTATGCTTTCTCGTCTCCTTCTCCCTGCTTCTTAATGATGGGCAAGATTGGGCTGTTGCAAACGTTGCTAACTACTTCCTCTACCACTCCTGCGTCTATCAGTGATTGGATGATTTTTACCAATGCCTTCTCGCCCTCGGGCGATATCCGATATTGTGGAAGTTTTGGGAGTGTTGCATCTGGCCGGACAGTAATGTGCACTGGGTCAATCATCATGCGCCCTACATCCGAATCCGTTTTGGCCCACAGATACGGAGGCAGAGTGTCAAGCAGGGAGGTGTCAGCGTCGGTGATGGAAAACATGTGTCTGGGAGGGCAATGTCTAAGCAGAACGGGATTGTCGTAAAGAAAAACTCGGACTCCGTCTTGGGAACATCTAATCGTTGCTCTGAAGTGTTTCAATAAGTCAAGTCCCATAATTGCGTCAGGGCTATTGGAGGAAAGCAAAAACGTGGTGTCAGTGGTGTTGTTTTCTAAGTCAAAGAGGATCGGGGCGGACAAAGGGTTAGTGGAGGGCGTTCCATCGAAACCTGTCGATGTTATCAATGAGCCAGACAAGGGTGCCCTTGGAATCAGTCATTTTGATAACGCACTACGTGTTGCGCCAGTGTCTACCAGAAATGGAGACTTTGTACCCAGGACCTTAGCAGTGACGTAAGGGCCTTGCTGGTCAACATAGAGCTCGACTGGATCCCTCCCTTGCCCTAGGCAGTCCTATGCAAAGTCATGAACATCATCGTAGTCAGATTGCTGGCATTGGTTCTGTCGGGGTCGGTCGAATGTGTTTGGCCTGCCTGATCTATCATTAGCTGCGTCGTTTGGGGGCCCTCGCTGTGGTCCCCTGTTTCTTGGTCCACTTGCTATATCCCTAGGATCTCTATTTCTGATGATTTCCAAAAGAACTGGGCACTGAGATTTCCAGTGGCCCGTTCCTTTACAGAAAGCACACTGGTCCTCTCTAATGTCTGTACGTCCAATGTGGGGAGTCGAAGTGCGGTCCTTGGGAGGTGCAGTTTTAGGGGCGTTCATCTGATGGTTTCCCCGGTATTGGTCTCGTCCTACAGTCACCCCTTGCAGTTGAGCAATCATCACCCTCTCCTTTAAGTCTTTCTTCTTTCTCTCTGTTGCTCTATCGCTTTCGTTTTTCTGATGTTCATAATATTGGGCCATCTGGAGGATAGCCGTAGGCTTGGAGGCTGCCCAGCTACTCTCGCTGGCCTGCAGTTTTTGCGAGACCTCTGGTGACAGACCCTTAACGTAATTCTGGACAAACAGATGGTGTCCGGTTGCAGTGGTCAAGTCCTGGCCGCTGTAATCGGAGAACACCGTTTCAAACCGGGAGAAGTATTCCGATACATCCTCCTGAGGTTTCTGGCGACAGGCCGTTACTATCGACCAGTCCACTTTCTTTTCTGGGATCAGGGTTTTTAATTTCTGTACGATTTTATCCGGGAGGTCTAAAATGGCTTTCAAAGGCTTTTGTCCGGGTTCTCGTTGTCTGTCTATGCCATCGAGTTGTGACCAGTTATGTCCAAACAGCTCAGAGTGGTCGACTTTCCGGATTTGCTTCCACACATCAGCTGGTAGACATAACCCGAAAAACAAGTCGATGTCAGCCAGGGTCATAATCGTCGATCCTAGGGCTGTACCCAACTCAGTATAGAAGGCAGTGGGGTTTTTACGCAGGTCAGGCAGAGATTTTCGGAATGTCAGAATCTCTTGCCGGTCCCATGGTTGGTAGACCCAATTGTACACTACCCTTCCCTTTGCATCTTTGTTGTTTGCGTCATCATGAGTCCCTTCACCTCGTGGAGGAACCCAGTAAGGGGCAGCCTCTCGTATCGGCATCATGGTGTTAGATTGTTCAGTTTGTGGTTCGGTCACTACGGATGTGGTGGGTTCGATTTTCGGCTTTCGTTCAGTGAGGTGGCAGAAAACCTCAAGCGTACGCGTAAGGAGGTCCGTCACATCACTCTCACTCTCATCCCCGATATCGACCTTCCGGTACAGAGTCGTTAGGCTCTGGGGACCTTTGTCTCGATACCGGTCCTCGTATGCGTTTAAGACGTGGTAACACAGTTGTACAGTAAAGTGTCGCCTGTGACTCCCTGTATAAGAGTTAAACACATCCGTGATGGACTCTTCATCTTCCCTCTTCTCTACCAGTATCTTTGCTATCTTGTCAACTCCTGCTCGCTCATTCTTGCTTAGTCTGTATGTCCTTGCAGAACCAACCCTTCGGGCCTCTGGGTCGCTCAACGTTGTCGTTTGCGTAGCATCTAATACAAGGAGTTCGGCCGGCACAGAGGCCATGGGGGCCGAAGCTGTGGTGCTACTCTCGCTTGTACCTGGGGGTAGTGGGTGCTGCGCTAAGGGTTGGGAAGGGGCATATGGAGGGGGCATGTAGATGATCGGAGGACCTAGCAGCAGATCATCGTTGGCCCGTTGTTTCGAGGGTAATTCAGGGTAGAGTGTGGAGGGCGTTCTAACCGGACACTGGCTTGACGTTTCTATTTCTGGTTTCTGTTTGGCTTCCTCTCTTTCCTTTATTTCTTTTTCTAGTTTCTGAGCCGCTAGATGGGCTGCCTTCCGCAGCTCCTTCCCCAGCCTACTCTCAGTTCTCTTTTTACGTTGTTCAGTTTCTTTGCGCCACATGCCGAAGCTATCAAGCATAGTGGGTGTCGTCTTGTTTTTACCAAGGGCTGTTTCTAGTGTATTTATTTTATCGTCATCGAAGGATCCTATCAGTGGCCACTGACTTTCTCGATCCTTTTTCGTATATTTATGCCACAGCTGGCTATAGGCTATAGCGATCAATCCATGCTTCATGAACATGTCCTTATTAGGGGTGCCTTCCAGCGGAGCCGGATGGTTCATCTCTAATAAGCGGTCCGGGCTAAACAGGCTACTAACCAGTGGGGAGAAGACAGGCATGACGGATCACAATGGGGATAATAGTCAGCACTACCTATCTTATCACTGCGTGCAAAGACTAGACAGAATATTTCTATTCTACGTTGTTTGCAGGCAGTGAATACCTCATGAACCAATTTCGGGCAATCAATGTTAGGTCAATAAATAAAAATGGTCAATGGGGAGAATGAGTAGGTTCGCAAAGGTCTGCGTCACCTACCCTTTCACTATCTGCAAAGAGGGGACCTATTCTTCCCTGTTTGCAGACAGAGAATCTCCAGAAAACAATCTGTAACAGTTAATCAATGGGGAGGGGCAATTGTTCAGTGGGGGAGGAAGATAGGTCCGACGGATGCGTACCTATCCTTCACTGTTTGTAAAGGGAGAGCCTGTTGTTTCTCCGTTTGCAGACAGTGAATCTCCAAATAAATTAACAAAAAGTAATACTAGTATTTTCTCATCAATTATCAATCTTTTTCGCAATTCGTCGTGTTTACACGACCTTACCCGGACCGCATGGACAGTTTCTTGTCTTCCGAATCCAGCGCCCGATCGTCCTCTTCTCTTCGTACTCCTCGTGGCACTCCTGATGGTTCCCAGTCAGGACCTTAGATCACTCGAGAGAGGTCTGTTCGGAACCAGTGAAGTTCGGATGATCGGCTGTCAGACGAGGGTCTATCGGACAGGGTACCTTCCGATCGTTGCAGTCGTTCACTCTGTCGTCAGGACCTCTCCCACTGGATCCACGAGTCGCTGATGGGCCCCACGCTTGGGACGCCAATTGTAAGAAGGGTGCAAAGACAACCAGTAACCAAAGACCCTTCTCTGTGTTGCCCGGCGGTATCGCCTCTATGACCCACCAATATTAATCAATGAAGAAGCAGGCGCTGGAGACTGAAAGGCAGGAAACGGGGTTTTATTCTCTCCAGAGGAGAACACATCAATTCGGACAGCAAGTATCGTCACGAGGTGCTCTGCTCGCATCTCGGAGGCCTGGCCTTTTATACATAGGATTAGGATCTTTATTACATGTAACACATTCTTGTAACATTTTGGCATGTGAAAGAACATCCTCGGAATCTCCCCTTCGGGCCCGTTCCCACATATATTTGCAGTTGAATTCCCCACCCCGGTCACAACAGGTGATGATTATCGCGCAGCTGGACATTCCGCCGATTCACGGAATGTGTGGAGTTTGATCGGATCTCATAGGGTGGGGGCTTTGATCAACTCGAGGGCCCTTTGATGGGCAGGGGAAGCTTCCTACTGTACGGGGTAATAAACAGTATCCGCAGGGCCAGGTGGCGGCCTGGGAACAAGGAAGACAAACGGGGACACAGGAAAAGGGGGTTTTGTATCAAAGGACCTAAGACCATGAAAGGAATGAAGGGAGGTGTCGCGCTGGGAACAGGATGGGATTCTGTGGCAGAGCTGCGCTGAAGAGGGGTTTATGGCCCAAGGCATGCGAGAGCGAGGGGGGTTGTCAGCGTGCGGGGGATACCTGCGAGGATAGGAGAGCGAGAGACGCGCTGGCTATCAGGGAAGGGGCAGGGAGGCCATATCGCTTAAGATGGCTGCCGCTTACGCGCACGAATGAGCTCAGAAAGGGCAAGATGGCGCCGATAATGTTGACGTTTGCAGCCTAACCTTTAAAAAATACTGATTACGAAATCTATGGACCGGTTGAACTCTTGAAATATCCACATCAGTTCAAGATTTCTTTAAGTGACTTTGTATCACCTAGTACTTTCTCTGATGATTGGGACTTTGAAAATATTAATAATATGATGTCAGATTTAGAAATGTCAGTAAAATTTACAGAAAATGATTATTTACAGGGTTCATCGAATTATGAAGAAATGTATTGCTTCAATCATTTTGGGCATCATTATTTGCATATATCTGCTAATCCTAGAAATGTGTTCAGTTATAATCAGTGGGAACATTGTCCAACTCCGCCAAAAGGCAGTTCGAAAACATTTTATGAAAAATTCCCATACTTCTCAGGATTTAATATCACTGATCCAGAAACGTTTTATTTTAAAATTATGAATAAGACAGGAATGAAAAACATGTTGACAAACACTAAACTGATATATTCTGAAAAGTTTTATGAAAAAATATCTACATTTGGTTTTGAAGTTTGGAAAAACAACATTGAGACAAAAACTGTCTGGGGTACAAAAGAATGGCAGGTACAAGGGTTAGAATCATTATTCAGAGCCTGCATGATCCCAGAACAAACAATGTTCCTGAATGATACCATTCAACAAACAACCTGGTTTGGCCTAGCCAAGATAAAAGATTTAAACAACCCATCTATACCAAAGCCTATGCCTGATAGAAATAACACTACAGATGAGGGGTTAGACGTGTTCTATATTTTAAAACAAAACAGAACAAATCCTGATTGGAGAAAATGGTTGATCTGGCCCACAGACACTAATAACTGTCAAGATAGATTCCTGAACAAAGTACAGGGGTTCAAACAGAATAGGCCAGACCCAAGATATTCCCAGAGACAACATCCAGGGATAGTTACAACATACAGTGTAGGAAAACTATGCCTCGAATGGCTACAGAAATCCACACTACCCGAAATTAAGCAACACTTAACTTTACTTAAAGAAGGTGCTGACTTGCGAGATTTCTTATTGGGACCTCGCAAACAGCGTCAAAAACGTTTCATATATGCCAGTATATACGCAGCTTACAATGAAGCTTGAAAAATAACACAAATTGAAACTGCAGAAAAAATACGAGAAATTGATCGTATTAATTTGGAAAAATCACTTTTTATAGTGGACAATAGGTTAACGACTCTGTCCTCCAAAATGTATTCACTGGACAGCATAGTATCATCTGCTATTGATATAATAGAACAGGATATGCTAATGTTACAACATGGCCAGTCCCTATTACGTTCTATTGTACAGTTAGGCTGGACGTTACAAAATTTGCGCTCCGGCAACGTGCCATGGCGTCTAATCAACACAACGTCATTATTTTCAATCTTTAACCTTACTGATTAACAAATCTCTTTGGCACAAAGAGGGGCAGACGATGCGGTGCTGAGCATTGAAAAACTAGAAAAATTGCCATTAACAATGTCAGAACGACCGGTCATTGAATGGATAATACATGGCACCATTACAATCCTGATGACAACGTTTCAGTTTCAATACTGCCAAAAGTATAAACCAGCAGGCCTGTATGAAAGGTTGGGTAAAGGTTACATCAAGTCAACCTGGAATTTGCCTTATACACATAGATGTTGGAGTGGGGGCAAGAAATAACTATTTCTTAGTGGTAACAACTGTAAACAATCACTAAGCGGTACACTTATGTGTCAAGGAATTAACTTGCATGGAGCCTGCGATGGTTCTTCAAATAACCTTTCATGTCACCAGCACGGCACCCCTGCTACACAGATAGAGCCTTTTTTCAGACAGCTTTCCAACGGCAGCTACGTTATAATAAGTGACCACAGCTGTTGTGGAATGGTGTCAGGAAAAGCCTATCTCGTGAGCGTTACTTCCATGGTCACTTGTTGTATGCAAGTATTGTATCCAAACAGCAAACCAGACATGGAGGCGGCAATATGGCCTTCTTTGAATATCTCTTCTATTCAAATTGATACTTTAAGCAGAATGAAGTCTATTCTTTTACGAACAACTGTGCCTTTAACCTCGTCTAGAGAAACGTATGATCGGCAAGTTGCAAGGACAGCAGCAGAGATACATGCATTATTATCAACAAATTGCCCTGTACATTTCGTAGAAATGTTAAGTCAAATCTTAAACATGTCTGATACCAGCGGCATCGCACATGTATTTAAGACAATTTTTTCTGGACTGCTAGCACCCTTTGAAGCAGTTCTTGGCATATTCCCGAATTTCGTGCATTCTGTGTTCGGCGGCCTGCCTCTCATCTTGGGACTCGTAGCAGGAATCTTATTTTTGTTCCTTCTGCTCCGATATGGCAAGTCAAGTCACAGACAAAACTCAGGCTACAATGGAAGACACGATCCTAGCACTGCAATACTGAGAGCGGATCACCAAAGTCCTCGGCTTGGCTCGGCTAAGAGATCTGAATACTACCTGGTTTCTTTCATTCAGACCAATCTGGCAAGATTGCATCCTACCTGTTCTACGATGCTTGCTTTGCGGAGAAGAATGCGTGTTAGACGTCTGTCTCACACTCCCATCAGCAGTACCTATGGATGTCGATACTTTGCTTGGTTCGGTAACGGCTCATGCAACGTGTTGTCCCCAGCGGCTGCCCATTCTGATGACGGCATTCGTTGAGACCTCACCATTACGATTAGGTGGCGGTGAGGTACGAGATGAAAGCGGCACACAGGTACAACCTTTCGTGACCATTGCTGATCTAAACACCGATGATGGCAATGCATCGCACATATGCACTAAGCATGGGCGAATTTTGCAAATTCGCAATCCGCGAATTTGCAGATTTGCGAATTCGCAATCCGCAAAATTCGCGAATTTACGCGAATTTGCAGATTATTTTATTTTTGCGAGTTCGCGGGTGTTCGCGGGGCACTTTACGTGTTTGCGGGTGTTCGCGAGGCGCTTTAGGTTTTCGCAGGGGTTTGTTTTTTGCTGGTTAATCACTGCCACCCTCTCGTTTTTTATGCCCATCTGCCCTCTGTACCACTCGTTTCTGTGCCCTTCTGCCCTCTGCCCCACTCATTTTTTGTCCCCTTCTGCCCTCAGCCCCACTTAGAATGGCGCCGGCAAGCTGCCAGCGCCATTCTAAAATAGCTGCAAATAGCTTCAACAGGAAGCACTAATAGATAAAGTAAAGCAGGTGCTGGAGTTGAAGGTCAAATTAAGTTACACAATCATTAATCACCCCAAGTTTGGGGTGATTAATGATCCTGTAACTGAATTTGAGCAGCACCTCCTTTACTTTATCTATTAGAGCTTCCTGTTGAAGCTGACTTATGTAACTATTTTAGAATGGCTCTGGCAGCTTGCCGGCGCCATTCTAACAGAGTTACAAAAGTCAGCTTGAACTTTTGACCCAATCCGTTCCGCTCGCGGATTTTGCGGGAAATTCGCGAATCTCACGGATTGCGAATTTACCGAAAATCCGCAAAATTCGCGAGCGGAACGGATTTTCCACCCATGCTTAACCACTTGGATGCTAAGGTGCTTCTGGTGCCACAATGTAATTTCCATTGAAATCAATGGAAACTCCATGACGAGTTACCCTTGTCATTAGCGGCGAAGAGGTTAATATGCACTATTTCCACCTTTTCAAATCTGGCCCAACTTTCACCTACTGTTGTAGACAAATTTTTTGCCGGCCTATCTGAGGTAATGTTCTCTCCTAACAATGGGAATAATATTTGAAATAGCGAGCACACAGCAATCCCTGAACTTTGAATTCGGCCTTCAGTTTTGATAAACAGACCTTCTAAAAAACATTGGGACTATTTTTCTTCCCGAAAGCGAAATTATTTTTCCCCAGTTCCCAAAATATTCACTTTTTTTTTGGCACATGATACTCTGCTTAAAGTAGAACTATTCTTAGAGAACAAGATTTCTATTTTTATAATACCTAGAGACAATATTTTGATTTAGCCTCTAGCACATGTACAGTCTAGTATAAATATGTGATGAAATGGTCTCGACCTTCTCTTCTGTATTAAGAGCCATTTCATAAATGTAATTTTTGTGATTCATTCAGTCAACATTCTAAATGAACAAAATATGCATTATCTGAATTATACCACTGCTTAAAAACGTACAGTATTATACTCATTTTTCATGTATACACCATTTCAAATGCAAACTATGTATTTTGGGGTGGGCTGGAAAACACATGCATCGTTATATGTTTAGTATTGCTCAGTATTTAGTAATGATGGACATTATACGTGGAGTGGGTGTTGTGAATGTATCTAGGACCCTAATTAGATATTCCCAATTTATGCCCTTATGTGGTTATAACAAATCATATCCTTATAAAGGCATAAGAATCATATCCATATTAAGTCATAGCCAAAGCAGTCCAAATACGGCAAGGCTACTCCCATAGACTCCTAGATAGTACAACGCGTTCTTAAACAAACCAAGCCTCCAGCCGGGAATTCCCCCTGCTTCTGTTTTGATTTGTCCTAGAACTCCTGAGAATCCTGAAAGAACTGCCAGTTCTTAGTGACGTCTTATGGCCAACCTTACGTCAAACTCGGCACCTTCCAGGTATAAATATACCAACCTCTGTCTTAAGCAACACACAGTGGTTTGGAGCAGAATAGGCTATCTACTTGCCCGACGCCCTGCTGCTGCGAGTGCCGAAGGAAGCCGACCCTCCCTGCTGATGCACTGAGAGAGACGCTGTCTTTTCTCTTGCAGAGAAATCCAGCTCCGGTGTTTCCCTGATACCCTCACGGGTTTCTGGGAGATCGAGTCCTGAGAGAGATGCAAGACCTCCTTCATTCTATACCTAAGGTACAGAGCTGATTAGACCCATAGAGAATTCTTGATTCAAATTCTTGGCAAAAACTGTAACTCATTTACTCCTTCCCTGTACTAAGCTTAGGTTAGGTACACTGGGGTAGGCGTATCTTAGAAACACCAGTTGAGTACGTTTAGTCATTATTTTATCATTGTATGTATTTTATCCATTTTAAGTATCTTATGGCTTAGAAACCATATGAATGCTTTTACAGTATTATTTCATAATACTCCTTTTACTGTACGCACTTTACTTTATGACAAGTATTGCAATTGTGGCAATTCATTTCTCTTGCATGAGAAAGAAGACTGCTCAATAAATAACCCTTTTATTGAAAACGCCCGTCTCTCTATTTCTCTGCATCTCTGGTGAAACGAAGCATGCACGATTGACTGAGTAAAATAGCTATCTATTGTTTCCGCGACTCTAGAGATATATTCCTTATTGCAGGGGGAACAAAGTTGTCATGTGATATGGTTGTCAGAAGCTAATCCCTTCTTGTCTATTCAGGAAAGCTAAACACCTTCTTGTTTACTCGAGAAAGTTTCTAGTGACCTCTGAGGTAGCTTGCACACACAATTAAGTCTAACATATTCAATAGAGACCTAGTCGACCTCAGTCCTACATCTAAACTATCGTTTATGTTATTCCAATGCACAGAGCCTATTGGGAATATAGGAACTACACTACAAACACATCCAACCAAAACATGGAAATGACAAATCACCTTCTTTTTCAGTGATTTTATTGCAATTTTGAAGCCAAATTATAGTGCGGAGCCCAACTTTTGTCACCATGTAGTGTGCTGGAATATGCTCAGGTGGTGCCTCTTTGCCCACTCAAGTAACAACCCCTTGGTCAACCCTGAAAAGATCCTGCAACACCCTAAAACATTGCATGATTCAATTGCAAGTTGTTCAAATTTTTACGATGGAACAATATTTTCCTTACACAATTTTCCCAATGACTACCAACCAATCCCAACGAGGCGTTGCACCAACCGACATATCACAGCGCGGCACACTCAGATGTCACCTTCACTCCAGGCAGCGGCTCATCCTCCTTTGCAAATTCTCCCTACGCATTCACTCACACAATCGTCTCAAATTCCGTAATTGTCTGCCATCTAAAAGACTGACAGAATTCAAGAATCATTCACCTAGTGACCCTCGACCTGCGCTGATCACCTCAATTAGTATAGCTCACCTCTGTACACGAGGTTTACTAAACGATTCCAATACATCTGCTTCACACAAAGTTCCCTGTCTTAGGTGGAACTGCTGATGACATCTCACGACAACTCCTCAATTCTTCGTTTTAGACTATCAAAATCAATCTCTGTGTCTTCTGCACCATTTAATATATCCCGAGATCTTAGGCCACTTCGGGAACTGAAACTCTCAATCCTTGGACCACGTCCATCCCAAAACCACATTCACTCAACTCTCACATTATCTCTACCAGACAACACACAATCAATGCATTCCTACAATCTAACATATGACATTCACCCTATTAATACTTACTCCTCCGCTCGCCGCTGATCTTGCCACACAGACTCCGTCAGTCTCCGCCGAATTCCATCGCTCTCACATCTTGGTCATTGGCCTGAATTTGGGGGATCTGGGGTTATAGGTTCTGCTTTTCTAGTTTGATTTCCGGATTCTCCCCTTGCTTCATGTGCTAACCATCCTACTCTGCTACCAACTGAAAGGGCCGAGTCCATAAGTTCTGGACCTATTTTAGAATCTGATGGTTCCTTTCAGAAGCATGTAAGCGTAGAGGAGAGAAAGTCATTATTATTGCCAATCAATTCAACAGGAATTTCTCTGAACACATAGTAGCCACAGACAACTACTTAAGGTTAGGTCATTTATTACAAAACCAAATATAGCTGGAAATACAGACACCTCAAAATGAGAGTGTAGAAATACATAAGAATCAGCATAAAGCCAAATCTGCACATCCAGTTTGAATGGTGCAACATAAACAAAACAATTAATTCAAGAAGCAGAATACAAAGGATCATAAAGCATGAGTCCAAGTTTCCCTTCATTGAGGGTTGATGAATATACAACATAAATCTATCCCTACACTAACACTAAAATGACATCATACTTAAGCATCTACAGGAACAAGAAATAAAAGTTGTCATAATGTGGAGTCTTCCTAAGAACCCTCTTCACCATTGATGGGTCAAATAGCATAACGCTATTGAGAGAGAGCTTGTTCAAAGATACTCTCTTTCCGAAAGCAGAAGAAGTGGGCCTTTCCCTATTCCCAACAACAGAATATTGAAGAGAGCTTTTCCAAGATCCTTTGCAGGTCACACCATCTGCTCTGAGTACCGTCCTAAAGGTAGTTTTACATGGGACAACAGAGTTCTTCTTTTCCAACATCTGTCAGTAGTTCCCAAGCCTTCTCCTGTGCGAAGGACAACGGGCCTTCCCTTATTGATTCAGACTCAACAATGTAACTATTTCTTTCCTTGCCAAATAAAACAAAGACATTATTCTAGCTAACAAGAGCTCTTCTTTTACCTGCAACACAAAACATGAGAAAGAACAAATTCCACAGCCCACATGAAATTCAACTGCTAAGTCTAAATCGAGAAATGTATTTCAGGCCTACAAGATGCAGCTTACATAAAGTAATGGCATGTGAGCTTTACGAAACTGCATAGGAAATAAGGCACATTCAATTAATACACTTGCCTACATGTAAAATGGCACGATTAATAATGATTTTAGTACATGAATAGATGTCAATACCACAACACAAGTTCTTCAAGTTAATATTTTCCACTAGTTACACTCACTTTCTACTTTAATTCTCCATGTTACTACTCAATAGCCTAAACACATCATGTTTCATGTTATGATTTTTCAAAATTCTAAAACGTTCACGTTAATACAACTAAGGACTATATGCTGGTGTGCTCTACATGTGTGATTAAAATGCACCCCTACAAATAAAATTCAGTTTCTGCTATATCAAAGCGGAAGCAACACAGGGATGGCGGGGAAACGGCAAAGCAGCATGAGGAGGGTGGTCGGCGAAACAATTCTAGGGAGGGTAGGGTTTGGGACACTAAAGTAACATAGTAGGAGATGCGAAAGCAATGGGGAGGGCTGGAGGGAACGTGAAAGAAACTGGGGGAGTTAAAGTAAAACAGTGTTGGGGATGCAACACAGAAGCTGTGGATGGAGTAAGCAATGGGGAGATGCACACAAGGAAGTGCAAGAGGACTGAGAGTAGGGAAAAGCAGTCAGGCAACAGAGAGCAACAAAGAGTCGAAGGGGTTGGATATACATGAGAGGGAGATGGCTCGAAAACACAAGAACTCTAGTGGAGTGCTTCACACAAAAGACAAAATTTAGTGTTTGAAAAGCAAGCAGTGGAAGGAGTAATGCCAGCCTGTTACAGAGACTGTAAAGGGGAAATACTGCATGCGAGTGAGAAACATAAGAATGACAAGTTGGGACACGAATAAGAAGGAGGCAAATGAGAGTGACAAGAAAAGCCAACTGATGGTAAGCAATGTGTGGGCTCCAAGGACCTCTAAATTCTTTATAAGCCACAATTTGCCTTGCAAGAGACAGCGCATTCCCTCTGTAGCAGGTTCGACCTAATAATAATGGGATCTCTGCAGCAGCTCTAAGTAGTATGTTTTTACAATCTATTTACTAAAGGCCTTATAAGGAGCTTGTCGGTCCTTGAGTGGGCTGCCACACCAGCGCCCCGCTCCAGGACCACCAACCTCGTCCACCGGTTGCCCGCCAGATTACGAATTGTCTCATGGTTTGATGGGCGGTCCTTTGGCATTCCCACAGCGGTGGCTATAGAAAAGGCATCGCAATGGAAAAGACAAACCTGTTCGTGCATGGCATCGACTATAAAGTCCATGCTGTGCAGGAACTGGGGTGCAGGAACTCAAGAGGGCACAACATGTTCCCCCCTGCATGCACCCCATGGCCCTGAGGCAACAGGAGGCCCTGTAGGGCCTCCTTTGTTTCCTGATAACCATGAAAACCGTGACAGAGAGGAAACTCGTAATATGCTTGGCGGTGCCATAACGGCACCGCCAAGCATATTGTGGCCTCAAGACATCCACAACAATGCCAGGGATCTTGATCCCTGACAGTCACTGCTGTCCCATGGCGGTCTAACCGCCCAACTTGCAATAGAGTGATCGGACCAGCGGTGCCCGGCCGCACCATGGCTATGACGGTCCGTGGGACCGCCGCCGTCATAATTAGGCCCCAAGTCGACCCAGGCAACTAACCAGCAGGGTGGACAGAGGCGAAGGATAATACTCTGGTTAACAGTCCTGCTTTGCCAATAAAGTTTAATTTGTGATGTTTCTACAAAAAGCAAATAGATTTTCACACCATAGAAGGGGTGGCAGACATATTATTTAGAAAGCAGTAACGGTGGCAAAGGCACACATACGTCCCCACTCCCCAAATCAAAGAGGAGACCCCCTACCCTACTAGACAATAACTGGCAGGGCGCCCTACGCCTATTGGAATTATTTTTCTATTGAGACATACAAATTATCACCTCACTTAAATCACTGCTCAGAATTAAAACAGCTGAGTGAACTCATTTACACCAAAAACAGGGATGTTTACTCAAGGGACAGATGGGATTTAATCGAAGAGCCGTGAAATAAACACTACATTTTCTTGGAATATAAAGGACATATTTAGCTTCTCCTAAGTAGATTCGCTAGCATGTTTAAATTCAGTTGTCATGCACTAATGATTGCTTTAATTTTACAAGAAATTTTACACACATGTATAATGCAATACACTTATCAGAATTTCATACAAGTAATACAAAACACATACAAAAACACCGTATATATGTTGTGTTTAGTCTGCCCTTTTGGAAATGTGAGCTATGTTCCAAAAAGCAAAACAGAATGAGTAATTTATTTCGGAGTGGAATACATTTTCAATTCTTCGCAAAAAAGCTACTATTTTTTTGTGGCATAATTCAAACTGTAAGAAATACATGTTGAAATAGCATATAATGTGCTTCTGCACGTGTTGTGTAGGATTGTTTGACCATGAATATGGATCAGACCACCTAAATATTAACCACTTCTACTTTAATGCAATATGCAGTAAAACTGAAAGTGCATCTACTCACGTACATTTGATCGAAGAAATAACTAGTTATTTATGTTTTTTTAAACGCAAACCCGATAGACATTTGGTGTACTGTACTGCTTCTGTTTTGGCATGATAACATTTTATGATTACTGGATTTGTTGCGCGTTTTTGCACTTTTTTTCAAACATTTCATTTTCTAAGACGTAGATGCTTTGCTGAAGAGGACCCAAGGGAAATCTATGGGCCGTGTACAAAAATCCATGAAATTCAATGTAGCACGCTAATGATTAAGGCATTATCGTATTAATTACTATAATGCCGCACCTATAATCCTATCTCGAACAACAGAGCATCGCTTCAAGGAGAAACAGAATTAGATTTACTTTTATGGGGGCGATCAACTAACTCAATATCAGGAGCCCTGAAGAAGCCTTGATTTGGAGTTAATGTCACGCAGGGTAACCCACGCACGGAGCGGCAGGACAAACCACACTTGACACCCAGACAGACCCCGGGAGCAAGAAGGAAAAGTGTTAGCATTTCTACTTTTTCAGGAGGCGCCCAGGTCACGTGACCCATAATTAGAATGTGTTGCAGGGATGATTTATCGTGTCTATCAGCGTGTTTGAAAAGGCCGGGTCACCCATGAACGCTGATGAAATTCCAAAGATCTGCTCCCCGAGGAATCCCGGCATCTGCCGCCCTCGGTGGCTGCGAGAGAGCCCTGGCCACGCTGCTCATTATGGCTCCCCCAAAAATGTCGACATCTCGTCAGCCATAACATTATCCCTGAGAGCCGCGCCTGGCGCGTGAACGTGTCTTTTGATCTCATTTGCCTTGGTAGGTATTCAAAGAGCCCCCGGGCAAATAGACAACAATTAAAAAGGAAGCGCAGCCGAAGTATCCAGGGGTGTAGCGCGAACATGCTGCACGCATGGGCTTTGAGACGCATTCATGAAGAGGCTGCGATTAGTAATGCCGCATCTGTGATGGATTGATACACTGACAGGCAACTGGAGGGCGGGTGGGCGGACAGGTAGGCAGGCGGGCTGGGTGTAAGGGAGGATTGCATGGGAGATGGTGAATCAGAAGGAATGAATCGATTTTGGGTGGCCGGGCAGAAGGTGAATGTGAGGAAGGGCGGAAGAGAGGGAGAGATGCAGAGTAGGGAGAAGAGGGGTGGGGTGAGTAAGAAAGCAGGGGAGAGACGCAGATAAGGGGGAGAGAGAAGGCCTATTTCTAAAAGGAATGAAGACCAGGGCCCTTATTTATGAGGCCTTGCGTCAGTTTTGCGCCGCCGGTGCGTCACTTTTTGTGACGCACCAGCGGCGTAAAATATGCGCCTTGTTGCGCCATATTTAAAAAGTGACGCATCTAGGTAGATGCGTCACTTTTTAAACCCCTGCGCCACATTATACCTGCGTCAGGTATAATGTATGCAGAGGGGGCGTTCCACCGCAAAAAGACTCGTAATAGTGACGCAGTGAAATCTATGAGATTTCACTGCGTCACTTTTAGGATGCTGTTGCGTTAAAATCTTGCGCCTGCCTCACAGCATGTGAAAGGACGCATTGCTGGAGTTGCGTCACTTTTGTGGCACACTCCAGCAATGCGTCACTTTTGCGCTTACAGATGCGTCAGAAATACTGACGTATCTGTAAGTCCTTGCGCCATGATGCGTCATACATTAAATATGACGCATCATTGGTGTCGCAAGGAGTGCGCAGTGAAAAGTGACGCATCGCTGTTTTCACGCAGCGATGCGTCACTTTTCATAAATGAGGCCCAAAGAGAGCACTGTTTTTTTCCGTGGCAGGGGGTGCAGAGGGCTCGGGTCATTTCAATGACACAAGATTGGTTTGAGAAGAGGCTAAGGGGGTCCTTTAGACCTTGGTGGTGACCTGCCAGTCTCCCAGGCCAGCAGAAGACCTATCCTCCTCTGACCCTGGCACGTGGCTGGGCCCCATATTATGAGATCACAGCTTGCCTGGCCGGGATCTCACTGCTTTCTGCCAAAGTGGAAGTTGCCCATGACAATCTACTTCCTCTTTGTGAATGTCAGAATTGGGGAATTTGCAGCCCTGCCCCCTGTAAGTGACAGGGGCTGTAATTAAAAAATAAGGACTGACACGGTCAAAAGGTCTGACTTTTGTGGGAAGCAGTGCAGTAGTTAATTCTATTTATATTGTGTATTCCAAGCATATGCAAGAAAAAGAAAACAAAGAACACACGATGCTGTCTAGCTGTATCAGTCACAAGCATGCAATGAATGTTTCATTTAAAAAAAACTTTAAACGGTCTAGCGGGCCAACGTGGCACGGGCTTGTTAGGCGAGCTCCTGGCAATCCGCACATTTATCCTATCTCATCCTGGCCAGAAATCACCTAAGATCCTGTTTTTGCCATGCTGGGAGCTGAAGAGCATATTGTGCCTGTAGCGCGGCGCAACCAGTTGGACTTAGGCCTTGTGCAGCGCTCAAAATAATAGCACACCATCCTGTTATAGTGTGGTGGCGGGAAGACCCCGAGCGGTCTCCCCTCCTTTATTTATCTCCTGGGGACCCGCCCGTCCAGAGGAGTGCATGCAGAGATACAAAGTATAGAAAGCCCGGATGGTTCTCTACATCCCTCCTTTCCTTTAGCACATGTTCATCATGTCCCGCACGCTCATGGGGACGTGCACACAAATTCCTTGAACCTTTGGCTTGGCACAGGGTTCGGGTGTAGACCATACTTCTGGCTCCAGGAGTTGGAACTGGTTCCTGCTTCAGCTTGACCAGTTGGTGACAGTACGTTCATGAGGCCTTGGCTGGACCTCTCAGAGACGGGGACGTCTACACCATCTCTAGATGCATTGGATTCTTGCGGGGAACCTGTTGGACTTGGTGGACCGATATCGGTACGACTCGCTAACCAACCTGACTCTTAAAAGTCTTCGGGGTCCACATCTTGCTCATGCACTTTCTTGAAACAGGCGACGTTCCGGGTAACCATTTGTTGTCCTTTCTGTGCAGAGACCATATTTCCTTGAACGCGGACCACAGTCCACACTCCGGTTCGTATAGCATCCGAAACTTCCAGCTAGGGTGCTTGTCTTTGACTACGACACAATCTCCTACTTTTACCTGCGGCGCTTTAGCTCCTCTGGCCAAACTTGCCTTCTGGTTTGTCTCTGTCCTCCAGGCCTGTATGGCTGAACTTTCTCTCTCCGGAGGCCTCCATGCCGGATCAGATGGGATGCTTTCCCGCAGGGCTCCCTTGAAGAGCAGATGAGACGGTGCACAGCGGGTGGTAATTTGAGGGGTCAACCCAGATCTTTGACTGGGGGTGAGTGTCTGAAAAGTTTCCGCGCTCTGTCCATCATCTCCTTGTGTTTGCTTTGTTCCCCCTAAGTTGGTAGGGTATGCCCAGACGTGGGTATCTTGCTCACTTTGCCACCGGATTCAAGCTAGCCTGGCTGATGAAGGGTGTTACCCAGAAATCGGCCCCAGGATGCTGGTTTCTGGTTCAGGGAAGACCTGGCTTGGTAGTTTGGGCTGGACTGTTCCCATGAAGCACAGGCTCAAAACTGATTTGCATATAGCTGGGTCTGAACTGAGGTGGCAAAGTGAGCTAAAGAATGATGATGGATTCAACCCAGATCTGTGACTGGGGGTGAGTGTCTGAAAAGTTTCAGCGCTCCGTCCATCATCTCCTTGTTTTTGCTGTGAGGGGTCTACCTGGACACATCCAGGAACTGATTCAGCGTGGGTTTTTTTCTTTTTTTGTATTCCTCATATACCAATTTTTTGGGTGCTCTAGACGGAGATCCTCTCCCCCCCCCCTGGCATCACGATGTTAGGGCCACAGAATTCGATGCCAGAGAAGGCAGGAAAAAGATACTCCCCTCTAGTGTTTACTGTTTGCTTTATCCACCTCAGCCTCTGTGACTTGGCGACCCTCGGATTGGTTGAGGACTAAGCACCAACAGTACCCAGGTGAAATCATCGGAATACTCTCATCTGTTCCGCCATGCCACAAGGAGCTCCCAGATCTTAGACTCTGAGGAATTATCACATGCTATATCAGACTCACTAATATATATAATATACCTTAAACACTCAGAAAAAGTGGGAGCATCTTCAGATTTCCATACTTTACATATTTCTCGTCTTGCCAATAACATCACATAGAAAATAAATTTAGTCTGCTGATTCGCGAGATGGTAATCCGTCTCCAGACCGAACAGGATCATTACCGGTGAGACCACAATCCGTGTTCCTAGCTCATCCATCAAAAAACCCTCAATTTTTTTCCAAAACAGGTTAAGGCTAGGACATTCTACAAACATATGCAAGTCATCTGCCTCTAAAGATTTGCACCTTGGGCAGCTATATTGTAGGTTTGTGATCCTTGTCAGTCTTTTTGGGGAGAAATACACCCTGTACAGTGTGAACAGATGGTTTCGTTTAAGAGGAGCTGATTTTACTATTCCGTTCACCAGGCTAAAAGAATCCCCCCACAGGTCTACCAGTTTGTTACTATCCAGCACCACAACATTTCCCCAGAGATTCTGAAGTTCCAAATCAGTAACTCCCTCTTTTTCCATCAATGCCTCATACCAAAAAGCGAGCTCTTTATCCCAACGCCCCTTTCTATTTACAAAATCAAATTTCGGGTTAGATGTACAATCCCATTTTTCCGTAGACCACCAGCTTGACAACTGGTAATATTTAAATCTTGTAAGGGTTCCTCCTGTCAACATAAAGAGGAAATCCCACCCCAATAACTGTTGATCGTTTTGTAAATCTCTCCACTGCATTAACCCTGCTAATTTCAGAGGGGTTGACAGTTGGTCTCTAAGACATTCTGGGGTCCCTGGAGAGTCCCATATTGGGGCCTGAGAGGCATAGTATGGAATTTGTAATTTTTTCCTGAAGAAAACCCAATTCTTCAGAGCCGTGACTAAAACCTTTAGCCTGACCTTTTTATAAAATCTGGGGTCTCCAAACTTGAATAAGAAGTATTCGTGGCCTTGGGGGATACCATGCAATATTGCCTGAAACAAACGTCCCAAAAAAGATGTATCTGCCTTACCTGCCATAACTCTGAAATTTTTAAAGTGGAAGGAATGGGCATAGTGCAAGATGTCAGGTAGCGCCAGACCTCCCATTTTTAATTGTCTTCTTAACTTTTTAACAGATATTCTGGGCATTTTTGAATTCCAGATGAATGAACCTATTTTTCCTTGTAGTTTACCCACCGCCTTTGTGTCAAAAGATAAAGGTATTGAGTTAAACAGGAAAGTTACCTTTGGTAGTATAATCATCTTTATAAGATTGACCCTCCCGAAGATGTTTAATGGGAGCCCGGACCAACGCTGTAATTTTCCACAGATTTCCTTATACACCTTGTCCAGATTAACTTTCGATATCTGAGTAATGTCCTGGACTAACTGGATCCCAAGGTACCTCATCCTTAATTTTGCTTCAGGCAACACTATCTCCGCATTCCATTGCATGATTTCCGTTTTATCCTTATTTATTCTATATCCGGAGGTCTTTCCAAAAGCTTCTGCATGTTCAAAAAGTCTAGGTATTGCTACCTCAGGATTGGAAGTGAACATTAAGAGGTCATCTGCATATAGGGCGAATTTTAGATCCAGATCGGTTATGGAAAAGGGTTTTATTAAATGATCTGCCCTTAATTTATTCACTAATGGCTCGATATATAAATTAAACAATAAGGGGGAAAGGGGGCACCCCTGCCTAGTACCCCTTGATATTTGAACCCAATCTGTGAGCGTCCCATTTACAAAAATCCTTGCCTTTGGGTTCAGGTACAGTGCTTTTATAGAGGTGATGAAGTTAGTTGGTAAACCGAATCCGGACAGTACATCCCAGAGATAATCCCAATTTACCTGATCGAATGCCTTTGCGGCATCTATTGCTACAATGGTCAACGGAAGTTTCTTATCAGTAGCATAGTCTATTGCTGTGATGGCCTGAAAAGTCAGCTCGTTAATCTGCCTACCTGGCATGAAACCCCTCTGATCCTCATGTACAATAGTTTTAATCACTTTGGCCAGCCTCGCCGCCAAGACTCCTGCAAAGATTTTGTAGTCAGTGTTCAGCAGGGAGATTGGCCTATATGATTCAATAGTCAGGGGGTCCTTATTCGGCTTCAGGATCAAAGCAACTGAGGCCTCCAACCAGGTCTTTGGAATAGGTTCACCAGCCAGATATATTTTGTTAAACAAAGAAGTAAGAACTGGGACAATTATCTCCGCACCAATTTGATATACCTCCACAGGGAGTCCGTCCGGGCCCGCAGATTTTCCTTTTGCCATCTTCTTCATCTGATTATGGACTTCCCCCTCTTTTATCTCAGATCTTACAAAGTCAAAGTCGTCCTCCTGACACTGCGGAAGTCTGACCCCCTCCAACCATCCATCTACATCCAGATTAGATTTATCCTTGGTTTCAGAATATAGGGTCTGCATGTATCTTCTTGCCTCTTCCGAAATTACCTCATTAGCATAGGAGACATCACCAGAGCTTTGCACTTTAAGGCCGTTGATTTGATTTCTTGCTCTATCAGACCTAGCCTTCCATGCAAGAAGGCGGCCACATTTTTCCCCATATGAGAAGTTGCTAAGTTTACTTGAATCACATTTTTCTTTGATGATCTTATCAAGATTCGCCTGATATTTCGCTTTCAAATTTTCTAATTCTTGTTGTAAGATGTGTATATTAGCATGTTGTTCAAGTGAAGCCTTCTGCAGCTGTTGCTCCTTTTGCTTAATCTCCTGTAATGAGTTCCTCTCTGTTTCCTTCCTATTCTTACTTCTCTTAATCATTATAGTGGTAAATAGACCCCTTAGGTAGGTCTTGAATGCTTCCCACACTATTTGTTCTGGAGCAGTAGGCTTCTCCTTGTTCCACTGCGATGCGCAGGGCCCGGTTGAGGGTCCTCATGAACCGCTCCACCTCTCGGTTCGCCTGTGGCCCCAGTGGGGTGATCCTCCGGTGTCGGATTGCCTTCTTCTCAAGGTACTCCTGGAACTCTCGGCCTTGAAAAGGGTGTCCGTTGTAGGACCGGATTTCTTCAGTTAGGCCTATAAGTGCGAAGATTTTGTCTAAGATCTTTTGCACGTGCGTGAATGTGGTTGATGCTACCACTTCCACTATCAGGAACTTTGAGAATGAGTCTACTAGCACCAGCGTGCTGCAGCCATCTGGGAATCTGCCAAAATTGATGCTGATTTTGGACAAGGGAATTTCACTCGGTTCTTCGGTGTTGACTGGTGCTGGTGTGGGGTCACCACCTGTGATCATGCGTGAGTGACAGTGTCTTATCTTTTCCTCCACCATGATATCCATGCCTAGGAACCATACCTTGTTTCGAAGTTGTGCCTTGGTTTTCGCCATCTCCTGATACCCAACATGTGCTAGCCTTACGATTCTCTCCTGCAGCACTTTTGGGATGATAATGACATGGCCTCTCAGCACAACACTATGTTCACCTTCACTCAGCTCACTGCGGATCCTCCAAAATTGCTGTCGGGCATGGCTGTCTTGAGTGATGAGTGCCTGTGCACCATCCAGGAAGTGTGCCCACCCGTTGTTCATCAGGGCGCCTTTGACTCTTATGAGCCTTTCATCTTTGGCAGTGGCCAGCCCGATTTCTTCCAGTGTCACTGCATTAGGGCATGCTTCATGAGTTACCATTTTGAGAAAGGCTTCAGTGTGGGCCACATCCGGGGGTGTAGGTTGTGCGTCCGTTACTTCTGGATGCCTGGAGAGATAGTCTGCGGGGTTGTGTGCCCCTGGACGGAATATGACCTTGAAATTGTATGCCTGCAGCTGTACCGCCCATCTTTCAATCCTGGAGGTTGCCAGTCCTGATATCCCCGCAAATAGTGGAATCAATGGTTTATGGTCAGTCACCACGTGTAACTCTTATCCATAGAGGTACAGATAAGGCCCGACTGGCATAGGGGACCGGCACCCATGTCTCCCGGCTATGTTCCTCGAGGAGGACTGCCCGAGGCCAATGGGGCTGGCATCCATGACCAATTCGGTGCGCCACCCAGGGTGAAAGTACGCCATTACTGTTTTGTCCATTAGCACTGACTTGAACGCCATGTTTGCTGCAGTGGTCCATTCCCAGGAGCTGTCGCTACGTGTGAGGGCGTGCGGGTGCTCAGACAGGAAGGCCAGATTCAGCATGAATCTGCCACAGTAGGTGGCCATTCAGAGGAAGCTGCGGACCTCCGATGGCACTTTTGGGGGGGTGACTGACCGTATGTCCGTTGCTTTCCTGGGATCCACTCTTAGCCCTTACTGTGTGAAGACATAGCCGAGAAAGTCTATGGACTCCTGGTATAAAGAGCATTTTGTCTTATGGAGAGTTAGGCCGCAGTCTTCTAGACATTTAAGGGTGGCTCGTAGGTGTGTGTTGTGGTCCTCTAGGGTATTTTAGAACACTAGGATGTCGTCACTTAGGTTAAAAATCTGCAGGCCAGACAAAGCTTCCTTGATGGCATTTTGGAAAACCTCTGTGGCTGACGACACCCCGAAGCTTAGTCTCTTATATTTCCGGAGGCCCACGTGGGTAGAGAATGTGGTGATGTATCTACTCTCCGGCTCTAGTTTGAGCTGGTGATACCCAGCGTTTGAGTCCAGTTTTGAAATGGTAGGTGTCAGATGACGTTCTCTCTTGACTGCCTGATTCGGGAGTCGCATGTCCACGCACAGTCAGATGGCTCCCGGCTGTTTCGGTTTTGGTGCAATGACAAATGGTGATACCTATGGAGCCCGGCCACATACCTTCTCGATGACGTAGAGGCCGTCGAGCTTCTTTAGCTCGTCTTCCACCTGTGGGCGTGGATGAAATGGCACTCTCCTGGGTCTCAGGGCTGTCGGTCTGACCGTAGTATCGATATGGAGTTTGAACTGATTTCCTTTGAGCTCTCCTAGGCCCTCGAACAGTTTCGGGAACTCTTGCAGGATGGCTTCAGCCTGAGAGTCAAGCACTTGATTGGCAAAAAAAACCAAGCCCAGGTCTTCCGCGGTGTGGCAGTTAAGGAGGGTCCCTTTCTTCACTTCCGTGATGTGGAATCGGGTCATCATGGTGTGTTTGTCGCTGGTGACTGTTGCCTCGATCACCCCTCTGAGGGGTAGTGGATTAGTGCCTCCGTACGTGTATATCCAGTCTTTCGTGGGGGCGAGTGGGAGTCATGGAGACAAGCGCTCATATTGATCTGAGTCCATAACATTTATGGATGCCCCCATGTCGATTAACGACTGAACGGTGGACCCTTCTACTCTGACAGAGTACATGAGCGGAGGCCTTCTTTGCTTGTCCAACCGGCTGACAAACGATATGACAAACACATCATCGTTGTTGTCTTCCATGGCAATTTTGCGCCCCTGTGCCGAGACGTCCTCTTGTGTTTGTGGGTCGCTGAGTGACAGCTGCCGTAATTGTTGCATTGCCCCCCGTGGTTTTTCATAGGCCTGTCGAGACCTGCTGCTCCTACACACTTTGGCAAAGCTGTTTGGTTTTCCACATGTGGAGCAGGTCTTCCCTTTTGCACCGCACACCCCCACCAGTGGCTGCTCTGTGCCACTTACCACACATTCCGCCCGGTGGTGGCCTCGAGGTGGCGCGGGGGGTGTCCGGGCACCATTGGATGGCTTCGACCCTCTCTTCCTTAACTGGCGCGAATCTGGGAGCATGGGATGCGGCGGTGCTTCTGTGTAGGGCAGCCTCCATTTCGTCCGCACCAGCGTCTGAGAGGTCATGAAAACTGGCTAATACAAGAATTTCGTCTAGGGATATTCCTGGTTGTCGTAGGATCAACTTTTGCAGGAGTATCGAGCGGCACGCTTGGATCACCTGTACTCGTATCTCTTCTCTTTGGCAAAGGTGCACGTGCTCGCTAGGCTCTGCAGCCGCGCGTAAGACATATCCACTGATTCAGTGTCTGACTGTTTCGCCTGTCGTACTTTCAACCTCGAAAAGTCGGGGTTGAACTAGGGGTCAAAATATCTGTTGAGCTCGGCGACCGATGCTTCATAGTCATCGTCATCCCCCGTGTCGGGCAGCGTTTCAAAAAGATCGTAGATCTCAGCGCCGCCATAATATATGAGCAGCAACCATTTCACTGTCCCATCAGTTTCCCACGTACCATTAAAATAGTGGTTCAGCCGTCCTATCCATGCTTTCCAGCTTGAGGCCGCCCTGGCTGGGTCAGCGGTATCACTGAAGGGAGGTAGGGGGAGACGGCTGCATTGCTGTGTATTTGAGGTGGGGCGTTGGCACCCCTTCGTGGTTCTCCTACATCAGCCTGCGGGCCTGCCGTGCCTGTCTCAGGTGGTGCACTCATGTTTGGACAGGCGCTGTGGCTCAGTTGTGCGTGGGCGTGGCTCCAGTGTCACTGTTCTCTTTGTAACCTGGGGCTGGTTGGTCACTCCCTGTGCACTATGAGTCCAGGGTTCTAGTGTCTGTTGTGGCTCAGTGTGGGCACACGCCTATTTGGATCTCGTGACACTTCCTGTCTGTGAGGACTTCTCCATAGATCAGTGTCGGTTGTAGGTGGAGGTAGCTATGTCCCTCCTTAGCTTTGAGTCTCAGTGTCTGTGTGGAGGTAGCCATGTCCCTCCTTGTGGCTCACACTGTCCCTCAGTGTCTGTGTGGAGGTAGCTGTGTCCCTCATTGTGGCTCACATTGATGTGCCTGCTTGCTTCCTGCAGCAGCATGCAAATAACCTCTGCGCACTCACCTTGCAGTCTCTGGAGCACGTGCACGCATGCTGGTGATATAGACTGCCCCAGGCCGCCTGGCCAAGCAGGGTGTGGCCACACAGCAGCTCGGTCTTCCGCAGCGGTAACAGCCTCTAGATGGTAGCGGCAGCCTCACTCCTTATCAGTGCCGTCGTGTGGGCGCAGCGGGGGAGCAGCAATGAGGGCTAGAACCACAGGGCTTTGACAGCTGACTCGCGACAGGCGTTGCTGTCTCCATGGGCGCTGGAGTGCCTTCGGATGTTACAGCCCACATTGCAGGTACTCCAGGGAGGCACCGGAGTCTGTTCCGGCCTCGTCGCCAATGCAGCGCATCGCAACCTGTTGGACTTAGGTCTTGCACAGCGCTCAAAATAATAGCACACCACTCTGTTATACTGTGGCAGCGGGAAGATTCTGAGCAGCCTTCCGTCCTTTATTTATATCCTCGGGACGAGCCTGCCCGAAGGAGTGCATGCAGAGAGACAAAGTATAGAAGAGCCCGGATGGCTCTCTATAGTGCCCCCTCCGAGCTGTGAGAAAGGGTGCAGCATGCCAGTGGAGCGGAGGAGTGCTGGGCGGCACAGGATGACACAGGCCGAGGTGCTGGACTGTTCCCATGAAGCACAGGCTCAAAACTGATTTGCATATAGCTGGGTCTGAACTGAGGTGTCAAAGTGAGCTAAAGAATGATGATGGATTCAACCCAGATCTGTGACTGGGGGTGAGTGTCTGAAAAGTTTCAGCGCTCCGTCCCTCATCTCCTTGTTTTTGCTGTGAGGGGTCTACCTGGACACATCCAGGAACTGATTCAGCGTGGTTTCGGCTTCTCCTTGTTCCACTGCGATGCGCAGGGCCCGGTTGAGGGTCCTCATGAACCGCTCCACCTCTCGGTTCGCCTGTGGCCCCAGTGGGGTGATCCTCCGGTGTCGGATTGCCTTCTTCTCAAGGTACTCCTGGAACTCTCGGCCTTGAAAAGGGGGTCCGTTGTCGGACCGGATTTCTTCAGTTAGGCCTATAAGTGCGAAGATTTTGTCTAAGATCTTTTGCACGTGCGTGAACGTGGTTGATGCTACCACTTCCACTATCAGGAACTTTGAGAATGAGTCTACTAGCACCAGCGTGCTGCAGCCATCTGGGAATCTGCCAAAATTGATGCTGATTTTGGACAAGGGAATTTCACTCGGTTCTTCGGTGTTGACTGGTGCTGGTGTGGGGTCACCACCTGTGATCATGCGTGAGTGACAGTGTCTTATCTTTTCCTCCACCATGATATCCATGCCTAGGAACCATACCTTGTTTCGAAGTTGTGCCTTGGTTTTCGCCATCTCCTGATACCCAACATGTGCTAGCCTTACGATTCTCTCCTGCAGCACTTTTGGGATGATAATGACATGGCCTCTCAGCACAACACTATGTTCACCTTCACTCAGCTCACTGCGGATCCTCCAAAATTGCTGTCGGGCATGGCTGTCTTGAGTGATGAGTGCCTGTGCACCATCCAGGAAGTGTGCCCACCCGCTGTTGATCAGGGCGCCTTTGACTCTTATGAGCCTTTCATCTTTGGCAGTGGCCAGCCCGATTTCTTCCAGTGTCACTGCATTAGGGCATGCTTCATGAGTGACCATTTTGAGAAAGGCTTCAGTGTGGGCCACATCCGGGGGTGGAAGTTGTGCGTCCGTTACTTCTGGATGCCTGGAGAGATAGTCTGCGGGGTTGTGTGCCCCTGGACGGAATATGACCTTGAAATTGTATGCCTGCAGCTGTACCGCCCATCTTTCAATCCTGGAGGTTGCCAGTCCTGATATCCCCGCAAATAGTGGAATCAATGGTTTATGGTCAGTCACCACGTGGAACTCTTTTCCATAGAGGTACAGATAAGGCCCGACTGGCATAGGCGACATGCACCCATGTCTCCCGGCTATGTTCCTCGAGGAGGACTGCCCGAGGCCAATGGGGCTGGCATCCATGACCAATTCAGTGCGCCACCCAGGGTGAAAGTATGCCATTACTGTTTTGTCCATTAGCACTGACTTGAACGCCATGTTTGCTGCAGTGGTCCATTCCCAGGAGCTGTCGCTACGTGTGAGGGCGTGCGGGTGCTCAGAAAGGAAGGCCAGATTCAGCATGAATCTGCCACAGTAGGTGGCCATTCAGAGGAAGCTGCGGACCTCCGTTGGCCCTTTTGGGGGGTGACTGACCGTATGTCCGTTGCTTTCCTGGGATCCACTCTCAGCCCTTACTGTGTGAAGACATAGCCGAGAAAGTCTATGGACTCCTGGTATAAAGAGCATTTTGTCTTATGGAGAGTTAGGCCGCAGTTTTCTAGACATTTAAGGGTGGCAGGTAGGTGTGTGTTGTGGTCCTCTAGGGTATTTTAGAACACTAGGATGTCGTCACTTAGGTTAAAAATCTGCAGGCCAGACAAAGCTTCTTTGATGGCATTTTGGAAAACCTCTGTGGCTGACGACACCCCGAAGCTTAGTGTCTTATATCTCCGGAGGCCCACGTGGGTAGAGAATGTGGTGATGTATCTACTCTCCGGCTCTAGTTTTAGCTGGTGATACCCAGCGTTTGAGTCCAGTTTTGAAATGGTAGGTGTCAGATGACGTTCTCTCTTGACTGCCTGATTCGGGAGTCGCATGTCCACGCACAGTCAGGTGGCTCCCGGCTGTTTCGGTTTTGGTGCAATGACAAATGGTGATACCCATGGAGCCCGGCCACATACCTTCTCGATGACGTAGAGGCCGTCGAGCTTCTTTAGCTCGTCTTCCACCTGTGGGCGTGGATGAAATGGCACTCTTCTGGGTCTCAGGGCTGTCGGTCTGACCGTAGTATCGATATGGAGTTTGAACTGATTTCCTTTGAGCTCTCCTAGGCCCGCGAACAGTTTCGGGAACTCTTGCAGGATGGCTTCAGCCTGAGAGTCAAGCACTTGATTGGCAAAAAAAACCAAGCCCAGGTCTTCCGGGGTGTGGCAGTTAAGGAGGGTCCCTTTCTTCACTTCCGTGATGTGGAATCGGGTCATCATGGTGTGTTTGTCGCTGGTGACTGTTGCCTCGATCACCCCTCTGAGGGGGAGTGGATTAGTCCCTCCGTACGTGTATATCCAGTCTTTCGTGGGGGCGAGTGGGAGTCATGGAGACAAGCGCTCATATTGATCTGAGTCCATAACATTTATGGATGCCCCCATGTCGCTTAACGACTGAACGGTGGACCCTTCTACTCTGACAGAGTACATGAGCGGAGGCCTTCTTTGCTTGTCCAACCGGCTGACAAACGATATGACAAACACATCATCGTCGTTGTCTTCCATGGCAAACTTGCGCCCCTGTGCCGAGCCGTCCTCTTGTGTTTGTGGGTCGCTGAGTGACAGCTGCCGCAATTGTTGCATTGCCCCCCGTGGTTTTTCATAGGCCTGTCGAGACCTGCTGCTCCTACACACTTTGGCAAAGCTGTTTGGTTTTCCACATGTGGAGCAGGTCTTCCCTTTTGCACCGCACACCCCCACCAGTGGCTGCTCTGTGCCACTTACCACACATTCCGCCCGGTGGTGGCCTCGAGGTGGCGCGGGGGGTGTCCGGGCACCATTGGATGGCTTTGACCCTCTCTTCCTTAACTGGCGCGAATCTGGGAGCATGGGATGCGGCGGTGCTTCTGTGTAGGGCAGCCTCCATTTCGTCCGCACCAGCGTCTGAGAGGTCATGAAAACTGGCTAATACAAGAATTTCGTCTAGGGATATTCCTGGTTGTCGTAGGATCAACTTTTGCAGGAGTATCGAGCGGCACGCTTGGATCACCTGTACTCGTATCTCTTCTCTTTGGCAAAGGTGCACGTGCTCGCTAGGCTCTGCAGCCGCGCGTAAGACATATCCACTGATTCAGTGTCTGACTGTTTCGCCTGTCGTACTTTCAACCTCGAAAAGTCGGGGTTGAACTAGGGGTCAAAATATCTGTTGAGCTCGGCGACCGCTGCTTCATAGTCATCGTCATCCCCCGTGTCGGGCAGCGTTTCAAAAAGATCGTAGATCTCAGCGCCGCCATAATATATGAGCAGCAACCATTTCACTGTCCCATCAGTTTCCCACGTACCATTAAAATAGTGGTTCAGCCGTCCTATCCATGCTTTCCAGCTTGAGGCCGCCCTGGCTGGGTCAGCGGTATCACTGAAGGGAGGTAGGGGGAGACGGCTGCATTGCTGTGTATTTGAGGTGGGGCATTGGCACCCCTTCGTGGTTCTCCTACATCAGCCTGCGGGCCTGCCGTGCCTGTCTCAGGTGGTGCACTCATGTTTGGACAGGCGCTGTGGCTCAGTTGTGCGTGGGCGTGGCTCCAGTGTCACTGTTCTCTTTTTAACCTGGGGCTGGTTGGTCACTCCCTGTGCACTATGAGTCCAGGGTTCTAGTGTCTGTTGTGGCTCAGTGTGGGCACACGCCTATTTGAATCTCGTGACACTTCCTGTCTGTGGGGACTTTTCCATAGATCAGTGTTGGTTGTTGGTGAAGGTAGCTATGTCCCTCCTTAGCTTTGAGTCTCAGTGTCTGTGTGGAGGTAGCCATGTCCCTCCTTGTGGCTCACACTGTCCCTCAGTGTCTGTGTGGAGGTAGCTGTGTCCCTCATTGTGGCTCACATTGATGCGCCTGCTTGCTTCCTGCAGCAGCATGCAAATAACCTCTGCGCACTCACCTTGCAGTCTCTGGAGCACGTGCACGCATGCTGGTGATATAGACTGCCCCAGGCCGCCTGGCCAAGCAGGGCGTGGCCACACAGCAGCTCGGTCTTCCGCAGCGGTAACAGCCTCTAGATGGTAGCGGCAGCCTCACTCCTTATCAGTGCCGTCGTGAGGGCGCAGCGGTGGAGCAGCAATGAGGGCTAGAACCACAGGCCTTTGACAGCTGACTCGCGACAGGCGTTGCTGTCTCCATGGGCGCTGGAGTGCCTTCGGATGTTACAGCCCACATTGCAGGTACTCCAGGGAGGCACCGGAGTCTGTTCCGGCCTCGTCGCCAATGCAGGTCTTAGTCTTAGTCTTAGACTTAGGTCTTGCACAGCGCTCAAAATAATAGCACACCACTCTGTTATACTATGGCAGTGGGAAGACTCCGAGCAGTCTTCCGTCCTTTATTTATATCCTCGGGACGAGCCTGCCCCAAGGAGTGCATGCAGAGAGACAAAGTATAGAAGAGCCCGGATGGCTCTCTACAGTGCCCCCTCCGAGCTGTGAGAAAGGGTGCAGCATGCCAGTGGAGCGGAGGAGTGCTGGGCGGCACAGGATGATACAGGCCGAGGTACCACGTGGAGGCCTGCTACAGGTGCTGCAGGGGCTGGACATAATTTAGCCAGCGGTCGTGCTGCTGCTCCGAAGGCCCAGGGTCCACCTCGCGGCCGAGAATTTGCGATCTGGAGGCCCTACTTGTTGTGCGAGACTGAGGTGGCACAGAGTGGCGAGGGACAGAGGAAGGGTGACGGTGTGGCCTGGAGGAGTGGCAGTGAGTCAAAGGGTGGCGGGCCCCCACCATTTAATTAATGAAAATCAGTTGACTGTGGCTGCTCGATCGAGTTAACCAATTTTAAATGGCCACCACTTTGATGTGAGCTTGTATGTGGCTTTATACTGCAGAGCAGCTAATTGACCATTTCAGGAGGGCCGCCACGTGACGTCATACGTGACGTGCACATCTAGCAAGATGAGGAATGAAAATTGAGAAAAACTCACACAATTCCTTGCGCGCGGCATGATGGTCTCCGATCGTCATCAAATGCAGTGAAGTGCGACCCCCTCCAGGATTGTCGAGATAGGGTCATGTAATGAAGATTTATGACAATTGGGTTTGTGAAGCTACAATGGTACAGCGAGCTCGTGCTTGTACCAGCTCGTCGCCAAATGTAACATAGGAGACTTCCAGTCTTGAGGTAAGTTTCGCTAAGTTGTATTGTTAAAAGCAGGAGCCCCTCCGGCCGCGGTCCAACTCCATGAAAACCACCAACGCATATACCGTGCGGCCGTGGAAACCATGGTGAAGGAACACAGCCGAGAGACTAGTGACAAACATGCATTTTCAAGAAAAACATAGCACGTGATCATGCCTGCGATAAAAAGATCATCAGCAGCATGATCATGCGCATGTGGCATTCTACAGGCCTTCTGATTGCCATCAGACCTGGAGGCCCTTCCCCGTTGGTCCCGGGGCAGCTGGTGTGGTCTTTCTAGTGTTCTGCTGGACACGTTCTAGTGTCTCATCAGGCACTGAGTTTTACCAGACACTCCCTAGAGTGCTGGACACACATGCACCCGACACCCATTCATGACGAGTGATGTGACCCTGTTAATAAAAGGGCCCGGGTGAATACACTCATGGCCAGTTAACCGCCATGCTCACTGCATCTGTGTTATACTTTCAGTAGCATGTTGGCCCAGGGACCACATCTTCGCGGTGCTGAGGAGACAGGCAGGCCTAGAAAGAACGTACCAGACCTTCTTGAATGAAGATGGAGGGCCCCTTGATGTGATAGTCGGTAGCCCCTGGGATTTTCCTAGATTGCTAGGGGTGGCGTTGAAGGGCTGTGGAGGTCCCTCCTGTCCCTCCTGTCCCCTCATCTTCTCTCCATTCACCCCCCATCAGCTGCGGGGTGAGGGAAGCTGATGGTTGATCAACTCTGGACTTCAGAGTAAATTTAAAGGCACCTGATACTGCCAGACAACTTGTTCCTTGCTCCGTGCTGTGCGATTGGGACCCGGGATGACAATAATGTTGGGGTCCTCCTCATGCTCTTCAACATGATGCTTCTATATATGCTACACAACATGCTAGACTTTTGATTGCAAGATCAAATCAGAAATTACATACCAGGTTGTGGAACTCTATTAGGGCGTACTGCGCTTCAGTTGGTCGTGGAGGCAGCCAGGCTAGTTCCTTGTGCGGCTTGTGGCCTGGGATTGACCGACTTGTCGGGGTAGCCCTTGAGAAAGAAGATCAGTACCTGCCCTGGTCTATAGACTGCTTGTCGCGGACTGCTCCTGCTGCCCCGTTACGATGCTGCGTGGGTCAGGCGGGTCATGCTAGAGTGAATACTGGGCTGGCTTCTTACAGAGTAGAGGTGCCAGAAACATCACCATGACCTAGGATAAGCTCTCCAGTACATCGACCAAACAAACCACTGTGGATCAATTCACTAAGGCCAGAGATGGGGCCGCAGACCGGGGTACAGTCTCAGGGCTTGCTCAGACAATGCGGTGTTGTTGGCAGCAGTTACTCAGTCCCAAGACATTTTGGATGCCAAAATTGGGGCGGTTGGCTCTGAAGTGACCTTATTGCGCAAGGCCCTTCGCAATGTAGTAGATCAGATTGCAGGAGACCAGAGTGTCAGGCGTAAAGGACTCAGTGACATCCCTCCAGCAGAAAGTAAACAAGCTGATGGTGGTAACAAAGGAACTGGTGGTACAAGTGGAAGATGCGGAGGGCCATGCCTACCATAATAATCTGCGCTCTGTGGGAGTCCCTCAGGGATGTGAAGGCTCCTTTATGGACAGGCTCTTGGCACAATGCCTTCAGTCAATCATGCCTGCAGAATCACTCTCATCCTGTATTGTGGTCGAGAGAGCCCAAAGGGCCTTGGTTAAGAAACCCCCTTCAGGTGCAAAGACCAGATCAGTGACTGCCAAACTCCTCAATTACGCTGACAGATGCGATCCTGAAATATGCTTGGAGCCAAGACAAGATAATATTTAAATTGCACTCAATATTGATATTCAGAGACTATGCAAGGATGATCCAGCAGCAGCGCTAATCATTCGTAGCAGCGAAGCAGAGACTATGGGAAATAAAAATCCAGTACATTATATCTTGCTCGCTTGAGAGTGGTGTACATATCACAAACACTATTCTTCGATACTCCAGAGGCAGTTTTCATGTGGGCATATGAGACAGAATTGTTGAAGGCCCTCACTCCACCATGCCTGGACTCTGATTCCTCCCAGAGTGAGAGACGGAACCGCCCTCAGGGCTCCATGACAAAATGCTGCAACATATCTCATTCAACAAGGAGGAACATGCCCCAAATGGAAGAACTGTAATGGCTTCCTCCGTAATTTGGGTCCGAATGGCTGCCATATTGACATAGGCTGCTTTGATGCACCTGGGCAGTGGACATCGTACATACTTATTACATATTGTACAATATACATGACTTAGGGTCATATTAATGAGGGCTTTATCTCCGCTTTTTTGGCTTTAAAAGCCAAAGAAGCGGAGATAAAAATATCGCCCTATCAACAACAGGGTGCTAACATGCAAAATCGCATGCTAGCACCCCTTTTCACTACGCTTCCCTTTGCATCTCTAATGAGATTCAAAGTGGGCGTTCCAGAGCAAAATAATAGGAGAAATGTCGCTAAGCGACATTTCTCCTATTATCAAGCTTCACGCTAACCCTGTTAGAGACAAAAAAAGCAGCGCTAACCACGGTTAACGGTGCTTTTTTACGTCTGCTAAATTTCAGACCTAGCTATGTAACCCAACGGAAGGTGGATTACATGGCTGAGTCCACCATGGGCTATCAACAAGGATATCCCTATACTTGTAGTTTTATCGCTGCAGTACCAGCGATAACCTCCCAAAATGCCGCAATGGCTGGATTTTTTTATCGCTTAGGCAGTTAGCGTTCTTAATAACGTGATAACCAGGCGATATTATCCAGCGATAGTGAGCGTTAAGAAAATTAACGCTAAGCGCCCTTAATGTTAATTTTCCCTGTTCCTTGTTATTATGCCCCTTAATTCCTAGAGTGCCATGGCTTAGGGTTCGCTAGCCCAGATGTTCTGTTGGGTAAGGGGAGAGGGAATCCATTGGAGTGGCCCACTTCTGGGCCCCAATTGGTGCTCCGAAGAGAATCTTTTCCGCAACAGATACTTCAAATTTCCTGCGGTATTGGGGTGAGGTTAGTTTCTCTCTTTTTACAGTTGTTTTTATTGTAAAACGGCACAGTCCCGGTTCATACACTCCTGGAGAACTATATGCCCATGCTGTCACTCATACCCATGGTAAATACAAATGTCTAAAGAAGATGTGGATAGACAAGTAGGCCAGGTATGGGTCCTTTCCTGGAATGTGAGATTAAAAAGGAAGCTGCTTTGAAATAGGCCAAGAGGTTGCGGACAGAGATTCTCCAGCTACAGGAGACGCATCTAGCGTCAAAGGTGCCCTGCATGGCGCGCTTTGGCAAAATACAAAGCTTTCCCTCCGGGGTCACATGAGGATACCAAGGAGCCAGTATTTTAACTCATGAAAGGATCCCTTTAAGCCCACTCTCACATTATCAGATGCCGTGGCAGAAGCATTATAGTGGCCGGCACATTATATGGGGAACCCATCACACTGGATAGCATTTATGGCAACCCCCCCCCCCTTTTGTTGGGACAGGCTTTTGTAAACATATTTATTGGATTGTGGGAAGAATTGCAAAGTGGCTTAATCTGTCATGGGTGGCGATTGGAACAATGTACTTTGTCAGAGGAAGGATAGATGGTGCACGGGAGGGGGTGCAGTAGAGACTAACGAATCTGAACTGGGCTCTTTGATGTTGACACTGGGATGGACTAATGTATGGGGAGCGTGTCACCCAACAGAAGTTGGTTGCACATATTATTCGGCAGCCCATGGTTCCTTCTCTAGGCTGGATTATTTGTTGATCCCCACATGATATACCTATAGGGTGTTGAAAGCAGAACTCTTTCCAAAGGGATTGTCTGATCACTACCCTGTGGCCCTTACACTGCATGCGGGCCCGGGACATCCACCATTTCATTGACGCATGCCGCTAGGGCATTTGCAAAACACGTCATACAAGGCGCTCCTCTGACCATCACTTGATGAGTATCTTTCACTTAATATAAGCCTGACATCCTCCAAAATTGTGTTGTGGGTAGCTCTTTACCACAATACGGGGGTAGACATGCGTTATTGTGCGGGTGAGCGCAGACGTAAAACCCTAACATGGGTAGAGTTAGACAATCGGATCAGGCCCAAGGAGAGAGTAGCCGTGGGGGAGGCAGTGCTGTAGTGCGGCTCCAGTTTCTACTGACCCAGCACCAATACCAGTGACTCCTTTTGGGTAAAGCCAAGATAGCGTGGCAGGCAGCACAGAGTCATATTTATTTGTGGAGGGACAAGTCGAGCAGGGTGCTGCATGGACTGTGCCATGCTTCACATGTGGTCACACCTGTGCTGGTGGTGCGCAGCACTAGAGTAGATTTATTAGCCAGCCCCAAGAGGTGGCCCATGTCTTTGTTGCATATTATACTGACTTGTATGCTCGTAGAGATGTGGTGGGCTATGAACAGATATCTGAATTTCTCAAAGCAAAACCGCCTCAGTGCCTGTTGGATACAGACAGTGCACAGTTAGGTGAACCTATCACAGAGGAAACACTATTTGAAGCTGTAGCAGAATTACATACCTGGAGGGCCCCAGGTCCAAATTGTTTGCCTGCGAGTTTTTTAAAGCCTATATATTACAACTAGGGACACATTTGCTGGGAATAATACAAGCAACGTCTGAGGAGGGGGTGCTTCTACTACGTCGCCCGCCTGAGGATTCCTCTTCTTACCACCCAATATTTCTACAGAATATAGACGTGAAACTCCTCGCTAAGACCCTGGCTAATAGACTTCTGAAATTCATGCCAGACCTGGTCCACCCGGACCAGGCCAGCTTTATGCCACACAGGGACACTCACCACAATATTTGCACAGTTTCTAATGCTCTAGCCCTGGTACCACAGCTGGGCTTACCAGCTGCAGTGTTATTGGCTGATATTGACAAGGCATTTGATTCTATCAACTGGGAGTATTTATTTGCTTTGCTCCAATCTATTAATATTGGTCCATGGTTCCTCTCTTATGTTTTCGTTCTCTGCACCAAATTATCTGCCACGGTTCAGGTGGCGGGCAGTTTCCTCTCCATTCCTGATATGTCAAGGCACTAGGCAGAGATGTCCCGTTTCCCCCCACTTATTTGCCCTGGCAATGGAGCCATTGGCGGCTTCGATGAGGGTTGATGCTCAGGTGTGGGGATTTGAATGGTCCACCGATATATCTGATAGAATAGCACTATATATGTACGATGCATTGATTTTCCCTATAGATCTGAAAACCCCAGGTTGTGCAAATAATGCAGGTCTTCGGGAAACCTCTGGGCTACACGTGAAGGTTGGAAAATCAGTGGTGGCGTCACTGCGGACCTGGGGTGGCTTTCCGACTGACCCTGGCCACAACGGGGTTTAAGTATTTGGGTGTGTTTATCTCGCTTCAGTCCACGATATCCTGGGCTCATAATCTTGTCCCATTGATATCACACATAAAAGATGAAGTTAAAGCTTGGTCTTCGGTGCCCTTATCTCTTCTCGGCCACTTGTCAATTTTTAAAATGGTTTCTCTGCCTCATAAACTATATCAGCTTCAGAGTTATCCCTACAAGATCCCTGCACGGTGGTCTAGACAGGTTAATGTGATTCTAAGCCAGTTCTTGTGGGGCGGTGGTATGGCACTCGTTGATCTTCGGATATATGTGAATAAAGAATCCTAGGCCGTCAACTAATGAAATGAACAATTAACCAGAACCAGTTGTAAAGGGAACAGTCAAAGATAAGAATATTTATATAAAAAACATGTTTTTAATTGACATATTAAAAATCATATAGAAACTGAACACGGATCAGACTATATGATAAGAATACACATATATCATACATTAACCTATACAGAAAATAAATAAATACATAAAAACATAAGAAATACACAATATAATTTAAAATGCATTTAAAGATAAAATCAATGCCAAAAGTGCTAGAGAACACTTGAGAACTCGACGCGCGTTTCGGCAGAAAACGCCTTCCTCAGGAGTCAACGACGATATTCTGGAAATATATTTACAGAAAAAGAAACACATGTCAAACATCCAAGTTCGTACATTATGAACAAGCCAAATATCATACAAATTCATGAAAAAAGATACAATTAAAAAAATTACATGCGACATACTCGACCCTCCCTTGAAGCCCAACTGGTCTGGTCTACACATTTGTTCACTCTGTGTCAGGTAATCGACAAATCATTTTCAACAATTGTACAGTAGTTACCTAGTAGTGTATAATACACTAACGTGTCCATTCAAAGTACAATGACCACTACATTTAGTATCAATTAGTTAAGACATGATGAAATAGGCACCTAAAAATGCGAGGTACATCTAAATTAAGAATGTAGACACTGATGAAAACTTACAAATGGGACTGTATTTCATAACAGTACATCAGAGAAGGTGATATCTTCATATGATGGTCAACAAATTATCATTCAATCTGAGCTTAATTCCTAATTGGTAAAAAGAAAAAAACACACAGGAAAGTGATATAAGAAACTGTACTTATTGTTTGTTCTTTAAACACAATGGGCCACACAAATGAAATGGCATAATGGTCAGACCTCACAGAGAGAATAATTACAAACACTCAACTGATAGGTGGATACATATGGGGGCCCACAGAGGGCATCAAGAGGCCTATATGGTCCAGGCTAGATCGTAATCATGGTATATAAGGCACTAAATGCAGCCTATCTAAGTATAAGGGAAAAGACTGAAGATAGATCTAAAAACAGGTAAATATTCAGAGCGAATGGACAAAGGTAAGAGGTCCATATCCAACTTATCGAAGATCGAACGAGATGCAAAAAAATGGGGGGTGAAGTATACAAACTCCTATCTAATTTAAAATATGTAGTCAGAAATACAACAAAAACTACGGTAGCTATGACCTAAGTAGATAATACCTGAAAACGCCCATAGGACCTATAGGTATATAGGTTATATTTACCTGATAAAGAATAAGTCTTAGCTGACAATAGTACCATGTACTTGATAGATGTGTAGCAGAGAAATACTTAAAGTTGGGATGTCAACCTAAGTAACAATGATTGTGGGTTTTGCTAAAAAAAGAGATAACATATCAAGAATGAAAAAATTAGCATAGGTAGGGCTCATTACAAATGACCATTAAAGAGTAGATGGAGTTCTTGAGGTGCTATTACCTTAAATCCGGCAGTCTAATTGCCCAAGGAGCTTGATGGAGGGTACATAGCAGCCAACGTGAATATAAAATTCTAACGATGATATAAAAACTGTAAGGGTAAATAATATAGATATCTTATTTTAATGATATAGACTAGCAACATGATATCAAACCAGTTATTCTATTAAACAAATTTGTGACTGCATGCAAAAATTGCTTGCAACTTTATGAGTACTGGTTAGTGCCTCTTACCTATGCGGATTAAATAGTTAGCAGCAAGATAATGCTGTTCTGAAGCTCGTGGAGTGGGGTTCCTCGCTTAAAGAGTTTCAGAAACCCATAAAACGTGATGCAAGGCACACATCAGCAAGCGTGGAAGTCTAGTTCCAATGTGGATATCAAGGCTGCAAAGGGTAGGTAATACAAAAACCCTCGTTTAGTGGATCAAGCATACGGCACGAAAACAAACAATCTAACTAATAATAAATAAAAGCGCTGGCAGTCCAGAGCATATTAGTTCGATGCCTCTAACTTACATGAAAAAGATCGTTGACAGCAAGATTATGCTGTTCCGAGGTCAGTGGCGTGGCGATGCGTCCTCCGCCGAAAATAGTGGGATAGTGGCCGCAGTTTCTGCACTCTATTTAAATCCCTAAAAACGGCGCGAAAAGAACGGTGCCTGATGTTGCCGAATGGTAAACAGGGTCAAAGGACTACTAAGTCGTCATCTTAAAGCTCGTATACCGTTCCAAGATGGCTCTCAAACAACACGTCGGCGCGCAATTCATCATACATGAAAGAAGGGCAGAATATAACGTTTTGATACGCACTAAGCAGAGATTGAAAGAACGTTATATTCATATATAACCATATATATGTAAAGTAATCAGATATTGTCGGATAATTAAAATCATAAATAGAACATAGTTAGATGGTATACACCCCAAAATTCAGAGCATATCAGGGCAATACAAAGATGTATGGTTGACAAGCTATGGATGTAATTCATTAGATGTATATATATATATATATTGACTTTACCTAAATGCATGATAAAAATAACTATCTCTTTATTTATCACATAGAGGCAACGTCAAGATGATATAGAATTACAGAGCTGAATTCCAGTTTTAAATAGATCCTATACCTCTAAAACCCGGAGAGGGGCATGTAAGAGGGATGATGACATACACAACAGCTTCAGCAACCAACCAACGCACACCATGACCGAACAACCACCCCCCACCACCACCCTCCACGCCTGGACCCCGATCAGCACCGAAGACACCATCCGCACGATGAACTCCATCCACTCCGGATCACCGACCGACCCCTGCCCTCACCACGTCTTCAACAAGGCCGACGCTGTCATCGCACCCCACCTGCGAGACATCATCAACACATCCTTCGACACCGCCACCTTCCCTGAGAGCTGGAAACACGCCGAACTCAGCGCTCTACTCAAGAAACCAACAGCGGACCCCACCGAACTCAAGAACTACCGCCCCATCTCGCTCCTCCCGTTTCCAGCCAAAGTCCTCGAGAAGACCGTCAACAAGCAGATGGCCGCCTTCCTCGAGACGAACGGATCCCTCGACCCCTCACAGTCCGGCTTCCGAGCCAATCACAGCACCGAGACCGCCCTCATCGCCGCCACCGATGACATCCGAGCCCTGATGGACAATGGAGAAACAGCGGCCCTCATCCTCCTAGACCTCTCCGCGGCATTCGACACGGTCTGCCACCGCACCCTAGTACAGCGCCTCAGCAACATCGGGATCCAGGACAAGGCGCTGGAATGGATCATCTCCTTCCTCGACGGAAGAACACAGAGTCCGCCTACCACCACGGCGTCCCTCAAGGTTCATCTCTGAGCCCCACCCTCTTCAACGTCTACATGAGCCCCCTCGCGGCCATCGTACGCAAACACAACCTCAGCATAATCTCCTACGCCGACGACACCCAGCTGACCTCTCCCTGACCAACGACCCCACCTCCGCCAGAGCCAACCTGCACGAAGGGATGAAAGAGGTAGCCGAGTGTGAGGTTCCGTGACGGTTCCGTGACGACTTGAACCCGTGTTTTTAAGTTTGTCGGAAATACCTAATAATGGTATCAGTGAACCGCAAATGATCCATTTAGCATATCCTAGTGTTTTCGCTACGCTACGAGCAAGAGCACTCCTTCCATTGACATATTTCTGATATACCCACGGCATCCATCTTAGATCATGGCCGCCATTTTGTGTTTCCTTGCCCTCACATATGCAATAGCCTCGGATCACTTCATTCACTCCACTTTGATTAAGGACACGTAGCCTTAGCCGGAGATTCACCTCTTACATGACACGTGCACCTTAAACCAGATCACGCTGTAGCTGCATGACTCGACAAAGGTTGCCTCCTCTGCCCGAGGCCAATCCGGCCAAACTGGTCTTCGTGTCCATTGTACCTGATCATGATTAGGCGGCCGAAGCCGGTAGCCTTGCCCATTTACAACCCACAAACATCCCTTATCCCGCTTTCCTATCTTCCACACCTGGCTCTGTTTCTTTCTTTCTGAATCTTTATTAGGGGGAGGTAACGAACTTTACGATGAGGCGGTCCGGGTCCTGAAAGCAATATTGACAGGGGATTGTGATGAACTAGTGGGAACCCCTCTTCGTAGATGTTTGGTATCAGATTTTATCAACGGTTCCTGTGTAACGCCAAATATTTATTGTTTAGAGACACAAAGGTTTGGGAATGTACCGACTTGTGAAATATTTGCCTAGAGCACAATTTTTAGTATATAAGGAGCAACCCACTTTGTACAAATCGAACAGGCTCCTGGTTACTGCCCGTGTGTAGTATCTATGACTTCTGTGTCCCTGCAGTAATAAACCTTTGGTCTTTGACGCCACCATCGAGAAGCCCGTGTTTCTGTTCATTTGTGCACCAAGGCAGGTGGAACTCCGGGGTCTTTGGGTGTTGTACCCTGACACCTCTGGACGGAACCAAAAAGTCCAGAACTCCAATTGGCGCCCAACGTGGGGCGACGTCATTCGGTACCGGTCCAAAAGCCTGAAGAGTTCGAGAAGCTTCGTGTGAAGATTCCTGAGGGAGGCGCCCCACTTCATCGATCCCGGCATATCGCAAAAGTGGCCCGAAGTTCTCTTCCACGAGGGTTTCCCGTTCAGGACGGCTGCAGTGGGCCGTTGCCTTGACCGTCGCCCTGTCTTGGACCCGAAGTGGTGCAGTCCTTAGTACGGCGAAACGTGACGGGTTTCTCCTTGGTGACGTCTTCAGTGACTCAGTTAAGTATTTAGTGATAGCTAGCTGGTTACTTTGTGAGGATTGTTAAAAATCCTTGATCGGTTCTTGGTTTGGTTTGGTTTTGTCAGATTATCACTGGTTGTTCTAGTAACGATAATCTATTTGGTTTAGTTTTGGGTATCGATACATCAGTTCGTTTTGGTAGGCCTAAGTTCTTGGTTCGAGTGCACATATTTGTTCCGTGTTTTGTTTGTTTTGTGTTCCGGACTGAAAATGGTAAGTCGGAAAATGTTGTCTTGTTTTAGTTGCAACAGTGACTCACGATTGGAGGACTCTTGTCTGGTTCCTCCGATTGGGACTCCCCTATATGATTTATATTGTAAGTATGGCGTGGGTCCTATAACTTATAATGAGGTATGGGTTCGCTATTGTAAGAAGGATGGTGTCCTTAGTTGGCCACTGCATGGTAGTTTTGAGCAAGAGATTCTCGACAATTTGGAAGCGAAATTGTTTAAGAAGAAAGCCCGGCCGGCAATGTTTGATTCCTTCCGTTATTGGCGGAAAGAATCCAAACAGAGAGAAATGAGAAGGTTGAAGAAAGAACAGAAAGAACAAGAAGAGTTAACTCTAGAGCAAGCGACTAAACAGTTGCAAGCTAACGAGTGTGAGAAGGTCATAGATGTAGCCATTAGAGAACATAACTTAGCGATTGACAAGTGCTATCCTGCCTTGCCATCGAAAATGGCTAAGATACTGGAGGACTCCGAAAACGATCCTCTGCTATCTTATCTGTTACGGTCACCTCCACCGTATGCACAAGGTGCTACGGCTCCGCCTGTCCCGAATGTTCAATTGCCGGTTGCTGGACAACCTGGTGCTCCTGTTCCTATCCCTCAGAATCAAGTTCCTGTACTTCCTGTGATGAATGTAAATGTTCCTACAGCTCCTCTTCTTCCTACACTGCCAACCACTATACCTACCTCTGTACCTACTGCTCCAGAAATTATTTTCCTCGATTCTCCTACTGCTTCCTCATCTATTCCTACCTCCACTGCATTCTCTATGTCTGCGAGTGTACTAACTCCACTTTCTGTTCGTCGAAGAATCACTGATTCGGTTACTAATATGCTGTCTCCTATATATAAAACTTTGATTAAGACTCCTACTCCTGACTCTGTACAGAGACGGAGTCAGCTTCCGAGTACTGAAGAACGGGGAGTTTTAGACTCCACGGCTCTCAGATGGATTTCGAAGGGTAGAAGATATAGTACGAGAGATGTGCTAGACACATTTATGCAGTGGGGAGAACCAACGCAGCGATACGTCTTTGATGAGATGTGCTCGTTGTTACGTGAAGAGATAGAAGAAGACAATGTCGAATCAGATTTGGAAGATTTAATTAGGGTTCAAAAGGAGTTTGCTGCTGGAATGATAGTGGGTGAGAAAATAAAACAAGCGATGGAACTCATTTTAAGTTTTAGGAATGATCCATCTCTTCGTTCACCAAGAGATTTAGAGAAAGGTAAAATGAAGCTAAGTCGCCAATATCCTATGAGGGAAGTTCCTCCAATCTGGCGCGAAGCAGTGCCACGTGATGATAATGCTGGTATTGCAGGTGCTCCAGCGCAGTTCCAACGAGTGTGGATATACATTCCATGGAAGCGAGCAGAAGTGTTAGCAGTGAAACAGGCCTTGCCAGATCCGCGTAAGAATCCAGCCGGATATTACAAAGAATTAACACAGACAGTTGAGGCTTGTATAATGAACTTAGCCGACATTGATATGTTGTTTGGTAACGTAGTTCCGCAACCAGTGTGGGCTAAAATTCGTAGAGAAGATCATCAAGTTGCTTTAGGTGGTGATTGGGCAGCTATCACTGCAGCAGATGGTCAACAAATAGGTGGTGCGAAACCTGAACCTTTGATCGCTAATCTGCCAGGTAGAATAATTGATCTAATGAAGACTCTGATGCCAGCATTGCGTGTTAATTGGGACAAGTTGTCAGCATGCAGGCAAAAGAAAGACGAAAGTGTCTCGGACTTCTTCACGAGGTTCGAGGAAACTTTTGTGGATCATAGTGGTCAGGACATGAGTACAGAAGGAGGACAAAGATTGTTTGTCGATAAATTTGTGCATAATTTGTTACCTGAATTATGCAATAAATTAAAAGACTCAGAAAGTGCGTGGGCTGTATCTACGACAGCGCAAATACTTGCGACTGCGCAGTACTACGAAAATAGGGATAAAGAGGAAAAGGAAAAATCAGAAAAGAAAACGAAAGATTTAAAAACTAAAGTTCTTTTGCAGCAGGCGTATCCGCCTCGCACGAACCAGACTAATACGCAGCAAAATTCATACCAAAGGACAGATTATAGTACATCAAGACCTCAATATCAGTGGAATCAATGCGCGTACTGCAAGAAAGAGGGTCACTATAAAAATGAATGTCCGATCTTAGCGCAGAATAATGCAGCAGCAGCTCAAAGAGGTCGTGGTGGTTTTGTGCAGAATTCTAGAGGACGAGGACGAGGTGCTATGCCTCCGCAAACGAATGATCGTCCCTCCAATCACTTTGATCAACGAAATGGACAATCTGTTCAGCAAAATAGATCTCAGCAATATCTTGTTGAAGATTATTGTGAAGTAGAAGAGGGTTTTCAACAAAATGGGTACTAGGACAGCCATGGACAGAGAGAGGGAGTAGTATCAGTTCCAGTGGATCAGAGTGGGCCTTATGTCGCAGTAGCAACATCAGGTGTGGTCGAACCGTTTCTGTTGGATACTGGTGCCGCAAAAAGTTCTATCATGCATGCGAAACTCCCTGGCGCACCTTTGTCTGGCTCAACAAATGTTTCCGTAGGTTTTTCAGGCGCCCCTGTGTACAACCCGATATCTGGTCCTTTGTCTATTTCTGTTGGACCGTGCCAATTGAAAGCACCCCTGATTTTGACGACAGGTTGTAATGAAAATCTGCTTGGTTTAGATTTGTTAAAACGACTATATGCGACATTGTACTGTTCTCCGGAAGGGGTACAGCTTACAATGGGTAAAAATATCACCTCTCCGATGTACTTGTCAATGGACGCACTCCCGCCGGAGCTACGTTCACTCCCTGATTCTCTTTGGGCGACTGGTCCTAATGATGTAGGTCTCTTAGAAATTCCACCGTATGTAGTGACTTTGAAAGCAAATGTGAAATTTCCAAGAATTCCCCAGTATAAAATATCGAGTGAAGGTGAGCGTGCACTTTTATTGATTGTGCAAGATTTGATCAAGAAGGGTGTGGTTGAGGAAACTAGAGGAAATGTCTGTAACAGTCCTGTATTACCGATTCTGAAGCGAACTGATCCTACAAAACCTCCAGTTTATAGATTTGTCATAGACCTTAGAGAAGTTAATAAGATTGTAATTCCGCAGTTTCCTGTAGTGCCAGACATTACTGCCTTGTTAACATTGATACCTGCTACAGCTACATGGTTCTCAGTTATAGACCTAAAGAATGCTTTCTTTAGCATTCCGATAGCCGAAGAAAGTAGGGATATTTTCGGCTTCTGTCTAGGAGGTCGCAGTTTCAGATTTAAACGCGCTCCACAAGGCTATTGTGAAAGTCCATCCATTTACAGTCAAGCTTTAAAAAGTCAGTTAGATTCTTTTGTCCTTCCTCCAGGTTCGGCCCTAGTGCAGTATGTAGACGATCTTTTAGTGGCTGCAGATGACAAGGAAACTTGCAAAGCAGCTACAATTTCCCTATTGCATCATTTGTCTAAATTGAATCATAAGGTGTCACCTTCCAAAATGCAATACTGCTGCCAAGAAGTGACCTACCTAGGTCACCTCTTATCAAAGGAGGGAAGGAAGTTGACCCCAGAGAGAATAAAAGCATTTACGCAGATGAATGTTCCTCGCACACAGAGAGAAGTACGTGCCTTTTTAGGTATTACCTCTTACTGTAGGCAGTGGATCCCAAATTTTTCTCTCTTAGCAAAACCGTTGGTAGCTTTGACTGGGAAAAATGTTCCGAGTCCGGTGCCATGGTCTGATGAATGTCAAGAGAGTTTTACTGAATTGCGAAAAGCATTGTGTTCAGCTCCTGTATTGGGTACACCCGATTACAGCAAGCCATTCACGCTCTACGTTCACGAAAGAGAAGGTTGCGCGTTGAGTGTTCTGACACAGAAATTTGGTGATAAACAACGCCCTTGTGCGTATTTTTCATCAACATTAGATCCGGTAGCCAGAGCGTTACCTAGTTGTTTGAGGGCTACAGCGGCAGCTGCAGCTTCCATTCGACAATCTGCTGGTTTGGTGATGAACAATATGCTAGTGGTCATGGTTCCTCATGCAGTGGATACACTCATGAACCGAACGAAGACACAACACCTTACTAGTGCGAGATTATCTGGTTACGAGCTGACATTATTAGCGAGTCATATTCAGATCAAAAGATGCAATGTATTGAATCCAGCAACATTGTTGCCGACTGATCAAGAGTCGAGTGATTCTGAACCACATGACTGTTATTTCAAAACGGAGGAAGAGACAAAAGGACGTATCGATTTAAAAGATACTCCTCTATCCAACCCAGATGGTACGCTGTATGTGGACGGGTCATGTTTTAAATTGGAGAATGGTGATGTGACTGCTGCTTATGCGGTAACGACTTTGAAGACGATTGTGGAGACTGCGAGAGTGAGTCAGAATTCTGCCCAAGCTGCAGAATTAATAGCTCTAACGAGAGCGTGTGTTTTAGCTAAGGGAAAGAGAGTGAATGTGTTTACAGATAGTCAGTACGCATTTGGCGTGGCCCATAGTTTTGGCCGGTTGTGGAGAGAAAGAGGTTTCATTACGTCCCATGGGACTAAGATCCAACATGGTCAGCTAGTTAACGACTTGTTGGAATCTCTAACCTTGCCGACTGAAGTTGCGATTGTGAAATGCAGTGCTCATAAAGCAATCACGGATGATGTTGGTCGTGGGAATGCCTTTGCTGATGAAACTGCTAAGCAGACAGCTAGAGACACGATGAGTAGAATGTACGTTGCTACGTCTGCAAGATGGATTGCTGAGTCTGGAATGTGTGAGGACACTATGGAAAGTGTGAAAGAGATTCAGAAAGAAGCGACTGAGGAAGAGAAACGTGTATGGAGAGAAAGTACGGGCAAATTGGACTCGAATGGATGTTGGATTGATTTAACAGAACAGCAGCGTTGGATGTTGCCTGATGCATATGTGCTTGCAGTAGTGACGATGGCACATGGAGTTGCGCATATAAGTTCTAAAGGGATATGTAAGATGTTAGCTCCGGTCTGGAAGAATGAGGGAATCAGTAAGTGTGCAGAGAGAGTGGTGAAAAACTGCATGGTGTGCTTGATGCATAATCCTGGCAAGGGAACTCCAACTCCAGCTGGTCATTTTGCTCCTCCTTCCTGCCCCTTCGAAGTGATTCAGTTAGACTTCATTCACATGGAACGCTGCAACAATTTAAAGTACGTCCTGGTGGTAGTTTGTGCTTTTTCCAGGTGGATAGAAGCATACCCACTAAAAGACAACACTGCCCTATCAACTGCCAAAATTCTTCTCAAGGAATTTTTCCCTAGGTTTGGAATGCCACGGATTGTATGGTCAGATAACGGAAGTGAGTTTATAGGGAAAGTTATGCAGAGTGTGTGTGCTGGTCTAGGAGTGAAACAAAAATTCCACAGTGCAAACCATCCCCAGTCTGCTGGTTTAGTCGAGGGTTATAATGGCACTCTGAAGCTTAAGATAGCCAAAATACAAGCATCCACAGGTTTGGCATGGCCAGATGCACTTCCTTTGGCCTTGTTATCAACGAGAGCAACAGTGCATTCTAGAATAGGGCTTTCTCCATATGAGATTGTGTTTGGCCGCCCGGCAAATATCTGGGGTGTGCCAAGGCCTAAACAATTGTGCTCCATTGAATATCCTATGTTGATAGACTACCTTTACGACTTGACTGCTAAATTGAGTCTTATTCATCAACAGGTCTTCGATGCTTTGCCAAAACCTCCGGAGAGTCCAGGGCATCAGCTGAAACCCGGCGACCACGTGGTGGTCAGAAATTTTGCGAGGACAAAGAATCTTCAACCTCGCTACATCGGCCCCTTCCAGGTCCTACTGGCAACGAGGACAGCCGTACGTGTCGCTGGCCGTAAGCATTGGATTCACGCCTCTCACGTAAAGCGTGTTCCTTTGCCGCTGCCCTACGACGACTGGGTGAAGAAGGGAATTGGTGCCTCCGAAGCTGAAACAACTCCGAAATTTGTCCCTTTCAGTGATGCCGATTTGATTACTGACACTTTGAAACCTGACTCTCCTCCTGAAAAGACTCCTTTGAACACTGAACATTTGACTCCGGCATCAGAAGAAACTTTGCTATCTGCGAACTTAAACTCTGCAACAACTGCTAGTAATACACTATTTTCCGATCAGACAGTACCAGCGAAGAAGAGATACAACCTTAGAAGCCATAAAAAGGACTAATAAAGCAGGCAACTGCATATTGTGATTTTGATATATTCATATACATTGAACTTTTGCCTTCAGCCAGGAAGTTTGCTATTGTTTATTGTTTTTAAAAATTGCCTTGCCGTCTGGGTAGCCGTAGGGTCGTGGCTGTGTGCCTAGTTTGAATTTGCAGGGGTCTGACACAAGGTCGATCTTTCTGTTAGTTCTGGGAACTCCCAGGGCTGATAGAGGCATTTTCATCTACGTACACATCATCAGTGGTCGCGAGCGGATTGTAGAAGATGGAGCTTCCTGCGCTGCAACGAGAGAATGTGATTTACGTTCGCAGAAACAGACTTAATAGAATTCTTCACAGCAAATGTTTCTTGATGCAATGTGCTGTTACATTTTTGATTGTTTTAGCAACATTGGTGGGTGGAATCGTCTTTAGCATAAATTTGATTTTTGTGCCAGTTTCTACAGTGCCTCCCCTTGACCCTGCTATTTCTACTGTTTCCTCTATACACTCTTTTCACCCGTTTCCGGAACATGAGCAAGCCAGACGCTCAGAATTCACCAACAACACTTTTGTACAGCTCTTACACCAACACCAACTGGTAGTTAACACTACAGACTGCTGGGTATGTGGCTTGATACCTCACACTATGGATAAAGGTATTCCATATCTGGTTTTGCCTTACAGCTATAATGGATCATTTCAGGCCTTCCAAACCATCTTTGCTTATGCCCTTGAAACCTATCCTCCACGTCCCCCACGTTCCACTAAATATAACTCTGCTAACAAAGCTTTAGTCCAGGGAATTATTGACATGGTCAAGGACGTCAATAATACTCCATCATACCCTAGAGACGAATTGCGAGTATATTTAAGTTGGAATACTTCAGAGTATCGCCTTAGTTTAGGAGAAAGCAAGCGTAAAAGCTCAACTCCAATCTGGGTCGTACCTCACCGAGGTCAGGTCTGTTTGCAAGGTAATGGGAGAAATCCGAGAGCTCAGCTAGGGAGGAGTGAGTGCGTAGAGACTTATGTGTTTCCGGCTAACTCTTCCCCTGCCTTTCTTACTGCTAGGGGTACCTATTTCATTTGTCGAGACAGAGCTTATACATGGTTGCCTGCCGACTTCTCAGGATCATGTTATATTGCTCGATTATTGCCTCCGACATACACTGCTTCACCGGATTACCACAGAACAAGAGTAGCGAGAGGTGTCTTCAGCAAGGAAGATACCGCTGGTCAGGAAGCCGGAGACTTCTTCAAAGGCTTCCTTCCGTTCTGGGGACCTATGGCCAATAGTAGAAACATACGTCAGCTAACACGGGTAGTTGAATCTACTATTACTGAAACTGCTGGTGCCCTTAGCAATCTGACAGCTGAGCTTCAGGCGGATAGGCTCATGACGTTGCAGAACCGTATGGTTCTAGACGTTATACTTGCAGATCGAGGTGGGGTATGCAGAATGATCCAATCGAGCTGCTGTGTCTTTATTCCTAATAATGCTCCAACAGTCTATGAGGCGATCTCTAAGTTGCACAAGATTTCAGACTCCATACATGTAGACAAAGGAAACTGGTCCTTCATGGAGTGGTTTTGGACTCTGATCTCAGCGTGGGGATGGAAGGTTCTAATGGTCATTGGTGTCATCTTAGTATTCCTATTCTCATGTTGTCTGATTATCCAGTGTGGTCCTGCTCTGTGTAGTCTTTGTGCTGCGACTTGTCTCAGAAAACCACCTGCGTTTGGAGAAAAGACACGAGAAAGGATGATGATACAACAGCATGTCACTGACCTGATGAACATAGAACTAGATTCTGACATAGACTGAGTAATTGCCTATGTAAGGGCAAAAGGAGGGTCTGAGGTTCCGTGACGGTTCCGTGACGACTTGAACCCGTGTTTTTAAGTTTGTCGGAAATACCTAATAATGGTATCAGTGAACCGCAAATGATCCATTTAGCATATCCTAGTGTTTTCGCTACGCTACGAGCAAGAGCACTCCTTCCATTGACATATTTCTGATATACCCACGGCATCCATCTTAGATCATGGCCGCCATTTTGTGTTTCCTTGCCCTCACATATGCAATAGCCTCGGATCACTTCATTCACTCCACTTTGATTAAGGACACGTAGCCTTAGCCGGAGATTCACCTCTTACATGACACGTGCACCTTAAACCAGATCACGCTGTAGCTGCATGACTCGACAAAGGTTGCCTCCTCTGCCCGAGGCCAATCCGGCCAAACTGGTCTTCGTGTCCATTGTACCTGATCATGATTAGGCGGCCGAAGCCGGTAGCCTTGCCCATTTACAACCCACAAACATCCCTTATCCCGCTTTCCTATCTTCCACACCTGGCTCTGTTTCTTTCTTTCTGAATCTTTATTAGGGGGAGGTAACGAACTTTACGATGAGGCGGTCCGGGTCCTGAAAGCAATATTGACAGGGGATTGTGATGAACTAGTGGGAACCCCTCTTCGTAGATGTTTGGTATCAGATTTTATCAACGGTTCCTGTGTAACGCCAAATATTTATTGTTTAGAGACACAAAGGTTTGGGAATGTACCGACATGTGAAATATTTGCCTAGAGCACAATTTTTAGTATATAAGGAGCAACCCACTTTGTACAAATCGAACAGGCTCCTGGTTACTGCCCGTGTGTAGTATCTATGACTTCTGTGTCCCTGCAGTAATAAACCTTTGGTCTTTGACGCCACCATCGAGAAGCCCGTGTTTCTGTTCATTTGTGCACCAAGGCAGGTGGAACTCCGGGGTCTTTGGGTGTTGTACCCTGACACCTCTGGACGGAACCAAAAAGTCCAGAACTCCAAGTGGATGACGACCAGCCGCCTGAAACTGAACTCTGACAAGACGGAGGTCCTCATCCTGGGCTCTTCACCCTCCGCCTGGGACGACTCCTGGTGGCCTCCCGCCCTGGGCACCGCACCCAAACCGACAGACCATGCACGCAACCTGGGCTTCATCCTGGACTCCTCCCTCTCCATGACCAGGCAAGTCAACAACGTCTCCTCGGCGTGCTTCAACATCCTACGCATGCTACGGAAGATCTTCTGGTGGATCCCCACCGAGACCAGGAAGACCGTCACCCAGGCCCTCGTCACCAGCCGACTGGACTACGGCAACGCCCTCTATGCCGGTACCACCGCCAAGCTCCAGAAGAGACTCCAGCGGATCCAGAACGCCTCAGCCAGACTCATCCTCGACATCCCACGAACCAGCCACATCACCGGACATCTGAGAGACCTTCACTGGCTACCCATCAACAAAAGAATCACCTTCCGCCTCCTCACCCACGCACACAAAGCCCTACACGACCAAGGCCCGAGCTACCTCAACAGCCGGATCAACTTCTACGCTCCCAAACGCCACCTCCGATCAGCCAACCACGCCTTCGCCGCCGTCCCCCGCATCCGAAGAGCGACTACAGGAGGAAGGTCCTTCTCCTACCTGGCCGCCAAGACCTGGAACTCCCTCCCGACCGACCTGCGCCTGACCCAAGACCACCTCTCCTTCAGGAAGAAGCTGAAGACCTGGCTGTTCGAGCAATAGCGGCACCCCGCCACCCCCCAGCGCCTTGAGACCCTACGGGTATGTAGCGCGCTATATAAGTGTCCTTGATTGATTGATTGATTGATGTATTCATATAGTATTCAAAGGAAAAGATCCTATAAGATTGTAAGTACAGATTTTCAGATTGGGTTATACTATATACTTGCATTTTCCCAAGGGATTTCAGCATTCAGCCCTTTCTTAAAGGTGCCCAAAGAGAAGATCCAAAAGACCTCTCTTTTTCTCCTAACTTTATCGCCACCTTTACTGTCTGGCAGTCTAATTTTTTCTAAAATTCGCCACTTAAAATCATCAGGGGTATGATGATTGTCTTGAAAGTGTTTGAATAGCTGTGCCGTACTCTTATTAGTTCGTATTGCTGAGCGGTGTTCCGTTAATCTAGTCTGGATGGGTCTGGATGTTTCGCCAACATAACCAAGTTGGCAGGGGCATAAAATGAAATATACACAGTTAGCAGTTTTACAATTCCACATGTCATTGGCACTTGTATGGCAACTATTATGTTCAAAGGACTCACCTCCTATGATGTTACTACAGGATTTACAGGACGAACATCGGACTGTACCTCTGACTGGAAAGTTATCGCTGATCGACCTTTGAACAAATTCAGAATTTATATTATTTGCAGTAAAACGTGAATGCACAATAAGATCTTTTAAGTTTCTGTTTCTTCTATGTGCAAACATAGGTTTATCTAACTTGATGTTGGTAGGATTCGAGTTCAAGATATGCCAATTGGTATTCACGATATGCTTGACTGTATTGTCAAGAGTGGAATGTTTCGTAATACATACGAGTTGATTGTTGACTGTGGGGGTTTTTGTTCTTAGAAGGGAGTCACGATCATAAAATCTGGCTCGTTTGTACGAGTCTCTGACTAACCTGTGTGGGTAGCCTCTGTTCAAAAATTTCTGTCGCATAATTTTTGCTTGTGTGTCATAGTCTGCTAAATTAGAGCAGTTCCTTCTGACTCGAAGGAACTGTGAAAAGGGTATGCTTTCTCGTTGACACCGAGGATGGAAACTTTTGAAATGTAAGAGGGTATTCCTCGCAGTAGATTTAACAAAAAGGTCCACTATAAGTTTATTATTTTGATGCTTGATGATTATGTCCAAAAACTCTACTTGTTTGTCATTATAATGAGCAGTGAACTTAAGGTTAGCATCCACCAGGTTAATCCATTCCAGAAATTCACACAGTGAATCTTTCCCATTGGTCCAGATAAAAAAGATGTCATCAATGTATCTGGACCAATGGGAAATAGACTCATAAAAAGGTGCTATCTCGTTGTGTATAAACCTACTTTCAAAGGCTGCCATATAAATATTGTCGATCGATGGAGCAACTGATGCCCCCATACTGACACCTTTTGTTTGACGGTACAGGGTACTTCCAAACTCTACAATATTTTCAGTAAGGACAATCTGTAAAAGGTCCAATAAAAGATTTTTGTGGCATGTGATATCAAAGGTGTCAATGAACCAACTGGTCGTTGTCATTGCTTCCTGTTGCGGGATGTTGCTATATAATGCTTCGATATCCATGGTGACTAATAGGTCTTTTCTAGGATCGAAAGGTACGTTTTCTATTTTAGATATCATAGAGCCCGTATCTCTGATATAGGAAGTGATTTTGGGTACATGTGGACAAAGGAAAGAATCAATGAATTTAGAAAGAGGTTCTATATTGATCCCTATTGTTGATACAATAGGTCTATAAGGGGGATCTGTTAAACTTTTATGAATTTTTGGCATGCCGTAAATGCATGCTGTTTTATGTTGATGGTAATTTAAGTAGTCAAATTCCTTTTGGTTGATATCTCCTACTGAGAGGGCTATATTAGTACGATTAAGAATCTTTTTAGATATCGAAGTCAAGGGATTGATTCTAACTAAGGAGTAATTGGCAGTGTCAGCGAGCATAGTTCTCATCTTTTGTTCATATTTGTCAGTGTCTATCAATACAATGCCACCGCCCTTGTCGCAGCTCTTAATAGTCAGTGTATTATCATTCCTCATGGTTTTAAGGGAATCTGATTCTTCTCTGCTGAGATTTTATAAGGGTTTAGGTATGTATCGAAGGGCTCTTTCAAGTTGTTGAAGTACAACTAATTCAAAAGTAGCGACCTCTGGTCCTAGTTGGTCTAAAGTAGGGTTGAAATTAGATGGCAAAGATAGCTGTCTTGTTTCCTGAACTGCCTCATTAGTATCTGTATGTAGAGCAAAAAACTTTTTTTAATCTAATTTTACGGAAGAATGTGATAATATCTTTTTGAAGTTCAAAAATGTTTACTTGAGAGTGGGGGACGTAGGATAGGTCTTTGGATAGTAACGACTCAATATGGGGATCTATATCCTTAGAGGACAGATTAAAAATGGGGATTACATCCCCTGGCCCCAATATTGGCGGTTGCGAGCCTCGCGAATGAATTGCGGTTACTGTAATTGGTGTTGCTGATGTTGGTGTTGATGTTGATGGTGGGCTTGTTGGAAGTTGCCCCTGGTTTGGTTCTGGAAATGGACTCTGGGTCTGCCTCGTCTCGGGCCCCTGTTGGACATTCGGACATGCTTTTAGTCCACTTATAGTGGGGGCATCGCTGCAACAGATGTGCAATCCTATTATGCAGCTTCACATTTATTGGTCATCAATGGCTGGTGGCATAGGGCCCAAGATGGTCCGGCCCAAGCTACAGAGAGGTGGATTATGGGCAACATATCGCTGCTCGACTTCCTTTATAGTAGGTAGGGACTGGGTCGCCGTCCCCCGGTCAACACAGGTGGTTGTCTGTGTTTGGAGGCAGACCCTCCCGCAGTAATGATGTTGGTGGAGATTAATGCAGGAGACCCCTCTGTGGCGGGGTGTTTTACTTCAACAGGTTGCCTCATTGCAAGGGTTTCAGAGGTTAAACGATATAAGGTTGTCCACATTGGGTGACGTCATGCGAGGTACAGTGTGAAATTAATTCCTTGAATTACAATCTGAATATCAACTCCAATGTACCCAGCTTTATAGATATCTGTAGTTCCGCCATAAGATCTCCGTATATGTGTGTGTGACCTCAAGGAACTCCCTGAGTTTAGCCTGTTAGAGGGTAAATTGTTGATAGGTGATCTAGGTGAACATAAAATGACACAAATATATCAATAGCTGGTCACGATTAGTACCACTAACCTGCCTGGCCTGCAGACGGCTTGGCAGAGTGACATTGATGATGTTGAGAAGGAAGACTGGACGGAGGCTTTGGGGGCTTCCCGGGATGCCGCCATTTCCTTCCGCCTCCGTTTGGTCTAATTTAAATATTTGCATAGGGCATACTATACTAGGCATCGTTTGTCGGAAATGGGGGTATAGATTCTCCTAAATTCCTTAAATGTGAAACAGAGGAGGGCACCGTCCCACATACAGTCTGGGGCTGTTTGACACTGGGCCATTTTTTTATTGGGGGGGGGGGTGATGTAGTGCCTAGCAGAGGTGCTGGCTTGGGAGGACCCACTGGACCCCAAACTGGTTCTTCTCCATAGCACAGAGGGGATAGATGGAAACCGCTATAAAAGACACCTATTATTCCTAGGATTTACATTAGCAAAGAGAGACATTGCTCAGATGTAGAAAGCTACTACACCTCCAGCCTTCAGAGTGTGGAAGTGGGCAATGGGCCACTGCTTTTTTCAGAGATAAGTGTTTTCCAAGCAAGAGGCTGCCCACAAAAGCATAGCCAGATATGGCAGCTTTGTAGAGCGATTGACATGGCACCTGTGCCTCCTATGGAGGATAACATTGTTAGTGAAATTTGAACTTATGTAACTACAACTAGTGAATATTCAGTGGGTTTTGCAGATGTGGGGCATGCCGGACTTCGGGGCAGGGGGGCTGGGGAATATTGTGCCAGTTTTGTGTCACTGTTGTTTAATACATATGTAGTAATTAATACCATACCTAGAGCCTCTGCCATTTTCGCTCTCATGTGTATATACAAACCTAATAAAATGTGTTATAAAAAAATACCTTCAAACATAATTTAAAGGCCATTGTAGTTGTTTTGTAGGATGCCACTGTACTTAGATTAGGTGTAGAAATCCCTTTTTAGTTTTAAGGCACTTAACAGGAAAATATTCTTCTTCTTGGAATAAAAATGTATTTTTGGCTTTGCATTTCTTTATCCCGATGACATAGTTTAAACAGAGAAGGATGACGTAAAAAAATGAAGAAAAGTTGAGGACTGGAGAGAAAAAATATTGGTAATGTAAAAGTAATGGCCCACCGGCCATGGCACTGAGTTGCATTTTGTTTTGAACAATTGTCCATTTGTGAGCAGGCAAGAACCCATTAACCATGTTGTATACTGTGGTGGACAGAAGCAAAATGTAAATTAAATCTGAGCAGACCAATAAACGAAGAGGGTTGACAGAACCCCGCCTCCTTATCTGAAAATAGTTCATGAGCAGTTTAATTTTGGAATTGCTCCACACACCTAAACAGCCAGTGACTAGGCTATCAATAGTGAAGCAGGTGTAGTGGCACTGAGGCAGAGGGATGTGAGGATCCCACTCACCCAAATATAGTATTCTTTAGTGATATGGAGCCCCTTTCTTTGCTGGTGTTACACCCCACGGCACCTTTGGTACACCATTGGTCCAATTAGCTCCACATTTTGCACTTTTAGGCCTCACCTACAGACAGCTTAAGCTATCCCATTTTGAAGATCAATTGCACACAATACCAAATATTTGCAATTCAATAGGTCTTGCATTTGCTAGAGTTAGAGCTATTGGTGTTGTAAATGGCAATGTCTTTTAACAATGTATTTTGGTTTGGAGTGGAATGGACGTATTAACAAGCATTTGCAATGCAATCAGTTTTGCATTTGTAAAAGTCAAAGCTCTTGGCGTTGAAAATGACAATGTTTTTACTTTTGTTTTTTTGTATGAAGTGGAGTGATGATATTTGCATAGCGCTATTGCCCTTCGTTTGACCTTGCGGTGCTAGAGAGCCATAAAATTGGAAATAGGTTATGAGGGAGGGGAGACAAGAGTAATATGCTGGCTGAACAAAAAAAGTAACAACATCCTGGAAATAGCAAACACTCCTAGGGAATGCAACATTAAATTGAGCATGTGAAATGTAAGCAGGAACAACATAGTTACCTTAACACCTTTACACTTTTTATTCAGAAATCATTGAGTGTTTTTGCCTGAAAAGTTTAGAACATGACTACAAAGCCGAAAGGGACCTGTTCCAATGTTCTTTTCTTGTATTCTTACAAAACGTAAGCAGTTTGGTTTAAAAAAACACATTCCTGAAAACAGAGCTGCAGTACGCATTTTATAATCTAAAATAAGGAAAACAGTGGATAAGGATCACATTAACCAATTTTCACTTTACGCATCAACCAAGTATTACGCATCAACCAGGTATTGCAGTACCTCCAGGAATGGTGCACTTCCCCACTCACGGAAAACAAAGTTGTTCAAAGAAAGAAGAGAAAACGAAAACAGTGCCTCACAGGCAAACTCTGTAAAGTGGTGCTAATGAGTGTAGTTGTGAATAAAACAAATCTAGCCGTTTTGAAACCACCTTGTCTTGCTTAGTGTAGTTTTTTTCCATAGTTTAAACCTTTTTTTCTCTATGTCTCGAGGCTGTTCTTTGGAATAGAAAAATGTCTGAAAAAGATGACATTTGCAGCCAAAGTGTTTCTTTCTTTTTTGGATCCATTTCATAAGGGAACAAATAAAGGAAAGGAGAGGAAAGAGTGGGTAAGAGCTCTTTCTTGAAGTCATGTTTTTTAGCCAGTGAGGAGCAGCGAGACAGAGAGAGGGAATAAGAGGATGAGGAAAAAAGAGGGGGCTGTAGGGGCAGCTGCCAATGGCAGAGCAGAAGTGAACACTAGAGGGAGGTGGGCAGTGTGAGATGGGGGCCCTGGCACCAAGGTGAGGCAGATAAAGTGATGCGATGGGTTGGTTTTATTGCGATTGGACCAAAGAAAAGCAGAGGACCAAACTTAAACATTTTCCACTGTACGCATCAACCAGGTATTGCAGTACCTCAATGAATGGGGAACTTCCCCACCGAGGAAAACCAATGTTGTTAATAAAAAAAAGGTGGGGGAAACGAAAGCAGCACTTCAATACCAAACTCTGTAAAGTGGCACTAATGGGTATGGGTATGCATAAAATCAATCTGGCCACTTTGCAACCACTCTGTCGTGCTTTATTAAGTCTTTATTTTTATTTTTCGTATTTTGAACCTTTTTTTCTTTCCAACCTGAGTCTGCACTTTCAAATAGGAAAATACAGAAACGACGATATTTGCAGCCACAGTGTTTTTTGTTTAAAAAAATCGATTTTAAATGGGAACAAATAAAGAAAAGGAGAGGAAAGACCCATTTGTTGAACTCATAGTTTTCAGCAAGTGAGAAGGAACGAGACAGAAACAGAAAGAGAGGGAATTAGAGGAAGAGAAAAAAGAGGGGGGCAACAGCAGAGTAGGAGATGTGAACACTGTTGTTCAAAGAAAGACGAGAAAAGGAAAGTAGTGCTTCACTGGCAAACATTGTAAGATGGCACTAATCTGTTTGGTTGTGAATAAAACCAATAAAACAAATCTGAGCACTTTTCATATTTTGGACCTTTATTTTCTCTCCATTCCGGGGCTAAACTTTGGAATAGACAAATGACAGAAAAGATGACATTTGCAGCCAAAGTGTTTCTTTCTTTTTGGATCCATTTCACAGGGGAACAAATCAAGGAAAGAGAGGGTAATAGCCATTTGTTGGAATCATGGTTTTCAGAAAGTGAGCCTAGGAGCAAACCTAATACGGTCAGATGTCCTCGTTGGAATATGTTAGTGCGGAGAGCTGCCTCTTTGGAACTGGAGACCTGGTGCTCTTGTAAAGCGCTCCAATACCTTCTGGTCAGGATTGAGCTACAGCTGGCGAAAAAATAACAGAGTTGTGTCTCTGTTAGTGTGAATGGATGCCAAAGCGCTCCCAAATGGCCATGCCTAGTTGCAAAGTGAAATTAAACACCGCTTCATATTAGAACGCAGAAAATTGTTGGAAATTTTTAGCGCGGCGAACTGCCCCTTCTATCTGGAGAACTGGTGCTTATGTAAAGCTTTCCAGTCAGGTTCGGGCAACAACTGCAAAAAAACAAGTAGTTGTGAGGGTGCAGTACCAGAGGCTGTCCCTAGGTGTCTCTTGGGACCTCTTTGGCCACATAGTGTACTGCACCCTGCAACATGGCTAGGCAAAAGTTATTGCGCAGCAGTGAAAGCTGCCGACTGGGGAGCTGGGGATCTGTGTTCGAGTCTGCTGTCAGCTCAACATCCTGTGATAAGGGGGGTTTGGGGGGCAGCCGAGCCCCGAGGTCTGGCCCAGGCAGATTTGGGAGGGGGAAGGGGGGCGAAGGGAAGAGCGGCCATTTTGCCGTGTTGGGCTGCCTGGGGCTATCCCAAAGGCAGCCCAAATGAGTTTACCAGCCCAATAGGTTTAAATAAGGTGCCCGCGTTATCCCAGCCACCATTTTAGGTACTGAGACCTGGTGGCTGGGAGCGTAGCTGTTAGGAGTCTTTTTGTCAGGAGTATTTTTGTCTAGCGAGTAGTGGTTTGTGGTTAGGAGCTTTTCCCTTGTTGTTGGAGCATATTCCGGTGGTTTACCTGCACGATGTCCCGCGACGATGTACGAGTCCTTGAGGCCATCCGCCTGCAGAGCGAAGCAGTGCGGATGGACCTCCTGGTGGGCCCACGGGAGGCGGCGCACCCGGCGCGGCGGGCCTCCGTGGGCGTGGCGGCGGTGGTCATCGCCTGCTCGCCGCCACGGAAGACGGTGCGAATCCAGGTGGGTCTGCAGGGCCGTGCTGATGCTGTTTGTGGCAGGCGGAGCGGAGGGAGCAGAGCAGGGGGCGCGGCCGAGGCTCGCTGCCAGTGGTGCCGCGCCTCATCGTGGAGTCTGCGTCCGGGCCGGGTGCAGGGCTGTCAGCAGGAGGAGGCCGCAGGCGGAGAGAGCTGTGGTGGGAGAGGCGCGGCCACGCAAAGAGGTGCGAGGCCGACAAAGCGCGTCTGAGGCGGACGGGGAGGCCAAGCCTGCGAGCAGTGCCTCCGTGTCGGTTGGAAAGGGAGTGGGGAAGGGGTTGGGCGGGAGGGGGAAGGGAGGGGCAGGGGGGAAGGCTGCAGGGGCGGGTCGTGGGGCAGGGGCTCAGGGAGATGCTGTCAGGGACGTTGGGAAAAAGGGGGGAAGGGGCAGGGGGGTCAGGCCTCTTGCATGAAGGTTTATGGCCCGAAGCAGTGGGTGAGACTGGAGAGCCCCTCACCTGCCAGGCAGGGGGCCGCAGGTGGGGTCGGGAGGGGCAGGAAACCTGGAAAGAAGGGGGCAAAGGGGGTGGCGTGAGGGGGTGTGGGGCAAGGTGGCCAGGGGGTAGGCAATGGGGGGTTGGCACCAGGCGAGCAGGTGGGAGAGGGTAGGGAGTTGGGGGCCACGGGTTTGGGGAGTCAGGGGGAAGAGTTGGGGCAGGCAAGAGGGGTAAATGCAGGGACGCGGTGCTCATGGTATCGGTGGGGGTGGGAGGGAGGGGGAGGTGGGGGCGACCGGCTATGCAAAGGAAAGTATGTGGTGGATCGGGGTGTTGGGCCAGAGGAGGTCGCATTGGCAAAGGCGAATGGATTGGAGGGGGACCACAAGGCATAGGAAGGGAGAATGGTGGTCCCGGGGACGCAGGGTGTGGGAGGTCCGGTGGGCGGCGTGGCGAAGCCAAAAGGCGGGGACGGTGCGGGTGGGGCGGCCGATGGGGGCTCGCAGGAGGGGTGCCGTTGGCGCTGGTGAAGACAGTGGGGCCAGGCACGGCTCTGTCAATTTTGGGCATGGAGCTGGGCTCGGTGTCGTTGGAGGCACGTTTTCCAGCGGGAAGGAAGCAGCAGATGTTGGGGCTGCTGGAGGTGATGGTGACCTTGGGGTGCCATTGGCGCCAGAGAAGACAGTGGGGCCAGTCACAGCGCTGTCAATTTTGGGTATTGAGCTGGACTCGGTGTCGATGGAGGCACGTTACCAGCGGGAAAGAAGCAGCAGATGTTGGGGCTGCTGGAGGTGATGGTGACGAAGCTCATGGAGACAGGTTTGGAGATGCAGGCGCTGTTGAGACACCTTAATTTGGCATGCAGGGTGGTGCGCGTTTGGCGGGTGTTCAGTAGGAGGTTGGGCCGGGTTTTAGTCAGTCGAAGGCCTCCGCTTCGCCGCGTGCGGTGCTGAGAGGAGGTGCGTTTTGGTCGCGTAAGTCTAAGACGGATCAACGGAGCGTCGGTGGAGTTGTGGAAGGCGGCGGAGGGGGCCGTGTGCCCGGTGCAATGGGGTAGGAGATGGGAGGGGCGTGTCGTCAAGGCGGGGCTGGTGTTTCAGCATGCAGATGGGAGGGGCGACGTTTTCCCAGTTGTTATCGGTTTTGCGGAAGGCCTTGGGCACGAGGGGGGTGGACGGGAGACATTATGGCACAGACTCATTCCGTATTGGGGCAGCGGCGGAAGCGCACAGATTTGGGTGCGGGCAGGGGGCCATCATGCGTTTGGGGAGGTGGTCCTCTAATTGTTACCAGCAGTATGGGCGCAGCAAAGAGAGGCTTTGAAGCGCAGTGGGTTTTGTAACCTAGGTATTGACACTTGTTTCTCGTTTCAGGTTCCGTAGCAGGTCGACTTGCCCGGGACATGTGGATGTGGGTGGTAGGCCATTCCTTTGTGAAGAGGGCCAAGTACAAGCGCAGGATAGCTATTTTGGGGGAGAATCTGGGGTTCAATCCTGCAATGTTTCAAATTGTCTGGTCGGAGCGGGGGGGGCATGAGGTGGAAGGAGCTGAAAGCTGCACTGAATGGGCTGGTGTCAGGGGGGCGGTGTCCTGACGGGTTGGTCCTCCACTTGGGGGAGAACGATAGGGTGCAAGACACTGGTTTGGTTGATGCGGGCCATGCGGAGGGTTTTTGGCGGAGTTACGGAGGTCATGGTCGGGGTGTACGGTGGTTTGGACCGAGATGGTTCTGCGGAGAGTATGGTGAGGTGCGATGAAGCCGCAGGCGGTGAACAAAGCGCGCCGTAAGATTAATGTGGGGATGGTGCGTTTTTAGACATTTAGGTTTCTCGCGTAGTTGGCATAGGGATACAAAGTATGACGCGCCAGAGTTTTTCAGAGACGATGGGGTTCACCTTTCCCGCATGGGCATGGAGTGGACCTGTATTTGTTGGAGCTCAGGGAAGTCTTGGCCAGGTTGTTGGGAGTGCACCAGGAGTAGGGGTGTTGTGGAAGGCGGGAGTGTTCTGCATCACTGGGGGGAAGGGTGGGGGGGCAGGAAAAGGAGGAGGCGGTATAATCACCTACCCTTCCACATTTTCCTGGGTGGCAGAGTTGTTTTTGATGTTGGCCACGTTCGGCCGGAGTTCGGTACTTTATCGTTAAGTTTGGGGAGTTGGGGAACAGGAGCGGGGAAAGGGTAACCAGTTTGGGGGTTACATTAGAGGGTAGTTAGTTACAGTTGCAAGAAGGCAAATATGACTGTAGGTCTTGGGAGGTTTAGGAGTTAGGATGTAGGGGATAAACTTGGATATGATTATGATGTAATTGAGTTATATATTTGTGTATTGCAGGGTGGGGGATTTTATCATGTAGGGATTGTAGGGGTGGGGGGAGAAAGACAAAAGGTGTCAGGTAACTTGATGTTTAGAGAGGTTTTAGTTTTGTAAGGCGGTTTGCCAGCTTTAAGAAATGTAATGTGCACCTGTTTCAATAAAGCGGCCTTTTGCACACACAAAATGGTAGTCAGTCGTGCTTGCCCCCCTTCTTCCCTCCCAAGTGGGATTTGGGGGGCAGCCGAGCCGTGAGGTCTGCCCCCGGGCAGATTTGCAAGGAGGAAGGGGGGAGAAGGGAAGAGCGGCCATTTTGCTGTGTTGGGCTGCCTGGGGATAGCCCAAAGGCAGCCCAAATGAGTTTACCAGCCCAATAGGTTTAAATAGGGTGCCCGTGTTATCCTAGCCACCATTTTAGGTACTGAGACCTGGTGGCTGGGAGCATAGCAGTTAGGAGTTTTTTTTCCCCGCCCACCCTCCCTGGGCTTTTGGGTTTTTCGGGAGGTTTTTGTCAGGGTTTTTGTTTTATTTAGGGAGGAAATGTTGGGACAGGTGCACAGGGGGGTTATATGTAAGCTGTCGCTTGGAACAGCTGCTGGCGGATTTGTTTTTGATGCTGGCCAAGTTTGGCTGGAGTTCGGTACTTTATCGTTAAGTTTGGGGAGTTGGGGAACAGGAGCGGGGAAAGGGTAACCAGTTTGGGGGTTACATTAGAGGGTAGTTAGTTACAGTTTCAAGAAGGCAAATAGGACTATAGGTCTTGGGAGGTTTTGGAGTTAGGATGTAGGGGATAAAATCGGATATGATTATGATGTAATTGAGTTATATATTTGTGTATTGCAGGGTGGGGGATTTTTATCATGTGGGGATCGTAGGGTTGGGGGGAGAAAGACAAAAGGGGTCAGGTAACTCGATGTTTAGAGAGGTTTTAGTTTTGTAAGGCGGTTTGCCAGCTTTAAGAAATGTGATGTGCACCTGTTTCAATAAAGCGGCCTTTTACACACACAAAATGGTAGTTGGTCATGCTTGCCCCCCTTCTTCCCTCCCAATGGGCTGATTGTTTAATGTCCCAGAGCCCATGGCTAGGCGCTCTAAATAAATACAATTGTTTAATGCAAAATAACATAGGAATTCAATGCAGCGATCACCCTCGAAGGGGTGGTGGGGGCCTACAATTAGTGTTGTGTGAGGGGGAGGCATGGGGAGATTAAGGGACATGAAGCTACCGAAGCAGTGATGTTGGAGGGTGAGGCAAGTAGGTTATCCACTTACAGGCGTAATATGTGATTTCTGTTATGTTATGATGGTTGAATAAACGTGCCCTGTGTGCACCCCCAGCAATTTATTAGCCTGAGACCTTTCTTTGATTCCGTTGAGTTGGAGGAGGTAAGGCCCAGACAGGGGCTCTTCCAAGTCTATTACCATTTGAGTAAGATGTCTTTGTATGTGATTGGGCCCATTATGAAAAATAGTGGTCCACCTAGGCTGGCCAGTAGTTTCTAATGGAACAGTATATTGTGGCTGAGAGAGATTACAGAAAGCTTCACTCCTACAGATGTAGGTCTATGGCCCCTTTCAAAATACAATTACATGTGTATTTGCAGTGAGTAGTGGGATGGTAAGATGGTGGCAGCGGATAAAGTAGAGATGTACTTCAAAGTTAGTAGGGGATATAGTTGAAGCCAGGCCTACAAATGTGGTGAGTGCGCACGGTTGACATAGAGCAATCCAACTTGACATCTTTTTAAGCTTGGCCTTATGGAAGAATGGACTTATGTGCCAGAATTGAGACTATTTTTATGGACAAATTGACTTATAAGCACTGAATTGATGATTTATGTATTCCAAATTGCACAGTTTAGATGCCAGTGTGACATATTTCTGATACGGGATCTACAGCATTCCCAGAGTCAGATTGGCAGCCTTTTGTAAGGTTCATTGGGCCAGATGGCCTTCTTCTTGCATCCAGGTTAGCCAATTTTTGGGACCAAGCTGTCATCCTCTGTGGGGATGTGCCTATTTTTGTGATTTAATTTACAACGTTACTGGTAGCAGATTTACGGTGTCTTGGAAACTCTGGCAACATTTGTGGAGCTAATTGGGCGCAACGTTTAGTGCCAGAGATGAGTATTGTCGGTGCCAACGTGAAGCATTGAAGAGTAAGATTAAACACAGGTGGTGTTCTTTGGGCAATTAATATAAAATATTTTGTGTTACCTACGGGTCATAGAGGCACAGACAGTTATATCTGGAGTATCTTAATGCACACATTGTAAATCTTTGTCTACGCCGCGACCAATAACAATTCCACCTCCTATGGCCCGATTCAGTCGTCTCAATCAATGGTACAACAGCAGAAACAGGACTACAATTCACAAATAAGACGCTCTCAATTGGAGTCCAGAAGCGAACAGACAAATGGCTGATGATCAGTGTCATAGCAACATCTTTTAGAACATTCGTACTGTGCAGCATGTGGGATAGAAAGTACACATTTCATGAAGAAAAGTATTGGGAAAGGTATTTCAGTCTTTAATGAAAGTGAGCGATTAAGCTCTCCTTTTTTCATGAAAAAGAAGCACATGTTTTGAAATAAGGTAGCTTAAATGCGTTGGCTGGTGGAGAATTCTGCAGTATAAATCTTAGCGTGTGTGTGGGTGTGTGTGTGTGTATAAATATATATATATATCCTGAAAGAGAGTAGGTAAAGGAGGGAGAGGGAGCATGAGAGTATTGAGATAGGGTGGGGAAGATAGGGTCAGCTAGAAAAAAGAAAGAGAAGGAAGAGAGGGAGTTAGCGTGGGTGAGAGAACGAGGGAGAGGCGTAGGGAAGGGAGTAAGAGAGGAAATGATAGGGTTAGAGAAAGGATACAAAAAGAGAAAAATGAATGAGCCTGACAGCATATGAGAGAGAACGAAAGGAAGAGATGGGCATGCTGAGAGAAGGAGTAGTTAGAGAGACTATACATAAGGAGAGAGACATAAATAAAAACCGCTGGGTTATGTTAAACTATTGTTATGGTGTACCAGGTGATTTGTGGCAGTGGCATTTTCACTAGTGAGGCGTGGAGTGGCAATGCACTGATGCAGAATTACTATACCCACAAGTGAGGACTGGCTTAAACACAGTTGTACAGATTTACTCACATTTGATGCAGCGCACTGCAGTAAGACAACATGCTGTGCTGCGTTGAATGGAGAGGGCAGGAACGTGCTACATATACCAAGATATGGTGCATTCCTGCTCTATCTCTGCAATGGCGTACTAGTGGCTGCCAATCCCCAATGCAGGCACCCTGCAGAGGCATTGCAGGCAGGATTGTTTTTGTGCAGGAAGGTACACCTTCCTAAAAAAAATCCTCTGTGACTGTGTCCTCTATCTATGTGTGCTGAAGAATCCAGCACAAGAAGAAACAGGAAAAAACTAGGCGTAGCATTTTGATGCATTCCTGCTTTACTAGTGTTAGTAAATCTAGGAAAGTGCCAAAAACCACAGGTGATGCATGCCAACACCCGCCCTCCACACATTGAAAGACTTCACAGGGCAGAGTAACGCAAAGCAGCACATTGCGCTGCTTTGCATTACTCCAAATGTATCTTGTCATGCAGTGTCATGCAATGTGGCTCTGCGTGGCATAGTAAATCTCCCTTAAGGGCTTGCATTGCCCTTGCAGCACATTGTCCCTTAGCAAATTTGGGACATGATTTTGTGCATTGATAAAGTGGACAATTTTGTGTCTATGCAGCTACAGGCATCTAGATGCAAATATATTTGGGGCCCCTTGAGGGAGTACCATACATTAATCAGTGCTAAGAGCTACCAAATCATAATGAGACTCTTCCTGAAAAGCACCATTGTCTCAATGTCAGACTGAATGGATAGTGTTCTAGGTGTGCAGAGTTGGTAGGAAGAATGTACTTACTGTACAATAACACTGAGGACAGAAAACAGAAACATGAAGGGCATAGGAGGAGGGTAGAGAGAGAACTCCCCGAACTACATTGGATTGCAATTCAATTCTCATCAGACCTTCAAGTATGCCTGCTCACAGTGTGTTCTCTTACATGTTGCTTCCCCTCACCAACCCTTCAATATAGCATGGAATGGACCGGCGGTGCGGCACTGCCATACAAAATGCAAAAAATTAATGAAATGTGTAATGCCTAAGTATTATAGTTGGTTCTCACTGCATGGGCTCGTGGAATATTGGCATTGTCTTGTGAAGGTTCGCTGTGGGAAACGTCCAAGCAGAGATGGCGGCTACGGCGCTTCACGCTAGTGCGTAGGTGCAGTGATGCTCCTCCCCCTCATCGAGATTGCGTCCGAGCCCCAGGTGTGTGGAAACGACGAGCTAGGGCGTTTCAGGCAGTTTTCCTTTTGTTGCTGACTTTCGTTTATGGCGTGGTTCTTTCAGACCGGCGTATGACTCGGTTTCGCGCAAGAATTCACTGTCCACAACTTCTTAGTAAGCAAGAAAGGCCACTTTATTAAGACAGGTGTGAAACCAAAAACATCTTACAACATATTCCATTTATTTATTTATTTATTTATTTATTAAACCCAAAACTTTCAGCTCACTGAGCAACCTTACTAAGGAGTAAAACCCCACAAAGTAAAACCTAACCAACCAAAGGCAACTAACTCTTGTACTACCCCCTCCATTCTTTTACCTGCCCTTTGAGGATGGACCAACCCGCTCCAGGCTGCCCACCCCCCACTAAAAACCCACCTACAAAAGAAAAATAGCAACCTGTCTTAGCGTAGCAAACCTACAAAACAAAATCAGCAACTAAAGCACTAATAAGAAAAAAGGCCTAAAGGGAAAAAGAGGGAAGGGTGGGTGGGGCAAACCAAACACCGCCGCCCGCCTCCCGCCAGAAAAAACACCCTTTGCTCCCTGCACTAGCCCTTCTCTAATTATTCCCCACCTCTGGCCCTCTCTCTGCGCGAACCTGCCCAGGGAGAGACCGGCTCGCGCACGGTTCTCCCTGGGTCCCCCCTCACGCAAGAATTCACTGTCCACAATTTCTTAGTAAGCAAGAAAGGCCACTTTATTAAGACAGGTGTGAAACCAAAAACATCTTACAAAATATTCCATTTATTTATTAAACCCAAAACTTTCAGCTCACTGAGCAGCCTTACTAAGGAGTAAATCCCCACCAAGTAAAACCTAACCAACCAAAGGCAACTAACTCTTGTACTACCCCCTCATTTCCTTTACCTGCCCTTTGATGATGGACCAACCCGCTCCAGGCTGCCCACCCCCCACTAAAAACCCGCCATCCAGGAAAACCTTTAGAGTTTTCCTGCCCCACCTAGAAAGCAAAGTAAACATAACTCTGAGAACACCGCAACTGAACATCCCAAAAAATTTGGCAATCAAAGCACGTAAGTCTAAGAAATAAAAGGACTGATCCAACTGGGAAAGGTGAAAGTCCATCCTCACGAAACTAATGATGCTCAGAAACTTGTAAATGAGGATGCGCCAAACTGAAAATATCGTGCCCTTACAAAACAGTTGCATAGATTGGTTCAGTTTCCTCCTCGCTCTGTCCATAGCTGTGCGAATCAGAGCTCCATTCCAGCATAGACGTGGCAGAAATTCCGTCCAGATCACCATGGTGCTCGCCCAGTCGTCCTTGATGACTTCCAGATCCATCTTCATCATTCTAATCGAAGTTAGACCAGATAGAGAAAACAGATCATTTTCACCCAGGTGAATTACTAGCAAGATTGGTGGACCCCCCCCTCCCACACAGAGTGAAGACAAAAATGAAACAATCCCCCCCAACACATTCCCCCTTTACCCTGCCAATACACTTCATGCGGTAACTGCTGAGACCAAGAGACCTCCCACAAATTATGGCGTTCTGCAGAGACTGCGGCCCATTTCAAGAAGGAGTGACCAACAATCCAAATCCTCCTGTAACTCTGACCCTCCAGTGCAAAGGACCTAGGGGAAAGAACACATATTAACCAAAAGAAGATGCACTACTTTGTAACATATTAATCGCGGCATCTCGACCTCCATATCCCAATTCTGTGTATCTGAGACCAATCCCACCCCAATCTGGCAGCCTCAGTCGCCGCCCCAATCCTAAAAGAATGGGTGCCAAAGTGTAAAGGATTATGCCCCAACCTCAAAAGTACCTACTTTAAAATGGCCAATAACTGGGCAACAGAAATTGGGTGCCATCCGCATGGCAAAAATAACTACAGGCCGAAAAGCAGAAGAATCCATGAAAACCTCCCATTCCCGAACCGGGCAACAAGAACCAAACCACCCCTCCCCAGGAAAACCCACGTACCCCTACCCAACTGAATCTACGTTAGAGACTCGTAGCCAAAGGCGCAATCTATCCCTTCTGCAAAAACCTCAGTACCAGACATGCCAGACCTGTGTTGCAGACCCAAGGGTTCCGAAGCCCAAAGAACCCCCAAAATAACCATACAAAACACAACCTAAATTTGACGCACTCAAAATCATCTTAACAGCAAGAAGGCAACTGTGACAACATTTGCTGAAGGAAATCAAAAGTGGCAGGCTGCTGCAGCTTCTTAAAACCAGCCTGTAGCCCACCCAAACCTATCAAAACCTTTTCGACCAAAAACACCCCCCACCGGATCCCTCCCCCGCCTGAGCTGCCCATAAAAGAGATCCCGGCCAGTTTAGTGTAAAACAAAAACTCAACAAAACTGCTCCTCAGACAACCCCCCCCTTGGAAAAAGGAACTCATCCAAATTTCAAAAATTCCTGCCATGCTTGGAAGTAACTCCGTCGAGTAAAAGTAGCCACTGAATTCTCGACCAACTGGGTGACCCTCAAACCCCCCCATGCCCATACATACTGTGGGATCTGTGTCTGCCTGAGATCTGTCCCAGGAACCAGTCTGCGTAATTCCATCCACAGAAATCGAGATAAAGCAACCGCTACCCAATTAGAGGCCCCCGGAATATGTCCTGCTTAGAAAACAATATTCAGCTGCAGGCACCTCAACAGGAAAGCACACAACAGCTTCAGCACAGGCAAATCCCTTGCTCTGTGGCTGTTAACCAATGCCACAACTGCCAAATTATCAACCTGGAATAACACAGTCCTGTTCTTGAATTCCTTATCCCAGACGTACAGGGCCACCAGCAAATGGAACAACTCAAAAAATGCAATACTGCGGCCCTGACGCTGCAGTGAAAAGGCCAGCTTGCAGCGCACCAGCGCCCCACCCAGAAGATGCTAAATCCCAGAGCACCAGAAGCATCCGTGTAGATTTGTACCTGCCAAATCGTGTCCTCATCCGCAATAAGTCGGAAATCACCAACTGCCTTTGAGGTACCACGCCCAGAGGCGAAACAATCAAATCAGGCAACGGACAGTGCATAAACGGACCAACAAATCCTGCCCGCAGCAAGTTCATCTTCCAATTGATTCCCACAACCTGGGGACTCTCTTTCGCGGACTGCAAGGTATCCGACCACCTACCCTGCCGGGTCCCCTGTAACCAATCGTGAAACCCCCCTTGAAGCCCCATAACAAGCGCTTTGCTGCATCAGAGTCCGGATAATCCTGCAACCACTATTCCAAGACGGTCACCTTAAAAGGAGTTGGAGCCCTTTGGGACAAACTGAAAGGACTGGCCTCTGCCCCCTTGTCCCCTCCCTTGACCTCCAAAACGCTGTCCCAGGAAGCAGTGTGTGAGAGGGTACCTGCCCCAACATTGTGAACAATCATGTTTATACTTACAGTACTGTCGGGTGACACATCAACAACTTCATGATTCCAAATCCTGGATTTTGTTTTGACTGACAATTGAGAAACCAGAGGCATACCAATACCTGAATAAGGCAATGTCTTATTTATGCTCGTGTCCTCTTCCTTCTGGGCTTTGTGTTGATCAGAGTCCCCTGTCTGCCCATTTGAAACGGCGGCATCGTCCCCTCGAGACTTATCATTCACATCTGCTTGCCGCACAGGCAGCGGTTTAATAGCAACTTGCTCCCCAACATTCCCATCCCCAATGCCAATAGATCTAGTACACTTAACTGGGAGACTCTCCCCTTGTCGAACAATTTCTGTCGAAACACCTCAGGGTCCCATTGTCACGGCTTGCTGGTCGAAGAGAACGATGAAACACGATCTTTTGCTTGGTCCGCACTTGACTCCTGCAAAAGACTAAGCAAACCAGATTGCCCCAAAACTTCCCCCGAGTCATGACTGTCACAAGTAGAACTTCCACATCTCGTAATGCACCCTCCTCCAGATCATCATCATAAACATCCATAAGCAGTTCAACTGCATGCCCAGCATAAACCCCACTGCCACTGGGCCATTTTCCATCAATTCCACCATCGTAAAAGTGTCATAAAATTTCGTCATTGCGCACTGCGCCTCACACCCCAGAAGAGAAATCCGCTCCAGATCCCCCTCCTGTGCCCCCCCCCCCCCAGACTGAACCGATTCCTGTATACGGCAATGTTTTGTGCATGTTCTTGTCCCCTTCTTCTTGAACCATAGGTGTAGTAGCGTCCCCTGTCCGCCCATTCTGAACGGCGCTGGCGTCCCCTCCAGACTTAGCATTCACATCAGCTTGCCGCACTGGCAGCGTTTTAAGAGCAACTTGCTCACCAACATCCCCATCCCCAATACCAATAGATCGAGTACGCTTAATGGGGAGACTCTCCCCCTGTTGCCACACAGACCACCAACCCGCCTTACCTTTAGGCAACTGCGCCAATTTCTGTTGAAACATCGCAGGGTCCCCTTGGTCGATGATAAAACTCGTACTTTTGCTTGGTCCGTACATGACTCCTGCAAAAGACTAACAACATGGGATTGCCCCAACCCCCCCTTTCAAACCTTTGTGGCAACATCTCCAACAACCCCAACTCGTAATTCACCCTCCACCAGGTCATCATCATCAATATCCAATTGTAAAATATCACCATGACCAATGTACTCTCCACTGCCCCCAGGCATCTCCCCATCCCCAACTCCCCCATCATAAAAATTCCCATTGGATGTCATCACTGCGCACTGCGCCCCGCACCTTAGAAGAGGAATCCGCTCCAGATCCCCCTCCCGCACCCCCCCGCACAGAACCGCCATTGGGGCAGTATGTAAACCACTCTGGACAGTTGCAGTCCGCCCCGCCGGAGCTGGTGCCTTACGCCTAGGGCCGCTCAAACCGGACCGCGCCGCCCCAGAATCGCCTAACCCCCCAGCTGCGCCCTGAGGAGCCACAGCCGATTCCCCACCAGCACCCAACCAAACCCAGCGCCCTCCATCCAGTTCCCTGAACCGTTGAGCAGGTACCTCACGGGGTGCCCCTGTGGCTCAGGCAAAGACACAGAGTGGTGCGCAACGGGGAAAACTATGACGTCTCTATTATCCCCTTCACCACCTAAGAACTGTGGTAACCCAGGCGAAAGCAGGGAGAATCCAGCATCCTCATCCTGCAGTGCCAAATCAACCACCCCAATATTCAAACCATGGGGGGGGGCACCTTGTGGCATCATGACCCCCCATTGAAAGGGGCAAAGGAAGTTCGGGCAAAACCTCAACGTGCCCCACCACATCCTCACTGGGTACTCCCACTGCAGGGGAAACCTCATGGACAGCCTGTGGGGCAGGAGAAAGCAAGAAACGCTGCCCATTCAATACTATAAAATGCTGTAAGTCAGGCCCGGGGGCACCCAGCAGCGCAGCAGGGGCAGAAACAGAAGCAGACCTGACACTGGGCTCGAGGGGAGGGCTCCTGGAATCAAGGCTCCGCCCCCGCCTGCCTCTAACCCCCAAGGAAGGATTCACCAAAGAAGCAGGGAAGGCACCACCCTTCCTCCTGCTGGCCCTCCCACCGGAACGCCCACGCCTCCCTCTGGACACCCCACGCAATTTATTTATTTATTTATCTATGCGCTTTATATAGCGCGGACTCCACCCGAAGGCGCCAGAGCGCCTCACAAAAGGAACAGAACTGATACATGAGAACATTACAAGTGAGCAAATTACAAAAGCAAACGCCACATCAAATGAGGCAAAAGTGACAATCGCGAGTCAACAAAATACAAGAGGCAGCAAACGATGCACCACAGGAGGAAAAAGCAACATGTGTGCAGGCCACAAAAGCGTACAAAGCACACATAGAGGTATAATACTGCAAAGCCCCCTGAGGAGCAAGACTTACCCACGGGAGGACGTCCGGCAAGGCGGCAGGATCTAACAGCTGCTCCGGGGGTCCCGCGTCACCTGTCGTCACCGCCTTGGGCATGGCCGCCGCACCGTCTTCTTCACTGTCTGCCTGCGGGGAAAGGCAGGCAGACACGGCCCTTGCTACTCCTCCGGCCGCCTTACGAACGGGGCATTCCAGCCCCACCCAGGCCGCACCAGAGACGCGGGGCAACAACAGGTCCTCCCGCCCAGCCTGACAGAGGACCCGGACAGCCCGCCGCACATCCTCCGATTCCTGCATGCAAAACAAACACCGCCACCCGCCTCCCGCCGGAAAAAACGCAGTTTGCTCCCTGCACTAGCCCTATTTAACACTTCTGTCCCTTCTCTAATTATTCCCCACCTGTGGCCCTCTCTCTGCGGGAACCTGCCCAGGGAGAGACCGTATCGCGCACGTCTCTTCCTGGGTCACCCCTCAAGGAGAAAAACTGAGGAGTTCATTTGTGAAGGCAGCGGTGACTCAGATGGTGTTGGAAAGCCTGCAGATCTGCCTTTTCTGTGTGCAATTTTGTTTGGTTCTTTCCGCTCCTGGAGACCTCCCAGGCGTGTATGCTGACCCTGCTGGTTAGGGGGGCCTGGAGGTTCTCTTTCCACAAGATTAAAAGCGTCCGGAGCGGTTTCTTAACAGGATGCTAAGAAGGATCATTTTAAGGAAATAGGGACATAAAAAGTCATTAACTGTGAGGAACTGTGAGTACAATTCAGATGTCTGGTGACGAGGAGAGGGGGGTGAGAGCTGCAAAATCCTGATATACTGGTGAACGCTTGGGCAAGGACTTGTGGGGGGTAAAATCTCAAGGCATTTTTAGCAGTCTTTTGCAGAAAAAAAAGAAGAGGGAGAAAAAAGAGAGAGAGAAGACGGTGTCACTTGGTGCTACTTGCCAAAAGTAATTTTCAAATAACTTTTAGGTGTGATAAAGGCCGCATCAGGTGATAAGAAGAGGCGTGATGAGGAAGCAGCACAAGCTGGCGGTCGCAGCGGCAAAAGCGGATGCCATAATTGCCGCAAAAAATAAAGTGCGCTCCGCGAAAGCTAAATTGAATCAATCTAAAGGGAGTGATAAACTACAGCATGCAGACTCTTCTTTTAGCTCACAAAGTTCTGGGATTGAGGACTCACCTTTAAAAGCAATAAGAATGGTGGTAACTGCAGAAACCGCTGGTAGAGATCAGAGTCTTCAGTCAGGAATCTCTGATGCCCGGGTGAGCCAGGAGGTGAAAAATACCAAAGACTTTCCTCTTTTGGTGAAAAAGATGACTCCTCTCATTATCCCTTCCAATTTGAGAAATGATGTTTCTCTGCAGGCTACAGTGCAGTAGACTCTGGGGGGTATAGGGGTGGTAACACCAGGGCCCTCGTTGGATGCTATAATTTCACCCCTAGGGATGGTATCTCCGTCATTGAGTCAAGTGCAGGATTCAGCTCCAAATGTTTTGATCTCAACCCCTCATAATGGAGCAACGTTGGAAGTGGCTATTGCAACCTCTCTCCCTCCGTCTCCCCCCTCTCCTTGTCCAACTGGTCCAAATATTGTTCAAATCCAATCAAATGCTACTATAGTGGTTCAGGACCCAGCTCGGGTTTAGGATCAGCTTAACAAGCCAGACAAGCCAGACAAGCTAGACCAGATGACTTCGATAGAAAAATTAATGTTCTCACCTGGCTAAGGGTACCAAATTCCTCCGGCAAGCAGTTCGGATTTATCCATTGCTAAGACTAACTCCTAGGAAAGTGGACATCAAACAGAATTTAAAGCACTGGTGTTGCTAATCCAGGAAGAGAAGGAAATCTCATGCCAGATGGACATTAAAACGATGCTGAATATGATTCTGGAGGAAATCAGAGATATGAAGAAAACACAGCTACTAGAGATTCAGTCGATACAGCAATGCCTGGGAAAGATAGAGGAAGCAGTTTCTTCTTGAGGCTGAGTCCAGGATTTCCACCTTGGAAGATCAAATGATCTGTGTTCTCCAACAAGTAGAATCAGTGGCTCAGGAAAAATCAATCATGGAGACTAAGATCGAGGAACTTGAAGTTTTTTCCCAACGTTCCAACCTTCGGATAGTTGCTGTTCCCAAGCGGCTTAAAGGAGGTGACACTATCAAGTGGGTGGAAACATTCATAAAAAAGGCTGTGTTACCGGATTTCATGGGAGACCTAACTTTAACCAGGGCTCATCGGGATCCTGCTCATCTTCCTCCAAACGATAAATTTCCTCGCACAATTCTTGTCAACTTTGCAGACTTCCATGTAAAGGAAAAAGTTCTATCTTCAGCAATTTAGGCAAGGCAATTTGAAACTGAAAATGGAGGAAGGTGTAGAATTTTTTCTGATATGTCAGTAACGGCGGCAAAAAGACGGAAAGAGTTTGTTAAGCTACTATATTTGTTTAAGGCTCAAGGGGCACAAGCTTCGATTGCACAACAATCAAAGCTCAAAGTTCTTGTTCATGGCACATTTCATTTATTCACTTGTTTAGAAGATGCACAAGAGCTGCTCAAGACAATTTCTGCCGGAAATTAATGGTTTAGTTATTTTTCCATTTAGTCTGACTTGAAGACTTCAGGATTACCAGAATCTTCTGTCTTGAAGAATTTATTCTCAGGTTTTTTTTTTTGTTGAGGGGGAGGGAGATCACTTTGAGGTGTAATATTAGGGCACCTGAATGTGGACAGCGGAAATAACCACATTTCCTATGGGGTGCTGGATGGTTTTTTTGAGGGAGGGCTGGGGTAGTTTTGGGTGTATGGAAAAATAAGCATGTGCTACATGGAATTCGTGAAATGGTGGCGGAATTTACTGAGAATAGTGTTGCAGTATGTGTAGCTTCTTGATCTTTTTTTCGTATTCGACAAAAAATGAGTTTATGTAGTAATTGTCGAATTCTTTCTGTGAATGTTAGTGGTATTTTGAACAACCGTAAATACAGGAGATTGATCAGGTGGTTAGTTACTTTAAAACCTCAAATTCTTTTTTACAGTAAACTCTCCTGAAATCTAATACTCCAAAATGTTATATCCCATGAATGTTTTCCAGGGTTTTTTTTTGCTTCTGCTGGGGTCGCAATGCAGGGGGTTGCGATTTATTTTTCTCGTGAATTTGATTGGGTATTTCTTCAGGAACAAAGAGATCCTCAAGGGAGATGGTTATGTGTACAAGTGTCACTAAATAGCCAGATTCTAAATATTGTAAATTATTATGGCCCAATATTTGACGATGAATCAGCACTACGCTTACTTTATAGATTAATGATAGGGGTTACAGGTCAAATTGTTCTAGGAGGTGATTTTAATTATATTCAGGATTTGAAGATGGATACCTCTAATAGAGGGAAAAACAATTGAAACCTAAAACAAAGAAGCTCTTCAATGCTTTGATAGATGATCTTCAGTTAATTGATCCATGGCGAGTTTTAAATCAAAATTATCGTAAATATACTTGCTTTTCACGTCAGCATCAAACCGCATCTCGCATACATTTTCTATTGTTATCCCGCTCTCTGAGTTTTAACGATGCAGGTATTGGTGCTAATGCTTTCTCCGATCATTCTTACATGCAAGTATGTATAGAATTGGGTCTTGCTAAAAGGTCCAGGTCCAAGTGGCAGATGGATTGACTCCTTTTGCAAGATCCAGTATGGGTTGACGAATTTAGAGACTGGATAACAGAGTATTTTCGTATTAATGAAGGGACCGCTGATATTTTTTTAGTTTGGGGGGGCTTTAAGGTGGCAGCTCGTGGGAGGATGATTGCCACCACCGCCAAGAAAACAAGGGAACGTTTCGATAAGATAGCACAACTTCAGCAGTCATTAATTAATGCTGCTAATTCAGTGGGCTCTTTAAATTGGACCATGCTGGAACAGGCAAGGAAGGCTTTAAGAGATTTCTTTATTTTAGAAGAAATAAATAGCTCACAGACTTACTCTCAGAAAGTTTATGAAGAGAGCCAAATGGTGGGTAAGATGCTCACCTGGTCTACTCGGGTTCGAGAAGAATCCGCTTGTATTGTTGAAGTTGTAGATCATCAAGGTAAATCAATAGTTATTGATAGAGCGGATATCTCTGGAATATTTTTAAATCATTATCAACAAAGTTACACTACCAATTATTCGGTTGATAAAGAGCTGATTGAGAGCTATTTTGATTCACTTCAAGTGCCTAAATTATCACACAATTTGGTGACAATACTGCAAATGCGAATCACTGCAGCTGAGATAGAGGCTGTGATAAAATCTCTGGCAGGAGTGAAAGCTTTTGGTGAGGATGGGCTCCCAAGTGAACTATATAAATGCTTCATGAAAGAGTTGACCCTGTTTTTCGTAAAATTATTTGATTATATTAAAATGGGAGGAGTAGTACCTTTAGAATTAAAAAAAAGCGATAGCAGTTAGCTTCGTAAAAAAAGGTAAACAGACTAACAATTTGAATTCCTACCGTCTAATTAGCTTATTGAACACAGATTATACATTTTTTATGAAGATTTGGGCCCTGCGTTTGACCCCTGCTGCTAAGGAAGTGATCCATGGGGATCAAACTGGGTTGATCGCGGGCAGAATGATGTCAACTAATACTCGCTTTTTGACCCAAGCTCTCAATTTTTTTTATGTGAATAGGACCCCTGCCTATATTGCGATTGTAGACGCGGAAAAAGCCTTTGATTTAGTTAATTGGGATTCATTATTTTATGCACTTTCTAGGTTTGGCTTTCCATTAATTGTAATAACTATGATTAAAAATATTTATGAGGGGGCACAGGCTCAGATTATAATTAACGGGGATCAAGCCGGCCTAATTAAGATTAATCGTGGAACTAGGCAAGGTTGCCCTTTATTACCTCTTCAGTTCACTTTTTTTATTGAACCCCTCGCGATTAGAATACGCACGAATAGCAATATTAGAGCCGCTATTTAAGGGATGGCAAAACTAAAACTCTTTGCTGATGACTGACTGGTGGCTCGAGCATGTAACTAGAGCATGCAGCGCCCAATTGCGTTATTTTGCGAGGCTTGTAGCGAAAATTTTAAAAATCCAGTCTTTGGCATTTACTTTAGTGTTTATTTTCCCTTCTTCCCTGTTTTTAATATTTGCCCACTTGCCTGCACTATAATTAGAAAACTACCGCATTTTGCGGGTCCCTTGCTGAGCAATCCACTTCGGCGGACATCTTGGGGGAGTGAAGGACGCCTGGCGGCGCCATCTTGGCTGACGGTCTAGTCATCATAAGGACGCTAGACCTTTATTTAAGGCGAGTGAAGTAGGTAGTCAGTCTTTAGAACTGACTGGTGGCTCGAGCATGTAACTAGAGCGTGCAGCGCCCAATTGCGTTATTTTGCGAGGCTTGTAGTGAAAATTTAAAAAATCCAGTTTTTGGCATTTACTTTAGCGTTTATTTTCCCTTCTTCCCTGTTTTTAATATTTGCCCACTTGCCTGCACTATAATTGGAAAACCACCACATTTTGCGGGTCCCTTGCCGAGCATTCCACTTCGGCGGACATCTTGGGGGAGTGAAGGACGCCTGGCGGCGCCATCTTGGCTGACGGTCTAGTCGTCATAAGTACGCTAGACCTTTATTTAAAACGGTCATGCTAACGCGCAGCAGTCACGCGCAGCGGACTCGCCGGATTCCCGCCGGAGTCACGCCAGAGTCCAGCCCGTCTGTGCCCGTCCGGGCCCAGCCGGGCTTAGGGCCAGAACCTATGCCTAATTCTTCAGAGCTCCGTATTACTTAAACCCGCGATGATCTTATTTCACTACGTCCCCCCAAAAAATCCACCTGCAACTACATGCACAGAGGAGTAAAACCTTTTTCCTATTGTAAGGTATGTTGCTCGGCCCAGCCACCTATGGTAAAGAGTTCTCTGCAAATGGCGTTGTTGAATTGTAGATCCCTCCCGAGGCACTCCTTAGAGATTAATTTTCTCATACAAGATCATAACTTAGATATCTTGTTTTTAACGGAAACATGGCTCACTTCAGGCTCAGGGGTGGACATTGTACGAGCCCTCCCCCCAGGATTTTTAATATACTCTCAGAACAGGCCAGTAGGTCGGGGAGGTGCGATTGCCATACTATATAGGGACTCATTTGTGTGTAGGGCACAGAATAGCGGGGTGTTGGACTGCGAGAGCTGTAATTTTCTTTTCAGATTTCACCTACGGTATCTGTGTCAGGTTTATTGGTGTACCAGGATGCATCGGAAACTTTGTCAGCTCTCTGATGGAAACCGTCACGGTTTTGGCATCCACTACTACCAATTTTATGATACTGGGAGATTTTAACCTTCACTTTAATGATCCCGCGGAACCTGCTGGTGGCAGACCTACAATGTGATCTTAAGGCGTATGAGGTAGGCCTGATTAACTCGGGAGCAACACATAACAAGGGCCATTTGCTTGACCCGATCTTTTCTAACGTGTCCCTTTAGAGAGCCATGCCTCCTTTTCCACTCCCGTGGTCGGACCACTTCTTGATTCCCCTCACCTGGCAAATTGATGCCATGACTACATCCTTCCCTAGTGTTCGCACCTTGGAAAGAGCTTGGTCCAGGCTGTCGGTTGAGAATTGGATTCCTAAACTCGAATGTTCACGCCCCCCCCCCAGCACCGAACCCAGTATTGGCAGATGCGAACCTCAATATCTGGTTGACCAGCTCACTCGATTCTATCCTCCCTAAAAGAACTGTCGCAAAAAGGGAGAAGAGAATGGGCTCTGCTCCTTGGTATACGCCCGAGCTAAGAACCCTTAGAAAGGGCTGCAAGAAGCTTGAATGCGCCTGGAGGAAGGACTGGGATGAATCTAATAGAGTTGAGTATCGCTCGGCGATAAAGGCGTATAAATTTGCTCTTCGTAGTACTAAAGCTCAATTCTTTGATGAAAGAATTAAAAACTCCTCGAACTCCTCCAGAGAAACCTTTGTAGTGATTAAAGAACTATTGAGGGTTCCCGAGCCTTCTCCAGTCCATGATAATCAAGAAGATAAATGTAAGGATTTAGCTAACTACTTCCATACCAAAATAGAGAACATTTTAAGTGCTCCGCCCCAGAGGGAGCGGAGAATAGAAGCTAGCAGTGAGTCAGCTGGAGCCCCCGTCCATTTGGAAGCCTTTGGACCAGTATCCGTGGACAAGGTCCTTAAAGTACTGGTCACTATTAAGAGCGGCTCTCCTAGTGACCCAGTCCCTATGAGAATCTTGAAACAGGTAGGATCCATCATTGCTAACCCTGTGACCGACTTAATCAATGCATCTTTTGCATGTGGTCTGGTTCCATTGAGCTGGAAGGGAACAGTCGTGAAAGCTCTCTTGAAAAAGCCCAACTTAGATCCACTAGACCTGGCAAATTACAGTCCTATTTCTCTGCTTCCGGGACTCCGTAAAATCGCGGAAAGATTGGTGAATTCACATCTATCACACTTTCTTGAGTCCAATGGCCTGCTGAGAAATTCGCAAACAGGCTTCCGGCCGGGACAGGGCACTGACACCGCTCTTCTGGCAGTCGTTGAGGAAGCCAAAAGCATTTTGGATTCGGGAGGATCAGTGGCAGTGATCCTCCTGGACCTTAGTGCGGCTTTCGACACTGTTAACCATCAAGTGTTAACTCAACGGCTGTCAGATGTAGGGGTGACTGGGATGGCATTGAAATGGCTGAAGTCATTTCTTAGCGACCGGACTTACCAGGTGTGGGAAGGTAGCGCACGATCAGCGTCAATCCCCCTCCATTGTGGTGTGCCACAAGGCTCCTCCTTAAGCCCCACATTGTTTAATGTGTACATGTCCCCCTTGGAGGATGTGGTTGCTCCTTTGATATCAAAATCGTGAGCTACGCTGATGATACTCAGCTGGTGGTCGCCTTATCCCAGTTTGCCGAAAGTCCAGATACGCTGCATTCCTGCATGTCCAAAGTCTTCACCTGGATGTGTGAATCAGCACTGAAGCTGAACGGTTCAAAGACCGAAATAATGCTTCTAGGGCATAAAGGTTCCACACTCCCTTTGACTATCTGGCCTAGTTGTTTGGGTGAACTCCCGAGTCCAAAGGAAGAGATTAAGAGTCTCGGGGTCTGGCTGGAACAAGACCTGTCCTTTAGGACCCAGGCGAAAAAAATGGCGGGAGTTTGTTTCGGGCTTCTCCGCTCAGCTCGGAAAGTTCTGCCCCTCCTCCCACTGTTATCTAGGAAGCTGCTCATTCAGGGGCTGATTGTATCAAGACTGGATTATAGCAATGCTATCTTCCTTGGTGCCCCTGAAGCAACGTTCAATAAACTCCAACAGATTCAAAACGCTGCAGCGCGGCTTCTTAAGAACGTCCCAATGTCGTGGTCACCTAAACCCGCATTGAAGGCACTGCATTGGCTTCCGGTGCGCGAGTGGGTCAAATTTAAGTCCCTCTGCATTGCGCATACAATTCTGCAGGATAAGGGACCTCCTATCCTGAAAAATCTTGCTGTACCCTATAAGGCCAATAGAGCCTTGCGCTCAGATCAGAAACATCTGCTCAAAACTCCCAAAGTTAAAAAGGCACGTACGGGGGGGAGAAGATTCTCAGTGAATATAGCGATTCTTTGGAATTCACTCCCCCTGAGTCTGCGTTCAGAGACCTGTTTTCTCCGATTCCGCAAACTCCTTAAAACGCATCTCTTTCCTAACTGATGCCTTTGAATACACTTGATTGCCACCTTTCTGTTGTTCTGGAACAAGCGCTGGGATGCTCTAGGGTAACTATGCACTATACAAAACTCGAAATAAATGATGCCATTTTATATTTAGATCCGGAAAAAATAAATATACAGTCCACATTGACAGAATTTCGGAAATGTGAACAAATAGGGGGCTATAAAATAAATCTGTCTAAAACAGAGATTTGGATGTTAAATCCTGGGCTGGCATGTCTGCCGGAAGAATTAAAATATCAGGCAATGAAAACTGATCCTGTCAGATATTTAGGGATGTACATTACAGCATATTATAGAAATGTATTTAAGAATAATTATGAAACCACCTGTGTTAAGATTTTAAATCTTTTGAACAAATGTGCTAATCTTCCCCTGATGTTGATAGGACGAGTAGCATTAATTAAGATGTCTGTTTCACCCCTTTTGATTTTTTTGTTTACAAATATCCTGATTAAAGTCAACATTAGTTTTTTTAAATGAATTGATGTTATGATTAGAACATTTGTGTGGGATAGAAAGATTGCTAGAGTGAAGCTCCCAATTCTGCAATTAGACATTAAGCTGGTGGGGCTTGCACTCCTGAATATTCAATTATATTATGAAGCAGCACTATTTGATTATATAGCATGTTTGCTGTCTAAACCCTATCAGTTAGATAATTTTTTAATCAGCAAGATGATCCAGGAGGACGGAACTCAACTTCCAACTTTTTTAAAGACTTCAAAATTTCCCAAAAAACTCGCTATAAGACACTAGTAGACTTTTCAAATCATTTACGTATGATTTTCAAACAATAAGATTTTTCAGGTTTTTTTCACTTAAATTAACTGAGTGTCGTGATTTAGGATTATATATTCACTCTGCTCAACTGAAAAAATGGAATGACGCTGGTCTGGGGGTTCTGAGTTATTTAGGTATTCATGGTAGGGTAATTACTTGGGAGAAAGCCTAGGCTAGATGCTTGGATCCGGATACATTTTCTTTTTCTGAATTTATTCAATTTTTTTTTTTTGTAAAGTATAATTTTATTCATAGCATCTTCCCCGGCAAAATTGCTTCCGCACTTTTTCGTTGCGAGATTAACTGGAGTTGGAAACTGGTAGCGTATACTGAACCATCAGGATGAATCCCCTCTGGTATTAAAGATGTTGGAGAAAGTTGAAGCACATACACAATGGAGCCGATTCCGATTCGGGAAAAAAGCGTCCGTCTGAATCGTATCCGGAGGCCTCTCCGTACGAATCGTACACGTCCGTCCGAATCGCGTAGTACGATCCGTATCTCGTCAATCCGTCAAAATCGTCACGAACCGTACGAATTGCAAGGGAGAAACCATACGACACGGAACCTTACAGTGAACCGTACGATTCGTAAACATGCTGTACGACCCGATGAGTACGAACCAGACTGGGGTATGAGGGTATGAGGACGCGATTCGTACTATTCCCGTCAGGTAAGGCCGATTCGTACGGACAACCACACAGTCACATGCACATCGTACGGTGCGTACAGCCCATGATCGCTGGGGTATGGTGCGTACCCCTGTGAACATAGGGTGTACACACTGTACCCCATGATCGCAGGGTGTACGCACCGTACACCCAGCAATCATGGGGTACGGTGCGTACACCCAGCGATCATGGGGTATGGTGCGTACACCCCATGATCGCAGGGGTATGCACTGTACCCCTGCAGACATGGGGTATACGCACTGTACCTGGAGGGGCCGTTCCGTACCTGTTTTGAGGCAAACTCTGCTTCTCCGGACGTTTTGGGCTCCCGTAAAAAAAGCGTAGTACGATGCGTACCCCACACAAATCATACTTGCTGGGTCGGGAAAACCTGCTTCAAACCGTATGGATGTCGCATACAGCAGGTTCCGAAGGACAATCGTACGGAGATTAGAGTCGTACGGTCTTTGTACGATTCGTATGGAGTCCTGCTCCTGGTACGAACCGTACTTCATCGTACGTATGGGGACATTGCAGGGTACAATTCGTACAGGAAAAACGCTCCATACGGCTATTCGGAGTGGTTTTTCCCGATTTGGAATTGGCCCCCAATATGTTTTTTCCTATCAGGAATGGCAAAGGATCTCAGCTTTAGGTAATAAAGCCTTGAGAGCTGCTAATTATAAAAGAATGGCATTCTTTGCGAACTGGATGGTGTATTACACTCCAGAAGCACTAAATAAAATGTACCCAGAGGTGCTTAATAGCTGCTTTCGTTGTGGTACTTTAGCAGCAGGGGGATGGTGTCATATTTTCTTTTCCTGCCCAAAGCTACAAATTTTTTGGGAACTAATATTTCTATATTATAGTGGTGCGATTGGGAAAACGTGTAAACCCTCTCCTGAAGCAGTTATGTTTGGCATAGGCAGCAAGGAGATGATACTTTCTGACATCCAGGGGCGCTTTCTTGCTATCACGATGTTAGTTGCTCGCTCATTGATCTTACAAAACTGGAGATTAGGGACAATACCGCTGTTTGAGAAATGGATGAGTAAAATGAAACGAACAAAATGTTTTGAAGAGGCCTATGCTACGCGGGTGGGGGCAACAAAGAAATTTTCAAGGGTCTGGGATCATTTCTGCTGACTGTGAATTTTTATTAATTTTTTTGATGATTTTATCTGTTTCAGAGTAAAATGGTTTCTTTTTTTCTTTTATAATGTGTAAAGAAAATATATTTCCTTTTGGCACTGCTCAATAAAAAAAATTAAAAAAAGAAGGTTCGCTATGGAGTATAGTTTGAATATGTTGGCAGTTGGGTCCTACCTGCTTGCCACCCTCAGCTCGTCTTCATCCAAGCTTAATAAATATTATTTGAAGCTCTCCTTTTGTCTCCTGCATTTTAGAGCCATCACATTCTTTTAGCGATGAGCGAGTGAAGAGCTGCTGACACAAACCGTTTGTGTTGGTGTTGAAATTCACTGGTTCTACGACGTCACAGCACCTCAGGGTTTCCCTCAAGGAAAAGAGGGTCACACCTCTCATCGCTGCACATAGAAGTTACAAGGGAAATTTCCATTATCGACGGCTGTACTTTGATGAGGCGTCTGTGGTAAAATTGGGGTGGCTGTCTGACGTGCATTGGCCGAGTGACGCAGTGGCAGTGGGCTCTGAACGCAGATGGCCATCCTAAAACGCATACGTGTGCACAACATGCAGCGTATTGTTGTTTGAGTTGCATCGTATCGCCAGCTTTTGGCCATATTGACTCGGCCAGTGCTGTTGTGTGTGCAGAGTTCATGGACTAGATGTCTCCAGTTTGGAGCTGAGCAGGAAATAGGCTGTAAGCTTCAAAGTTTGAGCATGTCTAAATGCTGAAGCTGACACACAATGCATATGTTTATGTAGGCATAGTGCGCTCACATGTACAACTCGCTGGTCCCACTGAAAAGATTCTCAAACAGATAGACAAATGCAATTATTGTGGTTTAACCAAGGGCGTAGCCTTTTATTCTCATAGTCACATGCATCAGTGAGGAATGATAACCATAGTTAAACATACATTATTGTTATAAGTCCACAAGCTGAAGATCAGCCAACAGACATTAATGTTATGAAAATGCAGGTTGAGGATCAGCAACCAGCTCAAAGATTGTGCAAGCAATACAACAGTTGTCTCCACCCATTACAGCACAACACTTCGGAATGCAAAAGTGCCAGCAGGCCCCTTTGGCATATCCAACACCCACGCCCTCAACCAAGGGCATCTGGGGCCTAACTTAGAGGTAACTTCCCCTCTATCACTTAGAGGGATGGGCAATACCCACAGTTCCACATACACCAGGGCACCGCATAGCGCTCCGTCCCTGCTGGGGTACCCGTCACTAGGTTAAAACCCCCAAAATGTTCAACTCCAGGCTTCCCTGGGGTAGGGCAAGAAGGTCCTTGACCACCAGGAGGTCAGTACCCCCTCCTGCCAGCCCAGTGCCCACACAAAACACCACCCCTCCAAGGTGTAAGTTTAGTAGGTCAGTCCAAATTTTGGGCAGCCCCCTTTTTCTGCTGCAAGAAATTCCGCCAATTCCTCCTTCCTCCAGGAGCGGGTTGGTGGGTGGTTTCTTCAGCATGTTGGCAGAGTGCGCGTGGAGAGAAAAGAGGCTGATTCATAGCCTTGCAATGCCTTATATAGTGCAGCACTGAGGCACCCCCAGTCGACGTCAGGAGCATTGCCCCTCTTCAAGGCAAAAAACAGAAGAAGGACTCTTGGTCTTGGCTCCTGCCCGTGAAGGGACTAAGGGCGCCCCCTTCTATTCGCCGGGAGCGTCTGGTCATTCTCTCTAGTCTAAACGCTGATGAGCACAGAAACAACAGTGCCACACAGATTCGAAAAACCTGATTTGTTTCCCCTTTTTGGGAGGTATCAGTATTGCTGTATGCGTTTTGGGTTAGCTTTGACGGCCTCTATTTTTCAGAGAGTAATGTCCAACATGCTCAAGAGACACAGGACCTATCAAACTTTAGAGACAATGTCTTAATGTATGCCCTAGATACTCATGGCAGGATTTTAGATGAAGTCTTGAAAAGATTCCAGACTCAAGGAGTTGTACTCAGAAGAGACAAGTGAGTTTTTCCCACTGACAAAATGGAATATTTGGGGCATTGTGTAACAAGTCAAGGAATTGAACCTAAACCCAGTCCAGTTAAGAGTATCATTCAAGCCAAGCCACCAGTGGACAAGTTAGGTCTAAAGTCATGTCTTGGATTGTGCAAGTTTTATTCTAGATTCATTCAAAAGTATGCAACCAGGCTGAGACCTTTGTCCTCTATGTTACGGAGAGGTGTTTGAATGGTGCACTGAGGGCCAAATGTTTTTCATTGGGTGAAAAAGCAATTAACGTCTTCCAAGGTGTTGAAAAATTATAACCCTGAACTCCAATGTGTTTTGAGGGTGCATGCTAGTAACGTTGGGTTGGGTGCAGTCCTCAGCCAGTTGAAGGATTCTCAGGTTAAGACCCTTGGATATGCATCCTGAGTGTAGACTGGTGATGAAAAACAGTACTCAGTAATTGAAAAAGAGCTTTTCGATTGCTTTTGGGCAATCATGAAATTTTGGAACTATGTGTAGAGTAGACGTTTCGTGAAACATTTTGAGTGGGATGAATGTCACGGGTTTTACTAGGCTTTAGGCTAAGCTGTTACAATTTGATTTTATACCTGAGTATATCCCAGGTAGGAAGAATGGATGCGCTGAATACCTTTCACGCTCATCTGAGTTTTGGAGGAGAATAAAGCATTGGGATGTGAGGAAGACATGGATTATTGTACAGTGGCATCTGTGGATTTACCCCAGTTGGGTGCTTTTATGGAGCAGGATTGACTCAAGGCACTGAAAGAAAATACCAAATTAGGCTTGGTCATGAAGTATGTAGATATCAGGTTGTCCAGAGGAAAGGAATCTTGATTTTGATTCCAAAACTTTTGTCAAGATTGCTGATGAATTGTCAGTGGAAGATGGTCTGTTGTGAAGGGTGGACAAGTTTGCTTCCTCCATTACCTTAAGAAATTCTATCATATTTAGAGCTCATGGTGGTCATTTGTCTGCCAACATGACCAAGGGCAGTATAATGTTGTCATTTTGGTGGTTTTCTATGGATAGGGATGTTGATCAAGTAGTTAAAGAGTATGTAATATATTCAAGCTGTGACAAGTCCATGAAATTAAGGACTCCCCCGTTATGTCCAATTGAGTTACCACAGCTCCCTGAGAAAATGTTGGGATAGATCATTGTTGGGTCATTCAATTCCTTGGCTAGCATATCACGGTTTGCGTTAGTAATGATGAACTGATACAGCAAATGACTTGAAGTGAAGTTTGTGAGTGAAGATGCATTAAAAGTGGTGCTGAATTTCTAGAGGAAGTTTTTTTGAAAGAAGGCTTCCTTCCACATTAGTGTCAGACAATGGTGTTCAATTTGTTTCTTGTGAATTAGAACTTTACCTGAAAAGAAGCAGCGTCAAACATCTCAAAAGTTCATCTCAACCCCCAAGAAATGGACTGGTGAGAGGACGAACATGGTATTGGGGGATGCATTCAGTGGGCTATTGCAAAAAGATGTATTGCGGTAAATGCAGTGAAGTGTATACTGTGGTTTTATCGCACCACACCCCATGTGTCAACTGGAGTTTCACCTTTTGAATTGTTACAGGGAAGGAGAGCCACGCCTTGGTTTTGTCCAGCCTGGATTATGTGTGGGTTAAAGTGAGCCAGGATGGTCAGATGAAGGCATTAGGTAAAAGTGAAAAGAATGCAGAGACAGAAGAAATATTTTGATGAAAGAAACAAGGTCGAAGTTTCAGAGTTTAAAGTGGGGGAGACAGTTCAGGTGTGCAAACCAGTACATGTGACAAAGGGCGGATTCAAATTTGGTGTTCAAGTTAAAGTTGTGGGCATACAAGGAAACAGTGTGCAAGCGGAAGTTGGACATTGGTGGAACAGTAGGTGGGTAGTGCTCACCTTTTTTCTCCTGCGTCTTTGAGCTACCACAAAATTTTTGTGTGATGTACTTTCAAAATGTGTCCTACTCACCTGTTATACTCACCTATAAATGAGTGTTTTGTTTTTAAAATTAAAAAAAGAAATAGGAAGAGAGGGGAAAAAGTGGGAGTACAGGAACAGAAAGAGGGGGCTATAGAGAGATACTGGGAGGAAGAGAGAGCAGGATTGGCAGGCAGTGAGAAAGTAAAATAGAGAATAATTGTGAAAGAGGAAGCCTTAGAGAGAGAGAGGGAAAGGGAGATGCTGGGAGGGAGAAGGGTGGGGGGTAGTGAGAGGTGAGTGGAGGAAGACAGGCCAAGAGACAGAGAAAGGGATGCAATGAACGAGTGAGAGGTAGGAATAGTGAGAGGGAGAGAGAACAGGCCGAAAGATAATGAGTAAAAGACAGAAAGATACTGAGAAAGCAGGAGGGCTAAGAGGTGTGTGAGTTGTTATGTATGAGAGAGACAGAAAAGGATGAGAGAAGTCCCTAACATACAGTGATTCCCTGTTCCTCTGATTAAGACAATGCCATTGTGACACATGTCTTTAGTTAACATAAATCTGCATGGCTCTGACTTAGATAACAAATGAATAGCTAATATTGAACATAAAGTACAATGACTTAAATGAACCGTCTCTAAGTGAAATGAAATACTAGCATCTGTAAAGAGCACAGCTACCTCTGGAGAGGTTACCCAGTGCTGGGGGCCGTCGTGAAGATTAAGCGAGCTATTGCCCAGAGTTACAAGGTGCTGGGCTAACCTGCCGCCAGCGCCCGGTATCGAACCATGAACCCCTGTGCTCCGGAGTCCGCCGTCCTGGCCGCTGCACCGCACCTCTTCCCCTAAGTGCTTGACTGGTACAGTTTAATGTTCCTGAACTCAATGGTACTCAATTAATCAATGTGACGAGAATGAGGAAAGGCTGAATTTGATCTGACATTATTCTAAACACCGACCTGCAAGTTTCAGAAAAAAAACTGAGTCCATTACGCCCAAGGTTGAAATAAATGAAACTCATGTTCTTGGGCAGGATTTGTTCCATCGACCTATACCACCAACTAAATCAAATCTTGCTGTCTCCAGTGCTTAATTTGTAAAGAAATAAGTTGCAGAACCCTCGTCAGGACCCCGCCACAGCTTGCACCACCCATTGCTACTGCAACTGCTGCCAGTGACAGTACCTACACAACTACTAACCATCACACTACTAGAAGTGTGTCCGTTCAGACTGTTTGAGGCCCCCAAAGCTATAAGAATGGGTTGGGGGCTGGTATTAGTTGTTTTTAATGTATGTTCAATTAATAAGCAACTGTTCTTTTGCGCATCTCTGAATAACGAACATCGCCACCATGTGGCAGTTGTTATAAGGGCCGCTTTCACAAATAAGTGCCGGTGCCGGATCCGGATCCGGAAACCACTGACTCAAACTAAGCACTGTGGTTCACTTTCCCACACCAATTTCAGACACACAAAAGAGTTTCAATATGCACTCTGGGATACTAAGCTAATTGCACACGTGACTCTGAGCGCCACAACTCTATTAAGAGCTAGTAGATTTGTAGCACGTAACTTAAAGCAACAACATTTGTTCGGGTGGGTTTAATGCAAGAGGGTTGGTGCAGAAAGATTTTGCTGTGGCTCACTCTTGTGGTACTTCAAGCTTACTCAGGTATTCAGGAGTAAGCCGGGAGTATATACAAGAGTGAGCCACACCTATTCATGGCAACATCTTTGAAAATTGGGACCTAGGCTTTGTAAACCAGACCCTCCAGGATTTAGCGATTTCGCAGCAAACTGCGAAATCGGCACTTTTGTAAAAATGCCACGATTTTTACAAAAGTGCCCGCGAAATCCGAGGAAATCCGCCCCCTTCTATTGGCCCGGTGGCTCTCACTATGGAGCCATTAGAAGGGGTCCTCGGTTCGTCCTCACAGCAGGCAGGCTAGCGGTGGAGTGCTATTTAAACCCCTCTCCACCCCTCACCTGCCTTGCTGCTGCTTGCTCACCTGCTGCCTGTGCTGTGACGCTGATGCTGTGCTGAAGAGAGGTAGGTCTCTGACTAGACGGACTCTTTGCTGCTGGGCCCGCCGTGTGCGCCTGTGCTGCGGGCCCGGTGGCATGATGGGCCCGCCGAACATGGACATGCGGCGGGCCCTGGGGGTATTTAAAAAAAAAAAAGTTTGGCTGCTGGGCCCGCCGTTTGTCCCTGTGTGGCGGGCCCAGTGACATGGTGGGCCCACCGCACATGGGCATGCGGCCGGCCCTGGGGGCATTTAAAAAAGAAAAGTTTTGCTGCTGGGCCCGCCACGTGCCCCTGTGCGGCGGGCCAAATGGCATGGTGGGCCCGCCGCACATGGGAACACGGCGGTCCCTGGGGGCATTTTTTTAAAAAAAGAGTTTTGCTGCTGGGCCCGCCGCGTGCCTCTGTGCGGCGGGCCTTGTGGCATGGTGGGCCCGCCGAACATGGACACGCGGCGGGCCCTGGGGGTATTTAAAAAAAAAGAAGTTTGGCTGCTGGGCCCGCAGTGTGTCCCTGTGTGGCGGGCCCAGTGGCATGGTGGGCCCGCCACACATGGGCATGCGGCGGGCCCTGGGGGCATTTTTTAAAAAAAATGTTTTGCTGCTGGGCCCGCCGCGTGCCCCTGTGCGGCGGGCCCGGTGGCATGGTGGGCCCGCCGCACATGGGAACACGGCGGTCCCTGGGGGCATTTTTTTTAAAAAAGAGTTTTGCTGCTGGGCCCGCCGCGTGCCCCTGTGCGGCGGGCCCGGTGGCATGGTGGGCCCTCCGCACATGGGAACACGGCGGTCACTGGGGGCATTTTTAAAAAAAAAGAGTTTTGCTGCTGGGCCCGCCGCGTGCCCCTGTGCGGCGGGCCTTGTGGCATGGTGGGCCCGCCACACATGGGCACGCGGCGGGCCCTGGGGGCATGTTTAAAAAAAAAGTTGGGCTGCATAGCCCGCCGCTTCCCCCTGTGCGGCGGGCCAGGTGCCATGATGGGCCTGCCGCACATGGACACGCGGCGGGGCCTGGGAGCATTTAAAAAAAAAGAATTTTGCTGCTGGGCCCGCCGCGTGCCCCTGTGCGGCGGGCCCGGTGGCATGACGGGCCTGCTGCACATGGGAATACAGCGGGCCCTGGGGTTATTTAAAAAAACAAATGTTTGGCTGCTGGGCCAGCCGCTTGGCCCTGTTTGGCGGCGGTGGGCCCTGGGGGCATTTAAAAAAAAAAGAGTTTTGCTACTGGGCCCGCCGCGTCCCCTGTGCGGCGGGCCCGGTGGCATGGTGGGCCCACCGCACATGGGCAGGCGGCCGGCCCTGGGGGCATTTTTAAAAAAAAGGTTTGCTGCTGGGCCCGCCGCGTGCCCCTGTGCGGCGGACCCGGTGGCATGATGGGCCCGCCGCACTTGGGCACGCGGCGGTCCCTGGGGGCATTTTTAAAAAAAAAAAGAGTTTTGCTGCTGGGCCCGCCGCGTGCCCAGTGGCATGGTGGGCCCGCCGCACTTGGGCATGCGGCGGGCCCTGGGGGTATTTAAAAAAAAAAAAAAGTTTGGCTGCTGGGCCCGCCGCGTGCCCCTGTGTGGCGGGCTCGTGGCATGGTGGGCCCACCGCACATGGCGTTGCAGCGGGCCCTGGGGGCATTTAAAAAAAAAAAAGTTTGGCTGCTGGGCCCGCCGCGTGCCCCTGTGCGGCGGGCCCGGTGGCATGGTGGGCCCGCAGCACATGGGCACGCGGCGGGCCCTGGGGGCATTAAAAAAAAATGTGGCTGCTGGTTATGCGGGCCCAGGCCAGGGGGCACATGCCATGGGAGTGCTGTGTGGTTTTCGGAGAGGCGTAGTGGGGGAGGTGGCAGTGAGGTGGGACAGGTGCCATGGGAAGGCCGCCGTGTTAAGCCGCTGTAACTCTTTTTTCTTCTTTTTTGTAGTGTCCGAGAGGGAAGAATCGTCTGGTTCAAGAGCCGGCCCAGAGCACAGGTAAGTTTTGTCCCCTCTGCATGCCCGGTGTGCGGCTTTCCCAGGGGGGCATTCTTTTGAGGCCAGCTGGTTATGCGGGCCCAGGGGGCACATGGGGGTGCTGTTTGGTTTTCAAAGAGGCGTAGTGGAGGGAGGTGGCAGTGAGGTGGGACAGGTGCCGCGTCAAGCCTGCTGTAACTCTTTCTTCTTCTTTTTGTAGAGTCCCAGAGGGAAGAATCTGCTGGTTCAAGAGCCGGTCCAGGACACAGGTAAGTTTTGTCCCCGCCACATGCCCGGTGTGCGGCTTTCCCAGGGGGGCACTCTTTTGAGGCCAGCTGGTTATGCGGGCCCAGGTGGCACATGGGGGTGCTGTTTGGTTTTCAAAGAGGCGTAGTGGAGGGAGGTGGCAGTGAGGTGGGACAGGTGCCTCGTCAAGCCTGCTGTAACTCTTTTTTCTTCTTTTTCTAGAGTCCCAGAGGGAAGAATCTGCTGGTTCAAGAGCCATTGGGCCGTCTGGCAACTAATATATGCTTTCTGTTGCACAGAACGGGTATGTTTTGGTTTATGTACTTGTAATTTTGTTTTTTGTATTTCTTGGGGGTGGTTTGATCACGTTTAACCTACGTTTTCTTAACTTTTCATCCAACAATTGCAATGTCCTTTTCCCCTTTGGAATACATCTAGTAACACCAAATAGATTTGTAGGTGAGCTACGTGAGTGCGCCACAAGCCTGAGATCTTTTGGATTCCCAGGGAGCAACAAGCCACTGCAACAAAAGCAGGATGGAGAAGTTTCTGCAGCCTGGGAAGAGTGTGAAGCACCGATCACATCTACCTACCCATATAACTGCAGCAGATCGGGCCAAAGAGTACAGCGCCGTGATGCATGCTGATGGTGGCGTGCTGTTTTGCAGTGTGTGCAATGTGGCAGTGGACCACATCCGGAAACACACAGTTGATATGCATGTGCGATCCCAAAAACACTTGAAGCGCTGTTCAGATGATCCAGACCCTCACTCTTGGCCAAAACGTGCCCGTCAGATGACTGTGAACTCGCTGTTCACAAAGAGTACAGCTGCCTGTGCCTCAAACCAGGAAATTATAAGTGAGTGGGTCATTGTCTGCACAGCGCTGAACATTCCGCTGAGCAAAACCGACCACCCTGTGTTGCGCAAGTTTCTCCTTGAGCGAGTAAAAAATGGTGGAGCTATACCTGGGAGTCATCAGCTTCAAGAACGTTATCTCCCAGAGAGATATATAGTAGCAAAGAACGAGCTTTGCTCAGCGGAATGTTCAGCGCTGTGCAGACATTGACCCACTCACTTATAATTTCCTGAGTGGGTCATGTAGGCCCAGAAGCAGTGCAGGCATCTGTTTCTGTAGTGATTGACACAGACCTCTTTTGGCGTGGGCTGGCTGACCGCATTCCAGCTCTTTCCCAACTTGCAGCTGTGTGCAAGGACTGTGTGACCAGTTCTGCAGATGCTGAAAAGAGCAACAGCATTTACAAAATTATTCTGTCATCCAGACGACGGTCCCTTTCAGAGCAATCCATCCGGGCATTTTGTTTTTGCATTATAACCAGCAGCACAATACTAAAGGAGGAGCGGCAGTACTAGTACTTCTAGATCTTTCCGCAGCCTTCGACCCGGTCGATCATGCCATCCTGATCGACCGTGTCTCAGCAATAGGCATTCAGAACAAGGCCAAAGAACTTCTTGCCTCCTTCTTAGCCAACCGATCACAGGCAGTAAAAATGGGCCCTTTCACCTCCCCCACTTTCTCTCTTCCTTGCGGAGAACCACAAGGCTCCTCGCTAAGTCCGACCTTGTTCAACATATATGTCTCGGACTTAGCGAGGGTGATCAAGTCCTACGGCATTGCCCTTACGACCTATGCCGATGATACCCAACTGGTCCTATCCGTACACACTGACGGAGCGACAATCACTGCAAACTTTCAGAAAGGAATGCTCGCAATCAGTTCCTGGATGTCATCAAATTGTCTTAAATTAAACTCTGATAAGACAGAGGTGATGACATTCGGGAAACTGGAACCTACCTGGTCCCCTCGCTGGTGGCCAATTGAGATGGGACCTCCACCAGAACCTGTCACCAAGGTTCGTAACCTTGGAGTTATCTTCGATAACAAATTGACCTTTCACCACCATGTCAACTCCGTAGTCTCCACTTCCTTCTTCACTCTGAAGAAAATCAAAAAACGTCTTCCTTACCTTCCCATCTCAGCTGGCAAAACCCTTATTAGCACTCTGGTTTTCGCCAAAACAGACTACTGCAACGCCCTCCTGCTTAATGCCCAGGAGAAAGTTCTTAACAGGCTCCAGCTAGTACAGAATGCGTCAGCCAGAATCCTATTGGGCATACCTAGGTTTACCTCCAGTTCCCCGTATATCCAGCAGCTTCACTGGCTCTCCGTCAGGAGCCGCACAACATTCAAAGCATTGTGTATTACCTATAAAGCTGTCAACAACTTAGGCCCACAGTTCCTCAAGGATGCCCTCTGTCCGCTGGAAAATCTGAGAACTCTTCGCTCCTCCTCAGCTTATCTGCTCAAAATTCAACGAACAAAGAAGGCCAACTGGGGTGACAGATGCTTCATCATTTCCACAGCTAGACTCTGGAACGCACTCCCCTTTCCATTAAAACGGCCCCAACGCTCATTAGCTTCAGGAAGAAATTAGAAACCTGGCTTTTCCCACATTAAAATCTGCCATAGCCATCGTTCTGTTTCATTGAGCATCGAGACACCCCCGGGTAGTTGTGCGCTATAAAAATTGCCATAAACATAAACATAAACATAAACAGTGCTCAGAAGAACTGGCCGTACATGGCCAAGATTAACATGGCAAGCATACATGTTCCATGGCCATTTATTCAGTAACAAGTTATGTCCTATATGTAGCCTTTTAACCAAATCAAATGGCCTGAATTGTAAATAAACAAAATATACATAGCTCCATGTTGTTAACGTCTAAATTAAAAACAATTTGCGCACCAAACTACCCCAGTTAACGTCTAAATTAAAAACAATTTGCGCACCAAATAAAGCTGTGATGGTTAATCCAGAATCACTGCCCCTACCTATTTTCTTTTGGAATGTAGCGGGCTTACGCCCTAAAATTGAGGATGGGACTGCCATGCAGTTCCTGGAGCCAGGCAAAATAATCTGCCTCCAGGAGACGTGGTCCATGACGGAGCTCCACCTTCTGGGCTATAAAACATATTTCATCCCAGCCCTGGGCAGTAGCGTAGGCAGACCTAAGGGAGGGCTAACCACATACATTGCAAACAACGTGAACCACTTAAAAGTCACCATAGTCGACTCTGACCCAAACTTTCAATTATTGTCTCTATCGTTTAAGAACAAGGAGCTCATCCTCTTGAATAACCTCTATAATAATTTAGAGGATGACCAATTTCTGACCCTTATCTCTAACATCCAGCAGAGACTAACTCAGTTTTACCAATCCAAGGTAGGAAAAGGGGCGATCCATCTCATATGGGGAGGGGATTTTAATCTCCACCCATGCCCACAAGCAGAGAAAAATCACTGCGGGTTAGTGGATGAACATGATGCCCCACTCATGCATTTTGCCCATACCAAGGTGGGGATTGCTATGAATAATGTGCTATCTGATTTAGATCTCGCAATAGCTAATAGGTCAAGTCCAGGCTCAAAGCTCTTGCAACCAACATATGTGGGTAGGGGTCACCAAACGACAGTTGATTATATCCTCCTGTCGTCTGGACTGCTACGTATAGTCAGATCCTTCAGGGTCCTGATTAATGTATTAAGTGATCATTCCGCCTTGAGGATGGATCTATATTTGACTGATTCCAAGCCCCTAACTACAGATATAGCGAAAACCCTTGCTCAGAACAAATTGGAGTTGGGCAAACAAAATGGCTATACATTAAAATGGGCAAAAATAAATCCAGCCGAAATCACCAAAAAATTGGTAAAACTAGCATACCCAAACATATTTAAATGTCTGGATCTATCAGAAACAGATGAAGAAGTCATTATTAATTTTACTCAAATATTAGAGAAAACAAAGGGACTTCTCACTATAAAATCAAGGAGCTCGAATCGAATCACCATAGGGTGGTTTAATCATAGTTGTACTGTGGCCCTAACTAACTTAAAGCTGGCCCTAAAAAAAAGACCCAGAGACTCGGAGCAGATCCAACTCCTTAGACAGCATTATGGAAGGGCACGCAAATTAAGAATACAAGAACTAAAACAGAAATTATGGGATGACCTACATACTAGTGCCGTCTCCAAAAACAGCAAGGCTTTTTGGCGAACCGTCAGATCCCCCTAATTAACAGACGATAACAGTCCCAAGATAGAAGTGGCCATAGAGGAAGATACTTGGGTGTCCCACTTCTCCAAAATTTTTAAAAACACAGCAACTTTATCTGGGTCAGAAAACACATATCCAGCAGTTGAATACCCAATACCCCTGCATTTCGATATCTCCGAGCTACTAGTGGCACTGGAAACAAGTAAAAATGGGAAAGCTCCAGGCCCAGATGGGGTCCCGGTGGATCTTTTTAAACACAATTTGGATCTCTGGGCCCCCATTCTTACCAGAATCTGCACTGCAGCAGTAAAAGTGGGACTGATAAAATCCTGGACTCATTCTATTATGGTCTCAATTTTCTAAAAAGGGGATCGTCAGGATGTTAAATGCTACCGTCCCATCTCACTGCTGGACTCGCTGGGCAAGGTCGTTGGCAGGGTAGTCCTTGAGCGACTCCAGCAGTGGGCAGAGGAGGGAGGCATTATTTCTGACCTTCAGTTCGGATTTCGGGAGGGGTTTGGAACGGTAGAGCAGGCCCTCAATCTTAGCTTGATACTGGGCAAATACACCCAAGCAAAGAAGGACACAGTCTACATGGTGTACGTAGACCTGTCCGCTGCGTTTGATTGCGTTTCACACGCAAAACTCTGGATGGTTCTGAGACAAATGGGTGTGGATCCCCCTATTTTAGACTTCCTGAGGGAACTGTATTCTAAAGCGTCTGCCAGGGTGCGCTTCGGCACGAAGGGGGAGCTGACGGCATCTTTTGGAGTGGAGCGAAGAGTCAGGCAGGGGTGTGTTCTGGCCCCCTTTCTCTTCTCATTGTACACAAATGGCCTGGAGGAAGAGATGTTGAGGGGGGGTAAGGATCTCCCGAGGGTAAAACAGCGCCTGATTCCCACTCTGCTCTATGCAGATGATGCCTTCATTCTGGCACGTACTCCGCGCGAATTACAGAAATCCCTGAATAGGTACACGGACTTTATGGGTGAATTAGACCTACACGTAAATGTTAAAAAAACATTTGTCATGGTAGCGGGCAGTGGGAAAAACCGAGTAAAACACATCTATCGCCAAAATCAAAAACTTGAGTTAACGGCCCAGTACCCATACTTGGGAATCATGATTGACGAAAGGCTGAAGTGGAGGCCAGCAGTAGAAACAAGGTGTCATTTTTTAAAAGAGCCATAGTGGCCCTGATGAGCTTCTCTCAGAGACTGGGGAGGAGGGCCCCAGTGGAGCTATTAAAAATCTATAGTGCCAAGTGTCAGGCTATTGTACTGTATGGGGCGGGAGTCTGGGGACACGTAGACGTTAGTGCCCTCCAGGTGGCAGAAAACACTTTCCTCAGATTCCTTCTAGCAACACCAAGGCGTACCTCAATCTATGCATCCCACTTGGAACTTGGAATCCCTTATTTGGAGGATCTGTTAAAGATCCAGCCTTTATTGCTTTGGCGGCGCATCTGGACTTCTGACAAAAATGCGCTGACACAGGCAATCTTAGTAGACTCAATGGCTCTGGACCAATCGTCAAAAATAACTTGGCTTCGGTACATCAGAAACTTCCTCAAGGATCTTGGCTTGGAGAACCATTATCTTCAACCCGAAGGCATCATTGATATACCAAAGAAAGCATTGAAACAAATGGCCCTGAGACACTTAGAGTCCTTGAGGCTGACTTCTGAGTCGACAAAACCCTCGGTCCTTCATGCAAATTTGATTCAGGTTACATACTCCATCCAGCCGTATCTAACATTACAGACTAGTACGTATGATAGAATGTTACTGACAAGATTCAGATTGGACTTCTTTCATAGACTAGTAGCCATTCCCGAGAGAAATAGATGGGATCTAATTCTCCATGTTTGTCCCTGTGACGAGGAATCCACACAGGCCAATTTACACACAATTTTGTTTTGTAAATTCCATCATCCACACAGGAAATTTTGGCTTCTACCATTACTAAGGCGATGGGGACTTAGACAGTGTCGCCCTGCAATGCTACGCCTCCAACTGCTAGAATCGGAACTTGTCTGTTATCTTGTCCTTAATTTTCTAAAATGCGTAATGAAACATAGGAAAAATCTGTAAAACTAACGCCGGCTTTAGTCCCTGATGACGCAATGAAATAACTTGATGCTCTGTTTTAAACATATTAATTTGTTCTTGTCTGAATTTTATCCTGTAATATGATTTTTTATTTAATATGAAACTGTATTACCAATTGTTGCTTTTATGGTTTTCCAATGTGTAAAGCCGAATAAAGAAAGAATTATTATTAAAATAACTCAAACAATAAGATATCTGTGTTTGTTGTCGAAAAAAACCCAAAATAAAATGCAGCTAAATGCCGCTAAATTCCCAGATTTGTGCCGCTAAATTTCCTGATTTGTGCCGCTAAATTTACTAGTTCATGCAGCTATATCCTGGGGGGTCTGAAAATTGCCAGCGTAATGGTGCACACTTATAGACCTCTGAAGGATGAAAGGCTGACACTCTGGTGGACGTACAGCCTACCGAAGTATTGTACCAACTCCTGAGCCAAGTGGAATGGGTAGCTGTCTTGTTATGCCCTGAATACCTTGCCAATGACAAATGTTTCATTTCCAAAAAGGCTGACTCTGCCTGGCATTCTTCTGTGGTCGATACAACGAGTATCATTGAGGGGCTGATTAATAGCACCCGCTAAACAAACGCTTTGGGACAATTCACTTATGTGCAATACATGAAAGCTCATTATTAGGTTGTTACCTAACCTCGACCAGTGAAGAAGATTGTAATTAATGGCTCTCCCCAGCCACCAGCGTTTGCTGAAAACTAAAACTAGCCTCGCGCGCACACACACGCATTCATTGGTTCACATATATTAACATATCACCTTCTTCCCTCAATAGTCAGGAAAAGACAAGGTCACGCGTCGTCTAATGACTTGCGGGCCAAGCAATTCTTTGCTCAGTTGTCCGTGTCTAGGAGGCATGGGGAATCACTGTCCAAGCCTTTTAATCTCCATTTTAATTGCGGTGTCTGAAGAGTGGAAGTTTGCAGTTCACTATCCTCATATTAATTCCCTGTCAGCCTAATCGTCTCTGTTTAAGCCCCCTTGTTGGCACGGGTCCTTCCACGCGCTCTTCGCCGGTACCACATTATATAAGTGCGCTTGTGTGGACTTGCCCCTTTACACGTGTCCACCTCGGACTGTTTTTTTTCTTCATTATCAGTGATTAAAGTTTCCGTCTTCATTGCTCTGCAACATTTCCTCAGCTGGTCCTTTCTCTCAAATTCCAATCCCCTCCTCTCTTCAGACTCTGTCTTCATTCATCACTTCCGCTGACTCGTCCTACTGCTCAGTTTACAAATCTGCCCGCCCTGCTCCATGAATTAATGCAGGCGACCCAGCCTTTCAGCAATACTACCACCGCCGCCGCACACTCTCTTCCTCCAGTTGGGAAATAAATTACACCCAGTATTGGCGTGCAGTGGCCGTCCCGAGCCCCGGTGCCACTGAACCTGCTGCACCGAGGAAAGCTGCGGCCCTGAGAAGATCCACTGCTTGTTCTTTGCGATGTACTAAAAAGAGAGACACGAGGGGGAAGATTTCTTACAGTGTTATGTTATGTTATGTTAATATCTATTTCTAGAGCGTGCATACACCGTAGGAGAAGTGTGGCTCACGGTGTAGAGCAGGCAGACCCGGAAGCTGAGGTCAGACCCGGGACCAGGGTTCAATTCCCGACGCGGCAGGGTCTTGAGCTCAAATGTCCACGGACTCGATAATTCTCGCTTCGGTGCCTGCTCTAATCATGGGTTCTCACTCTGCAACTCTGGGCATTAAGCTTGCTTAATCTCCACAACGGCCCCCCTGCGGCGGGATGCCTGGCTTTCACCTTGGGGATGCCCTGTAGGGGCTATCTCACAGGGAAAAGCCAGGACGGGTTCCCAATGCAAGCGCCGGGAAACCTCCGGGTAGCTGTGCGCTCAATAAATGCAATAATAATAATAATAATAATAGGTTTCATGGCGCTATTTATAAGGACACAGAGCACAGAACTCTAAGCGTAGGCCTTCTTGAATAGCCACGTTTTCAGGGATTTCCTAAATGTCAGAAGACCATGTCAGTGTCTAATGGATGGCAGAAGGGAGTTCCAGAATGTGGCCGCCAGATAGTGAAAGCAGCTGCCTCCTTGACGTTTCTTCCTAAATAGGGGAATGGTTGCTAGGCGAAGGTGAGCAGATCGTAGGTTGCGCGGAGGTTTATAGTTGGTGACCAGATTGCTGAAGAATTTGGGGCCGTTGTCATGCAATGCCTTGAAAGTAATACATCCCACTTTAAAGGCTATCCTTTGAGCCACTGGCAACCAGTGGAGTTTTTCCAGCCCCGCTCTGATTGATTGCCACTTGGGTTGTTTCCAGATAAGTCTGGCCGCCTGGTTCTGGACAATCTGGAGGCGTTTTAGCAAACCTACTGGAAGGCCCAGGTAGAGGCCATTCGAAAAGTCCAGACGGGAGAGTACAAGGGCTATAACTACTTGGATAAGTGCTGACTGTGTTAGAAGGTGAGCAATTTTTCAGATTTTTCTAAGTTGGAAGAATCTGGAAGATACAACAGCTCCTACCTGTCCTTTTAGTGAAAGGTCTGCGCTAAGCGTGATCCCTAAGCTTTTAACCAAATGGGTCTTAGTAGGAGGAGATCCCTTGTCAGTGTTGCGTTATCTTTGTGTCACGCATGGTAATGCGAGGGCAGCGCGACACTATGTAAGGCCACATTGCGTGGCCCTGTGGTGCTTGGTTAATCAGGAGTATTGCATTCAGTTACTCTGGCGTTTCATGGGTGGGGAGTGGTTGCCCCCATGCATCCAACCGTGGATTTTGGCGCATTCTCAAATTTGCAATGAATGGTAGACCTGGGAAAATGCTATGCATTCCTAGGGGATGCATAACGAGGAGAAATATTTGTATTTCTCCTTGTTTCTTCCTATTTCTCTGTGTGCTGCAGAAGATACATACAAAGAAGGAAAAGCCTCAGAGGATTGTTTTTGTGCAGGAAGGTTTCCCTTCCTGCACAAAACAACCTGCCTACAACTCAGGTACCCTTGCACCACGGCGCAAGGATGCCTGCATTGGCGGTGCACCAGTGCCAGGAGAGGACAAGAATGCATCACAATGTTGTAAAATAGGGTGCATTCCTGCCCTATCTCTTTCACGCAGCACAGAAAGGTGTCTTGCTGCGTTGCATGAAAGTTTGTTAAATATGCACATAGATGAAAAGAAGGATGACTGACAGCAAGGAGAATTCAAAGCTTTCATGCTGTGTTTATTAATATTTTTTTAGGTCTGGTATTAGCCAAGAAATTTTGATTTTACTAAACTTATATGTATACTGTACTTATAGGGGCTTTCAAACAGCCCTTTCACCCATTGTGTCATATAAATTGTTCTTCCTCCCACTACAGCATACGGCATGTGGCTGTGGATTAGCCCACTTCAGCCATTGGCTAACTTCACTGTGAGTTATGCATTGAACCTTTTACACAAGGAACACATCCAAAAATAAAGTACTTCCTTCCCCTCAATGCTAGGGAGTACACAAAAACTATTACAACTCAATTAAATAATAAAAAATGACATTATGTACAACTATATTTACATAAACAATGCAAATTACTTTTTTTTAAAACATCACTTTTACTTTCTATGTTCTGTTCCACTATATTTTGACATCACAATATTTTTCACACAATATTTGTCTCTCATATATTTTTGAAGCAATATTTTGTGGAATGCCACCTGTTCTGTATGGAAGTAAAACTTGCACTATTGCTGCCCTATGTCCAGATGTCCTGTAACGGAAAAAGGTTATGCTGCTGTCCTACTAAAACCTGTCCTCTGAAAGAGAGAAGCTTGCACTATTTCTGCCCAAGGTGTACCTGATTTATATTTGGGGAATGTTTCAACTGCTGTTGTCTCATGTTGTGTAAAAACAAAAGGATATATTGAATGTACTTGATCGTCTTGTTTTTAATATTGAGGTAAGCAGACACCAGTAATTACAATTTTAGCTTATCCACTCAAATATTTTAACATAGGTTTACTGGAATAATAAAGCGAGAACATACATGTTGACATAAGTGACAACATTTCACCTAAACTAGGGTACTCCAAGCTAGGAGACATGGAAACCAGCAAGCAGTAATACTCTCGGATGATTTCCAGTGCTAGATGTGGAACTCCTTTATGAATCATATTTAGTGGTACGGATTGAGGGTGAGGGGACTGGGCGAGGTAAAGAAAAAGAAAATTAAACGTACCTCCTCACCACACCACTCCTCTGTCCCCCCTCAACTCCGGCCGGAACAGGATGCACACCCAGGCTCCCTAAGCCAATCACAATGTTGCAATGTAGTATTTTGATTGGTCTGAGCACCGTGGTTTGGCTCTCAGACAGGGATTGGGGCCTGAGCATGTTTCCCACCAAGGTTGTAATGCAGTCTGGGTGGAGAAAATGAAAAGTGTGCATGACTGTTTGGCCGGCCCAAGACAGCCGGCCAAACATTCATGTGCACTAAGAGAGTGCCGACCACTCCTCCCCCAGCTCCTCTGTCAGTAGCGTAGACTCGCCCTTCCCACAAAGCTGCCACTGAGCATATTACAATAGGTCAGTGAAGGTTTGTCATCCCTTATGAGTACATACATGTACAGTAACTTGATAAGAGGTATGGCTGTTTCTTAAAGGAGTTTTGTATGTCTTGTATGTTAATGTCTGTTTAAGTAGAAACTGTCCACTCCACTCACTCCCAATTTAGTGTGTTAGCTACATGTGTTTTACCTGTCGTGTATATGTGAAAGAATCATGCGATGTTCCTACCACTACTGTCAGCTGGCATTTGCTTATACTTTATTTTACAGAAGGCTGTGCTACTACTGTCCATATTGTACCTTTGTTGTGTTGTGAAGCTCTTTACAAAAGACTAACGATTTGCCTTGTCAATGCTTATTTTAATGCATGATGTGAAGAAAAGCATGAACCCCCACAAAGTGTGAGCACAATTAACTTTTTGCTTTACATTTAAATCAAGGAGTTTTTGATAAGGACTATAACACTTTTAATGACACGTGGCTGCATGGGCTGGAAAACACGTTTCACCAGCTCTTCCATTTTAGCCACCATCAATTGCATTGGGGAGTTTTGAATCCAAAGCGCCACTTGGCATACTCGAAAAACTAAAGAAGTAGTTCCTGTTTTTTTTTCTTGTCGACTAAGATAATCTTTCAAATACAAATGCAAGTGTCTCCCTACAGATTAGCTAACAGTAACACCGCTTCGAATAATAAATGGAATGTTCAAAAATGCATTATTTACCAGAACAATGCAAGCAACAGCCATTCACCCTGTCCTTAGTGACACATTAAAAAGAAAAAACATTATGCAAATTTCAAATCTTTATTTCGATCGATTGACCATAAAAGATATACAACAACAATCATTTAAAATTTTAAAAACAAATATTAAGACAAGGGTGACAATGTATCAAAACGAGGGATTTTCAGGGGTCTCCTGCCATCTTTACGTATCGGGTTCTGGCATACCACATTGCTGTTAAAAATTTAGCCAGGGCGAACACCGTTGGCGGGGATAAGTCTGTCTTTAAAACTCTGAAGGCAGGGAGGAAAGTTCTGAATCCCAGATTTCTGAGCAGTGGGACCATCCAGTATCGTCTGCTTTTATGGTAGGCTGGACAGAAGAAGATGACATGTACTTCATTCTCTTTAGTATGGGCACAAGCAGGGCACAACTCAGTAGACGACTGTTCAGCCCACGCTTTAGTGAAAGTCTTTAAAGGGAGATTCCCATACCTCCATTGCAGGAAAAGTTTCCTTGTTAAAGCAGGAGCCATTACATCCAAGACGCTTTCAAAGTTTTATGAGTCTTTAATTACGATAAAGCAATGTGTCAGAGAACCCTCTCGGGCACTGGTCAGGACTCGGGTAAGCATTTTTTCATAGTATACTCTGGAGAGCGCTTTCCTTGGAATCCTGGTGCTTGTGCTTTCTGGGTATGACCACAGTTCTGGTATTCCAAGGGTCTCACATGTTGTCCTAATGTAATTTAGCCAAGGTATCTTGGTAGCGTTGGGTAAAGTTAAAAATTCCTGCAACTCAGATCGATAAGAGGTGAGGTCCTGGCTGCTCCAAATGCGACGCCAAAATGTTAGGGGTTTGAGCCCTAGTTCTTCTGTGATGGGCCTCAGAGCCAAGTCCAGTCTCAGGGGCAGGAGTGGAGTACTTGGTGGCAGGGCAGTCAGCTGCCTTATGAATTTATTTTCCGTCACCTGTAGGTTAGAAGATGACATATGACCCCACATCTCTCCCCCGTAGATTGCACCACCCCGCGCCTGCATTTTATAAATTTGGATAGCGGGGGTCAGGGGGCGGAAAGTTGACTTGGACGCAATTCTCATGATGCCCCCCACCTTCTGGGCCAACTTCATATTGGCTTTGATCTGGTGAGCCCCCCACGTCAGGTTTTGATTTAACGTTATCCCTAAATACTCTATGGTGTATACCCTTTCCAGACGCACTGAACCAAGTAGGGGATTTGGACGCTTTTGAAACTTGGGATTTAGGATCATAAATTTGGTTTTTTGGGGGTTAATTTCGAGGCCCCTTTCTGTGCAGAAGTCCTGGAAGCCATCAAGCACTCTCTGTAAGCCCATCAGAGTTTTAGATAGCAGCAGGGTGTCGTCCGCAAACATAATAGCGGGCACCTGCTGCCAGTCAGTTTTGGGGTGTCGGTATTGGCGATCCCGGTCAGATGTGAGATTACCCCGTTCACAAAGAGGCAGAACAGGGTAGGTGCAAGCACACAACCCTGCCTCACCCCTCTGCGAACGGGGAATCTTTCAGTTAGTTTCCCACTTCTCCCACATCTGACCCTTGCGAAGTTGTTATGGTGTAATTTGATCAGAATTGCAAGGATGTCTTTCGGGACGCCTAGTTCTATCATTACCTCCCACAATTTTGCTCTTGGCACTAAGTCGAAGGCGGCACGCAGGTCCACAAAGACCGTGTATAGGGTGTCGTCCTCGATAAGCGCCCTCCTCCAATATATGAGATTTAATCTAAATACTTGGTCAATTGTGGAGACACCCCTCCTGAATCCTGCCTGGTACGGGCTGAGAATGTCTGTTTCCTCCAGCCAATTCTGCAAGCGATTCAGTATTAATCTACCAAAAAGCTTCTGCGAGACATCAATGAGGCTTATGGGGCGATAGTTGGCTGGGAGCAGAGGGGATCCCTTTTTAAATATTGGGACCACCTCTGTGCCCAGCCAAGTATCTGGAACCTCCATACCCCCAAGAACCGCATTAAATATCAACAATAGATACGGTGCCCATATCTCTGGTTCCTGCTTAAAAAGGTCTCCAGGGACCCCATCCAACCCCGGTGCTTTCCTTCCTGCCAGCCCCGCAATTGCGGCGCGGACTTCTTTTTCCGTGAAAGGTTCACCCTCCTGACTAGTCATAGTGATGCAATTAAGATTGGTTTGGGACATACCCTCCATTGAGTATAGGGATTGATAATGCTCCTGCCATAGGCCAGGGGCAATATTGGGTTCAATAGCAGAGGGGAGATCCTCTGACCTGTGGTTAACCAATCGCCAGAATTTACGTGAGTCTTTATTGGCTAATACCCCATACAGATCTTCCCAATGCTTTTAGTCCCATTCGGCCTTGGCGTTTTCCAACAGTGTCCTATAGGCCCGTCTTTTCCCTTGTATTATCTCACGGCATCCGTGCGCCTTTATTGCAGATAAGAGTTCTCGTTTTGATTCCCGGCATGCAGCATTATACCAGGATTTTTTGTTTAACGCACTGGTTTTGGCTGGTGTTTTTGAGAATAGGTCTAACTCTAATGTGTTTATTAGTTCTTTATGGATTTGTCCCAATAATTCTATATTCCCTCGGTCATCTAATTTATCGGCAAGACCAAATGCCTTTTCAAGTACTGGAGTAATTCTGGCGTAAAGCCTGGATAGCTTTAAGTCGTTTGTTGCCAGCTTCCCCCACCTCACTCTCCTCCTGTTATTCTCTAAGAGTAGCCCAATGGTCGCTCGCATTTTCATTATTCAGACCCGTGTCCTCTATGCCTGGAATGGCATATTCGAGTATAAGGGCGTTGTGGTCGCTGTCCTCTCTGCTTAGTACCCTGAAATCAATTATTCGTGTCCAGTATGATAATTGAACTAGAATATAATCGAGTCTGGATTCGCTGCCTGGTTTGTTAAAAGTGCATTTACTGGGGTTGTCTGATTTTGTACGCCCATTGCATGCTCTTAGACCGTAGTTAAGGGTCAGTGCATTTATCTGTAATGCAAGGGGTGTCCAGGCTCTTGGTGGGGGAGCCACCGTGTCTGGTATCAGGCAACTAGCGTCCTCCTCTAAGGAAGGTCCATCCAGCAGGCCAGGGAGTGGCTCGTAGTGGGAATTGAGGTCTCCCGCTACCAACTGTGGGAGATCCCTTGGGATATCACTCAGAAAAGCTGAGAGATCTTCAATCGTTTTCTATTCCCCTGATATAGGCACGGGTCTCGAGTAAACATTTATGACCAACAACTTAACCAGATTTGGCCATTCTAGGAGGACGGGTAATATATCCTCAGAATCCTCGGCTAAACACCTAGCCTTACAGCGCAGGTGGGAGGCAATCAGAGTTGCCAACCCTCCTGACGGACGTCCCCTTCCCCCCCATTTTGCTTTTTTTGAAAAGACTTCAAAACCTAGGCACGTAAACTCCTCTCTTGCCCAGGTTTCCTGAAAAAGGCAAATTCCTTTTGAGCTAATAAGTGACAGCCAGTCAGGACATTCGATTTTGTTACCGATACCGGCTATATTCCATGAAATTATGTTAAGCGCAGCAGGTCTTGGAGGTAGTAGCTCGGTATTAGACAGGTTGTTCTCTGTAGGGGCGAGAATGGAATTTGCCATTAAGGTTTGTGGCAGTTCTCCTTGTTCAACCTCTAAATTGGTAATATTATCCCCTACATCAGCTGTACGACTAGCGTGATCTTGGGAGTAGTTAAGTGTGTCGGGAGTAGTTTTTAATTGTATTTGTAGCTGGGATTGGTCCCCGGTGGTAGGTCTATCCTCACCATGATTTGTTATAGCAAGCTGGTCCACCACCAGGGCGTTGCAGTCAACCAGTCAATCAACCATTTCCAGGCTGCTGTACCTGTTCGAAGTTGGAAAGTAGGCTGGGTGATGCAATCTATGTGGGCCAGGGACTCCTCTCGGTCTACCACCCCATCCCCCTCTCCTTCTGGTGCTATACTCCCAACCCTCCCCCTCTCCATATGACAGTGGGTATTCAGGGAGCGTGTTCCTATGGTAATGAGGCTCCCTCCTTTCTACACTGTTGCTCTCCCACTCTCCCAATAACTCCTGATGGGGCCCCCATCTAGGATCTTCTGATAGATAGATACTTGATGGGTAGAAGAACGAGAGGGGGAGAGCCTGAATTAAGTTCCCTTTGTCGTCCGGGGCCCAATTGCAGATGTACGAGGCTGTCCTTGGTTCCCTAAAACTGACCACGATGCAATCACCCCTGATTGTCTTTCTCAGGTTACCCACCCAAGCGACGCGTCTCACCATGAGTACATCGCTAGTTGTTCCTTGCGGGAGGGGTCTGTATATGGACAGCCAATTAATAACTTTATTTTTGAGAGAGGCTGTCGTCTCAATGGAATTGGGAGATAGTTCAGGCACTCCCGCCAAGATCACTGTGTAGGGGGACGCCTCCGGTGGTAAATTTACGGGTTTGGTTTTCAGAGAGTTAGTCTGGGTGTTGTCTGAGGGCCTCGTAACACTCTTAGCTTTATCTGGGGGGTTAGGCTTATCTGTGGGTTTGGTAGTTGTGTTTAAAGTAGGGGTGGGCGGCCAGCTACGCTCCGTCTGCGGAGTGTGCGTAGTGCCGCCTACTCCGCATTTTGCGGAGCTGGCGGAGCCAGGCGGCACTCCGCAGACGGAGCGTAGCTGGCCGCCACCCGCCTCCCTCCCGCCCTCCCTAAATACTTTGAAATAAAGAAATGAAATAATTTAAAAAGCACTTACCTTGCCGCCGCTGCCCGCCGCGTCCCCGGGGCTCACTTACTTCCGTCTTCCGTCTTCCGTACTAATGCGCATGCGCGGGCGGCCGCGCATGCGCATTTTCACGAGAAAATGCGCATGCGCGGCCGCCCGCGCATGCGCATTAGTACGGAAGACGGAAGATCGCGAGCCCCGGGGACGCGGCGGGCAGCGGCGGCAAGGTAAGTGCTTTTAAATTATTTGAATCTTTTATTTCAAAGTATTTAGGGAGGGCGGGAGGGAGGCGGGTGGCGGGGCTGGCGGCCAGTGGTGTTTGCGGAGTGGGGCTACGCGGAGTGCGGAGGTGGGCGTAGTTTCTCGCCCACTTCGCGTAGCTCCGCGAAGCCCCACTCCGCGAACTCCGCCCAGGGTTAGTTTAAAGGCGTAGGTGTTGGTGTCTGAATTTGTATGGGTGATTGAATTTGTGTGGGTGGTATAGTTTTACTTACACTAGCAGGGGTTTGCATCGTCTTATTTTGGTTGGATTTAGATTTTATATTTTGCGAAGTGGGTAGACCAGTTTTCTTCATCAGAATTGTGTGATCTGTACTCTTTTTAGGCATACTATCTGACCCTACTTTGGTGCCCTTGGTTTCAGACTTAAGACTGTCTGCCAGCTGGACTGTTGATTTTTCAATATTGACCAGCCTTGCTTCTATCTTTATCAGTCGGGCTTCCAAGGGGCTTAGGAGTGACCTAATAAGTGAGCCTATATCTGCGAGAGTAATGTCCTCATTTGTGGAGTCTATGGAAATATCAGTGGGGTAAAAGGGGGTGTCTGCAGGTCGAGTGGCGTTTTTTTGAGCGTTCATGATATTGATAGGTGGTTGCCCCAGAATGTTGCCGCCAGAGGTACCAGCGACATCCACAGGTTTAGGCTCTGATGTTTTTAGCTTGCTATCGCCTTTGGTTTGCCCCCCTTTCTTCTTTTTTTGAATAGCTCCCTCCCATGCCCCCCTCTGTAGGTCTGGGGTATTCTCGCTAGTGCATGGGGTAACCAGATCCTTACTAGAGGTTGGGAGTGGGACAGATGATATGTGAGTCGTCGGTAAGGTCATGAGGCTCATATCCTCAAGGTCCTTTAAGCCCTCCATAGTGAGGTCTGGATTGGAAACAGAGTGGTTTATCTCTGAACCCTTCTGAGTAGTACTATGAGGTTCTGGCCTTCCTTCGGGAGTTTTAGCCAGAGCCATTGGCCCCATTGATGATCTCCTCACCCAGTCAATCTCTTGGGAGATGCGTCTTTCTAACACAGAGATTTCGTCTATCAACAGTGAGCCAGCTTTGACAAAATAGTTATCAATAGTACCTTTGGGACTCCTACTCCGGCCAGTGCGGATTTGCTTCTTGTTTCCCTGGTGGTCATCGTGAAATCTCGGTGGGCCAAGTCCGTTGGAAATGAGGCGATGGTGTGGGGCCGGCCAGGGGGGATGGCCCGGGCCCGGTCTCTCCGGTCCTCGAACGGCCTCAAACGGCCCGCCCTTGGCCCTGGCTTCGCTCCGCGCTTTGCCCTGCTCGCGTCCCGCTTGCGCGTCCGGCGCTATCTGTATAATACGGGAGGTGGGCAGGAAGAGGACCAGCTGTGGCGAGTCTCGAGACGCAACGCCCGCTGGTCCTCGCAGTCCCGCAGGGGTTAGGCGTCGCTGCAAGGCTCCTCTCGCTGCTCTCAGGAGTCCTTTGCTGTTCCGGTATGCTCGAGCGGCTCCCGAGAAGCGGGGGCCGCGAGAAGTAGGCAGAGTCAATGGGGAATTCGGATAGAAAACAAGCAGGCAAGAAGTCAGCACACACAACACCCGAGCCCTCTGCAGATTTATCAGAGCGGGAGGGGGGCGGGAAGAGGACCAGCTGTGGCAAGTCTCCAGACGCAACGCCCGCTGGTCCTCGCAGTCCCGCAGGGGTTAGGCGTCGCTGCAAGGCTCCTCTCGCTGATCTCAGGAGTCCTTTGCTGTTCCGGTATGCTCGAGTGGCACCCGAGAAGCGGGGGGCCGCGAGAAGTAGGCAGAGTCAATGGGGAATTCAGCCATAAAACAAGCAGGCAAGAAGTCAGCATTATGCTGTTGCCTCTCTTCCTGAGCCCATACTCCGGCTAGAGATTGGTGTGATTTAGGTGGAGCATCTGTAACATGAATGGGATGTACCCTGCCTTGAAAAGGTGCAGCACGTACTGTTGATGCTGCCCCACCAGGGGTGTAACACAGGCCCACATCCCCTGCGGTGCGGGGTGGCCTTCAAGCTGCAGGGGGCCCCCTCAGCACAGTACTCAGGCCTGAGCGCTCTGGATTAGATCCAGAGCGGGGCTCCTCCGTGTACATTGCAGGGGGGTCCCTTAAACTTTAGTTACACCACTGTGCCCCACAAGGGCCGCCAGTTATGTTGAGTTACCAAAACCCACGCAATAGCTGAAGTGACATCACATGCCCATTGACCCCACTCATGGTATTACAGTAAGTGGCATCATATGACCTTTGGCCATAGTATCATCAGAGCTCAGCGATGATCGCAGATATTTCACCCTGGTGAGATTTCATGAAATTACATCAGCGAAGGGAAATATAAAACAAGAATGGAGGAAAATCAAAAAAATCATACTAAATTAGGTAAAACTGTATTTTTGTCACCTGTTTCAAATTAACTAGGCCTATATATCTAGGCGGCAACCACAAAATTCAGGCATAGGACAATCATAAACTAAGGTACAGACAACATAGGCCTGCTACAATTACCATAATCCTAAAAAGCTTTAAGTGCTCAGGCACTATCTTAATGTCCAGGCAAAGTGAAAGGTTTCTAAACAAAACCATCCTTTTGTTTAGGAGCAACCATAATATGCAAATACATATCAGCAAAAGCCCAGGCAGAATCTCCACATTCCAATACAAAATCATTATATGCCCAGCCAGGCAAAACACCATACACCCAGTGCTGTCTCAAAAGAGCATAATCATTGGAGGCTGACCCTGCTTTGAACACTTATACATGCTGTCTCTATCAAAAAGTATGACATGTACAGTTCATATGGACACCTCCAAGTCACAAAAGATCCCTATCACACGCAGAGTCCTCCAGGGTTTCATACTGTCTCCTGTTATCTTCAACCTTGACACGGAACCACTTGGTGCTCTACTCACACATAAAAGCTTCAACGAGCAACAATATGCCAATGCAACACAACTCTGCTAGAAAGTGTCCTATGATTCAGACATACAACACCTCAAACACTGCTTGCACATCCTTCAAACCTGGATGTCCAGTGCTTACCTGAAGCTCAACCCAACCCAGACAGAATTCCTATTATTTGCCAAGAACAACAGACAACATACAGTGGAAACCTGGCTCAATGACATAAACTGTGACTGTGTCAAACCCTAACTCACACCGCATGCCAAATCACTTGAATTCCACGCAGACACCAACCTCTCCCTCAGGGAACACATTGCCAAAATAATAAAGATAGCCTGGTAACAGCTGTATCTTGTAAAGAAAGTTAAACTGTTTCTTTCAGACACAGATTTGGATCTGCCGTTCAAGCTCTTTTACGGTTGCATCTGGATAGTGGTAATGCCCTACTCCATGGCCTTCCAGACTCCACACTGGAACCCCTTAAGGACATCCTACATGACTGCCACAGCATGTCTCATCCAGGGCCAGAAGAAATATGATCACATCACCCCCATACTGATGGAACTCCATTGGCTCTTCTTGTGAACCAACACCATCGTCAAACACCGCTGCATATTTTACAAAGCCAGTATCACCAGCACCCTACGTATCTTACAGACAGACTCATCATCTGTGGTGGTTCTCTGCACCCCCACAGCTAAGAGATGATCCAGTTGTAGATTAAAGAAGTTTAAAAAGGAAAGCAAAAAGACAACATGCCTTTTCCAACTATGCACTCAGGATCTGGAACAACATACCCATATCCATTAGGAACACCACAACGCTCCTCCAATTAAAGATATAGCTGAAGAGTCACCTCTTTACAGAACACTACATGACAATGCATTAATCGTCCACAACTCAGCTTCCTCTTCTATTATTCATTGATTTTAAGATTGCCTTTGTCCATTTACAGCACTTTACTGTCTTTAAGCTAAGTTTGGGCTATAGAAATACCATATACATACAAACATACATACATATATACATACATACATAACCACTCTGCACACAGACTGCACAGACCTAAACTCAGGCACAAATAAGGGCACCAAAAACGTACTCTCAGCTCACAAACAATTTCAAGTCTTTTTTCCTTCCCCATCACAACCAACTGTGTGTCAAGTAAGCATGCTTAGATTTGTGTTGAATAAACCAGGTCTGTGATTGCTAACAAATGATTGGTTTATTTTATATACAGCAGGAATAGCCAACATAGATCCAGGAGAACTAGATCCATGCCATATCTTTAGGTAAAGCACTATCTAGCTAAATGAGTTAGATGAGTTGGATTTAAATCAAGACCATACATTTTTAATGTGGACATCCCGCAAGTCTGGCATAGATCCCACCATCCCGAACCTATGCTTGACACCTATGATATACATGAATTATGTTAGTCATCTATGAAATGAACACCACAAACTGTATTGCCTCTTGGTGCTTTAATAGGTGTTACCCAATACATCACATTTTTGTTTTAAATCTGGGCACCTAGCCACATCTTATCTGTGCACACTATCTGTACACCGAACCCTGTCTCATATGTGCACCTAAACGTATCTCTCCTTTGTACACCTACCTCTGTAGCATTTCTATTCACTAAGCAACATTTCAACTGTATACACATATTTTCCACACCTATTATGTATGTGAGTAGATCGCACTCTCATATTGTGAGAACCTATAACCCTCCTCACACATGTACACTTTGCCCTTTTTAACATATACAACTAGACTTCCATCACCTGCATAGACATAGCATCTATTGCCAGAGTCCACCTAACCCTCATATGTGTGTTGCTGGCACAATCTATTCTGTGTTCATTTAGCCTCTCACCTGCTTTCACAGAGCCACCCCAGCTATTAGAATTAAATTGTACAACTTTAGATGTCTGGGAATATCCAGCCCATCTTTGTTATGAAAGATGTAGCCTGAATCCCTCTAAGACCAATTAACCCCACTCTCACCTATGTGCACATCGTTTTTTCTCACCTCTGTTAACCTAAGTTAAGTTAAGTTAAGACGCTTATATAGAGAGGCAGCTACCCACTCGGGGTATCTTGGCACTTTGTCAACAGGCAAGAGTGCTCCCGGCCCAGCTAACTCAGAACATCCACATCTTCAACTATCTTTGAAAGGTGGTCTATGAGGAGTAGAATCTCAGATGTTCCTTAAAGCATTCCAGAGTTGTAGGCTGAGGTAAGCAAAGAAGCGACCTTCAATGCAAGTTTTTTGATCCTGGGAACAGTGCACAGGGAGAGGTTGCTAGAGAGCAGATGACAAGCAGGCTGATGCAGTATTATCAGGCTAATGATGTGGAGGGGGCAACCGCTGCCCTTGCTTTGAAAACGTATCAAAGAGCCTTAAATTGGATATGTTTCTCCACCCGTAGCCAGTGAAGCTCACAGAGCAGAGGAGTAGCAGAAGCATGTTTTGGCAGTATGTAAATCAGTTTGGCAGCCGCATTCTGCACCACCTGCACATGTCTTATGGAGGTTTTGTCGACACCCAAGTAAAAGATGTTGCCATTATCCAGGCAGGACAGAATAAGTGCATGGAGGGATATTCTTTGAGCAGATATGGGAAGAATCCAGATGAATTTCCAAGCCCATTTCAAGGCAGCAAAGCAGGCCACAGACACCTTTTCCACCTGAGGCTTCAACGAAAGCTTGAAGTCCACTAAAAGCCAAGATTCTTAACATTGATGACAAGGACAGGAATATTGCCCAAAACATGTGAGTTGTTGTGCATCCAAGATGCTACAAGAGCCAAACAGGAGTTCAGTTATGCTTAGTTGTGATCCTGATTGGATGATAAAGAAAAGATGATTTGAGTATCATCCGTTTAGGAGAATAACGTAAGACCACAGCATTCCACCAGTCAAGGAGCGAACATGGATGTTGAAAAGTGCCTTGCTTAGGGCCGATCCCTGCGAGACCCCAGAAGTAAATGCATGACACTTGGAAGAGCCGCTGCCCGAGGAAACCTGAAAGGTTTGGTCCTTTAAGAAAGAGGATAGCCAGGTAAGTGCAGTTCCCTGGAGCACTTGTTGTGCCAGCCTCAGAATGATTGTATCATGGGACACAGTATTGAAGGCAGCGCTGATATCAAGTAAAATCAGCGCTGCCATCTTGGCCTCATTTAGGAGCCACCTAATATGTTCTGTTACCCCGAGGAGAGTGGACTCGGTGCTGTACCCAGCTCAGAACCCTGACTGAGAGTCATGTAAAAAAAACTTTGTGACTCTACTGAAAGCGGAAAGTTGTTTTCAAACATGCTTTTCTATGATTTTTGCCATAATGGGGAACTGCAAGATAGGTCTATAATTGGATCAGATGGAAGGCCCCAAGTTAGGTCTCTTTATAAGGAGAAGGATTGTGGCATTTTTCCATGACAAGAAATAACTCCCTCCTGTATTGAACAGCTGAGGAGCCTTACCATAGGAAGCATGGTGTCAGGGTCCAGTAGGCACAGTTTGACAGGAGGAAGAGGATCTTTAGGAGAGCGTATGGCTCTGGCGGGTTGGTGTCAGTACAACGCGGATTTTTACAACACATTCCGTTACAACGGAATTTTTACAACGCAGGATCCATTACATCGGATACCATTACAACGCATGGCATTACATAGCAGATGCTATTACAACGCATGGCATTACATCGTAAGTATAGGTAAGTATACCTTTTTTAAAAAAATGTTATTAAGTTAATTTAATTAATTTAATTTAATTAATTTAATTAAAATACATTTTAAAATAGCCATTAATTTAATTTAATAAAATAATATCTATTTAATAAATGTAATTTTAATAAAAAATGGAAAAAATTTAATTTAATTAAAATAATGAAATTAATTTAATGTACATATTTTTATAATTGAAATTAAATTAAATTAATTGAAATAATTTATTTAATTTAAGTAATTTAATTTAAAAATTTAATTAATGTAATAAAATTAATTTAATTTATTAAATATATTTTAATTAATTTAAATATGGTAAATATAATTTAATTATCCCAAAACACAAACCTACCCCTGAACCCTACAATACCCCTGTACCCCAAAACCCAAACCCTGCCCTAAAACCTAAAAACACCCCTGTACCCCAAAACCCAAACCCTGCCCTAAAACCTAAAAACACCCCTGTACCCCAAAACCCAAACCCTGCCCTAAAACCTAAAAACACCCCTGTACCCCAAAACCCAAAACCCTGCCCTAAAACCTAAAAACACCCCTGTACCCCAAAACCCAAACCCTGCCCTAAAACCTAAAAACACCCCTGTACCCCAAAACCCTGCCCTAAAACCTAAAAACACCCCTGTACCCCAAAACCCAAAACCCTGCCCTAAAACCTAAAAACACCCCTGTACCCCAAAACCCAAACCCTACCCTAAAACCTAAAAGCACCCCTGTACCCCAAAACCCAAACCCTGCCCTAAAACCTAAAAACACCCCTGTACCCCAAAACCCAAACCCTACCCTAAAACCTAAAAACACCCCTGTACCCCAAAACCCAAACCCTGCCCTAAAACCTAAAAACACCCCTGTACCCCAAAACCCAAACCCTGCCCTAAAACCTAAAAACACCCCTGTACCCCAAAACCCAAACCCTGCCCTAAAACCTAAAAACACCCCTGTACCCCAAAACCCAAACCCTGCCCTAAAACCTAAAAACACCCATGTACCCCAAAACCCAAACCCTGCCCTAAAACCTAAAAACACCCCTGTACCCCAAAACCCAAACACCCCAAAACATATACCTCAGTACCCCAAAACATATACTCCTATACTCATACTTAATTAAAAAATTACTTAAATCAATATATTTAATTTATAATATTTAAAAACATAAATAAATATTTGTATTTATAATTAATAATAAATAAATCAATTATATAATATTAAATAACATTTAAAAAAATTATATACTTACCAATACTTACGATGTAATGGTATGCGTTGTAATAGCATCTGCTATGTAATGCCATGCGTTGTAATGGCATCCGATGTAATGGATCCTGCGTTGTAATAGCTGCGTTGTAACAGCATTACGACATAAAAGTTGCGTTGTAAGTGTAACATACCGGCTCTGGCATATGGCTTGTGCCAGGGATACAAAAAAAGGCATTTCCAAAGCATCACAAGTATCTAGTGCCTGGTGGGTATTATTTGTGGTTAAGTCCACAGAAGCAGAAGGTGAGGAATAATTGAAGAGCTTAGAAGGTTCCCCTCATGTCTCCTTCATGGAATGTTGAATATTCTATACTTTGCTCAAAAAGAAGAGTGCTAATTCCTTATATTGACTCTGGGACAAATAAGACACAGGCAATCCTACTGGGGTTAGACAGGTTATAAACTATTCTGAAAAGCGCCTTGTGGCAATTATGTGCCAAAGTGACCTGATCTGAGTAAAAAGTATCATGATCCACCATGACCTAACCTCCTGACACATTCAGGCCTTTAGCCCATCTTATCTTCATATTGCCCCCCAACCTGTATACAACAATCCCTCTTCTTTCTATCATTTGCAGCTTGCCCACCTTACTTTCTAGTCTCTATGTTACTATCACACAAGTTCTAGCAGGCAGGACTTTTGCAAAACTAAAAAAGTATACATAGGATGACTGCCACACTATATGCCCCATGATGGCATCCAGCATGACCCTGACCCAGTCCCAATTTGTGGATCCCCAGGTACTTGTTTTCTTTTCTTATACCTGTAGTGACACTGAGGAATCAGGATAGAAAGCATGCCAATAGAGTATTATAGGCAATTGGGCAAAGCGATTATAAGGGTTAACCAATGTTTATACCCCTATGATTCCAATTACAAATTGTAAGTTGCTGGTAGTGTGTAAATTCCACACCTGTAATAAATGGTACCATGTGGTTACACCCAACCAGTACTGTGGAACTACGAGTTAAATCCCTCTGAATGGGCAATAACTTTGCAGATCCAGAATTTCTAAGTAGATTTCAGCATAGTGTTTCCTCTTCCGAGGGTTTAATGTGTCCATTTACTGCTTGCTGTGACCAGGTGATCAATGTTTGCTGGAGGCTGATGCAACAGCAAGGAGGAGGCAGGAGGGTTGGCAGGGAAGAGGAAGAAGGCTCATGGTGGGGAGGAACATTGCACTCTCTCACCTTTCTGTAAATGGAGTCTGGGTGGGACCTTGGCACATGACCTGGCTGCTGTTGCAGCCTAAGCCTAAGGCAACTTTACTTGACAATTTTCCCAGACAATTTTCCCAGATGGTAAACTCAGGTCCATTGTTCCATCTCTTGGAAAACTGGATGCATTAACACAGGTTAGTCCAAAATAATATCAACATGATTTTCTGTTCTGCCTAACTTGAATTTGTGGCATATATATATGCAGCTATGCGATTCACTGGACTCTAATGGACTCTAAACAGATCTCTGGATGGATGCTGTAACTGTAGCGGTGTTCTGGAGGTGTTGAAGCATGGAAGAGTTTGACATAAAGAACATTTAAGATTATGGGATAAAGTCTTGGACTTTGAGACATGTGACACCTAACATAAAACGTTAAGTGTGGAAACATTATAAGCATAAACAAACTCAAAACGTGGAATTCCTGCAGAAAATTGAACTCCATAGTGCATGAAGCATACCCATTAATTAGAGCACATTACACTTATACTTCAGTATGAAGTGCTACAAAATAAAAATGCATTATCATATGCTGACTCCTTGCTAAAAACAGTACATTCTCATTGGTGTGATGGCTTCTCTAAATCAAATTGAGCTGAGGACGTACACCAGGCACCACACTACAGACCCACTTGTTAAATCCTGAACGATACCAGTGTGAGGACAGTTGGGTGGAACACAAGAACGTTTGAGGAATTAAAGTCTGCAGGGACTTGGACTCCAACTATGTGGAAGTCTGTGTTCAGAACTAAGCATCTCCAATGCAAAGATGATGTTGTAAGGATTTTTTTAATTTGGCATCTGCCATTGAACACACGGTTAAAACTGGTGCTACACTGCTGTGGTGACTTAGAGACCAGCTTCAACTTGCTAAAGCATGTTCCCATCCCACTACGCCAAAATGTGCTTGCTCCCTACTGCCACCCCCTACCCTCCTTCTGCTATTGATTCTCTGTCCTTCCACCCACCTCCTGCCATCCTTGGTATTGCCACAACCACCTTCCCTCTCGTAGTTTGCATATCCCATCCTCCTCTTGCTGTTTCTCTTTTTGTACCCCATCTCACCCCCTCCCTCCCTGTCCCATTATGCCCCCCCCAAAAAGCATTGAATGAACCAAATAGCTCCTGCATACATGAGAGCAGTTTGGCTTTATCAATGTTTTTAAGCCATTTTGTACACCAGCATTGCTGCAATGCCACATCGCTGACAGTAAAAAAATAAAGCTATGGTACAGTCACCATTGAGCACATCATAGTGTCACCATTGAGCCATAGTGCTTCTTTTTTAACTTTCAACAGCGTTTACCTGGGAACCAAGTTTACCTGGGTACCTTGCCTGCCGCTTAACTGTGCCTCCAGTTTCTGATTGTTCCAGCCTGATCCAGTTGATGTCGTTTGACGAAGTGACACTACAGCTGGCCAATTTTTTTCACCCCAGTTTCCCTGCACACTAGTCTTTCCCCCAACAGAAGCCCCACCAACCTCTTGGCCTATTTAATGCACACCGCAGAAAGTCTGCACCACGGATGTGCCAAAGGCAAGCCCGTTTGCACCTGTCAATGCCTGGACCATGCCCAGGACCGTGACCCTAGGCTTTCCCGTCCCTGCAGATACACCATTGCAGAGCTCTACATCCTTAAAAAGATTATCTGCAGAGCTCTACATCCTTAACCCCGGATGCTGCAACAAACACTGCCACTGCACATACACACTCTCCTCGGTAGGACCTTTTACCTTCACCCACTGCCACTTCACCTGCCACAGCACACACACCAGCCACCCGGCCTGTCTCACCCCGAACACACCGCATACACCACCTGAACAAAAACACCAACACGCATGCACCCTACTAAACACACGCTCACTATACACACACACACCACTGATATTTGAGACCTCATCTCCACCCTCACACCCACCTCACCTCCACCCTCACACCCAGTGTCCTCTTCCTCACTGAGACCTAGCTCAACCCCCACTTCCATGTAATGTAAATGTAATGTAATGATGTCTTGTAAAGCGCATGAATCACCCCACATGGGGTATCTCCGCACTGTAGACCGCTGGAGAACCCGTCCTGGCATTCCATGTGAGATGGACCCTGCTGGGTATCTCCAGTGCGAAACCAGGCATCCCCGGCGTATGTGGGGGGCCGTTGTGGAGATGAGGCAAGCTAATGCCCAGAGTTGCCGAGTGTGATCCCTGGTTAGAGTAGGCACCGAGGCGAGAATTATCGAGTCCGCTGACCCTGGTCCACGACCCTGCCGCATCGGGAATTGAACCCTGGTCCCGGGCCGTCCTCTGCTTCTGGGTCTGCCACCTCTAACCAGTGAGCCACACCACTCCATCAGTGAGCCACACCACTCCACCATGCCCAACAATGCCACTGCAATATCCGAAGGATACAAGATGACCCACTGTGACCCCATCAACAAGTCTATCGTAGGGATCATCATCATACACAAGGTGTACATCCAATGCACCAACACAAATGACGCCATCACTGTAGCCGTGGCACACCTCAACTTACGGCTCCAAACATACAGCAAAGCCTCCATCCAGGTCACACTCGCCTACCGTCTTCCATGACCATGTCCACCCTTCTGCAACTTCATCACCCACCTGACCATAGACTACAACAACAAAATCTTCCTTGGCAACCTCAACTTCCATCTCGACGACCACAATGACATCAACACTATCAACCTCCTCAACAGCATGAACAACATCGGAGTCACCCAACTTGTCCACGACCCCATGCACCCTGCAGGCCACACACTAGACCCCAAACTTCACCTCCGGCACTGCATCAGGTACAGCCACACCATGGAACTCATCTGGACTGACCACTCCATCGTCCACTTCAATGTCATCAGCTCACAGATCTCCATCCCAGTCTTCCCAATGCCCCCCACTACTGCTGGAGCAAAGTCTCAAATGACACATGGATCAATGTCCTCAACACCACCCACCCCATCTCCTCCAAGAACCTAGACCAGAACATCTGAAACTTCAACAATTGCATCACCAACTGTGTTGACAGCGTTGCTCCCATCAGCAGCAACACCCAGAGAAGGTCCACCAAGCAAACAAGCTGGTACACTGAATCCCTCAGAACTACTACATAACACTGGAAACAACTGGAAAGGAGATGGCACACCAGCAAGGACAACACAATCAACAACACCGCCTTCAAGACAACCCTCAACCTCTACCACAGACAGTTGAGGGAATCGAGTAAAAAGCCCTTAGCCTCATGCATTGGATCAAGCTCCAATAACAGCAAAGAACTCTTCAACATCATCAAAGAATTCTTAAACCCCTCAGCTGCAACAAACAACATTGCCCCCTCACAGGAACTCTGTGATAACCTTGCAAACGTCTTTCATGACAAGATCACCAACATCTACATAAACTTCAAGCTCCAGCAGAAGGCCACTGACTTCTTCAAGCAACACAACAACCCCCCCACGACAGATATCAGACTTGCCGAATGGAGCCTGCTCGCCCATACAACACCACCTCCATTATGAACTCGGTCTAATCAGGGGACCCAACCGACCCATGCCCTCACCGCATCTTCAACCTAGGCAAACCAGAATCAGCCTAGTACACACCACCGTCTTCAACACCTCAATTGCCATGGCCAACTTCCCAGAGGACTATAAACACGCATAAGTCAATGCCCTATTAATGACACCATTGGCAGAGCCCAGCGAACTCAACAACTATCGACTGAATTGTCTCACAGTGATTTTTTCAAGGCTGTATACCAATGATAAACCAATAATAAGGAACTAAAATCTAATCTTAAATGAACATTGTTCAAGCAAAGTGGAGATACGCTTCTAAAAGTGAATGGCCATTGTTCTTAAGAGCTAAAAATGTATGCTTTTCAAAGAACCACTGTAGGAAATATTGAAAAAGACCAAACCCGCAATCATGAAATAAGAATATATACAGTATACTTAAAGAGAATAGTATAAAGTACAAGAAGAGGTGGATTTGCTATAGCGATCTGCCTATCAATATATGTTCTCTTAGTCAAATTCACTTTAACCCCAATCTCAAGGTCAACACATTCAATGTTGAGTGCAGCTTTGGTGTTTGATGCGCATCCACCTGGAGCATCCACAAAGACCTCCTGCCCAAGGCAGTAAGTCACAATACAAAAAATACTACACCAGTGCACATCATATATAGTCACTTTTATCCCTTGTGCAATTTAGCACTCTTTGTCCATCAATGTTCTTTATCTGAATCGACTTCCAGTAACCATATGATGTTGGTAATTCAAAATTTTATTTCTTAAACGACAATGATCCACAGCCGACGCGCGTTTCGCCCCATTCGGGCTTTATCAAGGCTTTTGGCTGGTGTATTGCACACAATTCTTTTTGTAAATGCCGCTTGTTTTACAAGATCCAAAGTATCCCAAAGTAGCATTCAGCTACTATGCAGTTCCAATAGTAACACAAATATGACACGTCTGTATGTTGATCCTCCACCATATAATGATTCAGGGAGCCATGATAAGTTCCATCTATTCATAAAGTTTTCAAAGGTATGTTCTTTAGATGTGATTGCTTTATCTATTAGTAGTGATAGTATTAAAATATTTGTGGATGTACCAAGTCCCTTAATAAAGCCTATTTGATGCGCAGGCAGTACCTGTTTCTCTTTTGCCCATTCCGTTAAGATCTTCAGTAGGAGTCTGGCAAACAACTTTGCATCGGTGTCCTGCAATGTAATTAGGCGATAGTTTTCCAATAGTTGCCAATTTCCTTTCTTTAGGATTGGTGTTATTAGTGATCCTTTCCATGATTTAGGGATTTGGCCGCTCTCCACTACTTCTCTAAAAACATCTGTAAGATAAGTGGACCAGAAATCAGGTGCTTCCTTATATAGTGCAAATGGGATACCATTGGGGCCGGGGTCCCCATCCTTCTGTCTTTTAATTAGCCCAGCCACTTGAGTTTCAGTTATTATAATATCACAATCGCCCTCTTGATCAGCCTTTATATACATCGGATTGATTGCAGGTTGTTTTGGTGCTGTGGATTTGGAATCTAGATGTTTTTTAAGGAACGTCACCCATTCTTCTTCAGATAAGCTGGATCCTATAGCAACCTTATTTGGTCTAGCTAGTCCATTAATTAATCTCCAGAATTCCTGCGAGTTTGTTAAAGTACTTGCGTAATAGATTTTTGTTAAAAGCTCTTGTTTGTCTTTATTTTTTTCGTTCCAGATTAGTTTCCTTAAGGTGCTATTTGTAGTTTTTAATGATGCCAGTATTTCCTCGTTAAGTGGGGTCTTGGTTAGCTGTTTCCTCAGCCTGTTTCTCATGGTTCTAGTTTTCCTTACCGCATATGGGAGATAGATCTTAGTTTCTTTTACCTTCATAAATGTATTCTTTTTCCTTTGTTTACCTATTATTTTTGTATTGTTGGACACTACTTTCTGTGTAAATTCAGCCCATCTATCTAGGGCAGTGCACTTTATTTGTTCATCAAAGCATTCCACAGCTAGATTTTTTGCAATTGCAATAGTCTCCTCCATATTTTCAGGTTTCCAAGTAAGTTTCTTGTAATTTATGGTACTGATCTGGCCTTGTAATATCGAGTACTTTTCAGATTCTGCGCAAAATAACTTTATCTTAATGATTTGCTGGCTGTGATCGCTGTTCAAAACTTTTTTTAGATAGTAGGAAGTCACTCTGCTGAAAGTACACAATGATGTAAATGTGTAATCAATACATGATTTACTGTTAGTTGAATGAAAAGAGCTAGCCGGTGGAGAGTCTGTTGTGAATCTCCCATTTAGTACCCTAAAACCGAGTGCTTCCAAGTTCTTTACCAAGTTTATCCCTATTCTATTTTGTTTATTAGATGTTCTAGGTTCCATTATTGGATCCGGGATTTCCCACTGTTGGTTTTGAGTTTGGACGAAGTCATCCCGCACAAAGGATGTCAGCAAGTTTGTATTGTAATCACCTGATAGGATGTAGTCCGCTAACGGCTCTTCCAAGATTAGTTCCAGAAGTAAATTGTTTATGGCGGCAGTCATCTCTTTCTTTAATTTCTGTTTCGGTGGTATGTAGATATTGACTAATATCAAGATTTTATACGACCCCCTTCTGCGAGTTTTGTATCGTAATTTTACTGCTAGTAGATTTGGATTATTTGTCTGTATTTGCTCGTGTTTTGCGTCTAATACCAATGGAGCGTATATTGCTAGGCCTCCGCACGGGCGGCCAAACTTCTTGTATTTAATTGCTGGTACAAAATACCCCTTGTAATTTTTTAACATAGGCGGATCTATTGCCCATGTTTCCTGCAATAATATAAGTTGGTTTTGATCCGAGAGACCTTCTATTTTGGCGTTTTTTAACTTACTATTAATCCCGTTGATGTTCCATGAGCATATTTTCATTATAGAGGTTGCTGTGCTCTGTTCTTGAAATGGTATTAGTGGCGAGTCTTGTCAATGTACCTTGTTACCATGCAAGGCTGCTGTAATCCATTTTTCGTTTACCTCATTAGTATTGTCTTTCTTTGGACTAATCAGACGTTTTTTATCTTCGATGATTGTTTTGCAAAGAGGATTTTTTAGAATAGAAAATACACTCTCGATTCTTTCAGACTGTAACTTTTTTGTTTGACGTTCTTCATGTAGAAGTGGGATTGGATAGACTTTTGGAAGTGGATGACTAATTTGTATACCCCATTCAAGAAAGGTATCATGCTCTTTTAAGATTAGGTCCGCTAACGATCCTGTGGTGACTGTTAGTAGCGTTAGCGGAAGGCTTCCTTCAGGGTTTGGCTGAAAGCCCACACATGTAATGTCTTTGTGGTTATCATTTCAAGCGCTGTTATCGATTTCAGCAGTCGGAGGATATTTCCTCTATTTAGTATGTCGTGTGGACCTTTTGGTATGTCGTGTGGACCTTTTAAAGGTATGTTCAGCACGCCATCTTTGTACTCCAGATGGACAAAGAGTGCTAAATTGCACAAGGGATAAAAGTGACTATATATGATGTGCACTGGTGTAGTATTTTTTGTAAAGAGAATAGTATGGTAGAAAGAGAAGAGCTGTGGTACAAAATTGTCAAGTGTGAATTATGACAGACGATATACCATTCCTTCACCAGTGATAATAGATGTACGAACATTTAAAAGGATGCACCTAACCTTAAATAGGGCTTGTTGGTTAGGAGAAAGAGTGAAAAAACGAATTCAGTTTGAAAGAGGCACTTTCTGTGATGGCCTTGCAAAGGAGAAACGTCCTCAACTAAAAGTCCAAATGATCTCCCAAGTGACCTGTACAATGGACACATAGTAAGAAAATAGATGTAAAGAAGCGTACAATTAATTTTATAGTAAAAGGCTAACTGTATAAGTCACTAAGACTGAACATATGTGAGCCAAGGTCAGTTACAGTTAGCAAATATAGCGAACAAAACAAAATGAATGGGTAAGCAAATAAGAGTCTCACCATGCATGTATAACATGTTAATGTGTGGGAAGTCACCCAGAAATAAAGATACTCAATCCAAAATTCTAAAATATTATAGGACTGGTGTACCATTCTTACCAGAGAAAACATTATGCAATCAACAGCGAACCATCGCTGTTATTAAAATTAACTGTGTCAAAGGTAAAGCATTCAGGAACTTGATAAGCAAAAGGAATGGGGCATTAGCACTGTCTTTCCAGTGAATAATCGCCTTGAGGTAAATGTGCTAGTTTCTAGTCCTAAAAAAGTATGCATCCAGTATCCCACATAAACAATTTCTTACAGAAACAATATAGTCAACAACAAACCATCAATTTTGCAAACAGTGGACGTGTCAAAGGCAAAGTATTAGGGACCTTGGTGGCCCTGTGTGAAATAAAAAGAAAGGAGAGAGGGGCATCAGCATCGTCAAAACCCACGGACTCAACATCATATCCTATGCTGAAGACACACAACACATCCAGTCCCTCTCCGAAGACACCACCAACACCAAGACCACAACTACGTAATAGACTTGCCAACTGGTTGAAGGACAACTGTCTGAAGTTCATCACGGACAAAACAGAGGTATTCAGAAACAAATGCTTCCCATGGTACACATCCTGGTGGGCCTCAGAACTCAGGCCTACTGCTACCCCACTGAACATGCTAGGAACCTAGACATCATTCTGGACAGCAAGCTAACCATGACCACTCAGGTCAACTGTGTCTCCTCCTCTTGCTTCTCTATCTTACGTAAGCTTCATAAGATATTCAAATGGCTACCCCAAAGCACAAGATGCACACTCACCCAGGCCCTCATCTACAGCAGACTGGGCTATGGCAACACTCTCTGTGCAGGGATCACAACTCCCCTACGACGACTACAGACTATACAGAACACTGCAGCTGGACTTGTTCTGCATTTCCCTAGATGAACCCATATCATCCTCTACCTCAGGGAATTCCACTGAATCCCTGTACAGAAAAGATGCCAGTTCAAGCTCCTGACTCAGTCATACCATGCCCTACACAACAGTGGACCCGTCTATTTGAATCACCACCTGAACCTCCGTACGCCCACCAGACACTTCTGCTCCGCTTCCCTTTCTCTAACCCTCACCCCTGAATCCAACGTAGCAGCTGTCATGGTCACTTCCTCTCCTACCTAGTAGCGAAGATATGGAATGGGCTGCCCTTTCATCTCAGGACCTCCTCACCTCATCATACAGATTTCTGAAAGTCACTGAAGACCTGGCTATTTGGCTCATCAACTGGACCATGCCAGAGCCTGTATATCCTCAGGGGTGAGAAGAAGTGCTCTACAAATCTAGTGGTTGATTGATTTAACACCTATGCTGCTGTACAAGTTAGTAAAAAACACATTTGCAAAGATATTAGAGCTCGCATAGCCAAAACATATTCTCTTTGCCAATGCTTGTTTATCCTGGCTAATGCAAAAACTTCCCAAACTGGTTTTTAGAGATGCAGGTAGGCTCTGGGGAGGAGAGAGTCCAAACGGTCACAAATGTTCATGGGGATGGATGAAAAAGGTTAAGAATGTTTCTGTCTGGTTTATTCTGTAAAGGTCCTAAAAACGTGTATCTAATGTAACACTCTATGGTGAAAAAAACGTCATTGAGTTGTAAAAGTGTTTTTTTACAGTGCAACGTTTTTGATCATATTTAGGGCCTGAGATTGTTTCTATCTCTAACCAAAAGTTACTTTCTCATGGTCTTCTTCAGGGGTTGTCCTTGCCACTGTTCTAGAAGGGCCGCCTCCTTAATGAAAATGCTTTGTACCTGGTTGTCTTTACAGAACTGGGTTCAATATGTTCAATAAAACTGACTGCAAAGAATACAAATCGGGTAATAAATATACAAGGCACTAAACAGGAAAATGTTCCTACAAATAATCAATGTGATTAATCATGAAAGATTATCTTCAAAATTAGTATGAAGCTTTTCAGCAAACTTCTTGAATTAAATAAAATGCAACTGTGCTCCTCTTCCACGGAACAAACCTAAATGTAAGGAAATCAGAGTTCTTGATTTATTTGTTATTATTACGGGCTTCCCTGACTCATATCCTGCACCATTCTGGAGCATCCATCATTTTTATGGACTGTCAAAGACATGAGCTATTTTGCTTATCTTATATGCAGAATACATTTGATAACTTCAGTAACTCTGGTTCGTTATGAAAATAAAGGGAGTCAGTGAAAAAATAGATTTCAGTGTCCTTTTTCCAGTTATTACCTTGCACAATTATTTCCACTTACTTTACCCCTGAACTACCAAGCTATTGCAGTCGTCAAAGACTAAAAAAAGTCACTCCTGAAATTATCAGCAATTAAAAAAATAACCGGAAAATACTTTGGAAATCTAGTTGTAGATGGTGGTTAAACGTCTCTCTTGCAGAATGTCAGTGCAGAAAAATCTCGGCAGTTGCCTCGGTAGTCCCTTTTCTATTTTCATAATAAGAACGAAGGCCGTCGCTGCAGCCCTGTGACCCAGGCTCGGTGACCCTGAAGATGTCCTCCTATTCCGGTCCCTGGGGTGTCAGCTAAATCACTTAGTTACATACCCGGAAGCTCGACCCTGTAACCCAAACCGAACAGACCATACCAGCAAAATCACAATCAATTACTGGTTTAAATCCTACGTTTATGGCTGCTTTACTTGACTAATCTTGCGAGGCCCCCAGAGTAAATCATGTAGCTCCCAAAGGGAAATAAATGCGGTTTCCTGTGAAGATGTCATTTATTTTCATTTTTAGAATGCAAGCATTCACCATGATACATATTTTAGAGGGAGCAGTGGCCTGTCATCTATACCTCATACTGTGATTACCCAGGTTTATATTTTGTGACCTGGGAAAGCCCTGCACCCCTCCAATCATCCTCGTGTCATGCTATATATATATAGTGTGACCAAGGCCGCAGGGACGGCCGAAACGCGTCATGACTAGCTGTTGGGGTTAATAAACACTGCAGAAAACTACAGGACGTGGTCCTTTTTTGACTGCACGTTGAGCAGGTACTGGACGAACGAAGATCCCAAGCAGCTTTATTAATTTGATCAAAACAAAAAAAATATTTTAAAAACGGCTCCTGAAACGGTTAAGTTCCCTGGAGGTGAAAGGGAAAAAAGGTCTCCTGCACTGTGAAGTGAGAAAAGGGGATCACTGACATAATATAGAATGACAAAATATAGAATTACCAAAATATAGTCACCAAAATATAGAATGCCAAAATATCGAATTCCTATCTACAAACAGGTAAGTACAAAAATATCGAATCCAAAATATAGTCTGTAAAAAATATAGTCAGTCAAAATATCGATTTTTTTTAAATGTCTTAAAAGTAATTTAAAATGAATGAAATTATAAATATAATTAACTAAAACATACTTAAAATACTCAAATAACCTTAAAATTAAGATATAATTAATTTAAGTTATTAATAAAAAACGTACAATATTTTACCGTAGGATAGCAGGAGGATAACATTTATTATTACCACTCCAGTGAGTGCAACAGTAGGGAAAGCGTTGGATAGCGTAGGGGTAAAAAATACTATTCCCACTCCAGTGAGTGCAACAGTAGGGAAAGCGTTGGATAGCGTAGGGGTAAAAAATTCTATTCCCACTCCAGAGTACAACAGTAGGGAAAGCGTTGGAAAGCGTAGGGGTAAAAATTACTATTCCCATTCCAGAGAGTGCAACAGTAGGGAAAGCGTTGGATAGCGGGAGGGTAAAAAATACTATTCCCACTCCAGTGAGTGCAACAGTAGGGAAAGCGTTGGATAGCGTAGGGGTAAAAAATACTATTCCCACTCCAGAGAGTGCAACAGTAGGGAAAGCGTTGGATAGCGTAGGGGTAAAATTACTATTCCCACTCCAGAGAGTGCAGCAGTAGGGAAAGCGTTGGATAGCATAAGGGTAAAACTTACTATTCCCACTCCAGAGAGTGCAACAGTAGGGAAAGCGTTGGATAGTGGGAGGGTAAAAATTACTATTCCAACTCCAGAGCGTGCAACAGTAGGGAAAGCGTTGGATAGCGTAGGGATAAGAATTACTATTCCCACTCCAGAGAGTGCAACAGTAGGGAAAGCGTTGGATATTGGAAGGTTTAAAAATTACTATTTCCACTCCAGAGAGTACAACAGTAGGGAAAGCATTGGATAGCGTAGGGGTAAAAAATACTATTCCCACTCCAGAGAGTGAAACAGTAGGTAAAGCGTTGGATAGCGGGAGTGTGAAAATTACTATTCCCACTCCAGATAGTGCAACAGTAGGGAAAGCTTTGGATAGCGTAGGGGTAAAAATTACTATTCCCACTCCAGAGAGTGCAACAGTAGGCAAAGCGTTGGATAGCGTATGGGTAAAAAATACTATTCCCACTCCAGAGAGTGCAACAGTAGGGAAAGCGTTGGATAGTGGGAGGGTGAAAATTACTATTCCCACTCCAGGGAGTTTAACAGTAGGGAAAGTAATGATTTAATATATTATTAAAAATAAATTAAATATCAATACCAATAAAACATTAATTGAAATTAATAACCAATTTAATAGTATGTAATAATTAATTAGAAATACAGCTACATATTAGTTATTAAAAATTAATAACCTACTCATAATTATTTAACAACTAATTAATTTTCAATAACAAAAACTAATTAATAATAAAAATTAATACCAATTAAAAATTAACAGTAAATTAATTATCAATACACAAAAATTATTTTTAATATGTAATTATTTACAATTACATTACTTCCCACCCTATTCCCCTATAAACCGACATCCCACTACAGAAAATACATTAATACAATTATCATAATTATCAAATATTTAATTAATACAAAATAATTACCAATTAATAAAAATTAATTGCCAATTAATAGAAATTAATTACCAATTAAAAATTAATTAACAATACATTTAAAATCAATACCAATAAATTAAAAAAATGATTTACTTAATTACAATTAAATTACTTCCCACCCTATTCCCCTATAAACCCACAACCCGCTACAGAAAATACATTGAGAAAATTAACATAATTAACAATGAATATATTAATACAAATTAATTGGCAATTAATAAAAATTAATTACCAATTAAAAAATAACAATAAATTCAAAATGAATACCAATAAATAAATAAAAATATTTAATTAATTACAATTAAATTACTTCCCACCCTATTCCCCTATAAACCCACAACCCGCTACAGAATTAAATTACGCAAAAATTAAATAACATAAAATTCATTACTTAAAATACATTAAACATACATTACAAAAATTAATATACACTTTTCACACATATACTAACATACAAAACACTGTAAAAAAATTGATATTATTAAAAAATCGATATATTTAATGCCTATATTGTATACTTCGATATTTTGACTTCTATATTTTGAAAATCGATATTACTTACCTTAAATTCGATATTTTTAAACACTATATTGTGTCCATTCGATATTTTGTCCAGTCTATATTTTTACTTCGATATTATGTCCATTCTATATTTTGGAATCGATATTATGACTGTTTACCGAGAAAAGGCAGAGGCAGATGAAGAAGAAACAAGCCTTCTCTCCAAGGTGCCTGCTACCTGATTTCCTTTCCAAATCTGTGTAATTGGTTAGTCATCAAACCTAAAGGCTGCCTGGGTGCCAGTACAGGCTTTAACTGATGAAAATCTATTAAAAAAAAAGGTTTAAACTAGGTACAGTAGTGTCTTACTAAAAACATATATTTTGAAAGCACTGTAAATATTTAAAGAATCTTTTTGTACATATTACGACTGCCCTTTTACTCCGAGTGCCACTTTATACTTCGTGTAATATATTTTTTAAACTAATGCCATATTCACACAGCTTTCTATCGCAGGCCTTTAAGCACTATCAATAAATGTCACTGTTTCTCTAGTACACCCACCAGGACTCAATTCAGTGCCTTTCCGGTTACACCTGCAGACATCTCTATTGATCACATTAACACACCGAGCTTTCCTACCAGAAAAATGCACTTTCCACAGATACATTTAAGTTGTATTTATTTTTCATTTAAGGTTTGTGCATTATATTTATATACGCAGTTACCTGTAGCTGAAAGGCCAACGTATAGAGAATATGTTGTTCTTTTTGGCCGTGCCTAAGACACTGCCCCCACAATTGCTGACCTATACAGTACAGGATCATAGTTCCCATACTTTTCTTTATGCAATTCAACCTCTAATATGGTGTTTGGTATCACAGACTACATGGAAAAGTGCAAGCACTAAATATACATTTGGAAAATACTACCTATTATTCTCAAATATTTACTTCATAATTATTAAACATGTAATTTGCACGCATTATATGTTGAGACAGTTGATGGCTGTTGCCAATATCCTGCAAATGAAAGGAATGCTGCATTAGGTAAACGGAAGGGGAGGTTAAAGAAAGGCCAAAAGAACATTCTTCATGAGGAGTTCCACTTCTCATGTATTGCATAACATGGTAGTATTTGCATTGCACTCACTACTCCTATGTGGGATGCAGCAGCGCTGATCCACTCTGATAGAAAGCTACAATGTGTCGGGTGCAGGGGCGGCTCCTCCTCAAGAGCGGAGGAGCATCGCCCCTCCTGCTACCAGCGCAGCAGGCAAACACAAATAAATAAAATGGCCTGTCATTGCCATTTTATTTATTTGCTACTTAAACCGGAATGCAGGATGACAGCACTGGTCTAAAGTGCGCATGTCGGATTGACCAGATGTCTTGTGACCGACATGCACAGATTAGAGCCAGCATTCCAACGGCTGTGGAACAGCCTGGAGATTTGCTGGCACAGGCCCCCAGCCTCAAAATGAGTGCTGGGTTAGCCTGCACCAACCAATCCTGGAGCTACTCTCATGCTGATGAGAGTAGCTCCAGGATTGGTTGGATCATGTTCCACTTTGCAGGAAGGGAAGTCCTTACTTTTCCTGCTCTTGGACAACCAGGATCCGATTTACGGCAGAGAAGTGCCACATCGGTCATGCTGCCTGCTCCTTATAGTCAGTTACGCGCCATTAAGCCTCGCCATAATTGTTGTAAGCTCGCCGCCACTGGTCGGGAGTGTGGCCGGAAGGGTGTTGTCTCTGTTTTGAGCCTATGTGGGAAGTGTTATGATGTGTGGGAAGTGAGTCCATAATAGTGATTACACTCCTCCCGCCAGAGTTTTAAAGTTGATATTTCATTAGGGGATTCTTATTTCATTTATTTATTTAAAGTTTTGTATAGCGCGAACATGACCTAGGTGGGTATCAGAGCGCTTTATATATGTTTAGGTAGACAAAGGAAAGCAGCAATGTGATAGAAATCATGGAAAAGGTGGGACAATAAACAACGGAAGTAGGATGAAATTGGGGAGAGCAGAGGAAGCAGGATGGGTGAAAGCAACAAGTAGGGTAATGTAGATCAACAGCATATCAGATAAAAACAGTCACCTAGAGTCAGTAGGAGAACGCATCAGATTCAACGCTGAGTTCATTAGTAGAGTTTGTTCAGTAGGAGAGTTTTGACTTCCCTTTTGAAGGCAAGAGTAGAGGGAATCAGTCTTGTTTCCATTGGTAGGGAGTTCCAGATTCTTGGGGCGATGCTCTAAAGACCCTCATAGAGCACGTGCAAGGCGGCATACCTGCAATTAGGCAGTAGTAGACGAATGAGTGACTGAGGATGTGCTGGGTGTTTACAACTTGTTCACTGTAGGGGGATGTGTGTTCTCAGTATGGAAGGACTGCAGCGAGACACAGAGCTGAGATCTGATTTTAAACATTTAAGAGCAGGTGCAGAATGTATTTCAAACTGGGCAGACAGTAGCATTGGATGGTTGGATGGTTGGATGGAACACCATAATCAGCCCTGTCAAAAATGTTAAAACCTACCGCACACTACAGGAAGCTGTGAACAGATTGGTACAAAATGGGCATATTTGGGTCATATAAGCCCATTCTGCGATGAAATCAGCCTCCTAACCTGCAGGCCACTGAGTAAATGTTAGAGTACAGATTGTCTGGTCCAACCTAAGCAGAAGGGATAAAGTATTCATGTGTTGGATTCTGGGTACCACCGAAGATATTTTTCAGGAAAGCAAAAGCAATGCCAAATTGTGAGTGTAGAAAGAGTTGTGCACATTTCTGGTTGTATATCATTACTTTGAAATACGAAGGGAATGGATCAAGCAGTTTGCCTATGATTAACTCCCAATCCTGAACCATTTCCACAGTGGCGGCTGCCTTGTACCGAGGGTGGTGAGGCAGGTGGGGGCACCCTCAAAAAAATCACTTACCTTCACAGTGTAACGTCTTCCTCCCTCGGGTGTCTTCCAGGAAGCTCCAGATGCAGGAAACTGTACTACCCAATCCTGGCGCTGCTTTCACAGCATGAAAGCAGCGGCAGGATTGGATAGAGCAGGCTCTCCCAGCGCTCATAAGAGCACTGGGGGTCTGCACTTTCTCTATCCACATAGAGCACATAGCTCCCTGCTGCCAGTGGCAATACAGGCACTGCCTCGTCCTGACACTTAGGGGCCCATTAGGATATCTGGCGGATTGCCACATCAAGGCCGGCAGTGGTGATCCGCCCGCCAAATATCCCTTTTCACCCCCCACCACATTAGTATGGCTAGGGGCACGGCCGCAGATGGTAAGACTGTCCGCCGCTTTTCCGCCGATCGGATTGCCGGCTGGGCGGAAAAAGCAGTAAATATGGTGGAGGCACTGCCATCTATATTAACATGCCTGCCAAGGAAAGTCATGCGGAGAATGCCTTGGGGGGCCTGTTGTGGGCCCCCATGAGGTGGAGGGGTGGATGCCTGCACTTGCGGGGTACCCATGGTACCACCCTTCATTAGCATGCACAAGGTGGAATGCACTGCACGGTGTCTGTCACGTTGTGCATACCAATGCACAACATGCATATTTTGCATTGCTGCAGGTGCTGCTGACAGCACCGCCCGCTGAATTGTAAATGTGCTGGAGGCGACTGCCAGGGTGGCTGTTGCATCCTAATTGCCATGCTAGGACCGTCACTCCTCTGGCGGTCAGTCCCATTTACCGCTACTGTGGCGGGCGGACAAGGTCCGCCCGTCATCATAATAGGCCTCTAAGTTTGGGACAATTTGCTGAAAAGTAAAATGGTAATAAATAAACTTTATTACCATTTTATTTTTCAGCTCTGGGGATTGTGGGGTGACGCTCCTCCACTCAAATGGAGGAGCCGCCCCTGAATTGCCAGCACTGGTTGCACCAAGGCTTAAATGTGTAGATATCTTCAGCAGCATGTCAGCACATGTAAAGTAGACAGACTCCCAAAAGGACCCATCTCCTTTTACTCCAGCAGTGTCTATAAGGATATACTCACTCCCTCTAGCGTTTAGATGGATAGGGCACAGGGCTGCAACACATAACGATTGGAGGCAGTATAACCAAGAATACCAGTTAGACCTACATTACGAGTGCCCTGGACGAGCAGGCATAATATTTCGTCCTTTAAAAAAAAAAAAATGTTTTTTACAGACATATAAAACAGATAACATTTATACATTTTGTGTTGTCCATACAGGGTGGCGTTCCATTTAGGCTTAGGTGTTGATAGCCTGGGTTACAAAGGCTTGAGATCCCTGTTACACTATTGACAAACACATAACATATGACATAGAACATAGCACATAAACACTGTGGCGTTTTGTGTTAGGGGTGTCCACAGGGTCGGACTGGATTCAATAGACCATGGGCAAAGACTGGCACCTGTCTCATGGGCTACTCTGTGGGGAGCAAAGATGGGGGGAGAGAGAGAAAGAGAGCGAGGAAAGAGGGTTGTAGGGGAGAAGGGGGGTGGGGGTGTCCTGCTATGACTAACAGGGCCGTACTGGGATATACCACTGGTGTTGGCCTGCACCTTCGCGTGGGTAATATGGGTCTAGGAATCTGTCCAGGGAGGTCCAAAATCCCCTATTAGGGTTTCTCCATGGTGCATTGCGTAGGGTTGTGATATTGGCTTCCCTCAAGAACTTTGCCCAATTCAACCACCCCTTGAAGGTGGCCTTGTATGTGTCCTTCCAATTGGTGAGGACTATTTTAGCTGCTGCTGTTAAAAGGAGGTCGAGCAGGCTTCTGTCGTGTTGCGAATCTAGATCAGATGTTAGGAATGCAGTGGTGAGTGAGGAGAACTCTTCTTTAAGAGTGCATCCTAAGGCTTTGTTTATGAAGCAAAAAACTTTGTTCCAAAAGTTTTTGACGTTTGTGCGGTGGAAGATGAGGTGTGCCAGGTCCCCTTGTTCTATGTCACAGTTCCAGCAACAGTCGTGTTCTCTCAGGCCCATGGCCGCTAGGCGGGCCGGGGTCCAATATAGTTTGTGTAGCAGCCAGAATTTTATCTGGGCAAGGACCGGAGAGACCATATTCTTCGAGGGGGCCGAACAGAGGACATGTCTTTCTTGTTCGGTCAGGACAGAGTCTAGGTCTGCCTCCCAGTAGTTGGTTGTTTTGCTATTAAGCGTGGAAGTGTTGAGTCGGAGAAGTTTGTAGATGTGTGAGATCTGATGGCCAACTTTGTTCAGATTCTCCATATATTGGAATATTGATGGAACGTGTCTGGCTATATTTGATTTGGTTAGGGCGGTTCTGATTTTAAGAAAATTGTAGAGTTCTATGTCAGGTAATTTATGTCGGTTTTGTAATATGTTGAAGGTAAAGGGTGAACCCCCTTCTTCCAGCTGGGCAGAGACCGAAAGCCCTAATTTTTTCCATGTGTCTATGGTTAGGGGTTTACCTCTATATTTTATTTTCGACTTTCCCCACAGCGATTCCCATTTCGAGTTTTTGATGCTGTGGTTTAGTTTTTGATCCACCTTGAGCAGGGCGAGTCTGGTGTTTTTGAGTATAAGGCTCATGTTTTGTGATTGTTTGTTTGTGGTGAGTAGTATTTCACACGTTTTTAAATCCAATTTCACGAGGTTTGGAATATCACAAGAGAGATAAATAGCACCTAATACAAGCTTAGCAGTCAACATTGGGGCTTGCTTTCTACACCAAACTCTGCATGTACCGGTATTTTTCAGCACTCCTCCCTTTATACATTTTGACAGGTCAGATTTACCACAATTTATTATGAGAAAAGTCTGACAGTATATATCGCACCCAGAAAGCACTAGGTGCAACAAACAGCACACCACTTGTAATTGCAGTGGCTATGCAAACACATGATTGTGCAGGGATTGTTATTTCATGAAGCTCTGAGAATAAAGGCCTCTGTACTGAGGATGTTACCACTCCCTCTCTTCCTTGACACAATCCCTTTCCAGTATTAAAAGAATGATATTATCAAGACTGGTATAATCTAAGAAAAACACAAATAGAGTGCACTGGCAAAAATTGGAGTACCAACGTTCTGGTGCCCAGAAACTTGAGTTATAAAGAATGCCCTGATGGAAGTCTCAAGGAAGCATGTCATTTCCAGTGGGTACGGCTTGCTCGTCCAATCTTATTGGCACATCCTGTGGTCAAGAAAAACGTCTTTGGGACTGCCATCAGGGCAATCTATGTAACTTTTTGGAACTTCAATTTTTGCCACCGCACTTTATTTTTTTGCGGTTTTCTATAGCGCAAACTCGACCTGAAGGAATTGGAGTGCTTTACATGAGCACAAGTTAAGTTACACAAGGGCACATTGATTTTTTTTTGGTAGGCACGAGGAGATAACGTGATTTGCCCAGAATCATAGCTGACGCCGAGGCTTGAACCTCATTCCCCAGCTCTAAGGTTGGCAGCTCTGGCTGTTAGGCCACATCCGCTCCCAATTTGTGTTTCCTGTTGTACTTGGAGGGTGTGCAGCGGAGTTCCTCCATCTCCCCCTTTGTAATAGATGGAAAAATCCGCGACCTGTGATATTTATTGAGCAGTTTATCTATCAACATAAATATATTATATTCTAACATAGCTCAGTACCGGGAAACAAAAGGAGACTTCAGGGCTTACATATTGAGTTTATAAAGAGAAGTTAATGTGTGAGTTGAAGCTTAGATGGCTGCTCATCAAATGCCCCTGGATTGACCCCTGTACAATCTGTCTGTGATGTTTCATCCCCACGTCCAGTGGATTGATCCTGGACAGAGTAGGAACTTGTATCCCAGACTCATTACATGCCAGTCGGATAGCCAACCTAATCCAACAGCTTAGAATTGGTGAAGAGGGTTTCCTCATGTTATTAGTGGATGCTAAAAATAAATGTCACTCATTTCAACTCAGGTCATTAAATCAGAAGTCATTACATTGTACTCATTACATTAGGAGTGCCTTTACATTGCATGTTTTTAGATCAAGGGGGTATTTACATTCCTGTTTTAACAGTGGCTTTATTTCGTAGGCAGGTATGTATTATTCGTGTGCTCCCGGTTTATGGTACTTATGTTTTTTTAACATTTCTGTCTGTATTTATCCATATTTCTTTTATGGCCATCATATCAGTATTTATCTATTTTTATTTTGTGTTTACTGAATGAATGAATATGTAAAATTGTATATTTCCAAATTTAGCTGATAAACATGCACACGTTGCTTTGATGCCGGGGTTTTTAAGAAAATTAAACAACTACATGCAACATAACTATACACCCACAGGTAAATATGAGCATTATACTACAAATGTATGTTGAAATATGCCATTATTTAGGGAAATATCATGCTATTTTTAATTTTCCATGTTGTCTATCTGCTCAGCCATTGGTCTTGAATTCATAAAAGTTACAATGGAGAGTCACTAAAAAGTAGCCAAACGTTCTCCCTTTTTCCACTTTTAATAAGAAATTCAAACAGAAGACACATTACTTTCTGTCTGTATTTAGCTGTAAAATTCAGTAAACGGTGAAAACTAGAAGCCTTACTTATTTTTAACTCATATATATATATATGTGTGAATATATATGTATATGTGTATATATATATATATATATATATATATATATATATATATATATATATATATATATATATATTGAACACAGTCTCACCAACGTAATCCCTCCATCGATACACGGAAAGAAACAACACTGGAGCCGTGGCCTCGGTATTTGGTGCAGTTTAATCAGAACACAACGTCCTACACGTTTCGGAGTAGACTTACTCCTTCTTCACGGGCACGAATGTGCATTTCAAAACAATTGATAAAGTAAAGTAAAACATCACGTGATAGTTGACATAAACAAAATACTTCGACATTTTCATCTCAATGCATTTGATGTATCAAAAGAACTATTATTAGCTTAAATCTGCTAATATCATAATTTTAGTTCAGGAAATGTCTCCATGTCGAATAAAAGTAGCAAAATTGCATTTCAAGAAAAGACTCGTAGTGCCCTCACATACGCTCATCTACATCATATGTACGACCGCTTTGTTTACACGTTCGCTGTTTATATTATAAAACAATCCATAGACATTGAGTCATGTTTCAGAATAGATTTCAAAATAATATGAACACGAAGTTTGCAGCTGTTTCCCAAGCCTCTCTGTCGGCGGGCACACGGCAGGGGTAGCCACCCCTTCACATTGAACACAGTCTCACCCACCAAAAACTGAAGACAGTAGAACCGGGGCGTGAACATTCAACCCCAAAAGAGAAAATCTCTGCGGCTATTAGTACGATGTGCTACGCTGGTTTATATGGGTAACTCAGTCAGTGTTACTTAGTACATCTATACTTAGCGATAAAGCCCAAGTGGGCTGATTATTCAAACTCACTATTTTGGTATTGTGCTGTATATTAAACATACTACTGTTGCAGAAACACTGATGATAAATAAAGCCCAAGTGGGCTCAGTATTTCAACTTTTAATTCGTGACAAAGTTCATATTTATGAGCTAGAGCCGAGTCTTGTAAGAAGATCTTGACCAAGTGGGCTTATTCTTAATACTACTAATCTCATCTTGATCAAAAGTGGAGTCCATTGTCAATCTTCCCTGTACTTATATCTGTAACAAATAAGAGATGAAAAGACAAAGCCATATTAAAATCTCTACAACCTAAAGTAGAAAAGTAGTTTAAAAGTTTAAACACACAAATTCTAAAAACAGCATTCAGAAAGTCAGCAGAGAAAATACATTTGGTTAGCTACTTATTCAATCACCATGCAAGTGTACAGACAGTTCCTCGTCCATATTCAACCCATGTGGTGCTGTGGTGTTGAATCTGATAATAAATTTGGACTCCAATTTTCTAAGTTCAATCAATCTGTTCCCTCCTCGTATATTTGGAGTAATGCAGTCAATGACTGCAAATTTAACCAGATTAGGATTACTTTTGTGGTATTCTTGGAAGTGACGGGCTACCGGGTAGGATTTATCATTTTTGTTAATAGCCCTGAGATGTTCCAAAACACGTTTTTTACCTTCGTGGATAGTGCTTCCAATGTAATATTTCAGGCATGGACATTTCAGGGTGTAGATAGCATACTCAGTATTGCAATTGAGATGTTTTTGAATGATCCACGGAGCCTCCATGTTGCTAAATTTCAAAGATTTAACATTGCAACTATACAGGCAAAGTTCCTCGTGGCTGGGTTGCATATGGTGCTGTGTGATCAGTGCTGGACTGGGACAGAAAATAGGCCCAGGCACCAAAATAAAAGTGATCCTCATTAGTAAATTGGAGAGCCTAAATAATGGCCCGTGTTCACAATTTGGGAAGGTTTCCGCTTGTAAAGACACAACACTTTCACATGGTTTGAAAGGCATGGAAGACTGCATGGATTTGCGCTTGCTGCAGACAATGTTTGTGGTAATAGTAGAGAAATAAACAGTAAACACTGGCTCTCTGGACCATTAAACAGGCCAATAGCCAAAAAAAGTCCCAGCAGACCTTAAAACAGGCCCACACACTGACCTGTCAGACCAGCCCTTCGGGCATTGCCTGATTGCCCAATAGGCCAGTCCAACCATGCTGAACTGTGGAACATTCCATTATTGCTGATTACCCCAAGCATTCCTAAAAGTACTGTGCAGAAGAACAGCAGTATACAAAGAATCTGTTTGCAGGAAAAATACTAAACAGCAGGAGTTATATTATTCCAATTCAATGCTGCGGCCCTTATCTATAAACCCAAATCTCAGACATATAGCAGTTAAACATTCAATCATAAAATAATATTAAACTGTGTAATTAAGGTTTTTAAAGGGTGTTTGATTAAAGTAGCATCTACAATTTCACTTGTAGTGAGTGTTATACTTTTGTATTGCAAAAACATAACCTAAGTCGAGGCGGAGGGCCTATAAACCCAGCTGCAGTATACATATTTTCTGTACTTTCTATAGAATGGAACATAATACTTGTTGGACTTGGCCCTTCTGGCAGGTTCACCCCTAATCTTTTTGCTTTAGATCTGTGATCTGTGTGGATGATTTTCTGGTCTGTGCGCACTTTTTCCCTGTGTCCCAGAGTAAAGTGCGTGCATGTAGTTAGGCTGGCCTGCTCTCCCATAGGAATGCATGGGGAATGTCTGTGTCCCTGGTAGTTCCTGATGCGTGGGGAGTGCAAGCCCGAATTTGGTATGTGCGAGCTCGTGAGAATGAATGCTTAGCAATGGTGTATGTGGCATGTGTGTGTCATGTGTAGTAATGCCACTTCTAGGACTTGGCATGTTAATGTAAAATATGCCTGCCGTGTGATTGGCTGGAGCTGGCTGGTGAGCCTGGCTCCAGGAAGGCTGGATGGGTCTGCCCGGTGGTGAGTGTGAGATTAGCATGTTGATGGCTTGGGAGGAGTGCACCTGGTCCCTGATGGGGCTGGACTTTCCCCACACAATGCTGGCTCCACCCCCTGTAGTGCGACTGATGACCCTAGCCCTGCCAGTGAATGAAATGGCTGGTTGAATTATCAAGGGTACTTCAAAACCAGCTGCAACTGGTTTCTCCCCCACCCTGCACCTACAGACAAAGGAATTTACAGTATAAGAAGGGGCTGTGTCCCCATACAATTTGGTTCTGTTCTGCTTTTGGATCCTTGCCAGAGGGGGCTGCTGCTGCTGCTGTTGGGGCCAGGAGGACCGCCACTTGGCTTGTCTCCCTGCCTGGAGACCCAGTGTGCTGGCTCTGGCCCTGCCTTGCCCCCCTGCCTGCCTCCAGACCTTGCTGGAGCTTTACTTTTGCCCCTAGCGCTGAAGAGCGCTTCCTTCCTGCTGCCTAGCGCTGGGAGCGCTTTATCTTTACAGCCTAGCGCTTAGGAGCGCTTTATTGTCCCTGCTACGCGCTGGGAGCGCTTTTTATTTTTATCTAGCGCTGGGAAGCGCTTTGGGTGCCAAGCTGGTGCCACTCGGCATTTGCCCGAAATTGCGGCGCATCGCGAGTGCCTACCTCGCTTTATATTTAGTTGGAAGCCGGTGCCCACCCGGCATTGCCCCGTTCTTGGATATTTAATTTATCACAAGGGAGCCCACTCCTCGGATACTGAGAGCCCGCCTGCCTGCCTGATACGAGCCGCCGCGCTGCCCGCGGCGACCCGGAAGTATTGGGCCGACCGGCCAATCACAGTGCGGCCCCCTCGAGGCCAACCGGAAGTCCCGCCCCGCAGCCGAGCAGCGCGAAGGGAAGCAGCCGGCCGAGTCCCCGAGGCTCCCCAAGGGAAGAGGAGCCCCGCGCTACTGCGAGGAGGTCTGGTGAGTGGGGCTGGGAAGACGAGTGCAGGGAGGAGGGCGTTGGGGCACATTGCCGGTGCCCGCCCCTCCCCTGCCGTGCACGGCCCTGAGAGCGGCCCAAGTGTGTAGAGCCGATGGAGGCTCTGGGGCCATTACCTGATCCCGAGTCCCCCGTGAGGGACTCCAGCGAAGCCTGCAATTTAGATTGGAGCCCCGAGGCTCCTGGGGGCACTTTGTTTAGTTAGAGCCTGAGAGGCTCCCGCCCTAATAGTACTTACGAGCCCCGAGGCTCGAGGGGACAATTTATCGTTGGAGAGCGCTGAAGCTCTCAAGGCTCCAGCCCATATTCATTTTGCGAGCCCAGAGAGGCTCGAGTGCCCATTCGTGTTTGAGAGCCTGAGAGAGGCTCAGGAGGGCCAGTTCTTATCCCCGAGCCCAGAGAGGCTCATGCCCACATTTGTCTAGAGCCCAGAGAGGCTCAGCAGTACCACAGTGGTGGTTCTTGAGCCCACGAGGCTCCAACGTTGCCCTAACTTTTCCTGCACCAGTTGCCCAGCACTTTGTGGGCAATTGCCACGTTTAGGCTTGTGTTCTTGGCTGCCTGTGCAGCCTGCCTGACATTGAGACTCAGGGCATCCAGCCCTTGCGAGGCCAGTTGGCCTGAGCGACAGTTCTAGTGCGGTGCTATGTGCACCCTGTGCATTGTAATTTACTGATGTATGTGATTCCTGCGCAAATGTTCTACCTGCACCTCTGAATGTGTTTTTATGCCTCATGTGCAATGTGTTTATGTTTTATCCCCTTTGCTAAAAGTGACCTGCTTAGAGGATTGTTGATGTCCCATTACCTTTGCTAAAAGTGACCTGCTTAGGTATTTTATGTTTTATCCCCTTTGCTAAGAGTGACCTGCTTAGAGGATTGTTGATGTCCCATTACCTTTGCTAAATGTGACTTGCTTAGGTGATTGTTTATGTTCCTATAGGTCCTGATGATAAGGTCCTAGTCCCCTGCGTGATTTTCCTACAGTGTTTTAGGGTTGCGTAGGAGGTATTTACTCTTTACCAGTGATTACAGGTTGTGTGCTGCATTTACTATTTTGGTGCTAGTCATTATATGTTTATGTGCTAAGTGTTATACCTACAAGTATTATTTCTAACAAGTGCCTACCCCTGACAGTGGTCCATGTGGCCCTGTCCTGTACATAATCCCTTGTAAATTCTGCCCGTGCCTGTTGGCACATTGTAAAGTTTGTGTGTTATCTAATGTGTTTTTACTATAATACAAAGGCTATTTTTTATATAGCCTTGTGTGGAGTTTCCTTTGTGGTGGGCCTTGGGTGTTGTTGCTGGGGTGCGTGCGCAAATACCTAGCTCACATCGCCTCCAAGTTTAGCCTTGCTGCTCGCTCCACATTACCTAGAGGGTGAGCAGGGGTTATCTTGGCGTGTAACTCCCTTGCCCTGACTTAGGAGTGGTGGTCTCAGACTGACTTTGGTGCAAGCCCTGGCCAGCCAGGGACCCCGCTTCTAACAATACTTTTATCTAATCTCAGGTGGAGGCATGAAGGTAAGGCTTTGTTCCATTGTAACATCCCACAACACTTAAAAATCAAACAAGTCCATCAGGACCAGAGGGGCGAAAGAAAATACCTGGATAAGTAGGTCTAAGAGTAATGAAGATTATCGGTAAGGAGTCGAGGCATTCTCCCCATTAGATATAACTATTTAGACCTTCGGCTTGCCTATGGCTCTTGTACATCACCTCCAATTGGCCTGGATGTCAATATCACAGTCTAAGTTATGTGGGAATTTAGAGACACTGGTCTAAGCCTTTTCTCACAACCCCACTTGCATGTGTTCAGTAAATTCCTTATAAAGCCGTATATAGGGTTCCAAACTTCTATGTGCCATTGACTAAAGAGCCAGGGCTGGCAGGAGGTGTCCCATATGACGAGTCCACTTGGCCGCTACACATGAAATATATATACACGCACAATACAATCTCAAGCTCCACAAAACACAATCACTGGGGCGAAGTAATGCTATCCGTTTCAAAGTAAAATAATTGCAGGAAATTAAATGGTTAAGAAGCTTCACAATTGGCATCACAAGTAGTGCAGCCTGCCATCCGAAACACAAAGAATTGCAATTAAAATGTTTTTTTTATTTATATAGCTCTCGATTGCCCAGAGGCGTCTTGGCACTGCTTCAAGCAAAACGTCAATACCAAAAGCTTACATCCAGCGGGTTTTATTTATTATAGAGCGTGGGGGCATATTAACAAAGGCCTTATCTCTGCTTTTTTGGCTTTAAAAGCCAACAAAGAGGAGATAATCTTATCGCCCTATTTGCAATCTAGTGAGATGCAAAGTGGGCTTTAGTGGGCGTACCCCTGACGGACTACCTTGTAAATTATCGCAAAATGCACATCGCAATATTGGGTGGCCCTCAGGATTTTAGCAGACATTAGTTTATGGCAAAACCCGCGTTTTCCGCCAAAAACTAACGTGTGCTCAAATCCTGACTAAACTATTCACAACATAGGGGGTGGATTATGCTGATACGAGCGCAGGGTCGTATCAGCAAGGTTATCGCTGTTTTCCATGGAACATCGCTGGAAAACCAGCGATGTTCAATGGAAAACACCGCTAGCGCAGGAATAATTATCACCATTGCGCTATGCATTGTTGATACAGCGCTAGCATGGTGATAATTTCCTGCAATAAAAAATCTGTTGCTAAGCGTTATCGCTGGCCGTTGATAATATGCCCCTAAGTTTGCAAATATTTCCTAAAGGAAAGGTGCGTGTAAGTTGCATTAAGAGATGTTATGTTTCATTAGCGATAATACTATTCTTATACCTGTCCCGGTGCCCCCCAGGTTAAAACGACCCTATATTGATTAAAATTCTCTGCCTTTTTGGTATAACTTTTAAGTATTAAATGAACCAATGCAAAGTTCACGCAGTTAGAAATATGAAAACACTTTACTTAGCTGTGTTGTGTCTGGGTAGGTGTTTTGTAATATTTGTGTTTCTATCACATCTTCTTGCTTTTCTGGTTGTTTAATGGTTAGTAGCATTAATTGTATATGCTTGTACTTGCTGTAAGAGTTAAATGATTTTTAATGTTTCATATTTTGGATTAGATTATGCATACAAAATGCCGATGCAGATTCTTAAATCACGCACCATTTTACACGTCGGCTATAAATTCCTGTAGATTTTCTTGCAATAAAAATATTTATTTTCAACTTGACTCATAATTGTGTTTGTATATACAGGAGTCTGCATTTCCCCCTGGGTATCTCTTGGGTTTTGAGAGAGAACATCATTTCAAATTGATTTTCAGTGGTCAATATCTCATTCTAAAGCAATTCAATTGGTGCCCTCTATAGGTTGTACTCAATCAATTTATGTTCAATTACATTTACGCTATGCCGTGTTCTTGCATAATTGGTCCAGCGCAGATTGGTCTGTATATCACTTCTGTGCGAGAGGCTGTTTCAAAGCACACAATTCTTCCAGATAAGGAAATGAGACTATGGGACATGACGAGATATGGTGAGGGTCACCCAGTTAGATCAAGAGCTGAAAACAACGTTAGCAAACATGATCTAAGTGAATAAACAATACTTTTTAATTTGCCAAAAACATCTGACTGCATAGAAATTTCAAACCGAGAATCAGAATGGTTTGAACCTCATGGGGTGTTGAGAACTATTTTCAAAACTGTTTGCCTTATAATTGATAATACCCTTTTGGTATTCATAAAGGATGGCCTTGCTTTCATTGAAAGATTTACTCACACCAAGATGTATGTGTAAATTAATGTATTCAAAAGTGGGGATGGGGTATTCCAGGACTGGAATTCCCTTTGAGTTTGTATTCACCCACACACTTTCACCTTTGTGGGGGATTTACAAACTCTTACATAAACCATTTCCACCCCGGTTAAAGGTCAGCTATGTGCTGTTTACAAGGATCAGGTGAAAAGTGGAAAGAAACACACCCAAAACAAGTGGCAGTATATGGGAATGAGTTTTCCCATGAAAAAAATATTTTGAATAGGGAGGATTTTTTTTTCTTTAAAAGTGGCAGTGCATAAGCTGATGGTGTTTCTGCATATGGATTTGTACAAGTCTTGCACATACAGAAATGTTGGAAAAAGGAATTTGCATAAGTTTTCTAGAGCTACGCCTGGACATCTGTGCACGCTGCAGGGTGACAAGTTCACTCCTGGTTTATTTTGTGAATTCCTGAAAGTCATAATTCTGCACCTATAGCTTTGACTGCGATTTAAGAATGAGGGGCTTTGTGTAGATTGATACAGTAATATCATAGCAGGAGTAGTATCAACGATAGAATGCAAATGATCCTTACATGCATAGTGTGGACTGTATGTCACTCTCTGCTACCACAGACATATCATCCTCGACCCACATTGAACATATTGTGATGTTGGTAAATCACCTAAATTGAGAGGCAGACTCTGGGGTTCCTTCAGTGAAAGTTCGAATTTATTTTAGCAATTATAAATCACAGAAAGAGCGCCGGACGTCTTACAATGCGCTCCAATCGCTCCACAATGCACGCCTCGTTCCTCGCGCATGCGCACTCCCCTTTGCAGTCTCGTCCTTGCGTGCCGCGTCATCACATGCCCACAAAGGACTAGACCGCTACACTACATATCTCCCCTTTTTACACACACACAAAGATATGGTATAAGTCCACTATTTCAACATTTCCCCAATTCAAAGTCTCCGAAGCGAGCAGGTATGACCACCACTCTCCCTGCACGTGTACGCCTCACCGGGGTAGAAGCTTCTCGGACACCATCTCCCACATGGCTCAACACTCCGCTCCTCATCTGACTCAGTTCTTTTCTCTGGGGTGTCAAGTCCCTTTCAACACTCTCTTCCTCTACCCTCGGGGCTTCCAGATCTTCTCTCTCTACGTGCAAATGTCCTTCCTCTTGGCTTTCACTTTCTTCCGTTGTTCTCTCCTCTCTGCCACCCAGTCCTTGATCTTGTTGGCGTTTCTCTTTTTCCTCAGGCCACTGTAGAATTTTGTTAATCTTAGCCATGCGGTCTTGGGACCACACATTTCCGTCACTAAGCAACACCGCTCTGTCATATACTTCCTCAACTTGCATGGGTGGGCTGTACTTGCTTTCTCCTTTCCTTTTCAGCGCAGCCAACTTGACTCTCACCCATTCCCCTTTTTCCAAAGTCGCTTCTTTCACGTTTCTTCTCCTGTTATAGTGCTCAGTATATACTTTTTGGGCTGTTCGAGATTGTGCTGGACTACAGCAGGTGACCATTTGCTGGTGACGGTCTTCTCCCTCCAGACCACATTGTCCTTTGTGAATGGGTGCCTGCCCCTTAGGATCTGGAAGGGGCTGTACCCTGTGGAGGTGGGGGTAATCCTGTACACCCACAACATGCTTTGGACCTCCTTCTCCCAATCTTTGCCCTTCATGATGGCAGCTTGTATGGATCCCATGAGGACACGATTAAATCTCTCCACCTGTCCGTTGCTCGAAGGGTGATACACTGAGGTGTGTTTCACTTTGATTCCATTCCTTTCCGCGTACTTGTACCACTTCTCAGATGTAAACTGCGGACCATTATCACTGAGGATCGTCCTCGAAATCCCTTCTCTCAGGAACACTAAGGTGAGAAACTTGATGATTGTGTCAGTGTCCATCTCATCCTGCACGTGTATTTCTGGCCACTTAGAATACTTGTCCACCAAAACACATAAGTATTTCGGCATACCATGGTTATCCAGCACTGGTCCCAGAATGTCAACCGATACATCCTCCCATGGGTTGTGCTGTTGGTCAAACTTTCCCAACGCAGGTCTCAATGGTTTCAATATTTTGTTGGCTCCTTGGCACTGGTCACAGTCCCTCACACGCCTTTCTACTTGAATGTCCAGTCCCGGCCACCAATACATTTGCTTCACTCGCAGTTTTGTTTTCACGATGCCGAGATGTCCCTCATGTAGCTGGCTCAGTAGGAGCGGGAGTAGTCTCGCGGGGGGCACCACTTTATCCCCTCGATATAAGAAAATTCCAGAGTCGCTCACCGATAGTTCTTCCCTTACTTTGTAGAATTTCTGGAGAACTTCCTTCAACCTCCTTTCTTCTGGCCAGCCACCGAGCACACATTCTTCGACCTCCTTCATGTCTTCGTCCTCCTCATACGCCTGCGCCCACTCTTGCTTGCTGATTACTTTCTCGGAATCCTCCATCACAGCTATCATCTCTTCATTCTCCCACGGCGAATTTGGCACCTCTTCCATGGCCAAAGCTCGACTAAGGTAGTCAGCCACTTTGTTGCTTGTCCCCAGTATGTACTCCACATCATACCTATACTCCAGCAGCTTCAGCGTCATCTTGGCAATGCGTGGAGTTGCAGTCGCATGTCCACTCGAGGAGAGCGCCTTGACCAGCGGTTTGTGGTCCATTTGCAGACAAAATCTCGTGCCCCATAGGAACTGTCTGAACTTCCCCATGGCCCATACCGCCGCCAGAATTTCCTTCTCAATTACACTGAACATTTGTTCTGTGGGGGATAATGCTCTGGATGCGAAGCTGAGGGTTTCCACAGTACCACCTTCTCTCTCTTGTGCGAGAACTGCTCCTAGCCCCTTCTCGCTGGCATCTGTGGTCAGTATGGTCTGTCCAAGAGGATCATGTCCATGCAAGGGTACCACCTGGCTTATTTCCGTCTTCAACACTTTGAATTCCCTCTGTGCTTCTTCATCCCAATGGAACGCCGTCTTGTTTCTTATGAGCTGTCTCAATTGATATGACCCGATCCGTTCAGATCCGAAACCACCAAAGTCATCTGCGGCGTACCACAAGGATCATCACTCAGCCCAACCCTCTTCAACGTCTACATGAGACCTCTTGCAGCCATCGCACGCAAACACAACCTCAACATCAACTCCTACGCCAACGACACCCAGATGACCCTCTCCCTCACCAATGACCCCGCCACCACCAGAACCAGTATACACGAAGGGATGAAAGACGTCGCCGAATGGATGAAGAACAGCCGCCTGAAACTGAACTCAGACAAGACGGAAATCCTCATACTGGGATCATCGCCCTCTGCCTGGGATGACTCCTGGTGGCCCCCTGCCCTGGGCACCACTCCCAAACCAACGGACCACGCACGCAACCTGGGCTTCATCCTGGACTCCTCCCTCTCGATGACCAGACAAGTCAACGCCATCTCATCATCATGCTTCAACACCCTGCGCATGCTCCGCAAGATCTTCCGTTGGATCCCCACCGAAACCAGGAAGACGATCACCCAGGCACTCGTAACCAGCCGGCTGGACTACAGAAACACCCTCTATGCCGGAACCACAGCCAAACTTCAGAAAAGACTCCAGCGCATCCAGAACGCCTCCGCAAGACTTGTCCTGGACATCCCCCGACACAGCCACATCTCCGGCCACATGAGAGACCTGCACTGGCTCCCCGTCAGCGAGAGGATCACGTTCAGACTCCTCACCCACGCACACAAGACCCTCCACGACCTGGGCCCCAAGTACCTCAACAACCGCCTGACCTTCTACGCGCCCACCCGCCAGCTACGATCGTCCAGCCTCGCCCTCGCCGCCGTACCACGCATCCGCAAAGCCACCGCCGGGGAAAGATCCTTCTCCTACCTGGCAGCCAAGACATGGAACTCCATCCCGATCCACCTCCGGCTGACCCAGGATCATCTCTCCTTCAGGAAGCTCCTCAAGACTTGGCTCTTCGAGCAGTAACGGACCCCTCCCCCCCAGCGCCTTGAGACCCTCCCAGGTGAGTAGCGCGCTATACAAATGCCCATGATTGATTGATTGATGTGTCTTAGTCGCAAAGTGCTGAACGAATTTACTATAGTATTCGGCCATCCCTAGAAAGGATCTCACTTCCTCCTTGCTGACGGGGGCCCTGGCATCACAAATCGCCTTCACGTTCTCCCTTTTAGGGGTGATCCCATTTCCTCCAATTCCATGCCCTAGATAGGTGACAGATGTCATTCCCAGTCGACATTTGTTCCATTCCGTTGTCATTCCCTTCTCCTGCAGGACGCCCAGAACCTTGTTCAGTTTTCTGTCGTGGTCTTCTCGGTCTGTTCCCATCACCAAGATGTCGTCTTGGAAATATTGAATGCCATCTACGTCCTTGAACAGGCGCTGCATCAGTTTCTGGAACACCGCTGCTGCCGATGCCAGCCCGAAGGGCATTCTGCGAAATTGATAACATCCAAATGGTGTTATGAAGGACGTTAATTTTCTGCAAGATGGATGCAAGTCTATCTGATGATAGGCGGACGCAAGGTCAATGGTGGAGAACCACTTCACTCCCCTTGTTCTGGCTAGCATTTCTTCAATTCTCGGCAATGGGAATTTCTCCACTATCAGGCATTTATTCAGTTCTCGCAGGTCCACACACAAACGCACCTTGCGGTTGGGTTAACGTCTATGGGCTCAATTTTCCTTTGTTCTTCCAGTCTACGTAGCTCTTGCTGCACCGCTTCCCTCGCCGCGATGGGCACGTTCCGGACCTTGTGGGAAATTGGGCGGGAGTTCTCTTTGAGCAAGATTTTGTGCGTGAATTTCTCCAGCTGGCCGACTTTCCCTCCAAATACCTTTGGAAATTCTCTCTTCACTTTCTCTGGATTCGGCCAGCACTCACAATCCGTCAGCAACACTTTCTCACTGCCTCCGGGGTCCATTTTGATCCCTAGATCTCCTTGATCTCTCCACCCCAACACCGATGGGCCCTTCTCCGCCACATACAGTTTGCAGTCCGCCGTTCTTCCCCTAAACTCAAACTTCAGGATCCGGTAGCCCACCATGGGAATCGGGGTGTCTGTATACGATACCGGCCGAATGTCTGACGGTTCCAACTTGGGGCCCAGGCTTAGACTGAATTCTTCCTCCCATACCCATCTCTGGACTATAGTGTATGGGGATCCTGAGTCTATTGCAATCCTGATTTTCACTCCTCCTATCAGCATGTCTGCCCGTGGTTTACTCAAGCGCTTGTTTTCTATTCCCAGCACCTGCTCCTTGATACACAACACCAGGTCTTCTTCTTCCTGTTCCTCGTCTTCTTCTTCCAACCGGTCCTGTGCCACGTACTTCACGACCATCTTCTTCCCTTTTCTGCGACATACCTTCTAATAATGACCTATCAGGCCACAGAACATGCATTTCGCCCGAAAAGCTGGGCAACATTTATCTTGGGCCGCGTGGTTCGCACTTCCGCACCTGTAACACGTGGCTTTGCTATCCGTGGACTGTTTGCACATTTGACTTGACTTTCCCAACCATCTGTTGGTTCCTTTATTATCCCCGGGCGTCATTCTGTTTCGTCCTGACTGCTCTGCATCGTCCACCTTGTTCACCATGATTCTCTGGGTGTTCTCCCGTTTCGCTGCATCAGCGCATCGCTTCGACAGTTCCGCTTTCTTTACCATTGCTATTACTTCTTTTAGCGTCGCCTCTCCATGCACCCACAACTTATCCTGCACCGTCTTATTGGTGGTGTGCATCACGATTTGGTCCTTTATGAAGTCGTCTTATAATGTCCCATACTTGCATGTAATCGCTAACCTTCTCAACGCCGCAACGTAGTCGTCAATGGATTCTCCCGCTTCTTGCTTCCTCTGCTGGAAGTTAAAACGATCAATGGAGACGCACACCGCAGCCCGGTAATGATTATCTAGATCTTCCAAGGCATGCCGGAAGACATCATCATCAGCCGCTGGTCTAGGCGTGGGCACTACGTTCGTGAACACACTTATCCCTTCCGGACCTAGATTATGTAGGAGTATCCTTCTTCTCCTCGCACTGGGGAAGGGTTCTCCATTCTCATCTTCCAAAGCTTCCAAATAGTTCTTGAAATACTCCCTCCAGTCTTCCCATTTCATCTGGGGTTCACCTGGTTTGGGCAGAAATGGAATCGGCGCCTTAAGGGAAGATGCTTGTGTGCTCATCCTGGCCTGTTCTTCCGGTTCCCCTCCTTGACTTCTAGGGCTGCCTGGCACGCTTGTGTTCCCGCCTTGTGCCGTGTTGAGTCGGGGTTCTCCTTCTCCCCCTTCTCTTCTCTCTCCCCGTTCCGCCAGGGCCTCAGTGGTGGTGTATCCACCCTCCTACCGTGCTTCCTTTGTTTGTTCGCCTCTTTTCCTGGCCCTGGTGCACGTGTTGGGAGCGTCTAGTCTCCTTGCGCCTCTGCCACGCTTCTCCTGCATCTCTCTGCTCTTGTGCTCCTTTCCTTTCAGTCCCCTGACAGGTACAGTGCAGTGGTGTCCCAGCGTCCGTGCTGCACTGTGTGCCTTAGGTTTCCCATGAAGTAGTTGAGGCTTCTTGTGGGAAATCCCACTCCTCGTCGCCACTGTGATGTTGGTAAATCACCTAAATTGAGAGGCAGACTCTGGGGTTCCTTCAGTGAAAGTTCGTATTTAATTTAGCAATTATAATTCACAGAAAGAGCGCTGGGCGTCTTACAGTACGCTCCGATCGCTCCACAATGCACGCCTCATTCCTCATGCATGCGCACTCCCCTTTGCGGTCTCGTGCTTGAGTGCTGCGTCATCACGCACCCGTGAAGGACTAGACTGCTACACTACACATATGAGACCCTCATCTGAAGCTCCCAATCTCTTCCTCCTGATAGCTGTAGCTCACATTCAGACCTCTCTGAGTACCTGGCTGCTGTCCCTCTGTTAGCAATCATGTAGTCATCACTGTAATGCCAATACACTGATTTAGTGCTGCTCTCTGGACCAGCCATTTCAGCAGTCTAGAGAGTACTGCGCCACGTTCCGCTTTTGAAGACACCAGAACATCAATAGGGCCAGTCACAAAGGTGTCATTTGCTCTTACTGTTTTGAATAATTTTACTACTTTTAGCAATTCACAAACTCACAAAAAAAGTATAAAATTACTCAAAAGAGTTAACTTACTCATCTCCACCCCTGACTAAGGGGATGGAGCCAAATTTACGAGTGTAAGTTACTACAAAAAAAAGTAGCATGTACAGCACTACACATGGTTAACAAGTACTGCAACACCCTTCCATAGAGAATCATGGCTGTAGAAACTTAAAATACAACTCTATAGGAGACAATGTTAAATTAAATTAAATTATTTTAAATAGCTAAAATATAACTAACCCGAATTTAATGTTAAAAACAATATATAAAAGATAGTGCATAGTTTTATTTAATTGTAAAATATTGTAATTATTTAATTGTAAAATATTGTAATAACCTTTACAAATTAATGTAACAATATATTTTCTTAAACTATAGTGAAAGTACTTTTAATTAATTCTATCCATCACTTTAAATAATTATTAATGCATAATACAAATATTTGGATTGGATTTTAATTTATGATTTAAACTTCAGAGAAATATGTTTTCGATTTATTTCGATTTCATTCAAAATTAATGTAATATTGCTGTATAATTATTTTCTTCAGTTCTGCATTTAAAATAAATATATACAATAATTTACAATATTATTTATCATAAAAATAGGTTTACTAATAAACTGACAGGGTGGAGATCGCTTCATAGTAAAATAAAGAGAAAATTCAAAACTTTTATTAAACTCAAATATCTTAAAAACTGCAATATCAATAAGGGTTGTTCTCGGAACATATGCAGGATTTGGGGAACAATAACCATTTGTATGACATTGCAGCTGCCCATATGATCAAACTGAAGAATAATTCCACTTTTGCATCAAAATAATTAAATAGGAGAGAAGAGCACCTTAAGTCAGATCAAACATCTCTTCCTTTCGAGTAGAGATTTTAACTCCTAAATGAGTGTCCGTGCTGCCCCAAATTGAAGGGCTTCAAGTTCAATGAATTTCATCTCTATAGGGGATTAGAGGCAATAATATCCAAGTAAGCAGCTATGTTGTGGACAATCCAGTTAGGGATTGAAGGGGGGATATTGGTAAAATATCAGTAAATCATTTGAAGTATTGAAGGAATGCTTCTACACATATCAAGCAGGCATCAAAGGTGATTCAATACGCCCCATACCAACAATCTTAGCATATAATTATATAGTATGAGGCTTGAACCCCATATAATAAACTAAGGTCCAAGGCCACACTCTTTAGAGCATCCATCAAAATTATACCTGCTGGGGAGCCCAATACTACTGTTGTAAACTTAGTGCTAGTGGCAGTATCTATAGCAGGAATAAATGCATGCTGCTTTGGATTAACACACTCCATTATCATTTTTACATGTCTATTGGCTTAGAATGTATGTGAAATATGTCTTGCAATTAATGAGGGAGATGGATCCGTAGGAGCTATATAATCTAGCTACCATGGGCCTTATTACGATGGCGGTCGGGCGAGTGCCAGGCTGTCATTACAGCGGGAGTGGGACCTCCCGACAAGTAGTCGGAGATCCCATCCGCCAGGTTATGATGCGACCACTGTGTAGGCGTTAGGAAACATATTTACTAGAATATGGTGCAGCCCTGCATTTCCCCCTGCACTGATGCTAACTTTAGCTGCCCAGCACCAACGCAGCCACCCTTATACTATAGTGCAATGGTGCTTGTGTTGAGGGAAAGAGGGTTTATGTGCAGGAAGGTCCCACTTCTTGCTCATAAACAATCTTTAAATGCCGCTTAATGCAGCACACATAGAAGTTGCAAAACTGCATTTTTTTTAAATGATTCTTTATGTGCAGGGAACTTTTGTTACTGGAATTTACAGATCAAAATCCAGATGAAGTTTCAGTCTTGGGACTTCAAAAGATATTGCTCTACAATGTGGGAATCAGAGTTAACATCCGTGCTGAAATCCTGAAGAGGACTGAAAACTATTGTGGCAAGTAATATGGTCCTGTGTGAGCTGCTTTACTGTGTTGGCACAACGTTATAGTTAGTTGAAGATTTCACTTGTACAAAACCATAGAAATTTGTTCGTTATAGTTAGTAGACCTAACTGTAACTCGCGCCCCAGCAATGCACTGCTGATGAAGTCACATATTACATCACTCATGACATGCTCAGTGACATTTTTGTACGAGTGAAATCTCCAACAACTATAACGTCCCTGAAACCTCTGTTTTTTCAGTGAATTTTCAAGGTTTTTTAATGCTAATTTCCAACTATAACATGACTGAAAGCTATGGTTTTTTTCAGTGAATTCCAAATGTTTTTTAAATGAAAATTTCTAACTATAAGGTACCTGAAAACTATGTTTTTTCAGTGAATTTTAAAAGTTTTTTAAATGTTAATTTCTAACTATACCGTCCCTGAAACCTATGTTTTTTCAGTGAATTTCTAAGGTTTTTTAAATGCTAATTTCTAACTATGTCTACAAAGGTAGGACATGTGAATAAAGAGGAAGAAAAGCACAGAAAGAAGCAAGACAAATGCAGAAAGAGGCAACAGAAGTCCAGAAAGATGAAGAAAAGTACAGGAAGAAGAAGAGATGTGCAGAAAGAACCAACCTAGGAGCAGAAAGTCCTCCTGTGCCCCCAACATTTAGCTGATGGGTATTGGTGGTAACCAACTCTGACTAACCAGGCCTAGAGCCAGTGCTATGCTAAAAGACACTTAAAATACAGTGAAAACACCTGCAAACACTAGGGAACACTATGCGTTGGGGTACCCCTGTGATTACCATGACCTACTCTGTATTTGCCATGGCTTAATGCCTGTGTCATTGCATGAGTACATAAGTAGTGACTGGATGATTAGAGTGCTACAAGGAGAGTGCATGGTGATTTTATAAGTGCTTGGCGCAGTGATTCGATAGGATTGGCTGGGTGATTGAAGGACTGCATAGATAGTACCAGGGAGATTACTGGACTGCATAGGTAGTCCTCAAGGTATTGCAGCAGTGCATGTGTTAGTGACTGGGTCATTGCATGAGTACATGGATAATTAGAGTACTGCAAGGAGAGTGTGTGGTGAATTTATAAGTCCTTGGGTACTGGAGGAGTGTTTGGATTAGTAGTGGCTGGGTGACTGGAGGAGAGCACAGGAAGTGACAGAGTGATTGCGGGACTGCATGGGTACTACCAGGGGAATTGAAGGAGCAAATGAGAAGTGTGTAAGTGGGTACAGGACTGTATGGGTAGGGCATATGGGATTGTAACAGTGATCAGTTAGTACCTGGATCATTGCTTGAGTACATAGCTACTGACAGAAAGATTAGAATACTGCAAGGAGAGTGCCTGGGTGAATTTAAAAGTGCTTGGGTATTGGCGGAGTGTTTGGATTAGTACATGGTAGTGGCTGGGTGACTGGATGACTGCACAGGGAGTGACAGGGTGATTGTTGGACGGCATGGGTACTACCAGGGGAATTGAAGGAGTGAATGAGAAGTGTGTAGGTGGTTAGAGGACTGCATGGGTAGTACACAAGGATTGTAGCTGCGCATGTGTTAGTACCTGAGCCATTCCATGAGTACATGGATACTGACTGGAAGATTAGAGTACTGCAAGGGGAGTGCATGGTGAATTTACAGTGCTTGGGTTTTGGTGGAGTGATTGAATATGTACATGTGCTGGCTGGGTGATTGAAGGAGTGTATGGGTACTGACCGGGCGATAGCTGGACTGCATGGGTAGTTCTCAGGGTATTATAGCAGTGCATGTGTTAGTGCATGGGCCTTTGCATGAGTGCATGGGTACTGACTGGATGATTAGAGTACTGCAAGGAGAGTGATTGGTGAATTTATACATGCTTGGGTATTGGCGGAGTGATTGGAGAAGTACCCACATGTCACATCAGTCCTGCCCCCTCCCTTCACCACTGTGCAAATGCCCCTAGCAGGTTTTAAGTTGGGGGATTAATTCCCCTTGAATCCTGAGGGTCCCTTGGGGCCAACTAGCCCACCAGGTACCTCCAGTACGCGGCACAGAGCTGTGTTGACAAGAGGTGGTCCAAGGCCACGTCCCTTTTTACAACTCTCTGCAATGCAACTCTGTGGTGCTTACTGGAGGTACCTGGTGGGCAAGTTAGCTCCCAGGGACCCTCAGGATTGAAGGGGAATTAATCCCCCAAATTAAAATGCACTTCGGGCACGTTTGCACAGTGGTGTAGGGAGGGGGTGGGGTCTGATGTGACAACCTGTGGCACATTTTAAGTTGGGGGTTAAGTACCCTTGAATCCTTAGGGTCCCTGGGGGCCAACCAGCCCACCAAGAACCTCCAGTAAGCGCCACAGGGCTGCGTTGCAGAGAGGTGGTCTGAGGCGACGCCCCTTTTTACACCTCTTTGTAGCGCAACTCTGTGTGGCATTTACTGGAGGTACCTAGTGGGCTAGTTGGCCCCCAGGGACCCTCATGATTCAAGGGGACTTAATCCCCCAACTTAATCCCCCATTTAGAAACCCTGGGTGTGTGGGGGGGCTTGTGGCCTCCCCACACATTTTTTAAAATGTGTTACTTCTAAACTGAGCCCCGGGGAGGTGGTAGTCTCCGGGGCTGTGGGGGGCTACTAGCCACCCCCCCCCCCCGCAACCCATAAATCTTGCTCTGGGGAGGTTGTGGTCCCCGGGGCAACATGGGTGGATTGGGCCCCTCCATGCATTTTTAAATGTTTATCATTAAACTGAGCCCTGGCGAGGTGGTGGTCCCTGGGGTTGCGGGGGGCTGCGTGCCCCCCGTAACTCATAAATCTTGCCCCGGGGAGGTGGCGGTCCCTGGGGCAGCATGGGGGGATTGGGGTACCCCACGCATTTTTTCAGTGCCCCCGGGACCTGGCCCACCCAGGGCTTAAATACATCAAAAAAAGGGATCCAGAGCTTCATTTTATTTTTCTCGCCGGATTCGTGATGTGGGCAAAAGAACATTGGATTTAACCCAGATATTTTGACTGGGGGAGCATGTTTGCATTGTCAGCATTCCGTCCATCATTTGTTTGCTGTAACACTATTCGCTACCCCAGCACAAATTCGTACAATTTTAAAAATAATTTTCACTGTTTTCTTGTGACTTTGTAGAACCGAGTCACAAGATGGCTGCCAAAGCTTCCTGGTTTGGAGATTTGGCAGCCAATCACAGTGAAGCTCGTGCTGCGGAGGGGTTGCAACTCCACCGCGTCCCTAGATATCAAAACTTTTTCTTTTTCAAATTTCTCATGAATTATTGAACGGATTTATACCATTTAAAAAAGGGCTCTTTCTGAACCAAGGACTACCTTTTTGCCAAATTTGGTGTAATTCCGTTCAGCAGTTCGGGCTGTAGCTGTGTCTAAAGTTTCCTATGGAAAATTACATCAGGAAAACACGTTTTGGGGCCCCCCTTTTTTCTCAGCATCCCCTTGTCAAATCACCCAGAAACTTTAAAGACAGGAGCTGACCGGAGCAGATCACTAGTTTTGAAAATTTCGCGAAGATTCGTCAACCGGCACCAAACATATTGAGAAAACAAAAAACACGTTTCCTATGGAACCTAGGTCCTAAGTATAACTACCTACTGACGGTAGGTCATATATCTATCTATCTATTTATCTATCTATCTATCTATCTATCTATCTATCTATCTATCTATCTATATATATATATATATATATATATATACATACATACATATATATATATATATATATATATATATATATATATATATATATATATATATATATATATATATATATATATATATATATATATCCGACCAATGCCGAGAACTGGATCTCGGCATTGGATTGGAGTCGGTCTCGATGCAGGCTGACCCGAGGAAGCCCGTCATTTCAGGTACTTTGAAGCAAGCACTGTCAGAACAGCAGCGTAGCGCTCAACCCACTGGAGGGTTTTTAAATAAATCACAGACTCCTTAAGTCACTGCCCGACCTCTCGTGTCAGAAAACAAATCAACCGGCAACAGCAACACTGAGGGAGACACGAAACGAAATAAAACAACTTGTGAAGAACGCGGGTGGTGAAATGAAGAGTCTTGGATCAGAGCACGACCACAAGTACCACAATGCAATTTTAAAAGGAAGTGATTCCGCAAATGAATGCCATTGGAGGCAAACAAATTGACATTGAATACCGGACTGTGGTGTGACGCAGGAGCAAAGGCTTACCTTGAAAAAGTTCCAGGTGGAACGAAACATGTCGGACATAAGCCACAAGCTGCTTGTTTTGAAATTATTAAAAACCATTTGAACGAGACTTCCGGGTGTGACCAACTGTTTTTTCCTCCGGGATGAAACCCTGTTTGAATAAGTATCGGCGTGGTTCAGCCGAAGGATTCACACCGCCACAAGAGCGCCAGCTGTCTCCCGCCGTGAACCACCTTGCAGAATCGGAAAAACCGAATTAAGGGAGAAGGGTGCCACCGAGAACTGGATCTCGGCATTGGATTGGAGTCGGTCTCGATGCAGGCTGACCCGAGGAAGCCCGTCATTTCAGGTACTTTGAAGCAAGCACTGTCAGAACAGCAGCGTAGCGCTCAACCCACTGGAGGGTTTTTAAATAAATCACAGACTCCTTAAGTCACTGCCCGACCTCTCGTGTCAGAAAACAAATCAACCGGCAACAGCAACACTGAGGGAGACACGAAACGAAATAAAACAACTTGTGAAGAACGCGGGTGGTGAAATGAAGAGTCTTGGATCAGAGCACGACCACAAGTACCACAATGCAATTTTAAAAGGAAGTGATTCCGCAAATGAATGCCATTGGAGGCAAACAAATTGACATTGAATACCGGACTGTGGTGTGACGCAGGAGCAAAGGCTTACCTTGAAAAAGTTCCAGGTGGAACGAAACATGTCGGACATAAGCCACAAGCTGCTTGTTTTGAAATTATTAAAAACCATTTGAACGAGACTTCCGGGTGTGACCAACTGTTTTTTCCTCCGGGATGAAACCCTGTTTGAATAAGTATCGGCGTGGTTCAGCCGAAGGATTCACACCGCCACAAGAGCGCCAGCTGTCTCCCGCCGTGAACCACCTTGCAGAATCGGAAAAACCGAATTAAGGGAGAAGGGTGCCACCGAGAACTGGATCTCGGCATTGGATTGGAGTCGGTCTCGATGCAGGCTGACCCGAGGAAGCCCGTCATTTCAGGTACTTTGAAGCAAGCACTGTCAGAACAGCAGCGTAGCGCTCAACCCACTGGAGGGTTTTTAAATAAATCACAGACTCCTTAAGTCACTGCCCGACCTCTCGTGTCAGAAAACAAATCAACCGGCAACAGCAACACTGAGGGAGACACGAAACGAAATAAAACAACTTGTGAAGAACGCGGGTGGTGAAATGAAGAGTCTTGGATCAGAGCACGACCACAAGTACCACAATGCAATTTTAAAAGGAAGTGATTCCGCAAATGAATGCCATTGGAGGCAAACAAATTGACATTGAATACCGGACTGTGGTGTGACGCAGGAGCAAAGGCTTACCTTGAAAAAGTTCCAGGTGGAACGAAACATGTCGGACATAAGCCACAAGCTGCTTGTTTTGAAATTATTAAAAACCATTTGAACGAGACTTCCGGGTGTGACCAACTGTTTTTTCCTCCGGGATGAAACCCTGTTTGAATAAGTATCGGCGTGGTTCAGCCGAAGGATTCACACCGCCACAAGAGCGCCAGCTGTCTCCCGCCGTGAACCACCTTGCAGAATCGGAAAAACCGAATTAAGGGAGAAGGGTGCCACCGAGAACTGGATCTCGGCATTGGATTGGAGTCGGTCTCGATGCAGGCTGACCCGAGGAAGCCCGTCATTTCAGGTACTTTGAAGCAAGCACTGTCAGAACAGCAGCGTAGCGCTCAACCCACTGGAGGGTTTTTAAATAAATCACAGACTCCTTAAGTCACTGCCCGACCTCTCGTGTCAGAAAACAAATCAACCGGCAACAGCAACACTGAGGGAGACACGAAACGAAATAAAACAACTTGTGAAGAACGCGGGTGGTGAAATGAAGAGTCTTGGATCAGAGCACGACCACAAGTACCACAATGCAATTTTAAAAGGAAGTGATTCCGCAAATGAATGCCATTGGAGGCAAACAAATTGACATTGAATACCGGACTGTGGTGTGACGCAGGAGCAAAGGCTTACCTTGAAAAAGTTCCAGGTGGAACGAAACATGTCGGACATAAGCCACAAGCTGCTTGTTTTGAAATTATTAAAAACCATTTGAACGAGACTTCCGGGTGTGACCAACTGTTTTTTCCTCCGGGATGAAACCCTGTTTGAATAAGTATCGGCGTGGTTCAGCCGAAGGATTCACACCGCCACAAGAGCGCCAGCTGTCTCCCGCCGTGAACCACCTTGCAGAATCGGAAAAACCGAATTAAGGGAGAAGGGTGCCACCGAGAACTGGATCTCGGCATTGGATTGGAGTCGGTCTCGATGCAGGCTGACCCGAGGAAGCCCGTCATTTCAGGTACTTTGAAGCAAGCACTGTCAGAACAGCAGCGTAGCGCTCAACCCACTGGAGGGTTTTTAAATAAATCACAGACTCCTTAAGTCACTGCCCGACCTCTCGTGTCAGAAAACAAATCAACCGGCAACAGCAACACTGAGGGAGACACGAAACGAAATAAAACAACTTGTGAAGAACGCGGGTGGTGAAATGAAGAGTCTTGGATCAGAGCACGACCACAAGTACCACAATGCAATTTTAAAAGGAAGTGATTCCGCAAATGAATGCCATTGGAGGCAAACAAATTGACATTGAATACCGGACTGTGGTGTGACGCAGGAGCAAAGGCTTACCTTGAAAAAGTTCCAGGTGGAACGAAACATGTCGGACATAAGCCACAAGCTGCTTGTTTTGAAATTATTAAAAACCATTTGAACGAGACTTCCGGGTGTGACCAACTGTTTTTTCCTCCGGGATGAAACCCTGTTTGAATAAGTATCGGCGTGGTTCAGCCGAAGGATTCACACCGCCACAAGAGCGCCAGCTGTCTCCCGCCGTGAACCACCTTGCAGAATCGGAAAAACCGAATTAAGGGAGAAGGGTGCCACCGAGAACTGGATCTCGGCATTGGATTGGAGTCGGTCTCGATGCAGGCTGACCCGAGGAAGCCCGTCATTTCAGGTACTTTGAAGCAAGCACTGTCAGAACAGCAGCGTAGCGCTCAACCCACTGGAGGGTTTTTAAATAAATCACAGACTCCTTAAGTCACTGCCCGACCTCTCGTGTCAGAAAACAAATCAACCGGCAACAGCAACACTGAGGGAGACACGAAACGAAATAAAACAACTTGTGAAGAACGCGGGTGGTGAAATGAAGAGTCTTGGATCAGAGCACGACCACAAGTACCACAATGCAATTTTAAAAGGAAGTGATTCCGCAAATGAATGCCATTGGAGGCAAACAAATTGACATTGAATACCGGACTGTGGTGTGACGCAGGAGCAAAGGCTTACCTTGAAAAAGTTCCAGGTGGAACGAAACATGTCGGACATAAGCCACAAGCTGCTTGTTTTGAAATTATTAAAAACCATTTGAACGAGACTTCCGGGTGTGACCAACTGTTTTTTCCTCCGGGATGAAACCCTGTTTGAATATATATATATATATATATATATATATATATATATATATATATATATATATATATATATATATATATATATATATATGTATATATATTTCAGGCATGTTATAGTTAGGAATTAGCATTACAAAACCATTGAAAATTCCCCCGTTATAGTTAGTTCAGCTAACTATAACTCACACAATAGCTATGCACTGATGATGACGTCACATATTACATCACTCATGACATGGTCAGTGACATCACTTATGACATCACATGCCAGTGGGCGTGTTAGCACACGTCACCTCAGGCCCCGTCCCCTCCCTTCACCACCGTGTAAACGCTCCCTGTGGCAGTTTTAAGTTGGGAGATTAAGTCCCCTTGAATCCTGAGGATCTCTAGGTCCAACTAGCCCACTAGGTACCTCCAGTAAGCGCCACATAGCTGCGTTGCAGAGAGTTGTAAAAAGGGCTGTGGCCTCAGACCACCTATCTGCAATGCAGCACAGTGGTGCTTACTGGAAGCACCTGGTGGGCTAGTTGGCCCGCCCGGAGCCCTCAGGATTGAAGGGGAATTATTTCTCCAACTAAAAACACGCCACAGGGTGTGTTTGCACACGTCACCTCAGGCCCCGTCCCCTCCCTTCACCACTATGTAAACACATCCTGTGGCCATTTTAAGTTAGGAGATTAAGTTTATTTTAATCCTGAGGGTCCCTAGGGTCCAACTAGCCCACTAGGTACCTCCAGTAAGCGCCACAGTGCTGCGTTGCATAGAGATGCAAAAAGTGGAACGGCCTGGACCACCTCTCTGCAACGCAGCGCAGTGGCACTTACTTGAAGCATCTGGTGGGCTAGTTAGCCCCCAGAGTCCCCCAGGGTCCCTCAGGATTGAAGGGGAATCATTTCCCCAACTTAAAATGCGCTACAGGGTGTGTTTGCACACTTCTCATCTCAAGCAGTGCCCCCTCCCTTCACTACTGTGCAAACGAGCCCCGTGGCGCATTTTAAGTTGGGGGATTAACTCCCCTTGAATACTGAGGGTCCCTGGGGTGCAACTAGTCCACCAGCTACCTCCATTAAGCGCCACCGAGCTGCGTTGCAGAGAGGTGTAAAAAGGGGCGTGGCCTCAGAACACCTCTCTGAAACAACAGCCCCTTGGTGCATACTGGAGATTCCTGGTTGGCTAGTTGGCCCCCAGGGACCCCCAGTATTCAAGGGGAAATCATTCCCCCCCTGGATCGTTTGCAGAGTGCTGGAAGGAGGGGGTGTGGCCTCCGGCCCATGCCGGTTATGGGTTTTTTTTAAGAAGGGGCTGTGTGGCCCCCTTGTTTTCCTAATATTCTTGGCCCTGGAGGCCCCATCCCCCAGGGCATGTCCCCTAATAAAAATATATATATATATATATTTTAGAAGGGGGCCGCAAGGCCCCCCTTCCGAGGCCTTAATCAGACCTGGGCACCCCATCCTCCGGGGCCGATGAAGTTCTCAAGCCTTACTGCTTGACTAAGAAGGATTCAATCCATCCGAGTGCGGGTCCACACAGGCCTGCTTGCTCGACACGGTTCAGCAAGATGGTATGGTCGACCGTGTCGAACGTGGCAGACAAATCCAGAAGCACCAGTGCTTGATGGTCGCCCCTGTCAGCATTTGTTCTGAGAGTATCCAGGACTGCGAGGATCACAGCCTCCGTTGAATGCGCCGGACGGAAACCAGCTTGGTTTGGCTCTAGGTAGTCCGAGCATTCAATGAAGCTAGACACACACCTGGCTACATGGGCCTCTAGTATTTTTGCCAAGAAAGGGAGGAGAGAGATAGGACAGTAGTTGACAGGGTTGCTAGGGTCCGCCCCTGGTTTCTTTATGAGGGGTACTACCGTTGCATGCTTGAAAGCACTAGGGACCTTGTCTTGGGCAAGGGATTCATTGAGAAAAGGAAGCACGCTCTGAGGCAAGTTGGTAAATATCTCCCTTGAGACGTGCGGAGGACAGCAGTCATCAGGTGATCCCGATTTGACACGGATCATGAGTTCTGATAGTTTTGGAACAGATGGGTTGGAGGGTGTCTAATATGCATTGATTATTAGAAATATCATCCAGTGGTTCCCGGTTGGATGTATTGGGAAGACTAGCTTGGAAGAGATTTTGTCCTAAAAACAGTCATTCAGAGAGTTACAAAGTTCTTGAGTGGGGGTCTGAGTCGGCGATGTTCTGGCGTCTTTACATAAGTTGTTTACTATTTTGAAGATTTCTTTGGATTTGTTGTCAGTATTAAGTAATTTTGTAGAAAAATAAGCTGTTTTAGTAGTCAGTAAGCATACAGCTCATGCTCGGTAGGGTGCACGGAGGGTGCGGAGATTCTCCGCGGCCATAGATATCACTATCTTTATTCCTTAATTTCTCAATCACTACTGAACAGATTTACACCATTTTTAAAAAAGTCGCTTTCTGAGTCAAGCAGTACCTTTTTGATAAATTTGGTGTAATTCCGTTCAACAGTTTTAGCAATAACAATGTCTAACATTTTTTATGGGAAAATAATTTTTTCACCACTATTTTTTGAATTTCTCAGGAACTACTCAACGGATTTACACCATTTTAAAAAAAAAAGGGCGCTTTCTGAACCAAGGGCTACCTTTTTGCAAAATTTGGTGTAATTCCGTTCAGCAGTTCGGGCTATAGCAGTGTCTAAAATCTCCTATGGGAAATAACATGGGGAAATGGGTTTTGGGACCCCCCTTTTTTCTCGGCCCCCTGCTTGATGATTAACCCCTAAACTTATAGGATAGGAGCAGACCAGAGCAACCCACGAGTTAAAAAAAATTCTCAAAGATTCGTCAATCGACGCCAAAGATATTGGAAATATAATGTTGCGGATTTCCTAAGGAAAATAGGTCTAACTATAACTACCTACTGGCGACCGCGTAATTCTTCATGACTGTAAAAAGTACATTATATATAATATACAATATATATCAATATATATATAAACATAAATATATATATATATTTATAAATATATATATACATATATACATATTGTTTTACACAAACAGAAAAAACTATTTACAATTTAATTCCAAAACATTAAATAAATTGCCAAACAAATACAATAAAAAAGAAAACAGAAAAACACATTTACGTAAAACTATTAATTTTTTATAAAAACGAATAAAATATACACAAATACTATACAATTCAAATGATAAACAAATATTAATAAAAAAATATAACCAATATAAGGAAATGTATTGGAGTCTGGAAATATTAGATATACCCATATCACTCCAGTTTATGCAACAGTAAAGAAATTGTGGGACTTTAGAGGGGTTACATATATTATACAAACAGTGCAACAATAGGGAAAGCATTGGATTTCAGAGTGGTTACATTTACTTTTTTAACTCCAGTCTTTGCAACAGGAAAGTAGGAAAAGCTTGGGAGTTCGGAGGGGTGTAATATACCATTCCAAATCTATTCTTTACAATAGTAGGGAAAGAGTTGGACTTCTGAAGGGTTACATTTACTATTCTCATGCTAGTCTAATTAACAGTAGGAAAACAACTTCACTTCAAACACATCACATATTGGAATTACCCTATTAGTTAAGAAAAAATATAAAACTCTAAAAATAAACATTACTTAACATACAATGCGATTACAAAACAATAGTGTTCTAGGCTCCGACGGCCATTGGGCAATGTGGGCACAGAGGGCCAGGAATCCCTTCTGATGTTCCTTACTACTCTGCTTAGAGCGATCTGTGATGGCAGTGACCTGCATGAGCCCGCAGAAGATTTAACAGAACTGTGGAGGCTGCAATTGCCTCTCGGAGGTGAAGATCAGCCAGGCAGTGGTAAATCTGTGATAAAAACAGTGACAAAAACCTGTGAAGTAATGGATAGTTGTCTCTCTGGTTCATGGAGGATGACAGGTAATTGATGAGTGGCAGGAGATAGAGACAGAACATTTTCCATTAGGCACCACCAGTTCTTACTTCGGAGAAGATCATTGACGTATGTGTCAGAGATATGTTAACTTGAAATGATAGTCGTGGGTGCAATCAACCTCTTCTCATGAAACTGTTTTATTAACATTTAAATCTGCATTGATACTGGAAAGAGGTGAACCATACACTTGGAGTATCACAGGGAGGTTGATAATCCATCATACACATGGGCAAACTGAAACAGACTAAGGACTCATCACCGATTTAGCGGCACTTTTCCACCACGAAAGTTGCAGTTTATTTATCGCCCTATTCACAAGCCTGGGCTAAAAGCCTACATCATCAGTTTACCTGCGATAGCTACCACTAAAAATATCGCAAAGGCTGAGAGCTACAACTAACGTTAATCATACGCAAAGTAGGCGTTCCTGTCTAAAAACTCACAATAACACCACTTCGCGATGTTCTCGATGACCAACCAGATCGGCGATGTGGACCAAAAACAGGCGATAAGGCACGTTAGCAGCAGGGACTTAAGACATGCTTTTTTTCTGGTCTTAAGTAGGACAAACACCTGCAGTAGAAAGGGAGGCCAGCCCAGAGCCACATATGAAGACCAACAGATGCCATGGAGCTACTAATAATACAGCTTGGAGACCCAGGAAGGCCACAACACCCACTGCCACCACCCCCAGGACCACCCCCATTCCCAGGACCACCCCCTCACGGACTAGCACAGAGGCAGCGCAGAACAAGACAGTGGACCTTCCGAAAACGCACCAGCCTCAGAGACTTAACGCCAGAGAATGGCATTGCCCACTACAGGCTCAAAAGGACAACCATCCTCTGCATCCTGACCCACATTACCCACAGGCTGACGGTACCAACACAACGGAAAACCAACATCTCTCTGCAGACAAAGCTGCTGGCTGTGCTGCACTTGTTGGCCTCTGGTACCTTCCAACCAACAACTCCCAGTGTTGGAGGAGTCTCACAGCCAGCCCTATCAAAGTTCCTCACACCTGTCTTGGATGCCATCATCAGCTTGATACCCCAGCACCTTCACTCTCCCCACACTGCGCAGGAACAGCAGGAGACCAAGCAAGGCTTCTCCGCCATAGCTGGCTTTGGGCACGTGTTGGGGGCAATTGACTGCACACATGTCCTACTTGTGCCGCCTGCTGACACTGCACACAATTACCGCAACAGAAAGCACATGCATGGGGCGTGGCTACGCGCGCAGCGAGACTGGCTGCACCCTAGCGGAGCTCCAGCGTGATCCCACACTCAGGGGTCAATTTATCCGAGAAATTCACCACCTGGCCGGCCAGGACTTGCAGCGAGTGACCAAGGGGCGCTCACGCAGCGTTGGACCGAGAATCGGGGTCCGACGAGCCCCGAGACCGCACCGGCACCAGTGAGGCCGACGCAGCCGAGGAGGAGCCCACAGCACCGGCGAGACCCAACAGGAAAGCCCGGTGCTGCAACCGGAAGTCAGGGCCGCACGAACGGGACCCTTGGGAGACGCGAACATCGGCAGCGGCGCCGGGACACACAGTCAGAGATTGGGCCCCCGACAGACCACAGAAGACGGAGGCGTCCCGACTGGCCACACCAGGGCGACGGAGAAGTGCCGCGCTGCAGAGGGACCGTGACCGCCATCCGGACCGTCGCGATCGACAGAGGAGCGGAGAGGTGCCCATCCCCCATCGCCCTATGCCACAGGTGCGGACCGGCGCTGGAGAAAGCGGACCCAGGCGACACTCGGACTCCCGAAGGGCTGCACCCCCCAGGCTCCGACAGGGCAGCAATCAGAAGCCCCGAACACCCCCCCTGGTCAGAGACCGGCCCTGCACGGTGAGTGCCAAGACGCGAGGCGCAGAGAACGCAGCGCCCGCCTGAGCGCAGATCCGCCACTCACGGCAGCACGGAGCACACGGACCTAACCCCGTGCGGCGCCACAAGCCGGGCCCAGCGATCAGGCAGCAGTGAAACATCCAGGGGGGGCACCGCAGGCAGTCTCTACAGCACGCAACACGAGGCACTGGTGGGGCAGAGCCAACGAAAGCTGCGGACCACCTGGGAGACCTGGAACCCGACTGCCCACCCCACCCGCCATTGCTAACGACAGCCAGGCCACGTGCACGGATCCACAGGGACTATTAGGTGTGGCGGACGCCGCAGGAAGACACTACCTACTGCACACCACACGCGCTACAGCTGAACGCCACCGGACTTCGGCGCCCTCAAGGCCGCGACATAGCGGGACGCCTGACATAACGGGGAGTCGACGAGGAGCTTAAATTACGCTTCGCCACAGAAGCGACACGGCGTCACACGTTGCCTGGGCCGGAATCTGATCCGCGCAGTTCAACCTCACGGGAGACTCCAAGGTGGACATACCCTGCACTCCCCGACCTAGGACCATTGCCGAAACCCCAGCCAGTGGCTCCGACAAGCAACGCGACCACAAACCGACACCTCGCCGAGGTCCTCCGAGGGCCAGCGCCCGCCCATGTCCGGGGGTGCCGGAAAACGCACAGGAACGGGGACCACGTCCCAAAAGGGCAAAATGGATAAGACGCAGAAGCAAACGGACGCGGATCCGGTGGCGACTAAACTGGACTCGGTGCTGGCAGCCATGGAACGCCTGGAAAGTTCCATCCAGTCTACCCGGACGTCCCTGGAGGCGAAAATAGACGGAGTCGCCATTGACCTCACACACCTGAAGGAAGATCACAAGAAACTGGCTGAGCGCACCAAAACCCTGGAAACCACGGTGACGGGCATGGAACCTCGGGTCGCCCAGTCAGACAAGCACATTAAAGATCTCCTCAACAGGGTGGAGTTCCTGGAGGACAGGGCAGAGGATGCAGAAGGGCGGGCGAGACGCAACAACGTCCGCATAGTGGGTCTGCCCGAAAAATGGGAAGGCAAGGATCCGACCACCCACGTAGAAGAATGGTTACGCACCCTGCTGCCGGAAGGCACCCTCTCACCGCACTTCGTGGTGGAACGGGCACACAGAGTCCCGTCAAGGCCACTGCACACCGGCTCCAACCCGCGCCCATTCCTACTCCGTATCCTGAATTACAGGGACCGGGATGCTGTCCTGCGAGAGACTCGGAAACTGGGCACCATACAGGTCGAAAACGCGAACATAATGTTCTTCCCAGACTACACGATCCAGGTGCAACGCCAACGACAATCATTCCTGATGGTGAAGCGGAGGCTACGCCAGCTGGGACTTACGTACTCCCTCCTCTTCCCAGCAAAACTCAGGGTGGTAGCGAACGAAAAAACGCACTTCTTTGACTCCTCGGAAGACGTGGAAGCCTGGCTGGACAATGGGACGGATAAAAACACTGAAAGGTCAGGACGCCCGGACAGGCCAAGGAGACGCAGGAGGTCTAAAAGGAGACGTGGAGCTAGGTCACCCTCTCCAGCGGCCAGCAGCACCCAACACAGCGCGAGCCCACCAGAGGAGGAGGTGCGCAGGGAACAGCAGGAAGCTCTGCGAATGGTCTCGGAGCTCAGCGGCTCCCCTTCACAACGCTCTCCGCCCGCCCACAGCCCCAGAGTATCGCCAAGCGACGACGAAGCGATCTATGGACTCCCGGACTCGCAGCTCTCGAATGGGCTGCCCGACATCACCCCACAGACATCGGACCTGTTTGGCTAATGGAGGAGTGCCACGCCACGGGGCCACCAGTGATAGAAGTAAAGACACAGCGAGGCCTGGTGGAGACGGACACAGAACACGCAGTAAGTTGAGACAAAGTCATACTTGCAGTAACCTGTTACGGAGCAGCTGCCCGATGGCACCCTCGCCACGAGGGCCGCTACATTGCGGGGTCCCTATGGGTGGGCGATGGTTCACAACTCCAGGCTCGGCCGGGGCAGACACCCCATGACTTTCTGGACATGTTACTAACCAGGCAGTGGGCCGGCCTGATGGCCAATCGGGCCTACACTACACACCCCCCTGGGAGGGCACTCACGCCTTCACGCTCAACGAACACTCACTGGGCACTTGGACTGCGCGATGGGCAGCAACCCCCCAGCATGGACTGTTCGTACCTTTTGCAAAAAGTTTGGACGGCTGCACGTTTGGCAACCGACCCGATGGTATTCCCCCCAGTTAATGTTTACCCCCCCTTTCCCTACTGTGCAACGCTGCATACGTGACCTACGGGGGTGCTCACTGGGCTTTCCTGGGTACTGCTCGGAAAAAACTGGGGATGCTCTGACGCTGGGTGATGGAGGGCCCCTTGGGGAGGCGCTTGGTGTGGGGGGGAGAGTGGGTGTGACTGACTTGTTATATGCTGATGGCTGAAGTAGTACTGTGTACCTGGAATGTACGCGGAATACACACACCTGCACGCAGATTCATGATTTACTCCTACTTAAAGAGACACAAGGTACAGATAGCGCTCCTCCAGGAGACACACCTAACAGCCCCTGAGGTACACACCCTGTGCAGGCGATGGCGCGGACAGATTTATGCAACTGGGTTCTCCTCTTACGCTAGGGGGGCACTGATATGGATCAGACCGGGGCTCCCGTTTGAGGTAGAGGACTCCCACATAGACAAGGAGGGGAGGTTTGTGGCAGTGAAGGAACGCCTAGACGGGCGACCGCTGGTAGTGGCGTGGCTCTATGCCCCTAACACGGACCAACAGGGCTTCCTCGAGACGGTATCCGCGACACTGGCACATTGGCATGGGGTCCCCTGGATGCTGGGAGGGGATTACAATAGTGTACTGGATACCACATTGGACCGCTCATTCCCACCACTACCCAATGCGCCAGTAGTGGGCGCCATGAAAGCTCTTATAGCCTGGGCCTCACACTGGAACTTGCATGATGTGTGGCGCCACCGGAACCCCACGGCCAGGATATACTCGTACTATTCGGGAGCCCACACCCTACACACCCGATTGGACAGATTCATGCTCACAGATGATCTACTCCCGCTAGTGACGGACGCGCATTACATGGGTAGGACACACTCGGACCACAACCCACATATGTTAACCATCACATGGGAGAGTGCCCGCCCCCCTGTCCCCACTTGGAAGCTGCAACCAGACCTCCTACTAGACGCGCCCTTCCGGGATTCACTGTTTGCACATATAGTACATTACTTTGAGGACAACGCAGGCACAGCCACCTCTCTGCAAATGGAATGGGAGGCGTTTAAGGTGGTCATTAGGGGGCAGTGTTTAGGTACACAGGGGAATCTCAGACGTCAGGTGGAGAGGGACCTACAGAGGGTGGAGGAGGAACTGAGTCGACATGAGCGGGACTCGACGGGAGGGAATATCGCTGGACTTCGACTTGCGCGGGCGACCCACGAACGGCTATTGGAGAGGCTCCGATGTCTGAACTTTGCGGCTCATGCGGCACGCACACATGATAGGGGGGATAAGCCCGGAAAGTTGCTGTCGTGGCTCATCGCCAGAGAAGACCGAACGAAACCAGTCACAAAAGTGCTAGATGCGACTGGGACGCCCCTACACACACAGTCAGAGATTCATAGAGCATTCACTACACATTACGGAGCGCTGTATCGCTCTTGCCTGCCCACACCCGCCCCGGACACGGAGGAGTATCTCCGTCGGTTGACATTGCCGACACTCACCGACGCCCAACGAACTATCCTCGCGGCACCCGTTGCCCCTGAGGAGCTCCGGGAGACCATAGCAGCGCTCTCAAACGGCAAATCCCCTGGCCCCGACGGACTCCCAGCGGAGTTTTATAAAGCCTACCAGGACCTCCTGATTCCTGAACTCGTTAAATTATATGAGACGGCTCTAGAAGATTCCTCCCTGCCCCCTTCTCTGAGCGAAGCCACACTGATCTCCCTCTTGAAACCGGGTAAGGAGGGGACGCTTATGGGCTCATACAGGCCACTCGCCCTCCTAAACACAGACTATAAAATACTAGCCTCCACTCTAGCGAGGAGACTGGCCCAACATACACCCCTCCTGGTCCACCCTGACCAGAACGGGTTCGTACCCACACGCAGCACATCGCTCAATATCCGCCGGTTATTCAGGGTGCAGGAGTACGCGAGAGACCCTTGGCCACGATCGGGTTGCATAGTATTAGACCTGGAAAAGGCATTTGATTCAGTGGAGTGGCTGTATCTTAGAACGGTTATGCAAAAATTTGGTCTGGGAGACGACTATCTGGAAATGGTGGGACTCCTATACCAGACGCCCACCGTCCGGGTCCGGATAGGGAGCCTGATTTCGGATGCTATACAGGTGAGGCGGGGCACGCGACAAGGCTGCCCGTTATCGCCCCTACTCTTCTCATTGGCCATGGAACCACTGGCGGAGATACTGAGGATGCAGGGCGCCCAGTGGGGCATCCCATTGATAGACGGGGTACACGCGGTTTCCTTGTATGCCGATGATTTACTCCTCTACGTCAGGGACCTGACGCGGATACCCCCGGAACTCACCAGCGCCCTCAGCGAATTTGCGACGCACTCGGGTCTAAGGGTCAACTGGGGTAAGTCTGGGGTTTTCCCCTTTCACCCAGATATGCAAGAATGCGTTGTACGGCTAGGGAACACGACGCTGACGTGGTATGCCGGCACCTTTAAGTACCTGGGCATACACATTTACAGGAACGCGGCGGATATACTGGATGGCAACCTGGTTCGAGCCATAAACTCCTTGCGGGCACAAATCCGATTCTGGGGCACGCTCCCGCTTAATGTCCCGGCCAGGATCACCCTGTCCAAAATGATAGTCTTGCCCAGACTTCTGTACTACTATTCGAACCTGCCGGTATATGTCCCAGCCCGGGTCTTCAAAGACCTGGAGGCCTTAGCACGAACCCTCATATGGAATGCGGGGAGACCGAGGGTGGCCCTGAAGAAATTATATGCCCCGACGGCCTCGGGGGGACTAGCGGTCCCGAACCACGAGCATTACTACCTCGCCGCACAGCTTCAATGGGTGGTAGCATGGCTCGCGGGCAGAAACTTAAACGACACGGCCTCAACAGCCCCAGCACTGACCCATGCGGAGGCTCTCGCACTGTTCCACCCCCTCAGAGGCGTGACACGTGAGACGCAACTACATGTAGCGGTGGCACTGAGATGCTACAAGCGTGCACTGACATTAACCAGGGAAACTACACCCTACGCCCCAGCATTACCACTGGAGGGACTACCCAGACCGGGGGGAGTGGTGACGGCAGCGCGCCTGCAAGACTGGGCACAGGTGGGACTTGAAACGATGGCGGACCTATATGACGATGGGACCCTGGTGGAGTTCGAGGGGCTAGTGGAGAATCCTGGACTGCCAGCGGGTCAATTCCTGACGCATGCATCAATGATACGGGTCCTAACGGAACACTGGGGAGACATGTCAGCGGAACCCGAGACACACCTCTTAATACAGTACCTACACGTAATGGGGGCGGGCACGCACGTCGTACACTGGCTAACGCAGGCGCTGAGATCCCACACAACATGCTCCCTGCGGTCGCTCAGGGACAGGTGGGCCACTGACAGGGGGGAGGACTGGTCAGATAAGGAATGGGAAAGGATTTTAGAGGGACCACAACACATTCCCCGCAATTCGAGATTCAGAATCATACAGTTCTACATAACACACAGGGCATATCTGTCCCCGGACAAGATTAATCGTTACTTTGGCCTGGACACGTCCAAATGCCCACGTTGCGCGCTACTGAACGCGGATCTCCTACACATGCTGTGGGCATGTCCCAAGCTACAGACGTATTGGCACGATGTCACCACACTGTTGGCGAAAGGGACGGGGCTAAGCGCTCGACACGACTGGGACACTTGTGTACTGGGCCTCCTCACCAGGACGAAACACAACAAGCCGCACATGAGGTTCTGGGATTTAGGGCTGATAACCGCCAAAAGACTCATAACCCGCCACTGGAAAGCCGCAGCACCACCGCTGACAAAACATTGGAGTGCCTCCCTCACCTACTGGGCGACCGCAGAGGGCACGGTACTAAGCAGGGAGGAGACGGCGGGGCGGAGGGCCATACCGATAGCCCAGATATGGGAGGGTTTCCTTCGAGCTTTCGCCAGGGCCTGCCATGATAAAGGGGTGATGTAGAGGGAGAGTAGTGAGAAAGGGGAGTAACGAGGGCCGCGCGCAGATGAACAAGAAACGCCACCCCCGTGACCCACCGCCCTCCCCCTCCGCCCCCCCCCCACACTCGCCCCCTCCCACCCCCCTGGTTCCCCCCCCCCGCTTCCCAGCCCGCTCCACCCCTTACCCCCCCCCCACCCCCTCACCTGTCAGGGGCCACACACACAGGCGACTCCGCTAATGCACTCCCACCCCGGGATTCAGAGTTATCACGCACCACTTGTAATACCTACCTGTGAGCACCACGGGGCGGCACCCTATGAGACTACTCCGCCCGAAACCAATGAGACAGGGCCCACACTGCAGCAACCCCCCCCCCCAAGTTTAGGTTCGTTGCACCCACACTTTCTTTCCTGTTCTTCCCTAGATCGGAATAGCGACACCCACGGCAGAGGTCGCCCCCCAGTTGACCGCACCAGACCTGCCTTTCCTACTCGCACCCTCACTACTATCATACAGAGACTACACACAGGAGTGCAGCACATAGGCAAGCCACTGCCGAGACCTTCCACCCCACGGTGCCGACATCCTGACCACTCTAGTCGTCCACAGCACTCGTACATGCCGCCCGGAGTCGGGCCTGGATGGCTATTCATACTGTAGGGAGACATCACACTTCACTACCGACCAGAAGGCTGCGGACGCCGGGGGGACGGCTGGTCACCAAGCTACCCATCTGGGCGGGCAAGGTTGGATGTCCTGGTGGGAACGGCACTGTGAGTCACACTGAGACAAGACAATGGAATGAATGGTCTGACGCATGCAGTGCCCACCCATAAGACTATAAGTGGTGATTTTTATATATATGTGCAATTATTGGACCTTCAACCATCGACTGTATTCGCTTTGATACTGTACGAACCACTCCGATTGTTGTTTCCCCTTTGAATTATGCACATAACGAACTGTACTTGTATACCAAGAGTTTCAATAAAACAGATTAAAAAAAAAAAACAGAAAGCACATGCATTCCTTCAATGTGCAGGCAATGGAGGACCACCGGGGACTGTTCACCAATGTTGTTGCCAACTTCCCAGGCAGAGTGCATGATTCCTATATCTTCCGACAGTCCATCATCAATCACCACTTTCAGAATGGCACCTATGGAAATAGAATGCTCGTTGGTAAGTAGCAACAGAACACACCACACACCTCAACTCCACAATCATACAATTCACAACTCTGGGAATGCACACGTAACAAATTCACAGACAACATAGCAAACAACATGCCCACCTATCAGACACGACAATACAAGTAACTGTGGTAACAGGGGCCAGGCATGTAGACCAACCATTCACAAATGCAAAGCCCCTCTGCCACACAATTGCAGAAAGTGGGGAGAGGTGGAAAGCAAAAATGTGCAAAGGAGGCAAGTGACCCATGAATAAGAATGTACACAATGCCAAGTGTGGCGGTGATGTGCTGGACAGTCTTGAGTATGCAGAGCACAGACATGTCCATGTGGAGATATACTGCTGGTGTTTGTACTGTTGTGGACAGTGGACTCAACCATGTTATCTCAGGCAGCGCGGAAGATCTTGGACATGTAGCTATGTCGTCCCCCCCCTGTAAGTGTAGTGGGCTGGGCCGGTGTGCGCCAGTCTAGCGTAGAAGTGTGAATAAATAGCCCGGGGCTCTGGGCGTGGTTCACGTCCGGGATGGCCACCAAAGTAACTACTGCATGTGTCTCTGTGTCAGCCATATCCTGACCATAGGCCTACACACACGTGGTCGACCACCTTCAACTGACAAATCTACAGCGGCGACGAGGTGGCTACGTCACACGCCAACCGGCGCACATCTCATCATCGCCTACCAGGACGTGCCTGCCAGGGCAGGGTCCCTCATCCTGTTATGTTATGTTATGTTATGTTAAAAACATTTATACCGCGCACGGTCACCAGACGGTTTCATGGCGCTCAGGACAAATGCGGGAGAACAGTGCACCGAAGTTACTCATAGGCTAATTGAAAGAAGTGGGTTTTGAGCAATTTACGAAAACAGACATAGCTGGGGCAGAGTCTGAGGGAATTCGGAAAGGAATTCCACAGTGTGGGGGCCAGGTGAGAAAAGCACAGGCCACCATGCTTTTTGCGTTTGTACCTAGGGACAATCAACAAGTTGTGTGAGGTGGACCGAAGATCTCTCGAGGGAACATAGCGCTGGAGGCTTGACGTGATGAATACAGGAGCTTGATCAGATAGGGCCTTGAAGACAGTACAGCCAAGTTTAAACATGCAGCGAGAAGCCACCGGGAGCCAATGCAGTCTCCTCAACAGGGGCGAAACATGTTGATGTTTAGGCTGGTGAAAGACCAGTCTCGCTGCCTGGTTTTGCACCAGCTGCAGCCGGTTGAGATGGTAAGCAGGTATCCCAACATAGAGGGTGTTAGCGTAGGCAATACGGGAGGTGACAAGAGCCATAATGACGAGAATGAGTGCCTCGGTGGTAAGAAATCTACAAATTTTGCGAATCCTGCGCAGATGGAAGAAACAGGATGATGTAACTGCATTAATTTGAGGCCTCATAGATAGGTCACTACAAATGATTACGCCTAGGCTCTTTACCGAATTGGCAGGGCTGGGCGAAGGCCCATGGGAAGAAGGCCAAAAGCTAGAGTTCCAAGGGTTGGCCGACCCACCCATCAACACTTACTCTGTCTTGTTGGGATTGAGCTTCAGCTGGCTGTAGTGCATCCACTCAGAGATGGCAAGCATGGTGGATTGGAAGTTGGCACAGGAAGAAGGGGTGGAATCAACAGGGAAGATCCTGCCACGATGCAGCTGCCGTGACTGGTGGTGCTTGTGTTATCCTGTGTGCCTGCTGCACCCCAGGCCGCTGGTCACCAGACCCGTCTGGCGCTGAGTGGTGATTGCCTGCCCCTGCGCACCCAGGCCTCACTGCTCACCTGCCACCACTGGCATGTCTCCAAGAGGGCCCACCGCGTGCCGGTGCAATCTTCAAGCCCGAGGCCCGTGAGCTTGGCAGCCTCCTCAGTCGATCGCTGGCTTCCGCCAACAGGACCCCAGGGCACCCAGCAGCACCGCACCACAGAGTTCTGTGTGTTCTGACTGCTCCCTTCGGCCTACACTACGGTCCAGCAGGTCTCACACAAATCAAATCCAGTCTGGACCTCCAGGCCTATTGCATCATTGCAGGCTATACACCACTCAGCTCTTCTGGTCGGCCTACCTCAGTCCACCGCAAGGCATCGCCACATGGCGGTAGGCCCTTGCCGGACGCAGTGCCTCAGGTGCCGCTACCTCTGTGCACCACAAGTCAACGTCCAGCCTCCAGGCGCACAGCATCATCGCAGGCTGCACACCCGCTCAGCTTTTCCGGTGGGCCTACCTCAGTACACCACAAGTCATCGTCCTGTGGGGCTACCCCACAATTCCGCATCCAGCGGCCAATAACATGTCCTCGGTAAGGCCACTGGAGGCCTTCACAGTCACAGGGCCACCCCCGTCCAAGGCAGGCCACAGGAAAGACTGGACGCATCGTCGACAGTGTGAAAAGCTACCCGTCACCGCGAAGATCGTTGCAGCGCCTGTAGCCGCTGCAAGAATCGACGCGTCGTTCACTTGCGGAGCAAATTGCCCCAGTGGGAGAAGATTCCCATTGCTGCGAACATTGTCGCAGAGCCTGTCAGCGCTGCGAGAACCGGCTCACTGCTTGCCTGCGGCCTGCATCCCGTCGCTGCGAACATCATCGCAGAGCCCAGCGCCAACGCATAGTGGGGCCGTGACAGAAGAGGATCATTGCTGCGCCGTGCATCGCCTCTGCACCTAAGATAATCACCGTCCCGAAGATCGTGCCTGTGTGAGACGCTTCCTACCGGAGAACCTGCAAGCCGGAATCCCTACAAGGTATCGCATCGCTCCCCATACAGACCGAATTCGACACAACCTGCCCGCTGCGTGCAGTGGGGTTGTTGCATCGCCTCCCCAGGGTCTCAGGAGTGACACATCGCTTGTTTTCTGATGCTGCAGCTGCAGCTTGGAACTTTTGTTGCATCTACAGGTACTTTGGGCTTAAAGTGACGCAACTGTGGATTATTTTGGTGCAAACCCTTGAACTCTTTTTAAAGACTTATTTTGGAACAGTGTATGTTGGATTTTTGCTGTTTTGGTCTTGTGTAGTCTAGATAAAAATACTTTATTTTTCTAAACTGGTGTGGAGTCAATTTGTGGTGTTTTCACTGTGTTACTGTGAGTGTTGGTACAAATACTTCACACATTGCCTTTGATAAGCCTGTCTGCTCGTTCCAAGCTACCAAGGGGGTGAGCAGGGGTTCTCTAAAGAGTGTATCCCCCTTACCATGATATAGAAGAAAGGGTCCTTATTTAGACAGTGGTACTAACTCTGCCATCTAGAGACCCCCAGATCTAACAGTATCCTTGTTTGGTCTGCCTGAGGACAACATAATAAAAAAAATACAGATTAAGCAAGATGACTGTTTGTCTGCTCAAATAAATTGCACCAGCACTTAAAGCTGCTACTACACAAATCAAATGCCATACCAGCACATGTAACACTGATGTCTGCCCTACACCTTATAGTCTCTGGATCCTTCCAGCATACAGTAGTTGCTGTGGCTGGTGTGTCACAGGGAGCCTGGTCAGCCTTCCTGCCCAAAGTCTTGGAAGTAATATTAGGCCTGAATCTGCAACATATCAGCTTCCCCAAACCTGGTGCAAAAATCCTGAAAGTGAAGCAAGGCTTCTACCAAATAGCCTCCTTCCATCATGTTGTTGGTGCAATAGACTGTACCCATGTCAACCTTCTCCCACCTTCTGGAACTACACATCTGTACCGAAATCGGAAGCATACTTACTCAATAAATGTGCAGGCAATTTGCAATGGCAAATACTGCTTCATCAACTTTGTGGCCAAATATCCAGGATCAGCATATGACTCCAAAATATTTTGGCATTTGAGGTTCAAACAAATCTTGGAAACTGGGATATGTGGACAAGGTGTACTGCTGGGTATGTATTTGTATCAGATTATACATAGTAATTAGTTAAAAGTACCAAAAACCACAACTTTACCACCATGTGGTCTGTATAACTGTAATAATTAATGACTAAGTCATACTAAAACTAAAAAAGAATAGTGGAGTCACAGGGATGTGACATCACATAATACATGGTATCTCCAAGTCAGTGCATGTGTGTCTACAATATTGGTGATGTGTCATAGATGGTGCTAACAGCAAATAATGGTCCTGGTCTGCTACCTAGACGGACTCATGCATCTCCACTGCTGTGTAAGCTACATTGGCTCCCCATAAAACAACGGGTGGAGTTCAAAAATTTTTGCATCGCCCATAAGGCAGTCTATGGCCAAGCACCTGCTTACATTAAAGAACGCCTTGGGGTTTATAACCCCACGCAATCATTAAGGTCCTCAAACACTCAACTGCTGTCTTGTCCCCGCTATAAATTAGCAACGAAGAGTGGCAGATCTTTTTCAGTGGTGGTTCCCCAGATCTGGAATAAACTTCCAGAGTCTCTTCGTAAGGAATCAAATCTGTTGCATTTCCGGAAGTCTCTAAAAACACTCCTGTTTAGGGAAGCCTTAAGCAACGAATTAGTCACCCACATCTCTGATTGTTAAACACATGTCCACAATTATATCGCAGCATAAGGCAAACTCACAGTACAACAAATGACATCCTGATCAGCATATGACTAGTCTAGTACTTTGGCGGAAACAGTGATGGCTAGTGACTTATGAAAGAGGTGGGGCAAAAGCAGCAGGTCTCAGGGCTTACGGCTACCACTTTCATATGCCACTAGTCGCCACTGGGTAAAGCGTGAAAGATCCGCCATCTCATTAAGGCCGCTCCAGTTCAAACTCGCTGCCCAGTAGCGGAGCTGGCATGCTACTAACTATGCAGATACGGGTGTGCTTGAATAAACAACATAGCCTGTTCATTTGAATGCAAGGGTTCACTTTGGTGCACTTCCCAAATATCTGACAGAAACAGAGCAAAACATTTACTTTTTTTCCTATAAATGTTTTTTTCTATAAATGTATTATGAACCTGTTTTTCATATCTGTTACATGTGTGTACTATTTTTGTTTAATGTTGTTGTGTCTTCAGTGGATGTCAATTTTTCTATTTGTTTATGTGGAAACTTTCAAAAAAGAGAGTCTTCATCTTAGTAATATGATGAAAAGATAAAAATCAATTTAAAGAAATCAAAATCAAAAATATTGTTTTGACCAGATTGTTTAGGTCTTCTAGCTCTTGGTATGAATGGTTGCCCCGAATGAAAATCAGTATTGGCCTTTTCGTGGTGTTTCTTAGTATATTGGTCCGGCCTTACTAATTAAGGGGTAAACCCTTTTTTGTTATTACACACTTACATAAGTCAGCACCATATACTAAGCCAGTTTCTCACCCTCGTGAAAGGAAGGCAGCCACAGTGAGAGTGCTGAAGTGGTAAGAAACTAAACCGTGCACGCAGGATAGGTGCTGGTGACTGCACAACGAAGAGAAGGAACTTCAACCGCAACTGTTCCCAGAATCCACCACAGCTAGAGCAAACTAACAAAAATATTCCTGGAGCTGCTCTCATGTATGAAAGCAGCTCCAGTGTGGGTCACTGCATCTTAAGGCTGTGCTCCTTTTCAGACTAGGAGCCTGTGTCTGTAGTCTACGGGGCTGTTATACATCTCACAGATTACTGCGGTTTGAAGTGTGCATGTCGAGCTGGCTGTAGCAGGATAGCCGGCCCCCAATCCAACATGCACACTTTTGGCAACTGTCTGCAAGTTGGAATGGCCCAGCCCCATCCTCATATACAAGGTGCACTAGAACGGTAATTGTCATTACCATTTTATTTCTTTTTTGTTTCATGCAGCTGCTGCATTCCCAGCAGGCGGGGCATCGCTCCTCCACCCTAAAGGAGGAACCGCAGCTAGGGAGAAAGAAGACGCAACACACCCTTGTAGGGTCAATCTAGTAGAATCTGCAAGTATAACACCCACAAATGTTATCTGTCTGACAGCATGCAAGTGGGTAGTATTGTAAGGATATTTTAGGATGTATCTTCTGTAAGCATATATACGTTCATTTACACATTTGACCTCACCCATATCACAATTTCCATCAAGATTTATGCATGTGGAATCTTGATTCCACTTGTCCTGTGACCTCTTCCTATACTATACCTACACAATGCATTGTTTAGGACTGACATATGTGCTCAATGTTTGCCCTTCATATTTTCTGCATTAGGGTCTGATCATGGTGATACATGGGTACATGTGACCTTGATCATCTGTTTAAAATATGTAGTGGGGTTCCACTGCAGATGTACTGTTGTTGTGAGATAATCATGTTCTGACTGTGTAAATATTTTGCTATTAGATGTGTATAAATACATGTTACACATTCACTTACTAGTACTGGTATTGTCCTCAATCATGGCTGTATCGGGCCCTTCTCCTTCAACCAGTTCCAGTCCTATTACTGCTGCAACTTGCTCCTCCATTGATGTTAGTGGGATGTAAGTGTCTGGACCCCCAACAGTTGTCATTGCGCTACGATTGTTGTGTGCCATTTTCTCTTTTGTGCGCCTATTGCAGTCATGCCACCTATTTATGTACCTCATCAACAGTTTGCACTGTTGGGGTCACCACATTAATTTTATTTTGTATTCTTCTCCATAAGGCTGTTTATTTAGCTTGAGGTAGTTTGGAATTGACAAACAAAAAGTTGGTGCTGTTGCTTTGTCACCTCTGCTTTTAAGGTCTCTACTTCTTCTGGAAAGGATAACATAGTACATAAAATTCAACTGAAGTTGACGGGTGAGTTTTATGTAGTCTTCCAGAAAGTTTTGACATCCAGATTGTTAGATTTGTTTAGATTTGTTTCAAAATACTAAGCAGAAAGGTAGTTTACCGCCAACTACACAAGCATAGCAGAGGCCCATTGGATAAATCCTCATAAGGTCATCTTTTAATGTTAAACATGGTGTTAGGACAGAAAAGTCTGTCACTTGGTGACAGGTGTGTACTTCTGCCCTGAGTGCCCCAGCTGCAATGATGTCTGGAGAACTGGTGCTGATTCTTGTTGTCATCAGCGAACATGGATCACGCGTATGGGCCATGACCTAGACCTGCCTCCCAGATTACAGTCTTTTTGGACCGGGAGGGTCACCAAAAGTGGTACCTTCATAGAGGTAGAAGGCTACTGCCTATGCCAGCAACACAAGCATATTGTTGACAGCATAGAGTGTAGTGATCAGTAAGCCTACATCAAGTTAGTATATAGTGGTGTGCAGTGTGTTTATGTCGTATCCATGTGCTAGGTGTATGTGACCCTGTGAATGACCTGCTGTGACAGACTGCTTTCTTGAGGAACAGCAGCTCAGAGGAGTGCACACTTCAAAAAGAAGCAGACCCCAACACAAACTACAAAGAATCAGACCCTAACTCACATTTGTGTCTGGAAAGGGACTTTAAGAAGGGGAGCTATTCAGAAGGTGCAAGGAGGAGAACCTCTGCAAGACGTATGCCTATGACCAGGGTTGGAGGCTAAGGACTGTCAGTCTCCCAGCTTGATGAGGGGACACCACCCAAGAACACCCAAGGCACCTGCCCTGGTACACCAATGCCTATGTGCTTGCCAGGGTCAGTGAGGCCTGTGAAGAAGAAAAGAGCTCTGAAGGGAGCAGGGTCCAGTGGGGCATCCTGGCAAGTGGATTCCTATAGCGTGGTGTGAGAAGATGGCTGCTGCACCAATCGGGTCATTGCCAGTGTGCAGGTTTGTTCCAACTAGTGACCCAATATGCTAGAGGATACTGCCATGAAGTCAACCAGGTTGCTGACCCTGTATGCCAGAGGGGGGCACCATGAAGTTAACCATGCCAATTAGGATATTGCCTATGTGTGGTGTATACCCCTCCCTTTCCCTGGCCTTATCTAGCTTTTGAGGGGGTCCCATTAATTTATACGTCGGCAACCTCGTATGGCAGAGGAGTCCACCATGAATAGGAGCTTGCTGCTGTGCCATTGGGGGCATTTCCTGAGTGTAGAGCAGTTGTGGTGATCCTTTGTGCCAGAGGGGGCCACTGGGAAAGACAAGGATCGAAGCCTAGCTGATGCCATTGTCACAAGGAGAGGCCGTGGTAGTGACCTGTGTGGGTCTGAACCTGGACTGATGATTGGAACCAGAAGCCATCAAATCACCCCACCTGTGGAGTAGACCAAAGGAAATGTACTATTGCATCAGAGGAATGCCGAGGACACCCAGCCCCAGCTCCTGCAGAGCCATGCATCTGTGTTGCTCACCGAAGGCAGCTGCTGCAGCTGCCAGGCCTTTGAGAGAGACGCTTCCATATACTCGCGTTGGACAATTCTTTCTGGTGCTGCTAAGACTGATCTAATGGCCAGAAGGCCCGGGGAACCTTGAATGCCAGATAACTCTTCAGTGCTGGAATACTTTTTACTTTTCTAACAGAGTCAGAGTGGGACTCCTGAGACTTGCACTGCTATTGGGGTCTAACCTGACTGTTGTCTATAGTGAATGGGCAATAACCAATACTGATAATGAGAGGGAAGAGAGACTCAGGGGCCTGTCTATTGAACACTAGCACCCTGATCACAGGGGTCTGTGCTCTTGTTTATGTATGCCATATTTCACTTTGTGTTAATATATAAATACTACTTTTGTCATAAAAGACAGTATTTGACTGGCCGATAATTTATTGCTGCAATTGAATGTACTTTAAGTTATGAGCATGTGTTCACTCCCTCTATTTACTTCCATCCCAAGAAACCTTGGGGTGCTCGGCCCATGCTACCACTGACAGTCAAGTGTTAAAGAGGTGCTTGCCCAGTTGCTCAGAATCCATAGTCGGTTTGGCCCAGGAACTCTTGCTTGCCCTGTGGCCCTCTGAAAGGGCCTCTGGCATTTGGAATATAATAGATTGGGGAGGTTCTTGCAAATAGATTATTACCAGTTTGTCAACCCATGTACATTTTGACTAAAACGGATGAGGTCAAAACAAATTTCCAAATTTGTGAAGACAGTTTTATATGCAGCCAAATAGCTAAATTACAAGACACTCCCTGCAGTAGTATCTATTGCTATTGAAAATACTTTTGATACATTGGAATGAGTACACCTAGTTAGAAATTTAATGGAGCTAGGAATGGGTGAAGAGACAGTAGCCTGTATAACATCCATGTTTATCATCCAACAGCATGGGTCCATACTGGATAAATCATCTCGTAGCCTGGGCTAGTGAAAAGGGAGACCTGCCAGGCCTGCCTCTTGTCACCATAACTGATTGTTCTGATAAGGCATCTGCTTGCATGTCACACTGTAAGACAAGAAGGGCTTTGTGCAAAAGAAATTGACAAACATCCATGTGATAGCCATAAACTCTATCCTCTTATATTTTTGTGATGCATACAGAGAGGAAAATACAATGTTGAAATATCGGAGGCGCATGATGGGTCTCTGGGTAAATAAAAATAAATACTGTATCTTTTGTCTTCCATGCCAAGATGATTGGATACCTGTAATGCTGCCCATGTAATCAATTAGATGAGAGACAACAATGTTTAGGCATTTGGGTGTCCAGATATACTACAAGGACAAATTTGGTAGCAGTGGGAGCTTCAATATCCTTCTGGAAAAAAGGACTGTTGGAGGCATATTTACAAGAACTTAGCGCTGCTGTAGATTCAATTTTCCGATGTTACAACAGCTTTTTTTTATCGCCGTTGTTAGAACTGGGAGTCTCCAGTTGGCTGAGGCAGTTACCTTAGGCCAAATAGGGACCCTTGCTTCTAGTTAGGGAAAGGAGGGATACCCTCTTTAATAACCTCTGCTCCTCCCCTGGTAGCTTGGCACAAGCAGCCAGGCTTTTCTTCAAGGCAATGTGTAAAGTATTTGCAACCACACTCCCAGTGACACAGTGATAACACCACAAATGGACACCACACTGATGTATGAAAATAGCGGTATCTTTATCAAGAAGAAAAATCCGGTAAGACGAAACGATAAAAATCCAACGTATGCATATTCGTAATATTTCACTTTGCCGGTTATTAAGCCAACAAACACTTGTAGGTTCTTGCGGTATTAATGAGCGGTTCACAATGTTCAAATGCAGTCCTAATGCAATGCTATGCAGGTTGTAATGCAGTTCGTATTGTCAGACTAATGTAGTTCATAATGCAAGAATAATGCAGTCCTCAATGCAAGTAATCAGGCAGTTATTAATGCAAGAATAATGCAATCCTCAATGCACTTAATCAGGCAGTTCGCAATGTAAGAATAATGCAATCCTCAATGCACGTAATCAGGCAGTTTGTAATGCACATATAACGCACTCCTTAATGCAAGTAATTAGGCAGTTCGTAATGCGAGAATAACTCAATCCTCAATGCACATAAGGCAGTTCGTAATGCGAGAATAATTCAATCCTCAATGCACGTAATAATGAGGTTCGTAATGCAAGTATAATGCACTCCTTAATGCACGTAATCAGGCAGTTTGTAATGCAGGAATAATACAATCCCTAATACAAGTAATACGGCTGTTCGTAATGCAGGAATAATACTAGGCCAATCTACGCGATTAGCTTGGGCATCACTAGGTCCCAAACACAGACAACAGTCCTGAACTTCGAAGGGTGGCCCCCGTACTGCCGGGCAGGTCCGGGCTGCTCAAGGACTCAGATGTCTAACGAGATGCAGCGGGAGAGAGATGGGAGCACTCCTGTACTCCTCCTGTGCCTCCCCTGGACACACACGCTTGCGGCTCCCAACCGGAGTCCAAGCCTTACCTGGGGGATGTGCTGCCTCGCTCTCTCTCTCTCTTACCACTCGTTGGACGTCCTACTGGGCACTCCCGATGACGACACAGCTCCCATGCAAGGCGATGCTGTAGCTGGACAGGTTAGGGAGCTGCTTTCTCCGTTGCTGATGATCTTGGGCAGATTCCTCTTGCAAACTACGGTCACGATTACATCACAACTTTCTTAGCTTTACAAAATCCTTCAGCACATTGTGACTGGGGCCGGCGGCGGTGATCTTGATCCGCAGCCTTCGTTACGATGATGGCTCAAGCCACAAACAACTTCACAGCAGTGTGGACGATGATTCATGCTGCAAGGTCACTGCAGTCACGGGGCACTTTCCAACCAGCACCACAGACCCCACGCAGTCTCAGGCTGCACACGTACAAAGTGTCACTGAGACTCAGTTGGGTTTCGGGCCACACAGTCCCGGGGCAATGCTTACAAAGGTCTCAGGCTGCAAAAAGAACACACACTCAGCGCAGCTGAGACACACCTGGAAACTTTGAGGTTTCTGAGTTTCCACAATAGGGAGCCAGCTCTGCTCTGACCCTTGGGGACAAGTTACTTTGGCACACTGCAAAGTCCTTTCATGCAGGGGGACTCAGCACACAGCAAAGTCCCTTAGCCTCTCCTTAGTTAAATCAGAAAACTGAAGGCTAGCCCCAGAACACACAGCAAGGAGCAGTCCTTCTCTTCAGTCTCTTCAGCTGTTCTTCCTTGGGAGAGGTTCCTCTTGACCAAGAAGTAGTTTCAACCCTTTTCAGTCTTGATCAGTCCAAGGTTCAGGGGTTTCAGCTCTCATAGTTATACCCCTAAATGTCTTTGATGTCTTTGTGTTCAGGGGGACACTGACCCCTGTCAAAACCAGTTCTGGGTGTCTCCCTGCCAGTGACACCTTCTTCCTTTGATTAGTGGGAGTCTGGTTCACCAATCACTCAGCAGGAGGGGGAGCCATTATTCTATGGCCACAGCCCAGGCCTCTTCACCTCCAGGGGCTACTCCTCCCCCTAGACTCCAGATGCAGGTCAGCCTGTTGTTCTCTCATCTCCTCCCCTGGGTCAAGACATTCCTCAGATCCTATCACATTCATATTAAGGGTGGGCGTAAGTCGTGTAGGGGGTCTATGTGGAGAGGCACGGAGATTGAACCAATCTCCACACTCTCCGCATAGCTCGGCTATGTGCCGCCCACCTCCTGCCCGCCCCCCGCCTCCGGCTCGCCCCCCGTCCGTAGTATAAAAACTTTGCAAAACATTATTAATAACAATTTATATCACCTTACCTTATCGGTGGCGTCCCTGGGCTTCCCTCTGTCTCCATCGTGTCTTCTTCTGGGAAATTATGCATGCAATGTGTTATTAAATTGTGAGTTCAAGCACACTAAACTTCACCTCTCCATCTTAAGCCTATGAGAAGATAGGCTGGAAACATATTACACAGCCTTCCCCATTCTGTCCTACGGACAAGATGGCCTTGCAACAGTGAAAAACGAAATGGAGAGTATTTCACTGTCAGGGCATGGTACACACCTCAGTACATGTCCTACCTTTCACAGACACTGCACCTTGCCCAGGGGGGTACCTTGGACCTACCATTGGGGTGTCTGCTGTGCATGGAAAGGGAAGGGTAAGGCCTGGCAAGTGGGTGCATTTGTCGAGACAACATGGCAGTTAGCAAACTGCGCACAAGCACTGCTGTGGCAGGCCTGAGGTCTCTCTTTAGGGGCTACTTTTGTGGGTTGCACAATTAGTGCTGCAGGCCCACTAGTAGCATTTGCATTACCAGCCCTGGCACATATAGTGCACTTTACTAAGGACTTTACTAGTAAGGCAAACATACCAATTATGGACAACCAATTACCATAACACTTTATACAGGGAGAACTTGCACTTTGACACTGACCAGCAGTGGCAAAGTGCCCAGAGTCTTAAAACCAACAAAAACAGGTCAGAAACAATACAGGAGGAAAGCAAAAAGTTAAGGGATGACCCTGCAAAAAGGGCCAGTCCAACAGCCGTATTCACAAGTTGCTGCTAACTTCAGTTAGCGGCAATTTTCCATCGTAAATGGGAATTTTCATGGTTGTCACTTCTGTTAGGGGGACTTAACGAAAATGAGATGCAAGGTTGGCGTTCCCCTGCAAAAACTGCCGCTAAACACACAACGCGCCATGTACAAGGAAATCCCAGTATGTCGATAAACCCAAAAAACTGCCTCTAAGTCCAAATAGGGCCAGTTTTTTAAGGACAGAAAATATCTTGTCTTAAAATTGGTGCATTGACTTGGGACCACAACTAAGATGTTTGAGTGCTGAACAGCGCTGCAAGGAATATTACTGCATTGCCCAGCGCCAAAACAAAAGGTCAAGAATGTGCCTTATCAATAAGATAGGGTGCATTCCTGGGTCCCATTCATGAAAAGTGTTGCATTGTTGCGATAAAACAACGATTGGACACTTTTCACTGTGCCCTCCTTGCGACACCCTGGCTGTGCCGTATTTACTGTATGGTGCTCTATGTCGCAATCAATGACAGATACGTCTGGAATCCTGACGTATCTGTCGGTGCTAAAGTCACGCATTGCTGCAGATGTGTCGAAAGCATGACGCAACTCCAGCGAAGCATGGGGCCAGCCTAGCCCTATGGCACTGCGTCAGCCTTGCACGTGCCATGGGGCAGGACTGAGGTTTTGACGCAGTGGTGTCCTAGAATTGTCACAGTGAAAACTGTGCCACTACTACAATGCTTTGTTAAGTGGAATGCCCACCCTGCATACATCATACCTAATGCAGGTATAATGTGACACAGTGCTTTTCAAGGTCGTGCATATGCCTAGATGCGACACTTGTCATGATGCATATATAGCCACTTGTTATTCATGCATTCCAGTTGTGAGGGGAAACATAGTTTATAACGAATACAATACAACACATTCCATTACAACGCGGTTGTTACAACAACCACACTGTTACATTGTAAACCATTACAATGCAAATTCATTACAACGACTTGCTGTGGGGGTCGTTACAACGACTTGCTGTAGAGGCAGAAGGTGTTAGATTTTAAATTTGCACGGCGAAGGCGAGAGATATAGCTACCTTAGGGCATAAGTTATAGATACTTGAGATAAGTGTAACTGGTAAATTTCAAAGGTTTCATTTTTTAAATGTTACCTTTGTCACTGAAATTCTCACCTAACTATGACATTACTTAAACCTTTGGTTTTTCAGTGTATTTCTTGGTTGTTTTAAAAAGTAAAGTAATATTTTGTTACTATATGCAAAGTCACCCTTCCACAACCGAAGACAGCCAACCTCATGCCAAAAACAGCTGAAGGCTGTGTGTAGTGTGGAGTGGACCACATGGCCAGGCTTTTTTCCTTCTTTTTATTTTTGTGGCATATGTATGCAATAAAAAATAAAAAACTTAAACATTGCAACAGCTTGTCAAGACCACATGGATTGACTTTGCTAACGTTTATTTTATTATTTGTGATGGATCATTGTTTACTGATTTATTTCGCCAGCATACACACAGCACCTTGAAGCATTGGCATTTTTACTTGATGTCACTATGCTTTTAAAACAAATAAATAACAACCATCGCAGGTTTTCCCAGTCCCAAATGTTTTAGTTTTTCAAGTGCTGTTTTTCTTCTTCAATTTTGGATTATTGAAAAACAGTTCATGCATGCTTATGATAAAGCGTCACGTAATAGATTAAATGACGCATTACATTAATTGTATCAGTTATCTAAGCGATGCATCTAACACCGCTCTACATATCAGGGAGAATGTGATTTGTGAATAACTCAAATTTGGCACACAGGAAAATGGAGAGACCACAATGACATACTGGACATCCACAAAGTGTCTCAATAGGATCCCTGTTGTTTGTAATTTTTAGCCATTCGACTATATCATTATCAAGTCAGCTCTTATTAAATTTTGAGGGGCAGATTTATAAAGCTCCATGCACCGCCGGTGCATCACGTTGCGTGACACACCGGTGGCGCAGCCTGCTAAGGGATATTTACAAGCACATGTAAAGTCACCCTGCGTGACTTAACCTGTGCTTGTAAATATTGCCCCTGTTCACACAGCACTTTGCGTATTAGGGGCCGGACATGTGTGTTGCTGTGGGAGTTCCCAAGCAACACCCATGTCCACTGATGCATTTCCAAATTTACGAGAAATTGTAAACCTGGAAATGCGTCAGTTTGCTGCGGCACCATAGGGTGGCATTGCCAAGCGAAACGAGGAGAAATCTTTTAATTTCTCCTCGGTTTTTCCTCTTTCAATGCGTGCTGCATTCTACAGCAAGCATTGAAAAAGGAAATGCCTGCAGTGGTTGCTTTTGTGCAAGGAGGAGCCCCTTCCTTCACAAAAGCAATCTCCCCATGGTGCAGGCATCCTTGCACCATGGTGCAAGGGTGCCTGCGCCGGCATATGGCAAATGATCAAAAGAGCGAACAGTCTTTCATCTCCTTTGGCGGTAGGTCAAGGTGTTCCTCAAGGCTCTATACTTGCACCCACATGTTCAATCTCTATTTAGAACCATTGGGAAATCTCCTAAGCACATCTGGGATCCACTTTTATCTCTATGCATACAACACTCAAATCTACCTTAAGGTGTCCTCCACTCACGACCTTTCCATCCTAAGTTCTACTCTCGGTTCCATTCAAACCTGGATGTTAACTCATCAACTGATTCTGAATCCCTGCAAAACTGAATTCCTCCTCCTCTCCTCCTCACTTTCTTCTCCCCTGGTTCAATCATGGATGGATATATGATGTTACAACGCGGACTTTTACTCCGCATACCGTTACAACGCGGTTTTTACAACGCGGATACTGTAACAACGCATGTATTTACAACGCATTTTTTTACAACGCAGGTACCTTTACAACGCAGACCATTACAACGTAAGTATTGGTAAGTATATGTTAATATTAATAATATAATAGTAACTTAATTTTAAAAATATAATTTAATTTAATTTTAAATAATTTAATTTCCGTTAATTATTTTAAATTTAAATTAATCTTACTTTATTTTTACCATGTACCCCTGTACCCCAGAAACTGAAAACTGACCCTAAATCCCAAAAATAAATTAAAGTAATTTTATGAAATATAATTTAAATTAATTATTGAAAATTAAAAAAAATATAACTTTATTTTTACCCTGTACCCCTGTACCCCAAAAACTCAAAACTGACCCTCAACCCCAAAAATAATGCAATGTAATTTAATTTAATTTATTTACTATTAAATAATTTAATTTAAAATTAAATTTAATTTCTTTGTACCCTGTACCCCAAAAACTGAAAACTGACCCTGAACCCTAAAAATACCCCTTTACCCAAAAACTAAAAACTGACCCTGAACCCTAAAAATACCCTTTTACCCAAAAACTAAAAACTGACCCTGAACCCTAAAAATACCCTTTTACCCAAAAACTGAAAACTGACCCTGAACCCTAAAAATACCCCTTTACCCAAAAACTAAAAACTGACCCTGAACCCTAAAAATACCCCTTTACCCAAAAACTAAAAACTGACCCTGAACCCTAAAAATACCCTTTTACCCAAAAACTGAAAACTGACCCTGAACCCTAAAAATACCCCTTTACCCAAAAACTGAAAACTGACCCTGAACCCTAAAAATACCCCTTTACCCAAAAACTGAAAACTGACCCTGAACCCTAAAAATACCCCTTTACCCAAAAACTGAAAACTGACCCTGAACCCTAAAAATACCCCTTTACCCAAAAACTGAAAACTGACCCTGAACCCTAAAAATACCCCTTTACCCAAAAACTGAAAACTGACCCTGAACCCTAAAAATACCCCTTTACCCAAAAACTGAAAACTGACCCTGAACCCTAAAAATACCCCTTTACCCAAAAACTGAAAACTGACCCTGAACCCTAAAAATACCCCTTTACCCAAAAACTAAAAACTGACCCTGAACACTAAAAATACCCCTTTACCCTAAAACCCAAAACTGACCCTAACCCCTAAAAATACCCCTTTACCCCAAACATATAACATTTAAAAAATAACTATATACTTACCAATACTTACGTTGTAATGGTATGCGTTGTAAAGGTAACTGCGTTGTAAAAAAATGCGTTGTAAAAACATGAGTTGTAACAGTATCCGCGTTGTAATGGATGCGTTGTAACAGTAGTGCGTTGTAAAAAATGCGTTGTAACAGGTGATGGATCAGATGAATCTACTTAACAATAAACCCATCATTGTCGACAGCGCAAAATCCCTTGGTGTCATACTCGAAAAAAAACTCAATCTACTCTCCCACATCAATTCCATTGCAAAGTCTGCTCGATACCAACTGCGCCTTCTTTGGGGGATTCGTCACTTCTTTCCGGAGCAAGACCTTAAAGCCTTGGTCCAATCGCTGGTTCTCTCCAGACTGGACTACTGCAATTCTCTTCTTACTGGCCTCCCCAAATCCCACCTGTCCCGCCTTAACTCTGTTCTCCATTCAGCAGCTCGTTCCATATATGGGGCCAAAAGAAGCGACCATATCACACTCATTTTATCCACCCTCGGTTGGCTTCCCATCGAGGCAATATCTATCTACAAGACTGCCTGTATCAACCACAAAGCCTTGCACTCCTCCTCTCCTCGCTACCTGGTGAATAAACTGAAACTATCTGGAGGCTCTAGACTATCATGTAATGCGGAAAATGTATTGCTTGAACCTCTGACTTTCAAGAAGGAAAGGTCGATGGCCCAATCCTTTTCAGGCAACGCAGTGAGAATCTGGAACTCACATCTACCAGACCATTACCTCTTCCCAGGTCTTCAAAACTGACCTCAAAGTTCTCCTTCAAAGACACTTCCAAATTTAATTCATGCCCTCTCTATTATCTGAAGGAAGTCCTTCCATTATAGGAAATTCTATTCTCTATGACTATAGAAGTGCCTTCCCAGTGAGTTCTTGTGGTTTGAGTGTCTGCCATTTATTGCAGTATTATACTTCTACCTGTATTTTGTACTCTTTTGTAACATGCACACGTCACTTTTCCTCGTGTAACTTATCGTTTGCTACCTCTTGTACTTTGTTTGCTTTTGATACATGTACAATTGCCACCATTGCCTCATGTTACGTAACGTTCTTGTGTTTTGAGTGTCTGCCATTTATTGCGGTATTATACCTCTACTTGTACTTTGTACGCTTTTGTAACATGCACACATGTCACTTTTTCCTCTTGTAACGTACCGTTTGCTACCTCTTGTATTTTGTTTGCTCTTGATACATGCACAATTGTGTAGAGATAGGCTTAGGGTTAAAGGAGAGGCGACACTGCGTATGTCTTTCACTGCGCTTTATTTAACTTAATTTTGTCTCCAGGAGAGCGCTGTGAGAATGTCCTGTCCCCATGGCTGCCCGCGTCCTAAACTCCTCCCTGCGCTCCCGGCGTTCCCTGCCACGCACGTGACCGGGTACACTAAAGCGCAACACTCTCCCTTCTTTATCAACGTGACAAAGTCAATAACAAAACTACTGCATACGATACCCAACGTGGTCCCGCCGGGAGGGCAGTCATATGTCCATGTCAAACTCTCGATATCTTCTCGGGACCCTTACGACTCTTCCTGAGCGGATGTGTCTCAGCAGTGTGCCTGCTCTCGTGTCTCCTGCACCACTAAGCTGGGGGTCGCAGAGTGATTCTTGCGTTGTGTTCGCCCCTTCTGATTCCCCCCCTCTTGATCTTCCTGCCACACTCCTCGCCTTGTGTCCTCTAGCTCCTTCTGCGTCCTTCTGAAGATAGTTTCTTCAGGAGCTGTGACTCTGGTGCTGCTGCTCGGTGCTTCGGTTTCTGTGGTCCTCTCTTCCTCCTCTGGGTTCTCTTTGTCTCTCCTTGCTGATGTCTTGTCTGCCTCTTTACCCCAGTTCATGACTTTATTACACTTGGTCATTCTGTCTTGGGACCGTATTTTTCCATCACTCAGCTTGGCCAAACAGTTGTACACCTCACGTACTTGCAGAGGTGCACTGTACTTGCTGTAGCCTTTCCTCCTCTGCTGGGCCAGTTTGACCCTGACCCACTCCCCCTTCTCAAAGGATGTTTCCTTGACGTTAGGTCTGGCATTGTTGTGGTCCGTGTAGATCGTCTGTGCAGCTTCCAGGTTTCAACGTACCACCGCCGGGGTCCACTTGCTCTGCACTGTCCGTAATTTCCAAGCCTGAGTGAAGGGATCTCGCCCTCTCAGTATCTTGAAGGGGCTGTATGGGGCCGTCTTGGTGCGGGTGATGCGGTAGGCTCATGCTGTGTTTTTGAGTTTCGTCTCCCAGTTTTTTCCTGCGCTGATGGCTGCTTGCACTGACCCCTTAATCACACGATTAGATCTTTCGGCAAGACCATTGCCAGCCGGGTGATATACCGGCGTGTGTTTCACCTGTATACCATTCCTGTTCATGAACGCATTCCATTTGTCGGACGTGAATTGCGGCCCGTTGTCACAGGTTATGATTCTTGGAATCCCTTCTCGAAGGAACGTGGAGGTGAGGAATGTCAGTACTGCATCCGTGTCCACTACTTCACAGATCCCGAGTTCTGGCCACTTGAAGTACCTCTCGACCAGCCACTTGGAATACCTGTCGACCAGCATGATGACATATTTAGGTATGCTCTGTGCATCTAGGATGGAGCCTAAAATGTCCACCCACGGGTTGCCAGGATTGGTAAATTTTCCCAGCGGGGGTCATAGCTTGGTCTGCGTCTTGTCCGCATTGCTGCACTGTGTGCATTCTCTAATGTGCCTCTCCACACAACTGTCCATCACTGGCCACCAGTACGCCTGCTTGGCTCTCAGTTTAGTTTTTACTATACCCAGATGTCCATCGTGTAGTATTGCGAGTAGACGCTGTTTCAGTTGGCTGGGAGGAACGATCTTGTCCCCTTGTAGTATAAACGTGTCCTTGTCTCCTACCGACAGCTCTTCACGAACTTCATAGAATTTTCTTAGGTCAGCGTCCAAGTGTCTCTTCTCAGGCCATCCCATGACTATGAATTTTTTGAGTGCCTTGAGACAGGCATCCGTGTCATATGCTGCCTTCCACTCCTGTGCGCTGATTACTTTTTTGTGATCCTCTGTAAAGGCCACAGTGTAGGACTCAACCTCTCCTTCCGTAGGGGCTTCCTCCATAGCAACTGCTCTACTGAGGTAGTCGGCTACCTTGTTCTTTGCTCCGGGGATGTATTCGACGTTGTACATGAAGTTTTAGTGTCATCTTGGCTATTCTGGCAGTGGCACTCGCATGTCCACTGGAAGTAAGCACTTTCACTAATGGCTTGTGGTCTGTTCGGAGTAGGAATCTAGAGCCCTAGAGGAATTGGCAGAACTTCTCGTTGGCCCAGGCTGCCGCTAGCATCTCTTTCTCCAACACGCTGAATTTCTCTTCATTCGGGGTCAGGGACCGCAATGCAAAACTGACTGTTGTCGTTGTGCCTTCCTCTGTTCTCTGCATGATGACTGCCCCTAATCCCCTGTCGCTCACATCCGTGGCGAGGATCGACAATGCCCATTGAGCAAATCCATGTAATGGCACTGCTTTGCATATGTCCTCTTTGAGTTGTTGAAACTCGCCTTCGGCTGCGTCCGACCACGTGAATGTGGTCTTTTCCTTAAGGAGCTGTTTTAGATTGGGCGTTTTGGTGGCAAAGTGGGGAACAAACTTACTGTAGAACTCTGCCATTCCGAGGAAGGAACGGACTTCGTCCTTGCTTCTAGGTGTGGAAGCGTCTTGTATTGCTCTCACATTCACCTGTTTCGGTGCTACACCTTTGTCACTTATTTCATGGCCCAGGTACGTGACTGAGGTCACTTCAAATTTGCGCTTGTCCCACTCTGCCGTGAGGCCGTTCCGTACTAAGATGCGTAGTACTGTGTCTAGCTTAGTGTCATGATCCGCTTTGGTTCTCCCCATGATCAAGATGTCGTCCTGAAAGTACTGCACTCCTTCTGTGTCCTTGAACAATATGTGCATCAGCTTTCGGAAGACCGCCGCGGTGGATGCCAAGCCAAACGGCATCCGCCGGAACTGGTAGCACCCGAAGGGCGTGATAAATGATGTGAGCTTCTTGCAAGTGGGGTGCAATGCAATCTGGTGGTACGCCGAGGTTAGATCTATGGTGGAAAACCACTTGATGTCCTTCGTCTGAGCCAGCATCTCATTTATTCTTGGCAAGAGAAACTTGTCTATCAAGATGTTCTTATTCAGCTATCTCAAATCAATGCTTAGGCGTACTTTGCCATTGGGCTTCCTGGCCACAACCTGGCGCCAGCCACTCAGCGCTCTCGATTGGTTCTATGATTCCGTTGTTTTCCAATCTCTGCAATTCTTTCTGTACTGCTTCTCTGTAACTGAAACTGGATATTTCGCACTTTGTGGCTCACTGGCTTGGCACCCTCCTTGAGGCATATTTTATGCATGAACTTTGTCAGTTTTCCGGTTTTCGGTATTAGGTTGGGTGCCCCCGAAGACCTGGGGAATCCCGACTTCCATCTGTTGGCTTTGTGCTCTTGTGCCGAGTCTGTCATCAGCACCTGCGTCGTGCCCCTGGGATTTAGTTGGATCCCCAGCTCTCCTTGGTCCACCCAACCTAATACCGAGGGCCCTTTCTCCGCTACATACAACTTTCCCTCTGCTGTGCGGCTCTTGAATTCAAATTGGAGTGGGCGAAACCCCCCCCATGGGAATCGGTTCTCCAGTAAAGGTGACGGGGTGGATGTCTGCAGCCCGGAGGTGTGTCCCTATAATCAGTGCAAAGTCTCTGTCCAAATGCTGCGTTGTATGATGGTGTATGGTGACCCCGAGTTGCCATCATGGAAACCTGGATACTGCCTATGAATATGTCACGCACCGGTTTGCGTGATCGGGTGCAGTCTATACCCAACACCTGGTCTTCTATGTATAGTACGTTGTCATCTTCATCGTCTGTACCTCCCTCTCCTGTTTCTTGTTCTTGTGCGACATATTTCACAGAAGTCTTCAAGGGTTTTCGTCTGCAGACCTTCTCGAAATGTCCCATGACCCCGCAGAACATGCATTTGGCTCTGAATGCAGGGCATCGTTTATCGTTGGCTACATGTGCTCTGCTTCCACATCAGTAGCACATATTCTTGTCTTCACTTTGGGTTTTCTGGGTCATGGCTATTCTGGGAGCGTGTTTCTTCTGCTGGCGCATGCTCCTCATCTCTGTTTGCTTACGCTCTTGAGGATTGGCGTAGGCCACTTTGCTCCCAATGGGTGTACTGGCGTGTTCCTTTTTTGCGGCTTCCGCGCATCTCTTCGAGAGTTCCACCTTTTTGACAATGGCCACTATGTCTTTGAGGGGAGCCTCCCCACTGACCCACAGTTTCTCCTGTATCGATGTAGTTACTGTGTGCATGATGATTTGGTCCCTTGTGAGGTCGTCATGTAGTGCTCCGAATTTGCATGTAACCGCTAGTCTTCTCAGTGCTGCTACATATTCATCTACGGGCTCTCCTGCCTTCTGTTTCCAGTGATAGAAGTTGAACCGGTCGATGGCTGTGCAGACTACCGGTTGATAATGGCTGTCCACGTTATCTAGGGCATGTTGAAACACGTCTTTATCGTCGGCCTGTCTGGGTTTTGGGATTCGTTTCTTCTACACTCTAATGCCTTCTGGGCCCAAGTTGTGTAGCAGTATCTTCTTTTTCCGCTTGCTGGGAAATTCTGTGCCCCCTTCGTCCTCTAACGCCGATATATAGTTAAAAAAATACTCCTTCCAATCTTCCCATTTCATGGTGGGTTCCCCTGGGTTTGGTAGGAAGGGAACCGGGTTGGTGAGGGAGAAGGTTTGTGCGCACATGGCGGCCTGCTGTTGTGGCGGTTCTTCCTGCACTCTTGAGCTCCCTGGCACGCTTTGTCCCTGTTGGCCTGCTGCCCCTTCTAGGGCTGGGAGACTTTCTCCTCCGCTGCCTTGACTTTGGTGCGCCAGGGTCATGCGTGCCTCTGCTGAGTGCTGGCCTTGCTGAGAGGTGTGGGCAAGGCCCCTACGGCCCACGTGACGGGCATGGCCTCTCAAGCCGTCTGACTGGTTGTATGTGGTAGAAGTCACTGGATCGTGGAGCTGTCTGGCTTGGTGACTAGTGCTCTAATCCTGTCCCCGGGTGCCAGTATTCCTGCTGCCAGTAGGGGGCTGTGGGGAAGACTGGTGCAACCTCCCTCTGGGCTTTGGCGCTGCTGGCGTAGTGAGGGACTAGCTGGAGCAGACAGGGGAAGCATGGTGTGGCTCCTTCCTCACCTCTGTGCTGGTGGTGGTGTCTCGTGTGTGTATCCTCATCAGCCGGACAGCAGGCTGGGAGCGTGCCGTGCACGCTGATGCCTCTACTAGGGTCACTATGACCAGCTGAGCGTGTGCTCTGGGTTTCTGGTTGAAAAGGGCGTCTTCACCGCCTCCCGCCTCTATCTGCTAACTTGTTTGCGGGGACTCCCTCTACTCCTGCTGCCGCGCTCTCCTGGTCGCGTCGTCTGTGCGCATGGCAATGGCGACAGGGACGCGCTGGTATGTCGGCCTCTCCTCCCAGTCTCGTCGCCAGTTTGTAGAGGTAGGCTTAGGGTTAAGGGAGAGGCGGAAATTGAGTATGTCTTTCATTGCACTTTATTTAACTTAATTTTGTCTCCAGGAGAGCGCCGGGAGAACGTCCTGTCCCCACGGCTGCCCGAGTCCTAAACTCCTCCCTGCGCTCCCGGTGTTCCCTGCCACACACATGACCGGGAACACTAGAGCGCAACACTACAAATTGTCACTATTGACTTATGTAACGTAACGTTTGCTTTTGTATCATACTCACTTGTAATGTTCTCCTTATGTATCAATACTGTTCCTATTGTGAAGCGCTCTGACACCTTCGGGTAAAGTCTGCCCTATATAAAAACGCATAAAATAAGCTGTTTCTGCGCCAGCGCTGGGGAGAGCATAGGAATGCGACATATCATTGTAGATATGTCCCATTCCTGTGCTCTGAAAGTGCCGCAGCGTGGCGCAGCCAACGGGCTTGCGGTGCAGCGCTGCGGCACTTTCTTTTAGATCTGCCTCTCATTGTATTTCGATCCACCCGATATTTAATTTAAAAAACACAGGCACAAATAAATCTTGGTACGGGCTCCTTCAGCTTCACTCAAGGCGAAAGTTATTCGTCATTCACTCACGGTCATTGTTGCCGTGGCTATGGTTGTGATTACAAGTCAACGCACGAGGGCGCCATTGCCATAGGAATATTTATTTTAATAAAATAAAATCTGAAGGATAGGTCTAACTAGCGAAATGTATGACAAAAACAGGTATGACAAGCACAAACGGCAGAGCACGGTAATTTAAATTTTGCTACAATTCAATTATTCATTTTTTTATTTGCATATGCTGTCACAATTATTATACGTGTTAAAATGTTAGTGCAATTGACCTTACCGATCAACACTGACACCTATGTTTAGCCAGCCACAAAAAAGTGAAACTGTGGGTCGCCTGATTTGGTAGGCATTATGGGGCGGGATGGCTGTTAGTAATTTTAAAAATCTGCCGGGATTGCGGAGGCTGTGTTGGCTTGCGCAGCGCCATGCCGGACCCCCGTGGGGCCTCAGTTGAAGAGAATGGGGGGAAAGGCGTGGTGATCGAAATACACGTGCCACGTATGCCAGCCATTTCTGTGGATTTAGTTGTGATAACGCTCACAAATGTTAGCGGGTTTTTTATGGTTTCAGTAAAGCTAATAGAAACCCAATGTAAATAAATTCAGAACAAGTAAATTGACGTTGTTACCGCAAATTACTCCTTGTTTATTCATACCAAATCCTAAATAAATTCGAGAGAAGTATCATTCAATAACCTTATTACTGCATTGCTCAGGGATTTAAATCAGGAGACAAACTATACCAATAGTCCCAATATTCATTACTTAAAAAAAAAAAAAATCTGATTTGCTTTACTGCTCGAATGGCTGCATTATTTTTCGCTAAAGACTGACCTCTAGTGGCCAAACGGTATACAGCAATATTTGCACATGCTTGATTTAATGTCGGTAATACTAAACAAGTAGTAGTAGTAAAAAAAGTTAATTTAGACCATGGTCATTTAAAGAGTGTAATATTATCTTTTACTTTAAACAATGAAACACATTGCATTACATAAAATAACATAAAATCACGTAAAATCGACCTATATCATCATATCCAGTACACATCTGCCCACTGCACTGGTTAAACCTATAAACTATCAATCATATACAACTCTAATGTCGTCCATCCTTGCTTTAATCCCATATTTGATTAAGACTCGCGTAAAAAATTGGTGCCTTATACAGAGGCAGCTGGCACGTATATGCACCGGTGAGACGGCCATGCAGGCAACTAAGTGGTGGGTGGGTGTGTGCATACAGGCATGGTGAGTGGTAATAACAAAGAATAAAGTCACTTGCCTTGCCTGCGGCACGTCCAACGTCCTCCTCGGTCCCTCCTCTCTCGGCTCTGCAGGCGTCAGCTTCCAGGAAATTCCACTAACAAATGCTGGTGCTACTCTCACCACCATGACATGGGACACCTGCCCATTTGGCGCGGCTGGAGGCTACTGCCCACTAAACGTCAAATATAAAATGGGCAATTAAATCATTCCATGTCATTTTATTTTTTACGTTTAGTGCCGCTGTAGCGGGTAGAGCGTGACACCCTCTTGCCAAGAAATTGCCGCTGGCCTTACAGCTATAACATGTAGACAGTCGATAAACGTATGCACACTAGAACTGCACACCTTCAACCCACAGTTGCTGTCCAAAAAAAAGTGTTCACATCCTGTCTAAATGCATAGACTGTATTTAGCCCTATATAGAATTTCAGTATAACCACAGGTATCTGAGCTTTTGGTAAATTGGGGCGGTAGGGGTATACTGTCAAACTGTGCCAAGACACACTTACATTTTCTGTACATGACTTTACATTGAGAGTACATAAATCTCTGCTCCTAGATTCCACAGAACTTCTTTGTTTTAATTCCTTTTAGACAAAAGAAGAAGGACCTCAACTTTAAAATCATTTCTGAGATTATATTTTACCAAACTCCCAAGTTGTTTCCTTGCTCTTATAGCCCAGTTTAATTTGCTCCGACAAAATTCCTTAGTACAGAAGAATGATACTTTTGGTTTGGAAGTAATCCGCTGTTTCTGCCAAAACCACACCTGTGCCTGGCTAAGACACAATTCCCAGCGTGCATTGGACCATGGCTCTTGGACGCATATCTAAAATATTTTTCAGGCCCTTGCCTTTTAACTTCTCCCAGTTATACTTTGAGCTGAGGTTTACAACCTCCGACCCATAAAGAATCTGTAGAGGGACACATGCTCTGTATGAGGTAAGTACTGGCTGTAAAGAGGGGCCACCATAGTAGCTTTTGAATTTCTTAATGCCCCCACAGTTGCCAGGACTCAGGATTTTGTGAGTTCTAGGTACAACTTCCAATTCAGATAATTATTGAAAGTCATTCTGAGATATTTATATGAACAGGTTTCTTCCACAATCCTTTCCCTGACTGAACAGGTGAAAGAGCTGCTGTATTTTCTATTGTCAGGAATTTTGTTTTTCCATTGGTTCAATTGTTGTCCTCACACTATTTGTTAAAGGCAAGAACGTTTCTCTTCAGCCCCAATAGAAACAGGTCAGAAATCTCCAGATATTCTCAACATAATAAAGAAGGTGTGGCGTCCTCCTCAGCCTGATTACCAGCTAATAACTACATCGCACACAGAGCTTAGTATATCACATCTTTCTTCTTCTGTGTGTAACCACAAACTCAACATTCTAAACCTGCATTCACCTCACTGCGTTCTAGCGCTTATGTCACAGTTCTATGGAGTCCATCCGTAACCAGTGTTCCATCATTGCTAACTCACAAGGCACTACATCTACCCCTCTGTTAAATCAAAAAATCACAATTGTTTTACAGATATATGCAATAATAGCTCTTCAGTAAGTCTTCATGGTGCTCCAATCACCCATTCCAACTATGTCTTCAGAAATTGGGGACAGGAGGTCAAAGTGCAGTCACGGGGTCTCCAAATGTCCTTTCAGGTCCAGTCAATCAATCAATCAAAATAGCTTTATTCGACAGATTTGTCATAAAAGCACAGCATACATATACACACAATTTAAAATAATAAATATTAGACATTTTTAAGAACAATTTAAGAAAATATTAAACATCATATAACTGCCGAATGAGGCTCTTGTTAAAATTGATAAGATAAGTACATAAATCTACGATATTCCTCCAATATTTCCTACCCCGTTCATTATATAAAAGAAAAAATGGGATACAAAAATAACAATAAAGATTAGATACATAAACGGCCCTAGCAAAGTGCCTTTGACCGGATAGACCAGGCCCATCCCAAAAATTTAGCTACTGCAGTTGATATTAATGGGGATGAATCCGTTGTTAATACTCTCATCACCTCTCCATGTCTACTAAAGCCAAGCAATTTACAGATCGGTATTACCCACATAATACGGGGTTTCTTGTACAAAGGGCAAAAAAACAACAGATGACTAATTGTTTCCTGTTCTTCGTGGCATTTTGGGCACACCTTCTCAGCCACCCCTGTCCAATTACTAGTGAATGACCTGACAGGTAGTGTACCGACCCTCAGTTGGAAATACAACTTTCTGTCCAATGGTTTTTCAATAGCATCCCAATATTGTTCTAATACAGGCCTAATCTTAAATTCAAGGAATCTGCCAGTCAAATGCCTTGTTGAGCCATTTGTACATGCTGTAATCATGATTTTATCCCAATACATCTCCTTCAGGGTCTTCTTGGAAGGAAATGATGCATTGAGGGGATCGGCCCACAGGTCACTCAAACCTAGATTTTCCAACAACGTCCTGATCTCTCTCAGCCATCTAATCTTATGGAATTGATCAGTGACCATTACATCTTTGAGGCCCGAGGCGTAATGAGCAAGCTCGGGCGTACACCACAGTCTTCGCCAATACAAGAGAGGTTGGAGTTACGCCAGATCAGTTACTGTTTTCCTACCCAGATCTGGTAGCAATGGGTACATTGGCGTGCTTTCCGGGACACTAGTAGCCTTTCGTAAAAAAAAAAATTCAGCTACTGACAGGGTTGATAGGTTTGCAAATCCCCAGAGCTCTGCTCCGTAAAGCACTGAGCTTAGGACCTTCAATCCATAGATTTCCATCAATGGACTAATTGGTTTGGACAATGAGGTTCTAAATTTAGTTGTGAGAATCCCGGCCTGCTGCCTATGCTTTAGAGTGGCAATATCAATTTGTTTTGACCACCCTATGTTTGCCTGTATCGTCACTCCTAGATAGGTAAAAGCATCAACTTTTTCAAGGGGGACGTTATTCATATAAACCTAATCCCGGAATGACCTATGCTCATTGAAGGACATGAACTTTGTATTAATGGTAAGGCCCGCTTAGAGCAGAAGTCCTCAAACCTGTTTAAAGCTTTCAGAAGTCCGATGGGGGTCTTGGAAATGATTAAAGTATCGTCCGCAAACATGAGGATAGGTATGTGTTCATTCGCCAGCTTTGGGGCATTCAGAGGGACCGAGGAGAGGAAGCCAGCCACCCCATTAACGAAGAGCGAGAACAGGGTCGGTGCAAGCACACACCCCTGTCGAACTCCCCTGTCCACGGGAAATGACTCAGTCACCTCCCCCCAGGTCCCCCACCGTACACGCGCATGGTTACCCTCATGTAGGCGGACGATCAGAGATAATAAGTCAGATGACATCCCCATATCCCTCAGGACACACCACAGCCTGTGCCGAGGCACTAAATCAAAGGCTGCCTTCAGGTCCACAAAGACCGCATACAAGGCCCCTTTCCCCAGAACGACTGTCCCCCAGTAGATGTTAACAAACCGGAAGACCTGGTTGATGGTACTAGTAAGGGGTCGAAACCCCGCTTGCAGTGGAGATAGGATCTTCTCATCTTCCATCCATGCCTGGACTTTTTGTAAAATTAGTCAACACATAATTTTTTGGATGGAATCTATGAGACTGATTGGTCTGTAGTTTGCTGCTATAGATTTATCCCCTTTTTTAAATACTGGGATAATCTCTGCCCCCTTCCAGGAGGTTGGAATTGGGGCACCACAGGCTATTGCATTTGCTAGGTGTCTAATGTACAATCGCCAGGAAGGTTTATAGCTCAAAAACACGTCCGCAGGGACTCTATCTGATCCAGGTGCACGTCCTGGTGTTATGGAATTTATTGCCCTATCCACGTCCGCTAGTGTAAATATCCCACTTAAAAAGTAGCAGTGGACGTAGGGATCCATGCTCACCTCATACCCCAGAGAGGGATACTGGGGTTCGAAGTGTTCAACCCAGGAATGATGGGCAACACTTTTTTGTGGGGGGTCAGGACACCCCCCGATCCCACTTATATGTGTCCCAAAATATTTTGGGATTCCTGGACACACATGCCTCCTTGAGATCCTGCCATCTTAACTGGTCCCAGAGCTTTTTTGCTTCTTTAACTACCTTTTTATAGGAGTCACGTGCCAACCTTACTTTTACTGGGTCCCTGGTACCTAGTGCTGACACTAGTGATCTTCGCGCGATACGACATTTCTCATTAAACCACCCTTCCATTTTCTTACGCTTGACACTATTATAGTTAATAGGTTTACAGAAGAATAGTTTTAGCCACTCAAAGAGGTCAGTGTGTGTCGCTGTAACACTAGACAACGAGAGCTGGCTGTCCTCACCAGTTCCCCACTCTTCCACTACCCTGTCCACCTCCTTGTTCATGGCTAACAAAGCAACTGGGGAGTCAGAAACATGTCTCCATTTCAGGTGCCGCATATCATTAGTTAATGCCAGTTCACTACCTCCCACCTCTATCCTATGTGGTATTACTTCTCCAAGAAGTCCGCTTACCATATCTATGAGTGGGTCATGATCGCTTTCATCACGATTAATAACAACCATGTCCCTTACGAACTGCCATAGAGGGAGACTTACAAGGACATAATCAATGCGGCTTGACCTGGCCCCGTTGTTAAAGGTATCTGCCCCCTGCTTGTTTGACAATGTTCGCCCATTTACGGCCCTCAGCTGCTGGCCTATACACATCCCCTTTAGTTGGACCGCTGCCTCTGTCCACTTCTTGATTGGCTCGATCTCTAGGGTAGGTATGCCCCATTCCATATCTTCATCCTCCATGAGGAACTGGTCCTCATACCCCAGTGGTTCAAACGTGGTGTTGAAGTCCCCTACTTATATTGCGTCAGTACCCCTCAGCCTACCATCCAATAATATCTCTAGATCTGCTACAACCTCTGAGCTTCGCCCACCATGGATACCTCTTGCATAAACATTAAAAATACACAATTTAGGGCCATGCACTGGGGTAATTCTTATCTGGAGCATATCTATGTTGTTGGTGTGAACTTGAGATACTTTGCAGCACAATGTCTGCCTTACCCAGACCATCAAACCCCCCATTGCTCTGCCCTTTGGTTGTTTAATTGCAGAAACTTGAAATGTGAGGTACCCCAGTCGAAACACGGGTTTTAACGCCCAAGTCTCCTGTAGGAGACATATATCATGGGACTCAATAAAGTCTGACCATTCAGGGAGTACTACCTTAGAGCCCAATCCTGCGACGTTCCAAGATAGCAACGTCACATTTGCAGCCCTATAGTTTCCTGGCTCCAGATCTCCTTGTTGCCTAAGGGGCGGGCCCGGACAAGAAATTGGCTCCAAAATTGGTGACAATCCCTTAACCCCTGCACATCTAAGGGATTTTGTGCTCCTCTCCACATGGACAATGCAGGATGTATGCCCACCTACCGAAGTACTGGTAGAACTGGATACAGCATCCCCTAGTCCACCCGATTCGTGACCAGGGATAAGTGTGTCGACAGCATTCACGTCACATACTGGGCTCTGAGAGCTGGGGGCAGCTTTAGGTCAATCGCACTCATCTAGGTCAGATAGTACATTATACCTATTCGCTGTGCGAATTCCAAAAATACGCTTGGGACCTTGCACAGGCCCACCTCTTCCTCTCTGGCCAGTCCAAGAATTTTGGGAAAATACAGGGTAGAAGTAAGTTAGCGGGAATGGCTTAATGCAAGAATCAGTACCCGGATAATCCCAGCTACAGATGTGATCAGCTGCTCTACGGTCTCTAAAATTTATAATAACACTATCCCCCTTTATATCTTTGTGTCTCGACCCAACCCAATCCGCCCTTCTTGCGAATAAGATTTCGGCCGACATCCCAGAAGGAAGAGACGGATTGGCATTAAGCCAATATATGCACTTATTTTTCAGGTCTGGGTAATCCTCTTGTTGGCCTGGTCTTAGCAGTGGTACCCCTGTCAAGATACACACATAGGGGGCAGAGGCTGGGGGGAGATCTATACGTGGGAGACTGATCGTTAATGGGTCACTCTTCACCTGTTTGTTAAAGCCTGGTTTATGGGACCCCAAATTTGTGCCCCCCTTTCCAGAACCTTCACCACCCATGGGTTGTACACCTTTAATTACGCTCGGGCTGGACTGGATGGCAGTTGTCACTGGTGGTCAGAGTGGTGTTACATTCTGATGCTAATGCTTTTGTTAGTTTAGATGAGGAATTAGCATTCGCTTTTCGGGTAACCTCGGGAACTCGCAGACTCGCAACCACTCCGTATGCTAGCCACAGACCTACCAGAGACTATATCCCTACCCCCTACTCCTTCCAGAATTGACAGTCTTTTTTCCATGGCTTCCAGTCTGTTATAAATGGGAATACAGGATCTATAGAAAAGTTGCTCAAGTTTATCCCAAATTTCTTGTGGCCAATCTAATGGAGTGTCCATCCTTTAGGGCAACACTTGATCTGTCAAGTCTATTGTCGGGGAAGATAAGTCCGTAATATTAGAAGTTGTAGCTTGAGCCCCTAATGATTCTTCGTGGGCATTTGTCTTCTTTACTTTGGCTTTCCTCCCCTTCTGAGTCGAGCCCCCTCGCTTCCTTTTTGTTACCAATATTTGTTCAGCTGGCTTTGAACCACGCGTTGGACGTGTTCTTGTGGGACACTCCATAGGGGCTATCAAACCGCTGCGGTCTATAGAGCTATTTTCAGCGTCATGCAAGTTTTCTTTTGTTAGACATAGATGACCTGGTTCCCCTTGTGCCGCATGGATTAGTGCAGAGTGGGTAACTTGGTTCGCCCCTATGCCTTCTGTAGGAGAGTAGGGTCTGCAATCCTATGATCACCCGGACTTTTTGCTTTTGTTTCACTGGTTTACCACTTTCTCGGGCTGTGGGCCTGCCAATCAGACCCACAGCCTAGCAGTTCTCTCGCTAAATTGATGTGTGTACCCTAGGTGCATTACCCAATTGGAACTGGGCCACCCTGTCAGACCCTGTAACTCAGGGCATCGGTGTACCCAGGGCCTACCAGGGGCTGAAGCATGTATTATGCCACCCCTGGCTGGCCATCTAAATCTGACACAACTGGCTGCACGACAGCTGGGGCAACGTGGCGTACTCGCCCGTTGCTGTAGGTATAGTATCCCTATACCTAACCTTAAAATGGGCACCTGAGATCCTATCAGTCACTCCTATGGCAGGCCTTGACAATCCTGAAGGCAGAGTGCATGGAACCGTGTGAATTGGGCTCTGACCCAAGTCCGTCTTCACACCAACCTTAGAACAGGTGCCTCCTCAAGTAGCAATCTTTGAACAGATTATGAACGATAAGTTTACAGACATTGCCAAATATGCTCCCAGGCCACAGTTCAACCTCACCAAAAACCAATATGAGGCAATGAACATGATCAAACAAGATCGTAACATCACAGTGAAAGCGTGTGACAAAGGAGGAGGCATTGTAGTTTATGAAACAGCCAGATACATAGCTAAAATGGAAGAAATGCTAAGTGATCATCATTTCTATGCCCCAATAACTAAAGATCCGACCACAGAAATAAAAAAGAAAATCAGAAAGGTGACCTCTCACGCACTAAGAAATAGTGAGATATGTGACAAAGAAAATGCTTATCTAAATGTTGAAAAACCAAGACTAGCGAGTATCTATGGCATTCCCAAGGTGCATAAAGATATACGAGACCCGCCCTTAAGGCCCATTGTAACAACCATAGGTTCAGTAACCGAACCCCTGGCCAAATACATAGATTCGATCCTGTGCCCACATGTAGCAAACATCCCGGGACATGTAAAAGATACCAAACACATCATAAACCTGGTGGAGAATGTGCCATTTTGTAATACGGCGAACATCTTAGTTACTATGGACATTGTTGCCTTGTACAGCAACATCCCAATAGCGGGAGCTTTAACAGCTACACGTTGGTTCATACAGAAGTATCAGATACAGTGCCCTAATATCTTCCTACTTGAATGTCTGAACATTGTTCTCAATGACAATGTGTTTGAATTCCATGGCAAACTTTACAAGCAGCAACAGGGAGTCAGTATGGGGGCTTCGTGTGCCCCCACTATTGCCAATATTTATATGGCGCATTTTGAAGCACAATTTGTATTTAAGGAAGTAACCCCATTCTTTGAATCAGTATGTAATTGGGCCAGATATATAGACGACGTGTTCTTCATTTGGCTTGACAATGAGGACACGTTAGAAGAGTATCTTCAATGGATAAACCTTTGTGATGACAATATCAAATTCACACACCACACAAGTAGACAAAAAGTTCCATACTTGGATGTAGAGATAAAACACCAGGATCAGACATTAATAGTGGACTTGTTTGTTAAGTCGACCTCAAAAAACACTTTACTCCACTATGACAGTTTTCACCCCACAATCCAAAAGAATAGCGTACCATTCGGAGAATTCTTAAGACTGAGACGCAACTGTACCAATATACAAGACTATGACATCAGAGCAACAGCAATGAAAGATAAGTTCTTGGCCAGAGGGTATCCCAGGAAATTAATCAGGGACTCATTCAAAAGAGCTAGGTTCTTTGACCGTCAGACACTTTTACAACCCAAAATGGAGAAAAACACTCCCCAGCTAGTTTTCGTTACAAAACATTCAAACATTAATGAAAGAATTAGACAGACAGTGAGTGCCAATTGGCACGTACTAAATGTAAATGTCCCCAAGCAAGATAGACTACCTAAACCTATCTTCGCATACAAACGAAACAAAACTCTAAAAGACCATATAGTGAGGTCTAGGATGATTGCCAAACCTGACCCCAAACAACAATCTTTGACCAATCTAGAACCAGTATTGGGTAATTACAGATGCTCTACATGCAAATCTTGCGGATCAGCCATAGAGGGAATAAGCCTAACTTTTAATAAACAACTGATACAACCATCCGACCTCAATAACTGTAGGAGTACAAATGTAGTCTATCTTATAATCTGTCCGTGTGGCAAAGGCTACGTAGGTCAAACAGGAAGAGCTCTCAACGTGAGACTGACTGAACATAGGTCAGCAATAAGAACAAGGAAGCTAACCGCCCCTATGGTCAGTCATTATGTAGAGGAAGAACATACACCTGAGGATATAAAATGGTATATTCTAGAAAGAATACACCCAAGAACAGGTCATGATCAGGATAAAATCCGCAAGATGAGAGAGGTATACTGGATTTTTGTTTTGGGGACGGCCACCAGGGGATTAAATGCGGAGATCCCTTGGGAACAAGCAATCCTATGATAATTGTGGAGCTTGAAATTAGAAAAGGAGCAGACCATAAATGAGAGAGTAAGATCGTAGAAATTGTATATGTTTCATATGTAGAACCACAAATGCATAGAATATACAGTAGGCTGTGGATGTAATTCTGTAAATGCCTAGATTGCCTGCAGATGGCAGTAATTCCCTGGTAATAACACCTCGTTGTGATTAAAAGACACCTTTTTGTTGCCCAGAGCAGCTACCTCCTAATTAATCCGTGAATGCCCCTTTTTTTACCTACAGATGGCAGCAAATCGCTGTGAATAACACCTCCCTGGGATCAAAATACATCCTCGGTGGTTCACAATTAAGCCGTCTTACAATCACCATCTCACCGCCATATAACATTACTCACAGTAAAAGCAGGGACCGATTGGGGCTGGGCAACACCTCTGGCGACTCAATATTTAAATAAATAAAATAGATGGAAGCATCAGCAACCATAAATCTAGTTAGAAGAACTGATAGAACTGTACCTACCCTAATTCCCATGCGAACACGCGATCCTCCCGCAAAACATGTTGCAGTACCCGACCTGCAAAGTAGATACCGATCTAGCCACAATAACCAACAGGTCAATGTAATCAGGTTACAATTCAGATACCCTTCGTGTCATTATACGAAGCTAGATTCCGCTTTAAAGTGATTTGGGTAAAGTTAGCGTTCGTTCGAAAGTGTCAATATATAAAACCAGGCACCGCTACTACTACAAGCAGACTCCGTTTTTATTTATTTTTTTCAAAATTAACCTATTTAAGAAAAACGTGAAGGGGGAGTCAAAACTAGTCATCATATAGACTTAGTAACATAATAACTAGGCTAAGATGGCGGACTCGTTTGTAAGACTATAATTAGTATACATGGAAAAAGGGCACTTCCTTGACTCGGAATCTCGCGAGAGGTCGCCATATACTCACAATTTTGGCGCCAAACAGCCTGATACATAAAAAGGCACACACTTGTAACACTTGAGAAATCCAATCCCGACCCGGAGGAATCACAAGGACTATCGTTTTTCAAAAAATCAGGTATGTTTTCGCACCTAAGGGAGACAGAGGCTACAATTAGATTCTATGGAGGTAGTTGGCCTAAGTATAATTAACTAAAGGATATGTTCTCCTTCTCTCTTTTAAGACAGAACTGTTCACACAGAAATAATATTCTGCACTGCTAGAAGGAGCATTTCTTTTAACCAGATCATCCATCATAAGTAAACTACGTTTTTTTAAAGGTAAGGGTGGTTCATTAGCAGACTAAACTTTTCACATTATCTTTTAAATTGAAATTTAGGTCTATTCCCAAAAAATTTTTTGTACCTTTGTATATAGGTTAAAATACAAAAGTTAAATATGGATGTGCTTATGCTAACTGAGCGGGCGGTGTATCAGCAGAGACATAATCCTCGGAAGTGGAACGGGATATGGTCGCCCTGGAACAAATTTAGGGGAGACCTCTGTGAGCCCCTGCCTGAGGAAGAAGAGGGGGACAGCTCAGAGGATGACGAAGGCCCGGATTGAGGAGAGGGAGGGGGGAAGGGACTGTGGGATACTAGGGGGCACAGGACCACGAGCACTTGCCCGCAGATGATCATACTGGATTGTATACATGAACCGCGACCTGATGGATGCATTTAGACATTCTAATGTTGATGTAAAACGTTACTAGTTATTGACTAAACCCTGAAAGTAGCACTTTAAGTTGGGGGGGTAAAATATTAAAAAGTTGCTCTATTGATTAAGGCAGCGGAATGTTGACGCTGCAATACTGACCTAATGTACGTTACTGTATACCATGAGACAGCAACAACAAAAATAAAAATTAAAAAAAAAAAAAAATACAAAAGTTAACAGGAACTCAGACCCTGACGTTGTCAGTGGCAACCAAAACGCGAAAATCATCGCAGGCAACAGAAGCGGCATATTGAAAAGATCAATTCAATCACAATAAGGTAACCAATACCTAAGGGTAATAGAAGACAGGATAAGTAGTTAAAACTACAGGCACAAATAAAATAAAAATTTTGGTCAATGTATCCCATTATGCAGGGTATAATCTATACATCCAGAACACCTGCATTGGCAATCTAGGAAGAGATTTGCCACGTCGGATTCAAGACTGATATATACAGTTAATGAGAATCCATGTTTGAGGTAATCACGGCTACGAGATATAACTATCATAAAATATTAGCAAAGGGCAGAAGGTCAGTAGCGGTCGGCAGTAGGTGTTTCTATAGGGCGGTGACGTGGGCAGGAGGAGGGGCAGGGTGGGGGGAAATAATGTATGGATTACGGAGTTTTACAGGTAAGTAAACATTTAAATACATAAAACGAATTTCGTTGCGCACACTGCATCACCAAATGTGATGCAGTGCGCGCAACGAAATTCGTTTTATGTATTTAAATGTTTACTTACCTGTAAAACTCCGTAATCCATACATTATTTTCCCCCACCCTGCCCCTCCTCCTGCCCACGTCACCGCCCTATAGAAACACCTACTGCCGACCGCTACTGCAGAAGGTGTTGATAATATATATCTAACCCTCTTTCAGAAACAAAGCCTGTTTTCATGTTAACCCTGACACAGACCTAAATAGCAAATCTATCGGAAGCCAGTATGTCCATATGATTAAGGTACTATTTCTCATCAATTTTTGCATCTAGTCAAATAGAAAGCAACTTTCCCTCATGTTAGTGATTGGTCCGGGGCACCTTAGAACCTTGATAAAGACTGCCCCAAACTGACAAGCTCCCATCTGCAAGCAATAGGCAAAACCAGTATGTTTAATGAATTTCAAATGCAAAGAAGACAGCAATGTATGTTATGTATGGATTAGCACAAAGAAACTTTCAGAACAATGCAATAGTGTGTAGATATGTTAGCACCTAGCCTATGTAGGCTCATTGATCGCTTAGAGACTTACATTAAAGTAACAGATAAATGTAAAAAGTGTTAAGAAATACAACAGAATGAAGTAATATAATTAGACATGATTATGAAAAGAATAATTGTACAGAAGATGGATTTTAAAGTATTACTTTTTCACCATTTTAGCCACGGGTATGATAATAAAGACTAAAGCAGATTTCCTGACGAAGGCGACCGCCGAAACGCGTTGAAGGATTTAACTCTGCGTCTATATGAAGTTTCAAACAGGAATGATGTTTTTTATATAATTCAAGTTTTATGTGAAATTATCATAAGTATTGTATGTGAAAATGTCTTTTGTAAACTAAATAATTTAAAATATATATATAAAAAGAGATAAAATAAGGAGATAAAAAGAGAACTAGAAAAAGATAAGAAGATCAAAGATACTCAAAAATAAATAACATCAAACATATTCCTATGAGTGGAAAATCAGTTATTATATACATGTCTAAGATACTCAGATATAATTAGTACACATAACCCGGTGTGTTCTTTCTTTCCCAAGAATACGAGCCGAGCCCGGTTGCAGCTGGCGGAACCAAGACCCAATGGCTGTTCCATGATAACGCGTATCATATCGGTAACTTCGGTATCGCGTTATCAAGACATGTCGAGTAAGGTGTCATACGAATCGGGATGCTGCCCCCTCACCAATTCTGGCGACGAGGTTAGCATTCCGCCCTTCTAGAGGGACACGACATGTACGTAACTGTGAACCCCGGTTAAAGTTAACTGAAGCCTCAGCTCCACAAAATGGACGCTGCCACCACAGACACGAGTCTGACCTCCTGCTGCTGGGAGTCCTTCCAGCGAGGAGAGCTTGGACAAAGGGTTTCCTGTCAGGGGGCGGTGTTCGCACCGTCCCAGACAGGGTTTGTGTATTCTGGGTAGGTAGGGCTTTGCAAGAAGGTGACTGCGGAGTGGCACCCCGGTGCTCACTACGCATCTGCCGGCTAGAACCAGTTCCAGGGGCGCGCAGCCCCTGACCTGGGGAAAGTCCAGCAGGGGGAGAGGGGTGTAACTACCCCCCTTCCTGGTCCCACCCCTAGGGCAGGACCTAGTCATGTACCCACCCCTTTCTTTAGGATAAAGGCCGGAGCGGGACCCTTCCAAATTAGATCATCTTTGAATCAAGAACTACTTTCTACGAAAGGACATTCGAGACTCTTCTCAAAATTTCTCCCTTGTGGCTAAGGAGTAGTCACCCTGCATCCGCAGGCACCATCTAAGAACTCTGCGGTTTGCTGCAAGTCCTTCCTCAGGAATCCGACGACCCAGCTCGACGAGAACCGGCTTCCCTGGCATCTCTGACCTCTACCCACATCGTCAGCTCAGCTGAGATCTGTCGGTGCGACGAGACCTCGAGGGACCGGCCATCATCAAAACCTGCACGCTTTCTTAATCCAGCACAACCACCGAAGGAATCCTCTGGTGAGTGCTCTGGGGTCCGAGAAGCCCCGATCCTGAGCAGCTCCAGCACCGAAGTGCAGCCTCCCAGCATCTCCACGATCTGCGTGGGGCCCTTCTGCTCGCCGCTCAGCACGTTGTCCGATCACTAGCCGCGGGCTTGCGATCTCCTTGACGACATCCGACAACCAACGCTGCTGGTCTGGTTGCTCCAGACCGGCCCTTGCTCCCTTTTTCGAGAGGAGCACCCCGGACCCTCCTGGTCCACTAAAGACGCCATTTTAGGCCCACCACGTGGCCCTGAAATCTGCCAAGGCTTGTTGCCCCAATCCTGGGCCCAGCGACGCCGACAGCATCAACCTTCGTGGGACAGCTCGCACCTCCATCCTGGTCGCCGACAACGCCTCCTGGTCCGTGGGACTGCAGAGCCTAGCGTCGCCCACTCACCTAGTCGAGGTGACGGCCATCCGGTGCCTTCCTGGTACCCTCTGACTACTGGCTAGTAGTACGAACTTGGTCCCCTCTGCTTTCAGGTATCATCGATCACTGATCCAGGCTTGGATCACTACGAACTATCCTTCACTGGTCGCCGGCCAGCAACTCCTTCCTTCCGGCTCCTGGCTCGTCAGCGAAGACCCCCGACGCCTGTAAGACTTGTGCAGCCGCAGCCCTTGTGGCTAGGTAACTCCGGCATTTCGGTGCCTGCATAGCCTCCTTACTTAAGGGTCCCGAGTCCCTCGCTTCCAACTTGCCTTATCGGGTCCGCCCGAGACCACTAGAACTTTCCGTGCCCTCGGGCACTTGTTTAATTGTGCACTTGAAGTATTTTCCTAAGAGTTTTGTTCTGTGCTTAGTACCCTGTCCTCATAAAGAGTACAGGGCTGTTGTGATTCTAATAAATATACTGTTTATTTTCATAACACTTGTGTGGTGTCCTTTCACTTGGTGTTCAAGGGGTATGTGATGGTATAACAGCTGGCTTAACACGCCCTCTAGAGTTTAGCCCGAAGACTGCTCGTATCCACGCTACTAGGATAGCTGGTCCAAGGTTGACTTACAACCAATCACCATAAGGGGTCGTTTGGAACGATACATAGTGGTCACTAGAATAGTGAACACTGCATATCGGGCCAACTTCTCACATTGGTGAGCAACGGTTGGGATTTGAGCTTGCTGTTGTTTTACCACGCGTATCCTAAGAATATCTTGTGAAAGATCGCATAAGTACTCCAGGCACATATAACTTAGCTTAGAATACTCTGAGTTCTACTGAACCAGCTGTTGTGGCTCCTCAAGGCTTAGCACACCTTGGCTACAACTCTTAGCAAGGGATCAGTAGGTAAACCCATAGTGTAGGTAGGTGCATCACTTACACCACACTAGAAGCAGCATGTCAGACAAAGGAGGAAACTCTGAGTCTCCCCTTGTGTCAGTCGACCTTCCACAGGTCACCTCCAGATATGCTGCGCTTAGCTTCCACGAGATGCGGCAGATCTGTACATCTCGAAAGCTAAAACAGGGTGCAAACCCTACCATTCCGTTTCTGATTGGTCTCTTGGAGACTTATGATGCCAGGAGGGCGGGTAACACCGACCCTTCTCATCCAGAAGTGGATATGCCCCCCCTCGAGGGAACCAGAGGTGACCCTGACCTTATCCATCTCTCCGCAGAGGGCGAAGAGGAGGACGAGGAGCCAGAGACATCTGGGGAAGAGGCAGACAAAGGTCCAGTCATAGTTAGTCAGCTAACACAGGACAACTTAAGCCGGCACGAGAATGGTACTAGGAGACCCCTGGGGACCCTCTCAGGCCGGCTTAACATTGGGAACGGACGAGTTAGGTCTCTGTCGAGAGGCTCTAATAGATCTGTTCGAACCAATGGCTCTCGAGGCTCTGCTCGAAGAGGGATGACTTCCCCTCAGAGGAGAGTGTACGAAGCGAAGGAGCGGGAAGTCAATCTGCGGATCGAGAGGGAAGAACTTGCCCTAGCCAAAGAAAGACTCGCCTTTGCTCGGGAGCAAGAATTGAGTGGGACAATTCCCACTGGTGGCAGCATTCCCTCACGGGAACCCAGGAGTTTAGACACTAAGCACCTGAATAAGATAGTGCCCCCCTTTAAGCAAGGGGACAACATCCACAAATGGATTACTGCTTTGGAGCGGGCCTGCACTGTACAGTGCATCCCCCAGAGTCAGTGGGCAGCTATCTTGTGGCTCTCCTTTGAAGGTAAAGGTAGAGATAAGCTCCTCACTACTAGAGTCGAGGATGCTAACAATTACCAGGTCCTGAAGAACACACTGATTGATGGGTTCGGCCTAACCACTGAGCCTAACCACCCTCGCGGCCATCGCACGCCAACACAACCTGAACATCATCTCCTACACCGACGACACCCAGCTGATTCTCTCCCTGACCAACGACCCCACCACCGCCAGAGCCAACCTTCACGAAGGGATGAAAGAGGTAGCCGAATGGATGTCGACCAACCGCCTGAAGCTGAACTCGGACAAGACGGAAGTCCTCATCCTGGGAACCTCGCCCTCCGCCTGGGACGACTCCTGGTGGCCCCCCGCCCTGGGCATCGCACCCAAACCGACAGCCCACGCACGCAACCTGGGCTTCATCCTGGACTCCTCTCTCTCCATGACCAAACAAGTCAACGCCGTCTCCTCGTCATGCTTCACCATCCTGCGCATGCTACGTAAGATCTTCCGGTGGATCCCCACCGAGACCAGGAAGACGGTCACCCAGGCCCTCGTCACCAGCCAACTGGACTACGGTAACGCCCTCTACGCCGGAACCACCGCCAAGCTCCAGAAGAGACTCCAACGGATCCAGAACGCCTCAGCCAGACTCATCCTCGACGTCCCACGACACAGCCACATCTCCGGACACCTGAGAGACCTGCACTGGCTCCCGGTCAACAAGAGAATCACCTTCCGTCTCCTCACCCACGCACACAAAGCCCTGCACGATCAAGGCCCGAGCTACCTCAACAACCGCATCAACTTCTACGCTCCCAAACGTCACCTCCGATCAGCCAGTCACGCCCTCGCCGCCGTCCCCCGCATCCAAAGAGCGACGACAGGAGGAAGGTCCTTCTCCAACTGGCCGCAAAGACCTGGAACTCCCTCCCGACCGACCTGCGCCTGACCCAAGACCACCTCGCCTTCAGGAAGAAGCTCAAGACCTGGCTCAAGACCTGGCTGTTCGAGCAGTAGCAGCACTCCCTCCCCCCAGCGCCTTGAGACCCTCCGGGTAAGTAGAGCGCTCTATAAATGTCTATGATTGATTGATTGATTGAGCAGTACAGGTTGCTGTTCAGGGATACCCAGAAAACTCAGTCTCGGGACTGGTCTGATTTCGTTGATTGTGCCACTAAGGCTTTGGAGGGCTGGTTGCTGGGCAGTAAGGTTACTGATTACACAGGATTGTATAATTTGATCATGCGAGAACAAATTTTAAACAATTGTCAGAACCAGTTGTTGCATCAGCACCTTGTCGACTCGGATCTGACCTCTCCCCAAGAATTGGGAAACAAGGCAGACAGATGGGTCAGAACAAGGGTTAAGCAAAACCAGGGCCAGAACCAGGGTGGTCAGAAGAAAGCAGACCAGAAGGGTAAAGATTCGAAAGGGGAACAAACTGACCAGAAGTCTTCGACAGGTCCCCAACAACCCAAAGAGGGGGGGGGTCAGGCTTCCCAGAAAAAGAAGAATCAAGAAGGCCAATTGAAAAGGTGGTGCCAATACTGTAAAAGTAAAACTAACTGGTTTAGTGTGTGCACCAAGAAAGGAGGGCAGACTCCTGCTACTGCAGCCCCTAAGGCACCTGTGCCCCCTAGTACAGCCAGCAGTAGTAGTGCGCCTCCCAAGGGACTAGTTGGGTTAACCTTGGGTTCTGAGGGGTGTGACAACTTAGTTGGTACACTCACTCAGGCTGTCCTTGTCTGTACGGGGGATGTGGACATATCCCCTGATGTCAGTCCCAATACTTTGGGCAAATACCGACAGACGCCTTTAATAAATGGAAGAATGGCTCAGGCCTACAGGGACACTTGTGCCAGCGTCACCATGGTGACGCCTAACTTTGTGGACCCTGGACAGATCATGCCAGGTACAGATTTCCTGGTGACCAATGCCAGCAACGTCACTACCAGTCATAGTATGGCGATTGTTGCTTTCTCCTGGGGAGGGGTAAATGGCCAGAAAAAGGTTGTTGTTAGTTCAGACCTCCCAGTAGATTGTTTGTTGGGCAATGATTTGGAGTCATCGCAATGGTCAGAAGTGGAGCAACGGACTCACATGGAGATGTTAGGCTTGCCAGCACACGTGTTTGCTGTGACCAGGTCACAGGTCAGACGATGCCCCACTGAACAGGTGCTGGATCCTGGAACAACGGACCAGACACCTCCCAAGAAGAAGAGCAGTCGGGTTAAGGCCTCGCCTTCCCCCTTGCCCCAGGTCGAGGATCAAGTCTCAGAGGAGGCTGACCTCCAGGAATTGCGGGAAACTGAACCTAAAGAACTCGAACTTGATCAAGTTGAGTTTCTGGGTTCAGGGGGACCCACACGAGAAGACCTGGGGAAGGACCAGTTAGACTGCCCTTCCCTTGAACCCCTCAGACAGCAAGCTGCTGCTGAGGCTGCTGGGAATGCCACAGGTACCCACAAGGTATACTGGGAAGATGGACTCCTGTACACTGAGGCAAGAGACCCCAAGCCTGGCATGACCAGGAGGCTGGTTATCCCCTTGTCTCAGCGTGGTTTCCTCCTTACCTTGGCCCACGAGATTCCCTTAGCAGGACACTTAGGCCAGACGAAGACGTGGGACAGGCTTGTCTCGCACTTTCACTGGCCTCACATGAACGAAGATACCAAGGAGTTTTGCCGCTCCTGTGTCACTTGCCAAGCCAGTGGTAAGTCAGGTGGCACGACAAAGGCCCCCCTGATACCAATGCCTGTGGTGGGGGTGCCCTTTGAACGGGTGGGGATTGACATTGTCACTCCCATGGAACCACCAACAGCATCAGGGCACAAGTTTATACTGGTGGTAGTGGATCATGCCACCAGGTATCCTGAAGCTATTCCCCTTAGGACCACTACAGCACCTGTTGTGGCAAGAGCCCTAGTTGGAGCGTTCTCCAGAGTGGGCTTCCCTAAGGAGGTCGTCTCCGACAGAGGTGCAAACTTCATGTCGAGCTACTTAACTGCTATGTGGAAGGAATGTGGTGTTAACTACAAGTTCACTACACCCTATCACCCACAATGCAATGGGCTTGTTGAGAGATTCAACAGGACCCTGAAAGGGATGATTCATGGACTACCTGAAAAGCTTCGGCGTAGATGGGACGTCCTGATTCCCTGCCTTTTATTCGCTTACAGAGAAGTCCCACAGAAGGGGGTTGGCTACAGCCCTTTTGAACTTTTGTACGGGCATCCTATAAGAGGACCCCTGTGTTTGGTGAAGGAAGGATGGGAGAGACCTCTCAAAAAGCCTGCAACCAGCATAGTGGACTATGTGCTTGGCCTCCGCTCGCGGATGGCTGAATACATGGAGAAGGCATCCGAAAACCTTAAGGCCAGCCAAGAACTCCAAAAAGCTTGGCATGACCAAAAGGCTGTCTTGACTGTTTACCAGCCCGGACAGAAGGTGTGGGTGTTGGAGCCAGTGGCCCCAGCAGCACTCAAGGACAAATGGTCCGGGCCCTACACCATCCTGGAGAAAAAAGGAGAGCTCACCTACCTGGTGGACCTTGGAACTCCCCGGAGCCCCCACAGGGTGCTCCATGTCAACAGGCTCAAAGCATATGTCGACAGGAAGGACATGAGTTTGCTCATGGCCATAGATGAGGGACAGGAGGAGGAGAGTGACCCTCTCCCCGACCTGCTCACTCAGAATCCTGACGATGGATCGGTAGACGGTGTTGTCTTTTGTGGCAGCCTCTCCGAACATCAACAGGAGGATTGTAAACAGGTTCTTCAATCCTTCCGGCATATGTTCTCTCTAACACCCAGTCAGACCAATTGGTGCACCCATGAGGTTGACACTGGTGACAGCTTGCCCGTCAAGAGTAAAATCTACAGGCCGCCCGATCACGTTAGAGACTGCATCAGAAGTGAAGTGCAGAAAATGTTGGAGCTGGGAGTCATTGAACCCTCGGATAGCCCTTGGGCTAGTCCCGTAGTTCTAGTGCCGAAACCTCACACCCCGGGCGGTAAGAAAGAGATGAGGTTCTGCATAGACTACAGGGGTCTCAATGCAGTCACTAAGACTGACGCCCACCCAATACCAAGGGCAGACGAGCTTATCGATAGATTGGCTTCGGCCAACTACTTAAGTACGTTTGACCTGACCGCTGGGTATTGGCAAATCAGGTTAGCTGAGGACGCCAAGCCTAAGACAGCATTTTCTACCCCTGGTGGGCATTATCAGTTCGTGGTGATGCCCTTTGGTTTGAAAAATGCACCTGCCACCTTCCAACGGTTGGTGAATCACGTTCTCACTGGGCTGGATGACTTCTGTGCGGCGTATCTTGATGATATCGCTGTCTTTAGCTCCACCTGGGAGGATCACCTGGTCCACCTGCGGAAAGTGTTAGAGGCTCTGCAAGCAGCAGGTCTCACTATCAAGGCTACCAAGTGCCAGATAGGGCAGACACAGGTTGTGTACTTGGGGCACCTTGTCGGTGGAGGCCAAGTTCAACCATTGGAGAGCAAGATACAGTCAATCAGGGACTGGGCTCCTCCAACCACCCAGACTCAGGTTCGAGCTTTCTTGGGCCTGACTGGTTACTACCGGAAGTTCGTCAGAAATTACGGATCGATTGTGACTCCGCTCAATGAACTGACGAGTAAGAAAATGCCAAAAAAGGTTCAGTGGACAGCGAGCTGTCAAAAAGCATTCGACCAACTGATCCGCACCGCCAAGAAAACTGCATTCAAGGACCGGCTGGACAACAACGCACACAACTACAAGGAACTCTTTAACATCGTGAAAGAGCTCTCCAACCCCAGCGCAGGAAACAACGACATCACCCCATCGCAAGACCTCTGCAACTCCCTCGCCTCCTACTTCCACAACAAGATCGCGGACATACACAACAGCTTCAGCAGTCAACCGACGCACGCCACGACCGCAGCAACGCCACCCACCACCACCCTCCGCGCCTGGACCCCAATCAGCACCGAAGACACGGTCCGCATGATGAACTCCGTCCACTCCGGATCTCCGACCGACCCCTGCCCTCACCACGTCTTCAACAAAGCCGACGCTATCATCGCACCCCACCTACGGGACATTATCAACACCTCCTTCGACTCCGCCACCTTCCCCGAGAGCTAGAAGCACGCCGAACTCAACGCTCTACTCAAGAAACCCACAGCGGACCCCACCGAACTCAAGAACTACCGCCCCATCTCGCTCCTCCCATTTCCAGCAAAAGTCATCGAGAAGACCGTCAACAAACAGCTGGCCGCCTTCCTCGAGACGAATGGATCCCTTGACCCCTCACAGTCTGGCTTCCGAGCCAACCACAGCACCGAGACCGCCCTCATCGCTGCCACCGACGACATCCGAGCCCTGATGGACAACGGAGACACAGCGGCCCTCATCCTCCTAGACCTCTCCGCGGCATTCGACACGGTCTGCCACCGCACCCTAGTGCATCGCCTCAGCAACGTCGGAATCCAGGAGAAGGCACTGGATTGGATCATCTCCTTCCTCGACGGAAGAACGCAGAGAGTCCGCCTACCACCGTACAAGTCAGAGGCCACCGAGTTCATCTGCGGCGTCCCCCAAGGATCATCTCTGAGCACCACCCTCTTCAACATCTACATGAGCCCCCTCGCGGCCATCGCACGCCAACACAACCTCAACATAATCTCCTACGCCGACGACACCCAGCTGATCCTGTCCCTGACCAACGACCCCGCCACCGCCAGAGCCAACCTGCACGAAGGGATGAAAGATGTAGCCGAGTGGATGACGACCAGCCACCTGAAACTGAACTCAGACAAGACGGAGGTCCTCATCCTGGGCTCCTCGCCCTCCGCCTGGGACGACTCCTGGTGGCCCCCCGCCCTGGGCACCGCACCCAAACCGACGGACCACACACGCAACCTGGGCTTCATCCTGGACTCCTCGCTCTCCATGACCAGACAAGTCAACGCCGTCTCCTCGTCGTGCTTCAACATCCTGCGCATGCTACGGAACATCTTCTGGTGGATCCCCACCGAGACCAGGAAGACCGTCACCCAGGCCCTCGTCACCAGCCGACTGGACTACGGCAACGCCCTCTACGCCGGTACCACCGCCAAGCTCCAGAAGAGACTCCAGCGGATCCAGAACGCCTCAGCCAGACTCATCCTCGACATCCCTCGCAACAGCCACATCTCCGGACATCTGAGAGACCTGCACTGGCTCCCCGTCAACAAAAGAATCACCTTCCGTCTCCTCACCCACGCACACAAAGCCTTACACGACCAAGGCCCGAGCTACCTCAACAACCGAATCAACTTCTACGTTCCGAAACGCCACCTCCGATCAGCCAGCCACGCCCTCGCCGCCGTTCCCCGCACCCGAAGAGCGACAACAGGAGGAAGGTCCTTCTCCTACCTCGCCGCCAAGACCTGGAACTCCCTCCCTCCCGACCTGCGCCTGACCCAAGACCACCTCTCCTTCAGGAAGAAGCTGAAGACCTGGCTATTCGAGCAGTAACGCCCCCCCCCCCCCCCCAAGCGCCTTGAGACCCTACGGGTAAGTAGTGCGCTCTATAAATGTCTTTGATTGATTGATTGATTGATTGATTGATGACCTAAAACAGGCCATGTGCATGGCACCTATTCTCAAGAGTCCACACTACTCCAGACCATTCATTGTCCAAACAGATGCTTCTGAGTTGGGTGTGGGAGCTGTTCTATCTCAACTGAATTTTGATGGTAATGACCAGCCCATTGCTTTTATAAGCAGATGGCTGACCCCCAGAGAGAAAAATTGGTCAGCTATAGAGAGGGAGGCCTTCGCTGTGGTGTGGGCCCTGAAGAAACTGAGGCCATACTTGTTTGGCACTCATTTCAAGATTCAGACCGATCATAAGCCCCTCCTATGGCTAAATCAGATGAAGGGTGAAAACCCCAAACTGCTTAGGTGGTCCATTTCCCTACAGGGGATGGACTTCACAGTGGAGCATAGACCTGGCACTGATCATGGCAATGCAGATGGGCTCTCCAGGTATTTCCACTTAGAACAAGAAGACTCACCTGGTCAAGGTTAGCTTATTGTCCCAACGTTTGGGGGTGGGGGGGTCATGTAGGAGAGTAGGGTATGCAATCCTATGATCACCCGGACTTTTTGCTTTTGTTTCACTGGTTTACGACTTTCTCGGGCTGTGGGCCTGCCAATCAAACCCACAGCCTAGCTGTTCTCTCGCTAAATTGATGTGTGTACCCTAGGTGCATTACCCAATTGGAACTGGGCCACCCTGTCAGACCCTGTAACTCAGGGCATCGGTGTACCCAGGGCCTACCAGGGGCTGAAGCATGTATTATGCCACCCCTGGCTGGCCATCTAAATCTGACACAACTGGCTGCACAACAGCTGGGGCAACATGGCGTACTCGCCCGTTGCTGTAGGTATAGTATACCTAACATTAAAATGGACACCCGAGATCCTATCAGTCACTCCTATGGCAGGCCTTGACAATCCTGAAGGCAGAGTGCATGGAACCGTGTGAATTGGGCTCTGGCACGAGCCGAGCCCGGTTGCAGCTGGGGGAACCAAGACCCAATGGCTGTTCCATGATAACGTGTATCATATCGGTAACTTCGGTATCGCGTTATCAAGACATGTCGAGTAAGGTGTCATACGAATCGGGATGCTGCCCCCTCACCAATTCTGGCGACGAGGTTAGCATTCCGCCCTTCTAGAGGGACACGACATGTACGTAACTGTGAACCCCGGTTAAAGTTAACTGAAGCCTCAGCTCCACAAAATGGACGCTGCCACCACAGACACGAGTCTGACCTCCTGCTGCTGGGAGTCCTTCCAGCGAGGAGAGCTTGGACAAAGGGTTTCCTGTCAGGGGGCGGTGTTCGCACCGTCCCAGACAGGGTTTGTGTATTCTGGGTAGGTAGGGCTTTGCAAGAAGGTGACTGCGGAGTGGCACCCCGGTGCTCACTACGCATCTGCCGGCTAGAAACAGTTCCAGGGGCGCGCAGCCCCTGACCTGGGGAAAGTCCAGCAGGGGGAGAGGGGTGTAACTACCCCTCTTCCTGGTCCCACCCCTAGGGCAGGACCTAGTCATGTACCCACCCCTTTCTTTAGGATAAAGGCCGGAGCGGGGACCCTTCCAAATTAGATCATCTTTGAATCAAGAACTACTTTCTACGAAAGGACATTCGAGACTTTTCTCAAGATTTCTCCCTTGTGGCTAAGGAGTAGTCACCCTGCATCCGCAGGCACCATCTAAGAACTCTGCGGTTTGCTGCAAGTCCTTCCTCAGGAATCCGACGACCCAGCTCGACGAGAACCGGCTTCCCTGGCACCTCTGACCTCTACCCACATCGTCAGCTCAGCTGAGATCTGTGGGTGCGACGAGACCTCGAGGGACCGGCCATCATCAAAACCTGCACGCTTTCTTAATCCAGCACAACCACCGAAGGAATCCTCTGGTGAGTGCTCTGGGGTCCGAGAAGCCCCGATCCTGAGCAGCTCCAGCACCGAAGTGCAGCCTCCCAGCATCTCCACGATCTGCATGGGGCCCTTCTGCTCGCCGCTCAGCACGTTGTCCGATCACTAGCCGCGGGCTTGTGATCTCCTTGACGACATCCGACAACCAACGCTGCTGGTCTGGTTGCTCTAGACCGGCCCTTGCTCCCTTTTTCGAGAGGAGCACCCCGGACCCTCCTGGTCTACTCAAGACGCCATTTTAGGCCCACCACGTGGCCCTGAAATCTGCCAAGGCTTGTTGCCCCAATCCTGGGCCCAGCGACGCCGACAGCATCAACCTTCATGGGACAGCTCGCACCTCCATCCTGGTCGCCGACAACGCCTCCTGGTCCGTGGGACTGCAGAGCCTAGCGTCGCCCACTCACCTAGTCGAGGTGACGGCCATCCGGTGCCTTCCTGGTACCCTCTGACTACTGGCTAGTAGTACGAACTTGGTCCCCTCTGCTTTCAGGTATCTTCGATCACTGATCCAGGCTTGGATCACTACGAACTATCCTTCACTGGTCGCCGGCCAGCAACTACTTCCTTCCGGCTCCTGGCTCATCAGCGAAGACCCCCGACGCCTGTAAGACTTGTGCAGCCGCAGCCCTTGTGGCTAGGTAACTCCGGCATTTCGGTGCCTGCATAGCCTCCTTACTTAAGGGTCCCGAGTCCCTCGCTTCCGACTTGCCTTATCGGGTCCGCCCGAGACCACTAGAACTTTCCGTGCCCTCGGGCACTTGTTTAATTGTGCACTTGAAGTATTTTCCTAAGAGTTTTGTTCTGTGCTTAGTACCCTGTCCTCATAAAGAGTACAGGGCTGTTGTGATTCTAATAAATATACTGTTTATTTTCATAACACTTGTGTGGTGTCCTTTCACTTGGTGTTCAAGGGGTATGTGATGGTATAACAGCTGGCTTAACACGCCCTCTAGAGTTTAGCCCGAAGACTGCTCGTATCCACGCTACTAGGATAGCTGGTCCAAGGTTGACTTACAACCAATCACCATAAGGGGTCGTTTGGAACGATACATAGTGGTCACTAGAATAGTGAACACTGCATATCGGGCCAACTTCTCACACCTTCGCCTAAGGGAGCGTAAAGGCCAGGGGTAGTTATGGGGGACACCACCCTAGCCGGGACTCCAATTAAAGACCTTTTATTAAGGGCAAAGTCCGTTGACAGCCTTTTCTCAGCGCGGTCAATTTCATGTGCTACAATCGATATAGCCCGTACTATGAATTGGTCCAACGTTCCCATGATAGAGCCAGTAGGGGCAGTTTCCCCCCTTTCGTCCCCTTTACGGACATGCCTACTTGTAATATTTGGTGTGTGTACAGGAAATACCCTTGAGTAGCCAGTCACACATAATATAATAATATAGATATGCTTTAGCCTTTGTCCCTTTGTCCCAGATAGCGAATAGCAACTAACCTTAGTCTAACATCAAATGGATATGGCCCCGTCCCGTCCTTGAATCGTTCTCGAACGAGCTCAAATGGGCCCGCCCTTGGCCCAGGCTTCGCCCGGCGTGACCCACGCGCGATCCTGCAACGCGGCGGCTGCCCTCCAATTAAATGCGCCTCCGGTCGCGGAAATGTAGTAGGCGGCTTCCGCCGCAAGGGAGCCTGGGTAAGGTAGTCCCCCACCTCCACTCGGCGGCCGCGATGATTGTAACTGCGGCGGTGGGAGGGGGGACCGAAGAGTCAAGCGTTCATCCAGTAGAGTAAGTTTCGGCAAACCACCTTCAATATGCACCTTCACAGGTTAAAGTCACTATTGGCCGCCTTGAATAGTTGTATGTCCTGACCAACCAAATTAAGCCCTAATCAATCTTTTCCCTGTTTTCTAGCAGATTACAGCCCCTATCAGGTGGTTGCCAAGTTATAAGTTGACCAGCGGCTACTGCTTCTTTGAACAGTTTTTCCAGTAGGCGTCCCCTTTCGCAGGTCCCCCCACACCAGCAGTGCTACCTCTGCACAGACAACCCTTTGGTGTGTGATTCAATCCACGTTAAGTGAGCCCCCAGGACAGCACAGCCTCAGCAAAGTGTTCTAATAAACAAACTTTCACTGTTACTGCTGAGCACCTGCAATGACTTAAGCTCTTATCACCACCGCAGTCTGTCACAGTCTATCGTAGCTCCAGATGCCCCCCTCCCCCGTGAGACAAGGTCCGGTCGCCTCACCTCTGGGGGGGACAGTTGGGGGCTCGTTTCACCATCTGTTTGCTTCTGTTGCTGTTGCTTTGGCGGGCTCTATCAGGCTCTGCCAGCTGATCGGCGTTTGGAAGCAGTGTTCATTCGCAAATGCAGCTGCTCACTGCCGCTCACTGCTATTCCCCACTCCACACCTCTTCTCGGCAGGAACACAACTCTGTGTCTCGGACTTTGGAAGCGATTTCACAGTCTCACTGCCTCCCCATGATTCTCCGGGTCAGCGCTGGACTACCGCCGCCGCTCTCGCCGCTCTCACCGCCGTTGCTCCCACCGCCGTTGCTCTCACTGCTCTCACTGCCGGTCCACGCAAAAACCAGGTCCAGTCTCTACATTGACATCATCGCCTGATGAGTGATAAGCCAGATGTTGGAAATGTGAGGAAATGTGAGGAATCTCCCATTATAGACTTCCCAGGTCATTGGCAGTCACCATGTGTTCTTTGCTGCTCACAACATGAAATTGCTCAGCAATGAAGGGAGCATCAGATTTCCATTTTCTAGGCTGACGGACAAACATTCAATCTCCTCTAATGAATGTAATGCCCTTTGCATGTTCGCACTTATCTGCATAGGCTTTCATTTTTCTTTTATGATCCAAGTCTCTTTTGTGGGTTTCTTCCTCAGTACTTGATCTGCTGTTGGTCCATTGAGCTCACTTGGTCATCATGGCCCTCCAAAACACCAAGGTTGCAGATCTTTCGTCTGTGGTCGAGTGAGGGTTTGAACAGTAAGCTCGAAGAGTAGAATTTAAGTCTGTTTTAAGGTCGAGCTTTTCCAATGCAGCATGCTGAACAGCATTCTTGAGAGTAACTGTAAATGTAAATGTGCTTCGATTTATATAGCGCGCTATAACCCAGGGGTCTCTAGGCGCTTGCTTAGGGAACCCATCCTGATATTCCCCTGTGAGATACCCTGGCCGGGTATCCACAAGGTGAAAGCCAGGCATCCCGCCGCGAGGGGCTGTAGTGGAGATTAAGCAAGCTATTGCCCAGAGTCGCAGAGTGAGATCCCGTGAGTCGAGTAGGCACCAGAGCGAGAATTGTCGATCCGTGGAATTTTTGAGCCCGAGACCCGCCGAGGCAGGGAATCGAACCTTGGTCCACGGCCGATCTCAGCTTCCGGGTCTGCCGCCTCTAACCACTGAGCCACACTTCTCCACTCATTACATGTTTGACAAAGCCATTGGCCAGTGGCCAAAAAGGTGTGCTCTTCTGATGCTTTACATTAAGATGACTTAGAAAGTCTGTCAATTCTTGACTGTTAAAAGGTGGGCCATTGTCAGATTTCAGATTTGCAGGAAAATCCCACATCACGAAGATACCATCTAAAGTCTCAATGACTATTAGGTATGTGGATGAGAGATCTTCTATCAATGGTAAGCGGGAGTATTTCCCAACAATCACCTTCAGGTGATGTGCATTGTCAAGAGGACCGAAGTGAACAGCAATTCCTTCCCATGCATGCTTTGGCAACTCTGGCATGTTTAAGGTGTGTTGAGTGGTTTTCAATGCTGACAGGCCTTCAATTCTCATTTAACTCTCTTATCAAAATTGGGAAACCAAATTCGGTCTCAGAGAGTTCGTTTGTGGCAACGATTTCATTATGTCCTTCATGGACTCTCTGGAAAAAACAATTGTAGAACCTCTCAGGATAATGCATTGTTAAGCAACAGACAGTTTGTTTTTGACATTTTTAAACTTCTAGTATTCACTGCCTTAGTAAGGGTGAGGTTCTGTAAATTACGAATTAGTTCGTGCTCAGCCTCCATTTTGTGATCGCCGCCATTTTTATGTTGCCCTCACTCAGGCAGCTCGGCGAACGCAATGTTTTTGTCGTTTCTGCCTTTGCGTGTCAGGTGGCTTCTTTGCTTATGTTTACTAACGAGTGTCAGGGCCTGGCCGAGTACACTAATTCCTGTCTGAGCTGATTAATCCCGTCCGGACTACATGTTGGTTCACACCAGTGTTTCCTTTTAGTTATCTTATCTGCTGTCCTTCGCTACACGTCTCATGCATTCTTCTGTTTCACAACTGTCCTTCTACAACACGCAGCTGTGTTTTCTCTACTTGTAAATCGAATTGTGTGGATTCATTTGTGATTTACTTAAGGGGTCGAGTGACAAACAGAACCGGGAACTTGAGTTGCTTTGGTCTTAAAACATTGTCTATAACTTTTGCCTATAGCTCATGCTCATGTGCGATTGCATTTTGTATTGTATTGTATCGTATATAAACATGTGCGCCACGGAGTTAGGAGACAGTCTCTTTTGAACCTCGTTGTACTGACGACTTCTAAGACCACTGTACTAGCTGCAGCTAATAAATACCATCTTCTACGCCAGACGAAGAGTCCCTGTCTCTGTTTTTGACAAGGCAGGTGAATCCCGGGGATTTCAGGCGTACCCTGCGCCGCCAGGCCTTAAGGCTGCGGTTCTCCAACTGGCGCCCAATGTGGGGCGACTTCATCGGTAGCGGTTGAGCCCGAGGGTCGTGAGGAGCCCCGCAAGAAAATTCCGAAGGAAGCGCACCACGTGATCGACCCCTGTATGTCGGAAGTGGACCGAAGGTCTTTGACAGCGTGGCTACTCCTCTCCGACGGCTGCTGACGACTGCTGCCCTGACTGTCGCCCTGCCTTGGACCCTTCTGATGATGTTTGGTAAAGCGAGACGATAGACGGACCTTCGCTGGTGTAGAGGATGATCCTTAGTTAAGCATATGGTGGGTCGCTCCCACAGACCTTTGTTTTGCTTTATTTTTGGGTTTTTATTCAGGTATTGCAAGAGCTGAAGCCAAGGGGTAAGTACGATTGTACTGTTTCACTGATCTATACCCCTTGTTGTTTGTGATCAGTCTAGAGAAGTGGCGATGCCTGGGCTGAGTATGTTTAAAATATTTTGTGTTTGGGTTGTACAAGGGATTCCCAGTTGGAGGAATCATGCCTGATCCCTCCAGTTGGAACTCCCACTTATGAGCTCTATTCGAAACACGGTATTGGTCCCATTACCTTTAACGAGACATGGGTCCGATATACGAAAAATAGTGGAGTTTTGAGATGGCCCCAGAATGGTAGCTTTGACCCGCTATACTGGATAATTTGGAATCAATTCTGTTTAGGAGAAAAGCCCGGCCGGCTATGTTTGACTCCTTTCGCCTTTGGCGTAAAGAAGCCAAACAGAAAGAAATCAAACAAGCTAAAAAGGATAGGAAAGCACAAGACATGTCGATTTTACAGGCTGCCCAACAGTTTAAAGATAACGAAGTAGATGGCACGAAGGAGGTATTAGAGAGACAACATCATATGGCGATAGATAGATGCTATCCGATGTTGCCTACTTCCCCTTCAGATAAAAATAAGGAATTAGAAGAAGACTCCCTAATGTCTTGTTTATTGAATTCACCTCCGCCCTATGTCCCGAATGCTAATGCATCTCCGTTACCCTCTCCCGTTGCCCAACAAGTGGTTGCTCAAGTGCCGATTGTTCAACAACCGACTCAGCCTCTTAGTGCTCCTTTGCCTGCTTTTGCTCCATCCTCACAGTCTGTAATTCAGCCCCCACCTTCTCCCGCTCCTACTCTTCAGTCTGCTACGTTTCAGTCTCCGTTGCCTTCTACATCTGAAATGCTTCCTATCCTCGCAAGGGATTCTCCTACTTCACAGAGGAGGATAGCAGATGCTGTTTCAAGTTTCTTTTCTCCTTTTGTTAGGTCTTTAAATCTATCCCCAGCTTTTTCTAAACGACAATCTGGGTGTCAACTTCCCCTTACGGACGAGAAAGTAGTTTTGGGTTCTCTCGCTCGTAAATGGATTGAGCTTGGACTACAATATAGTAGTGAAGATATCATGAGTTGCTTCTATCAATGGGAAGAGCCCATGCAGAGATATGTTTTCAATGTTATATGTCAAACCCTTATTAGAGGTTGGGAAGATATAGAGTCAGATACAGTTCCTTCGGAACTACTGAAATTACAAGCTGATTTTGATAAAGGTTTTATTGTAGAACATCGAGTTGAAGAGGCAGTGAATAGACTCATTGCGTTTCGAACAATGTTTTTGTCCCTGTCCTTTTCCGAGGTTGATCCCGCTAATAAACAAGGTAGTAAAGAAGCCAAACAGAAAGAAATCAAACAAGCTAAAAAGGATAGGAAAGCACAAGACATGTCGATTTTACAGGCTGCCCAACAGTTTAAAGATAACGAAGTAGATGGCACGAAGGAGGTATTAGAGAGACAACATCATATGGTGATAGATAGATGCTATCCGATGTTGCCTACTTCCCCTTCAGATAAAAATAAGGAATTAGAAGAAGACTCCCTAATGTCTTGTTTATTGAATTCACCTCCGCCCTATGTCCCGAATGCTAATGCATCTCCGTTACCCTCTCCCGTTGCCCAACAAGTGGTTGCTCAAGTGCCGATTGTTCAACAACCGACTCAGCCTCTTAGTGCTCCTTTGCCTGCTTTTGCTCCATCCTCACAGTCTGTAATTCAGCCCCCACCTTCTCCCGCTCCTACTCTTCAGTCTGCTACGTTTCAGTCTCCGTTGCCTTCTACATCTGAAATGCTTCCTATCCTCGCAAGGGATTCTCCTACTTCACAGAGGAGGATAGCAGATGCTGTTTCAAGTTTCTTTTCTCCTTTTGTTAGGTCTTTAAATCTATCCCCAGCTTTTTCTAAACGACAATCTGGGTGTCAACTTCCCCTTACGGATGAGAAAGTAGTTTTGGGTTCTCTCGCTCGTAAATGGATTGAGCTTGGACTACAATATAGTAGTGAAGATATCATGAGTTGCTTCTATCAATGGGAAGAGCCCATGCAGAGATATGTTTTCAATGTTATATGTCAAACCCTTATTAGAGGTTGGGAAGATATAGAGTCAGATACAGTTCCTTCGGAACTACTGAAATTACAAGCTGATTTTGATAAAGGTTTTATTGTAGAACATCGAGTTGAAGAGGCAGTGAATAGACTCATTGCGTTTCGAACAATGTTTTTGTCCCTGTCCTTTTCCGAGGTTGATCCCGCTAATAAACAAGGTAGTAAGAATTATCCAATGCGTGAAGTTCCTCCCATATGGAGAGAAGAGGTGATTGGTCCACCTCAAGTCCCTGCTCATTTCCAGCATATATGGGTTCACGAACCCTGGAAAAGATCTGAAGTGTTGGCACTTAAGCAAACTCTTCCAGACCCCCGTAAAAATCCTGCTGGATATTACAAAGAATTATCCCAAACAGTTGACGCCTGTATTATGAATTTGGCCGACATTGATATGCTATTTGATAATGTTGTTCCGCAAGGTATATGGGCACGGATTTGTAGGGAAAATCATGTGGCTGAATTAGGCGGTGATTGGGCTGCTATCAGAGCTGCGGATGCGAATCAGCTGGGTGGTGCGAAACCCGAGGATTTGATTACGGCTCTTCCAGGTAGAATAATTGAATTGACAATGATGCCTGCGGTGCGAGTAAATTGGGATAAGCTGGCCGCATGTAAGCAGAAGAAAGATGAAAGTGTCTTGGATTTCTTCACTCGCTTTGAAGAAACGTTTATTGACCACAGTGGTCAGTATTTGAGTGTAGAGGGTGGTAAGCGATTGTTTGTGGACAAGTTCGTATATAATTTGTTTCCCGAGTTATCGAACAAATTAAAGAGTTCTGAAAGTGCATGGGCTGTCTCTTCTCCTGCTAAAATATTGGCTACTGCACAGTATTACGAGAATAGGGATTAGGAGGACAAGAAGAAACAGGAAAAGAAAAATAAAGATTTGAAAACAAAGGTTCTTTTACAGCAGGCGTATCCGCCTCGCTCGAATCAGCACCAGAAAAATTCCCAGACTCCACAGTTTCAGAGATTGTTGCAGAAGCCCGAGTATTTTACGCCGCGACCTTCGTTAGGTCCTAATCAATGTGCATATTGTAGGGAGGAAAGACATTTCAAGAATAGTTGTCCGGTTTTATTACAGCGTAATAATGGGATGTCCGCTCCCCGAGGTCGTGGTAATTTTCAGACAGGATCTAGAGGTAGAGGACGAGGTGCGTCCTCTCAGGAGCAGCGTTCATTCCCTTCATCTACTTCGAATTTCTGTGACCAACAGACAGTTCCATCCACACAATATTACAATGATGATTATCATGTTGAAGATAGGGCTGATAATTTTCTGATTGAATAGGACAGCCATGGACAAAGTAAGGGAGTTGTGTCGATTCCAGTAGATCAAATTGGGCCATATGTCATCGTCAATACTATGGGTGTTTCAGAACTGTTTCTTTTGGATACTGGTGCGATGAGAAATTCTATCATACATTCTGAACTCCCTGGGGCACCTTTGTCTGGCTTAATGAATACCTCTGTGGGATTTTCTGGCGCTCCAGTCCGTAATCCGGTTTCTTGCCCTTTGCCTGTCTCGATTGATCCCTATGATTTGGAAGCTCCACTTATCCTGACAACTGGTTGTGGTGAGAATTTGCTGGGTTTGGATCTGTTGAAAAGGCTGCATGCAACATTGTATTGTTCCCCTTCTGGTGTGCATCTTACGTTGGGAAAGAGATTGATGTCCCCCATGTATTTGTCCCAGGACCAGTTTCCACCCGAGTTGCTTTTTCTCCCAGAAAGTCCTTGGACCACGGGCCCGAATGACGTGGGTCGTCTTGCGATCCCACCGTATGTTGTCACAGTTAAAGATAACGTTAGAATGCCACGCATTCCCCAATATCGTATTTCTAGTGATGGAGAAGGAGTACTGTTGGCTATTGTTGATGATTTTATTCAGAAAGGTGTGGTCGAAGAGACCAGAGGCAATGTCTGTAAAAGCCCTGTTCTTCCGATCCTTAAGAGGACGGATCCTTCACAGCCTCCTGTCTATCGGTTTGTTATTGACCTAAGGAAGTCAATAAAATAGTGGTACCACAGTTCCCTGTTGTTCCGGATATTACAGCTTTATTGACAATGATTCCTGTTTCGGCAGCTTGGTTTTCGGTGATAGACCTCAAGAACGCTTTCTTTAGTATTCCTATTGCTGAAGAAAGTAGGGATATCTTTGTTTTCTCTCTGGGTGGCCGAAGTTTTCGATTTAAAAGAGCTCCTCAAGGCTACTGTGAAAGTCCCTCCATCTATAGCAAAGCTCTTAAATGTCAACTTGATACTTTTTCTTTGCCTCCAGGTGCTACGCTTGTTCAGTATGTGGATGATTTGCTGGTGGCTGCTGATACGGAAGATGTGTGTCGGAGTGTGACTGTTGCGTTGTTGCATCATTTGGCTACTTTAAAACATAAAGTATCACCCTCCAAGTTGCAGTATGTCCGACAAGAAGTGACCTATTTAGGTCATCTCTTGTCGAAGGATGGAAGGCGATTAACTCCAGAACGTATTCATGCTATTTCACAGAGGTCTGTACCTACCACACAGAGAGAAGAGCATGCCTTTTTGGGTATCACTTCCTATTGTAGACAATGGATTCCCAATTTTTCGCTTATGGCGAAACCATTGGTGGCACTAACGTTGAAAGATACGCCCCATCCACTCCCTTGGACGGAGGAATGTCAGAAAAGTTTTGTTGATTTACGTACTGCCCTGTGTTCTGCTCCAGTGTTGAGTACCCCAGATTATAGCAAGTCCTTCACATTGTACGTTCACGAGAGAGAAGGTTGCGCATTTTCAGTTTTGACACAGCAATTCGGAGATAAGCAGAGGCCATGTGCCTATTTCTCTGCTACATTAGACCCAGTAGCTAAAGTTTTGCCCAGTTGTCTCAGAGCTACAGCAGCTGCCGCAATTTCTATTAGACAGTCTGCCGGATTAGTGTTGGATAACACACTTATTGTTATGGTTCCACATGCAGTGGATACTTTGTTGAATAGAGCTAAGACACAGCATCTTACAAGTGCTTGTTTGTCTGGTTACGAGCTGACACTTCTAGCGAGCCATGTACACATTAAAAGATGTAACATGTTAAATCCAGCTACACTGTTGCCACTCCCAGATGAGAAATACGATCAGGAAAAGCATGATTGTTTTCTCCGAACAGAAGAAGAAACGAAGGGTAGGATTGATTTAAAGGACACTCCGCTCAAGGACCCGGACGGGATCCTATGGGAGGACGTTTTTTGTTTTAAGCTTCCAAATGGAGAAACTACTTCTGCCTATGCCGTTACCACCTTATGCACAATTGTTGAGACGGCACGTATTGGACATAATTCAGCCCAAGCGACTGAGTTGATAGCCTTGACTAGAGCATGTGTGCTGTCAAAGGGAAAGAGAGTGAATGTGTACACCGATAGTCAGTACGCTTTCGGTGTTGCGCATACTTTTGGAAAGTTGTGGAGGGAGAGAGGATTATTTACCTCCCACGGGACAAAGATTCAGCATGGTCAGTTAGTGACTGATCTTCTTGAGTCACTTACCTTACCCGCACAAATAGCGATCATAAAGTGCAGCGCACACAAGAAAGTTACAGATGATGTGGGTCGTGGAAATGCGTTTGCAGACGAGGTAGCGAAAACTACAGCTAGAAACACTACTAGTCGAATGTATGTGGCAGGTCCTGCAAACTCGGTGAGGGAAATCGGAATGTGTGAAGACACGATGTAGAGTGTGAAAACGATTCAGGGAGAGGCTATTGAGAAGGAATTGAGTACGTTGAAAGAAAGTACGGGAATGTTATATTCGATGGGTTGTTGGACAGAGTTGTCGGAACATCAGCGATGGTTGTTACCGGACGCTTATGTGTTGCCGGTCGTGACTATGGCTCATGGTCCAGCTCACATTAGTGCAAAAGGCATATGCAAGCTCTTGGCTCCGGTATGGCAAAATGAAGGAATCCCAAAATGTGCAGAGAATGTGGCTATGCATTGTATTGTTTGTCTAATGCATAACCCAGGAAAGGGTACCGCAACTCCGGCAGGTCATTTTGCTCCCCCGTCATATCCTTTTGAAGTGCTGCAGATTGATTACATTCACATGGATCGCTGCAACAACCTCAAGTATGTTCTGGTGGTGGTATGTGCCTTTTCCCGTTGGATAGAGGCCTACCCCTTGAAAGATAACACTGCTCTGTCAACTGCTAAAGTATTGATTAAGGAATTCGTTCCTAGATTTGGTTTGCCGCGCATTGTCTGGAGTGACAATGGAAGTGAATTTGTGGGCCAGATTATGCAGAAAGTATGTTCTGGTCTTGGTATTAGACAGAAATTCCATGCGGCAAACCATCCACAGTCAGCGGGTTTGGTTGAGTGCTACAATGGTACACTCAAGCTTAAACTGGCCAAGATTCAAGCCAGTACAGGTCTTGCTTGGCCTGATGCGTTGCCCCTAGCCCTTTTGTCAACCAGAACTACTGTGCACTCTCGTATGGGACTTAGCACATATGAAGTGGTATTTGGACGCCCAGCTAATGTTTGGGGCGTCCCTCGCCCCAAAAGATACTCAGACATACCATATCCTCTGTTAATTGATTATTTGCATGATTTGACTACTAAATTAATTGTTATTCGCCAACAGGTGCAAAGTGCTTTGCCGGAGGCCTCCACAGACCCAGGTCACACCATCCTGCCTGGTGACTGGGTCTGTGTGAAGAACTTTCAACGGACTAAGAATTTGGAGCCTCGCTGGTCTACGCCTACGCAAGTTTTGCTCGTTACCCGCACGGCGGTGAAAGTGGTCGGCAAGCGTAACTGGGTACATGGAGTGCACTGTAAAAAGGTGCCACTACCATTACCCTTCGACCAGTGGATTCGCAGTGGTGTAAGGGAATCGGACACTGCAGCGGTTCCTTGTTTTGTTCCTTTCAGTGATGCTCAAATTTATGGGACTCAGTCTGAAAAAGCAGATGATGATATTCTTCAAGCCGCTGTGCCTGTGCATCGTCGAATAGACACTACCAATCCAGAAACATTGTTCAAGGATCAGACTGTGCCGAGCAAAACACGCTACAACTTAAGACCAAGAGCCAACAAAGATAACTGAATATTTTTCTTGAACACTTCTTTTTATTATTTAAAGACATTCCTTTTTGGGTCCTTTTTTGCTTCTTTTTGTTGATGTAATATTAGTATTAGATGTGCCATCTGTCTCCGTCGCAGGGTCACGGTAGGAGATTCAGACTGTAACCTAATTTTGTTCTTTTAGTAAGTGGCTAGTGCCTCAGGATATACAGAAGTGACTAGCTGAGTGATTAAGGAAGAGTGCCGTGAGCGACCTTTTTTTTAGATAAAGATGGATGGTACAGCAATCGTAGGTAGGGAAAATAGGAAGCAGGAAATGAGATCAAAATATTGTAAATTATTGCATAGTCGATTTGGCGTAACTTTGTGTGTTCTTATGTTTTTGTGTATTTTATTAGCTTGCACAGGATGGATTATACATGTGTTGCAATCAAGAAATGTTGCTAATTCTACAACTTCTTTGCCTTCTCGTCTTTCTGTCCTTTCACACAAAATGCATACTCTACCCCCTCATGAACAGATAAGGAGAGCCGAGTATATGAATAATACGTTTATTCAGTTGTTGCACCAACATCAGTTGGCCATTAATATGACTGATTGTTGGGTGTGCAGACTCATGCCACACAATGCACGAAAGGTAATGCCATATTTGGTTCTCCCTTTCTCATACGAAGGTTCAGCTTGGGCCTATTTGACAATGTTTTTCAGCCGCATACCACAACAAACTTAGAAGCCCTGTGAGAACTTCTGGAAATGGACTAGATTTTAGTCACAGCTCCCTGATTAAAGGTATAGTGGTACTGGCCAAGATTATAGAGAAGAGTTAGATTCCATTAGATGAGAAAAGAGCTTATGATGGATGGAATGTTACCCACTATGTCTCTATTCTTGGTGACAAAGTTAGAAAGGGTGAGTCTTCTCCAGTGTGGACTGTGCCCCATCAAGGTAATTTTTGTCTCCAAGTCAAGAACATATTTTGTCTGTAACGACCGAGCTTATACTTGGCTGCCTTCCAACTATTCTGGAACCTGTTACATAGCTTTCCTCCTTCCCCTACATATACGGCTCCGTCAGACCATCACAGAGTTAGACATAGCAAAGGTGTATTTGATGCCAAAGACACGGCAGAAGGTGAACAACCTTTACAACAAAACTTTTACAACGCACTACAATTACAACGCAAACCATTACAACACATTGCGCAGGGGGGCGCTCTAGGATAGGGAATACGTTTCATTTTCTATCCAACACCTTCCCTAGTGTCCACGGGGACTGGAGTTGGAATAGAAAATTAAACTTTCACTATCCAGCACCTCTAAGCGCTATGCGTTGTAAAGGTATGCGATGTAAAAACCACGTTGTAAAGGCAGGACTTGTAATAGCCTGCGTTGTAACGTCATACATCCATCAGGCAACTGGTTCGAGTGGTTGAGACCACTATTAATGTTACTGCAGGTGCGATAGGTAATATTACAGCAGAGCTTCAGGCTGACCGTCTTATGACGTTGCAAAATAGAATTGCGTTAGATGTGATATTAGCAGACCGAGGAGGTGTCTGTAGATTGATCGGATCTAGTTGCTGCATTTGTATTCCAGATGACCCCCCCGGCAGTATACCAAGCCATTTCTAAATTGCACACGATCTCCAAGTCGATTCATCAGGACGAAGGAGATTGGTCTTTTATGGGATGGTTTTGGGGAATATTGTCAACTTGGGGTGGAAGATCTTAACGTTCTTTGGAGCAATTTTGGCCATCATATTCTCTTGTTGCCTATGCGTCCAATGTGGTCCTGCAGTCTGTGGCCTATTGGCTACTTTATGTGTTCCACAATCCGCTACTCAGAAGACAGAGAATATTAGAATGATGGTGCAGCAACAGCTTGAGGATCTTATGAACATCAGTGTTGATTCTGACTCAGATTAACATGAGTTGGTTTGTTTTTGCCTGAGTAATGGCAAAAGGAGGGTCGGAGGTTCTGTAAATTACGAATTCGTTCGTGCTCAGCCTCCATTTTGTGATCGCCGCCATTTTTATGTTGCCCTCACTCAAGCAGCTCGGCGAACGCAATGTTTTTGTCGTTTCTGCCTTTGCATGTCAGGTGGCTTCTTTGCTTATGTTTACTAACGAGTGTCAGGGTCTGGCCGAGTACACTAATTCCTGTCTGAGCTGATTAATCCCCGTCCGGACTACATGTTGGTTCACACCATTGTTTCCTTTTAGTTATCTTATCTGCTGTCCTTCGCTACACGTCTCATGCATTCTCCTGTTTCACGACTGTCCTTCTACAACACGCAGCTGTGTTTTCTCTACTTGTAAATCGAATTGTGTGGATTCATTTGTGATTTACTTAAGGGGTTGAGTGACAAACAGAACCGGGAACTTGAGTTGCTTTGGTCTTAAAACATTGTCTATAACGTTTGCCTATAGCTCATGCTCATGTGTGATTGCATTTTGTATTGTATTGTATCGTATATAAACCTGTGCGCAATGGAGTTAAGTGGCAGTCTCTTTTGAACCTCGTTGTACTGACGACTTGTAAGACCACTGTACTAGCTGCAGCTAATAAATACCATCTTCTACGCCAGACGAAGAGTCCGTGTCTCTGTTTTTGACAAGGCAGGTGAATCCCGGGTATTTCAGGCATACCCTACGCCGCCGGGCCTTAAGGCTGCGGTTCTCCAACGGGTCGAGTGTGCTGCTTCCAAGAACGATGTGCAATAATGTCTTTCAGTTTCAACATGTCACTTTCTTGACTTGTGGTAGTGACAATTTGTTCCAACAAAATAGAAGCTGGTGTGCTTGATTTCACAATGAAATTTATGTAGGCTTCAACCTGCTTGGACGGGGCACCACAGCACTGTAGAGGCACTTGTGAGAAGTAGTCAGCAGGGTTTTGATCTTTCCCTGACGGTGCACAATTGTGTAGTTGTATTCTTGTAATCGTAGACCCCAAATGTTCAATGCAAGGAGGCATCTTCATCTTTGGACTACAAAATATGGTCAACAATGCTTGATGATCTGTCACAAGCGTGAAAGGTTTTCCATATAAGAATATGAGGAAATGTTCACAAACCCACTCCACGCTAAAATTTCTTTCTCGGGTTATGAATGAGCACATTCAGTTTGGGCCAAACTTCTGCTTGCATCTCCCACAATATGTCTCAGAACATTTGGGTGTCCTCTGTGCTGTGCAAGAATTGTGCCTAACCCTACTAGGCAAACATCATCAGCAACCTCTGTATGAAACTTTGGATCAAAGTATGCCATTTCAGTAGCATTCTCGATACCTTGTTTGAGCTTCTTGAAGCTTTGCTCGAATTCATGTGAGAAATGTAATGAAGCATTCTTTTTTGTAAAGTCTCTCAATGGAGCACTTACAGTAGCAAAGTCTTGTATATATCTAGAGGAATAGCTGGCCATGCCAAGGCATAAACGTAACATGGAAACATCTTGTGGGGGACTGGCAGTTGATAATGCTTGCACTTTAGCTGAATCAGGTGTTATGACCCCATCAGAAAAGATATGGCCAAAGAATTTTAGCTTTATCTTATGAAACTCACATGTTTGTGAGCATTCAAAGTCAAACTGCATCCATAAGTAAATGACACACTTGCATGACAGCTTTATCATACTTCTTCTGTGTAGCTCCAAAACCAATATGCCATCACTGTAATTTAAACGCATTCATGTCAGGCTGCATGATACATCGAATGACATCTTGAAGCAGCTCCGCAGCTGAAGACTCACCATAACGTCAAAACAGACCAATATGTGTAGAAAAGGTTTCACGTCCCGCAACCCTCCTCGAGTTCCAACTGATAATATCGTTAATTCAAATTAAGGCGAGAAAAGACCTACGCACCATTAAATTAGGTTATCATGTCAGCAATGTGCGGAACTTGATGTTCTTCTCATTCAATTGCCTTGTTCGCTTGAGTTATGTAGACACAGATGCATACAGCTCCTTCACTGTCATATTTTTGACATTACCACTATGGGAGAAACCCAGGGCATTGGATCAGTGGAAGGTTCAATGACTACCGGGTTTCGGACCCGGTAGTCTTTAAGAAGAAATTGAAAACACTTTTGTTCTGAGCCCTTTCCTTTGATATTTTCTTCTTAGCCGGGCGGTGGGGGATTCAGTGTAGCAGCGCCGGGACACTTTGAGTAGTTGTGCACTTTAGAAATACAGTATAACATAACATAACATATCATGTTTGAGCAATGATTCAAGTTCTTTGGCGACATCTCTCTGCGTCATCTGTCTTAAGCTTTGGCTCACTTTTACCGTTTATGACTGACTCACTCTGAGCACCTCTGGCACCCATGTTACCAGCTTTTCGATCAGCACGCTCTTCAGCTCTGGCAGCCATGAAAACCTGCTCCATACTAAGAGTTTCTCTTAGTATTCATCACCTGAATAAATCTGTCAGGCATCATTTAATAACTTCTAAGGCGTATAGCTTCCTTATCACTAAATTCATTGAGTTTACAGTGTTTGATAAGAGTATTTAGTTTCTCAAAAAATGTGTCAAAGGTTCCACCATCTTTCTATCATTCTTGAAGTAGAATATGTCTTTTGTAATTTAAATTTGGCATTGGATTGAACTTGGGGTTCAAGTCTCCTTTGATTTGACGGTATGCAATCTTGTCAACTCGTTATGACTTCTTTTACACCTTTCACTAGCTAGATTCTTAAGGTATTTGATATTCTTCTTGTTATCTGTTTATTCTAGTGCATCAAAAAAATCCTCAAATGTCTCTGTCCAAGCAGTCCAACTGTCACCAATATTCAGCTTTTTAGTGGTATCTAATGATGGTGGTTACTTGGAATGGTATGTGATTGTCTGACACCAATAGTAGAGGTCTCTCCGACACTGTCTGCTACCTGTTAAGACCTGCTTCATTCATACCATATCTAATGCCTTGTGCTGCTCTGGCCTCTGGGTCATATTTGTCAGTTGGAACTCTGACCTCTCTCTTGGTCTCCATATGATCCCTTCACTGTTGTGGAGATCTCTGGAGTTGTTCGAGCCGCCACCGAGCAGCTTTGATGGCCTTCTGCTTCGGAAATGGACATCTCTGTAGATACAACCATGGGCACATCTTTTGGGGCTACTCTTCCCACCTTAGTGGCATGATGACTCTCTTTACTCAGTGCTGGTAAACAGATGACCATTCTAGTGTTTGAATTGCTTTGCTTGTAAGCGTCTCTTTGTACTGCCTGACACCTGGTTGATGTATTCCTCCGAGTGCTTCTGTTTTCAGGGTTATCTTGTAATTGGCTGTTGCTGTTTGCTGCTGTTTCAAAACCTGTTAGTATCCAACTTCAGTGTTCTCACTCTGTAGAGCAAGCATTGAACTAGCACTTCGACTAAGGCCCACGTGGCACACACAAGCTGTTTGCTGAACCATGGAAAACTCTCTGTCGATCTTTGGATTACTTATTGCCTATCTTGTTGCCAGTTGTAATGTCCTCCCCAGTCTGGGTACCAGCTAATGACTGTATCACACATGGAGCTTAGTATATCACTCCTTTATTCTTCTGCGTATAACAGCAAACTCAACATTTTAAAGCTGCATTCACTTCACTATGCTCTAACACTTATGCCTCAGTTCTACAGAGTCTATCAAGAGCCAAAGGTGTTCCATCATTGCTAACTCACAAGACACTACACAAGGTTTTGCGCCTAACCCCCATCTGTGGAGAAAATTAATGAGTGTTCTGGAAAATATTGGGGATATCATAAAGATACAGAGCAAGCAAAGTGGGAGCTAGAATGCATCTTTGCCATAAGCAAGTCTCTATAGGAATTTTGAGGAATAGGGCTCCATTTTTTATCAAACTCTACCTTTGGTCAATTCCCGTGGTGTCATTTCTTCAATACAGCTGGTAAATTTCTATTTGCTAGTAATATGCATACCTCTTATATTCTACCAGAAAAGTTGTACAGTTAACTAGGCCAAAGGTGGAATAGAAATCTAAGAAGCAGCAAAAAAGGAATCCCTTGAGTTACCATTGCCTTTTTTCTCATTGGCCAAAGACTAAAGAAAAGGTAAATCATTGAATCTCCCTCTCTGAACCCTCCTTTCTCCACATGCACCAGATAATTGCGATCTTTTCAGTCTTTCATAAGGTTGGGAACCACTAGTCTCATTAATTGAACAAAACTAATAACTCAGTTTATTAGTTTTGCTTGATTTTTTGAGCCTGCATCTAATAAACTAATCAGAATAGTGGTTCCCAACCTTTTTAGTACCATGACCCAATTTTTAAAATGACAAGCTTTTGTGACCCACCTAACTTTACTAATGGGAAGATCTTTTAATGTAACTAAAGCATTGTGTGGTAGTGCACTGTCATTAACAGACAGTACATTTTTGATTGAGGTGGCCACTAACTTTGCACAGACAGGGAGGCATGGCCAAGCAAGATGGCCGAAAGGATGCAAGTTTAATCCACTCTGTTGCCCTAAGTTATATTCCTGTATGATCCAGCCCTCTAAGTGCCGATCACAAACCCCAGTCGACTTCCTTGTACAACAGAGATGGTGGCAGCATCAATAAACATGCCATAGTGAATAGGGGCTGTGCATTGAAGGGATCTGCACGCTGAGACCTGGAGGCGCCCTGGCCACGGCATCAGATGGTAGAGCATGTGGTACCCACAAGGGGCTGGCTTCACAGCCCATCTGGGTTCCCTCCTGTCCCAGATGGGCTGTGATATCAGAGAGTTGCCAAGATGGGGAACCGTAAGGACTGCTTGTTTCCCCACATGGCGGGACGGGAGAGGCAGCCATCTTGGATTGGACTTGGGCCATGGCTCTGTGAGGCTCCCTGCCTGTGGAAGAGACTTGACTGCACTCTTAGAAAAACTCACCCTTTCATTGCGGCCGGGTGGCTGACCAGAGGTGCTGCTGCAGGCCTGGAGTGACTGCTGCCCCCATGAGGCCAAGATTTGAGAAACAGTGGTCATATTGGATTGGCCATGGTCATTTATCTGAGACCTCATGGCTGGGCCTCTTGCATGCTACTGGGGAGATGTAAAACTGTGGTGATCCTCTGAAAGTGAGTCCCCTCCCTGGCACAGCCTTTGGGGCACTCCGGCCTTGACTTTCTTGCTGATTGTGGACAGATGCCTCCCAGACAGAAACAACTTATCCAGGGGACCAGGGCCCTGCCCGTGCTCATGGGCTTTGGGATGGGGGACAGTCTGGTTGCTCCATATTGTGCGGGAAAGAGAAAGGAGACTGCGATGCAGGGAGTATGATCACTTTGGCGGACAGCGGAGGTGCGTGCCCTGCGGGGTGAAGGGATCCCGGCAGGCTGTTGGCCTTCTTCACTTGTATCCATCACTGACATATATCAGGACTTGATTGAGCAGTGGGTGCTGGGGAGTGCTGGACTGGAATAGCAGTGTGACAGTGCTTTGCTCAACTTTTTGAAACTGACTTAGGGTGTAGGCATTTCCCTCTTTACCCTCCCTGGTTGATGGTGATCATCTGGCAGGGAACTACCGGACACCTGGGACCGCAGATCCATAGTCTGTTCTGGGTGTAGAGTGTAGACTCTGAGACATGGGGAAGGATAAAGCACCCAGGGCAACTCAGGGTAACATGATAAGACGACACACACAAGGCCTGACCCAGCGTCTCATGTGCTAGGAGGGCACGGCAACAGTTGGGGACTTTGGGAACCCTCAAGAGGAGCCCACAAAGGCAGAACTGATGGCAGCTGTAGCATATTGGTGCTATGCACATGAGGAACCTTGTGGTTCTGGGCAGATTCTGAACAGCAACAACGTGACATGTGAGGGAGGTGTTATGTTGTTAAAGTGTGGTTATGGAACGTTTGACGTTGTGGGCAGAGTATGAATGAATGTTGGAGAATAAAGATATGCTCAACCCCAGCTCCTGTGTGTGGCATTATCTATTTGCATGCTTGAGGGCTGGAGAAGACGTTACATCTGGTGACGAGTAGGGGATATGTGCTCCTCAAGAACAAGACTGCTCTCGCTGAGAATTTGCACGGAATGGGAAATTGGTTGAGCGTGCTGCATGTCCCAGAGTTGATGCAAAGCAGTCTGCAATCAGCACATGTGGAGTCTAATCCTAGCTCCAGCCAATACATAGCCACAAAATCAATTGAAGGCCCTGCAGAGGAGCATGTTCAAAATGCCCGCTAATACAGACAGCGAGGTTTTCGGCAAAGACGCTGCACTGTTCCTCGAACACATAGCGAGTAGGCCAGGGTGGAGCTCATGGAGTTTTACTCCGTGGAATTCAGCAGAGTCACCAAAAAACTCAATGGAATTCTGTGGAGTTCCATGAGCGGGCAGAGTGCGCCTGGACACTACTAGAAGCAATGAGTGAACAGCTGTGGCATACCACCCCTCCGAATACATCCAAAGAAGCAACCAAATTGGGATTGTTTGCTGCAAATCCTTCAAACTGTAACCAACCCTCAAGTTGCAAGTCAGCATGACTGCCAGCCTTCTGAAAAGTAGTCTTTGTGGATGTACACATTAAGAGAATGAGGCAATACCATCTGTATTGCTGCGGTTGTGTCAATTGCTAAGAGTGACCATCATGAAGCCGTCGTCAATGAGCCATGACCGGAGTCGGAAGAGAGATAGATGCAAGAGCCTTGACAGGATGTGGAGGGAAGAGTCACTGAACAGAGAGTGCTGAACCCATTTGATGCTGCAGATTGTGAAACAACTCCAAAACATCAACCAACAGCATCAGAGGCGCTACCAATAAAAACAGAATTAATGAGCAGTGCCGGCATTCAAAGTTGAAAACAAAAGACCTCAGCTGTTCCACAGTCACAAACCTCTTTAGTTTTGTTTAGGGGTCACCAGGGGGTCAGGTTTAGGCTTGAATTTGGGTAATTCTACCAAAGAACATCAATGGAAAGTAGTAAAAAGTGAACAAGTCCACTGGTGAACGAGCACACGAGGAGCAATGCCCGTGACGGGCCTGGGCTAGTGAAGCTACCAGATAGGTGAATGATATTTTGCCCACGGTTAAAGAGGGGTAAGAGAAAAGTAATGCTTGACACAAGGTATGGTGGGGCTTGGAGATGGCACTTGCAGAACCAGTGATAAAGCAGTACAGAAGGAGATATGGCTAGAAGTCCACCCTCACCACATTTAGAATTAATCTGATTGCACAAGTGAGCTCATGGAGGATTCGTCTGAGGTTAGGGGTAGTGGAGCCAGAGATGGATATCTTAAAAGTATTCAATAAAGAAATAAAATGTTTACTGCCTTGGAGAATAATGACTCCAGATGCTGCCTCTCTCTTTACTTCCCTGGGTGGGATAGTGCCAAAAGCTCCTATCTAGGCACATTCTTTATTCGCTTCACCCATCAAACCTACGCTAACTCTCCTTACAGGTGCTTGGCATGGTGGTACTACAAGCCCTTCATGTTCGGTATATCAATAAACAACAAACTGGTTTTTGGAAGCACTCAAAAGGAACACGATAAAGCCCTTACTCAGGTACTCCAGGTACTTGCTGATGCAGGTCTCACTTTGAATGCCACAAAATGTGAATTCCACAAAACCAAAATTACATTTTTGGGCAAATATTCTCTGATGGGGTAATGACTCCAGATCTAGGTAAGGTGCAAGCACTGCCATCCGCTTACCCGCTCCAAGATCTTACCATGCTGCGGTCCTGTGTAGGCATGACCAGTAATTGCTCAAGATACATTTGCAATTCCACAACAGTGAGTACCCCACTAAGAGACCTGACAAAGCGGAATGTTCCTTTTCAGTGGTCTCCTGAATGCAATTAAAGTTTCAAAGAAATAAAACATGCAATTGAAAATGCAACTGAAATAGCCTACTTCAACCTCAGGCTACAAACTGAAGTCACAGTAGATGCGAGCCTCGTAGGACGGATAGCAATTCTTGCTCACCATAGCGGCCATCCGAATGCTCAGACACATGGTGTGGCCTCTGCTAGTTGAGTTGAATCCTGTCTGAAACAGAACATGACGACTCTAAGCCGGAGAAGGAGTCTGGCTGTGGTCTGGACTTGCGAACATATTCTTGTATTCCTCCATGGAAAATTATTTACTGTCATCATGGACCGCAAGGCGTTGCTCACTACTTTTGGAAGCCCGAAGGCTAAGATGCCCCTAGCATTGAAAGATATACATTGAGACTGCAAGAGTATGACTATGAGATTATACACAAACCTGTGAAGGATTAAAACACAGCAGATTACTTTTCACAAGCACCGCTACATCGTCATCCAGAACCGCAGAGAAACCTGATCAGTGAGCAAGCTGGCCGCCGACTGACCGCTGTGAGAGTCACTGCAGAACTCTCACCCTGAGGGATATAGATGGTTAGAGATGTTGTGCTGGTATGCAGCTCCGCACTTACCTGATTGATCGGCTGATCTCATGGGGGATGTACTGTGGCTTCCATTAGAGATTAAGGGGACTGGACACTGTAATCAATGTGCTGCTGGGGCTAGGTACCATTACAGGGCATGTTAGAGGTGTCTGACTTGTGAAGAGACGATGGGCCCGAAAACAAACAAGCCCACAAAGGAGAACTTGAAGGACCCCCAGAAGGAGGCTGCTGCTGCGGCGGGTACCTTGGCAATACGCGGTTCGGGCAAAGCACAACGTAGTGCACATTCTTAAAAGATTGAGGAGAATGGCGGCAAGGCAAAAGATGGCGGTATGGAGGGACGGAGTAAACTGCGAGCGGCTGGTGTGGAGGGATCTCTGTGGCAGCCAACGATTGCCAAGGATTTCCGGTCAGTTTTAGCAGCTGCTGGCGGCTTGGGAAACGTCCTTAGCTCAACTGAGACCGAGACAAGGGGAACGGCTGTGACAGGCATGGCTCCACCTCCCACGGTTACTATGCTGCAGAAGCAGCCCGGACTGGAGCTGGGGCTGCAGGGAGAGGAGGTTGTGGAGATTGCAAATCGACCTGAGAAGCAGGCTCCACAGGAGTACTTGGAATCACCGGGGAGTATGATGGATGGCGGCAGAAGCGCACCTGAACCTGTAGGCTCGCTCCCAGTTACAGAATCTGCTGAGAAAGGTAAAGACAAACTATCTATTACATCTGATGTCCCTAGTGCAGTTATGTTTCTGGGAAGGGCTATGGGTCAAAACCTAACCCCGCTATGGTGTAAATCAATTCTTGGATCCCCAGAGGGAGATAAGTTCTTTTCTCTTACTGAAGACACAGGTGTTTCACTCACCATTGATGGCAACACATTAGAAGGGTCAGAGTGACGTGATTCTTCCATTACCCAAAGGGCACAATGTAGTAAGGCCTCTACCAAGAAACGCAGGGCTTAATCAAGAGCCAGTCCTCTTCAGCCAGATACAGCGACAGTCGGCAAACGTAAGTGGGATTACTCCGCCACCAGTCAGATCTATGAAGATGAGGGGTAGGTATCAGCACAAGGGGGGTCTGCTAGCTCTACTGCCCCATAATCATTAGATCTAATGTACGCCACCCTAAAACAGATGTAGGGCGAAGCCACACTGGAGAGATGCAGGGTACATCGAGTCACTAAAAAACTGCAGGGGTCTCTGCGAAAAGTGAATAAACTGTGCGCAGATATGGCAGAAAGGATAACTCATGTAGAGGAAAGAACAGCTACTCTGGAAGAGGAAGTGGGAAAGCAGCAGATATATAAGCAGTCACATGAGAAGTAAGCAGAGGATGTGCTCTGGAAGCCTGAAGACTTTGAGAACCAGCAAAGAAGAAACAACATGAGGTTGCTAGGCCTTACCGAAAACATTGAAGGGGATAATATAATGCCATTTGAAGTAAACCTTCTAAGGGGAGCATTTCCCTGCCTTGCCCAATGGAACTGGGACATGGAGGTCCAGAGGGCAGATTGCTTCCCTTGTGGTGAGTCACATATCTCATTACCATACACATTGATCTAATACGGGAATGTGTTTCAATGCATTATCGAATGGGGTGTGTTAATGGTAAACAACCTTTACAACGCAACTTTTATCACGCAGTGCCTTTATGACGCAACTTTTACAACGCAAATCATTACAACGTATTGCGCTGGGGGGGGTTAATACAAGTTGTACTTGAGCTATATTGTTTTTCAGTTTTTCTTATTTGTACAAACTATGTTACACAATGTGTGACATGATGTTCTTTGTCTCCATTATAGGTTGTGTGTTGAACATACTGAAAGGGCTAAAATCACTGGTTCAGTATCACATTGTCATTTGTTGCACATGTTTTTCCATTGTTTTCTCACATAATTCACATTTTATTGCAGTTAGCTATATCATTGACCCTGAAGAAGGCTGTGACACTGTTGTAGGTCTGCTGGCCGTAACATGTTGGTCTTGACATAACACAGAAGCCTCTAATGACGGCATGTGGGTTATCAGTGGGATTCTGTTTTTAATTGTGATGCAGGGTAGCTCAATCAAGTTGCAGCATAGCTAACCCTGTAGTTAGTTTCAAACCATTTACATTACAGCACTCTACTAACTTGAACACACCAGGGTTTTAGCATACTCACTGACCTCATACAAAAAACATCCCTGAGCTCCTACCTCGCAGCAAAGGGGTTGTAGCCCACGTAGAGACTAGGTCTCTCACGTGAGGAGGCACCCCTATGATGAAGCATGACACCTCTGGTGTGTGAGGGGAACCGTCCTAAAAAGGGAATCCCCTTTTGCACGTAAAGCACACTCAGCCCTTGGCTGAACACCCCCATCATTCTGGACCCGGGGCCCTTTATGTGATTTAAAGGCAGTAAATTAGCATGGTTGCGCACACACTGAGAGAACGCTGTGTTTCAAACATGACAGTTTTGAGATCCTCATAAATTAACACAATTTTGTGGTAAAGGCATGATTTAAAGGAAAGTACCCCCAAAATCTGGCTCCAGCCCTACTTACCAGACTGCATCCTCTCCTTATCCTTCCTCTTCCTATGCTCGTCCATCCGCACATCAAGACCGCACACTGTCTTAACCACACTTATGCGTAGTTGAAGCATATGTGTGGTTAAGGCAAGTGTGGTTCAGCTTGCAGGGAAACATGTGGCTCAGCTCGCGTCGTAAGTGCTGTTTCCCTTCTGTACAGAATACAAACATTTAACCATAGTATGTGCAAAACAGGAGATTATGCAGTTAAGCTGAAGGAAGTACTGGCACCAATGTTTCTCCAGGTATAATGGCATGAGTCACATTTTGCAGTGTATGTTCCCTGGGTCACTTTCAAATGGGATAACCACCTGGAACTATCAGCCACAAGAGTGACATCATCAAAACAGGCTTACTTTAAGTACAATAATCAGTTTAGAGGGTTTGTTCTCTTTAAACACACATGCAAGGTCAAAATTGTCAAACTCTTAATTTACAGAACTATGGCAAGAAGATGGTCTCTTCCACCTCTTCCGGAAAGAAAGGTTCTAAAAACCATGCAGGTGCTCATCAATCTACCTGTGAACAGGTTGAGTGTCAGGCATAACAACTCATAAATTAAAATTTTAAATGCACCTCTAGTAACAGTTTTAGGCGTCTCCCTGAGCTAATACAATCTGCAAAGAGCGAGAGAGCGCAAAACTCCAGAACATATCACCCAATGGTTGTTAAGAGCACCATTCATATAATGATCAGTCAACATTCATCAGCCATTGGCTGATTGTAACTGTCATTCATGGCTTGTAGAAATGTGTTTTCTCATTCAAGGAATAAATGGACTGCTATTTCAGATCGGCCTTACTACCGGAGAAGGGTCGAGGCTGATTTGAATATGGTTGCTCCCTTTCTGGAATAGTACAGTGAGCAAAGAAAGATTGATTAGAATGTGGACCAGAGTAATTATGTGAGGCTGAGAGTAATTCAACCATTCCGCTCAACATTTTTAGGTTTCGCCTGCGCTGCGCTTGCACTGTGCTTCAAGAAATCTATTGATTTATTATAAACTTAAAAGGGACCTACATCCCACCTCCTCTCTTTCGTGGCTTCTCATTGGTTCCTGTTCATGCCACTTACCTTTTCTCATTCCATTCACTTCTCTAGAACTAACAAATAGGTTTGAGGTATTCAGTGGCTTGGAGGAGTGCGATTGATGTTTAAAGAGCACGGAAGATAATAGGGGTATTGAAAATGTTGCACGTGTTTTGGGGTGTACTGAGGAAAAAGGATCTAGTTGTTTGAAGCCAGGTCCATACACTGCTGTAATATGTGACGATACATATAATAGTTTGCCTGTTGCTCTACCTGTAGCGTCTCCTGGGACAAATGAGGGTTCTCTTTTGTTATCATTCGCCCTAAGTCAAAAAAGTAGAGATGCTGGGGGGAATGAAAACGTGTCATGCACTATGGGATATTACCACGGAAAAGAAGGTAATAGCTGTCCTAAGGTGGACATATGTTCTGTTGTTATAGGTGCTGACGAAGTCAATAGGAGCTCGCCAGTCGTTTTACCTGTTATGCCCCATGATTCGTATGAGGGATCTCCCCTGTTTACACTTGTCTCATGGAACATTGCAGGGGTGCGTGCAAAATTAAGTGACCCGGACTGGAATGCATACATGAACACCTTTGACATCTGTGTACTACAGGAAACATGGGCTACAGTACAAATGCACAGGGTTGGTTACAAAACCTATCAAATAGAGGCTGTCCCTTCCCTGAGAGGTCGCGCATCCGGAGGCCTCCTAGTATGGGTCAATGTTTCCATTAAACTAGGTATTAAAATGATTAACACTGACTCCCCAGGCATTCTTTGTCTAGAAGTAACGACAGTGGATAATAGGGTGTTCTATCTTCTTAATGTATATAACAGTCCCCAGTCTTCCCATAAGGAATCCTTATGTATAGGGAAGTTAGAGTCACTTATGGATTCACCAAAAACAGAGGCAAGTGTTATTCTATGTGGAGACCTGAATTGCAATTTTGAACCAATCTCAGGGATAGCCCCATTGTTTGAAGAGGAGGACAATGCCAATGGAATACCCGCCCTTAACGAGAATAGTATGGTGGCCGGTACTGCATTGGCTCTACAGATTACAAGGTTCTTGACTTCACATGGCCTGAGAGCATGTAACAGCCGTATGCCATCGGACAGCCCGAAAGCCCCCACCTTCAAGAGACGTGATTATGGAAGTAACCTAGACTATGTTATCGTCTCCTTTGACCTTTGGCCCTTTACAGTAGACCTAAAGGTCAAAGAGAGATATGAAAGTGACCATTGCCCTTTAGAAATGAGTTTTTTACTAAGCATGGTAACGGGGCTTGTTAACACGGAGGGAGGTCATAGCATAGCATCCTCATCCACAATCGACAATATTGTCCTTAGCAACAATCGTAGGGCGGTTAAATGGGCCTTTGTGTTAGAAAAAGAGGACCTATTGGCTAATATTTACTGCATTTTTGCAGCTACCCTGGACTCATATTGTCCCCATAGCTGCGACCCTAAAGAATTTATTGATCTACATAAGTCCCTTTTCAGCAAATTATTAGAAATTCTTACAAAAAAATCTAAAAAAGGTGTAGGCAGGACTAATGCAAAATCCATAGGCAAACCTTGGTATAACAAGGAATGCTGTCTTGCCAAAACTGCACTGATTAATGCTGTTAAAGGGGAAGGTCCGTTAGAAATTAGAGAGAAAAGGAAGGCTTACAACAAAATAATTTTAAGAGCGAAATCCTCATGGGATGAGGAATTATGGCTCAATATGCTTACAGCCGCTAAAAACAAGGACCAGAAACAATTCTGGGAACTGGCAGCCAAGGAAAATAAACGGGAGAAAGGCTCCAGGGAGGTTTATTTAGATGAGGACACTTGGGTTAAGCACTTTACGTCATTGTATGCAGCCAAAACTCGAACTGATGCTGCAACAGACGTACCCCCGGTTACAATACCAGCTAATACCCACCCGGTAGTTTTTACTATACAAGAAACAGAGGCAGCAATTACTACAGTAAAGAAAGGGAAGGCGCCAGGGCTTGATAGAATTCCTGGTGACCTGTATCTGTATAATATTGAAGTTTGGGCACCCTACTTAAACCATCTATTTAATATAGTTGCGGCTAGCGAGCACATTCCAGACACATGGAATGGCGCAGAAATTATCACCATTTTTAAAAAAGGGGATCGTGGTGAACCAGCAAATTACCGCCCCATTAGTCTTTTAAATATTACGCAGAAAATATATGCCAGGCATATTTTAAATCGAATAAATTCATGGCTAGAGGAGGAGTCAATTTTATCTAAATATCAGGCGGGATTTAGAAATAAAACAAGTACTATCGACCAAGTATTTAGGCTATGCTGCTTGTACTGGAAATATGTCATCATCCGCAAAGGTCACTTGTATGTGACCTTTGTAGACCTGCGAGCAGCATTTGATCTAATTCCACGTGACTTACTTTGGGAAACCCTGAATAGGCAAGGGCTGCCAGGCGAATTACTAAAACTTGTAATAGGTCTGCATCAGGAGAACTACGCTAAGGTTAGGTGGGGCCCAAATGGGGAACTCACAGACCCGATGCCCATAAAAAGGGGAGTGCGCCAGGGTTGCGTCCTGGCCCCCACGCTTTTCTCCCATTATGTAAATGATATTGCTACCTACATGGAAAATTGTGATAACGATTCTCCCCGACTGGGAGGGGAACGCGTTGCGTCCCTCCTTTTCGCGGACGACACAATTTTAATTTCGCAAACGCCACGCGGTCTACAGATCCTATTAGACAGGTTCCAACAGTACTGTATCCATAAAGGATTAGAAATCAATATAAAAAAAACAAAATACATAGCACTAAACCCGCACAAAACTTTTAAAAAGAACTTAATGTTAAATGGGCAAAAATTAGACTACGAGCACAGTTTTACTTACCTGGGGCTCTTGATAGACTCTGTAATGGGATGGGCCCCACAATTGGAAAAATCAAAATTGGTGTTCAAACAAAACTGTTTCCCAATAACACAGAGGTATAATAAAAGTGTGAACAAGGCAGTCACTCCAGCAATAGAGCTTTTTAGATACAAGGTACAATCCGCCTCCTTGTACGGGGCAGAAATCTGGGGGCCAGTATGTAAAAAAACTTTTGAAATACTGGAGAATAAATTCGTTAGGGGACTATTAAAAGTTCCAACTAACACCCCCCTGATACCCTTATTCCTTGACCTAAATATTAAACACACAGATCAACATGCTATATTGAGACCATTGCTGTTGTGGGTCCGATTATGGACAACCCTAGAATTATCTGACTATAAAAGTGGGTTGAAGGAAGTACTAGAGCTTGATAGACAGTAAGATCTTTTGGTTTAAGCATGTAAAAAACTGGCTAACCAAGCTCGGATTAACACACTTTTGGAACGAGCCTGGATCTCTAAACTCAGCTTCCAAGAAAATTGTTAAATTAACTTTTTGGTCGTATGTGAGCTATGATTCTGTGTATACAAGAACACACGGTCCCCTCACTGAAAAATTTCTTTTGGCAAAAAATGAGGCATCATTCGAACAATTTCTTGATGAAATCCAGCCTCCATTGGCCAAATCCCTATTTCTAAAATTTAGGTATGGAACGTTGAGGATAAAGGTAACTGAGAAAAGATGGGGAAAGATTGATAAAGACCATTGTACCTTGTGCACTAATTATCAAAGGGAGGATATTTTTCACATATTGTTTTTTTGCCCTAGTTACGACAAGGCAAGAAAAAAATGGATAGTCCCCTTGTGCCGTAACATCGGCTCTACTTCCCATAGGGAAGCTGGTAGGATCTTAAGCACGGACACCAGCCAAGTAATTGTGTTCGGAATTAGTACATTTTTATTGTCCACTTATTTTATTAGAAGGAAATTATCTCTTTCATTTTAACTATGAAAAACTGCTCATTTGGACTTTCCTTAACCATGAATAATGCCAAGGCATTGTACTTTTCTTAATTATGGCTGCTATAACTCAATTTAATGTCTTTTTAACTTTTCTACTGTTTTAACATATTTTAATATTTATTTGAATCTGTGCCAAACTGAAACTGTAAACTTATGTGTCCAAATATGATGAAATGCAAGTTAATGTGTCCAAATATGATGAAATGCAAGTCAATGTGTTTAAATATGATGAAATGTAGATGCAATGTAGTTTATATAAGGTGCTCATTATAATGAATGAACTGAAGGTTTCTATACTGTTGTATATTTTACTATGAACTGTATATTTTATTATCTTTTATGTTGCAATGCAACGAAATAAAGATTGAACTTGACTTGACCTTTTCTCCATTTCTATTTGCTGTAGCATATTTTCCAGCATTTGCCAATTTTTGTTCCTCGTCTGCTTCTCTTATCAGTTTTCTGCTGCTGAAATACTGTTAACATCCACTTTGATGGAACTATATTTTCCTAATTTATTACCCTGCAAGATTAAGTGATTTGCATATAATCACAGGATGTTGCACAGCGCTGCCGAGACTCCATCCAGGATCCCCACCTCTTGTGTCAGCAGCTCTGGATGCTGCACCACATCCTCTCCACTCCAGTTTATTAGTCAGGGAGCTCTTTACTTCTCCCGACCATGATTGATGAAAACATCTCTTTATTCATTATGTAGGCACAACCGATACTTTACCAATGCTTGTTTTTGTACTTGTGAGTGAGATATACTACATACAACAGGCATTGCTCAGGGACCTGTAGGTCACTGTGCAATAGAAGTGTAACTGCACCTCCCTGATGAGGCCTAACAATTCTGAAACTTGTCTGGGGTTGTATTGTTCCAGGTCAGAGGATATGGCCTGGCAGTTCAGGTTGGACTGTTGTTATTGGTGCAGGTCAAGGCTGATTTGCATATGGTTGACCCCTGTCCAGAGTAGCACAGTGGGCAACAAAATATTAGACTATAATTTGGCCTGAGCAATTGGCATGTGGCTGAGACATTTGCACTTTTTGCTGTCATAATTTACATTTATTGCTCGCTACACATTGCTAGAGGTCTGCCAAAATCAAATGGAATTTTACTCAGTAGTGAATGCAGAGTGCAATGGAGTACAATGGGCCATGTAAACGTTTCATCTTGTTGTGTTAGCTATATTTGGCCCAGAATAAATCTCACTGTAGTTCATGCAACTGAAAGGTATGTCATATCCTAATTGCACTATCATGAACTGTTGCACTTGCAGGAGATTTAAGACCAAGAAAATAAAAACAGGGACAATGCAAGTGGGACGGTGTCGTTTCAGAGAGACCACATGTGGCCAAGTGATGAGTCAGTAAACTTTCGATGATACCGTCATACCACACAAGATCATGAATACTGACAGGCAACACCCATGTTGAGGCATCTTTCCATCGGGAACAATTCAAATCTAAGGTGTGGCTCAGGAGACTAAGCACAAAATACCTAATTTGAGCATTTCTGGGAACTGGCAGATGATGGCTATGATACACTGTTTTGGGTAAAGTTTATTCTCGGATGTTCACCAGAAAACAGAAACCCATATTAAAACACTAAGACAGTTAAATACCTAAACTCTGCATCTTTTTTTTATTAATAATTGTGTGACTCAACAGAAGTCCTTACCCAAAACTGGGAAATTGTCCATGCAGTCCCTCAACGGATAGGGATTTCTAGATCTCTGCTAGCCAGTGAATTTCTGAATAGTGACAATCTCAGTGAAGAGGTGAACATAGAAATAGAAAAAAGAAATTCCCTTAAATAGGAACATTTTCCATCTTATTGAATGGTGCCAAACTCCATACTCCATAAATTATTATTTTGCTCTGTCTGTGTAACAATTTTTTATTTTTGAAAAAGAATTTGCGGAATGAGGTTGCGAATGCACTTGTCTAGCATTCATTAACTCACCTCCTGAAAATATCAGTAGTTCCCATCTGCTACTATATTTGATAACCCAGGAATATACGCAGCTGGTTTGTTGTTTACTTTTTATAGTCTGACAACGTCAGATTTAGTGTTTGGGCTTGTGCTCCTTGAATGGATTTTTTAGTACCTCGCTATTAGATTATTCATCATTTTCAGGTGTATCAAACAGTTTATTTTGTTCTTTGTCCGACATTCGCCTTCAAAAGAACTGGAAAGAAACTTTAAAGGTTCTATATACTGGGACTTTGTTTGTATCAGACCCCTTTCCCTCGTTAGTTGCATCCTGTAATTTGTCTCAAAACCTATGCAGATATCATCTAATTCTAAGATAATAAACAAAAACACTGCCAAAGCAAGTGCCTTGCTCCATATCACTGTTAGACTTGACATCCTTGGTGTGATATTCCCCAGACTCGTTGCCTTCCTTCTCCTATTTTTGCTGCACTCGTATTTGTTGGCATTAGGACTCTGCGCACTTTACCCCTGCTAACCAGTGGCAACGTGTTTCTGTCTGTAAACATGGTACAATTGGTATACACCTAATTGGCACATTTAATTTACTAATAGGAAGGCCTAGAAGGTTCCCAAAAAAGGCTGCGAGATTTCGCAGAACTCCACGAATGGGCAGAAGAATACTCGTCCGCCCATTCAGGCCAGTAGCACATTCCGCACTGAAACATCTGCATGAAAGGCAACACGTGGTGCATAATAGTGCGGCCATTTTGTTTTGCTTACTTGTGTCTTTCCTTGCTGGCTGTAGAATCCTATTCTTATTTATCCAACCCCCTTTGCTCTTTCCTGCACCCCATTCCAACATTATTATACTTAGTTTGTTATTGTTTCAATGTCCCTGTGTTTATTTTTATATTATGTTTTGGTAACTTTTTATTTTTACTTTGTTCTTCCTTATTCCTTTCTTGCCTTATCCATGTCTGTCCTCCTCCAGTCCCACTCCTTTCTCTGAGTCCTAGATGGCGAAAGCAGGCAGCACAGGCAGGCAGCACAGGCAGGCATCGCAGAAGGGCAGAGGTGTGTCTCCACCGCATCTTTAGTGAGGCGGAGGTGGCAGCACACATTTTTTTCAGTTCAGTGCCACCTCCCCCACGTGCTAGCAGCAAGCAGCAGGTGGAGCAAGGGCTATGCCTTGCAGGAGCAGGTGAGTGTGGCAGTGTGGGTGCCACAGCACCAGAATCAGTTGCACCGAGCAGCAGCTGACGCACAGCTGGGCAGATGTCATTGACAGGGAACAAGATCTGCTCAACCTGCTGGGTGTCGAGATTGCGGGCTAGGCTAAGTTAAGTTAAGTTAAGTTTAAGTCAGAGTTTCGATATATGTATGTGTGTGTGTGTAAAAACCAGAGGTTACAGGGACGTTATAGTTAAATTTGCAGTGCATGGGGAGGGCCCAATTAATTCCTTTTGACAGAAAAAATACTGAGAGATATCTAACCTAACTGTAGTGAGGTTTTGCTTTTGTATCTTGTGCAAATTAAATACTTAGGTGGCTATCTAGTACCTATAATGGGTTCATTATGTATTTCCCCTGGCGCATAGCTCAGCACCAACAGTGCCATCGATGCAGGCACATCGGTGGAGGTACAGGTGCAGGTGACTGAGAGAGTGGGAGATGTTGTCTTAGTTGTGGCAGGAACAAGTCTTAAGTCACCTGGCTTTCTCATTGACACTGTACTGTACTGGTTAAGTGAGGCAGATATATCGCCCTTCACTTCCAGAGTCTAGTCCCTGTTCTTGGCACCTCACTATCTAAAACTACAGTGTGGTGTAATGTCTGGTGCTGCTGCTGCAGTGAATGTAGGAGGTGATTGAATTATTGTGCATCTGCAGTGGCATAGTGGCACGACAAATCTAAGTCTGAAATGCACAAATCACATACCGAAGACAAGATGTGTCCCAGTGCCCAATCAGTCACCTACTAGTGCTTCACTTCATCATTCTGTCTTTATGTCGCAGTCTAGCTAAAAAAGTGAATTCTACCTTGGCTTGTAATGTCTGTCCTACCTTTCTCTGCCCAATTGAAGTTTATTATTTTCCATCACGGATTGACAGTTCCAATATTTTTCCTCCCATAAATCAATATCACTTTGAAGTTCTTCTTAGTCACATTGATTGATGGGGGGAAAACTATTTGAACCATCAATCCATAGTACCTGATCTTTTATTGGCACCCTAACAACTATTCCATAGCTAAACCTTTAACTAGCCCGGTCCCTATAACTTACCTCCCTGTTGAATAATTTTCAAGATACAGTCCCAGGGAGAGCAGCACAGGTACACAGCCCGAGGGTTGGACTTGACAAACGTGTGACTACAGGCATCCCTCCCCCCGGAGAGGCCATAACGTAATATTTCAATGTCAGAAATACAAACAATGAAAGAACACCATTGAGTGGTTTTCGTATGTATGTTTTGTTAATCGCATGACATGCAAATTAAGGCATTCCTATTAAGGAACAGACATGAGTGGCGCCAATGGAACTAGGTTCCTATGGTCCTGATAAAGAGCCAATAGGGGCACGGCTCGAAACATGCTGACCTTGGAAACCGTAGGCTGAATATAACCTATTTTTTTTAAACTAACCTCTGTTAATCATATCGACTAGAGGCTGGAATAGAGTAAGGAGACCTACTAATCGTGTATTTTTAATCTAATACCTCCCTCCACTACTCTCCTATAACATTGTCATTATCATTATTTAATATCACTAAGATCCCCACGTAATCGGGTTTTACAAAACAAGGTTTTTCTTTTTCATGGAGACTTATTGAAGCAATTCCCTGCTGGGTTCTCTTTTTGGTGTTAATTGTACCCACTGTCAAGTGAAGGTATTTCTTGAGAATAATCTGTGTTAGAGGCCTGGGTGTAATATGGGACTAAGGGCCTGATTTAGAGTTTGCCGGATGGGATACTCTGTGACAAATAAAAGATTCAGTTCACTGCTCCCTAGTTCATCAACCTCCGACCAATCCCTAACCTTCCACTTCTTGCTAAAGCCCTGGAAAAATGTGCCTTGTTAAAATGAACAATCACATTAGTAATTTTAACCTACTTGACTCCCTTCAATCAGGCTTCAGGAAAGGCTGCTGCAGGGAAACCGCAATTCTAAACATTGTTGATGACCTACATAAATCCCTTGACAATGGTAAAGCTTGCCTTCTTATTCTCCTCAACCACTCGGCGGCATTTGACACTGTCAATCATGCCTCCTTATTAAACTCACTTCAATCCCGCTTTGGCCTTAACAGGGTTGTCATCTAAGGGTTCAACTCCTTCCTCCAACACAGAACACAACAAATCAAAATCAAATCCTGCCTCTCTAACCCGACACCTGTCCCCTTGTGAGTTCCTCAAGGCTCTATCCTTTCACCCTCTCTCGTCAACCTCTTTATGGAACCCCTCACCCTCATACTGAAACAAGCGGGAATCAACTATCACCTTTATGCCGACGACACCCAAATCTATTACAAAATTAAATCACACTCTGATATCTTCCACTTAAACAATACCTTGAATAAAATTCAATCCTGGTTCAACGACAATCATCTTAAACTAAACCCTAAAAAAACTGAAATCATTATCCGCCTGATTCATCATGCTTTTTTGCGCTCGCAAAGGGCCAGATTCTGAGAATCTGGCCCTTTGCGAGTGCGATTTTTGCATTTGGGATTCAGCATCCCAAATGCAAAAATCACTAATTGCGATCTCGCAATTTTGCGAGGAATTACATTTAAGGAATCTCTATTTGAGATTCCTTAAATGCAATTCATCATCCTATTTTTTTTTGCGAATTCGCAATTTCTAGGCGCAATTTACCGCGAGGTCAGACCTCGTGGTAAATTGCGAAAACTCAGAAAAATGCATTTAATTGCATTTTTCTGAGTTGCATGTTACACACACACATGTCCTTTGGACATGTGTGTGTGCAACACCTGTGTAAAATTTCATTTGTGGGGTGCTACAGGGTGTCCTGTGGACACCCCTGGCACCCTTCAAATCGCTATCTTATTTGCGATTAGCAAATTGCTAATCGCAAATAAGGAATACTCCCCATTCATTCCTATGGGCCTTTTGGCCCATAGGAATGAATGGGGAGTTGTTCCTTATTTGCGATTAGCAATTAGCTAATCGCAAATAAGGAATTGTAAGGAATCGCATTTTTTTTGCATATTCCTACATGAATCCCGTTTTGCGAGTCCTTAATAGCGATTCGCTATGAATCGCTATTAGGGCCTCGCAAAACGGGAGCATGATGAATCAGGCGGTATCTTCTCTCTAAAAATAATCGGTTCACCATCCAAAGCTGGATCACTAACCTGAATGCCCTCAACTGCTCACTCTCCCTATCTGATTGGGCAGAAAACCCTGGGTTTCACGCTTGATAAAAAGCTTGGCCTAACAGACCCTATAAAAAACTCACCCAAAGGAGCACTCTATACTCTCCGTCACCTCAAGAAAATGAAGCTCTTCATTCCTGCTGACGACTTCAAATCAGTTGTCCAATCCTTAGTCCTCTCTCAGTTAGACTATTGCAACGTTATCCTCACAGGAACCCCCAAAATTGACCTGGCCCCACTTAGAGCTGCTCTCAACTTGGCGGCCAGACTCATCATGGATTGTAAAAAAATTGACCACATCTCCCCAGCCCTGAAAGCCCTTAAAAGGCTCCCTATTGAGGAAGATGCTTCTACAAAACAGCCTGCATCACGCACAAAGCCCTTCACCAACAAACCCCGCTATACTTAACAAACAAGCTCAAAAAAGCCGGTTGCACCAGACTGATGAGCAGCTCCAATTCACTCCTCCTAATCCCCCCACTGCTAAAAAAGAAATCCACCCAATCTCTCTTCTTCTCAGGGAACACTCCGAGCATCTGGAATTCCCTCCCTCTTGACCTGCCCTGCAACCCCACCTACCTCAACTTTAACAAAACCTCAAACTCCACCTTCTCAACTTATAATGGGGTCCTTATCCCCCACACAGTCTGAACTTACTTCTTCCCCCTACTTCGTTTTCTCAATTTTCCTTCAGTACCATCATTACACTCACCCACTGCTCATAACATTCCTAGCTTCTCCAACACTAATTTAATGCCCATGTATATTATGTTTATATTCCTTGTCCCCTACATTGTTTGCAGTAGCACGTTTTTCACCCTTACTCCTCCCCTCGCTTATGTTATAATGTGTATTTGCTCGCTGCATGTGATATCCGGTTTAACTGTCTTCTACGTTTTCTTATGTTATAGTGAAGTGCTCTGATACCTCCGGGTCTAGCCAGGGCTACATAAAACTTTTCAAATAAATAAATAAAATCATATTCTTCTATGCACTGTCTACTCTAATACGGCAGATGGGATATCTGTTATCTGCCCAATGTGTCCCATCTGACAGATTCTATCAGCCTAAGCCCATTAACTAGGGTAGTAGAATTGAGGAGGGAGTTAGAGAAGAGCAGGGCCATTGCAATTATAAACTCACATAATAACATGCTACAGCTGGGATGCCCCAAAAACATGCTAGAAAGTTACCATACCCACCAGCAAGGCTCCATTATGTTGGTCAAGTATTAATTTACAGCATACATACTTATATGCCTTGCTCATGAATGGCAAGTAATTAAAATGATTTAACACACAAAGTGTGTATTCTGTTTCACTATGAAATTAAATCCTTTAGAAAAATTATGTTTTCGTTTCTTTCTTTTGAATACACTGGTGTTCTGGCTTAATTATTCCTTGCAGTCAGTGCTATGTTTGATTACCTAGCTATGATGTGATGCATGGGTGGGAAAAACTTGGCCCAGGTTGTGTAGGACTGACTAGTGCCAAAACATCAATCATCACATCCAAATAAAATTCTAGTGGTCCTAGGGGGAACAGCAATGTTACGTTACTGTGCCACTATAGACAGTATAAACAAGTGCTTCAGCTGAGCATGACAATATATTTTGATGTTTTGTTCCACTTAATTTCTTGATATAGCTACTCGTGCTGCTGGCAACGAGCAGTAACTCTAGCCAATCCAACAACCAAAATGGCAAGACATAGCCGCCCGGTTGCAGCAGATAAAGTTGGAGGCAATGTCCTCCGAATATCGCCAGCTGCTGGCCCTGGAACTAGAGGAGCAAGAGACACAGCCCCAGAGCCATCCCCAAGTAACCTCGGGTCGCCAGCCATGCCCACCTCTAACTCGGCCATGCCACCGCTGCCACCACCAACCGCAGCCAGGATTCTCCATTGGTGCCTGTACTATCACCGCCACTCCTCCTCTAATCCAACACAATGCCTCTTCCACCACCTCCTAAGATGGGAGGCACACCTGTCCCATGAGATGGCACTGCTCTGGCAAGGCTCAAAGGACTTGGCCCATACAAGGCCCTTTTTTATTAATGTGTTGTTTTGGTGGGAGGGCATGTTATGGGTGGAGAGAGTGGGGAGGGCATAACGTTGGGGAAAGGGTTTTTTGGTTTTGAACATTGTATTGGACTTTGGAACTTTGGGAGATGTTGGCATGGAGATGGGGTGGGCCTGTTGTGGGTGCAGAGGGTGGGTATTAAATAAAAATGGGTTTTACTAATTTTTCTTTATCATCATTAGCTGTGTTTCTATTGCTAGTTGGCATAGTATTACTATTACATTGTTGAGTGTACTGTCAAGAAGAAAGTGACATGGAGCTGCCCTCTGAAATTGTTTGCCATGTATTATTCTTCAATAGGTCACTTACCTCTTCCTACAGCCCAGTTTTACCCTGCCACCAGTGTGGCACTGTCTGGGAATAGAAAAAAGGTAAATTTAAATATTTTTCACTTGATGAGGTTTTACAGCACCCATCCACCAATCAAGTATACTATATTTTATAGTAATAGTTAGTGTAGTAACTGCCCTTGTCCTACCCTCTGTAACTATTTGCCAATATGGTGTCTGCCAACATACACAAAATGTAATTTATCTCTCCTTCCAAAGAACAATTTAAGTACTAAGTTAACTAGTTCTTCTGTTTCTTTCTTACCTGAATTGATTAGGCGATGGTACCTCTCAAAAATCTTCCCTAACCTTATCACAGGATTTCCCAAATGGGCCTTCTTATTAATGGTGGTAGTATTTGCTCTCTCTTCTTGTGCTACCAGGGAAGACATCACAAATGAGGTCCATCTCCCACCTATTCCAATGAGGGGAACTCCAATTATCAGATTCATCAGAACGATTATTTGTCACAGGCAACTAGACAGACAGAAAATACAGAGTCAGTGGGTTATCAAACATTAAGATCAGACCACTGTGACAAAAAACCTTTACTAGTGTGCACTATTGTGAGACACTGGAACATTGTTCTGACACTTCTGCGATATGATGATGTGTTATTATGTTATCTCTTTCATGCATGTGTGGGTAAGTGAGGCTGGTGTGGGCTATTGTATTGTTCAGGTAAGAAAATCCTGCAGTGAGTAGGTGTTGCCTTCACCACATTCACTCTACCACGTATGTGATCTATTTATGGTGTAAATTAACTTAGTCATGCCTCAGTAAATCATACAGCCTGGGGGAGTTGGGGAAAGGTGTGACAAAGACAAACACTACACAAAAACAATAGTCTTCAGGTCGATGAGCAACACATCATCAAATCTATTGTGGAAGGACATGTAGGACACAGTTCAATTAAATGCATTGCAAATAGTCCTTCAGCCCCAGATATCCAAGTTATTATTATATATTTAAATGTTCTTTCACCCACACAGTTCTAAAAATTATGATTGTTAAAAGAAAAATTATACTGTTTATAAATGCCAAAATGGGCAGTAAATCTGCATTCTTCTTGGAATGTCCGTCTTGGCCTTGGGTGCCTGGCTGAACCAGTCATGTAAGGTAAGCACTAAGTAGGAGTGTTATGAAGATTTAGCTTTTCATGCAGAAGAAGAGAAGGCCTGTGGATTCTAAAACAGTAACACTATTGTAGAATCAAGGCGATGGACAGAAGGTAACTTCATGAGAAGAGGAGCAAGAGGCATAGCAGTGGGTGCTGCAATCATGATGACTGATGTGCAATTAACTGAGAAATTAGACCAATTTTACAACCAATCCCTGATAAGTAGCTACACATACCTGGCTGATTAATCTCACAACTGTCATAACATTTAGTCGAGTGAGCCCATCATGTGATGATGTGACATCACATGTCTGTCTCTAGTTACACCCCCAACCATAACTACATAATAGAGGAGTTTGACATTTTAGCCAGTGCACTACTCAGCATTTTCTAAATCAATGTACCTCTCTCGAGTCCATGGGACTGAGTAGGCCTCTTAGAGTCATCATGTTGGTTTCCCTTTGAAATAGATAACTTCCTTCTTCTGGCTGTGTGTTGAGGTAGTGCCTCTCAGAATCCTGACTCCGAGTAACAAATCAATCCGACTCCTGATGAGATTTAGAGAGAGAGAGAAAGACCTGCACTGCTGTTGGTGAATAAGAAGAGAGAATCATTTGTTAACTAAACTGACTAGTCTGATCTCTGAAAAACCAGAAACAAAGTAGAGCAAGGAGTGGACCATGCAAGTAAATTTAGCTAAGGGCCTGATTTAGATCCTTCCGGGACTACCATCATCACTCTGTGGCCGAGTATCCAAGTACTGCATCAAGCTGACGGAATCCCCCTGCCCTATTTAGATGTATGATGGCTGACTCTCCGTCCATGTCAACAGTTTTTAATGTCATGTACGTGGCTCGCCACTGCAGACGTAGTGGCCTACTCTGCTGGCGAATAGCCCTCCGTCAAGGCGGGGGGGATGCGCTGAGCCTCTTTAGATTTCCCAGAGTTATTCGGTTGTGGGACGCTGTCAATATTGGACTGGTCCTGTGGCTGTAGGATGAATGCTAGCATCACACACCTTGCTTAATTGTTTACACATGCATACCACACTATAATACACACTCCATTTCAGACTATGGTCCTTTGCCATTCCAGCACAGCAGAAGTTTGTACTGGTCACTTTACAACTGAATCCAGGGTTTTTTCCCCAGTTTTTTGCTCTCTGTTTCTTATTAATTTACCCCTTTTTCTTAATCATCTTGTTGATTATTTAATGTATTTAAATTCATAATCTCAGAATGGCAGGGATGTAAAATCCCCATTTTACTGAGGGTAAATTGTTGGTCACTGTAGATGAAATCATTAGAGTAGAGTCCAATTGTTGGGAGCTCAAGTACAGATTACAACTGTAGCACAGAAAAGATAAATGTGGGCTAGAATAATTGATAGAGTGAATGCTGTAGCAAACAACCTGTGCACACAGGAGGAAATCAGGAAGAGGTGGAACGACCTGCAGGGGAGAGTGCATTCCACTTCCCTGGAGGCCCAGTGGACTGGTGGTGGTTCTCCCATGCCGTCCCTTACAACTCTTACCCTGGGAGGAGGTGGTCTTGCAGATCCTACATCCTACATCCTGAAGGCTTAACAAGAATCCCTGATGGTGTGGAGACTGGTAAGTTAGACTTTCTATTGCTAATGTGGTTTTGCAAGTTCTTTTTAACATACAAACCTAAATATATCAGTAACATCTTGTGCTGCTTGTTTTTGTAATGCATTGTGCTGTATGTAAGATAACATGTTTTAATCACCATTACATTTCACATTATGTTATGGTGCTTGTAAGTGTTTGTACACCAAATAACAAATAACATATATGTGTTTCAAATAGTAAATGTCTATTCTCTATGTACTGCTGATTTTCACTAGGTATGTTCAAGTTACAATTTTGCAAGTGTTGCGAATGTACCATTTAAATAACTCCCACAACCATGATGCCTTGTATCTGTTTTGTGAAAATCATATTGTAATCTAATTTTGCTCACTCTCCCTTTTCAAACTTTTTTTCACATATGGAAGAGTGTCATTTATAGATACATCTTTATTTAATGCTCTCTTTGGAAAATTGAATGTTTGGAAGTTTTGTATGTTGTCCTTTTTTGTCACGTAATTGAACTGATGTCATTAGTGGCACGAATCAATGTCTATTGAGTGAAAAATACTACGGTATGTACATTTGTATGCTGAATGTAAGTGGTTTATGTGAAAAATGTACTCTTCACTGTTAATATGATGACTAATGCTAAACATCCTTCTAATTCTGTAAATGTCTGTTTTGTAGCCCGCTAGGCCTTGGATTGGTTACATTCACATTGCTCCTCTCTACTGTGTTCTGTTCAGAGGTTGGTACATATCATGTACAGTTACAAATGTATTTTTACATTTCAGGACATCTTAACTGTTTATGTGAAGTTGTTTTGTATGACATTTAAACTGTTTGTGTAACTAATTACAATACCACAGAAATGTATGATCATGTTATTGATTTGCATTTCCCTTTTATGTTGCTACATTTTTGGCTTACAACTCAATGGATGTGTAATCCACGCTTTTACAATGTGTTTATATTTTTACATTCATAATAGGTCCAACAGTCAGAGCATGTGGCCCACCATCTGCCACAGAGGAAACCTTCACTCCAGCCAGGATGATGCCTCCAGGGATGACTATACTCCTGACTGTCCAGATGAAGAACTCCCTGGTCCATCTGGAACGCCTGGGCAGTTAGCTCCAGTGAGTCTCACTCGGCCCTTATCTACACCTCCCACCACAACTGCTACAAAGCTCAGCTCATGGATACCTCCACTTCCTGTGTCCAAGCCGCTAATGGAGGGAGACACACTCTCTCATGTCTCCGTACCCCTGCGGCCTCTTCTCAGCCATTCTTCAGCACAGGGGTTGGAGGGCCCACACCGTTGACTGCCCGAGCAATGTAAGATGCGTGTGGGTTGCATGAGAGCAGAAAACTCCCTGGCTCCCCGGAGACTGGTCTTGCCGTGGCTGATGGGCTACCCCACCGAGTGATGCCTGCCATCTTGGGGCCCGCTGCCGAGTTGCAGAACCAGGGGTGATCCTTGGGGGGCTCCCTTTCTGCCATCCCGGAATTCCAGCAGCTGCTCCATCTCTGGAACTTGGTGGAGGCATCTGGAATGCCCCACCACCCTTACTGGCTGGATGAGGTCCTCGTCCTGGATCTCGTGGCGCTCCCATTGTTCCGAGGTGGAGGGCACCCTATTGGTTGACTCAGGTCTTTGGTCTTGGATTCCATGTGCTGCTCTGGGACGGGGCAGGCCCGCAGTGCTGCCTGTTGTGGGTGGGTATTGGGACCTGGCTTGGCCGTGTGTGGTGCCTCTGCCCGCAGCTCCTGCTGCACCAGGGGCTGGCAGATGGTGTTGCATCTGCTTCGGAGCCTTCATTGCTGCCACTGGCACCTCCGCTGGGAGACCTTGGCTGTGTCTACCACTGCTTTTCCTGGTGGCCGCTGTTCCTGTGACCCCGGACCCTGCCTACTATGGCCTACCAGTGGCACCTCCCTGAACTGGGCCTGCAGGCGGGGAACCGGCTGCTGTGTGGAGACTGGCAGCTTCACTTCCCTGCCCCCACTGCACCTGCCTGGCTCCCCCTACCTGCCAGTGAATCGGCCCTCGCTGGACTGCGGGCGACTACTAGGGGTGGCGTATGGACCCGCTGCCGGACTCTGGAGGCTTTCATCAGCAGTGGATGCCTACCAAGGCCTTAGCCACATCTTAGAGTAAACAGGCGATCTGCTGTGGGGTGACACTGCGGGCCTTGCTCCCCACCCCTGCCTCTGAGCCACCGTTGGGTTCCCTCACATGCAGCATTGTTGGACTACGGCTTTCTCCACCACCCCAGTTATCCCCTGACTCTGGAGACTCTATGAAAACCCGGAACACCCAGTGGGATAACAACCAAATCTCAGGGGGCGGGGGTCTGAACCTTCCATAGTAAAGAGTTATGCCATCCAATTGAGAAAGTAAAACAAGCATACATGCTCCACATATCCAGAAGTCATTAGGAGCATTCCAGGGCAATCTGCGTTAACGCTGGTCTATGGTCTATTTTTTTTAAACTAACCTCTGTTAATCATATCGACTAGAGGCTGGAATAGAGTAAGGAGACCTACTAATCGTGTATTTTTAATCTAATACCTCCCTCCACTACTCTCCTATAACATTGTCGTTATCATTATTTAATATCACTAAGATCCCCACGTAATCGGGTTTTACAAAACAAGGTTTTTCTTTTTCATGGAGACTTATTGAAGCAATTCCCTGCTGGGTTCTCTTTTTGGTGTTAATTGTACCCACTGTCAAGTGAAGGTATTTCTTGAGAATATTCTGTGTTAGAGGCCTGGGTGTAATATGGGACTAAGGGCCTGATTTAGAGTTTTCCCGGATGGGATACTCTGTGACAAATAAAAGATTCAGTTCACTGCTCCCTAGTTCATCAACCTCCGACCAATCTCTAACCTTCCACTTCTTGCTAAAGCCCTGGAAAAATGTGCCTTGTTAAAATGAACAATCACATTAGTAATTTTAACCTACTTGACTCCCTTCAATCAGGCTTCAGGAAAGGCTGCAGCACGGAAACCGCAATTCTAAACATTGTTGATGACCTACATAAATCCCTTGACAATGGTGAAGCTTGCCTTCTTATTCTCCTCGACCACTCGGCGGCATTTGACACTGTCAATCATGCCTCCTTATTAAACTCACTTCAATCCCGCTTTGGACTTAACAGGGTTGTCATCTAAGGGTTCAACTCCTTCCTCCAACACAGAACACAACAAATCAAAATCAAATCCTGCCTCTCTAACCCGACAGCTGTCCCCTTGTGAGTTCCTCAAGGCTCTATCCTTTCACCCTCTCTCGTCAACCTCTTTATGGAACCCCTCACCCTCATACTAAAACAAGCGGGAATCAACTATCACCTTTATGCCGACGACACCCAAATCTATTACAAAATTAAATCACACTCTGATATCTTCCACTTAAACAATACCTTGAATAAAATTCAATCCTGGTTCAACGACAATCATCTTAAACTAAACCCTAAAAAAACTGAAATCATTATCTTCTCTCTAAAAATAATCGGTTCACCATCCAAAGCTGGATCACTAACCTGAATGCCCTCACCTGCTCACTCTCCCTATCTGATTGGGCAGAAAACCCTGGGTTTCACGCTTGATAAAAAGCTTGGCCTAACAGACCCTATAAAAAACTCACCCAAAGGAGCACTCTATACTCTCCGTCACCTCAAGAAAATGAAGCTCTTCATTCCTGCTGACGACTTCAAGTCAGTTGTCCAATCCTTAGTCCTCTCTCGGTTAGACTATTGCAACGTTATCCTCACAGGAACCCCCAAAATTGACCTGGCCCCACTTAGAGCTGCTCTCAACTTGGCGGCCAGACTCATCATGGATTGTAAAAAAATTGACCACATCTCCCCAGCCCTGAAAGCCCTTAAAAGGCTCCCTATTGAGGAAGATGCTTCTACAAAACAGCCTGCATCACGCACAAAGCCCTTCACCAACAAACCCCGCTATACTTAACAAACAAGCTCAAAAAAGCGGGTTGCACCAGACTGATGAGCAGCTCCAATTCACTCCTCCTAATCCCCCCACTGCTAAAAAAGAAATCCACCCAATCTCTCTTCTTCTCAGGGAACACTCCGAGCATCTGGAATTCCCTCCCTCTTGACCTGCCCTGCAACCCCAGCTACCTCAACTTTAAAAAAACCTCAAACTCCACCTTCTCAACTTATAATGGGGTCCTTATCCCCCACACAGTCTGAACTTACTTCTTCCCCCTACTTCGTTTTCTCAATTTTCCTTCAGTACCATCATTACACTCACCCACTGCTCATAACACTCCTAGCTTCTCCAACACTAATTTAATGCCCATGTATATTATGTTTATATTCCTTGTCCCCTACATTGTTTGCAGTAGCACGTTTTTCACCCTTACTCCTCTCCTCGCTTATGTTATAATGTGTATTTGCTCGCTGCATGTGATATCCGGTTTAACTGTCTTCTACGTTTTCTTATGTTATTGTGAAGTGCTCTGATACCTCCGGTCTAGCTAGGGCTATATAAAACTTTTCAAATAAATAAATAAAATCATATTCTTCTATGCACTGTCTACTCCAATACGGCAGATGGGATATCTGTTATCTGCCCAATGTGTCCCATCTGACAGATTCTATCAGCCTAAGCCCATTAACTAGGGTAGTAGAATTGAGGAGGGAGTTAGAGAAGAGCAGGGCCATTGCAATTATAAACTCACATAATAACATGCTACAGCTGGGATGCTCCAAAAACATGCTAGAAAGTTACCATACCCACCAGCAAGGCTCCATTATGTTGGTCAAGTATTAATTTGCAGCATACATACTTATATGCCTTGCTCATGAATGGCAAGTAATTAAAATGATTTAACACACAAAGTGTGTATTCTGTTTCACTATGAAATTAAATCCTTTAGAAAAATTATGTTTTCGTTTCTTTCTTTTGAATACACTGGTGTTCTGGCTTAATTATTCCTTGCAGTCAGTGCTATGTTTGATTACCTAGCTATGATGTGATGCATGGGTGGGAAAAACTTGGCCCAGGTTGTGTAGGACTGACTAGTGCCAAAACATCAATCATCACATCCAAATAAAATTCTAGTGGTCCTAGGGGGAACAGCAATGTTACGTTACTGTGCCACTATAGACAGTATAAACAAGTGCTTCAGCTGAGCATGACAATATATTTTGATGTTTTGTTCCACTTAATTTCTTGATATAGCTACTCGTGCTGCTGGCAACGAGCAGTAACTCTAGCCAATCCAACAACCAAAATGGCAAGACATAGCCGCCCGGTTGCAGCAGATAAAGTTGGAGGCAATGTCCTCCGAATATCGCCAGCTGCTGGCCCTGGAACTAGAGGAGCAAGAGACACAGCCCCAGAGCCATCCCCAAGTAACCTCGGGTCGCCAGCCATGCCCACCTCTAACTCGGCCATGCCACCGCTGCCACCACCAACCGCAGCCAGGATTCTCCATTGGTGCCTGTACTACCACCGCCACTCCTCCTCTAATCCAACACAATGCCTCTTCCACCACCTCCTAAGATGGGAGGCACACCTGTCCCATGAGATGGCACTGCTCTGGCAAGGCTCAAAGGACTTGGCCCATACAAGGCCCTTTTTTATTAATGTGTTGTTTTGGTGGGAGGGTATGTTATGGGTGGAGAGAGTGGGGAGGGCATAACGTTGGGGAAAGGGTTTTTTAGTTTTGAACATTGTATTGGACTTTGGACCTTTGGGACATGTTGGCATGGAGATGGGGTGGGCCTGTTGTGGGTGCAGAGGGTGGGTATTAAATAAAAATGGGTTTTACTAATTTTTCTTTATCATCATTAGCTGTGTTTCTATTGCTAGTTGGCATAGTATTACTATTACATTGTTGAGCGTACTGTCAAGAAGAAAGTGTGACATGGAGCTGCCCTCTGAAATTGTTTGCCATGTATTATTCTTCAATAGGTCACTTACCTCTTCCTACGGCCCAGTTTTACCCTGCCACCAGAGTGGCACTGTCAGGGAATAGAAAAAAGGTAAATTTAAATATTTTTCACTTGATGAGGTTTTACAGCACCCATCCACCAATCAAGTATACTATATTTTATAGTAATAGTTAGTGTAGTAACTGCCCTTGTCCTACCGTCTGTAACTATTTGCCAATATGGTGTCTGCCAACATACACAAACTGTAATTTATCTCTCCTTCCAAAGAACAATTTAAGTACTAAGTTAACTAGTTCTTCTGTTTCTTTCTTACCTGAATTGATTAGGCGATGGTACCTCTCGAAAATCTTCCCTAACCTTATCACAGGATTTCCCAAATGGGCCTTCTTATTAATGGTGGTAGTATTTGCTCTCTCTTCTTGTGCTACCAGGGAAGACATCACAAATGAGGTCCATCTCCCACCTATTCCAATGAGGGGAACTCCAATTATCAGATTCATCAGAACGATTATTTGTCACAGGCAACTAGACAGACAGAAAATACAGAGTCAGTGGGTTATCAAACATTAAGATCAGACCACTGTGACAAAAAACCTTTACTAGTGTGCGCTATTGTGAGACACTGGAACATTGTTCTGACACTTCTGCGATATGATGATGTGTTATTATGTTATCTCTTTCATGCCTGTGTGGGTAAGTGAGGCTGGTGTGGGCTATTGTATTGTTCAGGTAAGAAAATCCTGCAGTGAGTAGGTGTTGCCTTCACCACATTCACTCTACCACGTATGTGATCTATTTATGGTGTAAATTAACTTAGTCATGCCTCAGTAAATCATACAGCCTGGGGGAGTTGGGGAAAGGTGTGACAAAGACAAACACTACACAAAAACAATAGTCATCAGGTCGATGAACAACACATCATCAAATCTATTGTGGAAGGACATGTAGGACACAGTTCAATTAAATGCATTGCAAATAGTCCTTCAGCCCCAGATATCCAAGTTATTATTATATATTTAAATGTTCTTTCACCCACACAGTTCTAAAAATTATGATTGTTAAAAGAAAAATTATACTGTTTATAAATGCCAAAATGGGCAGTAAATCTGCATTCTTCTTGGAATGTCCGTCTTGGCCTTGGGTGCCTGGCTGAACCAGTCATGTAAGGTAAGCACTAAGTAGGAGTGTTATGAAGATTTAGCTTTTCATGCAGAAGAAGAGAAGGCCTGTGGATTCTAAAACAGTAACACTATTGTAGAATCAAGGCGATGGACAGAAGGTAACTTCATGAGAAAAGGAGCAAGAGGCATAGCAGTGGGTGCTGCAATCATGATGACTGATGTGCAATTAACTGAGAAATTAGACCAATTTTACAACCAATCCCTGATAAGTAGCTACTCATACCTGGCTGATTAATCTCACAACTGTCATAACATTTAGTCGAGTGAGTCCATCATGTGATGATGTGACATCACATGTCTGTCTCTAGTTACACCCCCAACCATAACTACATATTAGAGGAGTTTGACATTTTAGCCAGTGCACTACTCAGCATTTTCTAAATCAATGTACCTCTCTCGAGTCCATGGGACTAAGTAGGCCTCTTAGAGTCATCATGTTGGTTTCCCTTTGAAATAGATAACTTCCTTCTTCTGGCTGTGTGTTGAGGTAGTGCCTCTCAGAATCCTGACTCCGAGTAACAAATCAATCCGACTCCTGATGAGATTTAGAGAGAGAGATAAAGACCTGCACTGCTGTTGGTGAATAAGAAGAGAGGATCATTTGTTAACTAAACTGACTAGTCTGATCTCTGAAAAACCAGAAACAAATTAGAGCAAGGAGTGGACCATGCAAGTAAATTTAGCTAAGGGCCTGATTTAGATCCTGTGGCCGAGTATCCAAGTACTGCATCAAGCTGACGGAATCCCCCTGCCCTATTTAGATATATGATGGCTGACTCTCCGTCCATGTCAACAGTTTTTAATGTCATGTACGTGGCTCGCCACTGCAGACGTAGTGGCCTACTCTGCTGGCGAATAGCCCTCCGTCAAGGCGGGGGGGATGCGCTGAGCCTCTTTAGATTTCCCAGAGTTATTCGGTTGTGGGACGCTGTCAATATTGGACTGGTCCTGTGGCTGTAGGATGAATGCTAGCATCACACACCTTGCTTAATTGTTTACACATGCATACCACACTATAATACACACTCCATTTCAGACTATGGTCCTTTGCCATTCCAGCACAGCAGAAGTTTGTACTGGTCACTTTACAACTGAATCCAGGGTTTTTTCCCCAGTTTTTTGCTCTCTGTTTCTTATTAATTTACCCCTTTTTCTTAATCATCTTGTTGATTATTTAATGTATTTAAATTCATAATCTCAGAATGGCAGGGATGTAAAATCCCCATTTTACTGAGGGTAAATTGTTGGTCACTGTAGATGAAATCATTAGAGTAGAGTCCAATTGTTGGGAGCTCAAGTACAGATTACAACTGTAGCACAGAAAAGGTAAATGTGGGCTAGAATAATTGATAGAGTGAATGCTGTAGCAAACAACCTGTGCACACAGGAGGAAATCAGGAAGAGGTGGAACGACCTGCAGGGGAGAGTGCATTCCACTTCCCTGGAGGCCCAGTGGACTGGTGGTGGTTCTCCCATGCCGTCCCTTACAACTCTTACCCTGGGAGGAGATGGTCTTGCAGATCCTACATCCTACATCCTGAAGGCTTAACAAGAATCCCTGATGGTGTGGAGACTGGTAAGTTAGACTTCCTATTGCTGATGTGGTTTTGCAAGTTCTCTTTAACATACAAACCTAAATATATCAGTAACATCTTGTGCTGCTTGTTTTTGTAATGCATTGTGTTGTATGTAAGATAACATGTTTTAATCACCATTACATTTCACATTATGTTATGGTGCTTGTAAGTGTTTGTACACCAAATAACAAATAACATATATGTGTTTCAAATAGTAAATGTCTATTCTCTTTGTACTGCTGATTTTCACTAGGTATGTTCAAGTTACAATTTTGCAAGTGTTGCGAATGTACCATTTAAATAACTCCCACAACCATGATGCCTTGTATCTGTTTTGGGAAAATCATATTGTAATCTAATTTTGCTCACTCTCCCTTTTCAAACTTTTTTTCACATATGGAAGAGTGTCATTTATAGATACATCTTTATTTAATGCTCTCTTTCGAAAATTGAATGTTTGGAAGTTTTGTATGTTGTCCTTTTTAGGTTTTGCCTGGCGAAAGCTGCGCTTTCTGCGCAGCTTTTTCGCGCAGGCGAAAACCTGATGAGAATTGTAGTGTGCTTTGGCTCGGCCCTCGTCATTCATTGGCTGGCTCCGTAAATGGAGCCTTGCCATTGGACGAGGGGCCTGTCCGTCAATGCCGGACCAGACACGGGGGCGTTCCCGACATTCTTTGGCTTTTGCCGACGTCACGCGACGCCGGGAACGCCCCCGAGTCTGGTCCGGCATTGCCGGCACTTCTGCGTCTCTCCTGCCCCGTGACTGGCTGGCCGGCCAATCCTAGCGCGGCCGGCCGGAAGTGCCCGCCCCCCGCAGCCCGGGGGAAGAAGGAGAGGAAGACGGCAAGCAGTATGGCGGCGCCCGCGGGGCTCCCGTGGCCTGGAGGGAACCCCGGGAGATGCGGAGGACGTTGACGGTCTCCCATGCCGAAGAGGGAGACCGGAGAAGTGCCAGAGAGATTGTCGACGTTGCCGGTCTCCCATGCCGAAGAGGGAGACCGGAGAAGTGCCGCCGTCGCAAGGTGCAGGTGAGTCGATGTATTTTTTTTTTTTTTCCCTCCTCTCTTCCCCTGCCTTCCTGCCCCAACCTCTCTCCCCCTGTCTCCTACCTTCACTCGTCGCTACGGGCCGCCGCTTAAGCGAGGTAAGAATACCTGGCCTGTGCACGGTATTCACGCACGAACGAGGGAAGCTAGGAGCCCCGTGTCGGCCCTGCCCGCTGATGCCCGTGGCCCCTGGTGCTGCTTGTCCAGCCTGCTGATGCCAGTCGTGCCTGCTGATGCCAGTCCCGCTTGTTGATCCAGTCCTGCTTGCTTATACCCGACCGCCCTGCTGGTACTTGGCCCTTCTACTGCTAATGCCCGTCTGATGGTGCCCTTCCTTCATGTGAATGCCTGTCCTTCCTGCCTGATAATGCTGGCCCTCATTCATGTTATTTATGCTTGTTCTGTCCTGGAATGCCTGTGCTGCCTGGTGATGCTCGCCCTATCTGATAATTGCCTGCAGTGCCAGTCCTGTCTGTAACCCCCGTCATGCTTTTCTGCTGGATAATGCCCGCCTGCCCAGCTCGCCCTTGAGCTTAGGTACTGTACAGTGTTTCTAATTTTGGAGGTGGGTGGTTGAGCTCAGCTGGCAGCCGGACACGCATGTAAAAAGTTATGGGAGGCGTTCTTCCTGCGTCTGTGGGAGGGTGAATCGATAGGAGGGGGTGGGCCATTTTCCGCAGTGTTATAGTGCCCCCCACACTGAGTACAAGGAAGCCCAGGGTCTAAAAACTCCAAATCATGGCAAATGGAGGCTGGGAAGCTAGGAGCCCCGTGTCGGCCCTGCCCGCTGATGCCCGTGGCCCCTGGTGCTGCTTGTCCAGCCTGCTGATGCCAGTCGTGCCTGCTGATGCCAGTCCCGCTTGTTGATCCAGTCCTGCTTGCTTATACCCGACCGCCCTGCTGGTACTTGGCCCTTCTACTGCTAATGCCCGTCTGATGGTGCCCTTCCTTCATGTGAATGCCTGTCCTTCCTGCCTGATAATGCTGGCCCTCATTCATGTTATTTATGCTTGTTCTGTCCTGGAATGCCTGTGCTGCCTGGTGATGCTCGCCCTATCTGATAATTGCCTGCAGTGCCAGTCCTGTCTGTAACCCCCGTCATGCTTTTCTGCTGGATAATGCCCGCCTGCCCAGCTCGCCCTTGAGCTTAGGTACTGTACAGTGTTTCTAATTTTGGAGGTGGGTGGTTGAGCTCAGCTGGCAGCCGGACACGCATGTAAAAAGTTATGGGAGGCGTTCTTCCTGCGTCTGTGGGAGGGTGAATCGATAGGAGGGGGTGGGCCATTTTCCGCAGTGTTATAGTGCCCCCCCACACTGAGTACAAGGAAGCCCAGGGTCTAAAAACTCCAAATCATGGCAAATGGAGGCTGTGTAGTTTATCACCTTAACCTGTGCTCGGAGGGGCCAAACAAGTATGGTCTGTGGTGTGACCAAGGATTGCATTAATACCAGCGGTGTGGGAATGAGTAAAGTAGCAGATGTAACGTGGGCGTGGGGAGAGCAATCATGTATGTGGTGTCCCATTAAAATGGCACTAAATGTGTGCAGATGCTCAGCTTTATTGAGTAAACTAAATAGCACTCAAGTGATAATGTGCAGAAATCTGGTTACTGTGCATAGTTATCATTTTGGCATCACCAAGTGTCTTGATTTTGTTTTGATAGTTTTAAAACCTGTGCTCTCATCACACTTCACAATTACAAAAAAGGTGCTTCATTTTTGCTTTACTAACTGCTGAATGCATAGTTGGCATTTAGAGGTATTTACATTTTATTGTGTGTTACAAAAAATGGGAGCTTTTACTTTCACTTTCACGCACTATGTGCAAGATTACTACATAATTCACATTCCATTTCTTTCTCTTTTTGTCACCTTGAGCAAAGCTGACTTGACAGCAGCCTGGGGTCTGGCAAGGGGAGGAAATTCCTGTGAGCTGAGTTTTATGAATGAACCTTGGTTTCCATGACGCTGGCTAGGTGTGGCTAGTGGGGTAATAGTGTACTTTATTGTAGGACAGATGAGAGTCATGGCACCTTCTTTGCGCATCTGGAACTCGCTCCCCATTCAAGGGAAGCATCCGGTTTCCGGTGGGAGACGTGTACTTTCACGCTTTATACGTTTAGATGGCCTGATCCAGAATTCACGTTTTGAGACTTATTGTACAGCGTATTAAAAGTACGATTTATGGAGCTTCCATTCGACTGCTCTGAAGAACGACAACAGTCGCAGGAAAGCAGGCACAACTGCTCTGACTACAGGGGAAAAGGGCGGTCTATGGTCGGGGCACTTTTCAAATAAAGCCAATTGTAAAAAAGTTAACTTCTGTTTTGTGTAAAGCTGATACAGGCTGGTAATGTCTAGCTTTTGGTATCAATTCTAATCCTAGCTTTGATGTCACGAAAGCCCTTTAAGCAAACACATCCGTTCCCTTCAATAAAAGAAAATACTCTCAATTTTTTGGGAAAATTGTAAATTCACCGATTGAAGAGACCGATAGGTGTATGGACCCCATGACCCCACGGCATCAATGTGTGGCACTTTTTTATAAGCAATACAACATCACCACTTTAATAGATATGCCAGGAAGCATAAGTAGTAGTGATTCCCCAAAATTACCCTAAAGGGAGGTATTAAAGTGCTGGGCCTAAATAGGGTCCCTATTGACTTATTCAAAGACAATAGATTGGTGAGCCCCACTATTATTCAACGTATTGAGGAGTGCAGAATACACTGACCCCCTGCTTCTTGGTCTAACTCAGTCATTGCCCTATTTTCATGTTGATCCCCAGTGTGTGTGGGGGGTCTCGCAGTGTGTGGGGGGGGGCTCGCAGTGTGTGGGGCTCGCAGTGTGTGGGGGGGGCTCGCAGTGTGTGGGGGGCTCGCAGTGTGTGGGGGGGGCTCTGTGTGGGTGTGTGTGGGGGGCTCTGTGTGGGTGTGTGTGGGGGGGGCTCTGTGTGGCTGTGTGTGTGTGGAGCTCTGTGTGGGTGTATGCCAGGAAGCATAAATAGTAGTGATTCCCCAAAATTACCCTAAAGGGAGGTAACAAAGTGCTGGGCCTAAATGGGGTCCCTATTGACTTATTCAAAGACAATAGATTGGTGATCCCCACTATTATTCAACGTATTGAGGAGTGCAGATACACTGACCCCCTGCTTCTTGGTCTAACTCAGTCATTGCCCTATTTTCATGTTGATCCCCAGTGTGTGTGGGGGGGGTCTCGCAGTGTGTGGGGGGGGCTCGCAGTGTGTGGGGAGGGCTTGCAGTGTGTAGGGGGGGCTCTGTGTGGGTGTGTGGGGGGGCTCTGTGTGAGGGGGGCTCTGTGTGGCTATGTGTGTGTGTGGGGGGCTCTGTGTGGGTGTGTGTGTGGGGGGGCTCTGTGTGTGTGTGTGGGGGGGCTCTCTGTGGGTGTTTGTGTGTGCCATTTGCGAGAGATTAAGCTATTGGCATTGTAAATGACAATGCCATTTATTTATGTTAGAAAAAAACATAAATAAAAAAAATGTCAAGAGCAATGCCAATAGCTCTAACTTTAACAAAGGCAAAACCATTGCATTGTAAATGCTTGTTTGTCATGTAATTGAACTGATTTCATTAGTGGCACGAATCAATGTCTATTGAGTGAAAAATACTACGGTATGTACATTTGTATGCTGAATGTAAGTGGTTTATGTGAAAAATTTACTCTTCACTGTTAATATGATGACTAATGCTAAACATCCTTCTAATTCTGTAAATGTCTGTTTTGTAGCCCGCTAGGCCTTGGATTGGTTACATTCACATTGCTCCTCTCTACTGTGTTCTGTTCAGAGGTTGGTACATATCATGTACAGTTACAAATGTATTTTTACATTTCAGGACATCTTAACTATTTATGTGAAGTTGTTTTGTATGACATTTAAACTGTTTGTGTAACTAATTACAATACCACAGAAATGTATGATCATGTTATTGATTTGCATTTCCCTTTTATGTTGCTACATTTTTGGCTTACAACTCAATGGATGTGTAATCCACGCCTTTACAATGTGTTTATATTTTTACATTCATAATAGGTCCAACAGTCAGAGCATGTGGCCCACCATCTGCCACAGAGGAAACCTTCACTCCAGCCAGGATGATGCCTCCAGGGATGACTATACTCCTGACTGTCCAGATGAAGAACTCCCTGGTCCATCTGGAACGCCTGGGCAGTTAGCTCCAGTGAGTCTCACTCGGCCCTTATCTACACCTCCCACCACAACTGCTACAAAGCTCAGCTCATGGATACCTCCACTTCCTGTGTCCAAGCCGCTAATGGAGGGAGACACACTCTCTCATGTCTCCGTACCGCTGCGGCCTCTTCTCAGCCATTCTTCAGCACAGGGGTTGGAGGGCCCACAGCGTTGACTGCCCGAGCAATGTAAGATGCGTGTGGGTTGCATGAGAGCAGAAAACTCCGTGGCTCCCCGGAGACTGGTCTTGCCGTGGCTGATGGGCTACCCCACCGAGTGATGCCTGCCATCTTGGGGCCCGCTGCGGAGTTGCAGAACCAGGGGCGATCCTTGGGGGGCTCCCTTTCTGCCATCCCGGAATTCCAGCAGCTGCTCCATCTCTGGAACTTGGTGGAGGCATCTGGAATGCCCCACCACCCTTACTGGCTGGATGAGGTCCTCGTCCTGGATCTCTTGGTGCTCCCATTGTTCCGTGGTGGAGGGCACCCTATTGGTTGACTCAGGTCTTTGGTCTTGGATTCCATGTGCTGCTCTGGGACGGGGCAGGCCCGCAGTGCTGCCTGTTGTGGGTTGGTATTGGGACCTGGCTTGGCCGTGTGTGGTGCCTCTGCCCGCAGCTCCTGCTGCACCAGGGGCTGGCAGATGGTGTTGCATCTGCTTCGGAGCCTTCATTGCTGCCACTGGCACCTCCGCTGGGAGACCTTGGCTGTGTCTACCACTGCTATTCCTGGTGGCCGCTGTTCCTGTGACCCCGGACCCTGCCTACTATGGCCTACCAGTGGCACCTCCCTGAACTGGGCCTGCAGGCGGGGAGCCGGCTGCTGTGTGGAGACTGGCCGCTTCACTTCCCTGCCCCCACTGCACCTGCCTGGCTCCCCCTACCTGCCAGTGAATCGCCCCTCGCTGGACTGCGGGCGACTACTAGGGGTGGCATATGGACCTGCTGCCGGACTCTGGAGGCTTTCATCAGCAGTGGATGCCTACCAAGGCCTTAGCCACATCTTAGAGTAAACGGGCGATCTGCTGTGGGGTGACACAGCGGGCCTTGCTCCCTGCCTCTGAGCCACCGTTGGGTTCCCTCACATGCAGCATTGTTGGACTACAGCTTTCTCCACCACCCCAGTTATCCCCTGACTCTGGAGACTCTATGAAAACCCGGAACACCCAGTGGGATAACAACCAAATCTCAGGGGGCGGGGGTCTGAACCTTCCATAGTAAAGAGTTATGCCATCCAATTGAGAAAGTAAAACAAGCATACATGCTCCACATATCCAGAAGTCATTAGGAGCATTCCAGGGCAATCTGCGTTAACTTTGATGAAACGCTGGTCTATGAGGCGCTGTACATGAGCACAGGTACTCAGGTCTGCTGTTGGTCCAAGTAGAGGATCACACACCAAACGCCTACCCATGGCACTTTCCTGGTCATGGGGCTTCAACTGACCCATTAACAGATCGTAATCCAGGGCAGCCTGTGTGGTATTGGAGAGGCATACATCCAGGGCCCATAGAAAAGTTCCCCCGGAGGCAGTGGAGCACAGGTTGCACGCAGGTGAAGTAGGCATAACGGAAGGTCAGCCCATAGTCGATGGCAAAAGACTTTACTGGCATATTACCAAAAATCCGCCGAATTCGATCACGGTAAAGTGGCAACTAGACTGGATTTGGCAGCTCCACAGATTGAGCATCCATTGCACAGCAAGAAAAGGAGAACAAACACGCCACAATTCAACAGGAGCACCAGGGGAAACCCTCTGAAGGCGCTGGAAAAAATAGAATGGATAAAGGCTGGTATAACTCCAAAAATAGTCTGAAAGGAAGAAACAAGGCCGGATCCCACGAGTTTAAAAAAGTGGGCAAGGCCTTCTGTATCAGACACATTAAATATTTGGTGTATTAATTCTCCAAAATGGAGAGGGAGATTCGTGGTTAGCAGTGAGTGTATCGCACTTGTGAAACTTGCCACCTGCAATTCGAAGGTCTCTTGAACTGACGTGAGAGCCACTTCTTGTTGAAACAATAGCGCTTTGAGTCTGCTTAGCTTATTGAAATCTGTTTTCAAAGTTAGAATGAAAGGCCCAAAGAGAACTAGCTTCAATACCATGCGGGGGTAGAAACAGGAATTATAAGAGTTGTGCTGGGGCTTGAAGATTTAAATGTTCCTTCTTTGCAATAATTCCAATAAAATCACGTTAGTTTGTGCAAAGCGTAGTTATTGGCACATCAAGTGAACAGCCAACGCGTGTTTTACCCCTAAACGGCCAGCAGGCCTGGGGCTTCTTCAGGGCAGTATTGATCCAATCTTATGGTCCCCGCTCTTAGCGAAGTCAGGAAGTTTAGCGGTTTGATCTATTAGTCACGGAGTAATGCCTGGTCTATCCAGCTCCGGGTCGGGTAGCTAGTCGGGGGTAGAAACAGGACATTGCTGCAACATGTAACTTGTTGGGAAACTGATACTGTATATGAGATGCCAGCCCGCAAGCCGCAGCAGTCGTGGTTATTCAAAATAAGATAACTTTCATTAGAAAGCAAAGTTAGCACAGGAATAATAGCTGGGGCAGCGGTACCCTTAAAAAAACGAGCCAGATTAGGGGCTGACACTTTACAGGCGCCATGGAGTTTAACTTGTTTACAGACTAGGACATGTCCTACTGTGGAATCACAGTCTTCCTCATGTAAGTAAAACTTCCTTATTTGCACGTTGACATTGAAAAGTGAAAGGTAACAACCATAATTCATGAATATAATTACTGCCCAGGGACTCATATCTACCAACTGGATACAAGCTGTACAAGCAGTAAGCTGAAAAAGTGAGATAGGCATTGAAATAACCCCATGTATTAACCACACTGCTGGATAAGTCTCTGCTACAGAAAAGGGTAACTGTCTAATTGTTCAATAGGTAACAATGTATATGTGGCATCTTTTATTGACATCAATTTCTGCTTATCAGTCAAATTAAATGGCAAAAACAGTGTGGAACCAGTCAGGTACTCCCACTGTACTTTACCACTTTTGAGCGTTTGTAAGGTCCATGCAAATTGCATTACAGAATATAACTGATTTTGAAAATGATACAAAACAGACACTTCATATTGAACAATATAAATGATGGAAGATACAATATTATCGAAAGTATATATAGGGGAAGACAGTGTATTAATGCCGTCATCGACTACTGTATGAACTTTTTCTAAATTAGCTTGGTCAATTTGACGCACCCGCACCGCTGCTTCCATCTGAAATAGCTTCCAAAATTCATTGTATGCTGTATAAATAAAACATATTGTGCAAGGGGATTTGAGACCTAAAAGGAAATCAACAAGATTAATGTTACCCGACAAAAGAGAAAGGTGTTGTTTTACAGATGACAGTATGGAATTTTCCAACCATTGCGGACACAATTTACCCACAAAATATGTGGAAACTGTAAGGGAATGGGGAAAACGTGGATCAGATCTACTTTGTGTAAATCCCTGAGTAGTATTCTGAAAGCGTAAGTGACGTGCATTGGAGGTCGTCGGCCACAAAAACCATCCAATGGTGGAAGAGTTAAATGTGCCATTCTGAAACATGACAGCTAAGTCTTCAATTGTATAGTTGGTATGCGTTTCCATGAGTCATAAGGGGCCAATGATGGAATAGAGGAAATATTTAGATTTTTACCTGTGGCTAAACCAAAACCAGTAGTCTGTTGTACCGTCACATTTAAAAATATGAGTTGTGCAATCAGCTAAAGTGGGAATAATATTACTCGGTAAACTCATTGTAAGGATCCTGTGTTTCTCAACAGGAGAAGTATGCGGAAAAACTGCCTCGAGTTGCTCAAATTTTTCTGCAAGCCAATATGGTAAATCATCTCTATTCTGAGGATGTTTGCCCGTCACACTTGAATCGCAAGTGACATAAACTGTATGACTGTGTATATGAATCAATGTTGTATGTAGCTGGCGTAGCTCTGCGTGTGTAACATTTAGATAGACATTTAGAGCCTAACCTCTTACGCTGACGACACGCAGCTGGTGCTGGCCATTAAGGGCGACGGTCAGGAGGTAGCCGAACGGTTCCAATCTGGCATGTCTGCCATAGGTGAGTGGATGGCAGGTAACTGCTTGAAGCTAAACTCCGATAAAACGGAGGTAGTCATCTTCGGTAACCTTTCACCATCCTGGCCGACAACTTGGTGGCCATCAACTTTTGGCACTCCACCTTGTCCTACCTCTAAGGTCAGAAATTTGGGAGTCATGTTTGATGACCAGCTCAACTTCATGGCCCATGCCAATAAGGTAGCTTCTACGGCCCATTTTAAACTCAGGATGATCAGGAAAATCCTGACTTTTCTACCTGACACGGCCGCTAAGACCCTGGTCACATCACTCGTCCTTACTACTCTGGACTATTGCAACGGCCTCTTTCTGAACGCTCAAAAAAGAGTCACAAAAAAGCTTCAGACGGTACAAAATGCGGCCGCACGCCTGCTATCTAAAACGCCCAAATTTGCTCCCATCTCGGACACTCTGAGATCCTATCACTGGCTATCGATCCAAAATAGGATAAAGTTTAAAGCCATGTGTATAGTCTACAAGGTAATGCAGGATCAGGGGCCTCGTTTCCTGAAAGAGCAATTAAAACCTTACAAACCAGTCAGAGCACTTCGCTCCTTAGGACTGAATCAACTAATCACCCCACGTAGTAAGACAGTCACTTGGGGCGACCGTCGCTTCCATGTTGCAGCTTCCAAGATCTGGAACACCTTACCCTACTACGTTAAATCCAGCTCCTCACTCCTACAGTTTAGGAAAAAATTGAAAACGTGGTTATTTGACCAGTAACACATTCACTTAGCCCTCTGTTCCTACTCTAAGGAGAGACATTACTGCAGTCTAGCGCCGAGACACCCAAGGGTATTTGGTTGCGCTCTATAAATGCCAGTGATAAATAAATAAATAAATACTTTGGGTGTGGTGTATAACCCGCCAAAATGGACCAATTGGTCCGATAAGGGGCCAAACAGGCCACAGAATTGGGGTCAGGAAGGGAACCATTAAACCAGATGGTATGCTTCCAGGCTGTCAACGGAACTTCAAGTAATGCATAGGAGCAATAAGCCAGTGGCACTGCGGCTGCTGTATATTCATGAAACAAATTATCATTATCATCCACAGCCGGGAATGTAACCCACGAGTAAAAGACCTCGAAGTGGTGAGCCGCGTCAACCTCGAAAACAAAGATAAAGGACGACCCGCATTGGAAACTCTACGTTGAGCCAAGAAAGCCATAACCGCCACACGGTTTGGTGCCAGAATAGCCACTGCCATAATAAAAGCAGAAAAGAATAAACCAAAAGATCGGTAGCTAAACCTGTGTTAAGAAAGAATAACAAAACCTTTTAAATTTCAAGCCTGAAAACGCTATAAAGCACATATATAGGAGGCTAAACCATCACCTCATGGACCTCTCCGGAAACTGGTGTGAGGGAATTGTGGACAAGCACAAGTGGTACTTGGAGGTCTCATGAATAAATACCAGACAAAACGTTGGTGGCGCCATGTTGTAGGGATTCTGCACAGATGCAGAACTATGTGCAGGAGTATGGGACCTTGGTGTATAGGGACTGGGTCTTCGTACCCCCTTAGTACCCACAAACTAGCAATAGTGTCTCACTTGCTCTCCTACTGACCCCCAGAGAAACAAATGATTATACACCCCAGAACACAACACTCCCAGATCCCTCAGGAATAGCTGTAACAAGACACACCCTTTTGCTCCTACTCTTGTACTTGTCCACAAGAAGATTTGACAGAGACACGAAACCGTTTAAAATATTTACTTTAACTAATGTGCCCTAACAGGCAGTATATGTGACACCGCAAGCAGGAAAATGCATTGTACAAATACAGTCAGCCCAGCAGCTAGTCCATAGATCTTGAATCTTGACACCCACGGGTAGTTGCGCGCTTTAAAAGTCGCATAAATAAATAAATTGAAGGGAGATGTCATCATAAAAAGACAATAGAGAAAAGACTATGGTGCCTAACCTTACTCCCATTGCTAAGAAGAAGTATTATTATATAATAGAAGATCTCTGGGCTTTGTCAGCAGACCCCCATACCTATGCCTATAGATGGTAGATCTACATCATAGGTGTTGTCTCACTCTTCTCTCTGGAAAAGTCCCTCTCCAAGTGTGTGTCACCTATTTGTGTACCTCACTAAAAACCAAAGTATGTTGTCCAAACAACAGATGCAGCTGTATGTTTTGTCTAAGGGCTTAGGCCTGGCCAGAACAAAATAACTAGGGGCATTGTTGTTCGACCTTGCACATAATGTTCAGTCAAAATCCCAGGAACATGGAAAGAGTTAACACAAAGATGCGTTCTCATGTGAAAACAGTCATTGAAATTATTGCAAAAATAAAGACGTGTAGTAACGTGTGCAAAAGCAGCAGATAAGCTGCAGCGTGCTAATGCTAACTTAGTGCAGACGATAATGTCCCTATGGGACACGTGACAGGCTGTGAGACCGCTCAGCTGGCTTGGTCCATCTCCCCTACTCCTGCTCTGCAGCCTAGCCCATATAACCAGACTTGATGGACTGTGGCTCTCCCTGCTGCTCTAGCTATTTCTTACAGCGCCACCACTAGGTCTGATGCTCTCCTCTTCGGCCTCAGTACTGGAGCGGTGGACTGCCTTCCAAGGCGCACACCTCTTTTGCCTTCCAGTGAGCCACTAATCAGCCACGGCCAATGGTAACTCTGGCAGCCATTGCCACTCTTGCTTACCGTTCTGTGGCGCTAATGCTCTGCTTCTCTGCCTACTTTTGCCTTCCGCCATCGCCCATCGGGCATATGCATGACCCTTAATCTCTCTTGGTAGTGGGGCTGCCCTAATACTGCACAACCCCCACTGACACTCAAGATAGGGAAATAGGATATACTCTTGTTTCTCCAGCAAAGATTTGTGGCTCCCCACTAGCTTGCTGCAGTTCACCCCAGCTGCCACCTCTCTCTGCCAATTTGCACCCCCCGTTGGTGGGCACCAAACTGGGTAACCTGGGCCTGGGCCTCTACACAACACCCGCCTCCACTGCACATCAATTGTGTATAGACATGGGTGCCCCATTTGGAACATGCCACGTGCCAAAACTGGCAAGAACACCGTGAACAGCCTCTCAAGGGATAATCCACTCGCCTCTATGTGGCTCAAATCGAACCCCTCAACTCCGGCACTCATGGACTTTCATCCATATGAACACCTTTCTTCAGAAATAAATTCTGAAATCGACTTTCTCAAAACTGATTTCAAGACCTGCCTTAAAGACGTCAAGTGTGATATCACAGAGATTGGGGGGCGAGTCGACCACCTGGAGCGATCGATGGACGCTCAATCAGAAGATCAAGAGGAACTATGAAGGAGAATGGTCATTCTCAAAGACCAACACACTGATCTCCAAATAAAACAGGAGAATTTGGAAAATAGAAGCAGACTGAACAACGTCCGCATCAGAGGGGTCCCTAGGGGTGGGCAGAATTTGCGTACTCGCACTACACAAAGCTCAGCGAAACGGTAAAAAATCTCTGCAAGCAAGCAAAAGTTACGCGAACACGCGGAATTGCTCGTTCCGCCCGTTCGCGATGCTTTTTTCCTGCTTGCGAGCGCTGTTTGAGTGCTTGGGGAGAAATATCGTGTGAATCCGCATTTTGAAAGCGCGAACAAGCAAAAAATTCTGCAAAGCCGCAGATCGGGGACATTTTGGCAATTACTCGTTCTACGCGGAATGCGGAAATTACACAAATTCCGAGAGCGGAACGGAATTTACCGCCCAGGCCTAGTCCCTAGAGAAGCGGGGGGTACGGATATCATGGTGTTCACAGCAGACCTGATTCACAAGATTAGAGGTGATAAAGACGTCACCCCGCTGGCCCTCGATAGAGCTCATAGTGTCGCTGCAGCACTTGGTCATACAGAATTTGTGCCAGAAATCCTTACAAGGGTTCAGTGAGAAGGAAGCTGTTCTTCAGGCCTCCCGACGCAAAACGGAGCTGTCCTCCACGGGACACACCATCCAACTATACCAAGACATTGCCCCAGCATTGCTATAACGCCGCAAAGACTTAAGCCTGTCACAGTCAAGTCATATGACATTGACATCAAATATCAATGGGGCCATCCCTTTGCCTTGATTTTCCCGTGGGAAAGCAAATGCCAAGGACTTCGCACCTGGGGAGAAGCTAAACAACTCCTGCAGCTTCCGGTGCCCTCATGCGAGGCTAGGCCCACTCCTCCACCTGTATAGTTTGAGAGCCCTTGTGCCCAGAGGGGTCCACAGTGTCCCTGCCTAGATACAGAGCTCAGGCCAAGGAGCAGTCATCCTCCCAGGACAAGAAAGAAAATATTCAACACCTCACATCCATGGACGGTGAGCAGCACTCACCCACCCAACCCCAAGCAGCTGCTGAATCAATATCACTATCCTTTCATACTCATTGGGTCGCAGCACACTTGTCCGCTCTGAACATGCCTCTAGTGCTGCTACACCACTCCTCTACACTCTAAGCACCTGGCAGCACCACACCTTGGATCTACATATTTAGTAACGGTTACGCAGGACATTCTCAGCCCCCAATGACTCCACCTCCAGGGCTGATGTACTCCTGATGAGTCACCCCCATCATGGACTGGGATCAGCAGCGGGGGCCTCCCCTTACTCTACTATCTGCTGGCTGTGGGGGTCGAGCACTGAGACCTCCAAGGATTCCACCTGTGCCTACCCTACCCAATTCTAACTGATGGAAATTGACTTCTCCAGAATGACCTGCAACCATGCCACTGGGCCATTCCAGGACTGGAATAGAACTTCTCGGCACTGTTGACCTATGACTTTAGTTGTTCTTTCTTTAGTTTTCTCCTTCTTTCCCTTTTCTGCACTTGCAGGGGGCAGGGTGGAGGACAGGGTTTTATTGGGCTGCTCTTCCTTTAACTTGGGTCTTACGCAGGTCTTGCAGCCACTCTTGGCTACTACCACTATTCTTGGCCACTGCTGTCCTGGGCCTTCACAACACTCCCCCCCACTGTTTGGACAACACGCCTGAGATCCACCATGCATGCAAACTGTTGCCCCCAGAAAATGTTCACCAGCTCCTGGGGAAGCCGCTTCTACAGGGTAGTCTTAGTTTGGTGGCAACCCCCATATCCTCGAAAATGGGGACTCCCTCTTGATTTAAACGTCTCTCCCTCAATGTGAGGGATCTCAACGCTCCCAACAAAAGGCGACAGGTCTGGCATTATTTACTTATCCAAGATCCAGACATTATCTTCCTACAAGAAACTCACCTTTTGCAATCCAACACACAACAAATTGCTCACCCTATATACCCAGCACAATTCTTGGCCTCCTTCCCAACTAAAACTGCTGGGTTGCAATTCTATGCAAAGCGGGACTCCACTGGCAAGGATCGTGGGTGGGGATGGAAAGGGGGGCAGGTTTTTAAAAATTGTGATTGAGCATAACACACAACAACTTACCCTGCTTAATGTGTGTGCCCCATACCAGGCAAAGGACCTCTACTTCAGGAACCTACTGAAATAACAGGTGTCACAAGAGGGAGACTGACTAATTCTGGGGGGGGACTTCAATTTGGTTTTGGACCCCGACCTTGATCACAGTTCTCCATCCTGCCAGGGCACGGGGGCAATGGTGGCAGCACTGAAGAGGGCTCTCACGGACAAGGGCATCACAGAAGTCTGGCAATACCAATTCCCAGACACACGAGACTACTCTTACTATTCACATGATTACCACTCATACCCCCGTATTGATCTCTCCAATGGGATCTAGAATCTGCCCTTATCTCAGCTATCTCCGTATCCTATCATGCCCATTTGGTATTGCTTTTGCTGGGGCATGCTAACAAGGTGCGACCCTGTTTACGATAACCTCCCCATATTCTGTGTGACCGAGTTGACGTGGCTGAGATACGGCTGGAGATCTCGGCCTATTTCACCTTCAACGATTTACCTGAAACACTGCACTTTATAATATGGAAGCCTTCAAGGCAGCAACCCGGTGTGTCATCACCTCAATTGCGATAGCTCACAGATGAGAGGCCCAACTGGTTGAAACCCGATTAGCCAGTGACATCAAGGCATTGGAATAACTGGATCACTCGATGCCCTCTAGAAACCACAAACAACGCCTTGCTATGCTCTGGGGCCAGCTTAGGGTGCATCGGACAAACAAGGCAGAACGGTCATTGCTGGCACTGAAGAAGAGATACTATAAAGGGGGGACAAAGTGAGAGCAGGCCTCACGTGTCAACTACATAGGTGCCTAGCGAAGGCACACATTGCAAAGGTTATGAGTTTGGAGGGTACTTGGGTTATCTTGGAACGCTATCAGCAACAGGCGTTCTACACCTTCTACACTACCTTATACTCGAAAGAACCCTTCTCCCCCAGTGACATCCGTTCTCTCCTCTCTGCCTGTCCATGGACCCCTCTTGATGCACACCCCTCCCAACTTCTCGAAACGCTAATCACTGTAGCTGAACCTCAATGGAAGTTAAAGGGCTTGCCAACCAGCAAAATCCCGGGCCCAGATGGCTTCCAGGTTTCATTTTACTGCATGTTTTTGCCTCAGCTACAAGACCACCTATTCTGATAGCACAGGCCTCACACCCACTATGTCTACAGCAGAGGTTGCCCTTAGTCCTAAGTCAGGTAAAGACCCCTTTTATACACATCATACCGCTTTATCGCTCTCCTCTACACAGATGACAAAATCTACACAAAAATTCTGGCAAACTAACTGAAACTCTATATGCCTGGCCTGGTCGATTCATTTTAGGTGGGGTTCATTCACCAGCGTTAGGGAGTGGACAACACACGTCGAGTGGCTCAGCTAATAGAAAAAGCCCAGCGCCGCAATATACCCGCTTGCCTTCTCTCTTTAGATGCCGAAAAAGCATTTGACCACATCGACTGGGACTTCCTTTGGCCAGTCCTCCAGAAAATAGGTCTGGGCCCAATCATGGTCTCTTGAATAATTGCCTCTTACACCACTCCCACGCACAGATCCGGGTCAACGGTCAGCTTCCCCAACCCATACAAATATATCGGGGCACTAGGCAGGCCTGCCCTCTCTCGCCCCTGATTTTTGCCCTAGTGGTAGAACAATTGGAAGTCGCTATCAGATAGTCAGGAGACATCAAGGACATCCCCTTTGGGGGCAGTGAACACAAAGGAGCACTGTTCGCTTTATGATCTTACTTATCTTGTCAGACCCCAGGAACTCTCTGCCCGATCTCGTACCACTTCTTAGCTCACTTGAGGCAACCTCAGAATTTAAAATCAATCAGGCCAAATCCCGGTCATTGAACCTATTGATCCCTGGTGAAGATATTGGCTTCCTCATACCGAACACATTTGCTGTGGCCATATTGGAAACATAGCCCCTGACACTCACTCTGATTGGCATCTCAACTAACATTTGCTTGGAGCATGGTAAACTATTTCTAGCCCGTTCATTATAAAAAACCCTCTGCACCCTCCATCGCCCCATGGTTTAGCTGCCTCTGGCATGTTATGGTGATGCAGCTTCTCTCATGCCAGACAGCACACACAGAACCCAAATTCGCACGTATTTGTCAGCCCTTGATTGACCACTTCTCTAAACTGGAGCATGATTGCTTTACCCCCCCTCCTCCTCCCCCAACTCAGCTCCGCGCTCTCCAACTATTTGAGAATCCCTAGAAGCTTCATTGACCCTATTCAAGATAGGCCCGTCCTCCTCCTGGCCTCCTCTTTTATTTATTTCTCCCTGAACTCTTTCTTCATCTTCCTCCTTGTTTACCTACTGCCACAGCCTTGCTCCTCCAGCGCAGCATGGTTATGATCTCAGCCACAATGATGTTAGACATGAGATGAGCACTGGTAATGATTCCACCATGCCTGTGTAACCTTTCATGCAAGACATATACTAGGGCACCGCTTGTTATATGAATCCATGCTGTGGTATACGTTTTCACACTTTCAACAAACAGATTTGAAAACAAATAAACACCACACCAAACTTGAGCCCCCAATCCCTGTAGCTGTTGAGGCACCACCACCTACAGTTCAGCCAGGAGCCAGTGGGATAGGGCACACTGGGTCAAGGCCACAGGGCAGTGGGGGTAGGGGTTATGGGAGGGATACTGTGGCCGGCCAGCATAGTGAGGCCTCTGGGTTGACTGTTACCCAGGCCACCCTCAACCAAGTCTTAGCATCCCTCTATCAGCCCCAAGACATGATGGGCCAGGTCGTCACATAGCTCCAGGACATGAAGCAGTTGCAGAAGGAACACAATGTACAGATGGATAATCTAAATTCCAATTTGGGCTCCCTGACTGGGGTGCTGCAAGACATTTAAACCCATATGTTCAGGTCCTTTCCAGCACCTTCTTCCCCTTTCTGTGATCCAACAACATCTGGGCCATTTACAACTACCTCAACCACGGAACGGGAGGCCCTGCCGCAACAGAAAACTCCTGCACCCACCTCAGTCCCTGCAACTGTGGATCCATCAGCCACCCACATGAGCACACGTTCCTCTGGAATATCACAAGAGGATGGCAAGACCACCACCATCACCAGGAGATGCAGAACTGAATTTCCTCCAGTGTGTGACTACCATTCATTCTATGGACAATTTTCTGGACATGTTTACCTCTCTATTGCCAGTTTTATTTTGGACATTGGACTTCAAACAATTTTGGCTCTTCAGTAATGGTTTCAATCACCATAACTGACATTTCCTTTTCTGATTTGCTTTTTGGTTTACATCCTGTTTGGTTTATTTTGTTTTGTTTAATAAACTTAGGACTGACAAAGTCAAAGACTGGTGTTGTAGTCCTTTTCTGTATTTGTTAATTTGTTTTCATCATACATTTTAAAAAAACAACTTTATTTAGCATTTTCTTAATGACAAAAAGCAAAGCGCTGAGTTCAGTCAAGTGTCGACACAAGTACGATCATATGTTTTAACTGACATATCTTTTCACTAGCATAGTTAAGGACATGAAATATGATACACAATGTAATTAGTTCTTACATAGCCCGTTTCAAGCATCCAGCTACTACTCTTATCCATAAACACACCAATGTGCTCTCGCCCTCATACCCCATCGTAGAATGAGATTCTAGCTCTGCAAACCGTATACTATGTAAGTGCTGCCATTGGAGCATATCCTGAGCCACACTAGCCTACACCTGTCGGAACTATACTCTGTTTCTGTTGGGTGGGTGGGTCCTGTTGCCGTGCAGCAGGAAAGTTCTGAAGGGCCCCCATATACCTTTAGGTCTTGAGGAGGGAGGGATAGTTTTGGCATATAACTCACTTTTCGTAGAGCAAGATGCTACGCTGTGGAGCCAATTCTTTATCGTAGGTGTATGCCTGCCCCCCAGTGTATGGCGATTTATCTTTTAGCCAATAATAAACAAATAGCAACAAATCTGCGGACTTATGGGGAAACTGGATGACATAACCTAAAAGGGCAATCTCTGGTAGGGGTTCCATCGGCGCCTATATCATACTGATTATTGTCTTGTGTATACCTGTCCAAAAAGCATGTATGCCTGGGCATGTCCAGGCAAGGTACGCAAAGTCAGCATATAGGGAGTTACATCTCTGACAACAGTGTGGCCTAGTGGGATCTAACTGGAATGATGTGCATCCTGCGCAAAAATTTAAAGTGGATCAATTTATGACGACTATTAAGGGAAACAGTTTTCGTCACTGCACAGCAGGCCGCCCACTGTTCATCCATTATTTGATTATCCAAGTCTGCCTCCCAGGCACTGCGTATCTTGTCATCACTAACTGGAATGATGTCAGCACACGCTCTGTAGTGCTGGGATATAAGATTAACCCCGTTGCTACTGCCTATCACTATTGTGAGTGGGGGAAAAGATGCAGGTTCCAGCGGAAAATCTGGGAGCCGGGCCCGCAATGCAGAGCGTAATCTCATTAGGACAAATCTATCCATGAATGTAATTTCGGGGAATAAAGTCTCGTCTTCTGGGTCAAAGATGTGGCCCTCAGGATACAGATCACCCATTTTAGCGATGTTAAATTTAGTACCAGTCTTCTGCACCAGCTTTTCGCCAGTGATGGGTAACCATTTGGCGTTGGGGAGGGCAGAGGATGATAGTGATTGTGTGTTTGTAATGCGTCCCAGTTTAGCCCAAGCCCTGCTAGTAGTTGAAACTGGTTGGATATCTTTGGGGTCTTTGGCGATTCCCAGGGGCAGTACGGTTGCTAAGGTGTATGGAAGAACAAAATCTGATTCCGGATACAGGAACGGAATCCTAGCGTATGGATGGTACCATGCTTGCCAAAGCTGCATTGTGCTGCCAAGTAATACAGTTGCAAATCAGGGACTCATACCCTCCCCTATTGCAGGGAAGTACCATGATCTGCCAGCGAACCTTGGCACTTCTGTTAACCCATAGCAGTTTAATTAAGTGAGAGCAAAGAGTAGTAAAAAAGCTGTTTGTGAGTGGGATTGGGATGTTCAGAAAGAGATATAAAAATTTCAGGAGCACATTCATCTTAATGAGGGACACCCACCCTGCCATGGAGAGTGGGAGCTTAAGCCATGTGTCTATTTGCGCCTCTAATTTGGAAATTGCCACCCCATAGTTACGATGAATAATTTGGTCCCTTTCAAGATGGATATGTACACCCAGATGTTTCACTGAGTCTGAGCACCATTGCAAAGGAAACCCTAGGTCCCACTTGACTGTGCAAACCGTGAGGGCAAAAATCACCGATTTGCGCCAATTTATTCCCAGTCCGGAAAAAGTACCAAAACTGAGTATTTCCCGGATAAGGGTGTCCAAATTTACCTGAGGGTCACGGACATATAATATTGTATCATCCGCATATAACGAAATTAGTAGCGGCCCGTGTTGAATTGGAAACCTTTGTGTAGGTGCTTCTCCTGAAAATGTCTGATCAAGGGGTCCATTGCCAATATAAATAACAAAGGCTATAGGGGGCAGCCCTGCCTCGTGCCATGCGATAGGGAGAAAGGTGCCGACAGGGTACCATTTAGCCGAAGCCTAGCAGTGGGTTGACTGTATAACAGGGAAGTAGTGGCGATGAACCCATTTGGCATCCCCATTCCCTGCATTCTGGACAACAAAAAGGCCATTCCAGGGAGTCAAAATCTTTTTCCGTGTCTAGGAGGATCGCCGCGGCGGGGGTGTCTGGGTTTATTCTATACAGGGTGTTACATAATGTACGGAGGTTGAGGGCTGTGGAGCGATGAGGAACAAAGCCAGATTGAGCTGGGGAAATTACAGACTCCATTAGTAGGGAGAGACGACAAACAAGAGCCTTGGCAAGGATCTTGTAGTCGAGGTTTAGGAGCAACAGGGGTCGATACGAGCCACACAATATGGGATCCTTTCCGGCTTGGGGAGCAGTATTATAACAGCATCACGGAGATTGGGTGGTAGCACCTGTCTCTCCAGCGCTTCGGCATATACCTCCAACAAGTGGGGTATCAGTAGATCTTTATATGCCTTCTAGAATTCGCCTGTGAAACCATCGAGGCCATGGGCAGGGGAGGGGTTTAGGGCAGAAATGGCCTCATCAATGCTGTCTTCCGATATGGGTTCCGCCAGGAAATCTTGCATGAATCTCTCAAGATATGCCAATGCAATCTCGAACAGATAAGTCTCCTGGTCCGCTCGGTTCTGCCCCAGTGTTGAAGTGTACAATGTTTTAAAATGAGAAAGGAATTCCCTCTCAATATCCAGCGGGACACTAATTTGCTGTCCTAATGCTGCTTGTAGCTCGACAATGTATGCCTTTGTGTAAGGGGGTCTTATCATCTGAGCTAATACTCGCCCGGGCAGTCACCCTCCCCTTAAATACCTTGGCGTTATGGTATTTCTCCATAAAAAGGATTTCCCTCTCGGCAGTGTCTCAGTATTCCAAGAGCAAAGCTGCCCGCTGTTTGTCAAGTTCTGGGTCTGATGCCAATGGCTGCCTAGTGTCCAGGAAACCAATCTCTTTTTCAAAGCGGGCAAGAGTACTGCGCAAGTCCCGCAGCACTCCAGTGCTCTTGGAAATGCATACACCTCTCATGTATGCTTTAAAACCCTCCCACAACATTGCCTCGGAACAATTGACCCAGTGTTTATAGTCAAGTAGTCCTCAATCACCTCTCAGAGTTCCTGCATGTACACCTCATCCTCATACGCCCGATTGGGGAACTCCACTGTCTCTCGAAACCCTCGGGCGGGGGACCCTCAAATACATTAGAATGGGGGAGTGATCAGAATAAGTCCTGGGTAGCGTCTGGATTCCATGAAACCAATTGGAAATCTCAGGGGTCGTCAGCCAATTGTCAATCCTTGTCCATGTGTTTTGGGGGCTAGCATAATGTGTATAGGTGGTGTGACCTGGATCACGTGTACAACCAAAGTCCAGCAGGGAGAACTGTTCGCACAGGAATTCTAAGGCCTTACGCGCTCTGGGTTTGGGGTCCGTGGCAGTTGAGGTGCTGTCTATAGTTCGATTAAGGGCAATGTTAAAATCGCCCCCTATCAACAGGGGCATGGGGCTAATCTGCGTCAGTTTAGAGAGCAATCTGTAATAAAAATCAGGGGAGTCTACATTGGGACCATAGACACATATCAATGCTACCCTGCAACTCATTAGTGTACCCACAACAATCACAAACCTGCCCTCATCATCACATGTTACAGAATGGCAATTAAAAGGAACACGTTTGTGTACAAGAATGGCTGTGCCCATGGCATAATTACTGTAATTCGCAAAATATCTATGCTGTCCCCAATTTGTGGCAAAACGGGCAGGAAGATGAGTCTACTGTAAGAAGGCTATGTCGACCCCGTGCCTGAGCAAATAGTCGAGTACCTGTCTCCTTTTGCGAGTATTGTACAAGCCCCGGACATTCCATGTAGCAAAGGTCACTCTTGAGGGGCCAGAGTTGTAACCTAACTGTGCCATGACGGTGTTGTTGGATTGTCTCAGTACAAAACAACAAGAACCAATTCCCTCCCACCACCCCCCACCCAGCCTTCCCGCCCATCTGGAGAGGCAATACCAACTTTATCAAAACAATACATGGTACCAATAGTACCCTCAGCATAGTGAAAAGCGAACGATTCGGGTCCATTTTGTTTCCACCAACTATTACTATTACAAGGTGAACACAAAAGGTGGGGGATGGGCGATCACGCTCCTACCGCCTAGTGGCATATATAGCATACTGTATACAATTAACCATATCCCAATAGAAATGATGAGTTGTCGAATGCGCTGTCTATATTTGCAAAAGGAAGAGGCAGTCTGTCAGCAAGGACCAGAACCAGAAAACAGTTCTATGGTTGTGTTCAAACCACTGTGCAGGGGGGAAATCTTATCCTTCTCCATAGATTGTTTATTGTTGAGTTTATAAGTATGGCAAAACTCCTGCACCTCTGTAGGGTTCTCAAAGACACAAGCCCGTCCGTTGACCTCCACCGCAACCTAGCTTGGTATAGCATACCGTACTTCAGTCCAAGGTTTCTGAGTGTAGCTTTGACTCCCAGATATTTTCTCCTGGCATCCTTGACCATAACGGTGAAGTCAGGGAAGAGAGACTCTTTGGAACTCTGCCATATGGATTCGCTGCGCTCACGAGCCAGTCACAGCGCTGTATCCCTGTCTCTGAAGTTCATTACTCGGGCGATGATGGGTCTACGTGGGCATCTCGGATTGGGTCTGGGGCCAAGTGATCTATGGGTGCGTTCTACCACAAATCCCAGAGTGAAGGAGTCTCTTCTAAACATGTCAATCAGTATCGTCTCCACCATGGTGTCCATGCGTCCAGCAGCTGTATATTCGGGAACACCTAAAATGCGGATGTTATTACGGCGACTACGTGCTTCCAAATGTTGATTCTTGATTGCAACCTCTTTGAGGATACGCTCCATGCAATAAAGCCTTTTCAGAGATTGCGCCATTCCATCCTCCAGGTCTGACGTGCGGGACTCCACTATATCAAGGTGCCTGTCATGCACCTGGATCTTTGAACCTAGTTCTGCCATGTGTTTGTCTAATGTGTTGAAGCGCACATCTAGCGCTTTGAACCCTGCCCTCATTTCCTGTAGTAGTGGGCCCAACTGGTGGTGGTGTCCTCGGGGATGGAGGATGATTGCCCACCTTCCGCATTGTCGCTGGGGAGGTCACTTGTGGTCTCTGTAACTTTTTTGAAAGAAAGCTGCCGCTGCCTGGGGTCTTCACGACCCATGCCACAGCAGGGCCAGATAACAAGCAGAGGATCTGTGGATTAAGGCCTCTGGTTTCGACACTGCAGGGGACAATGAACAGGACACTTGTGGACAAGGTAAATGACTGGTGGCCTTACCCAGTACCGCATAGATGTCAATCCGGAGTGTAGGTCAGGGCTATACCTAGTGGATCGCACATGGGAAAGTAGAATTGGCAGTCAGCCCAGTTATGGCCACGGCAGGAGAAACTGTGCAGGGGTGGACCAGAGTTACCTCAGGGTATATGCGTCGCGGGCAGGACTAGCCGATTCGCCTATAGGTGTGTTGTGCCTTGCAAACAGCAGTTGCGTGGAGCCCCTGTTGATGTCTTCTAGGCAGGGAGGACCGTGGAGATGGTTTTCAGGCCAGGGGAGGGAGGGTGCGGGCTGTGCGGGCCGTACCCAGGTGCCAGCACACAGTGATGAGTGCGCCCCCAAGTGCGCTGACCCAGATGGGGAAATAGAGGCCGTGGTCAAGGCCTACACAGGGGTGTGCGCGCAGACCCTGTTCCTGCACGCACCGGCTCGCGCTTCTGTGGGGGCACACAGCGCTTACCCCGTGGGAGGCAAAACAGACCACCCGCCGGAGGGGCGCTCACTAGGCCGGTGTGCTGTCTCACAGTGGCCCGGAGCGCGACCCGCGACTCACCGCACCGCCTCCGTCTGGATTCAATGCTGCTCGATTACTCCACTGCGGTTCCTGTTCCCCGATGCCTCGACCTCACCACCATTTGGTGCCGGGTCGCTGCATAGTTTTTGGCCTCCTTGGAATCAGGGAAAGGGCTGCAATGTCACAGCAGCCGGGAGGGAGTCAGCGCCGTGCGACCATCTTGATCTATGGCTCAGCCACGCCCCCTTTTCATCATACATTTTAAAATATAAAGTTATTGTTTTTTATGAATAAATTTAAAGTAGGTAATATGTCACACAAATTTAAAAAATGACAGCAAAACAAATAGACCAAAAACTCATCCACTAGTAGTTTATTAAATTTGAAAAAATTGGTCTGTCTATTTTAGCAACTCATACATAACACAAATACTCAGTGCCATTTTTACATTTCCAATTCCACAGCTTGCCACCATGGAAGAAGGGGATATAATCCAAACAATAGGCATAATATTATTGAATTATGTCATCAGCTGGAGCCAGATATTCTGCTCACAATAGGTATTAATCCTGGCAGTACTTAATGTCGTGGCCACAGGATCAGTCCAATACACTTTGCAGTATCTGGGGGAATATCACAAGACAAGCTACTTAAAGTGGTTTTCTACAAAAAGGTAGTTCTACAATGATGAGATGTATCAACAGCTTCATACACTTAACAGAAAATGAACATTTTGCCAATGTGAAGGGAGATTAGTATGCTCTGGTTTGACCGCCCCATGTTGTTAGAGCAGCTCAAGCAACACATATTGACTTTATGCCAACAGTCAGAAGAAAACAAGTCTAAAGAAATTGTACAAACTTCCATTGAATCACTGTGCAAGTTGTCCCAGTGCAAGATATGTATACCAATACTGTGTGTGTGTCTTCCACAGGATCAACCCATGTTCCCTTTGTACTTTGTGTGCAAAATCAGCATTTAACTGCAAATATCACAGCTTTGAAATATCCAAATGAAGATAAAATGCTAAAGCATCCTAAAACAGAGAAAAACAAGAAGGTTCATAAAAACAATACAAAATAGAGATCTTACAAATGAATATATTTGAGGACACATTTTCTAAGTACAATGAAAGATGAATTATGCAATTGAACACACTAGTCAATGTGTCAAAACTTTGAAAAACAAAAATCTTTGCCCTGGATGTCACTTTACTTGTCCTTTCAAATTAACGTCCAGCACAGAGTTTTATTCCCATTACATTAAAAGCTGGTTTAACATTTCATAAAATAAAATGCAATGATATATTACACTCATGTGAAGAAGTGGTCAATGAGATCTTGGAGTATGTCAATACCTTCTTTTTCACCACTGTCATCTTCATTTGTCATTTCAACATCCTCACCCGGTGGCTCTTCATGGTGTTCTTCATCTGCAGTGTATGGGATGTTCAATTGCAGGGCAATGTTATGTACATGCAGCATGCAGCATGCAATGGTGATTTTGCACACCTTATCGGGTAAGTAGATAAGGGCTCCAATGGGCTTGTCCAGACATCAAAATCTGGCCTTTAGGTTCCCAAAAGCCTGCTCCACTGGCCTCCATGCTCTTCCATGTGCCTCCCTGGAGCGGACTTCCGCTGGTGTTGTTGAACTCCTCAGTGGTGCTAACAACCATGGGCAGTTAGGATAAGCTGAGTCTCCTATATTGGATGGGAAAAAAAAGCAAAAATTGTAACACAATTTTAGATCATTACACTTTCTAATACCAGACAATATAACAAGCCAGGCCCTCTCAGGTCCAAGTTGTGACTTCTGCAGGGGTATGCTGCTGTTCCGTAGTACAAAGAAATCATGGGAGGATCCGGAAAATGTGCACACATGCTTGTGATGTACAAATCTGATAAAGTTCTTTTGATTGCTGTACACTTGTACTGTTAGTCTAGCATGGCAGAAGTTAACCACCTAGGGCCATATGTAGGTGGCCAAATACCGGTCGGTAACACCGAAAATGGCCCTTTTTCGGTGTTACCGACCGGTATTTAGCCATGTGAGATGTACGTAATACCGAATGCAATCGTTAATAAGGAATCGGTAAAAAAGTACCCGATTCCTTATTTACCGAATCGGAAATACCGAAACAATGAATACCGAATCGGAATTAACAAATCTGTAAAACCCCCAACAATGTGATGTAGCAAACCTCGTTATCACCGAATATGACCAGAATCGGTAATAACGATTCGGTATTTACCACGTTTCAAGAGCATGTGGTAATGAGGTGCAGTGCATAAAAACAGGCCCAAAATTCATCTGTGTGAACACAATGGCTGCCCTCTACGTCATTGCAAGGCGGTTACGCTTGAGAGCAGCAGGAGTTAGGATCTGGAGATGTGAAGAGCGGTTGTACAGAGTACGCATCACATTGTTCCAATTGACAGAACCAGAAATCCATGAACGATACAGACTGCACCCAGGCACCATCCTGGACCTAATACGTGACCTAAGACCCTATCTGGAGCATCAGACACCAAGGGCCCACGCTATCCCAACCCATGTCCAGGTACTCTGCTGCCTGCACCTCCTCGCATCAGGAAGTTTCCAGGGTGTGATAGCTGCAGTGGGTGGAGTGTTACAGAGCTGTCTATCCCGTTTCTTCCAGACCTTCCTGGATGCCATGATGGACAAAATGGAACATTACATTTCCTTCCCCAGTACACAGGTGGAGCTGCAGAGAACCAAGCTTGAGTTCTACCAACTTGCACAGTTACCACACATAATTGGCTGCATCAATGGGACACATATACCCATCTGCCCACCTGCAGCAAGTGAATACATATACAGAAACCGCAAATCCACCCACTCCATCAATGTGCAGGTGATTTGTAATGCCAAATACATCATAACTGACATCGTGGCCAAATTCCCCGGGAGTAGCCACGACGCCTACATCTTCCGTAACAGTGGCATCCCCCGGACGCCCGCAACAACCGCGTCTGCCCGACCCGCCAAGTAGAGGAAAAGGCAGAGTTTCTCTCAGAGGAGCTGCAAAGAACAGGACGGCGGGTCCCTCTGTGGTGGAGCTGATGCAGCGAGTAAGGGAGCCGGCTGCTAATGGAATTACTGACGCTGGGATCAAAGTCGGGGAAGACAGTGAAAATAGTGCAGGTAGAGGGAGTGGAGACAAGGAGGTGAGTCCGGTAATCACTGGGGCAGTGTCTCAAGTGGCTCAAGTGGTTCAGGATGGAGTAAGCCAGACAGGCTTGGGTCTGATTTCTGCTGCTGGGGAAAATAAGGGGTGTGTTGCATTGCTTGAACCAAGTGCTGCAACTGATTTAGCTCGAATAATGTACCCACAGTTACCCCCGCTGAGGACTCTGGCAACAAAGACAGTAAGGGGAGCAGGGACAAGGGAGATGGGACATTTTTCAAGCAAATGCTCTGCTCAATTAGGCCCTCAGAAGTGCAAGATACTGAGAACCAGACTGGCAGGCAGTATATAACTGCTGTGATAGAAAACAACAATTCTATGGGAGATAAAAATAGGCTGGAAGCTGAGAAGGAGCCTAGCGGCTGCTTTTTCTCTGTGTCAGAGGGGGCAGAGTGGTCGGATGACATTTTGAGCACCTCGCAGGGAGGTAGCAGTCTGGACTCAGACCCAGAGGATAGTGAGGAGGATCACCTCTTAACAACCAAAAAGTCTTCAGGCCAAAACGGTATAAAAAATAGAGGAAGAAAAGATTTCTCATGGGATTATTCGTCAGCTACCCCATTCTCAGGGACATCTGTAAAAAAAACTCTGGTGCTAATGAATGATACTCCCCCTACGCTAGAGATTATACACCAGGCTATCCTTGCTCACAGAGAGGACACCTGTCAAGATAGCCGGAAAACTCAGGCAGGGATGAGGAAAATGCAGGGGGTAGTGAGGAAGTTATCTAAAGCATTTTCCAATATGGGAGAAAGGGTGGCAAATTTGGAAGAAAGAGTGATGGCCACAGAAGCCGATGTGGCTAATGCTGTAACTCTGGTGGAGGCCCATGATGCCCAGATCAAAGATATACAATGGAAGTTAGAAGAGTCGGAAAACAGACAAAGAAGGGATAATCTAAGAGTTCTGGGGGTTCAAGAGGGCCTTCAAGGGTCCGACACTAGGAGCTACATAGTCAACCTTTTTACGGCAGCTTTCCCGGAACTCTCCAAGTGGAACTGGGCATCTGAGATCCAAAGAGCGCATCATCTCCCCTTCAAACTGCGAGCACCGACGAAGGAGGGTGATAGACCTCCAGCTATATTGGTTTTCTTCAGAAACTTCCTCTTGCTGCCGTCTATTTCGGATAAAGCTAGGCCAGATGCTAGATCAAGCGGGGGTGTTTAATTTTTTGTAAGGCCCAACTTCTGCCATATAACGGTAGAAAGACGTTGGAAGTTAAGGCAGCTGCTGAAACCTTTTCAGGACTAAAAGATCCAGGCGTATCTGGTTAATCCGGCGCAACTAAAGATCATTAACCAGGGAACCACACGTTATTTCTCTTCTGAGATAAAGGCAAAGATGTACTTGGATTCCCTGGACAAATAATCTGTTCGATTCATGACATTTTTGGGGGGGATGAGGCGAAGGGGGTGGCTTCGTTGATCATTGGTTGTTATGAAGGAAAGCGGGGGAGGGGCTTTGGGTTAGGAAGTGGGGACAGGACGCTTTTCGCTCTCCAGAAGATGGGTTTGCTTTGGGAAATTGTTTCTTTCTTCTAGGTCTAAGGGTTTATTGCACTTAAGGTTTGGTTGTGTTTATAGGATCCGCTGCTTTCTAGTACTGCGCACATCACATGCACAGACCAAGGTCTGAGCGCCCTGATGGGTGGTAGGCAGATCTAAACTGGTGGTGGGTGGGGGGAGGGGCTCACAAAGTAAGGGAGGGCGGAAGGAGAGGGGGGTGGTGGTGGTCACTTCACGGGGTGGGGTGGGATAAATGGGGGGGAAAATTAGATTGTATCTGGTGCATTGTCGTTTTTGGTCTGATTTATGTATTGCTTGTAATTATCTGGTCTATATTCAGGGATTGGTCAGGAGTTCTATGCCAAAACAATGATGAGGAAACTTAAGATATGTTCGTTAAGTATAGGGGGGTTGAATGACTGGAAAAAAGGCATAAATTAGGGCATTTTGTGAGTTCAAATCACTTGGATATGATATGTGTACAGGAAACTTACCTGCCCTGGACTAAAAAACATATGTTAAATATTAAGGGCTTTGAGTTACTGGTGTGCTCTACACACACGTCCACTGTTAGAGGGGTGGCAATTCTGTCCAAAACTAGCTTGGGTGGCTCTAAGCACTCTCTGGCAGATACTCTGGGTAGGTGGGCAATTGTGGAACTGGAGGTAGGTATAACATTGTGTTTAATTTATAGCTCCAACCAGGATAAACCTGATGTATTTGATAAACTGGAGGTAGAGTTACTGAACTGGCCATGTCCCCTCATAGTTTGCGGGATTTTAATATATCTGCAGATTTTACAGGTGGTAATAATAAACCGATTTACGCTTTCCGGAAACCCAAGGTTTTTAGACCCTTGACCGCTTTAATCAGTTCACATAGTTTGTTGGATATGTGGGGGTATAAGGAACCCCTCAATCAAGGCTTTACCTATTTTTCCTGATCCTTCTAGAAATACAACAAATTGGATTATTTCCTTGTATCATCTTCAGAGGTGGGAAGAGTTGGAATCACTAAATTGCCAAAGGTAATTTCCGACCACAGTCCATTAATTCTAGCCGTTGAAAGTGATAAGGTTATTAATCCTCACTATAGATGGACTTTTGAGAGGAGACTGCTAGTTGATCCTAAATTTGTGGAACACATGAAGAGCTGAGCACAAAGTTATTTGGACATAAATAGGTATAGCGCCTCCTGAAATTGTGTGTGGGATTCTTTTAAGGCGGCATTAAGAGGGGAGACAATTAGCTTCTCTGCTAGCCAGAGAAAAGAAGCTCGAAAGGAGCACGAGAAACTGGTGGTTCAGTTAGTACAGGCAGAGGAGCAACATATGAGGGACATTTCAGGTGGGAAAGAGGCTAATGATAGCTTGCATGAGATACTGGCTCTCAAGGCGGACGTTTATAAGTCTGTAGCTTAGAGAAGTGCTGATGATTATCAGATACATAGGGGAAGGATGTATGAGATGGGAGAACAGGCGGCTAAGCTCCTAGCATTAAGGATTAGACATGGTTTTAGTAGAATTACGATAGTGAAAATTCATGAGGGCAATCAGGAGTATACGGAGCCAGAAGATATTAGAAAGGTTTTCAAGAACTTCTACCAAAAGTTATATTGAGAAGAGGACAGGGCAGAGTTTGCCAGTTTAGCATTCGGAGATTTTGGTCATATTTTGGCTGCCCAGGAAAAAGTTGCATTAGACAATGATTTGCAACTGAATGAAGTGGTAGATGATCTGCAGGATTTAGTGGCAGGCAAGGCCACAGGGCCAGATAATATTCCACTTGAAGTATATAAATGCCCACAGGCAGTGATAGCACCCTTATTGCTGGATTTATTTAGTGGCATAATCTGCTCAGGTGAAGTTCCAGACTCCTGGAAAGAGACAAATATTGTTGTTTTCCACAAGAAGGGCAAACCTAAGGAAGATTCCTGGTCCTACCGTCCAAAATCCCTCATAAATGCGGACACTAAAATCTTTGCGAAGGTTTTGGCTAATAGGCTGGGAAGGGTCATTGGTGGTTTGGTTTCTCTGTGGCAGCATGGGTTTATCCCTGGTCGAGGAACAATAGACCATAGAAGATGGGCCATCATGTTGTTTGATGTGCAAGCTGTCACGAAGGGCCGGATCGCCATGATCCTTCTGGACGCTGAAAAGCCTCTGATCGCATCACATGGAAGTATTTATGGGGGATATTGGAACGGAGGGGCTTTGGCCCTAAAATAATAAAGGCTATTAAAGCTATGTATGCTGATCCCATTGTCAGAATTTAGTTAATGGGTGGTGGGTCGGATGAAATATATAACTCCCGGGAGACACGTCAAGGGTGCCCCTGCTCACCAATTTAATTCGCCCTTTATATCGATCCTTTAGTACGAAAGATATTAGGGCACGAGGGCATTAAACCAGTGGTGTGCAACGGATTCGAAACTAAGCTGTTGGCATATGCTGATGATCTGGCAAATATGACTACTGAACCGGATACTGCCATGTCTGCCCTAATAGAAATAACTTCGGACTTTGGTCGGTGCTCTGGGTATCTTCTTAATGAGTAGAAGACCCAGATAATCTGCTCAAACAATATTATAAAGCTGGACGGAAGATATACTGACTCAGCAGTTTACCTTGGGGTCAGGATCAGCCCTGTAATGGAGTCTATAATTAAAGAAAATGTTGGGCCACTGGTTAACTCAATGTCAACTGAGTTAAAAAGGATAGACTCCATACACTTGTCTATAACAGGGAGAGCCAACGTGTTGAAAATGACCATGCTTCCGAAAGTATTATATATTTTTCGTTCGATCCTGCTTATGGTGGGGGAGCGTGTTAAAATCTATTGAATCAATGTTTATAAACTTCATATGGCAGTATGGGAAAGCAAGACGATCTTTGAAATTCCTGTCTTTACCGCAAGAGAGAGGACTAGCAGTTTTGAATATTCGACAGCTTATTTTGGAATGTCTATCCCCCATCTATCTTTGAACTATTACAAGGGAGGGAAGCCGTGGGGCTCCTATTGCGTAAAACTGATAGACGATATTATAACAAAAAAGGTATAAAGTATTGGGTAGTGTGTGGAGGGTTTAGAAGGTGGTTCAGAAATCATTGGAATACCGAAGTATAACTATTACACACCACTCTGGAACTCAAATCTCTTTCCCTATCTGAGTACCGATAGGCTGTGGATATCTTGGAAGTCTCAAGGAATTAGAAGAATAGGGGATCTTTGGGAGGGGTCTACCCGATTGAGCTTCGAAGATGTGCAGCGGAAATTTGTAATTGCATTGAATCAAGTCTTTAAGTTTGTACAAATTTCTCAAACCCTAGCAATTATTAGGCCTCGGATTATTCCGGGAGGTAAATTTAGTATTTGGGGTATGTTTTGGCTGGGGGTACGAAGATTAGTATGATTTATAAGGCTTTGATCTCCACAATTCAAGATGATATGGATAAGGTTGAGGCCTCTTGGATGATGAAACTAGGGGATCCAGATGTGGATCTGGATAAAGCTCTGCAGCTGGCAGGTAATTTGTTTCGCTCCACGAATCTTAGAGCGCAACAATATAAAACATTACATAATTTATATTTTACCCCAGCCAAGCTTTTCGAATGGGGAAAAAGGGATGAGGATAAGTGTCCAAGGTGGTCCCATGGGCCTGCAAATTTAGGGGCGTATGTTTTATAATTGTAGTATGTTAAATAACATCTGTGCTGAGATTGAAAAATTCTGGGAGGGGCTGCTTTGTGCTAAAATCGTCCTATCCCCTGTCCTGATGATATTGGGAACAGATTCCAATTTGAGGTTGAAAAAGGAGGAGGAACCTTTTGTACTTATTTGCATTGCTGTTCTAAGACTATTGCTGGCCGCTGGCTGGAAGGATTCTACGGCGCCCTCTTTTCAGATGTGGTTGTCAAGAGTGCCCTTCATCAGTTGTCACTGTAAATAAATGATAGAATAACCAATTAGTACTTTTTACCAACATAGTTCTATTCTTTTCATAAGTCAATGTGCAATACATCACTTTAAACATCCTTATGAACCCTCTCCCACAATTACATTACGAACAACTTCATGGGTTTGTAAATCTCATCTCACCATTTTTTTAAATATATCGCTAACTTGAGTGATCCCTGTCCAAAATTATTTCCTTCTTTAATCTCCACTGCATTACTAACAAATCTCTTCACGCATTATCCTACTTCCTGCCCATTAGCACAACGTTCCGACAATTGATTCAAGTCTACTTTGGCTTCCATTAATTTCTCTTTAAGCTGTGAATTTTAACGTTACACGGGCTTTATCTGCCTATATGCTCAATTTAAACTCGTCAACTGCGTGTACTTATTTCAACGTTACGAACTTCATTACTAAGTGCATACCTGTCAAAAGTCATTCCGACCACTTATCCTCTTCCCCATGCCGAAGAAGTCTATTATACCTCCCATGACTTCTCTCACTCTTAAATACCCATCAATTAGCTTTTCCCGCCATCGCGACGTTTAGTGGATTACTCATTGGGTTAAACACACTACAACTACCATAATGTATTTCAAACGTAACAACGCTTCAAACGGACAATCTTGATATGTTTGTGTTGTGTAAAAGTGGTTATCGTCATATTCCTGTAAAAAATTAACACCAACAATTATAACGAACCAGAATCTTAAATTGACCATGTGGGCACATACTTCTATCATGAAATTCAACAGTGCGTAGTATCCACAGTTCAAATGGGTGTGCTCCCGTAGGTCTGGGCAAACTTGTAGATAATACATTAATAATGACAGGATGCACTTCTGGTTTTAGTGCTGACTATCCAATGGTATTGTTTTTTTAGCGTGCAGCTTGGTGAAGTGCCTTGCCCAAATGACACCAGGGTTAACGTAAACGTATTGAAATGGGGCTCCTTCCTCGCAGGCTGAACTCAAAGAATTAGACTCCCGCCCTTCCTCTCTGAACCCACTGAGGTCAGATGCGGAGTACCCCAAGGATCCTCCCCAAGCCCCACGCTCTTCAACATCTACATGGCCCGGTCACAACCATCGTCAGAAAACACGGACTAAGCATAGTCTCCTATGCAGACAACACCCAGCTCATCCTCTCCCTCACCAAGGAATCAACATCACCAAGCACAACTTCCAGGAAGGAATTAAGGGAGTTCCAACCTGGATGAGCAACAGCTGTCTGAAGCTCAACACGGAGAAAACTGAAGTCCTCATGCCCAGATCCACCCCCTCATGGAACAACACCTGGTGGCCCCCCACCCTGGGCATCCCCCCACACCCATGGACCACATCCGCAACCTCTGCATCATACTCGACTCCACCCACACCATGAACAGACAGATCAACGCCATATCCTCCACTTGCTTCAACACCCCCTGCATACTTCACAAGACCTTGAAATTGATCCCCCCGAATCCAGGAAGACCGTCACTCATGCACTCATCACCAGCAGACTGGACTATGGGAACACCCTCTATGCCGGAATCAACAAATCTCTACTCCACAAACTCCAGACCATCCAGAGCGCTGCAGCCAGACTCGTCCTCAGAATCCCACAACTAGACCACATCACCCAGCACCCATGAGACCTCCACTGGCTACCCATCAAAAAAGACCATTGGGCTGCTCACACACATCTACAAAGCCCTCCACAACACCAGACCCCAATACCTCATCAAAAGAATCTCCTTCTATGCCCCCAGTAAAAAAACCTCCGCTCCGCTGACTTAGCCTTGGCCCAAATCCCCCGCATCCAAAGAGCCAGAACAGGAGGCAGATCCTTCTCCTACATCGTGACCAAGACCTGTATCAAACTCCCCCTCAGCATCAGGTGAAGTCCCACACTACAAGCATTCAGGAAGAGCCTCAAGACCTGGCTTTTCGGATGACAGGAGCGGCCCGAACCCCCCCCCCGCCCCCGTGCCTTGAGACCCTCATGGGTGAGTATTGCGCTCTTCAAATCCCAGGTTGATTGATTGATTGAACTGCTCTGTGCCAAGCTACCAGAGGGTGGGCACAGGTTAATTCAGGGGTTACCTGCTTCTTTGGATTAGGATTGTGTTTGCTGCTTGACTAGGGCTCTTACCCCTGTCAACCTACAACCCAATTTCTAACACACACCAAACGTGAAGGCCATGCCCTTGGACTCCGTAGGTGGGGCCATTATGAAAAAAGAAACAGTTGGGTGAACTCAGCCACATGGTGTCTGTGACGTTCATGAAAGATCATTCAATAAATGAAATGCTGACTAACCCACCCTCATAGAAACATGAAAAGCCTGCAAAGGGAGGACCACAGACACAAACCCAAATACCCTAACCCCAGACGTTGTGGCTATTGATCCCCCCATCATGAAACAGTTCATGGAGAACTTGTTATGAGGCCTTTCTAGAGGATTTCTCCAACTTGAAGACTGAAATGAGGCAAGAAATCCAGGTGCTCAGGGGACATGTTAGTTTGTTTGGAGAGATAATATTCATACTAGTAGAATTTATTGTCAATAGGTCTATGGAGCAGGAATTCCTTAGGCAAACACTCATGATTCTTCATGACCAAAATGCAACCCTGCAGGAGAAAATGGATGGTTTAGAAAATCGATCCAGACACAATAACATCAGAAACTGTGGATGTTCCACATGGTGCAGATTGAAAGGACATTGAGATGTAGGCACTATTCTGAGCTTCCTGAAGGGCGACAATGCCCAGCACACATAATTGTACAGAATGCACCTGCCTCACCTGATATCCTGACATTAGTTTATCAGTTCCAGCTCAAAGAAATGATCATGAAGGCAATGATACAGAAAAGGGAATGTAACTTTCAGAGACACACAGTACAAATATACCATGATCTGATGATGGTGTCCTTGCAAACCCAGCTAGGCCAGATGCGCTAATTGAAAGAAATGAAAGAAATCCTGAATTTTGAAGAGGGTAATCAAGAGGCATCAGTGGAACTGACAGGTAAGGAAATTGGCAAGACCATGATAAGATAGATGGAACATGGTCCATAGGATGAATTGAAAAACAAGGCTGAATAATGACGGTTTCTGCAAAGAAAATAATGAGGTAATTGTCCAGTTTCAGGGACCTGCTGACCAGATAGAGGAAAAACAGGATCAGTCCACAGAAGCTGTAGATAAAGTTGACAGTGGATAAACTGCCTGTGTGGCTATATATGTATGATGACAGTCACTGAATCCTAGTAAGGAATTGCAAAAGTAAAATGGGCCAGTGTTGTTAGTAGATTACTATCTGGCACAACAGATTCCAGGGGAGGGGAGGGAATATGGGTTATCATGCCACTTTTGGTTGCTGATTAGTTTGGTGTCTTTATAGTTCAGGGTTCAGGTAGGGAGCTCAGAGAAGGGCGTTTCAGTCCCAGAAGGCTCAGGTAACAAAGTAGAGATCTTGTTCTGCCATCATTTAGCACAACTTAAATTCATTATTGATAGGGAATTGTTGGAATTCTGAAACACACTTGTGCTTTATGGATCAAATAGTTGCAGGCATTAATGTTTGGAAAATAAATTGTCTTTAGAGACAACACAGGGCCTGGCGCTTATACTCATCACTGGTGACAAGGGTAACATTAGCAGTATGGGATGCAGTAGAAATCCAGATGAGGCTAACTACGCTGCCCTCACAATTCCCTCCCAAATTAGTTAACCTCAATTTCACTCAAGTAATAGAAAAGTGGTTATTTATCATCTGGAATGACGAGGGGTGCAGGAAAGTAGTGACCCGTATAGTGAATCTGTTGTTTGATTGCCATAGCACATATTTTGTCTATCAAAGAGAGAAAAACACCATTATTACCAGGTCTGACATCGGTGTCTACCTACTTCTGTAAGATCACAGGCCAGCTGAGTCCTGACTCCTTTGAAAAGTAGCTCATTACCAAGAATGAGATAGTAAACTGGTCTCTGATATACATAAATTCCTTACATGTGAAAAGGGGAGGAGAGAACAAAGGGTCAAAAGAGATGGAAGGCAGAACTGGAAAGATCTTTCGGATAAGGAAAGGGAAGAGATAGGCCATAGAATGCATCTGATGTTTAGAAGAATGATGGTGAGGGAGGAGACATCAAAAACAATGTCATTCCGGTATTAAAAACCAGCAAGACTGCACAAATGGGAGTACTGTAGAAGTGGCACCAGCTGTGTGTGGGGGGGGGGGGGGGGGGGGAGGCATGTGGCAATGTTGGTAACCTAACACACCAACTATGGAAGTGTCCAAAACCACACATTTGTTTGTCTAGTGTGTCTGATGTGATTGAAACTAGGTTCAAGACCAACCTCCCTACATTTGCAGCCTACACATAACCAACCCTTCCTCCTGCCCTCTACGTAAAGTCATGTCACTAGCAATGCTTGTATTGAGGCACTCCATAATCAATCTATCGGGTAGGGATTGATCGACCACCAGACCATGGGGACTGGATTTACAGCCTGTGAGACTTGGAGAGAAATCTCCTTAGCATTAATCCAGAGGAATGATAAATTTGACAGACAATGGGTCCCCTTTTTACCATACTTAGCGTCAATACTTAGGGAATTTACAGGCCCTCTCTACCTCAAAGGACTGATGATGTTACCAACTGTCCATCAGATGTGGAATTGACATGATTTAAACACAAAGCTACACTGTGAATTCAGAATTATCTCTCTCAGTTGGGCCACTAAATCCCAATTAGGCTTCTTTGGGAGGAATTAATACAGAGATTTAGGTTATAAAAAAAGAAAACTGTCCTCTAGAAACACTTCACTGACCCATTGCACAGCAAAGAGGATGTTCCTTGTTAGACCTGGCAAACTTGGTGTGGTTTCCTGTGACTTTTTGCCTTCTGATCTCCTGTTCTGCTGACTTAATTTTGGCTGGCTTTGGGATTCTGGGCACTTTACCACTGCTAACCAGTGTTAAATGGCATATGCTCTGTACTCTAAACATGGTAATGGTAATGTTCATTGGCTCTTGCCTATGTTCGCACTCTGCCCTTGTCTACAAATATTCTGCAAAGGGGTGATGAAGTTTATGTCCATAAGTTTGGGATACCCAGTAGAGTTACCTACTAAAGAGAGAATGATGGGTGTTAAATATGATCATAAGGGAGGCATTCAGAGACTAATAATTATTATGATGGTATCTGTTCGGCTTTGTATCACTAGGGCATGGGTCTCGGTGAACTCACCTAAGGTTACGGAATGGTGTACCCTTATACATCAGATATATGAATCAGAGCTTTCTCTGGCCATAGCAAGGGGCCTCTCTTTGCTGCTAAAGTTTGGGAAGATTTGGAATATTTTTTGTTGGGATTGTATCAATGTCAATCATGTGTAATCATTTATGGAAATGTTTTATGAATCACCAAATGTATTCTGGAAAAAAAGAGTCTCTGGTACTTTTGATATCGTTTAGGATAATCTTGGCTATTTAACTAACTAAATGCATTTTGGTAGTATTCCTCTGTCCCTCTTTTCCCCCCTTCTGATGTTCACTTTGTATGAATTGTTTATATGCATCTGTAATATACCACGACCTGGGAAAATATTTTCACAGGTAATGTTCATTGGCGTATCCACAATTGGCATTTTTTATTTACTTATGAGTCCCTAGTCAAGTGTAATATGTGTGCCAAGGGCTGGAAAATTAAATACTACTAGTGGGCCTGCAGCACTGATTGTGCCACCCACTCAGTAGCCCTTTAAACATGGCTCAGGCCTGCCATTGCCTGTGTGTGCAGTTTTAAGCTGCCATTTCAACCTGGCAAGTTAACCTGCTTGCCAGGCCCAAATCATTTTTTAATGACACGTAAGTCACCTCTAAGGTAGGCCTGAGGCAGCCCCATGGGCAGGGTGCAGTGTATGTAAAGGACATCCGCTTTTGTGTTTTACATGTCCTGATAAAGGAATAAATTCTTTTTTCACTATTGCAAGGCCTATCTCTCCCATAGGTTAACTTTAGGAGTGCCTTAAACACCTTTTAAGTGCAATTTCCTTGTGGGAGCAGATGCAAATTTTGAGTCTGGTCAGGTGTCTCTCCACTCACATTTTAAAATCACAACCTATGGTAAAGTCAGATTTTAAATTGGAAGTCTGAAAAGGCCACATTTAGAAAGTTAATGTTGACATTTATGTGTTTTTATATTTCATTATGGATTGTTATAGTTCTGTGAGTTCACGGTGTTTGATGACTGAGTTAGTGCAATATGAGATTTTTAGGCAGGAGTTTTTTTCACAAGCAAGCAAATTAAAATAGGTCACAGGGCTTGATTGGGGAAACGTGTGCAAGCAGGCTTTAAACAAAACTATGGCAGGAGAGAGAGAAGTCGATCATTTTCTGAATTTGAAGGAAGACATGCACATGTTAAACTGCTGGTTGCAGCATTTTAAGGTAAATGAGCACTGTTAGTTTTCTGTGGTTGCTATTAATAACAAGGGGTTGTTAGAGCATTTTTATTTCTCACTTTTTGTGTTAGTATGAGAATTTTTAAGGGTTGTGAGCAAGGGGGAGGTTTATGAGGGATGTTAGTGAGAGGGGGTTATGGGTAAAATTCATTGTTCACAATTATTCAGCGTGCTTTGCTCTGGAACAGCCGTTTTTGTAGTTCTTTCTGATTTATTACAGTACCCCTGACAAAGAACTTACAAAGTTTGAAATGCATTGGGTTTTTTCACTGTACCGGCTAGAGGGATGGTTGGCAAAACGTGTCTATGTTCAAGCTTGGATGGGCAGCATACGACATTTGAAAATGTGGAATAAAGCATTCTAGTTCAACCCAGCTGTCTCCGTAGTGATTCTATAAGCATGGAAAACATGGATTACTGAACACTTATAAAATGGGATTACTATGGATTACTTTGGTTAATGTTGGAAAAAATTGTTTACTTTTGGAGGATAGTTTTTCTCATCGCAGCAGTGCAGCAGTTGGTGGCGCAAATGTCGCATCTTTTTTTCAGTAACCTTTAGAAAGTCAACATTTTCTTAATTTGGCCATTATCTGCCTCTGCCTGTCTCTGACTAAACGTCTGGGTTGGGTGACAGCTAGCCTTTGTGCATTTCCTATAAAAAATCACACAGAGGGAGGTGGGGGGTGAAATTTCCATCCTGATGGTCTATCACCAGGCTGATCGGCCTTCCTGACGTAGATTGGAAGGGAGGAGCTGACACTTGCACCTCAATAGGGCTGTATCTGTCCACACACGAAGAGCTGCATATGTTATGTTATGTTAAGAGGATTTATAAAACGCATGTTTACCCAAGGGTCCCTTGGTGCTGACTGAACCTAAGCATACTGAAAATGGGGCATTTAGCTTATTTAAAAGCCATGTTTTAATCTCTTTTCTAAAAATGAGCAGTTTGCGGACCAGAAGCCAATGTAGCTTTCGGAGCCCAGGGGCAATGGAATGGAATTTGGGGAGATTCAGAATCATTCTGGCTGGGTAAACATTGTTTACCCCGAAACCGGAACACTGCATGCCATTACAATGCGCTCGTCGACCGCATTTTTACAGCGCATGCCATTACTCCGCAAGTTGGAAAAACAACTTGCTCTAGGGGTCAGAAGGTGTTGGATTTAAAATATAACACCTTCCCTACTGATGCACAGGCTGGAGTTGAAACAGTAAATTATACTAATCCAACATCGAGCGCCCCCTCTAGAGCAAGTTGTTGTTCCGGCTTGTGGGGTAATGGCATGCGTTTTTACAAGGTGCCGTTGTAATGACAGTATTGTAATGGCATGCGGAAAAAAAGCATGCGGAAAAACAAGGCATATTCTTGTAGCTGCGGTATTCTGCGCTAACTGACGTTTACTGGCATGCTTTTCTTGCAGATTCATATAGAGACTATTAAAATAGTCAAGTTTTGAGAGGACTAGTGCAGTATTCAAGTTTTTCCTTGAATTGTTAGGGATATAAGGTAAGATTTTCTAATCATTCTGCGGGTATGATAGGATATGGATACCTCTGATGAAACTTGGGCTCCAAGATTGAGTTTGTCATCGATGATATCCCCCACATTTTTGGCTTTGTAGACAGGGATTGGCGGTGAGCTCAGAAAATCTGCCCACCAGGTTGGGGACCAGGAAGGAGAGAGGTTTCCAAATAAAATCACCTCTGTTTCCCCTAAGTTGGGTTTCAAACAGCACCTGCTCATCCAGAGGCTGACTGCTTTGATACAATCTTGCCATTTTTGAGGTCCAGGCGGATCACTGTTGAAGGCTGTGACTACCAATTGGGTGTCATTGGCTTAGGAGGTGAGCTCCAGATTAAAGCTTTTGATAAATTGAGCCAGATTTGATACATATACATTAAAGCGAGTTGGGCTCAGCGAGGATCCCAGTGGGACCCCTCATGGCAGAGAGAAGGGTGATGACTCAAATTTGCTGAAAGGTAGCGTTTGTCTCCTATCAGAAAGAAAGGAGGTGAGCAAGGAAAGGGCCTCATCCTTGATCCCTACCTCTGCTTGACAATGAATCAAAGTCTTGTGGTCCACTGTATCGAGCACGGCCGATAGGTGAAGGAGAATAAGGCCCATGAACCCCCCTCTGTCAATGCCATCCTTACATCTTCGGTTGCTTTGACTCGAGCGGTTTCTGTACTGTGTCCTGGTCAGAACCCGAATTGTGTAGAGTCATGGATTTGATTATCCTGGATAAATTTAGATAGTTCTATGCTCATGATGTTTTCAACAAGTTTAGAGGGGAGGGGGAAACCTGATATCGGACAATAGTTATTGGGTTGGTACAGCTGAAATGTGTTTTTTTTATAAGAGGAAGGGTGGAGGCTTGTTTCCAAAATGAAGGGAACACAACTGTTGAAAACATTAAATTAAAGATATCAGGCAAATTTGTGGCAATTAACTCTGGTGCTAGTTTGAATATCTTGGGAACGGGGGGCAGGGGTCATAAGGGGATCCTGATTTGGCTGCCATAAGAAGAGCTGCCATTTGATCTGAGGAGGTGGCCGTGAATTCAGAAAAAGGATGATAGTCATGCATTAACTGAGATGTCAGCTCCCTAACAGGTATGTCACTAGAATTATCAAATGTATTAAACATATGATTAACATTCTCTTAAAAGGGAGGGCTAGGGTGTCGATGAACCGTTGACTATGATTAGTGTCATTATTCTTAGGGGTTGATATAAGTTTAGTGACCACCTGTGTGTCTGTATCCAGGGCAAGGAAGGCAGGGACCTTGTGATCTTCAAAGGCCTCTTTGATGTCTCCCCCACTCCAAAGGCACATTTGGGTATGAATACTGGACCCCTGACACTTCTGAAATCAGAACTCTACTGGAACCAAGGACATTCTGCCTAGAAGAAGATCTGCGGAGATGTAGGAGGGACTGCAACTTTGCTACTTGTTCTGCGGTGTTGGACTGCTGCCTGCTGCTTCTTGCCTGGGAGTGAGAAGGACTGGACCTGCTCTCTACATCCTCGAACCCAAGATTCTCCAAGGGCTTGCTGGCTTCCCTCCTGTTTTCGTAAGTCTGGGACACAAAAGACTTCTTGCAACTCTGCTGGTGCTGCTGGACTCTGCAATCTGTGAGTCCTTTCCTTGCCTGAGGTGCCCCATCCAGTCCTGGGCCTCAGAAGTGGGTTCTACAGCTGTTTTCTGCAACAATTGACACAAAGGTCCCTCTGTGGCAATCAAAACTAATGTATTGCCCTCCGGCACCAACACAGTGCCGATTCGACAACGACTTGGGTCCTGTCTGAGAGGTTCGAAGACAACGCACTGCTGAGCCTTTCACACCAACTGCAAGGCTTGCCATCAATGCAGCACCGATCCTTCAACTCTGACTGCAAGGCTCAACTCCAAAGCATTGACCCAACTGTGTAGATCGGAACAGACGCAGTGAAGTCTTCAACACCAAAGCTTGTTCTGTACAAGGTACTTTTTCAGTGGGCCCTGCGTGGGTTCTGTAGCCTGCGTGCCCTCCATAGTAATCAGCCTGAACATTGGATTTGCTCTGGACTCTCGCGACCTCAAGTTACCTTTTGACCACTAGTGACTTATACGCATTGTTTTCACAATTGATCTTTAAACAAAAATCATATCTCAGATTCTACGTATTATAATTTTTATTGTTTTGCTCTTGTTTTACTCAGATAAATATTCTCTATTTTTCTAAACTGTTATGGAGTTGTTTTGCTGTTTCATTGTTACTGTAATTAAAGTATGGACAAGTACTTTACACATTGTCTCTTAAGTTAAGTCTGACTGCTCTGTGCCAAGTTACCATAGGGTGAGCACAGCTTAATTTAGGTAGTGTATATGACTTACCCTGATTAAAGTGGTGGTCCTTACTTGGACAGGATGCCTACATTTGCAAAATAGAGACCCCAATTCCTAACTTTCCTAGTCTTAGGAAAGTGCTACAAACTATCATAAGTAGGGTACCCTAGGAGGATTGGATGGCTATTTCTTGGTGTCAAGAGAGGCACCACCCTACAGAGTCCATCTTGATTTCTCTGCAAAAGGTTTCACTCTTTACTTTAGAAATCAATAACCAACAGAAGGATGCCACAGAAAACCCAAGATATCTTGGCAACATTCTGTAGGGTTTATAAAGGTAAGCCTCCCTAAGATCCAGTCAAAGGTATCCCACTGTAAACCAGTAAACGTATGGGGTAAGACCCGTCACAAAACTCTTCATTGAATTTGAAAGTCCCAGTCAAGATGCTCACTTTGCCATGTGGTCCCCACAAACAGGATATGTAATGAAACGCTGTGCACATTCAGCAGAAATTTATATTGTTACCTATAGTGAGCTGGAGCGCAGATACCTAAGTATTTACTTAGTTAAGACGTATGGCTCTTCCCTTGGAACACATAGGACCTTCACATCACCAATGCATTTCATGTTCAACTATTTACACTCGTGGTCGCTAGGTGATTGCCACACAGTTGCTGAGGAAATTGTAAAATACCATTAATAAAGGTTTTAAGCAGTAATTGTCTTAAAATAAATGTATTTTTCCAGGGAAGCCATTGAACAAAGAATGAAGGCGACTTTGCCACTTTCTTAAACGTGTAATGTGTCTTCACGTGGGTCTCCACCTCCCACAAAATGGAAACATTGTAGGAAAGTTACTGTATGTACCTTTCGTGGAATGAAAGGGCATATCTTCAGCTAATTTAAGCAGGATGAAAATATGTTATTTTACTGTCACAAAGTAACGGCTCTGATGTTACACAGCAAATGGCCCGAGGGAAGGCAGAAAAAGGAGAATGGGGAATGATGACGTGACACCAAGACTGAGGAAAGTGCATAATGGGGCATCCACTTTGTTATCATGTTACTTTGTGCAACACATAATAAAGTAGTAAAACTCTAGAGCTGACTCTTCATTTTGTGATGGAGAAGACATCCGCTGCACGGCCAATGAATGGAATGGCAATCTTCTGCTTGAACCTTTCTATATTTCTGAAAATATGGCTTTGTTGTTGGGTCTCACCATTTATTTGCATTGTTTTGCTTGGAGGAGCCATGCAGTGAGTTTTAGGGTGAAATGTATGAAACTGGGTAATTAGAGAGGGGCTGCCCCTACTAACTTAATGAACGGAGTCTGGTTAAGTCACAATACAGTTCAATGAGAACTCCTGCTAGTGCTTTACCCCTGGTAGCTAAGGCAGACTCAGCAGGCAATTCACCAGAGAAATGGGTATGAAGTAAAAGTGGCAAAAAACACCACTCAAGTTAGGAACACAACACAGGCAGTGGTGTCTATGTGGATATGGATTGACACATAAGATCCGTTATGGACCTTATGTGTCAATGCATTTCCACATAGACACAACATCGGTAAAATCATCTGATAGTTCGTGCACAAAATTCCCAAACCAATTTAGAACAAATTGAAGAAACCTTTAAGACTTTATGATGTGCAAACTGGTTAAAAACGATTAGGAGACCCAATGGTAGGGTTTTTCAAAAGGTTTAAGGTAAAAATCTCCATAAAGGAAAAACACTAATAAAAGGTAATGTTCACAGTAGACCAGGTTGGGGGCACAATTTCAGGCTGAGCTTGAAGGAGAAGAGTGGTCAGATAAGCCTAGCGAGTCACAGCAGTCAAAGTTTTTACCTTTAAAGCTTGTTACTCTTATGGTTCTCAAAATCTTTCAACAGGGCAGGCAGAATTATGAAACCAGCCTTGGGAGGTGAGTATATGTGGAAGTAAGACTAGTAAATATACTTCCTTTACACTGTTTTGGTAGGTATATGTAGAGAATGCAATAGTATTGAGCAATGCTAAAACAAATTGCATTCAATTAATAATACCCCCATTGGGCATGCCTGTGTCTTGGGGCCCAGCATAGGGTTGCTTTGAATCTAATCAGATGTTCTTATACTGTGCGTCACACCTATGTCGCAATGCATAATGTATTGAAATGCAGAGAATATTCCACATTCCTACTTACGCCAAATGAAGCATCGCATTCAAGGCATATCTGTTGGTTTGCCTATGCATCTGCTACATTGTTATTGCATGCAACCATCATGCACATTATGACAAAACCAGGGTCAGTCTGCACTGTACATGTGCTGTGAATTACTGTGAATTACTGACGACTTGATTTCAATTCAGTTTTGCAATAAAAGCCTAGTATTTTTGCAAATAGATGTTCCTCTCCCTGCCATATACTTATATGCATCCTATGACCACTGAAAGTCGGTGATAGTTTAAGTGATTTGATTTTTTCATTCATTTTCCACATCATCAATAAAACTATTTAATTTGCTTATTCTGTCATATTTTTACGGTTCAGCTCCAGCAGCATTAGCTGTCTATTGGGATACCTATTGTTTCAAATACAGAATTTAAACTTAAAGTGAGCTGTGAGTCAGGCTTGTGCTCATGATTAGATGGATTTGTTGTCTGATATGTGTGCCCACTCTTGATTTAATGCCTTGCCTCTATATTCTTTTGTTTGTGCTGCCAATAAACATTTTGGTCTCACACAGTTTTGACTGGATAAATTGTATCCTTCGACTGCTCACTTAAGGCCAGATTACTAGTCTGGTGGCCCTCGCATCGCCAGACTCGTGGTGGCGCAGTAGTGGCAGTTCCAGCCACTGCCGCACTTGCGGTCCGACAACTGGATTACGACTTGGGCTGTCGGACCGCACTAGGACTGCCGGCTCTACCAGGGAACCGCCATTCCCTGGAGTATGAGTGGCACTCAGAGGCCCCAATATGATTGGCGGGACCACCATGGTCCTGGCAAGAATATTACGAGTTTCCTATCTGCCGGTTCCACCGCCAAGAAAATCCTGGTGGAGAAGAAACAAAGGGGACCCTACAGGGCCTTCCTGTGCCTCGGATATATGTGGAGAAACACAGGGGGGCATAACATGTGCCCCCCTCTGTGCATAAACATAGCTTCATTGCAGGAACTTTGTGAGGCGTTCCTAAGGCACCACCGCCTTTTAAAGGGCACTTCAATGGGAACCACCATGCTGCCCACCTGCCAGATTACGAATAAATCATAATCTGGAGGGGGCATCATGTGCTTTGAAGGTGTAGTTGTGCGGGTGCGCCACCGCTCCGCCAAATTCTCGTCATTTGGGCCAAAGGGGCGCTCTTTTTTAGGTCCCACTTAAGACAGCTTTAGCTGTTTGTTGTAAAATACCTATTGACTCTCATACATTCAAATATATACATATCGATGGTTTTGGGTCAGCCTCTTGACTGGACGGCATTCTTGTTGTTTTTTTCTTCTTATTTTCCTGCTTCTTATTCAATGGCATTCCTCCCTCTTCTTTGTTTGAAATGCCTCCAGAGAACATTTTCTTTATTGTGCTCTGATTGGATTACTTTTGCCCTTCCATTAATTACATTGAGGGAAGTGAGTTTTTATTTTTATTTAAGCACTCCATCAGAGCTCATGTGTTTTCTTGCACTCTTCCATGTGTGCTTCATCCACCAATAAATCTCCCTGCTCTCCATGTTGCTCCTCTCCCCACAGCTCCTTCCTTGCTTCCAATGCTGTTTTGTTTTAAACCTGCATGCTCTTCTGTTGCACTTCCACCACCCCATCGAACACAACACTAGGTAGCACCGATTTCCACCCACCCACACCTTCATTGCTCCCTCATCATATCCATCTGTTTTTTTTAAAAGAAATATTTTTGGGGGAGGGCCTGGCAGCTGCAGTTGGGACTGCAGTTTTGCACATATTTTATTAATCACCTACTCCAAGTTTGTCACCCAACAGCTTTAAAAAAACAAAAGCAAAATGCCAAGTGATCACACTATCATGATGTATACGTGCACATGAATGCCAATGAATGTGCAAGTATACTTCATTATGCACTGTCACTGTAGTGTGACGATGCATGGGTACTTGTACACCGTTTTTGGCACAGCTGCTTGGTATCAGCAATAACATCATTTTTTCCCTCTTTGCCAATACCAAAATACATGGGCAAAGCACATAGTTCTGCAGTGGGAAAGCCAAAAGGTGAGACCAATTGGCTTTGCCAATGTTTGTTTCTTTTGTGTTCAGCACTCTGTTGGAGTTTATGCGTTTTTTTGCTATCTTTCCTGCTTTTTTCTCACTTTCTTGTGCACTCATTTAACTTCTCCCCTCAATGCTCACCACCCCACATTAGATACTTTTTTGTATTATGTATGTTTTTTTTAAAGAGTTACGAGGGCCCAGCAGTTGTGCATTGCTATGGGACTGCTCACTTGCTTTTTATGTGCTGCCACATAATTTTTTTCTAACTTTTTATCTACCATTCTAACATGACTATCTGCCATAATCAAATAGTAAATTAAAGAAAACAAACAGATTCAATGCATCGCCACATACACATGAGGCTTGGGCAAACTTTCAATTACACCTGAGTAATCGGAGTGAGTGTCTGGGTGCTGATGAATCCTGTTTTGTTGTATCAGACTTCTGTCTCTGAGTTTATTGTGAGTAAAGTGGCTGCTCCCAAATTGGATTTCAGTGTTAGATGTAGGAGGACAGACTTCCCCACATACACACCAGCCCTCAGAACCCAGGATTAGTGTGGCTGAAGGCTTTTTCCATCTTGAAAATGCCCAAAATACAGAGGTAGCTCAAGGAACTTTTACACTATTGATTTGGGCATTTCCAAGAGTCATTCTTACCCTCTAGCTCATGCCAGGCATAAATGTGGTGTTTCCGGACATCAAATTCAGAATTTGGTTGGTGTATTTGTCCATAGCTGCATTGCGGCTAGCCTCAAATTGTAACTTGGTCCAGGTCTACTGTAACCATTGACTAACCTTGGCACTTTGTGCTTCTTGACGCTATTCTACTTAAATCTTTTACATATCTTATCTCCGGTTCCATTTATTGATTTTTATTAATTTTGGGGTCATTTTGTTCATTAAATTATATTATATTTTTGGTATTCAGTTTGGGAGTTTAATTGTTTTCCATTTTGACTTTATTACTGTTTTGGTACTGCATGAATACTTTGTACATTACCTTTAAGGAAAGCTTGTCTACTCGATGCCATATGCCAAGAGAGTGTTGAAAACAAATGTATTTAGTCACTTTAGTGGTTCAACCCTGACAAGATCATTCCTTAAGGTGGATAGTCATCAGCCCCAAATAATAATCACATTTTTCACATAAGTGTTCACCGGTGGGATCCCAAACTTAAGTTTTGCAGTACCACTCAGTGATTTAAGTTAAAACCAAAAATCCCTTTTGTAATTTGACACCAATATCAACTTTGTATTTTTAAATTGACTGATTTTTAACACGTCTTTTTTTAATTTTTCCTAAATCTCAATCCTACTCTCCAGTATTGCACGAGTGCTTTTTGAAATAATGGAAATGAAGCTGAGCAACATTGAGAGCTTAAGCATGACAGATCTGAGAGGGACGTGCCAGGACAGAGTGCTGAGGCCAGGGAAGGAGTCCAAGAAAAGAGACTACCAGATTGCCCTCATAGCTTGGAAGGTAGTTTGTATGCTACAGTCCACCCTTCCAGAGCAAGTGAATGAGTAAGAGGTGGAAAATGTAGGAGACAAAGAGAATGATGACATTGCAAAGGCTCCAGTGCCAGAGTATGACATCCCCCGGGAAGAAGCATCACCTGCATAGTCCTGAGCAGAGCCCAGTGTGTCCTTTTGCGTTTTTCCCCAGTCAGACAGGAAGGGCAGAAAGGCAGAGAGGGCTCTCAAATTGCAGCTGGCCACTTTGGCTATAGCTGCTGAAGAAAAGAAGGCAGATGCAACCCTGGCCCTGGAGGAGACAAATGTAGCCTTGGAGGAGAAGATGGTACTGCTGGCACAGGAGAGGAGCCAGAGAGAGGTGGAACTGAAAGCCAAGAGGACCTCTGAGTTCAGTGATGAAGTGGGCAGTGAAAGTGAAGTGCCATAGAGAGGTAAAAGAGCCCACACCTTCAAAGTCCTAGTTAAGCCTGGACGGAGTCCGTACAGTTCCGCTATGTGAAACTCCGCGAAGTAACCCAAAAACTCTGCTGTGCTACTCTGAGTTCCGCAAGTGGTGGAGAGCTCTGGCCATGCTTGTTTGCGTTGATTTTCAGCGTCAGATGTTTGTCCTGTGCTGGGAAATCAACATGACTGGCAGGATACGGAGCACAAGAGGGCACTGCTTCTTTTCTGCTGCTCGAGTAGAATTTCTACTTGAGCAGCAGGTTTCTCAATATAAGCGGTTGCGACCTTCCGCATTGATAAATCCGACCTACCGCGTTGAGAAATCTCACTGGGAGGTGAATTTGTCTTGCTCATGATTGCCAACTTGCCGTTGGGGAGCATGAGTGAGGAAAAATCTCACTGGGAGGTGGATTTTCCCCACTCGCCAACTTAACATGGGGGGGCGCGAATGAGGAACAAATCTGTGTGCAGTGCTGAGTGAGGAAAACTCTGCAAACGAAGCAGAGTTCACCGCCCGGGTTAGTCTTAGTGCCTAGCTATGAGATGGGGGATATCATAGATTTGTGGTTTGCAGAATATGAGGTGGCCCTAGGTATAGTATGCATAGAGTCCCAGTGTTCAGTCTGTGGAAGTACGACCCAATTGCAGGGAGAGATACCTTAATGACCCTTGAAGTAGCTGATCAGATGAAGTATGCCACCATGGAAGGAAGCCCTTATCACTAAGTTTGGTCTGACCACTGAGAAGTATCACCTGAAGTTCAGGGATGGCCAGAAGCAGCCTCACCAGTCCTGAGTTGATTTTGAGGATTCTTCCAATGAGGCAGTGGATGGAACGGTGAAGGACAGTAAAGTAAATGATCATAATGGGCTTTAACATTTGATGCAGAAGCGCTTCCTGAGTACTTGTTTAACATAATTGCATTAGTACCTGATAGACACCAACCTCACTATGCCCAGAGAGCTTGGGAAAGAAGCTGAATCTCTTTATCAGCACCAGAGTGTCCATGAAGCTACCCGGGAGTGACCACAGGAAGGGTAGCTCAGGTTTCCCTCCACACAGGGAAGGAGAAGACCAGGATAATACAGAGTAGTTCCCAAAAGGGCCTCATAAGAGATTTGAGATGAAGGATCCCCATTCCTCTTCAGAGCACAGAACGGGAGGTTTTGATGGGTGGGTACCCAAGACGCCCTTTCAACCACCTCAGTTTCATGACAGTCTCCAGTCAGGACACAAGAATGTGGAATATGTGTGTTGGACAACGAGGCAGCATCTGTGAGGCCTGCACAAATAACATGACTACATTTGTCCTTCACTGGGAACCAAACACCCAATTGTAGCGCCTGACTCTCAGAGGGTAGCGTTGCAGAGCAGTTTGAGGCTTTCTCAAGGGAGGTGGTGTGGGCTAGTAATCGCCATTTGCAGGTGTGCAAAAATAACACTCAATAATTGAATGTCCAGTCTGTACTTTGCTTTATAAAAATAAGAGTACATTTATTAAACACACACACTACTCAATGATATGCACCAATTTACAAATATACATAAGCTGTTGTAATTACTTTGTGACAGGGCCGGTCCTAGCCATGGGCGGTATGGGCAGCTGCCTAGGGCCTCATGCTCAGAGGGGCCCGCCGCCGGCCCCGCAGTTGCGGGAATAATGGAATAAATAATCATGGCATGGGGAAAAGCGATGCGCAGTGCGCACAGCACTCTCGTCGCGCTCGCGCAGGGGCCGGGCTGCAGCAGGCAGGGAAGGAGCAGAGGGAACTGAACACTGTCTGCGCAGTGCGCACGCACGCAAACCTGACCGTGACGCCTGCACGCACCCCACCACCTAGCTTGGTGGTGCCTTAGTGGCGGTGACGTGACGCCGGCCTTGCTGACATGATGATGTGCGTGACAGTGGGTCCCAGGGCCGTCAATCTGGTAGGGCACAAAAGCGCTACCAATGATGGCCCTGTGCATGATTTTATGGCCAGCCCCCGCTCAGTGTGATACACTCAGCATGCGCACACGCCATGAGCAGACAGTCACTACTCGGATGATCGGATCGGGCCGCGTGGGCAGGGCTGCAGGCAGGAGTCGGTCATAGGGGCCCCGGCCTCCTCCTCGTTGAGACTGAGTTCTGTACGTTAAGGTAAGAGACCTGCTTCAATTATCGTATATATTTATTATACTTAAAATGGTTCAGACACATATGGCCGGCGGCCAAGCCCCATCCAGGGTGTCACATTCTGCTGAGCAACGCTGGACCCTCTTATCACCCCCTGGGGGGGGGGCTCTCTAGCCCCCATCGTTCTGCCTGTTCTGATGTCTTCTTGCAAAATAAAATATGTTTTTGTCCTGTCCGCACGCCTGGTGTGCAATATACAACCTTTTAGGGAGACAAGTCTGCGGGTCTGGGGTTAATAAAATCAATTTAGCTCTTACAATAAGAATATGGACACCAGATGAGCCGATGTACTGAGACACCATGTACCAGTCCAAGGCCTTCCTTTTACCAATCATTGTTTTAAGTGCGTTACCCCAGTTGGTTCAATTGTGCTCCTTTCACAAAAGACGATCATCACATAGATACACCGTCAAAAGATGCAGTCATGCAGAGAACAATGTGTAATCTCCTCCGGCGTCGAGCAGCTCTGACGGGCTGTGGATTTATGGGGCACCGGGCCTCACTGGCTCCTCCGTGTGGAGGTGACGATTATCACCCTGCACAGAAGATTCGGGCGGGGTGGAGGAGACAGCAGCCACAGTGTCTACTGCTAATGAGGGTGCCTCATTTGTTGCCTTGGTCACAATAACTGCGAGGCCTAAGGAAGTGGCCCCCCTACCCTGGGCCTCACATCACTACACAATTGCTGCAAGGCCCAAGAGAGAGCCCCCAACTGTGGGCATTGCAGGGGTATACCATGGCACTGTTACTAGGAGAGGGGCACTTCAGCCCTAGGCCTCGCAGTTATGGCATTGTGCTGCGAAGCCCAGGAGAGATGTGAATTCCGCTGGTCCTCTTACCACTAGACCAGGCTGCCACAGGCAGAGAGTGAGGGCCTCCACTTTCGGTCTGGCATGGCTACAGAATGTGTGAGAGGCCAGGGAAAGATTTTTAGTCTGCCTATGTGTGCCACTTCCAGGTTTTCGGTGTTCTCATGTGACATTTTAATTAGTGAAAAATCATTTGCATTCTGGGATATGTCGTTTTGTTTGCCAATTGAAGAAGGGCTTCCCAGCCTTGGGATGTAAGTGACATTGGATAGATAACAGGGCATATTTGCCAGTGAGCATGTATATATGATCTTATAGTTTAATGATTTAACAATTAGATTAAATAATATAATGTATTTCCACTTAATATACTTTTAAAATATTCCAACTTATTTTATCAGTACAATTATTTATATTTCTGTTAATATTGCATCAGTAAAGTTAATTCATGCAAAATAACTTCAACAAGGCCACAGGATTAATAGTCAATGAAGAGTATTAATGTGATGTCATGCCATAGGCAAATTAGGGGGGCCTCTCACAGTCCCCTTCTGCTCAGGGCCCCAGAAATCCTAGGACCGGCCCTGCTTTGTGACATTGCATAACATCTCCTTCCCTCCCACAGGGGGGTCGGGTCTGGTACCACCACTCCCATGTAGGCACATCATCTTGCCCCCAATGCAGTTAGTTGATCAGAACCTGGAGTGTGGGACCTGCGCACTGCCACCTTCCCAGTGACGGCCCACCAGATTACCTCAACAAGCATTAAAAATGGGTACACCTGCCTTGGTGACACATAACCCTGACTGCGCATTTCCTACTGACCATGAAGTATGCACCTCTACATCTCAAGGGCTAGCAGTCTGGGTTCTTCACCTAAGCATAGCAGCAAGAATACATGCTAAAGCACCACTTTAGAATGATAGTACTCATCACACTTGGTTATCATTAGAACGCATTGCAATTACAGCCCCTAAAGGCATCACAGATGAAATCACAGGATTGCACATTTACAGCCAGACACCCTAGCCGGAATGTCTGACAACATAACCCCACTTTGCTTATGACATCACCTTTATCATGTACTTCACATTTAACACGTGAACTTCAGTCCCTCTAAGAGAAATAACCATTAGTAAATGCATTTCAATGCAATTACACCTCTTCACCTCTAGGGGATGCCCTTCTCCAGACATCCCCAACTCAGCCCATCACTCCTTGATGCACTTCTCAATACACCTCCAGCTGCAGAACATAAGTTTCAGCCTATGATGTGATGCAATCTTGGCTGAGCCCTTGAGGGGTTGTTTCTTTTAAGTACCCAGGACACTTAGGGTGGGACTTTTCTTCGTGCTGGGTGGAGGCTGTGCTTTTTCAGCAGCTCGCCCAGGACCGGTGCATTCCTGTGGTGGTGAACCCGTCCTCCTGGGGCCACCACAAGCCATGAAAATGCTGCGTTGCTCTTGCAGGCCGGTCCTAGCCTGCAAGGCATTATGGGCTTTGCCGCATATCAACGCAACGGCTCTCCCGCTGCTTCAGGGAGAGCCGCGATGTGGACCTCCGGCCGAGTCTTTGCAGAGTTGGAGGGTCAAGTCCCACCCGGACCCCCAGGTAAGTGTGACAGCTCAAGGAGCCCACCCATGGCTCTCTGCTCGTGTTTCGGGGGACGGTCCCACCCGGGCCCCTCAGTGATAGCTGCTGATGGATGAGCCTTTAGCCCCACCCATCTTCCCTTCCTGGAGAGGAGGCCTTAGCTTGTGCAAAGAAGGTTATCAATCCATTCTGCTGAGGTCAGCCTTCAGCCAGGGTCTGGGTATGGCTGGCTCAGAGAAATATGACAGTTCTGGATGACCCAAAAGCAGTACAAATATGGCTTTGGACTCTGCAGAATACTCCTTTTCACATCCGTTAGAGTGGACTTCAGTGCGTGTCTGGAATCTGTAGGCCTTATGAAAGGTAATCTAGCCCATGGGCTCCACATCCCCATAGGGGAATAATGAAGTTTAAAACACAGTAAAACACACTGACTTTCCCTGACATGTTTCTTCCCAGTGTACAAAGCCTATTCCTTGTCATCACCCAATTCTGCACAAGTCTTGCCACACCCTTCATCTTGTAACTGCTCCTGGACTGCACACGCTAGGAATCTCCCCTGCGCAGTCCCTACACGTGTGCACACGCATGTACGAATGCATGTAGCCAGCCCGGTGTCCCTTACTCCAACTGCTGCGCAATGGCCTGGTCAAGACAGGGGGACACCAGTAACATCCCCATGCAGTCTCTTACATCTTGAGTTCACTGTGGGTGATTCCCAACTTATGATGCTTGCCCACAGTAAAAGCTCAACAATTAGGTGCTCAAAAAGCAACAAAATCCGGGTGGCCCATAGTGTCAGAACCACCTTCTAACAATGTGTGTTCCAGGAAGCTACACACAAGTGGGCACTCCACAGGGGTGGCCAGTGTATCCTTTGAGGAGGTTTTCCCCAGGAGGAGAGAGTAGAGCATGCCCTAGTACCCCTTAGTTGGGAGGTGTACCCAGAAAGTAAGCTGTTGATCCAGAGGGTTGTAGCCTTCATTTCCAGGAGGTGACAGTGAATGGATATCTGTCACTGCTCTGTGGGATACCTCTGCTAGTGAGACCATGCTGGTAGCAAAGCTGGTTTCCCCAGAACAGTATCTGCCAACACAGGGCTGTAGGGTGAATCTGGCCCTTGGATAGGACTTTTTCCACTCTATGGCTATGGTATCCCGAGAATGGGATGGGGTACATGCCCAGAAGAGGCTACTGTCTGTTCCCAGATACCATTGACTGCATCCTTGGCAATGACCTTCACTGGTGACAAAAGATCCAAGGTGCCCAGAAACACATTTCTAGGGGTCCTATCCCTAAATGGAGGCTACAAAGGCCCAGAGGACGAGTGAAAGGTAGGAGGTGAATATCATTCACAGATGAAGAACCTTGGGTCAGGGATTACCTGCTCCGAGAGGAGAGCACACCAAGACAGACCCTGGTGAGGCCACATCTGACCTGGGCATTCTGCATGCACTGTCACACAGACACAGGACAGGAGACCTGCATTAGGCAGGCCCTTGCATGACACAGAGTATGCAGCCCTTAAGCAAGACTGTTTGTCCGCGCTCTAGAAGTCCTGGACTGCCTGTCACCTGTTCAGTCTCGGGGAACAGACCTGGAACTGAAAGGCGAATCTCTGGATGTCATACCGGAAGAGGTGGAAATAAGAGTGGAAGGAGTGTGTCTAGCACTTGATGGTGGGGCCCCTCACAGAAAAACCTGAGAGGTCAGAGACACCACATGAGCAAGTGGGGGAGTCCCTGTCAGCTCGACAGCAGAAAGTGAGGCCTAACCAGGGATCCAGATTGGAGCCTCCACCAGCTAGAGTATTGTTCTGGTGCCTGATTCCTGACACTGACAGCTGTCAATTGCCTCTGTTGGTTGTTAGCCTTTTTGGTAGAGCTCACCCTGGGTTGGGGGTAGAAGCCTGACCTAGGGGGTAGAATGGGCAATATCACCTTGTTGGCCATAGGGGTACTGTTCTCATAATGGTATGCGCCTGTGAGCAAACTAGTATTAGTCACCTCACAGGTGAGGTCTACAGGTGAGGAACAGGTTTCCCATGGGCAGGATTTGTGGCTAGGAAAAATGTTTACAGAGGGGTAATGGTAGATACAGAGAAACATAGAACAGACAAATGCCACTACAGAGGCAGCGAAGTGTCCAGGTCCAAACACCTGAGCAGGGAAGCCCATCAAGGGATTGATTAGTCGACTCTAGCTCTTGGCTAGGAGAAGCCTATAAGGGAAATCGGCATTTTCTGTGTGGTCTCTCCTGATTGTTCACCTTTTGCTGGACCCTACTTTTTTAGCACTCTGTGTACCTTACCTCTGCTAACCAATGGTAAAGGGTTTTATGCTGCTCCTATCAACACAATGAATTTGTTTTTCTCCTAATTGACACATTTTATCGTTCCAATTAGTCCCTAGTATACAGTCCAAAACGTACCTAGGACCTGTAAGTTAAATGTCACTTGTACATTGCAGCGTCTAATGTGCCGTCCACTAAAGTGACAGTGTAAAACATAGCTTCATGTCTACCATTGCAGCCTGCCTGTTGCTGTGTAGCTCTGTAATTGGACTAGCTAAAAAAATAATTACTTTTTTTTAATAGGTATTAAAATTCCAATTCAATGGGAAGCCATATTTGTATTAAATATTAAGAAAAGTAACTGTTAGAAGTTACCTTTTCCCTGCCTAAATTTCTTGGAGGGTACTTTGCATTTGCTCTCCAACTTCTCCTAGTCAATGGTTAGCATTTGAATAGGTGGTCAAAAAGTGTTAGATGTGGGAGACACCAGGATTACCAAGTAGACTCCCCTGATACACCCCTAGCTGGTAGAGCCCACGTTTAGTGTGGCCAAAGACTTTTGCCATCATGAAAATGCACAAATTGGGTAGGGTTGACTCCAGGAACTTTTTCCCCACTGGTTAGGATGTTGTCTTTGTGCAGTGTGACAAAGTCACGTAAGTGAAACCTCAAGAGTTAAAACAATCAAATACAGATTGGTGTAATTAAGTAAACTCTCCTAAAACTGGTCTCACTGATCAGGTAACTTGTAAAGATAAGAGGATCTTGAGGAGACATACCATACAAGCGTGTTGCTCACTGATCCGATAACTAAACAATGCACAAATAACTTAAAGCATGAATCAAATATTCCAGGAGATATTGGTTAGTGTGTCCAAGATTTATGGTGAAGTCATAGGCCAAACATTTAATAAAGATATCACCTTTCTTTTTCTTGTTGTTTTTTTACCCCAAATTAGCAGCCATTCGTATCCAAGGAATGCCATGCAGAGTAGCTGCATTTAAATTCATGTCTTCACAGAATAGTTGGATATTGTGTATGTCACTAGGCATAGATGTGTCGCCTCCAAGCACTCTCTGCACCTGAGGAAGAACCGAATAGAACTGTACCTGTTGTCAGTAATCTGTAAAGAGCCCTGAAGGACTGCTCAAGCAACATTGACACAACAAGCTATACGGGGCCTTGCTTGCAACCTCCCAGCTGCCCAGTGTAAACTGGACCTGGACTAGACCCTGCTATTGCCTCTCCCACTGCGTCTATATGTGCCTCCCCTCATGTCCTGGGGGGATTTGGAACTGTACTCCTGTAATGAACTGAGACTAAAAGAAATAAGAAGATACAATCTTTAATCAGGAAGAACCTGGTTGTTGTATTCGACCCTCGCTCCACTGGGGCCAGCCTTAAATTGAGCCTAGTTCCTGGTGTACAGTGAACTTTGACTATCAATGGCATTTTGTGCTATTCCTACTTAAAACTTCAAAAATCATATCTCTTGTTCCCCGGATCGGAGGGTTGTAATTTTGATGTCCTTATGTTCATTAAACTTTCCTCTATTTTGCTATTTCACTTTATTGATGTTTTTGTACACATAAATACGTTACACATTGCCTCTAAGTTGAGCCGATCATCTGTGTGACATAGCAACCAGGGCGTTGAGCTAAGGTTTAGTTAATGACTTTAGTGGTTCATCCTGACAAGGGTTGTGATAGTACTATGACGTGAGTAGTTACCATCCCCAAATATTAATCACATTTCGTACACTTGCTTTGTGAATCCCGCCACTAGGAACATTAAGCAAACCTACTAAAAGATCAACTCCAATATCTCATAACTCCTCACACTGAAATCATTCACTCAAGCAAAATATTTTGAACATTGTACACTCTTTGATTTTAGGTGTCTTTAAATAAGAATATATTTGTGAGAATGTCCTCTAATAACTAGTAAACCTTAAATCGGTTTGCTGCCTCGGTGTGCTAATTGGTATCTTGGCTAACACTCCTATAAGAAAAGATGTATACAAACTGCAAAGACTTATTTTAAAAGGCTGTACTCTGCTCAGATGCCAAAAATCTACTTGTGGTACAAGATACAAACAACATCCGACTATTCTGCCAGGACCTGCAATTAAATGCAGCTACTCTGCGTGGCCTCACTTGGATTAGAATGGCCGCCCTTGGGGGTGCACAAACTACAAGAAAAAGAAAGGTGATCTTTGTTTATGGTTGGCCTACGACTTCACCACAAATCTGGAACACAGTAACCAATTACTCCTAGAATGTGTGACTCATGCTTAAAGTTATTTGGGCATTGTTTGGTTATCAGATCAGTGAGCAGCATACTTGTATGCAATGTCACCTCGAGATTCTCCTATCCATACAGGTTACCTGATCGGTGAGACCGGTTTTAGGAGAGTTTGCTTTAATTTCATCCAGCGGTTGGTGCTTGATTTTAGCTCTTGAGGTTTCACGTACGTTACTTCGACCTACTGCACATAGACAATCAAATAATGAATAATGTCTGGGGAAGAAAGACAATAAAAGCGTCTGTAGGGAGTTCCAGGGTACCAGCTGGAATGTAACTTTTTGCTGTGTACCTTGAACAGTCCCGTTCACAGAATACTTTATTCGGCAAGTAAAAGCCATAATCGTTAACAATTAAAACACCTTAAACTTTAAAATACAGTTGATGCATTGAGAGGGAATACACTTGTTCAACAGAGGGTGTATCTGGCACATGTTACATGTTCTGCAATTAATTCAGAGGACATATTTTAGAAAGACAAACAACAAATATCAATATATTATTAGAAAATATGACACTCTTGATTATACATCTAAAATACGTAAAAAAGGCATATAATACCGATTCCATGTTTAAACAATATTAACCGAAATTGCGGGAAGACTCCTACAAATGGCATATATGGACTCTGAATCACCGGTTCTGAATTCTCGAAGACTGCTTTTCTGTAAAGTTGGGCAGTACTCCATGTAAGCAGAACTTACAGGAGTTTTTTGTGGGTAGGTTGTCCTTTTAACAATATTTTGCAGTGAAGAAGCTGCTGCAGGTTGATTGCTCCCTTTCAGCCAAAAATTCTTCTAATGCTCCTGCGCCATTTTCAAAAAATAATTGTTCGATTTTGCTTCACGTAGCAGTCTTCATGAATCGGCCCAAATAGACCTTAGTACAACTTTATTTCTATCCAATATTCTTCATTTTTTAAATGTTACCCATTAAATGTTTGTCTCACTAATGAACTAGGTTCTTTATCTCTTAACTGTATTGTTTTCTCCGGTTGTGCAAGCACCGCCTGATTTTTCTCTGATCAAGGTCTTGCTACCTGTGCCAACTTATCAAAGGTGCGTCAGGGTTCCTTACAGAATCTTTTTCGGTGAGATGTTTTAGGTCTGGTGGGAGCTAGGTCACAAAGCAACTGAAGACTGTGGCCTCTCTCACCCACAGCATAACAATTCAGTGCCCAAAACCGCCTAACAAGCAATAAATGCTATATAATGTTAGCCATTAATTTTTTAAAAAATGTTTGTGAAAATATGGCATTTACCTGATGTAAATGACTTTATACAATAATCCGGCAAATTGCTTAGGACAACTTCACAGAACTCTTCTTAGTTCATTTTTTGGGTAGTATCCACATGTCTCAGAAGTAAATTGTCAGTGGCCTGGATTGCGCACCCTATTGACCTGTGAAAAATCACTGTTCATTTCAGGCCTTTAAATGGAAAAATAAAGGTGCAGTGACTCAATATCCAGAGTACCTGTATGTTCACGAGAAGTGCTGGCACTCTCGCATTAAATGTATTGCAACAACGCTGAGAAGTGCAGGTACTCACTCTCTCAAATTAAAGAAGTGCAGGTACTCAGTACCAGCCTATTTAAAACACTGATTCATTTACATTTCAGGCAGGCTTTATACCGGAGTATTGAATCAGGCTTATATGTCTAACTATGCGCTTTCATATTCTTTATGAAAAGAGATACTCTTGATCTTCAGGTGCAATTGGGATGAGTGCTCAAAGAGAGCACAGAGTAGAATGTTAGCTCTACATAAAAATTTTCATCACAATTTTGAGAGAGAAGGCAGCTAGTATTGGCATGGGCTCTAGTTCGTGAATAAATGACTAACACATGTTTTGTTCCAATTCCAAATCGAAGTGGCAAAACATGTACAAAGGGAACTGAAAGGAAACAGCGACATAAAACAATACCCAGGTAATGAGCAGACTATGCAATGATAGCCAAGACATGGAGAAAAGTGGTAAAAGGTGGGCAGAAGGGGTAGTTCGAGGACATTGATGGAGCTAATATGGACAAGGGGGTAACTTAGTTCCACCCACAGCCCCCATATATACCATCTTGTGCACACAGTCGAGCAGCTGCGGCAGTAGGTAAGAGTGTCTGTTACTGTACACTGGTTTTACTAAATCATGTGCCCAGATGTTGCGATTGTTGACCATCAGACCCTGGGGATGCAGCAGTGACACTCTTCTGCTGTGTTGCGGTGGTGTAGAAGCAGTAATATGCTTGGCTGGACCACTGCAGTCCCGCCAAGCAATTTACAAGTTTCCTCTCCACCACGGTTTTCGTGCCGGTTCCTCCTCCATTAAAACTGTGGTGGAAAGGAAGGAATGGGGGGTCTACAGGGCTCCCTGGTGCCTCGTGCCATGTGGATGCACACAGGGGGGCATAACATGTGCCACCCCTGTGTGCATGCACACCAGTTCCTGCATGGCATGGACGTTACAGAACATGCAATGCAGGAACTTTGTGTGGCGTTCTCATAGTGATACCTTTTTCAAATACACCGCTGCCTTTGGAAGAGGCACCCTCGTGGGGCTGCCACGCTGCCTGTCCGCCAGACCACTTTTAAGTTGTAATCTGGCAGACAGCCAGGCAGTCTCAGCGGTGTGGAAGCGTGGTGGTGGTGGCCCACCGGCTCCCGCACCACTGAAACTCTTAATTAGGCCCTTTGGGTGAAGCCTAAAACAAGTGAAATAGAAACCTATGCCTGACAAATTCACAAATGCAGTCTTGCCAGACAATTAATAACTAATTGTCTATATGGCACCATTATCTGGGGCCATGTGGAATTTAACACTTGACAAAGACAATTATATTGTTGATAAGCTGATTATTTAGTTGTATTGAAATAGTATTGTACACTCTGAGACACCAATGGTAAACAATAGTATGCATTTTGTTTCTTTGCCTTGTGGTCACAATGAAGACTTCTGGCGATGCTGCACTGCAGCCCTAGTGTGTGGCAGGCAGCACCAGGAGTCATAAATAGAAGGCTCCAAAGAGCCCTGGATCAAAGTTCTTTTTTTGGCTTTGTCAGGACTCAGCCTTTGCTCGCTTAGGACACTGCTCGCATTATATGTCCATGGGAACAACATCACCTGACATTCTTTCAGCCTGCACTACACTTCCCAGTTTATACTAGGGGTGGGCGAAATTTGAGTAGTTGCGATGCGCAAAGCTCCACGAAATGGTAAAAATCTCTGCGAGCATGCAGAGTTCTGTGAACACACGGAATTCCTTGTTCCGCTCATTCGCAATGCTTTTGTCCCGTTCGTGAACACTGTTTGCATGCTCGGGGGGGGGGTGGGGGGGGGGGGGATATCTCACAAACACGCATTTTGTAAGCGTGAATAAGCAAAAAATTTCGCGAAGCCACAGATCGTGGAATTTTTGCCAATTCTGCGTACTCCAAGGAACGTGAAAGTACCCAAATTCCTCGAGAGGAACAGAATTTACCGCCCACGCCTAGTTTATACATGTGGGCCACACTCATTAAACTATATCCACATGACCCAAGATCCTCAGCCTGCACATATGTGCCACACTCCTGAGTTTGCAAATGTGGCCCCAACTTCCCACACTCCATAACATCCAAACTTTTCATACAGTCTGCCCAGATAAACAACGTCCTTTGAAGTCTGTCCATGTGATGCACCATTCCCCAGCATAACCGCACACTTCCAGTCGATGTGACCAATGTCCCCCTGCAATCTTTTCATGGTCATGACAATTCCTGGTCCACCCACCTAGCCCAAGATCCTCATATGGTCCCTTGCAGACTGTTCACTGGACTTGCAAACGTCTCATGATTTCTGTTGATTGGGTTCACAAGCTTCATGCATTATCTTGCCACAAGCCTTCAAGCCTCATAGTTGGTTTGCCACAAGCAACTCAAATGACCTCTACATGTGCCCATAGCATCTCACACTGTCAGCCTATGTGCCTGCAATAGTCATAATCTGTTCCTCTGTTCAAACCTGCTCAGTACGCGTTTAATTCTCTGCCAACTGCACTTGGATCATTGGTGACAATGATAAACCTGTTTTTCCTGTTAGTCTTCGACGTTTGCTCAACAGTGATGTAACCTATGCAAAACTCATTTAATTTGCTTCTGGATAGAATATTCCTGTAATTAAAATATGATAAGAAAGGAGTAATGGTGAGGCCAGCTTATTTAGGAGAAGATGTTTATTCTTAAATTAAATGTCATGATTAATATACTTAACAAGTGTTACAAACCAAAGTATTCCCGTTTTAACATATGTCTGCTGCAACATAGACTCATGTCAAGCACCATCTCTCCACCCCAACACCAAAAAATGTATGTCATTGGTGGGAGGACGGAGAATTGCACAGAAGTTCAGGCTTTGGATGAATACTATTCAGTGTAAATTATAGGATCTAAGCTTGAACAGCAGTGATGAAGCTATGTAAGGATATGGTTGCTGGGTGAAAATGCTGATAAGTGAGTCATCACAGGACAGTGGAAACCAATGACAGACAAGGTACATTGAAAGGCAAAAGGAGACAACAATGGCTGAAAAATTTTAAGGAAAAGAAGGGGGGAAGTTTTGCATAGAAAGATAACAAACACAGACAAACTTAGAAAATCAAGCATGTGTGGAGAAAGTGGTGACCCGCCATGTGAAAAACAGCCAAGTGCACAGGTCAACAAAGATAGGTTATGGTGCTGGGAAAATGTAGATTGGGTGGGCCAAAGAGCGGAGCAAATCGTGCTCAAATCCAATACATGAGGGTTCATGAAAAGTGAACACTGAAGTATTTTTTGTAATAAATACCAAAGACAAAAATATAAAATAGATTTTTATTAAAGCAAGAGGAACAAGTCACTTAGGGCGAAGTAGGGGATTATCAATCAGCCAGCCTCCTTGAAAGTTCTCGCTTACAAGAAGAGGTGCACAAAGAATCCAGAAAAGGAGGGCTGTTGGTTCCTTTCTGACAGGTGTGGATATTTCCACCATACCCATACCTAGGTAGCAGGCTCTACAGCCAGGATAGGGGGTACAAAATGTAGGGAAGAAATATGCAAAAGCTCGATAACGTGAAAAAGGGATAATAATTGATTCAGAGTCTGGAGCTACAGGACTGTCACAGACCATGAAAAAAGTGTATTTTAATGCAATGACCAGGGAGCAAGTGCCACCACTTTCCCTTTACTCGCATGCTGCATTTATGAATCCCTCAACTGAGACCATCTATTTCTCTAATACCTCAGCACCAGTTACCTACTGGAGCTTAGAATCTAAAACGCAAGCTTTCATACATCAATCAGAAGCCTGAGTGGGGAATATGAAGAAAGGGTGGTGGACCAGAAGTTAAGAAGGATCATCAAAACCAAGAGCAGTAAAAGGCGCGGGAAGGTCTGGTGGAGGAACAGGAAGCTGGCCAAACGCAAGAATAAGGTTAGTGAGCAGGACTTAGGTAAGGCAATGTGGGAACACCAATCAATTCTTCCTAGTTCTTTATAAAGCAGAAATAGAATTGGAGAAGCGAGTGAAGGCTATACCATGATGAACCGGTGGGAGGGGGACATTTTAGTTTAGAGAAAGAAATAGCACAAAAGTGAGTGCAAGTTTCTAAGTAGAAGAAACAGCTTATAAGAGGAAAGTGTCAGCCTGGGGTTCCTTTGCCAGCGTATTGTCATATGGTTACTTATTTTGCAAGGAAAAAAAACATTATTTAGGCTGCATAGCTCCGTTAAACTACTGACTTTAAATATTTTGTTTTAAACCATGTTTGCCACATTGTAATGGTGTGAAACAGCATATTTTAGCATTCCACTGAACAGTTCATGAAATATCCGATTAAAGAAAAAACGCTTTATTTTTTTTAAGGAATGTTTAGTAAGCAAAACAAACGTAGTCATCATGTTTTGCAACTCATTTTCAGCAACATAACTTTTAATGCAAAAAAGTATTCATCAGGCAACATTTTCTTCAATTTTTAACATGATTTTCTAAACAAAGTATTTTTTTAGTTAAACTGGGTAAGAAGAATTCGAATTTTCCAAGGTCTGATATCTAGAATCTGGATACATAATTAGTAAGGGTAAGACATCAGAAAAACACTATAAAGCTGGCTAACTAGACACAATAAGGTCCCTTGAAGCAAAAGAAAAAGATGCAGATTTTTCTGGGGTCCCTGATTTTACATTGATGAGCAAAGGCCAAGTTCTGCACAGAACCAGACCAGCAGTGTGAGGATGCCACAAGCAGCAACCCAGGAGGCTCAGGGATTCATAGATCCGCACTCCAGCTGCACCCACACCTGGGGGCGCTGGCTTAAGAGTGGCATTGGCCGAAGTAGAGAAGGAGCCTGCAGACTGGTCCTCATCGGTTGTGATGCGGTCTTTGAGGTGCAAGAACAAAAATCACAAATTGTAAGTGACAATACAGGCCTCACTAGGCCTTCACACAAATATAGCCATTGGTCTTTAAGCATTGTAAATTTACACAGAATTTATATTTTTTAATATATAAATGAGTGCCTCGTTTACACTTCTAGGAAGCTTAGTGAACACACTAACAAACTTATTGGAAAGGTATGAAAGTCGTATTAACAAAGACAAAAGAATTAAATGACAGTGTTCAAAATATTCGATTTGGGTTAGACCTCATAATATCAAGTGCATGCAAATTTGAAGGAGAGAGTTGCAGTATATGGCAATGTAATTAAAATAGGTTTAACACACATATTAGGCTTTCAGTAGGTGAAGAAGCTTAGATGAAACAAATGATATAAACTATTACTCTCAAACTCCTCTCCCACAAAAGGATGGAACCTAATTTAATTTCTCACAAAAACATGGTTGCCACAGTGCTCAGCTGGTCCTGCCACGAGGGCAACGTTCATTCAGTGCCGTTTATTCAGCCAAAAGTGATAAGCAGGTAGGCCTTGTTGTTTTGCTTTTCCCACTATCAGCGTTTACAACACCGAGTTTGCTTAGTAGTATTGCTTAAAAAACAGAATTGATTGAAAGTCACCCTCGTGACATGGGGTGAGTGGACACTACACAACATAACACAGGGGCCTTTCCTCCAGACTGTTGGTTTACACATAACCTAGTTCTAGAAAAGGTCATGTTAAAAATATTTTAGAATGCAACAAATGTGTAGTGATGATATAAAGGTATAAACACACCACTAATCCTCACAGTAGCCAGGCCTGAAAACAAACCCTTAGCTCCATGGATACCAGATGACCCCATGCCCCCAACTTTGGCTGTTTTCGTTTGCAGGTCGTTGTTTTTAAGCATCTTACTCAATCGATTCAATTGCACTGCTCTAACATTGCAGCGCTTCCGTGCACTGGTTTGTTCAGTAACGAGACAGGACTTGAAAGGCGAGGCCCCAATTAAGTGACCTCACCAGTATCCCTGTGGTAAATTACAGGGTTGCAACAAAAAGACGCAAAATGGAGCGCTAACTGTATCCCCAAACAAGTGAGTTAAGTTTATCGAGCTGTAATCACGTGGACACATATAGGTGAGAGGATGTGGCTTATTGGCTAGAGTGGCCGACTTTGCCACTGGTGAACCAGGTTCGAGTCTGGCAAGAGGCTCAAACATCCTGTGATCCTGGGCAAATCACAATCTCCCCATGAATAAAAAATGAATATGTCCAGCTATAAAGCAACCAGTTCTCATGTAAAGCGCTCTCATACCTTCGGGTCGAGTTTGCGCTATATAAAACTACAAAAATAAATAAATCGGTGCATATAACTAGAAAACATAAAATCAACCATGATGGAAAATTAAGCCACAGTGGCTGTTCTTCAAATCATGGTTAGCAGCTAGTGACACGAAAAATGAGACCTGTGCCATCATGGGAACTAGCAAATGAAGGAAGGAGAGAATCGGGTAGGGTGGATGGGAAAACGTGGTAATGGATGAGGGGTGGAATATAAAAACGAGGGGATAGCAGTGTGCAGGAAGGAAGATAGAAATTCTAGATATCATTCTTCTAGATCTATCTTTCTAAGTAGTTGCATAATATAAGGCAGGAAAAGTTCAATAAATGAATTGTAACATTCACCCTACATTTTTAACAAACCCTGTTCAATTAGACATGGCAAACATGTTCTACTGAGTGGCGTTGTAATGACAGCATGTGAATGATAAAAGTAAAACGAGCAACAGTTCAGATATTTACTGCAGGCTTTGTAGCTGCTGAGTACTGCAGGTCCCGTCGGGTGGTGCAGGCTCCCCCATAGTGCCTTGTCGGCTCCCTTTCGACGACAGCGCCTTTCCCGGTCAAGTGGTCCTAAACATTTCACAATTTCGATAGAGAACTGTTGAACTGTTAAGAACCACTGCACCGGGTAGACAATCGGGCTCCGGCGGGAGCAGGTCTGCAGGAAGGGCGTTCACAGCGGCGGAGCAGCCAGCACCTGAGGGGAGAAAGAAAGCACAGGATGAGTAACCTTTGCAGCAACAAACCCACGCGAGGCCCTCCTCGGGGCTGCATCCAGTAGACGCACAGACCAATACACTGAGGCTGGGACGAACGAGCCTGCTCCTCCCCTACCCGGGTGCCTGTCACCATGCCTGCTCTCCCCTGGTGGCCTGCCTTGCTCCCACCCGCCGCACAGGTGCCCTCTTTTCGCAGCATTGAGGCCTAACCCAGCAGAGGAGGGTTCTCCTCTCGGTTCCAACCATGAAACCTTTGGCGACCCCATTCAGGCAGCGTCGGATTGGTAACGCGGGCATTCGGGCAATGCCCGAGGGGCCGCTGTGTGAGGGCTGCTGTGGGCTGTTTTTTTGAGCAGTCTGGGGGGCTATTTGGGCGCTGTCTCTGTTCTTTTGATACAGTCAGCGGCCCAGTGGGAGTCTGAGTGGCCCTTCTAGAGGCTGATGGGCGCTCATTACCTCCGTTTAGCAGAGGTGTCGCTCCCTTTGTCTCCCGGGCCGCCCATTGATGTCTGCACATACTGAGCGGGGGCAGGGGGCCTGAGTAGAAGTGGCCTCACTTGTTTCACCAGTGCAAACTAACGCGTGCATTTTTTTACCCCCCCCCCCCCCCCCAAAGTTTTTTTTATAAGATTACACCAACGCAGTAATATGAGGAGTGTTAATGCAAATGTGGGCCGATTTTTTTTTGTGTGGCCGGGCCGATTTTCATTCCCAATCCAACCCTGCATTCAGGTGTCCTCCACCAAACCTGTCACCACCCAGAAGCACAGTTTGTCATCTCGTTGCTCTGTATCAAGTTCGAAAACTCCATTAAGTCCTGCGCTTTTACATCCCGTGCATTCTCTTAAAAATCAAACTACAAGTCCCAGAATGCAAAGTTCATCCAGGAAAAAAAGACTGGCGGCGCCCAATAAGTAGAACACACGGCGTCTCAATACAGATGCCTACTCTTCCTACACCCTGTATTTAAATTAGTTATCTTAGTAATGGGGGGAGTCGAAGGTTATGCACTATATTAATCATGAATGTTGCTTATGTACCGGGTCCGCTCTGTTCCTTCCCTACCCACATGTTTTCCCTAACCCTCCTACTAGACGGCGATCCCAGGGCGCAGCTGTAGCAGGTGCAATAATCTGGGGAGGGGGTGCGAATCAGTGAACTCCAGTTTTGGTTGTTTCTTTTCAACTCAAAAAGGAGTGACGAGGTCCCATGTTTTTTACTTGAACTTAGACCTACGAAACCCTTGCCACTCTCTGCTGGGCACAGGTGTTTAAGCGCCCACCTCACCTTTATGGGTGCCTGCCTTTCAATTGCCATCACTACTGTCTTACGGAATTAAAGTGGCTTCCTTGCATTAATCATCCTAGCGACTTTGCCACTGCCCCTTCCCAGCTCAGGTGCCTCTTTCGTTCCCCTCAAGGGACGTGCCAAGAACAAGCGCCTCGCACCGAGCACGGTGCAGTTGGAGCCTGCGCAGGCATGGCCCCGCACTCCCATGGGCAGCCGCGCCCGGCCATGCCCATCTGTTTACACCGAGTGTACCGGTGCACGCCTTGCAACACCCACTTCCCAGGCGAGCACAGAAGCCTACAGAGGCGAAGTGCAGTCTGCCAACCCGTGGGAAACAGATTTCAACACCGAGCATGAGTGCGCTGCCCGGGCACGTCCCACGCACCCGCGGGCGAGCCCGCCTCGACCAATGGCTGCGAGGGCACGCGCCCGTAGGCTCAACGTTACCTATGTCCGTTCGCAAAGTCCACGGATATGGCTTCGAACTATACCACACTTCCGGGTCAAGGGCGGGATGGGGGCGCCGCCTTGTAATACCATACACACACCAAGGGTAAGCAAAATGAATCACTGTCACATGGGCACAGCTTCCAGTAACAATCCACTGCATTCTGGGAGTTGTAGTATTGTTTAAGGGTAATTATAATACTTAGACTGTCGCACAGGCAAACTGTAATTTGTAAAGACATACCTAGGACTTGAAAAGTTGTTACGTGAAATGCTAACATATAATATACATTATTTAGTATTGCAAGACTCTATAGTCACAAAGGCCCATTTTGAAATAAACCCCCTTACGCAAATGAAACGGTCTGAAGAGATCACAGCGAATATTAATAGAGTTTCGGTTAGCACAAACATTTGTCACCAAAGCACAGTTTTTCCAAAGTTGAGGGCGGGGGTCCTTGAAGAAGTTATTACTTTCATGTACATTATTTGAGTTGAGTCAAGACAACTAGTCCCAGAATGCAGTGATTTCTCGAATGAGAACACACGACGGTTGAAGTTAAGTTCTGGTGGCATGCAGTAGCTTTTTAATATTAGATAAATGCAGGTGGAAAATCATTTGCACTAGGTCCTGTGCCTGCTTCGCTGTCTGCCAGAGCGCGGAGACCACCAATCATTTGCACCAGTCCATGTGCCCCCGCTTTCCCGTTTACCCGTACTCTAAAATGGACTAGTCCACTACGTACCCCCGCCTTTCGTCATCACCCTCTCCGGACTGTCAGAGCTAGTGATCTCTCCGCTGCAACTTCGCCCCATCCGCCTGCCTCCCCCTGGAGCTGGGGGTGCCCTCACTTACCACCAGTGGTGCCAGGCTGCTGGAGTTCATCTCTGTCAACCCTGACGCTTGGGCGCCTCTTATATACGGCTCTCTGCGAGCCTTGCCTCCGCCACCAGCCAGGAATGCGGCCCTGACACGACCAGTTTTTCAAGAGCCGCTGTGCTTTTTTTCTCTCCCCCGGTTTGCAAGGTGTTTAGCAGCGCAAAGCGTCACAGCGAGCAGAGCCAAACCTGTTCCCGGCAGCCGGTGCACTCCCTCGTAGTCTTGAAGGTTGGACAAAAAAAAAACCCGCCCCACAGGTTTGCAAGACGCTGGAGGTGGGTGAGTAAAAGGCGCTCCACCCAGGGAGCGCTCTCACAGGCCCAACACCCTGCAGCAGCAGTATCTGTTTATGACTCTTGTTCAAGTTTCGATTTGATCTGCTGTGTTGTAACCCTGTTTAAAATTCAGAGATGGTTATTAAAAAAAACTCCACCTTTCTGCGGAGAAAAGAAACAAGAATAGAAAATATAGTTTCCACCAGGGCAGGGTTGGAATGGGAAGTAGCATAAAAAAACATCCGTATCAATGGCCAGGTGTCAACCTACATGCGTGACTTGCAGTTTGCTCGAGGGGGGCATGTTTTTTTTGCCCCTTTGTTTGCTTTCAACACAACCGCAGTCTCGATTACTGCATTTTTAAAATACTGTATTCAGTCAAACCTTACTGATGAACTTTAATTCAGATTACATTGGGCTAATAGTTCGTGGGGTCACGTCAGGCAACTGTTCATCTCTGAACTACAATAAATCGGAGTCGAATGCTCCAAATGAGGCCTTCTGACATTTCCAAATTCGATTTGTTTCCCCACAATGCACTACTTTCTTTGCTGCGGACCAACCGCAGTGGCGTACCAAAGGCCCCCGCAGAGTGCCTGCGGCCCCCCTACCTGAGCACAGTATCCTGCCTGAGAGCTCCAACATGAGTAAGAAGGTGCCCCCCTCCATGTAATTGGCAGGGGGGCCCCCCTCAAATTTCGTTATGCCAGTGACCAACGGTCGCTAATTTGTATTATTTTGCACTGTTTTTTCTGCCCAATGTGACCTATTCCAAAGTGGCGCAGGAGCCTTGTTCAGCCTCACTTGCCTTTTGGCACTTGGGCTCAGTGGGCGAGATGCCTTATAAAAGCTACTTGGGCACAGTGCAGCCAGTGTGGAACTTAGCAAGATCCCTTCAAAGTCTGGACCCCCCACCCCCTCTTTATCAGGAGAGATTTGATTCATCCGGACTCTCCAAGCAACCTCCTCACAGCCATTTGTCTATTCCCTTAGGGCCCCATGCATCAAACGAAAACCCGGTCACAAACTGCTTTGCGACCCGTATTTTTCCATTTGGAATGCATCATCCCAAATGAGAAAATCGCAATTTCAAGGAATTGCATAATTTGCGAATACTTAAATGCAATGCATGATGCAATTTAAAATAGCGATTTTGCTATTAGGGTTGCAAATTACTGCCAAATGAAACAGGGCAGTAATTTGCGAACACTTTGAAAAATGCACTAAGGTGCATTTTTCAAAGTTACATGTTACACAGACACATGCCCTTGGGGCAAGTGTGTGCGCAACATGGGTTCACATTACAATTTCAGGGGTGCAACAGGGTGTCCTTTTGACACCCGTGCACCCTTGAAATTGCATGCGCAATTTGCGAATACCTAATGGGTACTCGCAAATTGCGCATGCAATTCCCATTCATTCCTATGGGCCTACAGGCCCTTAGGAATGAATGGGAAACCATTCCTTAAATGCGACACGCAATTTGCGAGTTGCAATTAAGGAATGTGTAGGAATCGCTCTTTTTTTAGTGATTCATACATGCATAGGCTTTTGCGATTCCATAGTTGCGATTCCTTAATAATCGCAATTAAGGAATCGCAAAAGCCTACCTTGATGCATGTGGGGGTTGGTGTCCTAAGAGACTTGCATATTTGTGGACTTCCGTCAACGGATTCAATTGCTCTCTATCCATTTGGACGTCAATTAGCGTTGCCAACTGTCCAGTATTTTGCCGGAATTTTTATGTCGAGGGCGGTAAAAAGAAAAGAAAAATCAGCAAAAAGTGACATTTTGTCCCTTTTGGAATGTAAGCTTAAGAAAAGCCAACACATGAAGAAATTATTTACAAAAACATTTTAGAGCTTTATAAACGATTCCTAAATGATTTTATTAGAACAGACAAAAGCTGAATTGTGTTAAAAAAGAGTGCAGACGATTATAGATCATTTCTTATTCAAGTACCTTGTCTTTTTTAACTTGGAAAACCTGAAAATACATGTGTTTTTCTTTGTGAAAGGTGACTAATCTAACGTCAAGTGGTTTGCCCATTGGTATCCTCTGGCACTACCCTTATTACTCAAGGACTCGTGGATTATAATAAAGGCAGCAGCCGGACAGGAAAATAAGTCCCTTAAATCCTACTTATTTCTGTGGTTTTCCCTCCATGTCCTTCTCCTTGCTATCAAATATGACACTCTTGAGGGTCTAAGGACGGGGGTTTCATTCTAAGATGCCATAACATATATGCTGTCACATCTGCTACACCTGGCATTTTAGTGATTCAAACTTCATGTCCATCCAGGGGTTAAACCCAAAGTCTCAAAATCACAACACAAGTCAATGTGGAGATTAGGCTATAAATTGGTGGATGGTACCAAAATAGATATGATGCAAAGAAGGGCTGGACTGGCTAGTCTGCGACATGAACATTTCCCCCGGTAGGGCGAAGGTAGAGGGCTACTTACGGTCATCAATGGTTTACCATACTCCAGCTATACCTCGCAGACCCCTTTCTGTTTGCGGTTTCCTGCTGAGTGCTTTGAAAATTTTTGCTGGCACTGATTTTGAGGTCCAGCATGCCTCTGTTTCTTAGGCCACATTAGCCCCTTATCGGCTACATGTTTTGTATGTTTGTGTTTCTAATGTTTGATGCAATGAAACCGTAGTTGCACATTGTGCAACTTATTTATGAGAGCCCTGCGTCACTTTTGCACCACGTAAATTGGCACATGCGTGACTCAGGGCTCTCTTTTGATTTATAAAGCCACGCTGCATGGGTTTGAGTGGCCTCAAATCATGAGTAAAGCGACACAGCGCAAATCGCTGCATCACCTTACGCTGCGCCCCAGGTGGCGTTCTATGGGCATTACAGTGGGTTTTCCCACTCAACACCCTTGGCATTTGAAGCTGCCGCCGATTTACAAGTTATGTAATCCCGTAGAAGAGCCAAATCTGTACGCCTCCCGAGGTGAGGCGTACTGAGGAGAAATATGTTTATTTCTCCTAATTTTTTCTTCTTGCTATATGTACTGCATTCTCCAGCACACCTAGAAAGAAGAAAATGCTTCTTAGGATTGTTTTTGTGAAGGAAGGTGCCCTTTTCTGCACAAAACAATCCTGCATGTAACGGAGGCACCCTTGCACCATGATGCAAGGGTGCTTACATTGGAGCTAGGCTGCCGAATACAAACCAGCACAGGGAGAAAGGACAAGATGCACCATATTACTTAAATATTGGTGCATACCTGCCCTTTCACTTTGGTGTAGGCAATACAACTAGGTGCCTTGCTGCACTGCCCTATATCAAAATTCCATAAATAAGCCCCTATGTCTTTTGATACATCAACTCTAAAACATACCCACCCATGAACAGTGATCATTGAGGGATAGCCCACTACAAAAGTACGACAGCTAATGAAGACAGAGTTGTGACTGCACTTTGTGTCAATAATTAGTGCCTGCCTTGGGCTGTAAGGACACCTGCGTTGTGATTTGCGTGTCTTTGCAACAAATAATCTCTTGCCTTTCTAGTTTGATTTCCTAAGGTAAATGTTTTGCAACCGAAAGACTAGCAGAAAGATCTCCTTACTTACAATACCAACAGAAAATAAGGATTACAGATAATTTCATGGTAAAAACGAAGACCGTACACACTTGTGGATGTTAGAACTGGCATCTTTTAGCATGGTTTCCCCTGCCTTTTTGCTTCTGAACGACCTGTTTTTGAGTATGTGCTAAACTTACTTTTGCTGATTTTAGGACTCTAGGCACCGTATCACTGCCAACCAGTGTTAAAGTACATGTGCTCTGTGTCGAAAATGTAATGGAATTTGTTTTCTCCATGATTGGCATATTCGATTTACTAATAAGTCCTTAGTACAATGCACTACATGTGCCCAGGGCATGTTAATCAAATGCTACAAGTGGGCCTGCGGTGGAAGGTAAGTATGCCAACAAGGGTATTCTTTTAAACTCGTTTTTTGATGTTGTTCCTGTAAATTTGAGAAGTCCTAAATAGTCACTTCCTATAAACAATTCTTGAATTAAACTACTTTTATCAACTTGAAAGGCTCTCAAAAACAAAAAACAAGATGGGTGCATACTTTTTTATAGAAAAATATAAATGTATGTAGAAAAAATCATTGAGGGTACATATAGTATAAATCATAGATATAAAAAGGTGAATGAGTACAATTTTACTTTCTGTACAAATCAATCTCTCATGAACACCTTTTGTTAACACCTATTCTAAATCATAGATAATATGGACAACGTTATTTGAAGTACCATCTATTTCTTTTTGTCCTCATTAGCCTCGATTACCAATCAATGGTTTATTTTTATTTATTGCGATTTTATATAGCGCGAACATTACCCAAAGGTGTCAGAGCGCTTTACATAAGAACCAGTTGCGATACATAAGGACTTAGGATTACATGAGTTACATAAAAGATACAAACAGAAAAAAATGCAAATGTACAAGTTGTAAAGTCACACAAGGAAGAGATACAAACAGAAAAATTGCAAATGTGCAAGTTGTAAAGTCACTCAAGGAAGAGATACAAATGGATAAACTCTAAGAATCACATAGGAATGGTAGCGAGTACAAGGGTTTACTACATATACTAGTGGTTAGAGTTATCTCTATATACATATATATACAAATAGATTTGATCAGGATTACATTTTACCAGCGATTAGGCTTGGACAAATATATATCACATATTTACAGAGTGAAAAGAGAAATAAAAATATAAAAAAAGGAAAAAGGGGTAGAGAGCAGTAGGTGAGGAAGAAGATTTGGAGGCTGAGATTGGTGAGAGGAGGGAGGGGGGCCTGAGGGGAAGAAAGAGATAAGGCAGTCCAGCAAAAGAGAAATGACTGAAGGTTAGCAGGATGGAATCCAATGGACCAAATGAAAGCACATGAATCAACAAGATGGCGGACCCTCTGGCTCCGGATCAAATATTGCTAATATCCTGTTCCTCCTTGCTTCTTCATATCTGTGCCGATGATCGGAAGGCGTGAGTAAGCTATAGTGTGCCTGGTGGGGAGTCCAGAGGTGTTTGTCTGGCCGAGACTGAGACTTTTCCGGTGCAGCGGTAGGCGAGCGGTCTCCCAAGATGGCGGCCGGGGCGGACTGATCAAAGCTGAGGGCCGGAACTGTGGGACCTTTGTCTGTGGTGGGTCCGAGTAGGTGCCCATTGCAGTGAGGAGGAGCAGTGCCGGGATCCGACTGGGCCCTCCACTGTGCCGGTGTAATTGGAGGTTTGTGGCTGCCCTGAGAGATCTGGCTGCTGACACGGCGGCGACGAGACGGACAGGCAGGAAGCCGCTGAAGGAGTGGGAGGCTCCCCTCATTGAAGAGTGATGGAGGATTGAGCCAGGGCATCCGATATTGAGATCTGCGGGTGAAGATAGTGGAAAAGAGGGAGCCCTGCGGAGCCTTTATTCGGCGAGTCGGTGGGGGGTCTGAGCAAGTGTCAGTTGCGGTGAGAGTGATCCCCGCTGCGATCCGATCGGGCCCTCTGTTGTGACGGTGTTCCGTAGCGGGGAGCCGCGCGGGCTCGGTCCGAGGTGTTGGTCGCTCGGTGGGGGCCGCAGAGGTTAGGGGCTGCTTGTGGGGGCTTCCCTCCCCTCTTGCCCCGTGGAGGGGGCCTCCTTTTGATTAGCGTCAGCCAGAGATCTATGTTTCAGTTCGAGGATGGGACACTCTATACCATACTTATTAACCTCCAACCATATGAAACTTCTTTTCAGCTGACTACTGCGAAGTCTCCAAAGGAGTAATCAAGCAATATAGTATAGAGGTCTAATCATTGGACTTTATTTAAATATATTATTTCACCCAGTTCTCATAAGGAAGCCAAAAAACATTTAGCTTTTTCTCAGGTGACCTATCCAACTGATTCGTGTATTTTATTGACATTAACCATTCTATTTTAGTTGTGGGAGTAGATTTAACCCAGTTTTTGCAGATGTCTCTGCGGGCCAAGAGTATCAAGTAAAAGATCAATTTTTTTATGTTATTCGTCATAGCTTCGCCATGCTCCATCATCCCAAAAAACCCAAGGGTTTTGCTTACCTGGAGTGGCTCTCCAAGTATACAAGATACTAAAGTACCCATATCCTCCCGAAACTCCTCAAGAACAGGACACTCTAGAAAGATGTGAATGTCGTCTACTTTTTCCTTACTACACTTTGGGCATCTCGGAGTGGGGCCTTTCCTCCTTTTAGCCAGTTTATATGGACACCAGTAAACTCTGTGGCGACAGAAAAGGTGGTACCTTCTTAAATTTGCAGCACGGACCGTGGAGTATAAAAAGTTACAAGATACTTGCCATAAATCTTCATACTGCTCTCCCGGCAAGTTCTTCTCTCAGAGTAACAACGGTAAATTGAAATCTCCATCTGCCAATTCTAATCAAAGCCAGTACCAGCTCGCCACCTCTTTTTTCCAGGAGATATTCGTCCCCATCCTTGATTCCAGCTCATTAGATAATCCAACACCATCCCCGACGGAATGGATCCAGCTTTTTATTTGAAAGTATTTAAATCTTGAAAGCTGATTGTTGGTCATTTTTTGGCACTTCTCCCATGAGATCAATGTTCCATCTACTATCAGATGACCCCAGCGTATTATATCAACATTTTTCAAAGGAAGAGCCAAACTATCTTTGGACCACTCTGGTGAGCCGGGGGTGTTACAAATAGGACCAATTCCACTGTAACAGTTCAATTTTAGTTATTTCCTGATTTTGTCCCATGTCTCCGCAAAAAACTGCAACATTTTGAGTCTCACTCTTTTGAAGAAGCGCAGGTCACCGTATTTGTGAATGAAACCATATTTGCCCCCTTCTACATCTTGCAACATTGCTCTAAACATATTCCCTAGATCCAAAGAATCCAGAAAACTAAAGAGCATTTCCCCTGATTTTAAGAGAAATACCCATGCATAATGCAACAAATCTGGCAATTGTAGCCCCCCCTTTATCATATTTCTTCCTCAACTTCTTCCTTGAAATATGGACCCCTTTTGATGACCAAATAAAGCTAGTGATTTTATATTGAGCCTTATTAAGCCAAACTTCCTTGAACGCCATCAGAATATTCTAAAACAAGAAGGAATATTTGGAGAGGATGGACATTTTAATCAGGTTTATTCTCCCATATAGTGTCAATGGAAGATGGGACCAGTTTAATAACAATTTTCCCACTTCTTTATTTATCTTATTAAAGTAGGCTTCCGGAATCAGTTCTGTTTTTGAAACTATCTTGATGCCCAAATATCTTATCTTCTCCTTAATACACTCTAGTTGTGAATCGATATTGCAAGTCATTACAACAGTTTTAGTTTCATTTATCTCATATCCTGAGATGGCCTCAAACTGTGATGCTAACACATAGATCACTGGAAGGGAGGAATCAGCTTCTGAGGAGTAAACCACCAAATTATCAGCACCCAGGCAGTTCGCCTGGGTGATTTTTCTGCGGACTTTCGGAAGGTTTTGTGCGGGGTCCCCCAAGGTTCCTCCCTCTCACCTCTTCTGTTTAATCTTTACATCTCTCCCCTCATCTTTTCTTTACAACAAATGGAGGTCGCCGTATATAACTATGCGGATGACCTCCAACTTGTTTTCAATCTGTCTGCTTCTTCTGCCTCTATCTCTAATTTCCAGTCTATTATGATTTTCATCAGGGACTGGATGGATTTCAACCACCTGAAACTCAACCCCGATAAGACCGAGTTGGTGCTGACGGGTGGTTGCTCCAGTCCCTGGTCTTCTCTTTTTTGGCCCTCTTCCCTTGGTCACCCTCCGGTCCCCTCTACCTCTGTCAAAACCCTAGGTATCAAACTCAACTCCCACCTTACCCTTCACTCCCAGGTTAGTTCTGTGGTTTCTTCTTCTTTTCTTTCTCTTCGTACCATCCGCAAGGTCTCTCGATTTTTCACCTTCGAGGCCTTGAAACTGATCGTCCTTGCGATGGTCATCTCCCGCCTGGATTATGGCAACGCCCTATATGCAGGTATACCGGCATATAGTCTCAGGCGGTTGCAGATGATCCAAAACCAGGCGGCTCGGTTGGTCTTTAACCTTCCCAAATCCTCAAATGTCACTCCCCTCCTGAAAATCTTACATTGGCTCCCGGTTCGGGAACGTATCCAATTCAAGCTTGCGACTATCACCTACCAGGCTAGATTGGGCACGGCCCCTGCATTCATTTCCTCGGAGATTATCCCCTACTTGCCAGCCAGGGAGCTCCGATCCTCTTCCCAATTCCTTCTGACAGTCCCCCGGTTTCACCGGAAAAAGTGGGGGGGCTCAAAATTCGCCACCCTTGCCCCAACCCTTTGGAATTCATTACCCTTAGAGCTCAGATCCCTAACCTTATATCCCCAGTTTCGAAAGAAACTTAAAACATATTTCTTCAGTAAACTTTTTATTTAGTCCCCTGTCACCAGCCCTCTTCCCCTTGTTCCTTGTGGAGATCTGCCAGTTACAGCGCCATGAAACCGCTGGTGTAAGGGCGCTATATAAGAATTTTTAAACTCAAACTAAACTCATAAAACCTGCTTTTTTCTCCCACCCTCGAAACTTAAAAGAGGAAATACTCTCATGGTTCCTAATCTTTTCTGCTAAGGGCTCGATATATAGATTGAATAAGAGGGTTGTTGAAGGGCACCCTTGCCTAGTTCCCCTAAACATTCTGAACGATTTTGACAAGTTCCCATTCACTACGATTCTAGCTATGGGGGGTTTATATAATACATCTATCGCACTGCAGAAATTCTCTCCAAGATTAGATAATTTTAAAATCTTCTGCAAATAGGACCAATTAACCATATCAAAGGCTTTAGTCGAGTCAACTGTTATCACTGCCAGGGGTAATTTATACGTGTTGGCTATATTTATGGCCCCAATTAAGCTATATGTAAGGTCACTAATTCCCCTACCTCGCACAAACCCTTTCTGGTCTTCATGCAGTAGGTGCCCTACCATCCCACTAAGCCTATCCCCCAACATTTTCGAGAAGATTTTACAATCTGAATGGAGTAGCGAGATATTTTTTCAAGAAAAAACTGGGGTTAACCCTGTGTCCCTCAGAACCTGGGTGAATAATGATTAAAGAAAAAGTTGGTTCTGTCGGGTAGTGAAACAACTGATTTGTAAATTCTATTTGCATGTGATATTACCTCCTCCCTCTGACAAGAATTCACAACAGGTGATTCATAAATGACTGTCAATATCATAGTAAAAAAGTGCAATTGACAAGAAACACATGGGATTCTGTAAATCTGTATTAATTGGCGGCCTCTTTTGAAAGTCAACTTTGTATATATCTGTATAAATTGTCTATATTGGAAATCACTATTGTACATATTGTATATGTCACATGAGCACTATTCACTATTGTCACATGTTGCACTTTTTTACTATGATATTGACAGTCATTTATGAATCACTTTGAACGCATCTTGAAAATATAAAGATATAAATAGTTCTATACAGGCTTTTCTTTTCATTTATTGTAAGAACCTGTTGTGAATTCTTGTCAGAGGGAGGAGGTAATATCACATGCAAATAGAATTTACAAATCAGTTGTTTCACTACCCGACAGAACCAACTTTTTCTTTAATCGGAGTAGCCAGATAGGCCTATAGGAGACACAGGAATTTGGTGGTTTGTCAGGTTTTAATATCAGCATCACTATGGCCTCATCCCAGGATAGTGGAATCTCACTACCTTTTTCAAAGATTGTTAATAATAGTTTAACCATTATGGGTGCTGAACAGTCCACTAACTTCTTCTAAATCTCAATAGGGAGACCATCAGGACCAGCTGCTTAATTTAATTTCCCTACTCTAATAGACATCCTTATTTCCTCTACTGTTATTGAGCTATTGATAGCTACCCTTTTGGCATCGGAATCTTCCTTGGAGTATCTTGACCCAACCATTCTTCCACATCCCCCTCTCTTATGGGTAAATCCTCAATATATACTTCTCCAAAATAGTTGCAAAAAGCCTCCTCAATACCCTCCCTTGTCTCAATTAAATTCCCTGAACCTTTTTGCTTTAACTCTTTTATGAAGGATTTTGCCTGATCTTTTTGTTGTCTTCCATGCAAGCAGTTTGCTACATCCTTCTCCATAATTAAAATGGGCCAGTTTACTTGCTTGCCACCTTTCTCGTAATCTACCTGCCAAGACACTTGCAAGGTCGTTTTTTAGAGACTGAATAGTAACTTGAAGAGGATCTTGTTCAATCTCTAAATCTGACAAATGCTGTTCTAAAAGCGAAATCATTTTACTAGCTATCTCTTCCCTCCGTTGTTTATTCTTATAAGATTGAATGGGCATTATTTTCCCCCTTTAAAAGGATTTATAAGCATCCCACACTATGCCGATTGCTGCTGTATCCAGATTTTCTTAAAAAAACTCTTCGGTTTCCAAGCTAAGTTTTCTTACTATATCATCATCAAATAATATAGTAGGATCCATTAACCATATTTATTTATTTATTTTAGAAGCTTGTAAAGCGCGCGGCTACCTCCGGCGGAGGTGTCCCGGCGCTAAGATTACCTGAATGTCCCCCGAGGGAGGTACCAGGTTTAAATCCAACTGAGAGGAATAAGAGATGCTGAAGTACATTATGACCGTTTAGTAAACAACCAGGTTTTATGTTTACGTCGAAAGACTGGCTCCGATTCAATGAACCTGAGGTCAAGAGGGAGGCTGTTCTAGAGCTTGGCAGCTGTGACGGTGAAAGTTCTGCCGCCGCTTCGGGAGAGCCTGAATCTTGGGACGATCAGTAGACGAAGGCTGTTGGATCTCAGATGTCTAACTGAAGATGAAATCTTAAGGCGTTTGCTCAGATAGGACGGGCCAGTTCCATGAATTGCACGAAATGCCAGAATCAGGATTTTAAAGTCGATGCGCCGGGCTATGGGGAGCCAATGAAGCTCATCCCGGTGTGCTCTGACCGAAGTACGGGCAGGAATATTACCAATGAGCCGAGCTGCGGCGTTCTGAACAATTTGCAGACGGTCAATCAGATATTGGGGGGCACCTGCATAAAGACTATTGGCATAGTCTAGATGTGTCGTGATAAGTGCCTGGACAACCGTTTTGCAGGATGATTGAGGGAGGTAGGGGAAGATCTTCCTGATCATGCGCAATTTGATAAAACAAGCCCCCGCAACTTTGTTGACTTGGGAGCTACCAGACAAGGTGTTGTCAAATGTGAAGCCTAAGTTGCGGGCAGCCTGTACTGGCGTTGGTGGGGGATTCAAGACGGTGGGCCACCATAGAATTGCAGGGGGGTGATTTCTGGCTGAAGAAAAGAACCTCAGTTTTGTCGGTATTAAGGGCAAGGTGATTAGCTGGCATCCATGTGCAGATATTGCCAAGGCAGTTTCTGAAGTTGGAAAAAAGGGAATAAGAGTGGTCTCTAAATGAAAAAACAAGCTGAGTGTCATCAGCATAAGAGACCACCCTGACACCCCAAGGATTCTACTACCTTGGCAAGAGGGGCCACGTAGGCGTTAAACAATAAAGGGCTAAAGGCGGAACCCTGGGGCACGCCGCACAGGAGGGGTTTGTCCTCTGATTCAAATGGGTGCATCGTAACCCTCTGAGACCGACTGGACAGGAAAGATTTGGTCCAAGCCAGCACTGTACCACCGACCCCAAGCTGTTGTAGACGGGTTGCAAGTATGTTATGGGATACAGTATCAAATGCAGCGGATAGGTCGAGGAGGACCAAAATGGCCTCCTCGCCCCTATCCACTGATTCCCTGATGATTTCAGAGACTTCTAGCAGCGCCGTCTTGGTGCTGTAGGCGGTTCTAAAGCCGGACTGGGAATCATGTAGCAGCTGATTGGATTCAAGATACTGAGCCAACTGTTTCTGTACCACTTTCTCCAGTACCTTGGCAGGTTTAGGCAGGAGTGATATGGGCCGGTAGTTGCTAAATTGCGAAGGGTCTGCGCCGGGTTTTTTCAGAATGGGAATTAGCCTGGCTTGTTTCCATACTGAGGGAAATTGACCGCGAGACAGGGAGGAGTTCCAGATGGAGAGAAAAGGATTTACTAAAACAGGGGCAAGATTGCTCATGAGTTTAGCAGGGACTGGGTCCAAAGGGGAGCCAGACTTAACTTTATGTAGCAGGGACAACGCTAGGTCAGGGGTAAGCTCACTAAAGGAGTTAAATGAGCAGTGGGTGGGACATGGTATATCGGAAAGGTGGTGAGGTGGGGCAATATCAAAGGAGGAAGAGAGTTTGATTATTTTGTTCTGAAAGAAGTCCGAGAGTCCGTTGCACAGATCTTGAGTAGGGGTACATTGGGTTTTCGTGGCAGGGGGATTTACAAAGTCTTTCACAATGGTAAAAAGAGTTTTGGAAGAATATCTTCTGTACTGCATTCTTTGAGGGTATTAGAGACAGAGTAACGGCTGAGTGATCTGACATGTGCGATCCCAAATGACTCACGCTTCCAACTATGTTAGTACACCATTTATTCATGTGTGGAATAAGGTGAATTTGTCGACGTTTCGGCCTACTTGTTTTCATCTCTTAGACCATCTTCAGGACGAAATTTCATTTATGAACCGAAGACCCTTATTCGTATCACAAATCTCCTTAAATGATACGAGGACCACAGTCTGAACATATGTTTAGAATCAAGTATTTTCGAATTGTGAGCCGTGTCTTCCTTATTTTGAGCAAGTTCCTAAGTGGCTGCTTCAGAGATCTCTCATCCTTGATAGCAGGGTCTATTAATGTACCCCTTTATTCATTTCTTCAGCATCTCACAATGGAAAAACATGTCTTTGATCAGATTGCCAAGTGGGCCTGCAGCACTTATTGTGCCACCCACATGAGTAGCCCTTCAAACCTGTCTCTGGCCTGTCACTACAGAGCCTGTGTGTGCAGTTTTAAACTGCCATGCCGAACTAGCAAGTTCACCTGCTTGACCGGCACAAACCTTCCCTTTTACTACACGCAAGGCAACCCTAAAGTAAGCCCTGGGTAGCCCCATGGGCAGGGTGCAATGTATTTAAAAGGTGGGACATGTACATGTGAGTTTTACATGTCATGTTACTGAAAAACTGCCAAATTTGTTTTTCATTACAGGAAGGCCTACCTCTCCCATAAGTTAGCATTGGAGCTGCCTTGTAACACTTTACAGGTGTATTTTCCAATTAAGAGCAGATAGAAAATTGTAGTTTGGTGTCTCCAGACTCATAATTTAAAAACACATCTTTTAGTGAAGTTGGTTTTTAAATTGCACGTCCGAAAATGCCACTTTCAGAAAGTTGACATTTTCTTACTTTAACCCTTCTGTGCCTCTGCCTGTCTCTAGAATACATGTCTGGGTTGGATTACAGTTGGGCTATGTGAATTCAAACTAGACAGTCACACCAAAAGGAAGCTGAGGTGCGCACTGCATATCCTGATGACCCATCACCAGGCGGATGGGTTTTCCTGAGCTAGAGTGGTGGGAAGAGTTGACACTTGCACTTGAATAGGGCTGTGCCTATACTTTCACAAAAAGCTTCAGACCCTCCTCTAGTGTGTCTTAGACCAGAGCCAAGAAGGGCAGTGTCTTTTGTACTACAAAGACCTTTTTATGAAGTCTTGGAGTTCTGGACTTTTTGGTTCCGTCCAGAGGTGTCAGGGAACAACACCCAAAGACCCCGGAGTTCCACCTGCCTTGGTGCACAAATGAACAGAAACACGGGCTTCTCGATGGTGGCGTCAAAGACCAAAGGTTTATTACTGCAGGGACACAGAAGTCACAGAAACTACGCATGGGCAGTGTCTAGGAGCCTGTTCAATTTGTTGCTCCTTATATACTATATTTTGGCCTTCAGGCGAATTCTTCACATGTTGGTACATTCCCAAAACCTTTGTGTCATAAACAATAAATATTTGGCGTACACAGGAACCGTTGATAAAATCTGATACTAAACATCTACGAAGAGGGGTTCCCACTAGTTCATCACAATCCCTTGTCAATATTGCATTCAAGACCCGGACCGCCTCATCGTAAATTTCGTTACCTCCCCCTAATAAAGTTTCAGAAAGAAAGGAACGGAGCCAGGTGTGGAAGATGGAAAAGTGGGATAGGAGATGTTTGTGGGTTGTAAATGGGCAAGGCTACCGGCTTCGGCCGCCTAATCGTGATCAGGACAATAGACACGAAGACCAGTTTAGCAGGACTGGCCTCGGGCAGAGGAGGCAGCCTTTGTCGAGTCATGCAGCTACAGCGTGATCTGGTTTAAGGTGCACGTGTCATGAGAGAGGTGAATCTCCGGCTAAGGCTACGTGTCCTTAATCGAAATGAAGTGATCAGAGGTTATTGCGTATGTGAGGGCAAGAAACACAAAATGGCTGCCATGATCTAAGATGGATGCCATGGGTAGATCAGAAATGTGTTCATAACAGGAGTGCTCTTGCTCGTAGCATGGCGAAAACACCAGGATATGCTAAATGGATCATTTGCGGTTCGCTGATACCAATATTATGTATTTCCGACAATATTGAAAACACGGGTTCAAATCGTCACGGAACCTCAGACCCTCCTTTTGCCCTTACATAGGCAATTACTCAATCTATGTCAGAATCTAATTCTATGCTCATCAGGTCAGTGACATGCTGTTGTATCATCATCCTTTCTCGTGCCTTTTCTCCAAACGCAGGTGGTTTTCTAAAACAAGTTGCAGCACACAGACTGCACAGAGCAGGACCACACTGGATAATCAGGCAGCATGAGAACAGGAATACTAAGATGACACCAATGACCATTAGAACCTTCCATCCCCACGCTGAAATCAGAGTCCAAAACCACTCCATGAAGGACCAGTTTCCCTTGTCTACGTGAATAGAGTCGGAAATCTTGTGTAGCTTAGAGATCGCCTCATAGACTGTTGGAGCATTATTAGGAATAAAGACACAGCAGCTCGATTGGATCATTCTACATACCCCACCTCGATCTGCAAGTATAACGTCTAGAACCATACGATTCTGCAACGTCATGAGTCTATCCGCCTGAAGCTCAGCTGTCAGATTGCTAAGGGCACCAGCAGTTTCGGTAATAGTAGATTCAACTACCCGTGTTAGCTGACGTATGTTTCTACTATTGGCCATAGGCCCCCAGAACGGAAGGAAACCTTTGAAGAAGTCTCCAGCTTCCTGACCAGCGGTATCTTCCTTGCTGAAGACACCTCTTGCTACTCTGGTTTTGTGGTAATCAGATGAAGCAGTGTATGTTGGAGGCAACAATCGAGCAATATAACATGATCCTGAAAAGTCAGCAGGCAACCATGTATAAGCTCTGTCTCGACAGATGAAATAGGTACCCCTAGCAGTAAGAAAGGCAGGGGAAGAGTTAGCCGGAAACACATAAGTCTCTACGCACTCACTCCTCCCTAGATGAGCTCTCGGATTTCTCCCATTACCTTGCAAACAGACCTGACCTCGGTGAGGTACGACCCAGATTGGAGTTGAGCTTTTACGCTTGCTTTCTCCTAAACTAAGGTGATACTCTGAAGTATTCCAACTTAAATACACTCGCAATTCGTCTCTAGGGTAAGATGGAGTATTATTGACATCCTTGACCATGTCAATAATTCCCTGGACTAAGGCTTTGTTGGCAGAGTTATATTTAGTGGAACGTGGTGGACGCGGAGGATAGGTTTCAAGGGCATAAGCAAAGATGGTTTAAAGGGCCTGAAATGATCCATTGTAGCTGAAAGGCAAAACCAGATAAGGAATACCTTTATCCATAGTGTGGGGTATCAAGCCACATACCCAGCAGTCTGTAGTGTTAACTACCAGTTGGTGTTGGTGCAAGAGCTGTACAAAAGTGTTGTTAATGAATTCTGAGCGTCGGGCTTGCTCATGTTCTGGAAACGAGTGAAAAGAGTGTATAGAAGAAACAGTAGAAATAGCAGGATCAAGGGGAGGTACTGTAGTAACTGGCACAAAAATCAAATTTATACTGAAAACAGTTCCACCCACCAATGTTGCTAAAATAATCAAGAATGTAATGGCACATTGCATCAAAAAGCATTTGCTATGAAGAATTCTATGAAGTCTGTTTCTGCGAACATAAATCACATTTTCTTGTTGCAGCGCAGGAAGCTCCATCTTCTACAATCCGCTCGCGACCACTGATGATGTGTACGTAGATGAAAATGCCTCTGTCAGCCCTGGGAGTTCCCAGAACCAACAGAAAGATCGACCTTGTGTCAGACCCCCGCAGATTCAACTAGGCACACAGCCACGACCCTACGGCTACCCAGACGGCAAGGCAATTTTAAAACAACAAAACAATAGCAAACTTCCTGGCTGAAGGCAAAAGTTCAATATTTCAAAACATCACAGTATGCAGTTGCCTGCTTTATTTGTCCATTTTACGGCTTCGTAAGTTATATTTCTATTTCGCAGGTACTGTCTGATCGGCAAAAAGCGTTTCACTGGTAGCTGTTGCAGTGTTCAAGTTCGCAGATGACAGAGTTCTTTCTGATGCAAGGGACAAATGTTCAGTGTTCAAAGGAGTCTTTTCAGAAGGAGAGTCAGAACTTGGAGTGTCAGTGATCAATTCGGCATCGCTGAAAGGGATGAACTTCGGCGTGTTTTCACATTCGGAGGAACCAATTCCCTTCTTCACCCAGTCGTCGTAAGGAAGTGGCAAGGGTACACGCTTTACATGGGACGCGTGCACCCAGTGCTTGCGTCCGGCCACACGAACTGCTGTCCTCGTTGAAAGTAGGATTTGGAAGGGGCCGACAAATCTCGGCTGAAGGTTCTTCGTCCTCGCGAAATTTCTGATGACTACAAACTCTCCTGGTTTCAGCTGATGCCCTGGACTCTCCGGAGGCTTTGGCAAAGCATCAAAAACCTGTTGGTGAATAAGACTCAATTTAGCAGTCAAGTCGTAAAGGTAGTCTATCAACATAGGATATTCTAGAGAGCAAAACTTTTTAGGCCTCGGCACACCCCAAATATTTGCCGGACGGCCAAAAACAATTTCATAGGGGCTAAGCCCCACTCTAGAATGTACAGTTGCTCTCGTTGATAACAAGGCCAAAGGAAGTGCGTCTGGCCAGGCTAAACCTGTGGATGCTTGTATTTTAGCTATTTTCAGCTTGAGGGTGCCATTGTAACCCTCCACTAAACCAGCAGACTGGGGATGGTTCGCACTGTGAAATTTTTGTTTCAGCCCTAGGCCGGCACACACACTCTGCATAACTTTCCCTATAAACTCACTTCCGTTATCTGACCATACAATCCGTGGCATTCCGTATCTAGGGAAATATTCCTTAAGAAGAATTTTGGCAGTTGATAGGGCAGTGTTGTCCTTTAGTGGGTATGCTTCTATCCACCTGGAAAAAGCACAAACCACCACTAGGACATATTTTAAATTATTACAGCGGTCCATGTGAATAAAGTCTAACTGAATCACTTCAAAAGAGCAGGAAGGAGGAGCGAAATGACCAGCTGGAGTTGAAGTTCCCTTGACAGGATTATGCATCAAACACACCATGCAATTTTTCACCACTCTCTCTGCACACTTACTGATCCCCTCATTTTTCCAGACCGGAGCCAACATCTTACAGATTCCTTTAGAACTTATATGCGCTACTCCATGCGCCATTGTCACTACTGCAAGCACATACGCGTCAGGCAACATCCAACGCTGCTGTTCTGTCAAATCAATCCAACATCCATTCGAATCCAACTTGCCTGTACTCTCTCTCCATACACGTTTCTCTTCCTCAGTTGCTTCTTTCTGAATCTCTTTCACACTTTCCATAGTATCCTCACACATTCCAGACTCAGCAATCCATCTTGCAGACGTAGCAACATACATTCTGCTCATCGTGTCTCTAGCTGTCTGTTTAGCAATTTCATCAGCAAAAGCATTCCCACGACCAACATCATCCGTGATTGCTTTATGAGCACTGCACTTCACAATCGCAACTTCAGTCGGCAAGGTTAGAGATTCCAACAAGTCGTTAACTAGCTGACCATGTTGAATCTTAGTCCCATGGGACGTAATGAAACCCCTTTCTCTCCACAAACGGCCAAAACTATGGGCCACGCCAAATGCGTACTGACTGTCTGTAAACACATTCACTCTCTTTCCCTTAGCTAAAACACATGCTCTCGTTAGAGCTATTAATTCTGCAGCTTGGGCAGAATTCTGACTCACTCTTGCAGTCTCCACAATCGTCTTCAAAGTAGTTACTGCGTAAGCAGCAGTCACATCACCATTCTCCAATTTAAAACATGACCCGTCCACATACAGCGTACCATCCGGATCTGATAATGGAATATCCTTCAAGTCAATGCGTCCTTTTGTCTCTTCCTCCGTTTTAAAACAGCAATCATGTGGCTCGGAATCACTCGACTCCTGATCAGTCGGCAACAGTGTTGCTGGATTCAATACATTACATCTTTTGATCTGAATATGACTCGCTAGTAATGTCAGCTCGTAACCAGATAGTCTCGCACTGGTAAGGTGTTGTGTCTTCGTTCGGTTCATGAGTGTGTCCACTGCATGAGGAACCATGACCACTAGCATGTTGTTCATCACCAAACCAGCAGATTGTCGAATGGAAGCCGCAGCTGCCGCTGTAGCTCTCAAACAACTAGGCAACGCTCTGGCTACCGGGTCTAATGTTGATGAGAAATACGCACAAGGGCGTTGTTTATCACCAAACTTCTGTGTCAGAACACTCAACGCACAACCTTCTCTCTCGTGAACGTAGAGCGTGAATGGCTTACAGTAATCAGGTGTACCCAATACAGGAGCTGAACACAATGCTTTTCGTAATTCAGTAAAACTCTCTTGACATTCATCAGACCATGGCACCGGACTCGGAACATTTTTCCCAGTCAAAGCTACCAATGGTTTTGCTAAAAGAGAAAAATTTGGGATCCACTGCCTACAGTAAGAGGTAATACCTAGAAAGGCACGTACTTCTCTCTGTGTGCGCGGAACACTCATCTGTGTAATTGCTTTTATTCTTTCTGGGGTCAACTTCCTTCCCTCCTTTGACAAGAGATGACCTAGGTAGGTCACTTCTTGGCAGCAATATTGCATTTTCGAGGGCGACACCTTGTGATTCAAATTAGACAAATGATGCAATAGGGAAATTGTAGCTGCTTTGCAAGTTTCCTTGTCATCGGCAGCCACTAGAAGATCATCTACGTACTGTACTAGGGCAGAACCTGGAGGAAGGACAAAGGAATCTAACTGGCTTTTTAATGCTTGACTGTAAATAGATGGGCTTTCACAATAGCCTTGTGGAGCTCGTTTAAATCTGAAACTTCGACCTCCTAAACAGAAGCCGAAAATATCTCTACTTTCTTCGGCTATCGGAATGCTGAAAAATGCATTCTTTAAGTCGATAACTGAGAACCATGTTGCTGTAGCAGGAATCAATGTTAGCAAGGCAGTAATGTCCGGAACCACAGGAAACTGCGGAACCACAATCTTATTAACTTCTCTGAGGTCTATGACAAACCTGTACACTGGAGGTTTTGTGGGATCAGTTCGTTTCAAAATCGGTAGTACAGGACTGTTACAGACATTTCCTCTAGTTTCTTCAATCACATCTTTCTTAATCAAATCTTGCACAATCAATAAAAGTGCACGTTCACCTTCACTAGATATTTTATATTGAGGAATTCTTGGAAATTTTACATTTGCTTTTAAAGTTACCACATACGGTGGAATTTCTAGGAGACCTACATCATTAGGACCAGTCGCCCAAAGAGAATCAGGGAGTGAGCGTAGCTCTGGCGGGAGTGCATCCATTGACAAGTACATCGGAGAGGTGATATTTTTTCCCAACGTGAGTTGTACTCCCTCCGGAGAACAGTACAATGTCGCATATAGTCGTTTTAACAAATCTAATCCAAGCAGATTTTCATTACAACCTGTCGTCAAAATCAGAGGTGCTTTCAATTGGCACGGTCCAACAGAAATAGACAAAGGACCAGATATCGGGTTGTAAACAGGGGCGCCTGAAAAACCTACGGAAACATTTGTTGAGCCGGACAAAGGTGCGCCAGGGAGTTTCGCATGAATGATAGAACTTTTTGCGGCACCAGTATCCAACAGAAACGGTTTGACTACACCTGATGTTGCTACTGCGACATAAGGCCCACTCTGATCCACTGGAACTGATACTACTCCCTCTCTTTGTCCATGGCTGTCCTAGTACCCATTTTGCTGAAAACCCTCATCTACTTCACAATAGTCCTCAACAAGATATTGTTGAGATCTATTTTGCTGAGTAGACTGTCCATTTCGCTGATCAAAGTGATTGGAAGGACGATCATTCGTTTGTGGAGGCATGGCACCTCGTCCTCGACCTCTAGAATTCTGCACAAAACCACCACGACCTCTCTGAGCTGCTGCTGCATTGTTTTGCGCTAAGATCGGACATTCATTCTTATAGTGACCCTCTTTCTTACAGTACGCACACTGATTCCACTGATATTGAGGCCTCGATGAACTATAATCTGTCCTTTGGTACGAACCTTGCTGCGAATTAGATTGATTCGTGCGAGGCGGATACGCCTGCTGCAAAAGAACTTTAGTTTTCAAATCTTTCGTTTTCTTCTCTGATTTCTCCTTTTCCTCTTTATCCCTATTTTCGTAGTACTGTGCAGTCGCAAGTATTTGCGCAGTTGTGGATACAGCCCACGCACTTTCTGAGTCTTTTAATTTATTGCATAATTCAGGTAACAAATTATGCACAAATTTATCGACAAACAATCTTTGCCCTCCTTCTGTACTCATGTCCTGACCACTATGATCTACAAAAGTCTCTTCAAACCTCGTGAAAAAGTCGGAGACACTTTCGTCTTTCTTCTGCCTGCATGCGGACAACTTGTCCCAATTAACACGCAATGCGGGCATCAGAGTCTTCATTAGATCAATTATTCTACCTGGAAGATTAGCGATCAGGGGTTCGGGTTTTGCACCACCTATTTGCTGACCATCTGCTGCAGTGATAGCTGCCCAATCACCACCTAAGGCAGCTTGATGATCCTCTCTACGAATTTTAGCCCACACTGGTTGCGGAACTACATTGCCAAATAACATATCGATGTCCGCTAAGTTCATTATACAAGCCTCAACTGTCTGTGTTAATTCCTTGTAATATCCAGCAGGATTCTTACGCGGATCTGGCAAGGCCTGTTTCACTGCTAATACTTCAGCTCGCTTCCACGGAATGTGTATCCACACTCTTTGGAACTGTGCTGGAACAGCTGCAATACCAGCATTATTATCAGCTGCCACTGCTTCGCGCCAAATTGGAGGAACCTCCCTCATAGGGTATTGGCGACTTAGCTTCGTTTTACCTTTTTCTAAATCTCTCGGCGAACAAAGAGATGGATCATTCCTAAAACTTAAAATTAGTTCCATCGCTTTTTTTATATTATCACCCACTATTACTCCTGCAGCAAACTCTTTCTGAACTTTAATTAGATCTTCCAAATCTGATTCAACATCATTGTCTTCTATTTCTTCACGTAACAGCGAGCACATCTCATCAAAGACATACCGTTGCGTTGGTTCCTTCCACTGCATAAATGTATCTAGCACATCTCTCGTACTATATCTTCTACTCTTCGAAATCCATCTGAGAGCCGTGGAATCTAAAATTCCCCGTTCCTCAGTACTTGGAAGCTGACTACGTCTCTGAACAGAGTCAGGAGTAGGAGTCTTAATTAAGGTTTTATATAGAGGAGACAGCATATTAGTAACAGAATCAGTGATTCTTCGACGAACAGAAAGTGGAGTTAACACACTCGCAGACGTAGAGAACGCAGTAGAGGTAGGAATAGATAGTGGAACAGTAGGAGTGTCGAGAAAAATAGTTTGTGGAACATTAGGTGTAAACGAGACAGATACAGGTATAGAAGTCGGCAATCCAGGAAGAGGAGGAGCCGTAGGAACATTCACATTGATCACAGGAGGTACGGGAGCTTGATTCTGAGGGACAGGAGCAGGAACACCAGGTTGTCCAGCAACCGGCAATTGAACATTCGGAACAGGCGGAGCCGTAGCACCTTGTGCATACGGTGGAGGTGACCGTAACAGATAAGACAACAGAGGATCGTTTTCAGAATCCTCCAGTATCTTAGCCATTTTCGATGGCAAGGCAGGATAGCACTTGTCGATCGCTAAATTATGCTCTCTAATGGCCACGTCTATGGCTTTCTCACACTCGTTAGCCTGCAACTGCTTAGCCGCTTGCTCTAGAGTCAACTCTTCTTGTTCTTTCTGTTCTTTCTTCAACCTTTTCATTTCTCTCTGTTTGGATTCTTTTCGCCAGAAACGGAAAGAATCAAACATTGCCGGCCGGGCTTTCTTCCTAAACAATTTCGCTTCTAAATTGTCGAGAACCTCGGGTTCAAAACTACCATGCAGTGGCCAACTAAGGACACCATCCTTCGCAGTGTAGCGGACCCATACCTCATTATAAGATATAGGACCCATACCATGTTTACAATATAAATCATATAGGGGAGTCCCAATCGGAGGAACCAGACATGAGTCCTCCAATCGTGAGTCACGGTTGCAACCAAAGCAAGACAACATTTTCCGACTTACCATTTTTTCAGTCCGGAACACAAAACAAACAAAACACAAAACAGATATGTGCACTTAAACCAAGAATTTAGGCCTACCAAAACTAACTGATGTATCGATACCCAAACTAAACCAAATAGATTATCGTTACCAGAACAACCGGTGATAATCCTACCAAGAACCAAACCAAACCAAGAACCAATCAAGGATTTTAACAATCCTCACAAAGTAACCAGCTAGCTATCACTAAATACTTAACTGAGTCACTGAAGACGTCACCAAGGAGAAACCCGTCACGTTTCGCCGTACTAAGGACTGCACCTCGGGTCCAAGACAGGGCGACGGTCAAGGCAACGGCCCACTGCAGCCGTCCTGAACGGGAACCCTCGTGGAAGAGAACGTCGGGCCACTTTTGCGATATGCCGGGATCGATGAAGTGGGGCGCCTCCCTCAGGAATCTTCACACGAAGCTTCTCGAACTCTTTAGGCTTTTGGACCGGTACCGAATGACGTTGCCCCACGTTGGGCGCCAATTGGAGTTCTGGACTTTTTGGTTCCGTCCAGAGGTGTCAGGGAACAACACCCAAAGACCCCGGAGTTCCACCTGCCTTGGTGCACAAATGAACAGAAACACGGGCTTCTCGATGGTGGCGTCAAAGACCAAAGGTTTATTACTGCAGGGACACAGAAGTCACAGAAACTACGCATGGGCAGTGTCTAGGAGCCTGTTCAATTTGTACAAAGAGGGTTGCTCCTTATATACTATATTTTGGCCTTCAGGCGAATTCTTCACATGTTGGTACATTCCCAAAACCTTTGTGTCATAAACAATAAATATTTGGCGTACACAGGAACCGTTGATAAAATCTGATACTAAACATCTACGAAGAGGGGTTCCCACTAGTTCATCACAATCCCTTGTCAATATTGCATTCAAGACCCGGACCGCCTCATCGTAAATTTCGTTACCTCCCCCTAATAAAGTTTCAGAAAGAAAGGAACGGAGCCAGGTGTGGAAGATGGAAAAGTGGGATAGGAGATGTTTGTGGGTTGTAAATGGGCAAGGCTACCGGCTTCGGCCGCCTAATCGTGATCAGGACAATAGACACGAAGACCAGTTTAGCAGGACTGGCCTCGGGCAGAGGAGGCAGCCTTTGTCGAGTCATGCAGCTACAGCGTGATCTGGTTTAAGGTGCACGTGTCATGAGAGAGGTGAATCTCCGGCTAAGGCTACGTGTCCTTAATCAAAATGAAGTGATCAGAGGTTATTGCGTATGTGAGGGCAAGAAACACAAAATGGCTGCCATGATCTAAGATGGATGCCATGGGTAGATCAGAAATGTGTTCATAACAGGAGTGCTCTTGCTCGTAGCATGGCGAAAACACCAGGATATGCTAAATGGATCATTTGCGGTTCGCTGATACCAATATTATGTATTTCCGACAATATTGAAAACACGGGTTCAAATCGTCACGGAACCTCAGACCCTCCTTTTGCCCTTACATAGGCAATTACTCAATCTATGTCAGAATCTAATTCTATGCTCATCAGGTCAGTGACATGCTGTTGTATCATCATCCTTTCTCGTGCCTTTTCTCCAAACGCAGGTGGTTTTCTAAAACAAGTTGCAGCACACAGACTGCACAGAGCAGGACCACACTGGATAATCAGGCAGCATGAGAACAGGAATACTAAGATGACACCAATGACCATTAGAACCTTCCATCCCCACGCTGAAATCAGAGTCCAAAACCACTCCATGAAGGACCAGTTTCCCTTGTCTACGTGAATAGAGTCGGAAATCTTGTGTAGCTTAGAGATCGCCTCATAGACTGTTGGAGCATTATTAGGAATAAAGACACAGCAGCTCGATTGGATCATTCTACATACCCCACCTCGATCTGCAAGTATAACGTCTAGAACCATACGATTCTGCAACGTCATGAGTCTATCCGCCTGAAGCTCAGCTGTCAGATTGCTAAGGGCACCAGCAGTTTCGGTAATAGTAGATTCAACTACCCGTGTTAGCTGACGTATGTTTCTACTATTGGCCATAGGCCCCCAGAACGGAAGGAAACCTTTGAAGAAGTCTCCAGCTTCCAGACCAGCGGTATCTTCCTTGCTGAAGACACCTCTTGCTACTCTGGTTTTGTGGTAATCAGATGAAGCAGTGTATGTTGGAGGCAACAATCGAGCAATATAACATGATCCTGAAAAGTCAGCAGGCAACCATGTAAAAGCTCTGTCTCGACAGATGAAATAGGTACCCCTAGCAGTAAGAAAGGCAGGGGAAGAGTTAGCCGGAAACACATAAGTCTCTACGCACTCACTCCTCCCTAGCTGAGCTCTCGGATTTCTCCCATTACCTTGCAAACAGACCTGACCTTGGTGAGGTACGACCCAGATTGGAGTTGAGCTTTTACGCTTGCTTTCTCCTAAACTAAGGTGATACTCTGAAGTATTCCAACTTAAATACACTCGCAATTCGTCTCTAGGGTAAGATGGAGTATTATTGACATCCTTGACCATGTCAATAATTCCCTGGACTAAGGCTTTGTTGGCAGAGTTATATTTAGTGGAACGTGGTGGACGCGGAGGATAGGTTTCAAGGGCATAAGCAAAGATGGTTTGAAGGGCCTGAAATGATCCATTGTAGCTGAAAGGCAAAACCAGATAAGGAATACCTTTATCCATAGTGTGGGGTATCAAGCCACATACCCAGCAGTCTGTAGTGTTAACTACCAGTTGGTGTTGGTGCAAGAGCTGTACAAAAGTGTTGTTAATGAATTCTGAGCGTCGGGCTTGCTCATGTTCTGGAAACGAGTGAAAAGAGTGTATAGAAGAAACAGTAGAAATAGCAGGATCAAGGGGAGGTACTGTAGTAACTGGCACAAAAATCAAATTTATACTGAAAACAGTTCCACCCACCAATGTTGCTAAAATAATCAAGAATGTAATGGCACATTGCATCAAAAAGCATTTGCTATGAAGAATTCTATGAAGTCTGTTTCTGCGAACATAAATCACATTTTCTTGTTGCAGCGCAGGAAGCTCCATCTTCTACAATCCGCTCGCGACCACTGATGATGTGTACGTAGATGAAAATGCCTCTGTCAGCCCTGGGAGTTCCCAGAACCAACAGAAAGATCGACCTTGTGTCAGACCCCCGCAGATTCAACTAGGCACACAGCCACGACCCTACGGCTACCCAGACGGCAAGGCAATTTTAAAACAACAAAACAATAGCAAACTTCCTGGCTGAAGGCAAAAGTTCAATATTTCAAAACATCACAGTATGCAGTTGCCTGCTTTATTTGTCCATTTTACGGCTTCGTAAGTTATATTTCTGTTTCGCAGGTACTGTCTGATCGGCAAAAAGCGTTTCACTGGTAGCTGTTGCAGTGTTCAAGTTCGCAGATGACAGAGTTCTTTCTGATGCAAGGGACAAATGTTCAGTGTTCAAAGGAGTCTTTTCAGAAGGAGAGTCAGAACTTGGAGTGTCAGTGATCAATTCGGCATCGCTGAAAGGGATGAACTTCGGCGTGTTTTCACATTCGGAGGAACCAATTCCCTTCTTCACCCAGTCGTCGTAAGGAAGTGGCAAGGGTACACGCTTTACATGGGACGCGTGCACCCAGTGCTTGCGTCCGGCCACACGAACTGCTGTCCTCGTTGAAAGTAGGATTTGGAAGGGGCCGACAAATCTCGGCTGAAGGTTCTTCGTCCTCGCGAAATTTTTGATGACTACAAACTCTCCTGGTTTCAGCTGATGCCCTGGACTCTCCGGAGGCTTTGGCAAAGCATCAAAAACCTGTTGGTGAATAAGACTCAATTTAGCAGTCAAGTCGTAAAGGTAGTCTATCAACATAGGATATTCTAGAGAGCAAAACTTTTTAGGCCTCGGCACACCCCAAATATTTGCCGGACGGCCAAAAACAATTTCATAGGGGCTAAGCCCCACTCTAGAATGTACAGTTGCTCTCGTTGATAACAAGGCCAAAGGAAGTGCGTCTGGCCAGGCTAAACCTGTGGATGCTTGTATTTTAGCTATTTTCAGCTTGAGGGTGCCATTGTAACCCTCCACTAAACCAGCAGACTGGGGATGGTTCGCACTGTGAAATTTTTGTTTCAGCCCTAGGCCGGCACACACACTCTGCATAACTTTCCCTATAAACTCACTTCCGTTATCTGACCATACAATCCGTGGCATTCCGTATCTAGGGAAATATTCCTTAAGAAGAATTTTGGCAGTTGATAGGGCAGTGTTGTCCTTTAGTGGGTATGCTTCTATCCACCTGGAAAAAGCACAAACCACCACTAGGACATATTTTAAATTATTACAGCGGTCCATGTGAATAAAGTCTAACTGAATCACTTCAAAAGGGCAGGAAGGAGGAGCGAAATGACCAGCTGGAGTTGAAGTTCCCTTGACAGGATTATGCATCAAACACACCATGCAATTTTTCACCACTCTCTCTGCACACTTACTGATCCCCTCATTTTTCCAGACCGGAGCCAACATCTTACAGATTCCTTTAGAACTTATATGCGCTACTCCATGCGCCATTGTCACTACTGCAAGCACATACGCGTCAGGCAACATCCAACGCTGCTGTTCTGTCAAATCAATCCAACATCCATTCGAATCCAACTTGCCCGTACTCTCTCTCCATACACGTTTCTCTTCCTCAGTTGCTTCTTTCTGAATCTCTTTCACACTTTCCATAGTATCCTCACACATTCCAGACTCAGCAATCCATCTTGCAGACGTAGCAACATACATTCTGCTCATCGTGTCTCTAGCTGTCTGTTTAGCAATTTCATCAGCAAAAGCATTCCCACGACCAACATCATCCGTGATTGCTTTATGAGCACTGCACTTCACAATCGCAACTTCAGTCGGCAAGGTTAGAGATTCCAACAAGTCGTTAACTAGCTGACCATGTTGAATCTTAGTCCCATGGGACGTAATGAAACCCCTTTCTCTCCACAAACGGCCAAAACTATGGGCCACACCAAATGCGTACTGACTGTCTGTAAACACATTCACTCTCTTTCCCTTAGCTAAAACACATGCTCTCGTTAGAGCTATTAATTCTGCAGCTTGGGCAGAATTCTGACTCACTCTTGCAGTCTCCACAATCGTCTTCAAAGTAGTTACTGCGTAAGCAGCAGTCACATCACCATTCTCCAATTTAAAACATGACCCGTCCACATACAGCGTACCATCCGGATCTGATAATGGAATATCCTTCAAGTCAATGCGTCCTTTTGTCTCTTCCTCCGTTTTAAAACAGCAATCATGTGGCTCGGAATCACTCGACTCCTGATCAGTCGGCAACAGTGTTGCTGGATTCAATACATTACATCTTTTGATCTGAATATGACTCGCTAGTAATGTCAGCTCGTAACCAGATAGTCTCGCACTGGTAAGGTGTTGTGTCTTCGTTCGGTTCATGAGTGTGTCCACTGCATGAGGAACCATGACCACTAGCATGTTGTTCATCACCAAACCAGCACATTGTCGAATGGAAGCCGCAGCTGCCGCTGTAGCTCTCAAACAACTAGGCAACGCTCTGGCTACCGGGTCTAATGTTGATGAGAAATACGCACAAGGGCGTTGTTTATCACCAAACTTCTGTGTCAGAACACTCAACGCACAACCTTCTCTCTCGTGAACGTAGAGCGTGAATGGCTTACTGTAATCAGGTGTACCCAATACAGGAGCTGAACACAATGCTTTTCGTAATTCAGTAAAACTCTCTTGACATTCATCAGACCATGGCACCGGACTCGGAACATTTTTCCCAGTCAAAGCTACCAATGGTTTCGCTAAAAGAGAAAAATTTGGGATCCACTGCCTACAGTAAGAGGTAATACCTAGAAAGGCACGTACTTCTCTCTGTGTGCGCGGAACACTCATCTGTGTAATTGCTTTTATTCTTTCTGGGGTCAACTTCCTTCCCTCCTTTGACAAGAGATGACCTAGGTAGGTCACTTCTTGGCAGCAATATTGCATTTTCGAGGGCGACACCTTGTGATTCAAATTAGACAAATGATGCAATAGGGAAATTGTAGCTGCTTTGCAAGTTTCCTTGTCATCGGCAGCCACTAGAAGATCATCTACGTACTGTACTAGGGCAGAACCTGGAGGAAGGACAAAGGAATCTAACTGGCTTTTTAATGCTTGACTGTAAATAGATGGGCTTTCACAATAGCCTTGTGGAGCTCGTTTAAATCTGAAACTTCGACCTCCTAAACAGAAGCCGAAAATATCTCTACTTTCTTCGGCTATCGGAATGCTGAAAAATGCATTCTTTAAGTCGATAACTGAGAACCATGTTGCTGTAGCAGGAATCAATGTTAGCAAGGCAGTAATGTCCGGAACCACAGGAAACTGCGGAACCACAATCTTATTAACTTCTCTGAGGTCTATGACAAACCTGTACACTGGAGGTTTTGTGGGATCAGTTCGTTTCAAAATCGGTAGTACAGGACTGTTACAGACATTTCCTCTAGTTTCTTCAATCACATCTTTCTTAATCAAATCTTGCACAATCAATAAAAGTGCACGTTCACCTTCACTAGATATTTTATATTGAGGAATTCTTGGAAATTTTACATTTGCTTTTAAAGTTACCACATACGGTGGAATTTCTAGGAGACCTACATCATTAGGACCAGTCGCCCAAAGAGAATCAGGGAGTGAGCGTAGCTCTGGCGGGAGTGCATCCATTGACAAGTACATCGGAGAGGTGATATTTTTTCCCAACGTGAGTTGTACTCCCTCCGGAGAACAGTACAATGTTGCATATAGTCGTTTTAACAAATCTAATCCAAGCAGATTTTCATTACAACCTGTCGTCAAAATCAGAGGTGCTTTCAATTGGCACGGTCCAACAGAAATAGACAAAGGACCAGATATCGGGTTGTAAACAGGGGCGCCTGAAAAACCTACGGAAACATTTGTTGAGCCGGACAAAGGTGCGCCTGGGAGTTTCGCATGAATGATAGAACTTTTTGCGGCACCAGTATCCAACAGAAACGGTTCGACTACACCTGATGTTGCTACTGCGACATAAGGCCCACTCTGATCCACTGGAACTGATACTACTCCCTCTCTTTGTCCATGGCTGTCCTAGTACCCATTTTGCTGAAAACCCTCATCTACTTCACAATAGTCCTCAACAAGATATTGTTGAGATCTATTTTGCTGAGTAGACTGTCCATTTCGCTGATCAAAGTGATTGGAAGGACGATCATTCGTTTGTGGAGGCATAGCACCTCGTCCTCGACCTCTAGAATTCTGCACAAAACCACCACGACCTCTCTGAGCTGCTGCTGCATTGTTTTGCGCTAAGATCGGACATTCATTCTTATAGTGACCCTCTTTCTTACAGTACGCACACTGATTCCACTGATATTGAGGCCTCGATGAACTATAATCTGTCCTTTGGTACGAACCTTGCTGCGAATTAGATTGATTCGTGCGAGGCGGATACGCCTGCTGCAAAAGAACTTTAGTTTTCAAATCTTTCGTTTTCTTCTCTGATTTCTCCTTTTCCTCTTTATCCCTATTTTCGTAGTACTGTGCAGTCGCAAGTATTTGCGCAGTTGTGGATACAGCCCACGCACTTTCTGAGTCTTTTAATTTATTGCATAATTCAGGTAACAAATTATGCACAAATTTATCGACAAACAATCTTTGCCCTCCTTCTGTACTCATGTCCTGACCACTATGATCTACAAAAGTCTCTTCAAACCTCGTGAAAAAGTCGGAGACACTTTCGTCTTTCTTCTGCCTGCATGCGGACAACTTGTCCCAATTAACACGCAATGCGGGCATCAGAGTCTTCATTAGATCAATTATTCTACCTGGAAGATTAGCGATCAGGGGTTCGGGTTTTGCACCACCTATTTGCTGACCATCTGCTGCAGTGATAGCTGCCCAATCACCACCTAAGGCAGCTTGATGATCCTCTCTACGAATTTTAGCCCACACTGGTTGCGGAACTACATTGCCAAATAACATATCGATGTCCGCTAAGTTCATTATACAAGCCTCAACTGTCTGTGTTAATTCCTTGTAATATCCAGCAGGATTCTTACGCGGATCTGGCAAGGCCTGTTTCACTGCTAATACTTCAGCTCGCTTCCACGGAATGTGTATCCACACTCTTTGGAACTGTGCTGGAACAGCTGCAATACCAGCATTATTATCAGCTGCCACTGCTTCGCGCCAAATTGGAGGAACCTCCCTCATAGGGTATTGGCGACTTAGCTTCGTTTTACCTTTTTCTAAATCTCTCGGCGAACGAAGAGATGGATCATTCCTAAAACTTAAAATTAGTTCCATCGCTTCTTTTATATTATCACCCACTATTACTCCTGCAGCAAACTCTTTCTGAACTTTAATTAGATCTTCCAAATCTGATTCAACATCATTGTCTTCTATTTCTTCACGTAACAGCGAGCACATCTCATCAAAGACATACCGTTGCGTTGGTTCCTTCCACTGCATAAATGTATCTAGCACATCTCTCGTACTATATCTTCTACTCTTCGAAATCCATCTGAGAGCCGTGGAATCTAAAATTCCCCGTTCCTCAGTACTTGGAAGCTGACTACGTCTCTGAACAGAGTCAGGAGTAGGAGTCTTAATTAAGGTTTTATATAGAGGAGACAGCATATTAGTAACAGAATCAGTGATTCTTCGACGAACAGAAAGTGGAGTTAACACACTCGCAGACGTAGAGAACGCAGTAGAGGTAGGAATAGATAGTGGAACAGTAGGAGTGTCGAGAAAAATAGTTTGTGGAACATTAGGTGTAAACGAGACAGATACAGGTATAGAAGTCGGCAATCCAGGAAGAGGAGGAGCCGTAGGAACATTCACATTGATCACAGGAGGTACGGGAGCTTGATTCTGAGGGACAGGAGCAGGAACACCAGGTTGTCCAGCAACCGGCAATTGAACATTCGGAACAGGCGGAGCCGTAGCACCTTGTGCATACGGTGGAGGTGACCGTAACAGATAAGACAACAGAGGATCGTTTTCAGAATCCTCCAGTATCTTAGCCATTTTCGATGGCAAGGCAGGATAGCACTTGTCGATCGCTAAATTATGCTCTCTAATGGCCACGTCTATGGCTTTCTCACACTCGTTAGCCTGCAACTGCTTAGCCGCTTGCTCTAGAGTCAACTCTTCTTGTTCTTTCTGTTCTTTCTTCAACCTTTTCATTTCTCTCTGTTTGGATTCTTTTCGCCAGAAACGGAAAGAATTAAACATTGCCGGCCGGGCTTTCTTCCTAAACAATTTCGCTTCTAAATTGTCGAGAACCTCGGGTTCAAAACTACCATGCAGTGGCCAACTAAGGACACCATCCTTCGCAGTGTAGCGGACCCATACCTCATTATAAGATATAGGACCCATACCATGTTTACAATATAAATCATATAGGGGAGTCCCAATCGGAGGAACCAGACATGAGTCCTCCAATCGTGAGTCACGGTTGCAACCAAAGCAAGACAACATTTTCCGACTTACCATTTTTTCAGTCCGGAACACAAAACAAACAAAACACAAAACAGATATGTGCACTTAAACCAAGAATTTAGGCCTACCAAAACTAACTGATGTATCGATACCCAAACTAAACCAAATAGATTATCGTTACCAGAACAACCGGTGATAATCCTACCAAGAACCAAACCAAACCAAGAACCAATCAAGGATTTTAACAATCCTCACAAAGTAACCAGCTAGCTATCACTAAATACTTAACTGAGTCACTGAAGACGTCACCAAGGAGAAACCCGTCACGTTTCGCCGTACTAAGGACTGCACCTCGGGTCCAAGACAGGGCGACGGTCAAGGCAACGGCCCACTGCAGCCGTCCTGAACGGGAACCCTCGTGGAAGAGAACGTCGGGCCACTTTTGCGATATGCCGGGATCGATGAAGTGGGGCGCCTCCCTCAGGAATCTTCACACGAAGCTTCTCGAACTCTTCAGGCTTTTGGACCGGTACCGAATGACGTCGCCCCACGTTGGGCGCCAATTGGAGTTCTGGACTTTTTGGTTCCGTCCAGAGGTGTCAGGGAACAACACCCAAAGACCCCGGAGTTCCACCTGCCTTGGTGCACAAATGAACAGAAACACGGGCTTCTCGATGGTGGCGTCAAAGACCAAAGGTTTATTACTGCAGGGACACAGAAGTCACAGAAACTACGCATGGGCAGTGTCTAGGAGCCTGTTCAATTTGTACAAAGAGGGTTGCTCCTTATATACTATATTTTGGCCTTCAGGCGAATTCTTCACATGTTGGTACATTCCCAAAACCTTTGTGTCATAAACAATAAATATTTGGCGTACACAGGAACCATTGATAAAATCTGATACTAAACATCTACGAAGAGGGGTTCCCACTAGTTCATCACAATCCCTTGTCAATATTGCATTCAAGACCCGGACCGCCTCATCGTAAATTTCGTTACCTCCCCTAATAAAGTTTCAGAAAGAAAGGAACGGAGCCAGGTGTGGAAGATGGAAAAGTGGGATAGGAGATGTTTGTGGGTTGTAAATGGGCAAGGCTACCGGCTTCGGCCGCCTAATCGTGATCAGGACAATAGACACGAAGACCAGTTTAGCAGGACTGGCCTCGGGCAGAGGAGGCAGCCTTTGTCGAGTCATGCAGCTACAGCGTGATCTGGTTTAAGGTGCACGTGTCATGAGAGAGGTGAATCTCCGGCTAAGGCTACGTGTCCTTAATCAAAATGAAGTGATCAGAGGTTATTGCGTATGTGAGGGCAAGAAACACAAAATGGCTGCCATGATCTAAGATGGATGCCATGGGTAGATCAGAAATGTGTTCATAACAGGAGTGCTCTTGCTCGTAGCATGGCGAAAACACCAGGATATGCTAAATGGATCATTTGCGGTTCGCTGATACCAATATTATGTATTTCCGACAATATTGAAAACACGGGTTCAAATAGTCACGGAACCTCAGTCTCCCTACTTCAAAGGCTAAAATGGGTATAAGTACTGGACCCCAGACACAATATACTCAGAACACTTCTGGACTGAGGACATTATGCTTGAGCTGTTGTAATGTCAGGAGGGACTGCCACTTTGCTGCTTGCTTTACTGTTATGTATGAAATAAAGCAAAGGGGGGGGGGGGACCATTATAACACTGTAGATCCTGTACTGCACCGCTATACAAAAGAATGATGAAAAATCTCTAGCAGGATAGATATACAATTTCACAGAGAGGCAAACTTGTTATGTGTAGCGTTACTGGGAATGGAATAACCCTTTAGGACTAATCCTATGTATTTGACTACAAAATCCATACATTATCAGTCATTGTTGTGCCACAAGCTGGAAAAGCAATGGCACTACACTTGTATTCGTATAACTAGTTTTACTCATTTGATGTTGTTTGTATACTTTGCAAAAAGATTTTCAAATGCAACTACTGCTATACATTAAAAAGCAATTAGTGTCACAGAGAAAACATTTAAATACAGGTGAACATTGGGACCGCATTGACAGACAATACACCATTGTTGGAAGGTGACAAACAATTGCCGTCTCTAGGTAAAAACGTCAGGTGACAATAGACCTTCTCAAATAGTGCACAAATCAATTGTATATAATTAAAACTCAAACGTTGGTCTACAACAAGTTTTGATTTCTCGGTTTCTTCCTGCTTGGCGTAAATCCTAAGGGGTGTGTTGACGTGTTTCGACCTTGTGATTAATGGCCTCTTCAAATGTCACCCCAACACTTTGGTTCAAAGAGCCAAGCGGGCGAAAAGGCTCCATTGATGAGAGAGGGTCAGAAACCCACCGTCAGCGCGCTTGTGGGGAAGTTGTAAACTCCTTGAATGCAACAAATATTGTCTCTTTAAAAATAACAGTCGGCATATGAAGATATAAATTAAAGTGTCTGGGGGCAGGCCCACTGGTCACACTGTCTTGATAGAACTGGCTTTCAAATTACAGTGACGTGGTTCATGGCTGGTACGACATAGGTTGGGTTGCCATGGCGATCCACAAAACCAGCTAATTGCAGAGCTCATTACACCATGGCAGTCTGTGATTTTTAAAGGAACGTAGGGAAGAGACCATTAATCACAAGGCCAAAACGTGTTGACCCACACTCTCCTCGGATTTATGCCAAGTAGGAAGAAACAGATAAAATAAATCTTGTTATAGACCAACGTTCAAGTTATTGTTATATACAATTGATTTGTGCACTATTTGAACAGGTCTATTGTCACTTGGCCTTTTGACATAAAGACAGCAGTTTTTTGTCGCCTTTCGACAATGATATATTGTATTTCATTGCGGTCCCAATGTTCACCTGTATTCAAATGTTTTTCTCTATGATATTAATTGCTTTTTGATGTATAGCTGTAATTACATTTGAAAGGCTTTTTGTAAGCATCAAATAAGTAAAACTGCTTATGCGAATACAAGTGTAGTGTCATTGTCTTTGCTGCTTGTGGAGCAACAATGCCTAATATGATTGAATACATAGGATTTATTCCTAACGGGGGATTCCAGTTCTAGTGAGGCTGCCCATAACAAGTCTGCCTCTGTGAGATTTAATATATCTATCCTGCTAGAGGTTTGTCTTTGCTCTTATGTATTACTTTGCTGTGTTGGCCTGCTGCTTCTGTCCTGGGAGTGAGAGAACTGGACTTTTCTCTCTGCATCCTGCTTTCTAAAGTTTCTCCAAGGGCTTGAGTTGAGCTGGCCTCCTTTTGGAAGTCTCATGCCATCAAAGACTTCAACTGCAACACCTGGGCTCCTCTGTTAGCGCCCTCCTCTGCCAAGTGGTGGCAAATCCAGTTCTGAGACCTTGGAAGTGAGTTTCTGTTCTAAAAAGAAGAAAAACAGCACATCCAGGGTGAGTGGCACTTCGAAACCAACGTCGCTGCCTGCACCGAAGTCGTGGTCCCCACTCAATGCAACAACTGCAACTTGCAATGAAAGCTCCGCCGCCGCAGCACCTCCGAAGAACCACCACCATGTGAGACTCGAGTACCGCTTCACCGAAGTGAGGGACACCTGAATCCAACTCCTCCGGAGCACCTGTAATCCTGTGGTGTGATATCGACTACACAAAGTCGACGCCTTGCAACTTGACCATTGCCGCTTCATCAACACTGCACTGGCATCGGTACCATCACCGTGCCGCACCTACAGCATCACCTCCTTTGTGCCACCCATCATCCCCGGACGTCAGCATCTCAACTACTCTGCACTGCCTCCAGGAACCCATGCCTAACTTGCTTCAGTGATACCCCACATCTGTTGGTCAACGCACAGATGTGCCAACGACCTGCATAGCAGTAAGTACACAATGTCGCAACTGCCTAAGCAACGTCTCACCCGCCCAGTGCTGTGCATCAACTTTGAATCTCAACATCTCCAAGGTGTCCGCATGACTCTTTAGCTGGCCCATGCTCCCTTGTGGTTGGCCTGAAGTTGCGGGTTTCTTCCCGTCAAGTGCGTCAAGATGGCCACGACCAGAACTTTTGTGTTTCTAAGCTATATAACTGCATTTATCTTGAAAAAGTCATATCTTGACTTCTGTATATTTGTGGTTTTAGTCCAATAAATGTTGGCTATTTTTCTAAACTGGTATAGAGTGCTTTTGTGGTGTTTTCACTGTGTGTGTTTGTTGTTGCACAAATACTTAACATATTTCCGCTTTAGTTTAGCCTTACTGCTCTGATCCAAGCTTCCAGAGGATGAGCACAGTTAAACTTAGTGTGTACAATTACCCTGACTAGGATTGCGGTTCCCTACTTGGACAGGGTGAAAACCACTGTCAACTAGAGACTCCATTTCTAAAAGTGAAAAGAAAAAACGATTGGAAGTGCATCAATTATATTGAAAATCATTTATTTGAAGTTATCTTTACAAGAGCTGGCTGGTAACTGGTTTGGTATGGCAAATTAATTTGGGACGCTTTAAGATCTCAGGTTGTACACTGTTACATTTAAGTGGATCGACCAGTCCTTGCTTTTTCTTTCCATTCTGGTGCGTATACGTTTGCTTTTCCTGTTAGAAATATAGGACAACAAGCACCTCCAGGCCAAAGAACACAGGCCAAACGAGATACTCAATGCCAGAATAGGTCAGCTTCAATTCGTTAAACGCTTAAATTACAGATTTCAATGTTGAGTGATGTAAACATTTGTGTTGGCATTTTGTAGGGTGAAAATGTATGTTCATCTATAAAGAAACTTGATTTGAATATAAACTCAATGCATTTATAAATGCAAGAACGTCATTTAAAGTGAGTCTCTTCTGCTGCGCTGGTTTCCAGAGCACATGCTAATATCTTTGAAATTTCTGTAGGAGATACTTATAGTATAGAGGGTAAGCATTTTTCATGGCCAGTTTCTAAAATTAGGACTCACTCTGCAAGGCAGCACGAAGTAAGGCACAAAAGCTATTTCTAAATGTTTTGTGGAGAGGCCACCAAATGCATGGAATACCTGCTATAACCATGACAATATAATCTGTAAATGCGTGAACAGGTGCAGTGGCAAAGGCAGATAACCAATTACATTGACGAAGCATAGAGAGGTCCTTCAGTGATGATGAATGCTATATTTAGTTTAGAAAGCAGCACAAGTATGCCCATGGCAGAGGAGACTGACCAACTGAACACCCTAAACGATGGAAGCTATACAGGATTATCTACACCACTCGGTGTACAAGGGCAGGCGTGGAACGCTACAGCATGCAGAAATAATGAAACTAATACTGACGTAGGACTTGGGCAACGCAATAGCTACACCCCCCCTTTGTACAGAATGCAGAAACCAAGCTGTGAGCAAGCTGACCTGGATGTCTGTTTGCCTCTAAAACTGTGCAGCATCAGCTAATGTTTTAAAGTTTTAGTACAGTACACCCATCCTCCCTTGTGCCTGTCAATCTGCCTGATCTAAAGATGGTAGACATCAGTCCCACCGACAGAGTGAACAGAAGAGGCAATTCAAATGTGAGCGGTGAGTAACTGCAGTATGCCCATGACCTTTGGAACTATGTGGCAGGGGGGGCCATATTAAGTGGCAAGGCCCCTTTTTGCATTCTGTACCCCGTGTCCGCCTTTTCCCGCTCCCTGTCCCCTTGCGTTTCCCGCCGCTGCGTCCCTGCGGCCCGCCCCCTGTTGTCCCATTGGCCGCCCCGCTCCCACCTCCCAGCTGCTCCTCCCTCCCTCTGCCCCTCATATGGAGGCCGCGCAGCGGTAGAGAGAGCGACCTCTGGCCCTGTCTTCAGGCAGGTGTCTCCCCTCACCATCACGCAGCCCCCTGTGTGTCCGGTGACTCGCTGCCACTGCCGCCCGTGAGAGCCCGCCTTCCTCCTCGGCTAAGCTCCGTCCTGCTGATTCTTGTGCCTCTTGTGCTCTTGTGTCCTTGTTGCTCCTTTTGCATTCTGTACCCCATGACTCCTGTGCCCTTGTGTCCGTTGTTGCCCCTTTTGCATTCTGCACACCGTGACTCTTGTGCCCTTGTGTCCTTTGTTGCCCCTTTTTGCATTCTGTACCCCGTGTCCGCCTTTTCCCATTCCCTGTCCCCTTGCGTGTCCCGCCGCTGCGTCCCTGCGGCCCCGCCCCCTGTTGTCCATTTGGCCGCCCGCTCCCACCTCGCAGCTGCTCCTCCCTCCCTCTGGCCCTCAAATGGAGGCCGCGCAGCGGTAGAGAGAGCGACCTCTGACCCTGTCTTCAGGCAGGTCGCTCCCCTCACCGCCACGCAGCCCCCTGTGTGTCCGGTGACTCGCTGCCACTGCCGCCATTAGAGCCCACCTTCCTCCTCGGCGAAGCTCCATCCTGCTGCTTCTTGTGCCTCTTGTGCTCTTGTGTCCTTGTTGCCCCTTTTGCATTCTGTACCCCGTGACTCCTGTGCCCTTGTGTCCTTTGTTGCCCCTTTTTGCATTCTGTACCCCGTGTCCGCCTTTTCTCGCTCCCTGTCCCCTTGCGTTTCCCGCCGCTGCGTCCCTGTGGCCCCGCCCCTGTTTTCCCATTGGCCGCCCCGCTCCCACATCCCAGCTGCTCCACCCTCCCTCTGCCCCTCATATGGAGGCCACGCAGCATCCGCGCAGTGTCCGCTCGCAGTGGGCGCACCACGGGCGCGCCAAAGGTGAGTCAAAGGCAAGCCAGCCTGGCCCGTCCGCGCCTGGACCGTGCCCAGTGCCAGGACTCCTGGACCTCAGCGACACCAGCCCACCCGACTGAACTACGATGCCTCCACGCTCTCAACACCAGCCGGAATCCCGCCTGCCACCGAGCCACCCCGAAACGCACCCACGGACCCTTCACCTGCCAAGCCTGCAAATTCACCTGCCTCCAGAACCACACCGCGCCCGCCTGGCCAGGCACCAGCAACAATCACCTCAAGTGCATCCTGTTCAACACCCGCTCCATCCACAGGCACGCCATCGAACTCTGGAACCTCCTCGACACAACATCACCAGACGTCGCCTTCCTCACAGAAACCTCGATGAACACCTCCTCAGCCCCAGACATTGCCATAGCCATCCCGGATGGCTACAAGATCACCCTGAGGGACCGCATCAACCAAACCGGAGGAGGCATCGCCATCGTCCACAGAAACATCATTCGCATCACGACCAACTCCAACGACACCCTCACCGCAGCCGAGCACCTTCACTTCCAGATGCACACCGACCCCAAGACCACCCTCAGAGGTACTCTCATCTACAGACCCCCGGAACTAGGCACACAGTTCAGCGAAGCCATCGCAGACTTCATCAGCCCGCACGCCCTCACCTCCTCAGACTACATCCTCCTGGGAGACCTCAACTTCCACCTAGAAAACAACAACGACAACAACACCACCACCCTGCAGGACAACCTTGCCAACCTCGGCAACTGGTGAACACCCCCACCCACTACGCCGGCCACACGCTTGACCCAGTCTTCTCCAGCAACCACATCGCCTTCAGCCACTCCAACGGACTACACTGGACAGATCATAGCTGTGTCCACTTCAACTTCAGGAAAACTACGACCCACCACCACCTGCAACAGGCTCCCCGTAGATGCTGGAGCAAGATCACCACCGACCAGCTCACCACCGCCCTGAGCCAAAACCCCCCCACCAACACTACGAACTCCAACAAAGCAGCCCGCAACCTCACACAGTGGCTCACCAATTGCGTCGACGCCCTTGCACCGCTGAAGAATCCTCCCAGCAGACCCGGCAGCAAGAAAACCTCGTGGTTCACCAACGACCTCAAAGACTCCAAAAAATCCTGCTGTACACTCGAGAAAGCCTGGCACCACGACCAGTCAATAGAAAACATGACAGCCCTCAAGAACACCATCCGCAATCACCACCAGCTGATCCGCACCACCAAAAGGACAGCATTCAGAGAACGACTGGTCAACAACACCCACAACAGCAAGAAACTCTTCAACATCGTTAAAGAGCTCTCCATCCCCAGTGCCAGCAACAACAACATCACGCCCTCGCAAGACCTCTGCAACACACTTGCCTCGTTCTTCCACCACAGGATTGGCAACATACACAACAGCTTCAGCGCCCAGACCACGCACCCAACCACCGAATCAACGCCCCCCACCACCATCCTCTGCGCCTGGACCCCTGTCAGCACTGAAGACACCACCTGCGTGATGAACACCATCCACTCCGGCTCCCCTGCCGCCCCCTGTCCACACCACATCTTTAACAAAGCCGACTCCATCATCGCACCCCAACTCCGGGACAGCATTAACAGCTCTTTCACATCCGCCACCTTCCCGGAGAGCTGGAAACATGCCGAGCTCAGCGCCCTCCTGAAGAAACCCACCGCAGACCCCATGGACCTCAAGAACTTCCGCCCCATCTCGCTCCTCCCTTTTCCAGCCAAAGTCATCGAGAAGACCGTCAACAAACAACTCGCCGCCTTCCTCAAGACAAACGGCTACCTCAACCCCTCGCAGTCCGGTTTCCGAGCAAACCACAGCACCGAGACCGCCCTCATCGCAGCTACCGACGACATCAGGTCCCTGCTTGACAACCGGGAAACAGCTGCCCTCATACTCCTGGACCTCTCAGCAGCCTTCGACACTGTATGCCACCGCACCCTTATACAGCGCCTCAGCAACACCGGAATCCAAGGAAAGGCCTTGGAGTGGATCATCTTGTTTCTCTCCGGTAGAACCCAGAGAGTCCGCCTCCCCCCGTTCCGGTCCGCGGCCACCGAAGTCATCTGCGGCGTCCCACAAGGATCCTCTCTCAGCCCCACCCTCTTCAACGTCTACATGAGCCCCCTCGCAGCCATCGAACGCCAACACAACCTTAACGATTCAGAAAAGGGGGTGGTGATGGACAGAGTATCTGAATTAAGCAGAATACTCCTACGCAGTCAAAAGATCAGGGCTTGATCCATCACCGTTTTTTAGCTCACTGCACCATCCCAGCTCAGAACCTGGCTACATGCAAATTAGTCTGTCCCTGGCCCAGTGCATCATGGGAACAGGGCAGACCAAACTACCAAGCCAATTCTTTAACTGGAAAGGAAACAAGCTTCTGGGGACCGGTTTCTGGCATTACAGCCATCTTTGGCCCGGCTTGCTTGAATCCTGATGGTGCAGTGAGCAAGGGGCTCATGTCTGAGCATACCCTTCCACGCTAACAGCATCTCCTACGCAGACGACACCCAGCTGATCCTTTCCCTCACCAACGACCCCGCCACCGCGAGAGCCAGCCGTCTGAAACTGAACTCAGACAAAACGGAAGTCCTCATCCCGGGACCATCCCCCTCTGCCTGGGACGACTCCTGGTGGCCCCCTGCTCTGGGCACCGCCCCCAAGCCCACGGACCATGCATGCAACCTGGGCTTCATCCTAGACTTCTCCCTCACGATGACCAAGCAAGTCATCGCCGTCTCATCATCATATTTCAACACCCTGCGCATGCTCCGAAAGATCTTCCGGTGGATCCCCACCAACACCAGGAAGACGGTCACCTAGGCCCTCATCACCAGCCGACTGGACTACGGGAGCACCCTCTACGCTGGAACCACAGCGAAACTACAGAAAAGACTCCAGTGCATACAGAACGCTTCTGCATGACTCATCCTGGACTTCCCCCACCACAGCCACATCTCTCCCCAGCTGAGAGGCCTGCACTGGCTCCCCGTCAGCAAGAGGATCACGTTCAGACTCCTCACCCACGCACACAAGGCTCTCCACGACATGGGCCCCAAATACCTCAACAACCGCCTCACATTCTACACACCCACCCGCCAACTCTGTTCCGCCAGTTTTGCCCTCGCCACCGTCCCACGCATTTGCAGAACCACCGCCGGAGAAAGATCCTTCTCCTACCTGGCGGCCAAGACATGGAACTCCCTCCCCGCCCACCTACGATTGACCCAGGACCATCTCTCCTTCAGGAAGCAACTCAAGGCCTGGCTCTTCGAGCAGTAGCAGCACCGCCCCCCCCCCTCCCAGCGCCTTGAGACCCTTGCGGGTGAGTAGCCTGCTTTATAAATGCCCTGATTGATTGATTGATTGACTACATTATTCTGCATGCTAAGGCAAATTATGCAGCCGAAAGCAGTACATTTATGATAGTTTTACATCATTCAATCAATCAATCAGACAGATTTGTATAGCGCGCCACTCACCCATGAGGGTGGTGTGGGCATGTGTCGGTTGGGGAGCCGGAGTGGAAGGTGTTCATCGTGCGGGTGGTGTCTTCGGTGCGGACCGAGGTCCAGGTGCAGAGGGTGGTGGTGGTTGGTGCTGGCTCGATGGTTGGGTGCGTGGTCTGTGCGCCGAAGCTGTTGTGTATGTCGACGATCTTGCGGTGAAAGAACGAGGCGAGTGAGTCGCAGAGGTCTTGCGAAGGGTTTGATGTTGTTGTTGCAGGCGCTGGGGCTGGAGAGCTCTTTAACAATGCTGAAGAGTTCCTTGCTGTTGTGGGAGTTGTTGTCCAGTCGTTCTATGAAAGTGGTCCTTTTGGTGGTGTGGATCAGCTGGTGGGGTTTGCGGGTGGCATTCTTGAGGGCTGTCATGTTTTCTGTTGTCTGGTAGTGGCGCCAGGCTTTCTCAAGGGTGCGGCAGGTTTTCTTGAAGTTTTTGAGGTCGTTGATGAACCAAGAGGCTTTCTTGCTGCTGGGTTTGCTGGGAGGGTTCTTCAGTGGTGCAAGGTCATCGGCGCAGTTGGTGAACCACTGTGTGAGGTTGCGGGCTGCTTCGTTGGGGTCCGTCGTGTTGGTGGGAGGGTTCTGGCTGAGGGAGGTGGTGAGATGGTCAGCGGTGATCTTGCTCCAGCTTCTGCGGGGAACCTGTTGTGGGTGGTGGTGGGTCGTGGTTCTCCTGAAGTTGAAGTGGACGCAGCTGTGATCTGTCCAGTGTAGTCCTGTGGAGTGGCTGAAGGAGATGTGCTTGCTGGAGGAGAAGATGGGGTCAAGCGTGTGGCCGGCGTAGTGGGTGGGGGTGTTCACCAGTTGCTTGAGTCCGAGGTTGGCGAGGATGTCCAGCAGGGCGGCGGTGTTTCTGTCATTGTCGTTCTCCAGGTGGAAGTTGAGGTCTCCTAGGAGTATGTAGTCTGAGGAGGTTAGGGCGTGCGGGCTGACGAAGTCTGGGTGGCTTCGCTGAATTGTGTGCGTGGTCCCGGGGGTCTGTAGATGAGGGTGCCTCTGAGGGTGGTCTTGGGGTTGATGTGTATCTGGAAGTGAAGGTGCTCGGCGGCGGTGAGGGTGTCGTCGGAGTTGGTCGTGATGAGGATGGTGTTTCTGTGGACGATGGCGATGCCTCCTCCGGTTTGGTTGACGCGGTCCTTCTGGGTGATCATGTAGCCATCCGGGATGGCTATGGCAATGTCGGGGGCTGAGGAGGCGTTCATCCAGGTTTCTGTGAGGAAGGCGACGTCTGGTGATGATGTGTCGAGGAGACCAGAGTTCAACGGCGTGCCTGTGGACGGAGCAGGTGTTGAGCAGGATGCACTTGAGGTGATTGTTGTTGGTGCCTCGCTTGGCGGGTGCGGTGCAGGTTCGGAGGCAGGTGAATTTGCAGGCTTGGCAGGTGAAGGGTCCGTGGGTGCGTTTCGGGGTGGCTTGGTGGCAGGCGGGGTTCCGGCCGGCATTGAGTGCGTGGAGAGTGGTGGCGCCGTAAGTCCATCGGGAGGGCTGGCATCGTCGAGGGCCAGGGGTCCTGGCAGTGGGCGCGGTCTAGGCATTGACGGGCGTAGACAGGCTTGCCTTTGGCGTGCACGCTGCGCGTACGCGTGGACTCCGCCATAAATGGCAAAGTGGGAGGGAGGAGCAGCTGGGAGGCGGGAGCGTGGCGGCGAATGGGAAGAGGTTCAGAAGGAAAGGGGCGGGGCCTCAGGGGAGCAGCGGCAGGGGGAGAACAGCGGGAAGACGGAGGCGAGGGGGCAGGTCACGAATACAGTGGAAACAGATACAATCTACAGGCACAGAGAACCTAAATACGAGGGGGCAAGTCACAAATACAGTGAAACAGCGACAATATGCAGGCACAGAAGAACCTAAACACAAGGGGGCAAGTCACAAATACAATAGCAACAGCGACGATATGCAGGCACAGAGAAGGCAACAACAGAGCCCATAATACTTAGCTGCAGGGCAGCGGCAAGATCGCGGCAGTAGAGGGAATCCTGGGCTCACTCACGGGGAGTCACGCAGTGCGAGGAGCGACCGGCCCTGAAGCATGGTCAGGGTCACATCTCAGCGCTGCGTGGGCTCTGCCATAAATGGCCAAGTGGGAGGGAGGAGCAGCTGGGAGGCGGGAGCGGGCAGCGAATGGGAAGGGGTTCAGAAGGAAAGGGGCAGGGCCGCAGGGGAGCAGCGGCGGGGGGAGAACAGCTGGAAGACGGAGGCGAGGGGGCAGGTCACGAATACAGTGGAAACAGAGACAATCTACAGGCACAGAGAACCTAAATACGAGGGTCAAGTCACAAATACAGTGAAACAGCAACAATATGCAGGGACAGAAGAACCTAAACACGAGGGGGCAAGTCACAAATACAATAGAAACAGCGACGATATGCAGGCACAGAGAAGGCAACAACAGAGCCCAGAATACTTAGCTGCAGGGCAGCGGCAAGATCACAGCGGTAGGGCGAAGTCTGGGCTCACTCACGGAGAGTCACACAGTGCGAGGAGCGACCGGCCCTGAAGCAGGGTCATGGTCACAGCTCAGCGCTGCGTGGGCTCCGCCATAAATGGCCAAGCGGGAGGGAGGAGCAGCTGGGAGGCGGGGCAGCGAATGGGAAGGGGTTCAGAAGGAAAGGGGCGGGGCCGCAGGGGAGCAGCGGCGGGGGGGAGTACAGCCGGAAGACGGAGGCGAGGGGGCAGGTCACGAATACAGTGGAAACAGAGACAAACTACAGACACAGAGAACCTGCATCATTATTTTGTCATTTTTACACTTGTTAAAACTGTATGGGCAAAAGTTTCATCTCATTACTACACCCAAATACAGCAATTAGCAACAGAAAGGAGACTAGTCAACCTTTGAGAGGGGCTGCTTGTGTCAGTAACTTTTGATCCACTTGAGCGAGAAACAGTTTTGTTTTATTAAAATCTGTAGATGATACAGCAGGTGCTGGATTGTGTTGCAAATTCATAATTATGTGGAAAGTGCCGCAAAATCACATAATTACAGTGCTACTGGTTATGTTTCAGATTAGTATGATCTGATGGTAAATTCCATGGTGACTCTAGTGCTGCAATTTAGACCAAGTGAATAACTAATTTAGAAATGTAATTCAGACAAAAACATCTCTGTCTGACCTAAAACTTCCAAAAACGGATGCTCAGAAGGCAGATGCATCAAAGTTGATTAAAGCTCTGCTATTTGCCTTCCATTTAGACAGACTCATAAAGATTATAAATATATATATTAAGTAAGCATCATTAATTAATTAGCATCTTTTGGGGGAGGGGGCAGTGGTGCCTGTTTTCTAACTCTATTTGCCTCAACCCACCATTGGGTCTCACCAGCACAGCAGTTTAAATCTGTATGTATGTGTGTTTGTATTTATATACACTTATATAAAGATTTAGAAAAATACAGGCATACAAGTCAGATTTAAGCATATTATGTGTGTATGTTTTGTGTGTGTGTGAGTGTGTGTATCCATATACACCCTTTGTAAGTGAATGCACCGATTTTATAGTTGGCCCAATGTGTGCCCCCCTTAAAATTCGCTTCTAGAGACGCCAATGACTTCATTCGTTCCTTGACCCTCCTTTTAAGGTTAAAGTAGTAATATTTCAGCTTGCAGGCAGGGTGGAGCATCAGCAAAAAGGCATGTTGTGCAAGAATACACTGGAGACACGATAGGAGAAGCAGTTTATTGAAGACAAAATGCAACAGTGACAGGCAATACCTACAGAGCAGCACCCTCAGTGTTGAAAGAACGTTGCCATCTTTCAGTTCTGTCTTCTCATATCACTCTGTCGCGTTCAAACAAGATTTGTGTTACATTTGATTCTGACAGCAGGATGTCCGAATTTGGGACTGCTCCGTGTGTCTGCAACAAAAAGACTGGCTTATTACTGCACTGTCGCATGTTAGAATATATAAGTCCCAAAAATATAGTGGTACACAATATCATATGCATATATTAGGATTGTTTTTCCACAGGGAATGCATTTTTTTGTTGCTAATAACTTTGGCTCAGTTTGACGAATTTCCACTAAACTTTTCAAGAAAGTGCTCTTTTTGCCTAGTTTAAACACGGACAGTTTTGGGATGATCTGTCAAGCAGGGACCGAGGAGAAATAAGGGGTCCCAAAACGTGTTATTTTCATTAATTTTGCCATTAGAACTTTAGACACAGCTACAACTCAAACCCCAGAACGGATTTAAACCACATTGTGCAGAAAGCTCGATCCAGAAAGCGTGCTTTTTGTATTTTGGTGTAAATTCGTTCAGTAGGTTTTTTGAGCAGTTAATGCTCAAAAACGTTTTGTATATCTAGGGACGCAGAGGCTCCATGGATACCGACAGATCTTAAACTGAGATCGGATTAGCTGCCACCACCTCAACCAGGAAGTGGTGACAGCTGTTGTGTCGGGTGATGAAGGAACAGGATAGCTCTAGGGAGGTGTCTATGGGACCTACGCTCAAGGGGCATCTATCCTGACTAGGCCTAACACGTGGCCCTAGAATAAACTCAGCCAGACACTGGGAATAAAGTTGCTTGGTCGGTCGGCGCGTCTCTCTCTGAACGCCCTCTCACGTGCTCGACCTCTTTTTATTATAGGGCGGTCACATGACCAACTTGTCCGTCCCTCAGGACATCGGGGGCGGACCTTCAGGAACATAACATTCCTCCTAAAACAAGGAAACAAAAGAAAAACAAGAACCAACTGCAAACCTTGAACATAGTCTAACCATACTCTTGGTCTTAGTAACCTCAGGACCGAGGCCTTTAGCGTCTTTTAAATGCCAGTGCATTCAGTTCAAACATCACGTGCATATATGTAAATGAGAACAGTCTTACGTAAAGTAGTCTCTCAGCCAGCCGGAGGGGGTGGGATTGTCACGTAGCTGGCGTTGGGACCCCCGATGAGTCATCAGCTCTGTTCCAACTCCCACCTCGCATCTTGGCGCCTCGCTGTCGGCCCCCTCCGGATCTGGGGCCTCATCCAGGGCCTCCGTGTCACCGCCCACTTCCTCGCTAGAAACCTGATGCTCGTCACGTGGCCTGACTTCGGGCTGAGATGTTGATTCACCAGACGGCAACGTAGTTGCAGTTTCGGTTTGTCGGTCGCCTTGCTGGCGCCTTGGCTCGCTGCTCGAAGGGTGATAAAGTTTAAAGTGAGACACGTTGCGAGTCACCCTGTCTCGTCCTCGAGTGGCTGTGATGCGGGTGCCCTTCACACCACTGACTCGCCATGGTCGTTTTTCGTAACTGAGTTTGAATTTGCCACCAGTTGCCCGATTCTTGATGAGCACTAGGTCACCTCTTTTAAAGTGGGGGGCCACAGCCCGACGTTTCTTGCTAATCTTGTCACATGTGGAACGTCTCTTCTTCTCCACTGTACGTTCATCTATCATTTCAGGTGCCCACTGGGGGTGATGGGGAATGGAGTCAGTTATTACCCGCCCCAGGAGAAGGTGTGCGGGAGCTACCCCTGTTGTGGAGTGCGGGGTCTGTCGGTAACTGCGGAGGAATGTGAAAATGGCCATTTCCACTGACTGTCCCTTATCATGCGCAATGCGGATGACCTTGTTTAAAGTCCTCATGAATCTCTCGGCCTCCCCATTGGCTTGAGGCCACCTCGGTGTGATGCGCCTGTGACGCGTTCCTAGGGACGAGAGATATTCCGCAAAGTCTTGACCCTGGAAGGGAGGTCCATTGTCCGTTCTGAGTTCTCGCATGGCTCCATGGGTGGCAATGATTTTTTCTATCTTGGGGATCACACAGTCTGCACTGGTGCTGGTGACAATTTCGACTTCAGGATATTTGGAGTGGTCGTCAATCATCACTAGCGTGTGTCTTCCGTCCGGTAGGCTGCCAAAATCCATGCTGACCCTTTCCCAGGGACCTCGGGGCCTGGGTTCCACAATGATGGGGGCTTCGCGGGGCTGTCGCCCGTGGTTTGGCAGGCCGTGCATGTTCGCACCACATTCTCCACCATATCGTCCATGAGCGGGAACCACACCTTTGTCCGCAGCCGGGCCTTTGTCTTGACCATTCCCTGGTGCCCCACGTGCGCCAGTTGAACTACTCGTCCTGTCAACGCCGTCGGAATCACCAGGCGATGCCCTCGCAGGAGGCACCCCGCCGCGTCTTCATTCAGTTCAGCCCTCACGTGGTACAGACTGTCCATGATTTTCTGGGCCTCTGGTGTGAGCACTTTCCAGCTCTCCTTGGCTTTCTGCCAGTTAGCCGTTCGGAGCAGATCTTTGGCCCGTTGTATGCAGGCATCCTGAGCCGTGGCGCTCACAACCTCTTCCAGGGATATGGGGCGCGGGCATGATCTGGCCACGACCCATTGCACATAGGCCTCCGTCTCTTCGGCTTCATCCATCTCCTCTGGGGTGGCCGCCCTGGGGTGTCGTGACAGATAATCCGCAGGATTCTTTGCCCCTGGCTGGTACTCGATTGCACAGTTGTATTCTTGCAACTGCAAGATCCACTTTTCAATTCTAGGGGGTGGCTTGGAGGAGGTACCTGAAAACAGCGACAGCAGCGGCTTGTGGTCCGTCACTACTGTGAAGGGCTTGCCATATACGTACAAGTGGAAGTGCCGGCATCCCCAATGGATCGCAATGGCCTCCTTTTCGATTTGGGAGTACCTTTGTTCTGTGTCCGTGAGGGACCGGCTGGCAAACGCAACAGGGGCCCAGTCTATCTCGTCTCGGGCTCTCTGCATTAGAACAGCCCCCAATCCCGCTGGTCCGGCATCTACCGCAATGAGAGTGGAATGTCGTGGATCAAAAAATGCCAAGGTGGTGTTGCTGGACAGCACACTCTTGATATTTTGAAATGCCCTTTCCTGCTCAGGTCCCCAGTTCCATGGTGTGGAGTCTATGGTTAGGTCACGCAGAGGGAGGGTCAGGTTGGCTAAGTCTCTTATGAAGCGACCACAGTAATTCACCATCCCAAGAAAGCTTCGGACTTCCGTGACAGTCGTAGGCGGCGGTGCATCCTTGATGTCCTTGACCTTGTCAGGATCAGGGTTGACGCCATCGGCTGAGAATACGTAGCCGAAGAACCCTAGTTTGGTCTGGAGAAATTCACATTTGTCACGGTGCAGAGTGAGACCAGCGCTGCGGAGCCTACGGAACACCTGTGCCAGACGTTGGTTGTGTTCGGGAATTGTTCTCGCGTGTACCATGATGTCATCACTGACATTGATTACCCCCGGTATGCCAGTGATGAGCTCTTGGATAACATTCTGGAACACCTCAGCAGCGCTAGATATCCCGAAGCTCAACCTGGTGTACCTGCGCAGTCCGATGTGGGTGGAGAACGTCGTAATGTTCCGGGATTCTTTATCCAGCACGAGCTGATGGTACCCCGCCCGGAGATCCAACTTGGAGAACCACCGGGCCCCGGCCATCTCTCCGATCAGGTCGTCGATCGTGGGGGTGATATGCCGTTCCCTTTTGATAGCCGCATTGGGGAGGCGCATGTCCACACATATCCGGACCGCTCCCGGCTGTTTTGGTTTCCTGGTGACCACGATGGGCGAAACCCAGGGGGTGGGTCCGGACACCTTCTCAATGATACCCGCTGCTTCCAGCTTCTGTAGCTCTTCCTCGACCAGTGGCCTCAAATGAAACGCCACCCGCCGGTGTCGCAGGGCCACCGGTTGAACAGTGGGGTCCACATGTAGGTGTATTTCCCGACCCTTGAAACAGCCAATCCCTTCAAACAGGTCAGAGAAGTCTGCAATCAGTTGTTGCACCGATTCCTCGTGCACCCCAAACGCAAAAGAGACCACTCCCAAGTCCTCTGCCGTCCGACAACTCAGGAGCATGCCTTGACCTTCCTCCGACACGAAGATGTTGGCACGCGTGATCTTGTCTCCGTGCCGGACTGCTGCTTTAAACTTTCCTCGAATGCGGAGTGGAACGTCCTGGCCGTAGGCGAAAACAGTGATCGGAGTGGAACGGAGGCTGGGAGGGGTAGCCATGTCTCCGTAGAGGGACGCACTCATGAGATTTATTGAGGCGCCCGTGTCCACAGTTGCCATGATGTCCTGATCAGCCACTTGTATTGCGCACTGGGGTAGTGTCCTGGTGCATCGGGTGGCCGTGCCGATCATGTGCACCTTGTGTACGGACCGCTCCTCCTCGTCGTCGTCCATATCACTGTTGCTGGGTCCTCCTTCCGCGCCTTCGGGCTCCGCCACTGTGTGTATTGTCTGGCGGGGTTTGCTAAACTTTTTGGACCGGCACACCTTTTCAAAATGATTCATTTTTCCGCACCCGGAGCATATCTTGCCCCGTGCTGGACATTCTGGCGCCGGGTGTCTCGGGCCTCCACAGTACCCACATGATTGCGCCGAAGCTCCGCCCTGCGGAGTTGTTGTTCGCTTCCCCCATTTGGGCTGTGGGCGGACTTGTAGTTTGTTCACCGGTTCCACTTTCATGTTGGCCTGTAGAGCTGCTTCCATGTGGGCTGCCCTGGCCTTGGACAGCTCCTTTGTGCGGCCCAGCGTGAGAATGTCTGGTAGGGGTTTCCCCGACTCCTCCAGAATTCTTTCGCATAGTTTAGCAGAGGCGCAACCCTGAATTATCTGGCCTCTGATTTCCTCCGTGACGTCTTGAAATCCACACGTTAGTGCCAGTTTCTTCAACCTAGAGTGATAAGCGTCCAGTGATTCCTCTGGCAGTTGCCGCGCTTGTCTGAAAATGAATCGCTCATAGTCTTGGTTGGCCATTGGTTCGAAGTGCGCATTGAGTGCATTTATTAGTGTGTGGTGGGTTTTGGGAGTTGCCTCCGTAAGGGTTCGGGCGATGGAATGGATGTCCTTGCCACCAAGATGGAGAATCATGGCACGCTTCTGCTCCTTATGGACCTTGGTGGCCTCGAAGAATATGAAGAGCCTGTCCACCCATTCTTTCCACTTCGGTGCGAGAGTGGATGGCGCACCCTCCACCACAAACGGCTCAATGGGCGGAATGTTGGCCATTGCTTCGGACTCCCGGGAGGCTGTCCGCGGGCAGCCGGGAGGCGATTCGGCGGCAACCGGAGCGCCTGGCCAGGCGTATCTTGGTGCGGTGTATGCCCGTGCAGCTCAGCGCAGCGTGGCACTGAGGCGTAGAGGGTCCACGGAAGGAGCCCCTCGCGCGACCAACCAGACTCCTGTGCGCCGCAGGAAGATGCAAGCCAGCGCCGCTCACCTGATGAGTGCCAGGGATCAGAGTATGTCCACCAGGCAGGCAGAGTGGGGGGTGTGTGGTGGTAAGGCACGAGCACCGCGGACACGAGGGAGTGCCCGCAGCCGCCTCACCCCAAGAGGGACACCCACACGCACCCCGAGCGGGGGATCGACAACCACCTTCGTCGCCAATTGTTGTGTCGGGTGATGAAGGAACAGGATAGCTCTAGGGAGGTGTCTATGGGACCTACGCTCAAGGGGCATCTATCCTGACTAGGCCTAACACGTGGCCCTAGAATAAACTCAGCCAGACACTTGGAATAAAGTTGCTTGGTCGGTCGGCGCGTCTCTCTCTGAACGCCCTCTCACGTGCTCGACCTCTTTTTATTATAGGGCGGTCACATGACCAACTTGTCCGTCCCTCAGGACATCGGGGGCGGACCTTCAGGAACATAACAACAGCCATTTTAGGACTCAGGGCTCAGTCCGAAGTCATTAAAAAAAAACAAAAAAGAGAAACTCACAAGGAAACACGCAAGGGGGCAGGGTAAATGACCTGCCCCCTAAGCCTGGTGGTGGAGTCCCAGAGAAACCCTGCCTGAGGCCAAAAACATATGACGAACACAAAAAATGTTGCTGTGGATTTGCGAAGGATCCGCAAATTCATGCACATTTTTATTTTCAAACAGGTACTGTCTCCTGCCGTTATGTGTGGTGTGGCTTTTTTAGGAGTTTTTTAGCCCGCCTAGTGGGAAACATATTCATATTCTGGGGAGGGGGGACCCGCATGCCCCAACAACCCAGGCAGATTTCAGCTCTGGGGACCCTGAATCACAGCCTTTTAGTGAAGGGGGAGTGGGGCATGCGGCCCCCTCCCCAAGTCGGTTTTGGCCCCAGGGACCCGGCCTATTCCCAGGGCCCTGCTGTGTAATGAAGAAGAGGTGGGGCACACAGCCCTCCTCCCTGGGCCGAATTTATAATGTCTCTATAGGAGAAATTTGTCACCAATTAAAAGAAGAGCTTCTAAAATGTATCCATTAGACCAGTGGAATGTCGGGAAACCCCTGACAGCAATGGAGTGGCTCTGTGCCTATAGTGGCTGATTACAGACCTTTTGCTCCAAATTTTCTTTTATTTGTTTTTCTGTTTCTCCCTTTTTAATTTATAACATACTCCCTTTAGAAGGTGTAATGTTTTAATGGCATTATAATCCTCCTGCTTAGGGCTATACCAGTTGTTAAAGGACATTTCCTCCATGACCTTGCTTGAAGCTCTGGGCTATAACTCCAATCCAGGCCTTTAGTAAGCAATATAGCCCTCACCAGCAAGTATAATGCAACAATACAAAGTCAGAGATGCACGCATTCATGTGGTAAGACCCATTGTTAATCATATTTACAAAATACGAGTACAGAATTGAAAACATTGCTACACAACATGCGGTACAAAACGTGCCAGTCACCAAATGTGATAAAGGGTAAGGCTGACAATACAGAAGGCTTAAATGGCTCGAAATAGAAATGAATCAGTGTTGAAACTCTATTACCTAGATTCATCAAAGAAAAATGGGCTCGCAAAGGGCCAGATTCTGAGAATCTGGCCCTTTGCGAGCGCAATTTTTGCATTTGGGATTCATCATCCCAAATGCAGAAATCGCTAATTGCGAAATCACTAAATTGCGAGGAATTGCATTTAAGGAATCTCTATTTGAGATTCCTTAAGAGTAGAAGCCACAGAGTAGAAGCCGTGTTTTAGAGACACTGCCAGTTTTCTGTGCCAGGCATGCACTTCTGTTTTGAACTGCTTCGAATCTAGAAGTCCTGGCCAGCCACACTTTTATTTAAGAATGAATTAAACATTTGAATGCTAGAGAGTAGGTGATGGGGACTTCCAAGTGAAAGTTTAATCCTCATTTCCATTATATTGCCTCTTTTTTTGGTAAGCTAACATACATCACTGCCAGCCGTTGACCAATTTACATCAAACTTTACCCTACTAAAAACATTCCTAACGTAAAATTGTAGTGGACATTTTTCTCTATGCTCAGCACAAACAATGCTGAACTAGTTTACTCCAAATTTGGTATTAAATCCGAAGACACTCCACCATGTCACACTTTTTGAGAAGATTGTAACTCTGTTCTGTCATTTTTAACAGGTGCATTCAAAAAGGGGAAGACAATGTGCGTGGATATAGAATCTTAGATGGGTAGTTGCAAACAACTAGATGGTTTTCCACCAAGGATACCAAGTGGCATCATAGCTAACGAGATCTTGACTGAGTTGCTTCTGCTGCCATTCGGGAGTCATACACAGCATGGAGTTCATTCCCTCCTTCACCACTATACGGAGCCCCATTGTAATATACCGAGTTTTTTGTACCCCCATTTTCCTCTGGCATGCCAGCCCAACGCTTATGGCAGATATTATAGAGAATGACTGCCACCCTTCTATCTGTCCACTGCCCTGAGCAACCCTCTTCAAGCTTCGATTCGTGGATCCTACTGGTCAATATTCTACACATACCACATCCTCTTGAAACACATTGGATAACAATTGTTTGAAGGGTTACAACTTTGCTGCAGTGTAGCTAATCTTTACAGAGAAAAAAATATATTTAGGGAACTGTGATTGTTTATGCAAAGTATGAAGAAGATTGGTGAAGAGGATAAACGTTCAAGGAATTCCAAAAAAGCAGGTTAAAAACTCCATAGTATAGGTTTGCAGCCATGTACATTTGAAGGGCTCGGGAGATGGCTGAAGCTTGTATTTAGCTTGCAGAAGGTAGGCAGCAGGCAATGCTTGGATGTAGTGAGGAGAGAGTATGTTCTGTACAGAGGTACCCAGGGTCGGACTGGGACACAAAATAGGACAGGGCACCAAAAGAAAATCGGTCCTCATTAGTAAATTAGAAAGTTAAAAACGCAGCCCCTGTTTGCAAAGTGGGGCAGTTTTGACCCTGTAAAGACACGTTGCAGTGTTTTGAAAAGTATGGAACACCACCACATTACTCAGGGACATCACCACATCACTCAAGGACACCACCACATCACTCGGGGACACCACCACATCACTCGGGGACACCACCACATCACTCAGGGACACCACCATATCACTCAGGAACACCACCAAATCACTCAGGAACACTACCACATCACTCAGGGACACCATCACTCAGGAACACCACCACATCACTCAGGGACACCGCCACATCACTCTGGGACACCACCACATCACTCGGGGACACCACCACATCACTCAGGGGCACCACCACACCACTCAGGGGCACCACCACATCACTCAGGGACACCACCACTTCACTCAGGGACACCATCACATCACTCAGGAACACCACCACATCACTCAGGGACACCACCACATCACTCAGGGACACCACCACATCACTCTGGGACACCACCACATCACTCTAATACACCACCACATCACTCTCATACACACCACATCACTCGAATACACCACCACATCACTCAGCCCAACCACATCATCACTCAGCACCACAACAGCACTGTCCTTGCTTGCTACCAACAAGCATTGCCATAACCAATAGGACTCATATTAGGAAAGTGTAAGCTATTGGCTTTGTGAATAATAATGCTATTAATGTATATATTTTTAAAGCCAACACATATTTAAAAAAAATTGTCATTTACAATACCAATAGTTCACACTTTCCTAATGCGAGACCTATTGCATTGCAAATGCTTGTTCTTATTTGTGTTCCTGCCCAAGTAATTTTTTTGGTAGAAGTCCTTGGATGCAATACATTACAGTGCTACCCCATTAAATGTGCCCAGTCAATGCCAGTAAAAGTAAAAACGGTCTCTTCTTTGGACCCACATTCCTTGAACCACCAACTACCCCCTCTCTATTTCTTGGTAATTTACAGAGAGATCCCATAGGAAAGTAGCTAGCAATGGCGATAACACAACCATGGCAGGATAGAGCCGATGATGAGAAGTTACAGAGAGTTGAGAAGACAAACTGAAATGGCACTTTACAAAATAAGGGCTGACAAACCCCTTAGCAGGGCAGTCGTTTAGCTATTGCTAGAGAAGCTCTTGTTGTCTCCCTATTGATGCTTGCAAACCCTGTTAGACGGCTGAAACCAATGAGGTTTTACACCGTCTTCCTAATAATCTTGATGGTAGATCAGCTTTTGACATTTGTTAGTTTTCGTGGGTAGTTGTTCGTGTCTGGTATTAATCACTGTTTGGTAATAGGCCCCATACCTTTTCTGTTCTGATTTACTAAGCCAACCATTGTTCGCTGATCTGTACTTGAGAAACTGGCACGAAAGAGGAAAAAGAGAGACACAAAAGAGAGACGCATAACTAGAAACTATATGGGCTGTGACTTCTGAGAAAGATAGGGTGTGTGCTGAGAAGCCAAAAAGAAAAGTGATCAAACCCTACACCGAGTCCGTCAATAGAGAAAAATAAATATATCCCCAAAAAACCGGCAAATGTTAAGTAACCTAAGTTTTCCTGTCACCTGAAGGGCGTGCTCTAAAATTGTAATTGGCCGACAGAACAGTCTGGAACCTCCAGTCCAGTGGTAGCAGGTACTAAGGCTTCAGATAAAAAAAATATCAAGTTTATCCGGATTATCAGTAACTTCAAAGGCATGCTGTGGCATGCATCAAGCATCAGTGGAGGCGATTCAATGTGTTCAGTGCAGGCGAGGCCGTGGGAAGTAAAGAAATTCCAGCTTCCTACCTGTTTTAGGAACTAGTTGCCTCGTTAGTGTCATTATCCTATAAGGGTCTTGTGATGGGAGAATGTAGATACTGGGATCATGATCATCATGGTAATCCTGCTAAAAATCTGGCTAAGATTTAGAAATATTATTAATGCGTTTCGTGCCACTGAACAAGTTATGCACCGATTTAAGCTTGCTCGGGTAATTTATCTATTAAAACACAGACACCACCCTGTTGTTTATGAGCAACCATTTGATTGTTTTTTTGCTTGCAGCAGAAGTCGGATTATTCGAGTCACTTTGTCAAACGCCCTTATTATTTTTCGGGCCCACCCGGCACTTTAAACTCTGCTCTCCCAGGTTTAGCCCTGGTGACAGTAGGTGCTTCCGCCAACCCAGAATGATCTCAAGTTGGAAGGTGATGCTAAAGGTGTCAGTATCCTGATACTTCTCTGAAGGACCTGCCCAGCAGGCATTGCTCAGTTTTCAATACCGCATCAATTTCAAGTGGGCTGGGTCCTGTCGGCGTTCGGGACCAGGAGTTCTAAAAGGCAGGTGCCGAGACGAGTCCATTGTTGCCCTCACCCTCAGTGTGAAAAAAATCTAAACTCTTCAGCAGTACCACCTTTCACTGTCTTTGATGCAACTTCAAAGACATGTCTTTCATAGTCTCAGCATTTCAGAACAACCATTTTCAATATTTTAAACAAGGAAGCCATAGTTGTTGTTTATTTATCTTATGCAACTACAACTACTGATAACAAGGCAATAGTTATGGCTTGTTGTAGGTGTATTGTTTCTTGTATTATGTATCTGGATGCAATGACAGAAACAGCAAAATATCAGTCGGGCGGCACACTGTGCTAAGCACAGGTTTTTAGCTTAAGTATTTTTAAGCCAGCCCTTAATGACACAGGTCACGCCCCTTTGAGAGACCCCTCCCTCCAGTGTTTTCATCCCACTTAGAGCCCTATCAAGAGCAAACCACAAGCAACTACATAGAAGGTCACACTCTTGTGTGTTTCCTTCCAGACTCTCTCTCAGCATAATCTCCTGACCTTCTCAACATCCAACCCAGAACCGCCTGCCCACCTTGTCCGGTACTGAGGGAGTCAAACGTTGAGGATTGAGAATAATCAAGCATTCTCGTTGGATCTTTGGCTTCAGTTGTGGCAGTGTTCATTTATTCTTTAGACAACTCCGGCCATGGGGAAAACAGTAGCAGCACGTCCTCTGCCATAGTGGGGAGGCGGGCCGGAGGAGGGAGGTGGGGAGGGGAGAGGGTCGGGTTACAAAAGAAAACGTTTTTTTTTAAAATTACTTGCTGATTGCCTCCTCCGCTGTCCGTTGCTTAGTGCCATTCCAGGCACAGGCTCCCAGAATGCACTGCGGCCAATCATGACGTTGCAGGAAAGAAGCATCAGGATTGGCCTGAGCGCTGGAACTTTGTGCTCCCAGGCAGACTGGGAGTCAATTCCTGCTTTCTTCAGCCCCAGAAACGCTGCTGGGCTGGAGAAAGCTTCACTGCGTATCAGGGTTTGGCCGGCCTGAAATGGTTGGTCAAACCCTCATGCGCAGAGAAGGGACAAGGGAGTGCACAAGCACTCCGCCACCATTGCGTCATCCCACTGGACCCACCTCCAAGACTCGTCCGAGTCCTGGCGGTGTGTCCAGGGGGATTAAAATAAAATGATAATAAATCGGGTTTAAAATTTGTTTCGGGTGATGTCAGGGGGGGGAGGAGGTCCAGCAAAGGGAGAGTAGTACATCAGTTTCCCTCACTGGACACAGCGTGACCATTTTGGCACCTGTAAAGAGGATACATCGTGTTGGACTTGGCCCTTCTGGCAGGTTCACCCCTAATCTTTTTGCTTTAGATCTGTGATCTGTGTGGATGATTTTCTGGTCTCTGCGCACTTTTTCCCTGTGTCCCAGAGTAAAGTGCGTGCATGTAGTTAGGCTGGCCTGCTCTCCCATTGGAATGCATGGGGAATGTCTGTGTCCCTGGTAGTTCCTGATGCGTGGGGAGTGCAGACTCGAATTTGGTATGTGCGAGCTCGTGAGAATGAATGCTTCGCAATGATGTATGTGGCATGAGTGTGTCATGTGCAGAAATCAAAGAACAAACAAGGGAGGTACCCTATGAACCAATACGGGACAGGGTGAACAAATCTTAAAAAGAAAAATAGTCCCTAAGTTTGAGGATATCCCTTATGTCGTGGTGTCCCTGGCCTTAGCTAATATGGTAAGACACCACCTGACGTAAAGAACAGCCCTATAGACAAATTTCAACAGTGCAACTCAGCTTTAACCTAGGCTGAGCATCAGTTTCATTGGGTACTCAGTGTTACATAAAGTCCTACAGCATTCCAAACAGACTTATATACGAAAGTGATAAAAACAGTAGTTTATTAAAAAAAAAATTCTTTACAATACATAGTATCAATGTTACATAATTATACAACAAACAATTACAGTAAAAACCAAAAGTCGATGCGGCGTTTCGGTGTCTTGCATGAATAGGTACACCTTCTTCAGGACGGTTTTTAAAAACACTCCAAATTTTGAGCGTGTCTAGTTGCACAGAAATATACTTTAAAACAACTTCTTGTTCCTTTAGTTGCCCATTTTCTGATTGGTGGATTCTATTAATAAATTATCCACCTGGATCCAGATGTTTAAATGTACTGGATATGTTCGCTGTACCTGGGGTGACCACCGTATGGATAATATGTTCACATACAATTTGCTTTAAGCAAGTTGATTAAAGCTCCCTCGTGGAGTCTGGAGAAGACTTGAATCCGTTCCCCTCTTGTTCTCAGGAAGCTTCTTAATATTTGATTACCTCTGTTCTCTGTATTCCGGTTTATATCTTGTTCAGAACCAGCGGCCTCCCTGTAACTTCGTCCCGGTACAGCGTTTCCGATATCAGAAACAAGTTAAAAAATATCTATAGTAGATAAGTGGCACAATGAATCTCTACGCGCGTTTCGGCGGCCAGCGCCTTCTTCCGGAGCAGCCACGTAATTTCTATAAAGTAAAAGTATATACAAAATACATAATTATACATTGAAAATATAACACGTTTATACAATTTAAAATTCTAACATTACGAGCTTTAACTTTTGTAGGCAGATAGTACCTTTTATAATCACAAAGATTACGAAAACTCCAGATCAAATTATTTATCATTTTCATTTACTATAGATATTTTTTAACTTGTGTTTGAGTAAAGTCTTTAAAATGTATTTTACATTGATAATGTGTTTTGTAGGATTTTAATTTTGTTATTGTGCTATGTTATTGATTTTTCTATTTTTAACCACTTAATAAAATACCGAGTTTTGTAGCCAGCTGTTGAGGAAATATAATTTTTGATCGAGTAGTGTTCCCCAGCGAGTACCCCACCGTCTCCATGTACTAGCTTGCAGTGCATGTGATTTCCCTCCTGTGTCAGCTATGAAGACGCAAATACATTTGCGTCCATCTTTAACATGTCCTCTTTCAGATCCGCCATGAACGGATTGAATATCCAGTTCCTATATATGCCGTGCCACCGTCTTTTTGTGGTACACTTTACACGTTTTTCAGCTCTGGCGAAAGTAGGCCCTGATTCTGCCATTAAACCTTTTTCCTGCTTCCCGACTCTAAGGGCCTCAACCCAGGCTGCCTCTGTACCAGTCACCCCTGCCTTACTCCTTGCGCGGCTCCAGCCCAGCCTTCTGCCTGCCAAGACTGTATTCAACCTTCGAATTATCTGCTCCACTCCTCGAACATACATTCCTGTCTCGTAGCTCAAGTAAAACATCCTCCCAGCTGCAGGAGCATTGGGCCCGGTCTTTCTGTCTCCGTGCAAGTAACTCATAGATTCCGTTGCCATGGTAGGCCCATGCCCCCTCACCCCGCATGCCGACACGTAGACGCATATACACGCAGACAGTATAGAGTAGTCTCTGCCCGAGAGACCTTTTCCCTTCCAGACACTACAGTTCTTAAAACATACGATATTAGATACGATTTGGGATCAGGTTGATCTGACATCCCAGACTTATGTCTACACTTGTAGTGTAGAGTGTCAAGCCCCCTTCACCCTCCAGTTACACGTCAGATTCACGTCAATCTGCTGCGCGCGCATCTGTGTCATGAATTTCTGCTGACATTGCAAGATTCTCCTATGTATCCACCCATTTTGTGACCTCATGATAAATGACGTCTCTAGTACACGCCTTTATGCACGCCTATTGTAACGCCTTTTTTATGACGTATTCATGTTTTATCTCCTTTTTTCCAGCTGTTACGCCTACTGCCTATTCGCTTAATGTAATGCATTGACTATATATATGTACTTCTGTAAATAATATGTTGTCTGTCTGCCCCTTCCCGAACCTGTGTGGTGACGGAATGGTATGCCACCTTGGCTCGAGCCAATAACCCAATTCCTTTTACAGGAATAAAACCCTTTTGAGTTAACCTCAATATCCCGGATTTTGCCTCTTATTTCTCTGAGTTATTCTTATTGATTATTGATTATAAATTATGCATAGGTAATCGATTTTACCACAGTTCTGGCGCCCGAATAGGGACCCCTCCCCCACCCCACGCGCCGGAGGTGCGTTGCAGGCCTAGCCCCCTGCCACAGCCGGACGGACAACTACGCGTACCCGCAGGATTTCCTGTATCTCCCTCAGGCCAACGGAGGTGACTGAGGCTGCGATCGACACCCAGACGAGGCGGTGAGGAGTGCGGAGGATCCCGACCTGAGCCTAGCTGAGAGAGCAAGATCCGAGGTATACGGAGGCCCACCAGATTCCGAAGTTCCGAAGTATCTACGTCGCGAGTCGAGTTCGAATCCAGTCCGAGCCCAGTCCAGTCCAGGGTTTCCGAGGCCTTCTGTTTCCGTGCTTCCTGGTGAGTACCGTTGCTAGGAACGCATCCTGACGTGCGCATTAGTTTGTGCCGGTCAAGACAGGTTCGGGTACACGAGCCTGGTCTGCACTGTTTAGCAGTGTATCTATACTGTTTAGCGGTATATCCTGTTCCACGTGGTTGGTAGGTTTTCAATGTGGGTCGTTCTTGAAATGTTTTAATGTGTCATTCAAATGTCGTGGTATGAGTGAATGTCCGATCTTCATTATTGTGCTTACACGTGTTTTATGTGTAGTGTGTTCATGTTCATATCTAAGTAAGAACCAAGTAGCCAGGTTTCAGAATGCCGTTGTTTTCCAAACTAAGACAAATAAAAACCCGTAAAGGGGTTCTAGAAGAAGCTGTTCCCGTTCCACCTAGGGACACTCCAGGGTACTTTATGTACCATAAGCACGGCCTAGATGCCGTTTTGTTTCTTGACTTATGGGTGGATTACACTAAAGAACTGTCAGAGAATCAGAGATGGCCCGCTGCTGGGACATGGGATGCAGATTGCATCATGAGAGTAGAAGAAGCATTGTGGAAAAAGAAAGCCAGACAGTCACAGAAGGATGCCATCGAGTTATGGCGTAAAGAATCGCATAGGCGTACCGAAAAAGCACACAGACTAGAAGAAAAGAGTAAGGAGGAGTCTGACAAGACCCAAGAGAACACATTAGTTGAGGAAGGTATCAGAGTAAAATTAGAACAAGTAGACAGACAGCGAAATACACTGATGAATGGCATGTTCCCCATCCTGTCAAAGGGCTTGCCAAAGGCCTCTCCGGAAGTACCGAAGGACCTACCACCCCCATTGCTCCCGACTAAAACGCACCAGAAGACAGCAAAGGACATTTTCCTCTCCTCCTATTTAGACGATGTAGCTCCCGCATACGTTAATACTGCATTGCCACAAGTACCTGCGCCTGATGGTCAGGACAATTATGCTCTTCCTCCCCGACAAGCTACTCCCCCGATTCCTCCTGGTCTTCCAGCACTCCTTCCACCTCTTACTGTACCTACTTCCCTTGATACGAACCCGACTAACCCCTTCGGAGCCGGCGCCTCAGGAGGCGCGTCCGGAGGAGCGATAGGTTTCCAGACCCCGCCAGCCGCCCATCGCATGAGTTTCAGAGAAATAGCGCAACAGCGTACACCTAGAACAGATATTACAATTCTTGGAGATCGCCTTGCAGACTGCAGATATGATCCTGTACCCGGTAGAAAGAATGACGAGAGAATGTTACTCGCATCAATACGTTTACGGCGAGTCACGAACTTCCTAATGACATTACCTGGAATGACAGAACACCTAGATAGAATATATAAGTTTGTTCAGACAGGAGTAGGGCCTGACAGTATTAAGGAGGCCATGACCTATCAGAAAGTGGATACTAAAGCCAAGATATTGCGGTTTCTTATAAACTGCTTCATTAGAGAAGTGGATAGGCCGGGTATGAACCCGGAAGACGTAAAAGCACTCCACAGATGGGGTCAGAATATAACAGATGGACAGCATGACAAAGAGGCCTGTATAGATAATATGTACCGAAGAATCAGAACTGCAATTAATAAGATGCATGAGAGAAGACAGCCCGTACCGGAAGTAGATTCCGACAAACATGAATCCTCAGAGGAGGAGCCAGAGGAGGAAGCCAAGACACCAGAACACTCACAGTTGCCGGTCAGGGAAATGATAGCTTACGTAGGTAAAGGAAGACCGTTTAATAATTCGATGCGCCCAGTGCGCCCAGAAAGTAAAAGGATATATCAGGAAGCCATGTGTAATCCTAGAACACCCGAACACTTGTTCCAAGCCACTGACAGAATACTTCAAGAGCGAATGGGGTACCATGTACTCGATTCTATGGATGAACAAGAATTGGCCAGGTCAGCCGTGCAATGGGCTGACAGCTCTGAGAAATATGGTGATGATGCGTTAGCACATACGTTCTTGAACTTGACACCGAGTGATCAGCGTTTAGCTGGTATGTACATGATACAACATCTGCTCTTATTGTATAAAAGCCAACGTTCTGATCCAGGTCCTCTGCCTGACATACTAATAGAACTAGTCACGAACAGATGGAAAGGTCGAAGTACTGATCTAATTAAAGTAATTCTAGAACACCGCCACAAGTATAGTACATTCTTATGTCCACAGATCAATTCTGCACCCGTTATGGAACGAAAAACCATGTATTATATGGATAGACAGAATCCGTTGCGAGAAGTGCACCCCGTACAGAACGCAGACCACACGCTTAGACGTGTATTCGTGTATACACCTGTAACTAAAATTGAATTGTTGGAAATGAAGAAACTAGTACCCAGTCATGATAAAGATCCTGCAGGGTTTCACCGCGAAATAAAGGATATGTTATTAATGGGTGATTACACTTATCCCGACCTTATGAAAATACTGAAAGTACTACTACCTCCAGGCATATACGAGAAACTCAAGGAAAAAGAGTGGGAGGTGGGAGACACAAAGATTGATTGGGCTGGACTACAAAATGAAGAAGATACCCGAGTGCCAGGCCTAGGGCTTGGAGACAAAGTTAAAGCGTTACCAGGTTTATTAGTACAAGTGTTGCCACGTTTATTGAGTACGAAAAAGGAAGATTGGGGTGCTATTTCAGCATGCAAACAGAAACCTGATGAAGACACTAGTGATTTCTATACACGATTTGAGAAATGTTTTGGTATAAATAGCGGTCTGAAAGCAAGTAGCGAGTCATATCCACATCTTTTTGTAACGAAATTAGTCGAGAATTCTTTGCCCCAGGTTAAGAATAGAGTACTGAAAGTAGAAAGTACTTGGCAAGCTAATACTCCTTCACAAATGTTACAAATGTTACAGTACCACCAGAATAGACTTAGAGAAGAACAAGAACATGAACAAAGACGTATGAAGGATACAAAAATGAAAATGTTAGTTGCTCAGTCGGTTCCTGCCGACGGTCAGAAAAAGGGTGCGACCCATCCCAGTAATTCAACAGTTCCTGTCAAGGGTGTATGTAATTATTGCAAACAGCCAGGTCATTATATAAACGATTGTGCAGTTCTGAAACACAACATCGCCACGGGTAAAACTAAAGAGAGACCGCGTCCTCCTAGACAAGATCAGACCTCACAACAAGTACCCCAGAATATACAACATATTGCACCCATGCCAGCATCTACACAGACCGTAGCGATACCCCAACAACAGCCCGTTACCGCAACACAAAACACAACACAGCAGATGTACCAGTATGCGCAGAACGATTACCCTGATTATCAGCGATACACATGAAACAGCCTAGAGAGGGAATTCCGCTTGCCTCTTATTGAAGTTCCTGTAGATCAAAATGGTCCTTATGTACATAGTCAAGTATTAGGGAAAGACAGAAAGTTTCTCATTGACACAGGGGCAAGCAGAACCACGATAAGCCACAACGAAGTACCAGGGGCACCCCTCTCAGGCTCACAGAACGTGTCCCTTGGGTTTTCAGGAAAACCCATTATTAATGAAGTATCACAACCCCTCCCTCTTGCAGTAGGTCCTCTGACACGGACTACAGATTTATTGCTCACGAAATCATGTCCAGAAAACCTGTTAGGTATAAAAACACTGAAGGCTCTAGGAGCTATTATATGCTGTTCTCCGGAGGGAGTACGATTGTTTTTGCGAGATTTCAAAGGCCATTATGTATTGAGAGATATGGATCCCCGGCTACAGAACGTCCCTGCACACTTGTGGGCACAGGGCCCCACTGATGTAGGTTGCATGCACATTACCCCATATCGAGTCACACTCAAGGCAGGAGTGGTATTACCACGAATTCGACAATACAAGTTACCCCCAGATGCTGTAGTGGCTTTACTGAGAATCATTGACGAGCTCGTTGCACAAGGAGTGGTTGTGGAGACTGACTCCAATGTGTGTAATTCTCCTATCATTCCTGTTCTTAAACGTACTGACCCAAATGCTCCACCTGTTTATCGATTAGTTATTGATCTGCGCGAATTGAATAAATGTATTGTACCGCAGTACCCTGTGGTCCCAGATATCTCTTCATTACTGACTGCTATTGATTCAGAAGCGACGTTCTTTACTGTAATTGACCTCAAGAACGCCTTCTTCAGTGTCCCTATTGATCCAGAGAGCCAATATTTGTTCGGATTCAGTTTAAATGGACGATCTTTTAAATTTGCCCGTGCACCTCAAGGATTCACAGAAAGCCCCAGCATCTATAGTCAAGCATTGAAAAAGCAACTCGACTGTATCCACATGCCAGTTCACACTGCCCTGCTTCAATATGTCGATGATCTGCTGATCACCGCTCGAAGCGAACCCGAATGTGAAAATGCTTCACTGACTGTTTTGAACTTTCTGGCCGACAAGGGACACAAGGTGTCTCCTTCGAAGCTACAATTCTGTGTTCAGCAAGTTGTGTACCTGGGTCACTTGCTGTCCAAAGTGGGGAGACAGCTCACACCTGATCGCATTCAGTTAATTGTAAACATGTCACCACCCAGAACACAAAAGGAAGTGCGGGCTTTCATAGGCCTAACTTCATACTGCAGACAATGGATTCCCCAATATGCATTTCTAGCGAAACCACTCATTCAGTTAACGACACAGGAGGCAGCGACTTCGACTGTCCTCCCTTGGACTCAGGAACATACACAAGCTTTTGAAGATTTGAAGAAAGCCTTATGTCAAGCACCTGTTTTAGCAACACCATGTTACAGTAAGCCTTTTACACTTTTTGTCACAGAACGTGAGGGTACTGCCTTGTCAGTCCTCACTCAGGAACAAGCAGGTTCACACAAGCCTTGTGCTTACTTTTCTAGCACATTAGACCCAGTAGCCCAGGCCCTTCCGGCGTGTTTGAAATCAGTTGCAGCAACAGCCTTAGCAATTAGACAGAGTGATGCTATTGTGTTAGGACATCCATTGACAGTACAGGTTCCGCATTCTGTAGAAGTCCTTTTAAATCGAACTCAGACCCAACACCTGACCATAGCAAGATTGACAGGTTACGAACTGACATTGTTTCAACCACACATCGAAATCAGACGCTGCAGCACATTAAATCCTGCCACGTTATTGCCAGTAAATGGAGTAGATCCATTGGCACATGATTGTATTGAAGTTATTACTATCACAACAAAACCCAGACAAGACTTGACAGATGTTCCGTTGCCAGATCCAGACCTGACACTTTATGTGGATGGTTCATGTATGAGAACAAGGACAGGTGAATTAGTGGCAGCTTACGCTGTCACGACAGACACTGAAGTTATTGAAACCAATTGTATTGACACTTTGTCAGCCCAAGCCGCAGAGCTTATTGCTCTGACACAAGCATGTATTCAAGCCCGAAATAAGAAAGTCAACATATATACTGATTCACGTTATGCATTCGGAGTCGTTCACGACTTTGGAGTCCTCTGGCGAGAGAGAGGTTACTTAACTTCTCATGGGGCCAACATCCAACACGGTCCCCTTATTCAAGCCCTGTTAGATGCAATACATCTACCCACTGCAATCTCTATCATGAAATGTAAGGCACATACAAAGGTTACTGATATCATCTCCCAGGGTAACGACCTGGCAGACCGAACAGCAAAGCAAACTGCTCAGAACCGGACTCATGTAATTGATCAGACACAATTAGTGTTACCATCGCACTGCATGACAGTCAGGGATCCCGCACATGATGTAATCGACATACAATCACATGCAACACCAGATGAAATTAAGGAATGGGCTAAACTAGGAGGGATCCAAACAGACCAGGGTTGGATGACGAAGGGAAAATCTACATGGTTTCTCCCCGACTCTATGGTACAAGTCATCATTAACACAATACATAGTCCCACACACCTAGGAGAGAGGGCAATGCTAGACAGTATTCAACACATATGGTCCAATAAAAACTTACGGGCAGCAGCCAAGCAGAAAGTGCGTACTTGCATGATTTGTGGTCAGTTCAATCCAGGTAAAAGCATTCCCGTAGAACAAGGTGGATTTCAGCCTCCCGATCACCCTTTTGAAATACTCCAGATGGATTATATCCAGATGGAACGCTGCCGAGGATTCAAGTATGTCCTCGTAGTCGTATGTGCTCTTTCCCGATGGATAGAAGCATACCCAGTTCCTGATTACACTGCTCCGACCACTGCCAAGCAGCTGGTTCGTGAATACTTCCCACGGTATGGTTTGCCCCGTATCGTGTACTCAGATAATGGCCAGCCATTCTCATCCGAACTTGTGAAACACATTACACTTCTGTTAGGTTATCAGTGGAAGTTCCATTGTGTCCGGCATCCCGAGGCAGCAGGTCTCGTGGAGCGCCATAATCAGACATTAAAAATCCGACTTTCCAAGATCTGTAGAGAGAAGGGTGTGGACTGGATAGTTGCCTTGCCGGTCGCCCTCTTCTATATGAGGATGGTGGTCCATTCCCGATCTGGGCTATCCCCGTACGAAGTGGTTTTTGGTAGACCACCGAATATGTGGGGGACGCCTATACCACGAAAAATAACTGATGTTGATTGTCTTATGCTGACAGATTACCTTGCCTCCTTGATGTCTGCACTACAATCTTGTCGTTCACAGGTAGCTGCAGCCTTTCCCGACAACACGGAGGTGAAGCCCCACGAGGTGGTCCCGGGTGACTACGTGTTCACCCGCAACTTTGATCGGAGAAGTCCATTGGAGCCCCGCTGGCAAGCCCCGAAATTGGTTCTGCTTACGACGAGGACAGCTGTAAAGATTGAGGGCAGGAAGGGATGGCTGCATTCCAGCCACGTTAAAAAATTCCACGGACTTCCTTCGGACTTGGTCTCTAAGCCCTGCCCTCCTACACAAACTGACTCAGACTCAAAACTCCCTTTGGTTGAGAAATCCGCTTCTGAAGAATACAGAACTAAGTTACGATCTAGCAAGTCAGACAGTTTAATTGTTTAAGTCCTCCCCTAGGTGAATCGGTTAAATTAGTTTCTGACATGTATCCCCTAGATCGAGATAGAGAGAGAGATAGACAAAGACAACATAAAAAGAATGCATATTGTAAATCACTTCGCAGTCGCTGTATAGTGACACTACTTATCATGTTTTTCTTAAGTTTGCTGGTTATTACTGCTAGTGTTTTGTTACACATATATTATCCTATATTCAAGCGTGTACAATCTGCTTATAATGTTACGGACGAACATTCTTTTAGTGAATTACCCCCACACGAGTTATCCTATAGACTTGCGCTGCGCAACAACACTTTCATTAGTATGTTACATCACTCCCATCAGATTACCAATGCTACAAACTGTTGGATATGTGGTCGACTCCCTCCCTACCAAGAAAACAAGGGAGTTCTTCCCCTTTTTCCGTACCCGTTCACTCACAATGGCACATGTGGTGCATGGTTTAAAATGCTCAATGCCCTAGTTTCTGATGCTGCTATTTACGAAGGTAACTGGGTTTGGGGAAACCTGAACTTAGCCTTGCTTAAAGTATGTTACCCTGACAAGGAGGGACTCCCCGTTGGTACTGGAACTGATCTAGAAAATGAAGTATATGGATTAGATAATGACACAGTTACATTCATGATTTTATCTGTCGAATCTGAAGCTGCTCCTGTTCTACCTGCTATGGCAGTATTGCCAGTTACTGGTGAACTATGTGTTCGCAAGAATGGTTCCATACACTTAGGTCATAGTAAATGTACTACTGTGGTCGATTTCAGTGATCATGGTAGATCCACGTTTAGGGCTTTACGTCATTCCTATTTTGTTTGCGGCCATACTGCATATGTCCGTTTACCTCTGGATTGGGATGGTACCTGTTACATCGCATTCCTTCTGCCACCTGTTTTCCTAGCCCCTCCTGACTACCATAGAAACACTAATCTGGTCAAGCATAGACTCCGAAGAGATCTCCCACTTGTCGATTATACTGAAACCACATGGGAACAATACACAGATTTTAACAAAGGTTTTTTCCCCTACCTAGGTACTGTTTCCAATAGTAAACTAATCCGTAGATTAACCAGAACCCTCGAAGGGGTGGAGCTTGTAAGGTCATCGGGTCAAGTTGCTGTGTTTTCATCCCAAATAATGCGCCAACCGTGTACAAAGCTATTACACGTCTCCATAAAATTGCAAGTTTAATACATCAGACTCCAGGCACCTGGACTTGGTCCGGTTGGTTCTGGACAACGCTATCAGCCTGGGGGTGGAAGATCCTATCCCTCCTAGGTATTGGCCTACTCATAGTACTCAGTTGTTGCCTGTGTCTCCAATGTGGACCGGCGATTTGCGGCCTGTGTGCCACTTCATGTATTCCACATCCAAGTTCCCATTCAAAACGCGAAAAGCAAGAAGAGCAATTGATGTTAAGTGAACAGATTGATCAATTGATGAGAATTGATGTATCATGAAGGGTCCGTGGGGAACAAGGAGGGAATGAGGAAATATAATTTTTGATCGAGTAGTGTTCCCCAGCGAGTACCCCACCGTCTCCATGTACTAGCTTGCAGTGCATGTGATTTCCCTCCTGTGTCAGCTATGAAGACGCAAATACATTTGCGTCCATCTTTAACATGTCCTCTTTCAGATCCGCCATGAACGGATTGAATATCCAGTTCCTATATATGCCGTGCCACCGTCTTTTTGTGGTACACTTTACACGTTTTTCAGCTCTGGCGAAAGTAGGCCCTGATTCTGCCATTAAACCTTTTTCCTGCTTCCCGACTCTAAGGGCCTCAACCCAGGCTGCCTCTGTACCAGTCACCCCTGCCTTACTCCTTGCGCGGCTCCAGCCCAGCCTTCTGCCTGCCAAGACTGTATTCAACCTTCGAATTATCTGCTCCACTCCTCGAACATACATTCCTGTCTCGTAGCTCAAGTAAAACATCCTCCCAGCTGCAGGAGCATTGGGCCCGGTCTTTCTGTCTCCGTGCAAGTAACTCATAGATTCTGTTGCCATGGTAGGCCCATGCCCCCTCACCCCGCATGCCGACACGTAGACGCATATACACGCAGACAGTATAGAGTAGTCTCTGCCCGAGAGACCTTTTCCCTTCCAGACACTACAGTTCTTAAAACATACGATATTAGATACGATTTGGGATCAGGTTGATCTGACATCCCAGACTTATGTCTACACTTGTAGTGTAGAGTGTCAAGCCCCCTTCACCCTCCAGTTACACGTCAGATTCACGTCAATCTGCTGCGCGCGCATCTGTGTCATGAATTTCTGCTGACATTGCAAGATTCTCCTATGTATCCACCCATTTTGTGACCTCATGATAAATGACGTCTCTAGTACACGCCTTTATGCACGCCTATTGTAACGCCTTTTTTATGACGTATTCATGTTTTATCTCCTTTTTTCCAGCTGTTACGCCTACTGCCTATTCGCTTAATGTAATGCATTGACTATATATATGTACTTCTGTAAATAATATGTTGTCTGTCTGCCCCTTCCCGAACCTGTGTGGTGACGGAATGGTATGCCACCTTGGCTCGAGCCAATAACCCAATTCCTTTTACAGGAATAAAACCCTTTTGAGTTAACCTCAATATCCCGGATTTTGCCTCTTATTTCTCTGAGTTATTCTTATTGATTATTGATTATAAATTATGCATAGGTAATCGATTTTACCACACTGTAGCCGATTGTCCTTTTTTAATTTTATTCTGTTCTAAACATCAGTTGCCTAGGTTGTTGTCTTTCAATTGTGCTGTTTTCCCTGACCTAGGAACTATAGTATCTATGTTTTCAGGGGGTCCTTGTTAAATACAGGGCTGAAGTACTCCAAACTGTCTAGTGCTAAGTTCATTTCAGAGAATGAGAGGCTGATGGTGTTCATAGTGTTCATCCTGCCTGGAGTAAAGCTTTACGTATGTGGAGAACACACTATGCAATTATGTCCAAATAAATAACTACATTTTCCAGCAGTCCATTAACTCCCATGTTGTTTGGAGATGGTGAAGGCCATCTTGAACTATCAGGAATAACTTTCCTTGTACTTTGCTGCATCCTTACTAAGCAATCATTCTACAGTATTGGTGCAGCCAGGACTTTTCCATTTGGATTCCGGATTTCATCTTGCAAAGGATAGTTGCTACCATCAGAGTTTGCTGGAGAATATTTATGTGAATACAGATAAATATTTATCTGGCATTAGAGCCTTCCGCTCTCATGAACCTGCCAGTGGGGCAGGTCTTTTATGAATAGAGTTTGCATTGCGCTGTGCTTTCTCTGACGGGCCCACGTCGCTTTCTGGATGGCAGCTGCTTCATTTGGTATGTAGGGCTGTAAGAGTGCTGGTTGGGTTGCATGTTTTGGTGTCTTGAATGACAAGAGTGGGCACAGGCCCCTCAAGCAGGAAGCAGGGTGCCAGAGAGACAGACCCAGAGCAGAGAGCAGATAACGCCACGATCCACAAGCCAACGAACAGCCACGAGGAGAGGAGAGGTGAAGCGAGAAGCGAGAAGCTCCGGCGAGAGGCTCTGGGTGTACCTGGGTGTACCCGGGTGTACTGGCGGGTCTGCGGCGGTCCGAGAGCCGTAGAGTCAAAGAGATAAAGAGCCAAAGAGTCTTGATGCCTTGGAGCCGGAGAGCTCTAGAAGCCGGAACTGGAGCCGGAGAGAAACGGTGAGACGCTTAAAAAGCGGGGGGAGAGTGACCATAACCCGTTGTGCTTGCTCTTCCAAATAAATCACAGGGTAACAGTGCCAGGTTTGGGTATGGGTTTCCTGCCCCTAGATCTAATCTCCACTAACAATCTACGCCATATAAAGTGGGGTGCACTGCTACATAGGCCTGAAAAACTGCAAGATTTAAAAGAGGTGGTTGCAAATGAAGTGAGTGGACTGCAGGACCGATGCAACAATACTGATTTCTATAAACTAATTGAAGAGGCACATCCCAAATTCTTCTTAAAGATACAGGGGTTCTTTTTAAAGGAAGCCAAGCAGAAAAAGGGTGTGTATCCTTTGAAAATGGCAGGATGGTATGACCAAGCCTGTAGAAGTGTGGTAAATAAAATATTACCCTGTCGGAATTTCTATACTTAAACAAAGGGTCATGCATATAATGAGAGGCAGAGTCCGTGGTGTCCGATTCAAAAGGGCTTTATTTCAGTAACTCGAGTTAAGGGAGAATCGGGTTCCATCACCACTAAGGTTCAGGAAGGGTCTTCTGATCTTTATTCACAGAGTACATTATTTATACATTAAGCATACATTACATTGCATAGAAAAGGCGGAGCGCTCCAGGCGGAGCAAAAGAAAGAGAGAGATAAGAGCACATGGGCGTACAAAAGGGCGTGTAAGAAGGCGTACATGTGGGCGTTCACTTGAGGAGTCATAAGTGAGTCATAGGTGGGTGGATACATGGAGGGGGTCTGCGTGGTCAGCTGGAACCTTTACCCTACTTGTGTGCACCACTTGGTCATGACGTGCACTTGACGTGTAACTGGGGAAAACTGGAGGGAGCTGACTTTCGTTCTAGTAGAGAAGCCTTGAGTGTCAGGACGACCTGCACGTCGGATATTATCTGATATCTTAAATTCGGGGGATGTATTGTCTGAAGTAAAGATCGCTTGAGCAAAGGTTGCTCATCACTAAGAGCCAGTGTGTGCATATATTTCTTCGTGCATTGCGTGGGGGCCATGGGCTTTCTATGGATGCGAGCTCTGTAAATCACTTAAACGAAGACAGGAAGGCTGGGCTCTATCTCTGTAGACGGGTTCTGTTTACCTTCTTCACTAAGCAGGAATGTGTTTCTGTGGAGCAGAGCAGATAACTGTGAGCGAAATACTGTCTTGGCAGGCCGGACTGGGCCCCTCTTGGCTGAGCAGAAAGTATGCGAGAGGTCAGGGATACATAGCTGAGCTGCAGCTTTCAGAGTGTCTGGAGGCATAGAGCCTGAATTCGGGTCCTGGCTCGGCTGAGCCACAAAACGGGTTCATCTCGACTTTTAAACGTGCACAATGCAAATACATTGGCAACATGGGCAACATAGGCCTCAGTGCAGAATTAACGTTTCTTTCATGGAAGGCTTGGTAACTGACATTCTAACATGGGACGGAAATGCAGAGGCATTAATATTACAGGCATGAGAGGGAAAGTGCATGGGTGACATGAACATACACTAAACGTGGGGTACACGCAGGGGACACATTGGCCACGTAAAATTTCTATTTCCTCATTCCCTCCTTGTCCCCTACTGTGCCCTTCAAGACACATCTATATTCATGAGACCGTATATCTGATCATACAGCATCATTTGTTCGTCTTTTTTCTTTTGTATACGTGGATGGGGAATACAGGCAGTGGCACACAGGCTGCAAATTGCCGGGCCACATTGTAGACAGAGACAGCAACCGAATATCATAAGCAGTATCATTCCTAGGAACGACAACACTGTCCATCCCCATCCCGATATTACACCCCAGAGCCAACTGGACCAAGTCCATGGGTCTTGATGCATCTCGTGGACTATCTTGTGGAGTCTTGTTATTGCTGCGTACACAGAGGGCGCGTTATTTGGAATAAACACGCAACAACTGGAGCCGCTCACTCTACAAGCCCCGCCCCTATCTGCCAGGATGACGTCAAGAACAAGGCGATTCTGAAGAACAACAAGTCGCATGGCAGACTGCTCCTCGGTCAAGTTCGCCAGGGCAGGTGTAGTCTCATTCACTACTGCTTCTAGAGTTCCTGTTAACCTGCGTATGAGTTTACTGTTTTGGACGGGACCTACGAACCAGAAGTATCCTTTAATGAAATCTGTATATTGCTCCCAAACTGTCTCAGTCTGATCAACCACTGGGGAATCGATCTCCCTCCTGTGTCTAACATGTACTAGTCGTGAATCTCGATGATAATTGGATGGGGCCAGAAAGACAGGTGGCAGCAGGAACGCTATATAACAAGTCCCACCCCAGTCTAAGGGCAGACGTACATAGGCTGTCTGACCGCAAATGAAATAGGAATGGCGGGAAGCTTTGAAAGTAGACTTTCCTTTATCATTAAACTCGACTACAGTATTACAATCACTGTGTCCCAGATGTACTGATCCTTTCTTTCTAACGCATAATTCACCTTTTACTGGTAGGACTGATATAAAAGGTGGACCTGTATTTTGGTCAGACTGAACATTCAGAATCATAAAGTTAAGGGAAGCATTTCCTTGTTCCTACACTTCATTTTCTAGATTGGTCCCTTTCCTCTGTGGAAGACCGCCTTCGTCGGGAAAACATGCCTCGTTCATAACGGTATTCAAGTTTCCCCATATCCAGACACCCTGAGAAACTGCAGACTTTCTGTCTAGTGATGACATTAAAGCAAACCATGCTCCGCACGAACCATTGTGCGAGAATGGAAAAGGAAAAAGGGGCAGAACTCCCTTCGTCTTCTGATAAGGTGGGAGTCGGCCACATACCCAGCAATTTGTTACATTGCTGGTCTGATGAGAATGGTGCAACATTCGAATAAAAGTATTGTTGCGCAGGGCTAGTCGATATGACAGTTCATGGGGTGGCAGATCACTGAATGTGTGCTCTACGGTGTCATTAAAGTAAGGATGTATACGTGAAGAAATAGGAGGAAAGAAAACACGTAATGCCAAGCTGATACATATTATAGTGATGCACAGAAGAGACATAAAAATCAGAGTTACTATACATCTATTGCGTAATATCTTGCAGTACTTTTCTTTCATTTCTCTCTTTTTACTTTTCTGGTCTACGATCTTATACATGTCAGGAACCTGTCTAACCGATTCACCACCTAGTGGACTTAAACAATTAAACGCTGTCTGACTTACTAGATCGTAATTTGGACCTATATTCCTGTTGCGGGGTCTTTTCTAGCAAAGGGGGCTTAGAGTCAGTACAATCGGGACTGTCTTTAGTCTTGATCAAAGTTCCAGAATCTCCAAAGAATTTCTTGCAGTGTTGGGCATGCAGCCAGCCTTTACGTCCCTCGACCTTGACGGCAGTCCTCGTGGTGAGCAAAACTAATTTTGGTGTTTTCCAGCGTGGCTCAAGGGGGCTTGAACGATCAAAATTCCGATCGTACACGAGGTCACCAGGAACGATGGTGTGCTCCTTGACTTGAGTGTTGTCAGGGAAGGCGGCGGCAACCTGTGAACGACAAGAGAGTAGTGCAGACATCAAGGAAGCCAGGTAATCTGTCAGCATGTTACTGTCAACATCAGTTATTTTCTTAGGCATAGGCGTACCCCACATATTCGGTGGTCTACCAAAAACCACTTCGTAAGGAGATAGGCCTGTTCTGGAATGAGCTACCATACGCATGTAAAAGAGGGCAACCGGCAAGGCTACCATCCAAACCACACCTTTTTCTGCACAGACTTTTGATAATTTCGTCTTAAGTGTCTGATTATGGCGCTCGACAAGTCCAGCTGCTTCTGGGTGTCGTACACAATGAAACTTCCACTGATAACCTAACAGAAGGGATACTTGTTTCATTAATTCAGAGGAAAAGGGCTGACCATTATCTGAGTACACGACACGGGGCAATCCGTATCTGGGGAAAAACTCACGTACCAATTGCCTGGCGGTGGTCACAGCAGTATAATCTGGGACTGGGTATGCTTCTGTCCATCTAGATAGTTCACATACAACTACCAGGACATACTTGTAACCTCTACATCTGTCCATCTGGATATAATCCATCTGGAGGACTTCAAAAGGATGGTCAGGAGGATGAAATCCGCCTTGTTCCACTGGAATGCCTTTGCCTGGATTGAACTGGCAACAAATCATACAGGTACGTACTTTCTGTTTCGCTGCTGCACGCAGGTGCTTGTTAAACCAGATATTCTGTAAGCTGTCTAGCATTGCCTTTTCCCCTAAGTGTGCTGGACTATGTGCTGTGTTTATGATGACTTGTACCATAGAGTCTGGGAGAAACCATGTAGCTTTGCCTTTAGTCATCCAACCTTGGTCAGTCTGGACCCCTCCTTGTTCAGTCCATTTCTTTATTTCGTCTGGAGTGGCATGTGTCTGTATGTCGAGTACATCTTGTGAAGGATCCCTGACTGTCATGCTGTTTGTCAGTAATGGTACTTCTGTCTTTGTCGTGTCTGTTGGCGTCTGGGCTGTAAGTTTAGCTGTTCGGTCTGCCAGGTCGTTACCCTGGGAAATGGTGTCTGTAACTTTCGTGTGTGCTTTGCATTTCAGGATGGCTATGGCTGCAGGTAAATGTATAGCTTCTAACAGCGCCTGAATAAGGGGACCATGCTGAATTTTGGCCCCATGAGAGGTCAAGAAACCTCTCTCCCTCCATAATACTCCAAAATCATGAACAACACCGAATGCATACTGTAAATCTGTATATATGTTCACTTTCAAGTTTTTGGCTCTTATGCAAGCTTGGGTCAGAGCGATGAGCTCTGCTGCTTGTGCTGACAGCGTGTTTATTCTTTGTGTCTCTATGACTTCAGTATCAGTGGTCACGGCATATGCGGCCACTAACTCCCCTGTGCTTGTTCTCATGCATGAACCATCTACATAAAGTGTCAGGTCAGGGTCTGGCAGTGCAATGTCTGTCAGGTCTTGTCTTGGTTTCGTCACTGTATTTATTACTTCCACACAGTCATGTGGTGCAGTGTCTACTGTGCTTGAGGGCAAGAGTGTAGCAGTCTTGCTACAGTCAAGTGCTGTGTCTGTGTCCTGTTCAAGAGAACTTCCACTGCATGTGGAACCTGTACTGTCAGGGGGTGTCCTAACACTATGGAGTCACTCTGTCTTATAGCTAGGGCTGTTGCTGCAACTGATTTCAGGCACGCAGGCAGAGCCTGGGCCACTGGATCCAGTGTACTAGAAAAATAAGCGCAAGGCTTGTGTTTTCCTGCCTGATCTTGTGTAAGGACAGATAATGCTGTTCCATCTCGTTCAGTGACAAAAAGCGTAAAAGGTTTGCTGTAACAAGGAGTCGCTAGAACTGGTGCTTGACTTAAGGCTTTTTTCAATTCTTCAAATGCCAGGGTATGTTCTTGTGTCCAAGGGAGGACAGTCGAAGATGCTGCCTCCTGTGTTGTCAACTGTATGAGTGGTTTGGCTAGATAGGCATACTGGGGAATCCATTGTCTGCAGTATGAAGTGAGGCCAATGAAAGCCCGTACTTCCTTTTGTGTCTTGGGCTGTGAAAGGTTAGCAATTAACTGAATACGTTCTTGTGTCAGCTGCCTACCCCTCTTGGACAGCAAGTGTCCAAGGTATACCACTTGCTGTGCACAGAATTGCAACTTCGAAGGGGACACTTTGTGCCCCTTGTCTGCCAAAAAGTGTAAAACTGTCAGTGATGCATTTTCGCAGTCTGGTTCTGATCGTGCTGTAATTAGGATGTCGTCTACATACTGGAGCAGTGCAGTGTTGACAGGCATATGAATACTGTCTAGTTGTCTTTTTAATGCTTGGCTGGAAATGCTAGGACTCTCTGTAAAACCTTGAGGAGCTCTCGTAAATTTAAAGCTGCGTCCATTTAAACTGAATATCTGGATGAATTGGAACACTGAAAAAGGCATTCTTCAAGTCAATTACAGTAAAGAACGTTGCCTCAGAATCAATAGCAGTCAGTAATGAAGAAATGTCTGGAACCACTGGGTATTGAGGTACTATACATTTGTTCAATTCTCGAAGGTCAACCACTAGTCTGTAAACAGGTGGTGCATTAGGGTCTGTTCTTTTAAGAATAGGGATGACAGGTGAATTACATACATTCGAGTCAGTTTCCACTACCACTCCTTGTGCAATGAGCTTGTCAACAATTTTTAGTAAGGCTACTACGGCATCAGGTGGTAACTTGTATTGTCGAATTTGTGGTAATACTACTCCTGTCTTGAGAGTGACACGGTGTGGTGTAATGTGCATGTAACCTACGTCAGTCGGACCTTGTGCCCATAGATGCTGTGGTACATTCCGGAGTCTGTGATCAAAATCTCTCAAAACATAATGTCCCTTAAAATCATGCAAGAACAGTCGTACTCCTTCCGGAGAACAACATATAACTGCTCCTAGTTCTTTCAATGTCTTTATACCAAGCAAGTTTTCTGGACATGACTTAGTAAGCAACAAGTCTGTGGTACGTGACAATGGACCGACTCCCAGGGAAACTGGTTTCGACACTTTGTTAACAATAGGCTTTCCTGAGAATCCCAGGGAAACATTCTGTGAGCCTGAAAGGGGTGCCCCTGGAACCTCGTCATGGCTGATGGTAGTTTAGCTCACCCCTGTGTCAATCAGAAATTTTCTGTCTTTTCCCAATACACGACGATGTACATAGGGACCCTCTTGATCTACAGGAACCTCAATAAGGGGCAAGACAACTTCCCTCTCTAGGCTGTTTCATGAAAACTGTTGGTATTCTGGATAGTTTGACTGTGTGTACTGGTACATTTGTGTTGGGGCAGTAACAGGTGGCGGTGGGGGTGGTAAGTTCGCTACTGTCTGGTTTGTGTTCTGTGGGGTGCTATTCTGCCTAGGAACGTGTGGTCGTTCTTTTGTCTTGCCTGTAGCCATATTGTGTTTCAGGACAGCACAATCTTTTACAAAGTGACCTGGCTGTTTGCAATAATTACAGTTCCCATTAACAAGTGTCGTGCCCTTTTTGTTCGCATTGGCTGGTACCGTTTGGGCAACCAGCACTTTCATTTTCGTATCTTTCATGCGTCTCTTTTCATGATCCTGTTCCTCTCTAATTCTGTTCTGGTGATATTGTAACATTTGCAACATTTGCGAAGGGCTATTTGCTTGCCAAGTACTCTCAACCTTCAGTCCTCTATTCTTGATCGGGGGTAAGGAATTCTCTACTAATTTGCTCACGAAAAGATGTGGATATAATTCACTACTGGGCTTAAGGCCACTATTAATAGAAAAGCATTTCTCGAATCTAGAATAGAAATCACTTGTGTCCCCTTCTTGTTTCTGTTTACAGGCTGAAATAGCATCCCAGTCTTCCTTTTTAGTAATCAATAATCTTGGCAAAACCTGTATCAGGAGTTCAGGTAGTGCTTTAGCTTTGTCCCCAAGACCAACACCAGGGTGCCGGTCTTTATCCTCTGCTTCCAATTCTGCCCAACTTAACTTTTACTCTCCCACCTCCCAGTCCTTTTCCTTAAGCTTTTCATAAATACCAGCAGGCAACAGTACTTTCAATAATTTTATTATGTCAGCGTACGTGTAATCCCCTATGCGGAGAATGTCTTTTAATTCTCGGTGAAACCCCCCCGGGTCTTTATAATGGCAGGGCAGCATCTTTTTCATTTCCAGTATTTCTAATTTCGTTAAGGGTGTGTAAACATACACTCGTTGAAGCTCACCCGCTGTATTTTTGACGGGATGTACCTCTCGTAGGGGGTTCTGTCTGTCTATGTACAAGTTCTTTCTGTCGTGGTGTGGGGCAGGAAGCATGCATGTGGTCAGAGAAGTCAAGTACTTATGTCGTTGATCCAGAATGACATTAATTAATCCAGTACCTAGGTCTGTCCATCTTTCTAGAAGGATATCGTCCAGTAATTTATACAATGGACCGGGATCAGAATATTGACTCTCGTACAACGTGATCAAATGTTGAACCATGTAAATACCAGTCAAACGCTGTTCGTTCGGCGGAAGGCTCAAAAAGGTCTGAGCCACTATATCACTGTTATATATGTTAGAATTAGACACCCATTGGACGGCTGACCGGACCAATTCCTGTTCGTGTGGAGTGTGGGGTCACTCGCTCTCTACCCGTCGTTTCAATGCTTTTTCGGTAGCTTGGAACAAATTTTCAAGGGAAAATCTTTCTTTTATAGAATGTCCCTGTTTACGGTAGTCGAGACACTTGGGCCTGTCAAACTGTCGTGCTTTGCCTACGTAATTCATTTTGTCCTTTTCCTCGTTTTCTGGGTCAACATCTTCCGATGATGACTCATACTGTCCGTCAGACTCTTCCTTGTGTCTTTCTACGATCGCCTTTCGTATTTTCTTGTACATACTTTCTGTCTGTCCCTGTTTATCATGCCGACCGGCAGCTATGTTATCACTCCAATCCATCAGTCCTTTCTTTACCTCTTTGTCTGGTTGGTCTTGTTCCCTGATCAGACAGTTAATCAAAAAACGTAAAATGAAGTTCTTAACCTCCACCTTTCTTTGCTCCATGGCCTCTTCTATACTCTCGGGTCCCTCCCCCGTTCTAATGAAATGGTATATTTTATCTAGGTGTTCCTTCATGCCTGGTAATGTGATCAAATAGTTGGTGGCATGTCTTAATCTTAGTGAACACACGAGCATTGCACCCTCTCCTGGTACTGGATCGTATATACAACGTGGGATCGTTACACCTACATACTTAAATGGTGTTGATGTCATTTGTGGCGTTCGTGGTGGCCCTAGCCCTAACGGTTTTCGTGTCGCTGGCGGTGTTCGTGGCGTTGACGGTGGCCCCCCTCCCACTGCCCCGGGCCCTACGTCGTCTTTCACGATCTGCTGGAGCGGAAGCTGTTGGACCTGAGCCGCTGGTGGGGGCGGAGGGAACTCTGCGTTCACATAGTCCGGTGCAGGCTCTTCTAGATAGGAGGAAATAAAAACCTCTGAGGCTGTCGGCTTTGTTCTATGGACTCTAAAGTGTACAGGTGGTGGCGTATGCGACCTACGCGATTTTTTTGAGGGGGTCACTTTAGCTAGTTCTTCTGAGAGGACGGGATAAATACCAGCAACGAGGGCATTTCTTTCTCTTTCAGCCTGTTCTGCCTTGACCCGTTCCCCCTCCTCCCGCAGTTCTTTTTCTTTGGCTTTTTCCGCTGCTTGTTTACTTCTCTCTGCTTGGTGGAATTCCTTCTCTGCTCTCCTATGTGACTCTTTAAGCCATAACTCAATGGCATCTTTCTGAGACGGTCTTACTTTCCTTTTCCACAGCGCTTCCTCTACTTTCATAATGCATTCAGAATCCCATGTTCCTGAAGCAGGCCATCTGTACTTCTCCTCTAAATCCTTCGTGTAATCTACCCATAATTATAAAAACAATATGGCATCTAGCCCATGTTTATTATACATGAAATGTCCAGGTGTGTCTCTAGGCGGGACGGGAACTGACTCTTCGAGTATTCCTTTCCTGGTCCCTATCTGACGTAATTTCGAAAACAGTGGCATGTTGAAACCAACTTTAACAAAAAACACAATATACACCAAAATCGACTGACTGAAACAACCATTCACACTACAACACTGAAACACCAGAACAGATACAGATTGACTGATACATGGGGAAAAAACATGAACTTGAAAACAGTTAACTTTATGTACTGGAATACAGTACAGCCATACCGGTCTCGTGAAGAGACACGTCTTTACCGTGCCTGTGTGAACGGACACGTCTTTACCGAGCTCAAATAAATGAACCCGTCTTGAACTTTATGTGTTCCCTATAACGGTACTCACCGGGAAGCAGAACTTGAAGGCCTCAGAAACTTGATACTGCGTGAACTCGATACTGCGGTACTGCGGTGCTGCGCATGCGCCTCGGAACAGGTGGGCCTCTGGAAACCTCGGACCTTGCTCTCTCACGGCTTGGGCTCTGGTTGGGATGATCCGCAATCCTCACCGCCTCGTGTGGATGCCTGGTCGCAGTCCGTCCTCCTCGTGGGCCTGAGGGAGTAAGCAGGAAGACCCGCTGTTGTGTACACTTTGAAGTCCGTCACGGCTGTAGAAGGGGGCAAGGGCTGGACCTACATCACCGGCGCGTGGGGAAGGGGACTCGTCCCTGTTCGGGCGCCATAATTATGTGGTAAATAAAATATTACCCTGTCGGAATTTCTATACTTAAACAAAGGGTCATGCATATAATGGGAGGCAGAGTCCGTGGTGTCCGATTCAAAAGGGCTTTATTTCAGTAACTCGAGTTAAGGGAGAATCGGGTTCCATCACTACTAAGGTTCAGGAAGGGTCTTCTGATCTTTATTCACAGAGTACATTATTTATACATTAAGCATACATTACATTGCATAGAGAAGGCGGAGCGCTCCAGGCGGAGCAAAAGAAAGAGAGAGATAAGAGCACATGGGCGTACAAAAGGGCGTGTAAGAAGGCGTACATGTGGGCGTTCACTTGAGGAGTCATAAGTGAGTTATAGGTGGGTGGATACATGGAGGGGGTCTGCGTGGTCAGCTGGAACCTTTACCCTACTTGTGTGCGCCACTTGGTCATGACGTGCACTTGACGTGTAACTCGGGAAAACTGGAGGGAGCTGACTTTTGTTCTAGTAGAGAAGCCTTGAGTGTCAGGACGACCTGCACGTCGGATATGATCTGATATCTTAAATTCGGGGGATGTATTGTCTGAAGTAAAGGTCGCTTGAGCAAAGGTTGCTCATCACTAAGAGCCAGTGTGTGCATATATTTCTTCGTGCATTGCGTGGGGGCCATGGGCTTTCTATGGATGCAAGCTCTGTAAATCACTTAAACGAAGACAGGAAGGCTGGGCTCTATCTCTGTAGACGGGTTCTGTTTACCTTCTTCACTAAGCAGGAATGTGTTTCTGTGGAGCAGAGCAGATAACTGTGAGCGAAATACTGTCTTGGCAGGCCGGACTGGGCCCCTCTTGGCTGAGCAGAAAGTATGCGAGAGGTCAGGGATACATAGCTGAGCTGCAGCTTTCAGAGTGTCTGGAGGCATAGAGCCTGAATTCGGGTCCTGGCTCGGCTGAGCCACAAAACGGGTTCATCTTGACTTTTAAACGTGCACAATGCAAATACATTGGCAACATGGGCAACATAGGCCTCAGTGCAGAATTAACGTTTCTTTCATGGAAGGCTTGGTAACTGACATTCTAACACGGGACGGAAATGCAGAGGCATTAATATTACAGGCATGAGAGGGAAAGTGCATGGGTGACATGAACATACACTAAACGTGGGGTACACGCAGGGGACACATTGGCCACGTAAAATTTCTATTTCCTCAGAAGGGCGAGACAGAATCTAAGCGTGGTATTAAGAAGTAAAAATAGAGGAGAAGTCCTGAAGGCTAGGGACGAGTACAGAAAAGCCCGGACTAGGGCAAAACGATCGTGGGATGAAAGCCAGTGGCAGGAATTGAAGAATGCTTGTTCAGCTAAACAACAAAAAGAATTTTGGGCAATCATAAAATGGGATAGGGGCGGAATAGCTGAATGCCCAAAAAACCACATGGCAAAAGAATGCTGGGTTGACTTCTTTAAGCCTCAATATTCCTGTACAATGCCCCTTGAGTACCAATCTACACCGCCCATAGTATTCTACAAAGAGGAAGTATTCACAAAAAACGACGTAAGTGTAGCACTGGACGGGGTGACAAGAGGGAGGGCACCGGGCATTGATGGCATACCGGCCGATGTATTTTTATCGGACCGGGATAATTGGTGCCTGTACTTTGCCTGGCTCGCAAACTCTATAGCACAAGGAGCAGCAATACCGGCCTCGTGGAAAGGCGCAGAGATCATTCCAGTCTATAAAAAGGGAGATAAGGCCCTACCATCTAATTACAGACCCATCAGCCTTATCTATGCAGCGCAAAAATTGATGGGTAGAATGATTCAAAATAAAATGCAAGACTGGATAGATGAAAATGGAGTCCTCTCGCCATACCAAGCTGGTTTCGCCTCTAACCAGCTCTATTGATCAGGTTTTCCACTTTCTAACCCTGTATTGGAAAAATGTCACCCTAGCAGATGGCCCATTGTTTGCTGTCTTTGTAGACTTAAAACAGGCATTTGATTTAGTCCAGAGGCAAAAACTATGGAATGTGTTAGGTGAACTTGGAATTAGCCCTGAACTATTGTCATTACTAGTGCGTTTGCATGAGGGCAACTACGCCAAGATTAGATGGGGGACACAGGGCGAAGTCACTGATTCTTTCCCCGTAGAGCGTGGGGTGAGACAGGGATGTGTCCTGGCCCCCACCTTTTTCTCTCTTTATATCAATGGAGTAGTGGACCATCTTAGGAAATCACCAACCGATGCCCCTATCCTAGATGAGGTGCGGGTCCCGGTACTCATGTTCGCGGATGATACCCTGCTGATATCGCGAACGCCTAGTGGGCTACAAAAGACAATTAACGCCTTTGGGGACTTTTGTAGGATTCGGGGCTTGGAAATAAATACTGCAAAAACCAAGTTCATGAATATGAACCCTGCTAAATCGTTTAAGGGGGCCATATATTTTAATGGGGCAGTTCTAGAAGAGGTGGATGCCTTTACATACTTGGGTATTAATCTGCAGGGGAACATGCAGTGGAAATCGCATATTATTTCCACGGTTCAGTTCCATCAGTTGTCGGGGGCCATAGCTCTGAAGCATAAATCTTCATTGACAAAACCTATTCAACCTGTTATGGAGATTTAAAGCATGAAAGTTCTTGGCGCATGTCTTTATGGAGCAGAATTATGGGGGTTCGCCAACATCAATGAGTTGACAGTTGCAGAGAATACATTTTTACGTAGGCTGATTGGCGTCCCGCAGAGTACCTAAAAAATCAGAATGGGTTTGGGTCTCAGGGATAAATTTTTAATGACCACTCAGCACTACATTCCCCGAAAGTAACTAGACACAATACAAAAAATAGTGGAGGGTCAAGAGGTATGGAATTCACAAGAGACGACTATGTGATGGAAGTAGTGATACTAGTTCACTAGACCGGGTACATCATTCATAGTTATTGAAAAATACCCATCAGTAGCTCTTCCTGGGCGCCCTTTTCATCATGTGGGTTCCTTCTAACCATGAAGGATAGGAAAAGAGTTTAGTCATAAATGACAACATGGGAAACAGTGATGTTATATCTGGGTCGCAGGGGGCTACTGAAAAGCAGTGCGAGGAAAAGTGAAATAGTGCAAAGGTGCAAAGTAGTGATATTTAAAATTAGATGGCTCTGAGGAAAGTACTTATTTATTGGAGACCACAGAGTCTCTAAGACTTAAAAAGAGCGAAATTGGTAGTTTTAACTAATAGCTACCAACAGGTTGGTCGACATGTTTCAGCAGGAATTACGGATCACACTGGTATCCACTGCATTCTTCAGGACCTGTGTCGCTACTGCTAATATTGTTTAAAGAAAATATGAAAAAAGGAAAAGGTATCACCTGGGTATTAGTGAAGGATCATTCTCCCAGCTGTGAAGTCCGAAGGAGAACAAACATAGTCGAAAACAAGGGAAAAACATATAGTTAGTATATCTACGGTATCCAAAACATTTACATGGTATACCATATCTGAAAAGAGAATTTATAAAGCAATCCTCTTGGTAGTGTTTTAGTTACTACATATAACTACAATACCTACATATGATATGTAGTAGAACTCCCACTTACCATATTGTGCAGGAGAGTACTGCCTCACCTCACCTGGCAAACAGCTCAGGTAATTGAAGCACCGCTCTAGTGGAAGGAGAGAGACATACAAAGACACGTCAGCGAGCAGCTGACTTCACACTTAATCACAACTTGTACTGGTGGTAGTAGTAGGTCAAAAAAGCCAAAAAGCCCAAGCTTGGGCTTTGGCCGCAGTTGAACCAATGGCAAGGAACAGACCCTTAATGGCCTGGAAATTTGTTTAATGGCGATTAGGACAATGCAAAGAACAAGCATATCAGTTCCCAAAAAAATGATGAGGTAAGAGGTTCGCCTGCGCCTCATTTTATAATTTCTCATGCAGTTGAGCGCTGCTTCCTTTGTGTAATTCAAACCCATAGCGCGGCTATAGACATCTGACTTAAGGCGCACTAGAGCTTTACATCGTTTATGGGCATTATTTATCTGGTTGCTCTCTCGCGTTGGGCTGCTGTTCAAAACCCACACGCGAGCAGAGCTTGAAAAGCGCTGCTGCCTGTGTGTAATCCAAACCGACAGCGCGGCTATAGACATCTGATTTAAAGCGCACTAGAGCTTTACATCGTTTATGGGCATTATTTATCTGTTTGCTCTCTCGCGTTGGGCTGCTGTTCTAAACTCACACGCGAGCAGTGCTTGAAAAGCATTTATGTATTTATGTGCTTACACTTTGACTAGATAACGGAAAGTGCTTTAATACAATTGCTAGAGTGTTCAAGCTGAAATTAAAATACAGCCTCACAAGCAGGGATTCTGTCACGATGTCTACTAGTGGCAGTTCTTTAATGACTCAGCGATTTATGCATGAGAAATTATAAAATGAGGCGCAGGCGAACCTCTTACCTCATCATTTTTTTGGGAACTGATATGCTTGTTCTTTGCATTGTCCTAATCGCCATTAAACAAATTTCCAGGCCATTAAGGGTCTGTTCCTTGCCATTTGTTCAACTGCGGCCAAAGCCCAAGCTTGGGCTTTTTGGCTTTTTTGACCTACTACTACCACCAGTACAAGTTGTGATTAAGTGTGAAGTCAGCTGCTCGCTGACGTGTCTTTGTATGTCTCTCTCTTTCCACTAGAGCGGTGCTTCAATTACCTGAGCTGTTTGCCAGGTGAGGTGAGGCAGTACTCTCCTGCACAATATGGTAAGTGGGAGTTCTACTACATATCATATGTAGGTATTGTAGTTATATGTAGTAACTAAAACACTACCAAGAGGATTGCTTTATAAATTCTCTTTTCAGATATGGTATACCATGTAAATGTTTTGGATACCGTAGATATACTAACTATATGTTTTTCCCTTGTTTTCGACTATGTTTGTTCTCCTTCGGACTTCACAGCTGGGAGAATGATCCTTCACTAATACCCAGGTGATACCTTTTCCTTTTTTCATATTTTCTTTACACAATATTAGCAGTAGCGACACAGGTCCTGAAGAATGCAGTGGATACCAGTGTGATCCGTAATTCCTGCTGAAACATGTCGACCAACCTGTTGGTAGCTATTAGTTAAAACTACCAATTTCGCTCTTTTTAAGTCTTAGAGACTCTGTGGTCTCCAATAAATAAGTACTTTCCTCAGAGCCATCTAATTTTAAATATCACTACTTTGCACCTTTGCACTATTTCACTTTTCCTCGCACTGCTTTTCAGTAGCCCCCTGCGACCCAGATATAACATCACTGTTTCCCATGTTGTCATTTATGACTAAACTCTTTTCCTATCCTTCATGGTTAGAAGGAACCCACATGATGAAAAGGGCGCCCAGGAAGAGCTACTGATGGGTATTTTTCAATAACTATGAATGATGTACCCGGTCTAGTGAACTAGTATCACTACTTCCATCACATAGTCGTCTCTTGTGAATTCCATACCTCTTGACCCTCCACTATTTTTTGTATTGTGTCCCGCAGAGTACCCTATCTATTCCTCTCCTCTATGATTTAGGGAGGAAATAAATCGAGGACCAGGCTCGGCTGCACCCACTATTATTTTGGAGGCACATAAGGACTACGCCTGAACTGGGCCACTATGCTGCTGCACTGATGGACATTGTCAACTCTGATCGGTTCCATAAGATCACGTGGTTAAAAGAAATCAGGAATCTATTAAACAAGCTGCATCTTGACCACTTATGGATTATTACTGACCCTGCAGCTTTTCCTTCCAAGGATTTGTTAAAGAAAATGTACTGGGATATGATACTCAGCTCGGCTTTGCCATCTAACCAGCCTTCGGCGTTAACATCCCAGTATCTGGAACATAAATTAGTCCCAACCTGTGAACATTACTGGGACTTGATCACTAAACCATTGGACAGAAAGTTGTATTTTCAGCTCAGGGTGGGCTGTCTACCGCTTAATGTATTTACATTAAAATGGTCCCCCGGTAATGTTAACACCTGTGCTCACTGTAAGGATCTTGTTGAGGACATCCCACATTTTCTGTTCGCCTGCCCCCTTTATGTGGCTCCAAGGCAAAGATGGTTAAAACCTGCATGTAGAAATTTAGGGACTAGAATACACCAAGAAGCGCTTAGAATCTTAAGAACAAATTGTTCCCCATGTCTCGCCATTGCACTAGACAAATATTTGGGCTGGGCTTGGATTATACACACCCGCACTTTATCTCAATGAATTGTGTCCAAAGATAGCAGAACGTTTTTAGATGATTTTTTACTCATTTTTTGTAATAGGTTTCCATTTTTAATGCGATTGTATATTTTAAATATGTTTCCGACAGCACTTTACGTTTAATGAGTATTTTAATTGTTGCAAAATAGAATAGTATTTATTATGTATAGAGTAGGGTGAAAATGCTTTTATGACAATGCTGTCGAATAAAGCTTTGAAACTTAGAAAATCAAGTTGTAATGAGAAACAACCTTTGAAGTATTTTGAACATTTGCCTTTAAGCATTGTGAAAGAATTTAGGAATTATTTGCATTTGAACTGGGGGTTTGTACTCTGAAAGGGCAGTAAGGATTAGCTAATCATGATAAAGTGAATATGTTACACTTGAAAGGCTTAGAGCGGTCTTCTCCAAAACATTTTGCGGTCCTCCTCCATTTTTTGCTGATCTTGTTTTTGTTGGCCTGGGGACTCTGTGCACTTTACAACTGCTAACCAGTGCTATAGTGCTTGCGCTCTCTTCTTTAAACATGGTAGAATTGGCTTACACCCAATCGGTACAGAGCCTGCAAAGTAAATGCTACTAGTGGGCCTACTGCCACTGGATTCAAGCTAGCCTGGTTGATGAGGGGTAATACCTCGAAACCGGTCCCAGGATGCTTGTTTCTGGTCCAGGGAGGGCTTGGTCTGGCTGTTCATAGTGAACTGTTCTCATTGGGAGCAGGGTCAAGAATGATTTGCATATGGCTGGGTTTAAACTGGAATGGCATGGAAGGCACAAATGATGGATTTAGGTCCGAATCTCTGTACTGGGGTGAATGTTTGACATTGTTTAACATTCTATCCATCAATTGGTCTTTTTGCAATAGTGGGCCTTCAGCACTGATTGTGCTACCTACTTAAGTAGCCTTTTAAACAGGTCTCCGGCCAGACTGTGTGTGCAGTTTTAAACTGCCACTTTGACCTGGTGAAATAAACCTTTTGCCATGCCTACACCTTCCTTTTTAATACATATGTCACCCCTAGGGTTTGCTCTAATTCACACAGAAGGCATGGTACAGGGTATTTAAAAAGTTGGACCTGTACTTTTAAGTTTTACATGTCCTGGTAGGGAATAAAACCTTTATATTCATTTTTCGCTGCTACAACCCTACCTTTCCCATATGATTACATTGGGTTAACTTATTACTTTTAATAAGTCATATATTTCAATTGGGAGGAGGTAGGGATGCCGAGTTTGGGGCCTAAAGAATTGTAATTTAAAGCCCTCTTTAATGATAAAGTAGGATTTCAAATTACAATTTTGAATATCCTACTTTTTATAGAAACTTGCAAAAGAAACAATTGATGGACAGCATGCTGGATAATGCAAACATTCACCCCCAGTCACAAGGATCTGGGTTTAATACTTTATTCTGTTGCTAACCACCCCAGTTTGGACCCAGCCTTATGCTAATCAGTCTTTACGCTGTTCCTTATGGGAACAATCCAGGCCAAACTGCAAAGCCAGGTCCTCCCTGGACCGGACACAATCATCCTGGGACCGGTTTCAGGGCATCACCCTTCATCAGTCAGGCTAGCTTGCATCCAGTGGTGTAGTGAGCACAGGAGCCACTTCTGGGCATACCCTTCCCACTTATGGTGACATATGCAAAAGAAACAATTGATGGATGGAATGCTGGACAATGCAAACATTCACCTCCAGTCACACGGATCTGGGTTTAATCCATCATTCTTTTGCTCACCACACCACCCAAGTTTGGGCCCAGCTGTATGCAAATCAGTCTTGACCCTGGTTCTTGGGAACAGTCCTGCCCTAACTGCCAAGCCAGGCCCTCCCTGGACCGGAAACAATCATCTTGGGACCGGTTTCAGGGCATCACCCTTTATCAGCCAGGCTAGCTTGAATCCAGTGGAATAGTGAGCATGGGACCAACGTCTGAGCACACCCCTCCCACTTAGGGCGACATATGCAAAAGAAACAATTGATGGACAGAATGCTGGACAATGCAAACATTCGCTCCAAGTCACAAGTATCTGGGATTAATGCACCATTCTTTTGCTCACCACACCACCCCAGTTTGGACCCAGCCATATACAAATCAGTCTGGACCCTCTTCCTTATGGGAACAAGGTCAGAAACCTGACATTATCTTGTCCTAACCAGTTGATGTCTGCTCCCTGTATCACATAACAGGTGTAGCAGGCAGTTGGTCTTTGTGCATTGGTCTCAGACAGTGAAACAAAGGGCATTAGGTGTTGTCAGGATGGGCCATTTCTGACTTGATGAGGGGAGGAGTTTTCACCTACCACACTTTCACATCATAAAGGCTCTGCCTGAGCACACTCAGGGTTGACATTAGCCTATTGTGATTATAGACAATCTGGGACCAGGTCAGGGAGTAAAGAAATTCCAAGCACCTTTTGGGGTGGAAGCTTCTAGAAACTTCTCCACTTCTTTGACGGCATTTCTAATCTCTCCTCCTTGCAAACAGTAGAAAATCCCTTTCTTCGTTATATTCTTAATGTTCCACCTGGTATGTCTTCTTTTGTCTGCCGTGAGGAGCTGGGCCTTTCGTATATCACGGACCTTATTAAACTTGAGCCCATACTTCTCTGGCACAGGATTTGGGTTAGTGAACAGACCCAATTAAATTGTGATATCCTGTATGATTGTATGAAGCTAGATGGAGGATTGAAAGTTCCTTGACTCAGGTATATATTCCAGTTTGTCAAGGACCTTGGTTATTCCGAGTGCTATTTAAATCCGAATTCAATGACCCAAATATCAAGGAAATCTCTGAATAAAGGCTGTTTGGATATATTGGGATTTGCTAGATTAGCGGTTGAAGCCCCTAAACCCACAGTCATTTACCATCAATTAAGGCTTACAACCTTTGCCATGGAACCGTATCTAAATTTTGTTCCCAAAGGCCATGATAGAATGTTATTAACGAGATTTCGACTAGGAATAGTCCATAGAATCTTGTCTGTTCCATTAATGAATGATTGGTCCAAAGAACTCCCTCAGTGTATGTGTGACTTTACATCATAACAGTCCACCATTCATTTACTTTTCTTTTGTAAGTTCTTTAATGAACTAAGGAAACTTTGGATACTTCCTATTTTAAGTTTCTTTGGCCTAAGGCAATGCCGTCCAGCCCTCATGCGACTGCAATACTTAGAGAATGAACTTGTGGCTTGGAGGGTTTCTAGTTTTCTGAAGAAAGCTGTGTGGCAGAGGGAAAGTATGTCTTTTGAACCCTGATGGATTCTCTGTTTTCTTTTCCCTTTTAAGCTTATTGTATAAATATCTTAAAATGTATTGTTTTATCATCCTTTTTCGATCTGTATTTTACACTGTGACTTATTTTTTAAAAAATTTTTTGTTAGAATTTGATGTCTGCTTTTATGATTATATGCGAATGATCGAATGAAGCTTGATTTGATTTGATTTGACTTCTCTACTTCAAAGTGGGCACCAGGTATAAATATTGGACTTTCAGACCCATCTCTTCAGTACTCCTCTGGACCTGTGGAAGACTCAGAACGGATGCTGTGCCAGAAGGACTGCTACTATGTTGCCCTGCTTCCTGATTGAAGGAATAGACCTACATCTTGATCCTGTGACCATCAGAGTGACTCCAAGGGCCAGTTGATTGGCCTCCTGATCAGAAGCAAATGGGACAGAACCAGCTTTACCAGCCCCCTGTGATCCTGTGGGCAGAACCGACGCAATGCGATGCATTTCCACGCAGCTTCAGAATCACTGCTGCATGAGGCATTCCTGATGCCGGATTTTGCATTGCTGTCCGCAGCCTGCTCGGAATCAACACTCCACCACATCGTCGACACAGGATGCCGCATCGCAAGCCCTGCAACTTCTTCAGAACAAGCTTGTGTGTGATACATTGTCAAAGCCGGACTTCGCATCTCATGCCCCTCTCTTTCCCTGCTACCTGAGTGAAGGAATGAACCTGCATCTTGCTCCCAGGGCCACCAGAGTGGCCCCAAGGGCCAGTTGGCTGGCCTCCTGAACAGAAGCCTCAGGGAACAAACATGCTTCAACCATCTTAACCCCAGCGCCTGGACTCAGTCGCTGTGATGCTTGCCGTCCAAGTAGTGTCACTCCAATCCTGGACCGTTGAAAGTGTACTTGATGATGCTCTGCCAGCCTAGTGGTTCTGTGGGAAGAACCGGCGTAGTGTGACGCATCTACTTGAAGATCTGTTTCGGAACAGCTGCTACATGACACAGGACTTCATATTGCTTCTCTCCTCCTCCTTAGAACCACCGCTGTGCATAGCACCCTCAATGCTGGAGTTCGTATCGTAAGTCCTGCATCTTTTTCAGAACCAGCTGGTGCGCGGCACATCTTCATTGCGGGACTTTGCATTTAGAACCCCTTGTTGATGGCATCCCGTACCATTACGCAGGACCTCACAATGCAACCTCATAGCTCCTTCAAACCACCACTGGACAACGCATCCTCGATGCATAGCTCTGCAACCAAGATTTAACATAATCTTGTTCAGTGGGTCTAAATTGCTCCATGTATCCGCCCCATGGTCCATCGCGATCAGCCTGAACTTGTGGTTCTGTCCTGTCTAGCGCAACCTGATAACCACAGTTGGCACTTTGTTCTCCTAGGCACTGTTGTCTCTTAAATCTTTAACATTGCATATCTTTGGTTCTATAGATTGGATTTTTGTTGTTTTAGTGTCAAAAAATAAATTACATTTTACTCTATTCTAAATTGGTGTGAGATTTTTCTAATTTTGGGTTTTAGTTTATTACTGTTTGAAGGCTGCATAAATACTTTACGTATTGCCCCTAAGTGAAGCCTGACTGCTTGTGTGCTAAGCAACCAGAGGGTTAAGCGCTGGTTAATTTGGGGTTTGCATGTGTATTTCCCTGACAGAGATTGTGGTTCCTGTTTGAGTAGTGTTTCACCCCCTCAACCACCAACCACATTTCCAACAGTATACATAAGTATTATGATTATGCATAAATCATACTGAAGTAAAGTAGAAACTAAGATTATCTTCATTAGCGAGCGCATAGTTACAAAACTTCACTTTCAAAAATATCAGCTTCATACCAAACCACAGCGGGTTGTTCACATATAGATACTTCTAAAATAATCTCTTTCCACTGTTCTAGACTTAGTGCAGAACTTTCATGGCAGTTTACTAAAATAGCTCCTACTGATTTAAGATTTCACATCCAAACCTCCAGATGTCAGTGCCCAGTCAGAGTAGTGATAGTGGTGTCTCTGTTTTCTCTCTTTTCATGTTTTAGTTTCCATGTTTCTAATTATGGCCCTCCCATTCTCATTATATGCGGTCTATGGCAGAGACGGTGAGATACGGAAGAGTTTACATCACTCCCATTGGACCCAACGTACAAGATTAGTGCTTTCTAACCCTCTGTGAAAGGAAGAACATAACACCCTCCTAATTTATATGAATATGGGAGCAATTGGCAGTGCACCTCATTGCACACAGTAGAGTAAATTGTTGTACTATTTATGCATGATTTTTGTGTCTGTTCTCCCTTTCGCAACCCTGGTTTACTTTGATTGTCATATGCCACTCTTCCCTAGACTTATTTTGTTTCCCCAGCATTGTAGGATGCCTAAATCATGGCATGCTGTTATTTTGGATATGCATGGGATGAGGCTAGTACTCCTGATTTGTGTGTTTTATGTTTTTTAATGAATGGTATCCATCCTCTTTTTTGTTCGGATTTTTTGTTATTCATCCATGCTCTGGGTTCGGTGTGCGATTCCAGGTTACTGTGTAGGGTACAAAATGAACAGAAGAATTGAGTCTGTAGCACGAAATGCACATACCGTGTAGACCATTGCACCTTTCTGCAATGCAAATCAGCTCCCCAGACTTTGAAAATGCTATGTAACTTTCTGCATTAGGCCCCTCCATTATCATTATCCTTAGCTGTGCTCCTAAAATCAACCTACAAAGCATTATGGTATAGAGGGATGGCATTGTGATGGTTTAGGTTGCATTTTGTGTCTGGTTTTATGACTTGCAATTGATTACCACCTATTTCTAATACATGGTAGTTTGCAAGTTTGTTTTACGCATCCTCTAATTATTTGCTTGTTACTGAATCACTACTTGAGAATTGTTATTTGGAAATCTCAATTGCTACTTGCACCATGTAGATTTCCCATTTACTCAGTACACTTTGTTAGTTTAACAAATTGGTATTTTGTACTGTTTCAACACTGTGTGCTTGTTGTTGCAGTCACAAATGGGTCACCATCGTTTGCACTGTGAACACCCAGATTCTTTCCTAGTCTGTTACTTCTGGCTGTAAAACTCTGTGCACATAACCTGTGGTAAAATAAATGTGCTCCACCTTACAACACGATGAAACTGGCATACATCATATAGGCATATTTAACGTATCTATAAGAACCTTGTAAATGGTACTGCAGGGCAACCATGACCTGTAAGTTAAATGACTGCAGCAGCCATTGTGCCATCCACTATAGTTGCGGTCTCAACATGACCGAAGGTCTGCCACAAGTAGCATGGATGTGCAGGTTTAAGCTGCAACTTTAACTTGTCAAAATAACCCCTTTTGACAGGCCAAAAACCCTCCTTTTTATACATCTCCCCAAGGTATGCCTTAATACCCACAAGGCAGGGTGCATTGTGTTTAAAAGTAGGACATGTTAAGGTTTACTGTTAGACACTGTATTGGGGTTAGCCATTTCATAGGAAACCATTGGGATACACTATCTATATGTATATAAAAACGAAAGTATGTCTGTCTGTCTGTTTGTCCTTTATGCATTACTACACCAATTATCCGATCACCATGAAACTTCGGGAAGTTGTTGAGTACACTCCCGCAAAGGTTTCTGTCCATTTTTTTTTAAATCAGACCCCCAGGGCCCTCATAATCTTTCGAATACTGAAATAGACAGCGAATTTGCGAGCATCGTCGACAGTTATGACACCCAAACGGAAATCGATTGGTCAACCTACATCAGAAGCACGAAAGAAAAAGGCATTACAAGCTTCAGAAATAGACGAGCAGCGAGAAGCAAGATTAGAAGCTGTTCGAATACAAACTGCTCAAGCTCGTAATGCTGTTCGAATACAAACTGCTCAAGCCCGTAATTCTCAAACAAACGAGCAAAGAGAATCAAGATTGGAAGCCGATTGAGTACGCACTGCTCAAGCCCGCTCGAATGAAACAGGAGAGCAACCAGAATCAAGATTGGAAGCCAATCAAGGACGCACTGCTCAAGCCACACTTAGAAATGTTAAAACAAATAAAATGAATATGTTTCAATAACAATGACACAATGTAAATTTAATGTTATCATAACACTTAGAAATGTTTTCAAAAATAAAATGAATAAGTTTCAATAACAATGACACAATGTAAATGTAATGTTATCATAACGAGTTTCCTTGAATTTCCTTTCTTCGGAGATCGCGGCAACGCGCGACGGGTAAGCTAGTTACATATAAAATTGCTATCCATGCATAGGAAACATCTACAGAATTTGTTCTTGGACTTTTCTAATATTTATTACAAGCCCAAACCATTGGTAAAGTTTAATTTTTAATTGCTATTTTAGAGCTGGTACTTTCAAACTTTGTCTGTTACATACCTAAAGCCTCTAGAAGCCCATTTGAATGAGCTTCTGACTGTCACCCCGTAGTTGAATGACCCCCTTTGAGGTGTTAACTTGCTCCCGGAGTTAAGAGGAAGACCTTAGGTGTGGGGACGTGTTTATTTCTCTGGCAGGTTGACCATCTGGTTGTTTCCAGAAGCTTAATTAACTGCAGAGAGGCATATACTGTCACAGGCAGATGTTGCTAATACCTAAGCTCTCCCACTTCCTTGGGCTCCATAGCCAGTCAGGCGCTAATCCAAGTGGGAGAGAAGCTGCCCCCAGAAATGGTTTTGAGTGACCACAGAGGAGTGGTTGCTGGTTTCCCTGACCATGCCTTAAGGGTGAACACAGGAATTCTGCCCAGGTGAAGAAAGGTTCTGGCATACTAGTTTCGGGAAGAGAGTGGCGCTGTAGGATTGTTTTCAGTCGGGCACCCAGGAAGTGCTGCAAAAGTGGGCAGGGTCACCCTTGGGAACTTTTATTTGATTGTTTAGATGTGGTCAGTAGTTGCCCCCACCCACAGGCTGGTGCCAGGCACAAATGTGGCAAGTAAAGTACCTTCCTGAGAACACTTTCTGGACCTGTGGAAGAACAAGAGGCCTGGACTTGCTGTCTGTAACTGAGAAGAGCCCTTCAGACTGGATCTGCCCTGCCTCTTGTACCCAACACAAAGACGTGGACTTGAAGAGTCGTAAGGCTGATTAGTTTGGACTACAAGTACACAACAAGCTTCAAGAGGCCCTTTTTCGACATTCTGAGCATACCAGTTCAAACTAGAACTGTCATGGACCCTCCTTCTGGCCTCTGCTGAAGTGAGTCTTTACCCCAGGTGTTGTCCCTAAGGGGCGCGACCCATGACTTTTGTCAAAGTGTACTTCTCCTAACAAACCCTGGACTTTGAAACATCTTGTCAACTTTTTCCTCTAAGAGTCGGTGGGGGACTGGGATCAACATCTCAAGCCAATCCAATGAAGGTATTTTGAAGCTGGGCCAGAGATTCAGGTTAATCCTGCTACAATATTCTCCACAGCAGCAAATCCAATTCAGCTGGACCTCTCAGAGATGGTATCCAGCATCATGGAACCCTCCTTGGCTACAGCCTGCAGTCTTGGGCCACTGGAAGAATACAAGCGCCAAAAAAGTGATGAAGTCCAAAGGTAGAAGTCTTCACCAGGCGAAAGTTTAAAGTGCATCTGGCTGGTGATGGAACTTCTATTTGTGCAAAATTAAAATGTCTCCCGCTGTGAGCTTTGCCGGCAAAAGTAAATGGCTTCACAAGACCTCGTCCAGCAACTATGCGATGACGTGGAGCACTCTTCAGCCACAGCCTGCTGCCTCAGCCTGCTGCCTTACCCAGCTGAGGAGTTTTGTCTTCCATTTCAGAGACTTTGGGGCGGGGAACAACCATCATAACGCAACTTTTACCACGCACTACCATCACAACGCAACTTTTAGAATGCAAGATCCATTACAACGCATGCCATTACAACGCAGATGCTATTAAAACGCATGCCATACAACGTAAGTATGGGTAAGTATTTAATTAATATAATCATTTATTTTTTAATTAATTTTCTTAAAATAATGATAATTTAATTTATTATAATACATTTTTATATTTTAAATACATTTTATTTTAATTAAATACTTAAAATTAAATTTATTTTAATTAAACCCCCTGGAGTTAGAATAGTAATTTTAACCCCTACACTTTCCAGCACTTACCCAACTATTACATCCCCCTGGAGTTGGAATAGTAATTTTAACCCCTACACTATCCATTCTTACCCTACTATTACATCCCCCTGGAGTTAGAATAGTAATTTTTACCCCTACCCTATCCAACACTTACCCTACTATTACACCCCCCTAGAGTTAGAATAGTGATTTTAACCCCTACACTATCCAGCACTTACCCTACTATTAGACCCCCCTGGAGTTAGAATAGTAATTTAAACCCCTACACTATCCAGCACTTGCCCTACTATTACACCTCCCTGGAGTTAGAATAGTAATTTTACACCTACACTATCTAGTACTTACCCTAATTTTACACCTCCCTAGATTTAGAATAGTAAATTACATATTATGAAATAAAAATAAATTTAAATACATTATTTTTAAAAAAATGTATTAAATTTTTATTAAATTAATGTTAATAACATTATATACTTACCTATACTTATGTTTAATGGCATGCATTGTAATAGCATCTGCATTGTAATGGCATGCGTTGTAATGTCATGCGTTGTAATGAATCTTGTGTTGTGAAAATTGCGTCATACATTCCTTTGGGGCTCATTATGCTAGCGGAAGGACCGCCACCACCGGGCCAGCGGTGGCAGTCCTTCCACCATTACATAAAGATTTGCCCACTGCCATATTAGGATGGCAGTGGGTATCGCGGCGGACACAAAGCCCATCTGCCACATTTCCGCCATTGGCAATCGCCGCGATTGCCTGGCGGATGGAAAAGGGCAACTAATATGGTGGCGTGCCTAGCAGGAATGTCCCCATATTAGGATTTGTCCTGGTAGAGGCCTTTCCATGGCGGCATTGAAGGCTGGAGGGGATTGGGTTTGGGGGCCTGTTGCAGGCCAGGCAGGCCTGTTATCAGGCCAGGATGCGCCCGCCATATTGGCGGGCACATCCTAATTGGGCTGGTGGGACCGCCGCATGTCTGGCGGGCAGTCCCAGCACCGCTATGATGGCGGGCAGACTAATGTCCACCCTCTATCTTAATGTGCCCCTTTGTTCTGAAGGTAGAATTTTTCATTAGGACAAACCTGGTCCCTGAATCTGATGCATGCTCCATCACAGTCAGCCAAAAACCTTACCCTTGTCCCAATGAAGCACAACCAGATACCAGTGGTTGGTCCTTAACACTTTTAGGGATTATTTTGAAATTCAAACTTTAAAAATTCATAACTCCAGTTCTACTTACATTTGAGTTTTGGTGTAGTTTAATTTGTTAAAATGTACTCTACTTTTCTAAATTAGTTTGGGATTTTTTTGTGTTGTGTTTTAAATTTATTACTGTTGAGTACTGCATGAATACTTTACACAGTGCCCCTAAGGTAAGCCTGTCTGCTCTGTGCCATAGCTACTGCATGTTGAATACCAGTTAATTTAGTGAATTGAAGGCTCACCATGATAAGGACTGTGGCTATTATTTGAGGTGGGTACTCACTGGGGGTGGGCGGAACGTTTGAAATTTCACTCCCCGGAATTCCGCAGTTACATAAAAACTGTGCGACATTACGCAGAGTTCCACCAACGGGCAGGAAAATTGCACGTCGCGCTGCTCACATTGTGAGTTAGCATTGGTAGCGCATTCCACAATAAAAAATCAGTGTGAACGGCAACACGTGGTGCGCAAGACTACGCAGCCAATCGAATTTGTTTTGCTGTGGAAGTCTACCCAAGAAGCAGTCCCCTGACCGTGACTACTCCAGCAACTGTTGGCATTAGAAAAGCACACCAGTAAGCTTTCTAGTGACCGGAAAGCTAGGAAATGCCAAATCTCACTTGCACTTGCCTGCTTGCTTGCTGGGGCCTTCCGTTGTTCCTGTTGTTGTTACATTGCTCAAATGGGAAAACAATTCTACACATGACGATTGGCAGAATGTGTCCGAAACTTCATGTTAAAAGAGTTGCCAAATTCCTCCAAATCTGTGAGCAGAATTAAAAAATGTGTTCCAGCCTATTCTCAACCCCCTCAACCAATACCCCAATTTCCTACACTCGCTAATTTGCGATTCGCAGATGCCCCTAATTTTCATGTAGAAATGTAAGCATAAATGTTACCCAAAAGTACATGAATGAATGCAAAATATGAACTAGGCAAGAGCACATACCATAAACTGCATGACATACAAAGGAATAACCGATATTTCCTGAAATCTTCGAATCACTGTTCTCAGTCATTTTTGTGTTGAAAAGGCTGCTTGATTAAAGAACCGAAAGCAGCCTTTAAATGACTAAAGCAGTCAGCGAGAACCACTTAAAAAAGCTCTTGTGTATGGGGACAGGCACTACTTTAGTCCCCCTTTGGCTAGATCTTGATCTCAAGCCTTGTCCAGAGCTGGCCAGGTTGAGGGCAATGGTCCACTGAGGAATTGTAACCATGAAGAGATGGTCTTCCTGACACCTTGAAGTTGCATAGTACCCAAAAGAGTCAGTGGTTGGCGTATATTAAAACATTCCTATATGACTTAGGGTTGGGGAATTATTGGAAAGAGCCTCCAGCCTCAGCAGCTGCTGTCAAATCACGGGTCTGGGGTCATATTGCCTCTGCCATTGAATCAACTTGCCACATGGGTAGCTGTGCCAGGTCTTTGCTTTGCTCCAAGAATATGCCCAAGGCAGAGGAATTTTTATGCACATGCATGTTTACTTTTCCTGCCAGGGCTGGCCTTAGGCGTGTGATTGATGCGACCGCACTGGGGGGTGACCAGGGAGGGGGCGCTGACTCTAGGGAAGGGCTGCTGTGTTTAGCAACAGCTTACGCTTTAAAAACACCTGCAGCAGAGTTCCTTGTGTGTTCAGTTATCAGGAAGCATTAAAAATGTAAAGATAACTCTTATGATTAAAGTTCTTTCTAGCGAAAGAGATCAGAGTTTTGTCTAGAGCCGGTTTTGACTCACCATAAAGTAGCGCAGAGGGTTAATATTCCTGCTGCAAGGAACACGTATAGTGCAGATCACAGATCGGTATTTTATGTGGATCACAGAGATCCTTTTGTTACAGTAATTCATAAGATACAACCCTAGTATAGAACAGTGACTGTTACCAACTAGCATCAAAGAGCTGCATGCAAACTGCATAAAATAAGTTAGGATGTTCTGTTTTTTCCCCAGTCTTTCATTATCTATTCCTACTGTTGCTGAAAAGAGTTTGTTTGGTTAAATATACCTTCTTATTATTAAAGCCAGACTTTACCAGTGCTTTTAAACAAATGAAATGTATGTGAGAGAGGGCCTTTGGAGAGATGAGGGACACTTTTGCCCAGTGGTCATGAGGGAATCCAAGGAGGTTGTCATGGGGGGGGTGGCACCAAAAATGATTGCCGCACCGGGTGCCAGTAGCTCTAAAGCATGCAGTTTCCTGCAATTTAGGTATGGCATCCTTCCGTTGCTGTGGTTACTTCAACATGGCCATCATCGCATGTCCACCTTGTGTCCGATATGCAAACTTGCAGATGAAACTGAAGAGCACTGTTGTAATCTTGTTCTTGCGATGACATCATGCCTGTATGGCATCTTACTGATGTCACTTGGAACGCAAACTGGGGGTGAAGGTTCTGGGGGAAGTCAGTTGAAGCTACTACTGCCTGCTGTGACAGTTGGTGCTTTTACCTCTGAAAACTGATGGTGAAAAAACCTTACATACTTTCCAATTGTGATTGGATCTTTCCTATAACACACACTTATTATTTTTAGTGTGCGAAGTATTCTAAACCAAGAACCAGGTGGATAGAACCCATGTGCCATCTTTGTGTTTGACGAATCGTGTAAACTCGTTCAGAATTTGCAAATGTGATGCTACTACGGTGATAGTGATTGGAGCCTCTGAATTCTTATTTTTTGTATGGTTAATTGGAAAAAAAGCAACTGCCACTGTCTCTCTGATTAACTGAATTAAGTGTTTGAACGTCTGCTTATTTTATTTTTATTTTGTGCCAGTCTTGGTTTGAAGTTCATGGTTGTTGTGTACATGATGCAGGTCATTTTATTTCCTCTATTTTTTTTAGTGGTACCTGACGAGAATTTATTCGTGACTTTTATCCGGATGTTTTATTGTTTTAATAGTTGTCTATGATTAGCTGATTATTCTACTGATGTATTGCATTATGTAGGATACATTTTTGTGCACTGAGTTGTAACTTGTATTTGTGATAAACTATTATGTTAGCTCTGTCAATAAAGAGAGAGAAATGCAACACTAAGGGACAGATGTAGGTAATTCCTATTTACCGACTCTTAAACACCGAATTTTACCGATTCGGTATTTAAGAATCGGTAAATAGGAAGGGGGCAGATGTAGGTAATTCTAATTTTAGAATTAACGAATCGGTATGATTCAGTATTTACCGATTCGGTAAATACCGAATCGGTATTGCCCATTGATTCCTATTGGGCATGAAGCCCATAGGAATCAATGGGAAATACCGATTCGGTATTTACCGAATCGGTAAATACCGAATCCTGCAAAGGTGCAGGGGGTGTCACTTTGACACCCTCTAGCACCCCAAGTACAGGCTTGTGTGACATGTGACACACACACATGCCCTAAGGGCATGTCTGTGTGTCACGTGGCACAGGTGTACATGCACAGATGTGCATGTACACCTGAATTCAGTATTTTACTACCCAATTGGATTGGGTGGTAAAATACCGAATTCTGTAGGCCTGTAGCACTGTAAACAGTGCTACCTACATCTGGGTTTTACCGAATCGGTAAAATTACCGATTCGGTATTTTACAGAATCGGTAAATTTACCGAATTGGTAAATTTACCGATTCTGTAAAAAAATGGCCCCTACATCTCAAAAACCAATTACCGGTCGGTAACGGCCGAAATCGGCTATTACCTACCGGTAATTGGCGACCTACATCTGGCCCCTAATGCCTAAATCGATCTGTGATCAGCAAAAATGCCTGTGACAAACCTCAAGTTGTGTAAGATACAGAGTGATTTTAAATGTCAAATCAACCAAACACTGATGCTCGCATAGCCAACCTGAACAAATAAAACGAGACCGATTTTGTTTCTCATTTACTGAAATATGCCTATGATCAGTTTAACTGGAATGAAAAGGAATGGTGAGAGGGTCTCTAAATTGAGTGTTGCTTTAGAAGCCTAACTGAGAATCTTTCTATGAGGTGTGACGTATGTAATTAAGGACATGGCTTGAAATATTCAATTAAAGACTTGTGCTTTACTCAGTCAGTCAATAAAACTTTATTTGGTTTGTTACATTCATAAAAGTATACACTTTACATATTATAAACCTTTATCAAAACACATAACATAGTATAATATTAAAAAACTGAAGCCGCTCCTAATCCTTGCATAAAAAGTAACCCAGCTTTTTAAAATATTTACAGGCAAGAAGCTTCTTGTCGGGCAAAATAGGGGGTGGACGTGGATTTGAAATTAATACGATATTCCAGGTAATTGAAGAGGGGCAAGGTTGTACAATCAGAAGGTTGTATGCAGAGCTAATTAAGAACAGAGAAGATGATCTGGAAAAAATTGAATTGAAATGGATGAACAGAATAGGGATACCACGGGGGATATTCAGGCGGTCACTACAGCTGGGGCATGAAATCCTGTGGTCATCAGCTCTGCAAGCACAACATTTTAAAACCTTGTATACATTGAATTATACACCTGCTAAAATAGCTCAATGGGGGAGAACACAGGGGATATCATGCCCTAGATGTGACAGCATGGAGGGTGATACAACCCATATGTTTTTTACTTGCCCAGATTTACGGCCACTTCTAGAAGCCATGGAGGTATTTATGGACAGGTCTTTAAATGTGAAAGTTAAGCTTACAACAGAACTGATTATGCTGGGGGTCTTAAGTGAGAATTCTTCCTGCAATCAGGAATACTTTCTATTTGTAGCGATTGCAGTATTTCGTCTGTGTATTGCTACGGCCTGGAAGGATAGAACACCACCTACGTTGCAACAATGGTTAGCCCGGCTGTTACACAGCTGTAATTTAGAAAACTCGATTTATGCTAGGAGAGGGAAAAAGGGTAGGGTAAAGGGGCAGTAAATCTGGTCCCCGATAAATAAATGGAGGGAAGGGGTGGGGTAGTGTCTGCAATACATATACGTTTTATCTTTATTTGATACTCTCTCTTCGGCTCATTAACGACATAAACGTCTATCCTCTTTTGCTCTTTTCCCTACTATTTCTGGATATCTTACATTTATTTTTTATAGAAATTTACTTTGTAAAATGCATTGGGAATGTAATGAAATGTTTTTTTGTTTACTCCTGACCTGAGGTTTAATGGATTTGTCCTGTGGGGGAGGGGTGGGGAGGTTTAAAAATTGCTGTAAAAACTTCAATAAAAACATTTTTTTTAAAAATGTTTCAATTGTACAATTGTACAAATATGTGACTGGGAATAAAAAATGATAACGGTCTGTAGCCGGGGTAGAGCCTCAGACACAATTGGCACATATGCGACCATGACGCCGCTCTCTGCATACAATTCAAGGATTGGTTGTGCATATAGTCTGCACACCATTATGACTGGCTAACTGGTACTGTGAGAAACTTGCACTGCCTTCTGCCTCAACCTTAGAGCTTCCAATTGTGCACCAGCACCACCATAAACACTCACCACAACCTGAACACTCTGAGACACCTTGAAGTGACTCAGTTCAAAGCATGCACTATACACAAGTAATATGTTGCCTGCAAATAAACTACAGACACATAACTTCTTAAAAGTAGCTAATAATCTTTATGGAATGCAAGGAGAAGTAAAACATGAAATGTAAAACTATATTGTATCACTGACATGGAATACCATAAGGGATTTTACAATCCTTGTTGAGAAATCGATTAGTATTATTATCACACACCTGTTTTCAAGATAATTGGGCTCACTCCTTGCTACTGCTCTGAGTTTTTCAGTTGTAGCGCGGGGACACGCTTCTTAGCGTAACCAAGCGCTTTATAAACTTCCCTTATATATATATATCAGTAAAATTAAGGGCCTATGGAGTGCAATAGTAACCCATTTCAGATTCATTTTTTAATACAGGACAGACAGGACCTACCCTACTTAAAGCCTTGCCAGTGATTCTCAAGATCCTATCCAGCCTTCTTTCACTGACCTTCAGTGACCAACGGAAATGTACACTAGCCAGTACACAGACAGTACAGCATTGTCTATGTGCAAACAGTGCATGCTTATTTCACTAGACTTCTGGAAATCATGTGTCTTTCTCTGTTTAATCTGTAGCTCAATGTTAGCCACTTTAAACTACCATATATAGTCAGGAGGATAGCTCGGATGACTTCATTGTACAAATTCTTCCTCGAGTCCTCTCTCTCCGGCTTGCATGCTCATCCTGACAGCTAGAACTTCCCCTCTTTAAGTGACAAGCTTCTATGCCTTGTGGCAAAGAGACACGGGGGGCTCCTATTAGAACTAGGGTTTCTAATTGCCAGATTATACATCCCTGTACAAGCAGGAACCACCAATCTAGTCAGGGTAAGTTAGATATACACTAAAAGATAACCTGTGCTCATCCTCTGGTATCTTGGCACAGTGCAGTCAGGCTTATATAGAGAGGCAATGTGTAATGTATTTGTGCAACACACACACACACACACACGCGCACACACACACACACACACACACACACACACACACAGAGTAAAACAGGGAAAATACCACAAAAATACTCCACACTGGTTTAGAAAAAATGACAATTATTTTATAAATAAATCCAGACCAAAACAGCAAAAATCCAATAAGTGGATCTTGAGATATGTAAATGTAAAGATTTTGATGCAAATAGCACATAAAAGCACAAAGCGCCAACTTTATTTATCTGGTTGCACCGGACCGGGATAAAGTCACAAGTTCAGATGTAGCATGGACCGGCTACAGAAACCCTCTTGGGCCCGCTGAACACAGTACCTTGAATCCTGGTGCACAGTCTGCATAGCATTGCATTCCAAGGCTTCGCATTGTCCGGCATCGGTTCCAGTGAGGCTGGCAGCTGTGTGACAAGACTTTTTAGGGCTACACACAGGTTCCGATGAGGACCACAGAAGGTAGAGCACCTTATGCCCACTTCCAAGGGTCCAGGATTGGGTTGGCACAACTTGGAAGGGACTCACAGATGACAGAATCCAGGTGCTGTTGAAGGGTTGCAGGAAGTCTTTGGTTTCCTTGAAACTTCAGAGCAGGGGGCAAGTCAGCATGCCCTTAGAGTCACTCTGGGTTCAAGTGAGATAAGTTCAGTTCTTGTCCTCAGCATGGCAGAGATCAGCAGGCAGCAGGGCAGTACAGCAAAGCAGAAAAGTTCTTCCAAAGCAGCAGTCAAGCAGAGTGGCGTTCCTTGTAGCACAGCAGTCTTTACTTCTAGCAGAGTTCTTCACAGGTCCAGTAGTGCACTGTCTGGGTGGGTCAGAGCCCCAGTACTTATACCCAAATGTGCCTTTAGAGTGTAGATGGCCGCACAGCAGGCCCTTGAAGTGCACAGGTCCCCTTTCATCCCAGCCCTGTCTGCGAGGCTAGCAGTAGGGGACAAACAGCCCTTTGTGTGGGACTCAGCACACTGCCTATTCAGGTGTAAGTGTCCTTTCCACCTCCCTTTTCCTGCCCAGGAAGAGCTATAAAAATGTAGATGAATGTAGACGAGTTCTCTGTCACACCTACCCTTCCTGTTTTTGCAGCTGTCTAGGTGAAATGTATAAAGTGTAGCTGTCACCCACCCCAGACGTGTATTGGAGGCAAGCTGCAAGGCACACTTAGCAGTAAGAGAGAAATGTCTACTTTCTAAAAATGATTCAGAAAAGCGGGTGGTGATGGACAGAGTATCTGAATTAAACAGAACACTCGTACCCAGTCAACAGATCAGAGCTTGATCCATCACCGTTTTTTAGCTCACTGCACCATCCCAGCTCCGAACCTGGCTACATGCAAATTAGTCTGTCCCTGGCCCAGTGCATCATGGGAACAGGGCAGACCAAACTACCAAGCCAATTCTTATACTGGAAAGGAAACAAGCTTCCGGGGACTGGTTTCTGGCATTACAGCCGTCTTCGGCCCGGCTTGCTTGAATCCTGATGGTGCAGTGAGCAAGGGACTCACATCTGAGGATACCCTTCCACGCTTATGGTGGACAAAATGATTCAGAAAAGGGGGTGGTGATGGACAGAGTATCTGAATTAAACAGAACACTCGTACCCAGTCAACAGATCAGGGCTTGATCCATCACCGTTTTTTAGCTCACTGCACCATCCCAGCTCAGAACCTGGCTACATGCAAATTAGTCTGTCCCTGGCCCAGTGCATCATGGGAACAGGGCAGACCAAACTACCAAGAGTGTTCTGCTTAATTCAGATACTCTGTCCATCACCACCCCCTTTTCTGAATCGTTTTGTCCACCATAAGCGTGGAAGGGTATGCTCAGACATGAGTCCCTTGCTCACTGTACCATCAGGATTCAAGCAAGCCGGGCCGAAGACGGCTGTAATGCCAGAAACCGGTCCCCGGAACCTTGTTTTCCTTTCCAGTAAAAGAATTGGCTTGGTAGTTTGGTCTGCCCTGTTTCCATGATGCACTGGGCCAGGGACAGACTAATTTGCATGTAGGCAGGTTCTGAGCTGGGATGGTGCAGTGAGCTAAAAAACGGTGATGGATCAAGCCCTGATCTGTTGACTGGGTACAAGTGTTCTGCTTAATTCAGATACTCTGTCCATCACCACCCCCTTTTCTGAATCGAATTACTTTCTAAAAATGGCATTTCTAAAACAGTAATGTTAAATCTAACTTTACCATTAAAGAAGATTTATCATTACCTTTCCAAAAATATGAAACATGATGCAGCAGCTCCTTTCTAATCAGGAATTACAGATTAACAGTATTTCAAGGAATTCCCAATGCTAGTTTATAAGAGGTGTAGGCCTCAAAGGAGTGAAAAAGTAGAAAAACTTATTGAGCCGTCTTTCACTACCAGGACATGTAACCTTAAAAGTACATGTCCTACCTTTTAGCTACACAGCATCCTGGGCTACATAGGGCCTAACTTAGGGGTGTTTTATGCATAATAAAAGGGGAGTTCAAGGCTTGACAAGTGGTTTTTAATGCAAAGTCGAAGTGGCAGTAAACTGCACACACAGGCCTTGCAATGGCAAGCCTGACACAGGTTTGAAAGGCTACATGTGTGGGTAGTACAATCAGTGCTGCAGGCCCACTAGACGCATTTAGATTACAGGCCCTGGGTAAATGGTATACCACTTTATAATGGACTTATAAGTAAACTAAATTTGCCAAACAGGTGTAAACCAATTATACTATGTTTAGAGAAAAGAGCACATATAATTTAGCACTGGTTAACAGTGGTAAAGTGCTCCGAAACATAAAGCCAACAAAAAGAAGGTTAGAAAAAGAGGAGGAGGAAGGCATGAAGTCTGGGGAAGGCCACCCTAAGAATCACAGTCTAACAGCTCCCTTCAATGCCCTGCCCTCTCTTTAGGGTTGTCATAGTATACCCAGTCTTCAGTTGGGGTTAAACGCCCCTCCGTCATTGGTTGGGTACATCACAGCCAATCTCAGTTGCTACCCTACATCTCACAAAACATCCACTGCAAAAGCTGCACTGGAAATGCAAACCTCTGGGTTTCTCACAGAACATCCATTATTTGGCCTAGATTAATTGCTCAAACAAGTGCCTTTGCTGATTCCTGCCAATTCTCTCTATCTCAAACTAGGAATAGAATTGCATATTCTCTCCAAGATGGAAGACTATGTTTCTTCAAAAATTTCTCCTGCTCTCTATAGCAAGTGTGAAATGCAGCGCATCCACTAATAGTACTTGATTAATTTGTCCATCAAAGGGTTAATTTGCAGTTTCTCAAATACAGAATACTGGGCAACAACAAATCAGATCAGACGAGTTGTGCATATATGTATCTATATATATATTGACTGAAAAAATCATAGGTTTGACACATGTTATAGTTAGCTGGACATTTCACTCATATAAAACCAATGAAATTCCCCCGTTATAGTTACTTCAGCTAACTATAACTCGTGCACCCGCAATGCACTGCTTATGATGTTACATATTACATCACTCATCACATGGTCAGTGACATCACTCTTCACCTCACTGATAACATCTAATATGTCACATATGTTGTCTCCAAAATATAGGTATAGTATGCCACTTATTCAGGCATGTATGCAATATGTAAAAACTCTTAGTGTCCCATATTAACCCCTTCCACACTCATGACGAGCTGGGCTCGTCATGGTGTAGCCTCCTCGTACACTGATGACAAGCCCAGCTCGTCATAAAACAATGTAAAATAGCAATTCCCAGCACAGGAGGGGAATTGCCTTAGCAGCCATGGGGTTAACACTTAGACACTAAGACACTCTTGGTAATAATAAAGAAACGATAACCTATATATATATAATGTATCAATGATAAAGCTACTCATCAACACATTCAGCCACTAAAAAAAAAACTGATAGACAGACACAGATATGTATAAATTTAAATATTACTCAGTAACCCATGTACTCATTAAGATATATTTAGTCAGTCAGTTATAGAATCTATTTTTCACCTAAAAAACAACCAGTTATACATTTATATACTACATTTTTGTTCAACCAACTTTCAGATCTACATATATAAAATATATGTAATTTTTAAAACTAACCTATTTAATAGATGATGTCATGAGTGATGTGATGTGTGACATCATCAGCAGTGCATTGCGGGTGCGCGAGTTATAGTTAGCTGAAGTAACTATAACGGGGGAATTTCATTGGGTTTATATGAGTGAAATGTCCAGCTAACTATAACATGTGTCAAACCTATGGTTTTTTCAGTGAATTTCATAGGTTTTGTAAATGCTACTTCCTAACTATAACGTGTGTAAAACCTATGTTTTTTTTACTGAATTTCATAGGTTTTGTAAATGCTACTTCCTCACTATAACGTGTGTAAAACCTATGGTTTTTTCAGTGAATTTCATAGGTTTTTTAAATGCTACTTCCTAACTATAACGTGTGTAAAACCTATGGTTTTTTTAGTGAATTTCATAGGTTTTTAAAATGCTAATTCAAAACTATCTCGTGAATGCAACCTATACTTTTGTCAATAAAGTTCTGGCAATATTTTTTTCGGAAACAAGCCGTTTTGTTGACTTTTCAGGTTGCATAGAGACTCCTTGTAAAGCGGTACAGAATTATAAAGTCTGTACCTTGCCTTATTTTGAACGAATTAAAATTTGTCTGTGAATAAAAATAGCCTTTCTAAACTTTCGTGACTGACCGAGTGCGCGCACCCGCCTATATATTTCGTGAAAACTTTGCAATTTGAACTTATTGAATTTCTTCATAGACCCATCAAAGAACTTATAGGACGTCAAAGAGACGAAACCTAGGCTTCTTTTTTATTATTATGAAAATTTTCATTAAATGGAGCCGAATGTCTTTTTAAACATTCGTGCGTGACCGAATGTACACACCTTGATATTTTTAAAAAAAATATAAAAGGTTTTATAGTTTAACAATTGTATGCTTGAATCGAGCTCAGAAGATATATAAAATCCGGATGTGTTTGGATTTACTCCTTTTCACGTTTTGAAACTTCGCTGAATTAGACCGCTACTTCCAAATGACGTACGTGACTAGATACTGTCACCGCGTACACGTCCTGAGACGTGCATGTGAAGTCATGTGACTTGAAAACAACATTTCCAATTGGTTCTTAGTAGTTTCTATTCTGGAATTTACACGGAGCACTCCACCCACTTTCCTCACTATCTTTTCTACTCTCAAGAGAGAACAACGTCCAACATCTTTCGGAAGACTTTGCTGAAATGGCTGCCATTCCGCATTCATCTTCCAAATCTGAAGGAAATGAGCGACTACCTCTAAAAAGAAAAAAGGAATCTTTTATTTGGCAATTTTTCACTTATCCTGAAGATCAAAAGAAAGTGAATGCGCCAAAAGTAACCTGCACGATATGCAAATCGGAGCTCTCAAGAGGAAATCCAACAAAAAAATATTCCTTTTCCATACATACCATGGTGCGGCATGTCAAACAAAGGCACCCTGTGCCTTATGCAAAGGCATCAACAAGAGCCCTGGCCACGCTATTACCATCAAAAGTGGCCAGCACATCTTCTGGTGGACGACCTGTATCTCCATCGAGTGCTGAGATGGACTTGAGACCGTATCTTGCGAAGGTGCACATGAAATGGAACGAGTGTGGAGAAATTCTTCTGTACGGAGAGCAGAGCCTCATTCTTATTAAACTAAAAATTGAGAGTCATAAATGCCCCGAGAAAAGATACATTTCTTCATTTCATTTTGATCCTGTGTCACACTTGAAAATGACGTTGCAAGTTTAAAAAATCAAAAACAACATAACACTTGTTTAAAAAAAAAAAAAAAGTTCTTTTCAGAACTAACTCATTGTACCAAAATTGCTCCAGGAGCATATTATAAAGGGGATTTATCTCCGTTTTTTTGGCTTTCTTACGTGCGCGACCGAGTGCGTGCACCCGCCTATATATTTCGTGAAAACTTTGCAATTTGAACTTATTGAATATCTTCATAGACCCATCAAAGAACTTATAGTACGTCAAAGAGACTAAACCTAGGCTTCTTTTTTATTATTTTGAAAATTTTCATTAAATGGAGCCAAATGTGTTTTTAAACTTTCGTGCGTGAGCAAATGTACACACCTTGAAATTTTTTTTAAAAATATAAAAGGTTTTATAGTTTAACAATTGTATGCTTGAATCGACTCAGAAGATATATAAAATCCAGATGTGTTTCGATTTACTCCTTTTCACATTTTGAAACTTCGCTGAATTAGACCGCTACTTCCAAATAACGTACGTGACCAGATACTGTCACCGCGTGCACGTCCTGAGATGCGCATGTGAAGTCATGTGACTTGAAAACAACACTTCCAATTGGTTCTTAGTAGTTTCTATTCTGCAATTTACACGAAGCACTCCACCCACTTCCTTGGAGAAAAAGTTTATCGCAAAACTGTTAAAGCCTCCTCTAATCAAACATTCGACATCGTTAACATAACAGTGTAGTAAATAAAACTAAATCCACCCCGTCCCTTAATTACAAGTGACACATTACTGTGTGAAAACAACTTTTGTTTTCACGCGATAATGTGAAATACTAAGGCTGTTACAGGATTTTCTATCACATATATGTTCCCATTGATGTTGTAGCACTAACACCGTGGAAAATACCACCAATAGCGGTGATATTTTTAACGCCGAGCACCGGCGATTTTTATCGCTTAGAGGCCTTGCTATTATAAAGGTTTATCTCTTAAATCTCTGATTCTCAAACTGTGCAACGCGGCTCCCCTGTGTGCCGTAATGAGGTGCTACGGGCGCCGTGCACACTCTAGTGTGACTAACCATCCATAAATTCCACGGACATCTCTACCCTGTTATCTGCAATTGTAAGCATCAAAAGGAGCTGCGCTGCGTCCCTCTGAGAGGCCTCACTCCCACTGCTACAGCGGCTTGGCAGTCCTCCAGATGCACAGGAACAGCCCCTCCGATCCATTGAACTTCTGTGTCGGTCTCAATGAAAATAAGCACTGAAGAATATTCAAGTATGTAGTACTCCTCCTGCTACAGCATACAGAATGCATTCTGTTAGGTATAAAAAAGTGAAACACCCACTCAAAAATCATAAAAAACACTTCCTCTAAAGAAGCCTGTGATTAACTTTAAAACATCAGGTTAACCTTTTTTTACTCTCTCATCATTGTTAAAGATAAGTATTTACAATACTATATTAAACAATGCCATGGTTGTTGCTTTTTTATTTAAAGAATCTTGCAATCATTCACAAATCCAATACTCATGGCTTCTTTTTCGTGAGAAAAATCTTGCAATATTATATATCTACATAGAATAACAGAACAAACATAACACTGCAAAGGCCGAACACTCTACTAAACGCAGATTTGTAACCTATAGGGCAGATTTATGTTAACTACTTCATACCCAGATATGCACCAGTTAATGTGCACCACAGTATACTAGTACTCCGTCACCTATGGTGTGCCACATTTAAAATGTGGCGCACCATGGTACAAAAACAGCATACATGCGTAACACATCTGTGCTGAAAAAGTAATACATTGCTAGAGTTGCATCGCAAATGTGATGCAGCTCCAGCAAGGCTCACCAGTGCACTATATTCACAATGCTGCGTCAATAACTACGCCTGCTTCAAGCACATGCACAGTTTTAAAACAGCATGGGCCTGAAAGTCACTGAGTAAAATCTCATGGATTACAGTCAGCCACTTTCAAGACGCATTCCTTCAGAGGAACACTTCCTTATGGTGCAGGGCTTTAGAATGTGACATATCTCCTAGATCCATAACGTTGTAAATATGGTACATTATTTCCACTGTCATTGTATTAAATAAAGTGACGAAATTGTAGCACAAAGAGACGCAACGTCAACATAAAGCTGCCACAATGTGTTTTAAAGTACCCTTTAAATTACAACCAACACTCTCTTTGAAGAGACCCCTCAGGTTTTTTTAACACCTGTTAAATCCTTCCATGCTCATGACAGAGCCGCTCCATCACGAGCATCGCCTGAGCTGTCCTCAGGACGGACCAGTTTTGTCATGGGCTTGCCACTGTGCTTGCGCAGCACTAATATTGCGCCTCCATGACACGTTCTATTGACTAAGCAGAGCCATGACGGAACCGCTCTATCATGAACACACCTCAACCATGGCTCGTGAAGGAGTGGCTCCATCATGAGCATCCAAGTACCACTCAGCCCCCCGCCCCCCTAATGCTGAGGCAGAATTGCCACTGCAGCAAAGGACTTAAAGTCCTGGAAAGAACACCATGTAACATTTAATATCATTTACCACCAATGTTTTCATATATCACTATTGCTGAACTCACTCAGTGAAATGTCGCTCATTTCATTAAATCACTTTTAAGGCATGCCTTATAACAATGCAACCAATCCTATGTGGAAGTGCTTATATTAAACATGACATTGCTTTAACCAGGATAGACAAATAAATGACACAGTGATGTAAAAGTTTCTTTATTTTTTATACTTACCTAAAAAATAGTAAAAAAGTAAAGTAAATTTCTTTTAAAAACGTAGTACCTGTGGAAGAAAAGTAAAAATAAGATTATAATGTACATTTCATAAAAGAAAAAAAAGTAGGAGTCAATAAGAGAGAGGCAGAGAAAACTCTCGGATGTTATTAGTTGTACTTACCTTATAAATATAATATCTGTAGAGGACAGTAAAAAAAATCTGTTATAATACATATTTCTAAATGCAATGTAACAAAATAACTCAAACAACATATTAAATGGTTTATTTTTGCTGTCCTCAGAATACATTGATTTTCACTATAAACAGTGATTTCAATATTAATCATCATATAACAGCGGGGAAAAAAAACACAATCAAAATGATTGTGTTTAAAAAACCCATACAAAATCTTCACACATATTATAAATACCTGAAAAAAACATGTCTTAAATTTTTTTCTCAAATTCGCAATTTCTTGAGTAAGCACACTACATCTTCCACAGTTACAAACTAATTAAACTATACGACCTATTTTTCAATATATCTCAACAAAGCCCCGTGCAAATATCTCCTATAAAAATCTATCTTAAGTACACATTTTCTTCTCTCATACCTTTCCGCGTGGCCAAATTGTATAAGTTAACTCATTATCTTTTAAATACCTCTCCAAAAAACTTGCGTCCATATAAGTTCTAAAATAATTATCTAAAGTACTCATTTTCTTCTCTCATATTTTTCCACGTGGCCAAATACTATGAGTTAAGTAGTTTTTTTCTGAAATTTCTTAATCTTAGTCTTATCTATTCTTTTGTGAACCTTTACAGTTTAAATTTGTAACATGTTTTATACCATCAAACATTAACTAAATTTGTACCTGATGTTATCACTATGCCAAACACAAATTTCATTTATAGATTTGTACACCCTCAGTCACATGATATTTGTAAACAAGAAAGTTTCATATCTTTACAGTATTAATCTTCCTACAGCAAGTCATTCTACTGAAATTTGGGTTCCAAAAATAGCAGATAAGAGTTAGTTAAGGCAAAAGGCAAACGTTTCCTAAAAGTCAATTGGCTATCATTGCAAAGCGTCCAGCCACTTGCACACTTCAAATAAGCTGTATAATGTGCTGATGATGTGGAAGGCCCTTCATGAAAAATAATGGCTACAGTTACAAATGTTCTTCTAGAAATAGATACTTGAGAAGCCACAACATTTTTTATTAAAGTTGACAATTTACTCCCATCAGCTCTGCATCGTTGAAACATTAAAATTACATGTTGTCCATATCTATGGATAAATAAAGTTGATAACATTTCAGACTTACATTGAGAACAGACCATATTCTGATGCGCATCTTTAACTAGTTTATTAAAAGACACTTCTTTACAGTCTGGTAATGTTAAATATATAAATCTTTCACTGTGTATATCAGTACTACTTGAAAATGAGCAATTATCACACTTATATTCCCATTTATAAGAAAGGCCAAAAAGACTATCAATATCTACACCTTCATCTTCCAAAACTGTAAACATATACATAATAAATTGCTGACAATCTTGCTGAATATTCTGAGAAAATTGATTTACTCCTGCACATATGTCTAAAACATTCCTTAGTTCTGAAACACTTGCTACTTCACTATCACCACTACTACATTTTTCAAACATAGAATTTAAGGAATAGCAAAATGTTTGCTCCTGATTTTCTACAATCTGTTCCTTAACATTTTTCAGAATAAAAACAACATTAACTACTACATTTGCATAGCGGTTGACACCAGACCTGTTTTCAAACTTAAATCCAACAATCTCTTCAATACTAACCGTTTTCTTACGCCTACCAACAACAGCTACATCTTTTTTTCGTCGTTTCTCGACTATTTCAGCACATTTCTCCTCATTTTTCTTTTTCTGACCAACCATACGCCTTTCAATTAAAGGATATTGAGGTAAACTTGGAGCATATTCTCTTCTTAACCTATTATACTCCTTCACACAATTTAAATCTGCACTAATCTTTGTCTCATCATAATCAATTAGATAAAGTCCACATAAAGTTCTAACTCGCGATAAAGCAACATACGCCATACCCTCTTTGAATACAGTGCTTCCAATATTTACCAAAGCACAATCTACACTTAAACCTTGAGATTTGTGAATAGTCACTGCATATGCCAAACAAATTGGAAATTGCTTCCGACGGACATATAAGTCTTTCACAAGCAAAAAACGAGTTGAACAGCGACTAATTTGTTGAACTTCCTCAATTCCATCAAATTTTATTCTTAAAAATTCAATCTCATCTCTATTTGTATAATTGACAAAACCAACAACATTACCCATTGCTCCATTTACCAATCCTCTTTCCACATGTAAATTTCTCCTTAAAATTATCCGACAATTTAAACATACATACAGATTTTTCTCTAAACCAAGAGTTTTAGATATAGTTTTTTGAAGAGAATCCAATTTTAACTTCAACTTTTCAGACAAAACAATAGTACTACCTTCATGCTCTATTCTATCTTTAGCTCCCAGTTTCTTAATTTCTTGATTTTCTAAATTCAACATTTTCTCATTAAAAACTGAACATTCTTTCAGAGTTGGCATCAAGCATATCACTGACTTATCTGCTACCTCTTTAATATATATTTTCTCAGGTACATTATCTTCATTAGGAAACAGCTTGGAAAGTAATCGTGTTCGTAGAGTGTGTTTCGCATCTTCAGTTAGTTTTCCAATCCTTATATCTTGAAGAATATTTCCATATTTAGTATCCTTTGCCTGTCGCATATTTTGAATCAGTTCAGTATATTTGAAATGTGACCATATATTAACATTTCCAATACTGCCCAAGCACTTTCTGGTCTCCTCATGCGTAACAGTTTCAAATACAGGTTGTCCTTTCACAGGAGTTAGCTGCAGTAGATCTCCAAAAACTATGACATGTTTACCTCCAAATAACACATCATACTCTGTCTTAAGTATCTGTTGCATTCTTAAATGCACAAAAGCAAGCAATAAATTAGATACCATGCTTACTTCACCAATAATAAGAAGTTTCATCTTTTTAAGGACTCTAGAAACTTCAAAACAAGCTTCTCCAGATAGCTTGTGATATTGTAATTTTTTTTCATGTTCAACTGGCAGCATCAGTAAACGATGTAAAGTAATACCTTTAATATTATGTGCTGCCAATCAAGTTGGAAACAAAACAGGTGATGGACCGAATGTGGATCACTGTCACACACTCACCCCAGTCCAAAGATCTGGGCCCAAATCCATCGTTTTTTTCACTCCACACCACCCTGGGTTAGACAATGGCGATATGCAAATCAGCTCTGACCCTGGGCCCCATGGGAACAGTCCAGTCCGAACTACAAAAGCCATGTCCTTCCCAGAACGGAATCAAGCATCCGAGGACCGGACCGGTTTCGAGGTAACACCTCTCATCAGCCCGGCTAGCTTGACTCCAGTGGTGTGGAGTGCCTGGGACCCACGTCTGGGCATCCCCAGCGCACTTAGGGCGGAATTTGCAAACAAAACAGGTGATGGACCGAATGTGGATCAATGTCACACACTCACCCCAGTCCAAAGATCTGGGCCCAAATCCATCGTTTTTTTGCACTCCACACCACCCTGGGTTAGACAATGGCGATATGCAAATCAGCTCTGACCCTGTGCCCCATGGGAACAGTCCAGTCCGAACTACAAAAGCCATGTCCTTCCCAGAACGGAATCAAGCATCCGAGGACCGGACCGGTTTCGAGGTAACACCTCTCATCAGCCCGGCTAGCTTGACTCCAGTGGTGTGGAGTGCCTGGGACCCACGTCTGGGCATCCCCAGCGCACTTAGGGCGGAATTTGCAAACAAAACAGGTGATGGACCGAATGTGGATCAATGTCACACACTCACCCCAGTCCAAAGATCTGGGCCCAAATCCATAGTTTTTTTGCACTCCACACCACCCTGGGTTAGACAATGGCGATATGCAAATCAGCTCTGACCCTGTGCCCCATGGGAACAGTCCAGTCCGAACTACAAAAGCCATGTCCTTCCCAGAACGGAATCAAGCATCCGAGGACCGGACCGGTTTCGAGGTAACACCTCTCATCAGCCCGTCTAGCTTGACTCCAGTGGTGTGGAGTGCCTGGGACCCACGTCTGGGCATCCCCAGCGCACTTAGGGCGGAATTTGCAAACAAAACAGGTGATGGACCAAATCTGGATCAATCAATCAATCAATCAAAGACATTTATAGAGCGCGCTACCTACCCGTTGGGTCTCAAGGCGCTTGGGGGAGGGGGGGTGCCGCTACTGCTCGAACAGCCAGGTCTTCAGCTTCTTCCTGAAGGAGAGGTGGTCTTGGGTCAGGCGCAGGTCGGTCGGGAGGGAGTTCCAGGTCTTGGCGGCCAGGTAGGAGAAGGACCTTCCTCCTGTAGTCGCTCTTCGGATGCGGGGGACGGCGGCGAGGGCGTGGTTGGCTGATCGGAGGTGGCGTTTGGGAGCGTAGAAGTTGATCCGGCTGTTGAGGTAGCTCGGGCCTTGGTCGTGTAGGGCTTTGTGTGCGTGGGTGAGGAGGCGGAAGGTGATCCTTTTGTTGACGGGGAGCCAGTGAAGGTCTCTCAGGTGTCCGGAGATGTGGCTGGTTCGTGGGATGTCGAGGATGAGTCTGGCTGAGGCGTTCTGGATCCGCTGGAGTCTCTTCTGGAGCTTGGCGGTGGTACCGGCGTAGAGGGCGTTGCCGTAGTCCAGTCGGCTAGTGACGAGGGCCTGGGTGACGGTCTTCCTGGTCTCGGTGGGGATCCACCAGAAGATCTTCCGTAGCATGCGTAGGATGTTGAAGCACGCCGAGGAGACGTTGTTGACTTGCCTGGTCATGGAGAGGGAGGAGTCCAGGATGAAGCCCAGGTTGCGTGCATGGTCTGTCGGTTTGGGTGCGGTGCCCAGGGCGGGAGGCCACCAGGAGTCGTCCCAGGTGGAGGGTGAAGAGCCCAGGATGAAGACCTCCGTCTTGTCAGAGTTCAGTTTCAGGCGGCTGGTCGTCATCCACTCGGCCACCTCTTTCATCCCTTCGTGCAGGTTGCCTCTGGCGGTGGTGGGGTCGTTGGTCAGGGAAAGGATCAGCTGGGTGTCGTCGGCGTAGGAGATTATGCTGAGGTTGTGTTGGCGTGCGATGGCCGCGAGGGGGCTCATGTAGACGTTGAAGAGGGTGGGGCTCAGAGAGGATCCTTGAGGGACGCCGCAGATGACTTCGGAGGACTCTGACTTGTACGGTGGTAGGCGGACTCTCTGAGTTCTTCCGTCGAGGAAGGAGATGATCCATTCCAGTGCCTTGTCCTGGATTCCGACGTTGCTGAGGCGCTGTACTAGGGTGCGGTGGCAGACAGTGTCGAATGCCGCGGAGAGGTCTAGGAGGATGAGGGCCGCTGTTTCTCCGTTGTCCATCAGGGCTCGGATGTCATCGGTGGCGGCGATGAGGGCGGTCTCGGTGCTGTGATTGGCTCGGAAGCCGGACTGTGAGGGGTCGAAGGATCCGTTCGTCTCGAGGAAGGCGGCCATCTGCTTGTTGACGGTCTTCTCGATGACTTTGGCTGGAAACGGGAGGAGCGAGATGGGGCGGTAGTTTTTGAGTTCGGTGGGGTCCGCTGTTGGTTTCTTGAGTAGAGCGCTGAGTTCGGCGTGCTTCCAGCTCTCAGGGAAGGTGGCGGTGTCGAAGGATGAGTTGATGATGTCTCGCAGGTGGGGTGCGATGACAGCGTCGGCCTTGTTGAAGACGTGGTGAGGGCAGGGGTCGGTCGGTGATCCGGAGTGGATGGAGTTCATCGTGCGGATGGTATCTTCGGTGCTGATCGGGGTCCAGGCGTGGAGGGTGGTGGTGGGGGGAGGTTGTTCGGTCATGGTGTGCGTTGGTTGGTTGTTGAAGCTGTTGTGTATGTCCGCGATCTTGTTGTGGAAGTAGGAAGCGAGGGAGTCGCAGAGGTCTTGCGATGGGGTGATGTCGTTGTTTCCTGCTCCTGATCAATGTCACACACTCACCCCAGTCCAAAAATCTGGGCCAAAATCCATCGTTTTTTTGCACTCCACACCACCCTGGGTTAGACAATGGCGATATGCAAATCAGCTCTGACCCTGTGCCCCATGGGAACAGTCCAGTCCGAACTACAAAAGCCATGTCCTTCCCAGAACGGAATCAAGCATCAGAAGACCGGACCGGTTTCAAGGTAACACCTCTCATCAGCCCGGCTAGCTTGACTCCAGTGGTGTGGAGTGCCTGGGACCCACGTCTGGGCATCCCCAGCGCACTTAGGGCGGAATTTGCAAACAAAACAGGTGATGGACCGAATGTGGATCAATGTCACACACTCACCCCAGTCCAAAGATCTGGGCCCAAATCCATCGTTTTTTTGCACTCCACACCACCCTGGGTTAGACAATGGTGATATGCAAATCAGCTCTGACCCTGTGCCCCATGGGAACAGTCCAGTCCGAACTACAAAAGCCATGTCCTTCCCAGAACGGAATCAAGCATCCGAGGACCGGACCGGTTTCGAGGTAACACCTCTCATCAGCCCGGCTAGCTTGACTCCAGTGGTGTGGAGTGCCTGGGACCCACGTCTGGGCATCCCCAGCACACTTAGGGCGGAATTTGCAAAGAAAACAGGTGATGGACCGAATGTGGATCAATGTCACACACTCACCCCAGTCCAAAGATCTGGGCCCAAATCCATCGTTTTTTTGCACTCCACACCACCCTGGGTTAGACAATGGCGATATGCAAATCAGCTCTGACCCTGTGCCCCATGGGAACAGTCCAGTCTGAACTACAAAAGCCATGTCCTTCCCAGAAGCGAATGAAGCATCCGAGGACCGGACCGGTTTCGAGGTAACACCTCTCATCAGACCGGCTAGCTTGACTCCAGTGGTGTGGAGTGCCTGGGACCCACGTCTGGGCATCCCCAGCGCACTTAGGGCGGAATTTGCAAACAAAACTGGTGATGGACCGAATGTGGATCAATGTCACACACTCACCCCAGTCCAAAGATCTGGGCCCAAATCCATAGTTTTTTAGCACTCCACACCACCCTGGGTTAGACAATGGCGATATGCAAATCAGCTCTGACCCTGTGCCCCATGGGAACAGTCCAGTCGGAACTACAAAAGCCATGTCCTTCCCAGAACGGAATCAAGCATCCGAGGACCGGACCGGTTTCGAGGTAACACCTCTCATCAGCCCGGCTAGCTTGACTCCAGTGGTGTGGAGTGCCTGGGACCCACGTCTGGGCATCCCCAGCGCACTTAGGGCGGAATTTGCAAACAAAACAGGTGATGGACCGAATGTGGATCAATGTCACACACTCACCCCAGTCCAAAGATCTGGGCCCAAATCCATTGTTTTTTTGCACTCCACACCACCCTGGGTTAGACAATGGCGATATGCAAATCAGCTCTGACCCTGTGCCCCATGGGAACAGTCCAGTCCGAACTACAAAAGCCATGTCCTTCCCAGAACGGAATCAAGCATCCGAGGACCGGACCGGTTTCGAGGTAACACCTCTCATCAGCCCGGCTAGCTTGACTCCAGTGGTGTGGAGTGCCTGGGACCCACGTCTGGGCATCCCCAGCGCACTTAGGGTGGAATTTGCAAACAAAACAGGTGATGGACCGAATGTGGATCAATGTCACACACTCACCCCAGTCCAAAGATCTGGGCCCAAATCCATCATTTTTTTGCACTCCACACCACCCTGGGTTAGACAATGGCGATATGCAAATCAGCTCTGACCCTGTGCCCCATGGGAACAGTCCAGTCCGAACTACAAAAGCCATGTCCTTCCCAGAACGGAATCAAGCATCCGAGGACCGGACCGGTTTCGAGGTAACACCTCTCATCAGCCCGGCTAGCTTGACTCCAGTGGTGTGGAGTGCCTGGGACCCACGTCTGGGCATCCCCAGCGCACTTAGGGCGGAATTTGCAAACAAAACAGTTTTCGGACTGGACTGTTCCCATGGGGCACAGGGTCAGAGCTGATTTGCATATCGCCATTGTCTAACCCAGGGTGGTGTGGAGTGCAAAAAAATGATGGATTTGGGCCCAGATCTTTGGACTGGGGTGAGTGTGTGACATTGATCCACATTCGGTCCATCACCTGTTGTGTTTGCATATTCCGCCCTAAGTGCGCTGGGGATGCCCAGACGTGGGTCCCAGGCACTCCACACCACTGGAGTCAAGCTAGCCGGGCTGATGAGAGGTGTTACCTCGAAACCGTTCCGGTCCTCGGATGCTTGATTCCGTTCTGGGAAGGACATGGCTTTTGTAGTTTGGACTGGACTGTTCCCATGGGGCACAGGGTCAGAGCTGATTTGCATATCGCCATTGTCTAACCCAAGGTGGTGTGGAGTGCAAAAAAATGATGGATTTGGGCCCAGATCTTTGGACTGGGGTGAGTGTGTGACATTGATCCACATTCGGTCCATCACCTGGCGTGTTTGCATATTCCGCCCTAAGTGCGCTGGGGATGCCCAGACGTGGGTCCCAGGCACTCCACACCACTGGAGTCAAGCTAGCCGGGTTGATGAGAGGTGTTACCTCGAAACCGGTCCGGTCCTCGGATGCTTGATTCCGTTCTGGGAAGGACATGGCTTTTGTAGTTCGGACTGGACTGTTCCCATGGGGCACAGGGTCAGAGCTGATTTGCATATCGCCATTGTCTAACCCAGGGTGGTGTGGAGTGGGAAAAAAACCAAAAAACAATGGATTTGGGCCCAGATCTTTGGACTGGGGTGAGTGTGTGACATTGATCCACATTCGGTCCATCACCTGTTGTGTTTGCATATTACGCCCTAAGTGCGCTGGGGATGCCCAGACGTGGGTCCCAGGCACTCCACACCACTGGAGTCAAGCTAGCCGGGCTGATGAGAGGTGTTACCTCGAAACCGGTCCTGTCCTCGGATGCTTGATTCCGTTCTGGGAAGGACATGGCTTTTGTAGTTCGGACTGGACTGTTCCCATGGGGCACAGGGTCAGAGCTGATTTGCATATCGCCATTGTCTAACCCAGGGTGGTGTGGAGTGCAAAAAAACGATGGATTTGGGCCCAGATCTTTGGACTGGGGTGAGTGTGTGACATTGATCCACATTCGGTCCATCACCTGTTGTGTTTGCATATTCCGCCCTAAGTGTGCTGGGGATGCCCAGACGTGGGTCCCAGGCACTCCACACCACTGGAGTCAAGCTAGCCGGGCTGATGAGAGGTGTTACCTCAAAACCGGTCCGGTCCCCGGATGCTTGATTCCGTTCTGGGAAGGACATGGCTTTTGTAGTTTGGACTGGACTGTTCCCATGGGGCATAGGGTCAGAGCTGATTTGCATATCGCCATTGTCTAACCCAGGGTGGTGTGGAGTGCAAAAAAACGATGGATTTGGGCCCAGATCTTTGGACTGGGGTGAGTGTGTGACATTGATCCACATTCGGTCCATCACCTGTTGTGTTTGCATATTCCGCCCTAAGTGCGCTGGGGATGCCCAGACGTGGGTCCCAGGCACTCCACACCACTGGAGTCAAGCTAGCCGGGCTGATGAGAGGTGTTACCTCGAAACCGGTCCGTTCCTCGGATGCTTGATTCCGTTCTGGGAAGGACATGGCTTTTGTAGTTTGGACTGGACTGTTCCCATGGGGCACAGGGTCAGAGCTGATTTGCATATCGCCATTGTCTAACCCAGGGTGTTGTGGAGTGCAAAAAAACGATGGATTTGGGCCCAGATCTTTGGACTGGGGTGAGTGTGTGACATTGATCCACATTCGGTCCATCACCTGTTGTGTTTGCATATTCCGCCCTAAGTGTGCTGGGGATGCCCAGACGTGGGTCCCAGGCACTCCACACCACTGGAGTCAAGCTAGCCGGGCTGATGAGAGGTGTTACCTCGAAACCGGTCCGGTCCTCGGATGCTTGATTCCGTTCTGGGAAGGACATGGCTTTTGTAGTTCGGACTGGACTGTTCCCATGGGGCACAGGGTCAGAGCTGATTTGCATATCGCCATTGTCTAACCCAGGGTGGAGTGCAAAAAAACGATGGATTTGGGCCCAGATCTTTGGACTGGGGTGAGTGTGTGACATTGATCCACATTCGGTCCATCACCTGTTGTGTTTGCATATTCCGCCCTAAGTGCGCTGGGGATGCCCAGACGTGGGTCCCAGGCACTCCACACCACTGGAGTCAAGCTAGCTGGGCTGATGAGAGGTGTTACCTCGAAACCGGTGCGGTCCTCGGATGCTTGATTCCGTTCTGGGAAGGACATGGCTTTTGTAGTTCGGACTGGACTGTTCCCATGGGTCACTGGGTCAGAGCTGATTTGCATATCGCCATTGTCTAACCCAGGGTGGTGTGGAGTGCAAAAAAACGATGGATTTGGGCCCAGATCTTTGGACTGGGGTGAGTGTGTGACATTGATCCACATTCGGTCCATCACCTGTTGTGTTTGCATATTCCGCCCTAAGTGCGCTGGGGATGCCCAGACGTGGGTCCCAGGAACTCCACACCACTGGAGTCAAGCTAGCCGGGCTGATGAGAGGTGTTACCTCGAAACCGGTCCGGTCCTCGGATGCTTGATTCCGTTCTGGGAAGGACATGGCTTTTGTAGTTCGGACTGGACTGTTCCCATGGGGCACAGGGTCAGAGCTGATTTGCATATCGCCATTGTCTAACCCAGGGTGGTGTGGAGTGCAAAAAAATGATGGATTTGGGCCCAGATCTTTGGACTGGGCAGAGTGTGTGAAATTGATCCACATTCGGTCCATCACCTGTTGTGTTTGCATATTCCGCCCTAAGTGTGCTGGGGATGCCCAGGCGTGGGTCCCAGGCACTCCACACCACTGGAGTCAAGCTAGCCGGGCTGATGAGAGGTGTTACCTCGAAACCGGTCCGGTCCTCGGATGCTTGATTCCGTTCTGGGAAGGACATGGCTTTTGTAGTTCGGACTGGACTGTTCCCATGGGGCACAGGGTCAGAGCTGATTTGCATATCGCCATTGTCTAACCCAGGGTGGTGTGGAGTGCAAAAAAACGATGGATTTGGGCCCAGATCTTTGGACTGGGGTGAGTGTGTGACATTGATTCACATTCGGTCCATCACCTGTTGTGTTTGCATATTCCGCCAATCCAGTTGGATCAGTAACAGCACACGACAGTGTTGACTGAGTTCTTTGGTGTAAATATGTAGTAATTCCTTTAATTAGGAAACTTTTACCAGTTCCAGCTTCTCCACTTACATATAGTCGAATAGGTTCAAATGACATACATGAGCAATCTTTTTTCTCATGACGAAAGCCATGCTCAATGTGCTCTGTCACTTCATCATATATCTGTCTTTGCTCAACATTAAATTGCTTCTTTAATTCTTGTAAGTTGATTACTTCCTCTTGACCTTGCTGCATTGCTCTTTCTACCTCATCCATGGCGGTGGCTGCTTCATTTTGGATAATTGGTTGTCCCAGTGGATCTTGACTTAATGAAGCCGAACTTTGACTACCTTGTGAACTATCTCTAGCAATCTCTTCTGCAATTGTCGCTTCTTCCTCTATTTCATCATTCAACATTTGGAGATAATTAGTAAAAACAGGACATTCAATACTACTTTTAGATGCGTTGAATGAATCTTCATAACTATCAAAGTCCCCAAGTAGTTCCTCTTCTCTACACCATGGTTTAAAGAGTTGCAAAAGAGCAAAATAGTAAAATTCTTTTTTGTCAGGTGTTTCACAACTCAGTTTCCGATGATTAATCAAATGTCCTTTTCTTTGTTTCACCAGACATCCTTCATGTCCAATTACAGCGTGCACACCTTTATCAATGTTCTCTGTAACATTCCTTTTAAAAGTGTAGTTTTGAAGTATTTCATACAGACAAATGTTTTCAAGCAGAGTACTTCTATTTGGGTAGTATGTATCCAACATATTTGTTTTCAGAATGTCTGTACTGTTTGGTTCTTTCTGGGCTAAATATTCAATTTCTTGCACAGGTTTCAGAACACGGTTTCGTGTTTCTGCAAGGCCCAAACTCACCCAAAGAATAGTCCTTTATTTAGCATAAAGACTTGCTGATGATAATCGGTCACAACATTCATATGCTCCAATTTCTCGATGAGACAACATCTTCAAACTGTACGTATACAATTTCTTGCTTAAGCTCTTTTCATGAGAAATGTCTTCCCACATCTCCTTCAGTTCCGTCTTTTCAGATTTCGTAATGTAAAACGTTACATATCGAGCCACAGCAATAGAATTGTCTGCAACATATTGTATGTCCATGTTAGCATTCCACATGGATAAAATGACTGGGTTATAGTCATTTATATATTTGGATTCTTCACCTCTTCTTAAATTGTATGTATTTTTAGGTGACCTTCTTCTGATATTATGTCGCAAACATGACATCAAATTGTTGACTCTTCCTTTTGAAAGTACCGGTCGTGCAAATCCAAAACGACATTTGGTGTAGAATTTGCTCTTTGATTTGAATTTTCGCCGACAATATTTTCCACAACGATGACTTTGAAAACGTAACCCTTTTCCTCTTAAGTCCTTATCAGTTGTAGTATCAGGTATGTCACAAGTGGCATACTGTTCAATAAAAGACAGTACAGTCTCATCCGAGTCTGTTCCAAATTTAGGAGCATCCTTGATCCATAACAGCATATGAATATGAGGAGCACCTCTTGCTTGATATTCTTTTCTCCAAAAGAAATCCAGTACTTCACCAAGAGGCACATTTTTCTTGTTTGTAATGAAAGACATCATAGCTTCAAATCTATGATTAAAATATCTGCAAACATTAACTGTATCTAATGAACACAGTTCTCCAGGTGTCTTGTAGTTTATATTTTCTATGTTTGCATTCGCCTCCCGAAAAAATTCAAGTAAATCTTCCCAAGCATACTCTGCACAGCTTAGAGTTAAAAATCATGTTGGTGCTCCTAAGTTTCTAATCATGCACTTCAAATCTCCATGACGACGGTACCAATACTCATTAGTACCACGCTGACAAGCCATTAAATTAATTAGGTGTGAATCCAAAACACTAATTTTCTGTTGCACTTTATCCATAAATTCCTTTGCTGAAATATTTTGCAAATGAACTCCACTTTTTAAGATATGGTTTACTGCATAAGACAGACCAGATAAGTCACTCTCAAACAGAAGATTAAACAAATATGGAATGCATTGGTGAAACCTCGGATCTTCTGCAAATAATCTTGTTGTCCGTTATTCAGATGCAGGAATCTGCATAGGTCGATCATCATATCGTGTACCTTCACCTGTAGGGAATAACTGTGGAAAACAACGACCTTCCAAACTTTCTTCCCACACACTAATAGGATTTCCTTTCACCTTTTTCATCTGAAATAATTCAATAGCATTCCCTATTGCTTCTTTGGAATGCAGTGGATGAACACTGTAATGTTCATAAATTTCTTCACTTCTGGATACGTCAACTTTTTCAATTTGTCCACTAGACAAATCACTGTCCTCTTCTTCACTTATATCTACTTGTTCTACGTATACATCTTTATAGTACTTATTGTTTTGGACTAAATACAACGTTGCCTTTTTGACTTTTCTAACATCCACTAAATCTTGCCAGATTTTCTTACTCTTTGTAGGTACACCATTAACTAGAATAACTAGAGGTTCCTCTTCTACATTTTCAACACCAATTGTTTCCATATTTTTTTTTTTAATCAAGTGGCAAATATACAACTCTACCCTTTAATCCTCTTTGTAAATCTGAAGGATTTAATTTACCAGTCTTAGGCTCCATACGAACAATAGCCTGAAAAGGATGTACACAGAATCAGAATAGTCTCATAAGTATTTAAATCCATCAATTCTGATGGAATATTTATCAACTCTAGATTATTATGAACAGCTCTAGCAGGCATTTTATTTTCATTTAATTTATTATAACAATATTTACAAATACGTTGCTCAAAACCCAAATCAAAATAGTTTTCCACCAACAAATAAGTTGCAAAATCTTTCCATTGACCATTACTTTCATCTTCACTTTTTAAATATAAATCAACTAACCTAGTTTGACTTTTGTAATGAATGCGTCGACAACAAACACAAGAAAAATTTGGTTTCTCACCTGCAATTACCTTAAACTTTATTATATCCTGTTCAAAATTTTTAATATTAACATGTCCAACATTTTCTAACACATTTCCTTCTATAATTATATCAGTTTCTGCATTGTCTTCCTCTGGACCAAAATAACTTACCTCAATTTCTGCACAAATCTTCTTAACATCTAATTCACATCCATGCAAAAGAGCACTATTTAACTGTTTAAGTTTAAGTGCTGGACTTTTTGCATAATACAACTTTCTCACTAATTTTCTCATTTTAGTATGATGCACTGCTAACATCCTGAAGTGATGAAACACACTCTGGCATATTTTTTTAGAAAGACAAGCCAGAGAATGACCTTGCAGACCTATTTTTTCTTGCACTCTGCAATGATCTAATTCTTGCAACATTACAATTTTTTTTTTAGACTTTCTTTAGTGTACTTACGTAAGAAATTGCGAAAGAAATCAATTGAATCCTGTCGTACACTACAAATGCTACTACATTTCCAACTGTAAACAGGAACATTAGGACGTCCCTCTAAAGCTTCTCCAGCCATCACCTCTTCTGCATTTCTAACCACAATTTTCTCTTTCTCAATTACACAACCATCCTTCACCTCATATGCTCGACCACTGGTGTCAACTGCATGCAACAGATCGTTACTTTGAAAGTAACTCTCTTCATTAAAAAATGGCTCAGAAGTTGAAGTATGCATCCACTTCCCAGAAAACACTTAACAAAAATTACTCCTATTTATGTGTCTCTTCCATTTACTTTTACCTTTTAAAACTCGTATTGCCTTATTTAGAGTATTTATTCTATTAAGTACTAAAATAAATAATTTGCTTTTTGTCTCAAACGCGCGCTCAACAATACCCTCTATATATTGTTTCTTCTTAAGAAAAGCAGATCTTCTTTTAGAAACTTTCTCCTTTTGTGATAAATTCGAAACTACTCTATTGTAAAACATACGCTTCCTGATTTGGCTAAATTGATTCGTCCGGGTTTTACTGTACACTTTTTCCTGTCTGCTGATTCCAGAAACATTTTTATCTTTGGTTCCATGTCTCCTTCTCGATACTGATATACTTTTATCCTTGTGGACTTCAATACTAACATTTTTCCTTCCCAAAATTGCTTTCAAAAACTTTTTAGTTTGCTTACCAGGAGCACTCTTCTTTTTATCCGTCCTTTGTTCTTTTGATAATTCTTGAATTCCTTTCTTCTTCAAATTGCAAGTCCGTTTATAGAGCTTTCTTTTTTCAGTTCTGGTCGGCGTCTTAATTTAAAATTTTGATGAAATTGTCAATCTGTAAAACACAAACATAACAAATATTATAGTTCACTACTAGCATATACCGTACAAATTAAAACCACAGATTCACTTTCTAAGTAGAATAAAGAAAATAACAGAAAGTCTCTGAACAGAGTAGGAAATCCTGTAGTGAATGTTGGTTCTAAATTTATCACACTCCATATCTGTTTTAACATTATAGACAGTTTTTAATTCTAATTTTTAAAGCATACAAACAGTACACTTTTTTCAAGAACTATCGGTCATCGTAGAAGTTTTAATCTTTTTTACTACAATCTCTTTTACATTTCATGAGAACATGTCTTATCACTCTCATAAAGCAGATCATCGACGAATAGGACAAGGAAACTGTCTTCACAAATGCTTTACTATCAAAAAATGTTTTATTTATTCAAAAGTTCATAATTTACTAGAACTTCCAGCATTAGATCATCAGGGACTTCTTCAAGTCCAAAGTCCTCATCTCCTTCTACCATCTCTAAGTAAGCTGAGTCTAAAGACATGTCCATAAAATCATCATTTTCATCTATTTCCTCTTCAAAGACCACATCTAAAATTTCCTCCATCACTTCGTTAATGATTTCAAAATGAATTTGTTTCTCTTCTGAGGAATTCTCCATAACTAGACTCAGTTTATTCTTCTGTATCCTTCTAAAAAAATATAGAGACTAAATTATATCTTTTTTCATAAATGTATAACTTAAAAGTACCTTTACTAATTTTTAAACTACATATATGTTTATAATTTCTAACTTATTAACTCTATATATTTTAAGATACCACGTTCCTCTTGTTTTGAAAAGAAATTGGCAATATAACCCTAAACATTAACACTGATCTTTTTTTTCCATTAAATAATTACTGTTGTTAAAAGACATTTTACTGTAAAATTTATTTTTAGATTTTGTAGATATCACAAATATTAATTAACTGTACAATTAATTTTTAGAGACCCATTTTTTGAGTTCACCAGTACAAAGTGCTATATAAACTATATGCACTCTGAAGAGAAGGCTCACACTAAACAAACCATAGCATTCACTTAACAGATTACTACTTCCCACAGAGACAGTTCCTTTTATGTTTCAACAGCATACTCACCATGTAAATGTCTTAGCATATACAAAATGTCATACTAACCTTGAAGAACCACCTCATAATAAAGATCTGCATTAATATGTAAAACAGTGCCTATACGTAGTATAATCACAGATATGCAGGAAAGATGCCCAGCACACCTAGAACCATATCATAATACCTCTCTGTAAATAAAAGAGAAAGACTGCCAAACATAATGCAACAAGATTTCAAAAATAATGAGCACTTCACAAGAATTAAGTAATGGAAACCTGAAAGAATTATACTCCAATGATCCATAAATCTGAACTCCTTCCAAAAGAACACATGCACCAAGCCCATTAAAAGATAATTTCAACTATCAGTGGAGAACATCTCAAAATACATATCTAGTATAAGCAGATACAACCCATGTGAAAAATTCAAGATAAAATCATGTTCCAAAATGAAATTTTACAAACATTTTAAAAAATCTTCTTTATTATTTTCATGTGCACCCAAAAAAATTGCCTATGCAAAAATACCAACTCACCTGAAAAAAAGAATATAATTCCTCAAATTGTATAATTCAGAAGGCAGGTTGTTGCTTTTCAGCACCAAACACTATAAAAAAGGAAATAATAAAATTTAATTAACTTATTACAGACTTATTTCTTACACAACATACAGCCATTATAGCAAAGAACAAGCATAACAGATACATTCCCCAAGATTCTCTATCATTAAATAAGATACAAAATGTCTCATTTAGGAAAGCGTTGCGCCACAGATATGTCACTTTTTCCCATGTTAAAACTGATGCACCAGCGACACTAGGCCGTCATAACTAAAAGCCCATGTGACGGAAAACAAGTGCATAGACAGAAAATACAGGGCCGGCCTTAGGCATATGCAAGCAGTACACCTGCACAGGACCACCAAACCCCAGGGGCCACCATGTTAATATATATCCTTAATATAATAATCCTCTGAGGATGGATACATATTTGCGTGGCGGCCCATGCCAGAAATTTGGCGTCCTCTGGCTCTGTTCCACTTCCAAACACCCTGACCCCCCCCTCTTCACTGAAATCCGCACTCCACCCCGCCCGGACCCCTGTTACGAGGCCCCCTACCTACGCTCCCTGCCCAGGGCCACCATGAGCCTAGAGCCGCCCCTGGAAAATTTATAAGACACAGCAATAGTAAAAGTCAAAGAATAGGCAACATGCTGAAAAACTAAACAGTAGATAAAGAAACATATTTTTTAGATAACCCCATTGAAAAACATGTAGTGATTTTTTTAATCTACCATGCATCTGGCCCTCAAGGACCGCTTTGGAAACTCCTGCTTTAAACCTTTACATTTCATTTTTAAACCATACACACGTTTTTTTTCAAAGCTGCATATTAAACGCCTAAACACTTTTCCCTTTTTAGAATCCGAAGCCACAACTGCAACATGACTAATGCACAAATTAATTAGTGTACCTTTTCTGTTTTTTTACTCTTTATATTCTATAAATTTCTTCACATAAATGGATAGCAGCGGCTCACTACCTCCTAAAGTCATAAAACTAAATCGCTCCCTTTCACTTACAAATGCCTTTGAGACGGCAAAAAAAAGTCGGGCAGATTTACAATCCCTTTACGCCACTTTGCCATCACTGTTAACATATCACAAGTGAAGCAAAAGTGCCACACGGACCATGTTAATCTACCCCTAAATGTTTATACAAATAACTTTACTCAAACATGTATTTAGTTGTCCACATGCAAACACTTTCAATTACATTTTTTATTTAATTACAATTCCTGTAATGTTGCATATCTTTTCAAAAATACACCAGTGCCTGTTATTATGACGATTTTTTTTCATTCTTCATCAGTGATATTTTTTTTTACATATAATGAAAATCACTATGACTTTTTAAACGACAAAGCTTACGCGGTAAAAATCACTCTGCATTTGCTTCCCTTTAAGAATGTAGTTTATCTACCCCACGCATGTGAACCTTGATGTTTCCATCTGGCAGCGAATACCGACCTTGAATCACAAGACATGAACAACAGCCTTATTGTCACAAATATAAGTTAGCGTAGCATCTGTTCACACACATATCTTTCACTTAGCTAATATTCACAGACAACAGCATTCGTTAAAAAAGAGTGACCTTCCTTTACAATTTGCTGAAATGACTCCCTTACTTTTTAACGCATCCTCCACTTCAAGACAGGCTATTTTTTTATAACTACTAAGCAATGGTTTAGTGACTACTCTGCCAGAAATTATATCAAGTCATTCTGCTACTCTTCACTCCATAGTCGGCGACCTATTTCTGTGGACTTCCTGTTGAACTGGCAGTGCTGCGACGTTTGTGTTACCATCTTGTTTATTTCAAAATGGATGTCCCTCCTGTTTCGCAAACGAGCCGGAACACTATGGGCCGGGATGCCCACCACCCCCTCCCAACACCAATTCCCCATGGGGGGAGACAGACACAGGTTTGAGCTTTTGGAAGGCGGGGGGGAGTTACCCCCCCGGCCGTATTTATTAAAATATGAAACACAATTTAAAACTTTAAATTAAACGTTTCATGAATCATGTACAATTTTATCTTTCATTACATTTTGATGAAGACAAGTTCTTTGGCTAACCTTAACAAATCTCTAATACAAAGGTTTCCTAGCCGAGTCTAGCATCCTGAAAATGCATAACATTCTAGAATAAAATTGTACATCCTAGCATTAAGGGCCAACGGCAAGGTCTTAACAGGTGTCAGATCCCTACTACCGAATTCCCGCCCTCACGGTGTGAGTGGCGCATGCGCAGAGGACTTTACCCTTGCTGCCAACTGTAACTTCCCTTGTCGTGGGGGCCCCCTTTCACTCGACGCCATCTTAAAGGTCGTCCGAGTTCTCGTGCAAGGTATCCGTAAGAAGGACAGCGTGGACTCCCCCCCTTCCCCACACTCTCTTCCGCCGGAGCGGATATCCGGCCCCCGGGAAATTCGTAGGAGGGGCATATAGCCGTCTCCCCCTGGGAGGGGCCTATGGCCGTCTCCCCCTGGGTGACCCATCCGTAGTGGGTGCCGCCCCCCGTGGGAGGGGCCAATGGCCGCCTCCCCCGGGCGCTCCCATCCGTAGTGGGTGGCGCCCCCCCTAGGGACCTTTAAATCACTGCTCACCGATCATGACCTTACCTCCCGACCAAAATAAATACGACAGTTGTTTTACCTACTAAGGAAAGAAAATTACGCCTAACTGTAACAGCTTGACAATTCACCAACTTAGACATTACTACAAAGGGAAAAAAGTCCTAAAACACAGGACAATTTATTTGATCCATTCCTCTACATTTCTACAAAGGAAAAAAGGCCTACAAACATCTATTTAATCAAAGGCATACGTCCATGATGCAAAAATTGACTATCTTTTTAATACATTCGAATAATCACCAACAATTACTTTATTCAAAAAACATTGCAAAACGGGGGCTGGTGGGTGGGTCAAAATTGCCGCTTGTTCCTTCGAGGGCTCACGAGCGACGAGTGGTGCAGCCTTCAGAGCACAGGAACAAGAGGACGCTTTGTTGGGTTCCTTCTCTATTTATCCATCTGTGGGAGGGCGGGGACCCACCTTGGGTACGCCCATCCGTACACGGACTTCCGGGCGGGTGTTTCGGACAACCCCTTCTGGGCGGGAAGGGCGTGCTCCGGCTATGCCGCTTTGGGCATACCAGCCGAGACACGCCCCCGACCACAACGGTTTCCCGGGGGGATCGGGGCACCCATCCATACGTTCGGGGGGACCGAGTGGTCTTCCCTTTCCATATGGGCCGGGATGCCCGCCACCCCCTCCCAACACCAATTCCCCATGGGAAGAGACAGACACAGGTTTGAGCTTTTGGAAGGCGGGGGGGACTTACCCCCCCGGCCGTATTTATTAAAATATGAAACAAAATGTAACACTTTAAATTAAACGTTTCATGAGTCATGTACAATTTTATCTTTCATTACATTTTGATGAAGACAAGTTCTTTGGCTAACCTTAACAAATCTCTAATACAAAGGTTTCCTAGCCGAGTCTAGCATCCTGAAAATGCATAACATTCTAGAATAAAATTGTACATCCTAGCATTAAGGGCCAATGGCAAGGTCTTAACCGGTGTCAGATCCCTACTACCAAATTCCCGCCCTCACGGTGTGAGTGGCGCATGCGCAGAGGACTTTACCCTTGCTGCCAACTGTAACTTCCCTTGTTGTGGGGGCCCCCTTTCACTCGACGCCATCCTAAAGGTCATCCGAGTTCTCGTGCGAGGTATCCGTAAGAAGGACAGCGTGGACTCCCCCCCTTCCCCACACTCTCTTCCGCCGGAGCGGATATCCGGCCCCCGGAAAATTCGTAGGAGGGGCATATAGCCGTCTCCCCCTGGGAGGGGCCTATGGCCATCTCCCCCTAGGCCACCCATCCGTAGTGGGTGCCGCCCCCCCGTGGGAGGGGCCAATGGCCACCTCCCCCCGGGCGCTCCCATCCGTACTGGGTGGCGCCCCCCCTAGGGACCTTTAAATCACTGCTCACCGATCATGACCTTACCGCCACAGGCCGGATAGTTGACCGACTATCCGGCCCCCCCACACCTCCTAAAGGTCATGTCTCCTCAATGCCCTTAGCCATGCTACGAAGTCTCCTATGAGTAATTCATTCCCAGCCCTGGACAGGTGCACCCCATCATTCAAATAATAGTGATCACCCCGGATACACCCGTGAGGAATGCTTTGTAAGTGAGTAGAGCGAAACAGTTTCTTGATCTTGTTGTTGACCCTCTTTACCGAGTGGTTCAACCCCGACACAGACAGTCCCCCCGCCAAACTTTTCTGGGAATCATGTGGGACCAAGCAATCGTACACCCCGGAAGCCTCTTGGACAACCAACTGACTGCTGACAATATGTGCTCTAGCAATTCCTGTCTTCCCAGCCTTACTAAGTCGTTGCCTCCCAGATGCACTATGATTTCAGATGGCGGTGACCTTTGCCGCCCTAACAGTTCCTCCATATAACTCTGAAACTGGTCAAAACAGAGGCCTCCCTTCCCATGGAAGGACACTCTGAACCCATACTCTCCAGGTGCGTGTATCGCGTCACCTGCCTTGAATATGACCCGGCACGCCTCACGTATGAGTGGCCCACGACCCATACCACTTGATCTCCAATCGGTGATCCTTTCCCGCTGGACCTCTGGTGTTGGGCCGATCCCAATTTTCGCCCCGCGTTACAGGCTTGCGAAACTGTAATCCAAACAAAAGACAACAAGCGTGAGTGCATTTCATCAGTCTTTTACAACATGTGCAGACGCACATACCTCTTGAAACAGTTCGAGGACCAGCGGCCTAACTGTTTCACTTCCTCCGTACCCAAACTCCGAGCCGTAGCCTCAGTAGCGGCCCCTATTCTGAATGAGTGGGTCCCAAAATCGCACGGGTTCAAGCCCGCCGCAGCAACTGTAATTGCCAGTACCCTCCGAAACTGAAATCTCGTCAACGGGGCGCCGTCCTGGTGTCTAAGCAGGGTCCCCCCCATGTTGCCGATCTCTGTGCAAGGTAGTCCTCTAAATACCTTATGGGACAACTGGGGCTCCCTCGGGCGTGCTGCAGCACCACACTACTCCCCAAAGCTTCCTGGTCAGTTTTGGACCTGGCTATCGAGATCAACAGAGAATCACCCCGTAATTGAACATGATCCCTGCATAGACCTCCCTCCACATCCTTCTTGTTCCTTGCTACGAGTTTACTTACCCGCATGGCCCCATGGAATGCCAATGCGAACGCTGCTCGGAATAGAATTACCTCGGTGGTCGATGAGCATGTCTCATCCAGTTTAGCTAGTAGTAAGGACAATCTGTCTAGCCCAATCGGGTGCCTTTTATCTTGTCTGCGCCCTTCCAGGCGCTGCCAACCACAGAGGGCCTTCTTGACTTAGAAGGAACCCGTCGGGTCCCGTATCCCGTGGAGCTGTGCCATGAAAGATATGGCCGCCCTATATCTGTTGGCGGTTGCCGCCGATCGGCCTTCTTTATGAAGTGCCACCAAAAACCCGAGGAAGGACTCCTCCCGCCCCCAGCTATGTCCCCCTACCGGCCCTAAAAAGGCGCAGTATGAACGGAACGCTCCTTCATAAGCTTTCCTCGTCCTGGGCGTTAAACTGGCTGCCACGAGGTCTTGTAATCCGGGGCACAGATCTACCATAGTGCATCGGGGAACGGTGCCGCCATTAGGTCCGCTGTAGGTAGATAACCCCTGAATGCCTGCATGTGTGAACAAGAGAGTGCATCAGCTGCATTATTCAGGTCACCCGGCACATGCCTTGCCCTGAATTGTACATTCAATTTCATGCATCGCAATACAATTTCTTTCAACAGTCTCAAGATCCACTTGCATCGTGCAGCCTGGTGATTAATACACTCGACCACCGTCATGTTATCTGACCAAAACACCACTGAGCCGTTCCTAAAGTCTTCCAGCCATGCCAACAGAGCCACCCAAATGGGGAATAGCTTCAGGAACCCAATGTTACCTGTTAGACCACTTGAATGCCACCATGCCGGCCATGTTTGCGCCGACCATTGGTTACCAAAGATCGCACCAAATCCCACACTCCCAGCCGAGTCGGTCCACAAGCCCAGTTCGTCAGACGATGCTGGGGGTTTGTTCCACGCTACTCGACCGTTGAAATCCGCCAGGAATGCCAACCAAATGCGCATGTCCTGGCGAACCTCTGCCGACAGTCTAGTGCGGTGGTGTCCTTCTTTGAGGCCTACCATAGCTTGTGCAATGGAACGTGAGAAGGGGCGAGCCATCAGTATCACTTTTAAGGCAAAATTAAGCTGACCCACTGTCTGTTGTAACTGGTGTAGGGTCACCTTGTCCTTACGAAGACATTGTATCAAGGAAGCCCTGAACTTGGCCACCTTCTCAATTGGCAAACGGAAACACACCTCCACTGAGTCGAGCTCAATCCCCAGAAACTCCAGTGAGGTAGATGGCCCCACCGTCTTACCTGGCGCCAATGGGACCCCAAACTCCTGCATGAGTGTGCAGAAGTCCTGCAGTGTTTGCGCACATTCCGTAGTGTCTGCCGGACCTAGAAAAAGGAAGTCATCTAAATAGTGCATCACCTGTCTATGCCCTGTGGCCTCGGTGAACGCCCATTCCAAAAAGGAGCTGAACATTTCAAAATAGGCACATGAAATTGAACAACCCATGGACATACATTTATCCATGTAATACTTCTCTTGGAACGTGAATCCCAGCAAGCGCTGGTCCTGAGGGTGTACCGGGAGCAACCTGAATGCCGATTCGATGTCTGATTTTGCCAACAGTGCATCGGGGCCCAGGCGATTCAGCAGAACGACGGCATCATCGAACGATGCGTATCGAACTGAGCACACCTCAGGGTCAATAGCCTCATTTACCGAGGCCCCCTTAGGGGCAGACAGATTGTGAATGAGTCTATACTCCCCCGGGTCCTTCTTCGGAACCACTCCTAGAGGTGAACACACAAATTCCGCAACTGGCGGGCAGGCAAATGGCCCCGCTACCCGTCCCAAGCTGACCTCTTTCGCTATTTTCTTGGCGGCCACCGCCAGGTTATGTTGAATAGACAGTTGGTTCTTACAGAAGGGGCTCCCCTGAAAATTTCCCGCCGGGATTTTGAAGCCATACAGAAAGCCATTCCTCAAAATCCCGGCGGATACATGATCTGGGTATCGGTTCAGCCAGGGGGTCAAAGCCAAGATATCAATGGGCGAAGATGTTCGCTTCCAAGGCACCACCTCAATCCTGCTTGGATCCCCCCTTTCCTCCCGCACCATTGGACTTGGATCGACAGCTAAGTTCCGGGTGTGAGGAATTCCCACAGCCCGAACAAGCATGCCGGAACCTACACGTTCCCTGAGGCCTGTTACAGGTTCCCTTGTTGAAACCCCAACAAACCCCTCGCTTGCCTCCATTCCCGCCGGATCTGGGATGTGACTCCCCTCCGGCGCTCGCCCGAAAGGGTTGTGCCGGCTTCTGTTGGAATGTCCCAGAAACGCTCGTGCTCGGCACCGACGTACCCGCCGGACCCGGCAAAAGCTGATTATGCCACGACACCGTGTCCAGACAATCCCATGTTAAAGCCTCGTTCTGGTAACATGATAAGTCGGGCAACACTTCAGGTTTACGCTCACCCATTACTGCCGTAAAAATAGAAAAGGCCCTGACCCAGTTCATCATGGTCTCATCGACCCTGAATTCCGCCATCTTGGCCCGCCATACGCTGGGGTGCCACAAATCTTTCCGGGTCTTTGCATATTCTACCTCACGATGGTCAGTCAAAAGTGAAAACATATTGATGTATTTGTCCCCCATATCATTTCTTTTGTGGCCGCCAGAATGTGCTGAGACAAACTTTCCCGCCTTGAAGGCACTGAACTCTCCCCCACCAATGGCAATGGTCTCTTACCGGGTTCAGCCGCCGTGTCCGTTGTCTTCGCTCGACCATCCGTCGTGACCACTGTCGTTACCTGCGGGGGGAGAGAAGGTACATTCGCTGTCCCGGCATCCCTTGACTGCCGCAATTGCTCGATAATTAGTCTGGCTTCCTCAGCCGGATGGCCCGCAGCCACTGATCCCCCTGCTCTCTTCTTTAGCCAAGGCAAAACTGCTTCTAACTGAAGGGCCAGTTCCGGGGGCATTTGGTCATCCCCAACTGGCGTTATCACTACGGGGATTGGTAAACCCACATCCGGACCTGGTACCGGGCTATCTACCGGTGCGACTGGGTTGTCTGCGCCCGGACTCGACGGAGGCACTTCTGGGACTGGGACCTCCCTGGAACCCGCCCTCCCCTTATTCCTCTTACCCTTACCCTCTGGGGCGATGTCCGGCAAGGCCGGCCCTATGACTTTTTTAGGCCGCCCCGAGGGGGTGTTCTGGGCTGCCATCTGCTTTTTGATGGCCGCTAAGCCCCGACCGATTGAATCCACTTTACCAATTTTCCGGTCCATCACCGCTACTCGGTTCATCAAGGTGCGTAGCATCTTCTCCATCTCGGAGCTCTTTCCCGCTTTCTTGCCAGACATGCCTTCGGTTACTCCGTCCGACTTGATCCACAAGGTACTAGATCTTCAACACGCCTCACACTGAAAGAGAAACAACAAAGATTACAAGGTCTCAAAATTGCCGCTTGTTCCTTCGAGGGCTCACGAGCAACGAGTGGTGCAGCCTTCAGAGCACAGGAACAAGAGGACGCTTCGTTGTGTTCCTTCTCTATTTATCCATCTGTGGGAGGGCGGGGGCCCACCTTGGGTACGCCCATCCGTACGCGGACTTCCGGGCGGGTGTTTCGGACAACCCCTTCTGGGCGGGAAGGGCGTGCTCCGGCTACGCCACTTTGGGCATACCAGCCGACACATGCCCCCCGCCCACAACGGTTTCCCGGGGGGGATCGGGGCACCCATCCATACGTTCGGGGGGACCGAGTGGTCTTCCCTTTCCATTAGAACTATTTCGCCAGAGGATGCTTGACTACTACGGCACCTTAGCACTCTCGACTTTGAATACTTCATATCGATTATCATTTTGATATTCCTATTTCACCTGTGTACAGCCTGTATTTCATTGCCTGAGCTGTAATTTCATGTGGGCCCTGGACTTATGTCTCTGCAACTTGGTACCTCCTGAAGTGAATTACAATCATCTCATGAATCCGTTAATGGATCATGAACAGCTTTGTTGCAACGGAGGAATTATGGCCTTTGCAGCGATTCAAGGAGTTCTGGGTCATTGGAATATATTCGCAGCGGCGCAAGATTTCCTTACAGACAGCTACATCGAAAACCCACCGAGCTGTCCTCTGATGGTAATAGAGGCTCCGATAATAACAGATCATGAATGCTGCTTTCCTCTTTTCAATTGGATGGCTGACATGTTTTCAGATGATAACAGTGATTTCCTGTTAGAAGCAGTTGCTGCCTACTTTGCCTACACAATGGTAGGATAACTCTTATGCAAGCCATTGACGTCCGCATTTCGTTTTGCCTCCCTATCTTTTTCACGTTTTTTTGGATTTTTTTTAACAAGAACAGACCTATTGGCTTTACTAACAGTGGACATTATGATTTCGTGCTGGTTAAATTTTGGTCTTTTATGTGGCCAAAATTTTTTTCTTCAGCTACTCGATTTTGAACTTTATTTTTATTAAACTCTAATCTCAACAATTCTATTGCATATCTTATCTTATGTTATTTCAAACGTACTCGAAGCAAAACTCGCTAATATATGCTACATGTGCACTGATTAATGTGTAAATATAGAATGAGTTTTTTATAACTATAAACGCCATTTCGCCTTTGAACTGCTTATTTCCGCCTCACACACCTCTGCTCCTTTAATTTTCCATAAAGTTAAATATTTTTTAATACATAAGAGAAAAATATATTCTTTCAATAATATTTCCATTGTTTTTCGTGCTGTATTTCAAATGCAATACTGCAACCTTCAAAATATATCTCAATACAGTAGTTCTTCTCAACACTGATTTGCGAACGATCCAACAGATTACATACATGCACCTCTCGCCATTTTGTCGCTTTTGGTGCGTTTTTTTTCCCTTACACAGTAGCATAACACAAACTTGATAGTGCTTCGCATGTAGAGAGCTGATTGATAAAGAGATGATGTCTAACCACTAGCATTTTCATATATCGTTCCTAAACTGAAAGGCCAGAGACCTTCTTCCATTTATTAAAATATAATATACTTCCTCATAAGAGTGTACAATTAATTTTGCGAAACCATATTCATTTTTCATCAACTATACAGTTTGTATTCTATGTCCTAGTGACTATACTGATTACTTTGTTTTTTGCAATGTTTGTACTCATATTAGATAAGGGACTTGCCTTGAAAACAGTGCATTTCTGAATAAACATTTCAAATATACACGTTCTCTCTTTTAATCCATAATCTCAACTGAAATGATTGTATACTAAAACAGTATTCATGTGTTCCACGTAACTTCAGCTGTACTAACTTAATGTTTTCTTTTGTCGACCTGACTTACTGATACTAGAACCCGCAGGCCTATAACGGCCCGTGAACTCTTTCTTAGTAGGTCTCGCACCGTACAGACAGTTGTACCTCTGTTAAAAAATAATTTATTACTGTTACCAGGCACCGCCGCAGTTCCGCTTGACTCAGAGTTAATCACTACTCCCACGCTTCTACAGGCCAGACGCTATGTCGTATTTCACTCCTTATCACGCTTTCATCTCCACAATAACAAACACTTCTCCGCCAGCCACCAGAGAACAGAGTGCAGATGCAGAGCCACTAAGTAGTGAAATACGACATACCCTCTGCTCTATGAAAGCAACCAAGCGGTAATTGTGAAAGAAAACATTCACTAGCGCTTCAAAAAAGCAATGCAATTATATAAATATTTTTTAGAAAACGTTCCAACTACTTTGATGGGACTATCTGTGTGTGCCTCCACAGCAAAGTTCCTCAGCCCGGACTGAAGGCAGACACAGACAGACACACACACAATAAGATAACACAGGGCAACGGAGACGGAAAACAGAAGGGAGATGAAGATGCAGTCAAACAGCAGGAGTGAGAGAGATATTTTTATACTCCGTTTGGTACCTCAATTTACGAACACATTTACTGCACAAATCTGTGTACAACCTCATGGTCAAAACTTTTCATTTTATTTTACTCGACCACCTCCCCTTCTCACCCCACCAGTGCAAGCCGCGGCCACAAACCACAGTGTAATTTTGTCATCTGTCATAAAGTTTAAGAATTCATTATGCATTACCACTTTTTCAAGACGATATCACATGTAATGTACCAACTTTTCATTTTATTTCACTCGAACACCTGCCCTTCTCACCCTACGCACACCAATGCAGGCCGCGGCCAGAAACCGCACTATAATTTTGTCGTCTAACACAAACTTTATGAATACCTTAATCATTACCACTTTGGCCCCCTCCCTCTCACCCCACCCCCACCAGTGCAGGCCACGGCCACAAACCACACTGTAATTTTGTCGTCTGACAGAAACTTTAGGAATTCATTAAGCATTACCACTTTTTCAAGACGGTATCACATGTAATGTACCAACTTTTCATTTTATTTCACTCAACCACCTGCCCCTCTCACCCTATGCCCACCAATGCAGGCCGCGGTCAGAAACTGCACTATAATTTTGTCGTCTAACAGAAACTTTGTGAATACCTTAATCATTACCACTTTGGCCCCCTCCCCCCTCCCTCTCACCCCACCCCCACCAGTGCAGGCCACGGCCACAAACCACACTGTAATTTTGTCGTCTGACAGAAACTTTAGGAATTCGTTAAGCATTACCACTTTTTCAAGACGGTATCACATGTAATGTACCAACTTTTCATTTTATTTCACTCGACCACCTGCCCCTCTCACCCTACGCCCACCAATGCAGGCCGCGGCCAGAAACCGCACTATAATTTTGTCGTCTAACAGAAACTTTGTGAATACCTTAATCATTACCACTTTGGCCCCCTCCCTCTCACCCCACCCCCACCAGTGCAGGCCACGGCCACAAACCACACTGTAATTTTGTCGTCTGACAGAAACTTTAGGAATTCATTAAGCATTACCACTTTTTCAAGACGGTATCACATGTAATATACCAACTTTTCATTTTATTTCACTCAACCACCTGCCCCTCTCACCCTACGCCCACCAATGCAGGCCGCGTCCAGAAACCGCACTGTAATTTTGTCGTCTGACAGAAAGTTTACGAATTCATTAACCATTAGAATTTTTTGATGACAGTATCACATGTAATTTACCATTTCTCTCTCTATCTGCATTATCTGTCTCTCTGCTAATATCATTTTTTCACTTCATGAACAACTTCTCTCTTTATATACAAAGGCTTCAAAATCTCACAAATAATTACTCTCTATATTAAACATTTTATACTTCATATTTCACATTTAAATGAAAAAATTAGTTTTAGATATACAACACATTATGACAGCCAAAAATTAGTTTAGTTTCAGACTACTAGGAAAATCAATCAATGTTTCTGACTAAACCATATTTTACGGTACATGACAAAACAAACTGTTACAGACTTACCTTTACCAATGCTTTGTACGATGTACAACAGTGACAGTCACAAAACAGATATTCGTTTGACGGAACTCTCAATTATGCTTCTATCACTGCAACCAAAATTCAATGGCACAGATATCCAGTAAATACAGACTCATATAAGTCTCTTCAGCCAATCATATTTCGTCCCGCAAAATTTTGAAATCAAATTTACATTTCAATTGGTTGTCCCTCACAATATTTTTAATGTCACATAAAAGTCACCCATCACCCACTGCCATCTCTGGCTGTTTCCATGGTAACACCTCATTCTGCACCTGGCTGAAGGCACAGGTCAAAAGTTCATATCTCAACGTTCTACAGCAAACTAAGAAGACTGTTTTCCCTCCAGAAACACCTGCCTATCCACAGCTCTGTTACATGTCATTTTTTTCACACCCAATAGTACTTTTCGTTTAACATAAACATTAACATGCAACATAGTCTTCAATGTTCAGGTATTACAATCAACCAATCATTTTTATTTTTTCAACCATACCCAGCCTCATCCTTTTTTTTATCCTGACTTTCAGCTTCTAACTACCATTCCACTTCCAGAACCCATCGGAGTACGACTGCATATCCCTTGAAAATGAAGGTTTGGCTTTTAGGACACAGCTATATTCACTGGAGAGGAAAATATGCAGCAAACAGACAAATTTCCAACCTTGATTTACCAAATGTGCAAATAACGTGGATTGGCCAAAGAGGATTGAAATGTCACCAATTGATACCATTGGTGAAAACTTTTATGCATCTCCCAGAACCAGACCTTATAATTGTGCACTGTGGTGGGAACGATCTAGGCACATTGACTGGGGTAGGTCTGGAAATGCTTTTAAAAGACACCTTTTGACAATTGATGACACTTTTTCCTCGAACTACCTTGGCATATTCCAATATATGCCAAAGACAGAAATGGAATTGGTCCAATCAACATTGTGCACAAATTGAGAAAGCAAGGAGACATGTAAATAAATCTGTTTCTGCTTTCCTCAGAGATTATAGCATGGGTTCTATTTACCACAACAACTTGCGTTACCACATGCAAGACGTCTATAGGAGAGACGGTGTTCATTTCATGGATGAGGGAAACAGAATCTTCCTCTGCAACATCAAGCTCTGCATCGGTACTTACTTATAAATGCAGAAAAAACTCAATTAACACAAGGGCTCTTTTCAGAGCCACCTTATATCTAAGCACTCAAACTTCTGATTTATCTCCATTTTCACACTCTTGTAAATAGGTGTGCACGACCGGGTGCGCGCACCCCGCAACTTTAAAAATAAATATATATATATTTTCGCGTTTAGGAGCCTTACTGCACACCCTGAGAAAACCTACGCAGCAAGACAATCTCTACCTTCTCCCCTTTCCATGTTCCAACGCTTTGAAATGAACAATATATTTACTCGCAGTGACAAAATGGCGGTCAACACTTCCTGATTTCCTTCGAATCGAACGTTAACAGACTTCACGCAGCAAAAAAACTATTCCGCTCACGCGCAGCCGCTTGAGTGCGCGCACCCGTGCGCGCGTATAGATATATAATTGACTTTAACTTTAATTTTCTCAGCAACTACTGAACGGATTTACACCATTCCAAAAAAAGCGTAATCTGCGAACCGGACTCTACAGTTTTGCCAAATTTCTTATAAATCCATTAAGCCGGTCGACCTGTAGCCGTGTCTAAACGTCCTATGGAAAATAACATGGAGAAAACACGTTTTGGGACCCCCTTTTATCTCAGCCCCCACTTGACCAATCCCCCCCAAACTTTCAGGGAAGAAGCGCAGCGGACCGAGCCATCTTCTTTGAGAAATTCGCAAAGATTCATCCACCAGGGCCAAAGTTAATCCAAATAGAATGTTGAGGATTTCCGATGGAAACTAGGTCCTAACTAGAACTACCTACTGGCGACTGCCAGTAGGTAATATATACATATGTATATATGTATGTGTGTGTGTATAATATTACCCAGTAGCAGTGACCACCAGGTAGTTATAGCTGGGTCAGCTATTCCGTAGCATAGACGTGTTCTCTGTTGCTAATAACTTTGGCATCGTATGACGAGTCTCCATGAAACTTTCCAAAAAAGTGCTACTTTTTGACTAGTTTGTGGATGGAAATTGTCGGGTGACTCTTCAAGCAGGGTCTGAGGAAAAAAGGGGGATCCCAAAGTGCAAAATTCCCATGCATTTTCCATAGACTTCTTAAGAAGGGCTACAGCAAAAACAGCTGAATGGAATTGCACCAAATTTGGCAAGAAGCTAGATCTTGAGTGTTAAAAAAAATAGATATCTGGACGGGTGGATCCAGGAACATCTTGAGACTCTTGCAGGAGTACCAATTTAAAAACAGAGCGTTCTGATTGGCCAAGGGAGTTTTTTTCTGTTGAGCCATCACTCTCCAGTAGGAGTTCAACCCTGTCGGAGTGAGTGCTCTGATTGGCTGCCAGAAGCATGAAAACACTGCTGGTACCCATTACAGGACTCGGGGACTTAGTCCCCTGTCCTAAATTTGTACAAAGAAATAACATAAGGGGGCAGGGTAGGGATACCACATTCCCCTAGGCCCTATGCAGGGGACGCAGAGGAACCTCCCCTCAGGCCAAAATCCCCCTAAAAATCAACTGTTTCTGCTGCAATCGCAGTGGACTCCCATGGAAAAGAAATTGCGGCATGGGCTGCTTTCTTTTATTAATGGAAGGGGAGCGCCAGCATAGGCCCCTGGAATCCTACTCCCGGAGCTAAAAGTATTCAATAAGGAGAGAGGGGCCACCCTTCATGAGTCATCACAGGCCCTGAGAGCCAACCTTGGAGCTAAAATATCTTAAAAAGGGGAGGGGGCACCCTGCGGCCCTCCTACCCGAGCCGCTAAAGGCCCCAGAAACCAAATCTCCCATGGTCGCTAAATTATTTCAAGGGGAGGGTGGCCATTTGGCCCCCCCGGTCTGAGACAATAATGTCTCCAGGGCACAATACATTTGACTCAATCTATTCTGTCTGCAATATTCAGGTACTATACCATGCGGGATTTGGGAGAGGAGATGTGGTCCATTGGTTAAGCTGTTGGCCATGGATTCTGGAGATTTGGGTTCTTAACTCACATTTAGCATATGATCTGTAAAAATAGGTGATTGTAAGCAAATACCTTTGGAACTGATTTATTATTATTATTATTATGTTTCTTATATAGCGCCTGAATCAACCCCCCGAAGGGGTATCTCAGCGCTTGCCTTGGGAACCCGTCTTGGCTTTTCCCTGTGAAATAGCCCCTACAGGGCATCCCCAAGGTGAAAGCCAGGCATCCCGCCGCGGGGGGCCGTTGTGGAGATTAAGCAAGCTTAATGCCCAGAGTTGCAGAGTGTGAACCCATGATTAGGTCAGGCACCGAAGCGAGAATTATCGAGTCCATGGACATTTGAGCTCAAGACCCTGCCGAGTCGGGAATTGAACCCTGGTCCCGGGTCTGACCTCTGCTTCAGGGTCTGCCTGCTCTAACCAGTGAGCCACACTTCTCCACATTTAAAGCCTGTATGGAACAGTGTTTGGGCAAAATATCAGGAAAATAAACTGTGATATAAAAATATTGCGTCAACAATATGGGTATGTCAAGAATATCGTCTATAGGAATATCTAAGGTAAAAATATAGTTTTTAATATTATATTTAATATTATTGTAAAATAATTTTGATGTAGAAAATATTGTTCCGTGTAATATAGTCTGTAAGTGTTAATTAGTATGTCATTTATTGTAGAGTTAATTTTTTATTGTGTTTTTAGTAAGATAATTTATTAGTTCTGAAATTGTTGAAATTTAAATTTTTAGTTGCATTAATGTAAATTAATGATGGTTTTATATATACATATTTTTAGTTTCGAGATATTGAGCTTTTAGGGGATAAGCGTGTAGAGAGTTTAAAAAAAGTATATTTCAAAGTAAATTTTATGTTAATTATTTTAATGAAGTATTGATTGCATATATACAATATGTTTTAAGCTGTAGTGGAAGTATATAACCTTTTTACCATCCAACACCTTCATCAAAGAGCCTTAGATATGAGTGGAAATAGGAAATGCCGCACTTTTAGTGTCTAACACCCTCCCTAAATTTGTATAGGTTGAAGTGAGAATAGTAAATGACATCTCTTTAGTGTCCAAACTTTCTCAAACTGTGTTTATGTTGGAGTGTAGTTATTTAATTTTATATTCTTAGTCTGAAATTGTGTGTTTTAATATTATTTGTATGTATGGGAAATAGTTTGTGTTATTTCATTAGTGTTGTTGGTGTTTAGAAGTATGAAAAAAATAGTTCTCTGTTTGTAAGCAACAATATCATTAATTACATTTTTATATAGAAAAGACATGTAACACATTTATTTACTTTATGATTTAAAAGTTTAATGTATATATACTTAAATTTTGAAACATATATATATATATTTCAACTAAATTATATGTAGATGCTTATTTTTAAGAATTTACATTTTCTTAATGATTTTTTTATTAAATACATTTTTTTAATTTTAATACTATTGTATGTCATACATTTTCCACTTTTAATTTCCATTCTTTAAATATGCATATTCTCAACATATTTTTAACATACTTTATTACATTATATATTAAATAATTGTATATTTTTAAACTTTTTTGCAACATTTTATACATTTTTAATATTATTTCCCTTTCATTTCTGCCGGGAGATAGGTTTTTTGGTTTTAAAATTTTTTTTTTACTTCTACCTTCTATTTTATAATATATTTGTGTTATTTTCCAGCACTAGGTCGCTATAAGGTGGAGCTGTTCGTCTGAACAGGTAAGTCCTTTTTTAAGGATTTTTCCAAGGCTTTTGAGGGTGGGGGTTCAGAGAGCAAGACTTTTTTTTTACAAGTTTTATTAATGATGATTTAATTATTTTGGCGATATTGTCGTCAAGATTGTGTGAATCAATATTTTTGGACATATTATATGTTTAATTAAAGGTAACCTATTTTTGTTGCTATTTAAGTTTTTGATATAAGTAAAAGTCTATATTTTCGACAACAATATTTGTGTTCTCTGTATGTGTGGTTTTACCAGTTAAGTATGTCAATATTTTTGATAGCATTATTTAACTTCCGATATTTTCGTGTTTCAATATTGTATGCACCAATGTAGGGCTGGACTGGCTACTGGGCGTTTTTTGCTGGGTTGGCAGGGTTGGGTTCAGGTTCACTGCGGAGGGGCCGATTTTGTTGCTGGGGGCTGCAGGCGCTTCCAAATGAACAATGCAAAACAAATAGCTTTATAGCCTACTTTTTCCGAACATTTGTTTTGCATTGTTCATTAAGGAAAGCCCGGTAACCAGTCTGGGCCTGCGACCAATATTATGTTAGTGATCCTTATGGAACAAAGTGTGTTAGCAGTAATGTACAGATTTCACTTGGTAATGAATGGCACATTTAGACATCTGCCTTTCTGTGATGTTTACTAATGTAGCAAACTGTTCTTGTGCAATATAAACAAGGTGTGCAGAATTCTGAAAGCAAGGTTCCTGTAATGGGCTGCACTGTCTCCTGCCTTACTGCCCATCCAATTCAACATTGTCTTCTGCCTCCATCACTCTCCTTCATCTTGGCCCATGCTCAGTATCTGGCAGTGTGCCAGTGTGGTCAACCAGCTCACCATTGAACCTGGAGAACTTGGCTTCAATCCAACCTCTGGCACTTGACCTAGAAGTCGTCTCATTGTGTGCAAATCAGATCCTTGTGTCAATATAATAATTGTAAATATGTAATGAAAACTGTAAGGTCTAACACTCCTCCAAACGTTTATCCCCACATGCTGGTTTCCATAACTAATTCTGAACCAGTTTCCACTCACCATATGAATACTATATAAAGCCCCAACCAGAATGTAATCCTTTTCACTGCTCTCCTACTCCATAGAGTTAGATCTGCAAAATATTTAAATATCTCTTAACATAACATGAGATATCCTTGAAAGTGGAGAAAACAATAATGTCTAGCTGATCGCTTAATAATAACTAGTATGTTGGGTTGTTGGAAACATTTCTGTATTCTCAAACGATATTGTAGTCAATTAAGTTTAGTGTTGCAAATGTAGCAATTGTGGGGTCATGTCCTACCCCAGATGGATAGTATCAGTTTATCATTGCATTTGATGGGACATTTTGTATATACTGCATGGGATGACCTATAGTTTCATGACAACACCAATGCATGCCAAAGCCCACTGCTACCCCCAACATACGCTACATGTGTTCTGTTACATATCTTTCAGAAGACATTGTGGGCCTTGTTTAGTCCCAGTGGGCAGAAGGTACTCCACTGTTCTGGTAGAATAAAGCCCCACATATTTAGAGATCTCTGCCTGTGTGACTAAGAACTCTGAGCCTTGAGAGGAGTTGCAGCCACAGCGGCTATATGATAGCATAGTGGCTGTGCTGAATGGGCATCATGCTCTATACAACTGCAAAGAAAAGTTTATTTTACAAATAAAACTCCCAAAGCAGGAGTTTGTTTTTGTTTTAGAAAACAAATATCCCTGACAAGCTGGAAGTTTTCTTCGAGCACGCTGGGGTCTATAGTATGCGCACAACGTGACATTCACTCCTCCCAATTGCCCACTAACTCTCAGAATCAGAGCATGTTGTTCATGGCGTAGCCTTTTTATTCACAAACCAGGTAATTCACTAGTGACCAACACAGATTAACAGTATCCTTTTTGGATATGAAATTATTACAGCTTCACTCTTTAGCGACATCAACATGACGAATGCTGCAAGGCCAGTAGGCACGACATTAAACTTGAACTTGGCCGTACCTTTAGTGGCCTTGACTTGTCAAAGGCAATAAAGAAGGTATGCATCACATTACACTTGAACTCTAGAATTTGGCAATACACCTGAACTTGGCAGCCTCGGCCCACCAAGCCCCCATTCTGCTGCGCACATTGTGCCAGCAGGCCCCAATGCGCTACCGCAAACAGTTTCACTAGTTGAACCAGGGCCCGCATGGCACACTGGCCCACGCACAGGGGTGCCTGCACTCAGGCAGCCTCCCCATGGTTCACTCAGTCCATACGTTGTGGGTTAGGGCAGAAGAGTCCAGGACCACCAGCAGGTCAGTCCCCACTTCCGCCTACCCTTTGGATCCTACCCCTTCCTGGGGCCATCCAGTCGCTGAACCGCCTGTCAGTGCTCTGCCCTCGCTCTCTTGCCGGGTGGGTGGCCATTCGACGAAACACCCCTGCAGCTTGCCGGTGGTCCGAGGGGACAAAGAGGCTGCAGATCCCGGGGTGCAAACTTAAATACCTTCCAGCGCATTCCGATGACCTCACCTCGTCCAGCCCTCTTTTCGGCCCCAGAGGAGGCCCAGTCCCTTGGCGCTACTAAGGGTGCCCCTCCCCTAGGCGTGGGGGGCGCCTGTCATTCTGTGTTTTCCTGTCTGGATTGCCAGGGAACTCTCATACAGGAAAAAGTACCTTAGAACATCCATTGTACATACGGTGTATGTTCGTTGATACCTAGACCACCCCTCAAGCGGAAATATCTAAATAGAGAGGACAAACCAAGAGTCTAGTGGACTGGTTTCTCTCCCATGTCTCTAGTGGAGAACCCTGTCCACCAAACTCTAAATAAGGCCCTTTGATTTTTTCATGTTTGATTTTATATTGAATATATTTATACCAGGTTAGGTGTATTTATATTGTCAGTTCACATTACACCAATTTGACGATAGCCTTAATTTTGCATGGACTTTTCACAAAGGCATTTTGGAGTATGTTATGCAGTAATCCTGTGGTACTCTTGTATGCCTTGGTGAATTAAGCCCAAAACATGTCAATACAAAGTGAATACTTGTATGCAAGCAGTAGAAATAGAAAGGAGACTGTGCACTCTTTGCACTTTTGTCAATAGAGCCATGAAAATCTTGAGACTGATACATAAAGTCATGTAATAGTACATAAAAGAATACTCCTGTTGTACTACTTCCCATACTCATAAATGCATTTATGAATCGACCCGTATATATTTTGTAACACCTTATTTGGTGTATTTTCAGCCACTCATTGGTGCAGCGGGGGTGGAGGGGGGGGGGGGGGAGTATGCAGGTATTTCCAAACAGAATTTTACTGATGGACTGCACCTCTATATCAGCGTATATTAGTTCTCTTTCAGAATATAGACTGCGGTGGGTTTACTGACAGATTTTCTGAATTCTCCCATCTCTAAACCAGAATCTTCATCATCATGTGCATTTAACAGGAAGCATAAGTAATGCACATATTTGAAAAAACAAGTTTACATCTAGATCTCAGTATATTTTTTCTTGGAAAGAAGTAGTGAAATAGCTTTCATTTACGGATTTCACTTACACGTTTTACGAAAAAAAGGCACTAGAGACTCATGAGAAAATATTGTAAACCTATCAGCATTCTGTGGTGATTTTATTAAAACGTTCATAAAGCTTCCCTGAAATTTTGGAATACTACGGAATTGCACAAAGCAGGACAGTTCTTCAAAATACGTGGCAAATCCTTCCAGTTTGCGAAATTCCTTTTCTGGAGGGTTTTGTGTACTTCCTGTTTTGTTGGAATATTTGAGCCACCACTAAATGTGTTCCTCGTCCCGTCACCTTCCTGCTTCTGTGAGCTGCCCTCCATAGGAAACTACTTACCACACTCTTAAATGTACAACACCTCTTCTCCAAACAACAGGCTAATTGCAAAGATTTAGGCTGCAGCAAAACATATTAAAAACAATTGCTTGGCTTAGAGTCTTCACTTAAAAGTGCTTTGCTTGGATATGTTTGGAGTGACTGTGTTTCCTATTCACTATTATTCTTTGTGTTATTGTGGCAGAATGTGCACACCCTTGATGTGCACACCCATAATGAATAATATTTAATTGGCATATCCTTGAATACACCTAAAGTACTAATGGAGGTCTCATTGGCATTGACTGAATAGCACACATGGTTCCTGCCTTAAATCTCTTAATGAATTTCACATTGGAAGGGGGAGGTGAGGAGCAGGGAGTCCAGAGTAAACCGAATGAACCATAAAAACAGCAGACTTTGCAAAAAGGAGTTCACCAGTTTTTTAAAGTGGAAAAGGTTTTATCTTAAGTAAAGCCATTATGACAGTATTGGCTTCCTATGCTTACAGTTTTCGTTTTTGTTTTGTTGCTTAAATGCCCATTCAGAGGGTACCTGGCCTGGCAGTTCAGGCTGAACTGTTTCTATTGGAGCACAACGAATGATGATTTGCATATGGTTCATTCCTATTTAAAGTGGCATGGTGGGATAGAAAACAATGGACTGATGGGCCAAGATTAATTGCCAGTGAGTGAGATTAATTTAAGGAATCAGACAATCTCTTTTTTGTGGTTTTCCTCCATAGCACATCATAAACACACTAGTAATGCATCTTCCTGCGACATCATCACACTTTTATTATGTCATCCTCCAGGAGAATCTACAAGTAGTTCATATCATACCCATAACAAACAAGGTTTCTTGCTTCACTTATAAAGGTAGAATTTTGTGCACCAAAATCTCATTCATTAGTGACTGCCTTATTTCTCACTCATTCACTTTCATGACCATCTCTGAATCTTGGATCAACCCAAAAGAAAATTCCATTCCAGCTGCCCTCCACAAAGACAGTGCACAGTTTGCCCTCTGACAGAGGCCCTTCACAAGAGAGAGGGTTTTGAGACCCTCTTAAATAAATCCAATCCAATCCAAAAATTCTTTATTTCGGTCATTTAGACCATAAAAGATACAATAAAACAGGCAACATTTGAAACATTCACCATTAAAAAGGAACATTCCCTAATATAAACTACATTACAGTTCCTTAGAAAACTGTTCAAACATATAGTACTTTACAGTTCATATCATTGCTCAGAATTTTAAGAGTTTATTTCTTATCTGCCACATTGCTAATATATATTTAAATAAATCCGTCAGTTCATATCATCATCAAGCCTTCACTCCTCCTCATCATACCTGCCCTTTTTAAATCCTAAGGGCCTGATTCAGATCTTGATGGTCTTACCGCCTTCCTGCTGAGATTGCAGTCCCAAGTACTCCACCATGTTGATGGTGTTTTGCGGGTTGTAGTTAGGTGCATGTAGGCTGACCCACCGTCGACGTCAGCGAAGGGTTTCGCCGCAGTAAAAGACCGACAGAGCCCATCAATTTGGTAAAATGTCATCTCCTTAACTAATGCAATTCAGAGGTGTTGTGAACCCTGCCCCCTGTTTTAGCAGCTACAACATGGTCGGGCTCTTTATTGGCCTCCTCTGTCTGCAGCTCCGCAGACAAAATTTCATGATTAACACTATGAAGGAATAGCATCGGTAGAAGAGCAAGCAGGAGCAAGGAAGAATGAAAGATGGGGAAATAGAAAAGGGAAAGAAGGAAGGAATACTGAATAGAAGGAAGGGTGAAAGGAAGGCGGGAAGGATGAAGGGATGAGTAGGTGGTGAAAAAGTGGGTGGATGAAGTTTTGGGATAGACAGGTGAAAGGATGGCAGAGTAAAGGAATGGATGGATGAGTTAATGGATAGGTGGATAGATAGGTACAAGGATGGTACAGTAAAGGGATGGATGAATAGGTGGATGGACAGGGGAAAGTTTGGCAGAGTAAAGGGATGGATGGATGGATCCATGGTTGGCGGAATGGATGGATTGATAGCAGAGTGGCATCCATCCATTCATCAACTCTGCCTGCCATCCATCCAGAGTGGTTGTGTGGATCGATGGATGGCGGAGTGGATGGATTGATGGAATGGGGAGAGACTGAATAGTGGATGAAAAAATGAATATCTGTAAGAATGTAAAAGTGAAATAGTGGATATCAGCAGGTAAGTGTGATAAGATGAATGGCTAGATGCTTGGATGGAAGAGACAGGAGAGCTCTTCTAGGGAGTGGTTGATCCACTTGCTTTGTGTCCTTAGAGCTATTATTTCAAATTGAGGGGTATTTTAATTTTCTGGCTACTCACCTGGTGCACTGATTAGGAACTTCACCAGCAAGCGAGCAGATGAAACACTAATAGACTTGTGTAAAAGCGAACAGGTTATCTAAATGTAAAGGCTACATATGGCGTGGAAACATCATGTATAGGGGTTAGAGTATCACGAGGATACAGAAATTGCAAGTTATCTGACCTTTTGGCTCAGAATTTCAGCACAGCGATTCCAATTCACACCCTCTAACTCCAACAGCATCTTCTTTGTCGCCCTGCCAAAACTCAACAACATCAGGAATCTGAAACCAAACTGTACTTAAGCGGCAGCTTCCCGACAATTATGGCCCTTGACCTGTACCTCCCATAATGCTCATAGCTATTTGTAGCACTCCTGTACGGAGTAGTTCCCTGTGTACGTCGGTAAACAATATTCAGAGTGGGTATTTGGTGCTCATATGCGGTGTCCTGACACTGGACACCTTCAACAGTGACCGAAATGAAGTGCAGGCGTCGGTCATTCATGTGTTTAGATTTTAAAATATGGCATATTGTTTTATCTCCACGAGGAAATCAATCGTTTTCTTAAATATATTCAGTGGCCCTAGTTACAGTATGTTCTTAAAGGTTCCGATTAAACAGATGCTCCTGATGATACTCATGGTGCAAAATGCATTCAGAATGGGTCCATTGATTTAACAAAAATTATCAAATGTATCTGTCTAAATGAGGATGATTAAGTATATTATTTAAAACTAATCAGTTCTTTGTGAAGATAATATTGGCGCATGTTAAAACATAAACACATGAATGACTAATGCCTGTAGCCACAGCTACTGCAAGTTGCAACCTGGACAAATCTCCAGATCATTTGTGGCTGGATTTGTCTGTCACATAGTGATTGTTGTTGTCCACCAGTGCCTTATCGACGTCTCTAAAAACACACAGTCCAACAGTGGACTTCACAACAATCCAGGGGGCATATTATCAAGGTGGTTTATCTCCACTTTTTTGGCTTTAAAATCCAAGAAAGCAGAGATAAAATTATCTCCCTATTACCTAGCTGTCACTAACACCAGTTAGCGACAGCTAGTTGGAGATAGCGACCATCTTGGGCCCCACTTTGCATGTCAGTGATATTTATCACTAATGATATGCAAAGTGGGCGTGCCAAGATGTTAGCGACTGAAAACAGTCGCTAACATTGCTATCTCCTATTACCAACTTTTGGAGATATTCGCGCTAAGCGTGAATATCTCCAAAAGCTAACACCTGCCCTGAGCAGTTCTTAGCCATGTTATCCAATGGGAGGTAGATAACATGGCTAAGAGCATTAGCTCGGTAATGCATGAATATCGCTGACTTTTCAGCGATATTCATGCATTGCGGCGATTTTTATCGCATTTGCGATAAACCTTGGTAATACCAAGGTTTATTTGCGGTAAAAATCGCTGCAGCTCAGCGGTAAATGTTTGTCTCTAACCAAGCAATAGCGATAATTATCGCTATTGCTTGGTAATATGCCCCCATATTTAAATAACAGAAATCCCAAAATCTTTCTACAAAACCTAAAACACCGGGTAAAGATACTAGCAATCAATCACATACTACCTTTCTGTCACACACGCAACCTCATGATGTCCATAACCAGTCACAAATAAAGCCTTTCATTATATGAAAAGAGACCTATCTATGCTTAATAATGCACACATTCACCCCGAGTCACAGATCAGGGTTTAATCCATGTTTTTTTTCTCACCTTTGACGCACCACTCGAAGACAGGTGCAAATAAAAATTGTTGCCAGAAGGTCTAGCTGGCACGAAGTTTATATTCACCTTCAGGAGCCTATCCTACACTAACTCTTACCAGGCTATTTACTGGCACTGTGCCTCAAAAGACTAGGCGATTCATAATGTTGAGAACACATGGTCACATGCAGCTAAATATATTATTAATACCTTTCAAAAAAATCACAGGCCTTAGGATGAATCATTCAATTTTGCACTTTTCATCAATCCTGCAGAACATATATTATTTTTCTATTGCACGTCTCAGCACTACGCTGTCTGCAATGTAAGACTCACTCACTCACTTTGTTGATTATGGAAAAAAAAATATGGAGAAAAGAAGAGAAGATATGAATTGTCTGTGTGTATTTTTTTAATTACTCTAACTGAATGATACATCCTAATACTTTTGATTGCTTTGAAAGGTATTATGAAATATTTATTCCCAAGGGACTATAAATTCTCTAAATTAACAATCCAATTACCCACAAGTGCAGGAGGTCGATGTCAATCTCTTCATCTTCCCTATGTGAGATATTAGCATCTTATTTGAGGGACTGCAACTTTCCTGCCAAAAGGTAAGAGATTTGACTTTTCCAGAGAAGAGTGCAGGTGGAATGTGGTACCAGGAATCATGACAAAAGATATACTGCCTTACAGTGAAATCTATTTCTTGGTTATTCTACTATGAGCAGTGCACACATGTAAATACAAATATATTTTTTATTCCATCTCAAAAATGTTATTAATTATTTCAAACCAATGCGTACAATCCAACTGTTAAATAACATCACACATATCTCTCATTCTCTCTCTCTCTCTCTCTCTCTCTCTCTCTCTCTCTCTCTCTCTCTCTCTCTCTATATATATATATATATATATATATATATATATATATATATATATATATATATATAATTCTTTTCTGTGTTTTATCTTTCCCTCTAAATATGAGTTAGATGGAGAATTTAATACAACTACTAATACCTAGAGCTCACCTTTATACACTGTGTCTTTAAATAATTTCACATCCTTCTAAACCTCTAAATTAGATACCCTGTTTATATGTATATAAGGAAACAGAAGGTACTAAACCCGTGATACCGCCCATATTGTGTTGTGATTACTGTAGGGTATTTTTCTATGTTATAATGCCACATAAACAGCGGTTTAAATTACTTTATCATATAAATGACCAAGCAGGTACAAACTCCTTTGTTTAAATTTAAATTGTGTCTTGCAACAATGAATCTAATTCTATTTGTATACTGATACAGGACCTGTGTGATCTTTTAAAAACAGAGTCTTTCTTTCATTTTGTTTCTAAAAGTATTTAATGATGAAATGTGGAACCATGGTCATGTGACCAAGAGCCTGTGTGCTCGAAACGCGTCTTTTTGCCCGAAAAATAAATAATCTTTGAAGTACCTGCTTGGAGTGGCTCGATCGCCTTCTTTGAAACAAAGAGTATCCTGTGGATCTTTGTCAGCGGCGGCGCCCGCTCGAGAACGAGCCCCAGCCCGACACGGAAGGGAGGAGAATTGCGCCATTGAGGAAAGTGACGCGAAGTCAAGAAATCTCTGCCCGCCGGCAGCTAAAAGATTGCCCCCAGGATTCAACTTTAATTTTGATCCTGCCCTACGCCGAGCGGACCGCTGAAGGCGAGAGCAGGAGCCGAGGGGTGAGCAGCTGCCAGGGCGCGCCTGATAACTAATATCAAAGCGCAACCTGGTACCGACACGGTCCGAGGACCGAACTGCATTCTGGGTGATGGAGTTCCCGAAGGGGCGGGAGGCCTCAGATGAACAGATTTTTAAAAAGAAAATACCCAATGGAAGCACGGAGAATGGGTCTAGAGATGCGGTGCCTTCAGGTGTAACATCAGTGAAACAGAAAGGAAACACTTTGGAGAGGCTCCTCAAAAAAGAGCCAAGCCACTGGTGGGAGGCGACATCTCTTCAAAACTATGTGGAGGTGGATCGCGTCCCCAGAGGATTGCGCATCTTTATTGTACCAACACTAAATAAACCAAAACCTGAAGTACTGAAAGCATGGCTGGAAAATACGAGTGCATGCTCTAAAGTAATGATGCAGATTTTGATAAAAAATGTGTGGGAGGAGCACAACGAACTGCTGAAAGAAATTCAAAAGCTCCTGGACGACCTAGCTAAAGAGGCCGATCAAGCTGAAGTGACGAAGACCTCATCAGCAGTGAATGACAGAATTGAAAAATGTGAAAAAGATATAATTGCGAGGAAACAACGCAAATTCGAAAGAGATGAGCGAGACTATAGATCTGGAAGGATCCTGACATTTGCTAGGAAATTTGATAAACTACGCACATCTCTATTGAAAAACAGAGCGCTGGGCATAGCTGATAAAGACAGAAGGCAATCTATGACAAGTTTGAGCTCTGAAGCAAGTTCTGTGGATGGCAATGTACACTGCACCACGGATGTAACGTTTTTTTCCGACGAGATGCGCCTCATGTTGGAGGCCAACGAACAGTCCATACGGCGACAGCGGCGCAACAAAAACCGACAATACTGGAGTGGAAAACAGAAACCAGGCAACGAAGAAGAATTAATGGAGGAACAAACATCAGAACTTAAGGTAATGAATTTATCTAACAGACATTTGTCCCAAACTGAGGAAAGGGTTTTAAAACTTGGACTGACATTTTGCCCTGATACACAATTTGATTATACACAAACACGTATAGATATGTATTTGTTTGTTAGAAAATTGAAATTGTACAAAGTACATTACAATAGGGCGTCTGAGTCACTATCACCGGATGTAAACGAGGGAGTTCCCCAACCAGAAAGCGAACTGCTGAGAGTACTAGAAAGCTTGCATAATGAAGAACCCTCAGATCTAACACAACTCTCCAACCCTGATAACACCACACAATTAGAACATTGAAGAGAACCCTGTGCCTATGAACACTGTACCTACACACTTTAGAGTTAAATCTAAGTTCAGACCCCAATTACCTAGAGACAACATAGATTTGTTCCATGATCTCGTGAACAATGATATGTTACAACTTCTCAACAAGCCACTATGTAGACAAAACCTCACCCCTGAAATAAGAACTGCACTCATTGATATACGGAAAGATGACACTATTGTCATTAAACCCTCAGACAAGGGTGGGAATATAGTCCTTTGTGAGAAGACAATGTATATACAGGAAGCAATGAGACAGCTATCCAACACCACATGCTACAACAGAGTAGATCACTCCTATCTCACAAATCTACAGAGTAGAGTACATCAACACATTAGGACCTGGGCCAACGAAAAACTTCTAAACTGGGATGAATCCAAATTTTTCATTAATGAAAACCCACAACACCTACCTTCTACCTTTTACCAAAGGTTCATAAGGACCCCCTACAACCCCCAGGCAGGCCAATAGTGTCCTCTATTAACAGCCTACTAGAAAATGTTTCTCATTACGTAGACCATTTTCTAAAAGACTATGTGAAAGATCTTACATCGCACATCGAAGACACAAAGGATTTTCTACAAAAGATAGAGAACATTAACTGGGAAAAGCACTTTTGGCTAGTCTGTTTAGACGTCGAAAGTTTATATACAAGTATTCGACACACTGATGGACTGAAAGCCTGTGAATACTTCTTGAAATCAAGGAGTAGACACCTTGAAGCTCACTCTAAAATGTTATTACAAATGGTCAAACTGTGTTTTAAGCATGGGAGAATTTTGCGAATTGGCAATTCGCGAATTTGCGGATTTGCAAATTGGCAATCCGCAATTTGCGGATTTTTTTATTTTTGCGTGTTTGCGGGTGTTCGCGAGGCGCTTTGCGTGTTCGCGGGTGTTCGTGAGGCGCTTTGCAATTTCGCGGGGGTTTTTTTTGCCTGCCACCCTCTTGTTTTTTATGCCCATCTGCCCTCTGTACCACTTGTTTCTGTGCCCTTCTGCCCTCTGCCCCACTCATTTTTTGTCCCCTTCTGCCCTCTGTCCCACTTTTGTGCCCTTCTGCCCTCAGCCCCACTTAGAATGGCGCCGGCAAGCTGCCAGCGCCATTCTAAAATAGCTAGAAATAGCTTCAACAGGAAGCACTAATAGATAAAGTAAAGCAGGTGCTCCAGTTGAAGGTCAAATTAAGTTACACAATCATTAATCAACCCAAGTTTGGGGGTGATTAATGATTGTGTAACTGAATTTGAGCAGCACCTGCTTTACTTTATCTATTAGAGCTTCCTGTTGAAGCTGACTTTTGTAACTATTTTAGAATGGCTCTGGCAGCCTGCTGGTGCCATTCTAAAAGAGTTACAAAAGTCAGCTTGAACTTTTGACCCAATCCCCGTTCGCGGATTTCCGTTGGCGGATTTTGCGGGAAATTCGCGAATCTCGAGGATTGCGAATTTACAGAAAATCCGCAAAATCCGCAAGCGGAATGGATTTTCCGCCCATGCTTACTGTGTTTGTTGGAAAATGTCTTCCTATTCAATGCGGTACTGTACAAACAGACCCAGGGCACTTCAATGGGCACCTGCTTTTCCCCCAGCTACGCCAATCTTGTGGTGGGCTGGTGGGAGGAGCAGGTGCTCAGAAGCGATGCCCTGGAGCACTGGACCACCAGGGTGAATATATGGCTCTGTTACATAGACAATGTCCTCTTTGCCTGGGAGGGCAATGAAAGAGACCTTTTCAGGTTCGTTGAAATATTGAACCAGAACCATCTGAATCTAAAATTCACGATGCAGCACAGTCAGGAGAGTGTAGACTTCCTGGATATCAAACTTAAGGTGATTGAAAACAAGATCGAAACACAGATATTCAGGAAGAAAACAGCCGGTAATTCACTGCTCCACGCCTCAAGCTGCCACCCCCCCAGTTTAAGATGGGCTATTCCGTTTGGTGAGTTCTTACGCACCAAAAGGAATTGCAGTACTCAGGAGACATTCAAAAAACACAAGAAGGAAATGCAGAAAAGATTTACAGCAAGGGGATATCATCAGGAGAGGATAAGGTTGAAGAAATTGAAAGGAAAGAGGCACTGTACAAAACACCGAAAACAATGCAGAAGAAAGCTCAAACACCCTATCAGATTAATAACCACTTACAATACACAATCCCCCCTGTTCAGTCAGATTGTAAGAAAGAGATGGAACATTCTGTTACAAGATAAAATTCTCAAGACTAAGCTAGGGTCCCACCCAGCAATAACCTACAGAAAAGTAAAGTCTTTCAAAGATATGATTGTGAACAGCCATCTTGAAAGTAAGAAGAAAAAACCTTGGCTGTCAGCAAGAGGAGGATTCCACAAATGTGGAAAATGTAAAGCCTGTAGCCACAGCACGAATGTAAGGGAGGTGGTATTGAACAGAATTAATAAAAGGTGGAGAATAAACAAGAACATTCAGTGCAACACCGATCATATAATTTATGTAGTAACATGTCCCTGTGATAAATGGTACATAGGATCAACAACCTTTCCTGTCAAAACGCGAATACTTGAGCACCGGCGTGCTATTACTAACAAGGATTTTTCATATAGCACAGCAAAGCATTTCGACACACATCACAATGGAGATTGGACACAGGCCAAGTACTTTGCCCTGGACTCGATCCCCAAGAACCCGAGAGGAAGTAACAGATTGATGGCATTATGCAGGGCAGAATCTAGATTCATTCTCCAGGCAGGGAGCATTGTACCCATGGGGATAAATATCAATGAAGAAATGTATATACATTTGTAAAATATTCTGAATTGTCTCCCTTTACCCTCAGGAACTCAGTTCTGAATGGGTATTTTTAATAAAAAAATTATCACTGAATGCATAATTGTTTAGGACGATACCGTGCTTGGTCTTAATGAAAGGTATGATGGTGAGCACTCTATACGTTCTGAGGAAATTGGATGGATGTGATTATTTAGAATAATTCAAACCTAGTAACCGTTGATCTTGTGCTGCTCTAGGACTAGTATGATAACATAGCAAAAAGGCACAACCTGTTCAACATAAAGTGATTGATAACTAATTTATTCTTGTTTCTCTTTCTCCTTCTTCTTATAGATTATTCCAGTATTGATGGAGTAAATGAGTCACTGATCTGCCATAACAGTTATGAGCACGACAAACACTATCAATAAGAGATATGAGCACTGAGTAGTGGGATTTAGTTATATATATATTTACACTCTTCTTTTGAATTATTATCGATATGTACTCACCGGTATGACTCCTGAATATGACTAAGCAATATTCTCCGGATTGTCTGAACATGTAATAGTGGAGGATTAAAAGAAATAACTTGAATAGGAACGGTTGGTTGAATGCCATGAGCAGGGGTACTATACCCAGGAAGCTAATTCTTCTCTGTGTTTTATCTTTCCCTCTAAATATGAGTTAGATGGAGAATTTAATACAACTACTAATACCTAGAGCTCAGCTTTATACACTGTGTCTTTAAATATTTTCACATCCTTCTAAACCTCTGAGTTAGATACCCTGTTTATCTATACTACTATTATAAAGAGAGAACTGTGTCCTTTGAGCCAGGTAAACTCGAAAAGTACACCACCAATCCAAACACCCAAGACATCTTTGAAAACGTCACGGCAAGCAGAAGGACATAGGCTATATAAAAAGAAAAAATATACGTTCTTTAAAAAATTTACGAATAAAAAAAAGTAGTCCCTTGGAAGTAGCGCCAGCCGCGACGTGCGTGATGACATCGGGAGCGCGGGGAGGAGCGGCTTTCAGGAGCAAGAGGAAGAGCGGCCGGCATGAGCGTGGGGAGGAGCTGTGGACAGGCGGGGAGGAGCGGCGAGCAGACAAGCGGTGAGGAGCGGCGAGAAGCGGAGGAGCAGTGGAGCGGTAAACTCAGCAGCGCGGGGAGGAGCGGCGGATGAGGTAAGTGAAGCAGCCGCGGGTGCGCACCAAGGGACGGGCGGGGGCCATGAACACTGAGTGCTCAAAAAGCATTTTCCTCAAAGTTGGGACATCGGGGGAAACAAAGCGTGGGCAGAAGCGGCCAGGACCTGCGACGGGCGTGGGCCATGAATGGAAAGGGAAGACCACTCGGTCCCCCCGAACGTATGGATGGGTGCCCCGATCCCCCGGGAAACTATTGTGGGCGGGGGGCGTGTCCCGGCTGGTATGCCCGAAGCGGCGTAGCCGGAGCACGCCCCTCCCGCCCAAAAGAGGTTGGCCCAGACACCCACCTGGAAGTCTGTGCACGGATGGGCGTACCTGAGGCGGGCCCCCGCCCTCCCGCAGAAGGATAAATAGAGCGGGAATTCAACGAAGCTTCCTCTTGTTCCAGTGCTCTGAAGGCTGCACCACTCGTCGCTCGTGGGCCCTCTAGGGAACAAGCTGCAATTTTGAAAACTTGTAATCTTTGTTTTTCTCTTTCAGTATCAGGCGTGTGGAAGATCGAGTCACCCTTGTGGGTCAAGTCGGACGGAGTGATCAAAGTCATGCCTGGCAAGAAAGCGGGAAAAAGCTCTGAGATGGAGAGGATGCTACGCACCTTGGGGAACCAAGTGGCGGTGATGGACCGAAAGTTGGGTAAAAAGGATCAGCTCGGTCGTGGCTTAGCGACCATCAGGAAACAGGTTGCGGCCCAGAATGCCCCCTCGGGGCGGCCTAAAAGAGTGATAGGACCGGCCTTGCCGAACGTCGCCCCGGGGGATAAGGGTAGGAAGAAGAAGGGGAGGGCAGGTCCCGGTGAGGTTCCAGTCCCAGGGGTAACTCCATCGAGCCCAGGCGCGGACATTCCCGTCGCGCCGGTAGATAGCCCGGTACCAGGACCGGTTGGGGGCTTGCCAATCCCCCTGGTGATCACGCCAATTGGGGATGACCAAATGCCCCCTGAACTAGCACTTCAGTTAGCTGCAGTATTACCATGGCTACAGAAGGGAGCAGGGGGATCAGTGGCTGCTGGAGACCCGGCTGAAGAAGCCAGATTAATTGTTGAGCAGTTGCAGCAGTCAAGGGATGCCGGGACGGCGAATGTACCTTCTATTCCCCCGCAGGTGGTGATGGGGGTCATGGCTGACAGTCGAGCGAAGACAACGGACACGGCTGGGAAGACGGCTGAAGCCGGTAAGAGAGCGTTGCCATTGGTGGGGAAGGGTCCAGTACCTTCAAGGCGGGAAAGTTTATCGCAACACATTCCCATGGCTACAAAAGAGATGATGTGGGGAGATACGTATATTAACATGTTTTCACTTTTGACTGACCATCGGGAGTTAGAATATGCAAAGACCCAGAAAGATCTATGGCACCCCAGCGTATGGCGGGCCAAGATGGCGGAATTCAGGGTCGATGAGACCATGGTGAACTGGGTCAGGGCCTTTTCTATTTTCATGGCAATTATTGGGGAGCGTAAACCGGAAGTGTTGACTGACTTAGCATGTTATCAGAACAGGATCATGAATTTCCATGCAATGTACAGGGGAAATGAATGGAAGGGTTACGATGTTACCTTTAGAAAAGCGAAGGAGTTTAACGAGGCCTTGACATGGGATTGTTTGGATACAGTGTCATGGCATGCTCAGCTCTTGCCGGGACCGGCGGGTACTTCGGTACCAAGCACGAGTGGCTCTGGGGCATTCCATCAGAAGCCGTCGCGAGCGCCGGGGGGGATCCCCATCCTAGGTCTGGCGGGAATGGAGGCAAGCGGGGGGTTTGTTGGGGATTCAACAAAGGAACCTGTACCAGGCCTCAAGGAACGTGTAGGTTCCGGCATGCTTGTTCGGGCTGTGGGAATTCCTCACACCCGGAAACCAGTTGCCGATCCAAGACCAATGGTGCGGGAGGAAAGGTGGGATCCAAGCAGGATTGATGCGGTGCCTCGAAAGCAAACATCTTCGCCCGTTGATATCTTGGCTTTGACCCTTTGGCTGAACCGATACCCAGATCATGCGTCCACCGAGACTTTGAGGAATGGCTTTCTATATGGCTTCAAGATCCCGGCGGGCAATTTACGGGGGAGCCCCTCCTGTAAGAACCAGCTGTCTATTCAGCACAATCCGGCGGTGGCCGCCAGAAAGATAGCGAAAGAAGTTAGCTTGGGGCGACTAGCAGGTCCATTTATCTGCCCGCCAGTTGCGGAATTTGTGTGTTCTCCGTTAGGAGTGGTTCCGAAGAAAGACCCGGGGGAGTATAGACTCATCCACAATCTATCGGCCCCTAGGGGGGCCTCGGTAAATGAGGCGATTGACCCCGAGGTATGCTCAGTGAGATATGCATCGTTCGATGACGCAGTCGTGCTGTTGAATCGCCTAGGCCCCGGTGCATTGTTAGCGAAATCAGACATTGAATCTGCATTCAGGTTACTCCCGGTACACCCTCAGGACTAGCGCCTGCTGGGATTCACGTTTCAAGGAAAGTATTACATGGACAAATGTATGCCCATGGGTTGTTCAATTTCATGTGCTTATTTTGAAATGTTTAGCTCCTTTTTGGAATGGGCATTCACCGAGGCCACAGGGCATAGACAGGTGATGCACTATTTGAATGATTTCCTTTTCCTGGGCCCGGCGGGCACTCAGGACTGTGCACAAGCGCTGCAGGACTTCTGCACACTCATGCGGGATTTTGGGGTCCCATTGGCGCCAGGTAAGACGGTGGGGCCATTTACCTCACTGGAGTTTCTGGGGATTGAACTAGACTCGGTGGAGGGGTGTTTCCGTCTGCCGGTTGAGAAGGTGGACAAATTCAGGGCTTCCTTGGTACGATGTCTCCAAAAAGAAAAGGTGACCCTACATCAATTACAACAGACAGTGGGTCAGCTTAATTTTGCCTTAAGAGTGATGCCGATGGCTCGCCCTTTCTCACTTTCCATAGCACAGGCTATGGTGGGCCTTAAAGAAGGACACCACCGCACTAGACTGTCGGCAGAGGTTCGCCAGGACATGCGCATTTGGTTGGCATTCCTGGTGGATTTCAACGGTCGAGTGGTGTGGAACAAACCCCCAGCCTCGTCGGACGAACTGGGATTGTGGACCGACTCGGCGGGGAGCGTGGGGTTTGGCGCAATCTTTGGAAACTGGTGGTCGTCACAAACATGGCCGGCGTGGTGGCACGCAAGCGGCCTGACAGGTAACATTGGATTCTTGGAGCTATTCCCCATTTGGGTGGCTCTGATGGCATGGCCGGAAGACTTTAGGGACCGCTCAGTGGTGTTTTGGTCAGACAACATGACGGTGGTCGAGTGCATTAATCACCAGGCTGCACGCTGCAAGTGGATCTTAAGACTGTTGAAAGAAATTGTATTGCGATGCATGAGATTGAATGTACAATTCAGGGCAAGGCATGTGCCGGGTGTACTGAATAATGCAGCTGATGCACTCTCTCGTTCACACATGGAGGCTTTCAGGGGTTATCTACCCACAGCGGAACTAGTGGCGGCACCTTTCCCCGAAGCACTATGGCAGATCGGTGCCCCGGACTACAAGACCTCGTGGCAGCCAGTTTAGCGCCCAGGACGAGGAAAGCTTATGAAGGAGCGTTCCGTTCATACTGCGCCTTTTTAGGGCTGGTAGGGGGGCATAGGTGGGGGCGGGAAGAGTCCTTGCTCCGGTTTCTGGTGGCACTTCATAAGGAAGGCCGATCGGCGGCAACCGCCAACAGGTATAGGGCTGCCATATCATTCATGGCACAGCTCCACGGGATTCGGGACCCGACGGGTTCCTTCTTAGTCAGGAAGGCACTCCGCGGCTGGCAGCGCCTGGAGGGTCGCAGACAGGATACAAGGCACCCGATTGGGTTAGACAGATTGTCCTTGCTACTAGCGAAACTGGATGAGACATGCTCCTCGCACAGTGAGGTAATTCTGTTCCGCGCGGCTTTCGCATTGGCATTCCATGGGGCCATGCGGGTAAGTGAAATCGTGGCGAGGAATTAGAAGGACGTGGGGGGAGGTCTACGCAGGGATCACGTCCAAATAACGGGCGATTCTCTGCTGATCTCGATAGCCAGGTCAAAGACAGACCAGGAGACTTTGGGGAGTAGTGTGGTGCTGCAGCGCGCTCGGGGGAACCCCAGTTGTCCAGTAAGGTATTTGGAGGACTACATGGCACAGAGGTTGACAACATGGGGGGGGACCCTGCTTAGACACGAGGATGGCACCCCGTTGGCAAGATTTCAATTTCGGAGGGTGCTGGCAATTACAATTGCGGCGGCGGGCTTGAACCCGTGTGATTTTGGGACCCACTCATTCAGAATAGGGGCCGCTACTGAGGCTACAGCTCGGGGTCTGTGTACAGAGGAAGTGAAACAGTTAGGCCGTTGGTCCTCGAACTGTTTCAAGAGGTATGTGCGACTGCACATGTTGTAAAAGACTGATGAAATGCACTCACGCTTGTTGTCTTTTGTTTGGATTACAGTTTCGTAAACCTGTAACTTGAGGCGAAAATTGGGATCGGCCCAACACCAGAGGACCAGTGAGAATGGATCACCGACTGGAGATCAAGTGGTATGGGTCGTGGGCCACTCATACGTTAGGCGTGCCGGGGACATATTCAATGCAGGTGACGCGACTCACGCATCTGAGGAATATGGGTTCAGAGTGACCTTCCATGGGAAAGGAGGCCTCTGCTTTGACCGGTTTCAGAGCTTTGTGGAGGAACTCTTAGGGCGGCACAGGTCACCGCCATATGTAATCATAGTGCATCTGGGAGACAATGACTTGGTAAGACTGGGAAGACGGGTGTTAGTAGAGCACATATTGTCAGCAGTCAGTTGGTTGGCCAAGAGGCTCCCGGGGTGTACGATTGCCTGGTCCCAAATGATTCCCAGAAGAATTTGGCGGGGGGGTTTGTCTGTGTCGGCGTTGAACCACTCGGTAAAGAGGGTCAACAACAAGATTGAGAAACTGTTTCGCTCTACTCATTTACAAAGCATTCCCCATGGGTGTATTCGGGGTGATCACTATTATTTGAATGATGGGGTGCACCTGTCCAGGGCTGGGAATGACTTAATCATAGGAGACTTCGTAGCATGGCTAGTGGCACTGAGGAGACATGACCTTTAGGAGGTGTGGGGGGGCCGGATAGTCGGTCAACTATCCGGCCTGTGGCGGTAAGGTCATGATCAGTGAGCAGTGATTTCAAGGTCCCTAGGGGGGGTGCCACCCAGTATGGATGGGAGCGCCCAGGGGGAGGCGGCCATTGGCCCCTCCCACGGGGGGGGCAGCACCCACTACGGATGGGTCACCCAGGGGGAGACGGCCATAGGCCCCTCCCAGGGGGAGACGGCTATATGCCCCTCCTACGAATTTCCCGGGGGCCGGATATCCGCTCCGGCGGAAGAGAGTGTGGGGAAGGGGGGAGTCCACGCTGTCCTTCTTACGGATACCTCGCACGAGGACTCGGACGACCTTAAGATGGCGTCGAGTGAAAGGGGGCCCCCACGACAAGGGAAGTTACAGTTGGCTACGAGGGTAAAGTCCTCTGCGCATGCGCCACTCACACCGTGAGGGCGGGAATTTGGTAGTAGGGATCTGACACCGGTTAAGACCTTGCTGTTGGCCCTTAATGCTGGGTTGTACAATTTTATCTTAGAATGTTATGCATTTGCAGGATGCTAGACTCGGCTAGGAAACCTTTGTATTAGAGATTTGTTAAGGTTAGCCAAAAAGCTTGTCTTCATCAAAATGTAATGGAAGTTAAAATTGTACATGATTCATGAAACGTTTTAATTTAAAGTTTTAAATTTTGTTTCATATTTTAATAAATACGGCCGGGGGGGGTAAGGCCCCCCCCGCCTTCCAAAAGTTCAAACCTGTGTCTGTCGCCTCCCATGGGGAATTGGTGTTGGGAGGGGTGGCGGGCATCCCGGCCCATATGGAAATGGAAGACCACTCGGTCCCCCCGAACGTATGGATGGGTGCCCCGATCCCCCGGGAAACTATTGTGGGCGGGGGCGTGTCCCGGCTGGTATGCCCGAAGCGGCGTAGCCGGAGCACGCCCCTCCCGCCCAGAAGAGGTTGGCCCAGACACCCGCCCGGAAGTCCGTGCACGGATGGGCGTACCTGAGGCGGGCCCCCGCCCTCCCGCAGAAGGATAAATAGAGCGGGAATTCAATGAAGCTTCCTCTTGTTCCAGTGCTCTGAAGGCTGCACCACTCGTCGCTCGTGAGCCCTCTAGGGAACAAGCTGCAATTTTGACCCACCCACCAGCCCCTGTTTGCAATGTTTGTGGAATAAAGTAATTGTTGGTGTTTATTCGAGTGTAATAAAAAGATACAGTCATTTCTGCATCATAGATGTATGCCTTTGATTGAGTAGATGCTTGTAGGCCTTTTTTTTCCTTTGTAGAAACGTAGAGGGATGGAGTAAATAAATAATGATTGTCTTGTGCTTTAGGACTTTTTTCCTTTGTAGCAATGTCAAAGTTGGCGAATTGTCAAGCTGTTACAGATTAGGCGTATTTTCTCTCCTTAGTAGGTAAAAAGCAACTGTCGTATTTATTTTGGTCGGGCGGTAAGGTCATGATCGGTGAGCAGTGATTTCAAGGTCCCTAGGGGGGGCGCCACCCAGTATGGATGGGAGCACCCGGGGGAGGTGGCCATTGGCCCCTCCCACGGGGGGCGGCACCCACTACGGATGGGTCGCCCAGGTGGAGACGGCCATAGGCCCCTCCCAGGGGGAGACGGCTATATGCCCTTCCTACGAATTTCCCGGGGGCCGGATATCCGCTCTGGCGGAAGAGAGTGTGGGGAAGGGGGGGAGTCCATGCTGTCCTTCTTACGGATACCTCGCACGAGGACTCGGACGACCTTAAGATGGCGTCGAGTGAAAGGGGGCCCCCACGACAAGGGAAGTTACAGTTGGCTGCAAGGGTAAAGTCCTCTGCGCATGCGCCACTCACACCGTGAGGGCGGGAATTTGGTAGTAGGGATCTGACACCGGTTAAGACCTTGCCGTTGGCCCTTAATGCTAGGTTGTACAATTTTATCTTAGAATGTTATGCATTTGCAGGATGCTAGACTCGGCTAGGAAACCTTTGTATTAGAGATTTGTTAAGGTTAGCCAAAAAGCTTGTCTTCATCAAAATGTAATGGAAGTTAAAATTGTACATGATTCATGAAACGTTTTAATTTAAAGTTTTAAATTTTGTTTCATATTTTAATAAATACCGCCGGGAGGGTAAGGTTCCCCCGCCTTCCAAAAGTTCAAACCTGTGTCTGTCTCCTCCCATGGGGAATTGGTGTTGGGAGGGGTGGCGGGCATCCCGGCCCATACACTGAGTGCTCAGAAAGCCTTTTCCACAAAGTCGGGACGTCGGGGGAAACAAAGCGTAGGCAGAAGCCGCCAGGACCTACGATGGGCGGGGGCCATGAACACTGAGTGCTCAGAAAGCCTTTTCCACAAAGTCGGGACGTCGGGGAAAACAAAGCGTGGGCAGAAGCGGACAGGACCAACAAAACGGCTAGTCTGCTGCGCCTCTCCTGCTGCGATGCTGCCCCCAGCCCTTTCTGCCCCGGGCAACGCCGGGGCGGGCTGCTAGTATATCTATATAAGGAAACAGAAGGTCCTAAACCTGTGATACCGCCCATATTGTGGTGTGATTACTGCAGGGTATTTTTCTATGTTATAATGCCACATAAACAGCGGTTTCAATTACTTTATCATATAAATGACCAAGCCAGTACAAACTCCTTTGTTTAAATTTAAATTGTGTCTTGCAACAATGAATTTCATTCTATTTGTATACTGACACGGGACCTGTGTGATCTTTTAAACACAGAGTCTTTCTTTCATTTTGTTTCTAAAAGTATTTAATGATGAAATGTGGAACAAAGGTCATGTGACCAAGAGCCTGTGTGCTCGAAATGCGTCTTTTTGCCCGAAAAAAGAAAATCTTTGAAGTACCTAGTTGGAGTGGCTCGATCATCTTCTTTGAAATGAAGAGAATCCTGTGGATATATATATATGTATATATATATTCACTGAAAAAACCATAGGTTTCAGGGATGTTATAGAATGTTGGACATTTCACTCATACAAAACCAAAGAAATTCCCCTGTTATAGTAAGTTGAGCTAGCTATAACTTGCGCCCCTTCAATGCGCTGCTGATGATGTCACATATTACATCATTCATGACATGGTCAGTGACATCACTGATGACATCTCAAATGACATCACTGATGAAATCATCCAGTGACTATGTGTTTCTATAAAATGAAAATATGTTTTATATATATATGCCATGGTGTATTGAAGAATGAATGGGTGTATAAGAGTCAAACAGGATGATTCAGTAGGAGTGTGACTGACTGTATAAGTGAGTGGTTAATTCTGTCTTACTTAATGCATGTGTTAGCGACTGATACAGACATTCACACAGTTCAGGTTGTCAGTTGGTGTGTAAGCGGTTGCATGGGTTGGTTAGCAGCTAAATGAGGATCAATATGGGCTATTGATTGGTTGTCTGAGTATCTGTGTGGGTGCCTGAGTGTCTGTGTGGGTGGGTGGGGGTTGTGGCTCTGTGCATAGATGTGTGAGTGGATAATTCACTGGGTATATGTATTCAAGTCTGTATCTGTGAAAGGCTGTATGGCTGGGTGAGTTTGTGTATGGGTGTGTTGGTGAGTGAATGGATGCCTCAGTGGTACATGTGTGAGTAACTCCATATGTGAAAGGCAGTATATGTGAATGTTGGACTGTATAAATGACTATATTTAAGAGTGAGTGATTGTGAGAGTGCCTGTATGGATCAGTGTGTGCTTGTAGTAGTTATTGTATTAGAGTGTAAGTATGTATTAGTATATGTTTAAAGAAGTGAGGTGGTATGTGTATTACTGTACAGGTGAGTAAATGAAAGTGTGATTGATTATTTCCATGACTGACTAGGTGTGTGAATAACTCTATGAATGAGAGACGGTTTGTGAGTGTCTATATAGATATGTGAGTAGATATGATAATGCTGTATTGATGGCTGACTGTATGTATGAATGACTGTATCAGTGAATAAATGGATGTGTGTGTAGACCTAGGAATTAGTGAGTGGATATGTACTAACTGGTATTGGTGTGTTCATGGTTTCGAACATGATAGTCTGTATTTTAGAGAGGGTGTATCAAGTGTTGTATTAGGGTCTGATGAGGTGCATCAGATTTTTACGTGGATGATGTAATCAGTGATGTAACTGACCAGGTCATGAATAATGTAATATGTGACGTCATCAGCAGTGCATTGCAGGGACGTGAGTTATAGTTAGCTCAACTAACTATAACAGGGGAATTTCTATGGTTTTGTATGAGTGAAATATCCAACTAACTATAAAGTCCCTGAAATCTATGGTTTTTTTTGTGAATGTCTAAGGTTTTTTAAATGCTAATTTCTAACTATAACGTGACTGAAACCAATGGCACAACTAACGCTAATGATATGGAAAGTAGGCGTTCCCATGCAAAAAAAACACAAAAACACCACGTCCCCATATTTTTTATGACCATCCAAATCTGCAATGCGATCCAAAATGCAGGCGATAAGCCAAGTTAGCAGTAACAAATTAACGTCAACCTTTAACTGGTGTAAGTCAGCACCGTTGTATCTTCCTGCTTTCTCACTCTTCGCACTATCCGCTCTGTTTCCCGTTTTTTTTCCCCACAGGCACTTAAGGTGATCATGGCTGCACTGGTCATCTCGAGGCTAGATTACGCTAATGCCATCTACAACGGCATCCCATTATATAGCCTGCGGAGACTCCAGTTGGTTCAGAACCAGGCGGCCCGTCTGGTCTATGGTCTCCCACGGTACCACCATTCCACACCCCTCCTCAAAGAGCTTCACTGGCTCCCGGTTAAAGAACGTTCCCTGTTTAAGACCGGGTGTATGGTCTTTCAGGCCCGACAAGGCACTGCCCCTGCCTTTATTGCCTCATCACTAAAGGAATACGTCCCCTCTAGAGAGCTTCGTTCTTCCTCCAAGTCCCTCCTCCGGGGCGGAACCAACTTTGCCACTCTTGCCCTCACTTTTTGGAATTCCCTCCCTGATCACCTCCGCTATTCTACCCATTATCTTTCGTTCCGCAAGGATTTAAAAACCTTTCTCTTCAAACAAGCCTTCCCTGTATAATGCCCCTCCCTTCCCAAGACTGGTCTTATTTTCTTCAGGTGTCAAACGAACTACTAGCGCCAAGAAACCGTACGGTATACGCTGCGCTCTACAAATGTTTTAAATTAGAAATTAGAAATTAGACTATCTACTGCGTGAATTGGACCCAACTCACAGCCACATCTAAAGACCAACATGTGATGAAGCTACTGATCATGCAGCTCCGACACCCAACAAGGCCACAACACCCAGCGCCACCACTACCAGAACCTCCCCTCCCAGCACACCCCCCCTACTACCACCGAGGCAGCACAAAACAGGACAACGGACCTTCCCAAAATGCCATGGCCCCTCAGCCGCACAATAGCTGAATGTTGGGAGATGTGGCAATCAACTATGTATGAAGGAGGCAAGTCACCCATCAACAATAATGCACACAATGCCAAGTGTAACGCTGATTTGCTGCACAGAACTCACGATGCACAGCACAAACCTCTCCATGTGGAGATATACTATTGATACTTGTAGTGTAGTGCACAGTGGATGCAACCATGTTACCTCAGGCAGAGGGGAAGATCTCAGTCATGTAGCTGTGTTGTCCCCCCCTGGAAGCGGAAGCGGAGTGGGCTGGTCCAACATACGCCACTCCACCGTAGGTGTATGAATAAATAGGCCAGGCCCTGGGCGTGGTTCACTTGTGGGAAGACCAATGAGTCTGCCAGAGCAGTGGCCCTCACCCTGGCACGTGGCTGCCACCATGACCATAGGCCTCCTCCACACAAGCCCCCTGCAAACCCAGCAGCACACCACCCCAGACTTATGTCTATACCGACTACTGCCTTCGATCTACACTGCTGATGGCAGGGCTCACAATTCAGATGCATTGTCGATTGCAGATAACGCAGTCCAGAACGCAAGACACGTTGCTACCAGTGCGGCCCGCACAGACCACGCATGATCACAGGCTGCGCACACGCTGTGTGCTTCAGGTGCCTCTAACTCACTGCACCATAAGTCATCGCCATGTGGCCTTATCAAGGCAGAATTCATTGGACAAAAGACATTGCTCCCAATGCGGCCTACCGGGACCACGTATCATCGCAGGGTGCGCACACGCTGAGTGCTCCAGGTGCCACTAACTGTGCAGCTCAACTCAACGCTAAGTGGCTGTGCGCACATCCTGACCGCTGCCGCTGCCCTACACTGGGGTTAGCACGGTTCACAATTCAAGATTAGCAGCGACGCAAATTGTGTAAGAGACTATAATGGGTTAAGAAGACCAAATGTTCCCAATCTGTGCAGCTCAAGTCAACGTCACGTGGCTGTGGGCCTTTGCTGACCGCTGCCTCCAGCCTACACTGTGGAAGGCCAGCGACACGTGGTGCCAACTAACCCTCTTTATCACAAGCTGATCCCACATGTGTAACTGTGTCCTGAGTCCTGAATGGCAGCGACCCCAACTTCGTGGCAGCGACCACAGCACCAGACTCCCTTCAATCAGTGAGGGGTATTTGCATGTGGAAGGCCAGTGACACGTGGTGCCACTAAATCTGCACTACGCAGGCCGGTGGGGCCACCAACATCTGCCCATGGCTGTGGGCCCTTGCTCACTTCTACCTCTGGTCTACAATGTGGAAGACCGGCAACACATGGTGCCACTAACCATCTTCAACACAAGCCGATCCCACATGGGGAACTGTGTCCTGAGTCCTGAATGGCAGTGACCCCAAGTCCGTGGCAGCGACCACAGCACCAGACTCCCTATGATCAGTGAGGCATATTTCCATATGCAAGTCCAGCGACACGTAGTGCCACTAACTTTGTTCAAAACAAGCCGATCCCTCATGTGTAACTGTGCCCTGAGTCCTGAAAAGCAGTGACCCCAAGTCCATGGAAGCGACCACAGCACCAGACTCCCTTTGATCAGTGAGGCATTTTCCATATGCAACGGCGGCGACACCTGGTGCCACTAACCCTCTTTAACACAATCCGATCCCACATGTGTAACTGTGTCCTGAGTCCTGAATGGCAGTGACCCCAAGACCGTGGAAGCGACCACATCACCACACTCCCTTTGATCAGTGAAGCATATTTCCAGATGCAAGGCCGGTGACACGTAGTCCCACTAACCCTCTTTAACACAAGCCAATCCCACATGTGTAACTGTGTCCTGAGTCCTGAATGGCAGTGACCACAGCAGCACACTCCTTTGATCAGTGAGGCATATTTCCATAAGCAAGGCCTGCGACACGTAGTGCCACTAACTTTGTTCAACACAAGTGATCCCACATGTGTAACTGTGTCCTGGGTCACTGCCATTCAGAACTCAGGACACAGTTACACATGTGGGATCGGCTTGTATTAAAGAGGGTTAGTGGGATTACGTGTCGCCGACCTTGCATATGGAAATATGCCTCACTGATCGAAGGGAGTCTGATGCTGTGGTCACTGCCATGGGCATGGGGTGACTGCCATTCAGGACTCAGGACACAGCACCAGACTCCCTTCGATCAGTGAAGCATATTTCCATATGCAACTACAGAGTCCAGTAGGCAAGTAACTATCACAGTCCTACACCCTACATAATAATCTTTTAGTATCCTTGCTTCAAACACTTTTTTTATATCAGTTATAGCTTTACTACAATGACCAAATTCATCTTCAAGTACAAACCAACACTCAATAGCAGTCTACACTGCAGGCAGTACCGCTCGCAATTCCAATTTTAAATGCTAATTTCTAACAACAAGATTGTACTCAGAAAATACAACACTTCGTCAGTGTATTCTATACTTATTTCATCTTTTCATGATATGCCTACACTGCACTCAGTAAGGCTCACAATTAAAATTATTACTTCATTGTTAGACCTGGCACCATTGGCGTGGGTCTCTCTTCCATTTTTGCTGTTGCCTCATGTGTTTTTGCTGGTGTTAGATGCTTAGAGCACTGTGCAACTGCTGTCCAGAGCTACAGTGCAAGTGCTCCCTATTGTAAATTAATGTATGAATTGGTGATCCCATGATTGACTATTTGGTTTACTTGCCAGACCCTAGTACAGTACACCAGGAGTTCCCAGGGCCTGTTAACCAAATGCTGCTAGTGGGCTTGCAGCACTGGTTCTGCCACCCACAGAACCAGCCTTATAAAATTGTCTAAGGTCTGCCATTGCAGAGCCTGTGTGCAGTCTGGTACTGTCATGCTGACTGGGCAAGTGCACCCACGTGCCAGTCCCTAAACCTTCCCTTTTCTTCATATCGGACTCCCCTATGGTAGGCCCAAGGGAAGGGAGCATTGTAAGTATAAGGTAGGACATGCCCTGGTGTGTGTAGCATGTCCTAATCGTGAAATACGGCCATTTTAGTTTTTCTCTATTGCAAGGCTAACTGTTCTCCATTGGCCAGAATGGACAGTTAGATTGTTACGTTTTATAATCCTAACTGACTCAGGGGCCATGGTAGAAATTCGAGTTTAGTATGCCTGAACTCAGAATGATAAAATACATCTTTTAGTAAAGTTGGTTTTAACATTCTGTGTTTGAAAATGCCACTTTTAGAAAGCAGGTATTTTCTTGTCTAATTATCCAAGCCTGCTTCTGCTAGGTTGTGTATTCCTTGTCTGGAGTTTGAGTGACAGGGCTGGGGGATTTCAGGAGACAGAATGAGTCAGCCCAGTGGTGAATAGAGAGATCTGCATCTAGATAGATGGGAGGAGTTGCACCTAGGACCTGAATAGGGCTGCGCCTGCCTTCCAAAATGCTGGCTCCACCTCCTGTGGCGCGGCTGATGTCTCTGCCCTGCACTGCTCCACCTCCTGTGGTGCATCTAATGTTTCTGCCCTGCACTGTGAAAGGAAAGAAGGATTCTTGTCAACAGAGTGCTCCAGAACTGGTTTGGACTGGGCAAAGACCCCTCTGCCCTCAGAGGACAAAGGATTTTGGGATATAAATATTGGGACCCTGATCCCAAGAAATTAGATCACTTTTGGACAGACAAGAAATCTTTACTGAGGAGAGAAACCTGAAGAAACTGAGGAGAGACTATCCCTGAGCTGAAAGTGCTGCTTGGGGGATTTGCCTACAGTGATTGCCTGACTGCCAAAGGAAGGAGAAAGGAACTTTGTGTACTTTATTTTCAACTTGTAAGGATCTCCAAGGGCTTGGAATAGAGCTTGCCATCTGCTGAAGTCTCAGGGACAACAGACTTCAAGCCCCAGCTCCTCAGAATTCTTTGGAAGTGCCTGCTGCTGTTTTGGGGCCTTCTGGGGAATGTGTATTGCAAGGAGCTGAAAGCGCGACTCAAGAGAAAGAAGTGTGGCGCCATTACTGCTGCTGCCGTCACATCTTGGATGTCACCACTGTAGCTGTCGTATTACACCACATCGAGAGAAGTGTCTCGCAATGAGGAAGAAGCGTGTCGCCATCGCTGCTGCTGCCGTCGCATCGTGGATGTCACCGCTGTAGCTGTCGTATTGCACAGCATCAAGAAAAGCACCTTGCATCCACGGAGAAGCGTGCAGCCGTCGAAGCTGCTGCCATTGCATCTTGGATGTTGCCGCTGTAGTTGTCGGAGCTGCTGGGAAGCCTCTCGCAAACGTCGGAGAAGAGTGTCACAGCCGAGGCTGTTGCCATTGCATCGCTCAACCAGGGTGTCACCGCTGCATCTGACGCATCGGATCGAGACTTCTCGCATTATCAGAGAAGCGTGCCGCATCTGGAAGATCTTCATGTCTTTATTTCTCTGCACCAGAATTTTGCCGCATTTCCATCGCTGAAACACTGCTTGTTGTGAAAGCGCAACGCATCACAAGGTACATTGACTTAAAGTGTCGCATCTGAAGAACTGAACAGAACTAAGCTAAAACTACCATCTTAAGTATAGTATTGTGGATTTTTGTTGTTTGCGGTCTTGTGTTAAGTCTATATAAAGAATACTTATTTTTAATATACAACTGTGTGATGTCCATCTGTAGTGTTGTCACTTGATAAGGTGTGGTAACAAATGCTTTACACACTGCCTTTGAGATAAGCCTGTCTGCTTGTGCCAAGCTACCAAGGGGTTGAGCAGGGGTTATTTTAGGAGTGTACCCCCTTCTCCTGACTAGAGGCAAAGGTCCCTATTTGTCACAAGTACCTACCTGTGCCAACTAGAGACCCCCAAATCTAACATTCATTCATTAACTACAGACTCCACTAGGCAAGTAACTATCACAGGCCTCAAATCTACATAATATCCTTTTAGTATCCTTTCTTATAGAACATTTTTTATATCAGTTATAGCTTTAGTACAATCACCAAATTCATTTTCAAGTGCAAACGAACTCTCATTAGCGGTCTACACTGTGGGTAGCAGAGCTCACAATTAAAATTTTGGACACGTGGTGCCAACTAACCCTGTTCAACACAAGCCCATCCCACATGTGTAACTGTGTCCTGAGTCCTGAATGGCAGTCACCCCATGTCCATGGCAGTGACCACAGCATCAGACTCCCTTCGATCAGTGAGGCATATTTCCATATGCAAGGTCGGCGACACATAATCCCACTAACCCTCTTTAATACAAGCCGATCCCACATGTGTAACTGTGTCCTGAGTTCTGAATGGCAGTGACCCGAACTTCGTGACAGAAACCACAGCATCAGACTCCCTTCAATAAGTGAGGTGTAGTTGCATATGGAAGGCCGGCGACACGTGGTACCACTGAACCTGCACCACCCAGGCCGGAGAGGCCACCAACGTATGCATATGGCTGTGGGCCCTTCCTCACCGCTACCTCTGGCCTACACTAGGGTCAGCAGGCCTCACAATTCAGATAGAGTCCTGATTATACATTACACAGTCCTGTAGGCAGGACACATTGCTCCCAGTGTGACCCGTCCACAGCAAGCATCATCACAGGCTCATACAGTCTCAATGCTTCTGGTGCCATAAACCCTATTTAATGCAAGCTGATCCCACATGTGTAACGGTGTCCTGAGTCCTGAATGGCAGTGGCCCCAACTTTGTGGTAGCGACCACAGCACCAGACTCCCTCCAGTTTTATTTGTTGTTTTTTTTTTAAATACAATGTTTTATATGTAAATCTATATGTGACTAAGATTCTTCTTTGTCCAACCACACAGGGCCACTTCCGGGCCCAAGAAGGTTGTTGGGGTATGTTGGTAATGTGGGAAGAGGGTGCATTACCTGATGATGTGGGGAGAGGCAGCGTCAAGAGGTATCTCTCACAGAAAGAACTCTGGTATGTTTTCACAAATGCCTCGGACAGATGCCAGCTGACGGACTGAATCACAAAAATTATTTTTCAATACTTATGTAGTGTGAGTTATGAACAGTTCGCACCCAGGCTCGCAGAGGGACAGCTGCGGATCATCTGCTCGACTCAGATGCTGTACTACGAGCCGTTTACGTCATTGTGGCTATCCCTGCCCTGTTCCGTCATACACAGCGCCACGCCACGCCACTCCGATTACGTTCCGACGTTGGCCCCACATAGCTACCTTTCGCAGGCGTACTCGCTGTTGGTGTGCATGTCAGTGGTCTAGTTCTCAACATTTCACGGCCACTGCCTGGAAGCAGGTTTGCACACACCCATCCGGCACATGCGTCACAGGCCATGTGACCACGGAAATATAATGGATCTACCACGTCACATCCTTTATTGCCGGTGCTGACTGGATGTTGGACACTCCACGGGTCTCAATCAAAAAGAGTCCATGAAAAGTTGCGCAGAAGGTTAGTCGCACCCTGAGCTGTTTGGCCGTCAGGGGCAAGCCACCACGTAGTGCGGACTTCAGATGCACAGGGTTAGTGCCACCTGAAGGTCATGTGGCCATCAGGGGCCTACCACCACGTGGCACGGACTTGAGTTCCACAGGGTTAGTCGCACCTAGGGCTGGGTGTAGTTTGCGAAGTAGCGCTTCGCGAAGCTACGCAAAGTGCACTTCGCACTACGCGAGCTATGCGTAGCACTACGCGAACTGCGTAGTAGCATGTTCATACTGTGCAAGATGCCGTTATCAATGATTGCACAGTGCGGACAAGCATCCTGCACTGTGCAATCATTGAAAACGGCATCTTGCACAGTGCAAGCTGTAGTTTTCTGCCGTTCAAGGAGATTTTTCCTCGAGCAGCAGCTTTCTCAACACGGACTGCTAGTTTCTCAACGCGACCACTCGCAATGAGAAACCAGACCTCCCCGCGTTGAGAATCTCGCAGGGAAGATTATTTTCCACGATCTCGCTTGGCAACTTGATGTTGCTGATCGCGAACAAGGAAAAAGTCTCACCAGGATGTAATTTTACTTGCTCGCAGTTGCCAACTTGACATTGAGGACCGCGAGCAAGCAAAAAATGACCGCTGCACTACGCTATGCATGTTTGCACTGTGCTACATATAGTTGCGTAGTGCAAAGTTGCTCAAACTTCGCAAACTACGCGAGCGTAGCGTAGTGCTTTGCCCAGGCCTAGTCGCACCCTAAGTTCAATAGCCGTCAGTGGCCTACCACCACGTGGCGCTGACTTGCGTTGTACAGGCTTAGAAGCAGCAAAAGCTGATGTGGTCTCCGCCATTGATGACGCAGGACTCAGCGACATGTGTGAGATCTGCCGGGCCGCGGAGAACCTGATGTGGTCTTCGCCATTGATGACTCAGGACTCAGAGGCATGTGTGAGATCTGCCGGGCCACGGAGAAGCTGATGTGGTCTCCGCCATTCAGTATTCAGTACTCAGCACGACCGCCAGTAGATACTATATGTATATATATATTCTATTGGGAATAACTTTGGCGGTTGATGAATCTCCGCAAATTTCTCAAAGAAGATGGCCCGCTCCGCTCCTTCCCTGAAAGTCTCGGGAAGATTCGTCAAGCGGGGGCCGAGAAAAAAGAGGGGTCCCAAAACGTGTTTTCCCCATGTTAATTTCCTAGGACCTTTAGACACGGCTTCAGCCGAACCGCTGAACGGAATTACACCAAATTTGGGGAAATGGTAGGGTCTGGTATGCAGATCACGCTTCTGTTTAAATGGTGTAAATCCCTCCAGTAGTTGCTGAGAAAATTAAAGTTGAAATCAATTATATATCTATAAGCGCACACCGTGCGCGCACCGTGCGCGCACCTTGCGGTGCACGAGTTTCATGCTGATTGGCTGCCACTGTCTGTCACCACTCCAAAACAGAAAATGATGGCAGCCATCTTGTGCCTCAGTAGACTGAGGCACAAGAAAGCTGAAAAAAAAGTGTAGAACTCAAAAAGGGGGCAGGGTAGAAGCACCCTGACCCCGTAGGCCTGCTCAGGGGGTCCCACAGGGACCCCCAAGGTGAAAAAAAAAATCAAAAAATCGCGCACCCCCCGATTCCCCTCCCCAATTGTTTTTTTTTTTGCCTTGGGGGTCCTTGTGGGAACCCCTGAGCAGGCCTAGGGGGTCAGGGTGCTTCTACCCTGCCCCCTTTTGAGTTCAAAAACATCTCAAGCACGAGCTGCATGCCCCTTGGCTTTCAACACTTCAAACCAGGAAGTGTTGGCAGCCATCTTGTGCTCGGTAGATCGAGGCACAAGAAAGCAGAAAAAACAAATGTGTAGAACACAAAAAGGGGGCAGGGTAGAAGCACCCTGACCCCCTAGGCCTGCTCACGGGGTCCCAGAAGGACCCCCAAGGCCAAAAATGTTTTTTTTTAAAAACCCGGTATGTTTATTTAAAAATTACCCCCCAGGGGGACCAAATTGTGGGGGCATAGTGATAAAGAAGTGTGGGGGTGCCCAATCCCCCCCTCCCGCACTGCCCCGGGGACCGCCACCCTCCGGGGCAAAGCAACGCAGCCCCCTGGCGCATACTGGAGGTTCCAGGTGGGCTAGTTGGTCCCCAGGGACAACCAATATAAAAGGGGAATTAGTTTCCCTTCTGCAAACGCACCAGGGGGCTGCGTTGCAGAGAGGTGTAAAAAGGGGCATAGCCTCATTACACCTCTCTGCAATGCAGCCCCCTGGCGCATACTGGATGTACCAGGTGGGCTAGTTAGCTCCCAGGGACCCCAAGTATGCAAGGGGAATTAGTTCACTCTCTGCAAACGCGCCCGTGTGCTGCGCTGCAGAGAGGTGTAAAAAAAGGTGCAGCCTCATTATACCTCTCTGCAATGCAGCCCCCTGGGGAATACTGGAGGTTCTTGGTTGGCTAGTTGGCTGCCAGGGACCGCCAGTATGCAAGGTGATAAAGAAGTGTGGGGGGTGCCCAAACCCCCCCACACTGCCCCGGGGACCGCCACCCTCCGGGGAAAAGCAACGCAGCCCCCTGGTGCATTCTGGAGGTTCCAGGTGGGCTAGTTGGTCCCCAGGGACAACCAATATAAAAGGGGAATTCGTTTCCATTCTGCAAACGCACCAGGGGGCTGCGTTGCAGAGAGGTGTAAAAAGGGGCATAACCTCATTACACCTCTCTGCAATGCAGCCCCCTGGCGCATACTGGAGGTACCAGGTGGGCTAGTTGGCTCCCAGGGACCCCCAATATGCAAGGGGAATTAGTTTGCCCTCTGCAAACGCGTCAGGGGGCTGCGTTGCAGAGAGGTATACAAACATTTTTTATCTATTTATATTAAAAATATGTAATGTAATTTAAAAAATAATATATCTATGAATAAAAAATGTATGTAATGTAGTAAATCAGTATAAAAAAGATAACAATTATTACATTAAAAAAATTTCATTTACAAAACTATTGAAATTCACTGAAAAAACCATAGGTTACAGCCACGTTATAGTTAGGAATTAGCATTTAAAAAACCTTTGAAATTCACTGAAAAAACCATAGGTTTTACACACGTTATAGTTAGGAATTAGCATTTTAAAAACCTTTGAAATTCTCTGAAAAAACCATAGGTTTCACACCAGTTATAGTTAGCTGGTCATTTTACTCATACAAAACCTTTGAAATTCCCCTGTTATAGTTAGTTCAGCTAACTATAACTTGCGCGCCCGCAATGCACTGCTGATGATGTCACATATTACATCACTCATGACATGGTCAGTGACATCACTGATGACATCTCAAATGACATACCTGATGACATCACTGATAACATCATCCTTGTGGCAGACCTCCTCTCCTTTGATACACACGATCAAAAATAGAAAGTAAAATTTTCAAAAAAATGGAGATACCAATTCCTGTTAGAACAACCTATTCAGTATTTCAAAAATCTACATACATATCCAGTCATTCACTAACAGTTCTATATTGGCACTCATACATGTACTCACTCATCATATGTACTCACACACCTATACATCTTATTACACACCGCAACTCATCTATAGAGTTACTCACACATGCAAATAAACTATCAAACATCCATTTACTTGCATATAAAGCTATACACCCACCACTACACTAATTTCTACAGAATCGTGCACATACTTACTCTCTAAAACAATCACTTATAGAAACACATACTTATTTATACAGGAACTCTTACAATCTCTCGCTCTCACATATACTCATTTATATACATCAATACTCATCTATACTAGTTTAAAACATATGTAGTTACTCATAAAGATACTTTTGAGACAGTCATTCACTCACTAACACACTCACTAACACACCCATACACACACTCATCCACCTATAAAGTCATGCACACATGCTGTCTTCAAAACACATACGAACAATGAGTCAGTCATTCATGCATCTGTGCGCTAAGTAATACTCCCCACTGAACCATACAGACACTCATTCTGATACTTAAAAAAAAATAATAACTCATATACACACTCATGTAGCTACTCACTACCCCATGCAGCCACTTATATACAAAGTGAGACACTGATACAGATATTTAAATATTTAAAGATTACTTGCTAATACACCTACAGGTAGTTGCATCAACGTTTTTGTTTGCGATTCCATATTTGCGAAAAATAAGGAATCGCAAATAATGAATCGCAAATGTCAATGCATCATTTTTTTCGCAATTTAATTGCGATTCTGTAAAAATCGCAAATTTTACCGAATCGCAGTAAAATTGCGAATTCTTAATTGCGATTTCGCATTTTGCGGTATCGCAAATTGCGAAATTACACACATGATGAATCTCATTGATTCAACTGCCTGAAAGCCAGTACAGCAATTAGGCACAGCTGCTCCATTTTTTGAAGGTGAGGTTTGGCAGTTTGCTTAGTGAGCTTTCCCAGGAGGTTGCTGCTGCAGTGTGTGCCTGACAAATCTTTTGAAAAATGAAAAATGAGAATCCTGTTGAAGAGGGGCCAGCCAGGAAAAAGAAAATTAAGTTTTCTGATCAAGAGTTGGAAATTCTTATTGAGGAGGTGACTGCAAGACAGGAACAGCTTTTTGGTAAGCTGTCTCCGACGGTTCCTGAGGCTGTTAAAAGAAACCTACGGATTGCCATACAAGCAAAGGTGAACGCAGTAGGAGTGGCACATCGCGACATAAACAATTTACAAAAAAGATGGTATGACCTGCGCAGTCGTGCAAAAGAGAAGCTAGCAAACAGGATTAAATCATCAAAGGAAACTGGAGGTGGAACACCCAGGGATAGACCCAACACCCCCCTGGAAGATCTGGTGGAAGGCACACTGTTGAATGAGGCTGTAATTGGAGTGATAGACATTGATACTTCTGAGATTCCAACTCCTTCTGAAGGTAATTGAATTGTATATGCTTTTGATTGTCTGAATGGAGCCTAGAAATTTCAAGAGTGTTGTGAAAGTAGTTGAATTAACAGCATTGTAATTCTGTTGTGTATGATATGTTATCTGTGTGTTACCAGCAACAGTTATTTAATGTTAGCAAAATGAAAGCAGTGCATTATGGGAGTTGTAGTTTTGAAGAGTCCATCATGCACACAAACAATAATTTGTAATTGAAACTTTATTACTATGAAGAACTATTATGAATGAGACTGGGATCATGTGATTGTGTAGAATTTCACTTTTTATTAATTATTTTAATGAAAGTGCAAACTTTAAGTAACATCATGTTTGCATTTTTTAAACCATAGAAGCACTGCAAGAAATAATTGAGCGGGATTTGAGGGATTTCAACAACCAAGAAGTTCAAGAAACACAATTGGGAAATGCCCCTAGCACATCAACATCCAATTTACAAACGGGAAAGACAGAGAGTGCGACAACTGCTGCAAACTGATTCTGAAACAGAGCAGAATGACAATGTAGCTGAAAGGCAACCTCAAAGCACTCCAACAGTCACAAATAGAAGGCTGAGTAGGCAAAGGAGACTTCAGCAGTTTTCTTTGCGCCGAGGTAATGTGAGCGAAAGTGGTCATTTTGGAGAGGGTTCCATCACTGGCAATCTTGTGGAAGACAAAATCCTAAAGGTACAGCGCCTGTAAGGCAAAGACATTAGAATATTTAAAGGAAAACTGGGACATATCAGCAAACAAATGGGTTCTTTATCTACCTGTATGAATAAAATGATAAATGTAATGAAGACAGGCCATGAAACATCTTCATTGAAGCTTGACCGCATTGCCAATTCTTTGGAGACCATGTGCACATTGATGCAAAAACAGCAAAATATAAGTGGCAAAAGGCAGGTACGACTACTGACCAACAAGCAGGCTCATAACAGGCAAATGACTCGCCTTTCCAATTGTACATGTGGCCTCTGCAAACAGAACCTTTCAACCCAGGTACTCTTGATGAAAACATTTGAACATATTCAAAAGGGAATGGGGACTACCTATGATCCATCAGGAATTGCACAGTCTAATGCATCCCCAGAAGAGCAACTACCAATGGGGAAGAGTGGTGCCGGCAGTGCTGTGAGTGGCACACTAGAGCATTGCTTAAGTGGCACACGGCGTAGTAATAGAAAGCTGAATGATGCAAGTTATATGGCCATGCACAGTGGAAAAAATGGAGGGAAGGCATTAGGAGTGCGTGGCCATAAGAAATGACATTATGTCTGTGATGCCTCTTGATTGGTATTAATAATGTCAAAGTTGTCAATGGTTCAATAATTATCATTTGAACATTTCTGATTTAAAGTACAGTATTAAGTTTGTGATACAGTCAAAGTCCATGAAGTAAATGCATTTCTGTTTCACTTTGAATTAAAATTTACATTGATTACAAAACCAAAAAAATCAGAGTATGCTTCCTACCTCATTCAGAAGTAATGCTGTGTGATCTCTGCTCTTCTCCTTCTACCCTCTGCTGCCTCTGGTCCATGTGCTCTTGCTTGTGGTTGAGGAGGCTGATTGTCATTTTGAGGTAAAACATCTTCTTCATCAAGTTCTATGCCTCTCTCAGTTGCTCTATTGTGCAGCATTGCACATGCTGCTACTATTTTGCAGCAAATGTCTGGTTGATTTTGCAATGCTCCACCAGTTTTATGAAGTATTCTAAAGCGTGATTTCATCACACCAAAGGTCCTCTCTATCAGATTACTGGTTGTTATGTGAGCCTGGTTGTAGTGCTGCTCTTTCCTGGAAGTTGGATTTAGGTATGGTGTTAAGATATAAGACCTTACTGCATAGGCACTATCTCCTGTAATAGAAAACAATGTAATTTGAAAATTGCACAGAAGAAATTTGTGAAGATGAAGGGAAAGTGTGTTTAGAAGAAAAATAAATTTACCAAGAAGGTATCCATCACCAAATTGACCTGCAAGCAGTCTAGCATGAATGGCACTGTGTCTATAAATGTAGGAGTCATGGCCACTTCCAGGGTAACTTGCAACTATGTCTGTGATGATGGTTTTGGAATTACAAATTGCTTGAATGTTAAGGGAATGGAAGCATTTTCTGTTGCGAAAAATATACTCATTTTCAGAGGGTGGGCAAATGGGAACATGTGTGCCATCTACACAGCCAATGACATGTGGAAATTGAGCCATGTTGTAGAAATCTAGTTTGGTTTTCATCAACTCCTGTTGTGTGCTAGGAAATTTAATATGATACCTTATTCTTTGTAACATGCCATTTAGAAAGGCATTAAAAAATCTGGAAAGTGAACTCTGGGAGACACCACCAGCAATGGCTATTACACCCTGAAATGACCCAGAAGCAAGGAGGTGCAGTGAACACAATACCTGCACATGGGTTGGTATGGCTTGTGTCCTGCGTGTTTGCCTCTGCAAAATTGGGTCCAATTCTTGAATTAAATCTAATATTAAAGAAGCATTCAGCCTATACTTAGCAAATATCTCTGATTCAGTCTGCCCTAGTAAGGTTATGCGCACTCTAAAGATGCTCTCTTGTATGAGCCTTCTCCTCCATCCTGCAGCTACTCTCAAACTCTGCCTGCAAGCCAAAAAGAAAAGTGCTCCCATTCTGAAAGGCAAATTCAAGGTCTATGAGGACCTTATATGCAGCACTGATGATTGACAGCTGTAGTGCAAGAAGTTAGTTAAATTAGCACCAGGTTCAACTTCTTCTAATTTTAAGAATTCCAATTTGCGATGTCTTAAAAATTTGCAAATTGCGATGTTTCATGCATTGCATTTTTTCGCAAATTAAATTCGATTCGCAAACTTAGCGATTTTTTAAAGAAATCGCAAATATTTTTGCGATTCCTAAAAATGCGAAAACACATTAATAATTGATGCATCCCAAAACCATGAATTGCATTCGCAAACGGCCGAATTATGCGATTCGCACCGTTTGCTAATGCAATTATGAATGATGCATCTAGGCGCTATTCACTAAGATATACTTAATAAGTCAGTTATACAATCAATTTTACAAAAAAAACATCCATTTAGAGACTTATTTACCCATTCAATCATCCATCGACCTTTAGATATACATATATAAAAAATATGTATTTATTTTTCAGAAAGAGACACATTCACTGGATGATGTCATCAGGGATGTCATTTGAGATGTCATCAGTGATGTCATGAGTGATGTCACTGACCATGTCATGAGTGATGTAATATGTGACATCATCAACAGTGCATTGCGGGCGCGCAAGTTATAGTTAGCTGAACTAACTATAACAGGGGAATTTCAAAGGTTTTGTATGAGTAGAATGACCAGCTAACTCTAACTGATGTGAAACCTATGGTTTTTTCAGTGAATTTCAAAGGTTTTTAAAATGCTAATTCCTAACTATAACGTGTGTAAAACCTATGTTTTTTTCAGTGAATTTATATATTATATATATATATATATATATATATATATATATATATATATATATATATATATACTATATATATATATATGTACATACATATATATATATGCATATATAGATATACATATATACATATATTACCTACTGGTGGTCGCCAGTAGGTAGATATAGTTAGGACCTATCATGCATAGGAAATCCGCAATTTTCTATTTGGAATAACTTTGGCGCCGATTGATGAATCTTCTTGAAGTTTTAAAAAATTTGGGCCAACTAAGTTCCGCTCCTTCCCTGAAAGTTTGGGGGTGATTGGTCAAGCAGGGGCCGAGAAAAAAGGGGGGTCTCAAAACGTGTTTTCCCAATGCAATGTCCCATAGTACCTTTAGCCACGGCTACAGCCCAAACGGCTGAACGGAATTACACCAAATTTGGCAAAGAGTTAGTCCTTGATTCAGCCTTTTGCTTATTTGGTGTAAATCCATTCAGAAGTTCCTGAGAAAATGACAGTTGAAGTCATTTATATATCTATGGGTGCGGTGGATCCGCGGACCTATCCGTGTACCCTAAGTGCAGCCTGCAGGCACCCTGCAGTGCACAAGCTGCATGTCAATTGGCTGTCAACAGTCAAAATCAGGAAGTGTTGGCAGCCTTCTTGTGCCTCGGTAGAATCGAGGCACAAAGAAAAGATTTATCGAAACACAAAAAGGGGACAGGGTAGAAACACCCTGAACCCTTAGGCCTGCTCAGGGGGTTCCACAAGGACCCCCAGGGCCAAAAAAAGCATTTTAAAAAATAGCAATATTCGCGCACCCAGCGCGAATTTCGGCCAAAATAAAAAAAAACGAAGCGTGGGCCAAATCCCGGGGGCAATGTTTTAATTGTTATGGGGGTCCAAAGGGGCTCCCAACCCCAAGGACCGCCACCCCCTGGGCTTATTCAATTTGGGTGGGGGGCTCTCCGGCCCCCCAGCCCCCCAGCCCCGGGAACCACCAAACCCTGGTGCTTATTCAATTTGGGTAGGGGGGCTCTCAGGCCTCCCAGCCCCGGGGACTGCCACCCCCTGGGGCTACAAAAAATTGGGTGTGGGGGGCTCTGAGGCCCCCCAGCCCTGGGGACCGTCACCCTCCTGGAGCCATCCATGGCCCTGGGAACAGCCACCCACCAGGGCTGGCGCCTGCAGTGTCCTGTGCTGCCCACCCCCGGGACACTGCTGTTTGCAATGGGCAGGGCAGGAGCCTTGCGGCTCCCACCCTGTCATTGCAAACTGCTTTGCAATGCAACACAGCTCCCTGGCGCATACTGGAGGTACCTGGTGGGCTAGTTGGCCGCCAGGGGACTGCAGGATAGAAGAGGAATTAATTCCCCAACTTAAAACGTGCCACAGGGCATGTTTGCACACATGTCACCGCAGACCCCACCCCCTTCCTTCACCATTGTACAAATTTTCCTCTAAAATCAGCCAAACTACGAATTCCGATTTACTCACCTGTTATCAGGAGAGAACCCAGTGCAGCATCTTTTAGCCCAGCACTGACCCTGAAAAGTAATTCTAAGGGTACTTACCAGTAACTTGTGTTTCCTTCCACAGCAATCCAGTGTGTGGTTTTTAATAAAAAAGTTTCTAAGAGTCGATTTTTGAAACGTACAAATATTCCTCTAAAATCAGCCGAACTACGAATTTCGATTTACTCACCTGTTATCAGGAGAGAACCCAGTGCTGTATTTTTAGCCCAGCACCGACCCTGAAATGTAATTCTAACTATACTTACCAGTAACTTGAATTTCCTTCCATAGGCTAACATTGACTGGTTTCACTTGCAAATTCTTTTAAGTGTGGAGTTTTTGAACTTTAAAATATTCACCAAAAATCAGCCGAACAACGAATTCCGATTTACTCACCTGTTATCAGGAGAGATCTCAGTGCTGCATCTTTAAGCCCAGTACTGATCCTGAAAAGTAATTCTAACCATACTTACCAGTAACTTGAATTTCCTTCCATAGGCTAACATTGACTGGTTTCACTTGGAAATTCTTTTAAGTGTGGAGTTTTGGAACTTTTAAATATTCACCTAAAATCATCCGAAGAACGAATTCCGATTTACTATCCTGTTATCGGGAGAGAACTCAGTGCTGCATCTTTTAGCCCAGCACTGACCCTGAAAAGTAAATCTAACCATACTTACCAGTAACTTCTATTTCCTTCCATAGGAATCCAATGTCTGGTTTTCATCAGAAAAGTTTCAGTGTCTATTTTCATAAAATAAAAATATTCCTTAAAAATCATATGTATGACTTAAACGCATTCTTTCAACTGTTTACAAGAGATGCACCTGTGCTGGATCCAGGATCCATCACTGAGTAAGAAAAAGTAACGATAACACTACTTACTTGCTAAGTGAATTTCCTCCCATAGGATAACATTGGTGATTCTATGTACAAAAGTTTGTCAACTTTTAAAATACAATAATATTCCTTAAAAATCACTACTGTGACCAAAACGCTTTTACTCAACTGTTTACAGGAGATGTCCCAGGACTGAATCTAGGATCCAGTCCTGTGGTTAGAAAAGTAATCCATAAAGTAACTAATTGCATTTAACTTGAAATTCCCATTCAGTTCAATGTTGTATTGTGTTTTAAATTGTGTTGCCCATTGTAACAACTGTGACTACTGTACTTAAAACTCTATTGCCTATTTGCAAAGTATTTAAACTAAAGTAATTCATTCTGAGAAAGTATATTTTGTAATGTGATGTATAATGTAATTATAATGTAATTAAAAAAATTAAATATCTAAAAATAAATAGTTTAAAAAAAATTTGTAAATCAGTATCAAAAAATAAATATAAGAATTAATACATTTAAAGATTGTCATTTACAAAACCTTTGACATTCACTGAAAAAACCCTAGGTTTCAGCCATGTTATAGTTAGGAATTAGCATTTAAAAAACCTTTGAAATTCACAGAAAAAACCATAGGTTTCAGGCCTGATATAGTTAGGAATTAGCATTTAAAAAACTTTTGAAATTTACTGAAAAAAACATAGGTATCAGGCTTGATATAGTTAGGAATTAGCATTTAAAAAACCTTTGAAATTCACTGAAAAAACCATGGGTTTCAGGTCTGATATAGTGAGGAATTTGCATTTACAAAACCTTAGAAATTTACTGAAAAAAAACATATGTTTTAGGGGTGTTATAGTTAGCTGGAAATTTCACTCATACAAAACCATTGAAATTCCTCCGATATAGTTAGTTGTACTAACTACATCTCGCGCGCCCGCAATCTACTGCTGATGATGTCACATATTACATCATTCATGACATGGTCAGTGACATCACTGATGACATCTCAAATGACATCAATGATGACATCACTGATGACATCATCCACTTGAGAATCAGATACACCTCATCATACACTAGTATAACCTTTCATCACTTTGTTCCATATTTGAAACCATTGACACACCAAAACAAGTTTCTAAATACCCACTCAGGGATTCCTAGATCTATACACACATCTAATCAGTTACCTACAGATTCACTCATACATGCTGTCAATGATCAATAGAACACTATCAAATATACAAGTCAAGTCAAAAGTGCTTTATTCGAGTAATTACTCATAAAAGCGACAAACAAACATATAATAAAATACAATTAAATTACAGAGTCAGCATGACTTTAAGCACAGACACATTAAAAAGGAAGTTTTTTTCCCTATTTTTTTAAAAACGGATTTCATCAAGTTTTAAACATCAAGGTGCAAAGTTCATATTATAAAAACATACATGATTAAAAATTAATTTGAATAAGATTTCGTCAGAAAGACACCAGGCATGGGAACAGGGAATAGATAAACTAGCAGTCCCTGAACAACTAGGCAGAGAGTAGTCACTCTACTAGCAATCTCTGCCTAATTACCCACGCCCACCCCAAATACTTTGCAGTTGCTATGACAATCCAATTTAAAGGGGTAGTTTTAATGATACGTAAGGCTACCATAGAACTTTTAGTACCCAAATTCCTGCACATGGGAGCCAACCAGACTCGTCTCGGAACAGAATATGCTTGACAGACAAACAAGAAATGCCCCAGAGTCTCTTTCCCTTCCCCACATGCTAAACAAGTTGCTGGGCCTCTATTTCTCCATTTGGATGTTAAATTCCCAAGAGGTAGAGAGCCAGCCCTCAGTTGGAAAAACAGTTTCCTATCCAGGGATTTAGATATAATATCCCAGTACATCTCAAACATTGGAAACAGTTTAGCTTCGAGGAAGGCAGTCGTCATAGACCCATTACTATTACTAAGAAGGCTCTTATTTGCAACATGTTCCCAGTAGAGATTTTTTATAAGCAACTTAGGTGGAAAGAAGGACCCGGTTGGATCCGACCACAGTTCACTCAACCCTAGTTCACTTAATGCAGTTCTCAGAGATCTAAACCATTTAATTTCATGAAATCGATCTGCCTTGATTACATCAGCAAATCCTTCTGCATATTGTGACAGTTCAGGGGTGGTCCAGATTCTGCGCCAATATAATATTGGTCGAAGTTTACACATTGCAGAAATTTCCTTTCTACCAAGTTCATATCTGAGTGGTAGAAGGGGAGTACTCTGTGGGGTACCAGTTAGTTTACGGAGGAAAGTATTCTCTGACCTCTGTAACTCCTGGAGATTTTCTTGCCCCCACAGTTCTGCCCCATATAGTGCAGACCCTATTGCTTTAGCCTCATAAATGATCAGTGGCGGTTTAATTGGCTTAGTTAAGGATTTCGCGTGCTCCTTAATGATGGTACCAGCAAGCTGTCTATGCCTTAATATAGCTAAATCTAAGTGGTGGTTCCATCTGTTATTATTTGAGATATGTATCCCCAAATAAGTAAAGGAGTTCACGACTTCAAGGCAGCGCCCACTCAAGGTAATTTTGGGTTTGAATTTCCTACTGGGATTAAAGACCATGAGCTTTGTCTTCGCTGCATTTACCTCCAGGCCATGATCACAACAAAATTTATCAAAGATTGTCAATGCCTTTTGCAGACCACTTGGGGATTTTGATAAAATTAGGGTGTCATCTGCGAACATTAAAATTGGAACTTTTGCACCAGCAAGAGAGGGAGCGTCTAGAGGCTCAGCTTGCATAAGGGGAACAATTCCATTTATAAAAAGAGTAAACAGTGTTGGAGCCATTGAACAGCCCTGCCGTACCCCCGCTCGACAGGGAAGTCAATAGTGTCATTGCCATAGCCCCCCCATTGAATCTTTGCATAAGTACCCTCATGGAGTCTCATAATCAAAGTTAGGATAATCATCGGGACCCCTAGGGCAGCCAGCACCTCCCACAATTTTGCCCTTGGCACCAGGTCGAATGCAGCCCGCAAGTCAACAAAAGCTGCATACAGGCTGCTTCCACCCAGTACCACTGTCCGCCATTGTATAAGTTGGAAGCGAAAAACCTGGTCTACAGTACTTGTTGCTTTGCGAAAGCCCGCCTGAAAAGGGGATAAAATGTTCTGCTCCTCAGCCCAATCAAGCAGATTGTTGATGATAACACGTCCTACCACCTTTTGGACCGTATCTATTAGGCTGATAGGGCGATAGTTACAGGGTTGCGCCCGGTCCCCCTTTTTATATACTGGTATAATGACGGCACCCTTCCAAGAAACCGGAATTTCAGCGCCTCTGGCTATGAGGTTTAATAAAAGGCAGATGTACTTACTCCACCGGTCGATGTCATCTAGGAAGACATCCGCCGGAACACCATCATTACCCGGGGCTCTGCCCCTATGGACGGATTTCAAAGCAGACAGGATTTCGCTTAACATAAAAACATCTTCATCTGCGAACAGATAAGTGGGATTAACATTACTTGCAGGCTGACCCCTGGAAGAATACTGCTCTTTAAAAAATGTAACCCAGGCATCGTGAGGGACATTATTATTAGGAGGCTCTGGAGGTCTATCATGTCCCCATTTGACGATGTGCCAGAATTGTCTAGAATTTTTACTTTCGCTAGCACATCTCAGTCTCTGCCAATGTAATCACTTATGAAGTCATCCTACTCACTTATGCAAACAATGGATCATAATTACTTTTACTTAGCTACACACTTATACAAACACCACTTCATCTATTCATATAGATAGTAATTCATACTTAGTGTGTTATGAAATCACTATTATAAGTATATAGTTATCCATACAGTCACACATGCAATCATTGAATCTTATGTATACATATTTGTATACAACAAATGTTACATACACTGCCTTTAATTTTTCTAGTTTGTTGGACCTGTACCATTGAGAGATATATTTTCTCATCACCACACACATAAAGATATTCACCCACCCAAACAACTGTTATAACATGTAGTCTTAACGTCATATACCTACAGAATCAACTATTCACACATCTTTGGGCAGTCACACACCCCCCACTGACCCACACACACATTCCATACAAATACTCAGTTAACTAATCAATAACTAATATAGACTTTCACATAGCTAGTAACCAACTGGTGCAGTGGTTTACACAACAACTGACAAAGTAATACAGATATTCGCACAGTTTAGTCACTATCCAATATATTTAGTGAGACACTATAAATGAGTCAAGTAAACAGTCAATCACACTGCTACTAAATCCTCCATCCCTATATTTATATTTATATATCCACTCATTCTTTAATGCAAATTGCTATATATATATAATACATATTTAAACAACAAACCAAACCACATTCACTGGATGATGCCATCAGTGATGTCATTTGAGATGTCATCAGTGATGTCACTGACCATTTCATGAATGATGTAATATGTGACATCATCAGCAGTGGATTGCGGGCGCGCGAGATGTAGTTAGTACAACTAACTATATCAGTGGAATTTCAATGGTTTTGTATGAGTGAAATGTTTAGCTAACTATAACACCCCTAAAACCTATGTTTTTTTTCAGTGAATTTCTAAGGTTTTATAAATGCTAATTCCTAACTATATCAGGCCAGAAACCTATGTTTTTTTCTGTGAATTTCAAAGGTTTTTTAAATGCTAATTCCTAACTATATCAAGCCTGAAACCTATGTTTTTTTCAGTGAATTTCAAAGGTTTTTTAAATGCTAATTCCTAACTATATCAGGCCTGAAACCTATGTTTTTTTCAGTGAATATATAGACATATATACATATACAGGAAAGGATGCCCTCAGACGAAGGTGTACCCCCAAACAGATTCAAATTATTTATTCTGGAATACAGTACAGTCAGCAATATGCAGAGAATTCTTATTTTCAGAGGACTAATGCATTTTGTACTTCCCCAGTCCTTGCTCACAGGCCAAATACATGGCAGTTCAGCAGATTGATTGCGGGCACCTATTCATCAAGTTCTACCCTGAGGTGGGCCTCCTATTGTGAGTATCACAGCAAGTGCATGTCAGTATAAGTGGTCCTGCACATTTACTTTTATCCCAGGTGGGTTTGCTGAAGCCCAACATGAAATGAGACCACAGTTCATGACCCTCCAGTGGGCAAATTCAAAGTAACATTACTGGGTTTTCTGGAAATCTCCTGAACCTGTTGTTCCAAATTTGACAAAATATAAAGTCACACAGACCTGCTCCTTCATGCAGTGGTGTTGCCTTCATGGCTGGACCGGCTGTTTAAATGAACAAGAAAGGTTGCCCTCAGACGAAGGTGCACTCCCAAACAGATTCCAATTATTTATTCTGGAATGCAACATAGCCAGCAACATGTAGAGAATTCTTATTTTCAGAGGCCTAACGCATTTCAGACTTCAGAAAATCCATTTGGGATAAAATGAAATGTGCAGGACTACTTATAAATGGCAGGACTACTTATACCAACATGCACTTGCTGTAATACTCACTTTAAGAGTCCCACTTCAGGGTAGAACTTGGTGAACAGGAGCCTGCAATCAATCTGCTGAACTACCATTAGGCCTGGGAGCAAGGACTGGGGAAGTCCGGAAACCATTAGACCTTTGAAAATAAGAATTCTCTGTATGTTGCTTGCTTTGCGTGTGTGTGTTTTATGCTCATATATGAATAACAAAGAAATAGATTTACTGTAAGGTAGATCAGCCAATTTAAATATAACTTTCTTTGTGCCTTTCCATCTGTCTGTCACACTATCCCTTAAACAGGTGTATTTGTAAGGCGCATGATTACCGGAAGATGTCCTGGCGCTAAACAACAGATGTTTATTGATACCCAACTCAATGGTACTCATTTTACTGACCTCAAATGGATGAAAGGCTGAGTGGACCCTCCGGTATTTGAACCTGTGACCGTGAGGTTGAACACAGGCCCCTGCAGTGGCTGCTTTAGTCCACTGAGCCACCAGACCCGTACCCTGTACACTATGAGTACATTGGGGGTACTCTTTATACTAGGAATCACACCCAAGAACTGAGCGAGAGGACTCTGCAGGAATGATAGAAAGACATCTACAAATGGGGGAAAACAGACCAAAAACAGCACAAGCAAATCTCAGAGTCCAAGGAGAACAGAGAGGGTACTGGTTTTTAGTTAATACCTGCCCTAAAGTCGTTGATGCAGCATACTAAATGATTGTGTTCTGAAAGTATATCTCTTGCATGTTTTTTTAATTTAATTTCCTGTTTTCCATCTCCTCTCTGTACGATATCTTAGAGATCTCTTCTGAGTTTCTGGTTCTGGTTCCCTGAATGTTCCTCTCCCTTTCCTTCAAATGCTCACTCTCTGCTTGGTTTGGCTGGAAATGTTTAATGAAAAGCAGGGACAAAGCAGAGAATAACCATAGACCCTGAAAAAGGCATGCTGGCACCCTGGGCCCTTATTTATGAGGCCTTGCGCCAGTTTTGCGCCGCCGGTGCGTCACTTTTTGTGACGCACCAGCGGCGTAAAAAATGCGCCTTGTTGCGCCATATTTAAAAAGTGACGCATCTAGGTAGATGCGTCACTTTTTAAACCCCTGCGCCACATTATACCTGCGTCAGGTATAATGTATGCAGAGGGGGCGTTCTCCCGCAAAAAGCCTCGTAATAGTGACGCAGTGAAATCTATGAGATTTCACTGCGTCACTTTTAGGATGCTGTTGCGTCAAAATCTTGCGCCTGCCTCACAGCAGGCGTAATACTGACGCAAGCCCTTTCACATGGGGCTTTCCCCATGTGAAAGGAGCCATTGCTGGAGTTGCGTCACTTTTGTGACACACTCCAGCAATGCGTCACTTTTGCGCTTACAGATACGTCAGAAATACTGACGTATCTGTAAGTCCTTGCGACATGATGCGTCATACATTAAATATGACGCATCATTGGTGTCGCAAGGAGTGCGCAGTGAAAAGTGACGCATCGCTGTTTTCACGCGGCGATGCGTCACTTTTCATAAATGAGGCCCCATGTGTTTTCTGACACAACATACCCTTTTCGAGCCACTAAGTACAGTAACTGTCTCCTATTCCACCATTCTGGAGTTTCATTGACTAAAGTAGTGGCTGTGTTGATGGGATGAGGAACATGGCTTTCTCAAGATGACATACATGGAAAAGGAGGAGGATTTCCAATGATTAAGAAGTTTCAACTCGGGGGGCGTGGCTTGTGCGCCATCTGCAGAGGACGTCTTTCCCGTGAGCTCCGCTACGGACTGATCCGCGGATGCCGTGAGGACCCTTCCTGCCGTTTTTCGGACGGCTCTTCTGGTGTATAACAGTGTCGGAAGGTGGATGTTCTATAATGAAGCGCTTTTGCAGCCTCTTCAAGCGACATTTCGCCGACTTTTCATAACGGTAACTTTTCACCGTCCTCTCATCACGGACGGCCGCCATTTTGTTTACCGACTAAATGAATGTTTCTCTTTGTCGCTTCTGCAATCCCCATTTCCTCGCTCCAGCATTAGCTCATTCTGGACATAAATACTATGGTGCTGCTCTCTTTGCTGAATGACTGCAGTTTCTTTCTCATGTGCCCGCTTACCTACTTAAGCCTACTGCGAACCTGAGGAAACACGGCCGCCATTTTGAGTATCCTGATGACGATGTTTCTACTTCTAATATGTGAACTTTATGGTGATTTCCTCATCGTCTTTGCGTGACATTTGCTCTCCTGGATTCTCATAATCATCCGCCTCCTGCATTTTGTCATTACTGTGCCTATACTTGCCATTACAAGCCATTCTGTGTTTCGGCTTTTACTTTGTATTTTCCTCTGGTCGGACACCTTACAATACTGCAGTGTCGTACCACCTTGTCCATGTTCTGGTTTTAGTTGATGCCTTTTCTTCGATGCTGTGTGGCTTTTTGCTTATTCTGCACTGAAGTATAGTGCGTTTTATTTGGCGATTCCCTTTTTCTTCGCCTTATATCTGCCACACGTTGTTTGCACCTATTGATATTGTGCACATCTAAACCAGTCTGACACTACACTTTTTCTGGACTCTACCTCTCACAGTGGTATATCTTTTACTTCATATCTTCTTCTGGTGTCTTTACCATGGCGAATGTTTCTACCTCGCCGAAGTTGTTGCAGACCGGAACCAAGCAAAAACGGCCTAAAAATGACCCGCCCTCTCCCATTAACTCTTCGGCTAATCCAGTACTTGACTCCATCCTCGAAGAGGTGCGTGGTCTTCAGCCTTTCATGTCTGCTACTAATGCTAAACTTCAACAGATTGAGGAGCGCTGGGTGGTTATGGAGAATAAAGTTTTGAATTTAGAACAGCGCGTGAGCGATGTCCAGGACCTTTCAACTAAGATTCCACTTTTAGAACAAGAGATCCACAAACTCAAGCTTCACACCGAGGATTTGGAAAATCGCAATAGGCGAAATAATCTACGTGTTTATGGTGTTCCGGAAAATTTGGAGGGGGCTGACATGGTCTCCTTTATTCGGAAATTTCTCCAGGAACTTTTGGAACTCCAACCTTCGTCACACCCTCTAAACATCCAAAGAGCGCATCGCCTTGGCCGCATCAATTCCAATGCCTCCAAACCACGTGGTATCATCATGCTGTTCCTCGAGTTCACAGAGTTAATGGCTGTCTTGAAGGCTGCCAGGGCCAAACGTCGTCTCCAGTGGTCTGGTCATAACATTTTCATTTCACAGGATCTTTCATCTGCTACAAATGCACGGCGTAAAGAATTCCTGAACCTCCGTCCCATGATGCGCCAACTGAACATTCAGTATGGAATCTTACATCCCTGCTTCTGCAAGATCACACATAATGGTCGTACCAGATCCTATGATGATCCACAGAAACTTCACGACTATCTACTGAGTGTCTCTCCTTCTACTATGGACACTGTTAGCTAAAGCTTTTATGTCTTTCTTTGTTCTCCTTTTCTATTATTATTATTCTATTCTATCTGACCTCTTTTATTTTCATCTTCCTTATCTACTTCCGTCAGATACTTCCCTCACATCCTTGTGTTTTACCTTTCAATTCTTGGCAGTCTCTCGAGAGCTCGTGGAGCATGTCTTCTCTCTGGTGTATCCTCGCCTCTTATGTTTTGGTTACTCTCCTTTTTTCAGATCGAGCCTTCGTGCCTTGATCTGATCTCTCTTTTTCTCTCTATCTTTCCCTATTTTTCTTCTTTCTCTCTTTTCTCTCTATCTCTTTCTTATCTTTTTCCTGAATGGTCTCTACTGTTTTTCCTACTAGTCCGACTACTGCTTTCTCATTTCTCGTCTCTTGTTGGTTCTGTTATTGTGAGCGTCCTACGAATCCAATGTTTAACTCATATTTTTTGTCTCCCCTTTTCTAGTACTTTTCCTGCCATGTATCGCTTCCAATTGTCGCCCATCCTTCCCTCCTCCCAACATGTGTAATTTTGTTTCTTGGAATGTGCGTGGTCTTGGTCATCCTGTCAAGCGTCAGAAGGTATTGTCACACTGAACCAAATTTCATTCACAGGTTGTTTTCTTTCAAGAAACGCATTGCTCAGACGTTGAATCACTTAAGCTTAAGAGACATTGGGTGGGTCAGGTTGTGTTTTCTCCTGCTGTTCACAAAAAAGTAGGGGTCGCTATATTGTTTCATAAAGCTTTAAATGTTCAAATCATTTCCTCTCAAAATGATACTGAAGGACGTTGGGCAATGGCAAAGGTTGTTATACACAACAAGACGTTGGTTTTATTGAATATTTATGGTCCTGTTCGACCAGACCCAAAATTTTGGAAAGATATCAAAGTGCTCATTGCATCCATAGATTGCCCTGATTTTATAGTAGCTGGTGATTTTAACCAATGGTTGGACCCTTTTTCAGACCGACTATCCTCTACTAAATTTCAACCTGACAAAACTCATAAGTGTTTTCAGTCTGCCATTGCCTCTCGTCCCTTATATGATTCCTGGAAGATGTGTAATCCTGATTTATTGGAATATACTTTTTTTTCTAATGTTCATCACACACGTTCGAGAATTGATTATATTATGGTTAGTAAGTCTCTTCTCCCCTTCATTCAAAAATCTCTTATTGGTTCTATTTTTATCTCCGATCATGCTCCTGTATACACTACACTAGATCTCTCTCTTACATCCTCTAAATTTAGCCGTTGGAAATGTAATTCTTTTCTTTTATCAGACACCACTTTCATGTAAAAATGTACAGAATTTTTCGATGAATACTTTTCCTTTAATAAGCCCTCTGACACCTCAACTCCCATCACCTGGGATGCTTTTAAAGCTTCTTTTCGAGCTTTTACGATTTCTTATGTTTCCGCAAAAAAGAAGCTTAATAGACAAAAGTATGAAGATCAGCTTACACAGATTAAAAACCTTGAACACACATATTTTACTTCTAAATCCTCCTCTGCCCTTCAGGACTTGATTCTTGCCAAAACAGATCTTAACAAAATCATAACTAATGAAGCTTGCCACACCCTCTTAAAATAAAATCTAAATTTCATGGTGGCCAGAACAAAGCAGGGAAAATGCTGGCTAATTATTTGAAAATAAAATCAGAACGCAAAGCTGTTGGTCCACTTTTTAATGATAACCTTAATAAAATGGCTACCTCCGATGAAGACATTGCTGAAGTATTTCACAATTATTATCAAGCCCTTTACTCCGATGATACTCATCCCTCTGATGCAAACTTAACAACCTTTTTTGAAGGCCTCCCTTCCCCTCCTTCCCTTCCGGTGGATTTCTCTTTCTTGGAACGGGAAATTACTCTCCAGGAAATTACTACAGCCATCCACTCCCTCAAAAAATCAAAAGCCCCTGGCCCGATGGTCTGCCTGTTGAGTTTTATTCCTCTTTCCATTCTTTTTTTGCTCCTAAACTCCTCCAGTTATTTAATTCCTTTATTTCAGAAGCTAAGGCCTCTGGGTCCTTTCTGGATGCCCTCATTGTAATCATTCCCAAACCTGATAAGGATCACTCGCAATGCAAAAATTACCGCCCCATATCTTTAATTAATTATGATTGTAAGATTTTTGCTAAAATCCTTGCTTCTCGCCTTGATTCCATTATCCCTCGCTTAATCAATACAGACCAGGTGGGATTTGTTAAGGGCAGACCTGCTGCTGATAACGCTCGTCTCTTTTCCAATGTTCTTGCTCACAGTAAAAATGTCAAATCCCCCTTGGCAGCCCTTTCCCTGGATGCTGAAAAAGCTTTTGATCATATTAATTGGCAATTTATGTTCCGTACCCTTCATTGGTTTGGTTTCGGCCCAAAATTTATATCCTTGGTTAAGCTCCTTTACTCATCTCCCCGTGCCAGTATTTTTGTCAACAACCAATTTTCCAGATTCTTTTCATTGACCAGAGGCACAAAACAAGGCTGTCCCCTTTCCCCTTTATTAATTATTTTATTTCTTGAGCCCTTTCTAGAGCGCATTCGTTCCAACCCTGATATTGCTGGTATAAAATTTTCCTCTGTTGAAACTAAAATGTCAGCCTATGCTGATGATGTCCTTATTTACATGTCCAACCCGGAATCTTCCCTTCCACCTTTTTTAAATGAAGTTCAGTTGTATTCCTCCATATCAGGTTATAAACTTAATTTATCCAAAACAGAAGTCCTACCTCTTAACTCACTTTGTTTTCAATACATGTTTAATAATACTGATTTTGCATGGTGCCCAACTAAAATTAAGTACCTTGGTATATGGTTTTCTTCTTCTCTAAGGGACACCCTTAAACTGACCTTTGACTCCCTGATTAGCAAAATCCAATCTCTTCTTCAAATTTGGTCCCCCTTATTTTTGTCCTGGCGGGGCAGATTGGATACCATTAAAATGATGATTACCCCACATGTTTTGTACACAGTTTCCATGTTACCTTTCAAAATTCCCAAATTCTACTTTTCTCGTATTAATTCTGTTTGTACAAAATTTCTGTGGAATAATAAACACCCTCGCATTGTTTTACATAAGTTGATCCCACCCAAAAATGAAGGTGGTGTTCGATTCCCTAATTTTAGCTCATACCACTCTGCCTTCTTAATCAAACAATCCTTCTCCTTGGCTTATGATTTCCTTGTTACCCCTATCCCTAAGTGGGTTCTTCTGGACCGCTCTCTTTTGAGAGATTTCTCCTTTCAGCATATTACCTTTATGTCAAATTATACCTTTATATCCAAATATCCCATTTTGAAATACTCCCAATCTCTATTACAGAATGTTTTTTTCTCTACCCTCTCCCCCTTGCAATGTTTTTTATCCTCTGTGGTTTGGTACAACAAATTGCTTAGATATAAAGGTAAATCGTGGAAAGGGGCGACCATTCGGTCCCCCCGAACGTATGGTGGAGTACCACAATCCCCCCGGGAAGCCATCTTGGGCGGGAGGCGAGCCTCGGCTGGTATGCCCGAAGCGGCGTAGCCGGGGCGCGCCTTTTTCCCGCCCTGGAGTGGGCTGGCCTAGAAACTGACGCGGCCGGCCACGCCCTTTGGGGCAGGCAGGGGCGGGTTTACGCCCGCCCTGAAGACGGATAAAAGGAGCAACAAGCCAAGAAAGCATCCTCTTGTTCCTGTGCTCTGAAGCTGCACCTCCTTGCTGCACGTGAGCTCGAGACGGAACGAAGAGCCAATTTTGAGCGTTGTAATCTTTCTTGTTTGTTTTACAGATACTCTGTTGGAGAATGCCCAAGAAAGCGGGAAAGCGAATGACTACCGACCAGATGCTGCGTGTTCTTATGAAAGAGGTGACCGACCTAAAAAGGCGAATGGCGGATAAGGACGAAGAAGGGGGACCGAAACGTCCTTTGGCAGGAGCAGCTCCGGGAGGAAAAGGCAAGAGGCCCAGAAGGGGAGCAGCTGGGGGGGACATCCCGGTTCCCTGTACCCCACTCGAAGGGCCAACTCCGGTGCCGGAAGAGGGGAATCCGATTCCCGTGGTGGTCACCCCCGTGTCCGGGGAGGATATGCCGCCCGAGCTGGCAGCACAATTAGCAGCGTGGTTGGGTAAAGGTAGCAAGGGCGCCACGGCTGACGACGCGCGGGTGTTGATGAAGCAACTGCGTGAAACAAGGGAAGCGGCTGCGGCAGTAGAGAAGCCACCTGGGACAGGTCCAGTCGCAGATACAGCTTCCGGTTCAGGTAAGCGGCCATTGCCGATTGCGAGGGATGAGTCTGCACCCTCACGAAGGGAAAAGTTGGGTCAACATGTCCCTCTGGCTATTAAGGAGAAGATATGGGCAGATGAGTATATAAACATCTTCTCGTTGCTTACCGACCATTATGAGATGGAGCATGTTAAGAGCCAGAAAGAGCTCATGCATCCGAGTGTTTGGCGCGCAAAGATGGCCGCCTTTAAGGTAAATGAAAACATTGGCACTTGGGGCAGAGCGTGGGGGATTTTTACATCCATCATGGGTGAACGTAGGCCCGAATTGCTGTCCGAATTACCGATTTATCAGTCACGGATCATGGGGTATTCTGTATCACACGAGGGTAATCAATGGTTCTGTTACGATAATATTTTCAGAAAAGCGAAAGAACATGATAAAAACTTAACTTGGGACTGTTATGATTCTGTGTCTTGGTCCAAAATGGAAGATACTGGTATGTTGAAGTTGCCATTGGTGGGGAGTAGCGTGGGTGAATCCTCCCGCCAATATGCTGGGACGCCCTTTCGGGCAGGTACGAGTAACGACAACCACTCGAGGCCGATCGGCAACGCAGGTAAAAGGGGGATTTGTTGGAACTTTAACAGAGGTAAATGTACGAGGCCCCAGGGGTCCTGCAAATTTAGGCACGAATGTGGTGGGTGTGTGCAAGCATCCCATCCTGAGTCCATGTGCAGAGCCAAAACGGGTGATAACGGGGGTAGAGGAGGCGCCAAACAGGTCTGATATAGTCCGAGGGGCGCCTTTACCTACCCCGATTGATACCATGGCAATGATTCCTTGGCTCAACGAATACCCGGATCATGCTTCCGCTGGGGTGTTGCGGAACGGGTTTTCATATGGTTTCCGCATCCCAGTGGGGGATTTTCAGGGTATAGCGAAATGTAAAAACCAATTATCGGTCTTCCAACATACGACCGTGGTACAGGAAAAGATCCGGAAAGAGGTTACTCGAGGTCGAGTCGCCGGTCCATTTAATGTGCCACCAATTGCTAACTTTGTTTGTTCCCCTTTAGGGGTGGTCCCCAAGAAGGACCCGGGTGAGTTTCGGCTGATACATAATTTATCAGCCCCACGTGGTCTTTCCGTAAACGATGCGATAGACCCGGAAGTTTGTTCGGTGCGGTACGCATCCTTCGATGAGGCCGTAGCCATATTGAATCGCCTGGGGCCCGGTGCGCTGATGGCAAAATGTGATATCGAGTCAGCGTTCCGGTTGCTCCCGGTACATCCAGACGACCAGCGTCTCCTTGGTTTCATGTTTCAGGGTCACTATTACATGGATCGGTGTATGCCAATGGGGTGCTCTATATCTTGTGCCTATTTTGAAAAGTTCAGTTGTTTTCTGCAATGGGTCTTCACAAGGAAGACGGGGTTTCAACATGTTATGCATTATCTCGATGACTTTTTGTTTCTGGGGGAAGCCGGGGATCCAGAATGTGGACAGGCTTTGACTGAATTTTGTGTCTTGATGAATCAGTTTGGCGTGCCATTGGCACCAGGTAAGACTGTGGGTCCCTCGACTTGCCTCGAGTTTCTGGGGATCGAGCTCGACTCTGAAGAAGGTTGTTTTCGTTTACCAGGAGACAAAGTGTTACGATTCAGGGCATGCCTGCAAATGTGTATAAGTGAGTCTAAGGTTAAGCTACATCAATTACAACAATTGGTGGGACAGTTGAATTTTGCCCTAAGAGTAATACCGATGGCCCGCCCCTTTTCCCGCTCGATCGCTCAAGCCATGGTCGGCCTGAAGGAGGGTCATCACCGCACAAGGCTCTCGGCAGAGGTTCGCCAGGACATGCGCATTTGGTTGGCATTTCTGGCGGATTTCAATGGTCGAGTTGTATGGAACAAACCGGCGGTGTCCTCTGAGGAGCTGGGGCTGTGGACAGATTCGGCAGGGAGCATTGGTTTTGGTGCCATATTCGGCACTCAGTGGTCGGCACAAAAATGGCCGTCGTGGTGGCATGATGATGGACTGACAAGTAACATCGCTTTTCTGGAACTTTTCCCCATTCTGGTGGCCCTGAGAACTTGGCCCGAGGGGTTCAGAGATCACTCTGTGGTATTCTGGTCTGATAACATGACCGTGGTTGAGTGTATCAATAGCCAGGCAGCACGATGCAAATGGATCCTGAGATTGCTCAAGGAAATTGTATTATTGTGTATGCAATTGAATGTGCTATTTAAGGCACGACATGTGCCGGGGGTAATGAATCAAGCGGCTGATGCGCTTTCTCGTTTTCGTATGCAGGCCTTCTGGGGTTTTCTGCCCGCAGCGGACCCGGTGGCGGCACCCTTTCCCGAAGCTCTCTGGTCTCTCGGTGCCCCGAATTACAAAACCTCGTGGGAGAGAGTTTAGCACCCAGGACGAGGAAGGCATATGAAGGGGCGTTCCGTTCCTATTGGGCCTTTTTGGGGGCTGCTAGGGGGGAGCTTTGGGGCCAGGAAGAGTCTGTAGTAAAATTTCTACTGTCTTTACATCAGGCAGGCAAATCAGTGGCTACGGCCCAGAGGCATCGGGCCGCCATTTCCTTTGTGGCTAGGGCTCATGGGATCCAGGACCCGACAGCGTCTTTCGTTGTGCAAAAAGCGCTACGTGGGTGGCAACGCCTTGAGGGTCGCAGAGTAGATGAAAGGCGCCCGATAGGTTTGGATAGGTTGGCCCTGTTATTATCCATACTCCCTGCAACCTGTTCATCCCGGTATGAAACAGTGTTATTCCGAGCCGCTTTTACGCTGGCATTCCATGGGGCTATGCGGGTGAGCGAATTAGTGGCAAGAAACAAGCAGGATGTGATGGGGGGACTGTGCCGAGAGCACGTTCAGGTCAGAGGGGGGACAATGACTGTCTCGTTCGTCAGGTCCAAGACCGATCAGGGTGCATTGGGTGATTGCATAATCATACAAAGGATTCCCGGGTCCTCCATGTGCCCGGTGAGTTGTGTAGAGGAATATTTAGCACAAAGGGTGGCATCATGGGGGGGGACCTTGTTGAGACACGCTGACGCCACCCCACTGACAAGGTTTCAGTTTCAGCGGGTGCTTGCGATGTCGATTGCCGCTGCGGGCTTGAACCCGGGCGAGTTTGGGACCCATTCCTTTCGGATAGGGGCTGCTACAGAGGCTACAGCCAGGGGTCTGAATGTTGAACAAGTTAAACGTGTGGGGCGTTGGTCCTCCAACTGTTATAAAAGGTATGTGCGGTTGCACATGTTGTGAAGCTGTAACGATGTACTCACGCTTCTTGTTTTTGTTTGGTTTCAGTTGCGCAAGCCTACGAGGCGGGGCGGACTATGCAGTCGACCCAACACCGGGCCAGCGGTCAGACATCACCGGCTGTGAAAAAGGAGGTGTGGGTCGTGGGCCACTCATACGTGAGGCGTGCCGCGGACGTATTCAAAGCAGGTGACATGATTAACGTGGCTGGGGAATACGGGTACAGTGTGTCCTTCTACGGAAGGGGCGGACTCTGTATTGACCAGTTTCAATCATTTTTCGAGGGTTTGCTAGGGCGGACGAGGTCACCGCCGTCTATAGTCATAGTACATCTTGGGGGCAATGATTTGGTCACCACTGGTAGACGACTTCTTCTTGAAGCGATGCTTTCCACTGTAAGTTGGTTAGCGAGGAGAGTTCCAGGGTGCACGATTGCATGGTCCCATTTGATCCCACGAAAAGTATGGCGGGGGGCTATTTCTGTTTCTGCTCTGAATCATTCAGTAAGAAAAATTAATAACAAAGTGAGTAGATTGTTCCGTTCCAATACACTGCATTCTATTTCGCATGGTTGTATTACTGGTGACAGTATGTATTTGGGGGATGGTGTTCACTTGTCCCGGGTGGGGAACGAGTTGCTCATAGGAGACTTGATAGCTTGGCTAAAGACTTTAAGACATGACCTTTAGGTAGGAGTGTTGTGGGGGGTCCGGATAGCCGGTCAACTATCCGGCCTGTGGCGGTAAGGTCATGATCGGTGAGCACTAATTGGAAGATCCCTATGAGTGGGCGTCACCCATTACGGATGGGAGCGCTCGAGGGAGGCGGCCATTGGCCCCTCAACGGGGAGGCGGTCCCTTCTAAGGATGGGCCGCCGAAAGGAAAGGAAAGGCGGTCAAGGCCCCTTCCTGGGTAGGAGGGGCTACAGCCCCCTCCTGGAGAATTTCCCGGGGCCAGGACATCTGCGACGGCAGATGTGGTAAGTTGTGTGGGGTTTGGGGGGGGGTCTACGCTACCTTCTAGATACCTCACACGAGTCCTCGGACGACCTTTAAGTGGCGTCGAGTTTATTGGGGCCCCCGTCAAGTCAAGGGAAATTGGTAGTTGCACTTGAGGTACACCTCTGTGCGGTCGCCCCTCACAAGTGAGGGGGATATTTCTGGTTTAGGGATCTTGACACCGGTTACGACCTTGCCGTTGGCCCTTAAACGTTAGGATGTACAATTTCAAATTGCAAGTTAATATTTTGTAGGATGTTAGTTCGGCTAGGAGAACCTTTGTATTAGAGAATATGTTAAGGTTAGCCAAACATCGCAAATGTGGTAATGAAATTGTACATAATATGAAACTGTTATTTTAATGTTTTAATTTTGTTTCATATTTTAATAAATACGGCCGGGAGGGTCACTCCCTCCCGTCTTCCAAAAGTTCAGAACTGTTTCCGGTTTCCCATCCTTGGGGATTGTGTTGAGAGGGGGTGGCGGGTATCTCAGCCATATTCTATTTTAAACCTTGGAAGTAAAAGGATATAATGTTTGTTCATCAATTTTTTCTTGATTCCTCCCTTATTTCCTTTCCAGTACTGCAAAACATGTTTCATTTACCTTCCACATTTCTCTCTGAATATACTATTATAACATCTGCTATTCAATCTTACTTGTCTTCTCTACCTTCTTCTTCTGAATCTTTTTCTTCCTTCACTCCTGTCACCCCACTATATCCTTTATTTTCTACTCAACTCCCTAAAGCTGCTCTTGTGTATTCGCTATTAATGTCTAATACTTCTATTCGCTCAAAATCTATAATGGAGACCGTTTGGGAGACTGATCTTGCTGTCTCCTTCGATACTGTATTGTGGGATCGTTTATGGACTAGGATTTTTAAAGTTTCCGTTGCTGCACGCATTACCCAATCCTTGTTCTTTATATATCATAGAGTTGTTATTACCCCGGTTACTATTCATAAATTTTCTCCTACCTCCTCTCCTTTATGTTGGTCTTGTTCTAAAGTTCTAGGTACCCTAAAACATCAATTATACGATTGTTCCCCTGTTTTATCTTTTTGGACTGAAGTTTGGAATATCTGTATGAAAATGTCATCTATTTCTTCTCCATTATCTTTTTTACACATATTTTTAGGTTTGTTATCTGATGATGTTAATATTGTTACACCCTCTTCAGCTAAATTGTTAGACCTATTTATTGCTCTTGCATTTAAAGTTATTTTATCGTGTTGGAAAGACAATTCTAAAATCTCTGTCCATACATGGTGGAACTACATTTGTGATGAACATAGAATTTCTATTGCCTCTTCCACCTCTATTCCTTTGAAAATTAAATACGATCTACTATGGCTTCCCTTCACTTCCTATCTTTCCTCTAACCCTTCTCCTTTATCTCGTACTATTACTCCCATATGATCCCTCTGGTTACCCTCACTCTCTCCTCTCTCTCTCTTTCACTCTTTCCTTCTCTCTTGCTTTCTTCTTTCTCTCTCTTTCCTTTTATCCTCTCTCTCTTCCTTTCTTTCCCTTTTTCGTTCCCTTATATAAATTCCTCTGAACTGATGTCATTCAATATCATATTCATATATACTTGTTTCTAACTTCTCATGACATGTTTTTTGTATTTCTTTTCAATGCTTAATAAAAATCTCTTAAACAAAAAAAAAAGAAGTTTCAACTCCACTGCAGCGGACCTATCAGTTTATGATGGGAATGGACCCCCATTCTTTCCCCATGATGTCGATCTCTAATGGTATTTAATTGACTTTCACTAATTTCAGATGGGTCAGGGTAGATTCTTGGTTCTATGGGAGGTCTTGGAGAAGGAGATTGTATAGAGAGTGAACTACAGAGGGTGAGAAGATCGGACTTCAAATGTGAGGGCTAAATCCTGGGAACAAAAAAAAGTATCCTAAAGCGGTGGAATGGAAACAAACGTAGGGGCACAGGGATATGTAGTCTAGCTCCTGTCCCTGTAAAGCAGTCCCCACTAGTATGGTCATAATTAGATTTATTCAAAGGGAGGTACACCTTGTTCATTGTTCACATAAATAACTAGTTGTAACTCCTCTTTTGTTTACTCATATGTTTCATTTGCACATTCTTTATGTCTGATCCGAAAACACATAGGCAACACATGTTTTGAGGGAAAATCACCTTCCTCAAGGCTTTAAAAACAATAGCAATAAGCTGACGAGATCTTCCAAATATTTGTTTCATAAATAATAAACATTCCACTTCATTTTTCAGACCTGCAATAACCCTTACATGCTCAAAACATTTATCTGCAGAAACATTTTCCAGATGAGCAGGAAATGTTGGTATTGAGATGATTGACCGTATCAAAGCAAACCACAACAGCCATTAACCTGCCTGGAAAAAAAACAGGAGGTTGCAATTGGATGCAACAGACACTTCTGGCTCATCCAAAGATGTTTCTGAATGTAGCTGTTTTGAACATGTAGGGGCCGAATATGATGCGGCCAGTAAAGGCTCCAACCATCTGTCGGAGCCTTTCTGGCCCATAGTAATGGGCCGCTCGGTTGACTTTCCGACCGCCGCAATATGATGCTGGCGGTCGGAAAGTAAACCGCCTTGTCATTCCGGCTGACTCATGGAGCCCGTCGGCCAGTCTGCGCCAGCTCGTAATCCCAAAGAGCGGGCCTTTCCACCTTTCTGCTCTTGGGATTACGATGCATGGTTTCTGACATGGTTTCCATGATGGGAAGTGTGTTTAGGGGCCTCCAGCAGGGCCTGCTTGTGCATGCACCTCCGGTTGGGGGCTGAGGGGGCACTTATGGTGCTCCCCTGTTGATCTCTGCCCCTTGTGGCAGGCACCTTGAGGTGCCTGTCACTGGATGCAGGGTTGAACAACATCTCACATTTCTCAATGGGAGATTGTGTTATCCATAACACAAATTCCCTTGAGAAATGGCAGTATGCGACCAAACAGTGTTCGGTTGCTTTGTAATTAGCTGTTCGGGACGGCCAACCAGAGGTCGGTCAGTCGATGGATCTAGTCAGTGGCGGCAACATCATAATCAGGCCGTAATGGTTTTTGGGAGGGAGGGCATGTCTTTGTGTCTATTCATGATGAAAGCAATGTCGTACATCATCAACAACAAATAATCATGTAAGTCTCACAACACTGACAATTTCCCAGAACACACCATCCTCAGGTAATGCAAAGGTGGTTCATGTGTTACAATCCACCTGGTTCCCTAGCTCATGTTGGTAAGCTGGTGTGATATAATAAAGCCTGAGCTTTTGCCAGATGGTTTAGGAAATCAAACAGTGGGCTGCGCTTTGTATGGAATTTCAAAAGTACAGCATCTTCTATCATGATTAATGGATACATCCCGCCATGTGGAATTTTAGCGCTAGGAAGGAGATCAATCAGGAAGCAATTTGGGTGAGAAAGAGGTAATTGTTCTGCCAACTTTTCACTAAATTTCTCGTGATATTCGTTGTATTGTTCGGGCACCCAACAGAGGATCTGACTGATTTCACTGCTCAGCAAGTTAGCAGATCGAAACAATTCAAACCTTCCTGCTGAAAACATTTTTGATCACAACCGAAGAAGAGAAAATTGATGGTCTTTTATCTCCAGTTGATCAAAGGAATAGGCTTGTGCAGCCAACGAGTTCCTAATATTATGCCAAATGCAGGCTCGTCAATGACAACAAATAATACTGTTTCTAAATGTCCATTTCCTAGAATTGTTGTCACCCGCTCTCCACACTGACAGGAAAATGTCACATTCCAAGGATGATACAGAAATGGGGGTGGTGATGAACAGAGTGTCTGAATTAAGCAGACCACTCTTACCCAGTCCAAAGATCAGGGCTTGATCCATCACCGTTATTTATCTCACTGCACCATCCCAGTTCAGAACCTGGCTATATGCAAATCAGTCTGTCCCTGGCCCAGTGCATCATGGGAACAGGGCAGACTAAACTACCAAGCCAATTCTTCACCAGAAAGGAGACAAGCTACCGGGGACCGGTTTCTGGCATTTCAGCCATCTTCGGCCCGGCTTGCTTGAATCCTGATGGTGCAGTGAGAAAGGGACTCATGTCTGAGTATACCCTGCCACACCTATAGTGGCCAAAAACGATACAGAAATGGGGGTGGTGATGAACAGAGTGTCTGAATTAAGCAGACCACTCTTACCCAGTCCAAAGATCAGGGCTTGATCCATCACCATTATTTATCTCACTGCACCATCCCAGTTCAGAACCTGGCTATATGCAAATCAGTCTGTCCCTGGCCCAGTGCATCATGGGAACAGGGCAGACTAAACTACCAAGCCAATTCTTCACCAGAAAGGAGACAAGCTACCGGGGACCGGTTTCTGGCATTTCAGCCGTCTTCGGCCCGGCTTGCTTGAATCCTGATGGTGCAGTGAGAAAGGGACTCATGTTTGAGTATACCCTGCCACACCTATAGTGGCCAAAAACGATACAGAAATGGGGGTGGTGATGAACAGAGTGTCTGAATTAAGCAGACCACTCTTACCCAGTCCAAAGATCAGGGCTTGATCCATCACCGTTATTTATCTCACTGCACCATTCCAAGGATGACTGGGGGGAAGATACCAAGTGGCTGGGGCAGGGAAGGGGGGATGGATCGTACCACTTTATTAAACATGCGTAGGTTACAACACATTGCTAAACCGGTAGTTTCCCAGCAAACATGCCCGAATGGTAAAGCAGATGCACCATTGGCACGTTGAACATAGCATCATACCAACACCACCAATAAAAAGGCATGTGTTGTCAATATGCAATGGCAAATGCCAATAAAGAAGTGGGGCTGAAGGTGAGCAAGGCCTTTGGATCCAGAAAAGTTCAGACCTGGGAAAACATAAAAGTATCCAGACTTAAGAGTATATGTGAGAGAAACATAACTGGTGAGCTAATTTGAAGTAAACTAAATAGAGTATGAGTGTCAACTGAATAAACAGTTTTTCTGAGAGGAATCATTATTACATCACTTTGAAAGTAACTTTAAGATATGTAAAGTCAAATTTCTTTATTCACTAACGAGTTGGCTTTCCATAATAATTACAAGTTGGATTTAAGAAAGCTATTGATAGCACACAAGGTTAAACCACACAGGTTCATACCTTAGCACAAGTTACCCCTAAACAAGCACAATTGTACAGATTTTGTGTTTTACATTTGTTAATAAGGTACAATGGCAGCTGATTTACCTAGGTTCCAATATTGTATCAAAGTTACACAAAAATGTTGCATTTTCTTTGTAAACTTTCAGGCCTAATCTGAAGTGTAACATAGCTAGCTCCCAGCGTTTGTCAGAAAGTATGATCTCCATACGAGAGTCGATAGCCTGGCTGTGCCTCACATGTATGGACTTTCACTGAGTCAGACTAATTTATGTACCCAGATAACTGACTTATACAATGTGCACATTAAACCGCTGTACCGTTACTAAATCTTAGGAAAGCGCATGCAGTGAGAAGTTATTTGCCAGTTCATTAATGCCCATAATTGAACACCAGATAACTTGGTCCACAAAAAAATTAAAAATCCAGGAGAAAACACAGAATGGATGACTTTCATACAGGTACAAATTGAAATGAATTCTCATAGACAAAACCCATAACTTAAACTCTTAAATGCTCTTCCTATGCATGACACTGGTATATGTAGGAGAGCTTTCTTATTTTAGCATAATAATACATCTCTAGTCAAGAGTAGAAATAATTATGTTAAAATAGATGCAGACAACCAGATAAAAAAAGACATTTTGTGGCTGATTGCGATGTCGATGGGTCCGAAACCGATGGCACGTCGGTGTCGGACCCACAGCCATCTGCCCCTGCTGCATTACGATGTGGCGGGCAGAGGCATCAGGGGGAGGGACCATCAACGGTGTCGGAGAGACACCATAATCTCCTAATGACGGCTGCTCCTCCATTGGGATAATGATGATGTCATTTTCAGACTACTTTTCCACATCAGCCTTTCCAACATGAAAGGCTGTCAGAAAATGACCTTGGGGGCCCCTAGCAGGTACCACTTGTCTCCCAGGTTCTCTGCTATGGAGCACATCCCTGCACTCTGTGGTAAGCACAAGGTGCCTGTCACAGGATGTATGTCGTTACTACGCATGCTTTTACAACGCATGCCTTTACCACGCAACTTTTACAACGCAAGTCGTTACAACGACTTGCGTTGGGGGGCGCTGGATAGTGAGTATTTTAATTTACTATTCCAACTCCAGTCCCCGTGGATAGTAGGGAAGGTTTTGGATAGTAAATTAAACCATTCCCTATCCTACAGCGCCCCCTAGCGCAAGTCGTTGTAACGACTTGCGTTGTAAAAGTTGCATGGTAAAGGTAGAGCGTGGTAAAAGTTGCGTTGTAAACGCTGTTCCCCCCTGTCACATGGTTCAGGGTTGTTCACAAACATCCATCTCACTATTGCAGCTTGTGCTGCGGACCTTTTCTGCTCCTGCACAAGCTGCCATAATGAAATGGATGTTTCTGACTGCCCTATTGGTGGTCGCATCAAATTTGCTGAGATCGGAACCGCTGACTATGCTCAGGCGGTTCCAGACTGATACAGTGTCGGGCGAACACAAATCCGCCCAACATAATAATCAGCCTCTTAGTGATTTACTTTACCAGTACATGTTAAACAAAACATATGTCTATGGGGCCCTGTTTATCTGCAGCATGCAGTTCCTGATACAAAAAGATGTGATAGTCAACAACCTAACCCTCAGTAACATTAGGCCTTGCAAGTAATTTCCTAACCCATTCATACCTGGAAATACAGGCAGCAAGACTTTTGACTTATTAATGAACTACTTATTTAATGTTGATTAAACAATTGAATGTATATGCTCTACTGAATGCTGATTGAACTGGTTGGATATTGAGGTAGGATCGCAATTTGAACAAAGCCATTTTTAATCCACATTTTGTTATATCAAGTCTCTGGTTTGGATCCGAATTGATTGTTGGTGAGGTTATTAGTGAGATTGATTAAGATGTGTAACATTATTAAACTGATTGTTTTACATTAACTTAATCATATTCCATTTGGTTTTAAAATGAAACTGTTATTGAAGATTGCTGAAGAAGAGTGTTAAAATTGTCAAATGCAGACCACCACCCGCAAAATGAAAACAGGGTGTGGGAAATGATTGGGACCACGCTAAATTATGTGTGTGCATCACTATCCATTACACGTTACCCCTGAATCACAGTGCTACTGTATTCCACACACATTGTGTACACTTGGCCTGCTGTGTTGAATCAGGCCTTATGCACTGAGATCATCCAAATCCACCCAAACAGCACTAGAAGAGCACAAGACTCACTGGTGGGTTCAGGAAATTCTGGATAACTCCTCTTTCATTGAACTCCTCTTTCATTGAACTCCCCATGATTAATAATATCTGCCAAACTGAACTAGCAATGCTGTGTCAATAAATACATCTGGCTTTCATCATCAAGCCACAATTGACACCCTGAGATGTCAACGTCTGCGCAACGTTGTAGAGCACAATAGGCACATGTAATGTATATTGTGCATAATTGCACCAACTAGTGGTAACCTATCTCCCTAAAGTGCCATCACTTATTTTGGCATGGCTGTATTACCTAATGCTATGGTCAGTTGGAGATATCTATATACCTGCCATGGGCCCTCAATTATCTCCCCCACGCGTTCTTACATCAGAATGTACTTGTAATGAGAAAATAATGTCACTACTAGTGTGTAATAGCTTTTTCCAAGCCAGTAGTGCCCTTTAAGAAGGCGTGGTGCTTCTTTTCATTTTCAGGTGATGGCAGCACCCACTTACATTACTGTAAAAGTTATGTTTCAATAATATATGACCTGATGTAACATAATTTGGATGTTTGCTCATTACATATACTGCATATCGTAGCTACATTAGGTTTACCTTTGACTTCCATGCTCTTATAAATACAATTGGCCTTTGTACTTGTACTTCTATATGGTCTTCTTTCGTTCTATATCAGATATTGGTTATGTGTCACCTGAGCATTTCATAACATGTATAGCATGCCAGCTTATGAAATGTTGTGTCACCTTCTTTAGAGGAGAGTGGCTGGTCTACGCATGTGTACACATATTATTCATTATTTATTTGTTTTGTAGAAATGTGTGTACTGACAACACACATTTTACTCTATGTGAATGAACAATTAAGAATGTGCACTACTGTTTTAACTAGATCATGCAGTTAGCCAGGGTGACCCTATTTGTTTTGGATTATTAAAATAAATAGTGTTGAGAATATGTTACATAAAAGCACATTGAGTAACAATATGTGTCGGTGTAACAATAAATAAACATTTAAACTTGCAAAAGACCGTTTCTGTGCAATGGGGAGTAACAAGCATTCATCCCACTGTTGCTTTGCCATCCATGAGAGAAGCCAGAGAATCTGGGTTGGAGGAAGCATAGGTTGTTGGAGTATGACCCTCAGAAAATGCCCTCAGATGTATAGACCACAGATAAGCAGATGACCAGCTGGGCCACAAGGACAACATAGATATTTGGCAGGACATTGCCTGGATGTGCACTGCAATGGGGATCAGTACCCAAAAGTGCAGTCGTGTAGGCAGGGCCGTAACGGGCATTGGGCATGTCCCCTGTGGGCCGCCAGGGTGGGGGCCGGTTTTGGACCCTTGGGTGGCCGTTTTTGTTACAGGGCCGGTTTTAAAGCACAGTTGCAATATCACCCCCCTGTAACAAAAGCGGGAGTAGTGAGACGGAAGTGGTGCTTTAATCTAGCACCCTCCTCATCCCACCAAGGGGCCGGCCAAGCTGTTTGCCATGGCCGGTTTTGATACCCAGTCCAGCTGTGCATGTAGGAAAGCACTGGAAGACTTTCCCTATTGGCCTTTTGCAGCCACAATTTACATGTGCAAACTCTGATGGGTGTTCCTAGGCCTATAAACATTTAATATTACATTCACAAATTTTATAACGAAAGAAAATGTAGAAATTTACCGCCATGCGAGCTGCATTACTCGTCAATGCAAATTAATTTTTGTGAATCAGGCTTACTTAGTAGTATGTCCATGTCTACCTGGAAAACACTTCAAGGGATGCAACAACAGGCATCAAAATGAGAAGCAAAATGTGTGGGATTCGTCTAAACTCTTTGGGGCACATTAGTATGGGGGGCCGACTTTGTCCACCCGCCATACCTGTGGGAAATGGGACCACCCGCTAAGGGTGCGGCGGTCCCATACATCCCATTAGATTGAGCCCGCCATTTTTGACATTGCGGCGAGCGGTGCTGAAAGCACCGCCCGCCGCAATGTTAAAAATGTGTGTTGTGCTTTTCAATGCACAACGTGACAGGCACCTCTGCCACGTTGTACATTAAAATGCAGGGGAGTACCATAGGTACCCCCCATCTGCACCCCCACCCTCCCGGAGTCCCTCGGGGCCCGCCACGGGCCCTCCCAAGCAGACACTGCATGCCTTTTCGTGGTGGCATTTTCAAAAGGCACATTCTAATATGGCTGGCGGTGTCTTTCAGACACCGGCACCATAATGAACACTTTTCCGCCCGGTCGACATGTCGACCGGGCGGAAAAGCGGCGGACGGTATTTCCATCCACCACGGACGCCCAAGCCATTGTAATATGGCGGGGGTCATTTCTGCAAGGATGGAGGGCGAATCGCCCCCACCGGACCGGCGGTGACAACCGCCGGCCCGGCGGGGGCGATCCGCCCGCCATCCTAATGGGGTCTTAAGAGTCCTCTCAACATAACTGCTGCTTTTAGAACAGTGTGATGTGATCGTGAAATTTGCATGAATAATGAAACACAGTATTTCTCAGAATGAATCATTCTTTCTAATCAGTTTGATTTGCATTTAAACAGAATACCTTCTTGATTTTTGCTGCCGACAAATGCACATCCTCCATTCCATCACTTAGGTGTATGAGCAGCATCTGAGAGCAATCTGTGCCTCTTTGTCCCTCGAGAAGTGATAGTTGGTCAGTTAACTTGGGAGCTGGGAGGCACTCCATGGTCAGTATAATAACTTGTGCTGCAGCTGCAGACAATTTTTGTTACAAATTATGCTTTCGATGCTGGGCAAGGTGGTAAAGATTACAGTTACACAATTATGTGAGAAACACAACAACCATAGAATCACGTAAGTCTAGTAGTCATGAATACCACATTTTCCTGAAAGTAATTAACTCCTAAATTTCTGTAATTTTAGTGAATTTATTCATGACAGTTAGCATTCTGGTCTATCTTTTTAAATATTTTACACATATCATAAGCATTCCAAAAAAGAGTTGGTAAATATGTTTGCCCTCAGAGCCCCATAAGCCTTTCAAATGGCTCAGATCCCGAAGTATACAAAAACAATGTGACTGTAGGCCCATAACATAGGGTCTTATTACGAATACTGTGGTCCTGGGACCACCATACTCATGGTGGCGGTTCGATCACTGCCACTACTACAAGTCCGCTTGCCGTATTCAGAGTGTGGCAGTCAGACTACCATGCGACCGTCACCTCCGCCAGGCTCCTTAATCCCACAGCGATGGCAGTGAGGAAAGCGGCAGGTATCTGCTTTCGGTGCCGATGTGTCGCTGCAGAGCACATCCCAACCTGCATATCCCCCGCCCATTTCATGGCAGGGAGCCCTCCATGAAAAGTGTGGCGGAGATGCAGGTAAGGGGCCATAACAGAACCCCCTACTGATTACTGATTCTGGGGGTGCCTGTGTGGGGGCACATGCTGTGCCCCCCTGGACTGCACCCCCTGTTCATGCATAGTATGGCATGCCCAACATGGTGCAAGCGACACCGTGCACAAACGTGCTGCAGGTTGCTTTCACAGCAACAACTGCTCTTACGGCTCTCCTATGAGCCTAAGACAGCCACCACCGCGAGACCACTGCAGCACCTCCTGCCCGCCCAGGATTCAACTCGAATCTGGCGGGTGGGTTCACCACGGGCTTGGTGGTCCTCCTGGCAGCGCAGTGGTGGCAGTGCTATAGGAAGACCGCCAAACTCGTGATCAGGCTCTAAATCTCCTGGGGTCAGATATAGGAGACCAAATACCGGTCGGTAACGGCCGATTTCGGCCATTACCGACCGGTATTTGGGTATTGAAATGTAGGGAGCCTTTATTTTACAGAATCTGTAAATTTACCGATTCGGTAAAATACAGAATCAGTAAATTTACCGATTCTGTAAATCCAGATGTAGGTGGCACTGCAAACAGTGCCACAGGCCCCTAAGAATTCGTTATTTACCATGTGATACTGTTGCATGGTAAATAACGAATTAATGTGTGCATGCACATCCGTGCATGTACACCTGTGCCATGTGTGCCCTTAGGGCATGTATGTGTGCCACATGGCACACAAGCCAGAAACGGGTGCAACAGGGTGTCAAAGTGACACCCTGTCCCCCTTGGCAATTCGGTATGTTTACAGATTCGGTAATTACCGAATCGGTATTTGCCATTGATTCCTATGGGCTTCAAGGCCCATAGGAATCAATGGCAAATACCGATTCGGTAATTACCGAATCGGTATATTTGTTACCGAATAATTACCTACAACAGATTTACCGATTCATGAATACCGAATTGGTAAAATTCGGTATTTATGAATCGGTAAATCTGATTTACCTACATCTAGCCCATGGTTCCTGTCTTGTCTACTTACCTGAAATTTATGTTATATTTAGGGCCAGATGTAGGTCACCAAATACCGGTCGGTAACGGCCGATTTCAGCCGTTACCGACCGGTATTTGGTGATTGAGATGTAGGGGGCCTTAAATTTACTGATTCGGTATATTTACAGAATCGGTAAATTTACTGATTCTGTAAATTACCGAATCGGTAAATTTGCCGAATCTCAAATTTGAGATGTAGGTGGCACTGAAAACAGTGCCACCGGCCCTTAAGAATTTGTTATTTACTATGACCTACTATGTCATGGTAAATAACAAATTCCTGTGTACATGCACATCTGTGCATGTACACCTGTGCCATGTGGCACAGGTGTACATGCACATACATGCCCTAAGGGCATGTATGTGTGCCACATAGCAACCAAGCCAGAATCAGGGGTGCAACAGGGTGTCAAAGTGACACCCTGTCCACCTTGCAAATTCGGTAATTTTACTGAATCGGTATTTACCGATTCGGTAATTGACATTGATTCCTATGGGCCTCAAGGCCCATAGGAATCAATGGCAATTACAGAATCGGTAAATACCGATTCATTAATTACTGAATCATACCGATTCGGTAATTAATTCGGAAAAATTACCTACATCCCGATTGCCAGTTCTTAAATACCGAATCGGTATGATTCGGTATTAAAGAATCGGTAATCTGGGATTGCTTACATCAATCAATCACAGACATTTATAGAGCGCGCTACATACCCGTGGGGTCTCAAGGCGCTTGGGGGGTGGGGGGGTGCCGCTACTGCTCGAACAGCCAGGTCTTCAGCTTCTTCCTGAAGGAGAGGTGGTCTTGGGTCAGGCGCAGGTCGGTCGGGAGGGAGTTCCAGGTCTTGGCGGCCAGGTAGGAGAAGGACCTTCCTCCTGTAGTCGCTCTTCGGATGCGGGGGACGTCGGCGAGGGCGTGGTTGGCTGATCGGAGGAGGCGTTTGGGAGCATAGAAGTTGACTCGGCTGTTGAGGTAGCTCGGGCCCTGGTCGTGTAGGGCCTTGTGTGCGTGGGTGAGGAGGCGGAAGGTGATTCTTTTGTTGACGGGGAGCCAGTGGAGGTCTCTCAGATGTCCGGAGATCGGGCCCCAAGTGACTCAAATTGTAAATTTCTGTAGTGTGCAGAAAAATAATTCTAATGTCTGCTGCTGACTGGTTTCCAATTACAATTTCTAACCCTCGGTGTCAGATGCTGGTTTTGGTAATCTCGTTTCAACGTGGCCCCAATCGCACAATCCTGCTGTATGAATAGCACCTCATGTTTAAGATGCAGCTGATGCAAAATGCGTTTGCAAATAGCTCTGCTGCTCATTGGAGCATCACTTCTACTACATCAAAGTGAAAGTGAAATAATGCCTGAATAAAGTAGTATCTGAATACGATCTATCTATTGATAAATTGGTATTAAGTATTGATTGTAGGCCTGGATGAAAGTTTTATTGCGCTCAAAAAATTCCAGAATTTCACATAATGCAAAACTCATGAAAATCTCGATTACGCGTTTGCTACCAGAAGGCTGCGCCACACAGAAAATATCTCACGAGAGACATTTTCTACTCAAGCTAGTTTCCTGCCCATGTCTTGAGAGTCCTTTTAATGTTAGATGTGTGCTAGGCTTACAAAAAAGTGACATGAGGTACCGGCAAACCATATTTCGAAACAAAAGCATAATTTCCAAACCTTTCTATGGAATTTTCATGAAATTCTGCTAGAAAAAAAAATAATTACACAATATCGCACAGCCATAAGGAGACTTCAGGTACCTCACAGTCGTAAAATAATTCTACACAAGGAACGATCATGTATGGAGTGGAAGACTCCATATTACTCAATGTACCACTCTTGCACCTGTAGCCCTGTGGGCCGTTGGGCCTGCAGGACACAGACTAGTTTTGTGTTGTTGCATCAGATGGCTACTCAAAGTGGATGTTCCCTCATTTTCAGGTGGGGCAAGATACTATGCAAATAATGGAAACAGTTTACTTATCTATAGGATCCACATTACTGAAATAAGTGTTCAGGGCAAAGGGCTGTGGGTTGAGGTATTTAAGGTGTGGGATCCAGGAGATGGGGCACATTTAAATCCTCCCTGTTGATGTCCTTGGGAAAGGCTTGGAGTAGATTCCAAAAACCTAAGCCCACCTCCAGGGAATTCAATTGCAGACTGCACACTCATACTGACCTGCGAAATGCAGGTTAAGGCTGCCCCTGCAGGGACACTGACGCAACATCACAACGTTTATGTCCGTATCGCAGCAGGGTCACTGCAAATTGTGCCCCAGGGTGGTTGGCGTCTGTGACTATACCTAGCCTTGAGGTGCCATTCAGGTTGCCAAACACTGAACACTGTGAATTGCAGTTCTTTGCTTGTCTGTGGTACACTCTTCTACGTTTTTTGTAGGTGTGCCACGTGCAAATTGCGCAGTGTGTACCATGTTGATAGGATTGCCCCAGATCTTTACCATGTGACTTACCAAGAATGTGTGTGGCAGCTGATGCATGCAACAGCACTTCACTTATATCTTAATCAGATACGAAAAGGCAGGATGTATTTGTATTTAACTAATCTGTATTCAGAAAAGCATGTGCTCTTGATAACACTTGGACAAGCTATACCACGGTTAAAGGTGTGGCAAGAATGTAGCTCATAGAAACCTTTCTGAAGGTAAGTCTACAACGAAATTGGGCTGGATGTACTAAACGTTTTAGCTAATGTAGGCCATCCAATTCACCAAACTAGATGGTTTGTGCTAACTAGAAAAATATTAGCCATCTACTAAACCCCTTTTAAGAGACAGTAACATTTTACCAACACCTAAAATGGGTTTAGAAATTAATACCAAATTGTGATTTGGGAGGGCATGCTGCATGAGTCCCTACCAAATTGTTATGTGGTGTTGTATGTATCAATGATTTGCAACCTAAATTCTGTTTGCAAACCATTGATCAGTTAGATAATTCAAAGTTGGGTGGTAAAACTGATTTGCAAAGAGGAAGGGATCCATTTGGACAACTTTCCCTTTAGGAATAAGGATAGCTGTTTCCACGGGGACAAGTAGTGGTTTAGGGAATATGACTCGATATTTCGCATGCAATTAGTTCACATGGCATTACTACACGTTTTTTTCTTAGCAAAAACCGTTACTACGCAAGTTTTTAGTTCGCATACCATTACACAGGAAGTGTTAATGTATGCAAACTAAAAACTTGCCTAGTAATAATAAAACCCAACACTACACACAAATCCACTGCACTTCACACCCCAAAGTTAAAAACACTTCCAAAACCCTCAAAAATACAGTACCCTACACTACTAAAACACTACTACACTACCCTAAACACTAAATCACAACGCCCTGCACGACCCTACCCCATCCCCCACTTCTGTACCTACACACAAACACTACCCTATACGACTCACAACACTACACTTAAACTAAAAACTCTACTCCTCAGACCCAAAGCCTACAAAATTAAACAGTCCCTCTTACCTGTATCTCCTCGGTGGGTGCCTGGAGCCGTCATCGCTGTCTCCTCGGAGCCGTCATCGCTGCCTCCTTGACTCCCATAATACTACGCATGCATTCTAACAGCGCATGCGATGTAATAACATGCGTACTAAAAGCTACACGTTATTACAGCGCACGCGTTGTAATGCATGTGTAGTAATGGTACATTGCGTTGTAATGACCGCGTACAAAATGATGTTTCCCGGTTTTGGTGATCTCTGTCAACTCTCACAGAAGTTTTCAAAATGTAAAACGTTTTTGTAAAATAAAAGCAGCCCAGTGTCTTTCAAGGAAATGGGTCTGCTTAAAAAAAGTTTGTGCTTTTGAAAAGCAAGCACAGAGATGGTGGTCTGCTGATCCTCGCAGGCAGCCATGCTGTGTTTGTAGTAGGTCGTAAACTGTTACATGCCTAATTCATATTCTTTAGCCTGGTAGGTCCATGACCTGCCACAATGCCTTATTTTGTGAACTGACCTATTAGTGCATGGGTCGGTTAACAAAATAAGGCACTGGTCGCAGAATGTCAGTGCACAATTTGTGGATGCTTTATCCAACCTGGGGGCTTATTTACAAGCCCCTTGCACCACTTTACCTCATTTTTCACATGGGAAAAGTGACGGAAAAGTGGCGCAAGGCACTTGTAAATTTGCCCCACGTTTTTAGTATACCTGGCATATGGTTTTAAGAGCTTTGACTAAGTCATGTGCCTATTCCTTTTAGTTCTAAAAATAAAAGGACTCATCTTTTTATGCCCATATTGAGATCCAAATATTAGCAGTGAGAAATGTACGAAAGAGACTGAATTTTAATTTGTTGTCTGTGCTGGCCCTTGAGAATCACTGAGCCAGAAAGTGCCTGTAAGTGTCAGAAATACACACTGATGTTACTATAAGCCATCTTGAATTTTTGTGTATGTTAAATGCAAAAAGACATGCTAAACAGCAGTGGAAAGGCAATGTAGGAGCAGGAATAATGAGTCTGTTTTCTTGTTAAATGGCTTCAAGAAGCTTCCTTCCATGCAGCCTTGCCACCTCGGGGCCTATGCAAAAACTGAATTTTGTGGTGCGTTTAGCAGTGCTAAAAAATTGTAATAAAAAATGTACAAGCACAGGTTCCACCTCTTTTATTTTTTTCTGTGCGGATTCTCCGCACACGTAAGTACACATTTGAGTAGTAAATGTGAGCGAGACTGAGGGGATTGGTTGGAAAATGGGGAATACTTACTACAAAATGGATTGGGCTAAGGAAGGAGTAAGGAGAGGTTTAGAGATGTGCACCCACTTTAAAAAAGACTAAGCTAATTCTTATTCACAAACTTCACTTCTAAAGTTACTATGACAAAAAAAAACCTAAGCATTCATAAATGTACTCCTGCCAGACCCGGAGTATGTTTAGGGAGGTATGTGCACCCACTTTAACCAAGCATTTGCAATGCAATAGGGCTCGCATTATTAAAGTTTCAGCTATTGGCATTCCTAATAATAATGCAACACCAATAGCTTAAACTTTAATAATGCGAGACCTATAGCATTGCAAATGCTTGTTACTTTAGAGTGTGTGCTGCTATGGCCAGAACTGCCGACTTTGGAACTAGAGTCCGAGTCCTGGCGTCGCCTCCACATCCTGTGATTTTGGGCCAATCACTTACTCCCCTGTGCCTAAAACAGAATCTAGCCTTGTGTAATGTAACTCATGCTCGTCTGAAGTGCTCCAGTGCCTTTGAGCCGAGTTCGTACTATGTAAAACTGCAAAAAAAAAAGAAAATGCTTGTTAACCTTGTGTTAGGAAGACAGTAAATTAAAAAAAACGTATAGGCCTTCCAAGGTAAACTGAATAGCCACACTCGACAGCCACAAAACCTATCTCTGTGACAAGGACTCTGGATAAGCCATACTTTGGTCCACTGGCCTAGGTGAGGAATAGACAAATGATGAACCATGCCACTTATGTGGGAGCAGGTTTTACGTGGGTGCTAGTTTGCATCTTAAAAAAAAAACAGGTTAGTAGACTGACCATATTCTGGAAGTAAAACAGTTCCACAAACCGTAATTTAAAGTAGCAAAGGAAAAATGTTTTAGCCTGCTAGTTAAGGACTTTAGGCCCGTGTTTGGTGAGTATGCAAAATAAAAGGCAAACATTTTTAGACTAGAATAATAAACACTGAATATTGGCATGGGCCAATTTTCAAAATAGTGGGAATATTTGATGTTCTTTTCAGTGATCTAACTTTGGTCCCATTCCTTGTAGCACTGTGATGATCTTTCTCCAGAGGGATGCAGCATTCCCAGATGAGAATACAACCACTCTACACTGTTCAATGGTATAAGAACAACTCCAAAAGTACAAACCATCTTATGCGATATATAAGCATTTTGTTTAAATGACAGATTCAATCAAAGCAGACTCCTTAGTGTATTCATCTGTTATTTAAATTGGGTGATAGCAACGAGGTACATGCTAGCTTTCTGATTAAAGATGGAGACCAGCAAAAATATATTGTTGAGTTGCAGAGGGTGAGAATCTATGAAAATCAAGATTTTCTCAATGCGTCCAAAAGAAGAAGAGATATTGGAAATTCAAAAAGGCTTCCTTCTTTGGCCTTCGCACTCTACGGAATCTAGACACCAGAACTACCATGGGTTGGTGTGGTTCGAGCCACACACATTCAAAAACCATGTCTATCGTAAGCACTCAGAAGCTCCACTCACTAGCATGTATGGTACTATAAGAAACACACAACTAAAATCAAACTAAAACAAAGTAAAACTCCTGGGAAAGGGCTTTGGGGTAAGGCACGTGCCTTTTAAAAAACAAGCGCTCTGATACCTTTGGGACGAGTTTGCGCTACATAAAACAGCAAAACAAAACTAGAGAGCCAGGGGCCTATTTTTCTGCTTGCACCAGACCCCATGACACCCCTGCTACGCCACTGAATCCAAGCACTTAATTACATAGGCCACACCCATTTTAGAGAGCCTCCACTTAAGCACTTGTAGTAATTGCATACTCCTTTAAGGAATTTAGTGTAAGAACTATGTCTATGTAATAGAATGTTGTACATGTTATGATTGTAATGTTCTCTACTGGTTTCAAGAATGTTATTATTCATTCTTCCAGCAGTTGGGATCAGCACACATCATCAAGTTGGGAGGTCACGCACGGTGGCCATATTGTTTCCATGACAACAGTTTTTACAGCTTTCTTCGTGCCGGATCGAGCGTTTTCCTTCGTGAAAGATACATTTTTTAATTAAATGTTCAGCGATTCTGAATAGGTACCAGTTTTTTCGCCAGGATTCCATGGTATTTGTTTTAAGAGTATTTTTTTTCTGTTGGCAAGTGCATGCAGCACCATTTTCTTGAAGTTTATCATTTCGAATTTTCTTTTTACACAGCACTGTCACTTGAGGTTCCTGTGCAATTTCTTTTAGTGGCTGTGTGTACACTTTTATTTACTGAGTAAATGACTGTTGACTATTTCTTTACTTGACTGGTTGTGACTCATATCTCAGAATAACTTCACCTTTTTGTGGAAATTTTACCCAGGAAGTGTAAAAAAAAAGGGGGAGATATGTCTACTGAAGCAAATCCTTCTAGATCAAACATATCAGGAGATCACAATTTATCTAATCTTCAGATGAACTCTCCAAAAGAATTTCTCGCAGTCCCTGGCAAACCTGTGGTGTCATAGCTAGACTGGAAAGATTATTTTCTCAACTATATAGCTAATTTAGAAGATGTTAATGGTGCATTTTCTCCTGAAAGGAAAAAAGAATGCTTTTGTACTCATTAGGTCCTGAAGGTTTCACAGTTTTAATCAATTGCATAAACATGAAAGATCTGAAGGGGATTTAAATGTATTTAAAGCAGCATTATTAGATCTCGATGACCATTTCTCTCCTTCGGTATGTATAGCAGTCACTAGACATTCTTTTTTTCACAGGAAACAGGAAAAGCACGAATCAGTAGAAGAGTATATGTCAGAATTAAAGAAGTTACCGAGTAAATGTAAGTTTGCACAACTGCATGACGAACTCATTTTGGACCAAGTGGTCATGTACAAGAAGAGTAAGAGTTTACATGATAAATTGTGGGTGGAGGGCGATAGCTGTTTTAAAGACATTATTGTCATGGTATAGAAAGCCGAACTTTCTAAACGTTGTGCTAAAGTTACACTTTCCCAAGACAAAAAAAGCCCAGAAGAAATCCTGGGAAAAGTTACCTAAAAGAGGGTATCTTACAAAAATTATAGAAATGCGAAATCTGAAAAAAAGAGACCCAATATTCCTGAAAGGAAAAAAAATTTGATGGTAATGAACAGAAAAAGTTTAGCAATTAAATTTGTTACAGGTGTGGCAGTTCTTCACATTCGGCTGCTTATGAAAAGTGTCCAGCTAAGTCTGCAAAATGTATGGAGTGTGGTTCAATTGGACATTTCTCTAGAGTGTGTAACCGCAAATCTAAGAAAAAGTCAAAGGGAAAGCTTACGTATGTACAAGATGGGGATGATTTTAGTTCATCGTCTTCGAGTGATAATGATGCACAGGTTAATCTTATCCAAAAGAAAAAAGTGGTACTGACCATCATTAGTGAGACTTCTTCTAAACCATTTTGTCATGTTTCACTGGATGGAATCACAGTCCAATTAGCAGCAGACTCAGGGTCTCCTTTTACCATTGTGTCACAAGATGTATGGAAGAATCAGTTTGTCAACAAAATTGGAGAATGGTTAGAACCCAATGACGTCTCTGCTGAAAGTTTTACTGCGGAAAGAATTGACATGCTAGGTTTTAGGACGTTAATTTTCCGCTTTAAAGAGAGACAATCTGTGGCAAAATTGTACATAGCTAAGGAAGGACCATCGGTGTTGGGATGGAAAGATCAAACATTGTTCGACATCATTCCTAATCCAAATAGTAAGGAACAAGTTTTAATCTCTTGTGAGGGGGAGGACACTAAGAAATGGGTCTTACAGGAGTTTCCAGAAGTGTTTGAGAATCCGATGGGAACATTAAAAGGTTTTACCCATCAAATTCGTTTAAAGAAGGGAGCTATTCCCAGGATCCATAAAGCTAGGAATAGTGCTTTTATAATCAGAGATGAAGTCAAAGGAGAGTTGGGAAAAATGCTTGTTAATAAGGTCATTGAGCCCGTGGAAGCAGCCGAATGGATTTCTCCATTGGTCGTAGTCTGTAAATCCAATGGCAAAGCCCGTTTGTGTGTGGACTTAAGGTACCTTAACAGCAACATTGTAGTCAACCAGTTTCCACTCCCCAGAATTAATTCAATGCTTTCTGTGAAACACAATGCCATATGGTTCTCCACCTTAGATCTTTTGGCTGCGTATCACCAAGTGGTGTTAGAGAAAGGCAGCAGACAATTTACATTGTTCTGTACACCATTTGGTTGTTATAGGTGTATGCCGTTTGGTTTGGCATTGGCCACTGCGGTATTTCAGAGACTGCTGTCAAACCTATTTAGCCACATTCGTAAGGTCGTTTTCTTTCAGGACGACATCTTGATAATGGGAAAGGACAAGGCTCATCACAATTTTATACTGAGAGAAGTGTTGTCCATTCTCAAGAACAATGGTTTGATCGCTGAGAGTAGTAAATGCAAATTTGCTGAAAGGTCTGTCACATATTGGGGGCTGTGGCATTAAACCAAAAAGCACGTTGGTTGAAGCTATACTCAAGGCTCTTGCGCCTAAGCCAAAAGATGAATTGCGATCCTTCTTAGGGTTGGCAGAATTTTATTTGAAGTTTGTCAATAATTTCTCATAAAAAGCGTATGAAATGTATTTGTTAATGAAAAACAAAGTCGCTTTTGAATGGAGAGTTAATTTTAATTAGCTGTCCTATTTTTAACTATATTGAGATGTTTTTATATGTCCTGTTTATGTACTTTTTATGGTTTCAAAAGTTTTGTAACCGAATAAAAGTTTTATGACTGACTGACTGAATGGAGTGATATGTGTCAAAAATCGTTCAACAGCATTAAAGAAGCCATTGCATATGCTCCTGCATTACAAGGTTTTGATCCACAAGCGGACACCATTGTCACCACTGAGGCCAGTGGCACTGGTCTAGGGGGTGTTTTGTCAAAAGTCACTAAAGAAGGCAAAGAAGTTGTTATAGCCTTTGCGTCTCGTTCTCTTTCTCCAGCAGAAGAGAAATATTCAGTTACATTACATGAGACATTGGTGTGTGTATGGGCCATAGAGCAGTTTAGGAAGTTCATATGAAGAAAGAGATTTCTGTTGAGATCTGACCATAAACCTCTAACCAAACTACTCACCACTGAGGGTCTTTCCAGAGCTTCAGCAAGGATTGCCAGGATGTCCATGAGAATTCAGGATTTTGTATACGAGGTGCAGTATGTCCCTGGACCAAAACATGTTATCGCTGATTTCCTCAGTAGACTTTCATTACCCCTTAAAGAAATTGACCCTGATCCTTGGTGTGATTTTTGTATAGCTGGTGTGTTTAGTGACACTACTGGGTTATCTAAGAGTGTTTGTGAAGAAGAAAACAAAAAGGATGACATTTTACATTCAGTTAAAGATAGGATCATTAACCACTTCAGTGCTAAGGCAATATTATTGCTTTGCTTTAATTTCCATTGAAATCAATGGAAAGTCCATGACGAGTTACCCTTGTCATTAGCAGCCAAGAGGTTAATGATTGGTCCAAGGATTATAAACCTGATCCCAAGTTGAGGGCTTTTTGGGTGGTTCGTGATGAGTTGAGTGTGGATAGAGATTTTGTTTGTAGAGCTGGGAAAATCATACCTCCTTTAGGCATGAGAGAAAAAATTATTAACATAGGCCATGAAGGACACCCGGGTGTATCTCACACCAAAAGAAATATTAGTTTGTCAGAGTTAAATCGGCAAGAACATCTGAAAAATTGCATGCTAGATTTTCTGAGCCCAGGATGATTACTAAAGTCATGAAAAACACTGTTGAACTTTATGATGGTAGTATACATCATGTGAGTAGCATTTCATTAGCTGGTGCTACCTCTACGGATAAAAAAGGTGCTCTGGATATGGAAAGAGATTATTGGTGGTTAGATGTTTTACCCAGTCTTGAGAAAGGAAATGAGTCTAAGGTTCAAGTGGGACTCCAAGTGTAAAATCCTTGTTCATTGGAGTTTCCACTGGAAGCGCAGAGTTCAGCAGTTGGTTAGTGTTTTTGAGTTTCCTGTAGGGGAGGAAGATTGTGAACAACATTTTGATTCTCACAGTCAGCTGCCAATGGGAGATTTAGGTGAGGTACCGGGTTTTTAGGGACCCGGCGGTGCCAGGGGGAACACCCAGAGACCTCTTGAGTTCTTCCTGTTTTGGACCACAGAAACACAGAGTCTTCTAGGTGATGTCAAGGATCGAGTTTTATTGGCTGCAACCAAGTAACAAGCGTCCTAGAAGTACAACAGCACGGTGTGTATATTCTCAGGAGACTGTTCGTTTTTACAGAACCAGCCTTCTCCTTTTATACAAAAATGTCAGCTTCAGGCAAGAATTACTAGTTTTACAGTTCGGTCATATAAATATTTCTATTACAAAAGAGAAAGCAAAGTCATGATGACACTCCCATATTTCAGTTTGTCCGGTTCGTGATAAATTACCCGGCAAGGCCCAGAAATCCCATCAGATATCGATGAACCCCCAATAAAATCGGGCACCTCCTCCTTGTAAAACTAGCCATAAAGAAGAAACAGGGACAGGTGTGTGTATGATAAAGCGTGGTTTGTATGCGGTAAACGGTTTATGACTTTGTCGCGATCGCTCTCGCCACCACGGAGAGAAAAAGAAGTGAAGGCAAAATAGCTTGATCTCTCCGAACGGACTACATGTCCCAGAAGGCAAAGCGGCTCTGGAGAGCAGGAAAGAAGGCTGAGCCTATATAAGCTCCTCCTCTGCGACAGGTCGGTGCTTGACAATTGTTATGGTGGTTTAGGTATTGGCGGATGGTGTTGTCCCCGCCGGATGTATACCGAGAAGAAACCCAGCGCAGACGAAGAGCCTGCGTGGTCAGAGAAACATTCAAGCCTACGCCGAAGAAAAGCCTGCGTGGTCAACGGATCCAAGTCTACGCCGAAGAAAAGCCTGCGAGGTCAGAGGAGTGGAGAAAACTTCCGACAAGTCGCAAGTATTGCAAAAGAAGAACGGGATCGTTCTTCTTTCCCAGTATTTTTCTTTCTTTCAAGTTACCCGCGTATTACGCGTTCTGATTTCATTTATTCCCCTGAAGATCCCAAGTTCCGTAAGATAGAGTTCTTACTAGAGTGCATTGTTATTGTACCCTATCACGACAATATTGTTCCCAAGAGTTATTGAGAACAAGAATCTGCAAAGTAAAAATACTTTTCTGTTTCCGAGAGTAGAAGAGCCTCATTGGAAAATACGCCATTCGAGAAAGTGACGTTAACTTTCTCTTCACCTATCCGGTTATCTCGGATTGAGGAACTGCTTGTAAGCATTCAAAGACGAGAGAGTTTTATCTCTGGTAAGTGTCATTACTTGGGGCCAGGGGAGGGAAGTGACCTCAAAGAGACAAGGCGCTTATACCTGTCCATTGTCTCTCCACGCTGCAGTCCGTCCCTCAACCGAGTCTTGCGGACCACCCAGACCCAGAAGTCAACATCCAAAACTCCGGCTCTTCTAAAACCTTCTCACCTCCCAGCTTCTCAGAATACTCACTCAGAAGATGATTCCCACGTCACCACTGAGTGTGGTGTTTAGACAAGTCGAGGGGACTTTCATCTCATCGTTCCTACAGGCCCGATTCCTCAGGTTAGTGGCGCGCGACTGTACTTGCGCAGCTTGCAGTCCCGACAGATTGTCAAGCCTAAGAATACTCACCAGCCCGAACAATGGAAGTTGATGCTACTCTCGCTTCCCTGCTGGAAAGTTTCTCAGAACTCCGTCAGGAGGTCCTTACCTCCCGAGCCGAGAACCAATCCTTATACCAGGAAGTTACACAGATGCGCAAAGAGTTGTCTGACTTGGCACTTAAGGAACCAGTGGTGAGACCCATACTCAAACCAGCCACGTTACCCCCACCTTCGTCAACCCGGACCGGGGGTTATTTTTTGCCTTTATCTACTCCCGCTACAACCACGGATACCTTACCGACTGTGCAAATCATCCAGAACACGGGGATACCTCTGGCCCCACCGGAGAGGTTTTATGGGGATCCTCGTAAGTTTGAGACATTTCTAAATCAGTGCCGTCTTCATTTCTTGTGTAAGCCCGCAGTCTTCCAGGAGGAAGCGGCTAAAACAGCCTTTATGATGTCCTACATGGGAGGGAATGCGTCAAGTTGGACCATACCCTTGTTGGAACGTAACGACCCTGTGTTACATAACTTTTCTGATTTTTTCCTCGAGTTGAGAAAACTATTCGATAGGAAATCTCACATGTTAACCCTTGATCGGGAAATTATGACACTTAGACAGGGTTCACAAGATCTGTTGTCCTATATTACCACCTTTAATCGCCTGTTAGTGGAAACGGATTGGCCGGTGGAAAAAAGGATTTCCCTCTTTTATCAGGGTTTAAGAGGTGAATTAAAAGATGTGTTGGCCCAAGTGGTGCAATTACCGACAACGGTATCAGAACCTATCGATCTAACCATCCAGTTAGATCACCGTCTGCTAGAACGAAAAGGAGAAAGACCCAGAGGAGACAATCGATTCTACTATCCTATTACCCGACCGAGAACCGGAGGAGAAGAGAAAGTTAAGGTGTCAGAAGAGTCTGAACCCATGCAGATCGGAGGGATCAGAGGCCCCCTTACTCCCGAAGAAAAAGACAAAAGAAGACGTCTGAAACTTTGCCTCTATTGTGGGAAAGGTGGACATTTCATTAAGGAGTGTTGAGCCCGGAATAACGTTCCCGGACGATCTACCCTTCCCCGAGTCCAAGCTACTATGAAGAACGTGGAACCGTCGGAAAACTGAAGATCTCAAATCAGACGGAGGTCTCTGACTTGAGATGCCAGCTTCCCATGATCTCCCCCGTTCTTGCTAACACCCTTCATCCTGCAGTAGCCCACATGAACGTCAGTGTGTCTCTCTGGATTTCCTCTCAACACAAACTACAGATTGATGCTCTCCTTGACTCTGGGGCTACCGGTAATTACATCGACCAAGAGTATGCGTTAAGAATGGGCATCCCGTGCGAAAAGAAGCCGCGACCCGAAACAGTAAAAGCCGTGGACGGCACCATTATTTCATCAGGTCCGGTGGTTTATAATACCCTTTCACTATTGATGGAGTTAGGGGAAGACCATCAAGAACATATCCAATTTGACCTGATAGATGCCCCGCAGTTCCGACTCATCCTGGGTATGCCATGGCTTACATTGCACGATCCTTTTGTGAGTTGGTCATCCCGTACAGTCAATATGACCTCTCCCTATTGTAATGAACATTGTAAGAAACATGAGCTGCAGCCTTCACTCACGGCACCCTCACCTGCCTCCTATTTGGCGAACGCCTGCATCTTTGAGAAGTTCTGTTGTGCCACAGTGCTTCCCGTTGAATACCAGGAATTTAAAGCCTTGTTTGACAAACAACAAGCAGCCCAGTTACCACCCCATAGGGTCTATGACTGTCGAGTTGACCTGGTACCGGGGGCGGATATCCCCTGCAGCAGGGTGTATGCCTTAACGGAAAAAGAAACCCAATACTTGAAAACCTATATTGATGATAACCTAGCAACCGGGTTTATCAGACACTCAACCTCCCCTGCGTCATCGCCGATGTTTTTTATTGCCAAGAAGGACTGCGATGAACTAAGACCCCGCATAGATTACTGTGCGATTAACAAGGTAACGATAAAAAACCGCTATCCTCTCCCCCTGATTCCGGTCTTGATGGATCAATTGAAGGGAGCACGATATTTCACAAAGCTCGATCTTCGGGGGGCCTACCACCTTGTGCGGGTGCAAAAAGGGGACGAGTGGAAGACTGCCTTCAGGACCAAATTCGGTTTATTCGAATACCGGGTAATGCCCTTTGGTCTCTGCAACGCCCCCGCAGCCTTCCAATTCTTCATGGACGAGGTGCTGAGAGGATGTCTGGATTCATACTGTGTGGTCTACATCGACGAAATTTTGATTTATTCAACTACAATGTCCGAGCATATCGTCCATGTAAAGACCGTCCTTCGGAAGCTACAACAAAATTTGTTGTACGCTAAGTTGGAGAAATGTCTTTTCCATGTACAGGAAGTAGCCTTCTTGGGGTACATTATAGATGCCCAAGGGTTCCGAATGGATATGCGCAAAGTTGAGGTAATCCTTAACTGGAAGACTCCACAGAATGTGAAGGCTGTGCAAAGTTTTCTTGGCTTTGCCAACTATTATCGGCGCTTTATTCAGGACTTTTCGAAAACTATCCACCCCATCACATCCCTCCTATGAAAAAACGTACCGTTTGTGTGGGGAACAGAAGCAGAACAGTCTTTTCAACTTCTCAAGGACAGGTTCACCCAGGCACCGATTCTCAGACATCCGGATCCTCAACTGCCGTATATCCTCAAAACTGACGCCTCCCAATACGCCCTCGGAGGAATCTTGTCACAAAGACATCCGAACACGGGGCAGTTGCACCCAGTGGCCTACTATTCAAGGAAACTTACACCCTGTGAGATAAACTACACTATCACGGATAAGGAACTTCTTGCCATAAAAAGGGCTTGTGAAGAGTGGCGACATTACCTCCTAGGTGCTTTACACACTGTTGAGATCATTACGGATCATCGAAACCTGTTGTTCCTCAAAACGGCTAAAGCTTTGACTCCGAGGCAGCTTAGATGGACTTTGTTTTTTTCCGACTACGATTTCATAATCAAATATAGGCCTGGGTCACGCAATGGAAAAGCGGATGCCTTATCCCGCCTAGGAGAAGAAACGGTGGAACTTGAGGAACCTCCATATATTCTGCAAGAAGCAGACTGCTCCATTCACTCGCTTGCCCTGGTCACGTCCGAGGACTTTCTGAACGAAGTAAAAGTGTCCCTCGCCGATTATGATATTGCCTCTTGGATACAGGAGGAGCCGGAACATCGACATATGGAAAACGGCCTGGCATACCATTTCCATGCGTTGTATATACCCCAGACAACGTTGCAACAACAGGTGTTGAAATGGGTGCATGATTCTGTATTAAGTGGACACATGGGCATCTACAAGACCACTGCCAATGTGGAACGTTCTTTTTGGTGGAAGGATGTTCGAGCGGCTGTGAAAGAATACGTAAAGACCTGTGCGATTTGTGCCCAGGGCAAATCTATCCATACTAAACCATCAGGCTTCCTCCATCCTTTGCCCATTCCACCTAAACCTTGGCATACCTTGTCCATGGATTTTATTGTAGAGATGCCTCCCTGCGTCAATCAGACTGTTATCCTGGTGGTAGTAGACCATCTCACAAAAATGGGTCACTTCATTTCCTTGCCGGGTCTACCTTCATCTGTGGAGTTGGCTAAAGTGTTCCTCCAACACGTTGTGCGGGCGCATGGATTGCCCAGTGTGCTGATCACTGATCGCGCCACGCAATTTACGTCGCATTTTTGGAAAGCTCTCTGTGCCATCTTGCAAATTGATGCAAGATTATCGTCTAGCTGTCATCCCCAGACGGATGGTAAAACCGAACGTCTCAATCAGACTCTGGAGCAATACCTCTGCTGTTTTACCATGCAGAATGCCACGGATTGGACCACACTCTTGTGGTTGGCGGAGTTCGCATATAACAATGCTGTTCATACCACCTTGGGGTGTTCTCCCTTCTTCTGCTTTTACGGTTTCCATCCGAACATGCTTCCGTTCGACTGGCCTGCTGAATCTTTGGTTCCCTCCATACATGAACATCATGCCCATTTGAGAGCCATCCTCATCGATGCTCGGAACTGTTTGGAGACGGCACAAGCGGCTCATAAACTTTTTGCGGACCGGAGGAGGTCCGAGGAGCCAGCGTATAAGGTGGGGGACAAGGTGTGGCTTTCCACACGTAACATACACCTGAAAGGGGTAAATAAACTTAAGCCTAAGTTTGTCGGACCATATAGCATCTGTGAAGTTGTGAATCCTGTGGCCATGAAACTGTCCCTGCCGGTTTCTTGGTCTATCCATCCAGTGTTCCATGTGTCCCTCATCCGGCCCTGTCCATTGAGTATGCGATTGCCGGAGCGTCCCCCTGCTCTGGAGGTAGAAGGCCAGGAGGAATATGAGGTGCAACGGGTTCTGGACTCTCGTATGGTACGTGGCAGGGTCCAGTATCTGGTCGATTGGAAAGGGTACGGGCCCGAAGACAGAACATGGGAACCGGTGGACCATCTGCATTGCCCGGATCTGGTTGCTGAATTTCACGAGCATTTCCCTGGTAAACCGGGCCGACCGCCGGGACGGCTGTCCTCGAGAGGGGGTTCTGTCGCGATCGCTCTCGCCACCACGGCGAGAAAAAGAAGTAAAGGCAAAATAGCGCGATCTCTCCGAACGGACTACATGTCCCAGAAGGCAAAGCGGCTCTGGAGAGCAGGAAAGAAGGCTGAGCCTATATAAGCTCCTCCTCTGCGACAGGTCGGTGCTTGACAGTTGTTATGGTGGTTTAGGTATTGGCGGATGGTGTTGTCCCCGCCGGATGTATACCGAGAAGAAACCCAGCGCAGACGAAGAGCCTGCGTGGTCAGAGAAACATTCAAGCCTACGCCGAAGAAAAGCCTGCGTGGTCAACGGATCCAAGTCTACGCCGAAGAAAAGCCTGCGAGGTCAGAGGAGTGGAGAAAACTTCCGACAAGTCGCAAGTATTGCAAAAGAAGAACGGGATCGTTCTTCTTTCCCAGTATTTTTCTTTCTTTCAAGTTTCCCGCGTATTACGCGTTCTGATTTCATTTATTCCCCTGAAGATCCCAAGTTCCGTAAGATAGAGTTCTTACTAGAGTGCATTGTTATGGTACCCTATCACGACAATATTGTTCCCAAGAGTTATTGAGAACAAGAATCTACAAAGTAAAAATACTTTTCTGTTTCTGAGAGTAGAAGAGCCTCATTGGAAAATACGCCATTCGAGAAAGTGACGTTAACTTTCTCTTCACCTATCCGGTTATCTCGGATTGAGGAACTGCTTGTTAGCATTAAAAGACGAGAGAGTTTTATCTCTGGTAAGTGTCATTGCTTTGGGCCAGGGGAGGGAAGTGACCTCAAAGAGACAAGGCGCTTATACCTGTCCATTGTCTCTCCACGCTGCAGTCCGTCCCTCAACCGAGTCTTGCGGACCACCCAGACCCAGAAGTCAACATCCAAAACTCCGGCTCTTCTAAAACCTTCTCACCTCCCGGCTTCTCAGAATACTCACTCAGAAGGTGATTCCCACGTCACCACTGAGTGTGGTGTTTAGACAAGTTGAGGGGACTTTCATCTCATCGTTCCTGCTGGCCTGATTCCTCAGGTTAGTGGCGCGCGACTGTACTTGCGCCGCTTGCAATCCCGACAGACTTGTTGTGCCTTGATGAAAATCTCGCTCGGCCATTGGGATGGGGACTGCCCGAACAGGTTAGGCTTGAGGCAGTGGAGTCAGCTCGCCCAGGTCACAGAGGAGTCAGGAAAGGAGGACGTGTCCCTTCAGATCGAATTCGGCCTTGGTCAATTGACTATGTAAGGGCAATCACAAGATGGATACCACGCACAAAATGGAACCCGAGGGTTCAAGACAGAAACTACGATTTTAAGGTGATTGCATCACTCAATCAGGACGCAAATGCATAGGTATAATGTCCTCATCATTACCGGTCTGCCGATACCAAATTCGTCATGGTAGGATGATATTTTCTGACACAAGTGTAGAGCTTTGGTACCACACCATAGTCGGGTCCAGGATTTTCAGTACCACAGACCCTCCTTTTGCCCTTATATAGGCAATAACTCATGCTAATCTGAGTACAAATCTGTATTCATGAAGTCATGGAGATGCTGCTGTAGCATCATCCTGTTACTTAGTTCTTCCCTTGGCACAGGCTTCCTTACACATGATGTAGCACAGAGGCCACATATTGCAGGGGCGCAGTGTACACACAGGCAGAACAGGAACAGAATGGCTAAGACCATCCCAATGAATATCAGAGTTTTCCATCCCCAGGCAGATATCAGTTCCCAGAACCACCCCAGCAAGGACCAGTCCCCTTTGTCCACATGAATGGACTCAGAGATCTTATGCAGTTTGGAGATGGCCTGGTATACTGTCGGAGCATTGTCAGGGATGAAAATGCAGCAACTGGATTGGATCACTTTACATACCCCACCACGGTCTGCAAGTATGACATCTAGGGCAACCCTGTTCTGAAGAGTCATAAGGCGGTCCGACAGGAGCTCCGCAGTCAGGTTAGTAAGGGCACCAGCCGTTTGAATCACGGCGGATTCAACTACCCTCGTCAATTGGCGAATGTTCCTGCTGTTCACCATAGGCCCCCGAAACGGCAGAAAATCTTTTGCGAAATCCCCAAACTCCTGTTCCGCGGTGTCGTCTTTACTCACAACACCCCTAACTGTCCTTGTTCGATGGTAATCTGCCTCGGCCGTGTAGGTGAGTGGCAACAGGAACGAGATAAACATGTGCCCGAAAAGTCAGGGGGCAACCATGTATATGCTCTATCATGGCAGACGAAGTAGGTACCCTTAGCTGCTAAGAACGAAGGGGAGGTCTGAGACGGGAAAACGTAGGTTTCCGTACAGACACTCTTCTCTAACTGAGCTCCGGGGTTGTTGCCATTTCCCTGCAGACATAGGTGACCTTGATGGGGTACTATCCAGATTGGGGAGGATTTCTTTGCTCGCTGGCTCTCACTCAAGGAAATTCCATATTTAGTTATATTCCATCTACTGTAAGGCTCCAATTCATCTCTGGGAATCGTCCTATATGTGTCAATATCTCTGCTCACATTTCTGATTCCTGCCACTAGTGCCTTGTTGCTTGGATTTCTTCCTGTGGGACCTGGGGGGTATGGTTCGATGGCGAATAGAAACATTGTTTGAAATGCCCACAGAGAACCATAGTAGCTAAATGGCAGGACAAAGTACGGGATACCCTTATCTGTCGTGTGTGGCATAAGTCCACACACCCAACAAATCGTTGTGTTCATTACAGACTGGTGCTGGTGTAGGAGCTGAACGAATGAGTTATTTAAAAATTCTAACCTTCTGGCAGACTCGTGTTCAGGTAGGGGGTGAAAGGAGTGTAGGGAAACAGTAGGAGGAGGTATGGGCTGAGTGTCCTGTGCAAATGAAACTCGAAAGGTGTATAAAGCATAACCAATCAAAGACATCATTATACTGCACAACATGAAAATGCATGTTAATAAAAATCGTTTTTTCGCCATCACAGTGCATATTCTTGTTTCAAAGTTCGCTGATTTGGCAGGTCTCTCTATCTTGTGAAACTCCATCCTCTAAGTTGCTGCCCGCGGTGGGAGATTGATTCTGCTAAGGAGTGCTTCTGTTCAGTCCAGGGTAACTCCCTTAGACCAACCAGAACTGTCGACCTAACCGTCTCCAGCTGCACTCCAAAGACTGTGGCACCCGCGACCCTAGCAGCAGAACCGGATGGCGGTTCGAAAATCAAAAATGAGCAAGTATCCTAGATGAGAGAGGTGCACAATCAAAAAGAAAAATCGTTTTTATTAGTCCATAGTCATAGGTCTTGGCCTCAGGTTATAGCGGTTTCAACCAGGTGCTGTGTGGTCTAGAAACAGGAGTTCAGGCTCAGTAGTGTCCAACTGCATTGACGGTGGCACAGATCCTTGCAGAATGTTATCGCTCTCCTTTTCTGAAGTAGTTCCTTTCAAACGTGCATCACTGAAGGGTAAGAAACGAGGCACAGTCTCGGTCTCAGAGTCAGCAATTCCCTCCTGGACCCACCGGTCATATGGAAGGGGCAGCGGGACCCTTTTACAGTGGTTCCCATGCACCCAATGTTTTTTCCCTTCAACTCGGACGGCGGATCTGGTCGAGAGAAGAACTAAATGAGGGCCGGTCCACTGGGGCTGATCATTCCTCGTTCGCTGGAAGTTCTTCACAAGGACATAAGTTCCAGGATCAATAGGGTGTCCTGGAGCTTCAGAGGCCTGAGCAGACTGTTGTGGACCTGTTGGTGTAAAACACGCAATTTAGTCGTCAATTCGTGCAAATAGTCAAGCACTACAGGATGCTCTATTTCACTGAACCTTGTGGGCCTTGGCACTCCCCATATGTTGGCCGGGCGCCCGAACACGATTTCATGAGGACTAAGTCCCACTCTAGAGTGCACAGTCATTCTTGCCGATAGGAGTGCCAAAGGCAGAGCGTCAGGCCATTTAAGACCTGTGCTTGCTTGAATCTTGGCCAGTTTCAATTTTAGAGTGCCATTATAGCACTCTACTAGTCCAGCTGATTGGGGGTGATTTGCAGCGTGGAACTTCTGTCGTATGCCAAGCCCTTCACACACTCTCTTCATCACTCGTCCCACAAATTCACTCCCATTATCACTCCAGACCATTCTAGGCATTCCGAATCTGGGGAAGAACTCTTTGACAAGGGCTTTGGCTGTGGATAAGGCAGTATTGTCCTTAAGGGGATACGCCTCCACCCACCTGGAAAAGGCACAAACAACAACGAGTACGTATTTCAGATTGTTGCACCTTTCCATGTGGATGAAATCTAGCGGCAAAACCTCGAACGGATACGTTGGAGGCGCAAAATGACCAGCTGGAGTTGGGGTTCCCCTACCAGGATTGTACTTCAGACACACCATAGAGTTCTTGACCACATTCTCTGCACATTTAGGTATTCCACTATTCTGCCATACTGGAGCCAACAACTTACAGATCCCTTTCACACTGATGTGAGCCATTCCATGAGCCATTGTCACCACTGCAAGCACATACGCATCGGGTAGCAGCCATCTCTGATGTTCTGACAGTTCGACCCAACAACCATTCGCATCCAATCTACCCTTACTTTCTCTCCATTCATTCACCTCTTTCTCTGTGGCTTCGGATTGAATAGACTTCACACTCTCAATTGTGTCCTCGCACATACCCACATCACCAATCCATCTCGCAGAGCCTGCAACATACATTCGACTCATTACATTCCTTGGAGTTTCTTTTGCAACTTCACCCGCAAATGCATTCCCACAACCAACATCATCTTGAATCTTTTTGTGAGCACTACATTTCACAATTGCAACTTGTAGCGGCAAGGTCAGTGACTTGAGAAGCTCATTTACTAACTGACCATGCTGGATTTTTGTACCGTGCGATGTCAGGAACCCACGTTCACGCCACAATCGTCCAAAACTGTGAGCCACGCCAAAGGCGTATTGGCTGTCTGTGTACACATTCACTCGCTTTCCTTTTGCCAACACACATGTTCTTGTAAGTGCGATCAACTCTGCTGCTTGGCAGAATTGTGTGGGATACGTGCAGCTTCAACAATCGTGTGCAATGTTGTCACAGCATATGCTGCAGTCGTATCACCATTTGGCAACTTGAAACATGAACCATCAACGCAAAAGGTATCATTACATTCAGGAAGAGGAGTGTCCTGCAAGTCTACTCTCCCTTTTGTCTCTTCTTCTGTCCTAAAGCAGCAGTCATGTTGTTCGCTCTCATCTGTCTCTACTGGAATGGGCAGTAACGTGGCTGGGTTTAGTGTGTCACACCTCTTTATGTGGACATGGCTCGCTAATAGTGTCAGCTCATAACTTGACAATCGAGCACTAGTTAAGTGCTGTGTCTTCGTTCTGTTCAGAAAAATGTCTACTGCATGTGGGACCATAACAATCAGTACATTATTCATTACTATCCCAGCAGACTGCCGAATACAGACAGCTGCTGCCGCAGTGGCTCTCAAGCAACTTGGTAATGCCTTAGCTACCGGATCTAGAGTTGCTGAAAAGTATGCGCATGGACGCTGTTTGCCCCCAAAAGACTGTGTCAGGACTGATAATGCACAACCTTCCCTCTCGTGGACATACAACGTAAAAGGCTTACTGTAGTCGGGGGTACCCAACACAGGAGCCGAACAGAATGCATCACGCAATTCGTGAAAACTTCTCTGACAATCTTCAGACCACGGAATGGGTTTCGGTGTATCCTTGCAAGTTAATGCCACCAAGGGTTTGGCCAACAAGGAGAAGTTCGGTATCCATTGCCTGCAATATGATGTAATGCCCAAGAAAGCACGCACTTCTCAATGTGTCCGTGGGACACTCAATTTTGCAATTGCCTGTATTCTCTCTGGGGTCAGCTTCCTTCCCTCCTTCGATAAGATGTGACCTAAGTAGGTCACTTCTTGTCGACAAAATAGCAGTTTTGAAAGGGAGACTTTGTGCTTCATCTCACATAAATGACGCAACAATGACAAAGAGGCTTGCTTGCAAATCTCCTCTGTATCTGCAGCGACCAGCAAATCATCAACGTACTGAAGAAGAGTCGCGCCATCAGGTAGAACAATCGTGTCAAGTTGTGATTTCAGAGCCTGACTGAATATAGATGGACTTTCACAGTAGCCCTGAGGAGCGCGTTTGAAGCGGAAGCTTCGGCCTCCTAAATTGAAACCAAAAATATCTCTGCTCTCGTCGGCAATAGGGATGCTGAAGAAAGCATTCTTCAAGTCAATCACTGTGAACCAAGTGGCTGAAGCTGGAACCATAGTCAATAGGGCAGTGATATCGGGAACAACTGGAAATTGTGGCACAACAATCTTGTTCACTTCTCTAAGATCAATCATGAACCTATAGACAGGTGGTTGGGAAGGATCAGTTCACTTTAAAACCGGCAGAACAGGACTGTAACAGATGTTCCCTGTTGTCTCTTCAATGACATCTTTCTCAATCAGATCGTAAATGATCGCTAACAACGCCTTTTCGCCTTCGTTAGAGATCTTGTATTGGAGAATACGTGGCAACCTAACATTGGCCTTCAATGTTACAACATATGGTGCTATTTCCAACAGACCCATATCATTAGAACCAGTGGCCCAAAGTGTATCTGGAAGAGAAGATAATTCTGTTTGGAAGTTTTTCCCATGACAAATACATTGGAGAAACCACTTTCTTACCTAGGGTAAGTTGTACTCACGAGGGAGAACAGTACAAAGTCGCATATAGTCTCTTTAACAGATCCAATCCTAACAAGTTTTCACCACAACCTGTTGTAAGAATGAGGGGTGCTTCTAATTCACATGGCCCAACAGAAAGGGACATAGGACTAGAGATCGGGTTCCTAACAGGGGCGCCAGAAAAACCTACTGAAACATTCATTTCGCTAGACAAAGGTGCGCCAGGAAGTTTTGAGTGCATGATAGAACTCTTTGTAGCACCAGTATCCAGCCGAAAAGGCTCTGACACACCTGATGTAGTCACCTCAACATAAGGTCCATTCTGATCTACTGGAACTGAAACAACCCCCTCTCTTTGTCCATGGCTGTCCTAGCAATCATTACCCTCATTCTCGTTTTCTGCATAGTAGTCATCAGCATAGTACTGTGCTGTCCTAGAAGACGCATTATTCTGTTGGTCAAAGCTGTTCATGGATTTCTGAGGCGGAAAAGAATGAGCATTCTGGGGGAAATTTCCACGACCCCTACCTCTAGGGGCCTGCTGAACACCTCTACCTCTTGCACCAGAAACATCATTCAGACGCCGTAACAAAGCCGGACAATTATTCTTGAAATGACCCTCTTCCTTGCAATACGCACACTGATTCGGACCATACGGTAAACGCTGTTGAGAAGACTCGTTTCTGTGTGAGTTTCTTGAATACTGCTGTGGTTGCTGATAATCGTGCTGGCTAGCAGTACGAGGTGGATAAGCTTGCTGGAGAAGGACTTTAGTTTTCAATTCCTTAGTCTTTTTATCTGCCTTCTCTAGCTCATCTTTGCGCCTATTTTCGTAGTACTGGGCTGTGGCTAAAATCTGTGCTGACGTGGAAACAGCCCAAGCACTCTCTGAATCCTTCAACTTATTACATAGTTCAGGAAGCAAATTATGTACAAATTTGTCAACAAACAATCTTTCGCCACCCTCAGTAGCCATATCCTGACCACTATGATCGACGAAGGTTTCTTCAAAGCGCGTGAAAAAGTCAGACACATTCTCATCTTTTTTCTGTTTGCACGCAGACAACTTGTCCCAATTCACATGCAATTCGGGCATTAAAGTCTTCATGTATGCAATAATCCTACCAGGAAGTTCTGCTACTAAAGGTTCGGGCTTAGAGCCACCAACTTGTCTAGCATCAGCAGCAGCAATATTAACCCATGTATCACCTAACTCTTGATCATGGTCTGCATGACGAATCTTGACCCATAAAGGCTGTGGAACAACATTTCCAAACAACATGTCTACATCTGATAGATTCATGATACATGAACTGGCAGTTTGTGATAACTCCTTATAATACCCTGCAGGATTTTTGCGGGGATCAGGCAATGTCTGCTTGAGCGCTAAAACCTCAGATCTTTTCCAAGGGACATGTACCCATACACGCTGGAAATGCGGCAGAATTGCTGGATTCGCATTTGCATCACCTTCCCTCCAAACTGGAGGAACCTCTCTCATGGGATACTGTCGCGCCTTTTTTCTACCTGGCCTGTCATGATCAAAAAGTGGTCCAGAATTGCTTCCCTTACTCCTATAAGACAACAACATTTCTATTGCTTGTTCAACATCGGCACCCACAATCATGCCTTCTGTGAACTTGAACCGCACACTGAATAATTCGCGCAGGTCATACTCGGGATCATTTCCCCTCAAATCATCACAGAGATATATGCACATCTCTTCGAATACATATCTTTGTGCAGATGCTTCCCACTGACGGAAGACTTCCATAACGGACTGAACGTCGTACTTTGCAGTATCAGTAACCCATTTACGTGCTAACTCGTTCATTACTTCTCTCTCGCAATAGTCAAGCTGTCGACTCCGCAACTGTCTACGTTCTGTGCTAGGGGTCGTCTTAGGCGACCCAAGGAAAGGTGAGAAAAGACCAGTGACAGTGTTTGCCACTCTCTGTCGAACAGAAGGAGAAGCTGGTGGAAAGGCAGAAACGCCGGAAAAGACAGGCTGGTGTAAAGTAGAAGTCGAGGCAGTAGCAGAAGGAGTATCAGGGTAAACAGTTGGAGCAGTAGGCGAAGTCATAGAGAAAGCAGATGGAGTATGTAGCAAAGGCGGCGGCCCTTGAGAGGGCTGCGCCGGAGGAGTAGAAACCAGCTGAAGAGGAGCTGGTGCTTGTGGAAGAACTGGTGTTCGTGCGCCGGGGCGCGGTATAACAAAGCGTTGCGGAGGTGCAGTAGCATTTTGTGCATAGGGGGGTGGTGAACTCAGTAAATGAGACATTAAAGGATCCTTCTCAGGTGTCTCTTTTGATTCCTGTCCTCTATTTGGCAGGACTGAGTAGCATTTGTCTACTGCTAGCTTCTTACTTCTAAGTGTTTGTTCACTCTCCTGCTCTTCCGCATTATCCCTGAATGCAATGGCAGCTTGTACCATGGACATACCTCGTTTATTTTTCTTTGCTAATTTCATTTTTTTCTGTTTGGCTTCCTTGCGCCATAGGCGAAAGGAGTCAAACATCGCCGGCCGGGCTTTCTTCTTGAAAAGTTTCACCTCTAGATTATCTAAAATCTCCGTATCAAAGCTACCATATTGAGGCCATTTTAAAACACCGTCGTTTCTGGTGTATCGGATCCACTTTTCATTATATGCAATCGGGCCTACGCCGTGCTTTACATGAAGCTCATATGTTGGAGTTCCAATCGGAGGAACCGGACACGAATCCTCTAATCGGGAGTCCCTACTACAACCAAGACAAAACAAGTTTCCAAGTCTGCTAAGACCAGGCATCTTCGCTCTCTAGTCTAGCTTCAAACTTCAAAGGATTAACGAATACGATATTCTCGTGAATACACGAGTCCCTTGGTTTTGGCGCTTGCAAGTTCCAAACAAAGCGTATCTCAAGGATACCAAAACTAAGAATCAAACTAAGGACTGGGAGACGCTCCACTTATACTTAACTGAAGTATTGAAGATCGATGACATCACTAGAAGACTCGTCTATCGTTTTGCTCTACCAAGCATCAATGGGTCCAAAACAGGGCGATAGTCAGGGCAGCAGTCCTTCGTAGCCGTCGGGACGCGGGGAACCTCGCAGCAAAGACCTTCGGAACCACGTCGACATACAGGGGTCGCTGAAGTGGCTGGCCGTCCTCTGGAATTTTCACACGAAGCTCCTCACGAACATCTGGCTTGGACCGACACCGCTTGATACCGCCCCGAGTTGGGCGCCAACTGAGGTACCGGGTTTTTAGGACCCGGCGGTGCCAGGGGGAACACCCAGAGACCTCTTGAGTTCTTCCTGTTTTGGACCACAGAAACACAGAGTCTTCTAGGTGATGTCAAGGATCGAGTTTTATTGGCTGCAACCAAGTAACAAGCGTCCTACAAGTACAACAGCACGGTGTGTATATTCTTAGGAGACTGTTCGTTTTTACAGAACCAGCCTTCTCCTTTTATACAAAAATGTCAGCTTCAGGCAAGAATTCCTAATTTTACAGTTCGGTCATATAAATATTTCTATTACAAAAGAGAAAGCAAAGTCATGATGACACTCCCATATTTCAGTTTGTCCGGTTCGTGATAAATTACCCGGCAAGGCCCAGAACTCCCATCAGATATCGATGAATCCCCAATAAAATCGGGCACCTCCTCCTTGTAAAACTAGCCATAAAGAAGAAACAGGGACAGGTGTGTGTATGATAAAGCGTGGTTTGTATGCGGTAAACGGTTTATGACATGTAGTGCCTTGATGCAAATCTCGCTCGGCCATTGGGATGGGGACTGCCCGAACAGGTTTGGCTTGAGGCAGTGGAGTCAGCTCACCCAGGTCACAGAGGAGTCAGGAAAGGTGGACGTGTCCCTTCAGATCGAATTCGGCCTTGGTCAATTGACTATGTAAGGGCAACCACAAGATGGATGCCGCTCACAAAATGGAACCCGAGGGTTCAAGACAGAAACTACGATTTTAAGGTGATTGCATCACTCGATCAGGACACAAATGCATAGGTATAATGTCCTCATCATTACCGGTCTGCCGATACCAAATTCGTCATGGTAGGATGATATTTTCTGACACGAGTGTAGAGCTTCGGTACCACACCATAGTCCGGTCCAGGATTTTCAGTACCACATAGGTGTGCAGAAAGGATTGGTTATGGAAGACAACAGTGTAGTTAATAAGTCAAGTAGATGTGGGAAACACATTATTAGTCCAAAGAAATTTGATGATTTTGTTTGTTTTTAATTTTTTTTATTTGTAATTTGTTTTCTCTATTTAAAGTTTATTAAGGAAAGGAATGTGTAGTAATTGCATATTCCTTTAAGGAATTTAGTGTAAGAACTATGTCTATGTAATAGAATGTTGTACATATAATGATTGTAATGTTCTCTACTGGTTTCAAGAATGTTATTATTCATTCTTCCAGCAGTTCCCCACGGAGCTGCATGCACTTTCATGAACTCTTATACTTTTATTAAATAACCATTTGGATTGTGGATTCTGCACTTATTTTATTTATAACAGAGTTACTCCAGCCCTCAATACATACCCCACTCCACCCACCTATTCTACTCATAACCGGTACTACCCTGGCCACCCAAGGCAGGGGAGGGGTCCTACTCGTGTGATATATGGTAGCTTGTATGAATGTATAGGAATTGAATTGCCCTATGGTCCTTATCCCTAAGGTGGACAGTGACGTCACAGTCAGATGGGCGGGACTACGAGTGCCAGGAAGGGGAGGGCTCAGAATTACACAACATTGTGACATCGCTGATTTAACAGTGGGGCTCAAAGCCACAGACTGGCCACAAGTGGTTATAACATCTAAGCCAGGATCATGAGGTCTAAAATGAGCGCAGGAGGCCTGGAAGGTTCCTGAAAACAATGATTCGCCATGTTCCTTGTCACGGGGTCATCAAACATCTAGGTGTTAGGTTAGAGAGGCAGCGTTATTTCCAGGGGGCCATAAAGGCAGGTATGCCCATCAGATGGGAAGAGGTTGTGTTCTGTTGGACAAGGGGGTCTACTGAAAACAGACCAAGCGGTGGTGTAAACGTGAGTGTCTGATCGAGTAAGAAACGTGGAAAAGAAGAAGACAAGTATCGAGGGTTTACCAAATCTTTATGCCCCCTAACTTGCAGAAGACATCTAACGAGACCAAAAGTCAAGGTGGGAGGTCGCCCGCTGCAAGCATCCCTGGCACGTGCCCACGGCGCTCGCCCAGCAGGAGAAAAAGTAGTTCTCCAAGGAGACAAGAAGACCAGGGGGCCACAGGAACATGTCCGGTTCACAGTGATCACAAAAAGCGATCTTGCAAAGGCCCCTCCTCCTGCACCTGCAAAAACAGATCTTCCACACCACAGGGTGCCCCCATCCCCCGATCTAGGAGTCCGTCCACAAACCGTGACAAGATGGAGGCACAGCAGGATAAAAAAAATTGGGGCACACTGCGAGCTTTGCGCCACAGACACTCATCCTCTCCTCAAACAAAGGAGAAAAATGTTTGTTAACGGCAACATTTAAAGCGTACAAGCCTATTAGAAAATGGTAGCCCGCTACACCTTGGGGTAATGCTGTGATAGAAGATGATCATGGCCTCACTGCGGCTAGGCTTATGGTGGCTGCTTGTGCAGTAACAGAACGCGTACTTTGTTTATTAATTTATTGGTCGGCAGGGGTTGAAATCCGTACAGCGTTTGTTTATAGCCACGCTCTGACCAGCACACAATGTAGGATGGAAGGGCCAGATCAGGGGAAAGAGGGAGCAAACGAGTCGCGAACAGGAATCCGTGTGGCAAGGTTTTATGTTATGTTAGGGACTTTTATATAGCACTTGAATCACCCGGGGGCATCTCGGTGCTTCTCCTAGCAAATACAGTGAGGACAGGAGGTGGAACCATGGATAAAAGGAGGGGTTAGAACAGGAATACTTTCAAGTGTTTCCTAAAGATCAGGTAGGAAGTACATTTCCGCAGGGGTAAAGGGAGCTGATTCCAATATCAGCTCGAACATAGGCGCCCTAGACCATATGGTTCCTAATACAATAACTGTATCACTGAAGTTTATTTCAAACAAATGAGGAACCATTTTTGCTGTCTTTTACTCACTGTACATAACTATCACCAGTCACCTGCGCCGCCGTTGCTGATTATTGTCACTTGTGTTGCTACTGTGTCGTTCACTCACTTGCACTGAGCACCAAGTACAATTTGGGTTTTCTTGAATGTATTACATTACCCTTTGCAGTGCTGCAATTACTGCAAAATTATTTTTCTTTCTTACTGTGTGTTTCCCTTTTATATCTGTAATAAATATGATGCTGTGTGCACTTAAATGAAATACCAAAAGAGACTCCTTATCCCCTTTTGATAATGTTCTATACATATCTTCTCTAATTTTCTCTAAGTTAGACCAGTTGGGATCCTATATGTTAATTGCATACTCTCTACCCCAATCCCAACGTGGTTGAAGGGTTCACTCCTGTTGCTTTCACGGGTATATCGGAGGACTGAGTGAAGGAGAAAAGGAGACGGGTTTCGGGTACTGGCGCTAAACTTACCGTTGACTCTACTGCTGGGGTCTTCGCCTTTGGACTGCCGGATTGGTGCTTGCTGTGTGTGCTGTGGCGGAGGTTGGAGCTTGATGCTGCTAGAGGACCGGCTCACCTGCTCTGTGTTTCCTGACTCTGCAGTGAGTCCCATGCAACGTAAGCAGCAAAGGGAGATGCCGCCTAAAGGAAACCGCAGAAGGAATCGAGGGCAGGAAGGAGAGCCTGTGGAGGCTGCAGACGCCGTGGAGAGTGCAGGAGGGACTGCTCAGGTGAGAGGGTCTCTTCAAGGTGATAATCGCAAAGGAGATACAATTTTTTTTGTGGACCCGGGTTCAGTCGCAGCTGCAACTAGAGCTAAAATGTCACAAACTACGGGGAAGAAAATTCCAAAGTTGTTTCTGGCAGAAAAAGATAAGGAAAATGAGAGACTGTGATGGGGTAGTAAGGGGGGGAACCTGTGGTGATGCCGGAGCCTTGGTTGATGTGGTAAGCGAACCTGGTGGGGAAACTGAAGAGGCTCTCACAAATGATCCAGCTAACTCTTTGGTCACTACAGAGTCATCTACTATTACGAAGGAAATGATAAGTGATGCCGGTGCCGTAGGCGGAAAGGTGCTAACCGTACCCTTTGAAACCTCAGAACTCTCTGAAGCAATTATAAGTAGTGAGGCGCGGAGCCCTGATCTTGGCTTAGGGGCTGATAACCGAGGAGGCCAGGAACCTCAGACAGTGGCTCCAGAAACTGACTCAGTGGACTACTATTCCCTGTCTGAACAGTCAATGTCCTCTTGTAGGGACCTTGCTTTTCAATATTCAACCCAAATGAATATGGGGGATGGAAGTATGCATAGTAGTTTGTACCTGGAAGATCATTGTGAGAGCACTACTCAAACTGTTAGGAAACTTGACCTGAATGAGAAGAAGCGGATTCTTGGAAACTCTTTGGCGCAAGGAGATTTATTGGATGTACCAGGGACAGAGGGGGAAAAAATCTCTTTGGCTTTGATTTATCAGTCGATTATGCAACATCAGGAGGAGACTCGAGAAGAGAGTCAAAGGGCTCAGAACTCTTGTCGGAAGCTTCAGAACTCGGTTAGACGCCTGGTAAAATCACATTCGGAATTCCTATCGAGATTTAATGAAGCAGAGGCACGTATCTCTACCGTAGAGGATAAACTAGCACAACATAAGATTGTTATTGACACCCATATGGCGACTAAGGAAGACATTAATTGGAAATTAGCTGACATTGAAAATCGGTCACGTAGAAATAACCTGAGGGTCCTTCAGAAACCGGAAGGGAAGGAGGGTTCAGATCTCGTGGGTTTATTATTGATGTGTTTATAAAAGCCTTACCTGAAGTGTCAAAGTGGGATTGGGACAGGGAGGTGGAGCGGGTGCACCGATTTTCATTTACTATTCGACTCCCGAGACCTGGACAGCAAGACCAAAAACCTAGGGCTATTTTAGTGTCTTTTAACAGCTTTCTCACTCAAGAGGAGGTATTTTTGAAGGCACGACCTGATAAGAAAAGAAGCTGGAGTGATTTTGAATTTTTTGTTCGTCCTGATTTATGTCAACAGTCAGTAGAGCTACGCTGGCGGTATCGCCAGATGATCCCGGAGTTCCAATCCAAGGGTGCTCAGGCATTTCTAATGTTTCCAGCTAAGCTGAAAGTGATACATAAAGAACATACATGCTTCTTCACCAATATTGTGTCTGCGAAAGAATTTCTGGGTTATATGTAGTAAATCTATTTTGTTAATTTGAACTGTGTAGAGGGAGATAGATGGAGATTTCTGGTTTAGGGTTTTCTTTGCTTTCCTCGTTTTTGGCTCTCCTTCTCAATCCTTTCTCTTTCCTTTATTATATATCTGAGTTACAGGTTGGAATGTGAGACCCACAGGCAAAGGCAGGGGGTTGTGGGTGAGCTTGCATCTACAAGACTATGAGTCCTAAAGCCTCGTTAAAGGGTGGGGGGTGGAGAATGGGGGAGGGTGGGGGCAAAAGGGTGGAGGGGTATGGGGGTGTAGGGGGGTTGGGTAGCACTTAAGTGGGGTGTAAAAGGGGGAAAAAGCTTCACAGCGGCAAGAAAGTGTTCAGTTTGTAAGAGTCAAATTTATATATTCATAATAAGTAGATGTCAGATGTCAGGGTTTTTGGGTGTTTTTTTAAGGTTAGTAGTGGTTCTGGGGAGAATATCAACATATAACATTAACAATGTCGCGTGATGGAATAAAAATTTGTATTTTAAATTTGTCAGGTCTTAATAACTGGGCAAAGCAACAAAAAGTGGCAGCGGAAATTCAACATATTCGGCCTGATTTACTCTGTATACAGGAGACACATATACCTTGGCCTAAACGAGGGTTACTGAAAGACCTGGGGTTTTCAGTGTTATCGGCGTCGGGTCAGTTGGGCATGATGCGGGGGTAGCAATCTTAGCTAGCAGTAAGGCTGTGAGTTATGGGCGGAGGCTGGCCGATAAGCTTGGCCGGTGGGCTATCGTTGAGTGTCGGGTTGAGGGTTATTATTTTACGTTGTGCACTATTTATGGGTCTAACTTGGATGATCCTGGGATTTTGCTTGCTCTAAATATAGAATTAGCTACATGGACCTCCCCCTTGATAATTTGTGGGGACATTAATATCAATCTGACTAATCAGACCTTATTGGAGGGTCCTAAGGAATATGCTGGACGGAAACCCAAAGTTTTTAAAGCACTTTTTGATTTACCGGGGATCATGGTTTACTGGATGTTTTGGGTAAAATAAAAGGACAAGACCTGGGGTTTACTTTTTACTCACATCCACATAAAAAATTAGTAAGGTTAGATTACTTTTTTGCACCTCCCTCTTTGTTAACTGGTGCATCTATTCAGGTATTTCCGAGGATCTCCCCAGATCATGCCCCTGTTGTTCTAGAATTTATGGTATCTAGGGTAGGGCGGCCCTGCAGTTTTTTTTCATTTGATAGGAAACTCTGTTTAAATAAAGAATTTAAGGAACACATGGGTTATTGAGTCAAGGACTTTTTTGTGAATAATAATTTGTCTGCACCCATTACTATTATTTGGGATTCTTTTAAGGCCTGTTTTCAGGGGGAAGTTCTTAGTTTTAATCAACACTTACAGAAAAAACTAAAGCGTGAGCTGGCGGGACACTATGAGGCTTTGAGAGTGGCGGAAGGTGCTTTAACTACTGGGATCATGTTAGATAAGCAGGATATCTCCGAGGCAGTGAACATGGTGGCTAAATGTCACGCAAGGGTTTGGGGTTTTTGGAGTGAAGAGAACGCTAGGAAATACATTATTTCGAAACAACAAATCCATGAATTTGGGGAGACTATTGGAAGATCATTGGCATTGTGAATTCTAATGAAAGGATCTGCCAGATCTATTCAAGAAATTAAAGATCAGAATGGGGTGTTACAGTCTGACCCTCAACAGATTCTCTCCATTTTTCAGCAGTTTTTTTCTTCTCTTTACACTCGCCAGGGAGACCCGACCGGGGTTGAAAATGCATCAGTGTGGGGAGATTTGGCACAATTAGATCCTTGTTTGGCAGAGCAACTTGACTCCCAATCTCTATGAAAGAATTAGAAATGGCTGTAAACAGTTTAGCTTTGGGAAAGGCCGTGGGCCCGGTAGGATACCTGTGGAGGTGTATAGGTTGTTTTTTCCCATGATCAAAGACAAGATGCTGAAGGTTTTTTAGGTAGCACAGTCAGGGCAACCACCTAAATCTTGGTCAGAAGCTACAATCGCGGTTTTCTGAAAAAAGGGTAAACCTCCGGAGGTGGTTGGATCCTATCGTCCAATTTCTTTACTAAATTGTGATAGTAAAATCTATTCTAAAATTGTGGCCAACCGACTTTCCACAGTTATTTCCTCTTCGGTATCAGTAAACCAACATGGTTTTATTTTGTAACGGGGAACCACTGAACATATTAATAAAGTAGCCACACTGTTTAATATTGCTAGCACAGAAAAAAGGGATTTAGCACTGATCCTATTGGACGCAGAAAAAGCATTTGATCGCTTGGAGTGGGGATGTCTGTGGCAGTTGATGTATCAGAGCGGCTTCAGACCAAAATTTAAACGAGAAATACAAGCTTTGTATGAAGCTCCCAGCGCTAAGATTTCCGCAATGGGTTTGTTATCAGAGGTGGTGCCCATAACTCGAGGCACCCATCAAGGCTGTCCCTGATCTCCCCAATTATTTGCCCTTTATATAAGTCCTTTTTTAGAACGACTATCGAATAATGTTCATATTCCTCCCTTATTGGTTCATGATTATCAATTTTCTGTTTTTGCATATGCAGATGATATTGCTGTGATCACTGTGGACCCCGCTGGCGCAATGTATGAAATTGAGTGGCTAGCAATAGGGTTTGGGGCGATTGCAAGTTACAAGCTCAATGTGTCTAAAACACAAATATTGTGTTCTGATAGTATTCAATGGAGGGACGAGCGAGTAATTAAGGAAGTGACATATCTGGGTATGCAAATACGATCTTCTATGTCTGAGCTAATGGAAGTAAATTGGAATTCCTTGATTAGTAATATTAAAGATTCTTTGGATAGATGGGGCGGCTAAATTTTACAATAATAGGGCGTTGTAACATTATTAAAATGAAGATCTTACCCAAAGTTCTTTACCTATTTCGCTCGTTACCTCTGAAGGGTCTACAAAGTCTTCAATCAATTTGTGGGAAATTTATTTCGAACCCTGGTCGGCCTAGACGGGCAATGCGTTTTATGACGCTACCTCTCTCGAGAGGGGGTTTAGCAGTTCCGGATTTTGCTTTATATTTTTATACATGTTTTTGTTGAAAATGCGATCGGTACTCACTGGGGAAGGTGCCACTAGTAGGGCCAACTCACCTACGATTTTTGAAATTCTTATGGGATCCATTGCTAAACAATTTTTATTTAGGGAAGTGGATGGGAGTTATTTTAAACGGACGCAATTTAAGGTCCTGATTAGTGCTTATAAAGTGTGGAAACGAATGCGGGTACCGATAACAATGAGGAAAATTTCATATTACACACCTCTGCAAGCAGGGAAGGTTTTACCTGGTATTTTTCAGGATAACATTGCCTTAGTTTGGATGAAAAAGGGGGTAGAATTTTAGGTGATTTTTACTCTATTGATGGGGTGTGTAAATCTTTTGAGGACTTGGTTTCAGAGTATAGTATCCCCAGAACACAATTCTTTAAAGATTTACAGATTAGGGATTTTTTGTATTGGATCAACTGCAATCTAAAAAATTCCATCCTCTTATAGAAATGGTTAGCTAACAATCTAAAATTGGAGAAATATATCAGCTATTATTAGCCGATAGACCAGATGATTCGAATAAATATAATATAAAATGGTCAAGGGAGCTGGGAGAGGCAGATATTAGGATTGACAAGCTTATTGCAGCTTCCAGGGAAATATTAATGCCAGCTAATTTGAAGGCTCAATTTTTTAAGTCTATTTTTGATTTATATTATACCCCTGCACGTATGGCAAAGTGGGGGCCTAAGTTTGATGGCAAGTGTTTTCGTTGTGGGGAGGACAGTGCGGACAGTGTACATATTTTTTTAAAATGTGAGAAATTGTTTAGATTCATAACTGATATAGAAAAGTTTTTGTCTTTGGTTATGAATGTACGTGTGACTATCACACCAGCCATGATGTTAATGTATAGTTGCTGAATGGCTTCAGATAGATCCACCGGTGTTTAAATTATGGTGTGCGAAAATTTATAATTTCTGTAAACTAGAATGGGGTGTGTTCGCAGTTAAAGGAGTAAAGAAACGCAAGATTGGTTTAAGTATTTGGGGTGCCTTCCGGGATTTTTTTGAAGGTTGATCTATGGATTTATTTATGTATTTTTTATGGAAATTATTCTGCTACTAATGTATTTTTTGAGGGTAATACTTTATATTGTATTCTCTTTATTCTTGCTGCTGTGAATGTATAAATACAATTTAAAAAAAAAACTTATAGCACCAGTAGCGAAGACCTCTGGCTACATGGGAAATGTTACTAGTAGTAACTTTAAACTATTCATTTATTTTTGCAAATAATTACTATATTAATTTAACTTATTGAGCTTTTTAAAATGTTTAAGTTATTTAAAAAATCACACACAGTAAAATATTTGTATTCTATTGTTATGTAATAAAAAATTCAGAAAGATATGCATAGAAATCATTGAAATGAATGTAATTTGTTGTCTTAAAAAGTTACATGAATTCTGTAAATGAAAAAGTTATTAACATTTTTTAGCATTAAACAGTATTTCTTGAAAAAATTTATATATTTGTTTTTTTATTCAATGCAATTTCGATATATTTAAAAAATGTTAAAATAAATTAATTATACATATAACACTATTTCCTATGGGGTTTGTTTTTAAGTCCCAGTCTCCATTATCTTCCATGGGAGGGGGTTACAGTATCAGGCGTTAGTCATGTGTGGTGTGGACTTACTATTGCGCCTGCTCCTTTTTAGCTGTAGTAACTTACACTTGTAAATTTAGATCAATCCCCTGTTTCATGGAGTAAAGCATGCAGGTCTACACTTTGAGTAACTTTACACACGTAAATGGTAAATAGCCAAAAGTAGTAAAGTTACTTAAAATTGTAAGCGTAAATTTTCACATGTAAGTTAACATTTGTGAACAGGCCCCCTAAAATATCAGTCACTGAATTGAGTGCTTTTGTGCTACAGCTTCAGGTGGAAGGCTGTGAAATGTAAATTTAATTTGGTGGGTGTTTTGATTCCTCACCTGCTTTTACAGCAAAATATCTAAGTAGCTAGATGTATTTTAAAAATGGGTAAATGTGTGTTGTTATTGTTACTATCATTTAGCCTTTGCAGACAGGGTACTCCAGTCAAAACTTGGTGGATGTCCCACCCGCCGTATTACAAGTGCATTATATGCAACGGCACTCTAAATACTGCGAAGGGCGCATCCGTCACATTTTGAGTACCTAGTGCATCAAACCCTAAATAAGGCCCTTACTGTTCTTCTTGTCCTGGCAGAACATTTATTAAGGGTTAAGGGGAAAGAATCTTGAAAAAAGATATGCTATGCATTATACTTTGCTCCTGCAACAAACCGTGAAAATGTGAATCTCAAGATTTCAAAATGTCCACGTCTTGATTTTCATGTGGATACCCCCTTTCACTAAGTATGCATAAAGCTGCAGCTCGTGCAAGTCTAAGGTGTGCTAAGAAAGAATATATATATATATATGCAGCTTCATCCACCCCAAATAAGAACTCACTTTTTATTTACATCTTCATACTGCACTTCTGCCATTTCTAAGCACTGGGCATAGCCAGTGTTACTGAGAATCATAGAGATGGGAGGTCCAATTCATGTTATTCTCCACCCAACACTATTACAAAATATCATTTTTATATCTGTTCATGCACGTTGCAGTGCGTTTCAAAGAATCCAATGTAATGAGTTTTTTAATGACTAATACGTCTGTTTCGTGCATTGACTGATAGCCAGCAAGGTGTCTGCCAAAGTTAAACTCTCTCTAATGGGGGCAGGACTGGCCGTATCGTGCATTGAACATTTGGTTCTGAGGCTGGAAGGGTGGGGGCCGGTTTTGGCGCAGTGGGGGCCAATTTTGTTACTGGGGGCGATTTTCCAGCAATGCTGCTGTATGAGCCCCCTGTAACAAAAGCAGCAGTGCTGGGAGACGGTTTTTGTTCAGCAGCAGTGCTTGACACTTGCGCACCCCCACTCCGGTGTTGGGAGCCTGACCAGTCCGACAAAATTGCCAGGGCTGCTATGGGTTCCCAGTCCGCCCCTGTCTCTAATGACATCCTTCAGGTCTGTTGATTTATCAGGTGCTTTGTCACATACAAATGAGGTATAACAAAGAAAGTGATCTGTGAAGGTGAAGCTCTGCAAATTGACTCACTCCCTATTCATGAGATGAATTGGGTGGGGGTTATGCGATAGGAGGGGTTCAATGGTGTTGTTTGAATATTGGAACACACTGCCAGGCTCTTAAGTTCAAGTACATTAACAGAGGGTTTGCAACACATATCTAGTCACTTTTGCCACTCAGTCATAAGTTAAACTTGAATATTGGTAGAGTAATTGGGGGTGACCATGTGTGAAGAAATTGCAAATAACTCCATTTTCGCAGGGTGGGTGGGGGAAAGAAGGTGTGTTTGGAAAAATATTTTGGAGTGAGAAGAAAAATGTTTAATAATTTTTATGTTTTTCAAATTCATCAATGTCATTTTCACCACTTTGCTATATCTTACAAATGGCATAGTTTACCCCACTTTTTATGCACCGTCAGTAACTTAACTAACGGTTTTTGTGAATTCAATCTACCTACCTTTCAAATGTAAGGCATTTTTAAATTTCATCTCAATGTCTCGCCTTGTTTCGTGAATTGCAGATTAAGACATCATGTAAGAACCCGTGTAAAGTTAATTTAAAGATTATTGTAAATTATGCCACTTTTGAAAATCGGACTGGAAGTGTTTAACCTTTATTTCTACATAAAAGGAAACTTAAACACTGCCTACTGAGCAGGGTGCTCTTTTGTTTTCCGCTGTGAGACCCCAGCATGGCATCAGGATTTCTTTTTTTTCGGAGAGATGCAATAGTACAGGAATTGTAAACGTTGTCCCCTTTAAGGTGGAGCCAGGCAGCAACCATGCTCGTCCCTTTCTCCTTACCTTCAAAGCTCATCTCTTTCCAACAGCATGCTGGAACTGCAGCTGGGATTCTCGCACCCACCAAAGGAACTTCCTTCAGTGATAACATTCGGTGAGATGTTTTAGGGGTCTCCAAACCGGTCCTGGACGGCCGGATCCATGCCCGATTTTTTGGATATCCCCATTGAGATACATGTAGTTATTTTAAAAATCTGGCATGGATCCGGCCCTCCAGGACCGGTTTGGAGACCCCAGACAAATCTGAGATTGTGGTGGTGGTCTGGTAAACAATGACATAAGAGAGGGAAGTGCTCTTCATGGAGATTAAAAGCTTCACAATTTAGGAAGCACTGATGGTGAAGCACTTGAAGCTCAGGCAGTGCCATTGTGAGCAGCAAACTTTCAGATGCTAATGAGCTTCAGTCTGTTTTGATGTGACTTTGGAGACCCTACACACCAACAAGTCGTCTAACCCTTGGTCAATTTCCTGCTTTGGAGCTGGAAATGATGGCGGTGAGCAGAACTGGACAATAAGGGAAACTTTATGCGGCAGTTCAGCTCCTTTATGGTTTTAATGGGTCTCTTTTGGTTAAAAGTGAAACCAGAATGTTGGGTATGTACATAAGTTCATACGAGCTGTCACGAGCGCTCAGGTGTCTGTAGCTCGTGACAAGCTCGTGCATTGGGATTCTGTGTTATCTTTCGAATATGTGGAATGTGGGGAGTTAAATGCTGTGTACAGTTATTGGCATTACTAGCCTGGAACTTAAGACGAGAGCATCTTAATAAACTCACGTCCATCTTCAACCTTTCTCCTGCGTGATTATTGGCTTCCCTACACAGAACACGTCCTTGAAGGGGTGCAAGATGATGACGTGGCAGTCCAGGAGGTAGAAACAAAACTTCCATTTCACATCCCTCCAATTAACAGGAGAAAGAGGATGTGAAGAAGACATTAGGGAATTGGCAGTAAAAGGGATTGTAAAGGGAAAGGAGGAATGATGGCTGCACTAGACATGACGGTAAAAAAACAGTTTGACAAGCTGAAGAAGGTGACGTACGTAGTTGAGACGCAAATTACATGGTTGGAATAAAAGGCGACAGGTATTAAGGCTGCAGTAACGGTAGTGGAACCCAGGACCTAGTGTACTCTGGCATTATCTGCCTTGTGGTCTCAGTTAAAGTTTAGTTTCAATGGGGTGCAAATGACACCATGCTGCAGTTTGATGATAAAAATGAAATCATGGAAATCACGAAGAGGGGACCTCACATAAAAGTGCTGTTTTTTCCCTAATGTGGCCAATAAAAATTTGGCCATAGTGATTCAGTCATTCTTCGTAGAACATACAGGCTCGTGAAAAAATAAATGGCCCTGTTAAATACTTTTACTAAAATCCTACTGTACTGTTGAATGAAGAAGTTAGCAGACAGACATTAATTTGCAGCCTCCTCTTTCTCTAACACACCTTGCTGCAAGCAAGCTGTCTGCAAGGGCAAACCTTCATCTCGGGTCAGGATGGATCCATTAATATATACGTACAAACTCTACTCCCTTTTTCGATTTGTTGCCATTTTGTAATGTTGTGGATCTTGTCTGTAATGGTTTTGACTTGTATATAGATATTTTTAAAGTAGTGTTCTTGATTTCTAATCCTTTGCCAAGTTGCTCATTTGTGAATTAACCACAAGAATGTAAGGTGAAATGCCCCTCAAAGTGTGCTTTGCATTACATAATGTCAATAAATGACCAATATTATAAGGTATTTCAAGTTTATTACCATTAGTCATTGATGTTCCCCTTTTTGTTTTTTATTTAGGCCAGCTAAAAAGAAGTTGTCTTCACAGATACGTTAAGAAAGTCAAGTGGAGAACACTCGCTCGGATTTCTTCCTTAAAATGCACAAGTCACCATCATTTTGTCTTTCAAAGTTCACTATGGCAATCATTTCAATGTATGTGGTTCAAGAAATTCTCCTCCTCCCTGCAGAAAATTACCCAAATAAATAGGTAGTCCCACTATGCTTCAGGTCATATACTCCCACTATTTATTGTAACAATCCAAATTATAGGCTGCCAAAAATAAAATGTGTGCCCTTAATCATGGTGCAGAACTTCACAGTCTGCCTTCTGGATGTCACTGTCTAGATTAATGCCCCCCAATATTTAACAAAATAAATATTATAATGGGATGCCCCACACTACAACAGATCTTCTTACCCCCACGTCATGTATACAGTATAAAAGGCTGGATGCTGGCTGCACTTGCAAAGTCATAAACATCCATAGGAAAGACTATTAACATCTTGGGCACCTTTGCAGCATTCATTAACTTAAATAAAAAAATGAGCTAAAACAAATTTAAAATCAGGTAGCAACTCATATGAAAAGGGGAAGAAATAATAAAATAAGTTTTAAGAATGTGCAACACAAGGAAGTATAGACAAATGATATATGTTTCAAATCCTTCACATTTAAGTTACTGGCCCTAACTGCGAGTGTCCTTTTAATTTTGGTGGTGCCGGTAGCAGAAGTTGCTGGCCCAGACATCGGCAGGAACACAGCGGATCTCATTACTTTCACCCACAGATGTCAGCTGCTCAAAAAAGTCAACATCTCCGGATGAAATTGGGGGGAAATTAAGTGCAAAAACAACAATTGATGGAAAGAATGCAGAACAATGTCATACACCCACCCCAGTACAGAGATCTGGGTCTAAATCCATCGTTTTTTTGCACTCTACAACTCCCCAGTTCAGACATGACCATATGCAAATTCACCTTGACCCTGTGCCTCATGGGTTCAGTTCAGCCTGAACTGCCAAGCCATGTCTTTCCTGGACCGGAATCAAACATCCTAGGACTGGTTTCTGGCTATCAGCCGTGTTCAGCCAGGATAGCTTGACTCCAGTGGTGTAGAGAGCATGGAACTCACGTCTGAGCATACCCATCCCACTCAGGGTGACAAATGCAAAAACAACAATTGATGGACAGAATGCAGACCAATGTCATACATTCACCCCAGTACAGAGATCTGGGCCTAAATCCATAGTTTTTTTGCACTCCACACCACCCCAGTTCAGACATGACCATATGCAAATCAGCCTTGACCCTGTGCCTCATGGGTTCAGTTCAGCCTGAACTGCCAAGCCATGTCTTTCCTGGACCGGAATCAAGCATCCTAGGACCGGTTTCTGGCTATCAGCCATCTTCAGCCAGGATAGCTTGACTCTAGTGGTGTGGAGAGCATGGGACATCGTCGGTCATTACGACAATGTCGTCAGCAAAGGCCAATGCCTTATACTCTGTAGAGTTGACCCTAACTGGTGAAATGTCTAAGGAGTGTTCAATTTTATTTAAAAAGGGGTCAATGTATAGAGAAAATAGCATAGGCGACCAGGGACAACCCTGCCGAGTACCCCTGCTAATACTAAATGGATTTGATACTAACCCAGATACAGATAAAGTGGCCAATGGAACAGTATGCAGTGATTGAATCGCCTGAATAAACTCAGAGCTAAAGCCCTTCCATCGAATGATAATGATAATGATAATGACATTTGTAAAGCGAGCAAATACCAAAAATTGTGTCTTAGCGCTAAAAAGAAACCAAGAGTAGAACCCCAACCGACTCATCTCACTGAAACAACCACGTTTTCAAAGATTTCCTGAAGCTCATGAGAGAGCTAGCCTTCCTAATCTCAGGTGGCAACAAATTCCACAACTTGGAAGTGCCATAGTGAAAACTCCGACCTCCCCAGTGCAAAGTCCGGATCTTCGGCACAGTTAGAAGATTTGCACCAGTGGACCGGAGTGATCTACCTGGCTCGTACCACCTAAAGAGTTCCTGCAAAAACGATGGACCCTTGTGTGTCAGGGCTTTAAAAGCCACACACAGTGCCTTGAATTTAATTCGCTGAACCACTGGCAATCAATGCAGCTTTCGAATTTCTCCCGCAATGGATTTATGCCATGGAAGCCTCAGCAAAAGGCGCGCCGCCGAGTTTTGAACTGCTTGAAGTTTCCTCAGACACTGCTTTTGGACATTCAGATAGAGTCCGTTGCAGTAATCCAATTTCGATTGTATAAGGGAGGTGATTACCACTTTCTTGGTTTCTTCAGGGATGTAAGGAAGAACCTTCTTAATTTTTTTATCAGGAAGTAGGAAGCCGAGACAATAGCATTTGTTTGTTGAAAAAATGTTAGTCTGTTATCAAACAGGATGCCCAAATTTCTGGTCTTATCCGATGGAATAGGAGGCAATCCCCGAAGAACTGCCCATAAGAATCCCCAGGCGACCCTGTCGAACGCCTTCTCGGCGTCCAACAGGATCGCTCCGATGGGAGAGCCAGTGACCTGAGCCCAGTCCAGCAAATTTAAAAGACTAAAAAAAGTTACATTTCAAAACATAATTTCATTCACGAGATTAAGTAATTAACTCTTCTTTTGTCACACAACCACCTTATTTCACAAACTGAGGCTTCAGAAGAAGGAAACGGTTAGAGTGCAGAATGGGATAAAAATAGCACATGACCAACATTTTGTATAGCTTCCTTAAATAAATCACAGAGTATGTACTAAGGAATACGATCTTTTTAAGCACCTGTAACCATTGACCATTGTTAATGGTAAAATAGTCTTATGGAACAATATTTAAAGTAGACGAACTCTGTGATCTAAATTCTCCATTAAATAGGGTTGTGGTTGTGCTTCAGTACATGAGGGAGCTATAACATCCATCTTCTTTTTTCATAGAACTACTCCTAATGCTATATTTTAAATGGTATTTGAGTTGGAGGGAAGACATTTCCAGTAAAATGGCCTTGCTCAATTTAAAGTACAAAAGTGCTTGATTAATATTGTCTAAGAGAGTGCTGACCTTTGTGTTCTGTTCGAAAGCTTCTGCACATAAGAGGACTCTTAAAATATCCTCATAACTAGGTAGAAGCCGATATCGGTGCCCACATGTTTAAATGACAGATTTTTTTGCTGTATTTTTCTCTCCATTTTGAGCATAAAATGCCATTGTTTTGTATTTATAACTTGTCATATAACAGTGTGGTAGGAACTTTTGCAAGATATACCAAGAGTAGATGATTAAAATGTCTCCGACCTGTTACCCTATATAGTAACAAAAGTGCTTTTGCATGGGCCATCACTTTGCATCAGAGATGTGAAATATGCTGTTTGTGTAGTAAATTAGAAAAGGGTTTCAACAGATAAGGATATCCATAAACTACTTCCATCTGCTCACTCCCTAAGAGCTCCTTATATTTCTTATTCTTTCTACACCTCTTAACCTGAAAAGTTCTTATTTTATTTTTTTTAATATTGATTTTCAAGTGATGACTATTGTCATATTTTTACAAACAATCTAGCCATTTTTGCAAACCTTTAGGGTTAGGGTGCAGGCTCACGATGTTATTGGCTTATTATAATGAAGTGGGAGGGCCCCAAAGTTGGGCCATCACATTATATCTACACTAAGTGTAATGGGCAAATCATAAATATACAGTGAGAATATTAGAAGGTCTAGCAGGAAGCCCCATTTTCAGCCGCTTTCTGTTAAACTTTTTGTGGATAGTCCACGTCACCTCCAAGCAAAATATGACACCAGGTAAAAGAATAAAGTGCTATTATAATTTTAAGTATTGGCTCTCGTATTTTCACATCTCATAGCTTTCACCACAGGTTTGTTCTGTCCACATGGTTAAATGCAGTTGAGGAATCAACATTGGCCACGTACACAGGCATACCTCGTGGTAGTACATATTTCTCTAAAATCACTTGTAAAGATGTGATGTTATCAAGGGTTGGGCTATTCGGTGTAAAACAAGCCTCCTCCAACGGGATGATCTTATTATCGACCGCCTTCTTAGCAGATGATTTAGGACACTCTTGGCAAATATTTTCCCGATGCAGTAAAGCAACCTTATTTGCCTATAGTTACTAGGTTTACTAATGGGGCCTTTATCATGTGTCAGACCTTTCTAAGGTAGTGGGAGCATGATATTGTCCCTCCATGAGGTAGGATTTGCTCCAGTTAGTTAATATTATTTGAACAAAGATGCCTGGTAGCCAGACCACAGGTCTTCAACAATTTTTATAACTGTGATGGGAATTTGATCTGGTCCCCTAGCTGCAGAGGATCTAGCTTGATGAATAATGTCCCTAAACTTTGCTTTGGATGGGCAATATAAATCTACTCCCTCAGTATAATGGAAGTCAGGGGGAAGAAAGACACCTCAGCTAAAGAATTAGAAGCATAAAGGTTAGAGATATAATTTGCCCACTCCTCGCTTGTAGTTGTATAGATTTTAGATATGGAATACCTCCGACTGGCCAATGCGATAATTCTCCAGAATCTTTTAGAATCTTTGCGATTTACTGCCTCACAGAGAACAATTCAGATCTTATCAGCCTCTTGTTTTTGTAATAGCTTTCCATCTATCCCATCTCCTTTTTGCAAGTTAATCATTTTCCTTCTCCCATTAAAACAATATAAAAGTTGCTGTCTTTGTACTTTTTTAATCAATGTATTCAGACTGGACTCTTTACAGGGGTCTTTAAAGTTCTTCTTTTTACCAGAGGGGATTTTGCAGCAAAGGTCTCTTGACCATGAACTTCATCATGTCGTGTTCAAATTTAGCGGGTCAGATGAATAGCAGCTCTGTTATATCGTTTAGAGCATTTTTTATAGCTTTCATTAGTTTTTCTTTATGAAGATGTCCCAGTTCACCCTACTATTAGATGGATTAAAGTGCACCTTCTCTTCCTTCAAATTCCAGGCGAGATGCCCTCTGGAACAATGTCAATAAAAAATTATAGCTTTTTATGATCTAATATCCCCAAATAAGATAATAAACCAAATGTGGACAATGATGTGATAATATAATCATTTTTTTTGCTACTTAATATACAATTATGGGTGGGGTGAGCTGCGATTTACTTATCCAATTTTTCTTTACAATAATAGCCCTAATATCCCTGCATAGTTCTAAAAGGAACTTCCTTATTTTATTTGCTCTACATGACATTGGAAAAATAGGACTAGGAATATATAACACTTCTTCCCATTTCTCTGTCTGCAAAGACTCTTGTAGCATGATTGGAGACCTTAGCATTACAGTCTCCCACAATAATTACTTTATTAGTGTTTTCTCTTTCTCAGGGCTTTAAATGGGCCGGGTCTCACCAGTGCTGAGCACCGAGAGTTTTTGAAAGGAGGCCTTGAAACGGGTCTCTATTGGGCTCTGTTTTGTGCCCTGGCACAGGCGGTCCCTTCTTATCGGGACTGAAGTGACAGCAGGCATATCATGTGCACGTGCTCACACTGCTCATTTCTCACTAGTGGAGAAGTTACAGCATGACGTCATGCCAGGTGAGTGTTCTAGGGGAAGGGAAATCCTTGAAAGAGAGTCACTTTCTCTCCGGATTTCCCTTCTCTTTTTGGAAAAAAGAGGAGCAGCTACATTGTCTTGGTGTCACTAGGGCTTTATTAGGTGGAAGCTTTTTCAATATTATATACAAGCCATAGTTGCCGCTGACAATCATTGACCAAGCCAATAGTCCTTAACCTCTTAAGCGCTGCTGACGGCCAACGGTCGTCACGAGCGCTACCTCCCCAGTTCTGCACACGACCATTGGACGTCCATTCAGCACTAGTTCCAATGGACAGCGCAGCCCTGGGGAGGGATATTTGCGAAGCAGCTAAGGTGTTAATTGTTGTAGGTATGATGTTACTTGTTGTATCATATATCTGGATGCAATGACAGAAACAGCAAAATACAAGTCCGGCGGCACACTATGCTAAGTACAGATTTTTAGCTTACCTGTTTTAAGCCACGCCCTTAATTACATTGACCCCGCCCATTTGACAGACCCCACAGTTTTTTCATCCCACTTAAAGCCCTGCTCTTTCTGCTACTTGATATATAAAAATGGAACAGGGATTTAGTAAGAGGATTTATCAGCCCAGGAGGAATGTATAAATTAGCAAGACGAAAAGTATCCATATCATGTCTCACATCACCATTCGAATTAAACAATATAAAATATACATTGTACAAAATTTGAAGAGCTTTCAAAAGGATTTATGGGACCAAGAGTGCTCTATACTCCAATATGGCTATCCTAATTGCCCCCCCACATCCCTACCCCCCCCCCTCACCCCCACCCCGCTCACAAGGCCTTTACTGGTTTTCTTTGCTGGACAACTAATTAAAAATAAATTACCACAGTCGAAAGACCCCGTTCACCCGGTTTTATGAATGCAGATTACATCTTTATTCAAAGATTTCAAGGAGCAACACTTTTGACACTTGGAAAAAATGCTAAATTCCAGGAAAATGAGCTGTATGCTCTTATACGAACTTGACTGATTTTTGTTGCGTAACCCTGCTAACCAGTTCTATTTAGATGCTTCATCTTCTTCTATCACCGCAGGGGAATTATTATTTTGTCCTAGGAATGTAACAGATCTTCCTCCTGAACCTACCGAAATGACTGTTCATTTTGCATTATTTTCCAGCTCCTCCGAGGGGACACTACAGATTTCAAGAAATGTCTTGTATGTTCTGTAAGAAAATAAATGTGCAATCAGTTTGAAAAAATGATATTTGCAAAATACTCCAGAAGCAGAAAAATGTTTGTTTGTTTTTTATTTTTTCGATTTGTTGTGCACACAGATAGACATCAGCGAATCCTGGTACTAGGAACCGTGAAGTTACTGACAGGTGAGAAGTGAACAATTTATTGAAAAAACATTTAACGTTTTGAAAAGCTTATGACAGGCTAATTGATTGGCCAGAACAGAGACATTTTGGCTGCTATTGCAAGCTTATTTTATCTTCGGTAGTACAGCCAAATGGGCTAAGGCTGACCATAGAGCTCAAGAGGGCAGATAGGAAAAATCTTCTGGAGAAAGACCGGTCCTTGAGCGTGCAGAGCCCTATGGCAGATACAGATGCTCTTAAAAGAAAAGCGTCTTACATCGGCAATCAAGGCAGTTGGGTTGGATGTCTGGAACAGAGGCTTGGTATTGCATGCCAAGAAGTAGACAGAATGCAGAGTTATATAGTACTTGGAGATGGTTGGTCAAATAATCTAGGAGAAACAGATACACGAAGGTGCTCTAATCTAGCTGAAAGCCCAGCATCACCTGGATTATTCCAAAGTAAGCATGCACACAGAGAAAAGATAAAACTCTTTTAACCATTGTTTATTATTAGAAATTGGTCAAAGACATTTTATTGATCTGAGGACTAAGAAGCCATGGTTGAAAAGGAAGTACAGGTTACAAAACAGTATTGAGTAGACAAGGAGAGAATGTTCCGATTTTTGTGGGTGGCACCAATTAAATGATCCAGTATATAGCAGGCCATCCACAATTAGTAGCCTCCTCTTTGACAAGGTACGCTTTAGAGAGTTCTTGTTCATTACCTCCACAACCACCCACTGAAAACCCTGAAAGTTTGCTTCAGCAGTCTGCAAATCCCTATCTAAGTTAATTGGAAGGTTTCTGCATATCTCATAAAAGAAAGGCAGGAAATACTATTATGGGATCCTTGAAGCATGGGCGAACAAACATAGTACCAACAAGGTTGTATTTAAAGAAGAAGCCTAGGGAGCAATACACCTGACTGTGGGAGAGCTAAAATAGCGAATGGTGCATGAACCGACCTAGAAAAGACATCAGGCTGTCTAAAGCTTTGGATGTGATGTTGGCATCATACAGCTATGAAATGAAGGTAGCATGAAACACAATACCAAATGAACCTAAGAAACAACCCCTTTGATACAGCAGGGTCCAGGGTTTCAATTCCTGCCCCCCTCAGAGGAACAGATTTTACAGGTGGTTATGACCACCAGATCAGGCTGTCCGTTAGGCCCGTGCCCTCCCAAGGTGATGCAGCTTTTTCCGACCTACTAAGTAAACAACTAGGAAAGCTGTTCACGCAAATACTAAAGTCAGGGATTTTTCCGGATGCCTGGAAAACTACCTCAGTTTTGCCACTCTTAAAAAAATCTAACTTAGACCCCGAAGAACCCGGCAACTATAGACTTATTGCAAGGATACCTTTCGCCGCAACGGTATTGGAGAAACTACTGAACAAGCAGCTGGCCCAATTCCTCTCGGATGGAAACGCTTTAGACCATTCACAGTTTGGTTTCCGAGAGGGACATGGCACAGAAACTGCACTGCTTACGGCAGTGGAGATACTCAGGAGTGTTCTCGATGCTGGGGGGAAGGTCGCCTTGGTTCTTTTAGACCTTTCGGCGGCCTTCGACACGGTCAACCAGAAGACACTCCTGACTCGCCTGGCTGAAGTCAAAGTTCAGAGCTCAGCATGTACACTATTGGCATCCTATCTGTGCAGCCTGACATTTACAGTGGAGCTTGGAAAGGCAAGATCGAAACCTTTTAGCTCACCGTGTGGTGTGCCTCAGGGGTCCTCTCTAAGCCCTACTCTTTATAACTTGTACGTAGCGCCGTTAGCGGCAATCATAAGGAAAAGTGGTTTTATTCCAGATTCCTATGCTGACAACACCCAAATTGTGGTGTCTATTGTCAATGATACTAAAGAGACGGCTGATAAATTCAGGTTCTGCATGACGCAAGTCAAGCATTGGATGCAGAGCAACTGCTTAAAATTGAACGGGGACAAAAGTGAAGTAATGCTGCTAGGGGCAGACTCAAACATTTGGTCACCAGAGTGGTGGCGAGACAGCCTGGGCAAATGCCCATCCCCAGTAAACAAGGTAAAAGATCTGGGTATGATTCTGGACAACAAACTTTCTTTTGACGCTCAGGCTAGCAACTGGTATCAACAGTTTGGTACATATTGAAAATGATAAGGAAGCTTCTGCCTTATATCTCGCTTGACGCCCGGAAAACGGTGGTAATAGCTCTGGCCTTGTCTAGGTTAGATTATGGGAACGCTCTATATGCCGGTGCCCAGGCCCAAATCATAACAAAACTTCAACGCCTGCAAAACGCAGCAGCAAGGCTGGTGCTGGACCTCCCTAAGCATGAGTCAATTGCCCATAGACTAAAATACCTCCACTGGCGTCCTATCACCAAAAGAGTGAAGTTTAAATCGATCTGCCTGGCCTATAAGGTGCTTCACGGATCAGGCTCTCAGTTTTTGAGAACCCATCTCAAACTATACGAGCCCATCAGGACTCTTAGATCCGGTCAAGCGAAACTACTTCAGGTGCCTAAACACAGATTGGCAAGATGAGGAGGAAGAAGCTTCCTACTGCAAACAGCAAAGGCCTGGAACCTTCTCCCAATTTCCATCAAAAACAGTCCATCTCTGTTTTCCTTCAGGAAGAAAGTGAAAACTTGGCTGTTTACGGCCAGCTAGATCAAATCCGGTTGGATCCCAAGTCTCCTGATTCTGACCCAGAGCCAAGACGCCCAAGGGCATTCGCGCGCTCTATAAAATTATAAATCAAATCAAATCCAATGTCTCAAAAATATCTAGTAGGACCCCAGCACCAAAGCAAATGGAATTTTATAATTTGCGACAGAAAAAACGGATGAATGGATGAGATATAAAATGCTCAAACTGTAGTCCTGGATTAAAATGTAATTGGGCATAAAACAAGAAAGAAAATTGGGAATCTTTGCAAACGTTACAAAGGGCAAACTTTGGAAGTTGCAAAACTCCACTACTAGGAAAATAAACTAAGCATCCCTAATGTAGACCTGCTTTTTGTAAAAAAGAAAGCGTTAAGTTCTCCATTTAAAAAATAGGGGGCGCCATATTTTACATATCAATCAGCTCTACCTAAACTAGTAGCTTCATTATCCCCCTTTTATTTGCTATTTTCATTGTCACTGCATCAATGAAACCATCTCTCCAGTCTCCCCTACATTCTCTTTATGTCAGTATCTCAATATACTTCTTATCGCTTCACTGTTCTCTCGCATATCTTCAAACAGCCCATGAAAATGATCAAGGAGCATTAAAATGGGCTACTGACAACTCATACGCGATCACTACAGTAGCAGTTGCATATGCCTTGTTTGAAGATATGTGGGGCATGTTAGGGATATTGCTGAGAAGATTGTGAGCTATTAAGTTGTTTCTGATTTTTTTCTTTAGTATTCACTGTTTTTAGGTTTTTGATATATTTATTGTGATATTCAATAGTGATGGTGATCGTTTCCTTCCTTAAGAGGCAGTAATATAGTACAGTGAAACACGCTTTCGATTTTTTGAAGATGAACAAAAGAGGTTCTTGGCAAAATGTGTACATGTAAGCCTTCTTGTAGAGCAACTCTGAAGACATTTCAACAGTGTTTTTACATATCTGAAAGAGTCTATTGTAGCAGTCAGTGAGTTGCACAACAGAGGCTTCTTTCAGTCTTTGTATCTGGAAATCATATTGCACAGTATTGTTTTGGAAACTTTAAAGTGATTTTTAAATATTAAAATGATGTACTGTATATTAAAATGACAGTGTTATATACTTACTTTTCTACTTGATATTAGTCTGCTCCCCTTCAAAGTTTAAGAAGCCTTGTTGCACTTACTAGAAGCATGTGAACATTTATGAGCTGGCTGAAATGTGTCCATCCTGGTGGGATTGAGTTGTGAAGGGCCACTGGCATGTGATTTTTATTTTTCACTTGCCTTTCTTTCTCACAAAAACTATTAACAATAAGCCAATTATGAATAAACTTGAACAGCAGTTGGTGACCTTGTTTAAATATAATTTTGATTAACTCAATAATAGAAAACCATGTTTGAGCCTGAGCAAACCTCCCAGGTGCTCCAATGTTGGCACTTTGGCAAGCACAACTGATTATTTACTATCCGAGCTGTTGGCTAAAGCTGTTTTACCTCAACCAGTTTCTACACCTTTAGATGTGAAAGTAGAGGCTAACAGGGATTATCCACAGGGGTGCATGTTACCGAATGTTCAACCCACTGTCCATTAGTGTACCCCTATGCATGCTTTCAATACACATGTTCCTCCTGTGGCTAAATCAAATACAGTTGGAACTGGCAAAGTAACCCATTTTAAAAGGCCTAAGCCTTCCTTTTTAATAATAATAAGTCACCACTTAGTAGGCCCTACTGTATATAGGGCAGGGTGCATTGTATTTCAAAATGAGACATGCAGAAGTTTAATATTAAACATGTCCTTACAGTGAAAAGCAGGGGTGGGCAGAACTCATGGTGTTTCACTCCGCAGAATTCAATGGAGTTACAGAAAACCTCTGTGGAATTCTGGCAACAGGTGGAAAATATACAGCTTGTACTGCTCGAGCTACAATTAAGCGGTGGTAGCGTGAGGATCACTGAAAATCAGCGTGAACAGCACCATGCATTGCGCAAGAGCATGCCGCCATTAAAGTTGATTTTGCTGCCGCTCGAGTAGAAAATCTACTTGAGCCACAGCTAATCTACTTGAATGGTGGACCTCTCTCCTCCAACAAACTCTGACAATCGCCTGTGTTAGAAAATCGTACTAGGGGACTCCAAATCTCACTCCCCATGGAACGACGCATGGTGGCCCGTGGAACTCGTCCCTCCCGCGTCACAACAGATCACATCCGCAACCTCAGCATCATCCTGCTAGCAAGCTGTGCATGAATAACATAGTTTCATCCGCCTGCTTACACATGCAGGCCCTCATCACCAGCAGACTGAACTACGGAAACACATTTGAAGCAGGAATCCCTGCAATCATCCTGAAGAGACGCCAGACAATACAAACCTCAGCAGCAAGACTCATCCTCGACCTCCCCAGAAGGATCCACATCACACCCCATTTCAAGAAACTACACTGGCTCCCGATACAGAAAAGATGCCAGTTCAAGATGCAAACCCATGCTTACAAGGCCTAGCACAGCGAATGTCCAGCATACATCAAAAAAACGCCTGACCTTCCAACAACTGACCAGACACTTTGATCCACCTCCCTCTCCTTTGCAGGCACCCCACAGATCTACAAAACAAACAATGGAGGACGTTCCTTCTCACACCTGGCAGCCAAGGCAACAACCCCCCCCTGCACCTCAGGACCGCACCAACACTGCAGCAATTGAGGAAAGAAGAAAAGACCTGGCTGTTTGAGTGATCGGACCACCACGCAGCAGCCAACATCACCAGGGCCTCAAGAACGCAGCATCCAACATCTCCAGCCACTCGAGACCCTCTTGGGTGGTGTGCAGCACTCCATAAAGGTGTGATTGTTTGATTGATAATATTAGTCTTGTATAAATCCCAATTTCCCTATTTTTACAGTTCAAGATCACAGTGATCTTTACAAGATTGTGAATTATGCCACTTTTTTTGTTGGCTTTATATGATGTATACCATTTAACATATGAGAAGATTACATGAATCAGGGATTCTTGGGATAATGCTTCATCATTCTCATTCTATAGCACCATATATCAGTGGTGCAAATACAGCCCTACGGAACCCTTATTACAGATCACAAAGCGGCTCCATTATGTAGAATATAGATGGCACTTTCATTATCCTTGCAATTCAGGAAAAGAGGGAGATGAGGTATGACATGAACGCCAATTTGATCAATTTCTTGTCCATACCTTTTTTGCAACCCTTATAAGGTGCTGTTATTGTGCAAACTTTTGGTTGATTACATTAAACATGCAATAGATTATATAAAGTGCTCAATAGACATAAAGTTCAACAGTGGTTCAGGAGGTCTATGTGGGTACATCCAATACAAGCATACCTCCTCTGCAAGCCTCATAGGGTGCTCTTATCATTTAGACTCCTTTCCCAACAGGTAAAATGCACAATGGAACACAGTATAATAAGGATATATCTAGTGCACGCATACCTCCCCTGCAAGCCCCCTAAAGTGTTGTTATTATGTGGCCTCCTACTCAATTGTATACAGTGCGCGATGGAATACAGTGCAAAGTGCTGTTATCATGCAAGATATTCACCAATTACATGAAGTATGCAATTGCATAGCAGTCATTCAATAGTCCATATTGACATACAATTTTATTCTCATTTAGAGAGCACTAAGCATCCTAAGCACACATAGTTCTACTATTTCTCCTATAATATCAATTATATATCACAAGCACGGCATGATTTATCATATCATTAAAAAACTGACCAAATCATAATCCTCTATCCGCTATACACCTCTCAAAGTGCTGTTCTCATACTATCAGCAAATTATAGAAAACCCATGATGAAAATGAGGTGTAGTAGCAGTACAGGATCCAAATGCATCTCCCTTTTCAGTCTCATTTCCCATTATAATGTGAAACCCCATTGTTCTATCAGGATCCTTGAACTCCTCACCTCTAACATAAAGTTCAATAACAGTGTAAGATAATACAAAGCAATTTATCATAAACTGTTTTCATTACCATCTGTTTTCCATGTTACTCCAAAGTCCGATCTGGATATTCAATTTTTTTAATTTTTCATAAATTACTTCAATGGCCCGTATTCTTTATGAAGACCCTTTAAAAATTCCAAAGCCTTCAAAGATACCTCCTATTTTCAGTCCTGATGACTTCTTTATAAATTCAAATTCAACTCTGCATCTAAATTGTGGCCCCATGGCACCTCTGTGCCCATGAACACAATCAGTCTAGATTCTGCTCTCCTGAGTTTTTGTTCCTGCTTTCCTCCTCTTGGACATTTATGAATATGCAGTATTCTGAAATATTGTAAATCCTTTCTATTACCAGCATGTGATTCCAAAATGTTTTTAGCAATGGCATGGAAAAAATCTTTATTCTTTATTGCACAATTGTGTTCTATGATTCTCATCTTACCTTGTATGTAGTCCAGTCTACATAATCTTACCACATGTGAATTCTAAGTCATATACCACAAGTTTAGTTTCACATGTGATGTGCTCTCTGATTTTCCTGTTTTGTCTATTGTGGAATATGTAGGTGGATCTTTTGACCCTCATATTCACTTGCTTTACACTTTGCACACTTCAAGATCCCATCCTGTTAATTTTTTAGCCAATTGATACATTTCGGTTTTGTAGGGGACATGTGGCACAGTGTCAATAAATCACTAGGCAATGCTATTTTTCTGAATGTTATTTGAGGATGATCAGGTGGCATCTCTCGTAAATGTTCCCCCCAAAAAAGCAGTTTCCAGTTCAACCACCTCAATTCAGCATGTAATTTGTTAAAATCCACGATGTACCTTAGCTCTCCTTCATTTTCCATTTTAGCAACCAGCAAATCTTCCCTTTTCCTTTGTTTAGCTATATAAAAGACATTTTCCAGGGCCTCTTTAGGGTAGCCTTTTGCTTAAATCTACTGATCATCTCTTCTTCTTGAGACTCAAAGTCCTCCATTTAAGAGCAATTACTCCTTGCTCGTAGAAGATCTCCTAAGAGTATACTCTATCTCAGAGACTTAGGATTCCCACTATTTGCATGGAGTATGCTATTGTATGCTGTAGCTTTTCTGTAAATTTTAGTATACATCCTCTCATCTTTAATGTAGATCTCAATATACAAGAAGTTAGTCTGAGTTGAACTGCTCTCACTGGTAAATCTTAGATTGCAGTTGTTCTTATTCAGTAATCCAATGAAGATTTCCAGACTTGTTCTCTCACCCTCCCAGATGATCAAAAAGATCATCAACAAAGCATGTCCAAAGACTCATACGGTTCAACATCTCTTGGTTCTGCTTTGTCCACAACATTAGCTCCTCCCTTCAAACCATCATCAGGTTGGCGTATGTTGTGTTATATGGTTCCTACAAATGTTGTAGGATTATGTATTTAGATCAACAATAATACATAATACAGAGACTGTGTCTTCTTAAATGATCAATAAATGTTGGTTTGGCTAGCTCACAGTAGCATATCTAAACTCCTAACCTAACAGAGTAACAGATGTTGTCGGTAACCTTGTACATGACTCTGATTCCCAAGGAATTTGTGGAAGCAAATCTAACCCTTTTGCTTGGTCCCTTTTGAATGTCCAAGGTGTCACAAAGAACAAATATACAATAATGCATTTTCAAAGTTTTGTTGAAAAGCTCTAATCTTTGCAAATATAAAATGAACTGCAAATATTAGAAATATGAAACACATCATTGTTATAAGCATTTTAAGGATGGTGAAAAACACAAACAGTCCAACCGTGTTAATTGTTCCTATTGTTGCAAACGTTACTCCTATCTATCAATAAACCACTACACTAATGAGAGCATGTCGGGAGCACCCATCTGCCAATCCTGTTGGAATAATCTAACAACATACCTTGGTATGATGTCTCAGGAAGCCGGCTTCAGTGCATTAACAAATGCACCCCGTCTGAATGTGTAGGCCTGCACACTTCTGCTTGCATGGCTATCTTCCTTCTCAGGATTATGGTCAGAGCATGCAGTGCTGCATCTCAGTCAGAGCTCACAGCAGCTTCCATGATTGCACCAGTGTGAAGTGCCTCTCACTGAATTCAATTTGTACATTGTTTAAATAATAAAAAACTGGCCTTACCACATTGTGTCAGAGGCACAGACCAACATCATTAGTTAACCTGAAGCTGAAGAGTCGTCTCTCTCTTACAAGCACAAAAATAAATCAAGGGCCTCAGGTTCTAATATGTATGACCATGGAGCTAATTGTGCAGACTAGAGGGTGACAATATCTACCAAGAAAAAAGCATGCAGGGCACATTTTCATCTTAGCAAAAACATTGTGAAAAACACAATTAAAAAAAGAAGCTAAGTTAAAAAATGAAAACCAAAATGGAGACCGAGGGCCTCATTACGATGGTAGTGGGACTGCCATCGGACAATGCAAGACCACCCGCCGCATTAGGACGGCGGACTGATGGTCGGTGGGCAGAGAGACCGCCCGACACAAATCCGACGGGCTCAGGGAACCAGTTGGATGGACTGTATTACCTACAATGGTGGCAGTGCCTGCTATGGCAACGTCGTAGGGATTACAATGTTGGTTTTCGACGGCCGCTTCTTGGCATTCAAACCGCCATGAATAGGCAGATGGTAAGTGACTTCGGGGCCTATAGCGGGCCACCTTTTCCCCCTGGACCTCCACCACGTGGGGGCATAAGTTATAGGTAGCTCAGGTAAATATTAGTGCTGAATTTCTGTGGTTGTGTGCTTGTGAAATCTGAGCCTAACTATAACACCCCTGTAACCTTACTTTTTTTAAGCTACTGACACACCCACACTGACCCTTAGACACACACTCACACACCCACTGACAGACCCACTCTGTGAGTGACTCCGTCACAAAGGAACTGCACTTGCCCTTTTAACCAACAAGAGTCCACAGTTTTGCACAAAATATCTACCCAAGGCGAGCCTGAATGCCCCTGCGGTCCCTGCCAGCTCCCCGCCTCCAGTAGGAGCCAGCCTAGCTCTCACACACAGGGAGCTGCTAAACATGTAGCTCTCTGTGTATGAGAGCAATCGTTTAATCTGTTTCCCTGCCTCTTTGGCAGCGGGCAGGGAAAGAGACGAAAACTCCACTCCCAGCAAGCAGGTGCACTTTGACAGCTCGTGCTTGCTGGGAGCGGACTTAGTGTTTGCTCTGGACCCCGGGGCTTCTCTGAGGCCCAGGAGGAAGGTCTGTGTGGGCCCCCTCCATTTTTAAGAATAAAGGCCCGGGGAGGTGGTGGTCCCCGGAGCTCAAAGATCCTTAGGAGTGGGACCAGAGCGTCCACTCCTCTTTTTTTTTAAATGCCCCCAGGACCTGGCTCACCCAGGGGCTCTTTTCAAAACAAGCACCGGGCCCGCACTTGTGTGTTTTTTTAAACTTTTGCTGTGGATTCGCAACTCCATCGCATTCCAGCAGCAATTTTTTTAAGTGCTTTTTTCCCAGCCGGAGTCTCTGTGGGACTCCAGGACCTAGGCTAGAGGGTCAGACTATTTGTACCCTGCCCCCTTTTCTTTTCTTTCAAACTGTTTTTCTAAGAGTCCCAAGATGGCCGCCAACACTTCCTGATTGAAGTCTTGGCAGCCAGTCAGATTTCAGCACGAGGACTGTCTGATCTTGGGAGGATCCACGTCACAGGACATTCACATTTGGTTTTCCATTTATATCAAAAAAATTACTGAACAGATTGAAACCAATTTACAAAAAGGTCACTTTCTGGACCAAGAGCCACCTTTCTGCCAGATTTTGTGGAATTTCATTCAGTGGTCCGGGCTGTAGTCGGGTCTAAAATCCCTATCGGAATTTGCATTAGGGAACATTAGTTATGCATGCTCTGATTAGCTGCCAAAACTTCAACCAGGAAGTGTTGGCAGCCATCTTGGCACTCGGCTTCACCGAGTCCAAAGAAAAAAAAGTGAAAATAAAGAAAAGGGTGCAGGGTATTTCTACCCTGCCCCCCAAGCCACAGCATAAAAGCATTTTTTTTAAATTGCCACTCAATCACGATATTCGTGATTTTGCAGCAAAAAAAAAAAAAAAAAGCATGTGCTCCCACTCTTGCTTTTAAATAACCTTAGGGTGGGCCAAATCCTGGGGGCATATCATAAATATCGGAAGGGGGCAAATCGGGCCCCCCTCCTAGGACTTAATTAAGTCCCGGGGACAGTCATCTTCCCGGGGCTCTTTTTATTAGGTGTACAAGCGGGCCATCTCTCTGGGGCATGCCCACAAAGAAGAAAGGCGGGGGCTGTGTGGACCCCCTCTCCTGGAGCCATACATGGCCCTAGGGACGACCACACGCCAGGGCAGGCTAAAGTAATGTCCCGGGGTAACCACCACCTGGACATTACAGTTTGCTATTGCTTGGAATGAGCACTGCTCCTGCCACAGCATTGCAAACCTGCACCACTTTCAGCAAGCAAGAGCAGAAACTCCTCTTGCTTGCTGAAAGTGGAGTATGTCTGTTTCCCTGCCTGCTGTCCAGTGAGCAGGAAAACAGACAAATTGCTTTGCGATCCAGCGAGTTGCACATTAGCAGCTTCCTGGGTCTCAAAGTAATGCCGGTTCCCGCAGGAGGCAGGGAGCTGGGAGGGACCGCAGGGCCTTCAGGCTCCCCCCACAGTCCCCAACGAAGTGGACAGGCCCTGGGGGATAGGGTCTCTGGGGCCTATATCGGCCTGGGGAACGGGGCTATACGTCCCATCCTTCATTTTTATTAAAAAAAAGTATAAAGGAGGAGGAGGTCCCCAAGGCCGAATTTGGCCTGGGGAGGGGGACCTACGTGCCCCCCTACCTTTTTTATATATATTGAAATGAAGGCCAGGCCCCTGGAGATTGGGTCCCCGGGGCAGATATCAGCCCAGACATAGGGAGCAGCGTACGAATGGCCGACCCTGTAGGCCTGTTGGGGGGTCACAGTGTGGTTAAACTAGGTCACCTGCACTTTGCAAGGAGGCGTTCTCAATAAAAGTGCTGCTCTGCACTTCACAAGAGAGATCCTCCTTAAACGTGGTCACCTGCACTTTGCAAGGAGGCGCTCTCATCTACCTGGGACCAAAAATGCTGCAATTTCTCAGAGGATACATGAATCAGAGGCAAAATTCAAAATAAAAAACAAGCACAGGCTCCAAGCTTGTGTCATTAAAACCCCCCTAAGAACGGACAGGGCTGGGGTGGTGAAACATGTTTTTGGGGGCAGGGGGGCTAGTGGCCCCCCTGCCCCAGCCTCTCAGAGGCTTTTGAGACCCCATCCCCCAGGGCTGTGGTAAAAAAAGGTAGGGGTAAATGACCCCCCTCCTATAGCCTAATTAGGCCCTGGGGACCCCATCCCTACGGGGCTGAAATGTATGAAAAGCGGGGGGGGTCACAAGGACCCCCTTCCTGAGCCTTAAAAAACCCCAGGAACCCCATCCTCAGGGTCGAATATTTAGTTACTGTGCATATGTCAATTTCCATATTATTACCAAAGAACAGCAAAATAGACATAAGAACAGTGTTTACTTCCTCCCAGATTGCATGTCACAATGACTTTAAATGGGTAAACTACTCTCTTAATAGTCACAAAGCCTCTTCAGTGTAATTTTAACTTATTTAACCTTTTTCATCCTGGTTTTGGCTAAACAGATAAAAAAAACACAAATACACGCAAAAAAATGCCATGGCATAAACTATATGCCCATGTCGAAGGGAAGAGCATAAACACTCACATGTCATGGCTCCTCGCTATGCTCCACAATAGTAATAAATAAGACATTATTGTCTAGGTATATTTATGCATATTTTAGGCCTGATTCACAAACTGCCCTTTTGATTGAATTTACACTTTTGACTAAGGGCCTTATTATGAGTTCTCCGCCGAACCTGTGGTGGCAGTGCGACGACCGCCACACTGCAGCGGTTGGAAGGCCACAAAACCTTCTGGCACCTTGGAGATCAAGGATCCCACTGAGCTGGCCATCTCTCAGTGGCAGGAATATGCTGGCAGTGCTGCAGCCAGCACCGCCGAGCATATTTCATGTTGACATTTCCCTGCCCTTTTCAGGGCAGTGAACCAACCATGAAAAGGGTGGCGGAAGAGTAACAGGACCCCCTGCCGATTTGGGCTTGAGGATTGGTGCGGGAGGCACATGTGGTGCCCCCTGGATTTGCACCATCATTTCCCGCACAATGTGGCATATATGCCACACTGTGCAGAAAGATGCCGCTGGTTCTGGCAGTGGCAGTCTGCATGTGAGGCTCTTCTATCCAGACCGCATCTGTCAGACTGCCGCAGGACTGCCCGCCAGACCAAGATTGAAGTCCTAATCTGGCAGGCGGCAGCACCCCGGCTTTCGTGGTCCTACAGCGGACAACACGTTGCACTGTCCGCTGTAGTACTGTTAAAGTCATATTAAGGCCCTAAGTTTATTACTTTTCGGTATTCGCAATTTGTACTTTTTTAGTAACTTGTACTTTTGTAGTAAATCCAGCACTACACATGGCCAAGCACTAGTACTGCAACATCCTGAGATACAAAATAATGAAGGTAGGAACTTAAAATAACATCCCATAGGAAATATTGTTAAATTAAATTAAATCATTTACAATAGTTAAAATTAAAATAAATGTAAATTAATATTAAGAAAAAATATACAAATGGTACAGATGTATTATTTATTATTTAATTATGAACTATTTTCATAGGCTAGTAAACATTTTATAATTATATAGTATATAGGTACTGTATTAAATTATTTAAAATAATACAAAATATTGTAAAATATAATTTAATATTATTTCCTATACTTTTTTTTTAAGTCCCTACCTCCATTTTTTTCTAGGGGAGGCAGTTACAGTACCAGTGGTTGGCTACGTGTAATGCTGGACCTACTACAAAAGTGTAAGTTACAACAAAAGTGTAATTTTCTATAGTAGGTCAGTTTGTAATAACCGAAAAGTAATAAACTTACCGAAAAGTGCAAACTTGCTCAAAAGTGTAAATTACCTTTGTGACTCAAGCTATTGCGCTTCACCAGATGGTTTCCACACTACATAACATAACCATCCTGTTGTAAATTGTGCAATACTTTAGAAGTTTCACTGTGCTTTGAAGTACCTGCTGCACTGTTGAAATTGGCACTGATATGGTCGTATTACAATACACACATTAGGAAAATATTGTGGTTTTAAGAAAGTGGCTCATTACTGTGTGTTTTCCTAACCAACAATTTCTTTTGCCAGTCTGAAAGTTTTGCTCCTTGAGAAAATGGTAGTGATTATGTTATTTTAAGGTCAGGTTATAGAGTGTTGTGATGTCACACGTTATTTCCTGATGGGTTATTTGACATCACATTTCACACAACAGCATAGCATAAGAGTGTAGAAATAGATTATGCAAGAAATAGGGAGGTCTTCATGGACCACTTAAAAGGCAGGGTGTCTAAAAACCATGCACGTGCATTGTCCCTAAACCAGAAACGTACTCGGTATGTAGCAGCCAAAGCAAACACACATTTGATTGTTCATTATGTATGTGTATGCAACCACACATGTTCCCAAGTTGTATAATAAAGTACCAAGGAATACCGCAGGAAACAGCACTGCAAAACAGTAAGGTACTATCCAAAGAGAAAAAGAAAGGCCCATGTACTTTCACCTACAAACTAATAAAGCTCTTTTTATTTTAACTCTACCGTTTTAAGCCTTGCCTAGGTTGATGTCCCTTATGCATTTTTCTGTTCCATTGTGCTCTCATACTCATCAGAAAGCTGCCCTCTGTGTCAGTCTCCTGATAATTTCATATGGGAAGGCCCTATAGTGACTCAAAAAAGCATTGTTCAGAATGTTCAGTTTCTACTGTGTTAAGTTTTGAAATATGTTCGCATTTTTCCATTTGCCTAAGTACTTCAGTTAAACGTTCAACAATGTTTGCCATCTGTGTGGGGTTTCTTAACAATGTCCAAAGTGCACCACAAATCGTGCTTATGGCTCTTACTAACCATTATTTACAGAACAAATACACATTTTTCTTTCACCAGATTCTGGACCTTGAGTGGCACAAAGGTACCTCTGGGATTTATCACCGACCAGATCTATCTAACAACCTAGTCCACATTGAACTAGTCTATTATGTCAGCCCTAGTGTAAGTCCTAGTTTAACCATCAAAGACTCTCTAAGGAATACAGGAATAACAATGCATTGATTAGACAGTGGTATTTATTCACCTCCCTTTCACAGCGTACACTACGCAAAGAGCCTGCTGGTTTGCTTTTCAGAGCCTCCGTTTCCATTTGTTTTTCAGTTCTGTTTCTTTTTGCCTCAGCCCATGCCGCCTTCGAAGGCCCAACTTCTTTCAGCTGTGCCCAGGCTTTCCATTCTACCGCAGCCATTCCCATGATCAGTTCTGTGTTACTGGGCCGGTTTGTCACCTAAAACAGCCGCATTTCTGAATGTGGGAGGGGAAAAGGATTTGTCGAAAAAGTCCTCCACCTCGTCTTAGTCTACATCCATATTTTCCTGCTAACAGTCCTCTTCTGGAAGGTCCCCCATTTCTTCTTCACTTTTTGTAGCATTTCAAGTTGAAAGTTATGAGTCATTTCAGTAAATGTTGGAAGAACGACAGCACTTCGTTTGCAAGTTTTTGGATTCAGTGTCCTCTAGTCTGGCAAGATTGCTAAATTTTGCTGAAGTTCTATCTCAAACTAGCTTTTGTCTGATTTGTCTAATCTGTTGTTAATGAAATGGCAAAGCGTGCCCTGCTCTCCAGCAAAACCCCAACTGTGTCCAGCAATATATAACTAACTGAGTGGCCTGAAAGAGTGGGTGGAAAAGTAAAATGATAATAGGCTATAAACAGCTATTCAAGCTGGCTATAACAAGCTTTATTCAGTATATATAACAACCATAAAAGCATAATAACAAATTGTCCGCCATATATAATGCGATCCAATTAGTTACGCAAAAATCAGTTGACAAGCACAATGCCTTGCAGTACAACAATTGCTTTTTGTTATATCTGACGCTACAAAAAACATATCCCCGAATCATCAAGAGTAGCAAGTAATTTCATAGCAGCATGGGTTGTTCTCACATTGTGTTTTATAAAAAGTGATTTCAGATAAAAATGCATAAAATACAGATAAACATTGCAGAAGAGTATAAAGTGCATGCTGCATTGTTTTGATTGCTCATCACAAGGGCACAGGGTAATGTGATGCATTTTCATTTTGGGGAAAGCGACTAGGTGATGTACTATTCCTAATCGTAGTCTAAACAAAACAAAGCGATGTGAGGATTTGGAAACTGTAGACAGATAATCTTGAAAACCCATTCTGTATTCAATTGTTTGGTAGAATATGAATGTAGTTTGCTTCCCCACTACACTCATGCTTATCTCTTTTTTTGTGGGCCAAAAATGTGTCCTTTATCTCCTGTTTAGCTAAAGTTATGACCTGTCCTGGGTTTACATGGATCGGAAATTTAAATAATTTACTATATAAATCGATAATATATTTTAACAAGGGGATGCGTGAGCTTTTATCCAAGAGAAGGCAATCCTTAATATTCGTTTGAGTAAATGTAGTTTCATCTCTGGCCCAAATTGACCTCCATAACATTAGTGGTTGCATAGCAATCAAATCAGATAGGTAATCTATACCTACTTCCCGATTAAATATTTTGGTAGATGCTGAGGAAGGTAAACTTAAAAGGCATTTTAAAAAATTACTTTCTTCTTGTATAATCTGGCTTCAATTGTAGCCCCACACCCCTGCACCATACAAGGCAATGGCAACACATCTAGCCTTATATATATCTACAATATCTTTAATACGGTGGTCGCCTAGCTTTGACGCAAATCGAAAAATCCCATGCTCACTCTTAATCATTTTTGAACAGACGATAGTTAATTTATGCGTTCAGTTCCCATTGCCTGAGTATGTTATTCCCAGGTAGCAAAAATTATTGATGGTTTCCACTGGGGTGCTATTGATATAAAAACTTTTAAATTTCTTGGGTTTAAGGCCGCACATTATATTAAATGTTTTTTTTTATTAATGAGCAATTTCCTACTAGCAATTAAAGTCCATACTTGTCCATTAATCACTGTAGGCCAACCCGGGTTCTAGAGAGTAACACAGCATCATCTGCATAAAACAGAACCGATATGGAACTACCAGAAATTTGGGGTGCATTTGCCTGCACCGGTCGGAGGGCTTTGTTGACCTCATTTATAAATAATGAAAAAAAAGCAGTGGTGCTAAGACGCAGCCCTGGCGGATACCTCATTTGACTGCAAAATTTGGTGTGCACTCACCACGCTGCCCGTATCGAACTTTACATGACAGTGTCCCATATAACCTTGAGAGGAAAACAATTATAAGTCTGGGAGCTCCAAGGTTAAGCAAGATTGGCCACAAAATAGTTTGATCAACAAGATCAAAGGCACCACTAAGGTATGCAAAGCATAGATATAATCTCCCTTTCTTTCCACACATAAATTTACCGCTTAAAAGTTCTAAATTAATGCATTGCTCTATTGTTCCCAGATGTAAATGAGCCAGGCTACCAAGACGTGAACTAAGGAACTCGGTTTATCTATCGTCTGAGATTACCCATATTCTTGGATGACTGCATTGTAGTTTGCCAGAAAACGAATGTTTTTTTTTCCTTGTCTGTAATTTATGTTCCATTTCAGATACATAAACTTGTCACTTCCTTAGAAAACTACTTTCTTGTAAGTGGTAGGTAACACACTTGATTACATGTGTGCAAGCTATCCCTTTGACCTTTTACCTGTGAAAAAGGTCATGTTAGACAAAAAATACACTTACTTCATCTGTCTTCATCCATCTGCTCCTCTCCTTGGTCCCCGTATGGCGCTTGGAGGTAACAGAAAAGTATTTCTGTTACATCAAGAATAGATACATCAAAACCTGTTACATTTTATGGGAGTCATGTGCTAGTTTGCAATCTGGTCCTAACTGTGGACCGTCTTGTAACTTGCAGCAGGTGTCACACAATGAGTAGGCGACGTCTTCAGATACGATCTGACTAGCTCCAATTCCTAGGGAATATTCAAGAACAGCCCAATCACTTGCTAAGATGTTAAAACAGTGCAATGTCCACAGGGGGTTCTAGGAGTTTGCATGCAAATTAGTTGATTGGTGTCTGCCTCTTTTTCCTTTATTTTACCCCATAGTTTCCTTGCAATGTCACACTCCAAATGTGCAGTCAGCATTTGAATACCCAGCAGAACAGCCATGCATTGTTTTTTCATGTTCTTTCAAATATGTTGCCTTTCCTGGGCTACAAGTTGTAAAGCAATTATTGCAGGAGCATTTTCTCTAGTATCAGGATGGTATTCTGTGCCTTTTGTTCATGTATCAATACATGGTAAATAGCCCACACATGAATAGATGCAATACCTACATAAACACTTGCAGTTTATATCTTTAGCATTTACAGAGCAGAAACAGTCCATTGTACTTCACTGATTTGTTTGCATTAAAGGAGCAAACCCTCAGATATAGGAAATATACTACACTGTTTTCTTTTCATTCAGAATTTAGACAGAAAATATAGGTAGATGGTTACATTATCTGCATGTAGACTTGTAAATAATATCCTCATCTTGTTATCGTGCGGAAACACCATACTGTACTTTAGTGGCTCAATACACTTGGAAATGTTTGTCACTTGACATCTGTACTAAAAGATGCTTCTTTTTTGTATTTGGTCAAGTGTGGCAAGCAAACTTTCAAAGTACACAATTTTAAAATAGTTTAAAAAAATAATGGCAGAAAACAGGCTCACACATGAATGGTAGCTTAATCAGAGTAATTTGGAAGTTTACTTTTAGTTATTCACCCTTTACGAGTTTAAAGTTATTCATAAGTGTCCTTACCTACACATAAATCAAGCTGCTGGTCGCGTGCTACTTAAAGGTGGACAACTTTTGGAGCGACAATTAATACGCAGCCGTCCGGCCGTGGATTATGCACCACCCCGTAACTCCTGGGGGTCACGAAAGTGAAACAGCAGCCGAATACAGGAACGTGGACGGGCCCACTTGCGGGTCCATACAGGACGTGATTGTGTGCTTTCCGCACCACACTTCCCATAAAACAGTCTCATTTGAGCCTCCCATTGGTGGGTGTGTCATATGGAAAATGGAGCAGTAGGTTAGCGGTTGCGCACACCGCTTCCGTTAAAGCCCCTGCAGAGAAGAATATGGAGCTTCGAAATGCGTCGGGCAGATCCATTACGGAGCGGCATCTACAAGTGGATCCCCGTCCTCACCTAAACATAAATCAAGCTGCTGCTCGTGTGCTACTCAAAGGTGGACAACCTTGGAGCGACAATTTATACGTGGTCGTCCAGCCACAGAGTATGCACCACCCCGTCATCCTTGGGGGTCACGGAAGTGAAACAGCAGCCGTACACGGGATTGAGGCTGGGCCCACTTGCGGGGTCCATACAGGACTTGATTGTGTGCTTTCCGCACCACACTTCCCATAATACAGTCTCATTTGAGCCTCCCATTGGTGGGTGTGTCATATGGAAAATGGAGAAGTTGTTTAGCGGTTGCGCAAACCGCTTCCATTAAAGCCCCTGAAGAGAAGCGTATGAAGCTTGGAAACGCATCGGGCAGATCCATTACGGATCGGCATCTACAAGTGAATCCCCGTCCTCACCTAAACATAAATCAAGCTGCTGCTCGTGTGCAACTCAAAGGTGGACAACCTTGGAGCGACAAAAAAATATATATATATATATATATATAGGACCAATCTCCCACAGCTCGCAGAGGAGGGAAGCACACGCAGGACCCCATCAAACTGCAAAAATTCCTTCTTTCTTAAGCGCAGATGCATTTCGTTTTGTCGAAAAACATCCTCAGTGCAGTCTGGAATTTGTGCAAGTGCCTCTCCCGCCCTCCATTTAAAGTAGCCTGCCTCACTCCGATTGGTTAGAGGCAGTGTTGATGTTAAGGCACCGGAGGAGTGTAAGACCAGGAAACCAGATTCACATGGAGCAGACACCATGCGTCGGTACTGGCCCAAGTGGGCGGTTTCTGCTCCCTTCACTCTGACGCTCACCGAGTTCTGTAAAGCGGGTGGTTCTCATAGTTTCTCGTGTCCCTCACCCCGCCGCTTACCTTCACAGTTCCAGCCCGTACATGATGCCCCAGTGAGCTGTCTATCCACCTGTAGTGATGCCCCAGTGAGCTGTCTGTCCACCTGTAGTGACCGGGCAGGATGCAGGTAAGCGTTGTGTCCTGGCATACCACAGAGCTTGCAGTCTATATATATAAATTCCATCAACACAAGGTACCCGAGGGAAAATTCCTCAAACCAGGGAGTAATAGCACCTTTGATTTCAGACATCCGCCTCACAGAGTCACAGTCTCCCATCGAATTACATCGCCAGCCCAACGCATTTCAAGCACTCGCGTGCTCTTGTTCATGGGCAAAATGGAGGAGAGTGGTGGCAGTCCTTCATTAAGCAACACCTGATAACTCCACCAAGTCCTGCCTCAGTGGGCGTGTGCATGCTGCGCATGCTGGTACTTGGAGTTCCCCATAATTTTAACCCCTGTGGGTGCTGCCTCATGTCTCCTAATAGTCCAAATAAAAGTCCAAGTGGGTTTGAAGAGAGCTGAAAAAGCATTGCAAAGCTGTTCTTAAAGTGTCCAACAACACGGCTATCCCTGGTTGCTTTAGCACGTTTGAGTTTGCAAACACAGGATCCGCATGTCGCAGTAGGTCGTCCTCGCGACCGAGCCAGCCACAACAAATTCCATCAACACAAGGTGCCCAAGTGAAGATGCCTCAAACCAGGGAGTAATAGCACCATTAATTTCAGACATCCGCCTCACAGAGTCACAGTCTCAGTCACAGTCTCCCTTCGAATTACATAGTGAGCCCAACGCATTTCAGGCACTTGTGTCAGAGAGGCTGGCATCCAGGGCACAGCTCTGGACTGGGTGCGCTCTTTCCTGACCCATCGCCATCAAGCTGTCAGGCTGTCCCAGTTCTCTGCCTCCCAAGTCGAGTTGTCTTGTGGTGTCCCGCAAGGCTCCTCTTTATCTCCTCTCCTTTTTAATTTATACATGGCCCCGCTTATCCGCTCCCTCCGCCGATTCAATGTCTCCGTGTTTAATTACGCGGATGACATCCAACTGGTTTTCACCATTGACTCCAGCGATCAATCTATCTTCACTTTTCAAAACACCCTTTGCTCTATCAGTGATTGGATGGGCACAAACCACCTGAAACTCAACCCCGACAAGACTGAGCTGGTTCTTGTCGGGGGGCCCTCCAATCCCTGGAACTCTTCTTTCTGGCCTGCCAGTCTTGGCAGCCCCCCCTGTCCCGTCAACTCTGCAAAAAGTCTGGGAGTTGTCATAAGTAACGACCTATCTATGACACCCCAGATCAGCGCTGTAGTTTCCTCCAGCCATTTCCAGCTCAGGAAAATACGTAAAATCTCCCGCCTACTTACCATCGATGCCCTTACTTTGGCCCTGCTTGCGCTAGTCATGTCTAGGCTTGACTACGCAAACGCGCTATATGTAGGCATTCCTGCATACCAACTCAGGAGACTCCAGCTGATCCAAAATCAAGCTGCTCGCTTGATCTACCATCAACCTAGAGATCAGCATGTCCAACCTCTCCTAAAAAGTCTCCACTGGCTCCCGGTCTCTGCCCGCTGTAAATTTAAGCTCGGTTGCATCATTTTCAAATCTCTCACTGGTCTTGGTCCCTCCTTCATTTCTTCCTTGCTTCATCCTTATGTCCCTTCCCGTACCCTTCGGTCTTCCCAATTGGCTTTACTTTCTGTCCCCAGATTCAAGCGGAAGAAACACGGTGGTCTTACGTTTTCTTTCTCAGCCCCGTCTTTTTGGAATTCCTTACCTCTTTCTCTTAGGTTGCTCTCCCCCTACTCCACGTTCAGATCCTCCCTCAAAACGCATCTGTTTACGGTAGCCTACCACTAGTCTCTTCCTCTGTTATGTTATTTTCTGTCTCTCCTCCCGACTCCCTCTGTACAGCGCCAAGAAACCTAATGGTGTTAGCGCGCTTAACAAATTGATTTAACATAACATAACATAACATAACTTGTTCATGGGCAAAATAGAGGAGAGTGGTGGCAGTCCTTCATTAGGGAACACCTGATAACTCCAACCAAGTCATACCTCAGTGGGTGTGTGCATGCTGCGCATGCCGGTACTTGGAGTTCCCCATGATTTTAACTCCTGTGGGTGCTGCCTCATGTCTCCTAATAGTCCAAATAAAAGCCCAAGTGGGTTTGAAGAGAGCTGAAAAAGCATAGCAAAGCTGTTCTTAAAGTGTCCAACAACACAGCTATCCCTGGTTGCTTTAGCACGTTTGAGTTTGCAAACACAGGATCTGCAAGTCGCAGCAGGGGGTCCTTGCGACCGAGCCAGCCACAACAAATTCCATCAACACAAGGTGCCCAAGTGAAGATGCCTCAAACCAGGGAGTAATAACACGTTTAATTTCAGACTTCAGCCTCACAGAGTCACAGTCTCCCATTGAATTACTTCGCCAGCCCAACGCATTTCAAGCACTCGCGTGCTCTTGTTCACGGGCAAAATGGAGGAGCATGGTGGCAGTCCTTCATTAGGGAACACCTGATAACCCCACCAAGTCCCGCCTCAGTGGGTGTGTGCATGCTGCGCATGCTGATACTTGGAGTTCCCCATGATTTTAAGCCCTGCGGGTGCCGCCTCATATCTCCTAATAGTCCAAATAAAAGCCCAAGTGGGTACGAAGAGAGCTGAAAAAGCATTGCAAATCTGTTCTTCAAGTGTCTAACAACACAACTATCCCTGTTTCCTTTAGCGCGTTTGAGTTTGCAAACACAGGATCCGCATATCGCAGCAGGGCATCCTCGCGACCGAGCCAGCTGCAACAAATTCCATCAACACAAGGTGCCCAAGTGGAGACGCCTCAAACCAGGGAGTAATAACACCTTCAATTGCAGACTTCAGTCTCACAGAGTCACAGTCTCCTATCAAATTACATCGCCAGCCCAACGCGTTTCAAGCACTTGCATGCTTTTGTTCATGGGCAAAATGGAGGAGAGTGGTGGCAGTCCTTCATTAGGGAACACCTGATAACTCCACCAAGCCCCGCCTTAGTGGGCATGTGCATGCTGTGCATGCTAGTACTTGGAGTTCCCCATGATTTTAACCCCTGTGGGTGCCGCCTCATGTCTCCTGATAGTCCAAATAAAAGCCCAAGTGGGTTCAAAGAGAGTTGAAAAAGCCTCGTAAAGCTGTTCTTAAAGTGTCCAACAACATGGCTACCCCTGGTTCCTTTAGCGCGTTTGAGTTTGCAAACACAGGATCCGCATGCCGCAGCAAGACGTCCTCGTGACCGAGCAAGCCACAACAAACTCCATCAACACAAGGTGCTCAATCGAAGACACCTCAAACCAGGGAGTAATAACACCTTTAATTGCAGACTTCAGCATCACAGAGTCAAAGTCTCCCATCGAATTACATCACCAGCCCAACGCGTTTCAAGCACTCGCGTGCTCATGTTCACAGGCAAAATGGAGGAGAGTGGTGGCAGTCCTTCATTAGGAAACACCTGATAACTCCACCAAGTCCCGCCTCAGTGGGCATGTGCATGCTGCGCAAACATGAAAATGTTGAAAATGATGAATACAGATATTTTATATTTAATTTGAATGTAAATTTTTTGTATTCATTTTAAATGCAGGACAAAATAAAAATAGCACTATTAATTAAATTTGTAAATAAATATTTAATTACTTTACATCTAGTAAATTAAATAAATAAATCTTAAGTTCAAATTAAAAAGACAACGCCTACCAGTATACAAATGATATTACGATATCTTTGGAAGGGTGTTGCAGTACCAGTGTTGGATTTGTCTGGACATTTACTACTATTTTGGGTTATTTTTGTTAGTGCATAGCAATGAGCATACTCTTTTTTGGGTAGGCCCACAACCCTCCCCGACCCTCTGTATACCCATCCTTACTCCTCCATTAAACCCTCCCCTTCAGTATTAAGTATTCCCCATTTCCGAGCCACTCTTCCCTCTCCCTCCTGCATTTACTGTACAAGGGCAAACTTATGTGTGCAGAGGCTCTGCAGTCGAAGTGGAGATCTCTGCACAGAAAAAGATAGGAGAGCCAGAACCTCCACACATATGTTTGTGAATAATATTTTATAGTACGCTGGTAATGCAATTGATGGTCTACAAAACGTACGCAAAATGCAGTTTGTGAATACATCCCGTAAAGTACATTATTATCAGTGGCGGCTTGCAAAGGTAACGCTGTGGGGCGAGGAGGCGGGGCTGGGCTGGTGGGGTTGTGGGAGTCCGACTTACGACAGCAAAGGTGAACGTAAATAAATAAATAAGTATCTGCCATCGTATGTCGGACTCCACTACCCCCCGCCCAGCCCTGCCCCGCCTCCCGGCCCCACAGTGTTACCTTTGCGAGCTGTCACTGATTATCATGTCTGTGTGTATGGAAGAGAAATACATTCATTATTATTCCATTGCAGCACACAGAAAAATAATTAGATTTTTAACCAGCAGGCCGCCGGGGAAAGTTTCAAAGCCTCTGCAGCAAGTCTTAATTCTAATGGGGCAAAGTGAATTTAGGTGGCAGAATGACGAGATGTTTCCTAGTTAAATTACCCTGCTTTCTTATCACTCTGGACCAACTTTATAGTCCAACATTACAGAGTCAATGCACTTCAAATCAATGACTGATTTCTGATCATGCCCTTAGGGAGAACCCAAAACCATGTGTGCTTTTGGTTTTAAATCCCTTTCAATTTTGGGTCATGCCATTCAAGGTTCGTTTTAAAATGCACAATTAAGCATTATTTATCTCCAGAAAAAATTCTTCTGTCCGACCAACATATGATCTATGCACTTCAACTTTCGCCAAGCTGAATAATTTCTGTCAGACTCCTTGAGAGAGGAACACATGATCAGATATATGAAGTGATCCTTAGATCGGGTATGTTATTTTTTTTACCATTCTTACAAATCCAATGTGCTTAACGTTGTTTATATATGTACCCTTTGTCCCAAAAATTCCTATACGAGCAATCCCACTCCTCTTTATGAAGTCGTCTGTAAATCCTCTGTCCAAAGTCACTGGTACAATGTGTTTTAGAATACTCTTTTCACACCAGTATTTTGTTTGAAGACCATAATGTCAGTGAGGGCTCTTACCAATGGGATCTAATCATGTCATTTAGTTCTTTAAGGAGAATGAAGTATTTATGAATGAAGGAGCAGTTCCATATTTGTATGTGCCACCAAGTATATAATTTTCATGCCTGTCAATACCACATTTATTTTAGCATTCTATGGACACAAACATAGGTCTTAACAGCTGCCCTAAATGAAATCTAACACACAGATTCCTAAAAGCAGGAGTGTTCAAGTCAGAAAGAAATTGCTCATACACTGCTATGATCTCAGACTTGAAGTAGGTCACCGTGAGTTCGCTGCAAGCTGCCTTTGTTTCTAATCATGCTCTTCCCTGGGATCCAGATTCCGCCTTCAGCTCACTGAGGTCCTCCCTCCTCACCTTCTAGCGTGGATTGTTATACAATACCACTGCATCATGTTCAGATATATTAGAGCCAGGAATTTTGAGGTAACTGGCACAGCTGACACCTAAAAGAGCATTTTGGAAAATAGATACCATTGGTGTTAGACAAAATTTAAGCCAAATAAGAAGAAGGCTTACAGGGCATGGCTAGTGCCCCAGCTCAGATTTTAACACAAACATCAAGCAAGAAAGCGCATGCATCTTTTTCCCTGCGCTGCGACGGGGTTCATGCTGCTGTGCCCCCAAACCCCTACTTTATAGAAGTCTGCAGCTACTTATTCCCCTTCTGTCTTTTATTCTGGACCCCGTAATTGTACAACATGTTCTGCCTTGATTGGTTCGGGATCATCAGGCTCTCCCCTTATGCCCAGGTGATCGGGGCTGTTTGTAGACATCTTTGAACCCCGAGAAGTCTCCAGCCCTAGCGATGCCGGTGTGTTTTTCATTTGCTGCTTTTTCCTTTTATAGCAAGATGTCGACGTGTATGCTATCAGGACTCAAAACCATGGCTGACACGTGTATCATCCGGGGCTGAATTTAGGGGTCCTCATCTGTATCGATATGTGCTGCTTCGGGTGACTTTTACATTTCCAGCTGTGCCTTTATCTGTGGACAAGCCCCAAGGTATTGAGTTGAGGTATCATGGTTATTCTATGTCTTCATGTTCCCCTTATAGACCATGAGTTATGTCCCTTGTTAACTCGGGTATATTTAGCCACACCTAAGAGATTTCTTGGCTTTTGTTTGCTACATTATTATCATAGAACCCCTTCCATGGAGGGCTCCTGCCATTTTGCGAATCTCTGGAGAAGTCACTGCTGCACATTTTAGATCTGTATCGGATGAACTTCCAGCAGATGATAGTAGGTCCCTATTATGAAACTCTGGACCAATAGCACAATTCGTCTGGCCCCCCACTCTAGGTAAGTAACTAGGGGCATATTTACTATTAAACTGGTGAAGACTGTCATAAAGCCGAGAAGGCAAACGACCCGCTCCGTCACTTTAGAACTGCAGGGCTGCACCATATTTACAACAATATGGTGCAGCCCTGCGTTTCCCCCTGCTCTGGCTCTTACTCTAGCTGCCTAGCGCCAACACAAGCACCCTCTCACCATAGTGCAAGGGAGTCCGCGTTTCAGGAGAAGATTGTCTATGTGCAGGAAGGTGTCCCTTCCTGCACATAAACAATCTTTAAATGGCGTTTTGTAACTTCTATGTGTGCTGCTCAATGCAACACACTTAGAAGTTGCAAAACGTCAATTTTTTTAACCCCGTGGCCGTGGTGCTAATTTTGCCACGGCGCGGGGGGGAGGGGGCAGGAGCGGTGCATCGGAGCTCGTGACTGAAGCACGCCGTCATGAGCCACAGGCGGTGTGTGCTCATGACGGCGTATGTATGTATGTATGTATGTATGTGTGTTCTTATATAGCGCTCGATTTTACCCTTGGGCATCTCGGCGCTTGCCTTGGGAACCCGTCTTGGTTTTTTCCTGTGAGATCACCCGTGCTGGGCATCCCCAAGGTGAAAGCCAGGCATCCCGCCGCGGGGGAGCCATTGTGGAGATTAAGCAAGCTTGTTGCCCAGAGCTGCATAGTGTAAACTCGTGCTTAGAGTGGGCACCGAAGCGAGAATTATCGAGTCCGTGGACAATTGGGTTCAGGACCCTGCTGCGTCGGGAATCGAACCCTGGTCCCAGGTCTGACCTCAGCTTCAGGGTATGCCTCCTCTAACCAGTGAGCCACACTTCTCCACTAGAAGTTGTTCCGTCACGTGGTTCCGGCGTGGTTCCGTCACAGCCCTGCCTGCTCATTAATTCGCCCACACAGGCGGGGAATTAATGCCGCGTGGGGGGACCGGCCGCAGCATGACCGAACCACGCCGTCATGAGCACACGCTGCCCGTGGCTCATGACGGCGTGGTTCCCTCATAAGAAGGCAAGGGGTTAAATGATTGTTTATGCTCAGGAAGTGACACCTTCCTGCACATAAACAATCATTGGTGTTTTGCTGTTTCCATGTGTGCTGTACAACGCAGCACTCATGGAAACAGCATAAACGAGGAGAAATTAAACATTTCTCCTTGTTTCGCCAGGGTAAAACCAGGTTTTCGCTGGTCTTAATTTTGGCACTGCCCCATATTTACCCCAATTTGTAAATATGGGGCAGCATCAAAATCAATGGTTGATGTGGTGGAACACCCACAGCAACACCCATTACCCACCCCTTTCAAACTAAGTATAGCATGAAAGGGAGCCTTATTTACAAGGCAGCGTTAAGCCACTTTAAGTGACTTAATGCTGCCTTGTAAATAAGGCAAACCCCTATTGCCACCACAATGTGTTGAAAAGTGACGTTGTGGTGGCGATAGGGGCTTGTAAATATGCCCCCCTAGTGTCTTATTAATCTTATACCACATCTATTTTTGCAGTCCCCACATATACCTACTGGGCTTTTTTCTTCTCCTTTTGCACCAGAGGCCGTGGCTCCATGAGTGGCGCCCCTGGGTCGCTTGGTATCCAGGGCTATCTTTGTTAGTAATATACTCTCTCCCTACACCTCATCTTCATTTGCATCTTCTTTGGCATCTATTTTCTACTCCATCGCCTAATCCAGTTGGTGCTGCAAATCCTCCTCTTACTGATCCATTCTATGAACTAGTTCCTGCTTTTGAAACTCTGTCTTCTCCTGTTGCAATTTAAAGCAAAAAGCATGTACTTTCAAAACAATAAGTAATTAATGCATGTGAAATATCATCTGCTAACAATCATCCCAGTCATTCACAATGTGGGTCCACTGCAATATGGCCCGTCCTCCATCTTTATCTTTCTCTCATTAGACTCCTCATCAGCTGTGTCAGCCATTTTCCCATTTAGAACTGAGTCTAGTACTGGTGGTGACGAAGGAGGTGCAGCACCATTTTCACTTCATGAACCATTGATGCTGATGATATGCAAGCTGCGGATGATGCTCCTTGTAATGGTGTCCCTGATGGTTGTGATCCTGGCCATGCTACTGACTCTAAAGGAGCATCTAAAAGGAGTGAAAACATGACATGCCTGCAGCATTCTCATATGCTCCTAAGTCTCAGTTTGCTGCTTACGTCTTGCTCCTCCAGCACATTATTTTACTCCCCAGGTATAGCTCTTTACACTCAACCTTCATTTCCTTTGCTTTCAAAGGTTAGATCACAGAAATCAGTGATAAGGAAAATAAAGGTCAGATCACAGAAATCAGTGATAAGGAAAATAAAGGTCAGATCACAGAAATCAGTTATAAGGAAAATATATTGTTAATATGTTGCAAATATAAGGCACTATTAAGAGATTGGCATAGAGGGTTGCAGTGGTGACAGCGTACCCTATCCACCAAACTGAATGTCTGTGGCCTCAATTAGATTCAGGCAGACCTTTAGTATGTTGACAGCAGAGACTCCTCCATCTCCATCGCCAACATACACCTCCAACGGTCCGACAGAGTAATGGCCGTCAGCGGCTCGGCCCATTGTCTGCCCCCCTATTTTGAGTGGGCCGCCACATGGCCAGTTTTTTACTTTCTGTCACCACCAGGTAAAACCTGGTGGTAAGAAGCAGTAATAAAAACTGCACAATGTCCTCTGCGTCATGGGAGAAAACTTCCCTGGCGAGGGATTCATTGCTTATTTATTTTCAAAAATAAAATCCCACTTGTTTTTTTTTTAGAAGATAAAACAATGCTGAAAGTGTGAAGTGCGGCTCTGTCAGCTGACAGAGCTGTCTGTCAAACTTTAAAATACAGTCAGAGGAACCACTGTGGCGGTGGTTGCTGGATACGCAAGAGGTGCCCCCTGGGCCAGCAGACATCTCTAAATTTGGCGGGAGCAGTACCCTTGCCGTGAGGGGAGTAAAGTAATCTCCATTGTGACGGTACATAACTTGTCTGCCAAAGTGTAAATCAGGCTCTTTATCGACAGGCTTAAAACCAAATACATGGCCATTAGAAAGGTGAAGAACAAACTCTTCAAGTCAGTTAAGGCTGTATCCACTCTAGAAGGGCCATGCAAGGGAATGGCCAAACATTCCAAACAAAGCATATAGAATAAATACCCAACTTTCTTTGGCAACCCTTCCCTCAAACCCTAGTCTGGGCAAGTTCCCACCTCATCTACTTTGAATTTTTTGGTTCACAATGCACATGGTTTTGCAGGAGGAACAAATGTGTGCAGAGGCCTGCGTTTATCATCTACCTCCAATCAGTAATCAGGGCATCAGTGTTTTGAGTTAGGAGATATACAACCTATTTTTTAATAAGCTCATAAGAACACTTAGCAGATGCGAAGAACTAATTTTTGAGATAGTCTTAGCAGATGAACTTATTTACAATAAACACATTTGTGAAGCAGTAGCAAAGACATCACAGCTAAACCGGGTCCAACCTGTAAAGAGGAGCAAGGCCGTTCTAACTTCTTTATCTGCCATCTGAGGCCGACCTGCTGAACAGGAATGGCAGACGAGAGGACGGGCTGACGCGCAGCCGAGTGTCGGTGCAGGAATGCGCTATGCGAGACACGCCCGCCACTCCTAGAGGGCGGATAGCAACCGGCAGTGTGGCGTGAGGGTGGCAACGTCTTATTCGTCAGAAAAAACATTTGTCCGGAGAAAACTGAATACATTATCTTAATTATCCCTTGGAGGGATGAGCATAGGCATGTAAGCAGTAAACATGCAGAAAGCAGCAGTGACAGCATGGCCGGGGAGCGAAAATGTGTGCTTCTTTTACTCCTGGCTAAAGTCGAAAACATATTTTACCCTTAATCTGTAAATCTCGAACTGTTGATTTTTATACGGCAGTTTGCGCCACATTTTTCTGTTCTAAGCGTTGTAAATAACAAGTTATAGTTTATTGGTACTTAATTTAATGGTTCCAGAACGGTAAGACTCGGTTGTTCTTACCTGGAGTCAAACTCTTGACCTGCAAGTTAGACCACGCCAGTACCACCCACTTAACCCGCTAAGCTACCCTGCTGGCGTTTTGTGCTCTTTCCCTTTGAGGCCGATGACGTGTCTCACATCTTTAGTGACAGTAAGTATGGTGTAGCTGCTCATAAGAGCTACAGGTGGGCCCAGCGGCCTGCACAGCAACCCCACAGCCTTCACCGGGATACCACTGCCCATGCAACACCTCCACTGTCTTCACAAACCTCCTTCTGCCAAAACGGTCCTATTGCCAAGCCAATGATCCCACTGCCCGTCCAAGGATCCTACTGACTGTACAAGGATGCACTGCCCACCCAAACACCATACTGCCCTCACAGTTACCCACTGCCTGCAGAATGACTCCGTGGCCTGCGTGGCTACCCAGCAGCCTGCATACATGCTCTACTGCCAGCACCACATCTCAGATACCCTTCAACTACCCCTCACACTGCATCATCACTCCCCTTCATGTAAAACTCCCACACTGCTTGTACACTTACACCACCAGCCGTTTCCACTCCTGGTAAAGGCTGTGGAGTAGTGTGGCTCACTGGTTAGAGGAGGCAGACCTGGAAGCAGAGGTCAGCCCGGGACCAGGGTTCAATTCCCGGCTCGGCGGGGTCTTGAGTCCTAAAAAATGTCCATGGACTCGACAATTCTCACTCCGGTGACTACTCGATTCACGGGTTCACACTCTGCGACTCTGGGCAATAGCTTGCTTAATCTCCACAACGGCCCCTCGTGGCAGGATGCCTGGCTTTCACCTTGCGGATACCCTGCCGGGGTTATCTCACAGGGGAATACCAGGACTGGTTCCCTAATCAAGGGCTTAGAAACCGCTCGGTGATTTGCGCTATATAAATTCCTGTACATTTACATTTAAAGGCTGGTGACCTGCCCTGACATTCTCTAAATAATATTATTTATCCTGTAAGTTGTACCCGAATCTCTTGCTTGCTTATGCCCATGGACATCATTGCAAGGTGATTAGTCTTCACAATTCCCACAATCCCCATTCACCTGGTAACTCTAGTTGCCAGCACAACTGGGACATTGTACAGCTGAATCGGGACTACGGGATCTGCAGTATCTCCGCAAATCTGTGGCACTTCATTCCGAGACCTCCTCAAGGCACTTTAAGTGCCTGAGGAAATAGCAGGGAAATGAAGAATGACTGAGGAAATCAGGACCAGAATTGCCAATTCATTCGTCAATCACCCATCTCTAATTGGAACCCTAGGTTCCAACTTGTTACTTCCCAAAACTCCACCCCCAATTGTTATCTTGGATCCTAGCATCGGTAACTCCATGGGGTCATTACATTCAGTAAAGAAACACTTCCCTGCAGTTGAAGCTCAATCATGGCCAAATGCTGGCAGTATTTGAGACAATGCAATCCAGCCTCCGGTATGATCTCACAGCCCTGCCAAACAATGAGGGGCATATTTACAAGGCCATATTGTCACAGAAACTTCACTTTTAGTGGCGTTCCTGTGGCGATAAACCCTTTGTCTTATTTAAATGGCCCCCTTGTAAATATAAGGTCCCTTTTCATGCAACACTTAGCGTCAAAGGGGAGGGCAATGGGTGTTGTGGTGGATGTTCCACTGCAACATCCATTGATTTTGACGCTGCCCCCTATTTACAAGGGAGGCTTAGTAGGAGGCAGTGCCAAAATTAAGATCAGGGAAATCCTGGTCTTAACATGGCGAAACGAGGAGAAATTTCTATTTCTCTCAGTTTTTCCGGTTTCTGTGTACTGCATTCTACAGCACATATAGAAACAGCAAATTGCCATGAATGATTGTTTATGTGCAGGAAAGTACACCTTCCTGCTCATAAACAATCATTCCCTCAATGCAGGCACCCTTTCACTCTGGTGCAAGGGTGCTTGCGCTGACACTGAATTTTGCTGAATTTTGCTGAATTTTGCTGAATTTTGCTGAATTTTGCTGAATTTTGAACCAGCCCAGGGAGAAACGCAGGGGTGCACCATTTTATTGTAAATAGGGTGTATGCCTGCGTTTCTAAAGTTATGGAGTGCAGCTGCATATGCCCCTCACAGTATTTCAGACAATGGAGTCCAGAATCCTCATGATTTTCACAGCATTTTAGATGACAGAGTCTACCTTCCTCCATGATCTCACAGCATGAGCAAACACTGACAGTTTCATGCAATGGAGTCCAGCCTCCTCCGGGATCTCACCGCATAGCTGAGCAGGACAGTATTTCAGATGATGGCGTCCAGCCTGCTGCCATGTCACAGCAAGGACAAACACTGACAGTATTTCAGATGACAGAGTACATCTTCCTGCATGATCTCACAGCACGTCCAAACACTGACAGTGTTCCATACAATGGTGTCCAGCCTGCTCCCATCTCACAGCATGGCCAAACACTGACAGTATTTCAGATGATGGCGTCCAGCCTGCTGCCAAGTCACAGCATGGCCAAACACTGACAGTATTTCAGATGACAGAGTCCACCTTCCTGCATGATCTCACAGCACGGCCAAACACTGACAGTATTACAGATGATGGCGTCTAGCCTCCTCCAGAATCAAACAGCATGGCCAAACACTGACACTAATGTTCCTTTTGTGACTTTCTATTACTTTGCCTTACTACAAAAATCATTGCTTATATATTTGAATGTGATTTTTTAAAACAAAATGTTTGTATTCTGTCAAAGAAAGGTGTTTTTCTATTTACACGGGTTTCTTAGTGCACAGCCTACTTCAAATGACCAGTGAGCAAGGATATCCGAGGGAGCAGAAAGGTACCAAATAGTGCAGAGCAGTTGTCAGATTCCCATGTGCACACATCTTGCTGTCCGTGCCCCTCATAAACCCTAGTTGCAAGCCTCCTGCTCACCTCCCACAAGAGGACGGCGGATTGCTTCAAAGTAACCACTCTGATTTTAAAGTGGCAATAGGCCAGAAGAAAAGAAGACGACAACTACCCAGGGTGTGCTTAAGGTATTCACCAATCTCATAACCACTTTAGCAGACTTTGTATACTCGTGCATCCAAGGAGAATATGTGCCCATTTTAGGATCGAAGGAATGCTCTTCGTACCAGAGCCATCTGCCAAGGCTGCATTGAAGGGTTACACTTTGTAAATCCACACATGGAATGTCCACAAACTTGTGATGTAAAAGTGTGAAAATAGTTCATTTGGTCTTGGGTTTTGGCATGGTATGTTTCATGTAGATTTGTCAAGTAGAGGCGAATGGAAATAAAGGGAGGGTCAGTAAAATGTTGTTTCAGTTTTTAAATCCAATAGGAATCTTAGCTCTTCTTTATAGAAAACAATAGCTAAACTGAAGTACACACAATGTGACATAAAACTAGAACTTTACTATGGGAGGTGTCTTTACTTGATTTGGTGTAAATTCATTCAGTAGTTTTTTGAGAAATTACCATTACAAAAATGTGCTCTGTGTGCTTGAGAGGGTTTAAAAGTTTGTGATATAATTACAGTTACAGTTTTTTCCATTTGTCCATAATGTTAGCTCTATTTGACAAATTTGCATGGAACTTGTGGGCACATTTAAAAGGGGATCAAACAGTTTCATTTGCTTATAAACGTGGCTGCATTTTACAAACCATATGAAATGTGGCAGAAGTTTAGCATGTGTAATTTTCTGTGGGTTTGGCAAGTTTAGTACAAATCAATTAAGTGGGCTAAAGGGGCAGTAGAAATATTTTCATGGATTAATACATTTGGTACTGTTTACTGAATCTATATGAAGTTTGGCACGCAACTTAAGCCCAGTTCAGGAATTTCAGGTTTCATTCAGGTCTGCAACAGCAAGCAAAGTTGAAGGGCGGGGATAAAAAAAATCTTTGATCTGCTAATAATCTCGCTGCAGCTTTACAGATCTGCACAACAATTGGCAGACACCATGCTTAACTTACTCTTGGTATTTACGGGCCCTTGCGCCACTTTTGCGCCGCTGGTGCATCACTTTTTGTGATGCACCAGTGGTGTACAAAATGCGCAGAGTCGCGCCATATTTACAAAGTGACGCATCTAGGTAGATGGGTCACCTTGCAAACCCCTGCGTCACATTATACTTGTGCCAGGTACAATGTATGCAGGGGCGTTCCGACGCAAGAAAGGGTCATAGAAGGGACACAGTGAAATCTATGAGATTTCACTGCGCCACTTCTAGGAGGCAAATGCGTCAATATCTCATGCCTGCCTCATGGCAGGCGTAACATTGACGCAGGCAAATTTAACATAGGACTTGCCCGTGTGTAATGACCCACTGCTCGAGTTACGTCACTTTTGTGACACACTCCAACAATGCATTTTTTTGCACCTACAGATACATCAGAAATACTGATGTGTAACTCCTTGCAACATGACGTGTCATACTGTAAATATGACGCATCATTTATGTCACAAGGAGGGTGCAATGAAAGTGACGCATCGCTGTTTTCTTACAGCGATGCGTCACTTTTCATAAATAAGGGCCCTAATGCTTAAATTAACTTGACTTTAGCCCAAGATAATTTTTTTGATTAGCAGTAACCAACATCCACTATACACGCTGACATTACTACTTGCAGTGTGATCACTGCCTGTGAGCATCTCAGTCGGCCTAGCACCAATCACAACAAGAGAAGTATTGTTGAAAAAAATAGATGCTACCCTTTTCTGTTGTACATCTCCCTACTGGATTACTCTTTGGGGATCACTGCAGGAGGCTAGACTATGAGTTGGGTCGGCAAAGGGTGTTGATTGTGGGATTACAACCCCAATTTACCCTCTGCGGGTAAAAGCCTACAGGACACCACTGATAGATTTATTTTAGAAAAAAGAATGAGGTGTGGGCCAGCCTATTCTGTCATAAAGCAGCACCCACCACCCTCAGATTCATAACAGTCTTTCTGCCCACCCCAGGAGAAAACACATTGGAAATGCATTTTTATAAAAAATAATGCAAAAGGGGGAGGGGGTAACCCTTCCTGGCATCGGGCTGCATCGCCCCAGTGCCCAGGCAAACTTTCTGCCCTCCAGTGGACTGATCAGAATCAGGGATTAGCTCCTAATCTGCCTTCTCCATGGGGTAGAAGGCACAATTGTTTTATTATTGAAATGGAGAGGCAATTAGACCATCCTGACATCTGGACCACTATCCCCACCCCTGGATGACAACAGTCTTTCTGCTCTCTTGGGGGTATGAAGATTTGGGTATGTACCCTCATTCTGCGCTCCAGGTGGCAAAAACCATGATAGACATGAGGGCCATTTTACAGAAAGTGTCTCAGGGTGTTTGCATCCTTTTCCTTAGGTCCTGTGGCACTTTGCCTTTATGCCAGAGCTATATCATAGACATGGGTACAGAGGCAAACAATCTGTGGGGAAACACATTGACTGTGTGCCACATTGAGGTGGCGCACCCTCAAGATTTCCCCTGAGAGTACCCATTGGGAGGCAGCATTGGAGTCCGCCACGGAAAGGCATGTGGTCTTCACTCTTGGGGCCCCCTGCGGGCCCCCAGAGTGAAAGTGAGTAGGGGGTGCACATGGGGGGGTACCTGTGGTACCCCCCTGCATTTGCATACAAGAAGCAACAGGCACCGCGCGGTGCCTGCCGCTTCTTGTATGCAAATGCATACATTCCTTTTAGACATTGTGGCAGGCGGTGCAGAGAGCACCGCCCGCCACAATGTTAAAACTGTGGGATGCGCCCGCCACTGTGGCGGGCGCATCCTAATTCCCCCATCGGGACTCCCGCCCTTATGGCGGGCGGTCCCCATTACCACGAGGATGGTGGGTGGGCAAAGTCCGCCCGCCATCCTAATGACCCCCTGAGTGAGGTACTCAGAAATGCATTGTTATCTCTGTTTTTAAAAGTTTTCTAGTGTTTGTTCTATTTGGGGACTAAACAGATTTTACCGATCAAATGGCATATTAAGTACATTTTGTTTCACCTAAACACTATAAACTGTGTGGGAAGACATGCGTGATAAAGTCACATGCGTTCTAATGGAAACGTGCTAAAGGTAATGCGTGGTTTCCAATGCTTTGTGAAGGCTGTTTCCCAACTGCTGTGCACCTTCTTCTACTCTTAGAGCTGAGATTTTCATGAAAGTCTTGTGTTTAAATTCAGCAGCGTAATAGGACGGAATGTATGAAGCTCTGTGGTTATACTGAATAAGCAGCTACCTATGTTATGGCATCTATTAATGTCATAACTGCACTGTCACAATTGCTTTATTAACCTTCCTGCTTTCTCAAATTTGTTTGAAAATGCACGATTTTTCTTCCCTTTTTTCAAAATTTTCTGGGGGGGGGGGGAACCCCCGTACCCCCGCTTATGGGGTTCGGGCTCGCTCACTGTACTCGCTCGCTACGGTGCAGTATGCAAATCAGTTTACGCCCACAACTTTCAAATGTCACCAGCCGCCCCTGATTGATACTCTCTCTTTTCTCACTTCTCCATGCAACACTGCACTCTCGTAGGCCTCCCCACCGATTCAGCTCCTCCTTCCGTTTCTCAACCCCACTAGGGGCCTAACCTCCTTCCAATGCATTGTTATCTCCCATCTGGCAAGTACCAAGGCCAAGTCAATAAAACCTCCAGTCATTTTATGCCCAGCAGCTCAAGGAAATCCCGCTAGAAGGCAGACCAAAGGCACACATTTAATCATTCTCTGCATCACCTCACTAATATAGGGTACTACCTTCCTCCAAAATCCTACCAATGGTGCACATGACCACACCATGTGAAGTACCTCTGCTCCTTTTTCACAGCTAACCAGATTGTCACAACAAGTGAAGTTCAAAGGAAAAATCTTGATGTTTCTTTGTTGCTTTTTGCTGTCCTAATAGTTGCTGTAATAGGTCTACCCACACAAGTTGAATTTCTCTCCATTTGTGGCGAAAAAGTTTTGCGCTGGTATAAGGGGAAAAGGTTCACATTTACCACATGCTCTGAGAAGAAGTAAATGTGAACTCGGGGGTAGGTGCTTGGAGGAGGTGGATGAAGGGAGACTGTGAGGTAAGAGAAAGAAGGTGGCCCGGTAGGGAGGAACATTACATGCTCCTATCTGGCCAAAAAATTATGCTCAAGCAGGGACAGCAACAGGCTCTGCTGCTATTGTAACCAAAGCCTTGTGCAATTTCACTCGCTGAAATTATCGGCCAGTAAAACCAGGTCCGTTGTTCCCATACCAGGGAAAACTGGATGTTGTAACACTTTGAAAGTCATGATCAGGCAATATAGCATCCCACCTGGCATACCAAGAATCTAAATGTATAAAAAAAAGGGTGCAGAGTAGAAATATTGCCGCAAAAATATTGTGGGACAGAAATATCGCTGCAAAAATATTGTGGGGAAGAAATATCGACGGCAAAAATATAGTTGACAAGAATATCCACTGACAGGTAAGTAATATGGATTACATAAATATCTTCGTAATAAATATTGTTTACAAAAATATAGTTTACAAAAATATCAATGTATTAATAATGTTATGTATTTTAGGGTTTTTAATGAGAATTGTTTGTCATTTTATTATGCTTTAGAGTTTTACTAGTTATTAATTTATTTTAAGTTTAATTCTGCGTGTTTAGTTCCGTAGCGGGTTGTGGGTTTATAGGGGAATAGGGTGGGAAGTAATTAAATTTTACAAAATGAATTGAATAATTAATGTGTTCATTGATTAATTAATAATAGTTTAATAATTAGTTGTTAATTAATTTCAATTAGTCAATTAATAAATAAGTAGGTTAATTCTTTAACCCCTTCCATGCTCATGACGAGCTGAGCTCGTCATGCAGTACACTGCTCGTGTGCTCATGACGAGCTGAGCTCGTCATGAACAAGGGGATTGAAGAAAGTTCAGCACCCTGGCAGAATTCCTGTAGCATTGAAGATGTTAATTAATGTTTGGTGTGTGTTGTAGTGTTTCTATGTGTGTATTGTGTAGAGGGTGGTAAGTACTTAATTTTTTGTATTGATTAATTATTAAATATTTTTAAAATAATTACCATTAATTAATTTGTAATTATTAATTGTAATTGTGTAAATAAGTTTAGGTGTGTGCTTTGGTGTTTATATGTGTAAATGGTGTGAAATGTGGTAAGTATTTTTTATTATTATTAATTAATAAATAATAAATTAATTTTTATTAAGTAATTAGTAATTATTAAACGTAATTGTGTAATTAATTGTAGGTGTGTGTTGTGGATTTTATAGTGTTAAATAATGTGTAATATTTTTTTTAAATTATCTTTAATAATATATTTACATTTATATATTAATTATGTTAATATTGGAAATTAAATGTAATGGAGTGGGAATAGACATTTTTACCCCTTCGCTTTCCAACGCTTTCCCTACTGTTGAACTCATTGGAGTGGGAATAGTAATTGTTACCCCTCAGCTATCCAGCTCTTTCCCTACTATTGCACTCTCTGGAGTGGGAATAGTAATGTTTACCCCTACGCTTTCCAGCGCTTTCCCTACTGTTGCACTGGAGTGGGAATAGTAATTTTTACCTCTTGGCTATCCAACGCTTTTCCTACTGTTGCACTCACTGGAGTGGGAATAGTAATTGTACCCCTACACTATCCAACGCTTTCCCTACTTTTGCACTCATTGGAGCGGGAATAGTCATTTTTACCCCTCCGCTATCCAGCTCTTTCCCTACTATTGCACTCACTGAAGTGGGAATAGTAATTTTTACCCCTACGCTATCCAACGCTTTCCCTACTGTTGCACTCACTGGAGTGGTATAGTAATGTTTACCCCTCCGCTATCCAACGCTTTCCCTACTGTTGCACTCACTGGAATCAGAAAAGTAATATTTACCCCTCCTCTATTCAGCGCTTTCCCTACTGTTGCACTCACTGGAGTGGGAATAGTAATATTTACCCCTACGCTATCCAACGCTTTCCCTACTGTTGCACTCATTGGAGTGGGAACAGTAAATGTTACACCTACGCTATCCAGAGCTTTCCCTGCTGTTGCACTCATTGGAGTGGGAATAGTAATTGTTACCCCTACGCTATCCAGCGCTTTCCCTATTGTTGCACTCACTGGAGTGGGAATAGAATTTTTCACTCCTTCGCTATCCAACGTTTTAACTACTAATTTTTTTAATTTTGTTAATAAATGTATGTATTTTTTTTAATAGTTGAATGTGTTAATTAAATATAGAATATTTTATTTTAAATTATTTATATATGTGTTTATTTTATTTTATATAATTAAAACAGTTTATAAATTAAATATAGATAATAGTTAATAAAATGTATTTAAGTAAATATATGTCTATGTACACTTTTTTTGTGTTTATATTTATTAAATTAAGTTTCTTTGTTATAATTAGTTAAAATATATATTACATTTAATTTATTTTGTTAATAATAATAATATTATTTAATTAACTTATTTTATTTATTTATTTATTTATTTATTTATTTATTTATTTATGTTTTTGTCCTGATATTCCACCAGGCTCCAAATATTACAGGGTTGTGTACCAAAAGCTGTCTCAGTACAAAACTGGCAAGGGTTATAAACTGTTCCGATTTCGCGACCCTTCAGCATAATAAAAGTACCTTAAGCCTGAAATTGAAAACCATGTGCTTGTGGATGTTACTGCCAAAAAAGAACGAAACCAGGAAGGTAGGACCCAATATAGCGGAGGGAGGTAAACCTTGGCAGCATAATCATTGGACCGGGGGAAGAAAAAAAAAAACCCGGACAGCTAGTTCCATTTCAGCAAGAGCCAAAAGGATCTTTTATTGCGGTTCCCAGCTCTTGCCAAGTCTTAGACACTTGAAGGACTGAAGCTCGCCAATCAGGTAGTGACGGTGGATGCTGATCTTTCCACTTTATACAGATCTCCCTTCTTGCCAGCAAAATGGAGTAGAAAATAAGATTTTTAGCTGGACTTCGAATTCCATCACTCACTCCCAATATGACTAGAGGTAGGTCTATAGAGATTTGGAAACCCAAAGAATCAGAAAGCAACTTGCTAATAGAATCCCAAAAAACTGAAATACAGGGGCATTCAAAAAACATATGTGCGTCGGTGGCCTCCAACAAGCCACATCTAGCGCAGGCCACCAGGGAACCTTGGACAAATTTTGAAATCCTTTGTGGAGAATAGTATGCTCTATGAAGGTTGTATAGGTGGTTTCTACGCAGCCATGCAGGCTTCACAATATCCCATAGGACTTGAAATGATATAGTCCACAAATGAGTTAGGTTAGGACATGCAAGGACTGAGCCCCACAACACCTCTGGAAGTTGGAATTCTCCTTCAGACTCCTCCAATATCCAGTTATACCACACAGATACCTCTTTTTTGCCTGATGGTTTATCTAAAAGTAGAGCTTCAAGTTGGTTGCCACCCCCAATTGGAGTTCGACTTCGGGCTGATGTTTGCAAGGTATAGTGCTGCAACCAGCTGGTAATCTGGATATATTTAAATTTGGAGAGGTTCGATCCTATTTTCATATTTAGAACTTCCCATGGTAACACGCTTCCTTCCACAAATATGTCTCCCCATACCTCCAGGCCACCAACACGCAAGGGAGCAGACAAACTGTCTTTCAGCCACTCGGGACTTCCAGGAGAATCCCAAAGCGGGGCCCTGCTAGAAAAGTAACCAAGTTTAACTAAGGTCCTCACCTTATACCATATTTTCCCCATCCCCTGCAGAACCTTCAACTTAATTTTCTTAAAGAATTTGGGGTCTCCAAATTTAAACAAAAATCCTGATTGTGAAACCGCTTCCCCTTTGAACATAGCTGATCCCCTGATCCACAGGCATTTTTAACAACATTCGGGTATGACTAAGTTGGAACGCCCAAGCATATGCCTGTAGATCCGGTGCTACCAAGCCCCCCTTCTCCCTGCGCCGCCTGAGCTTCTTCCATGCAATTCTAGGGATATGTTTATCCCAAATAAAAGATGTTATGTCTCCCTGTAACTTAGAAATAACAGTTGGGTCAAAAAAAAGAGGTATAGTATTGAAAAGAAATGACACCTTTGGCAAGATAGTCATCTTAACTAAATTAACTCGTCCTAACAAAGTTAACGGAAGATGGGACCAGGTTTGCATAAGATTGCGACATTCCCTTGCGACATTGGTGAAATTTACTATTGTGATTTTATTAATGTCTTTGATTATATTCAGACCCAAATACCAGAGACTAGTAGTAGGCTGTACCTCCAATATACTATCAGTATCATTCCAGATCATTACCTCAGTCTTGGAGGCATTAACCTCATAGCTAGATATTTCACCAAATTCTAACTCAAGATGAATGGCTGCTGGAAATGCTGAACTTATATCTGAAGAAAATAACAAAATGTCGTCGGCATATAAAGACACTTTCCTCTCCCACCCTTCAAAGACAAATGGCTTAATAGTCTCCTCTTCCCTCAAACGCTGAGCGAAGGGCTCTATATATAGATCGAACAATAGAGTGGAAACAGGGCAACCCTGATGGGTTCCCCTAGTAATAGGAAAGGGATCCGACAATTCGCCATTAACCAACACACAGGCAGAAGGCTTAGAATATAAAAGTCGTACTGCCCGACCAAAGTTCTCTCCAATATTAAACTTATCCAAGACCCTCGACAGGTACGCCCAGTTCACCCTGTCGAAAGCCTTGGTTGCATCCAGTGTTAAGACTGCCAGAGGGAGTGAATGCGTTGTTGCTATATCTATAGCCCCTATCAAATCATAGGTTAGCTCGTACAATTGGCTGCCCTTCACAAACACCCTCTGGTCCTGGTGCAAGACATCTGGAGCTACTAAGCCTAGCCTCTTTGCGAGAACTGAAGCAAAAATCTTGTAATCCCCGTTCAAGATGGATATAGGCCTATATGACCCGCAGGTTAGTGCTGATTTCCCTGTTTTTAAAATTATGGTTATCGAAGCACTATCCCAGGAAGCAGGTGGAGATGTTCCATCCTGCAAGATTTGATTACATAACCTAGTTAGAAAAGGGACGACTGCTTGCTCTAGGACCCTATAGATCTCGGCTGGTATTCCATCTGGGCCAGCAGCCTTCCCCTTACCACTATTAGAGATGGCAGCCCTGACCTCCCCCTCCGTAATGCTAGCATTAAGAGAGGCCTGTTGCTCATCGGATAGGGACGGAAGAGACGTCTTATCCAACCAGTTGTCAATAGTTTCATTATCCAATATTTTATACTCGTGGTAGATGTTTGAGAAAAAGTCTTTGAAGATTCTCCTAATATCCCCATCCGATGAGTACCGTGTGTTATCCTGGACTAAGGACTCGATAATATTGCGAGCCCGGTCGGTTCTGGCCTTCCAGGCCAGCAATTTACCAGCCCCCTCTCCAAATTGGAAGTGAGCTATCTTGCTAGCCTCCCATTTCTCCTGCAAGCGTAGATCCAACACAGACCCCAATTGCGCTTTCAAAGATAGCATCTTGATGTCAAGAACTTGAGTAGAGATACCAGATGGAACCTGATCTATTTCCTCTTGCACTACCAACATTTCTGCCTCTATGGACGCTACCTTCTCTTTGTAGCACTTCCTTCGATATGAGACCTTATTTGTGATAAGGCCTCTTAAAAAGGCCTTACGAGCGTCCCAAACTATCCCTGGGGCAGCTGATCCTACATTGGTTTGTATAAACAGCTGTGTTTCAGTAAATAAAGAGGATATATCATCTGCTGCTGATAAGAGCGAGCAATCAAACGACCAAGATCTAGACGTCTTAGGAAATCCATCAAGTTCCATCAGGATGGCTGAATGGTCTGACAGATGAGATGGAAGATATACAATTTGTTTCACACATTCTACCAAACGCTGACTAATTAGAACAAAGTCAATCCTAGACTGATGGTGGTATTTCTGGTTTCGAAAAGAGACCCCCTGCTTTTTTCCAGCCATGCTTCTCCAGATATCGACAAGCCCGTACTGTTTCATGGACCTAAGTAAAAACACCCTTGTTTTTGAAAGAGTCAAAGGTCGGCTGTTTGGGGTTTTATCTAAACGAGGGTCCAGCACTATATTAAAATCTCCAGCCAGAATCGTCGGTTCGGGAAAAGACAACAAATGTGCAAAAATTGAATTTAGTACAGATAGATCGTCAATATTAAGTCCATAATAGCCCACTAACGTAATTTGTGCACCTGCTAATAACACTGAAGCGATGACCCATCTGCCACCTGGGTCTGCTATTTTAGACACTAATCTAACTTGAAGAGGTTTTTTAAAAATGATTGTCACTCCTCTAGTACTAGAAGCTTGAGAGGTAGAGATCGAAAAATCAATCCACCTATTTTTCTTCACCAATGAGAGTACTTCCGCCTCAATCAAGTGGGTCTCCTGGAGAATGATGACCTGCACATCCAGATCCCGCAAATACTGCATGATTTTATCTGACCTAGGTCTGGTGCGGAGGCCATTCACATTCCAGGAGACCACTTTGACATTACTCATAAGGAGGCAGCAATTTCATACCCCAAACATATACGGCCACCACAAGCCAAAAGACAGAAAATTGCCAGTCTACTACCAATAATTCTTAGCCAACAACAACCCAAAAACGTATCGGAAATTAGGTTTTCTGTTTTACTTCTACCCACCCAACCCTCCCCCCGTGCCTTAGGCTACCCTCCACCCTCCCCTGGGAAACCCTTGCCCTATCTATCCGGAACTTGTCCAGAAGATAGTGCCCCGACCCAATACTCCCATTGTGCAAGTGTACATGTAAACTTCAGAAACTCCCAAGGTGACAACATGCGTAGAGTAGCGGTTACCAAACTGGACCAAATTTCAAATATGCTAGCCCTGAAATCTAACCCATTTGCTCACCCCATTTTTTTATTTTAATTTCTTTCCTCTTTTAAGTTTAGTTTATCTTTCCAAATGAGATAAAGAAAAATAGACAAAGGGGAAAAAGAAAAAAAAAAGAGAATAGAAACCTCTAAAGAGTGCTAGAGGGGAGCAATAGATAGAAGAGCCCTCAGCCTGTAGAACCCTTTGCACCACCCTTAGACCCTCCAATCTTAAGCAGTAGCTCATCTGCTTCTTGGACTGACCTAATGTTAAACATTTTATTGTTATACATTATTCTAAGTGAAGCAGGGAACTTAAGCTGAGCTGATGCGCCTGCACTTCTGAATGCGTCTAGGCGCCTGCCAAGTTCCCATTGCTTCTCGAGAGTAGTCCTTGAAAGGTCAGATCTAACTTGGAAGTTAAACCCTTTCCCTGTCAGTATTTTGTGCTTCAGTGCCGCTGTCAGAATATTTTCTTTAAGGGTATACGTGTGAAAGTTCAGAAGAATTTTACGAGGTTTGTCTCTATTAGGAATTTTCCTATGAATCCGTTAGATGTCTTTGGCCACGTCTTCAGATGACTCCACTAAATTCAAAGCTTCTTTCAAAAGAGAGACCACATACAACTTGATGTCGGACCCTTCATTTCCCTCAGGGACATTTGAAATACGTAAATTACTACGTCTAGAATTGTTTTCGGGAATTTCCATCCTCTCAGTAATTAACAGCTCTTCTTTCTTAAGTTTAATGATGTCACCTTTGGCCTGATCTAGATGTAATGACAATCCCGCCACGGTCTCCTCCAGGGCTGATGTTCTTGCATACAGGCCGTCTATCTTGTTGTCAAGGGACTCACAGAAATTCCTTATCTCCAGTTGGTTAGCTTTAGATGCTTCAAAGCCATTTGTAATGTCACTGGTCAATGCTAGAAACATACACTGCAAAGTGGGAGTCGTGGGGGCATCAGTAGCAGCCTGCAGAGGCTCTACCTGAGCACTGACCAATTCCAGTGATTTCTCTGCTGCCATGTCTTCTGAGCCCACACCTGCCCCTTCTAGTGGTACTGAGGTTTGATTGACAACCTGGGAGGGCAGTGCAGTTTCTGCCTCCCCTACAGCATTGTCAATATTTGTGCTTACAATTATGTCAGCGTCCGTGGCTTCGCCCAAGCAGAGACCGTCTGCAAGGGCCATAAAAGGGGGCTCCTCCATACTGTTGGTGGCAGCTCCGCTTAAATCCAGCGTTTTGGCCCCCAAGGGAATAGTCTGATCTGGATAAAAGTCCTCCTTAAGATGCAGCACTTGTGGAATAACCTTGAAGTAGGAGCGCAATGATGGTGTAATTTTTGCCCCAGCTCCAGCCCCAGCACCTATAGGTATATTAAAGCCTTTTAATGTCTTAGATCCTTTTGCCCACTTTGCTTTAATTTCTGTACACAAATAGGAGGAGGGCTTCTTAGGTCTAACTGATCTCAGAACCTTTAAGCTTGGAGAAACAGGTGCAGCAAAAAGTTCACCAGTCATAGATTTAACAGACTTGCCAGATTTAAAAGATGTTGAAACTGGCGCTGGCGCAACTAGTGTAGAGGCTAGCTCACTCTCACTCTCGCCCGGTCGCACTGTGTCACCCTTGTCTCCCAAAGACTTCTTTTTGTCCCCACGCTTACCTCTTTTTTTTGTGGCAGTCTGTACAGCTTTCACTAAGCTCGCTGCTTTAGTTTCATTTTTAGCAAAAACGACATCCCCACAATCTCTCCTAACCTCGAAGGTGGGCTCTGTTAGGGCATCAGTAAACTTGCTTGATTCTTGTAGCAGCTCCGTGTCCGCAGGTGTTTCTTTCCCCCCAACAGTAACAGGGAAACCACTGGAGCCGCCGCTTGCAACGCAAGAAGTGTGCAAAAGGCTCCGAAGCCACCGCCCTCTCCTAAGTTCCAGGGCGGCCCTACACCAAAGCTGTAGCCCCGGACCAAGGACCGAGCCCGGATCTGGCAACAAGGAGGATGAACAAACAGCCGAGCCTCCGAGACCGACAGCTCTCCACCAATCCCTCCGTCGGCAGCAGGAAGAGGCCGTAATGGAGTGTGGAGAAGGGGTGGGAGAAAGATCACCTGCCTCCCAGCGCATTAGTCAAATACGCTGAGTTAGGCCGAGTCAGACCGGACGCCAACAACACACCTCGCCAGCAAATTTAGCAGGTACAATTGCGCTATGATTGAGAACCACCCCAAAGTCCGTGAGGGCCCTCTTAAACTTTAAAATTATCTAGCGTACTTCCTCGTAGTGCACATAGCCCGAAGCTAGTCCGAAACTAGAAAAAAACAACGGGAAGTATTGGACGGAGCACCGCAGCAGCTTAGCTTGCTGCCGCCATGTTTCCCCCCGGAACACCTTATTTTAGGTTATGTAATTTTTTTAAGTCGATATTTTTTACATGTATAGATTTTTACATCAATATTTTTGAGTCGATATTACTGTACTTACCTGTTTATGTATAGGGATTCAATATTTTCTAATCAGTATTTTTACATCGATATTTTTTTCATCTATATTTTTGTAATCGATATTTAAACATGGAACCAAGAAAAAGATGTGAGACCTGATTCTCAAAGGTACACTTACACATTTGTGTAAGTTTACGCTTTTCAGTATTCACAAAACTGCATTTTAATTATAGGTTTGCAAGTGAGGAGACTTTTCAGTCAGGGGGAGAAATCTGCACATAAAAAGTTAGGCCAGGCATGTGGATGCTGCCTCTGATTGATTTTTGTCTGCCTCTGATTGTCACTAGTGAGTTATATATATCAGCTTCTTGGTGAAGCCACTGAACTAGATTATGTCTGTCATTGTGCAGTGTTTCATCTGTTTCACTATGTTTTTCTGAGCTGTCTCTTAAATGCACTAAGTAGTTATTGCTTCAATCAGTTAAAATCATAGCAATCTATGCACCTGTACATATGGCTGAGATACCCGCCACCCCCTCTCGAAGCAATCCCCAAGGATGGGAAACAGAAACGGTTCTGAACTTTTGGAAGGCGGGAGGGAGTGACCCTCCCGGCCGTATTTATTAAAATATGAAACAAAATCAAAACATTAAAATAACAGTTTCATATTATGTACAATTTCATTTCCACATTACGATGTTTGGCTAACCTTAACATATTTCTAATACAAAGGTTCTCCTAGCCGAACTAACAACCTACAAAACATTTAACTTGAAATTGTACATCCTAACGTTAAGGGCCAACGGCAAGGTCGTAACCGGTGTCAGATCCCTAAACCAGAATTACCCCCCCCCACTTGGGAGGGGCGACCGCACAGAGGCTGTACCTCAAATGCATCTACCAATTTCCCTTGACTTGACGGGGGCCCCAATGAACTCGACGCCATTTAAAGGTCGTCCGAGGACTCGTGTGAGGTGTCTAGAAGGTAGCGTAAACCACCTCCCCACCCCACACAACTTACCACATCTGCCGTCGCAGGTGTCCTGGCCCCGGGAAATTCCCCAGGAGGGGCCCGTAGCCCCTCCTATCAAGGAAGGGGCCTTGACCGCCTTTCCTTTTCTTTCGGCGGCCCATCCTTAGAAGGGACCGCCTCCCCGTTGAGGGGCCAATGGCCACCTCCCCCGGGCGCTCCCATCCGTAATGGGTGACGCCCCCCCATAGGGATCTTCCAATTACTGCTCACCGATCATGATCTTACCGCCCGACCAAAATAAATACGACAATTAACTAAATTACTAAAGTAAAAAGACAACCATAACTACTTCACGTATGATTACTGATCAACACTAGTGCAAAACTTTATTCGAAAAACATACTCTAAATGATCATTCTCTTTATTGCATATACAAATGACACGTCAATCATCACAACCTGTAAGAAATAGAGTTACCACATCAAAACTTTATTTAAAAAACCACTTGCTGTCTTCAGGGGCTGGTGGGTGGGTCAAAATTGGCTCTTCGTTCCGTCTCGAGCTCACGTGCAGCGGGGAGGTGCAGCTTCAGAGCACAGGAACAAGAGGATGCTTTCTTGGCTTGTTGCTCCTTTTATCCGTCTTCGGGCGGGCGTAAACCCGCCGCCGCCTGCCTCCGGGGGCGTGGCCGGCGGCGTCAGCGTCTAGGACAACCCACTCCAGGGCGGGAAAAGGCGCGCCCCGGCTACGCCGCTTCGGGCATACCAGCCGAGACTCGCCTCCCGCCCAAGATGGCCTCCCGGGGGGATCGGGGTACTCCACCATACGTTCGGGGGGACCGAGTGGTCGCCCCTTTCCATATGGCTGAGATACCCGCCACCCCCTCTCGACGCAATCCCCAAGGATGGGAAACAGAGACGGTTCTGAACTTTTGGAAGGCGGGAGGGAGTGACCCTCCCGGCCGTATTTATTAAAATATGAAACAAAATCAAAACATTAAAATAACAGTTTCATATTATGTACAATTTCATTTCCACATTACGATGTTTGGCTAACCTTAACATATTTCTAATACAAAGGTTCTCCTAGCCGAACTAACATCCTACAAAACATTTAACTTGAAATTGTACATCCTAACGTTAAGGGCCAACGGCAAGGTCGTAACCGGTGTCAGATCCCTAAACCAGAATTACCCCCCCCCCACTTGGGAGGGGCGACCGCACAGAGGCTGTACCTCAAATGCATCTACCAATTTCCCTTGACTTGACGGGGGCCCCAATGAACTCGACGCCATTTAAAGGTCGTCCGAGGACTCGTGTGAGGTGTCTAGAAGGTAGCGTAAACCCCCTCCCCACCCCACACAATTTACCACATCTGCCGTCGCAGGTGTCCTGGCCCCGGGAAATTCCCCAGGAGGGGCCCGTAGCCCCTCCTATCAAGGAAGGGGCCTTGACCGCCTTTCCTTTTCTTTCGGCGGCCCATCCTTAGAAGGGACCGCCTCCCCGTTGAGGGGCCAAGGGCCACCTCCCCCGGGCGCTCCCATCCGTAATGGGTGACGCCCCCCCATAGGGATCTTCCAATTACTGCTCACCGATCATGACCTTACCGCCACAGGCCGGATAGTTGACCGGCTATCCGGACCCCCCACAACAACTCCTGCCTAAAGGTCATGGTTCAAACTCTTTAGCCAAGCTATGAGGTCTCCTATGAGTAACTCATTCCCCACCCGGGACAAATGGACCCCATCTCCCAAATACATACTGTCCCCCTTGATACAACCATGCGGAATAGAATGCAGTGCCCTTGAACGAAACAATCTACCCAATTTGTTATTTACTTTCTTCACTGAGTGATTCAGAGCAGAAACCGAAATCGCCCCCCGCCACACTTTTCGTGGAATCATATGGGACCATGCAATTGTGCACCCTGGAACTCTTCTCGCCAACCAACTTACAGTGGAAAGCATTGCCTCGAGAAGCAGTCGTCTACCAGTGGTCACCAAATCATTACCCCCAAGATGGACTATGATTATAGACGGCGGTGACCTTGTCCGCCCTAACAAACCCTCGAAAAAGGATTGAAACTAGGCATGAGCGAATTTTGCGGATCTCGCGTTCGCGAATTTTGCGGATTTGCGGATTCGCAATCCGCAAAATCCGCGAATTCCCGCGAATTTGCCGATTTTTTTTTTGTGTTCGCCCGTGTTTCTGCCAGTTCGCGAGGGTTTTTACAATTTCGCAATTTGCGAACTTACCTGTCGGGTCGCAAGTTTTGCGAACTTGTTGTTTCTATGTGTCCAGCCTGTTTGGGACACTCTTCTTCATCACTGCCACTCTCTGTCACCACTGCCACTCTCTGACTACTCATGCCACCCTCTGGCCCACCCATGCCACCCTCTGTTTCATCACCACACCCTCTGGTTGTCCAGTGTACATTATTTTCGGCAAAGCAAAGCACACCTTCCCTGCCTCAAGTGACCTGAATTAATTTGGGGCTGATTAATGTGTCACAGAATATTTTTTTAGCTGGCACCTGCTTCCTTAGTGCGCCCTGATTAGTGATCTTTTGCACTTGCTAAGTGCTTTCATTGTTGCAAAATTAGTTACAACACCTGCCCTGCCCCAACTGACAATAATGAATTAGGGGCTGATTAATGGATTTTAACTTCCAGCCTGGCTCCTGCTTGTCTCCCTTAGCTGTAATTCAGGACCTTTGTGGCATATGTGTAACTATTCTGAGGTTCAGAGCAGGGTCACATAATAGTTTCAACTGGCAACTGAACTCTGGAGGGGCCCCTCAGGAAGCACTACAGGAAATGGCTACTAATGATGAGCCTGAACTTTTGAACCTGGTAAGTAGTTACTTTCAGTTTTGCTAAGATCGTATTTCTGCAATTTTTGCACTTATTCGCGGGGCGCGAACTCACGCGAACAGTGCGAGCAGTGCGAGCAAAATCCGCTGCTCGCGGATTTGCGGATTTTGCGGGAGATTCGCAAATCTCGCGGATTGCGGATTTCCCGAAAATCCGCAAAATCCGCGAGCGGAACGGATTTTCCGCCCATGCCTAATTGAAACTGGTCAATACAGAGCCCGCCCCTTCCATAGAAGGTCACCCTGTACCTGTATTCCCCAGCCATGTGAATCATGTCACCTGCTTCGAATACGTCCGCGGCACGCCTCACGTATGAGTGGCCCACGACCCACACCACTTTTTCCGCAGCCGGTGATGCCTGACCGGTGGTTCCCAGGTGTCGGGTCGACTGCTCAGTCCGCCCCGCCTCGTAAGCTTGCGAAACTGTAAACCAAACAAAAACAAGAAGCGTGAGAACATGATTACCGCTTCACAACATGTGCAACCGCACATACCTCTTGTAACAATTCGAGGACCAACGCCCCAAACGTTTCACTTTTTCCACACTCAGACCCCTGGCTGTAGCTTCAGTAGCAGCCCCTATCCGAAAGGAATGGGTCCCAAACTCGCCGGGGTTCAAACCCGCGGCCGAAATTGACATTGAAAGCACCCGCTGGAACTGAAACCTCGTCAGTGGGGTGGCGTCAGAGTGTCTCAACAAGGTCCCCCCCATGATGCCACCCTCTGCGCTAAATATTCCTCTACGCAAACAACAGGGCACATGGGAGATCCGGGAATCCTATGTATGACTATGCAGTCCCCAATCGCACCCTGATCGGCCTTGGACCTGACAAACGAGACAGTCATCCTCTCCATCTTAACCTGAATGTGCTCTCGGCACAGTCCCCCCACCGTATCCTGCTTGTTCTTTGCCACCAGTTCGCTTACCCGCATAGCCCCATGGAATGCTAACGCAAAAGCGGCTCGGAATAACACTGTTTCATACTGGGATGAACACGTCGCAGGGAGTACGGAAAATAACAGGGCCAACCTATCCAGACCTATCGGGTGTCTCTCATCTACTCTGCGACCCTCAAGGCGTTGCCACCCACGTAGCGCTTTCTGCACCACGAAAGACGCTGTCGGGTCCTGGATCCCATGAGCCTTCGCCATAAAGGAAATGGCGGCCCGATGCCTCTGGGCCGTAGCTACTGATTTGCCTGCCTGATGTAAGGACAGCAAACATTTTACGACAGACTCTTCCTTGCCCCAAAGCTCCCCCCTAGCAGAACCCAAAAAGGACCAATAGGAACGAAACGCCCCTTCATATGCCTTCCTTGTCCTGGGTGCTAAACTCTCTCCCATGAGGTTTTGTAGTTCGGGGCACCGAGAGACCAGAGAGCTTCGGGAAAGGGTGCCGCCACCGGGTCCGCTGTGGGCAGAAAACCCCAGAAGGCCTGCATACGGAAACGAGAAAGCGCATCAGCCGCTTGGTTCAGCACCCCTGGGACATGTCGCGCCCTAAAGAGCACATTCAACTGCATACACAACAATACAATTTCTTTAAGCAGTCTTAGAATCCATTTACAACGTGCTGCCTGACTATTGATACACTCAACCACGGTCATGTTATCAGACCAGAACACCACAGAGTGATCTCGGAACCCCTCAGGCCATGTTTTCAGGGCCACCAAAATAGGGAAGAGCTCGAGGAAAGCAATGTTACTTGTCAGCCCGCACTCGTGCCACCATGACGGCCATTTCTGAGCCGGCCATTGCGTACCGAATATGGCGCCAAAACCTACACTCCCCGCCGAATCTGTCCACAGCCCCAGCTCCTCGGAGGACACCGCCGGCTTGTTCCAGACAACTCGACCATTGAAATCTGCCAGGAATGCCAACCAAATGCGCATGTCCTGGCGAATCTCTGCCGAGAGCCTCGTGCGGTGATGTCCCTCCTTAAGGCCGACCATGGCTTGTGCAATCGAGCGGGAAAAAGGGGCGGGCCATTGGGATTACTCTAAGGGCAAAATTCAACTGCCCCACAGTTTGTTGCAATTGATGCAGGTTTACCTTAGTCTCTCGAATACATGTTTCAAGGGATGCCCTGAATTTCAACACCTTCTCTTTGGGCAACCGAAAACAACCTTCCTCCGAGTCGAGCTCGATCCCCAGAAACTCGAGTGAAGTCGAGGGACCCACAGTCTTACCTGGTGCCAATGGCACGCCAAAGTGATTCATTAAGACACAAAACTCTTTTAAAGCCTGTCCACATTCCGGATCCCCGGCTGCCCCCAGGAACAGAAAGTCATCGAGATAATGCATCACATGCTGAAAACCCGTCATTCTTGTGAATACCCATTGCAAAAAACAACTGAACTTTTCAAAATAAGCACAAGATATGGAGCAACCCATTGGCATACATTTATCCATGTAATAGCGACCCTGAAACATGAAACCAAGGAGACGCTGATCGTCTGGGTGTACCGGGAGCAACCGGAACGCTGACTCGATGTCCGATTTGGCCATCAGCGCTCCGGGCCCCAGGCGATTCAACATGGCGACGGCCTCATCGAAAGATGCGTACCGCACCGAACACACTTCCGGGTCTATCGCATCATTCACGGAAAGACCTTGTGGGGCTGACAAATTATGTATTAGCCTAAACTCACCCGGGTCCTTCTTGGGGACCACCCCTAAGGGGGAACAAACAAAGTTAGCAACCGGTGGTAACTCGAATGGACCGGCAACCCGCCCTCGAGTCACCTCTTTCCCAATCTTTATCTGTACCACCGCCGTATGCTGCAGGACCGACAGTTGGTTCTTACAACTTGTTTTACCCTGAAAATCCCCCACCGGAATGCGGAAACCATACGAAAACCCGTCTCGCAACACCCCAGCGGAGACATGATCCGGGTATTCATTGAGCCAAGGAATCATTGCCATGGTATCAACCGGGGTAGGTAAAGGCGCCCCTCGGACTATTTCAGACCTGTTTGGCGCTTCCCCTACCACCGTTATCACCCGTTTTGGCTCTGCACATGGTCTCGGGATGAGAGGACTGTCCACACCCCCCACATTCGTGTCTAAACTTGCATGACCCCTGAGGCCTTGTGCATTTTCCCCTGTTAAAATTCCAACAAATCCCCTTTTTACCTGCGTTGCCACTCGACTTCGAGTGATGCTCGTTACCTGCACCCGTCCGAAAGGGTGTCCCAGAGGTTTGGCGGGAAGACTCACCCCCGATACCCCCCGACAATGGTACCTTTAACATGCCTGAATTCTCCATTTTTTGCCAAGAAATGGAGTCATAACAATCCCAAGTTAGGGCTGGGTCGTGCTCCTTAGCCTTCCTAAAAATATTGTCATAACAAAACCACTGATTGCCCTCGTACGCTAGAGAATATTCCATGATACGTGTCTGATAAATAGGTAATTCCGTCAACAACTCAGGCCTTCGCTCACCCATAATGGAGGTGAAAATGCCAAACGCTCTGCCCCAAGTACCTATGTTCTCGTTGACCTTAACGGTGGCCATTTTTGCGCGCCAAACACTCGGATGCATAAACTCTTTTTGGCCCTTCACATGCTCGATCTCGAAATGATCAGTAAGCAAAGAAAACATGTTCACATACTTATCAGCCCAAATCTTTTCCTTAATTTCGAGTGGAACATGCTGGGCCACTTTCTCCCTTCGTGAGGGTACAGACCCCTCACCCGCAATCGGCAGTAGCCGCTTACCTGAACTAGGTGCTGTACTTGCTGCCGAACTCGCGCCTGCTGCAATCTCAGCCACCGGAACCTGTGGGGGAACAGAAGATGGTGCCTTCGCAGCCTCTCTAGATTCCCGCAATTGTCTCATTACTGCCCTGGCGTCGTCCGCCGTGGTGCCCTCACTATCTTTTCCCAACCACGCTGCCAGTTGTGCAGCCAACTCGGGAGGCATATCTTCCCCGTTCACGGGGGTGACTACCACGGGGATCGGATGCCCCTCCTTCGGAACCGGGATTGGCTCCTCTATCGGTGTATCGGGAACCGGGGCCTCCCCCCCAGGTGCCCCCCTCTTGGACCTCTTGCCTCTCCCGCTAGGGACAACTCCCGGCAATGCTGGTCCGACGATTCGCTTCGGGCCTCCCTCCCCGTTCTTTACCGCCATCTGTTTCTTCAACTTGGCTACCTCCTTTACGAGCATGCGGAGCATCTGATCGGTACCGACCCGCTTTCCGACCTTCTTGCCCGGCATTCTCCAACGAAGATATCTGTAAAACAAGAACAAAATTACAACGCTCAAAATTGGCTCTTCGTTCCGTCTCGAGCTCACGTGCAGCGGGGAGGTGCAGCTTCAGAGCACAGGAACAAGAGGATGCTTTCTTGGCTTGTTGCTCCTTTTATCCGTCTTCGGGCGGGCGTAAACCCGCCTCCGCCTGCCTCCGGGGGCGTGGCCGGCGGCGTCAGCGTCTAGGACAACCCACTCCAGGGCGGGAAAAGGCGCGCCCCGGCTACGCCGCTTCGGGCATACCAGCCGAGACTCGCCTCCCGCCCAAGATGGCCTCCCGGGGGGATCGGGGTACTCCACCATACGTTCGGGGGGACCGAGTGGTCGCCCCTTTCCACAAATACAATTATACTAAAGCAACACCTCAAAAACCTAACATTAGTTCTTTGACTGCACTGGTCTACAAAAGCTAAAATTGTGTTATTCAAGTCAAGGCACTCAAACTGTAAAATGCAACAATAAGAGCAACTGTAGCCTGCACTCTTTAAATAAAAGTGAACCAGTTTAATTAAATTCATAACATAAAATTATTGAAAGGGAAGCGTTTAGTCTTGCTCGGGCACTGCTTTAGAGAGGAAAAGTCAGTTCATATTTTCCACCATAATTAATCTTTTCGCTACGTTGTTTGTAAAATTGCATACAAAGCCAACGATTTGTAGGTCTGCGCTCTCTTGACAAGCCCATAATGCCTCATTAACCGTCCTTACTGATATTTGACTGAAATGTTCATGGGACCATCAATTGAGTTAACTCCGCCATGGCCGGTCCCAAACACAGTAGACAGTTTGGACACAGCTCAGTGACCTGGACTTTGTGGATGACCTGGTCCTACTCTCCCATACCCATCGGCAGATGCAAAAGAAGACCAACAATGTGGCAGCCACCTCAGCACAACTTGGCATCAAAATCCTCAGAGGAAAAACAAAGGTCCTGAAGGCTAGCACGGCCAGCAGAGCTGCAGTACCTTCTGCAGGCGATGCTGGCAATTTCTAATATTAGAAAACGCAATAAGATGATGGACGGAGTGCCGAAACTTTTCAAACACTCACCCTCAGTCAAGAGACCTGGGTTAAATCCATTTTTCTTTTGCTCACCATTCCACCTCAGTTTGGGCTCAACCATTTGAAAATCATTCTTGACCCTGCTCACCATAGGAACAGTCCAGCCCGAACTGCCAGGCCAGGTGCTACCGGAAACAAGCATCCTGGGACCGGTGTCAGGGTATCACCCCTGATCAGCCGGGCTAGCTTGAATCCAGTGGCACGGAGAGCAAGGTACCCACATCTGGGCATACTCGTGGCCACTTAGGGCAAACAAAGCAAACACAACAACTTAATGGCCGGAGTGCTGAAACTTTTCAAACACTCACCCCTCAGTCAAGGGATCTGAGTTAAATCCATTGTTCTTTTGCTCACCATGCCATCCTAATTTGCATATGGCCGGCTTCAAACTGGGGTGGCATGGTGAGCACAAGAACAATGGACTGATGTGTTAGGTGCTCTGTACAAAACCACAATGTTATGATGCCGACGAGAAGCAACATTAGTCATTCTGTGTTAACACATCACCCTTAAGGTACTGGGCAAACAAATCAACACTTCATCATCACTCTTACAGTGCAGCAGATGCACAACACCAGTTGGTGTGGGAATGGGATGGGATGTTAGAGCTAACATGATAGTTAATATTTTTGATGTTCCAGTTGTATTTGATTGGAATACTCAATTGTTTTATTCGGATATTGCAAACTGTTGTCTCATGTGTAAACTGCTCACAATTACTTGTTAGCGACTCTCCTTTGTATTGATGCATCCACCTCGATAGCCTGTATAAATGCCTTCTGCCTGTCACTTCTAAGTCGATTCTACAGATAATGTGCTTGATGGTAACAGCCTGTACACTACACTACTGCCAGCACAGTTGTCCTGATATTACTATACTTGCCATCTCATAATGTACCACAGTCATCCATCATTGCTTATGTATTGTGCATTATGACATTCAAACAACACAAAAAAATAAAAAAAAGATGTAAACAAAAAAATATATATATTACAGTGTATTATGATTGTTGTAGCCCAATCTCAATACACGTCTGCAGTACTATGAGAGAATTGTTTTCCCACTATGACATAAACATGGATCAATGTGAATACGTGTAACAAAGAAAATTGACCACATTACACAACGATGATGATTCTCAGCTTTTTAACAACCACATTTACTTCCATTAGGGCTCTCATGACTGTTAATTTGGATTCCTCCAACCTCGAGACCTTCATTCATGTCTTCCACTCCAAACATGTTGAAAATGGTCATAATTAGTTCTCCCCACATCTTGAGGTAGAGCTGTGGAGGAATAGTAGCACCAGTTGCCATTTTTCAGCGCTTGTGCTCGGCAACTCACTTAAGTATCTTGAATTTCAAGGTTTAAAACCTTTTTTAATGTTCTCAACATCATGTGGATATGTTGATTCAGTTTGATTTTTACCATTATCTCCTTCAGAAACCTTGTTTTTCTTTGTTTTTTGGTGGGATCTTCAGCATGAGATGGCACATTAGACGGTCATAGAGTCATGCTACCTCTTAGGCCAAGACATCCTGCTCGGGATCTGTAAACTTGTACTACTTTTCTGTACCTGGGTCCTTGATGGAAAAGTTTGTCAGGTGTCTACTTGTGATGACAGAGTGATATCAGAGGATGGCAGTGTATTTGTTTCAAAGAGCTTAGTCCACACAAAATGTCTGGACATTCCCACACAGGAAGAAATTGTTAGTGTACTTTTAAAGTGTCCTAAGGTCCTTTTGAGTATTGCTCTGGCTGTTTCTGTTCTCTATGGAGTAATTTCCACACCCCAGGAACTTCCAATGCCTGAAAATGGCGACTTATTGATGTTTTGTGCTTATGCTATTTGTCCAGTGAGGTATTTAGGACATGCTCTAAATAACACATTCAGTAATTATCACATGCGATAAATAGTACACATTTGGGGGCATATTATCAAGGGGGTTTATCTCCGCTTTTTTGGCTTTAAAAGCCAAGAAAGCGGAGATAAAATTATCTCCCTATTACCTAGCTGTCGCTAACACCAGTTAGAGACAGCTAGTAGAAGATAGCCACCATCTTGGGCCCCACTTTGCATGTCAGTGATATTTATCACTAATGACATGAAAAGTGGGCGTGCCAAGATGTTAGCGACTGAAAACAGTCGCTAACATCGCTATCTCCTATTACCAACTTTTGGTGATATTCGCGCTAAGCACGAATATCTCCAAAAGCTAACACCTGCCCTGAGCAGTTCTTAGCCATGTTATCCAATGGGTGGTGGATAACATGGCTAAGAGCATTAGCTCGGCAATGCATGAATATCGCTGACTTTTCAGCGATATTCATGCATTGCGGCGATTTTTATCGCATTTGCGATAAATCTTGGTAATACCAAGGTTTATTTGCGGTAAAAATCGCCGCAGCTCAGCGGTAAAATTTTCACGCTAACCAAGCAATAGCGATAATTATCGCTATTGCTTGGTAATATGCCCCTTGGTTTTTTAAAACGTGCTAAATAACGATCCCACAGCGCACGGTAAAAAGCTCATAATCAGTGTTATTTAGCACGTGTTATTTACTGACCCTGTGGTATCTGTATTTATTCTATATGCAAATTTGTCGGTATTTACCACCAAACACGTGATCAGGGTTGTAATCTGTAGACACAAAATGTGAGTGAATGGGGTTTACTAATTCCATAAGCCTGGAATAACTGAATACCAGAATTGTTATCTCTGAGATGATGCGGATTTAATGGGAACTCTGACTAAAACTCTTACAATTAACCTATCCAACGAGAAAGAGGAACTACTGGGGGTTTAGTAGCAAGAATGATTTCAAAATAAATCGAAAGTGCCTAAAACAGAGCCTGACAATTAGTCTCAATTGAACACTCCTCTGTCATTGTGAATTTTTTGAGTCAGCCAATGACCTTTCTCCGTGGGATTAGCTTTGTTTGCGTGTTGCCATCACATCAAGAGCAGCACAAACTACTGGTGTGCATAAGTGCCAAGGCATGTACTCGAATTGCAGAAGAGGAAAAGGAAAGTTGACTTCAGCACACCTGTAGGCATAGCAACTGCAGAACAATGACCTATCTCACAAATCACGCTGCTGCATATTCCGTAAATCTCGATGGACTGTAAACAAGAAATATAACATGCTCTAGACAAGGCAACTGACGCAACCTGAAATGATCACCTGAAATGATTGGACAGTCAGAGGACCTCCAAGGTCCCTTAAGAATAGCATTGGGTCAAAGTACTGGCTTAGTAAGGGGCTAGTTTCACTATGGTAACATATTTACGCAAGACAAATCACTTGTATTAGATTTTTTGTTTGCAATTTGTAAAACAAAAAAAAGTCACCAAGCAATGCTAATAATACAAATACTTGTGACATATTTAAGAATGTTCTTCACTTTTCCTTGGAAAGCTTAATTATATGTAAGGTACTTAACATTTTTCATGTGCTAGATTTAATTTGTGAAAACTTACTGATGTCATCAGATGTGTGACTCGTTTGGAGGTGTATGTTGCAAATCCCACCTCATCATGGTCTATGCGAAAGTGCGTGCATCAGAACAGTGGATGATACTTCATTGGTTAGATAGCCAGGGAAATCCCTGTAAACATCAATTTACTGTGATATTTATTGTGGCTCCATATCTTCCTAATACGTCTGTCTTACTTTTAAAAGTCCCCAAAATCCCTAAATGTACTGTCTCCATGAATAGAGTTGCTAATGGCCAGTTCTGAATCATGAGGCTAGCATCGCACTAGCATTAATTAAACCCCCACAGTTTCTTTCCAGAACCTGCAGATGGAGGAATTGGCAGCCTATCAGCTGTCCCTTCGACCAGCCCTCCTACCATTCCCACTAGACCTAGCAGATAAGATGTCTTATTTTGCTAGGACAGGGTATTTGACGAATTCACATATAGAAAATGCCTAGTAAGTTGGTCGCTCTTCAAAAGCCTCGGAAGACAAAGACAACACAATATGCTGTGAGAAATTGTCAGATCTGGCACTGTTCAGTTGCACTAACTAGAAATCCTGGCCCAGCGGGAGCGATGTATGTCGAGTGTCCGACCACTCCCTTTAAAGCTCAATGGACCGCATTGCTGCCAGCCCGAGTGGCAATAAAGGGAATGGGACAAAATAACAAACAAGATCTGGTTCGTTACTTCACAGAGGCATCTGTGGTTGTCTGGTGGTGCTTCGAGGATGTAGTGAATGCTGAGAGAAAGATACGAGAGGATTTATTTCCATTAGTCACCACTACTCTCCTTCATTCACTCACTCGTACACATCAACCTCCCAGCCATTACCTATCACTTGGCCAGATCTGCGTGGGACCCATGTGGGTTGATTAATGCTTGAGTTCAGGTAATTTAGCCTGAAGTTCGGTACCAGTTCATTTACTGGTCGATGGGCCATATTATCAAGCATGGGCGATACATTATCACTGCTTTTATCGGCAAGAAACTGCAGCTAAACCGGCGATAATGGGCTTGATAATATGCCCTTGTGAATTCCCGTAGAAGTCCAGGTTCTGGTGTTACCCTGGGCTTCTATGGGAATTCACAAGGGCATATTATCGAGGCCATTATCGCCGGTTTAGCGGCAGTTTCCTGGGGGTAAAAGCGGTGATAATGTATCGCCCATGCATGATAATATGCCCCGACATTTCTTAAAAATCCTGACTGCCCAGTTCGGGCACTGGAGGGCTTACAAGTACTGCTGGGTTACTGCACACTTTTAATGTGCATGATCCCTGGTTGCCTTTCTGTCCTGCACCCTGTGCAACAAGTGTTATGCTTGATTAGTCTTTGGTGGGAAGTGCCATGTTATATGCACCATGCGCTAAAATCAGGGATAGAGCGTATTTTTATAAACATTTGTTTTGCATTGTTCATTAAGAAAAGTGTGGTATCTTGGAGGCTGACTTGGGAGCAGAACCGACACGTGTGGTTGTTGAAGCTGTTCCTCATTTCGGGAATAAATCTGTATCAAGAACCCATCTCAAGCTCATATGTGATTCTTTACTTCAAAAAGCCCAGTAGACAGTCCATCCCTGACCAAAATGTCATGCGGACGAGTCTTTATGAAGCACTATAGTATATGGACATTAGTCTTTGTCAATCAAAATAGCTGATGCAGCATTAGTCTTTGGGTTGCACAATGTCTTTATGTAGCATTAGTGCATAGGGTGCACCATAAATCATGCAGTTGTTTTTTAATGAGCACTGAAATAATGGGTTCGTTTTGTGTGCCTCGCTTGTGCCCTTGACTTTGGATGTGTCGTATCCCCATGCCTGTCCTGTCTGTAACCCTGGACCAGGCATGGCAGGAGGAGGAAGGGGTGGAGCGTAAGGGGCAGCCCAGCAGTTTGTACTGCAACGGGTAAGAATAAAGAAGCATTGAAACTCCAGCTGGTGTCTCTCGTGTTTCTTGGTGTGGGGGCATGGCGGGGACACAAAAACTGGCTACGAGGGTGGGATTAGACACCCCCTCCTCCATCCTTCATGTGTAGAGAGAGCACAGGCTACCGTGAGTGGAAAGAGGAGCGCTACCACTATAATAAGGTGACAGCACGAGTGGCGGCCGGAGCGCTGACACAGCACCCCCCCCAAACAAAAGCTCAGAAAGTCTGGGGACATGATCAAAGCCAACAAAAGTACACTGGAAAGATAGCCAGCAAGAGTCACTAAGGCGGCCATCTTAAGGTCAGGCACAGCCTATTTATTAAGCTTGGTTCCCAGCACGGTAGCCGTCTTGAAGTCAGGCAACCACCACAAAAGCACCCCAGAACCTTCCGAAAGCTCGACTGAGGCCCCTAGACGCCAGTGGGGTTCTTAAAGCACAGAGTGAGGCCACAGATGCCCTATCAAGTCTACAAGACCCGACTCATCACAACCGGAGGTGACCGGCTCTGCGCCCATCGCCCCACCGCCTGGGTCAATGTTCATGGGAGTATCATTCCTGCGTCCTTCCGAACCCTTAATACTGACATCTGGAAACAGTATGGGCCTCAAATGGAAGAGTTGGCTTGAAGATTCGAGGATTTTATGAAGGGTTCACAAGTCCAAGATCATGACCAGCAACTCATCGCATTACGAAACTAAGTGGGCAAAGATGTTGGACCAATAATCAAAGAACTGCCCCCAGCTAGTACGGCGTTGTATAATGACATAAGGGAGGCCCTTAACAGAAAGTTCCTTCACAAGTAAAACCTTGACTATGAGGACTATGGCTGCTCGACAATGGAGAAACAGCGGCCCTCATCCTCCTCAACCTCTCCGCGGCCTTCCACACTGTCTGCCACCGTACCCTAGTACAACGCCTCAGCAACGTCGGAGTCCAGGAGAAGGCACTGGAGTGGATCATCTCCTTCCTCGCCGGAAGGACACAGAGAGTCCGTCTCCCTCCGTTCAGATCTGAAGCCACCGAAGTCATCTGCGGCGTCCCTCAAGGCTCCTCGCTCAGTCCAACCCTCTTCAACGTCTACATGAGCCCCCTCGCAGACATCGCACGCCAGCACAACCTCAACATCATCTCCTACGCCGACGACACCCAGCTGATCCTCTCCCTTACCAACGACCCCGCCACCGCCAGAGCCAACCTTCACGAAGGGATGAAAGAGGTAGCTGAATGGATGAAGAACAGCCGCCTGAAACTGAACTCGGACAAGACAGAAGTCCTCATCCTGGGATCCTCACCAGCCGCTTGGGATGACTCCTGGTGGCCCCCCGCCCTAGGCAGCGCACCCAAACCAACAGACCACGCACGCAACCTGGGCTTCATCCTGGACTCCTCCCTCTCCATGACCAGACAAGTCAACGCCGTCTCCTCGTCGTGCTTCAACATCCTGCGCATGCTACGTAAGATCTTCCGGTGGATCCCCACCGAGACCAGGAAGACGGTCACCCAGGCCCTCGTCACCAGCCGTCTGGACTACGGCAACTCCCTCTACGCCGGAACCACTGCCAAACTCCAGAAGAGACTCCAGCGGATCCAGAACGCCTCAGCACGACTCATCCTGGACATCCCCCGTCGCAGCCACATCTCCGGACACCTGAGAGACCTGCACTGGCTCCTGATCAACAAGAGAATCACCTTCCGTCTCCTCACCCACGCACACAAAGCCCTACACAACCAAGGCCCAGGATACCTCAACAGCCGCCTCAACTTCTACGCTCCCAAACGCCAGCTTCGATCGACCAGCCACGCCCTCGCCGCCGTCCCCCGCATCCGAAGAGCCACCACAGGGGGACGGTCCTTCTCCTACCTCGCCGCCAAGACATGGAACTCCCTCCCCACCCACCTCCGCCTGACCCAGGACCACCTCGCCTTCAGGAAGCAACTCAAGACCTGGCTGTTCGAGCAGTAGCGGACCCCCCTCCCCCAGCGCCTTGAGACCCTCTGGGTGAGTAGCGCGCTATATAAATGCAATGATTGATTGATTGATTGAGCGCTACACATGCAATCTTGCATCACAAGAGCGAGATGAGCCCATGAACGATTTCCTCTCCCATCTCAAACGTCTAGCTCGCTATTGCAAATTTGACAATTTCAATACAGAAGACACACTTCGCCTGCACATCAAAATGGGTGTCAGTCGGAATCGCTACGCCGTCAACTACCAAAAAAGCACTACTCTCTCGAAGATATAGAAGAACTCACCTGAATAAACGACCAAGCGGAAGAGCATGCAAAAAAGATGGAAGCCAGCAAAATGGAAAACACAGAAAAAAGAGATCAGGCCCTCCGCGTACAATCTCACACTGAACCGAGACGTCGGTCAGAGCATCAGCAGTCTGGAAGATTCAAGAAATCAGTTCATGCTAGGTCACCTCGCAGTGGAAACAAAAACAGTCACTCCTGAAGACAACCGTTGCAGTGTTATCGGTGTGGGCAAGATTACCTTCATACAGGCCCATGTCCAGCCATCGGACAAAAATGCCATAGATGTGGGAAAGACAACCACTTTGAAGCCGTCTGTCAAATGCGTCAAAAGGAATCAGGGCTGGTTAAGGGAAGCACAGGGTCACGTCACCATGTCAGAGCTGTACAAGGAAGAAGAGACCGATCAACGAGCTCGTCAAGGTCCAGTACCCAGTCACACAGCTCATATCGATCTCAAAGGTCGACGTCCAGAGAGTCATCTGCACTTACTCTAATACCGCAAAACAGTGACGAATATGTTTACATTGTGGCAGATCCAGACAGACTGAAAAAGTATCCACGGTTAGACATTCAGATGGAAGACACTCTGCCAAGTTCGTTCTAGACACAGGCGCATCGCTTAACTACATTTGCGCCACCGAGTACCAGAGAATGAAACCGAAACCAAAACTGGAACCAGCCGCAGTACGAGTATACACATGGATGTCCAGAGAACCACTGCCATGTCTGGGACAGTTTCCCACTACACTGACATACAAAGACAGGACGATCCAGGCACATGTCCACGTTATTGAAGGCCCCAAAACAGACGATTGCCTTCTCAGCTTACCGACTGCGGAACGCTTGAAACTGGTGGAGATTCTGTACAGAGTGGATGACTCGCCAGATATTGTCAGCAAGTTCCCGAAGCTGTTCAGTGATCTAGGGAAACTAGCTCACTTCAAGGTTAAATTGCACATCAATGAGCAAGTGACACCAGTGGCCCAGCATCACAGGAAAGTGCCTTTTCACCTACAGCAAGTGATAGATGATGAACTTCAAGACCTACTATGGGCAGATATCATAGAACGCTCGACTCGGCCCACCCCATGGGTGTCACCAGTAGTAGTTGAGTCCAAGAGAGGACAGGACAACAAAGTAAGCTTGTATGTTGATATTTGAGCCCCAAACACAGCCATCGAAAGGGAGCGGCATCCAGAACCCCACATCAGCGACATGATCACCCGCCTGCACGGAGCGACTATCTTCTCAAAACTAGATCTCAACAATGGCTACCACCAACTGAAGCTGCACGACCAATCAAGGTATATCACCACGTTCACTGCACACCAAGGGCTTTTCCGATGCAAGCACCTTCATTTCGGGATCTCGTCTGCAGCCAAGGTTTTTCAGGAAGCCGTGCGGCGAGTAATCCAACACATACCAAATGCATTCAACTATAGTGATGATATTCTGGTGTTTGGAGAGACTCAGAAAGCCCACGACAAGGCTTTAGACAGGGTGTGCCACGCTTTCCTGGACACCAACCTCACACTCAACAAGGACAAATGTGAATTTCACAAATCAACACTCAAATTCTATGGACACATCTTCTCAAAGGAGGGCATGAGACCAGACCCTGAGAAAGTTTCAGCATTATCCGACACCTCGCAACCGCAAGACGTCAGTGATGTCTTCTCGTTCCACGGCATGGCTAGCTACTGCACCCAATACATCCAGGACTATGCAACCATCAGCTACCCACTACAAGAACTGACACGACAAGGGCATAGTTTTCACTGGTCAGATAAGTGCGAACAAGCGTTCAATGAAATTAAGACTGCTGTGAGCTCAGCCATCAACTTAGCATATTTCAACCCCAAACGGAAGACGGAAATCACAGTAGACGTCAGCCCTGTTGGACTAGGTGCCATTCTGGCACAATACTGTGACGATGAAGATCAACACCTCATCATTGCGTATGCCAGTCGCAGCCTCACCGACATGGAAAAAGCATACTCTCAACCGGAAAAAGAGAGCCTGGCAGTTGTATGGGCCTGTGAACACTTCCACCTTTTCGTCTATGGCAAGCATTTTACCCTTATCACTGATCACCAGGCTCTGACAACAATCTTCAGCAACCCCTGGGCAAAGATGCCTCCGAGGATTGAATGGTGGGGATCCACCTGCAGAACTACACATATACCATCATTCACAAACCCGGGAAGGTTGCGAACCCGGCGGACTACATATCACAAAATCCCCAAGCAGTTACATGAGCGCAGCCTTCGGTAGCAGAAGAAGATCTCCGTTTCGTCATCGACCAAGCATGTCCACCTGCCGTCCCACTAGAGGCCATCATAGAAGCCTCTGAAAAAGATGTCATGCTACAGAACATCATGCACCGTGTCCGCACCAATTCATGGAGACATTTGGAAGAATAAAATACAAATGACGCCATCAACACACAAGAACTCATGGCATTCAAACATGTCAAGATGACCTCTCCATCAGCGCCAATGGTCTGCTACTAAGAGACAGAAGGATTGTAATCCCTCACCAGTTGAGATTAGGCACCATCAACCTTGCACACGAAGGACACCGAGGAGTGGTAGCCACGAAGAAGGCGCTGCGAGAACGCATCTGGTTTCCTTCTCTCGACCAGATGGTAGAGACCTCACTACATATGTCAGACTTCCCAGATGGCGTATGGCAACATGTGGTTCTTGATTTCTTCGGCCCGCTGAAATCAGGGAAGCACATCATTGTCATAATGGATGAGTACTCTCAATTCCCCATTGCTCACCAAATATTGTCTACCAAAGCAGCAACTTTCATACCATTCATCGATGAAGCGTTTGCCACATGGGGAATCCCTACAGTCGTAAAGACAGATAATGGGGGGGTGGAGCGTGGCATTTATAGTCTCAGTGCTTTCAAAATGACCAAGGAGAACTGGTGGTGGTCTCGTGTGATTTATTTCACACTTCGTTTTGCACATGGAGCAGTGCCTGTTTGTTGCACTGCTCTACTTACCGAATGCCATAGCTTCTACGCTCAACACTTTGTCTCTTGTCCCTCATTGCCATCATTTCTACGCTCAGAACCTTGTCAGACACACAATCATGCACAACTCATGCTCACACCCATAAAAGGTAAACTGCCCTAATGCGTTTTCAGTGTATGTGTACTTCCCCAAGCACAGATCACCTTGGGCCAAGATTGTGTGCCATGACACACTTTGTGGGTCGCCAAGGGGTCTGAGTTTGCGCTCATGACAGAAATTCAGTATTGTGGAGTCAAGAAAAGTATCTGAGTAGAACGGAGGGTGAGGAACATTGGGGCCACACAGGAGCAGAGGATGATTACACTAGAAGTAGTGAAGTTGCTACTTCCGGGTCACAAATTTGAAAGAGACAGGAAGGAATTAGCATGGTGGAGTGAGGGAGCAAAAGTCGGGAGAAAGCAAAAGTTGAAGTCAAGCAGAGAGTCAGATCAAGGGAGAATGGCAGGAGAGTTCAGGGAGACAGGGTAAATCGGTCAGGAGCAGCGATGGGGGAGCAGATGTGAGAAAGCAGATATCAAAAGAATGTGGAAGTGGAGGAAGATACCATAATACTAGCTGGAGTGGTCAGACTAACAACCCTGGTGAGGAACGGAAGGCATGCAGCAACTTATCCAACCCGGAGAGGACACAGAGGGAACCGTGGCCATAGGTAAGCTTGGGCAACATGGAAAAGTGAAGGAGTCCTGATGCATGTTTAAGACCACTATGGTTTTTTTTTAGCAAATAATGGGTGTACTGTGTGATTTTTGTTTGGGAGCACTTGTCCTTGATCCTGAGCACATCAGTCCGTCAAGAAGATGCCTTAGGATAATGATTACAGAAGGAAACAGGTGACGCTTTAACCAAGGATTGGGTATGGCTCATATAGTGTTTCAAATAAAGAAAAGGGTGAATCAAACTTTCCTGACTCCAGTGGTATTGGTGATGACAAAACATAACTTCTAAGTTATTGGTTTATCAAACAGGGTTGAGGTGGGGAAACTCAATTGCATGCCTTCACAAAGTGCTGCCTTAATGTCAATGTCTCCCACAAGGTACTGCTCACAATCAACTGCGGTTTCTTCATGAGGGTGGGAGAGAGTCGCCCCCGCATGCTACGAGCACCGCTAAGGCCCTAATTCCGATGTTGGACAGACCAGAGTCCCCCCGACATCAGTTTGGAATTGGAACCCAATGACCTACTGTTGTCGATTCCAACCCAGGAATTAGGATGCAACCGAACCCTGTTCGGTCACAATCCTATTCTTACCATGAGAGCATGCATTCTGAATGGAATGCATGCTCTCATGGTAAAGAGCAGAGGTGCAGTTCATCCCACACCCGGTGGCAGGCACCTCAAGATGCCTGCCACCAGGTGCAGAGATCAATAGGGGGTCACCATAGGTTCCCCCTAGTCCTCCATTCGGCAGTCTTGCACTCATAGGGGCCCTGCTGGGGTCCCCTAAAGACAGATTCCCAATGCCTTTCTGTGTCGGACAGGCCAGCACAGAAAGGCAGCGGGTAGCTGCCATCATAAACCCTCAGCGGAAAGAGCTGGCTGAGGGATTACTGAAGGCCTTCCAAATGACGGACAAGCTCTCTGAGCCCTTCGTAAGCCATTCGGAACTCCTGTTTAGAATAATTTCCGACCAACTCCATCAAAATGGGTTGGTCAGAAATGATTCCAAACAGGAGCTTACGATGCGGTAAGATAGCTGTTTCTTCCTGCATCATACCCGGGCCCTATGTGTTAAAGATAAAATGCCAATGAATTTATTTCTTTGCTATTTTATTTTTCTAAAAGGCACGCCGCAGCTGTCAGCCTTTCCTCGAGCTAGGAGAAATGGTGGTCAGGGGGTCCTCTGCAGCCAATTGGCAGCATTGAGGACTGGAGCAGTGGCTTGGCTGGACACTCCAAACTGCGCATGTCACTATGGCCAGCAGTCTTGCGCCGGTCAAAGTAACATGCGCACTTTGAAGCACTCCACCCAACTGTCTTAGACAACTGGGTGGAGACCAAGCACAGACCTCCAGGGCCTGAAGGAGCGTCTAGCCAGCCCGCTCCATCCAATCCTGGTGCTGCTCTCATGCTGATTTACAGCATGAGAGCAGTGTCTGGATGGCTTGGGGCAGTTAGCTCTTCGACTTGTGCTCGGAGCTAGAGACTGCAAAGGACACAGAGGATGTAGCCCGGGTAAGAAACATTAATTTTAATAACAATGTTACTGTAACGCATGCCATGATTTAGTGTTTATTTATTGTGCATGTTTGTTTTATTTATGTCTTTTGAGAAGCGGTGGGGCACTTCACTCGCCCCACCACTTTCAAAGGATACCAGCCGCCCCTGCTCACAAGTCCCTGAATACTAGGCCAGCAGTGTAGACTGACCTAGACACTTTTTGAAATCTGAGGTTTAAAGAACTAATTGTAAGAAAGACCAGGCACAGGTTTTGAGACATTCTACTAGGAATGTTTATCCTAACACATATTTTTTATTACAATGATACCAACATTTAAAATATTGTTTACTATAGTGCTGATTTCTATGATGTTGTTTTATTGTATTATTTTTTATTATTATTATTATTATTATTATTATTATTATTATTATTATTATTATTATTATTATTATTATTTCATTAATTATTTTCTTTTGAAATTGATTTCCAATTATTTGTAATTGAATATTGTTTTGGGCTTTTATTTGTTTGCAGGTTTAATCACATTTGAAATTATTTCCTAAGTTGGAATTGTGGGTGGTGGTTTTTATTGGGGCATTGTTTGAGTAGTATTTTTTATTTTTTATTATTAATGATGAATAATTATTATGTTAATTTTTGTTATATATATTTACATGTTTAATTCGTTTTTTAATTAATTAATATTTTTAATTTTGGGTTGTGGAGTTTATTTGGGGGGTTGGGATGGCAGTGTTTAAATATGTATTTGTAAATGCTGTATAGATTATTGATATTTTTATTTCAAAATTATTTTTATGTAATTTCCATTATTTAAATTCATAAAAACATTTGTTCATATACTTTTAAATAATTGTGTTATTTTTGTTTTATGGATTGTGGCGTATGCTGGGTTTTGATTGAGTATTACTTTTTAAGCGTCATTAACCATTGTCATTTGCTTGATATGTTACATTTGTAATATTTACAGTTTTGTTTATTACTTACATATTTTATAATTAGGTCATTATTTATTCTTATTCTTTTAATTTGGGCTATATTGGAAAATAGGTGGTTAGAGTTTTCAATAAAAAAACTTACATTATTATTGAATGCAATTTAATTTCTTTATTTTAACATGGTTCATTCTTTGTTCTATGGTTGTATGTTTTATGAGTGGGGTGAAAGGATAATGTTTTTTAAAGTATAGATTTTGTTGATATATATTTTTTTAAATCACAAATTATTTGCATTTTCATATTTTTTACATGTGAGATTGTCAAAGTATTTATTCTGAAATGATTTTAATGTCGAATTATATTATTTGGGTGTACTTAATCTGATCACCACTCCCACATGTATGCACTTTATGCCAATGTTTGTTAGATTGGAGTTAGAATACTAACCCCCCACCGCCACTTAATACATGCACTTTCTGCAGTGTGTGTTGGACTGGACTTAGAATAGTTAATATCTTCCCCACCCCAAGAAACATTTCTCCCAGTGATTGTTAGACTGAAGTTATAGTGGCAAATGTGCTCCCTCCCCTATGCATGCACTTTCCAAATTTTTGTCAGATGGAGTTGGAATCGTAAATCTGACTCCCCTGTTTAACACCACCTCTCTTTGTATGCATTTTCCCCATTGTTTGGAGTTAGAAAAGTAAATGTTCCTGCCTATATATAGCTACATATCTATTCTATGGTTTGTTAGACTGACGTTAGAATAATAAATCAGACTTACCCAATGTATTCACTTTCACCGCATTTTTGCAATGTTTGTTGGACTGTAGTGCTCATATCTGCCAAATGTCTGCACTTTCCCTAGTATTTGTTGGACTGGAGTTAAAATAGTAAATCTATCCTCCCACCTCCAGTAGACTGGAGTTAGAATAGTAAATCTGACCCAATATATGCACTTTATCCTATGTTTGTTGGACTGACATTAGAATAGTAACACCCCAGATATATACTTACTTCAATGTTTGTTAGACTGGAAATACAATAGTAAATCTGGTTCCTCCCGTCACAATGGATGCATTTTCCCCAATGTTTGTTGGTTTTGAGTTAAAATAGTGATCAATTTTTGATAAATATTTTAAAATATTATTTACAACAGTTGAATTGATAATGATATTGATATTAAGACATTTTGTATAGCACGCAAATGCCAAACAGACGTCTTGGTGATGAGACTGCTCCACTTGGGAAAGAACATCAACATAGTTAGAATTACCGTTTGAGGGCTACCCTCTGTCCTAATAGACCCGGAGGTCAGATACGGAACAATCAATGAAAACTCAGAGAAAAGACGGGCTACCTCTTTTCACCGGAGAAGAGACAAGATTTAGGATGTTTTCTAAAAGTAAGAAAATTACATTGACTTCTGAGAGGTTTTTCCAAAGAAGAGCTTTGTTGTGGATGAAACTCCTGCCTCCCCATTTCATTCTTTTAATTTTCTGGGAATTGAGCTAATTCTTCAAGTATCCTGGGGCATTCCAATAAAGAGTTTTGTGTGCCAGATACAGAGCATTGAATCTGACTCCTTCCTTCATGGGAAGCCAATGCTGGTCTCGTAGAGCCTCAGATACTGGATTGATCTTGGGGATCTTCTTTAGGAGGTGAGCTGTTGCATTCTGAAGGCTTTGGAGTTTCCTCAGAGAGTGCTGATGCATGCTTAAATATAAGGCATTGCAGTAGTCCAGCCTTGGTAGCAGTAAGGCTGTGATCACTGTTTTTTAAAATCTTATAACTGTATGAAGTGAAGGATCTTCTTGATTGAACGCAGCAGAAAAAAGCATTAGATAGTCAGTTTGTTGATTTTGAACATTGAAAGACAGCCTAGAGTGAAATATCATTCTCAACTTCCTGACCAAAGACACCAGAGTGGAACCAATTGTTTGGAGCTACCAAGAAAGATCCCAGAAACCCATATCATTCCCAAACAGGAGAAACTCAGTTTTAGCTCAGTTCGGCATGAGGTAGTTTTTTTTGTTCGTTTTTTTGTCCTCATTAGCCTAAGTCAGCGAGAAGGCATAGATAGTAGTCTCTCGCTTGCTTGACCTAGGTTGGATCACTCTATGCCTTGCTTCTTCATACTCCGACCATAGGTAGCCTTGTCCAACGACCAGACCCTCTCATCTGCCACCACCCGAATAAACAAGCAGTGAGTGGTATTGAGGCCTAATCATCGGACAGTTATTAAGAATTTTCAATACCAATTATCCAGTTTTTTTGGGGAACCCAAAACTCTTTTCGCCTGGTCATTAGCACTCTGTCCAATGTGAGTATTTATTTAATTGAGCATAACCACTCGGTTTTACTTGGGGTATAGCATTAGTCCATTTTTTACAAATTTTCCTGCGAGCCAACAGTATTAAGTAGAAGATTCGTTTTTTAACATTTAGAGTAAGAGAGTCGTAATTCTCTGGTAACTCAAAAAATAGAAGAGAGATGCTTACCTGGGGCTGTACTCCAATTATTGTACACAGTGTATTACTTACATCCCTCCAAAAAGTTTACAAAGCCGGGCAGTCCAGAAACATGTGCACATCAGTGCTTCTTACTTCCCCACATTTGGGACATTTCGGGGTAACACCTTTTGCAAATTTTGCCAGCTTGTGGGGTGTCCAGCAAACTCTGTGAATACAAAAAAGGTGGTTCCGCCTTAGGTTTGCAGCACGCACCCTGGAGTATAACATGTTACAAGATAATTGTCATAAATTTGTCAGCTGTACTCCCCGCAAGCATTCTTCCCACAGTGTTGCTGGTAGATTGAATTTCATGGCAAGACCGGAGGCTAGCATTATGCATAATCTTTTATTCCACCACTCCAAACTTCTAGAACATAGAATGTCCAAAACACAATATAACCCTGAACACAGCAGCCATCTTCCTCTTTTATTTTGCTGCTCCTTGCAGATGGGTATACTTGTATTTTTCTCTTATTTTAATTTTATTTAAAAGAATGATTTAAGACGTTTGGATGTTTTAATGAGATTAAAAGTGTTGAGGTGAGCGTGTATATAGTTGAATGAGGATTGAGAGGGAAGAGTTTTGGGAACTTTCATGTTTTGCTTGTTGTTAACCCAATTTTCGGGTTTGATGTAGTTGTTAGGGCAAGTTGGAGTTGCAGTGGTAAAGTTAGGTCGATTTAAAAAAAAAAGAAAAGAAAAGAAAAGTAAAAGGCGTTTTCAGAGAGTGATCCGTTATTTTAAAATGAGCTCGCGAAGGGACTTACTCGTCTCGAGGTGGCTCGAGAATTCTTCGTGTCGGAGCCCACGAGGCGGGGGAGATGTTCGGAGCTGTGGTTTTTTTTGTTCTTGAAGTGAAGATGGTGTGGTTGCGTCATCGCGCATGCGTGCGTGATGACGTTTGGCGGCCATCTTGAATGAGGACTAGAGCGCATAAGAGGGTTTTTTTGTGACGCAATCGAGTTGACAGTTAAAACTGTCATTTGAGAAGGATTTTGCGTTATTGAAGGATCGCGGAAAGGAGGTTATTCTAGATGAAGATAGTAAATTTGGTAATTTGAATTAGATTATGGAGGTTAATGTAGAGGCAGAAGGAGAAGGGTCAGGGGAGCCTGATTTGAGAAGGATGGTTCAGGAGGAAATAAAGAATTTGATGAAAGATGTTCTAAAGAGTGTATTAAAAAGAAAAAGGAGAGTTATAAATGATGAAGAGGAGGAATTTTGGTTGGTTAATGAAGAAGAGAGTAGTGAGGTTTTAAAAAAAGGGAAGAGAGCAAAGAAGCTTAAGAATATTGATGTTGATGTAAGGTTTATTAAAGGAGTTGGTGGTTCAAGCGCCACAAGAGATGGAGGTGTCCAGAGCGGCACAAAAGAGGGTGTCCCTTGCGGCACAAAAGATATTGAGGAATTTTCTGAGGAGATTTCGGATGATGGAAGTGAGAATGAAGAGGATGAGTTCATTCTTGAAAAGTATGATGACGACGGGTGGGACATGGACAGTGATAAAATAGAAAAAGATAGGAAGGAGAAGGGCTTAGTGAAAGATCCTCAGGGTGAGGAGATGTTTAGCCCGGATTTGATTAGACATTCAAGAAGTGGTAACTAGTGGCCTCTGCTTCATGTTGCAGAGTTCATTAAACAATGGATACGGAGACCTTTGGAGAAAGAGGCAAGGGCAGTCATGAAAGTTGAGTGTTCAAGGCCTGTGGTAGTTGGTAAGGCATGTTTAACTTCTGAATTGGACCCTGATCTGATTAGTTTTCTTTTTAGGATGGAATTGAAAAGGCTCTGAAACAGTGTGAAGACAGGTTGTTAGACATACTAGGGCCTTTAGCAAGAATTCTCGATATGGGGGAGGAAGCCAAGATGAAGAAGGTTGCAGTTGATTTAGACCTTTTGAGAGGTTGGTCTCAAAGGGCAGTTTGCTTGTTGGGAAATGCAAACGCTGCCCTGATTTCTGAGAGAAGAAAAGGAGTACTTATGAGAATTAGCCCGAAGTTGGCTGATTTTTCAAAGAAGGAGCCCACGGATGACCCAAAAGGATTTCTATTTGGTGAAAGGTTAGTGAAAAGAGTTGGCAAATATGTTGCTACTTTTACAAGTTTGGATAAGGCTCAGTCCAACCTAAAAAAGGTTTTCAACAGAGGTTTTTTTGACAGTGCTGGGGGAAGAGCCCGTTTCCCTGGCCGAGGATTTTGGAGGGCCCAGTATCAGTCTGGTGGTAGAGCCGCATTCAGAGGCTTCCAGTCTGCAACAGGATTTTTCCCGCAAAGAGGAAGAGGATCTGGAAGAGGGCAGCAGCCAAGGAGAAGAGCCCAGTATACACAAAGTTCATTTAATAAGTATGAAGACAAGTTTTGGTTTTTTCCCAGACAATGTAGGGGGAAGGTTGAGATTTTTCGAAGAGAATTGGAAAATGATAACAAGAGACAATTGGGTTTTAGAAGCTGTGAGAGGATATGTTGTGGAACTGGTGGATCTTCCGGTTCAATTACGAGAGCCGACTCAATTGGTGTTCAATGGGGAATTAAAAGAGATTGTAGGCATGGAAGTTTTGGAAATGTTGAAGAAGGGACCAATCGAAGAGGTTTCAGAGAAGTACAAAGGATTTGTAAGTACAATATTTTTGGTGGAGAAGAAAGGAAAGGGTTAGAGGCCTGTAATAAATTTAGGAGTTTGAATCAATTTGTGGTTTACAGGCATTTCAAGATGGAAGGAATCCATCTGTTAAGAGATATTTTGCAGGAAAAGGATTGGTTAGTGAAGTTAGATCTGAAGGATGCTTATTTCACGATTCCAATTGAGGAGGAGAGTCGCAGATATCTTCAGTTCAGGTGGTTGGGTCGGTTGTACCAATTTTCGTCTCTCCCTTTTGGTCTGGCATCTGCTCCTTGGTGTTTCACAAAGGTTTTAAGACCAGAGGCAAAGTTTTTTAGGGAGAGAGGTGTTCGGATGATTATGTATCTAGACGATTTTCTTTTAATGTCTCAGAGTCAGGAGGAGTTGAGGATTCAACTATCGTTTTGTAGGGATCTTTTAGAAAATCTCGGTTTTGTAGTAAACAAAGAGAAGTCTGTTTTAGTTCCGACTCAATGTTTGGAGTTTTTGGGTTTCAATGTAAATACAGTAGAAACAAGTTTAAGTTTACCGGGAAAGAAGGAGCAAAAGATAAAGTCAAAAGTGAGATGTGTTTTGAGAAAGGATTTTGTGAACTTGAGGGCTTTAGCGAGAGTGATAGGTTTATTTTCTTCTTCTATTCAGGCAGTTTCCCTGGGTCCACTTCATTACAGAGCCTTACAACGGATGAAGGCAGATGCTGATCAGGTTGTAATTTCAAAAGAGGCTCGGGAAGAGTTGGTTTGGTGGTTGGAGAATTTGGAAGCGTGGAACGGTCGTGCAATTTTTTGAATTTGCATGGATTTTGTTTTGGAAAGAGATGCAAGCCTTTTTGGTTGGGGAGCATGCTTAGAGGATCAAGAGACTGGAGGGAGGTGGTCTCAGGAGGAGAGGTCAATGCATATAAAAGGTTTAGAGATGAAAGCAGGGCTTTATGCTCTGAAGAGTTTTCGAAAGAATTTGAAAAATGTCAATGTGTTGTTGAAAATGGACCATTTTTCAGCTGTCCGTTATATAAATCGATCGGGTGGAAGCAGGTTAAAGAATCTGTCTCAGTTGGCAAAGGAGATTGGGAATTTTTGTTTGGAGGAGAAAATAGGGTTGAAGGCAGAATATTTCCCAGGCAAAGGCAATGTTGTAGCGGATTGGAATTCAAGATTTGCTAAGGGATTACAGCGACTGGAAGCTGAATGTTCAGGTTTTTAGGAGAATAGTGAAGGAGTGGGGTCTGTTGGAGGTGGATCTGTTGGCGTCGAGGTTGACTTTTCAGCTAGATCGGTTCTACAGTTGGAGGCCGGATCCATTGGCAGAGGAAGTGGATGCATTTCAGCAGAATTGGAAGAAGGATCTGTGTAACGCTTTTCCTCCATTGGCAATGATACAGAGAGTATTGTTGATGGTGAGGAAACAGGAGTGCAAGCTGGTGTTGGTGACGCCGTTCTGGGCTGGTCAGGTTTGGTTTCCAGGTCTTTTGGAATTAGCGGTAGAGGAACCTATGTTAATCCCAGGCTCGGAGGATGTGTTAATAGGAGAACGAGGAATGTATCATCCTTTGGTTATGGAAGGGGCGTTGAGCCTTCTTGTTTGGAAGATATCAGGAGAGAAGAGCAGTTGAGAGAGCTTTCGGAGCAGGCTCAGGATTTGCTCAATGAGTCATGGGCTCCAGGAACCAAGAAAAGATATTTGGGAGTATGGAGGAAGTGGTCTTGTTGGTGCTTGGAAAGGGGTTTGGATCCCGTGGAGGCATCTGCCATAGAGTTGGCTAATTTCTTGTCTGTTTTGTTTGGTAAAGGTATAAGTTATAGGACAATTAATTATTAGAGGTCTGCTATTGCAGCAGGTCATAGTTTGGTTGGAGGTTGTTCGATTGGTAGGGAACCTTTGGTTTGCAGGGTTTTGAAAGGAATTAGGTTGAGAAGACATCCTAAACCTAGATATAATGGTATGTGGGATGTTAATAAGATGTTATCTTTGTTTGAGAATTGGCCAGCTAATATGTATTTGAGTCTTAAGCAGCGGTCTGGAAAATTAGCAAGTCTTTTGTGTCTTATTTCTTTTAGAAGAGTTTCTGATGTTAAGGCTTTAAATATTCATAATAGATGTTTTACTCCTGATGGGGTTCTTTTTAGTGTAACTAAGAGGACTAAATGCATGTCGAGTGCAATTTTTTATCCAAGATTTTTGGATCATCCTAAACTGTGTGTGGCCATGTGTTTAAAGGAGTATGAGTCAAGAATGAGTGAGTTTGGAGGGATGGAGATGAGCAGTTGCTAATTTCTTTTGTAAAGCCTTTTAGGACAGTTTCTTCAGCTATAATTGCTAGATGGGTGAGATTTTGAATGTTTGAAGCAGGTGTGAATTTGGATGAGTTTGGTGCTATGGCAAGTAAAGCTTTCTTGTCTGGTGGTCGATTGGAGGAGATCTTGCGTCCCGCTGATTGGTCAAGTGCGGATGTTTTTGCAAAGTTTTATTTGAAACCTTTGGGGCATGTGTCGTTTCACATGTAATTCAAACATACTCATAGATTTATATCTGCTTACCCATCAAATCTAGGGTTTTGAACACAATAACACATTCTAATGTTGTTGTTTTCAAAAATTGTAAAGTGCTTTCAAATCCCCAACATCATTCTCCTATATAAGGAGCAAAATATCCTACACTTCACATCAATCACTACACTACACTCAGGAACTCAAAGGTACATTGTAGCCTTGTTCATGGAAAAAAACAGTTAGATTCACATATACATTACAAACGTGTACCTGCTTCTCTGGTGAGCCAGAGAGCTGGCTGTACAGGGACAGGTGGAGAAGTGTGGCTCAATGGTTAGAGCGGCAGACCCTGATGCAGAGGTCTAGCCCGGGACCAGGGTTCAATTCCCCGCCTCGGCGGGTCTTGGGCTCAAAATTCAAAGGATCAGATCATTCTCGCCTCGGTGCCTATTCTAATCATAGAGTCCCACTCTGCAACTCTGGGCAATAGCTTGCTTAATCTCCACAATGGCCCCCACAACGCTAAGGATGCCTGGCCTCCACCCTGGGGGTGCCCAGGAGTGGGCGCCTCACAGGGAAAGCAAGGACGGGTTCCACAGTGGTATTCGTACAAGCGCCTTGAGACCCTTGCGGGTGAGTAGTGCGCTATACAAGTATCAATTTACAATTTACAATTACATTTTTACAGGACCCCATTGGCCACCAACTCCAGCTCTGATGACAAATGTCCTGATGGCAAGGTCAAGCGCCTGACATTTTAGAAGGTCAAATAGTGTATTTGTGACTGGTAAGTGCTTCACTACCACTCAAAATGGTGGCTAATTGGTTTACATATTCAAACTTTGAAGAACACTCATGTATTAAAACTAATGGTATTTTGGATTAAAATGTTAAAAAAATAATGTGTAAATAATACATTAGAAATCTATTATTTACATCTTCTTTCATATTTAAAAGAGTGACTGCTACAATATGACATTTGTGAAGTAAAAAATGACACAAACAAATGGGAGATTAAAATATGTTGTGAGGGGCGTGGCCAAGATGGCTCTTGGTAATACGCATACTTGGAGCTCTCCGCTCATACCGGGCCTAATACGCACCTTTAGCAGGACGAGAGAGCCTGTGACAGCAGAGAATTTGCTCGGCGCTGTGCCGCTTCACGGAGGGACCAAGGTGGTGGCTCTCCTGTTGCAGCACTGATCTTACCGCCACAGGAGTAGCGTGAGGTGGAGGGGCTGGATGCCTGGAGGACCTCTCGGTGCTCCCGAGCGTGAGGCTGACTTCTGGCACTATACCCTGCAGGGGCTGTGGCGACTTTGAGGGGCGTTCTCCATGGGAGCACCGAGGAAGAGTCTGCCTGGTGCCTGGGGAGCAGCATGGGCGGCGCTGCCCATGTGAGGCCCCGGCGCCACCGCAGGGCGAATGCCCCATCCTTGCAGCCTAGTTGGGGGAGGAGTCCCCGTGCCTGCAGCCCTCTCGGGTCCCAGGGCCTGGCACACCGCTGACAGTGCCTCTTGTTTGAGGACCCTGTAAGGAGCTGCTGGAAGACCCAGAGCGGCGCAGCATTTCCTGGCAGGCAGCGGCGAGAGGAGAGAGGACACACGCTGCTTCGCCCACCCTGGGAGGCCCCTGAGTTCCAGCCTTGGTGCCCATGGACTCTTGTAGGTGAGCGCCCGCTGCGGGTGTGTGAGGTCGGGGCCCACCGCTCGCCTATCAGCCCGAGATCCCTGAAGGAGATGCAGGTCACACTCAGTGACCTAGCGGACAGGCACACTGCACTAGCCGGTAAGACTCGCTCACAGCACCCCAGTGGCCCTGGTAGCACAGGGGACGGGGTGAGCCACGCTGTCCTGCACAGAAGTGGGGAGTCCCTGGCTGGAGAAGGTTGTGAGGACCCTCATTGGTGGGCTGCCTGCATACCAAATCTGAGAGACCAGAGCAATCACTCAGGCCGCTAGTACAAGCTTCTGATTGCTCGTGTCTGCTTTTACTCACCTGGGGCATTATGGAATGATGGGGGTCCGTGTGGGCCTGCGTGCAGAGATGTATAGCTCTTCTCCTGCAGCCTACAGCCACCCTTTGGCATTTCTCTGTAGCCCCATGGTACTGGACTCCTGTGTATTCTACTACTACCTGCACAGTGGGTCCAGAGTGCGTGCCCGCCATGGTAGCCCCTAAGGGCAGAAAGGATCATTCTGTGAGGGACCTTCTCATCAAGCCTTCCCCAAAGCCTGAAAGCCAGATGGGCCCGGGCGCGCGGATGTCCCTGAGGAGAATGCGGACACGGGGGCACCGGTCAGCCGCTCGTTCCTGGAGTCACTCTTTTCCTCCCTCTGCGAAGATCTAGCTGGGGGAATGGGTTCATACCCTGGAGGACTATGAGACAGGACAAGACACAGAAATTGATTACCTTCAGCAAGAGGTCCTTCGGCTGCGGGAGCAGAATCTGGACCTGCAGGCCCATACTGAGGACTTAGAAAACAAGTCCCGTTGGAACAACATCTGCATCCGAGTCATGGTGCACGGAGATGGCTATGATGACATCGAGGCCCTTGTGGTGGGCCTTTTCCGCTCTATCTTAGGAGAACCCCAGGAGTTTCAGACCAAGCAGGACCCATAGAGTGGGCCTGGGGTGTGCGGCAACCGCGCCTCCGGCGGACATCCTGACCTGTGTCTACGACTACCAACTGAAGGAGAGGATCCTTAGGGAGGCCCGACGCCATCCAGACTTTACATTCCAAGGATATAAACCTACGCTTTTTCAGGACCTGGCTGTCTCTATACTTCTCAAACACAAGTCTTTTCGACCGATTACGCTCAGTCTCTGGGAGGCTGGTATAAAATACTCCTGGGGCCATCTGTTTAGACTGATTTTTGTCTACAAAGGAGAACTGAAGCAAATGTGTTCGACTTCTGTGGCCTACAAACTCCTGGGCATCACTGAGCCCGCCCCAGACCAACACAGCCAGCAACTGCCCCCCCCCACAGGTGCCAAAGCAGCCACGGCTGGACCACCATCAAGCCTTCGAGCCCGGGGTCGCAACCTGATCCAAGCACTATGGCTAAAGAACGGCAGGCAGTCTGTCATATCTCAATGGGGACTCTTCGGAGTAGGAGAGGACGTCTGCCTATGGCACGACACTCTGGTGTGCTGTCCCCAGGACCTTTCCCCTAGAGGAAGATGCTGATGAGACTTAAATTTGTCCTCTCTGGTGGGAGCGGGAGCTTTGGGCCACGGATCCCATACTTTCCCATTACCAAGAACATGCCGCTCTGGATATTGACTCTGTCTCAAGTACTATTTCTTAGTTTTGCATGTTAAGGGCTTTTCATTTTTTTCATTGTTGGGACCTCCGCCCCCTTGTAATGTTCCCCCTAATGCACATACAAGGCTGCAAAGTATTCATGATATCAAGCTCGCACTCGGAATGCTCCTCACATAGGGTGTCTGTGACACGACCGGATCTCGCTTGCTCACCGCATGTCGCTTTCGCCCCTTTTTATTCACCACACCTTACGCTCAATTTAAAAGGGCTCAACAACCAGGCTAAGCACCGAGCCATTATATCTTACTTTGAGAATTCTGAGGCCCATATTTGTTTGCCTAAAGAGACCCACCTGTTAGCTAGCGATGCTCTATGATGCATTCTAAAGCCTTTCCACACCAGTATTTCTCCTCCCTCCCTCCCAAGAAGGCCGGAGTGGCCATCCTGGGGGAGACTTTTAGTGTACTCAGTGAACATAGGGGGACACACACCCACGCTCGCCACAATATATGCCCACAATGACGGGCAGGGACCTTTCTTGCACAGGGCAATAGGAGACTTGACCTCTACCTCTGACCGCCAAGTCCTTATAGGAGGCAACCTGAATATAGTGTTCAACGGGCAGCTGGTTCGCTTTGCACAAAGACAGGGACAGACCGGGCTCTCTCTGGCACGCACCGCCAGGCAGGATAGTATTGCTCGCATGACACTGCAAAGATCTTCATGACTTCCTCATTCTATTGGCATAATTGTGCAATAGGAATTCTAAGGAATCTGTCAACATGACCACTAAGAGTAGACATGTAAGTAATTACCTTAATGGATCATGTCACTGAATCATGGCTACTTAGGGCCTGATTATGATGGGGCTGGACCGCCACCGTCAGGCCATCGGTGGCGGTCCCACAGTCACCGAGCCCATTGGTCCAACTGCCGCATTAGGATGCAGGCGGTTGGGGCTCAGCTGTTGGGGGGAAAGACCTCCACATCCGACAGGATCAAGGATTCCATCAGGGCAGCAGTCAGACTCCTGTTCCCTGCAAATCCATGCAATCCCATCCGTAGGGATTAGGATGTCCCTTTCCACCTGCTCTTTCATGGCGGTTAGGCCGCCATGAAAAGGCAGGCGTAAAGTGACTTTGGGGGCCCCTTGCAGTAGCCTTTTCCTCCTGGCCCTCCGCTATGGGACCTATGGTGCCTCCTAAACATCCCTGCACCATGTGGAAGGCACTTCATGGTGCCTGCCACATAGTGCAGGGATGTTTTAAATGTGTATATTTTGCATTGTGGTGTGTGCTGCAGCTGGCAGCACACGCCACAATGCAAAATATACACACTGCGACCACTGTGAAGGTGGTCGCATTGTAATGGAGGCAGTAGGACCAGCATTGTAATGAGGTCATTAGTGCGGACATAGTTGAAAGAACAATTCTTGGCAGGGATAAAGCTGTGTCCATAGTGCTGGCTCAATGTCCTCATGTTAGAGGTTCTGATAGTGTCAAAGGCTGCAACAACATTATAATGCACCTTGTGTCTCAAATCATCCAGTACACACACAGAAAATGTGCCTCTGCCTGAAAGTAATAAAGCCTGACTAAGATTAGTATGTGTTGTTCTTAATGACATTCTATATCAGTTCTTTCTCTATCCTCTTCTAATATTTTGAAAGTGAAACAGAAGGTTTATTGTTAGATGATAGTTTACAATGAGGTCTAAGTAGTTGAGGTTCATCATTTTTAAAAATGATGGGTTATAGTGACTTTATTGAGTCTAAGTGGCACCTCCCCTGTGTCCAAAACGGGCTTAATAACCTGCAACACGGTGGGTGTAAATTTAGGCTCTTTCATTGATGATGAAGCATAGTTGGTGATAGAGATTGTTATACCAGTTTAAGTATCTTCAATTTTTTAATTATTTTGGCATGGTAATTTAGAGTCTAATCTCCGTACATGGCTCAGAGCAATGCATTTGTTAATGTCACTTAATGCACATACATCAAATAAAATGATACAATTGAACAGCCGGAGTGAGGTGTGAGTCCTGTTGAAAATTCTTTGTGACTCATTCAAAGTTTTAAATGGGTGTACCTGTAACTGGTGTAAGGGTTCAGATATGAATTTCTGAGAGTTAGAGTCTTACAAGTTTTGGAAAGTATTAGATGTCTGTTTTGGGAGGCGTTGGAGTTGATCTCCCCTACACACCATTGTTTCCTAGTGTTTCTAATAACAATTTTATGCTATTGTAAATTAACATCTAAATTGAGTTCTCACCAAGATGGATAATATGCTTCTCTGGCTTCATTTAACAGTAGCAAGCATTTAACATCAAAGTATCTTCCAGGAAGCCCCAGAGGTAAATGAATTCTCTCAACTTAAACTCTGACCAGTTCCTGGTTGGTATTCTTCTTCAGTGAGTACTGCAAGGTCTATTCTCATTAATAGATGCCGCTTGACAATCTATTCATCCAAACCTACATAAACTTTGATGTCTCAGTTCCTTCATTCCGCAAGTGTGAACACCTGGTCCAGATAAATGCCAGGTTTTCAGATATCTGCAATTAATGGTGTGCACATGTTTTATCACCCATGTGTACTCTTGAAAATTAGAATATTTGGGCTATGGAGAGTAGACTGAGTTTTCCTATTTTATTTAAATACACAAGGCGTAGTAAAAAAACTATATCCCTGTATTCCCATGACCATTTCATGTTGCAGGATGTCCCTGAGCAGGACAACCTGTTACAATTGTTGGACAGAGCAGGCTGCTCCCTTTATTCGGTCACCAGTAGCCGTGGGGGTAGCAACCAGGATGGTGCAGGGCCAGGCAGGATGCAGGCAGTGAAGATGGGGCACAGGCTTGGACCATTGGAACATTGCTTGAGCAAGGGAAGAGGACTAAAGGAAGGACCAGCAGGGATTGAATAGTGATCCCCGTTGCCCTGAGCTTCCCGCTTATGGCACCAAGAACAGTTTGCCACTCCTGCAAAGGGCCACTAATGAGACAACTCATTTTTAACTACAACTACTCTCTCACAGTTTAATAAAAAATATGTAGAGTTGCAAGTTTCTGGACTCAACAATTCACACACTTCTAACACTCAAATGAAGAACTAAACCGAAATCATTTGCAAAGTCAATAGTTATCCTAGAAATCTGACATAAACCCAACCCAACTAGATATACATCGAGCTTTATTCAGTCAAAATATCCAGGGATAAAATATCGTCATACCAAAATACTGTCTCCAAAACATCATGATGTGGACATATCGTCTGCAAGAATATCGATTTTAAGGCTAGTAACATACATTTTTAAAATTTTGAAGTCTTTAATATCTTTAAAAAAAATATAATTGTTTATAATATTGTTTTTTTAATTATTGGTATGTATTTTATTATATATTTTAAATGTAATATTTTTTGTAATTTTTAGTGCTGTCGTGGGTTGTGGGTTTATAGGAGAACAGGGTGGGAAGTAATTTATTCATAATAAATTATAAATTAGATTTTGAAATAATAATATTTATTTAATTGGAAATTAATTATTTTAACGCCTTAACCGCGGTGGTTTTTCCGCCGCGGTGCGGGCGTTCTATTAGGTGGGCGGGGCTCAGTCGGCCGTTGACCGACGGTAGCACTAGCGAGGTAGTGCTCCCGTCGGCCAACTGCCGACGGGACCATGTAAGGGGTTAATTGTGCAATTATTTTTTATTTATTTATATTTTAGGTACAAGTTGGGAGGTTTATAGGGGTACATAGTGTGAAGTAATTTAAATGTAATTCATTACTCATTAGTTGGTATTTATTATTAATTACTTAATTGATAATTAATTATGGTAATTGTGTATTTGTTTTCAACTTTTAGGTGCTAGTTGTGGAGTTTATAGGGGTACACGGTGGGAAGTAAAATCATTATAAGTAATGAATATTTAGTTTTCAATTTATAACAATTATTTTGTTAATTGTGCAATTGCATTTTAAAATTTTTATTTTAGGTGTGGGTTGTGGGCTTTTCGGGCTATGGGGAGGGAAGTAAATACATTTTATTCAAGTCATACTTTTTTATTATTAGTAAGTATTACATTTATAATTGTGTAATTAATTTGTTTGTTGTTAAGTTACATTTTAGGAGTGTGTTGTGTGTTTTGTGGGGGTATGTTGTGGGAAGTAAATTAAATATAATTATGTCATGATTAATTTGTAATTTATATATTTTTTTGATAATCAAGTTTATTAAATTTTTGCAAATCAAAGGAATCCATTGTTAGCAGTCAGACACATCATACAGATACATTATAATAAAGGGAATACGATTTAGACTCATTCGACACTTGTGGGCGAAACTCTGCCCTCGCCCGTTGCTCACCACATACAAGACCATTTGGACCCTTCACACTGGCAATAAATTAAACCATTGCCCCATATTTTGCCAAAGAATTCTGGGCAACCCCGGGCCTTGAAGAGGGGCTCTTCTTGGCCTCCAGCTCCTCATGGTGGGCGGCTTGGCCTGGGACCAAAGCGCAGCAATATCACGCTTTGCCACCACCACTGCCATTCCCAGAAAGCGCTTGTCGGCCCAGGATCCATCAAGGCCATCAAACACTCCCAGGATCAGGCATAGAGGGTCATGGGGGACCTCCCACCCGAGGGCTTGGGTAAGTTCACACTCCAACCCCGCCCAATACGGCGCCAGCACGGGCATAGCCACACCATGCGGTAGAAATCGTCAGGGACGTGGTTGCAGCTCAGGTATGCTGGTGTGCGCCGCAAGCGGGCACTGAACAGGCGTGCAGGGGTGAGGTATGCCGTGTGGAGGTAGTAGAGTTGGACTAGACACAACTTGGAGGAGGTTGTCAGGGTCTTGGGTGCCATAAAGGCGTTCCTCCAGTCCGCGTCTTCCAATTGACCCAGCCCCCATCCCACCGGGCATCAAGTGAATCTAAGGACACAGGACCGTTGATCACCAAGGAGGGTAAATTTGTGAAAGCCCCCTCTGCCCAGGTTTCCAATCATCATAAATTCGGGGAAGGAGGTGGGGACGGAATGTGGGCTTGGAGGGCGTGCCTCAACTGCAAGTATTTGTAGAATTGGGAGGAGTGGAGAGAGTGGCAGTGTTGTAGGTCTGCAAACAATCTGACATGGTCCCCCACCTAAACGTCCCCAAGCAGCGAGATCCCAATGTGGTCCCATTTATGGAAGGTCTGGAGGGATGTCACCTCCTCTAGCCAGGTCCCACTCCATAGAGGCATCTGCCCGGTGAGTTTCCGATCCGATTCCGAGTACCGTTCTAGTGATGGGGGGAGAGCCTGTGGGATTGGGCTCCCATACAGGTAGGCCTGGATTTGTGCAAAGTCTGTTGACTGGTTCTCCACTCGGTACGCCGGGTTGGACCAGCCGCTCGCGAACCAGTCGTGGATCACGATCAGCCTTGTGGCCAGATAGTAGAGGTGGAGATTGGTCACCCCCATTTCTCCATCATAGGGGGTATGTGGCAATGCCCTAGGGACACGTGCTGTCTTTCTCCTCCCCATAAAAATCGGGTGAGGACACCGTCCAACTCCCGAAACCAACCGCCTGGGAGATGGGTGGTCACGTTTTGTAAGATGTATAGGAAGCGGGGGAGGACCATCATTTTGAAAAGAGCACTCCTACTGAGGGGATTAAGGGGAAGGGTCTGCCATCTTCTGAGGTACGCCTCGGCCTTGGTGACCAGGGGCGTGATGTTCAGGGCCCACTCGAGCTCTGGGAGGAGAACTACTCACACCCCAAGGTACTTGAAGGATTGCCTCCGCAAGGGGATGGTCATTTGCCAGTCGAAGCATGCCCGGGAGGAGTGCAAGGGAACTAAGGTGGACTTTGCTGAGCTGAGCCTGAGGCCAGAGACCCGTTCAAAACCCAAAAAGCGTCCAGACATCGCGGGGCAGAGCTCTCCGGGTCCGCCAGGACAAGGAGGACATCATCAGCATATAGGGAAAATTTGTCAATCTAGTGCAGATCCCAGGACCAGCCGTGGATGAGGGGGTCTTGGCGGAAGAGGGAATCCAGGGGTTCCATTGCTAGTGCAAATAGAAGAGGCCAGAGTGGGCAGCCCTGGCGGGTGCCCCGCCGGATAGAGAACGCCTCCAAAACCACGCCGTTGATGAGGACCCTCGCCCTGGAGTAGAGGAAAGGACCCGGATGAGGCACCGGAATGGAAGGCCGAAGCTCATCTTCTCCAACACGTCACCCAGGTATACCCAGTACAGCGTATCAAAACCTTTTTCAAAGTCTATGAGTAGCAGTGCCAGATACGGGCTGAGGAGGTGGCGATGCACAAGGGCGAGATGAAGACGGAGTATGCAGTGCCGGGTCCCCCGAGCAGGCATGTAGCCTCATTGATCAGGGTGTACCAATTCTTGCAAGTGAGGACGTAGCCATTGGGCCACCACTGTGGCAAAGAGTTTTACTTCCATATTGATAAGGGAGATGGGACGGTATTCTGTGCACGCGAGGGAGGGCGGCTGCGTCTTCGGAAGGACTACAATAGTGGCCACATCAGTCTCTGGTGGGAAGGACCCCACTTAGGTCCAATATGTGTGGGACCAGCGTGTCCTGATAGGCCGCATAGTATTCTTGGGGGTAACCATTGGGCCCGGACGTTTTGCCGGAGCGCAACAGTGAAATAGCCCTGTGTATCTCCTCCGGGGTGAAAGGCTGATATAGGGACTCCGAGTCAGTCTGAGAGAAACAGGGCAGCAACGTCCCGGTCTCGGTCAGCAAAGCCGCCACGAAGTCTGGGGAGGTTGAGCCGCGTAGAGGGCTTCGTAGTATCCCGCGAACGTCTGGGCAATGTCCTGGGAAGTGGTGTGATGGGCACCGGCTCCATCTCGAATCTCAGGAATGATGCAATTAGTTTTAGGGTAGGACACCAGGATGTGGAGAAGTTTGACATTTTTATCCCCCCATCCGTACACTTGTGCCACAGATGAGCGCCAAAGCATTTTAGCGGACTCTAGCGAGATCTGGCAAATCTTTCTCTGATCATTGTAAGCTGTCGGGTGGAGTAAAAATATAAATTGATACTTGTATAGCGCACTACTCACCCGCAAGGGTCTCAAGGCGCTTTTACGAATACCGCTGTGGAACCCATCCTGGCTTTCCCTGTGAGGCGTCCACTCCTGGGCACCCCCAAGGCCATTGTGGAGATTAAGCAAGCTATTGCCCAGAGTTGCAGAGTGGGACTCCATGATTGGAATAGGCACCGAGGCGAGAATTATCAGGTCTGTGGAATTTTTGAGCCCAAGACCCGCTGAGGCGGGGAATTGAAACCTGGTCCCGGGCTAGACCTCTGCATCAGGGTCTGCAGCTCTAATCATTGAGCCACACTTCTCCGTCGGTTTCATGGGAAGCCTGGGCATCCTCAAGCTGCGCTGCCTGGGCCTCCAGGCTCATGAGTCTGGCAGATTGCTCCAGGCATTTCGCGTGGACCAGACCCCTAGCCACCCCGCGCATCACAGCCTTGCAGGCCTTCCACACCGTGCCTGCGAGGGGACCGAGCCCACGTTCGCTGAAAAAAATTGCTGCTGCTCCTGCCCGAGGGACTCCGCAAAGTCTGCGTCCTGCAGGAACAAGGCATTCATTCTCCATAATGAGCGGGTGCCGCCAGGGGGGTGTCAGAGACGAAGGGACACAGGGTAGTGGTCCGAGATACCCCTGGGTAAGACTGTGGACCCGGACATCAATTGACAGTCCACGGTATATAGTAGGAACAGGTAAATACGAGAGAGGGTGCGGTGAGCCGCCGACGTGTGGGAATATTTTACCTCACCGGGATTCCACACACTCCGGGCATTGCAGAGACCCAGGGCCGAGGACTAGTCAGATAGGCGTTTTTGCAGAGGCAAGGCGGGCCGCCGATGGGGCACCCATCGTATCACGTGAGGGCTGTAGGACGGCGTGGAAGTCCCCTCCTATCATTGTCAGGCCTTGTGGGAAGGAGGAGAGCACTAGTTTGAGGCAGCAGAGGGCGGGGGCCTGACAGCGGGAGGAATGTATGTACATAGGAGATTAATGGGGTGTCCCTCAATCCTACCCGTCAGGGCCACAAAGTGGCCATGTGCTTCTGTTTCGGCTTGTGTCAGGGTGAAGGGCAACCATTTCCGGAGTAGAATGGCCACCCCCAGGAGCCCCGTGTAAACCCAGAGTGCCAGACCCTGTTGAACCGGTACCGGGCGAGGAAATTACATTGGGAGCCCGGAAGGTGTGTTTCCTGCAGGAACAGGATATCTGGTGTGTGCCGGTGGGCACTCCGAAGGACAGCAGTGCGTTTTATATGGTCCAGTAGGCCGTTTACATTCAACTAAACAATGTGGAGGGGCCTAGGTAGGGTGGATGCCATTGCGGTGAGTGGTATAGGGAAGATGGGGCGCAAGCGCAGGCAGTGCCAATGCGAACATATTCCCATAGCCGGGGCCTCTGGGCAGGAGGTATGCGTCATAGTGAGCCATGTGTCTTCGCCTGTGGCGTGTATGCATGCGTGGATACCAAAAAGAACAGAGAACAGCAGCCCGTGGGAAGCTAAATATATCAAACAAACTGGAGACAACAGTCTCCCCCCCTCTTTGCCCCCCAACTCCCCCTGCCCTACACTTCCCTATTGTTGCACTGACTGGAGTGGCAATAGTAAATGTGAACCCTCCACAATGCAACACTTTCCCTACTGTTGCATTGACTGGAGTGGGAATACTAATTGTAACACCCCCCTGGCGGCACCTGCTCATTATGGAGAATGAATGCCTTGTTCCTGCAGGACGCAGACTTTGCGGAGTCCCTCGGGCAGGAGCAGGAAACTACATTGGGAGCCCGGAAGGTGTGTTTCCTGCAGGAACAGGATATCTGGTGTGTGCCGGTGGGCACTCCGAAGGACAGCAGTGCGTTTTATATGGTCCAGTAGGCCGTTTACATTCAACTAAAGAATGTTGAGGGGCCTAGGTAGGGTGGATGCCATTGTGGTGAATGGTATAGGGAAGAGGGGGCGCAAGCGCAGGCAGTGCGGATGCGAACATATTCCCATAGCCGGGGCCCCGCGTGAACGCAGAGGGCCAGACCCTGTCGAACCCGTACCGGGAGAGGAAATTACATTGGGAGCCCAGAAGGTGTGTTTCCTGCAGGAACAAGATATCTGGTGTGTGCCGATGGGCACTCCGAAGGACAGCAGTGCGTTTTATGTGGTCCAGTAGGCAGTTTACATTCCACGAAACAATGTGGGGGTGCCTAGGTAGGGTGGATGCCATTGCGGTGAGTGGTATAGGGAAGATGGGGCGCACGCGCAGGCAGTGCCGATGCGAACATATTCCCATAGCCGGGGCCTCTGGGCAGGAGGTATGCGTCATAGTGAGCCATGTGTCTTCGCCTGTGGCGTGTATGCATACGTGGATACCAAAAAGAACAGAGAACCGTAGCCCGTGGGAAGCTAAATGTATCAAACAAACTGGAGACAACAGTCTCCCCCCCTCTTTGCCCCCCAACACCCCCTGCCCTACACTTCCCTATTGTTGCACTGACTGGAGTGGCAATAGTAAATGTGAACCCTCCACAATGCAACACTTTCCCTACTGTTGCATTGACTGGAGTGAGTGGGAATACTAAATTGTAAGCCTCCACAATCCAATGTTTTCCCTAGTGTTGCACTGACTGGAGTGGGAACAGTAAATATGACCTCTACGCAATCCAACATTTTTCCTTCAGCTGTATTGACTGGAGTGAGAATAGTACATTTTACCCCATGTGTGACGTAATAGTTTTCCTACTGTTGCATTGTGTGAAGTGGGAGTAGTAAAGTTTAGACATCTTTAGTAGAAGAATGTGCTTACTTTTGTATAAATTGTAGTGGGAATAGTATATGTTTTAAATGTAAAATTATACAATTTATCTTATATTGTTACACTTTATATTATTATTTTGTTTGCTTATTTACAATTATAATATATATATTTTTAATAATTAATGTTTTTAATGTGTTAACTATTTTTATAAAATTGTAAGAAATGTATGTTGTATACTTTTATATTTTATTCAAAATGGTTTGTTATTTAAAATATTTGATGTTATTGGTGTATATATTAATATATATATTTGGTACGTTGTCGTCTCAGCAGCCAATGATTCGGTAAAAAGACGAGGCAAACCCAGTATCTAGTGCGTGTTATTTATTTTCAACCCAACACCACTCTGCCATGACGCGTTTCGGCCTGGCGAGGCCTTGATCACATGATATATTTCAAAATCCACAAGTTGCTATATAAGCACAACGCGCACTCAGGGGTTATTCTTTGCCATGAAGTTTTTTATTCCAAGGTAACGCTACGCGTTTCGCTAAAAAGTTGGCTGGATCACACGATAACCAAACATACGGTACCGGCATATTTAAATACTAAACAGTGAAGAGGCAACGTTGTTACTGTGTATCACGTGACATTGAACGTGGCAGCCATTATTAAATGCTAAACATTTGATCCATGGCTACCGAAAACACTAAATAATGCAATTATACATGGAAATAACGTGATTGGTATTCGTGGTAGTGGAGCAAAAATTGAAATTTCAATTTTCATGAGTGCTAACAGCATTGAAATACATACCATTGCATATGTCAAACCGAAGTGAAACTGGCCGCCATTATAAGACTGGCACCTACGTTAATAACTGCGGTATGCCATGCAGTATATCACTCAATACTGTGATTCTAGTAACGGTGAAACACCCTGCACATAATTCCCAACGTACGAGTATTTACATATTTCCATATTTCCATATTTCCATGGTTCGATCAGTATTTCTCTCGGTCTAGTGCCCGAATGAGTCGTTTTATCACAATCAAAAATCATGACCTACAACACTTATATACCATTGTCAAATCATAGTGAAACTGGAGGCCATTATTAAATGGTTAAACTTGAACACCAGACTGGCGCATACACTGATAAGTGTAGTATATCATGCAGTATATCACTCAAAAGGGTGATAGAAGTAAGGTGAAACACCCCCACACATAGCTCTCAACGTACGAGTATTTATATATTTTCAGATTTCATATTTGCATGGTTCGATCAGTATTTCTCTCGGTCTAATGCCCAAATGAGTCATTTTAACACAATCAGAAAATCTTACAAGTCATAACCTACAACCAATTAATAGGTTGAGATCTATACAAAGTAGCAGTAACATACTGCAAATATTTGCCCGTTATTGTAGTCAAAGTGACTGCGTGATCTCAGATATATAAAGGCATTGCTCCATTCTCAAACCAATATAGATATCTCATAGTGCAAAACGAGGAATAAGTCCAATCCTCAAATTCTATTGAAATAAAAAATACCCTCTAATACGCTGGATTATTTGAAAACAGGTGAAAGGGGGAAGAGGTCAGTCTAGTAAATACATAAATTATTCAAGTATAAACCAATTTCTTACTACCACAAAAACATACCACCTTCATGGCAAAGAAAAACCCCTGAGTGCGCGTTGTGCTTATATTGCAACTTGTGGATTTTGAAATTGAATTGGACCTGCTTTTGGGTTCGCCCGTGTAAGCGCCACCTGACGGTGTACGCACCACCTGACTAGGGAGCCGACCCCGGAAGGACCCTTCTTGTTTGATGATATATATATATATATTTTTTTTTTCTTTTTTTTTTCAGGGCTAAATAATGAACTCAAAATAATGAACAAAATTTGAGCTAATGTAAATGCTTTATTTCTGTTTATTATATTTTTCACTGTGAATATGTAAATGATACATAAAATGAATAACAACGTTAATTGTTTTTAAATGAGCACTAAGCACTTTCACGTTATCACCTTGGATAAGTCATGGTATTTGTGGTATTTGCACGTTACAAGATGGCGCCCACTACATTTTGAGAAAAATCGTCCTTTTTCTATTCGATTGTAAATGCAATTGACCAATGACTTTAAATGGTGGTTTTGATTCTGTCACTAACGTTGCACTGACGAAGCCTGCAAAGGCGAAACGCGTCTGCGAGGGGTGAAGGGGGGTTCTGGTAATTAAATTCTGGAAAACGGATACCAGTGTGCCGGCCTTTCTTTTTTCTGATACCGTATGGATGCAGAAAACGTGTAGCTATATATATATATATATATATATATATATATATATATATATATATATATATATATATATATATATATATATATATATATATATATATATATATATATATATATATATATATGTATATATGTGAGCGGCTCATCTCCCTCTCTCCTTGAGAGACTCAGTTTGATGTTGTGAGGCTTGGTCCTGCCTCGAGCTACGCACCGCCTAAAAATGAGCCCCGTTACTGCCAGAGACTGGACCTCCCTATGGTGTTTGCGCAAGCATATAGGGCAGTAGGCTGCCACCAAGGACTGGACTTTGGAAGGTCCCCAGCTGCCCAAAAGTGGTAAACGCTGGAATTTCGGCAAGTTTAAAAAGCAGCACAAAAAAACGAGCATCACCCACTGATGGGAAACAAACAGATGGCTAACACTACACTACGAGAAGCAGTATGGTTTTAAGAAACAATCAGCCAGTTGAGGTGACCACTAGGGGGTGAACATCTTTAAAGGAGCGATTATGGCGAGTGTACTGTTTGGCCTGTGAGATGCTGTGGCTTCCTCCATTGAAGAAGGTCAATGTTTGAATACCGAAACGCGTAGGTTGTTCGTCTGCTGAACAAATGACAGAAGAATAAAAATATAATTGGAACTCACCTGCGAGAGTGCAACCTTCTTTTTGTTTACACTGGGCTCAGTGAACACAGGCGAGAAAAAAGAAAATATATATATAAGCAGCCTAAATGAGAGAATAAACTTATTTGGAATCAACTATTTTCACGGAGTCAGTGCCTTACTTGCATGAGAAAGTTTGGAGTGTTCCAGATATATATATATATATATATATATATATATATATATATATATATATATATATATATATATATATATATATATATATATATATATATATATATATATATATATATATATAAAACAAAAGCAATTTTTCATCACAAACCACCGGCAAGGCAGCTGAGCAGAAAAACCACGCGAGTCCCAATCTTCATTTGGCAATATTTAATGGAAAGGCAAGTTCATCAAATCTGACGCGTTTCGGGCGTCCGCCCTTGGTCACAGATCGTCAGGCAAGTAAAGGAACATCCCTTTTAAAGGGTCCATTGCACAAATTACAATTACCATTTTTTTCTTTTTGCAACACCATGTGATTAGAAGCATTAAAACTGAGAACATACTACATATATTAGACATAGCTAGTCTGTTTTCCAAACCATCATTTGATATATGTATATATACAGGTGAATAAAAAGGAGGTATTGATGCATTATTTACATTTTGTTGCCAGAGTTTACACTGACATTAACATTTTTATAAAGTTGTAAAATTTTTGTCGTTATTTTAGAATTCAATATCAAACAAATATTGATAACGCCCATTTGTGGTGGCGCATGATACCCGCATAAATGCGCTTGTATATACGATTGCAAAAAGACAATATAGTGTAACCACTGTCCATATGTCACTGAAAAGTGCAATGCGCGTAGAAAAAGTGCAAATGCATATGTGCAAATAACGCCACCTAATCTGTGCAAATATAGCATATAAATAAATATAAATACTTATAAATGCTTTAAAATCATCTAGGTTGTCCAATTCATAAAACCTGCTGTTTCGACATATGAACACAATGATGTTGTTTATGTTGTGGTCTATTACAATAGTTCAATTGGCTGCATAAATGCACCAAAAATGTGCTCAAAGCAATGGAGCAAAGTTGTTTGAATATCTTCATTTGTGTAAACTTAAATAAGGCAACAAGTTGCAACCACCCTTGTATAAATCACTGTTCATACATGATTCAAAACCAAGGAAACAGAATAAAGCATTGGTCTTAATGTCTATGTTCCAAAATTCAAATAGGAAAATAATGTGAATTCAATACCCAACTAAGAAAAAATCATTGTGCATGTGGTAATAAAGAAATGGGATAAACTACAATATGTGTAATAAAATTCATACTGAAATTTTGAGAAGGATAAGGCAGATAAAGCAAACAAAATTGGCCCATAAATGGAATGTTAAACAAAGACTGGTTATAAGAAAACATATAAATCTTCCGTTGTGTTCAATCCATTGGGAAATTTGCTGTCTAACTCGATGATAAATTGTGACTCCAGTCTTCTAAGCATTTTTTCCCTATCGCCACCCCGTCTAGGTTTGGGGACAGAAGCAATAACATAATACTCCAAGCACTGCAAGTCGTTGTTATGTATCGCTTTAAAATGTCTGGCAACGGGATATGTGCCATTGTTATTCACGATGGCACGCAAATGCTGGAGTATTCTGGCATGCACCTGTAGCTTGGTGCTGCCCACATATCTGAGGCCACAGGTGCATGTCAGAATGTAGACAGCAAAATCCGTTTTACAATTGAAAATGCCTTTGATGTTTTTGGCAATAGGACTGAACGGTGTTAAATACTGAGAAGTATTTTTACCAAATTTACATGCTCTGCAAGTTGAGCAACGTTTAAATCCCGGCCGGGATTTCAACCAGTCATCTTGTTTGGCTAACTCAGGGAATTCGTGAGTGATTTGAGTTTTAAAGGAGGGTCCCCTCCGATAAGTCACCACAGGGTTGTCTGGAAGCCTGGGGGCCAGAACCAAATCTGTTTTTAAGACAGGCCAGCGTTGTTTCATGATGGACTTAATTTGTCTGGCCTGTTTACTGTACCCGGTAATGAGTCTGGGAGTTGGATCCTCCCTTGAATCAGTTGGTACGTTTGATTCGTTGTTAATAAACAAAGATTCTCTGGATCTAGCATTGGTTTTCTGGATGGCAGTTTTTAAGACTGCCTCTTTATATCCCCTGCATCTAAATCTATCTAATGCTTCATTTGTACAGACAAGTAGATCAGACTCACTGCTACAAATTCGTTTTATCCTGAGTAGCTCCCCAAATGGAATATTATCAATGGTGTGCCTTGGATGTGAACTGCTGGCATGTAGAATGTTATTGCCAGCAGTTTTATTTCTATGTACTTTGGTGACAAGACGGCCATCTTTAATATACAGTTTAACATCTAAGAATTCAGCTTCATGGGAACTGACATTTGAAGTGAATCTCAGATTCTCTTGGTTGTTATTAATGCAGTCAAGGAAATGATTGACACTTTCCAAATTCCCCCTCCAGAGAATAAAGACATCATCTATAAATCTTATCCACTGTATGACATGTTTGTGATACATGGTGCCATGGGTGCGCAGGAGGACCTGTTCCTCCCACCAGCCCACGTGCAAGCACGCGTAGCTGGGGGAGAAACAGGCCCCCATCGCAACACCTTGCTTTTGTATGTAGATGTTGCTACCAAATAAAAAGAAATTGTTGTTTAAACACCAACCAGTGAGTTCCAGAATCATTTTGTTGTGCATGTAACATTCAACAGGTCGCTTCCCAAGGAAATGTTCTAATGCGGTCAGGCCTGTTGTGTGCACAATACTAGTGTAGAGCGACTCAATGTCGAGTGTGACCAACAAAAGATCGTCGCTCCACGGAATGTCCCTGACTTTGGCAATAAAGTCACCCGTGTCTCTTACATAGGTTGGTAATCCTTTTACTAAGTCCTGTAGGAAATAGTCAATGTACTCGGTAACATGCTCTACCATTCCACCAATGGCCGAAATAATCGGTCGACCAGGTACCGGTGTTACTTGCTTGTGCACCTTTGGAAGGAGATAAAGTCTTGGTATTATAGGAAACTCCACATGAAGGAAGTCAAATTCTTGTTTGGAAATCATATTTTCCCTCTTCCATTTGTGGAGTAATTTCAAAAGTGATTCTTTGGCCAGATTGTAATCCTTGCCTGTAGATTTGATATAGCATGAGGCATCATTTAGTTGTTTCATGGCCTCCCCAATATAGGCATCCTGAGGTCAAATAACCACATTACCTCCCTTGTCAGCAGTGGTTACGATGTTTTTGTAGTCTTTATTCAATTTTGAGACCAAAGACAGATATTGTTCCTCTTGTTGGCTTTTGTAACGCTTCTTGTGTTTGATCTTATGATGTAGTCGTTTAAGATCTTCCACAACCACGTCATGGAAGACATCTATCGAGGGGGCGTGGCTTGAGCGCCGAGGGAAATGGCGGCGTGAGCCCGGAGCTCCGCGCCTCTTCCCCACAAGAATCCTGACAGAAGGGCCGGAGAGCCCGTGTGTGCCCCGGCGCGATTGGGAGTCCGGCGGTGACTGGTCGGACGAGGTCTGGGCTGCCGGCGGCATCGCAGCGCCGAGAACGGCCGCCGATCGTGGCGGCCTCTGGAGCGGAGGGGAGAGCGGCGCCGAGCAAGATGGCTGCCACGGCGGAGCCCTGAAAGTCGGCGGGCTGCCAGAAGAACACACTGCCGGCGAACACAGGAGAGGCGCGGTCGCCGGCAGCGACGGACCCCACACAGCGAGGGTCGATCCTTGGAGCCCGGCTGCGGTGTGCAGCGATCTCGGGAGCGGGCGGTGGCGGCCGCCCGGGTCCGCTCCTGCGGGCAAGGCTTCCGGGCGGACTCCTTGCCGAGAGAGCGAGAACCGGAGCTCCAACCCAGCCCTAGGCACCGGCCGACCCAACAGGTGAGCGGGGGCCACCCTGAGAGGGGGTCCGCGGGGGACGGTGCACGGCGCTGCGCATCCTGGGCCCCCCCTCCCCCCTCGCCCCCGCAGCAGTGGCCCACGCAGCATATCGGGGCATAAAGGAGGAGCCCAAGGGACAGTGAAGGGACTTTGGCGGCGCCGGATTCCCGATAGCGCGACCAGCCTACCACGCCACCCCAGGGGGGAGAGAACGATACCCCACAGCACCCGGGGGTCGAACAACACGACGGACGCTCCCTCTGGGGAGCATTGGTCGGGCAGCGAGACCCCATAGCGCGCAGGGGCTGACCACGTGGCCGAGGCCCGGAGACGGCAGGCAGGCGAGGAAAGCGAGAGCGGCGAGGCCGGCCACGATGGGGAAGCCGAGGGCCAAGGTGGAGGAGGCGGCAACGTCGGAAGTAGTGGAAGGGGGCCCCGCTGAGCAGACGGACCTGCAGCGATTACAGGACCGGATATTGGACGCCATAACGGCCACCAGAGATGCGCTCCACAACGATATAGCGCAGGTGGTGTTGGGGCTGGGCTTGCTCCGGGTGGACCACGACAAACTGAAGGACAGGGTCAAGGATGCTGAAGTGGTGCTCGATGTCATGGCGCTGGCTCACAAGGCGATGGAGAGTAAGCTGACGGAGGCCCTGGACCGCATAAGCACCCTGGAACGGCGAGCGGAGGACGCAGAAAATAGAAGCCGACGCAGCAATGTGCGGATCGTTGGTGTGCCGGAGACGGAGGGGACGGGGGATATGATTGCCTACATGGAGGAATGGCTGAAATCGGTGGTGGCGCCGGAAGGGCTTTCGCCATTCTTCACTCTGGAGCGTGCCCACAGGGTCCCCTCAGGACCGCCCAAGCCCGGGCTCCCACCCAGACCGATCATAGCCAAGTTGCTACACCACAAGGACAGAGATCTGCTCCTGCGGAAGGCTCGTGAGGATGGCCCTTTCCAGATAGCGAACAGTAGAGTCACACTTTTTCCGGACTTCACCTTCGAAACGCAGAAGCAACGGGCCTCCTTCCTCACGATCAAGAGGGAACTGCGGACTGAAGGGATTGCCTACTCCTTGCTCTTCCCAGCCAGGCTAAGAGTGGTAGTGGACGACAAGGCGATCTTCTTTGCAACTTCAGCGGAAGCCTGGGACTGGTGGGAGACATACAAGGCCGGGACTGACGGCGCCAGGGCAAGAGAAGAGCGGGAAAAAGAGCGGGAACGCTCGCCCAAACGGCTGCGGAAATCGAAGAGGCTATGGAAACGAGGGCGGGGGAAGCTAGGCCCATCGGCCTCTCAGACTGAAGCGGAACGGCAGGCCGCTCTGCTGGAGGTGGAGAAGCTCGGTCGAGCAGAAGGTCCCGGATCTAGGGGGGCCACGGACTCGGACACTCATGTATCTGCCTCTGGCTCGGAGTCGGACCTCTCGGGGATTCACCGCACGGAGGGGCCGCTGGTGACGCCGCAGACGGCGGACGAGATCCTAAATATATGAACTACTGTCGATGCAGAGTGGGTAATGTTTGGGGAGCTATGAGGGGGGACCATTGCCTATGCACATAGCGGGGGCCGGGGCACACGGCGGGGCTCAGAGCAGAGGGGCCATGAGGGACTGGGGAGGGAGTGAGGAGATGGGCGACGCAGCCTCCCTCTGGACAAGGCCGTGCTCCGTAGGCCCTTAAGGCACCCACAGCTATGGCTGTGTAGTTGAGACCTGGGTCATCAGGTATGGGAGTTTGGATGGGGACTGGTATTTCGATATTGGGGCCTGTTCTGGGGGAGGAGGGGGGTTCCACAGTTGGGGATTGTTTGCCTTTTTTTGAAGTTGTTGACCCTGGGTGTACCATGGGTAGGGCTGTTGGGGGGTTTTGTTTTTTCAGGGGGGGCACCACCACCGCCGACGGGCTGATCCTGGAGGGAGTGTTTCGACCGGATTACTGGGATAATGGCTAATGTAAATGGGTTGACCTGTATTACCTGGAATGTCCGGGGCCTACACACTATGCAGCGCAGACACAAAGTACATGCCTATTTAGTGCGGAGGGGAGTACACATCGCAATGTTGCAGGAGACGCATCTCACACAACAGGAGGGGGAGGCACTACAGAGGAGATGGCGGGGACAGGTTTATCACACCAGCTATTCGGCCTATGCGCGAGGAGTGCTCATATGGGTTAGGGCAGGCACGCCTTTCCAACTCACGCGCCAATGGGTTGACCAGGAAGGGAGGTATGTGGTGGCGGAGGGGAAGCTTGAAGGTAGAGATATAGTGTTGGCTAGCATTTATGCCCCAAACACGGACCAGTTGGCTTTCCTCGCGACACTGTCAGGGACGCTAGCCCACTCCCTAGCAGGCCCGGTCCTGCTAGGGGGCGACTTTAATTCCATTGCCGACCCCTTGCTGGACAGGTCTCACCCCCCCCTTCGTGACTCCCCGGTTTATAGGCTATCTAGAGGTAGGAGGGAATGGCAGGAGAGCTGGGACCCTTGCCCTCTATCTGTACTCAGACCAGTTATAGATGTTATCATACCGGCACTCACACAGGTCTGCAATTTAATATTGCAGTCAGGCAATTATCCGGATCCTCTCAAAAACACTCTACTAAAACCTCTGCTAAAAAAACCCTCACTGGACAAAAGTGAGCTAAAAAAACTATCGACCAATTGCCAGTCTACCCTTCATGGCAAAGACGATTGAAAAAATCATGAATACCCAGATTTCTGAGTTTATTGAAGAACATCAACTTCTTGACAACACGCAGTTTGGGTTCCGAAAACATCACGGGACCGAGACAGCCTTGATCAAAGCCGCCGATGATATCAGGGTCATCAGGGACCAGGGTGGCACTGCCATACTGGTTCTGCTAGATTTATCAGCGGCTTTCGACACGGTCGACCACAACACCTTGGTCGACCGTGTCCAAGGACTTGGCATTTGCCACACTGCCAAAAACCTAATAGCGTCCTTCCTTGACAAAAGAACGCAGGCTGTCATTCTGGGACCCTTTCAATCAGCTCAACTCTCTGCCCCCTGCGGAGTTCCTCAAGGCTCATCCCTTAGTCCGACACTTTTTAACATCTATGTGTCGGACCTAGCTAAAACCATCAAAGCACATGGGATGAGCCTTACCTCGTACGCCGACGACACCCAACTAGTGTTGGCGATTAAAGGCGACGGAGAGCAAGTAGCTGAAAAATTTAAGAAAGGGCTCCTAGACATAGGAGATTGGATGGCGACAAACTGCTTAAAGCTGAATTCAGAAAAAAACGAGGTACTCATCTTTGGTCCACTCTCCCCAGCCTGGTCCACCTGTTGGTGGCCAGAGACCTTCGGTACTCCTCCTACGCCGGCCTCGAAGGTCAGGAACCTGGGTGTCACCATTGATGATGGACTTAATTTCATGAACCATGCTAACAAAACAGTGTCTACAGCGCACTTGAAATTAAAAATGATCCGCAAAATACGCCCTTTTCTTCCTGACTCCGCCATGAAGACACTGGTTTCTGCCCTTGTCCTTTCATCCCTGGATTACTGTAATGGTTTATTCCTCAATGCTCAAATCAGAGTAATTGCAAAACTTCAAACTATACAAAACGCAGCAGCTCGCCTCCTCACCGGCAAAACAAAGTTTGAACCCATCTCCAAAAACATAAAAGATCTTCATTGGCTGACTGTACAAAAAAGAATTCATTTCAAAGCACTCTGCATAGTTTTCAAATCAATCAATAATCAAGGACCACATTTCCTAAGAGACCAACTACAGTCCTACAAACCCACAAGAGCTCTACGATCAGCCACTCTCAGTCAACTGGTTGTCCCTCGCACCAAAACAGTCTCCTGGGGTGACCGTCGCTTTTTGGTGGCGGCCCCCAGACTCTGGAACACCTTGCCTCTCAATATCAGACAAAGTGTTACACTGCTTCGGTTCCGCAAACTCTTGAAAACCTGGCTGTTCTCTCAGTGATCTCTTTTTCCATACCGTCATATCTGCTCTATTCAACCTATGCCTTCGCACTTCCATAGTTAATATTGGTTTTAGCGCCTTGACGCCCACGGGTATAAGTAGCGCTTTATAAATATTAAAAATAAATAAATAAATAAATAGATGTCTGGAAAGGGCAACACCCGACTGACCGGGATTATTCATTTTTCTCCGGGCTCCATGACTTGCATGTCCGTTTGGACACCATACTTTGCTCCCGGGAGGTGCTAACATGCGTCACTGGCTCAGAGTACCTATCGAGAACAATCTCAGACCATAATCCGCTCCTGGTCCGGCTGGCGTGGGTGGCGGAGAAGCCCAGGGTTCCGCTCTGGAAACTGCGGCCTGAGACTCTGGAGGACCCCCTTTTCGGGGAGGCCCTAGCGGAAGGAGTAGCCTTGTATTTCACGGAGAATGAAGGGACGGCGAACTCTAGGGCGACGGAGTGGGACGCCTTCAAGGTAGTGGTGAGGGGTATTTGTATCAAGGATTATGTAGGCGTGCGGAAAGTACTGCTGGGCGATTTGGCTAAGGCGGATGCTAGACTGAGGGAGGCGGAGAGGGGGCGGCCCGGACACCCAGAACTCCAGGAGACTCTCTGTTCGGCCAGGGAGACGGTAGCCATTGAAGTGGAGAGGCTCCGAGCCTTTGACTACAAGCGCTATGTGCTGCGCTCCCATGTTGACGGCGATAAGGCGGGCACCCTCCTGGCGTGGCTCTCGAACCCCACCAGACGGTGCGCTCCCATACTCCAACTGCGGGATATGACGGGCGTGATACAACATACTCAGCTGGGCATAGTCAACGGCTTCCAGAAATATTACGAGGGCCTGTACAGGAGTGCCCCGGGAGACAGGACGGGACTGGTGGAACCCTTCCTGGCTGATCTACCCCTACACCGGATAGAGGCTGAGCAGGCGAAGGACTTGGGGTCGGACATTGACGTGGGGGAGATACGATCGGCGGTGCGGCGCATGGCGAGGAACAAATCGCCGGGGATAGACGGACTCCCCATAGAGTTCTATAACAAATATCTGGACATACTAGCACCGCGACTCCTGATTGTCTATAAGGAGGCCAAGGCGACGGGACGGCTGCCGCAGTCGATGCGGGAGGCATTAGTGGTTCCACTGCTGAAGCCCGGCAGGGAGAGTGGTAACCCTGCGTCCTATCGACCGCTCTCTATGCTCACCGCAGACTATAAAATCCTGAGTTCCATACTAGCGGCGAGGCTCCTGCCTCACATGGCGGGGCTTGTACACGACGACCAGAACGGCTTTATACCGAAGCGCAACACCACGATCAATATCAGAAGGCTTATCCGTCTCATAGACGGGCTGAACGACGGGGCAGGGACGGAACTGGTTCTCTCGGTCGACATTGAAAAGGCCTTCGACAGCCTCGAGTGGGACTACCTCTATGCTGTCATGGAGCGCTTTGGACTGGGTGCTGGTTATATTCACTGGACGAAGGTCCTTTACGCGGAAGCGATTGCAAGGGTAAGGGTGGGACCGGCGGTGTCCCTCCGATACCCGGTGGAGCGGGGCACTCGTCAGGGCTGCTCCCTATCGCCGCTTCTCTTTGCGCTGGCTATTGAGCCGCTGGCGGCTGCGGCCCGAACGGGGCGGCACACCCGCGGAGTGCGGGCCCGAGACGGACAGCATTTCATCTCGCTGTATGCCGATGATTTACTACTGTTCCTCTGCGACGGGGGTGAGGACTTACGGAGAGCGGAAGCCCTACTGGAGAGCTTCGGAGAGATGTCGGGCCTGCGGGTTAACTGGCCCAAGACGAGTTTGTTCCCACTGCTGGAGGGCGCGGCCCAGCCACAACACCGATCGGAGGCGACCTGGAACCCTACCTGCATTAAATACCTGGGGGTCCATATCTACCATAAGCCGGAGGACTTGCTTGAGGGCAACCTGGGACGGTGCGTACGTGGACTGATGGGCTGTATGTCCTTCTGGGCCACATTACTGCTATCGGTAGCGGGCCGGATTTCCCTACTGAAGATGGTTGCCCTACCGAGATTACTGTATTATTTCCGGACGCTCCCAATCTGGATACCTGGCTCCTTCTTTAGGCTCCTTAAATCTCAAATCACAACGTTCATTTGGGGAGCGGGGAGGTGCAGAGTAGCGCTGGCCACGCTCTCTCGCCCGAAAGATGAGGGGGGTTTGGCGGTGCCAGACTTTGAGCTCTATTACCTAGCGGCCCAACTGCAAGTCTTCACGCAGGAGGTAGCGAGGGTGTTTCGGGGCCCAGAGGACGAAAGCTCACGGGGGACGCCCAGGCACGTCCTGGCGTATATAGCCCTCCAACAACGGCTGGACAGTCGGGATTTGTCGCTGGAGCAGCGCACGTACCGGCAATGCTGGAACCGGACCCAGAAGAGAGCGGGTACCCAGCGCCCATATGCGCCTGAGATACCACTGGGCATGCTAACGGCCTTACCGCATGGCGGCGACTGGTCGCAACTACAGGAGTGGGAGGAAGCGGGGATACAGGTAGTTGGGGACCTCTTTGAAAATGGCGCACTGCTCCCGTTCCGTGAGTTAATAGAACGCTTCGGCATCCCGAGAGGGGGATTTCTGCTGCATGCAGCAGTAACCAGGGCGATGCAGGCCCACTGGGGCACAGGACTTGAGGAACCCGGGACGGCAGCGGCGTGCCAGTACACCATGATGGCGGCGGGCACGATCAAGGCGGTTACGTGCCTATATAATCGGATGATTAGGGAGAATATCCCTCCTCTCACATCCCTAAAAACCAAATGGGAGGCGGATCTGAGTAAGGACATACCTGACACGACGTGGGCACAACTTGTCCGTAGGGCTCGTAATAGCACGAGAAACGCCAGGTTCCAGCTGATCCACTACTATGTGTTGCATAGGGCGTACATGACCCCAGGTAGAATCAGGCGGTATTTTGGCGATGGAACGGTAGCCTGCCCCCGGTGCCCGGAAGAGGGGGCTGAGTTAGTGCACATGCTGTGGGCATGCCCGGCCCTGCGGGATTATTGGCAGGATGTTGGGGAGGTGCTGAATGAGGTGACTGAAAGATCTATAGAATACGGACCGGCGGAATGTCTTTTGCACTGGTTCCCCCATACCCCCAAAAATAAACTCACGAGTAAGTTTATCGACATGGGACTGATGGTGGCTAAGAGGGAGATCACCAGGAACTGGAAGGCGAGGATGGGACCAACTCCACGGAGGTGGCGGCAGGAGTTTCTAAAATGGGCTACGGCTGACAGCACACATAGATACCAACTTGCGCGCAGGACCCCTAGCCAGACAGCAGCTGACACTGCGACCGCATGGGAAGTAATGGTGCAGGCACTCAGGGATAGCGAAGCTGACGCAGAGGAGGAGATTCCCGGGGTAGAGGGGACGGAGGAGGCGAGTTGAGGCCCTAGGAGCAGCAGGAATGCAGGGAGACTGAAGCCAGCAATCCAGGGATGGTAGCAGCGGGGCCTTAGGCGGGTGGTGGTGTGCGGGATGGGATGGGGGGGGGAGTTTTTGGGTTGGCGCAGGGAAGGGGAGTTGGGGATTAGCGCGTAGTTCAGTAGGGCTATAAAAGTAGTCATACACTTAATCCGGACACTAACCACTCCTCTGTACTGAACGTCAGGCATGGAAGAGCAGAGACTTCATCGCCGCCCAACCCCCGGGTTGTGGGCCGGACGGCTGTGTACTGATTGACGAGGTGTATTATATGTCTGCTAAATTTTATGATGCTACTTCTATGTATGTAATGGCCTGTACAGGTATGACTACAATAAAAATTATTTCGGAAAAAAAAAATGGAAGACATCTATCGAGTCTCTTGGCATTACAGGCATGAACTTTGATTTCGGTTTAAATGGACTGCTGTTTGCGCCCATCTGAGCCACAGAGGCCACTCTTAGTTCTTCCTGAGTAGAAATTGAAACAGGGTTCGGTGTGTCATTGTTGGCCAATTGATGTAAGGTTAAGAATGCTTTGGCATCACGGGCAGGCACATTTAAATTTGTGGTGGTTGCACTGGTGTGGCTTTTTGCATTGTTTCCTGTTGGACCATCCTTGATGTTAAAAAACTTTTGCAGTTTAAGTTTTCTGATATAGCAATAAACATCAACCCGGGTTTTGGCATAGTTGAAATCCGATGTTGGGCAGTAAGTAAGACCAAGGCTGAGTAGTTGTTTCTCAGCCATGTTGAGGGATAAGCTGGATAGATTGATTATGGCATTGTTTTCTATCGCTTTTTGCGCCAATATTGCTTTTTTGTTTTTTTCGGCGACTTTGCGTTTTTTTCTGCGTTCCCTCCTTCTTTTGTTACGTCTTGACTTTTTTTCTGCTGCCTCGTTGAGGGTCTTAATGTTTGCAGACGGTCCGAGACTAAAAAATCCACTTCCTCTCCTAGGTCCAGAACCATTGCATTTGGATTTCTTGTAAAATAATCGCCATCTTCAGATGATGCACCACTGGTAAGTAATTCCTCATCACTGACAGTGTTGACAGATTCCGTGGTCGCTGATGTTGTGGCTGTTGCTCGGCTAGTTTGTTGGGCAGCTTTTGTTTGTTGCTCCGCAAGTTTGTTGCTCTTAGCCTTTTCGTATTTGCGCGCAAAAGTATAGATTCTGCCCTGCGCATAATCTTCCTTGTCTCGGGCGAATTTGTATATTTTGCGCGCTTTTATTGTTTCCTCCTGTTTTGAGAGCCTTTCATCAATTTCTTTGCGCGCTTTAGTGATGGTGTCTCTTGGTTCAAACTTTGGCAACAGTGTCTTCCGCATTTAGGAAAGAAGGTGAGCCACACACAGTACACCTTATTGCTCACGCATTTTTATTGAGTCGATGTGGGGCAGGGGCCGACGCGTTTCGTTCAGCACTCTGAACTTCTTCAAAGGCACCCCAGGCGAGCAGAAGCAAAACTCGAGACACAGGTGAGACCGGTGATTTTATGTCCATTGCTTGCCCTCTAGTGGACGCTCAGGTGGTAAACGCCAGGCATGTTGATCTCCGTAGTCCCGAGATCTGCAACTTGGATTTTTCAGCCCTTCCGGCGGGTGATGCCCCATTAGTCTTCCATCCCACTGGTATAGTATCCAGAGGTGTGCTTACTATAACAAACCCATATTTGTAGAGGCTGTTAGGAACCAGTCCAGGCTCTGGTGTCTGGAGGCAGCCGCTTTACCCTGCAATTCGTATTACCGAGTCAACAGTTGTGGTCCTGGGTCGGGTAAGCTTTGGCGTTCTGGCTGGTGGTATGATCCTCTGCGACCGGGCCAAGTCGCTTAAATGGCAACAGTGTCTTCCGCATTTAGGAAAGAAGGTGAGCCGCACACAGTACATCTTATTGCTCATGCATTTTTATTTAGTCGATGTGAGGCAAGGGCCGACGCGTTTCGTTCAGCACTCTGAACTTCTTCAAAGGCACCCCAGGCGAGCAGAAGCAAAACTCGAGACACCGGTGAGACCGGTGATTTTATGTCCATTGCTGGCCCTCTAGAGGACGCTCAGGTGGTAAACGCCAGGCATGTTTGTCTCCGTAGTCCCGAGTTCTGCAACTTAGATTTTCTAACCCTTCCGGCGGGTGATGCCCCTTTAGTCTTCTGTCTCACTGGTATAGTATCCAGAGGTGTGCTTCCTATAACGAACCCATATTTGTAGAGTCTGTTAGGAACCATTCCAGACTCTGGTGTCTGGAGGCAGCCTCTTTACCCTGCAATTCGTATTACCGAGTCAACAGTTGTGGTCCTGGGTCGGGTTAGCTTTGGCGCTCTGGCTGGCGGTGCGATCCTCTGCGACCGGACCAAGTTGCTTAAATGGCAACAGCGTCTTCCGCATTTAGGAAAGAAGGTGAGCCGCACAGAGTACACCTTATTGCTCATGCATTTTTATTGAGTAAATGTGGGGCAGGGGCCGACGCGTTTCGTTCAGCACTCTGAACTTCTTCAAAGGCACCCCAGGCGAGCAGAAGCAAAACTTGAGACACAGGTGAGACCAGTGATTTTATGTCCATTGCCGGCCCTCTAGTGGACGCTCAGGTGGTAAACGCCAGGCATGCTGGTCTCCGTAGTCCCGAGTTCTGCAACTTGGATTTTTCAGCCCTTCCGGTGGGTGATGCCCCATTAGTCTTCCGTCTCACTGGTATAGTATTCAGAGGTGTGCATCACCCACTGATGGGAAACAAACAGATGGCTAACACTACACTACGAGAAGCAGCATGGTTTTAAGAAACAATCAGCCCGGTGAGGTGACCACTAGGGGGTGAACATCTTTAAAGGAGCGATTATGTCGAGTGTACTGTTTGGCTTGTGAGATGCTGTGGCTTCCTCCCTTGAAGAAGGTCAATGTTTGAATACCGAAACGCGTAGGTTGTTCGTCTGCTGAACAAATGACAGAAGAATAAAAATATAATTGGAACTCACCTGCGAGAGTGCAACCTCCTTTTTGTTTACACTGGCCTCAGTGAAAACAGGCGAGAAAAGTATATATATATATATATATATATATATATATATATATATATATATATATATATATATATATATATATATATATATATATAGAGATATATATATATATATATATATATATCTATATATATATATATATCTATCTATATATATATATATATATATATATATATATATATATATATATATATATATATATATATATATATATATATATATATATATATATATATATATATAAGCAAGAACTCCGCCATAGGCGCGTTACAAAGGCACCCGCACATCAAGTTGGCCTGGGAGTGTTTTGGCATACTGCTACGGCATTTTCAGACTCTGAGGGATTTACTCAGGCCCACCTGCAGGGTACGGAGAGAGACGGAGCAGTGAGGAGATTATTAACCTCACGTTGGGCAGAAATGGATTGCTGTTTCTGCCCCTGCTGTAGAGATCGCCGGACCTGTGGGTTGTGCGGTGTGGGGACCCAGGAGAGCGTCAGAAGTTCAGCTTTATAACAGGAATTTGGCTACCCCAACTACACAAAGAGTCCAGCTGAGGCCCAAAAATTACAAAACATTGCTAACACCCCCGCATCACCTACCTGAATTTGCTGTGCATTATGGGACTTGGAGTGCACAATGACGACATGAGCTCTTTTGCGGGGAGCGAAATCATCATGGGTGGGGTCTTCCATGTCCAACCAGCATGGGGCAGGACATTATTTAATGTGAGTGGACAGGAAAAGTCACCTGAGTTATTGAGGGTGCTGACGAAGGCTGTCATGGCCAAAATGCATTCGCCTGTGCAAGATTGAAATAAAGGTGTTCTCCAGCCGTCCCCCACTGTGGCCTCTGCTCTTTTCTGTGAAGAGTTTGTTGCGATATATATATATATATATATATATATATATATATATATATATATATATATATATATATATATATATTTATATATATCACCCAAGGCTACCCACCTTGTATCCTTGTATCTACTGCCGAAGCTCCACAAAAACAAAGAGGTACCGCCAGGACGACCCATAGTATCATCCATAGGGAGTCTATATGAGATGACGTCCAAATATATTGATCACTTTTTGAGACCCTATGTACAATTGCTACCATCGTACATACGAGATACTGGACATTTTCTTAGATTAATTGACAACATTGAGTGGGATAAGGAAATGTGGCTAGTAACATTAGACGTGAATAGTCTATATACATGCATACCCCATACCCTGGGCATAGAAGCCAGCAAACACTTTCTTAAAAAGAGACAGGTGTCATACCTTAAACATACAGACATGTTACTAGACATGATGAAAGCATGTCTGAGTAACATTTTTTTCCTATTCCATCATTCCATCTACCGCCAGATCCAGGGGACGGCAATGGGAACATGCTTCGCCTCCAGTTATGCAGGATTATTCCTGGGCTGGTGGGAGGAGCATGTGGCAAGTAAGATCTATGCCTTGTCCCATAATGTCGTCCTCTGGGCCAGATACATAGATTATATTTTCTGTATCTGGCGTGGCACTGAACAAGAAGCTTTTGATTTCACTGAAACGGTAAACAATAATGAGCTAAATCTCAAATTCACTAGCACAGTGGCCAAGAAGAGAATTTAATTCTTGGATGTGGAGATTTCAGTAAATGAAAATAAATTAGAAAGCAGGCTATTCAGAAAGGAAACATCAGGAAATATCTTGCTTCATTCAAATAGTTGCCACCCTAGGAATTTAGTGAACAGTATTCTCTATGGGGAACTGTTACGTGCGAAACATAACTGTAGCACAGAAGCAGGTTTTGTAGAAGAGATGGAGATCTTGACGACACGTTTTAGGAAAAGAGGGTACCCTGAGAAAATTGTGAAAGAAGCTTGCAAGAAAATCCAACTGGTAGATAGAAAAGAACTGCTAGTGGATAAAAATGAGGATGCTGATACTAATGCTCCATTACGCTTCATTACAACGTTCAGCAGCCAAGCATAGGAAGTGCGGCGTTGTTTCAAAAAGTTCTGGAATGTGTTACAAACTGACAATACTCTGAGAAAATGGATAGGTGATAATCCCAGAATCACATATCGTAAATGCACAGCTCTAGGTGATCTGTTGTGCAACAGTGAGGTGCGGAACAAGCAAGATAAAACATCAGTAAAAACTATTTGTGATAGATAAACATCTATCATGCAAATCTGATTATTGTGTGTATGCCCTGATCTGCCCCTGCCCTAAAATCTATATAGGCAGCACCATACATGAAGTAAAGAAACGGGTCCTAGAGCACAGACGAGCTATCGTTAATGAAGACAAGCAATACCCTATAGCTCGGCATTTTAAAGAGAAACATAACAAAAATGTAGATCTCCTCAAATTTTGTGCATTAGATCGAGTTGTAAAGGATGAAAGAGGAGGGAATCGCCTTAAAGAACTTAGACGGAGGGAATCCAAAATGATAATTAAATATGAAACAAGTTTCCTGTACTACTGAACAAGGATGAAGAACTTGCAGTCCATTTAGGATAATTTGTTACCCTGTTGTACCTACAATAGTAGCCTGAAGTGATTTTATTTGACTTGTTTGGTATGAAGCTCTTAAGAAAAGTTTGAATTCATTATACGTATATGTATATTTTATCATAGGAGATGGAGACTAAGCATGGGCGGAAAATCCGTTTCGCTCGCGGATTTTGCGGATTTTCGGTAAATTTGCAATCCGCGAGATTCGCGAATCTCCCGCAAAATCCGAGCAGCGGATTTTGCTCGCACTGCTCGCACTGTTCGCGTGAGTTTGCGGCTTCCCAGTACAACTTCGCGCCCCGCAAATAAGTGCAAAATTGCAGAAATACGATCTTAGCAAAACTGAAACTACTTACCAGGTTCAAAAGTTCAGGCTCATCATTAGTAGCCATTTCCTGTAGTGCTTCCTGAGGGGCCCCTCCAGAGTTCAGTTGCCAGTTGCAACTATTATGTGACCCTGCTCTGAACCTCAGAATAGTTACACATATGCCACAAAGGTCCTGAATTAAAGCTAAGGGAGACAAGCAGGAGCCAGGCTGGAGGTTCAAATCCATTAATCAGCCCCTAATTCATTATTGTCAGTTGGGGCAGGGCAGGTGTTGTAACTAATTTTGCAACAATGAAAGCACTTAGCAAGTTCAAAAGATCACTAATCAGGAAGCACTAAGGAAGCAGGTGCCAGCTAAAAAAATATTCTGTGACACATTAATCAGCCCCAAATTAATTCAGGTCACTTGAGGCAGGGAAGGTGTGCTTGCGTTGCCACAATAATGTACACTGACTGGACAACCAGAGGGTGCTGTGATGAAACAGAGGGTGGCATGGGTGGGCCAGAGGGTGGCATGAGTAGTCAGAGAGTGGCAGTGGTGACAGAGAGTGGCAGTGATGAAGAAGAGTGTCCCAAACAGGCTGGACACGTAGAAACAACAAGTTCGCGAAACTTGCGACCCGACAGGTAAGTTCGCAATTTGCGACATTGTACAAAACCCTCGCGAACTGGCAGAAACCCGCGCAAACACACAAAAAAAAAATCCGCAAATTCGCGAGAATTCGCGGATTTTGCGGATTGCGAGTTCGCAAATCCGCAAAATTCGCGAACGCGAGATTCGCAAAATTCGCCCATGCTTAATGGAGACACCAGCATCGGTAAAATGGAAATTATTGAGGAAGCCAGTATCACCATACACTACAGCCCACTGGGGCAGAATTGTACAAAGTATTCATATTCAGTTGCTGAGCAATAATGTTAATGAATTATGCCCACTTGGGCTGAATTGACAATATTAAGTGCAACAAAACTGGACTATCAATTGTTTGATTGAAATGTATATAATTTTTGTTAGAACTTAAATTTCAGGTGTAAACAGTATGTATTTTTACACTTGTCTTATTATTTGTCTGATTTAAATTCAAATAATGAATTGCAACAATATGAAATTGACCATGAGAAATGAATTAATATTGCTTTTGCATTAGCATTGAAACATTACAAAATGGCGCCCATGTTTCCTTACCTAGTGATGTGGTGCGGTAGTCCTATGTTTATGTTGGTTTTTTGTGATGTCCACACTTACGTTGTTTTTTTATATATACTTTATTGAAACATGAAAATAATGACCCGTGATCAAGGAGCTGGGCTCCGAAACACGTGGGGTAGGACTGCCGATTTTTGACTAAATAAACCCCTTTTCACATGCAATACGAAGTTTGGGCTCGGTTCTTTCGTTCTTTGGTTGAAGAAGTTCACGAAGGAGTGTTGAGCAATATATATATATATATATATATATATATATATATATATATATATATATATATATATATATATATATATATATATATATATATATATATATATATATATATATATATTCCAGTACTCTATCTTTAAGAATCCACTCGACAACAGGACTCGGATAGACAAGCGCGGACCCAGTATTTCGTGCTTTCTTCAAAGTTTATTCAAAGAAAAGTTTCGCCTGCATCAGTCTGCCGCCATGACGCGTTTCGGTCCGACCTGGACCTTGATCACATGACGCGTTACTCATGGACCCATGCCTCTTTTAAAGTGACAAGCAATCAGTAATGAAAAACAGCTGTAACATTTGCACAATAGAACTAAAAAACAGACTGTGCAATGATGTAAATGTAGACAAGACCGCTGATAGGATACATATGTACAATCCATATTGATATTATATACAATAAAAATAGATAATATTTACAAATAAATTCATAAATATACACCTATACAATGATACAGAAAAATCTATATAATTACATCTCAATAAGAAATCATGTATATAAAAATATATAAATATACATATTTAAATAAGTTAGAGATATATTAAAAGACGATTCTCCAATGTTATAAGTTAATCATCCAAAGTTATATATATGTATCCATTCACTTTAAAAGCAGTCTAGAAATTTGCTGTTTCTTTTAATATAGCCCAAGTGGGCGAGCACTTCAAAATAGGCAAAGGGGTCCTGGGATATAAAGGGATCGATGTTATCAGCTGCCTAAAATGTCTAGGCGAATAAATAAAGTGATAACAAGTGCAACAGTGAAAAAAATATAATATAATCAACAAACATATCAGACCCTGTACAAATAACAGAGATACCATGTAATGTAATGTGTATAAGTGATTTAAAAATTTGAGTGATACTCAAATATGTTGTATAGCGCAGAGATGTAGACTAGCAAGAGACATCTAAAAAGGCGACTTAAAAGATTCTGGGACATGCTAACAAGCAAAAGTTACTATACAATTATACAGTTAATTTATTAACAAATTGGCCTGTAAGCCTGTAAACCCCAGTGTTCAGTATGGAGACAATAGAATTGTGATATTATAGTTTATATACAAGTATATAAGTCCTCCGTGGTATTAAGACCATTTGGGACCTTGGAATTAAATTCCAAAATATATCTAGTTTCTAGTACTCTTAAAGCACTATCCCTATTGCCTCCTTTACGTGAAAAGGGTATATAATCCACAGCAAAGTACTGAAGCAAGGTGTTGTCACTGTCATGCTTAGCTTGGAAATGTCGTGCTACAGGGTAAGCCTGATCCTTGTTATTGATGGCCCTGAGATGTTGCAGGATTCTCATGTGTACCGGTAGCTTTGTACTGCCCACATAGCGTAATGCACAGGGGCATTCCAACACATATACGACATATTCACTTTTGCATGTTATGCGTCGCTTAATTTTAACAGGGCCAGGCAAGAATGGAACACTGTATTCTTTGACATTTTTCGCATGTTTACAGGCTTTACATAGGAGACATTTGAAAAAACCTTTTTGCTTGGACAGCCAATTGGATGGAGGTCTAACCTCAGGATTGCATTTGTTTAAACAGTTTCCCATGGACCTGGCTTTCCGAAAAGTTATCAAGGGAGTGGGATTGTCTTTAAGCAAGTCATTGCCTATGACCGGATCCTTCAACAGTAAATCCCAATGTTTCCTGAGAATCTTTCTGATGGCCATTTGTTGTTTATTGTAAGTAATGATGACCCGTAATTTACTGTTTGGGTCATCGGCCATAGCAGGAATTTTCGGGGCTAAGATGTTATCACGAATCAAAGTTTCAGTTTTACGAATAGCCTTGTCAATGATTCCGGGTTTATATCCCCTTTGAAGGAACCTTTCCTTGCAACTTTCCTGAGCCAGTTTGCATTCCTTGTTGTCACTACAGATGCGTTTAATCCGCAGCATCTCCCCATAGGGGATGCTGTTGATTAGATGCTGGGGGTGATGGCTGGAGGCGTGGAGAACAGAGTTACCAGCTGTAGGCTTTCGGTGGAGTCTAGTGCTTAAGATGTTATTGTTGATATACACTTCCACATCCAGGAAGACTACAGAGGTTTTACTCATATTTGCAGTAAATTGCAAATTCAAAAGGTTGTCATTTAACATTTGTATGAACTCCCTAGCTTTTACCTCCGACCCTCTCCATAGAATGAAGAGGTCGTCAATGTACCTCAGCCATAAAGGGACATGTGTCTTCAGAGTATTTTCATGTTCCCTTTTCAAGACCTGCTCCTCCCACCAGCCCATATGGAGGCAGGCATAACTGGGGGAGAAGCAGGCCCCCATAGCTACTCCCCTTATTTGCTGGAAAATGGTGTTGTCAAAACAAAAGTAGTTATGTTCTAAACAAACTTTGACCATTTCTACTAGCATTTTATTGTGAAGGGTAAAACATGCCGGTCTGCGATTGAGGTAATATTCAATCGCTCTAATGCCATCTTTGTGACCGATCGATGTATAAAGGGATGTAACATCCATAGTGATTAGAATAAGATCATCCGACCAAGTAATATCATTGATTTTTCTTAAAAAATCAGAGGTATCTCTAACATAAGATGGAAGGTTGAGCACCCATTCCTGTAAGAAAAAATCGACATACTTGGAGGTGTTCTCCATGAGACTGCCTATGCCCGATATAATGGGCCTACCTGGTGGTTTCGTCATGCTCTTGTGTACTTTAGGAAGAAAGTAAATCGATGGTACAGCAGGATATTCATTATATAAAAATAAATATTCGTCATTACTAATCAGACCACTGCTTTTCCATGCCAATAATTTACCATAGTAAGCTACCCATGATGCCTTCATGATTTGAATATTACTACGTTTGTAGCATGCCATATCATTGAGTTGGCTATAAGCCTCATCCATGTACATTAGTCTGGGCCATAGGACAATATTGCCCCCCTTGTCAGAATGTTTGATCACCAAATCATCATTGCCCTGAAGTTTTTTCATAAGTTCTATGTAGCACCTTTGCTTGCAGTTCATATTGGTACTACCGTGATTCGTGACTCTGTACAGGTCTTTTAGATCTGAGGCAACCAATTCATGAAAGCGATCTAGGTTGTCATGCATCATAATTGGCAGGAAAACTGATTTGGGTTTAAATGGGGTTTTGATAGTACAACCAAAATCCATACCTTCCAACCCCAAAGCGCCAGTGGGTTCGGTCTGTTCCTCCTGAAGTTGTTGCAGATCAAAGAAAAGGTTAACATCACCAGCTGAAATGAGTGGTGGACTCGTAGCATATTGAGGTGTAACACCACTTGATTTGTTCCCTTTTGTTGTATGAAATTTTTTCAGCTTTAGTTTCCGAATGAAGCGGAATACATCCATTCGGGTTTCCGAATAGTTGAAATTACTTTCGGGACTGAAAGAAAGACCCAGAGACAAAATTTGGCACTCCGCTTTATTAAGTGCTGTTTCCGACAGATTAATCACTGTGTTAGCCATGTTATCTTCATTCATTTTCGGTTCCATCTGCCCTTCGTGGTTTTCTTCTTTTGAGGCTTGTTCTCGTTTGCGTTGCCGGTTGCATTGGCGCCTGGCCCCTCGCTTCGCATTGGCGCGCCTTTTTGCTGCTGCTGTTTGTTCCGGGGTCTTAGCTTGCCTCTCCAATCCTGGCAGAGCACATTTATTTCCTCTGCTCGAGACATTATTAAAACTCCCTCTTTTGGTTGATTCGAAGGGCCGGCTTCCTCCTCATTTTCGCTCCCACTGATAGCGCTTTGTTCCGAAGTGGATGTGAGCGAAGGTGTACTATCACTGGTATTACCTTGTTTTTTCCGTTGGGAGGCAATGTTGCTTTTTTTCTTTGCAGCGCCATACCTTCGGGCAAATGTAAAAACGTTCCCGTTCTGATAATCCAATTTGTCTCTGTTAAATTTGAACGCTTTGCGCTTTTTAATGGCATCTTCATCTTTGCGCAATCTGGTGAGCATGTCTTCTCTTAGTTTAGTAATACTTTCGTTCTGTTCAAGCGCAGATATTTCCACCTCCAAAGCGTCAATTTGCGCTTGTATTTTTATTCTGTCGCTTGCAGCGTACTTAACTAATATTCTGAGTAATTTAGCTGACGATTCAAGATTGGCGTCCGCCCATTCTCCTAGCATGGCAGGGTCCGGGTTCTCGTAACTGGGTGCTAAGGTAATCCGCAATCCCCTGGGGACCCTGCCCACTTCCAAGTAGCGAGTGAGTGATTTTTCTTCCCACCACTTAGACTGTTCAGCACGTCTCAGTTTCTCCAAGCGCCGAAATGTCTCTCTCGCGCTGTTATTCACTGTGGGCGCAGCGTTCTGTTCCTGCACCGTCACAGCTGACCCCCCGGCCGGGGAATCAGCAAAAATGTCGATCGCCGCCTCCTCTCGGCTGCGTAACGCCTCTGCGGCCATGATGCAATCTAGGCGATTTAAATTCTAAATAGCGGGAGTCTTAAACTTGCCACTCCACGCAGTGCACACTCCTTACTGGACAATCCGATATGTTGCTTCCACGCCGGATATCTTCAGGTTACACAGATTCAAACTCCGTTCACCTCGATTCCGGCTTCCAGGAAGAAACTTCTCCACAGTATCCAGGGGCTTCCGTGTGGCTCGCTCTTCACTAGAGCAATGAGTACGTCCCGCCGAAACGAGACCAGCTGCTTCCAATGCCACAACGCTGTTAGTCTTTAAACAACCATTTGATACACAGTCACTTTGAGGTCCCACCAAAAGCCAGTATGATGAAGCCCATCAAAGGTTTCTTTCCTTGTATGCACTGCAAGGCGTGCAAATACAGCAAAAAAAGAAATAAGTACGAAGGGAGACCCAATGATCCACGTCCCACTAGAGAAATTATGAAATTTCTCAACTGCAACTCAGACTTTGCTATATATTGTCTAGAATGCCCTTGCTCGAAGAGATATATTGGCAGCACAATCAACCCGGCAAAAAAACGAATATTAAACCACTTGCGTGCAATAACAAATCGGGACAAGAATTATCCTGTGGCACGCCACTTCAAAACACACCACAATAGTAACAGAGATCTACTCACTTTCTTCTGTCTGGATCAGGTAGATAGAAAAGAGAGGTGGGGACCGGGTCAAAGCCTTAAGGCTGGGGTAGCAGGTTTTTGTGTTTTATTTTAATGAGACCCCGGGGTGGGCTAGGTCTTGGGGGAATTAAAAAAAAATTGCGGGGGCTTTCTAGGGCTACGGGCCCACTGTGGTCCCCGCAGTCCCAGGGCTTTACTAATGTTGGGAGGGGTGTTGCACTGCCCCTCTACTGGAGCCCTCCATGTGCTTATAACTTTGGCGTCATTTGACGAATGTTTACGACATTTTCCCCAAAATTTCTCTTTTTTGATGAGCCCCTATCTTGAAAGTTTAGGGGTGATTGGTCAAGGGGGGGCTTAGAAAAAAGGGAGGTTCCAAAACGTGTTTTCTCAAATGCATTTTCCATAGGAAACTTTAGACAAGGCTACAGGTCATACTGCTGAATGGAAGTATGCCACGTTTGGCCGGGAGAAAGGTCTTGGTCCAGAAAGTGTGCTTTTGTAAAAATGATGTAAATCCGTTCAGTGGTTTTTGAGATATTAGAGGAAAAAATATATATATATATATATATAGTCGGTGCCTAACTCCCGAGCCCGATCTCGCCTCTGATTGGCTGCTATCTTATGCCTCGCATCAAGTGAAAATATAAAAGAAAGGTCCCGGGGTCCATTTAATATTGCAGAGCTCTGTGTAATGATGATATGGACGCAGTGAAGGTTTAAGATTTATTAACAATAAAGGAGAAACAGGTGAGTGCCAGGCAGCAAAACTTCCACTCCAGGACACCAGTAGGAAGATAACCCTTTCATGCTCCCTGTGCCCAACATCACCACTTTGCAGCTATGCCTTTAAAAGCCAATCCGTCGGCACGCAGCTCTCTACCTTTGCGAGCTAGTACGCTGCTGTGCCTCTATGTCTGTGAGCTACTATGCTGCTGTTCCTTTGGGAGCGGACGGCTGGTAGAACTGCCTGTGTGAGTCGAGCACACGGGCCGTAGTTGTCCCTCTGCGAGCCTGGGTGCGAACTGATCATAAGTCACTCTATATGAGCATTGAAAAGCCATTTTCTGATTCTGTCCGTCAGCTGGTATCTGTCCGAGGCATTTCTGAAAACATACCGGAGCTCTTTCTGTGAGAGATACCCTTTTCACACTGAGTCTCCCCACATTAGAGTCTCCCCACATTAGCAGGTAACACACCCTCTTCCCACATCACCAGCATACCCCCAACAACCTTCTTGGGCCCGGAAGTGTCCCTCTGCGAACCATTAATAAGAAGATGCTTGTGAGGTTGGACAAATAAGAATCTTAGTCATGTATGGATTCACATATAAAACATTTATTAAAACAAAACAACAGCAAATAAAAAAAGTATGTACAGCTGTGGCGTGGGTTCGCTGGACCATTTGTGAATCATAGGCTGCAAGACAAAAAGAAAGATAAGATGGTGCATCATGCATTCAGCAAAGGAGAAAGAGAAAGAGTGAAAGAGTGAGAGAGAGGAAGAGAGAGAGAAAGAAAGAAAGAAAGAGTAAGAGAGAGAGAGAGAGGAAGACATAAAAAGAGAGAAAGAATGAGAGACAGAAAGAGAGAAAGAGTGAGATACAAGAAAGAGAGAAACAGTGTGAGAGAGAGGAAGGGAGAGAAAGAGTGAGAGTGAGGAAGAGAGAGAGAGAGAAAGAGTGAGAGGGAGGAATAGAGAAAGATTGAGAGAGAGGAAAACAGAGAAAGAGAGAAAGAGTGTGAGAGAGAGAAAGACATAAAAAGAGAAAAAGAGTAAGATACAAGGAAGAGAGAAAGGGAGATACAGTGTGAGAGAGAAGAAGACAGAGAGAGAAAGAGTGAGAGAGAGGAAGAGAGAGAGAGAAAGAGTAAGATACAGGGAAGAGAGAAAAAAGTGTGAGAGAGCAGAAGATAGAGAAAGAGAGAAAAAGACTGAGATACAAGGAAGAGAGAAAGAGAGAAACAGTGTGAGAGAGAGGGAGAGAGAGAGAGAAAGAGTGAGAGAGGAAGAGAGAAAGAGAGAAAGAGAGAAAGAGAGAACGTGTGAGAGAGGAAGAGAGAAAGAGTGAGAGAGAGGAAGACAGACAAAGAGAGAAAGAGTGAGAGAGAGAGGAAGACAATGAGAGAAATAGTGAGTGAGTAAGAGAGAAAGAATAAGATACAAGAAAGAAAACGAAAAAATAGTGTGAAAGAGAGGAAGACAGAGAAAGAAAGAGTTAAAAAGAGAAAGAGAGAGAGAGAAAGAGAGAGAGAGAGAGGAAGAGAGAAAGGAAGAATGAGAGAGAGGAAGAGACAGAGAAAGAGAGAAAGTGTGAGAGAGAGAAAGGAAGAAATGGAGAGGGAATGTTGACAATGGAGAATATTTTCGCACCTCACCTTTGTGCCACCGGTGTGTCTCCAGTCATGTGCCGGGACATAGCCACCCTGATGTTTAGTGATCTGAAAGATAGTAAAGAATTAGTAATTGCAGAGTACATACAACTGCACACGCATTATTCTCTGTTTCAAGGAAGAGAGAAAGAGAGAAACAGTGTGAGAGAGAGGAAGAGAGAGAGAGAGAAAGAGTGAGAGAGAGGAAGGGAGAGAGAGAGAGAGGAATAGAGGAATAGAGAAAGAGTGAGAGAGAGGAAGACGGGCAAAGAGAGAAAGAGTGAGATAGAGAGGAAGGCAAAGAGAGAAGGAGTGAGAGAGTAAGAGTAAGATACAAGGAAGAGAGAAAGAGAAAAACAGTATGAGAGAGAGGAAGAGAGAGAGATAAAGAGTGAGAGATAGAGGGAGAGGAAAAGAGTGAGAGAGAGGAAGAGAGAAAGAAAGAATGAGAGAGAGAGGAAAAGACAGAGAAAGAGAGAAAGTGTGAGAGAGAGAAAGGAATGGAGAGGGAGTGTTGACATTGGAGATAATCTTCGCAGCTCACCTTTGTGCCACCGGTGTATCTCCAACCACGTGCCAGGAGATAGTGCACCCTCAAGTTTAGTAATTTGAAAGATGGTATAGAATTAGTAATTGCAGAGTACGTACAACTGCACACGCGTAATTCTGTTTCGCCAATGCGCAATGAGACTGCTGCACCCCATCCACTCCCACTGCTCAGATGTGTCTGTGCACTCTTGTGCACCTAGACTGCTGCACACTATCCACTCCCACTGCCCAGAGGTGACTGCCTGCTGCTGCGGAAAGAAGTCTCTCTGCTCACCTTCCGCCACCGGCATGTGTGTAAGAGGGTCCAACACGTGCCGAAGCAACTTTCTCATGCGTTGGGGATGGCCATGCATCATCGCAGGTTCAACGCACGTTCAGCTCTGGTGGTATTGGGGGGGGGATGAACGTCGATTTGTGATTTACAGCCTGTTAGATAAAAAGCAAGATAAGATTGTGTGGCATGCGTCCATCAAAGGAGAGAGGAAAAGCGAGAGAGAGAAAGAAAGAGTGAGCAGAAGACAGAGAGAAACAGAGAAACAGAGAGGAAGAGTGAGAGAAAAATAAAGAAAGTAAGAGGAAGACAGAGAGAAAGAGTGAGAAAGACGAAGAGAAAGAGAGAGAGTACGGTCACCAGATATGAAATAATACAGAAAAGATTCTATCGTAAAGGGTTCATGACTTGTGGTACAATGAGGTAGGACAGCAGATGTGCATATTATACACAAAATATTGTATCATAAAGGGTCCATGAGTTGTGCTGCACTGAGATAGGGGCATCAGAAGCATTTAGCGTCTGCGCAGCCAGCGATGATGCATGGTGCGGGTGAGCCACACTGCAATCAATGCCTGTTGCCTACTGGACTGCGTTATCTGCAATCACGACTCAATGTGAATTGTTAGCCTTGCTATTTGTAGTGTACATCGAAGACAGTAGTCAGCACAGACATCGAAGAATGTTATTAGTCACTTCCTCTTGACAAAGTTCGAGGACATAGAGTACAATTTTCTCTGTAATAAATAAATCCTGTCTCAATTTAAATTGTGAGCTCTGCTGACCACAGTGTAGGTGTATGGAACAAAGGATGAAACATTTATGGAATACACTGAGGAAATGTTGGTTCTTCTGAGTACATTTGTAAAGTACAGTATTCTGAAGCTAGAATCTGAACTGGTCGTTCATCATATCGCCCACCATTTCCAGTAGGGAACAGCTGTGGAAAACAATGAGGTTCCAAACTTGTTTCCCACAAACCCATGGGAGTTTCTTTTGCTTTTTTCATCTGGAACAATTCAATACTATCTCCTATCATTTCTTCTTCTTCTACATTTACAATTGTATTGTAAATATTGTTTTGCACCACATATAATGTAGCCTTTTGGACTTTCGTGACATGTACTAACTCTTCCCATATTTCCGACTCTTTGTGGGTACACCATTAACAAGAATGACTACAGGTTCAGTATCCACTCTTTCCACACCAACAGTGTCAACATCTTTCTTTAAATCTAAAGGTAAATACACAACTCTTCCTTTTGAACCTCTTTGTAGATCTGTTGGAGGCAGCTTACCCGTTTGTAGGCTGCATACAAATTATAGCCTGAAAAGGGTGCGCAGCTTGTTTAAGGATGGCCTCATATGTATTCAAATCTGTAAGTTTAGGAGGTATAGCTACTAATTCTAAGTCATTATGGACAGCTCTAGCTGCATTTTGTTTTCTTCTAATTATTGTAACAATATTTAGAAATACATTGTACAGTAAGTAACTCAAAACGGCCTTTTATAAACAGATAAGCAGCAAATTCTTTCTATTTATCATTGTTTTCCTTTTCACGTTTTAAAAACACATCTAGATTCCTAGTTTGAATTTTATAATGAGTATGTCGAGAACAAATACAAACATAGGTGCTCATTAGGATGGCGGACGGACCTGCGTCCGTCCGCCACCCCAGAGTAGGAGGGACCGTCCGCAGGGGCAGCGGCGGTCCCTCCGTGCAGATTAGGATGTGACTGCCACCCTGGCGGTCACATCCTCAATGTTTAACATTGCGGCGGGTGCTGCTTGAAGCAGCACCCGCCGCAAGGTTAAATATGCATGCATCGCATTTGCATGCACAAAGCGGCAGGCACCACGTGGTGCCTGCTGCTTCGTGCACGCAAATGCTGGGGAGTACCATAGGTACCCCCCATGTGCACCCCCCACCCGCCCATCACCCTGGGGGCCCGCAACGGGCCCCCAAAGACATCTCCGTATGCCTTTCCACGGCGGAGAAGCAGCCACGGAAAGGCATCAGTTTTCCCCCTTCCTAATATGGCTGGTGGTGTCTGTTAGACACCGCCTCCATATTAGAGCTTTTCCGCCGCGGTCGTAAGGCGACCGCGGCGGAAAAGTGGCGGACGGTCTTCCTGAACCCCAGCCATCCCAATCTGGCGGGGGGTCTTTGAAGTGTCCGCAGCGGTTTTTCCGCATCCTCCGGGCCAGTGGACACTTCTGCCGGCCCAGAGGATGCGGAAAAACCGCAATCCTAATGAGGGCCTAAGTTAGGATTTTCACCAGCAACTTCTTTTTTCTTTGTTATTTTTTTCAAACTTAACATCAGTACTATCTTCCATCTCTTCTTCAACATGTACAGTTATCAAACTCTTATATTCTGTATACTCCTCTTGACTAGCAAAAAAATCTAACTATATCATCACAAACTTGTTTTACATCCAACACTGAACAAGATAAAATAGCTGTACTCATTTCATTTAGACATAATGCAGGAATTTTCTCGTAGTATAATCTTATAACTAACTTTCGCATTTCAGAATGATGCACTGCTAACATTGTTAAAAGATGAGAACGAATTTGACACACTTTCCTAGAAAGACAAACCAGAGAATGACCTTGCAACCCTGTATTTATTTTCACAGTAATTTCTTAATTTTCTGTTTTACAGTTTTTTTTCGTATTGTCTTAAGAAATTTAGTAAAATATCAATATATTGTTGACATATACTACAAATACTACTACAACCCCATGTAAACACTGGAGCCTGGGTACGTCTCCCTTGAAGTTCTTCAGCTACTACTTGTTCATCATTTCTAGGAACTATCTTTTCTTTTTCAATTGGAGAGACATTTTTTACTTCATAAGAACAACCACAGGTATGAACTGCATGCAGTAATCTATTTTGTTGAAAATAACAAAATATTGGATCATAAAGGGTCCATGAGGTGTGCTGCACTGAGTTAGTGGCTCCTGAAGCACTCAGTGTGCGTGCACCCTGCGATGATGCTATAATTGGTATCAAAAAAGTTCTTGAAGCGAAGATACTACAAGGATATTATGTATGTCTTAGGGACATTGTAGTTAGTTGCCTACTTCACTCTGTAAAAACGGACTGAAAATTCAATTTTAATTGTGAGCCCTGATGACCGCAGTGTAGACAGGAGGCAGCAGTGAGCAAAGGCGCACAGCCACGTGGCGTTGATTAGAGCTGCACAGTATTGGCAATTGAGCGTGTGTGCAACCAGCGATGATAAGTGGTGCACTGAGTTAGTGGCACCTGAAGCAACCAGCGTATGGGCACCCTGCGATGATACGTGGTCTGGGCACGCTGCACTGGGAGCAATCTCTTTTGTCTGTTGTATTCTGCCTTAATAAGGCCACATGGCGATGACTTATGGTGCACTGAGTTTGTAGTACCTTTGGCACTGAGCGTGTTTGTACCCTGCAATGATGTGTGATCCGATGGGGCCGCACTTGGAGCAATGTCTTGTGTCTATTGAATTCTGCCTTAATAAGGCCACGTGCCGATGACTTATGATGCACTGAGAAAGCAGTACCTTTGGCACTGAGCAAGTTAGTACCCTGCAATAATGCGTGGTCCGGGGGGCCGCACTGGGAGCAATATCTTTTGTTTATTGAATTCTGCTGAAATAGGGCCAGGTGGTGATGACTTATGGTGCAGTGAGTTAGTGGCACCTGAATCACCCAGCGTGTGTGCACCCTGAGATGATGCGTGGTCTGAGAGGGCCGCACTGGGAGCAATGTGTCTTGTGTACTGGTTTGCGTCATCTGCAATCGCTACTCCATCTGAATTGTGAGCCCTGCTGTCCACAGCGTAGATCGCAGGCAGTAGTCTGTACAGATATAAGTATGCGGTGCTGTGCTGCTAGATTCACAGGGGGCCTCTGTTGAAGAGGCCTGTGGCCATGGCAGCAGCCACATGGCAGGTTGAGGCCAGCCGCTCTGGCAGACGCGTTGGCCTTCACAGTTCACAAGTGAACCACGCCCAGAGCCCCGGCTTATTTATTCATACTCCTACACTGGAGTGGTGTACGTTGGGCCAGCCCACTGTGCTTCCACTTCCAGGGGGGGACAACACAGCTACATGACCAAGATCTTCCCCACTGCCCGAGGTAACATGGTTGCGTCTATTGTCCACAACACTACAAGCACCAGCAGCATATGTACACATGGAGAGGTTTGTGCTCTGCATAGTGAGGTCTGTCCAGCACTTCACCACTACACTTGGTATTGGGTGTATTATTATTATTGATAGGTGAGTTGCGTCCTTCACACATACTTGCTTACCATATCTGCCAACATTCAAGTATTGCGTGGCTGAGGGACCATCCCGTTTTTGGCAGGTCCACTGTCCTGTTCTGCGCTGCCTCTGTGGGAGGGGAGTGATCCTTGGGGGATACCCCCAGGCTGGTGGCAGTGGGTGTTGTGGCCTTCATGGGTGTCTGAGCTGCATGATCTGTAACTCTATGACATATGTTGGTCTTCAGATGTGATTCTGGGTTGAGCTCCCTTTCACATTATGGGTAGTCGTCCTGGTTTCCACCAGTAAAAGGCAAATGTTAGATTCCTACTGCAAACGTAGCTTATTGCCTGTTTTTGGATCTCACCCCAGATTTGGCTGCTCGTTGAAAATATCGGGAAGTGGTGCTTTTGTGTTGTTTTTGCACGGGACTGTGTACTCTGCATATTATTACCATTAATTGTTGCTCTCATTTGTAGCAATTTTTTTTATGGAAGCTATTGCTGGAAAACTGGGGATATCAGCTATTTTCACTAGGTTGACAATTAAGTGATACTTTTAAATCACTGAAAAAACTATATGTTTAAGGAAGAAAATAAAAAGAAATTAGCATTTAAAAAACCTTTGAAATTCACAAAAAAAACATAGTTTTCAGGGACGTTATAGTTAAAAAATTTCATTTCAAAATCCTTTGAAATTCACAGAAAACCATACGTTTCATTGACGTTATAGCTAGTTGGGCATTTCACTCATAGAAAACCATTGAAATTCTGCTGTTATAGTTAGTTGAGCTACTTCATGCATGACATGGTCAGTGACATCACTGATGACATCTTGATATGTTATGTTATGTTATGTTATGTTATGTTATGTTATGTTATTTTAATTTGTACAGCGCACAGCTACTCGGAAGTGTCCCGGCGCTTACATCAAAAAGGGAGAAGATGCACAATTAACTAATTAAAACAGTAGGCTTTTTAAGGCTTTCCTAACCAGAAGAGGATCCTGGGTGGCCCTCAAATTCAAGGGCAATGCATTCCAGGCCAAACAAGCTTTGCGCACAAAGGAGTTTCCCCCCAGTCACTGACGCTTAAACTTCGGAGTCTGCATCAGCAGCTGAGAAGACGAACGCAACTGTCTCCCTGGTATGTAATCCATCATAAGATACACCCATTCTAAAATACAGACTATAATTTTTGAAAGAATAGAGACGCCAATACCAGTTACTATGTACAAATTCAAGGATTCCTAGGTCTACACACACATCATCTCATTCATCCATACAGTTAGTCATAGATGCAGTGACACGTCAATACAACACTATAATAGGCACTCATACAACTATACAAACACTCACACACCACCATTCATCCAGAGTTACTCAAACACCTAGTCAGTCATTCATAGAATCAATCACACTTCTATTTACTCACCTATACAGTTATACACACACAACCTCACTTATTCAAACAGATACTAACATATACTTACTCTCTTATACAATCACTGATATAAGTACACACTGATCAAATACAGTCACTCTCACAATCACTGGCTGTCTTGTACAGTCATTTATATACTCCAACTCTCACATGCATTGTGTTTTACATATGTAGTTACTTGGATATGTAGCACTCAGATATACATTCCCTCACCAACACACCCATACACACACTCACCCACTCATACAGGTGTTTCCACATGCACTCTTGAACCCATAAACCCAGTGAATGAAGCACTCACATATCTATGCACAGTCACACACCTCCCATCCACCCACATGTACACTCAGGGACCCATACAAATACTCACACAACCAAATAATATTCCATATAGACACTCATGTAGCTACTCACCAACCAATGCAGCAGCTGACACAGCAACAGATAGACTGATACAAACATTCACACAGTTTAGTCACTAACCCATGCATTCACTAAGATACATTTAATCACTCACTTGTACAGTCAGTCACGCACCTACTAAATCCTCCCTCCAGACACTTATACACCCACTCATTCTTCAATAGAAATTGGCATATATATAAAACATATTTAAACTTTACAGAAACACACAGTCACTGGATGATGTCATTAGTGATGTCATCAGTGGTGTCATTTGAGATGTCATCAGTGATGTCACTGACCATGTCATGAATTATGTAACATGTGACGTCATCAGCAGTGCATTGAGGGGGTGCGAGTCATAATTAGCTCAACTAATTATAACAACGGAATTTCAATGGTTTTGTATGAGTGAAATGTCCAACAAACTATAACGTCAATGAAACCTATGGTGTTTTCAGTGAATTTCACAGGTTTTTAAAATGAAAATTTCTAACTATAATGTCCCTGAAACCTATGTTGTTTTAGTGAATTTATATATATATAACTCAGCTAGGAGCTGGCATTAGTCCTTTCAAATCAAAATCGAAATTCATACCCATTATGCCAAAGGAGGCAATAGATATTTATCATGAGGTTGTCACTGAAGACATCAAAAAATTGCACCACCGTACCAGGCATAAACTCAGTATAAAAGCAAGAAAGAGATTGAATATGCCAAGTTGATTAAAAAGTTAGGCAGCAGACATCAGATTATTATTAAAAAAAATCGGATAAAGGCGGAAATATGGTTGTTTGGCCCCAAAAGGAGTACATTGTGGAAGCCAATAGACACTTGCAAGATGTTGAATGTTAAGAGAAGTCCACACACACTAAATATAATATGGCAAGACAACATCTAAAAAAAGGAGTTGATGGCTTGGAAGAGAGAAGGAGTCATTTCTATGGAAGAATTTAAATGTATGAATATAGAATACCCGGTAGTAGCCAAATTATATTTTATCCCTAAAGTGCACAAAAAGACTACACCGGTTCCAGGCAGGCCCATTATATCGGCCATTAAAAGTGTAGGTGAAACCATCACAAAATATGTGGACTTTTTCCTTCAAGATTTTGTCAAAGGATTGCTCAGTTATGTGAAGGACAGTGGTGACTTTTTAAGAAAGGTCGAAGAGATTGAATGGCCGGACAATTTACTTTTTTATTACATTAGACATTGAATCCCTATACACCAGCATTGAACATTCCGCTGGCTTAAATGCCATACAGTACTTCTTGGATTTTAGACCTATTGAATTTTATCAGCACAATAAGATGATTTTAAGCTTAATCTCGTGGTGTCTGCATAATAACAATTTTTTATTTGGCAATGATATTTATTTGCAAAAACGTGGTGTTGCTATGGGGGCTTGCTTCTCCCCCAACTATGCATGCTTATATGTTGGCTGGTGGGAGGAGCAGGTCCTCAAGGTGATACATGCTACCGCTTTTAATGAACATGTTTTGTATTGGCTGAGATATATTGATGATGTTTTTATTGTATGGCAAGGCAATCAATCCAGTGCAACTGAGTTTATCAAACAGATCAACATTAATACTGCCAATCTTAAGTTTACTTCCAACATCAGTGAAAGCAGTATCGATTTTATAGACGTTAAGGTGTAGAAAAAGGAAGGTAAACTGTGTACTACCTTATATAGAAAGGACACTGCTGGCAATATAACACTGCATGCCAGCAGTGCACATCCTAAACATATGATTGACAACATTTCATATGGAGAATTCTTGCGTCTAAAAAGAATATGTAACCACAATGAGGATCTGAACAGATGCACGGAGGAGGCATATCATAGATTTACACAAAGGGGCTAGGGTGAAAAGATCTTGAAGGCAGCTTTAAGTAAGACTAATGACAGATCAAGGGAATCTCTATTTTGTAGTAACCCAGATAATATCAGTAGCAATGAATCTGCCCCGAGACTGATCGCTGCCTTCAGCAAACAAGAGAGAAAAGCGCGAGCCATTATTAAGCGTCATTGGCCAATTGATTTGACTGACGGTGTCTTGTCCACCAGTTTACCACCCCAACCCACGGTCACTTCCAGAAAGGGCATTTCAATGCGCACGCAAATAGGGAAAGTTTGCCGAGAATTAGCAGCAGCCAAAATGTGGTTGCAAGCTAAGAATGGCTTTACGAAATGTAACACTTAAAGGGCTTGCAAGTTTGGTGAAAGCACTACACATTATACATCACCATTTTGTCCAGAAGAAATAGCCATTAGGGGAAACTTCTCATGCAGAACAGAATTTGCAGTATATGTCATGACATGAACCTGCGGACTCCAATATGTGGGTAGTACCAAGTTGCAGGTGCATGTCAGGATATTGCAGCATTTACGTGCCATTGTTAACAGTGATCCTGCATTTCCGGTAGCTCGCCATTTTAAACATACGCATAACAATGACTTAAGTTGTTTGAGCTATTTTGAGGCAGCTGCCGTTCCTAAACCTAGATTTGGAGGTGACCGTGATAAAGCCCTTAGTCAGTTGGAATCCAAACTGATTTTAGAACTTGATTCTAAGCTTCCTCATGGGTTAAATAATACAGAAGATCTACATAACTTTTTATAGTCGATCCATCTCTGCTGATGTTAAGATGAGATAGACAGGATGGCCTTTTGGTGCTATTTGTCTTTGTACCTGTATGTAAATAATATAAATAACTTTGTTGAGCAGTGACTTCTCAGTAAGGGGGTACAGTTGGGTGTGGATTTTTTTCATGCCCATTTACAGTCCATTAGTGATGACCTATATAATGTAAACGTCTTTTTTAACCAAATCATTTGGTTTTGATTTGGGGATAGTATAACACTATAAGTATTAGCAATTTAATATTGCACTTTATGGGGCACTTAAATATAATTGTGATTATTTTGTATACAGTAGGATGTTGTGGGGTCTTATCATAGATTCATGTAAGAAAGAATGGTGGAGTAGAAACCTAGAGAAATACCATTGAATAGATGCATTTAAGCAGGAAGCCCAAAGTAAAAAGGAGGATCTGAATAAATAGTGCAAAAGCATTATTTTGCACAGGTTACTATGAATTGAATATGACATTTTAGTATATGTATATATGTATGTGTTTTACTTACATATTTATATTATATTTAGAACTCCTGGCATTTTTCACAAGGAATAAAAAGGAAAAAAAAGAAAATCACTGATGTATTGATACGGTGAGAGTAAAATATATCTTGGATCTATCACCATAAAATGAATTATGAAATATAAGATGACCACAAAATATATCCCTTTATGGACACAACTAAAATAAGAAAGGACATGGATGTGAAAAAGATAATTTATTCCATGTGTAACAGCAAACAAGGAAGTGAAGTTGCTGGACAAAGAAGAAAAACTTTGTGTTCAATGTGGATGTACACATGTAAATGTATATGTATTTTTTCTATTTCTATGCATGGTGTCCAATCACGTCGTGTCAGCATTTTCACATTAAAAATGGCGTTTCTAACTTTTCAATTGTGTGACCAAGAGCAAGTGTTGCCCGAAACACGTAACTAGGAAGCAAGAATAAAGATTTGAATTTGCCTGCAGTTCCAGTGGTTCATGATTCCTTTCGTAGCTGAAGCGGTGATAATTGGCGCTGCGAGCCGACAAAGGATCTGGGTGACAAAAGCCGAGAAGGCTGAAACGCGTTGGTTGGAGTGTTGTGAAAATTTAATTAAGCACTATCTATCCTTGGAGTGCCTAGTCATTTCTAATACAAAATATTTATTTGTTAAATGTTGTTTGCTATATTACATGTTATTACATTTTTTTAAAATATTCTGAAATTATAACTATTTTAGTAGATATATGTGTATATATATATATATATATAAATATGTGTCTAACTTAAAAAAATGTATTTGTTATATCCATTGAAATACATATTAAATCTATTTTATTTTTTATTAACTTAATGCTACCAATTAAAATATTTTATATTTAGATTAAAATATATTCAAAAAACAATATTTAATACAATATTAATGACAGCTATATTGTTTTTCGATATTTTTGTACTTGTCATTATAAGTATAGGATGACGATATTTTTTATAGCCATATTTTGGTCACAATATTTTGCTATGGAGTTATTTTCATAGGCATTATTTTGTCAGTGAACCACATTTGAACACCTTTGGTGTAGCTTCTTATTATTGTATTTTTTTTATGTTTTGATTTAATTCTTTATTTTATTGTGGTCACACTTGTCTTATGTAGTGATGCCTGTAGATCGACATGCTACTCTAAACCACAGAAGGGTCATCTTAACATTGCCTTATATAAGTTCTTCCTCTGTATTTCAAAGCCTCGTTTTATTAGGATTTCAGGATTATAATAGATTTTTGTTTTTTCTAATAGATGAATAAACAATCTCATATTTTTGTCAACACTTGAGAATCTTTTCCCTTCCCCATACGATGCAAGCAGGCTCTCCACTTTCCAAGAAAAGCCTCCATCGTGGAACCTAAGGCGTACAAAGTCAAATGCACAACAACCATTGCTAGGAGGACAAAGTGGTTGACTACTGTTTGCTTCGTCTAAAGAAATGTAACAAAACAAGCAATCAACTAAGATAGATAGCCATTTTAGTGCATTCTTTCCAGATGACCTAGAGGGACAGACAGGCACTCTCCAGAAAATTATTATTACGATCAAACCGATCTATTACTGTGTCCTTTTTTAGTTATCTAAAATCTAATTCTAAATGTATCTGCCTCGGCTATGGGAGCAGGTATGTACTGTCGGCCTTTACATATGAATTGATAAAAATAGTATCTGTCAAAACTGACCCAGCAAGTCACATTCCAGTTCACTGGTGTCAAAATGTAAAAAACATGTGGGTGTGTTTGGCGTGCTAAAAAGGAACCGTCTTTCGATTGTATGCAAGTCAAGGTTTTAGGCATTTTGGTATAAAAAATAAGGGACTAGTTTATAGTTTGTGGGTTGGGTGGGCTGTAACAACTTAGCAGTGCTATTTTTCCACCAAACATACAGTTCTCTTGTCTTGTAAAGCGTCAGGGGACCATACAATCATCCCACGAGCAGTGAGAAACTAACTGAGTGCCTGGGACTTTGTTTTCTGTTTTTTTTTTTACTTAGACAGCCTCTCACTTTGGGGGCATGCTTCAGCAAAATGGCTTCTGAGCAGGGAAAACAAACACGACGACCAATCGGCATTCAGCTCTGCTTTTAGTGTAAACACTGAACCACAAATTCGGAAGAGTCAGAGAGAGCATCCAGGTGATACTATTCCTGGAGGAATGTCAAAGTTTCGTTGACAAATCTACATGAACATAATTCTGTTTTGAAATAATTGTGCATTAATGACTCCAAACTGTAGAGGTCTTGCATAATGCGCTAGATACTGTCTAAAAGCTGCTACACTGTGTGTCTTCCTTGGATTCTTTTAGGAGAGAAAAAGTATATTTTTGTCACTTGTCACTCCGGACAACTGAACAAAGAATGACACGAGGAAGGAGGGAGAAATGTAACACACAGAGGTAATTCTTAAAAAAAAAATCAAAACCAAATTGTGATGAAGATAATCCCTCCTTGGGCAGCAGAATTAAGTGAGACTAGTCTACAAACAGCTCTCTCGCTTCCTCTAGACAGTTAGGAACAATAAATAGAGTGCATCAACACCTCTTCATCTCCTCGTCCTATCATTGGTTTGCAAGAATGTAACCTGCATTTCTTATGCAAGAAGCAAAAGATTGGGTAGTCTTGGGTTACTACCCAACATTGGGCCTCATCATGATGGCGGTGAGACTGCTACCATCACCCCGTCTGTGACTGGCCCGCCGCCAGTGGACCCACATTGGCCACACACCACAATATAATGGCGGGGGATAGTAGGCAGTCGGAGAGATCGACCACCACAGATCCGACTGGTTCAAGGAGCCCGTCAGTCCGTTGGAGGGACTTGTATCCCTACAACTGTGGTGGTGAATGCTCAGGCACCGCCGTAGGAATTACTATGTCCCTTTCCGCCGGTCGTTCCATGGCGGCTAACCCTCCATGAAAAGTCAGCCGGAAAGGGACATTGGTGGACTGTAGCAAGCCCCATTCTCCCCTGGCCTAAACATGGGCCCTGGGTGGCATCTATGGAGCCCCTCGACATATCCCTGCACTATGTGGCAGGCACTGCATGGTGATTGCCACATAGTGCAGGGATATGTACAGAGTGTATCCTCTGTACTGCAGCATGTGCTGCAGCCTGCAGCACACACCACACTGCAAAAGATACAGATTGCAACTGCCTTGAACGCGGTCGCATCCTAATTCCTATGGCGGGACCCGTGACAGCCAGTCGGGCGATCCTATTTCCGAAAGGATGGCGGTCGGACGAAAGTCTGAACACCATCAAAATGAGGCCCTTAGATAGTAGCACATGCAAATGGTTCCCTGGAAGGGAGCTGATTGTTATATTTCTGGCTTGGACTTGATGACCGCTCTGGTAGGGGGTGTTTGCATTAAAAATGATGAGACAGTTAAGGAGTAGAGAAAAAAGGCATTAGAAGTCTTCAAGAGGGCATGCTGTTCTGGTTTGGGCCAGGAATGAAAAGGCAGGTGGCCAGTTTTGATTAGCTGAGAGGCGTGGCAGGTGACTGTAAGAGATGAGAGAGGAATGAGAGATCAAATGATTAAGGATTGACTGAGATGCGGGTTGGGGGGCATGAGGTCCTAGCAAGGGGATACAGCGGCTACAGGAGGTGGGCTAATTTCTTTAGTTGATGTGGACGTTGTATAAGAACAATTACTTTCTATAGGAACAATCAACATTGATATGCATATTAGTTTGCTGTTTGTAATGTGTAAGTTTCAATTGTATTTGAAATAATGGAGCCTTTACTCGTATAGGGTCAGTTTTCTTGGGTCTTTCGTGATCTGTCACACTGCGTTTGACGCGCCTTAATGATATTTAACAATCACACGCAAAGCTGGATCCGAGGGAACGCTAAAACAATGGACATCGACAAGGCTCGCCATTAAATAACTTGTACAAAATGTAAATAAGGCTCATCCCAACAACAAATAAACAGGGGTTTCCTGTTTCCAGTCAGAACGAGGAAAGACATTCAGAGTCTTCTTATAAGTGCCCAGTTATTACAATGCATTTCCAGGGTCCAACTGAATCTTAATGTTATGTTATGTTATGTTATTAAAAATTTGTAAAGCGCACATACGCCCGAGGGCTTCTTGGCGCTGGAAAGATAAAAAACATAACAGAGGGTGAGTCTGCCGGGAGCGTTATTTCAAGTAGGCTTTTGTAAAGAGGTGAGTCTTGAATGCCTTTCTGAAGGCAAGGAGGTCTCTACTCTGTCTGAGGGCTAGTGGCAGGGAATTCCATAGGGTAGCTGCTAGGAAGTGGAAGCCGCTGCCACCTTGTCGTTTTTTCTTAAAGCGCGGTACTTCAAGAAGGTCTTTGTGGGCTGATCTAAGGTTCCGTGAGGGAACGTATCTTCCGATCAGTTGTCTGATGAATAGAGGTCCCTTGCCTTGCAGAGCCTTAAAGATGATACATCCGGCTTTGAATTCGGCTCTTTGAGCCACAGGTAGCCAGTGCAGGCTCTCCATGCCTGGTTTAATCGATTCCCATTTGGGTACCTTGCAGATCAGCCTGGCGGCCTGATTCTGTAAGTACTGCAGTCTTCTAAGTTGTCCTACAGGTAGGCCAAGGTATAGGCTGTTTGAGAAGTCGATGTGGGAGAGAACTAGGGCCATGACCACCTGGATTAAGGCGGAGGGAGTGAGGAAATGGGCGATTTTCCTAATTTTCCTCAATTGGAAAAATCCAGAAGAAACCACGGTTCCAATTTGGGATCTTAGCGAGAGGTCCTCGTTGATGGTAATCCCCAGACTTTTTACAGTCAGAGATTTCTTAGGGGGGAGGCCCATATCAGTAGGCCAGAAGTTGGGGCTCCAACTGATTTCGCTCTTGCCGGGCAGGATCAACTCAGTTTTCCCTGGGTTTAATTTAAGGTGATTTGAGGACATCCAGCTCTGGATTAGAATCATAGTGGCTTGGAAGTCCTCTAATGCAGGCCCAGTGCTTTCCTGCTGGAGATTTCAATGGTGAAAGCAGGCTAAATCTCCATGAGGAAAACTGGGAGAAAATTATGGGTTTTAGGGAAATCTGGCAGATTCTCCCACCACTTCCTAATTTCTCCGGGAGAGCTCATGGTTCTCTTGTATTTCCCAACCTCAGGATATATGGGAACCCATGGTATAGTTAACTCTGGAAGTGTGGTATTACCAACTCAAAATCCAGGGCACTTGGCAAAGGCCCCTTACCCTTGTAGTATTATATAATATAGATGCAAAAGTCCAGGTCTCACTGTTATGCTAAAGACCTTCTTCTTTCCCTCTCTATGAGTAGTGGTGTCGTTCTATAGTTCCTGAAGCGCTGGGATGCCCTAGGGTAGCCATGCGCTCTAGAAATCCGTATTCATTCATTCAATCATCTGCAAACCACGGATGCACTGTTGGGACCACAACCCTTTAGTAAGTTACATATTAATACGAAAGTTGTGCTTTCACTTTCTTAATCTAAGCTTCCTTTTTCCTTTCTACGTGAAGATTGCTCAATCAGGAACAAGGAACAAGGCAAGCGACTTGAAAATAAATCATACTTTTTTGTATTTGTACATTTAAATCACCGCTCCTTCTCACCAGGTATCTTGGGACAATGGCGAGCTGAAGATCATTAGATTAAAAAACTTCTCTTACATATAGGTTACCTACTGAAACTATAGCGGTCGCTCATGTATATCTTTGAAAATGAGATCCTTGAGCTAAAGAAAACACCTCATGCACATCAAGGACATTTTATCTGTTGGTCTTGGAAATGGTCCCACTTTGCTGCTTTATGACCTGAATTCATGATAGCAGTGCAGCCATGCTACCAATGCATCATAGACATTTTTCTCTAGAGCAGTTCCCATTGTGCACGCAGGTTCCTATGCAGTGGAAACATGCCCAGGGCACAGGTGGAGGCCCACAGGTGTGGCGGCACTGCTCCCACCGGTCTCTGTCACACTTTTGTGAATTGGCTCAAAATGTCCATCACCATATTAGGAAACTTTCAAAGAGGCCACACCTCTTTCCTTCTGTGGCAATTGTGCATGGATATTCCCATGTTATTCCCATTTTACATCTATTTTAAAGCAATCTGTGAGTTTCAGAAGGGCTGGTCTGACAGGTCAGTGTGTGAAACGTTTTTTGACTGTTTGTAGCTCAGTTTTATGGTTTGGTGGGCCGATTTTTACTGTTGATTTCCCTGAATTTGCTACAAACGTTGCCTGCAGCACGCACAAATGCACATCGTCTCCCATTCCGTGCAAAACACCTATTTAGCGTGTCTTTACAAGTTCAAAACTGCCCGATTCGCAAAAACGGACCACTTTTTAGCTATCTGATTTGCTAATGGAGGACCACTTTTAATTTGGTGGCCGGACCTATTTTCTGTCCCATTCCGATGCTGCACAGGCTTATAAGAGTGCATAAAAGAGTACTCCAACAGTACTTCTCCCAGTACTGATATATGGTGTTGTGAATGAGTCCCTGAATATGCTCACTTGATTCTTGCACTAGCACTAATCTTCTGCAAAATAGGCACAAATTGTGTTTCCATGACTTATTCTGTATTTTAGGCGAATCGGTGAATCTGATGCAAGAACATTATTCCTGAGTTGTTATTGCTCCCGATTTTGTAGCACGTTTGCTCGCATTAAAACTATGGTCCCACAGTAATGAACAAAAGATGACACCATGAGCTCCATTCTCAAAGCTATGTACATGTGTAAGTCAGACTAACAAGTGCAAATAGCCTAATTTATGAGGGCAAAATCACTTTCAAAATTCCGAAACGTTGGTTTCACACTGGTAAAGGGATCCCTCACACAAGGTGTTTTAAGTGAGTGCATGTGTGACAAGAGGTATGGAGTTAGTGTTACAGGGTGAAAACATCCTATGATTTAGTGAATTCCCACAAATACATACCCATTCCTACCATATACAAGCCCAAATATTTACTCCTGTCAAACACATGAATAAATGCCTACCTAGGGTCAGCAAGAAAAGGGAAATTCTACTCAAACTAGTGAGGGTGTAGGGGAAGGAGTTTCTCCATGGGGAAAAATATTTTCTCCCACGGAGTAAAAAAAGAAAATATAATCAGCAAGAGCATTTGGCTCGCACTACCCATTATTTCTTGTGAAAATATATACATATGGATTTTCACAAGAGAAAATGGAATTGACAGAACTGTTGCAGTAATATGCCTGGAAAGCTGCAACTTTCAAAGAAAGTTAGACATGTCCATTCATGTGAAACCAGAAACCTGGAGAAGCAGATTTCTGACTTTTTGGGGAATTAGGCCCATGATGTGTCGTTAGGTGACTGGCAGTTTTCAAATGGAAGAAAGGCGGTGTGTACTATGCGTACATTTGAAGGGGGCAGCACTAGCCAGGCACAACTTCGCTGTGTTGGATTAACTGTGACACCACTGCATTCGTCCAGTATAAAATCAAGTGATTTAAGAACGAAGACAACGGGAAATATGCAAAAGTTATCAAAACAACTTTCTAAATTGTAAAATGTAAAGCTGTGGATTGCAGTCAAAGGTAACCTAATTGCATATTAAATAAATAGATTTTTAAAAAGTCACTTGCTCTTGCAGAGTGTATGCGGAGAAACACCTCGCAAGTAAAGGAAGCGATCAAAAATAGTCGCTGTAATTTAGAACAGTCAGTTACAGCCAACAATAGGACGCAAGAATGTCAAACTTGCAGTACAAATTTTTTTGGCACTTTGCTCCACCCTTGACAAGACATTCCTTAACTGGACGGACTTCATTCTTTCCCACCCATGCTGCTGAAACAAAACACAAAGGTAGCCAAGCAACTCTTATGTCTCCTCGGGACGTAAGGAGCTCTCTGGGGGCAGCCTTCACACCACTGACACCACAGTTCGAATTAAAATATATAAATCAACTGCCTACACTGCACAGCGAGTTTGTTGTTAATCCTCGTGTAGTTGTTTATAAAACTTGCATTTATTGATTCTGCACAATATCACGTCAATACATATATATATATATTTTATGCACTTATTTATGTATATATTCACTGAAATTAACAAAAGTTATAGTAATATAGTAAGGTTATATTTAGGTGAATTTCTCAGTGACAGCATTTACCTTTTTTAACTAAACCTCTGCCACAGGCAGTTGAAATATACAAACAAAAATACGCATCGAATCAAGCTCCAATAACAGCAAAGAACTCTTCAACATTGTCAAAGAATTCTCCAACCCCTCAGCTGCAACAAATAACATTACTACCTCACAGGAACTCTCTGGCAACCTTGCAAACTTCTTCCACAACAAGTTTGCCAACACTTCTTCAAGCAACACAACAACCCCACTACCACCACAGACATCCGACTAACCGAATTGAGCCAGTTCACACCACAGGACACCGCCTCCATCATAGGTCCACTGAGGAGCCTCAACCGACCACTGCTCTCATCACATCTTCAACCTACGCAAAGCCAAAGGAAATCAGGAATTCACCACCTTGTATAACTCCTCAATTGCCATGGCCACCTTCCCTGAGGACTGTAAACATGCAGAAATCAACGCCCTACTAAATAAACCATCTGCAGACCCCAGCAAACACAGCAAACACAGCAACTACGAACTGATCTCCATGTTCCTGGCCAAAGTATTAGAAAAACTCATCAGCCAACAATTCTCCTCACATCTGGAATGAAACCTCCTAATTGACCTCCCAATTCAGATTCTGCAACAGCCACAGCACCAATACAGCCCTCATCGCACCTACCGATGACATCCAAGCCCTTCTCGACCAAGGAGAAACTGCGGCTCTGATCTTCCTCGACCGCTCAGCAGCCTTTGATTTGGTCTCCCGCACAACAAAACATAGGCATCCAAGGATCTACTCTCAGATGAATCATCTCTTTCCTCACCAGGATAACACAAAAAGTCTGCCTTCCCCCTTCACCTCTGAACCCATGGAAATAATCTGTGGAGAATCCCAAGGATCCCAGCTCAGCCCCACCCTCTTCTAAACTTATGACACCTCTGGCCAGCATTGCCAAAACCCACAAACTCAAAATCATATCCTACATGGACAGCACACAACTCCTCCTCCTCTCCCTCTTCGAAGACACCACCAAGACCAACTTCCATAACTGCATAACAGACATCGCCAGCTGGATGAAGGACAACTGCCTGAAGCTGAACTCAAAAAGACAGAGCTACTGTTTTTTAGAAACAAAAGCTCCCTATGGGACAAATCCTGGTGGCCCACAGAACTCAGCCCTACCCCTAATCCTACTGGCCATGCTAGGAACCTAGGCATCATTCTGGTCAACAAGCTAACCATAACGACACTAGTAAACTCCACCTCCTCCTTCTGCTTCTTCATTCTCTGCATGCTTGGTGAGATATTCAAATGGATACCTCAAAGCTCAAGACGCACCATCACACTGGCCTTCACCTCCAGCTGACAAGACTACAGCAATTCTCTCTATGCATGGATCGAAGCTCACCTCCTCTGATGACTAGAGACTATTAATAACCCCACAGGCAGACTCATCGTGGATTTCCCTAGATGAATCCACATCACCCCTTCCTTCAAGGATCACCACTGGCTCCCTGTACAGAAAGTATGCCCATGCATAAAAGGCCTTACACAACAGTGGACTTGCCTACTCGAACCACTGCCTGAACTTTCATCAGCTCACCAGACACGTCTGCGTCCCTTTCTCTAACCCTCACTCCCCGCATCCATCAAGGCAAATGCGGAGGTCGCCCCTTCTCCCATCTAGCAGCAAAGACAAGGAATGCACTACCCTTTCATCTACGGACCTCTGCATCTCTTTCAAAGTTCTGAAAGTTCCTGAAGTCCTGGCTATTCGGCTAATCACCTGGACACTGCCAGCGCCTGGATATCCTCGCCGATGACAAGAAGCACTCTAGAAATTGATTGATGGCTTAAACTAAAAAATCAGCCGAAATTCAGCAGTTATAGTTAGCAGCGCTAATTATAACTTGCGCCCCCACCATGCATTGCTAATGAGCCTCACATAGGGCATCACTCATTGCATTTTCTATTACATCATTTGACTAACTATAACTACTGAATTTCTGTCTTTTTTGTTGTTGAAACAATGCTGTCACTGAGAAATCCACCTAACCATAACGTTACTTTAATCTTAGTTTTTTCAGAGAACTGCTAACAAAACCAGATGGTTTAGCACACCTAAGTATAATGTTATTTTAACCTTTAGTTTTTTGGTGAAATTCTAATTTACTTTTTAAGTTTTTGATTTTTTAAGAGTACGTATGGTAGAATAACTGATTAATATATCCTGTGTGTGGACATTATTACAAATGTGAATTGGTTTTATATTGAAACTTAACAGGACACTTTGTAAAATGTTTCTAAAAAAGTATGTTTGAGTGTAAAACAAAGTAATACAACAATATTTGTGGTGAAATTGTCTATCGCCTCAGTTCTTCTGACTCCTATATTGAGATTTTTTCCAAGTAGATCCATTAATATTGTAATAGCATACTTTTCATAGTCTTTGTATGTGTTTTCACATTAAAGTTGTAATTATAATTCCGAAGGAGATCAATCAGTTTTTTAATATTGTATAGCATTACATTTCAGTATATAAATCTCTTCTTTTAAGGGTGTGATTACTCACTATAGTTCTATATTTTGTTTTAATTAATCTATTGTTTAGAGTTCTTTTTTTCATGTGTTCTGATATAATTTAATATTAATCTGTAAAAAGAGAGTCATTAAAATATGGTTGTAATATTAATTCTTTTTGAAAGGTGGTGACTTTCCTGAGTTGCTCGTGGGAGTTGAACACACAATCCCCTGCATGGATTCCAAGGGGGATGTACTTCCTGGTCAGATCTCGCAACTCTCTCGTAAGATCGTACATTTGGGATTAAGTTAAGAACAGTGTTTTCCTGTAATTCTGAACAAAGTAACAGATTACAAAAGCTGATTATGCTAGTAAAATTGATTATGATTTGTTCCATTGAATATATAAAGCAATAATATTTTTACAATCTCAAGAAACACTCATAGGAGTCGAACAGACAATCCCCAGTGTGGACTTCAAGTGGATTGTACTATCTGTTCGGCTCTCGCGATCGACCGCGAGATCATGCATTTGGAATTAGGTTAATAACAGCGGTATCTTGTCATTCTGAACAAATTAAAACATTAGAGATGTTGACTAGCTTGGAAAAATGAATATGAATTGTGCCATTAAATATATAAAGCAATAATATTTTGGCGATCTCACGACACACCTGCGGGTAATCATGAGAGCTCTGGGAGAGGAACCACACCCTAAGGAAGGACTGTGATGGGTTCATATGGATGTATTTATTTAGAAAAAGAAGAAGATTCCATCCTTTTTGCTTTCTTTCACTATTGGATTTTGGTGAGAGTTGGCTTGCTCTCCTTTCATGTTTCCCTCTCTTCCCAAAGAAGACTTCATCAGATTCAGATAAACAGTCAGGCACTTCTACATCAGCACAGCCATCTCAGCCACCCAAGGAATCCTTGGTGTGGCAATTCTTTGAAATGAGGCTAGATGCAAGATAGTTTCTGCGAAGTACTTTATCTGTAAACTTTGTAGCAAAGAGTTCAGCCAGGGGATCAGAAATAAACAATATAGGATGTATGACGTTACTCCGCATACCGTTACAACTACCTACCATTACAACGCGACCATTACAACGCATACCATTACAACGCATAGCGCTTTGGGGTGCTGGATAGTGGTAAGTATAATTTACTATTCTAACTCCAGTCCCCGTGGACCCTAGGGAAGGTGTTGGATAGTAAATTATACTTATTCCCTATCCTAGAGCGCCCCCCAGCGCAATGCGTTGTAATGGTATGCGTTGTAAAAGTCGCATTGTAATGGTAGTGCGGAGTAAAAAATGCGTTGTAACAGGTGCATACCAACAATATAGCATGAATATCACAGGGATGTGGAGACACCTGAGGTCAATGTATACACAAAGACTTGCAGAGGCAGAGTTGATTCATATTGTTCAGCTAGACAGCTCTACAGGGGATCCAGTCTCATTTGCTCCAGGAGTTACACTTCCTGTACTGGTTCTAAGTACACAAGTGGATAATAACCCTGCTTTTTTTAATAAAGCGCTTTTTTATCGGTTGTGTAAGCAGATCATTTTTTTCATGAAAGACAAGCATGTCTGCCTAGGAGAAGCTTGTCCGAGAGCAAAAGTGCCCTTCTAGGGAGTAGTTTTTGTTATTAATATTTTTTAACAGATTTTCTTCTTTTTGTTTCAAGTAGTATGTTTTTGTTGTACCCTTTAAAAAAAATTAAATACCCCAAAAATTAAAACGTTTTTGAAAACACAAAAAATATTTTATAGTTGTTGAACACTGTTAACAAAAATGGCTCTTTTCAGTGCTACCCTATAGTTTCATGATCTATGTTGTTTGTACTATGTCTCCCTTTATTTCCCTGCTCTAAAGCTCTCACAAGAGCCAGGGAGTCAATCCCTCACATGCAGTCTGATGGGGCAGTGCTTCTTGCTTTGCCAATGCGTCGCTCTCTCAAGATCGTACTTTTTATTATTGACTTTGCATTTACACTGAATATATCCTGATGTAGTAGGTATCATTTACATACAGAAGAATAGTCAGAGTGTGTTTAGTTTAATGAAAGGCAATTCATTATATAATTGTGAAGAAAACAAAATCACTTAGATTTCTGGAAAAAAAACACTTGTCTTATCTACATGAGATGAACATTAATACATAGCACACATTCATATATTTACTTTAAGTCCATTTATTGTTATTAGAAAAGGTTCAATCACTAAATTTTTCACAATCCCCAGAGTCTCTTAAGATCGTAAACTTTTGTTTAGAGGAAGAGTGTAAACTTTCCTTTATTACAGTACTTTCGTCTTATAGTAGGGTGTGGGGAGAAAGTAGATTCTAAAATGAGACCTTTTCACAGTATACCAGTACACAGTAGGGTGTAAGGAGATGCTGTGCTCTCAAAGACACCTCTCCACAGCCTAACCACTGTGTATAGTATTCCACAGGGAGAGACTGGCCTTTCCAATGATACCTTGCATGAAGGTGACCAGTATGTAGGTATGTAGAGTAGGGTGTATAGAGATACTGCCTCTCTACTCATACCTTTCCCCAGGCTCAGTAGTATGTTTAGTAGGGTGGGAAGGGTAAACACCTCACAAGTAAGACCTTAGTATCCCATAGTGAGTATAACAAGTACTGACCTCTCCACTGAGATCTCTACCCAGGAAAAAAACATATATATATTAGTTTGTGGGAATGGGTTTGACCGTCCAGTCACAACTCTCCCCAGGATAACAGGCATGTGCAGAAGGGTATAGGGAAACATTGTCCTCTCCACTAAAACCCATCTTCAGAACAACATGAAGGAGCAGTACAGTGTGGAAAAGCAGTGTGTCTCTACTGACACCTCTCCATACAGCAACAGGGATAGGGATATGCAGTGGTTTCTGAGAAGGGAGTGACCTCTCCGCTAACTGATTTTACCAGGGTGTTTGTAATAGGCTTTCATAAAACGTTTTCTCTCGGCTCATACCTGCTCCCAAGCTGACAGGTGTGCTTCGTAGGCTGTAGAGAGGAACTGCCCTGTTTGCTTACACGTCTTTCTTGTATGATAGGTCTGCGTAGTAGTGTGGGGAGAGACTTGCCTCTCTCCTGTAACCTGTGTCTTGGATGAACATTGTGCAAAATGGGGTGTGAATAGGGACTTACCCTCTGGTCATAACTCCCCCCAAGTTGGCAGATGTAGAAGTAAAGTGTGGGGATTAAATTACCTCTATGCTGTCTTGCATACAACCATACAGACTATGAAATGCAATCACACTGACCTTTCAGTTGAAACATCTCCCCAGAGTAATATATATGTGTAAAGTAGGCTGTGGGTAGAGACTGTTCTCTCTGCACATACCTCTCTTCATAGAGATGAATGTCCATTATAATGTATAAAATGGAGCATCCTATCTGTTGGGAACTGCCAGTTTTCTCAATATTGCAATAGTATAATAAAATGTAAATTTGTAATAAGTGTTAAACAAAGAAATCAAAAGTAACTTTAACATTTTGTATTACTACAACAACACAATATAACAAAAATAAAAAAACTACAACAATTATAATAATAAACTACATCAACAACTATAAAGCAAATAAAACAAACAACTTTGATGCCCATCAGCAGACGGTAATGTCTCCTCCCTTTTTTGTTTCATTTGCCTACTGGATTTTGATGTAGGTAGCACTGCTTTTCCTGTCTTTTAGCTACCTTAGTCTGCCACAGTCTTCAGTTTCCTACTGTTTCATTAAAGGCTAAGTGGCAAAATAGTGCCAGCTAAGTAGCATATCTATAAATTACAGTTTTTAGAAGTAGTTCACAAGGCACAGCTCAGGACGGAGTTTGCTTGTTCTGCTGAACAGGACAACTGTTCATGTACTTCCACGTGCGCTTCCACATACTTCAAACTTGAATAGACAGCAAAGCCTTCCTGATTTTATTAGATATCTTGGACTCTTTTGATATGGTCCTTCATTCCAGGCTACTTGCCCAGCTCTCGGACATTGGTGTTAGGGTTATGGCATTGAGATGGCTAGCTTCCTTTCTCAAGAGCATACACCAAGAGGTACTGCTGGCACCTTTTTCCTCTACTAAGAGTAAAGTCTTGGTGGGAGTGCCCCAGGGCTCAGCCATTAGACTAACCATGTTCAATATCTATTTGACACCTCTGGCCACCCTGGTCGAGTCCTTTGTAGCCAAGATAGTATCTTACACCGATGACACCCAGTCACTTTTTACCTTTAGGAAAGATGACACAATCAATCAAGATGCCATTAAACACTGTTTACGGTCCTTCAGTAGCTGGGTTTTAATCAACTCAAGTGCAACACTCATAGGACTGAGATTCTTAGCTTGGGATACACTTTCACTTTCGACCTACAAACTCATTATACAAGCAAGGCTCCTTCTCTTTACGCCCAAACTGATTTAGTGAAGAATCTGGGTGTCAAGATTGACAAACAACTGACTTTAGAAACCCAAATCAGTTTGGTAGTTAGTACATGTTTTGGGCTGCTGCACACGGCCAAAAAGCATCTGCAAATCCTCTCCCTGTCTGTTAGGATCACAGTTCTTCTGACTCTGGTATATTCTCAAATGGGTTATGCTAATTCCCTTTATGCAGGACTCCCGCAATATCTACTTCAGAAACTGTTTGAAACGTGCTCCTCACCTGGCTTTACATCTACCCAAGCAAACCTCTTTCTCTTCTTATCCGATTAATTTTCATTGGCTTCCTGTCAGAAAGGATATCTTGTTTAAGACCTTGACCCATATGCATATAGCGCTGCACCATTCTGGCCCAGATGATCTGTCTTGTAGAATCCAATTCTATGCTCCCTCTAGATCTCTGCACTCTTCACCTGGGAAATGTTCAGAGTATAAAATGAGATAGATCCGGAGGCAGATCGTTTTCCCTTCTGGGCCCTCAAGCTTGGAACAAATTGCCTGTAGAACTCTGCCAAGTAAACACTGAACAATCATTTGGAAACCAACTCAAGATTTGGCTTTTCACTTGCTAATGAATTATTTCATTGTTTTCTGACTTTTATTTCCCTTGTAGCAGCATTGGGGCACTCCTCTGAGTAGCCATGCACTTCAGAAATCCCTTCATTCATTCATACACTGTTCCTGAAGAGGTACTTATTGCGGAACAGCACAATAATCCTGCTTGTCTTAACAAGGCTCTTTTTTGCTGCTCATGTAAGCGGATCATTTTTGCCTCAGAGACAAGTTTTCATTTTCCTCCTTAAAAAAGACAAAATAACCAAAAACATAAAAGTTACATACTGATTAATAGTTGATAACAGTGATACATCACTATACCATCTAAGCTTTACTTCATTTTTCACACACAATCACATATTCCCTAGTATACCAGTAACCTGTTATTCTTTTCTACTGAAAAATTCCACATCCTCAACCACTCTCTTTTCATATTTTTGCAATTAAATGACAACATGCCATGAACTCTGCTTCCATACCAGTTCAGAAAGTAACACATTCATCTTCACACACATTTGCTAACACTACCCACAGTGTTTCACAGTAGAAATAGCAATAGCACCACTCAAACACCTCAGAAGACTACAGTATATGTACAGTGAAGTTCATAAAAACACTAGGGCTTGTATTAACACATTCCACAATATTTTTTTATAGATTGAGAAACAATGCTTCCTTTACTTACAAGTAGATGCAGTTTGAACACTTCATTTTGAACACAATCTGCTATACTTGCCGATATCTCTCTACATTCTAATGTCTGCCTCTCAAAACTAAATTGAGAAATCCACACCTCTACAAACAGCTTTTTACTAGTAAACATTGTGTAGAATAAGTTTACCAGCATTAGAACACTTACTGACACTTCACAACAAAGTTTATAAAATACATTATTAAATACCTGAACTTGAAGTTCTTTCTTTAATACACATGAACACACCCATCTCTTTCAGATTCACATAAATGTAATTCTGCTGAGCACACCTCAAACAGACTCCTCCAAGCACCAAGGAGAAACTGAAATAGAGCTATCTCTGGTTCTCCACCTAATCACTTCAAAGCATTTCTTCAACAATGTAATAAGAATGGTAACCATTGGTTGAGCATTGGGCCTTTTTTATGTCTCCTCATGCAATCTAACAAGACTCTTGTGAGATCGTGAAATACCTTGTGACAGGCCCAGTAATCTTCCATGCGAGTCTCGCGAGAGCACCCTACTCTCACATCTTATGGGTTCACAACACACAATTGTAGAGAGATAGTAGTTTATAGGAAGCACAAACCTCTCCACTAAGAACCCTCTGTTGGATAATGGGTGTGCATACTGTAGTATAAGGCGGGACTGCCCTCTGCTTTTAAACCTCTCTCTCAAATAACAGTTATGCCTGGTAGGATGTGTGCAGGGACTGGCCTCTACGTTGAGACCCCTCTTTGCATAACAGGTATACTAATAGGGTGTGTCGTAGGTCTGGCTTCTCCTTTCAGATTTCTCTCTCAGATGATGGGTGATAGTAGTAGGGTGTGTAGATAGAGTAAACTATCCTTTGAGACTCTCTCAGATGAGGGGAGTGCTTAGTAGTTAGTGGGGAGGTACTCCCTTTCCTACCAGACCTCTCTCTGAGATGACAAGTGAGTGCAGTAGTGAATGGAGAGGGACAGTCCTCTCCTGCAAGACCTATCTCTCACATGATGGGTGCGCATGGAAGGGTGTGTTGAGAGAGACTGGTCTCTCCATTGAGTCTTCTCTCTCTGATGAAGGGTGTGCATAGTATAGTGTGTGGGTGGACTGGCCTTTACTTTCATAGCCCTGTCACAGATGACGGGTATGCGTAGTACTGTGTGGAGAATACCTGGTCTGTCTTTGCACACCTCTCTCTCAGATGACAGGTGTGAATAGTAGTGCATGAGGAGCCGCTGGCCTCTTCTGTCAGACCTCTTTCTCAGATGACGGATGTACATAGTAGGGTGTGAGGAGGGACTGGCCCTCTTTTCAGACCACTGTCTCAGATGACGGATGCGCATAGTAGTGTATTGAAATTGACAGGTCGGTCCTTTCAGACTTCTCTTTCAGATGAAGGGTGTGCATAGTAGTGTATGGGGAAAAACTTGCCTCTCTGGTCAGACCTCTTGCTCAGATGATGGGTGTGTATAGTAGGATGTGTTGAGAGAAATTTCCCTCTCCGCTGACACCTCTCTCTCAGATGACAGATGTGTGTAGTAGGGAGTGGAGAGGAACTTTGCTCCCCGCTAACACCCATCCATCTGATAATAGGTGTGCATTGTAGGATGTGGGAAGAGACACTACTCGACTCACAACATTTACCATGCTCATGGGCATAAATAGTAGACTCTGATAAACACCATCTCCAGTAATACTTCTTCCTACTGTAGCAAGTATGCATATGACAGTATATTTATTCACAGATCATCTACTCCTTTCTACTTTTCACAAAAGTCTCCCAAGATCGTAACATAAAGAAAATTCCCTTCATTTCTCTCAAAAACAAGGACCACAATATTCATTACTACTAAATAGAGTTTATTGAGAACTCATCTACTCTATTCATGATCCCGCGAGGGTCCAGTGAGATCGTAAAAATTAGATAAAGACAATATATATTTATTGTCTTCACAGTAGATATCCCTTAAACACATCCTCTCTAATCTAGGGAAACAGCATGCCTTCCTGCTGCCCCTTTATATAGCTTTTTACTTCATTTCTACAGCACCTCCAATTTTTCACAGTCAACCCATCAGCAGTTTGTACTGTAGCTTTGTCTAAAGAAGTCATGAATGGGAAGTTTGTGTTTTGTGATCCCCCTTTTTGTCACACCCGCTTGATGGCTCACCCTGACCTTTCCAGGAAGGAGCTGATGTGGATGAATTCTTGTTTGGAAAAAATTTGCGAAGATTCGTTGAACGGAGCAAAAGTTATTAGCAAACCTATATATATATGCTGCTTTGAAGCTGGGGAACCAGGTACGAGTCTGGCGGGAGGCTCAAACATCCTGTGATTCTAGGCAAATCACATAATCTCCCTGTGCCTAAAAATTTATGTTTACATCTGCAACGCAACTGGTGCTCATGTAAAGTGCTCCGATGCCTTGGGGTCAAGTTTGCACTATATATAACTGCCAGAAAATATGACTACCAAATGCTATTTACTGACCCACATGCAACGGTCTACAACCCCTGGCACCCCTTTTTTTTGTGTGCAGAAGTCTCCAACCCAAATGCAGATTTCTGCAAAGTATATATATGTTTTAGTGGTAAAGTGGAAGAGACAAGTGAGAGTGTCTGGAAAAGAGGAAGATTTACACCTTAAGGGGGCAATTTTGAGAGTTTTACTAAGGGGTTAAGGGGTATATGGAGGGACAAGTGCCCGTCCCTAAAAGCGTAAGACCATTGCAATTTACAAGCTCCACTTCTAAAATTTCTACAGCCTTTAAGATTCCAAAACAGTAGCAAATTAACTCTAGTTCAGAGCTTGGTTAAGTCCAGCACCACACATGGCCAACCACTGGTATTGCAACACACTCCCATAGAAAATAATGGGAGCAGGGACTTAAAATGGACCCCAATAGAATATAATGTCAACATAAATCGATTAATTTAAACTTGTCATAATATATATATATATATATATATATATATATATATATATATATATATATATATATATATATATATGTATTTTAATGTTAAAAAATAAAATATAAATTATAAATATATATTATTTTGCATGTTAAATATTTGAATTACCTTTTGTAAATTTACATATACCACTTCCGGCTGCTCCAGCGCTCGGGTTAGCGCTCTAGTTTTTACAAACCCACGCTTACTTAGGGGGGAAATAGTGGTTGCGGCTCAGTGGTTGTTGGCTGTCAGTGGCAGGGACAGTCACCTCCGTGAGCGAACTCTGGGGAGAGCCTCAGCACGAGGGTGTCAAGGGGAGAAGCGCAGTGCAATTCAGCCGGTGTATTTTTAAACTGTTTTATGCCTGATTAAATTGTCATTTTAAAACTGATTGTAATTGCTTGCACTGCTCTTTATCTGCACTACTAGCCTTTGAAAGTAACACTACCTGCTCTCTGATCCCGCCCGTTCCGCCGCGTCCATTTTGGGCGTTTGAGCAGAGGGTGAGGAACCTACCACTTCCGGCTGCTCCAGCGCTCGGGTTAGCGCTCTAGTTTTTACAAACCCACCCCTATTTCAGGAAGATGGGTCAGCGACCGCGCGCAGCGGGCATGCCGAGTGCGCGCCGAAGGCGCGCACAAGGCAAGCCCGTCTGCGCCCGTCCGCGACCTGCTGCGGCCAGGGGCCAGGCCCCCTGCGTCTGCTTTCACAGAACGGGTTAAAGCTCTGCGTTACTCAAGGGAAGAACTAGCTCTACTTCGTCCCATACTCAAAGCAGACTGTACAAATGGTATGCTGCCTGATTGTATGCCTCCAAGCTGTAGAGGCTGTCACTTTCTCCCCACCACTGATTTGGAGAGGATGAAGGGGGTAGACCAACTCTCTATGTACTTACTGAACTGTCGCTCTTTTAAAAAACACTGTTTGAATATTCATGACCTTCTCATTGACTATCAACCCAACTTGTTATTTCTTATGGAAACCTGGCTTGATGAGGCCGCCGCCCCGGACATTCGGGAGGCCCTTCCGCCTTCATATGGTCTTCTAAGAATTGACAGAGGAATCCAAAAAGGGGTCGATATAGCAATTGCTAATAAAATCGACCTTGAGTGCTCCTTAAAGCAAGTATCGATTAGTAACTGCGAGGCGGGCCTTTTCTCCATCAAAGTCTCCTCGGGGTGTACCATTATGGGCTACCTTATTTATCGCCCTCCCGGGGGGTCTTCACAGTTTGTGGATAGCCTCCTCGAAACGGTGACTCAGCCTGCCCTCCGGTATAACAGATTCCTCATAGTAGGTGATCTTAACCTACATTTTGAAGATATTGACTGTACTGAAGCACAATATGTAATAACCTCCTTAAAAGCCTTGATGCTTAGGTTATCTGATGGAAGGCCAACCCATCAAGCAGGGCATCTTCTTGATCCCATCTTTGCTAAATGGGATGATATTAAAGTATCTCCCCCGATTAGGATGTTATGGTCTGACCATTACCTCATTCCGTTTAGTGTGCAGGGCCTGAGTAGAGGGGAAAAACCTAAGCGTCTACCTCCATCTAGACGCAGGAACTGGAGGAAATTCAGCCACGAGACATTTCATTCTGCCCTAAATCAGGAAATCCCTCCGCTGAGTCAGACACGCAGGGGAGCCTGGAAGGAGTTTGAGAACTGGATAACTAAGGCCCTGGATAAGGTCGCCCCCTGGACCCAAAAAGACCCTGCACGTGAATCTAGATCAGCCCCTTGGTACAATGAGGAGCTGTGTGCAGCTAAGGCCAAATGTAAGGTTCTCGAACGCCGATGGCGGAAAGATTATGATATTACTCACAAATAATCTTATAGGAATAGCCTTAGGGCAAACCATAGCCTGATTAGAAAGGCGAATAGGGAGCACATTAAAAAGAGGATTGAAAATTTGGATAATTCAACCAAAGAGCTCTTCTTAATCTATAAGGAGTTAACATCTCTCACGGTGATTATGACGAAGACCCTCCCTCTATCCAGATTTGTGATAACATAGCGGATTACTTTGTGAGTAAAGTGGAGAAGATCTATGAATCTTTTCAGCAGAGTACAACAGGTGTTACCCTGGCTAGGGGGACCTGTTATGGGCCCATGAATAACTGCGCTCTTGAGAAATTTAGGGTTCCTCCGCGGGAAGAGTTGATAAAATTATCTCGGATATCCAATCTGGATCTCCAATGGATGTTGCTCCTGCTAAGATCCTTAGAAACCATCTACAGCTCCTGAGTCACCACATAGCCAATTTGGCCACTCTGTCATTTCGAGAAAGTCGGGTGCCGGAGGAATGGAAGTTGGCCCAGGTTGTTCCTATTAAAAAGAAGGACAATCTGAGTATGACTCAGTTAGATAATCTCCGTCCTATTTCCCTTCTGCCTTTTTGTGCTAAGGTAATGGAGAAACTGGTGAACAGTCAACTGATGAGCTATGTGGAGGATAACCATCTTTTTCACTCCTCCCAATTGCGTTTTTGGGCGAAGTATTCTACTGAAACTGCCCTCCTTTTCTCCACCGAACTGCTTCGCCGCAAAGCTGATGACGGTCACACTGCTGCGCTGATATTACTGGACCTGAGTGCGGCTTTTGACACCGTGTCGCACTCGGGTCTTCTTGTACGCATGAGTGAGATGGGAATAGCTGGCCAAGCCTATGAATGGATAAGTTCTTTTTTGGCCAACAGGAAATTTCAAGTTCACTGCCACCCATTTAAATCAAACCGAGATCTCTTAGACAAGGGGTCCCGCAGGGCTCCATATTGAGCCCCACGTTGTTCAATTTATATATGGAACCCCTTGCAAGGTTGGTGGAATCATATGGGGTGGATATTGTCTCGTATGCGGATGATACCCAACTGGTGATTACTCTATCTCAGAACCTAGTTGGGGCAGCAGTGAACTTGTGGCACTTGCTCGCTGGATGAAGAATAACTGTCTGCGCCTTAATGGCAATAAGACGGAACTCCTGGTTATCGGTCCGTCTCCCTCCGTCTGGACCTCAGCCTGGTGGCCAGCTGATTTGGGTACTATGCCCACTCCATCAGCTACGGTGAAAAATCTGGGAGTTGTTTTAGATTCTAATCTCTCTTATTCCCAACATGTGAGGATTGTAGCCAGGAAATGCTACGGCACACTTAAGGTCCTCTGCAAGATCTTAGATCTGCTTCCTCTTAAAGCTAGGAAAACCCTAGTACATGCCCTAGTCACCCCACACCTTGATTATGGGAACTCATTGCTCTGTGGGCTTAGCAAAAAGGGCCTGAATCAACTCCAATGTGTCCAGAATGCGGCGGCCAGGTTAGTTTTAAAACTACCTAGGATGGCATCAGGAAAGCGTGCCCCTCAAATCTTGCATTGGGTTCCCATGCAAGAACGCATTCGGTTTAAAACCTTGTGCATTACACACCGCATCGCTCATGGCCATGGCCCTACATACCTCCAGAAGATGATGACCGTTTATCGCCCTAGATGGTCGTTGAGATCTATGGGTAGTATGCAGATGATGTTCCCTCGTATCCGTAGAGCACGGATGGGAGGGCGATCCTTTAGGTTCCTGGCCAGTAAATACAGGAATGAACTACCACTCGAACTTCGGATGGAGCCTTCGGAATTGCGCTTTAGGCTGAAACTTAAAACACTCTTGTTCCCTAAGGTCTTGTTGTATCTACTGCCTTTTGCTCTCTTCTCCCTTGTGTTGCTGGGCCTACTTTGGAGTTCTGTCGATATGCATCCACAGCGCGGGGACGCACTGTTTTCCTGTGTAACCAGGCGCTTAACCCCTTCGATGCTAATGACGAGCTCAGCTCGTCATCACCCACGGGGGTCGTGTGCTGATGACGAGCTGAGCTCGTCATGGTGCCACTAAAATGGCATTTTCCAGCACAGGGGGGGAAAACGCCTAGCAGCCAAGTGGTTAATAAATGTTTTTATTATTATTATTATTATTATTATTATTGAAGTGGCACTCCAAGTAAGAAGATATTCTTGCACATATAATTTGAAAGAACAGGACATATGTCTCAGCTAGAGTCTTAGCTATAGCGCACCGCTAGGATATTCCATAATTTAATTGTCAACAAATTAAAATACAATTGGGGTGACCTGTCTTAATTATGAGTGGTCAAAACAAAAAGAAAACTGTCAAAACTGTCAAACTATAAATATATTACCAGAGCAGCATACAGTACTTATCTTCAAAACGCAGATGTACATATAGAGTGCTTAATGATTGCTAGTAACAGTAAGGTGAAACAGGTGAAATATGAATGATACTTTACCATAGGGAGACCCGGATTGCCACATCAATTGCAGAGATCTCCTAGTAGAAACTGTACAGTTATATATGATGTGTTTACTCACTCCATCCCATTTCAGGGGGTGAGTACATGTAAGTTTGCACTTTTTTGGAGTAACTTGAATGGTGGTGAATAGCCAAAAGTATTAGAGTTGTGCATAGCCCCTTGCACTTTTTCTCCAGTGCCAAGGCTGGTCTTTAAATGCGTTGGTGCTGCTGGTTTCTTGAAATAGCAGTATTTCTATGATAACCAGGGAGGTAGGATTGCATTGTTTTTGCAATCTGCTCTCTTATTAAAATAACTTTGTAATGTATCCTAACTTTGACTCCAATCCACATGTTATGTTATGTTAAAATATTTCTAAAGCGCTCAAATACCCATGGTGTCTTGGTGCTAATTGGGAATAGAAGTATAGGCAAGAGCAGACAAGGACTAGAGGTTAAAAAGTAAAGTTTTTATTAGTTTCCTAAAACTCAGTAATGTGGGAGCTGCTTTGATATTTATAGGCAGACTGTTCCATAGAGCCGGTGCTTCAGAGGAAGAGCAACTGCCCCCACCCCCCATTTGAGTCTCTTAAAACTGGGGCGGGAGACCGTCAGGGAGTTTTTAGATCATATGTCTCTGCTGGGTATGTACCAGGAGAGGGACTGCTTGAGGTAATAAGGACCGAGATCGTGCAAGGCCTTATAGGTAAGCGGTACAAAAGGGGGTGGTGATGGACCGAGCATCTGAATCAATCAAACACTCACACCCAGTCAAAAGATCTGGGTTTAATCCATCACCGTTCTTTAGCCCACTCTGCCACCCCAATTCAGACATGGCTATATGCAAATCAGTCTGACCCTGTGCCTCATGGGAACAGTCCAGCCCGAACTGCCAAGCCATGTCTTCCCTGGACCGTAAACAAGCTTCGGAGGACCGGTTTCTGGCATTCCAGCCGTCTTCAGCCCGGCTTGCTTGAATCCAGTGGCAAAGTGAGCAAGGGACTCACGTCTGAGCATACCCTGCCACACTTATGGCGGCCAAAAGCGGTACAAAAGGGGGTGCTCCATCCATCACCACCCCCTTTTGTACCGCTTTAGGCCTTATAGGTAAGGCATAGCGCCTTGAATTTAATGCAGTTACCCACTGAAAGCCAGTGGAATCCCTTAATGGAGACTGAAACCGGATGGAACGTGGGAAGATCAAGAATAAGCCTAGCAGCTGCATTCTGCATACTTTGGAATCTTTTCACATATTGTTTTTGGAGCTTAACATAAAGTCAATTACAGTAGTCCAGCTTCATGAGTATTAATAAGGAGATGCCTGTTTTTCTGGAAGTGGTAGGAATGAAAGGAAGGATCCTTCTGATAATTCTCAAGGTATTGAAAGTGGAAGAGACAAATTAGCTTATATGTTTATTATGGTTCAGTTTGTCATCCATAGTAATACCTAAATAGTTTGCTTTTTGGACTGGGGTGGGGAGAGTCCCTAACTCTGTTAGACAGCATGCTGGGCTCTAAAACTGTGGATTATTACTGAAGAGTATCACCTCCGTTTAGTTTGAGGCAATGCATACCCATCCAATCACTGATAGCTCTCATACAGTTGTGAAACTGAGAGTGGTGACTTCCGTATTGTTAGAGGCATACACAATGGTTTGAGTATCGTCCGCATATGATGTTGGGGAGAACCCAAAGGATGTAATCAGGGAAGCCAGTTCTGTAACATAAACATTGAAGAGCAGGGGGGTCAGGGAAGATCCCTGAGGGACCCCTCACTGAAGAGAGAAGGGCTCAAATGAGAATTTCTCCAACATGACTGAATGACTTCTGTCCTTTAGGAGCAATTGAAGTAAGGCAAGAGCATTGTCAGGTGACTAACGAGAATTACATGATCAACGATGTCGAAAGCCGCCAACAGGTCAAGAAGTATAAGTGCTGCAGAGCCTCTTTTATCTAAAATAGTCCTTAGTTCTGTGGTCTTTATTAAGGCCGTCTCTGTGGCCTGATTCGAATCGAACAGCTGGGCAGGGTTAGTCTGAGACAGGTGTTGTCCCAGAATGTCGAAATTTGTTTTAGACCAGAGATAGAATGGCAAGTGGTTGGGATCTACTTTCCTGCTTTGAGTAGGGAGGGAAACAATCAATTCAAAGATAACACTCATAATATATTCATGATAAAAATTGATTACTTGCTGTACACCAATGAAAACTAAAGAGACAACTGCTAAGCACAACACATATCTGACCAGTAATTCCTCTTCTGCACCGTATTATTCTGAACCCTCCAAGCGGGAGTTGGGTGTACCATGTGGACGCATATTTACTGCCCCATGTTCCTGAGTGTTTTTCCACATCCAGCCATCTTACCGATCACTAATTCTCGCTGCTTTCAGCTGAAAAAATATGTGCATAGAAACACAGGAGATTTGCACCCAGTGAAATTCCAAATCAGGCATGGAGGTTTATCTCCCAGTGATACTGCTCTGTCAAACTCGTGATCGAACCCTTAGAGTGCGAAACAAAATATGGATGTAATACTACAGTGATAACTTTGATGTTCACTATTCCCTTCAGATTTTGATTTTTGCGCACATGCATGGAAATTAAGTTGGATGTGTTCACTGCTTGTTTTCAACCACCCGATCCTTGTGGATACCATTGGCAGTATTTGGGTGATGTAGCATGGAAATACAGCATCACTTATGCTTCATTACTGCATCACTCTCCCATCCTGTTTATGACCTCAAAACAGCAATAATGACTGTGGGAGTTATAGAATGACCCCTGCCTTTAATACTATGCTTAAGAGAGGCCCATAATAAATAGGGCATTTGCAGATTCAACTTTGGACCATCAGTCAATTCTGCATTCTCAATTCAGTAGCAAAGCCTGCAAAAGACCTGTGGAGGAAATAGTAGAGGTGTGGTATAACTGTTTCACCTTACAATAATGTCTGCACTTGTAGTAATGCAATGGAGTAGAAACAATGCACTAAATGTGTTAACAGATTTACAATTCATGAATCAGAAGGATGGAGGGTGGTAAGAAAATGGAAAAATATCGACGGAAATAAAATGGTAGCTCATCTTCTAGCCAATCCGCCTTCTAACTTCCTGGAAGAGAATCCGGATGCCATCTGCAAGGAACTAACTGATAGACTTAGAAAGGCCACTGATCATGTGGCCCCTGCACGAAGGATGAACCTAGTGGATAGAGGACCCGGGGCCCCCTGGTACAATGAATCTCTTAGGGAGAAGAAGAGAGCTTTACGTAAAGTGGAGAGAGCTTGGCGCAGAGCCTATAATATAAATGCTCGGAGTTGTTACATACAGGAACTAGCGAGCTATAAAAAGGCAATTACATCTAGGAAGGCTGAATTTTATGAGGAGAGGATTGTTACAGCTAAGGATCCTCAAAAAGAAATCTTTAGAGTCCTAACGGAACTCAGGAAAACCAAGGAGCAGAGTCCGGAGTTCACACAAGAGGACTGTCAAAAATTCCAAGATTTCTTTACCAGTAAGATCACAGACCTCATATCGGAAATTGCTCTCACCCCCACGTTTGACTGCCCCCCACAGCCTACTCCAGCCAAGAAGCCAGTGGACATCCCACTAACCACTTTACCCTTTATTACGAAGGATAGGCTGACACTGCACCTGGGGCGGGTTAAGTCGGGCTCCCAGGCTGACCCATGTCCACCAGAAGTGTTCAAACTGGCAATGCCGGGTATAGAGGAAGAGGTTTTGACTCTCCTTAACGCATCTCTACAACTAGAACAAGTTCCGTAGGCCTTTAAGAAGGCCCGGTTGATCCCCCTGCTAAAAAAAACGGGGGCTGATGTGAAATACCTGAAAAACTGGGTTTCGTGCTAATCATAGCACGGAGCTAGTGATGCTGTCCATTCTGGATAAGCTGAGGAATAGGGCAGCCAGAAAAATTCCAGGTGCCCTGGTGTTGTTAGACCTCTCCGCGGCATTTGACACTGTTTGTCATAAACAACTATTGTCGCGGTTGAGGGACTTCGGCATTCAGGGCACAGCACATGCCTGGTTTGCTTCCTTTTTGCAAGGGAGGACGCAGAGAGTACAGCTCGGAGACTTGTTCTCCACTACAACATCGATTACCTGTGGAGTGCCGCAGGGGTCCACCCTTTCACCCCTTTTAATCAATATCTATTTACAGCCTCTGATCTCACTTCTTAATCAGATGGATTGCCAGGTCTACAATTACGCTGACGACACCCAAATTGTCATCCAAATGGAAAACGAGCCAGGTGCGTTTGCGAGATTACAAAATATTCTTAAGCACACAGCCAATTGGATGTCCATGAATTCGTTAAAAATCAATCCTGACAAGACCGAGGTGTTGCCAATCACTATCGTAGGCAACCCATGGAATGATGGCTTCTGGCCAAGAGAACTAGGGACACCCCCAGAACCAGCGGCAGCAGTAAAAAGCCTGGGCATCCATGTGGATGCAAGCTATCCATGCAGAAACAAGTCACTACGGTGGTGGGAACCTGTGTTGGCCTTCTCCGACAACTAAGAAAAATCTCTTCACTATTGTCCTTCTCAACTTTGAGGCGCGCGGTCTCTGCTATGATCTTAGCGAGGCTGGATTATGACAATTCGCTATATATAGGCCTGCCTCAAAAACTTCTGGACAAGTTGCAAGTTGTCACGAATGACGCTGCAAGGCTCATCTTTAAGAAACCGAGGAATACGCATGCCTCCCCCCTCATGTGTGAGCTGCACTGGCTGCCAGTGAGGCAGAGGGTACTGTTTAAAGGGCTCTGTATTGCACACAAATCCTTATACGGAAAGGCGTCAAGGTATCTGAAGGCCCGCCTGACTTCCTATAGGCCTGGTAGGATGTTAAGATCGTCGGAAGCTACTCTCCTCACCCAACCACGTTTTAGGCTGGCCACAGTTGGTGGCCACGCTATCTCTAATACCCTTCCAGCAGCCTGGAACAAGCTACCAGTGGAATTACGGAAAGAAACCAACCTGCTGTGCTTTCGGAAGAAGTTAAAAACTGTGCTCTTCCAACAAGCTTGGGTGGGGCTGTAAATTCTCGAATGGCCCTCTGAATGTCTGCTGTGCGTACCTGACAAAGCGCTTAGAGACCCCTGGATTACAACGCGCTATACAAATCGAAATAAATAAATATTCAAGAGAAACTCACATCTAGAACCGGAGTAAGACACAGTTACTCAAAGAAACATCTTTGTGATGTGGGTTCATAAAGTTACTATGATTCTCCAAAACTGCCGTGTGTACAGGTAAATGTAGCATTCTTGATTGAATATGGGTGAAACCAGTGTTCTTGCAACACACAATTAGTTACAGGTCAGTCACAAAATTGCAGCTCGCGGGAGGGCGATTCACAGGATCCGAAATACGGATTGATTCATTTTAGTATCAAAGTGATTTTTTTTTTGTTTTTTATAGGTATTATACAAGAAGCATGCAGTGAACCAAACGGTGTTTTGGTTTGAAATTTCAAATTCACCTAATTATGTTCTGGCCAAGAACTGGTGCCCACATTGACTTGCATGATTTTGAGTGTTTTGTACATCGAGGGCAGCTTATACATAAACGTTCTATTAATATGTCAGTTGAAACACTTACTCAGGTAAATTTCACTTGGAGGGTTGAACCAATCACCACGTAATTTTCTTGAAAGTTTGGTCATTTAGAAATGGACATTTTTAGATGTTTTATCAAGGTGTAGCCATGAAATTCAGATTGTAGTTGTGTTTCACGTTTTTAAATGTTCTTTATGCCCAAAATAAGGAGTAAGTGCAATAATTACATGCGTGCACCTATTCAGAATGGCCATGTTTTCTGCTTCAAATATCAAAAATACATTAAAAAGCAGCCTAAAAAGAGCCATCTTAGTTTGCGAAAGTGAAAAGTGTAATTGCCTTTGCTACACTCCCAGCCACAAATTGGAAAAAAAAATAACAAATTAATTAAGGGGTTTATTTACTAGCCCCTTGCATCGCTGGGGCAACACTTTTAATGACACACTGGTGGCATATACCTACGAGGCCACACAGTCACTTTGTGTGACTTTTCATTACCTCATAAATATGGTATAAGATAAGTTGCTGCGTTGCCTCACACTGTGTCAGGGAGGCATTCCGTGGGTGTTCCCACACAACACTGATGGGTTTTGATTTCCAGATATACAATGGTCTGTAAACGTAGGAATGCATCAAAACTGTACGCCTCCACAGGGCAGGCATAACGTGGAGAAATATCTTTGTTTCTCCTCGTTTTTTTCTCTTTCCATGCGTGCTGCATTCTGGGTTGTTTTTGTGCAGGAAGGTGTCCCTTCTTGCACAAAAATAATCCTGCCAACAACGCAGACATCTGTTGTGAAGTCAGCATGCCAGTAGTTGGGTGTGGGCGGAGCTAGGGGGTCAGAGGAAGAGGAGGAGCGGACTTAGGAAGTGGGCAGTTAGGGCAGGGACAATGCAGGGATAAGACGTAGTGAATAAAGCTCCAGTTAAGATGAGTACCTGTGTCTGTGTCTTTTTGTAGCAGGATGCTACAACTGGCGACGAAGGTGGGATAGATACCAGCCCCACTGAACCCAAAGCGCTGAGAAGACGCCCTGCCCGAGCAGCTCTGGAAACGCTGTTGGTTGCCGCCTGGAGATAGAAGAAACGAGCGCCAAACTGCGCGAAGGTAAAGCAGCCTGAGTGCAGGGATCGGGAGCCTACTCCGACCCTGTGAAGTGCCCAGAGCGGTGAGAAGAGTGTCCCTGAAGTGTGGACGGCGTCCACAACGTGCCGCCAGCAAGCGCTGCTGCGCGCGCTGAAATCCGAGCCCGGGAGACATCGGACGTCTGAAAACCTCACGCCCGATGCGTGAGGTTTGGGAGGTCATCGGCGAAGACGACCGGGAACTGCGGAGGCGAGCCGGGAGCCCACCCCGATCTCACCTGGTGCCCATGGTGACCGTGGAGGAGTGAATCCTGGCGTGGACTGCCCCAGAAGCCGACCGCCGGTGAGTCTCGAATGCCCCGAGTGGATGAGCCTGAAGAGCTAGCCTCGTGTGTGCCTGCAGTGACGGCGGCCATCTTAGAGTCAGGCAGCTGGAAGGACATCCCTGTGAAATTTAGCGGCGGCCATCTTTAAGTCAGGCGAACAGTGGGAATAAGCATTGACAAAGGACAAACATTGGCAAAGACCAAACAACCATTGGCAAAGGCAACAGACATCCAAACAAGCACTGGCGACTACAAGAAACAAGCATTGGCAAAATAAACAAACACTGGCGACTACAAGAGACAAACTTTGGCAAAATAAATAAGCACTGGCGACTACAAGAAACAAGCATTGGCAAAATAAACAAACACTGGCGACTACAAGAGACAAACTTTGGCAAAATAAATAAGCACTGGCGACTACAAGAAACAAGCATTGGCAAAATAAACAAACACTGGCGACTACAAGAGACAAACTTTGGCAAAAAATAAATAAGCACTGGAGACTACAAGAAACAAGCATTGGTACATGCCAGTAAACAAGCATTGCTACATGCAAATCAACGAGCATTGGTGCATGCAAAGGCAAGTGAAGCAAGCATTAGTGACTAACAAAACAAACATTGACCCATGCAAACAAACATTGGCAAATGCAAGTGAAGAATAAACAGACATTGGCAACTGTAGGTGAAGCAAGCATTGGTGACTGCAACAGTACAAACATTGACGCATGCAAACAAGCGTTAGTGCACACAAGTGAATATTAATAAAGTGCCGAAAAGACGACAAACCAGCCCATGCAAATGCAAGAAGCAATCTAAGAAGACGAGCATTGGTAAAGGAAAGTCACCAAGCATTGGTGCCTGTAAGGGCAAGCATTGGCCCAGAGCGAACAAACATTGTTACATGCAAACAAACAAGCACTGACCCGTGCAAATCAACAAACGGAAGCAGGCGTTGACAAGTGACCAAACTAACACGGGGGAAGACAAGTAAACAAGCACTGGTGCAGGCAAACAACCACGTGTTGGTGCGTACAACTCAACAAGCCTTGGTATGTGCCACTAAACAAATGCTGGTAAATGCAAAAGCAGTAAGCGAGGACAACGACACGTGGACAACATTGCACGAATCTTGGCAACCAACCAGAATAAGCACATGCTAACGCGGGAGTGTATCAATCAACAAGCACGAGCAACCACAAGAGTGACTCAACGAACAAGCAGCGACAAAACTAAGGTCAGCACGGGTGGAAACACGAACAGTGGGATACGCAAGTGACTGTGCAGTGGCGAACGTCAGGAAGTAACGCGCGTCCGTCAAATAGAGGAGGCCACAAACAAATGTAAACCTCGACAAAGCATAAGTAATTACTCCCGCATCAGCAACAAGCACGAGCCAATGCGCATGTGGGGTAGCCACTGACCACACACAACAAGCAAGGGAAATCCAAAGGCAACATGGACAGCACAAGGTCCCGCGTCTACGACCAGTCAGGACTTCCTTCTCTCAGGGCGGGAGTTGACGTAAATCAATGCTTCAATCCACATCTTGCAGTATCGCCCCCAGTGGCACAGAGTGACGATTGGATTCAGGACCTCAAACGGCACTGGTGGCTGGAAGCTTTGGACGATTTCTTGACAGCCAACGGTGAGCAAAGGGAAAGAAAATGTCTACTGTTACTCCTCCGTCTGGTGGGTCCCGGGGGCCGATGCCCAATTAGAACATTTTCCAAGGAAGAAGCAGACACTTATGACAAACTCCAAGAGGAACTCCATGCTCATCTCAACGCGCAGGCAGAGGTAGATCACAATCGCATGGTCTTCAACATGGCACAGCAGGAACCAGGCGAACCATTGCCGCACTTCATCATTCGATTGCAAAGCCTGGTTCAAGGCTGTCATTTCAACACGTTTACGAATGAGGATGCTGTTCGGCTCAGAATAATCGAAGGCTGTGAAAACCCCGAAACAAGCCGCAAGATACTTAGAGGACATTGGTCGCTAAATGAAATTATCAAAAAAGCTGAAATTGGGATGCACGTCCAGACAAGAGGCAAATGGAGGGATGTGCATCTGAGTACAAAACTTCGAAATACCTGGGAAGAGAGAACCCAGAATTCCAACAACCACAAAAAGAGAGAGAGAGAAGGCAGGCCAGAGAAAAGACAAAAAAGACAGCGGAGGAGGCACAGTAACATGGAATGCTCAGAGTCAGACTACTCAGCGTCTGGCCACTCGGAGAGAACCAAAGAGTACTCGGAGTCACCCCGGAATCATCCATCCTCCAGGAGTCCCTCAAGAAGTCCGTCACCGCACAACACACGTCACTCTGACAAAGAGGGAGCGTCCAGTGGGACAGACTGCACTCCTGGGCAAAACGACATTCTGCACAACCAGTGGGGGAGAGAGACAAACAATAGGAGGAGCAGCAGTGATCACGACAGGAAATCGACGTTGGAATATCAATCACCAAGGGGCAAAGATAAGCCCGAGGAAACAGCTAGCAGAAGGATGCACCCCCCACCGATCAGAGACACTAGATCACCAAACAAATGGAGGGGAAAAGACCCACACAGTCAGGGGCCTCAAAGCATCCCTGGGCCCCGCCACAACGTGGAAACAGAGCGTGGATGGGTAACATCAGACGAGGAGAACGAAGAGGCAACCGCCTGGGATCAAGCGCAAGGAACAAGCGCGGAACCTTCAAACAATCTCCCAACTGAGACAACCGTGAAAATGTTACGACACAGACACACGAAGAAGCCTTGCAAAGGCAATTCCGAGACGGAAAGCAGCTCGTCACGAACTACCCGGTTCCGAAGATCACCGGGTAAGACATTCCCAAAGGAACACTCACAGGGGAGACTAAAGGAGCACCCCTCTGATTCAGAGAGCATGTCGGTCCGATCCTTTGAATCAGGAGAATCGTGGTCCCGACAACGACCACACGCAACATTGTTAAAGAAACATTCTCAGCGGGAAGTGAGTGAGGACCCCTCGGACTTAGATAACATCTCGGTCCGATCCGTTGAGTCGACAGAATCATGGTCCCGACAATGGCCATGGCACCAAGCACCTGAACACATCAGCGAACCAAGGGACACTTTTCCCGTTCAGAACAACGTGTCTAGCCCCAATGATAATGCACACTCGATTACTCCACCAGACAACCTGCCACATCGAGCACAGGTGCCTTACGACGCAAAGACTACACCGTCACCCCGGGTAGGGGCAGAAAGGCTGACTCGAAGGTCCTGGTCCTGGTCCTGGTCCCACAAAGGGGAAACAGATATCATGGCCAGTGACACTCAAACAAGGATGGACCAACCAGTTGATCCGCAAAGGAAGTCGGGCCCGCCCGGAGAGCCAAGTCATCATCCGACAAGAACGAAGCACACAACTATCCAGCCGGTTCCAGGGTTTGTTTGGATCAGGTGCGAGCAGGAGTGGGAGAAGCAACCTGAGGCACCCCAGACATTGAAGGCCCCATCCCTCCAGACATCCACAACAGAGCTTGTCTAGTCAAAGACGAACCATTGGTGAATACTTATCACGACATACATCCATCCCAGAGACTGATAGTGGAGATGGACTGAGAAGTCAGTTTATTTGTTTGTTTTGTTACAAAGGGGGGAGATGTTGTGAAGTCAGCATGCCAGTAGTTGGGTGTGGGCGGAGCTAGGGGGTCAGAGGAAGAGGAGGAGCGGACTTAGGAAGTGGGCAGTTAGGGCAGGGACAATGCAGGGATAAGACGTAGTGAATAAAGCTCCAGTTAAGATGAGTACCTGTGTCTGTGTCTTTTTGTAGCAGGATGCTACAACATCCTCTTGCACCATGGTGCAAGAGTGCCTGCATTGGCGCTAGGCACCAAATTGTGTGCTGGTGCTGACTGAAAGAACAGGAATGCACTGTATCCCATAAATAAGGTGCATTCCTGCCTTTTCGATTTGGCGTAGGGCAGCTCAGCAAGAAGAGTTGTGGGGCTGCCCAAAATAAATGAGGTCCTAAATCTTTATACAGGTGCAAAACAACTTAACGCAAACCAGCTCATGCTACTTAGTATCCAGCACAAAAGCTGTTTTGCACTTTAAAGGGGCAGATTTCACAGTGTAAAACAGTTTTTCATCAAGTGTTAGTTACTGGGCAGATCAACACAGACACCTATAGGCTTTCATGCAAAGCCCAATCTACATCAGACCAGTGCTTAATTTGAGCCAGTGGTTGGCGGTGAGGGGCACCGGCACTTATTTTTCTGCATAAGGCATTTACTGCGAGCAAAAGACACACATCAGAAAGAAGGAGGAAGGGAGAGACGGAAAAGCATCACAAAGGGAGAAACTACGCTGAAAGGGCAGGGAGTGGCTGTAAATGTATGAAAGAGGCCCGAGATGGCTTTAGGATTACACTGCCTCAGTATTCTGTGTTCGCACATTTAATTGCAGCAACCGCTTGTTTCAGAGGAGAGCTTTGGACACCAGCACATTTTTATTGACAAATTAAGTACTGGACTAAAGAGCTTCACTACTTCTAATAAATAGATAGGCTGAGGCAACATTATTTACCATGTTTGTGGCATCACAACAGCGAAAAGCACGCTTCATTATCCACCCCCTCTCTGCGGGCAGGAAGGCAAGCCCATACAATAAAGTATGATTGGTTGGGAGGAAATAGTTGCATTAAATAATGGAATACGTGTGTGCTCAAGTTTAAAGCGCACAAAGCAGAAATGACAGTCCAACTCAACGCAAGGGAGTGGCAGCCGAGCAAGAATCTCAACAATAAACTCCTGTGAAATTCCTCAGGCAGTAAAAGGGTGTGTGACTGCTCAAGAAAAAGTCAACCAACTGCCTGACTTGCAAGTTTAGCTGGCGTGATTGTCAGGTGCCTTCATTCTGTGCAAGGGTCAGCTCTCTGCGGGTAAAAGGCCTTGAGAAGTTGAGGTTTTTTTTATGTCACCATTTTGTTCAAAGAAGCTCTCATTTCTTGTGCACCAGGTACCTCCACGTGTTAACCACCGCGTGGAAGCATTAGGCACCGGATTGTTTTGCGTTGAACTAAAGTATTTCTTAGAAAAAGATCTTAAAAACTTTCCCAGCCATCGCTGTGATTTGCTCCTAAAACAAAGTCATCAATGATTTTAAAGGTCGTCGTTTTATTTATCTTTTTTTGCGGTAAGCCCTGTTGTAGATGTTGCACACTTTCTCTAAGAGGTTTGCTACATTAAAGTCCTGGGATGAGAGCTTGCCTTACATGGGGAAGGCCCTTCAGAGACAGATTGGCCTACAAGCTCCTCCGAGCCGAAAGTGGTGTCGGGAAACCTCCCTGATACTAACCAGGCACTCTGGGTGCCAGACAATAATAATATCCACATTTGTAAAGCGCACAATCACCCGTTAGGGTCTCTAGGCGCTGGGGGGGCCGTCGGGAAGATTAAGCAAGCTATTGCCCAGAGTCACATGGTGATGGGCTAATCTGCCGCCGGTGCCGGGGATCGAACCGGAACCCCATATTCCGGAGTCAGTCGCCCTGGCCACGGCGCCACACCTCTTCCTAAGAGGTGCTACTATCAGAAATCCACCATGCTTGTAATCCCAAAACTATCTTTCCAGTGCCTGGTCTGTGGAGGCAGAACTCAAATCTCATGGGCCTGCAGCAGACCAGCAAGGCATACCAGGTGGTATGCTTTGGGCACACCAAACTCTTTGCCATCCATTACAAAAAAGGTCACCATCATGCCCAACAACATTTAGCTTGCCAACCATATCCAGCTGGAGAGAGCGGGGAATGCCATTTAAGATTCTCTAAGGGTAGCAGGTGCCATCCAGACCATTAGCTTACTACCCCTGCCACTGCCCTCTGGTTCAAAGCATATAGGGGTAGTGTTCACCACAAAAGCAGAAACAACACAGTGCTGTCATACAGGGTTTCCAGTTCTACCCCATCACAGATCACACTGTAAAGTATCAGTATCACGCTGTCATTCATAGAAACGAGGAGCACAACAGAGATTGGAAAAAAGCAAGAGGAAGATGTATGAGCCCAGGGTCCCCAAATTAGCTCATGTGCAGTGATTTAACAATATAAATTGTTCATTCATTGGCTCCTGAGAGCTGGTCTTTCATCTCAGTCCCCAGGTTCTGCGACAGCCCTGGAAACCATGAGCTGGACCCCCACCGAGGTCAGTGAGATTAATGGTCTATAAGGGCACAGAGAGACCGGAGGAACCAATAGGAAGCGTGGATTCTAGTCGAGAGTGAAGAGCAAAGAAGCCATTTTGGAGGACTCACAGAAAACCTTAAACATCTTAAGTAATTAGGATGTATTATTGACTTCATATATGTCGACGGTTTAATGATTTTAGTATGATATCGAGAACCTTTAAAACGTACTGTAATTTGAAAGAATATTCAAAATAGTCATCACTCACATGGATGATGTGTATGTATAATGTGCAAATGTCTTGCAGCTGCTGAATTTGCAAGACCCCAAGCCAGTAGACGAGGCAAGAAGGGCAGCTCACTCCAGGATTGTTTGTTCAGCATTTAGGCAGAAAGTGCTGTTTCTATTCATAATTGTAACACTGTGTTTAATGCTGCCAGGGAGCCTGAAAATGCTCTTCAGCAACAGAATCAGTGCTTTCTGCCAATTTCTTGCATGACCTCTTCCTCATGCACATTAAGTCACCAGAGGTAGCGGAAGTAATATCGTATGCACTCTGACTCTTTGTGATATAACAGGAAGTGACATGGCTTGATCCTAATGACATCTTAGGAAGTCGCATCACATGACCTTTGACTCTGATGTTGTAATAACACAAGAAGTGACATCAATCTGCACTGAAACACCGGACATTACACGAGGTGACACATTAGATCAAATATTATGCTAAATTAATTAAAAAACATTTTGACATTTCCTTGGAGCACCTGCAAACACCAGAAAATAAACTCTATTGAATATAATTAACCCAAATCATGTGAAATTGTTACCAAACAATGCCAGGATAAATGATAAAATGCATATGGAATTCAAAATGAATATGCAAAGCTGTCGATAAATACTGTTGTCACTTGTAAAATATGTGTGCCAGGTAGACAGTGGCAGCAAATCACAACAGTAGTAGAATCCGAAATTCTTTGTTACTGGTGGTAATGATTGTTTAAAGTAGGGCGGTGACACTTTGCAGTCCACATGCAGTAATCAGCTTCTATGCAGTGCACAACATGTATAATAAGGTTACACAAAGGTTGGGGCAGAAGGGGCCAGCTCTTCTTGTGTCTCAGGACTAGTAAGAAACCATGCAAATATCTTTGCTTAATGTCCATTCGGCTTCTCCTGAACATATATCTTAAGTAATAGAATGGAAAGGAGCTGAGTACACATGTTAATATGAATTCATGAAATGAAATTAATCTGCGGCAATCTTTCGGCCCCCTCTCCGGTCAGGGTTGGAGTTCTCCAAGGATCAACCCTATCTCTTACCCTTTTCAATCTTAACCTCGAACCACTCACCGAGATGTTACGTTCCACCAATATCTCCTACCTTATGTACGCAGACGATACACAGATCTATATCAAAATCTCCCCTGAGGACATTCGCTCCCTGAATGAGGCACTAAAGCTGACAGTCCATTGGCTCACCACCAACCAGCTTAAACTCAATGCAAATAAAACGGAATTTCTCCTAATCTCCTCACGCAAAACCAACCTGGACATCCAGGAATGGATCAAGTGCATCACAGCACTAAATTGCCCTCCCACCATTGTGGACTCTGCGAAATCCCTTCGAATAACCCTTGACAGCAGCCTGAACATGCGCAGCCATATAAATTCGATGGCCAAGATGGACATGTTCCACCTGAGCTACCTAAGAAACCTAAAACCCTTCCTTGAGGTTTCCGATCTCAAAACGGCAATCCAGGCTCTAGTCATTTCCAGACTAGAATATAGATGCTCCACTCTCGCAGGGCTACCCAAGAACTCCCTGACCCCACTGAAAGCCTGCCTCAACACCGCCGCCAGACTCCTAACTGGCTCAATGAAATCTGACCACATTTCTCCCTACCTCAAAACTCTGAACTGGCTTCCCCTAGAGGCCAGAATCCAATTCAAACTGGCCTGCATTACTCACAAAGCTCTCTACTCCAATTCCCCTGCTTTTCTCGCCCATAAACTTGTGATATCAGGAGGAGTCTGAAACTCTCGATCTGCCAAAGACCTATTGCTGCAACCAGCCCGCTTCTGCAAGAAAAACCTACAATCTGGACTTCTCTGGGGTCGCTCCAAGAATCTGGAACTCCCTCCCACCCACTTTTTGATGACTTCCGTCCTTGGCACACTTTAAAAAGGAAACCAAAACCTTCTTAACGGGCAAGTACCTCGTCTGATGACTACATCTCAATCACTGGAGTGACTTGTTTCCACCCTCCACCTTGACATCATCCACTGCTCTGCAAAGGACATCTAATACTGCACCCCTGGATATCCCACCCAAGAGTTGAGACTGTAGGCCTTCTGTCATAAGTTTCTTCCTATTGCTATCTTTTTATCCTACTTGTAGCCTGGACTTTAAACTGCATGCTTTTTTGCACAAGTTATAATGTATCCCCCATCTTACCTTAAACTGTATGCTTTTCTTGTATAATGTGTAATGTATAATGTATTCCCCATCTTACCCAACTGTTCCCCTCCCTTCCTAACGCTTTGTATGCCACCCTCAAACCTGTAAAGCGCTCTGATACCCTCACGGGTCTGGTTCGCGCTTTATAAAACCTTAACTTAAATAAATAACACTCCAATACTGGACCCAAATGCAAATTTACCATTCACCTACTGACGTGCAGCCGCCACCTAGTGCTACGTCAGTATTGGGACCTATGTGCAGCTCTTCTATGTGTCTGTTGACCCATACCAATCACCACTGATCTTTTAGCAGTGGGACTCGCAGGCTACTCTATCATTCACCTCAGTCCTGTGGTAACAGTGTATGCACCGATATGCAGCTCAGCTTAGGCTTCATGTGGAGCACCCACTCCTATTCTTCCAATATCGACACCTGAAATTTGACCTGCAGTACTCACCACTACTACTTCTGCACTTCTGTACTAGGGTCCATTGCCTTACCCCTCAAACCTCACTCAAAAACATGCACCACCTTTATTTGAGTACTGGGACCTACATGCACCTGTACATCTAAATCCTGACATTTTCACCCCAACTCTTGCTCGTCCAGAAATGGGACATTCGTTTAAATCTGACTTACGCCGTGTTACTTGCACATAACCCTCATCCACATTTGTACTCATAATAGGGCGCCCGACCAGCGCTACAATGTACCTTAGTCCTCACCTGTAGCCCCTACAAGTGTTCTGCTAATGCTGGGACCCACAAGGAGCTCCATTATTGTCCTGATATATAGCAGGAAACACTGTTCTTTGCCTAGTCCCCATCCACATATCTGCCAAATGTTCAGTTTGGCTGTGAGTGATGTTTCCCTGTTTTCAGTGTGTTTGTTTGTGGCTTTTCAATCCTATGTGTGCGACACTGTGGAACTTTATTTTGAGAAGAACACAGCAGGTATGGCCACGTAATCAGATCAATATATGACATTGTCGCTGTTTCTACAACATAAGAGTCTAGAACCAGCCTTAAAACACCTCTGATTCTCCTGAAGTGCTTATGTAATGTTGTGAACCAACTTTATTTTTCTAGTATGGTTGTACTGGAAATATTTGTCAAGTTGAAATGTTTGTCATGTTGGAATAAACAATATACAGAAGGGCATATTTACAAGCCCCTTGCGCGCCGGGACGTCACTTGTTCCCATATTAAAAGTAACGCACCGGCGGCGCAAGGGGCTTGTAAATAAGCACTAGAGTCTTTCGGTGATAGTTTCTTAGTTTATGAAAGTTTTGTGCCAGGGCCAATACCAATGTAAAAAAATGAATTATAAATCCTGGAATTCAACGTGCTCTTTGCTTAAAAGCCAAGGTAGGCTGAAAGTGGCTTACACATAAAATGTGTTTTTTTTTGTAGTTATGGCAAGCATTGCAAAATCAATTTTACCAAGACCCAAAACACATTGCATGCTTAAAAGCATTTGGCAAAGCGATACCAAAGGGTATCGCTTTAAAAGCTCATGGCAGCATTAAAAAAAATTATGCAAAATGTAACACCAACTTAACTTCTGCTAGTTAAAAAAATACCAGGTTCAGATGGCTAGTGGAAAAAAATACAACAAATATAGAGTACTCAGTATAATCCTTCACATTTCATGACCTCACGTGATCTGTAAGACCTCACAATCATTATCATTTTCCAAGTCTCCTGCCCACTCCTAGATACATCGTTACTGTCATGCATTTTAGTACTGAGTACAATTATTTTATCGTGATATTCCAAAGGGGACAATTTCAGCCAAGAAATTATCAGACAAATAACATAACTGTCCAAAACGAATAAATGTATATATTTTTGAAACAATTCCAAACACTACCTACAAAATGGAATACATTTTCTAGCAAATAATATCAATTGAGCCAATTTCCCCCCCCAAAAGAATTGGTACTACTTGCTACGAAAAAGGATGCTGGCTTCTATTGTTGCATTATGGGTAATGTAGTTTTGCTTATCATCATTGCTACTGTGATCAGCAAGCTAAAATGCCACGATTGGCTGAAGGTATTAATCATGACAGCTGTCTGTACATTTATAGGTTGCTGAACGTAGTATACCGGTAAGCATTTAGGGACGGTGGTTTGTTCTGTTGAAGAACAAAGATGCATATTTACAAAGAAATGAGCAATTTGGCAGTGGCACGCTGCATGATTTAAAAAATCAGGCATGCACCGTATTCATAAGAATACGGCGCACCCCTGTGTTTTCCCTTGTCACAACCTTAAAAAAGCTGCCTAGCGTTGACGCAGGCACCCTTGTGCCATCGTGTAAGGGTGCCTGCGTGCCCCTTCCTGCACATAAACAATCGTTCGAGGAGATTTGCTCGTTCAATGTAGGCTGCAGAATGCAGCACACATAAAAATAGCAAAAAATGAGGAGAAATAAAAGTATTTCTCCTTGATGCACGACTTTAATGCCCGATTTTCAATAGCATTCGTTTTTGGTGCTGCATCAGATTTACACCTCCTTGTAAATCAGGGGCAGCGTCAAAGAGCAAAGGTGGGTTGTGGTTGAACGCCCACAGCAACAACCATTGCATGCCCCTTTGAAGCAGAAAACTGCGTGAGAGGGAACAATATTTACAAGGCGTCAAGCCACACAAAGTGGCTTAGCACTGCATTGTATATATGGAGCAGAGCATTGCGCTACTGGAGCCTCGTAAAATGTGGTGCTCGGGTGGTGCAATGCGCTTGTAAATATGCCCCAACCTGCTCTTAAAAATTAGCAAGGGAAATAAAAGCGTACTGGTGACTTTTTTATTCAGTTGTACTCATTTGTGAGCAGCTAAGCAAAAGTATTTTCAGAACATGCAGTTTTAGAAAACATTGAGTGGTGAATTTTGATAAGTGCTTCTTACTAAACTCAGCTGTGGCGAGCCTGTGCAGCACTTTTGGTCTGAGTCCCCCTGCCTCTCAATGCTTCAGTTCTTCCCCTCTCCAGACTGTTCGTTGACCCTCACCACTGATGGATGAGACAATAATCTTTGCCAAAAGAATCATATATTACTTACATTAAACACTTTGCATTTCTTTAGCCCTGAAAGAGGTAATTTGCTCTAGTGCCTAAACTTAAGCAAACGTGAATCTCTGCAGCTATAGACTGACAGTTGTCAGGCACTCACTTTCGAACCAGCCCTCTACATGAATAATGGAGGTCAGTCTGAAAGCTAGGCTTTCACTTGATGGAGCAGATTCGCCCGGTGCCCTGTAGATCCGTGACTAGGGGCCATATGTATCAAGCAAATTCGCATTCGCAAAGGCCGAATTTCGGCCTTTGCGAAAGCGAATTTGCTAAATAGTATGTATTAAGCAAAATCTGGTGCAAAACAAGGATTTGCAAAATTTTCGATTCTTTATTTTGCAATTGCATTTAAGGAATCGCAAATTTTGCGATTCCTTAAATGCAATGTATGAAGGAAAAAAATGTGCAAAATGTCCTTAAGGAATAGCAAATTACCACCAACTTCTAGTTGGTGGTAAGTTGCGAATTCCTTGAAAAACGCGAATTTGTGCATTTTTCAAAGTGCCATGTGGCGCACATACATGCCCTTAGGGCATGTATGTGCGCCACATGTGCACCCATGCATATTTCAGGGGTGCAACAGGGTGTCCTTTGGACACCCCTGCACCCTTGAAATTATTCTCAATTTGCGATTAGCAAATTGCGAATCGCAAATTGAGAATAACTTCCCATTCATTTCTATGGGCCTCCTGGCCCATAGAATTGAATGGGAAAGTACTCTTTAATTGCGATTCGCAATTTGCTAATCTCAATTAAGGAATTTTAAGAAATCGCAAAAAAAATTGATTTTGTTCATACATACCTATTTGCAATTCTCAAATAGAGATTTCTTAAAAATCGCTATTTGAGAATCGCAAATCAGGCTGATGATACATATGGCCCTAGCAGAGGACTGTTAGCGAGCTGGACACATTGTGCATTTGAAAGAAGGACCACTACCCTGCAATGGAGTGAATCACAGCTACCACTCTCTCAGACAGAGTGTGAAGTAGGGAACAGAAATGTCTGAACTACAGGGGCATTGCAATCATTGTGCAGCAATTCCAATAGCACAGGGGTCCAGAGGGGCACATGAGTATGATTACTGCTGTACTTTGCGATTCGCATGCCCAAGGTCCCTTTGCAAAAGGGCTTCATCACTGGTAAAATGTTGTGTTTTACAAAATGTAATGCTACAGCAACGGCAAACTAAACATGCACTGATGTAAATCGAAACAAAGTAAATGAAAGCACCACTGAGTGTGGCTATTTACAAGAATTGTGACAATTCAGAAAGTTTGCACATGGACAGCAGGGGACTGCACACCTGAAACCCGAACTCTGTCTTGTACAGACCAGTCTGGAGTGGAGTTGCACACCAACAGTAAGTGTTACCCGGCCAAACATGCCCATTATTGGATTGGAGCAGTCTGTGGCCAGGGAGGCCCTAGGAGTATGTTGCTGGGTGACACCCCCGCTGTTCAGGCTGAATTGTAATTGTTACAAGTTGCAACAGCTTTAATATCAGCTACCAGCTGCCAGGAGCAGCTCCCGCTTTTTGAATTCTGGAGCATTCTGTTCAATAACATGTTCATCTGTTCCTCTTGCTGTCTTTGCCCCCCAGAGGCCAGGGTGTAAAAAGAAGTTCAAACACAGGTTTCTTCTTATTTTTCTCTTTATTTTCCTTGCATCCCCAGCACTCAACTGTCCTATCTACATTCCATCATCTCACTCCCCTCTCTGCATTCCAGATGACGTCAACCACATAGCTGACATTCCACCCCTCACTAACATTCCAACCTTCATAACTCTACATCATTTCCCCCTTGTAATAACATTTTAATAAACAAAGTATTGTTCACACTTAAATTCTTAATATGATCATCAAACCTAGAAAATGTCAACCACATAACATTTCAACTGGTAAGATAAATATGTATAATGAAAATGGCAATGACATGCAACTCCTATTTATTATACAAACTGGTTGCACATCTCCATACACCAGACCAACCACCTTCACTGAGCTCTGTTGATTTTACACACGTTTCCAAAATCCCACGTAGTCCCATCACATAAAAAAACACCACAATATAAATGTAAATGTACAGGAATTTATATAGCTCAAATCACCAACCGGTTTCTAAGCGCTTGCTTAGGGAACCCATCCTGGTATTCCCCTGTGAGATAACCCCAGCAGGGTACCCGCAAGGTGAAAGTCAGGCATCCCGCCGCAAGGGGCCGTTGTGGAGATTAAGCAAGCTATTGCCCAGAGTCACAGAGTGTGAACCCGTGAATCGAGGAGGCACCCAAGCGAGAATTGTCGAGTCCATGGATTTTTTAGGACTCAAGACCCTGCTGGGCTTGGAATTGAACCCTGGTCCCAGGCTGACCTCTGCTTCCAGGTCTGCCTCCTCTAATCAGTGAGCCACACTTCTCCACAATACAATACACTTCCATTATTTAACTTTAAGATGTTCAGAGTATTTACTTTCACCCTTCTGGACAATTCCACCCTTCCTGACAACCACCCAAACTCCTTACTTCATCAACAAACACTTCACATTCCGTTTCATATTATAATGCTGCCAGGGCCGGACTGGAAACCACAACCGGCCCTGACAAAGTGCGCGGCCGGCCACTCCCCCACACTCGGGGGAGGGTTGGAGGTGCCGCCAAGCTCTTTGCCGGGGCCAGTTTTCGACCGATTTTGGTCCAAGGCCGATTTTACGCTGCAAAAACGGCCCTGTAACAAAAACGGCCCCCAGGGGCCCAAAACCGGCCCCCACCAGTGCAGCGCACCGGGGGATTGACTGGTGCCCGCTATGGCCAGTCCGGCCCTGAACGCTGCTTCGCCTTATCTTGAAGAGCCCGTCCTTTAATTTCACCATGGTCAACCCACATGTTTTTTGTTTTATTCAAACAGACAGGACACTCTTTCCTTCCGGTCTCTCTCCCTTTCAGAGAAACGAACGGGGACACACCAGTCACTGAATGGGGAGTCGGCCTTTATGCCCAAACCATTTTCCTCAGTTCCTTCTTTCATAGAAGCTGGTTAAATAAGAGCTGTATGTTTTCCATGACCAACCGATTAACCCTTTCCACCAATCCATTGGCTTGTGGTCTAAACATAACCACCTTCTTATGAGTGATTCCCATTCTGGAAAGGTAGTCAGTCATCTTTCTAGAAACAAACTGGACTACATTATCAGCTCCTGATTAGGAATTCTGTAGCATTTTCGGCCAGATGTACGACCAATTTTAGCATGTGCAAACAGGTTAGCGACTTGTTTGTGCATGCCAAAATTGGCATGGCCATGTACTAACACAATTTTGCGACTCGCAAATCAATTGCGACTTGCAAAAAAGTGTTTAGAGACTCGCTATGTGGAAGGTGCGTTCCCTTCCAAATATGCATGCAAAATTATTTTAAAAGGGCAGGCAGTGGTCCATGGACCACTGCCTGCAATTAAGAAATGAAACGAAAAAGTTTATTTTTTATTTTTTTTAATGCATCCTGTTTCCCTTTAAGGAAAACAGGCTGCATTTAAAAAAAAAAAAAGCTGATTTATTTAAAAGCAGTCTCAGACATGGTGGTCTGCTGAGCCCAGCAGGCCACCATCCCATGGAGGGCCAGCCATTCCAAATGGGGTTTCAAAATGCGAGTGGTTCATTAATATTCATGAGCCTCGCATTTTGCGACCCCCATTGGGAATCGTAATCAGTGTCTTTGACACTGCCGTACATTCTACTCACAAAGGAGTTCAAGTTGTGAGTCGCAGTTTAGGTTGGTCATACATCTGGCCCTTTGTGCTGTAAAATGTTCCTCTGTTCTTGCTGTCTTTCAGCCTGATTCATGAAGCCGAAATGGGCTCGCAAAGGGCCAGATTCTGAGAATCTGGCCCTTTGCGAGCTCTATTTTTGCATTTGGGATTCATCATCCCAAATGCAAAAATCGGTAATTGCGATTTCGCTATTTTGCGATGAATTACATTTAAGGAATCTCAATTTGAGATTCCTTAAATGCAATTCATCATCCATTTTAAAATTGCGAATTCGCAATTTCGGCCCGCTATTTACCGCGAGGTCAGACCTCGTGGTAAATTGCGAAAACTTAGAAAAATGCTTTTAAAAGCATTTTTCTAGGTTGCATGTTACACACACACATGTCCTTTGGACATGTGTGTGCGCAACACCTGTTCGTATTTACTGTTAAGGGGTGCTACAGGGTGTCCTTTGGACACCCCTGGCACCCTTTAAATCGCAATCTTATTTGCAATTAGCAAATTGCTTATCGCAAATAAGGAATACTCCCCATTCATTCCTATGGGCCTTTTGGCCACTAGAGGGAACTTATCAGTTTATAACACTATATCCACTTATCAAACAATGTCTCATATTGTGGTAAAATATAGAGAAAAAGCATGAGAATGGGCAAAATGTAATAAGTTACACTGTGTGAAAATACACCAAAAAACTACATCTCCCAGAAAGCATTGAGGCACTGGTAACCCCCACACAGGAAATGATGTATGCTGCATTTGAGTATATCAGGGAGGGGGAGCCAAGTGGTCGGTTGATCGTGAGCAAGGTATTTGTAATACCGAAACACGTAGATCGTAACAACTGCCCTTGTTTGTGGAATGTAATGAAAAATTAAAAAAAAACAGCAAAATCGACCTGTGGAGTGCGACCCGATTTTGTTTTCCTCGGAGGAATAGTGATTAATGTGTTAGCAGCGTTGTTCAGCTGCAGGGCGCCGCACCCGTTTTGAGCGCTGCATGATCGGCATTACACTGACGAAGCCTGCAAGGGCGAAACGCGTCTGTAAGGGGTGAAGGGGGTTTGGTGTAATAAAATTTGTGAACCGGATACCAGTGTGCCAGCCAATCTTTTTCTGATACCATCATTGGGCTACAGAAACGTGCAGCTATATTTATACGCGGCCGTCCAGCTGCGGAGTATGCACCAACCCATCATGCTTGGGGGTCAAGGAAGTGAAACAGCAGCCGTACACGGGATCGAGGACGGGCCCACTTGCGGGGTCCATACAGGACTTGATTGTGTGCTTCCCACACCACACTTCCCATAATACACAGTCTCATTTGAGCCTCCCATTGGTGTGGGTGTCATATGGAAAATGGAGAAGTGGGTTAGCGGTTGCACACACCGCTTCCATTAAAGCCCCTGAAGAGAAGCATATGGAGCTTCGAAACGCATCGTGCAGATCCATTATGGAGCAGCATCTACAAGCGGATCCCCGTCCTCACCTACACATAAATCAAGCTGCTACTCGTGTGCTACTCAAAGGTGGACAACCTTGGAGCGACAATATATATATATATATATATATATATATATATATATATATATCTGTATACAAAAGAGGCGGCACAACCAGGATACTTTTAAGCCTTGTTTATTAGACTTCACCCCACCAACGCGTTTCAGCCACAACTGGCCTTGCTCACGGTCGGTTAGTCCCTCCACAGTGTTACTTTATATTCTCCCATAGTTCACCAATTATGAGGCATTATGGGATTTGTAGTTATACTTAGTGAAACAAAAATTTAAAAACAAAAGAAAGACTTAGTGTGCTGTTTCAATTGTTGCACTGATGTGACAAGTAGTCTACTGTGGCTGATTTCAACAAAACATTTATCGGGTGTAGTACCCTTGGTCTTTAGTTTATGGTTCTTCTGAGAATTCAGGGTGTAGTACCCATTTCATTTCTAGAACATTTCACTCCAGATGAACATGCAGATCCTCTCCGAAATTCATCCCTCTCGGATGCTTCGTTCTGAGTCTGATTATCATTTTCGATTCGGTTTGACGGAGTTTGCAGACTGTGTCTCCGCCTCTTTCCAATTTGTCAAGCATTTTCACTCCATAGAACTGCATTTGTCTCCAGTCTCCATTTTGACATAAACTCATGTGTTTGGCTGTGGCGTATTGCATGTTTGAGTTTTTCACCGCTCGGATATGCTCTAACATCCGTTTTTTCCGCATGCAGGTTGTGCATCCCACGTATTTCATCCCACATTTGCATATATCACATTTTTAGAGGAACACGTGATCTGTTGGTCAATTTTCATTATTTTTCCATCTGGTTCTTGAATTGTTTTCATGCTTTTACCGATTTTACACGCCTTGCACGAATTGCATGGCTGATGGTTTCTGTTTTTCTTGAAAATAACTTCTGACCAGTAAGTCCTTCAAGGATGTATTCTTTTTGTAGGTTATTAGCGGCGTTTCACCGAGGGTGATTCCAATGTCAGGATCTCCTGACAGAAGGTGCCAGTATTTTTTCATGATACGAGCAATATTTCCACTCTCTTTGCTGAATGTCGTTATGAATCTTGGAGACACACTAATTTCTGTTTTTTTGTTCTGCTCTATTAGTGTTTGAGTTCTAGTTTTCAAATCGATTTTTCTTTTGCATTTGTTTAGCACTCTTTCTTTGTATCCTCTTGATCTGAACCTGCATTTACTTTCCTCTATTACTCTTTCAGCATCCTCTGGTACTGAGCAATTTCTCTTCAGGCGCGTAAATTCACCATACGGTATGCTGTCAAGAAGGGATTTTGGATGAAAACTGGATCCATGCAACACACTATTTGTTGCTGTTTTCTTCCGAAATAGTGTAGATTCAAGTCTGTCATTAGACACGTATATCTTAGTGTCTAAAAATTCTATTTCTTTAGCATTGGTGTTGCAGGTAAATTGTAAACCTAATTCATTTTCATTTAGTTTGTTGAAATAGCTTTGGAACTGGATGTCTGTCCCATGCCAAATAACAAATAGGTCGTCTATATAACGTACCCATAATATTATTCGGTCTAGATCTTGTTGATTGTTTTGGTTCCATGCTATAGTCTTCTCCCACCATCCCATGGTGATATTTGCATAATTGGGAGATAGAGAAATGCCCATGGCAGTACCACATATCTGTTTAAACAGTTGCTTTTCAAAGAGAAATACGTTGTTTTTCAAACATAAATCAATCATTGTGATTAACATTTTTGAATGTTCCAAGTACACGATATTACGTTGTTTAAGGTAGTACTCACATGCTTGCATCCCGACTTCATGCCGGATCGAGGTGTATAGCGACACCTCATCTGGTCACTAGCAGATATTCTGGGCTCCAGTTTACGTTCATTAGAGTTCTCAAAAAGTCTATGGTCACTAGCAGATATTCTGGGCTCCAGTTTACGTTCATTAGAGTTCTCAAAAAGTCGCCAGTGTCCTTGATATACGAAGGTAGGCTTTGGGCAATAGGAGCTAGGAACTTGTCAACATAGTTTGACATATTTTCATATAGTGAACCACACGATGAGGGTTTTTTAGAGTCTTATGAATCTTTGGAAGAAAGTATATGCAGGGTGTTATCGGATGGTCAACAGTTAAGTATTTCTTTTCTTCTTCATCAATTAAACCATTTGCATACCAAGTTTCCAAATGTTCCTGTATTTCCCTCTTCATGTTCATAAATGGGTTTATTTCCATTATCTGGTAGTTGTTTTCCTGTTTCAATTGTCTCATGGCTTCACGTTTGTAATCTGTTGTCCTCATCAGCACAATATTGCCCCTCTTGTCAGCCGGCTTTATGGTAACTTGATCATTTTCCATTAGTTTCTTGATAGCTTCACGTTCAGTTTTTGAGAGATTTTCACGTGTGCTATTCCTCACTTTCGACAAATTGTCCAATTCCTTTATGATCGCTTCAGAAAACAGATCTATTTTGTTTCCTGGTGATAGTATTGGATAGTATCTGGATTTCCTTTTTAATCCAGTTATTGGTCTTTCATCTGTTGGAATGTTTAATTCCTCCAACATTTCTTTGTCTGACAATGACGTGCCATTAGAGTCGAAAAGTGATTCGAAGCAGTTTCTTAAATCCGGTATTTCAGCAATAGTGTTAAACTGGACCGTGTCCATTAGTTCTTCTTGCACGGGTATTGGTTCACTCTGTTTTCCAGCATGTACTTTGGCCAATTTGAGCTTTCTGATATACTTGTAGAAATCAATCCGGGTTTCTGTATAATCGAAGTGGGCTTCAGGACAGAATGACAGTCCTTTATTCAAGACACTCCGTTCTGTTTCAGTTAACTGATAGTCTGAAAGATTTACTATTAAGTTGGTCTCGGATTGCGATTGCGAAGGGGGTACTGTCGTTTTTCTCCGCTTGGACCTGCGGGTTTTTCTGATGCTGGGGCGGGGGTTGTTTGATTTGAAGTCCCCCTTCCTCTTCCTCTTCTGTTGGGGTACGGTCGTCTCCCCCTTCCCCTTCCTCCGCCTCTCGAAATGCTTTTCTCCAAGTTGATAAGCTCTACTTCCTCTAAAACAGTCCAGTTTTTTGCCTGGTATGTGCCACGTGTTGAGCCCTCATCGCTGATACTTGACTCACTCGCACTTGATGCCAGTTTCTGTGAAGGGTAGTTCTTTTTTAGATTGTCATATCTTCTGGCGAACGTCAAGATTCTACCGTGGATATAATCTTGTTCATCTCTTTGAAATTTCCGCTCTTTTCGCTCTTCAATTTCACTCTCATAGGAGTCCAGTCTTGCTTCCATCTCTTTTCGTAATTTGACGACTTCATCTTGGTTGCTGTCATTTGATATTTTGTCCTCTAGTGCTTTTATTTTTTGAGTGATCTCGTCCACTTCAATACGTGCATGTTTTACCAGGATGCGCATCATGTTTAATGAACATTGCGTGTTGTTATCAATCCATTCCTCTATTAGTTCTTTCTTTACTTCAGAATGTGTTGGCATATTAAAGATCCTTAAACCACGTGGAATACGTTTTACTTCCACATACTTCTCTAAGGCGATGGCTTCCCAGCTCTTGTTGATTTCCTTCTTGTATAATTTTTCCAAAGCATTCAGCTGTTGCTTCACAGTGCTTTCAGGCGTTATGGATGTTGCTGGAGCAGCCTGAGTTTCATCTGGTTTGGCCCCAGTTTTAAACATAGTAGTCACTTTGGAAGCTCTCTTGGCTACACGAGCTTCCATCCTTTCAGTGATTTTCCAATTGCACACTTCAACTTTAAGGGTGAGAATACATTCGAGTCTGTTTCTTTAAGGCTCTACTCCCGGTCTGGCAAACTTCGCGGAGCCGCCCGTGCTGTTTACGGAGTCGGCGTTTCGTTGCGGAGTTTTTCAGCCAGCCACTTCAATGTCCTGCTTTAATCAACACGGAGATTTGTACTCCGCTTACCTTGTGCGGAACTTCTCTGTTAACGGAGGTTATCGCTCACAGCTCCTCCGTCGGTTCGGCACAAGTAATCTTATTTCAGCTGCTTTGCAGTGCAGGAAATTGGGCGCTTCTCTCGGCTTAATTTATATATATATATATATATATATATATATATATATATATATATATATATATATATATATATACACACATATATATATATATATATACATATATATATATATATATATACATACATATATATATATATATACATATACATACATATATATATATATATATATATATATATATATATATATATATGTATATATATATATATATATATATATATATATATATATATATATATATATATATATATATATATATATATATATATATATATATATATATATATATATAAACTTTACCCTGATGCAAGGAAGCCCACGCAGATGAGTGCTTTTAAGAAAGCTGTTTATTTTCAGAATCGGCAATGCACTTCAATATCACAATCCCTTACGCGTTTCAAAGCCGGAAAGCTTCTTCATCAGAGGGTGACACTGGAAAGAATGAAGCTCGCCAAAGCGCCATTAAATGCATGCAAACGTTCCGCCCCTGTGGGCCTCACTAATGAATCAAGTGAGTTACTTTCAGGCATGCTGGAGCTTGTAGTTTTATTACTGCGAAATGTTTCTCCCATGTGGGTTCAGTCATTTAGTTCAGTGTCGAATTAATTGAATAAATTATTACCCAAGTGGGCGGAAGTTGAAAAGCCAGTTCCCTTTCATTCCGCTCATGCTGCGCCGCCAGGTCCCATTCTCCGAGATCATCCAGTGAATGTGGTTTGCTTTGTTAATTAAATATGCATTATATATATAGCAATTTGTATTGAAGTATGATTGGATATATAAAAATACATTTTTGGATGGAGGACTTCAACAATTTATAGTGTCTCACTAAATATTGTGGATAGTGACTAAACTGTGTGAATATCTGTATCACTTTGTCAGTTGTTGTGTAAATTAGTTCTCCAGTTGGTTACTAGCTATGTGAAAGCCTATATTAGTTATTGATTAGTTAACTGAGTATTTGTATGGGAGACTGAATGTGTGTGTGGTTCGGTGGAGGGTGTGTGACTGCCCAAAGATGTGTGAATAGTTGATTCAGTAGATAAACTAGAAAAATAAAAGGCAGTGTATGTGTCAATTGTTGTATATAAATAAGTATACATAAGACTCAATGATTGTGTGTGTGACTGTATGGATAACTGTATACTTGTAATAATGATTTTATTCTACCCTAAATTTGACTTACTATCTAAATAAATAGATGAAGTGGTGTTTATATAAGTGTATAGCTAAGTAAGTATGTAAGTATGATCCATTGTTTGCATAAGTGAGTAGGATAACTTCATATGTGAATAGGTTGTGTTATGGTGTGTAATGTCGATATAGGTGTATAAGTATTTTTGATAGTGTTCTATTGATCATTGACAGCATGTATGAGTGAATCTACAGGTAAGTGATTAGATGTGCGTATACATCTAGGAATCAATGAGTGGTGTTTTAAGATACTTGTATTGCTGTGTCAATGGATCAAATATGATACTCTGTATTTTACAAAGAGTGATGAAATATTTTACTAGTGTATGAAAAGGTGTGTGTGATTGTCACGTGGATGATGTCATCAGTGATGTCATCATTGATGTCATTTGAGATGCCATCAGTGATGTCACTGACCATGTCATGAATGATGTAATATGTGACATCATCAGCAGTGGATTGGGGGTGGCGAAATATAGTTAGTACAACTAACTATATAGGAGCAATTTCAATGGTTTTTTAAATGCTAATTCCTAACTATATAAGGCCTGAAACCTATGGTTTTTTCAGTGAATTTCAAAGGTTTTTTAAATGCTAACTCCTAACTATATATGACCTGAAACCTATGGTTTTTTAAGTATATATATATATATATATATATATATATATATATATATATATATATATATATATATATATATATATATATATATATATATATATATATATATATATATATATATATATATATATATATGATAATACTTGTTTTACCAACATGTTATGGAGTGAATCCAGATCTACTGAAACAATGGCAGACAGAGACAACTGACTTCTCCTTAAAATGAATAAATACACTCATATTACATGCGGAGCGTTGATGGCATTAGCCTCTGAAAGAATCAAAGAACTGAAAAAGGCATTAAAGGAGTATAAAGGAATGGAGAAAGGGGCAAAGCCCTGGAAGAATTAGAGAAAAAGATGAATAAACATGAAGAAGAAGTACAAATAAAGAAATTGAAAAAGTTTAACAGAGATAAGACAGACTCCTTAACTCCTCTGCCAAAATTGGATTTCTCTGGCAAAATACGCCTCTTTCAAATGAAAACGAGGAGAAGAGGCAAAGTAACCTCACATGTAGGAAATCAAACAGAAAAAAGAGCTATCAGAAAAGGAAAAAGTGTCAGAGGAGTAAAGAAGCAATAAGGTCAACCCAAATAAATGAGCTGGTAATAAATCTTTCATCAAAACCAATGAATGAAAAACATAAAAATATTTTAAATAAAGGTCTTACATTTTGTCCAAGCATGGAAATGGATTTGTCAACTGCAAGGATTGATTTGTACAGGTTTTGTAAGAAGCTGAAACTAATGACCTTTTTTGCAAAGAAAGAACACTTCAAAAGAAAATCTAATGCATCCCAGGTTTTGTCAATGTTACCAAGCGCAGATATCCCTCAATTGAAAACTCCTTCCCGATTGGAAATGAAATCAGCTGAATTACAAGAAATGATGAGTCAGTATGGAATCTCTGACTTGGAATATTGTGCTGCAGCAGGCATTGAAATAGACAGGGCAGTCACAAGTGGCTGCAAAATAAAGTCTACATTTTGTCCACAGCTTCCCCCAGGAAACAAAAGGGTTCTTTTTCAAGAGCTAGTGTCAGAAGGATTGAGATCCATATCATTAAAAGAAAAGAAAAATTGTCTCTTCCATAAAAGAAGCATGACTAAAGAAGACTGGTGGGCATTAAAAGATCTGCAAAAAGACATAAATATCATAGTCAAAGCCTCCATCAAAGGAGGGAATATAGTGATAAGGAATCACAGTAAATATTGACAAGAGATTAGAAGACAATTGAACAAACAAGACCATTATGAAAGACTAAAGGGGGTCCTACAAAGGAGATAATGGCAGACTTCCATGAGGAATTAGAAATCTGGCAAGAACAAGGGGGCATATTACCAAGTAATAGCGATAATTATCGTTATGCATGGTTAGCGGCTAAAATTATATCGCCGCGCTCCGACAATTTTAACTGCTGAGATACCTTGATATTATCAAGGTTTATCTCAAAAGTGGTAAAAATCCTGCGAAATGCATGAATATCGCTGAAAAATCAGCGATATTCATGCATTATCGTGACAATGCTCTTAGCCATGTTATCCACCTTCCATTGGATACCACGGCTAAGAATTGCTCTTGGCAGGCGTTAGCTTTTGGAGATATTCGAGCTTAGCGCAAATATTTCCAAAAGTAAGGCATTGTTGATAATTGGAGATAGCGATATTAGCGACTGTTTCCAGTCGCTAACATCTTGGCACGCCCACTTTGCATGTCATTAGCGATAGATATCGCTGACATGCAAAGTGGGCCCCAAGATGATCGCTATCTCCTACTAGCTGTCGCTAACCTGTGTTAGCGACAGCTAGGTAATAGGGCGATAAAATTATCACCGCTTTAGCGGGAAAAAGGCCCGCTAAGGCGGCGATAATGGCCCTTGGTAATATGCCCCAAGGACTTTTGGAGGATGAGGAGTATTTGGCGAAGACTTATCCAACAATGCCAACAATTTATGTCCTGCCAAAAGTCCATAAAAGTCTAGAAAATCCCCAGGATATCAAATTTTGGGGAATGATTCAATTAAGGTGGACAGAGGCCATAATCAAATAGTCATGGAGGTTTAACAGAAGTTTTACCTCGGACACCATTGATCATACACAATTTTTACAAACACAGAAGTCCCTTTCATTGACTCTGCGATTATTATTATTTCTTTCTCTTTAGCAAAACTTTCATATAGATTAGGTATCCTTACATCTAATACACAGTGATCTCAACAATGCTCTGTATCACAATTACGCACAACATATATACACAACATAACAATTGCTGGGCAACCAAAGACAAATGTTTACAAATGTATACATACGTTATAATCAAATTGAGTTCTTGCAGTTATTATGCTCCTATTAGGGGAGTCTCCCTATTCTATATAGGTTCCCCAAATTTCCGTCCTACTTGTTTACCTGAACCAATTTTTTCTTTCTAGGCAGTTCCTATTTTAGGGGTCCTATTAGTAGTCAGAGATTATTATAGACATTGTTGGAGTGAGCTAAAACCCTGAAACTCTACTCGCTGATTTAAACATTGCCCATTTTAGTTTTCTGTTCTGATCCGCTAAGGGTGATGCCAACACGTTTCGACCTTGCGAATTCTGGACCGTTACTTTATTTAAGGTCTTCTTCAGGGCACGGTGTATTTGAGGTAGGACAATTTTCAATTTCTGTGAAAAATAACAAAATGGCTATTTTTAGTGTTTTGAAATAAAAAACTCTAGAATGTGCAAGCTAATTAGTTCATATTTTATGTACCGACTTTTGTAGAGGAAATGCTCTTGATGGGAATTTGCTGCCTATAAAGAATGGAGCCACCTGTAAGTTGTCGTGTTTTTCATTGTGAATGTCTAAAACATCAATGGGCTTCTTTTGTCATAGACCTACACATAATGGTCGTGGATTCTCGTTATGGGTCGCCTGTTTTATTCTAATGTTTGTCTGTCCTCATCTGTGTATTGATTCAAGGTGCTGGAGAAAAATAAAATGACTCGAAGTTAGCTCTTTCATAAAGCAAAAGGCACTCAATTGCAGCATATTTTGTTTGTTGACTTATAAAAGGGGCACCACGTGGGTTCAACCTCGCTGAGTGTGTAGTGTACCAGCTTTACTATTCTGTGTACAAAAGTGATGTTAACGTGCAGCATGGTGTCATACTTTTAATCATTTGTGGTGCACTCGTGAACTGGCGCATGCACTTGAGATTGGGTTAATCCGAACCCCTTCAGCATATTATAGTAATCCGCGAAAATACTCTAGATGTACTCGATACCTGAAAACAGCTCTTTGAGGTATCTCAAAACGGGTGGCTCTCTTCTGGAAAGCTCGTGTCTCTCTCAGCATTTATGGCAGTGCTCGCTGTCTCTGTCGGCGTCTGACGTCTTCGTGATATGCGGCATCGCATTGACAATACTTCCCTTTTCTAACGTTGTAGTCCTTCATCTTGCGCATGCGTATCGCGGTGAGCTATTTTGTCGATTCTTCATTTTCCAATCGATGTTGCATACCAACGCTTCCATCATCATGATGTTTATGGAAATTTTCGCGGATGGGTGTTTCATGCATTTTCAACATTTTATTCATCGGATTACTTTTGTTTTCTAATGTGGGAAATTTTCGCGGAAGGGGGTTTCATGCATTTTCTGCATTTTAATCTTGGGAATACTTTCGTTTTCTAACGTGGGAAATTTTCGTAGATAGATATTTCATGCATTTTCAACATTTTGAGCTTGGGAAAACTTCCGTTTTCTGACCTTGTAGTCCTACATCTTACTCATTCGTGTTGCGCTGAACTCCTTTGTAGTTTGGTCATAGTTACATAATGTATCCATAACGATGCTTCCGGCATCTTGATGTTTATTTAGTTTAGTTTAGTTTAAAGGGGTTTATAAAGCGCCTGGTGATGCCTCCCGGCGTGTCCCCGCGCTGTGGAGAGAGCATTTTATGAGGAGAGAGAGGAGTACCATTATGAAGTAAATAAAAAGGTTTTCAGCATCTTTCTAAAAGAGGCCTCATTGGTCTCTAGCCTAGTGTCCGTGGGCAGGAGATTCCAGTGCATGGCCGCTAGTGAGCGGAAGGACCTGCCTCCCATTCTGGCTTTTTTGGGGCGAGAGGTTCTGAGCAAACCCATTCCTTTAGATCTGAGGGATCTGTTAGGTTCATACAGGGATGCCAGATCCGACATATAAGCCGGCGCTCTTTGGTGGATTATCCTATGGCACCATAGTAGAGCTTTGAAAACAATCCTCTTGCTAATAGGTAGCCAATGGAGGGATGCCAGAGAGGGTCTCGAGGGGGCTCTACGGGGAAGCCTTAACACTAGGCGTGCTGCAGAATTTTGTAGAACCTGTAGTTTCTTGATGTTTTTAGCAGATGTGCCCAGGAGCAGCACATTCCCGTAATCAATACGGGAAGTGATTAGTGCCTGCGTCATGGTGCGTCTGGAGTTCAGAGGCAGCAAGTCAAGGGTGCGATTGAGCGTTTTCATTACTCCAAAACATTTGCCTACTGTTTTCTTGATGTGGCTATCAAAAGACAACTTATTGTCTACCCAGACACCTAGATTTTTTGCTTCCCGGTTGGTAGGAGGCAAAGGACCCAAGCAGTTGGGCCACCATTCTTTTGTCCATTTTGCCTCATTGCCTCCAATTATAAGAACCTCCGTTTTAGTGCCATTTAGTTTTAGACAGTGCTCTGTCATCCAAGTGGCAAGCTTACTCATGCAAGCATTGAAGTTGTCTGCTTCCAGAGAAGGGGCTTGAGACAGTGATATTAGAAGTTGCGTGTCGTCGGCGTAAGAGACAAGCTCTACGCCGAACGATTGCACCACTTCTGCCAGGGGAGCCATGTATAAATTGAACAGGGTGGGACTCAGGGCAGAGCCCTGAGGTACCCCCTGTTCAAGCATCACGCTGTCTGAGAGAAAAGTCCCTCTTTGGACTTGAAAGCTCCTGTTAATCAGAAAGGCTTTCAGCCATCCCAGTGCCTTATTGATGACTCCCGCTCTGTTTAGACACTGTAGCAGGATGGAATGCGCTACAGTGTCAAACGCGGCACTGAGATCCAGCATGATGAGAGCCATGGTCTTCCCCTCATCCGCTCCTTCTCGTAGGGTTTCAGTAGCCCTCAGGAGAGCTGTCTCTGTGGAGAAATTAGACCTGAAACCCGATTGAGATTTATGAAAAACATTATGGGCTTCTAGATGTTCCATAAGTTGGGTATTAGCAATTTTCTCAGCTAGCTTTGCAAGGTAAGGTAGCAAAGATATTGGGCGAAGGTTTTCCAAAATGTCTTGGCTTATGTTCGGCTTTTTTTTAATCGGTAACACCTGTTTCCATTCCACAGGCAAACAAGCCGTGGAGAAGGAGACTTGAAGCAGATGTCTGAAGTGAGGCTCTAGTGCAGGGAAAGCTTCAGCTAGAATTTTAGGAGGCGCAGGGTCTCGAGGAGATCCTGATTTGATGCTCTTGCACATTTTAGCCAAAGCTTCAAAGGGAGCAACTTCGAATGAGCCTAGGCACTCTGGAGTGTTTATGAGATTATCATTTTCAATAAATTCAGTAGCCGACTTTATATTATTGGAAAAGCTGGCATAGATTTTAGTGATCTTTCCTTTAAAATACTGGGCAATTTTGTCACAGGTTTCCACAGAATCGTTTTGGGAGGAAGGAGTCGCGTCCACTATGGAGATTTCTTTGTATATTTGATACAGTTCCTTAGAGGAGTTTTCTGCTTCCATAATGCGGGTATGATAATGAGCTGCCTTAGACAAGCGTATAGTTTTGTTGTATACTCTTTGCGCTATTTTGTACTGGGTTTTAATTTCTGGGCAAAATTTCTGGCGCCATGCTCTTTCAAGCTTTTTACATGCTGTCTTCATGGTTTGCAGTTCTTGACTGAACCAGGGAGCAGCTTTTTTTGTTCTCCTGGCATTGGTCGTGGTGCGAATAGGGGCAGTGATATCAAGGGCCTTGGTGACGAAGTTGTGTATGTGCTTATTAACTGTCTCGCAATCATCCCCTTTAGGAGGGCCTTCATCCTGGACAATTTTAGTGAAAGATTCTATTGAGAAGTTCTTCCATTTTCTGCGTTTATAACGTAGAGATTGATGTCGATAATGCTCGGTTCTGTCTAGTTGAATTGTTATGGGGATGATGTAATGATCCGGCTAAGGTATGGGTTGAGGATCTGAGGTATGGACTCCCTTCCAGTTGCCAAAAACGGGGTCTAATAAATGTCCTAATTGATGTGACGGTTCCTTATTCTTTAATTCGAGCTGTACCGAGAGTAGCTCAGCTTGAATATCGTGCGTATTCTCACCGTTTCTAACTTCAACGGTGTCCTGCTTTGTATCATTACTTTCAGCATTTTTAGCATCGTTCTCCATCACCGTTTCTTTGATCTTCCGAAAAATAAAACAGCAAAATTGCAAATCTGCATTTGATTCTTAAAAAATGAAATTTAAACTTAAACAGTTCTCCATGGTGTTGCAGGCCCATCTTTGTGGTGTAATTTTACCATTAACTCGACTATTTGATGGAATGATTAACCGCAGTTGGTAATTTCCAACATTTCGTTCAGGCCATTATTAGTTGTGTCTAGAAACAATATAAACTTGGCTTCTATTTTGGATAGAATATTCTCAGTATCTTTTCCTGTTATCTTTCTTACTACCGTCCACTTCATTTCATTTGGGCTATGTTTTTTTTCAATACGGTGTGTGACTAGGGGGGCATTTGGTGTTCTACATTTAATTTGTGACCGGTGTTATGTGATCCGTTTCCCTATCGGTTCACTTGTTTTTCCGATATATGCTTTTGCACAGGGGCATATAATGCTGTAGACCACATTATGGGTATTACAGTTAGTAAATTCGTCATGTTTTATGTATTTTTTCCCATATGTGAATCTATTCCCTTCAATTGTACTATCCCATGAAGTACAGTTTCCGCATTTCCTGTGTCCTTTAATCGGTGGGAGGGATAGCATTGTTCGCAGTGAGGTTTCCTGTATTCTCATTTTTGTATTGCCCCGTACTAGTCGTCTCTGATAATGTTCTTTTTCTTTAAAGCAAAGATTGGAACGGTTCAACACTTTTGATTGTATTCCACTTTTTTTAACAATCTTTTGGACCTCATTAGTAATTCCTGAGAAGGTTGTTACACATACAAGGGGAGTATTCGCCTTCTTTGGTCTTGGTGTTAGTAAAGAGTCTTGCGGGGTATACCAGGCCCTTTTCATCGCCTTTTTCAGCAACTTTTTCGGATAGTTCCTTTCTAGTAGTTTCCTCAAAAGAACCGCTGCGTTCTCAAAGTAATCTTCTTTCTTAGAGCAAATGCGTCTGATTCACAAAAACTGGCTTAGCTGGAGATTTTCCCGTAGATTGCGCTGGTGGAAGCTTCCAAAATGCAGAAATGTGTTCCTGTCTGTTTTTTTTAGTATACAGTGTGGTAGATAGATGCCCTTCCTCATGTCTGATCATTAAGTCTAGGAAATTCATCTCCTTTTTGCACTCATTCAGGGTGAAATGAATGTCCGGGTTCCTGTTGTTGAGCCATTCTGCAAAGTTTTGAAGTTGGTCATTATTTCCTCTCCATAGCATGAAAACATTGTCTATATAACAATACCACATCTTGATGTGTCCATCGAAGGTGTTGTTGTTGTAGACCCACTTCTCTTCCAAAAGTGCCATAACCATTATGGCCATCTCTGGAGCAAAAGGACACCCCATCGCAGTACCCTTTGTCTGTACAAATTGTTGACCATTGAAATAGAAGAAATTATATTTCAGACATATCTCAGCCAATTGTAGGAGGAAATCAGTTGGAACATTGTGAGGACTGACTCTTTTTTCTAGAAAGATACCTAGTGCTTCCAACCCAGCTTCTTGAGGGATATTGGAGTATAAACTCACAATATCAAGGGTCACTAAAATTGTGTGCTCTTCTTCAAACAGTTGATCTTCCGGGAGGACAATAGCCTACATAGTATCTCTTATGTAGCTAGTCGTATCTTTGACGAGTGGCTTCAGGAACCTGTCGATGTATTTAGCCGGACGCTCTAGCAGTGAGTTTACTCCGGAGATTATAGGTCTTCCGGGTTTTTTTTTGTGGTCTTTGTGAATCTTTGGCAAGACATAAATCAATAGAATCCTAGGGTTTTTATTTAAGAGATATTCTGCCTCTTTCTTAGACAGCCATCCTTCCTCTTTACCGATATTGATCAAAGATTCTAGTTTAGATTTTATTTTGTTGCTCCAATTTTCTTCAGTTCTCCTGTAGTAGCTTTCATCTGCTAGTTGACGTGTTACTTCTGCTTCATATTTATCTCTTTCCAGTATCACAATCCCTCCGCCTTTGTCCGTGGGCTTGATGATAAGTTGATAATTTTTGTTCAATTGATCCAGAGCCAGCTTTTCACTTTTAGAAAGATTACATTTAGTGTAAATGTTCATATTTTCCATATTACTCAGTTCTCTTAGTACATGTCTTTAAATTACAGGAGTTCTATAGGCGTGTTGGTTGTATTGGGAAAAAACGTTGAAGGATTTTTCAAGCCTGAATAGCTCCTTGGTGCTTGATCTTGATTGTCTCTAAAGAAGATTTTTAATCTCATTTTGCGAAATAATTGTATTATTTCCAGTTTTGTTTGTCCCAGATCTGGTTTAACTGTTGGTATAAATGAGAGCCCTTTCTGGAGCACGTTTATTTAATCTCAAGAAAGATTGTGATTTGAAAGGTTGTATATTGAACATTTGTCTTCCTCTTCCACCAGTAGACTTTCCTTCTCGTAGTTATTTCCCCTTGATATTGATTTGACTGGGGGTTGTACCATCTGTTTGCTCTTGCTCGACCCCTCGGCCGTCTGTTTCCTCTGTCTAAAAAAGGAGCAGGCTGAAAGAATTGTCTTGGAGGGTTATTTCTTGCACTGGTGGATGGCTCTGTATCACTTGAACTGTCAGTTAAAGATGATGCGTCAGAAAAAGTTAGGAACTGCCATCTACTCGGTCCGGCGTAGGTCCGTAATGCTCCAGTATTTTGTGGCTGTTTATAATATTCTTTATCCAGATACGGATAAGTTCTTATCTCGGAGAAACTTATGATACTTTTTGTAGTTTGGATCTTTTGGCGTCTTCCGTGTTTTTCTTAAATGTTTTGTTTTCTTTTTCTATTTTAGCCAATAATGCTTGGGCGTTTTCTATGTCTGAGTTGTTCAACAGGGCCTCTTCGAGTTCTTTGATAAGTTCCAATTCTTTGAGACTGAGTCGTTCAGCAGTTTTGATTGAATAGAACATCCAGTCCCTTGAACATTTCGTTCCAATTTGACTGAAACCGTCTAGGTATTCTGGTTGGTCAACAAATATTACTGGGACATTTTTTACTTGCAGGCCAACCGGTACAGTGCCTGCGCGAAGGTGCTCTAATAGCACTTCACCATGGAGTGCAGTTCTTATTTGTTTCTTTTTTAGTCAAGTTATTTTTTCCACATATGATTGTTGGACCTGAGTGATAGTAGTATTTCCCGGAATAAGTATGGATGGTCGTCGGAGAAGTTCCTCAATGTCTTCTCTGATACTGAGAGTCTTAGGTTTGGACATTTACAGCTTTGGACGTAAATTGTTTATCAATGAAAATTTTGGAGTTTAATGAGTTGTCGGTACGTAGAAGTACACTAGTATGTGAATTATTGGAGTCAAATATGTTTTGGTGCAAGGAAGCCTGACGTGGATGTCGAAAACTAGGACACAATTGTCCGAATCTTGAGAGATGATTAATCTGTTTAGAAAAATCCAATGTGTTCCCTCGTGGGCATGGTGCCCACGATCAAACTGGATATCAAATTTTGGGGAATGATTCAATTAAGGTTTACAGAGGCCATAATCAAATAGTCATTAAGGTTTAACAGCAGTTTTACCTCTGACACCATTGATCATACACAATTTTTACAAACACAGAAGTCCCTTTTATTGACTCTGCGATTATTATTATTTCTTTCTCTTTAGCAAAACTTTCATATAGATTAGGTATCCTTACATCTAAGTAAATACAGGAGAGAGTACCCCACTATCCACAGGGAACAGGGTACAGTGACCAAGTAGTCAAAGAGGGATCCCTGGGTGTACGCTGAACTACATCTAGTGTATGCGCTATATAGGTTGTGGCCAATCAAACAGACAGTCATACAGACATTTCTTATAAGTGCAATAGAAAGAAATTTTTGTAAAGGAAAAGATTTTTTGTTATATAAAAAGTTCCACACTAAAAGTAAACGTTCACAATCTCTTTAATTAAAAAATAATCCAGTTCCTTATCACACGAAAATGGATTAAAAATCCAAAGTACTACTCTTTGGAACAATACAATAAAATATCAAAAAACAATTAAAAACAATTCATCATGTATGGGAAACATAATATGACATTCATCAGAGAAAATTATTAGACAATACAATTTCACAAAGACAACAATTGGATCCTTTTCACAAACCCCCTCTACTTGTGGCCTTGATATTTCTTTGCCACTACTTCTATAGATCCTTTGGTCTTTCTTTTAATGTTGCTGGTACAGTAGACAGTAACTATGATTTATGGATATCTGCTACCTCCTTGACCAATATAGGATTCTAGCCACAAAAAGCGTCGATGCGTTTCGGTGTTCTCGTACTTGATATTGTAACACCTTCGTCAGAACATGCCGTCTCTTTTGGGGTCACCGGCTTCTAAATTTATATTTAAGTAATTTCTGTATGGGTACATAGAGAAAAAAAACAATGTCACTCTCCTGCGGGCATGTTATCCTACATAGTTTTCTGTACCACAATCTATTCATTCATTTTTAGAAGGACTTATCTTTTCACAGTTATGGCAAAGCATTTTCTGTACAAGTTACATAAACACTAAAGAATATGCATTTTTATTCTAGTGTGGCAGTTGTCACTATCCTGTGGGTATGTTATCCTATTTTAGTATACATGGTTTTCTATACCAGGATCCATTTGTTCAATTTTAACAGGACTTGTCTTTTCACCGTTGTGGTAGAGCATTTTCTGTGTAAATTACAGTAGAAGATATGAATTTTTATTCTTGGCTTTGATCACCATTGCCACCTGTGCTTTGCCAGGGATCCCTCTTTGACTACTTCATCCTTACATCTAATACACAGTGATCTCAACAATGCTTCGTATCACAATTACGCACAACATGTATACACAACATAACAATTGCAAAGACAAATATTTACAAATGTATACATACGTTATAATCAAATTGAGTTCTTGCAGTTATTATGCTCCTATTAGGGGAGCCTCCCTATTCTATATAGGTTCCCCAAATTTCCGTCCTACTTGTTTACCTGAACCAATTTTTTCTTTCTAGGCAGTTCCTATTTTAGGGGTCCTATTAGGAGTCAGAGATTATTATAGACATTGTTGGGGTGAGCTAGAACCCTCAAACTCTACTCGCTGATTTAAACTGTATCCCTTTTAGTTTTCTGTTCTGATCCGCTAAGGGTGATGCCAACACGTTTCGACCTTGCGAAATCTGGACCGTTGCTATATATAAGGTCTGCTTCAGGGCAAGGTGTATTTGAGGTAGGACAATTTTCAATTTCTGCGAAAAATAACAAAATGGCTATTTTTAGTGTTTTGAAATAAAAAACTCTAGAATGTGCAAGCTAATTAGTTTTTACTTTATGTACCGACTTTTGTAGAGAAAATGCTCTTGATGGGAATTTGCTGTCTATAAAGAATGGAGACACCTGTAAGCTGTCGTGTTTTTCATTGTGAATGTCTAAAACATCAATGGGCTTCTTTTGTCATAGACCTACCCGTAATGGTCGTGGATTCTCGTTATGGGTCGCCTGTTTTATTCTAATGTTTGTCTGTCCTCATCTGTGTATTGATTCAAGGTGCTGGAGAAAAATAAAATGACTCGAAGTTAGCTCTTTCATAAAGGAAAAGGCACTCAATTGCAGCATATTTTGTTTGTTGACCTATAAAAGGAGCGCCACGTGGGTTCTACCTCGCTGAGTGTGTAGTGAACCAGCTTTACTATTCTGTGTACAAAAGTGATGTTAATGTGCAGCATGGTGTCATACTTTTAATCATTTGTGGTGCACTAGTGAACTGGCGCATGCACTTGAGATTGTGTTAATCTGACCCCCTTCAGCATATTATTGTAATCTGCGAAAACTCTCTAGATGTACTCAATACCTGAAAACAGCTCTGTGAGGTATCTCAAAATGGGTGCCTCTCTTCTGGAAAGCTCGTATCTCTCTCAACGTTTACGGCAGTACTCACTGTCTCTGTCGGCATCTGACGTCTTTGTGATGCATTGCGTCGCATTGACAATACTTCCTTTTTCTAACGTTGTAGTCCTTTTTCTTGCGCATGCGTATCGCGCTGAGCTATTTTGTAGTTTCTTCGTTTTCAAATGGATGTTGCATAGCAACACTTCCAGCATCATGATGTTTATGGAAATTTTCGCAGATGGGTGTTTCGTGCATTTTCAACATTTTGGGCTTCGGATTACTTTCATTTTCTAACATGGGATATTTTCGCGGATGGGTGTTTCATGCATTTTCTACATTTTAAACTTGGGAATACTTTTGTTTTCTAACCTGGGAAATTTTCATAGATAGATATTTCATGCATTTTCAACATTTTGAGCTTTGGAAAACTTCAGTTTTCTGATGTTGTAGTCCTTCATCTTACTCATGCGTGTTGCGCTGAACTCCTTCGGAGTTTGGTCATAGTCCCATAATGTATCCATAACGACGCTTCAGGCAATTTGATGTTTATGGTGCATTATCTTAACTGTGCATCTAAATGAAACCCACTGCATCAGTCTAAACTGAGAATTTCTGTCGATCAGGAACATGCTCAACTGGAAATCTGATGTCCAGGGACTTATCAACAAATATTTTGTTTGTTCAACCAATACAGGCAATGGAGAAGTGGGCAGTAGGCAACCTATCTGCCATAGGAACAGTCGATATATGCAAATGACCGGGGCAAGGACCCCAACACTGGGACAGAAAAAGGCACCGCATGAGCAGGGGAAGCACTTTACCACTATGGGGCCGATTACGATGCTGTAGGAAATGGCTCCGACCCTCGGTCTGAGCTTTTCCTACGGCATCATAATCTTCTGTTTAGATTCTTTTCTGACTGACCCATTTGGATGGAGTCCGCCTGAAAGGAATCCAAACCAGATTTCTGAATGGTGTCCGATAGGCTCAGAAAGCCCGTCTGCCATTCAGAAAGCCTCCTGTAATACCAAGGGTGGCTCTTTCAGCCATAGGGATTTCAGTGTCAGATTCTGACAGCCTTTCCGACCCAGAAAGGCTGTCGGAATTCAACTCTGGGAGCCCCGAGCAAGACCCCCATGGGTGCACGGCCTCTGGATGGTCGCCAAGGGGGGCACCTATAGTGCCCCCCTGTTGATTCCTGTACCCAGTGGCAGGTACCTTGAGGTGCCTGCCACAGGTGCAGGGATGAACTTTGAGAGCATGCATTCCGGTCAGAATGCATGCTCCCATTGTAAGGAATGCATGCTCCCATTGTAAGGAATGCATGCTCCCTTTGTAAAGAATAGGACGTCGACCGAACAGAGTTCGGTCGCATCCTAATTGCTGGTTTGGGACCGCCGACAGGTGGTCGGTTGTTCCCACAACCGAATCGATTTTGGACGGACTCAGGTCTGTCCGACATCGAAATCGGCCCCTAGGTTTGAACCATTTAAGCTCAGGTCCGATTGTGCTTCTACATTACTCAGAAGATGGAGGAAGTTAGTGTCTACTAAAGTGACAACAAGTTCTCTTCCTCAGATCTGTTCTCTTCCGTTCCGTAATGTGACCACAGGTTGCAAAGCATATTAGCAGAAAATTAACAGCTTTCAGTAAGTGCAAAAGAAAATGTAATGAAAACTCACACCTGTCATCTAGCCCTCGCCGTCACCTTCTGCGAAAGCGTTGAATGCCTATTGAACACCATCACCCTCACCCTTTGCTTTCTGCTTCCAGCACAGATGAAAGCAGTGCAAACTTGGAACCAGTCTTGCATTGTTTTTTTCTTTTTTTTCTTATTTTTGTTGTTGCTTTTTTTCTTTTTTTCTTTTGCTTGTGTCATGCAAAAAAGAAATCTTATTCACAAACATGTTGACTTCTTGCTACATACAAAAAAAACAATAAGAACATTGAACTGTGAAGAAAGACTTCCAAAACAGATGGGCTCTTAACAAAACCGTTTCCTAAGAAAGGGACAAATCATACTGAAATAGAGAAAGGTCATTGGTCAGGTTTTCATGTTTTTAATTATATGAGAGGACATAGTTAGCCTTACCAAGATAAATTAATACGCAAACGATTTACTGCAGTACGTTTACCTCATGTTAAGGTTGAAACACTCTTCACGTGTGACTTTCATTCATTTTTTGTAAATTACACTTCTCGTATAACAAGAACTGCCAAAATTCCTTTCTTGACTGGTTAAATCTGGTTTTAAAGTCGCCGCGGCAGACTGCAGCCGAGGAGGCAAATGGATATCATGAGAAAATGCATACCAGAAAACAGGTTCACCGGATGTCATGTGAACATGGAAGGGGTATTTTTTGTAAAAGGAGAATGCACGAGCTTCTGTAGAAAAAAAATCGTATATTTCTGTGTTCAGTTAAATTATGTACATCTGTCCTGAGACATAATTTAATGTATTTTGAGTTCCCACTTGGTAAAGTTGCTGTTTCTGTTTGTTTGGATAGACCAAGACAAATTTGGTTATTTATTGAAACTTCAGGCAATCGATTAAAAGTTCTCAAGAGCATATTTTTGGGTGTACGCTTAAAACGATGTGAAGAGCAAAACGCCTTCCAGAGAATTTGAAAAAGGTCATTTCTGCACTATTGCATAATTTTTTGCTGCGATTGCAATGTTTAGAAGTTAACTTACAAGTAATTCTTTAGACCAGTATTGTCAGTCTATTTTGGGTGAGTCGGGAAATTCCGAACAATAAATAAAGATACCTTCAAATTCTGTATCTAGTCACATTTGCTGAGCTTCAAAGACAAAGGTCAAATGTCAGGCAATGGTTTCTGATAAGCAGCTGTTTATGTTTTCAATCTGGGCATAAAAGGTAGGTGAATTCCGAAAGTTTGTTGTTCTAAAATTTGACTCGTGGTTCTAAAAGGTTTGGGAAGCACTTCTTTAGACAGTAACCCAATAAGTTATCAACTAGTGACACAAGTTGATAAATTAGATTCAGGAAGGGTCCAATTCACAAACGAGTTATCCTTTGTAATTTGAACTTCCTTATACCAATACCTGATTTACGAATGTAGGCCATTCACAAAAGGTAGCATTGCACTCTGAAATCTAGTTACTCAGATCCAATACTATCCCTCAATGGAGTATTATTGTTCATTTGTAAATCCCACCTATTCTGGACTTGATCATAAAGTTACTGCTAATAAAGACAGGAGTAAACACCGTTCTAAGGTCAAAAAATTGAAAGGAATACCTCCCACAATTGGTGTGGATGTAGGGTGTTGATTACACTATCCACATATGGCAGATGCCTTTGCGCGCAGCGTTCACGCGCAGCAGTCGCGCCCCATGCGCGCCGAAGGTGCGCCAAAGGTTAGCCCGTCTACGCCCGTCCGCGCCTGGACCGCACCCAGCGCCAGACCCCCTGCCCCCGCAAAACCCATTCCTCCCGCATTACATACGATGCTGCAACCCTTTCAGCCCTTAACCCCAGCCATCTCCCATACTGCTACCAAGCCGCGCCAGGACACTCCCATGGACCCTTCACCTGCCACTCCTGCAAGTTCGACTGCATCAGGACCCACACCAAATCCACAAATAACAAACAGAGCTCCGACACTAACCACCTAAAGTGCATCCTATTCAACACCCGCTCAATCCACAGACACTCCATTGAACTCTGGAACCTACTCGGCACCACATCGCCGGACGTCTCCTTCCTTACAGAAACATGGATGAACGCCTCATCAGCACCAGACATCGCCATAGCCATCCCGGACGCCTACAAGATCATCCGAAAAGATTGCACCAACCAAACAGGAGGAGGCATCGCCATCGTCCATAAGAACACCATCCGCATCACAACCAGTTCCGACGATAACCTCGCTTCCGCCGAACACCTTCACTTCCATATTCACACCGACACCAAAACCACACTCAGAGGCACCCTCATCTACAGACCACCAAGACCCTGCACACAATTCAGCGAAGACATCACTGACTTCATCAGCCCACATGCCCTCTCCTCCGAAAACTACATTCTACTGGGAGACCTCAACTTCCACCTGGAAAAGAAAAACGACAGCAACACCACCACCCTCCTAGACAACCTGGCCAATCTCGGACTCAAACAACTTGTTGACACCCCCACCCTCCTTGCCGGACACACGCTTGACCCTATCTTCACCTCCAGCAAGCACATCTCCTTTGATCACACCACAGCTCTCCTTTGGACGGACCACAGCTGCGTTCACTTCAACTACAAAAAGACCACGACCCACAACCCCCCACAACCTATTCCTCGAAGAAATTGGAACAAAATCACCACAGACCAGCTCTTCACATCGCTTCACCAAAACCCCCCTGCCAAATCATCGGACCCAAACCAAGCAGCCACCAACCTCACACAATGGATCACCCACAGCGCCGACGAACTAGCACCCCTGAAAAACCATCTAATCAAGCAAGGTAGCAAAAAAGCCCCCTGGTTCACCGATGACCTTAAGAAATCCAAGAAGCTCTGTCGTACTCTCGAAAAAACCTGGAGAAAAAACCCAAACATTGACAACCTAGCCACCTTCAAGAACGCCACCCGCAAACACCACCAACTGATCCGATCCACCAAGAAATCAGTATTCAAGGATCGACTTGACAACAATTCCCAAAACAGCAAGGAACTATTCAACATCGTCAAAGAATTTACTAACCCCACCGCCGGCACCAACGACATCACTCCCTCCCAAGACCTCTGCGACTCTCTATCCTCATTCTTCCACAATAAAATCACAGAAATACATAACAGTTTTGAAAACAAGCCCGAAGGCCAGTCCACTCCACCCACCCCCGAACCAAAACCGCACTCTAACAACCTTTGCGCCTGGAACCCAATCACCACCGAAGACACCATCCGCCTGATGAACTCCATCCACTCAGGTTCGCCAACCGACCCATGTCCCCACCACATTTTCAACAAAGCAGACTCCATCATCGCACCCCACCTCCGCGATGTCATCAACTGTTCCTTCAACTCCGCTACCTTCCCGGAAAACTGGAAACATGCCGAACTCAGCGCCCTTCTGAAGAAACCCACAGCAGACCCCACCGAACTTAAGAACTAGCGCCCCATCTCGCTCCTCCCATTCCTCACCAAAGTCATTGAGAAAGCCGTCAATAGTCAGCTCGCCGCCTTCCTTGAATCCAACAAATCCCTCGACCCTTCACAGTCCAGCTTCCGAGCCAAACACAGCACCGAAACCGCCCTCATCGCAGCAACAGACGACATCCGAAGACTACTGGACAAGGGAGAAACAGTTGCCCTCATCCTACTTGACCTCTCCGCAGCCTTCGACACAGTCAGCAACGTCGGATTACAAGGAAAAGCACTGGACTGGATCATCTCGTTCCTCGCCGGAAGAACCCAGAGAGTCCGCCTCCCCCCTTTTAAATCAGAGGCCACCGAAGTCATCTGCGGCGTACCACAAGGATCATCTCTCAGTCCCACCCTCTTCAACGTATACATGAGTCCCCTCGCATCCATCGCGCGCCAACACAACCTCAACATCATCTCCTACGCAGACGACACCCAGCTGATCCTCTCCCTCACCAAAGACCCAAACACCGCCAAAACCAACTTACACGAAGGAATGAAAGAAGTAGCCGAGTGGATGAAGAACAGCCGTCTAAAACTAAACTCGGACAAAATGGAAGTCCTCATCTTAGGGTCATCCCCCTCTGCCTGGGACAACTCATGGTGGCCACCCGCCCTGGGAACCGCACCCATACCTACGGACCACGCACGTAACCTGGGCTTCATCCTGGACTCCTCCCTCTCGATGACCAGACAAGTCAACGCCGTCTCATCATCATGCTTCAACATCCTACGCATGCTCAAAAAAATCTTCCGTTGGATCCCCACCGAAACAAGAAAGACGGTCACCCACGCACTAGTCACAAGCCGACTGGATTATGGAAACACCCTTTACGCCAGAACCACAGCCAAACTACAGAAAAAACTCCAACACATCCAAAACGCCTCAGCCAGACTCATTTTGGACATCCCTCGGCAAGCTCACATTTCCGACCACCTGAAAGACCTCCATTGGCTCCCTGTCAACAAGAGAATAACATTCCGTCTCCTCACCCACGCACACAAAGCCCTCTACGACCTAGGACCCGAATGCCTCAACACGCGACTTTCCTTCTATACCCCCTCCCGCCAACTACGATCGTCCAATCAAGCCCTCGCCGCAATTCCACGCAACCACAGATCCACCATGGGGGGAAGATCCTTCTCCTACTCTGCGGCCAAAACCTGGAATTCCCTCCCCACCCACCTCCGCCTTACACAGAACCACCTCTCCTTCAGAAAGCAACTAAAAACTTGGATATTCGATAAGTAAAGCACCTCCCTCCCTCAAGCGCCTTGAGACCCTCAGGGTGAGTAGTGCGCTATACAAATTTTGGAACTTGAACTTGAACTTGGAATATGACAGACAAGAAGCACACAGATAAAAGCAAGCGCAGCTGATGCTGGAGCTTCCCAATGGTTGTCCACATGAACACATAGGGGCCTATTACAATGGAGGATTTTCCGCATCCTCCGGGCTGGCGGAAGCCATCGACGGCCCGGAAGATGCAGAAAATCCTCTGCGGACCCACCAAAGACCCACCGCCACATTAGGATGGCTGATGGGTCCTGGTTTCCGTCCGCAGTTTTTCCGCCGCGGTTGGCTTACAACCGCGGCGGAAAAGCTCTAATATGATGACGGTGTCTCTCAGACACCGTCAGCCAGATTAGGATGGGCTGTGAAACATACTTTTCCGCCATGGAAAAGCATGTGTAACTTCACTGTGGGGACCCATTGCGGGCCCCCTGGGTGAAGGGGGTGTGGGGGGTGCACATGGGGGGTACCTATGGTACCCCCCTGCATTTGTGTGCAGAAATCGGCAGGCACCGCGCGGTTCCTGCCGCGTTCTGCATGCAAATGCAATGTATGCATTTTTCCCATTGCGGCAGATGCAGCTTGAAGCCGCATCCGCCGCAATGTTAAAAATAGAGGATGTGACCGCCTGGAGGCACAGGAGGGATTTTCCGCAGGCCATGCGGAGGTTCCCTCCTACTCTATGGTGGCGGACAGACTCAGGTCCGTCTGCCATCATAATCAGCCCCTAAATCAGATCTCTTCTTGCATATAAATTCATTTTTAACTTTTTTCAGTTTTAATCTTCTTAGATTTCCTGGGGCTGCGGTTCATGAGCAACTCTGAGTGAAAATATGCGCTACATATTGATATATATAGAAAAACAATCACATGTTAATGGATAAATATTGATCAGAATCTTAGTATTTGTATGAACTTAGAACTTTATGGAGTCATTAAATAGTAACTGAATCTTGTTATATTCACAAATACTTTAATTACAATAATAATAATACAGTACATGAATGTCTATATTAGGAAGCATATAAATAGTATAAAAAAAGTATTTATCAGACGTTAACTGCTAGAAACATGGTACTTTTGTCATCAAGATATAGTGGGTGAAATGGGGCGATTTACAGACCACTGACTCCTTGAATGTGTGGAAAAGGACACTTTATTGAAACAATTGTGTATCACATAAACCTCCTCGGCCTCTGGCCATACAGAACTAAAACCTCACCATACATTAAAAACACCTACATTCCTCCCCCTCCTCCCCTAATGCCACCCCCCATATGCATACCCTTCAAACTTTAACATTATAACCTACTGTTCATTCTTGGATTGTCTTAATTTAAACCTCCCCTTCTACTTAAAAGTGAGCTAACGAACATATGTTCTACTTGTTATTCCTATGACGTACCATTTTAACTCCAGAATGTCTGGTGTGGGCTTGTTGAGACCCTCTCTTTCTACCCACCTAGCCTATATTAACAAAAATAACCTTAACCCCTTCGATGCTCATGACGAGCTCGTCATGAGGTACACCTCTCGTGTGCTCATGACGAGCTGAGCTTGTCATGACCACACCCATTTACATTAAGGTCCAGCAAAGCAGAGGTATATCTGCAGCATCCATGTGGTTAAGCGAAGGCCTGCAAACTTATGGGCCAACCGCCACTTTTTAGCACTTGTCTCAATCGACAACCAATATAAAATCTTCCCCTATGCACCTGCTGCAACCAGCCTTCCCTATTCCTGACCATCAAAGCCAACCTATTATTTTACCCCAAAACTATAGAAAATAGGGGGATGGGCAGGAGGAACAAAAATTCTACTAGGTGTAAAAGAGCTGCCACTGTGTACAACAACCAGCAAAATGGTGGCTGCCAGCCCAAAATGCAGCCCTATAAATATCTTGGGCTACATCCTTTACTGGATGCCCCAAACCAGCACAGTCATCTAGACTGCACCCGGTTTCCCCAATAGTTCTAGGGGCCAGACGTCCGTTCGGTCGGCTGTTGCCCAAAGCCCTATTGAATGAAATTAGGCACATTACAGACCACTGAATCCTTGTATGTGTGCAAAAGGTTGCATTATTGAAACATGTATATTACATAAACCTCCTCGGCCTATGGCCTTAAAGAACTAAAACCTCACTATTCATTAAAACACCGACATCCCCCTCCCCTAATCCTACCCCTGTATGCATACCTTTCACACTTTAATATTATAACCTACTGTGTATTCTCTGATTGTCTTACCTTAAACGTTCCCTCTTGCTTAACAGTGAACTAATTAACCTGTGCTCAACTTGTTATTACGATGCTGTAATAGTTTACCTCTCAGACTTCTGGTGTAGGCTTGTTGAGACCCTCCCTTTCTTCCCACCTAGCCTATATTAAACAAATTAACCTTAAGTGAAGGCGTGCAAACTTGTGGGGCAACCACTTCCAGAAAAAGGCACCAAACAGACTTTTTCTGCCCCCCTAACAAGACACAATTCACTCCTCTATCTTCAAGGTCCTGACCAAAAACTCCCTCTGTTCCAACAGATATAATCTCATCCCATACTCTGACCGATGCACACCATTGTCTCTGAAAAACTCAACTTCCTCATAGCGTAAGCCAACATGCTGAACCCTGCCTATGCCTTCGTCCCTACAAAATCAACAAATCTCCCGGTTCACCTTCCTCCTTGCTTAATCTATGGCTAATGGCTTGGCCTCACCTCTCCAACATCTTCTTGGTATAAACTCTGTCCATGATATAAAACAGCCTAACCATTGCAATTGTATCTTTCTCAAATCCAGTTTTTTAGACCGTAGAAGTACCAAAATTTTCTAATCCACTATGTTCTCCCTTAAGTAAATTATGAGAATATCTGGGCAAGAATTACCCTGCATAACCATATTAAGGTGTGGTAACAACTCTTTCACCTCATTCCATCCCTACCAAACCAGTCATTCGTCAACGATCTGTGTTGAAAGCTCAAATTCCTACCCCATGCACTCCTCCCTGCTGCCCTGGCTGTCCATTTTATGAAGGAATGTCGGACAATCCTAAATGACAAGCCAGCAGCCAATGGGCCTGGACCTCTGAAAACAGTCTGATGACCACTTACCGAGGACAATTATCAGCTTCCTAAACCACCCCCTTTTACTTGCCATCATTGCTGCCCCAATCCTGAAAGAATGAGTGCCAAAGTCTGTAGCCACCAGCTCCAGCTTCGCTACTGCCTTGCTCAAGACTGCTAACAATTGAAAACAAGTGACCTGATCCCCTTGTTAGTGTTGAAACACAACTCCTTCCAATGTTCCTGCCTGTGCTCTAAGCTTTGTCCCCCATGGCAAAGCTCCTCTTCTTGAAACTGCAAAATGACTGACCGCCTTTTCGATGTCTGATCCATCTTTGATCTCAGCAAACATATTTAAGGGCATTCTGCCAGCAACTAGCATCTTTCCATGCAAACCCTACTGTACCCAACCCCCTAAGAGTTCTGACACTCTGAAGGCTCACTCTTAGATGCTGCCAAGGACCAGACTGCTAGTTTACACAGCCTCTGTGTCCTACTGTCCATACCTGAGGCCGCATCTGAGTTCTGTCTCTGTCCACCTCCATGGCCAGAGCCATGGAACATCTCCCAGTACGAATGAGGCAAAGCATCTGCAATGTCATTGTCCAAACCAGGTATGTGCTTGGCTTTAAACAAAATGTCCTGTTTCAAACATTCCAGCACGAAAACTCTCAACAACTTGAGAACCTGATTGTCTTTTGCTGATTGTCTGTTAACTACCTGAACCACAGCCATGTTATCTTTCCGAAAGAATACTTTCTTATGTTGCAAAAAATGTCCACACAGTGTGACAGCTACCACTAGTGGAAAGAACTCTAGAAAAGCTATGCTCCTTCCCACTCGTTCATGCCATAACTCCGCACACAGGTGACCCTGCCAATACAATCCAAAATCTATGCCGTCTGAGTCATTCAAAAAAATCTGAACATCCGAAGCAAAAGCTTGTGGCGCTGCAATCGGAATTCCATGGAAGGAATCCAAAAGACTTCGCCACATCCACAGATCTGCTTGAACCACTGCAGATACTCTCACATGATGGTGAGGGAGGGAAAGCCCCGATAGCGCCAAACCCAACATCCTGCAGAATGTCCTGCTTACCCATACAACCTTACAGGCAAATTGACCTAAAATCACCTGTACTTCACAGACTGTGACCTAATGTTTTGCCAGCATTGTGTCTAACAGTACCTGCATCTTTAATTTTTTGTCCAATGGAAGGCGTGCTATCATGGTAACCGAAGCCATCTCAATTCCTAGATATGGTTGTCACTGGACCCACATTTTTTTCTGGGGCTAAAGGAATGCACTTGTCCTTCAGGAAAATAACAAGCGGCCACTAGCAGTCTGCGGAACCGACTTGGTGACCAAGAAAAAGTGTTTGAGATGATGTGTCACCTTCTCGTGACCATTTGCTTGTGTGAACAGCCACTGTACAAAAGTGCTGAAGTGGTCGAAGAGCGCGCATTAAATTAAATACTCCATGGTCAGAGCTTGTTCATGTCCCATGAACTTCAAAATTTAATATCTAGCAATTGAAAATCATCTGGGTGGACTGGCAGACACCTAAAGGCTGATTTTATGTCGCATTTAGCCATATAAGCTCCTGTTGCTGCCTGCATCACCATGGCCACTGCCACGTCCAATAAGGAAAGAGATACAGATGCTAACTCTTCCCGTATGAAGTCATTGATTTCTTGGCCCTCCAACCATGACAGATGTTGGATAAGCTTAAATTGTCCTGCCTCCTTCTTGGGTACCACCCCTATCGGGAAATTATCAAATCTTCCATTGGCTGCCTGGGAAAAGGCCCTGTTATTGTCCCTTCTTGTAACTTCTTATGTAGTTTGTCCAGCACCACCTGTGGGTGTGCCTTAATGGATTTTGAATTATCCGCCCACCGTTTCGCCCTCAGACCTGTGTAACAGAGCTTGAAACCCCATGTGAAATCCTCTTGCAAAATGCAGACGTCCTCCCTGTTTGGGTAGGAGCATAGTCAAAATCTAAGTGAATCCAAATCAACACTGCACCCGTGAGTCTTTTGAGCTCCTCCCGATAAACTCCTGACGTTGCTGCTCCTACTTCCTCAGAGGTCTGGTGCCATTGTGAAGCGTGGGCACCCTGCTGTTACTGGGCGCCTCCCCAGAGTTTCCATAGCAGTTAACAAGGGGGTGCCACTCTGCACACTTGGATCTCTTGTGTCTGAATCAACACTACTTCCTGAATGTGCACATTCCCTTACTTCAATCCCAACTGGCTCTTTGAGTTCACCCCAGGGCCTTATTGGATGCTCCCACCCCTCCCCGGGTGGGACAGGCCTCAAAGGGTGGATATACTATGGGTAAGCCACTTGCTTTGTATATGGTCTTGCCAAATTTTGCAGAGCCCATTGTTTGTTGCCACATGTCCAATGACCAACTTGCCCCATCATGCTTCGGGGTTCCAAGGCATGCGTGCCCTGAACTCCTCATCGTATTGAGCCAAGGCATTGTGCCCAAAGAGATTTGAGCCTTAAGTATCACGTTGATGTACTTAAATAATGCTACACTTCTCTCTGGGTATTGCTCACAGTAGATGCTGGCATATATCAGGTACGCCACCATCAAATTCTCAATGGTTATGGGTACTCTCTGGCGTTTCACTAGTACTCCTCTTCCTTAGAGCCTTCCATACCAGAAGTTCTCTATGCAAGAGCTTGAACATCTCCAAGTACTCACCTTTCCAAATTCTCTCCTTGTTGCCAACATTAAATGAGCCCCTAGTGGCTTTTTAACCCCATGTAGGGAAGTTTCCTTACTCTCTTTTGGTCTTGCCTCTTCTGCCTTCCTCTTATACCCTTGTCTATCTCCTTTCCCTAAACCTGTAGACTCATCCTTCTCCTGCTCTACACTTACGGGTGTCGCCCCTTATCCTTCTGTTCCTCTTTCCCATAAACCTCTACCTTCCATGGAGTCTCTACACCTTCTCCCTCCATGTCCTTTGTACATACCCTTGTGGATCTGACATGCCTACCCTTCCATAGCCGTGCTTCCGGACCCCACATCCACGCCTGTTGACACTATGCCCGCTACCTTGGTCACATTGGCATTCTTGCCAGCCTTTAAGGTTGGTGCCCTCTACGAAGCCTGCTGCCTTGTCAGTGTGCTTTGCTGTTTCACCCCTTGTGCCATTATTGCCCATGCTTGCTCCCCATTCAGAACCTGAAAAATCACACTAGATGCAGGATTAGCAGTACCCACCTCTGCACTTCTGGTGGCACCGAGAGGTCCTGCACCTTCGTGTCCACAATTTCTGCTTCCTTGAGACTGCAGTCATCATTGTCCTGCACCTCATAGAGCCATGTGAGCCATTCAGGGTCAGTCCCCATTCTCACCACACTGTGGCTGCTGCTGCCCCTTCACAGTCTACCATGTACCATCTACTGAGAGGCTGTTGCATACCCTCTCAGGCGTTCCGCTGATGCGAGCCGTTTGGCGCCATGGTGATCCTGAATGATGGAGGCTCATCTGCAGTGATTGCCATGGCAAGGCCTCCCAAGACTTCCTAGCACCACTGAAGGCAGAGTTCAATGACACAGTCTGGCTGACCATTCTGAGCCACACCATCTCTACTCGTTCTGGCAGATGAGCCGCACTGTACTCTCCTAACTCTGCTACCTGGTGCAGCTTGAACATCTGCACCTAGGATGATAAGCCTGGTGTGCAGCGCCCTGTAACAACTGCCTGCGGATCCAAATGTTTAGCCTCCCCGAAATGCAGCCCTGACCTAGCCCCCTTCTCCTCTTTCGTGCCCTTTTTCACATGCTTTGCAAGTTAGCATACACCTTCTGAGGTTTCAGTGAAGTGATCCCATCCCTACTTCTGCTTCCTCCTCATCACTCCATTCCAGCATTGCTACTACAATTGCTAATGCTGTATTGCATTGCAATCCCCCCAGCTATACAGGTCCCTCCTGTCTGCCCATCTCTCCCTCCATCCCTCCCCCTTGTCTACTGAACTTGAAAGTTGCTCGCCTCTTTGATCTACCACTGCCTCAAGGGTATGTCAGCCCCATGTTGCCTGCATCTTCTGCCTACGTGCCCCCCTTTTACTCCCTTCCTCATCAGCACCATCATCAAAAAATTGCTGGTCATAACCCCACCCTTCTTCTGCCTTCTACGGAAAAAATCCCTCTTCTACATAACCGCCCTGGGGGGAGCCTACTCCACAGGACCTCCTCATCATCTCCACCTCCTCTCTCATGGTCCTGAGGAAAGTCGAAGCCCCCAGCCTGCCCTGCCTCTCCCCCAGACTGGGACATTCCTGCCAAACCACCTGTACTGGCTGGGACAAGACCCTCCCCTTACCCCCCAACTGCACCAAACCGGCAGACGTCTGCCTACCACCAAAGCTCCATGGGGACTTCGATGCCTGCTTTGCCAGTGTTCTAGTGCAGCCTTCTGCCCTTAGAAGACCCCTCGGGATTGCCACTATTCTCCTGCAGCCCCTCCCAAGCACCCACCCCACTTCTTTTAATCCTGGGGCCGCTCACGTGTTTGCTGGTGGCCCCTGACACTCACCTGTGCGTATGCAGGGCCGCTAGGTGGCGAGCACGACAAAATGGTGGAAGCCACCCCACTGGATGCCATCCTCACTGGCGACGCCGACTGCATGGTCTAACCTGTGATGGCCAGTAGATCCAAGCGCCCGGCCTCTTTAGGCAGCCGGAGCGCTTCTCTAATTCGCTCGACCTGAATGTCGTGGGATGAAAATTCCTCCTTTTTAACTACTGCAAATGACTCCCTACTCCAAGCCTAAACGCACCTAACTACACAAAAATTATCCTAGCTCTAAAGGGGCTGTCACATGTACACCCAACAAAATGATTGGTGGCAGCCCAAAATGGATCCCTATAAATATCTTGGGCTACATCCTTTACCGGATGTAGCCCAAAACCAGCACAGTCATCTAGACTGCACCTTGTTCCCCCATTACCTCCTGGGGACACACCTCCCTTTGGTCGGCTGTCCCCCAAATCTCTATTCTGAATAATCTAAAGAAGAAACTGTCCAAATGCAAATTGTTGAGACTAAACACGGTTACATTTTACAGCTTGTTCCAATTTAGACTAATAAGCTAAAACAGTCTACCTTGAAATTAGAATTTAGCTATCACTGCATGTCAAAATGATGCATGATTCCGGTTTACATTAATTCTGGTTGGCCCTTAGAAGATGAATTAGCTTCAAAAGCTGTATTGTCACCGCAAAAAGAGGAATGTACTATTGTTTGGTTGTCTCTCGAAAACAACTGCCATATTGGGATAAAATTTCAAACTGACAGGAGATTTCACATTACTCACCAGCTTTTCAAAACTTAGATTTTTTAGTGAAAGGAAAAGTATTTGCCAAAGCTTGTACAGATGTAATTTAAATCATGGCTGCTCCTCTTGAAGCCATTTCTTCAATACACAAATCATAACTTGCAAACCAACTGCAATGCTTCTGTTCTCGCCTTTAATAAAACTGGCGCAGCTACAAATGATATAAATCAGCTTGCATATCAAATTATATATCACATTACACTCACCTCTTACAAAAGGATGCCTATAAATGTAGTATTATTTATTGGTTTGAGTATGTGCTGTCATTTGATTTTGTTTCCATTTTAAGTGTTGTTTATTGGCTTAAATATTGTAAGGTCCTGAGCATTACATTAGGTGTGCGAGTTATGTTTAGTGTGGCTGTTGTGCGAGTTACGTATTGTGGTCCTAACCATAATTTGGAAATGTCAGTGTTTTTTAGTTTGAATTCGAAGCCAATATCTGCACTTTAACTGTGGTTTTTAGATGAATTTTGGAGGATTTTGTAAATAAGACAAAGCAAATCATATCTGCACCTTGCCCTTAGGTTTTCATTACTTTTTTTGCATTTTTTGATTGTATACCACATCCAAACAATCAATGCACCCAACCTTCCATGTGTAATGAACTTGGCCTTTGTACATCTGTAGCGGAGGTTGGCATTGGGGGTTGATATCTAGCCAGGCCCTGCACCAAATCCTTTACAGGAGTTGGCCACAGGGAATGGCCAAGGGCCAATGGCAAAGCCACACACGTACCTGCCATGGGTGGCCAACTCCTGCTGCACATAGTCATTGGCATTGCACAGTAATGGTTGGCTGTTGGGCCTCTCCTCCATCTAGCCCTTCTTTCTTTTTGCTTGAATTTACTTTCGGAACTTCATGTCCTGTGACAAATATAATGTGTTACTATTGATCAGAGGGGGGGTCACTTTGAGGCCCCACCATGTTAACAGTCCAGACACACCTAAAATGTATCCATTTAATGCTTAACAGGAGCATCCCATCGAACGAAGAGAAACTATTGAAGAGATTTACACCAACCCAAAAAAGCACAATCCTGAGAGGCTATCTTACGTGTTTCCCATTTAGTTTCTTTCTTGGGAATTCAAGGATTTTCTTCCAACACACATATCTCTTAAAGCTAAGCAGCAGAAAAAAGAATGCAGGAGGGAGGAGGCCTGACAAAAAAGTCCCCCTTGGCCAATCAAAACACTCTATTTGTTCGAATTTGTGCTTGCAGGACTCCTGTGAGAGTCCCTCGAACTCAACCATACAGATATACAAATGTTTTTGAAACTTGATTCCTAGAAAACATACTAAACTGATATATATATATAAAACCACAAAAAGCATGCTTTCTGGACCAAGATCTAGGTTCCTGCCAAATTTGGTGCAATTCCGTTGAGCAGTTTTCGAGGTATCGCATTCCAAAAAAGTATATGGAAAATGTAGGCGGATTTTGCATTTTGGAACCCCTCCTTTGTCTCAGTCCCAATTTGACAGATCCCCTCAAAGCTTTCCTTGAAGAAACTAAGCAAAAAGAGCACTTTTTGAGAGAGTTCCTTAAAGATTTGTCAAATGGCGCCAAAGATATTATTAAACAAAAAAAGGCCTTCACTATGAAAACACCAACCAATTAACTACCCAATGGCAACCTGCCACCGGTGTGTGTGTGTGTGTGTGTGTTTGTGCGCGCACACACGTGTGTGTGTGTGGGCGTGTGCATGTGCGTGTGCATGTGTGTGCGTGTGTGTGTGTGTGTGTATATATACGTATATTAATATACAGAGAGAGAGATTTTAGTGGCACTAATCAATGTGCAGTTCTAGGTAAGTCAGAGTTTCCACAGAAAGAGTGCTTTGTCTTGGTAATAACTCTGCAGACAATGGGCAAATCTGCCCAAAAGTTTATCCACCTCAGTTCCATCCTGAAAGTTTCTGGGAGTAATGGGGGCCAACAAAAAAGGGATCCTAAAATATTGATTTACCATGTTATTTTTAGGGAATGATTGGGAAACAATACAGAACAAATGGCTGAAGCAAAATATACCAAATTTGGCAGAAAGTTAGAACTTTACTCAGACTTCTTTTCATTATTTGGAGTAAATTCAGCCCACTGTTTGAGAAATTTGCATTAAAAGAGATGCTCGGGAACAATTGCCCACCAATGCAAACAGATCATCTATCAAGCATATAACTGTAGAACGTCTTAGTGGATTCTGGCTTTAGATATCTAAATTTTGGTGACAACACACATTACCTGCCTTGTCCGAGCTCAGTTTGAAAATAGAATTAGATTTATAGCTCTCTGTGGCCTGTTGAAGGGATAATGATGCAAGGCGCAGGTTATCTACAAGTTCTGGTGCAAATCACCTGCCAACCATGAGTATTAGGTTGACCAATTTGCATGTCAACAGCCAAAGTTCAAGCATTAAAAACACTGAAGCAGGGGACGTGGCCGACTGCCGAACATGGCGGCTGCCTTTTAGTGGAGCTCCGGACCCGGGCTCATAAATCCTGTTGTTTTACTGGCACACGCTGTACCTGGCAATTTACCACAATGTGTCCTGCCTCGGAGGAGCGGTGCCGAAGATAAGCCCTGCTCTAAACCCAGCCGCTGCCCGACATCGGCGTTTTTACTGAGACCCAGAGCCTTTCCACTGCCGGGTAAGGAGAAGCGGGCCTGGTGACAGGAGCCCGCTCGCACAAGTGGCGGATCGTTGATGGCCTTGTCGGTGGCTATCCTGCGGCGGAGCCTTAGCGGGAAGTGTCCGAGGTGCAAAGAGTGCGGGACTGGTGACTGTGTACCCGGCGGCATGGGACGGGTGCGGATGGCGGGGAAAACCGCACCTTGAAAGTAGTCTCCGGGACCAGATCAACGCAAGTCCCGGGGATGAGCTAGGGCCTGCGACCGCGGCATCAGAACGGGATACGGTCTTGGGTGTACCTGACCTTGTGACTGAACCTCTCTGCTGCCGGGCAGTTGCAAGAAGCCCCCCTGGTGAGGAGACTGGTGTACTGGTGGTGCAACCTGTGGATGTAAGAACTGCGTCACCGGCCCAGAGACGGGCCTATATACTAATTGAAGGGAAGCGCCATAGTACACTGCACCGGACACCCTGATGAGGCGGGGGAGGGGTGCACGTTAACACAGTGGCATATATATAGGCTGTGGGGTTTTAGGTTTAAACCTATAATAACTGATAAAACCCCACTGAAAGAAAAATAGCTCTCACCGGTGAAAACATATAAACACTGAAAAAACACCTGGACAACCACAAACTAACTGCCATTCAAAGAAAGGAAAAAGAGAGTGAATAAGTCATTTTTTCTTCCTTAACGGGTCAATACAATGTAACTTTGTTATACAAGCTAGCAGAAAGAAAGACTGGCTAACATTATTCTGCTTGAGTTTTGTTCTTTAGGGATGCCACTAAAGTATTGTTTCTTCTTCCTTTTACTTTTTCAGTTTTGTGCCCTTTGGTCTAAAGATGCAGGGTTTAGTTTCATGTTTTAGGTCTAGTTTAATTATTTTATAAACTATAGAGAATCAGGAAATATCAAACTCATATTTGATATTTTGGCTGCATTTGATTACTTCACTGATAGGTAAAATGGCTGGTTTTATAAACATCTTTCCTAATATGTGTCATCACATTTACCCACAGAATGGGTAAAAACCCTTAATTCATCAGACCATAGTTTCTAGTGAGTCAGTATTGATAGTAGGTGAATTGCCAACACCCCAGGCTTTAAACATTCAATGTAAGGTATAGTGTCAAGTATATATATCACCAAGCATCTGGGATAGACCAGATTTTTGGAAAACATGGAACGCAGTGTCTCTTGTAATGCTCTGCAAAAAAGGTGCTTTCTAAGTTCAACAAAGATTGGAGTGATATTGTTTGTATTTGCAGTGATTCAGCTACGTATATAAAAAATTTGTGTGATGACCTGTCAAAATTGATACCCGAGCTGAAGTGATTCCCTGTAGTAGATCCTTGCCACTTGTTAGATGGTATGCTGAAAGCATCTTTACAATCTTAAGAGTTAATGAGGGATGCTATTGACTTTTAGTCCATTCTGGTGCACTGTTTTCTTATGCACAGGAACTAAAACGCAAATATTTATCATTTCAAGCTTTATGTGGCATCAAAGAAAGAGTCATCCCAACTGTGTCCCCTAGCTGATGGTTCTCAGCCCAATGGGTTATGAATGCTGGGATGGGCCTTTTCACAGAAGTTTACATGGGAAGGAAAGAGCGAGCGCACATGACCCAAAGACTCACTGAAGAAGTATTGTATGGTGTACTACAATAAGATTAATTTGCAAAAATCTATTTGGACCTCATATACACTATAAGTACACTGTCTATATACCATGTTCTTTCAGGGCAGAAAGCAATCAATAATAAAAGTAAAACGTTCCATAAACACCGGAAAAACACTTTTTCTGTTGTTTTTAGTGGCGCGAAAATGTGTAAGCACTGATTACAACTGTTCTTTAAGATATTGAAAACACTGAAAAAACCCCACCAGAATTTACCAAAAATAGAAACTGAAAACAGGAAAGCCTACATATATATGACTTTAGGAGAGGGGAGCCTGCAGAATGTCTGCTTAGCCCCCCACCCTGCGAGAGGGCGGAGCCTCAAGTGCCACTGAGCTTAGAAGGCCCTGACAAGCATCCCCTGTGGAACATTTACAACTGGGCATATCGCACTGCCGGGAGGAGTACCGGAGAAGGTTGGGGTCTCCATGTAGATCATCACTGCAGCACAAAGGTTAGTGTTGCTTCCAGGGATAAATTAGGCCCACCTGAGGATTGTGAGAGACTGCTCCAACAACGCTGCAGTGCGCCAGGCTTTCTGCCCGGTATTGCTCCCTGGTGTGGACGTGTGCTGATTGACCCACACTTTCGGACTAATGGTGATGGGCCGCAAGAGTAAAGCAGCAAGACACTGGGCCCAGCACCGACCCTGCGATGACGCCGATTGACCTTAGCGGGGCGTCGCAGCTGCCCAGCTGCATACCGCCTACAGCCGAAGCGGAACCTATGGATAAATTAGATCAAATCCTGCAGGAGGTCAGGGACTCCAGGAAGGCTATCGAACATCAAATTGGTGCCCTCACGACTGGACTCACACTGCTCAAGGCAGACCATGCCAAGCTGTCCGACAAGGTGAAGGATAACACCACGGCACTGGGAGATCTGTCCCCACAACTAGCCCAGAACACGACTCACATACAGCAACTCCAGAAGCAAGTTAATACCCTGCCGGATCGTGTGGAAGACGCAGAAGGGAGGACGCGACGGAACAACGTCCGAGTCATTGGGCTGCCAGAGCGCTGCGAGGGAAGGGACCGGCCACGTACAGGGAACAGTGGTTTCATGACTATGTTACTTCGGAGGGCCTTTCCGCTCAATACTGTGTGGAACGTGCGCATAGAATACCTACTGGTCAGCCCAAACCGGGCCCGCCGCCACGGCCCCTCATCGTCCGCCTGCTAAATTATAGGGAAAGAAACACATTACTGCAAAAAACACAGGAACTGGATCGGATAAACTTTGAGAATAGCAGAATATCACTGTACCCGGACTATACGCTTATGGTACGGAGACTGCGCTCCTCTTACATGGCTGTTAAAAGAAAACTGAGAGACATGAACCTCAAATATGCCTTACTCTTACCGTCCCGACTGAAGGTTATCTACGAGCACAAGACACATTTTTTTGAAAACCCGGAGGACGCCGACGAATGGTTGGAGGTTATGGACCCCAAAGGGTCCGGGGACAATGCCTCCGAAAGCACCCAACAGAGCTCCAGTCGAACGGAACAAAGTGGCATCCGGCGGAGCAGGCGAATACGCAGAAACTCTCGACGGCCTAATCCGATGTCACAGCAACAGCAGCAGTGCAAGGAGCAGGCACTCATTGCAGCCGCTACTTTTCGACAGCCTATGCTCATAGAGGACTTGGCCTCCTCTGGAGAAGATTTGAACGTGTCACACTCTGAGGGTAGCGTGGCCCTGTTCCCCACAGTGACTCTTCAAACTGCGGATGGACTGTTTGGATGACTGTTGTATGGTACTGCTGCTTGAGGACTGGCTTTGGACGCTGATGTAATATCCTTTTTTGCTAGATTTATGTTGCAGCGTTGTGTGTCTATACTTTCTCGAGCCCTGGGTTCTGTGAGGACGGAGCTCATTGGCAAAATGGTGCGCGGCCCGCACTCTGTGAGCGGCGTTGGCGATGTCCCCCACTCTGCGAATGCTGTTGTAGTACAGGGCATAGTTCTGTTTGCGATGTTTTGTTTTATGGTCCAGTATAGTTGTTTGACCGGACCAAGTATTTGGGGATTTTGGGGTGGGGTGCCGTCCTATCCTTTTGCTAGTTATGAGACGGCTTGTCACTGATACATATACAGGACTACTTTGCTATTTCAATGCACACACTCAGTCAGTATAACATAGTAACGTGGAACGTTAGGGGAATGGGTGTGATACAGAAACATCATAGGATACATGCTCAACTGCTGAGGAGACAGGTGCAACTAGTGTATTGACAAGAATCCCACATTTTGAATCAGGAGGCTGTGAAGCTCCGCAAGAAGTGAAGGGGGCAGGTTTACACTACTAACTATTCTGGGTATGCACGAGGTGTCACCATATGGATACGGCATGGAGTGCCCTTTACATCCCTGGAACAGTGAATCGACAAGCAGGGGCTCTATATTTTTGTACGGGGGTCACTCGATGGCCAGCTAATAGTGCTGGGTAGCATATATGCACCAAATACTGAGCAGGAACGATTATTCATGGGTTGGGCTCTGTGCGATGTGTGGAGGTTCCGACATCCGACGCACAGGGAATACTTGTTTTATTCTCCTGTTCACATGGATAGATAGAATTTACTCCTCCAACATCATTGTGATGCAGGTAACACACACCACGTATCTCGCAAAGACCTTCTCGGATCATAATCCACTAGAGTTAACAATCACATGGGGCAGCATACCTACTCCGGTACCAACCTAGAGATTATGGCCACAATTACTAGAGGAAACAGTGTTCCGTTAAGCCATGGCCGAGACCATCACGCACTATTTTACTGAAAATAGTAACACTGCTTCTTATGGCCTAATTGAGTGGGACGCCTTTAAGGCGGTTATACGGGGGAGGGCCATCAACACGACTGTGGGAGCCAGGCAGGAGGTTCATAAGTCCCTCATAGAAACAGAACGCAAGATGGATAGGTTGGAGTAGGAGGCAGTGCAGGATAGGGAGAAGCAGGCGCCGCTTCAGGAAGCCCATATTCAACACGCAGAACTGCTGGAATCCAACCGACTCATAGATTACCAGTGTTATACTGAGAGAAGTCACAATGAGGCGGACAAATCAGGGGCGCTGCTAGCTAAATTATTGAGAGATGACCCCCCCAGCAATTATGATTGGGGAAGTCAGTACCCCGGAGGGCGGTACAGCCTATATCCAAAACGACATTTGCACAGCTTTTTGCCAATACTACGCCACGCTATACAGCAAACCTGCAGATAGTGCAGGCCCACAAATAGACGACTTCTTACATACGTTACCGTGCCCACAACCGAGTCCAGCTGCCTTGAAAGACCTATCAGGCCTGATTACCAAAGCTGAAATGAAAAAATGAAAGCAGCAATCAAAGGGCTCCCCCGCAATAAAACTCCTGGACTGGACGGGTTGCCCACAGAATTTTATGACACTTACATGGATTCCTTTCTGCCCCACATGGAACTTTTGTATAACACTGCACTTGAGAAGGGTACATTGCCACCCACAACTACACAAGCACTTGTGGTCACACTCCCAAAACCAGGAAGGGACCTTACTGACATGGCCAGCTATCGTCCGTTGTCGCTATTGGCAATGGAGTATAAGATTCTTAGTAAGGTCCTGGCAAACAGACTCCTGCCCCTTCTGAATAATCGGATAAACATAGACCAAACAGGTTTTTTGCCAGCCCGGAGCACGTCATTGAATACTAGGAGACTGCACTACCTCATGTCGGCCACCCCAACACAATACACTCACGCTGGTTGTGTATCCCTAGACCTCCGCCAAGCGTTTGACACACTAAATTGGGAATACATGTTCAAAGCGCTGGCAAAATTCGGGCTGCCGGAAGATTATCTTAAATGGCTGCGCCTGTTGTATCACGCCCCCACTGCTCGTGTCCATACTGGGGGCCATATCTCCGCCGAGTATCCGATATTTCAGGGGACGAGACAGGGATGTCTGCTCTCTCCGCTCCTATTTATACTGGCATTGGAGCCCCTGGCTATCAAGCTACGGGTGGATGTGCCGGAAATGGGAATTCCAACTGGGCCTACCATGCACCTTTTTTCGGCATACGCGGATGACATTATCATATACCTTAGAGATCTCAGGTCAGATTTGACACCTATAGCGGAGATATTTACCATGTTTGAACGTATATCGGGACTGGCCATTAATCCAACGAAATCACACGCCTTCTTTTTTCGGGAGCCGGCATTTACCACAGCTATTTCATTCGGGCCCACAGCGCTACAGGTTGGCCCGCAAACATTTAAATACTTGGGCATGCATGTTTACCGAAATCCCACTGATCTGTTAGACGGTAACTTACACAGAGCAATTAGTGCCCTATGCTCTAGCATAGCCTTTTGGATTACGTTGCCACTGTCAGTAATGGGTAGAGTGGCTATAACAAAAATGGTGGTCCTTCCGCGCTTGATTTATTATTTTATGAATCTGTCGGTGCTGCTCCAACAGCATACTTTTAAACTCTTAAATACCATGCTTATAGACCTTATTTGGAGGACTGGCAGGCAAAGGATAAGTCTCAAGAAGCTCCAACTTGGACCGGACAAAGGGGGACTCGGAGTTCCAGACCTCAGGGCATACTATTACGCATGCCAATTGCAATGGTTATCCTTTTGGAGCCCCGGAAATGCAATTTGCAAGAAATAGGGTACAGCACAACAACTTCCTACCTTGTTAAGTATAGCGCTGCAATGCTGGAAAGCAGCACTTCACTACACGCATACACACCCGGCCTCTGTGGGCAACATTCCCCTGGTGGGTATACCACTGACAGCTGGACGTATAACACGGCGAGCCATTGCTCCCTGGACTGACACAGGAGTCAGCACAGTGTCGAACTTGCTCCACGAGGGGCATTTACTAGACTATGGTAATTTTGGTAGGGAGACGGGAGTGCCCGACCATCTGTACATATTGCATGCAGCTGTCACACAGTACGTGAAAACACACTGGGCCCCACATCGACAGGAATCAGCCACACACAAATTGGTCAAGCTGATAAACTACATTGGAAGGGGTAGGCACTTAGTAAAATGGCTACATGTTGGGATACGTACACACGCAGGGATAACCCTCACCCAGTTACGAAATATATGGTTGGAAGACATAGGGCGGGTCATAGAAGATAAGGAGTGGGGGAAAATTGCACAACACCCTAGAAAACTTATGAGAAATGCAAAATTTAAATTAATTCAATCCATGGTATTGCATAGGGCCTACTTTACCCCTCAGAGGTTGGACAAAATGTTCACGCAAGCGCAATAGCATTGTCCTAAATGTTAAGCGGTAGGTGTCGATTTAGCCCATTTGTTGTGGTCCTGTCCTCACCTGAGGGGATTTTGGGACTCGGTCAGAAGACGTGTATCTGAAGCCACACAGAGGGATATACCCAGCACTATGAAGGAATGTATCCTGGGCCTTCATAAATTACCCTTGAAACACAAGGTACAAATCAGGTTTGCGAACCTGTCTTTGATCCTGGCAATACGGGCCATCACCATGCGGTGGAAATCCAAGAAACGACCCGCCATACATATGTGGCATAGCAAATTAATCAGGTAGGGTAGTGCAGAAAGTGTGGCTCTAAGACGGGAAGAGGCCAGAGGATTGCGTAAAACCCAGATAGCATTGGAGTGGGACCTAATGTTAGAAATTCTTAAAACGCAGGAAGTGGATGTTGTGAAATCTCGTAGTAGTTCACAATAATGAGAATTGACTCCAGAACCCATCCCAAAAGAGTTATTGGTGCTAGCGAGACCAAAAGTAGTAGGCTAGTTTTGGATAGTACTATACTCTACATCAGAACTGTTGTTGGTTCAGTGGCAAGGATCCCTGCCGGGCTCTGACCGTCCAGAAGCCCTACTGTAGCAATTAAAAGTCCAAAATCCAGTATATAAAAATAGGTTTGATTTATTGTAGCTTACTTCCAGGTTAAGTTAATAATAAAGAGATAAGTAGATGAAATTGTAACCCCACCAGGAGCAGATAACACCCTGCTCAGCCTCCAGGTAACTGATAAATCCCTCGAACAGCAAAAGGTAGAATCCTGGATGACATCACAGAGATATGACATAGACTAGCAGACGCCAACACTAAGAAAGGACAAAGAGGGAGGAAAAGCAGTATGTAACACCTACGATACTAATTCATGGAGACAAAGGACGGGAGGGAGGGGGAGGGGAATCTAGTTGGGGAAGTTACGTTTATTATAGCGGATTCTGACATGTTGGGATTAGAGATGCATACCCGGATGGGTAGTCATAAATAACTGGGTGTAGTTGTGGGTACGTTGCTGTTGTTTCTGTAATTTCTCCGTAAAATGAGCAGTTAATATGTATTGATGCTATTGGCATTCTGTTATATTGCACAATTATATTACTATGACGGATACGAATTCTATAACAACAGTGTAGACTATTATTTTCCGACTACCTATGGAAGGGTGTATGTTGTATTGTGTAAAATGAAAAACTGCTAATAAGACCAAATGATAACAGCAAGCCTTTTACTAATAGGAAACATCAGAGGACATTTGAACATCGATGATAACCGGGGCACCTTTCTAGCTCAGATCTACTGGACAGTGCTCTTCTGCCTCCTCTGCCTCAAAAACCTCCTGTGCAACTGTTGAAGTGTAAAGCTTAGTAAAATATTAATGATATGCTTACTCCCTAATGAAGCTTTCTTTGCCGATAGGAGAGATGGAATTTAGGGTGTCCAAACTCCACGTTAGCTGTCCAATGTGGATGGTTAATTGACAGCCACCTCACAAAATAGAGATCAAATTTAAGTACATCACTCTCAAAACAATGCTTTAAAAATAAAGGAAAACAACAGGAAGTCCCAACCTCCTGTAGAAGTCGAGCTAGGATTATGCAGACTAAAATCTCTGCAACCGCAAAGCAAAACAAAAGAAGTAACACCTACTGTTCTGTCAGAGCTCGATGATTCTCCCTACAACACATTAAGTCATTAGGAAACAGCACAGTTTAAATGTTAGAATCAACAGGACTCAATAATAGACTCTATTAATTTAGTTGGATTTAAAACTTTATTTGGCTCTGAGATAAAAGGTCATAAAAGTACATAAAAAAGAATTATCATAAAAATTAATAAATTCACAGAAATAATAAAATAAAGATAAAACCAGCTTGAAACCCACACAACAAACACAATATGATCATGGACGGAGTGCTGAAACACTCACCCTCAGTCACAGATCTGGGATAAATCCATCATTGTTCTTCTGCTCACTCAGCCACCCCAGTTTAGACCATCCATATGCAAATCAGTCTTGATCCTGCTCTAATGGGAACAGTCCAGTCCAAACTGCCAAGCCAAGTCCTTCCCAGACCGTAAAGACTCGTCCTGGGACCAGTTTCTGGGTATCCCCCCTCATCAGCCAAACTAGCTTGCATCCAGTGGCAAAGTTAGCATGGGCCCCACATCTGGGCATACCCTGGCCACTTAAGGGGAACAAGACCTCCAGTTGGGGACGGAGGGGGTCACCTATGATGCCATCTGTAAATCCCTGCACATTGTGGCAGGCACCTTTAGGTACCTGCCATGAGGTGCAGCGATTAACAGCATCTCCCATTTCTCTATGGGAGCTTGTGCTATGGCCGGTTTACATTGTACTCAGGCCCTATATCTCAAGTACACTCTATCTAATTGATATGACTTTAACAATTGTAACTATAAATGTACCTTGACAAAGTAGCAGTAGACTACTTAATGGATGCAATATTTATGTTGGTTCCACATTTTAACGTTGAAATGCAATCCTCGGGGACCATTGTCACCTTCCATCCCAAGCAACAATGTAAAACGTATCAATATGTATTGCTGCCTTATCCTAATTTAGCATGTGCTTAGCCACCCACATGCAAGGGATGAAGTTGAACATGCCATGGCAGGTTTAGCCAGATTCATCCCTTTTCCACACGTTTGAATCAGTCAGACTGGAGCTGGATGGTGCACATTAGCTACAGGAGTATTCAAAACCGGTATGCTTGACTTAGATCTAGTCCAGACTGACTCTGATATGTCTGTATGCTTATGCTAAAAGAAGATGTAGAACTAGGAAATATTTGGTCTCCCAAATCACTCGAACAGTACCTTTCTGCTGTCCATGGTTCTCCAACATTCAACAGGGCCCTACAGCCTTTTATCGTAACGTTTAGCTCTTTTGTAATACTCACTCACTCACTCACAAACACACAGATACTCAATCACTCTCTGTCTCTCTTTCTCGTTAACTGCATGTTAACAAAGTGCCACTTTCCAGACCTCTTGTTATTGAGAAGGCAGCCCTTCTGAACAGCAACTTGTTAGAACATTACCCACGCCATGAAGACAACAAATGCCATGAGTAAATTCTCCAAGCACGTTGCCAGGTAACTCACCACTATCGAAGGCTGCAATAGCATGTGTTTAAACTATCAGTGTTAATTTACAAATATCGGACTGCATTGTTTTCAGGCACAAACCCTGATCACTTAATGGTAGGGTATTTCATGTTTCTGTCCATTATCACAGCTCACTTAGAGGATGTTTCTTACAGACACAATTGCCCAACCATTTCAACATATCATTATGAAGGTACAAGAACCTTAGGTAAAATGAAGCCCTGCCTCAACAAGCTTAATATACACTTTTTTCTGACGGCTAATGTTGATGCACACGCCTAGCTATCTACAGCATACACGCTAACATTTTAGACCAGGAAAGTGGGAGTTTTGGGGAAAAAAACAAATCGAGGGCATGTATTTTCCCTATTGACTTCTAGTAGGCAATGTCGTCCGGCATACATTTTTAGAAAAATTAATGTTTTATATTAAATATTGTTGTATTTTTAAAACGCGCAATTCAATGCAGGAAACAACTATGAACATTTTCTTACTCTTAACCCCTTTACCACGGCGGCAATTCCGTCGCGGTGAAGCGGGTTTGATAAGTGGGTGGGGCCGCGTCCGCCAATGGACGGACGCAGCACTACGGAGGAAGTGAGCGCGACCGCCGTTGCCCGAACGAAGCACGCAACGGGTTAAAATATCCTTTTGGGACATTTTGTTAATTTTGAGATATGAGTCAGTGTTGTCTGGCCCTCTTTGCATTGAAGATTTTAGAAAATGAACGTTTTGTAAGAAAAGTCACCTTATCCCTTAAATCCATTATCAGATGCAGGATATCTCTTTGAACTTGGTCCCTCAATGATATACGTACTCAGGTCTTACCCTTTTCAGTATTCACAAACTTGTAAATCATGTTTTCACTTTTCTTTATAAAATCCCTTTTACAATCATTGTACAACATTGGCAGTATGAAACTATGAATTTGGTCCCTCCATGAAATATGTGCTCAGGTCTTAACTTTTATATATTCACAAATCTGTAAATCACATTATAACTTTTCTCTAACAAATTATTTCTATAGTTATTGTATAATATAGGCAATATGAAATTATACAACTGCTTTCATGTTGTTAATTTAACTGTTAATGACTATTGTGTAATATTTGCGATATGGTATTGTAAAATGTGTGCTTTTATGGTTTTTTGTGTGTACAAAGATTGAAAACTGAATAAATCTAAATTTGATTTGTTTTGACTTTTATTAAAGCAGAGTCAATTTCAGGCGGGAGAAGGTTCAAATAAAGCCATTTTTGGCTTATAAAATTGGGAGTTTCCAGTCTGAACAGGCACCGTTGGCATATCTGCACAATATCTTACAGAAACATAAACATTTTTGATTTCACATCAGATAAGGATCAGATAGGGTAGCCTGGGCTGTTGTTTAATACACTTCCCTCATCTACTGTTACCATATGATGGATCCTATGTGATACCCAGCAATTAGAAGTTTATTTACAAATGTATTTGGAAGCGTGTAAAGTAGTAGTCCTGTGCTACTTTTTAATGTACCACCATGCCATTGTGAATTGGCCTCAACATATCTAAAATGAGAATATAATGGGAATATTCAGGGAATATTACTATCCAGTAAGAATAGAACTGGCTGTGATCTCTTTGCACTTTTATTATTAGGTATTTGGACATTTCGGGTGCGATTCACAAAGGTGTGTAAGAGTACGTAAGAGAGTACACCTGTAGTAATACTGCCTGAACTTACAGTTTTGTTAATTGTCCCCTTACAATGTAACTTTACTCTATAATGCTTGCACTATATACACAGCTAAATAGCTTGTCAACTTATCATAGCCAACCTATGGGTTCCACAAAGTAGGCACAATGGCCCAGTGCATTAGGCACTATCTGCTGACCGAGATATCGAGTGTGACTGGCAGGTCACAAATTTAAATCCTGAAAAGGGTAACTCAGACTTTCAAACATCTGAAGTCAGTAAGTCCAGGGAAGAGCTGGCTTGGCAGTTCGGGCTGGACTGTTCCCATGAGGCACAGGGCCAAGACTGATTTGCATCTAGCTTGGTGTGAACTGAGATGGCGAAGTGAGTTAAAGAACGATGATGGATTCAACCCAGATCTGTGACTGGGAGTGAGTGTCTGAAAAGTTTCAACGCTCCGTCTATCATCTCCTTGTGTTTGTGAGTAAGTTGAGCAACACCTGCTTCTTGCAACACTTTCAAACAGGAAAGCTGCAGCAGTAAGTGCAGTAACAAAATCAATGTATTTTATTTTTAAGCGTGCTATGAATTGTCCAGATCAAAAAAAGTGTCTTGGGACCAGTGGGTATTGTGAAATGTCAGCTCACATCTGAAACATTAGATATTTTCAGAACTGTAAAAATTACACTGAATACACCTGGTTGCTAAAAGAAAGTGATTGCTTTTTCTTTTCAAAACCAAACTCACTAACATTAGTGCAGGCATCAAGAAGGCAATAACTCTGTCTAACATTTGGCCATCATAAATATGTTGCCACAAAACCAAATCTCCCGGAAGACGCTAGGAAAAATGACCACATATTTAGAAATTGGCATATTTTATCATAATAGAAATGCAATTCAGAACATGTTTAAATGCAAATGATGTGCCCTTTTTAGAAATGACTCACAAAAATATGTGAATACACCTTAGTAGAACTAATAATTAGGTAAAAACAAAATATATTGCAGAGACAAACAAGGAAGTGAAAGATATTATTAGAAATGCTTCCTTTATAATTGCATGGTCTACAAAATGTGCACACAGCAACTATACTTTAGCCTGTGCAGGGACTAGGCACATGGCTTCCTTTGCGGTCTTTGCTCATGGTAAAGTGTTCTGTGCAACAGCCTAACATTGATGTCATCTTAGAAATGTGCAGACTCTAATATTATGTTCATTTAGTTCCTCTCACTCCATGTTAGATAATTTCCACTAAGAATAATACAGAATAATAGACCTATTGAAAGTGTAAAGAACACATTTTGATTTAGACTTCTAAATGTTGCTTCAAATTAACTTGATATATGTTTTCATATTTGCAGATTAGCCTTTGTTTCTGCACTGAAACTCATAGAGCGCCTTTAGCTTGGGTAAGAGGGTTCTCATGGGAACCTTTCCTCGTGTAACAGTTTTGCTAGAAAATTGCATCAATCCGGATGACGAGAGAGCAGACTGTGGAAGCTGGTAGAAGATGCATCGTAAGACTGACAGCACAACCTTACGAGCTGTTCTGATTGGACATTGAGCCAAGACGTCTTTGGAAACTGATACTTGCATCGAAAAGCTGTAATAATGGTGTTCCTAGCTAGTTAGTTAATGCACATCTATATTCCCTGGATGTACGTCAGTACAACGCGATCTTTTAGATCGCGGCACTTTACAACGCTGCCATTACAACGCAAGTCGTTACAACGACTTGCGTTGGTGCGCGTGGATTGAGGATTATTATAATTTTATATTCCGACACCAGCCCATGTAACAGTAGGGAAGGTGTTGGAATATAAAATTACAATATTCCTTATCCAACAGCACCATCCAGCGCAAGTCGTAGTAACGACTTGCGTTGTAATGGCATCGTTGTAAAGGTACTGCGGTGTAAACACCGCGTTGTAAATGATGTTTCCCATATTCCCTTTGCCCGTCTGATGGTCCTGCTGCTAGATTTCAACCCTGTCCAGAACTCTTTCTAAAGGTACGTTGATTCCTTTTAGCTATTCCAGAAGTGACTGATTTTATTAATAAATGATTGATGCTACTGCACAGATCCCTATTCTAAATATAGTTGCTACTTCAATTGTGGGGGACCCTGCTGAGTTTTGCAGAACTACTCTTCATGAGAAGTTTATTTCTTAACCCTTTCGATGCTGATGACGAGCTGGGCTCGTCATGGTGCACAGTGGTCGTGTGCTGATGACGAGCCCAGCTCGTCATAAAAGAATGAAAATAGCAATTTCCAGCACAGGAGGGGAATTGCCTTAGCAGCGAAGGTGTTAATTACAGCTCTTTTCTGGCTGAACTTTTTACAGGTTCTCATTTATAATGGGACCCCAAACTAGTTTTCAGAGTTTCTTTATGGAACATGTCTTGATTGCTGATTTCTAATCTCCTCTTTTATTTCTGTAAATACTAAACAGAATAAAGATATTTGAGATTCTAAACTTATTGATAAAAATAAAGCTTTTAAAACTATCTTAACCTCTTGTCATTTACTCATCGCAAATTATAAAGTCCATGATGTTTTTATGACTTTATTCCTTAGGGAGCTCTAATTTTCCTTATGGTGGAAAAGATCCATTGACCGCTCTGGAGCCTGAAGGATTCCCCATGGTGCCATTTGTAAGTTGGTGAATTTAAGGTCCGAACCATCGTGGTGAGTCCCTTTTGGACTCCAACTATTCTCACTCTGAGCATAAAAGGTGAAAGTTAGTTTGTGTGTGACAATTAAGAATCTTTAGTTCCGTAAATCCTCTTAGGCTGGACCTCGTGATGGCGGTATCTGGCCTTGTGGGGCCCTCTTCAGCTACAGACTTGAGCCTCATCCCACTGAAAGAATCTGAGCTCCAGGAAAACTTCTTAAGTCAGAAGGTAAAAATCTTCACAAGGCCCGACAATGGCCAACACCCAATCGGCTAAGATAACCTCCTCAGCCTAAAGATATAGCTTTTTCCACTGCAATCTTTTCCTATCATCACTGACAGCTTCACCGAGACCTCGTCCAGCAGCTTCCTGTCAGCCTTGTGCCTTGTCTCACTGAGAGACTACCTTCTCAAGAAATTTTCTAAAATTTCTTCGAGGTCTGAAGGTAAGTCGAGACTGGGCCCAATCTATTCCTTGTATCAAAACCCACACTCCATCATGGTCAGCCTTATAATTTGGTTTTGATCAGATACCTGCAGTTGATGCTCTGATAATTAGGTGCTACTTTTCACTATAAACTCGATTCTACTGATTGATTTTATTTGTTATGGTGTCATTTTATTCATTAAAATGTACTCTATTGTTCTATATTGGTGTCAGGATTTTCATGCATTGTGTTTTCACTTTATTACTGTTTGTGTGCTGCATAAATACTTTAATTCTTGCCTCTAAGTTAACACTGACTGCTTTTATGGCGACCTATCAGAGGGTTGAGCACAGGTTCATATAGTGACAAGGATTATGGTTGTTGCCTGAGTTTGGCTTCCAAACTTCAACTAATAACACAATTTCTTACATCATGACATGTTAGATTACATAATCGATGACTTTTGTCTATTTTTTATATCGCTTTAATATTTTTCACATTTTGTTTGCAATTTTTAACTACTGTTTTTATACTTCTTTGTGTTCTGTTTGTAGATCCTATTCAATGGCCCTCCTTTATACTCTTCAATTAGCGTCACCACAGGCCACAACTTTATGACAGTATCTGCAATATATTTTAATATGATGCATGTTTTCATCATTTTCTTGCTCTTTTTGTTGTAGCCCATCATCCAGAAAAGTTGGTTCTCCTTCTACTGCTTGCTATGTCTGCATTTCTGCATGCCAAGCACTATGATGTTTGAATTCACACCTATCAAGTGATTTCACAATCCACTGGTTCCCATTGAATACTTTCCAGTCTTGTCTGTCTTCAGCAACTCCTGGCACACTACCTGGAAGCTCGAAAACCTATCACGCCAGTGACTCCTTCCGTTGGCTTGCTTTTTGTGCTGCTGCAGAAGTGGTTGGTAGAACACTGATGCCTTCATCTTCACATGGTGTACTTTGCATAGGGATGGTGGGTGATGCAGTTCTTGAGTTATATCTGAGGCCATGATGGCTTTGGTTTGCATTTTCTGGAAACGGTCTCTGTTAAACACCAATCCACTAATGGTGGTTAGCAAATTCATTTGAGGTTGCTTCTGAAGGGTGTCTGCTTTATTTTGAATAGCGTATCCTGAATTTTCAATGAAATGACTGCGTTCATTTTATTTTGAACTCTCATATGGTATTATGGTACTCCTGTAGGGCCGCTAAACCAGTGAGAGAGTCCCGCAGAGCTCCCACATATGGTTTCTTCCTGTTCCAGATCCCTCTCGAGTCCGACAGGACTACGAACTTTAACATTAAAATGTTCTGTTCACCATAACCGGGTAGGTTCAGTTAAACTACAAATTTCCTAACAGGCAAACATAGGAAAGGTTTCTTAAAGGTTTACGTGGAATTTCTGTGTTTTTATGTCCCCAGTACCATAAAATGGTACCACAGTACCTGTGACAAACAGAGAAACATAATTTCATCAGCTGATATCATTACTCTGATGTATAGACAGGAAGCTCTCACCTTCCTACTCTTATGAAGGAGTGGCAGTTTTAAAATACTCACACCTTGTGCACTGTCTTGTGCTTTTTCTTTTCGTTTTTGGAAACACATTTGAAGAGCAAGACTCGGAACTGCATTTGGAGGAAGACCCACACTGACTCACAGTCCATCACCTGGAAGGAAGACTCCACAGAAATAGTGACCTGCACCCAGTGTGAGAAGCAATTTTCCAGAAGTATAAGGGAAAACATTCATTCGTTACCTCTGGGATGTTAAAATGTCTCTTTATTTGACACACCAGTGAGCTCAATGCTGCAGGGAGGAAGAGGCAGGAGGATGAAAGAACCTTAATATCAACTACTCAAGACAATACCTTCAGGCCTACCAATAGTGCTTCTCCTCAAGCTACAACCACTCTTTGAGACATAATGTGCTCATCTGCATGGATTGCAAACAATTTGTTTTGGCAGGGGGGCAAAGTACCTTAGCCATGGACAAACTCTCGACAGCACACAAACAGGTGTGCTAAAGGTACATGTGTTTTTTCCTTCATTTTATCCAAGTTTTGATGCCGCTTTTTTCCAAGGTTTTAGTTCCAACCCTATTGAAGTTTTTTTAACGTTTTTTAAAAAAGTTTCAAAAAAGAAAAAACTGTTCTTGTTGGAAACACCTTTCACGGATAAATGATGAGGAATCAATTGATTTTGTTTGTTACTTCTATCTTTTAATGTTAATATATTCCTATAGTCCTCCACAGCAGGCTACAAAGACAATTAAAGTCCCCACTCTACTATTACAGGTCAAAGCCAAAAGTGAACACTTTTAACAAGAGACTGGGATTTTAATGGCTACAAAAGCCTGCCACAGACAACTATAAAGGTATAAGAAAATTCTGCTCTATTATAACAAAATGCCCTCTTATATACCTATATTCTGCCATAGCAGGACATGCTGACCATTAAAGGCCCACTCCAGTGTAATTTGCCCAAGCCAAATGCGAGCACTTATAACAAAAGAGTGGGTCTTTAATAGCCACTATAGCCCCTGAGCCCAACCCCCGGCAGGTGGCCAACCCAAACACGCATGAGTGTGTGCAGTGTAGGGTTCGACAGACAGCCGGTGCCTAACCACCACAGTGCATGGACTTCAACCATGGCCATGTGCTGTGGGGGTTGAGTGCAGGAAGTGACCTGTGACCCAACCAGCTCTGTGTCCAACTCCTTGTAGCATCCAATCCTTTAATGGGCACCAGGCCCTGCACTCAACTCCCATGGGAGTTTGCAGCATATGGTTGGACAGACAGTCTGTGCCTAACTCCCACTTCACATGGCCTTTGGTATGGCCTGTGGGTCAGCCTTGTACCCAACCCCCTTGCAGGCACCCAACCCTTCTGTGGGCACCCAAACTGCATGCACTCCCATCCCACATCTTTGATATTTATTGTTTTTCCAATCCATTTCACTATAGCATGGTACTCTCACTGTACCGCTAGTGTCACCTCATGGAACTGTGAGATCTTACGAGTTTCAGAGTGTCCAATTATAGCAGATGCAACATTTTTCTTCATGTTGTGGCCATACAGTCAAATGGCTTGGTTCTATATGACCAATATAGGCCCTGTGGAGCTGATAAGACCAATGAGAATAAAAGGTTGTTTTGCCCATTAGAGCACTTTATTTAATCAGTCAGCGCCCAACAGCCTTGGTAAAACTCAGGCGGTTCCAACGCACTAGTCAATACCAGGTTCAATTTCATGTACGAATTCCCAAAGCTTGGTTGTAAAGATTGTAACTTAATTCACCATCCACCTTGCTCCGTTCGTACACGCTGCATCTGCATCTGAAACCTTGTCTGCGTGAAGGAACGCTAGTTTGAAAAAGTCTCTCTAAGTATGTATTAAATAATACAGTCTCCCGGACTGAGCGAGACACAGTTTTTTGTTTCAGGTGTGGTTTTCTTGCATCAACAAACACCTCGGGCTAATATATGTTCTTTGTTTTGATTAGTATCTACCATCATGGATCTAATTGGATGGCGATCTAAAGCGAAATGAATAATTGATCTATGTGTACACTGTATATTTTGAATTAACGTCTAGGACCGCTTTTTCTATAATACTTGATACCCAGGTCCTTTAACTTCCATTGGGTTACCCCCTGTTTATAACGCCACTTACCAATAGCAGCATCAAGATTCACCCATATGCCAATGATGCACAACTCAACTTGAAAGTATCCTCTGCTTTAGACATCCAATGCCTCAAACACTGCTTACAAATCCTCCAGATCTAGATGTTCAGCACCTACCTGAAGCTTAACCTAACCAAGACAGAATTACTGTTATTTGCAAAGAACAACAAACAAGTACAGTACAAACCTGGCTCAATTTTATGAATGTTGATTGCTTTGAACTCGCACTTTCACCGAATGCAATGTCACTTGGATTCACCCTAGGCACCAACCTCTCCCTCAAGGAACACATTGGCAAAAAAAACAAAGATGGCCTGGTACCAGCTCTCTCTTCTAAAGAAAGTCAAATTGTTTCATCCAGAAAGCAACTTCAGAACTGCTGTTCATGCCCCCATATTCTTGCATCCGGATTGTAGCAATGTCCTTCTCAATTGTCTCCCATACTCCACAGTTGCACCCCTTAAGGGCTTCCTACAGGCTACGCTGCAGCATGTTTCATCCAATGCCTGATGAAATATGATCACAGAAACCCCATACTGTTGGAACTTCATTGGAAACCTTTGTCGACCCTCACCATCTTACAGACAAGCTAACCATCTCTGGTGTTTTTTGGCAAACCACAGCCCAAAAACCTTTGCACTGCTGATTAAGACATGTAAAGACAGTAGGCCCTTTCTATCGATTCCCCAGGTTGTGGAATAACATTCCCATATCCATCAGGACAGCCCCAATGCTGCTCCAATTTAGGAAAGAGTTGAAGACTCACCTCTTTGAAGAATACTACATCATGATGCTTTAACCAATCATAATCCAACTTCTTCTCCCATTATTCATTGTTTATATACTCGGTTTTTGACCATGTACAGTGCTCCACTGCCTTTTGACTAGGTTAGTGCTATAGAAATATCATATAAATATGTGCATTAAAACAATCAACAATCCATGCTTGGAACAGACCATATTGTGTATATCTGTTTATATATGTGCCAAATGATACAAATATCAGTCCTCAGACCTAACTCTAATATTTTTAACAAGCTTAATCATTTTCAGTCTCTGGACCTGCACACTTTGTCTTTGCACGGCTCCTCTTCTGATTTGCCAGGATTGTCTAAGAGTTATTTCTCCACCACCTTTATTGTATCCTTTTTCCCTGCAAGAGGGCAATAGATGGTGCAGTGAAAATATTTTCCTGCAGCTCCAAAGCTCAAGCCACAAATAAATTTGCTTCCTGAGGAAATGAAAGCATACTTCAAAGGGGTGGAGAATGGCTCCACAAAATCAAAATTTGACAGCCTGATACACTAATGTCTGTGTAACATATTTTAAGTGTTCACGGACATCCAGTGAAGATACAGTGATGGCAATCACATGAAATTCAGAGACTGCACAGAAAGGCTGAAGATCCTTTTCTAGACTAAGATCCTCAGTTAAGGTACCTTATCGGTGACACCATGAGTAGCAACATTTCCTCAGAAATGTAGTGACTCGAATCACTATACGGCCTGTTTACAAAGGGAAATCTATATGCCTAGATCTCTGTAAATGCACATTTCTGCGTAAGCTATGCAGAACTACAAATTGAAAAGAATATGGAAACACAGTCACAAGAGGAAAATCATGCACACCTGACAACCATTAACCCTAGAAGCACACAAATAAATCAACACCCTGGGCTCGTCTCTCTTCTCCTTGTCCTGTGTTTATTTGTAGTGCCAGAGCATGCTACAACTTCCAGGACACAGCTGACTTAAAAGGAAGTTGAACGTCACTTAAAGGGAGAAAGAACCTTTTGTTGATTTTGTAGTGGATCACTGTAGGAAACTTAACGGTCTGCTTCCACACACTTTCTGTGGAGAGGAGAATGTGGTCATGTGGCAAGACATAACATACTCTGTGAATGCTTTGTGGTAGAGGTAAGCACCATGGGGGATCTCAAACAAAATGCCAAGGTGAAATGAGGTGGGCGTAGAAAAATGTTTTCCAGGATACAAGGGACCAATATTATTCCTGGTGGCAGACCCAGAATCTACCTCAGTCTCACACAATTAATGAATAAATCCTCTCCACAATGCTCCCTTGCTATTTGGATTACCTGTTGCAGGGAATAATAATCAGGTCAGGTTAGTGCAAATTACTTCTATCTTTCAGCTGGATGATGTTTCCACACTCATGTTATGTTATGTTATGTTATGTTATGCTGTTTTGTAACGCGCTCAATTACTGCCGGAGTATCCTGTGGCTCATGCCACACTGTCCTCAAATAGCACACATCTAACCCCATCACCTTTAGGCACCCATCTCACACACCACTCACAAACAGCTTTACCCCCCTTCATGTAAAGAAAAATAATATTAATTTTGATTTCAAACTTTCCTTTAACATTCATCTTTGGTGCCTTATTGGTGATACAGAAAGCAGCAAAATGTTCTCTTCTGGAAGGGCCTCAACCAGAACCACCATCCTTATATTCCCTACCACCCACCTTGGTATGCCTCACTGCTATTGATTTCACTCCAATACGTTTGAGAACTGCACAACTTTCATTGACATAGTGAACACTGTTATAAATGTATCTTGTCTACTTGTATTTTAAAACCTAAGCCTCATACCTCACTCAGCGCTCGCGCACAGCTGATGGAAATAGCTGCTTCGCGCCCTTCCTCGCTCTTCTAGCCTGCCGCCGTCATCACCACCGGCGTGCACGCTGACTCCGCCCCTTTCTAAGGCCACACCCCCCCTTGGTCTCCTATAAATGTGCCTCTACAAGACGCGCAGCGGACGAGCGCAGCGGGAGCGCCGAAGGCGCGCCTAAGGCAAGCCCGTCTGCGCCCGTCCGCGACAAGACCGCGACAGGCGCAGGAAACTCTGCCCATTCTTCCTCCCACATCTCCTACCAACCTAGCGACCTCTTACAACTACAGGTCACTAAGCAGTGCCCAGGTATACTCGACCCAGCCGTGCTTTCAGGCCCAGTCAGTTGCAAATTTTGTCACTGGTCCACTGGGCTCCACACAACTGCTCCAGCAGCCAATTCACCTCAGGCCCCTCCTATCTCCTTCAAAGGTGGCCTGATCAACGCACGTTCCATGTGCAGGCACAACCAAGATATACACGACCTTATCTTGGAGTTCGACCTCGACTGCCTCATGATTACTGAGACATGGCTAACAGCGGACTGCAACCCTGATATAGCTATTGCTCTTCCCCAGGGCTACTCACTCTTCAGGGAAGATAGAGCCAAGGGCCGAGGCGGAGGTGTTGCATTCATCCTTAAAGACACCTTCCCTTGCCACACCTTCAGTCTAGAGCCTCTAAAAAAGACAGAAGGACTAGGCTTCTCTATTAAATTGAACGAGCACACTTCATTTTCAGGCGGACTTATCTACCGCCCACCCGGCAATGCATCTGAGTTCCTCGACTCACTGCACGATTCTTTAGGACAGCTTTCACTCAGATACCCATTCTTCTCCCTCCTTGGTGATTTTCACCTCCACCTAGAATCGAAAACAGATACTCGTACCATCAATTTCGTACAAACACTTGATATGTTCAATTTTAAACAACTCGTTACCTTACCCACTCACTTCTTGGGTCATTCTCTTGATGGAGTCTGCACAAATTCCCCCTCCTTGACTAACGCCCCTGCCCCAGATCTGGTCCGATCACTCCTTTATCCCATTTCATATCCTGAATGAAAACCTACCGAACCGCGACAAACCTGTTTTTCTCCCCGGCAATCACATCAATTGGAAAAAGGTTCAGGATAACATCACTCTTAATCCTTCAATGCAAACTCAAGCCCCTATCCTCTCCGGTAACGTCGATACCGACACCGATCTCTTTCACAACTGGATCGCTCAAGAAATTAAATCCAGAATTCCGCCCTCACGCCCCCGCACCTCCCGGGGCAAAACTAAAATCAAAGCCCCCTGGTTTACACCTGAACTTGCAAATGCGCATCTGCTATGTAAAAAGGCAGAAAGAAAATGGCGGAAGACATACGAAGCCACTAATCGTACCTCCTATATCGCAACAAGAAAAAACTACCTTTCAGAAATCAAACTGGCAAAAAAAAACTACTATGTCAACGCCATAAAAAACGCAGGCCAAAAACAAAAGGTGCTGTTTGCGATAGTCAAATCTTTCACGCAACCTAAGGCACTCCTGCCTGAAATCCCCCCCTCTCAGAAATTCTGTGATCAAATTTCTGATTATTTTGAGGAAAAAATTGCCTCAATCCAAATCAACTTTCCCCCCCCTGTCACCCCCCCAGTTCTCCCCCCACCGACCCCCCAAAGCTGTACGCTAAGTCACTTCGCCCCTGTCACTCTTGAGGAGTCGAAAAAAGCCATCCTGGCCTGCAAATCGGGTGCCCCATCCGATCCTTGACCCCCAAAATACTACACTAATTAATCGATGAGGTTAATCCACTCATTAACAACTTAATCAACTCCTCGCTTAGCTCTGGCATAGTTCCGACCTGCTGGAAAAAAGGAATCGTCAAACCTCTTATGAAGAAGGCAAATAAACCACCGACAGATCTCACCAACCTCCGCCCAATTTCGCTGCTCCCTGCTTTGGGAAAAATCACGGAACAGCTAGTCCATAAAGAGCTGAAATGCTATCTAGATGAGAATAACCTTCTTCATCCCCAACAATCCGGATTCCGCCCCAAGCATTCGACTGAAACTGCTCTCATTGAACTGTCCGACACTATAAAAATCCTACAAGATCAGAGAAAAAACTCCATCCTAATCCTTCTCGACCTAACGGCGGCGTTTGATACCATCTCCCACACCATCCTCATCGGTAGACTCAGGGACATTGGCATCTCTGATTCCGCCCTATCCTGGATTACGTCCTTCCTCTCCGACCGTTCCCAAACTGTCACCTTAGGTCCATTTCACTCCAAAGATAAACTTGTCCCTTCAGGTGTACCACAGGGATCCATCCTCAGTCCTCTCCTGTTTAACGTTTACCTTATTCCACTCCTCAATCTGATAGAATCATTCGGCATACCTGTCACCTCGTATGCCGATGACACACAGCTCATTGTGCCATTGGACGAATCATCCACCAAAGCCGAACTTAACCTCAAACACTGCCTGACTGAAGTATTCCGATGGATGGACAATAACCACTTGAAGTGCAATTCAAGTAAAACGGAAATCCTCCCGATTGGCACAAATATCTCCTTTTGTCCAGCACTTTGGTGGCCGGACAATTCCGTCGCCCCCCCCCCCCCCCCCCCCAGACAGTTTTGTCTGCTAGGAATCTCGGCGTTACCTTTGACTCCGATCTTTCCTTTGATCAGCATGCCAGAACCGTCGCAGGCAAATGCTTCGAACCAATCTGATCCCTGAGAAAGTTCTTTGACTTTCTCCCCATCGATGCCAGAAAGACGGTGACAGTCGCACTTATAATCTCGCGACTGGATTACTGCAACGGCTTGCTCGCAGGAGTCAAAAAGAGCACCACCCAAAAACTGCAGAGCGTACTTCATACAGCCGCCCGTCTTGTTCTGGGTCTACCCCGCAGATCCTCCATCTCTGCAGCGCTTCGTTCACTTCACTGGCTCCCACTCCAAAAAAGGATTCTCTTCAAAATCCTGATCACAGCCTTTCGTGCCTACAACAATACTGGCCCTAAATACCTCAACAAGCGCTTTCCCCATTACGTGACCAGCCGTCACCTTCGTTCAACCAATGATAACCTCATCCTTCTACCTAAATAAAATCTGAAAACGAAGGGTGAGAAGACCCTCAGTTTCCTGGCAACTAAAGCGTGGAACAAACTGCCCAAAACCCTCAGACAACAAACCCAGGAAAAATCCTTTCAAAAGCTCCTAAAGACATGGATCTTTAATCTCCCGGACGATTATTCCAAAGCTTCCATCTAATCCTATTGGACTGGTTCACACAGGTTTCCTAGCGCCAAGATGCTCCCTCCGGAGCGAACGTCGCGCTCTAGAAATACCCCACCAAATATCACCAAAGATGCTGAGATCATGTTCTTGTGGAATAGTTATACTGGAAGTTATTAAGATTCAAATTTGTTCATTCCTATCATGTAATTTTCTCCTTTGCAGATCCTGTGTTATCAGTCCCTCAACCACTTGCAACAACCTTCTTTGCTGCTCTGCCTGTGGCACCATGTGGACTGGCCTCAACTACCACACAGATAAGAGAATCTGATAATGCAACATCCATATCATTTGATAATATTCTATGCATTCTTTCTCTGCATAAATGTGAGAATCTTGAAAATGCAACTCTAGAACACAATAAGAGCCCCATGTTTCACATGTCTCCACTAAAGGTATAATGGGTGAAGTTGAAGGAACTGATGTTTTTTTCCTTATGTCGCATAATACATTTCTTACCAGATTTCCCTATTGAGCCTCCTACATTTGTCACATTACATAATTACAAGCCACCAGACATAACTACCTGGTCTCAATCCTATACCGCTATGCACAGGCCACATCTCCTGGTTCCCAGGTCTGAGCTCGTATGTGTTGGGAACAGTTGCTCTCTCTCATGAACATTGACATTACTGCTGTTTACAGACCGGTCGGATATCCTCCAGTAGTAGTCTCAGAATCATCCATAACAAGTTCCTTCAGTGGGCATAATATATCCCTGTCAGGCTGCGCAGATTTAGTCTCAAACTGGGCGATCAGTGTGCCAGATGTGGGTTTGATGGCACAGATTATTTACCCCTGGCATTTTCATGTGGGCCGGTACGTTCCTACTGGTTGGAGGTGCTGAAGGCCCTTTTTCTTACGATAGAGGGGAGGATATTACTGACTCCTCTTATGGCTATAGTGGGTACGTTAAGGATGTATCTGCTTCCTTCAGGAGATATGTCGCGCTCGCCTTGCTCCTTGCCAAGAGACGAGTCGCCTGTTGTTTGGGCAGAGGGCAGTCACCTAAGTTCAAAGATTGGATCGCAGTTCTCATATATTGAAATAAGCAATTTTCGCTATTTGCTGAACGCCTACCTCATTCCTCACATCCCAGAGATATCTGGCACCACCTTCACACCTATCTGCAGTTGCACACCACTGACCCTGCCCTGATAACATGACTCCCCCTCATCAAATACTGTTATAAAAATACACTGCAGCCTCTGTACGGTTGTGCCCTTTCTTGGTATGGCTTGGGGTCCAAAGTAGCCAGCAACCTTGAAATTTGCCTCTGTGTGTTGATTACATCCTGCTATTTCTACCCTTATTCTTTGTGTGGTGAAGATTGAGGGAGGGAACAGGATTGTATGAAACATTTCTCAGTACATGGGGATGTGTAACAATACTAATGTACATGTACTGGAGCTCTGTCATCACTGTTTTATGTATTGACATATCTCAATAAAATCCAATTAAAAAAAGAATATGTAAATGACTCCTGCCATCCACTCATTCCACTGTTGTTCCAATTACCTGAAGCCATGGAGTGATTATAGAGTCTCAAGATGCTGTATAGCATACAATTCTTCTACGACCTTGACTACTCCCACCAACTCTGCAAGGGTGTCATATCGTCTGCTGTCCAGCCCTCAGATGCCTAATGGCAGCCTGAAAAACAGTCCTGGTATCATACTAAGGGAGCAGGAATGTAGACAAATGAGGGATCAGGAGCATCCAGGGTGAATCTCACCCCCTGCCGCTGTTCTTCTGGGTGAGCACTCATTGGAACGGAGGGATAACAGGGGTGTAGCTGCAGGCCCTGTGTTGTGAGGGCCTATTCCTAGGACACCACTGAAGTTACTTTTTCCAGGTCAAGAGGCATCATATTGTCAGATTCCTTCTGGTATGTGGGACCCCCATCTGCCATCCCCTCTGTGATCACCTCCACCTCTGCTCAGAGTATACTTGCCTTCGACCTTGTCACTCTACAGTAGGCACACTCTCCCTGCTTGTCTTCTCTCCCTCCTTCACAGTGGTGGTGATTTCTTCATGTGCCCAGGAGGCAGCCACAGCCTGAGTCTCTCTACTCTTCTGGTTCTGTTCACTGCTTCCTATTTGATTGCCCACTTAAAAGGAATGGTGAGGGAACAAAAGACTCATGAGTGTAAATATACACTAATGCAAAAACATAAAGGCACATAGTGAAAGAATTACAATAGTCACTATGACTAAGACTGACATTGTCTAACCCCCAATTTCCTGTTCCATGCAAGGTTGTTATTCCCAAATGCCACTTTTAATAATGGGTGGTGATAGGATACAAATTTGCAGCTGTAGCACACTGTCCTGCCCCTTAAAATGAATCTTTTGTCAGAGATCTATAAGTCTATAGTCCTATGTCTTGACTTACTGTATCAATGTCACGTTCACATTCCGTCATGATCACAGGAATATGAGCATGATTTGAGGTTAACCGGTGCTGACTGATAGGTACAATGTGCATGGCTTTGAGCTGAACATGTAATGTAAGATACTTAGAAGTGCACATTGTTTGTACAGGACTTACAAAATAACCTATTGTGTATATTACTGTCAGACAACAATCCCCTTTAAGCTGTAGATCTACATTTTGCTGTGGGAACGACGTGGAACCCACAGTTGTTCAACACTTCCAAGACTGTGCTTGTTGCTGATGGTGAATTAGGGGTAAGGCAGATAGGAATATAAAAGAAGAACTATAAGAGATGTATGAAATTTGGTTATTGGTTGAGGGAGAGGGAAGCCCAACTCAGGCAACAACCATAATTCTTGTCAGGATGAGCTACTAAATTCACTAAATTAGCCTGTGCTTAACCTTCTGGTACCTTAGCACAAAGCAGTCATGCTTAACTTAGAGACAATGTGCAAAGTATCTATGCATTACACAAACAATAATAAGGTAAAAAGAAAACACAAGAAAAATCCCAAACCAATGTAGAAGGATAGAGTATATTTTAATAAATAAAATGATACTAGGACATAAAAAATCCAATCTGTAGAACTGGAGATATTGCACATTAAATTTGTAGGTAAAAATGGTGCAAAAAGATACAAAGTGTCAGTTGTGTTTACCCAGTCGCTCTCGACAGAGGCAAAGTTACAAGTTCGGGCTAAGCCATGAGAGAGTGCAGCCTGGAGACAGGTGACAGGTTAATTCCACTGAGAGTTGTACCATATGAACTTGATGTAAGGCTTTGTGTCCCCCTGCGTTGGTTCTGGTCTGAAGCTGCGAGGTGCTGTAATGCAGAGTCCTGTGTCGAGTTGCGTCATGCCAGTTCTGATCATGGGGTGAGAGGGCTGTGATGCAATTTATTGTGTTGAGTTGCATCACGCTACACCGGTTCTGATGTGGCCGCCGATAAGGAGATGCGAGGGCTGTGATGTGAAGTCTAGCATTGAGTTGCATTGCATTGCATTGGTTCTGATGTGGGTGCCAATTAGGAGCTGCAAGGGAAGCGATGCAAGGTCCTGCATCAAGTTGCATTGTGCTGCATCGGTTCAGATGAAACCCACAGCTAGGACTTGGAAACTCACACCTTGGCACTCAGGTTTGCACTCCAGCAGAGGCCATCAAGTATTAGGTAGGTCAAAATGCAGGTTCAGGGGCAGTCGGTCAGCTGGGCAGGTGCAGTGAGGACTCTGGAGCTTGTTATGTTGCTGTAGGTCACTCAAGAGGTCAGTCAATTGACCCTTGGAGTCATTCTGGGTTTGCCTCGGATGAAGGTAAGCAGGTCCAATATCCCTTTTCAAACAGCAAGGCAGTCCTCAAGCAGCAGGACAGTCTTCCGGCAGCAGGGCAATTCTTCTTCTGTAACTTTCACAGGTCCAGGAGTGTTTTGGAGAGTGGCTCTTGAGCACGATATTTATACCTGGTACAAGCCTTTGTGTGGGGGATGCCCTGTACTCCCCCCTCATCTGGTTCTAGAGCCCTGTCAAGGCTCCAAATTATCAGAGGGTGACAAAAGTCAGGGCAGGCCTGGTGTCAGGTTCCTTTATGTGTGCAGGATGCCAACCCCTTCGCAGTGTAAGTGAGGCAGGGCACAGCTCCTCCCCCAGCAATTCGGCAAGGATGTCCCATCCTGTCCACACCTAAGCTCCCTTTGTGTTACTTTCTGAAAGAAATGCAAAAACCTCAAGAGCGGAACCATTCACTGGCATGTGACCCAGGATGCTGGCAGAAATCACCAATGATTGGGGCAATAAAATTGTGACACAAAATTGAACTTTAGCATTTTTGAATTACTGTTCAGTTGAGCCTAAACAGCATATTTCTATCTGCTCCCAACCCGAAGCTATCACTTATTAAATGTAACAAGGTAACCTAGTCTTATTCAATGGAAGAGATAGGTTATACAACAGTGGAAACCAACTTTAGGAGTTTTCCCCGGTCAAGACATGTGAAACTTGCACATGCATATCCTATCTTTTAAATACAATGCATCAGGCCCATTGAGACTTTGGGGACTCCCTCAGAAGTGACATAAGTATTAAAAAGGAAGGTTTAGGTTGACAAAAGGTTCATTTTGCCAGGTCCAAATAGAAGTTTAGAACTATTAGAATAAAAATGTTTATGCTTACGCACTGCCCTATGTAAGTTAGCATTTGCTGTGCCATTTTCTTGTTGGGCGCCATTTTAGGTTGTTCGAAACTGATCTGGTTTATTTCTGAGAAATGCTCCCCCCTGGGTTCGCTTCTGCACTCAGGTTTTATTTTAGTAATGAATACATTGTTCTTATTAGCGCATACCTTGCTATATTCCATATAGGTACCCCAATATAGGCTCAGGTAATATCACCTATATTCTCCCCTACATTATATACATAAGTGTTATTGGGGACTGACCTTTTACCTAGATACGACACTGCACACAGAATGCGGGATTTCCCTAGTAGCATCCTCATACATTATGCATGAGGGTTCTTGGAAACTCGGCAGGGCTCATCTCCTGCATACTAACTGTGTATTAAGTTTATTCCCTACGTCATCTTAGTCCGAAACTGGCACAGCAAGGTAGAACCCCGGGAAGACCTCTGGGTATAAAAACTTCACATCTTGCTGAGTCCAAAAGAGCAGATCAGGACTGCCATGCCGACATACTGGCTCAAATTGTTATCAAAGATTTGCAAGTCTTAATAGGGACATACGCAGTTGGCAGATTACATTCTGTCTGTTGCCCCGTGTTTAGCTCTAGGGCATGGGTACTCACAAACTTTCTCTCGGGGCCGAATTTACAGTGTGGATTGTGGCCAAGGGAGGGGGGAGGGGCTAGAGAAAAAAAACTGTGACCATGAGATTGAACACAGGCCCCTGTAGGGTTCGCCTTGTCCACTGAGTGAAGATACCCGGCATGCACACATATCTCTTTCTTTCACTCTCTCTATCTCTATCTCTCCCTCCCTCCCTCTCTCTGTCTACCTCCCTCTCTATATCTTTCGCTCTCGCTCCCTCCGTTTCCTCTCTCTCTCTCTGTCTCACTCTGTCTCCCTCTGTCTCACTCACTCTGTCTCCCTCTCTCTCTTTCTGTCTCCCTCTATTTCTCTCTGTCTCCCTCCCTCTCTTTCCTTCCCTTTCCGTCTCCCTCTGTCTGTCTCCCTCTGCCCTCCTCCCTCTGTCTGTCTTCTCCCTCTGTCTGTCTCCCTCCCTCTGTCTGTCTCCCTCCCTCTGCCTGTCTGTCTCTCTCTGTCTGTCTCCCGTGCGACTCGCGGCTCGAGGTGGGTCGGGACTCTGACCCTTTGGGAGCCCGGAGGAGCCGTCCGTCCATCTGGGGACTGTTTGCTGTTTGCTGCTGTTTGCCCCTGTTTGCTCTTTGTGTCCGGGGAATCGGCGGGTGCAGCGGCCGGGGACTGCGAGTACCAGCATTCCCTTGGACCATCAACAGCTGGTACTCTTCCCCTGCCGGCCCCGCCTCCTGCCTGCCTGCCTGCTACAACCTCTTGCCGCCCCCGCTTCGCGGGTGCGACTCGCGGTGGGTCGGGACTCTGACCCTTTGGGAGCCCGGAGGAGCCGTCCGTCCATCTGGGGACTGTTTGCTGTTTGCTGCTGTTTTGCCCCTGTTTGCTCTTTGTGTCCGGGGAATCGGCGGGTGCGGCGGCCGGGGACTGCGAGTACCAGCATTCCCTTGGACCATCAACAGCTGGTACTCTTCCCCTGCCGGCCCCGCCTCCTGCCTGCCTGCCTGCTACAACCTCTTGCCGCCCACGCTTCGCGGGTGCGACTCGCGGCTCGAGGTGGGTCGGGACTCTGACCCTTTGGGAGCCCGGAGGAGCCGTCCGTCCATCTGGGGACTGTTTGCTGTTTGCTGCTGTTTTGCCCCTGTTTGCTCTTTGTGTCCGGGGAATCGGCGGGTGCGGCGGCCGGGGACTGCGAGTACCAGCATTCCCTTGGACCATCAACAGCTGGTACTCTTCCCCTGCCGGCCCCGCCTACCTGCCTAATAAATACACTCCTTGTTTCCGTCCCGCGGGACGCACGCGGGACGAAGCGCGGGGCTAAGCCCGGGCAAAGGGCGGGCCCTCTGTGGCCCTCCGAGGCCTGTGGAGGCCGGGACGGGCCATCCCACTTGGTTCCATCAGAGACGGAGGTATCGTGCTCTAATATTATTTGTTATTCAGTTATTACATTCACTATGTTCATATGGGAGGAACTCAACGCCCTGTGCGGTACCAAGTACGCCCCTGATCTTATAACCTCCCCAGCTGTGGATTCTTTTTGTCCTAAAGCAAATGGCCCCGCTGATAAAGCTCATAACCAAGAAAATGTCGCGCTCCTGGGTTCCTACAATAGATGGAAGCATGACATCGAAACTAACTTTGGGAACAATTTACCATCACTTGCTAATCCAATAGCATTTATCGAGGACCCGGCCGCGGACAAACTAGAGGACCCTCTTTTGTCACTCAACATGACCCTATTGGACAGAATTGAGCAACTGCTGGTTGCTACCATCTCTCCCTTGGTCATAAAAATGAATGATTTAGGGGATAGGCTGACCAATATCGAGTCAGCAATAAGAAAGCTCCCGCTTCCAGCTACTATTATGGCCACATGCGCCTGTCCTAACCCTACCACCGCCCCTGAAACGCATGATTTTGGCAATGGGGCCACCCAAATACAACCATCATGCACATCTTCTCAAATAGGCCCCAAAGTTTTTGTCAAACCTGCACCAAAAACCCATACAGTGGCTAGATCCGCCTTGGCAAGAATGCCATATATCAACCTGCCCCCTGAGGCCGCACCGTATGTGTCTGTCCTCTCTGGGGTCCCTGCCCTCACCCAGGGAACACGCGAACTTCAGCAGGATTTGCTAAACAAGGCCATCTATTGGCTAACAAAGAATAGACCGGGGTATCTTGAGTGTCAGAAGGGTGGGATGGTTAGGGACGCTGCCCAAATGCATTGCTGGGGACCTGGTACTAATTAAATTTAAAAACACCAATGTTGCCCCCTTTTTACGAGCTTGTACCCCCAATGAAAGACAAGGCACAATTCGCCCATGGGATCTACATGATTTTTACCCGTGCTCCTCTCACATTACATAGGTCAAACTGTTAAGTTTTTTAATGGTAACTGAATTTTGTACAATAATTGTTGAATGATGGTTTTTTTTTACTGTGTCTATGAAATGAATTGTTTATGGGTTTTTTTTGTTAGTATTTCTGTATTGTCGATGCTTTTATGATTTTTAATTTAAAAATCGAATAAAGCTTATTACTACTACTACTGTCTCCCTCCCTCTGTCTGTCTCCCTCCTTCTGTATGTCTCCCTCCCTATGTCTCCCTCCCTCCCCCTCTCTGTCTCCCTCTGTCTGTCTCCCTATGTCTGTCTCCCTCTGTCTGTCTCCCTCTGTCTGTCACCCTCTGTCTGTCTCCCTCTGTCTGTCACCCTCTGTCTACGTCTCTCTCTGTCTCCATTTCCCTCTCTCTGTCTCACTCTGTCACTCTCCCTCCCTCTATCTCCCTCCTTCTATCTCCCTCCCTCTGTCTTCCTCCCTCTGTCTCCCTCCCCCTGTCTCCCCCTGACTTCCTCTGTCTCCCTCTCTCTCTGTCTGCCTCTCTCTGTCTCCCTCAGTCTCCCTCTCTCTCCCTCACTCTGTCTCGCTCTCTCTCCCTCCCCCTCCTTTCCTTTGTCACCCTCTGTCTCCCTTTCTCTCCCTCTCCCTCCCTCTCCCTCATTTTGTCTCCCTCTTCCCCTTCCCTCTGTCTCCCTCCCTCTGTCTCCCTCCCTCTGTCTCTGTCTCCCTCTCCCTCACTCTGTCTCCCCATGACTCCCTCTGTCTCCCTCCCTCTCCCTCCCCCTGTCTCCCTCCGTCTTCCTCCGTCTCCCTCTCTGTCTCCCTCTCTGTCTCTCTCCGCCTCCCTCCCCGTCTCCCTCTCCATCTCGCTCTCCATCTCCATCTCTCTGTCACTCTGCCTCTATCTGTCTGTTCCTGTCCCTGCCACTATATGTCTTTGTCTGTCCCTGTCTCTGTCTCCCTCTCCATCTCTCTGTCTGTGCCTGTCTCGGTCTGTCTCTGCCTCTATCTGTCTCTGTCTGTCCGTGTCTCTGTCTGTCTCTGCCTCTACTTCTATCTCTTTTTTGTCTCTATCTCTGTCTGTCTCTGCCTCTATCTGTGTCTGTCTCAATCTGTCCCTTCCTCAATCTCTGTTGCTATCTCTGTCTCTATGTCTCTCTGTCTCTCTCTCTCTCTATGTCTCTATCGCTGTCTGTCTGTACCTCTATCTGTCTCTGCCTCTATCTGTCTCTGTCTATACCTGTCTCTGACCCTATCTAGCCCTGTCTGCCCCTGTCTCCATCTGTCTTTGCCTCTATCTGTCTCTGCCTCTATCTGTCTCTGTCTCTATATGTCTTTATCTGTCTCTATCTCTATCTGTCTCACCTCACCCGACTCTCTTTCCCCGCTGCCCTCCCAACTCACCGGGGCTCTCACTCCCTGCTGCCCTCCCACCTCACTGGGCTCTCACTCCCTGCTGCCCTCCCACCTCACCTGGGCTCTCACTCCCTGCTGCCCTCCCGCCTCACCCGGGCTCTCAATCCCTGCTGCCCTCCCACCTCACCGGGCTCTCATTCCCTGCTGCCTTCCCACCTAACCCGGGCACCTAGTCCCTGCTGAGAGTCCCTTGGAACCTTCAGGGAGTAAGGAGTTTTCGTAATTCTGACTGTAATAGGACCTAATTTTTAATTTTTTAATTTCTTGTAAATGTTCAGTTGCCTTGCTAAAATTAGCTTATTTCTCTATTACGATTATTGATACTGTCGCCGATGCTTTAATATTTGCCTTTTTTAAGAAATAGGTACTCAGATGCTGTAACTATACCAATTGCTAACCTTTTGGTTTACTCTCTCACAGAATGGTACCCAGAGAGCAACCGTCAACGAAGAGTAGTCACCATACAGGAAGTTAAAAGCACGGAGATCTGGCCTAGTTCTCACAACAGCCGCCTCTTCCTTACAGTTTGCATGTAACGATAATTTTTTATGGTACTTAGGGCCCGATGTAGGTAATTAGTATTTACCGATTCGTAAATACCGAATTTTACCGATTCGGTATTTACAAATCGGAAATGCTATGTAGGTATTTTTACCGAATCGGGAATATTCGGTAATTACCGAATCGGTACTTACCGATTCAGTAATTGCCATTGATTCCTATGGGCCTTGAGGCCCATAGGATCCTATGGCAATTACCGAATCGGTAAATACCGATTCTGTAAAATTACCAAATTGAAAAGGGGGACAGGGTGTCACTTTGACACCCTGTTGCACCCCTGATTCAGGCTTGTGTGCCATTTGACCCACATACATGCCCTTAGGGCATGTCTGTGTGCCACATGGCACAGGTGTACATGCACAGATGTGCATGTGCACAGGAATTCGTTATTTACCATGCAATTGTATTACATGGTAAATAACGAATTCTTAGGGGCCTGTGGTACTGTTTGCAGTGCCACCTACATATTGATTTACCGATATGGTAAATTTACCGGATCGGTATTTTACAGAATCGGTAAATTTGCCGAATCGGTAAATTTACCGATTCTGTAAAATTTAGGCCCCCTACATCTTAAGCACCAAATACCGGGTGTTAACGGACGAAATCGTCCGTTACCGACCGGTATTTGGTGACCTACATCTGGCCCTTAGTGTTCTCTGCCGGAATTGAAACGAGTAGAACCGAGTGAACATTATTGGGATGAGCAGGTAACGCACCGCTGTACTATTATACTGGATGGTTGTAGAATTAGCTTTCCTGCAGAATGAATAGCAGTGGATCCAGAACAGTACACACAATGGCATGTATTATATGCCCTGTAATTACTGCAGTCCAGGGTACTTTACCCAGATGACACCAGTGGTTGAATAATTGGTCACTTGTAGAGTGCGCAGCAATTTTGTCAAGTCATCATACCTGCAGTATTACATGTTTCACTGTTGTTGGGGTCCACTTATGAGTACTATACCCAGATGTCGCGCTCAGATTACAGAAACTCACCTCCACCTCCTCGGTTAGCGAAAAAAACACACATTAAACCAAGTGAGGTATCTTTGCATGTTAAAGTACTCACTCATTATTTTTTGTACCGAGTTGCACACATCTGAATATTGGTAGTATACCTATATCTTATCTGATCTTATCTTGTGTATCAGGCACTCATGATAAATAGGCATGTCAATTAATTGCACCGCTTATGTCTCGGATTTCACTTAATGTTTTCAGTTTATTTATATTTGTATTTATTGTTTAAACTAAACCTGTATTAATCACATTTTACATGAGATGCATCATGTTCACAAAAATCACTTTATCATGAATAAGGGCACCTGTTTTAAATATGTAATGTTGGCAGGTTTTCGTTTATTTTCATTACTTTTTATTGCGCGTTGAGTGGGACGCTAAGTTTTCTTAATGACGAGAACTCTACCAATGGTCATGTGGCCAAGACCCCGCGAGTAATCAAAACACATCTTGTTTTTGTGCCCGTATAAATTGGATTTTCATCAAACCTGCAATCGGAATGGCCCGTTTTTCACCAAGAACAAGGTGAGAGAAATTTGTGCAATATATGTATATATATATACTGTGAGCAAGGCTGCAAGGCTGAAACGCGTTGGTGAAGGCAGACTGGCTCTGCGTAAAGAAGAAAGTATCTGTAAACTTGAAATCCTTGAGTGCGGCGTACAAATGATAATTTCAGGCCACTGGTTCAGCCTCACGCTCCCCAGGGACCGCCACCTCCCGGGGCTCTAATATTGAAAATAGGGGGGTCCATGGCCGACCCCCCAGCCCCGGGGACCACCACTCCCCGGGGCTTTTCAATGTTGGGAGGGGGGCCGCGCGGCCCTCCTCCTGGAGCCTTGTGGTGGCCCTGGGGACCACCACCCCCAGGGCCGGCTCCTGCAGTGTCCCCGGGTGCCTACCCCAGGGACACTGCTGTTTGCTATGGTAGGGCGGGAGCCTCGCGGCTCCCACCCTACCATATCAAACTGCTTTCTTATTTGAAAGAGAGAGCAGGAAACCTTTCAAATAGGAAAGCAGATTGTGTTTCGTCAGAGAGAGCAGCATGTTAGCTGCTCTCTCTGACGAAAAGCAATGCCGGCTCCCGAAGGATGCGGAGAGCCGGCTGGGACCGTGGGGGCATTGGGGCTCCTACCATGGTCCCCAATGGTATATTTCAGCCCCGGGGGATGAAGTCCCCGGGGATTATAAAAAATGAGTGATAGAGGCTTTTTTTTTTACAATAGATTCACCGTACGCATACCATGCACGTACATTCAACGTACAGTGCGAAGTCTGTAAGGCGTCCCGTAGGCGTACCTTAACAAGAAAAATAAAAATATTTTTAGATATTTATGAAGTGTATGCGTTTACATGTTGAGTGGCTCTAAAAAGAGCCCTTGTGTTTACTGGGATATTTTAGTACCTACACAAGTAAGTACCGATGCAGAGTCTAAAGTACACGAGGAAGACTCTGTTCCCTTCATCTGTAAAATGTACACCATCTCTCCTATAGATGCCTTGCATATTGAAAAAACAGATTGTTTTTGTAAACGCACCACATTCTATAGTCTCGGAGAAAAGCAGAAACAGATTTATTCACATGTTTCCTAGCTTTCTCAATTTGTGGACAAAATTGATAGGACCAGTTCCAATTCTGCCTTTGGCATATATTAGAATAGACAAAGGTAGTTGGGGGAAAGTGACATCAGTTCAGTAAAGGTGTCATTCATAAAAATTTCCAGATCTACCCCAGTCAAAGTGTCTAAGTCATTGCCACCACAGTGCACAATTATTAGGTCAGGGTGTTGGAGATGCAAAAGGGATTTCACCAATGGCAACAATTGGTGCCACTTTAACCCTCTTTGTCCAATCCATTTAATGTCTACATTTGGTAAACCTAGGTCTTTGTGAAATCCTTTCTGTTCTGCGTACCTTTGACTCCAGAAAATATAGCTGTGTCCCACAATCCACACTCAAAGCATCTTGAAGAGAGATCTGGTTGCACTTAGATGGTTTCTGTAAATGAAAGGGCAGTTTGAAGAACTTTTTTTTCTAAAATGGTGGATAAGTGGAGTTTTGAAAAAAGCAAAGAAGTAATTGGTTGTTTGAAAACTTTTTAGATAGAAAACTAGGGTGCAATTTTCTGTTTTTTAAAAGCCTGTTATTTATTGGTTAAGAAAAGTGATAGAAAAGAACATTACTTAAGATAAGCTGTTCTCCCTGACGAAAAGCAATGCCGGCTCCCGAAGGACGCGTGGAGCCGGCTGGGACCGTGGGGGCATTGGGGCTCCCCCCATGGTCCCCAACGTTGTTATTCAGCCCCGGGGGATAGGGTCCCCGGGGATCATAAAAAATAAGTGATAGAGGCTATTTTATTTTTGTGGTAGATTTACCGTATGCCTACCATGCACGTACGTACGACGTATGGTGCGAAGTCTGTAAGTCGTCCCGTAAGCAATAAAAATCAATAAAAAACATATATTTGATAGATATCTATCAAGTTTATGTGTTTATATGTTCTAAAGAGAAATGTTATCTTTATTGATACTTATAAGTATGTTCCTATGCAGAGTCTAAACTTGTTAAGGAGGAATGTTTTACAGTGTGCTGAACTTTTGACCTCTGTTGACAGTTGTCTTTTGCATGATCTGTTGGGGGTAGGATGGAAAATTATGTCAGTTGGAAAGGATTGAAATGTTGAACCAATAGAAATTATGAATTAATGTGTGAAGGAATTTGATTTGTTATTAATGTGTTTATATGTGTAAATTGAGAGGGAAAATGCGCCATTATTTGGTTCTGCTGCAAGCACTGAAGTAGAGAGATTCTGTATAAGACTATCTGCTGGGTGAGTGGCATTCTTCTTAATCTATCAATCAGTTTGAGAGGTGAGTTGATAACTTGTAAGGGAATGTATGTGGTGCATTTTATTTTTAGTAAGAGTAATGTGTTTATTCTTCTAAAGTTTTTAGAATCATATTTTGAGTTTGTCTGCATTTGGATAAGTATTGTGATAAAATCATTTGGTAATTTAATATGTTTAGTGAGTCACTTTTGTGCAATAAAGTGCAGTACTAAAAAATGTAGAATGTGTGTAGTCACTTTTTTAGTTGTAGAGTAGTTAATAGTGTTGCTTGCTTAGAATTAGACTTGTGTTCTAAATCTACAATTTTGTAGTCAGTATACATACACCGCTGCATACACACTTGGGCAGATTTACAAGTCCCTTGTGCCTCTTTGTTGTTCTATTGTGTTACATTTTTGATGTAATGTTGCCAAAACTAATGCAGCAAATTGGAAATGTATTTTCAAAATGAGTCAGGGTTGTCCACTGAAATGTAGTAGTTATATACATGGAATGTGTGCAGTCACTTAACTGTTTTAGAGTAGTTAATGTGTTTTGGTAAAATGTATTGTGTCATATTTTTTGGCTAGAATCACATTGAGCGTCTGTGTACATTAAGGAATTATGCTTGCCCCTTTTTCCATAATCTCCCCCCTCTTTCCTCACAGTCTACCTCACTCTGCTTATAGTCTCCTGTCTTCTGATATTCCCTGTCTTTCCTTATTCTCACTTCTCTCTCCTCATAGTGCTGCTTGTCCTCATAGTCCCCCCTTATCTCATATATCCGCTCTGTCCTCATTGATTCCTCTGTCTCCTAAAATTCTCCCTTCTTTTTATACTCCCTCCTCTGTCGTCTTACTCTTTCCTCTGTCATCATATCTCCCTCTTAACAATTCCCCAGTCAGTATACATACACTGCTGCATACACTCTTGGGCAGATTTACACGCCACTTGCACCTCATTGTTGTTCTATTGTGTCACATTTTTGATGTAATGTTGGCAAAAATAATGCAGCAAATTGGAAATGTATTTGCAAAATGAGTCAGGGTTGTCCACTGAAATGTAGTAGTTATATACATGGAATGTGTGCAGTCACTTAACCGTTTTAGTGTAGTAAATGTGTTTTGGTTAAATGTGTGGTCTCATATTTTTTGTCTAGAATCACAATGAGTGTCTGTGTACATTAAGGAATTATACTTGCCCCTTTTTCCATATTCTCCCCCTCTCTCCTCACCTCTCTCTGCTTGTACTGTCTCCTCTCTTCTGATATTCTCCCTCTTTACTTATTCTCACTTCTCTTTCCTCATAGTGGTCCTTGTCCTCATAGTCCCCCCTGTCCTCATGTTCTCCCTCTGTCCTCATTGTCTCCTCTGTCTCCTAATACTCTCCCTTCTTTTTATACTTCCTCCTCTGTCCTCTTAGTCCCCCCTCTCTCATCATACCTGCCTCTTAACAATTCCCCAGTCAGTATACATACACTGTTGCATACACTCTTGGGCAGAGTCCCTTGCACCTCTTTGTTGTTCAATTGTGTCACATTTTTGATGTAATGTTGGCAAAAATAATGCAGCAAATTGGAAATGTATTTGCAAACTGAGTCAGGGTTGTCCACTGAAATGTAGTAGCTAGTTATATACATGGAATCTGTGCAGTCACTTAACTGATTTAGTGTGGTAAATGTGTTTTGGTAAAATGTATGGTCTGATATTTTTTGTCTAGAATCACAATGAGCGTCTGTGTACATTAAGGAATTATATTTGCTCCTTTTCCATAATCTCCCCTTTCTCTCCTTACAGTCTACCCCTCTCTGCTTATACTGTCTCATCTCTTCTGATATTCCCCCTCTTTCCGTATTCTCACTTCTCTCTCCTCATAGTGCTCCTTGTCCTCATAGTCCCCTCTGTCCTTATAAATCCCCTCTGTCCTCATTGTCTCCTCTGTCTCCTAATACTCTCCCTTCTTTTTATACTCCCTCCTCTGTCCTCTTTCTCCTCCCTCCCTCATCATACCTCCCTCTTAACAATTCCCCAGTCAGTATATATGCACTGCTGCATACACTCTTGGGCAGATTTACAAGCCCCTAGCGTCTAATTGTTGTTTTATTGTGTACATTTTTGGATGTAATGTTGGCAAAAATAATGCAAAAACAACAATTGATGGACAGAATGCAGAACAACAATGTCATACATTCACCCCAGTACAGAGATCTGGGCCTAAATCCATCGTTTTTTTGCACTCCACACCACCCCAGTTCAGACATGGCCATATGCAAATCAGCCTTGACCTTGTGCCTCATCGGAACAGTCCAGCCTGAACTGCCAAGCCATGTCTTCCATGGACCGGAATCAAGCATCCTAGGACCGGTTTCTGGCTATCAGCAGTCATCAGCCAGGATAACTTGACTCCAGTGGTGAGGAGAGCACAGGACTCACGTCTGAGCATATCCGTCCCACTCGGGGTGACAAATGCAAAAACAACAATTGATGGACAGAATGCAGAACAATGTCATACATTCACCCCAGAACAGAGAGCTGGGCCTAAATCCATCGTTTTTTTGCACTCTACACCACCCCAGTTCAGACAGTACCATTTGCAAATCAGCCTTGACCCTGTGCCTCATGGGAACAGTCCAGCCCGAACTGCCAACCATGTCTTCCCTGGACCGGAATGGAGCATCCTAGGACCGGTTTCTGGCTATCAGCCGTCATCAGCCAGGATAGCTTGACTCCAGTGGTGTGGAGAGCACGGGACTCACGTCTGAGCATACCCGTCCCACTCGGGGTGACAAATGCAAAAACAACAATTGATGGACAGAATGCAGAACAATGTCATACATTCACCCCAGTACAGAGATCTGGGCATAAATCCATTGTTTTTTTGCACTCCACACCACCCCAGTTCAGACATGGCCATACGCAAATCAACCTTGACCCTGTGCCTCATGGGAACAGTCCAGCCCGATCTGCCAAGCCATGTCTTCCCTGGACCGGAATCAAGTATCCTAGGACTGGTTTCTGGCTATCAGCCGTCATCAGCCAGGATAACTTGACTCCAGTGGTGTGGAGAGCACGGGACTCACGTCTGAACATACCCGTCCCACTCGGAGTGACAAATGCAAAAACAACAATTGATAGACAGAATGCAGAACAATGTCATACATTCACCCCAGTACAGAGATCTGGGCCTAATCCATCGTTGTTTTGCACTCCACACCACCCCAGTTCAGACATGGCCATTTGCGAATCAGCCTTGACCCTGTGCCTCATGGGAACAGTCCAGCCTGAACTGCCAAGCCATGTCTTCCCTGGACCGGAATCAAGCATCCTAGGACCGGTTTCTGGCTATCAGCCATCATCAGCCAGGATAGCTTGACTCCAGTGGTGAGGAGAGCACGGTACTCACGTCTGAGCATACCCGTCCCACTCGGGGTGACAAATGCAAAAACAACAATTGATGGACAGAATGCAGAACAATGTCATACATTCACCCCAGTACAGAGATCTGGGCCTAAATTCATTGTTTTTTGCACTCCACACCACCCCAGTTCAGACATGGCCATATGCAAATCGGACTTGACCCTGTGCCTCATGGGAACAGTCCAGCCCGAACTACCAAGCCATGTCTTCCCTGGACCAGAATCAAGCATCCTAGGACCGGTTTCTGGCTATCAGCCATCATCAGCCAGGATAGCTTGAATCCAGTGGTGTGGAGAGTCTCTTTGTTAACAAATCCCCAGTCAGTATACATACACTGCTGCATACACTCTTGGGCAGATTTACAAGCCCCTTGTGCCTCTTTGTTGTTATATTGTATCACTTTTTGATGTAATGTTGGCAAAAATAATGCAGCAAATTGGAAATGTATTTGCAAAATGAGTCAGGGTTGTCCACTGAAATGTAGTAGTTATATACATGGAATGTGTGTAGTCACCTAACCGTTTTAGTGTAGTTAATGTGTTTTGGTAAAATTTATTGTGTCATATTTTTTGTCTAGAATCACACTGAGCATCTGTGTACATTAAGGAATTATATTTGCCCCTTTTTCCATAATCTCCCCCCTCTCTCCTCACAGTCTACCTCTCTCTGCTTGTACTGTCTCCTCTCTTCTGATATTCCCCCTCTTTCCTTATTCTCACTTCTCTCTCCTCATAGTGCTCCTTTTCCGCATAGTCCCCCCTGTCCTCATATTCCACCTCTGTCCTCATTGTCTCCTCTGTCTCCTAATACTCTCTCTTCTTTTTATACAACCTCCTCTGTTCTCTTACTGCTCCCTCTCTCATCATACCTCTCTCTTAACAATTCCCCAGTCAGTATACATACATTGCTGCATACACTCTTGGGCAGATTTCCAAGTCCTTTGCGCCTCTTTGTTGTTGTATTGTGTCTCTTTTCGGATGTAATGTTGGCAAAAATAATGTAGCAAATTGAATATGTATTTGCAAAATTAATCAGGGTTGTCCAGTGAAATGTAGTTGTTATATACATGGAATGTGTACAGTTACTTAACCATTTTAGAGTAGTAAATGTGTTTTGGTAAAATGCATGGTCTCATTTTTTTTGTCTAGAATCACACTGAGTGTTTGTGTACATTAAGAAATTATATTCGCCTCTTTTTCATATGTTTCCCTTCTATTCTCACAGTCTCCCTCTCCCTGCTCATACTGTCCCTTCTCTCCTGATTTTCCCCCTCTTTCCTTTTTCTCACTTTTCTCTCCTCATAGTGCTCCTTGTTCTCATACTCCCTCCTGTCCTCATATTCCCCTCTCTGTGCTGTTACTCCTCGCTTTCTCCTCATACTCCGTCTTCTAATCATATTGTCCACTGTCTTTATAGTGTCCCTCTATGTGCTCATACTCCGTCCTCTCTCCATATATTCCTCCTCTCTCTTCATTCTTCCCTCTGCCCCCATATACTCCTCCCTATCTTCATACTGTCCCCTCTCTCTTTTTACTTCTCCCTCGCTCCTCATAATCCCTTTTGTCTTTATATTTCCTCTGTCTTCATACTCATCCTCTCTATGCTCTTACTTATCTTTTTCTGTTCATATTCTTCCTCTTTCCTTATTGTGTCCCCTGTCTCGTAATACTCATCCTTCTTTTCATACTTTCTCCTGTCTTCTTTTACTCCTCCCTCTCTTCTCATACCTTCCTGTTAAGAATTTCCCAGTCAGTATACATACACTGCTGCATAAACTGTTTTGCAGATTTACAAGCCCCTTGTGCCTCTTTGTTGTTCTATTGTGTCACTTTTTGGATGTAATGTTGGCAAAAAAATTGCAGCAAGTTGGAAATGTATTTGCAAATGATTCAGGGTCTTCCACTGAAATGTAGTAGTTATATACATGGAATGTGTGCAGTTACGTAACCATTTTAGTGTAGTAAATGTGTTTTGGTAAAATGTATGGTGTCATATTTTTTGTCTAGAATCACACTGAGCGTCTGTGTACATTAAGGAATTATAATTCCCTTTTTTTGCACATTTTCTCCCCTCTCTACTCACAGTCTACCTATCTCGTTTTTAAACTGTCGCCTCTCTTCTGATATTCCTCCTCTTTCCTTATTCTCAGTTCTCTCTCCTCATAGTGCTCCTTATCTTCATACTCCCCTTGTCCTCATATTCCCCTTTCTGTCCTGTTACTCCTCCCTTTCTACTCATATTCCCCATTGTCCTCATAGTCCCCCTGTCTGTGCTCATACTTACCTCTTTTTCCATATTCTCCCCTTTCTCTCTTAACACTCCCTCTCTCTCTCCTCATACTCTTTCTTCTCTCCTCAGACCCCCCTTGTTTCCTGTTACTCCACCCTCTCTCTTCATTTGTCCCCCTTTCCTCATACTCCGTCCTCTCATTATACTCTCCCGTATTTTCTGATACTTCTCCCTCTTTCCTCATGCACATCACTGTCTACTTATACACATCTGTGTGTTTTATACTCCTCTCTATTTCTTCATTCTCACTCCTCTCCCTTCATATTCTTCCCTGTTTCCTCATACTGCTTGTGTGCCCTCATACGCTGAAGCACTTGTTAATTCAATCAGTATTGATGCAGTGAAGTAGGGCTTAGCAGATGAACTGCTTAATTTTTTTTAATAATGTTCTATATATATTTTATTACAGATTGTATTTATCAACAGTAAAATAAATTCATCATGCCTTCAAAAAGTGAAAAGAGGAAACAACGTAAAAAAGGCTATTATTTAAAGAGAAGTCATCCACAAGATTTACCTGAACAACAATGTGTGAACAAAAAGAAAAACGTTCTGGTAAGAGAACGAAAATATTTTTGAAGAACTTATCAAATACAAGGAGTGGTGTGCACAATGTTAAAAATACAAATTGTGTATCTGCAACTAAAAATAAAGCAAGAGAAAAGAGAACAACCATGGAAATTCATCTTGTAAAAAGAACAGTATATAGTAAAAGGAGGAAGAATCAATTTGAGGAAATTAGAAAAAGAATGTTTTATTGTCAAATTGATTAAGGAAGTTAAGAAATGTAAAAAAAACAGCATTTTATAAGGAGAAGAAACGTATAGAAAATGTAGTTGAGAAAGCTTTAGCTTCGAAAAAATAATTATTTGTTTTAGTAATCAATAGAATTTGATCACTAGATAAGGCAATCCATTTAATGAAGGCCAAAAGTAAGTGGAGAAGAGTAATTAATAGAAGTTATTTTTCTGATGTTTTTGGGTGAATGGAAACCTAGTTCAAGTTCTGAGCCTTTTTTTAATGAAGAGAGTTATCTTCAGAGTAATGATTTGTTGCATGCAGTTGGCACCAGTGGTCGTGCTTATGAGGTTACAAATGGTTGTCCTATTGAGAAAGAGAAAATTGTTCCTAGAAATGCAGAAGAGGTGTTAGCTGAGGATGTTTTAGGTAGACGTCCTACAGCTCCAGTATACACTTGGAATTGCAGTAGTATTGTAGTGTAGTTCCAATTTTCCCTATAGGCCCTGCGCATTGGAATAACATAAACAGTAGTATAGACGTAGAAGTGCGGTCTTCCAGTTCTCTACTGACTATGCTAAACTTAATTGGGTTTGTACCAACTAGCTCAGAGGTCACTGGAAACTTTCTTGACTGAATAGGAAGTGATCAGATTCCCTGGCACAGACAAGAAGGGATTCAGTTTTCCAACAACCGCATAAACATGACAACTTTGCTCCTTAGAATAAGAGTCTGAGTCGTGTGAAACAATAGACAGTTATTTTACTCAGTCAGTTGTGCAGATTACTTTCACCAAGATGCAGAGAATAGAGAGACCGGCGTTTTCAATAAAAAGGTATTATTTATTGAACAGTCTTTCTTCTCATGCAAGAGAAATGAATTGCCACAATTGCAAGACTAGTTATTATGAAAAGTGCGTACAGTAAAAAGAGGATTGCGAAATAATACTGTAAAAGCATTGATATGGTTTCTTAGCCATACAATGGTTAAAATGAATAAAATATATACATTCATATATAAATTAGGCTAACGTACTCAACTGGTGCTTCTAACTACGCCTACCCCAGTGTACCTGACCTAAGCCTAATACGTGGGAGGGAGTAAGTAGGTAGCAGTTTAAGTTAAGTTGGTTTTGCCAAGGTTTGCTTCAAGAATTCTCTCTAAGGGTTTAGTCAACACCATACCTCTGGAATAGAATGTTGGAGGTCTTGTATCTCCTTCCAGGACTCGATATCCCAGTCACTCGCAAGAGTAGGCTGGAAACGCCGGAGCTGGATTTTCTCGGCAAGAGAAAAGACAGCGTCTCTCTCAGCACGTCAAGGAGGAGGATGGGCAGCGTCCGTGGGCTGCTTGCATCTGCTGGGCTCTGCAAGGGACAGCTGTTCGGCTCCTGTATTCACCACACCATCGTTCGCGATTTGCTTAAGGCAACGCTGGTATTGTTTATACCTGAAAGGTGCCTTGTTTGACGTAAGTTTTTGGACATAAGACGTCAATAAAGATGTAACTAGGAAGTGATCGTCCTTTCAGTACTCATTAGAGTTCTATTACTAATCAAAACATAGCAAGCGGGGCTTTCCCAGGTTGCTGAGTTTTATCATGTTGAAGAACTCGGAGTGTAATCTAGGAATCTTAGATAGTGGCTTCTGCTGTGTCGTGTACTGTAATGAGCTGCAGAGGCGAGTTTCTGAAATATGGCTGAAATATGGCTCTGATCGTTTATGTCATTATAGGGGCATGAATGGATTATAGCCGGATAGGGGCATAAGGTCACAGTATTGATCGGGGTCCTACATTAGAACACGACACCCACTCCACGAATTTATGTCCATCGAATTACTAAAAACTAAAGCAATAAGATGCATGTGTAACATTGCCCACCCCAAAATACATATTTGCATTTGAAATGGCGTATTTTGAAATACATGAAAATATAGGTACTGTACGTCTTTAAGCATAGGAATCATTCAAAAATTATAGCATATGTAATCAGTTGAACGGTTTTGCTGGAAAATTACACATGAAATATCTCTTAATACAAAGGCTGATGTAAAGTTATTTAGTCTCTAGATTTACTAAAAATAGAAGTTCTGTTCTTTATGAATAGTTTTACTTTAAGCAAAGAATTTCGTGCCAGAAAAAAGGTGAATATTTTGAAAAATAGTTCAATTAAAAAAAAAAAATTCTTGTTGAACGGGGGAATAGAGTTCCAACGCTTTTCAGTAGTTTTTGTTGATCAAAACTGAAGGCCGAATTCAGAGTTCATGGGAACGCTGTGTGTCGGAATGCTTTTCAAGAATTATTGTTTCTGTTCAGGGGAGAACATCTTATCAGACAGGCTCTCAACAAATTGGTCTACAAAATCAGGTGACAGTTCGACCAAGTTCGATAATGCTGTAACTTGGCAGGTGTGAGAATAATTGCTATCATCAAAGTCTGGATCAGCAATGCTCACAGAAGGTCGTACCTGGGTGATGTTGCTTTTATTGCTCGCTCCACTGTCACCACCTAGTCGTAGCACAGGAGTCTCAACGAATGCCGTTATCAGGATTGGTAGCCGCTGGGGACAACAAAATGCGTGAGCCGTTACAGGACTTAGCAAAGTATTGATATCCATTGGTACTGCTGATGGAAGTGCAAGGCAGGTTTCCAACACGCATTCTTCTCCGAATAGCATACATCGAAGCACAGGTAAGATGCAGGTCTGCCATATAGGTTTGAATGAAAGAAACCAGGTCATGTTCAGATCTCTCAGCATGGCCAATCCAAGGACTCTAGTTATGCGGTCCCTAGTTATGCTAGGATCGTTTCTTCCATCCCTGCCGGAGTCATGTCTGTATTTTGGCTTGCCATATCGGAGCAGGAGGGTCAAAAATAAAATGCCTGCTACAAGTCCCAAAATCAGGGGTATGCCGCCAAAGACTGAATGGACAAAATTAGGAATGATTCCTAGAATTGCTTTGAATGGTGTTAACAGTCCCGAAAAAATGGTCTTAAATACGCTTGGGATGCCTATGGCACTTGACATATTTAGAATTTGGCTAAGCATTTCTGTGAAATGCACGGGGCAATTTGTTGATAAAAGGTCATGCATCTCCGAAGCCGTCCTTGCAACTTGGAGATCATACGTCTCTTTTGATGACGTGATGGGCACTGTTGTCTGCAAAAGCACAGACTTCATTCTGCTTAAAGTATCAATTCGTATAGAAGAGACATTCAAACAAGGCCATATGGGAGTCTCGGAGTCTCCAGGGCCGTTTTGAAACAATGCTTGCATACAGCATTTGACCATGGAAGTTACTTGTACGAGATATGCTTTCCCTGGCAAAAGGTCACAACAGCTGTGATCCGTTATTAGAATGTAACTCCCGTTTGAGAGTTGCTTAAAGAAAGGCTCTATCTGCGTTGCAGGTGTGACATGTTGGTGGCATGAAAGGTTGTTTGAATTTCCTTCACAGGCCCCGTGTAAATTAATACCCTGGCACAAAAGTATACCGCTTAGTGAATGTTTGCAGTTTTCACCACTAAGAAATACATTTCTGTTGCTGTCACTATAGCATGTGTGTGTGTATGGTAATTTCCATGCTGACTTAATGTACCCTTTACCCTATCGTTCATACTGGCCAGTCGGTATGTGTTCAAGGCAATTTCTTAATCGGAAAGTTGTTATCGGAATTGTGATAATCCCGTGTATTATCCATTCAATGACAGGACTTTATGACATTGTCAATGGTAATATCTCAAGTTTTTCGATGCTCAGGATTGTATAGTCTGCTCCTTTCTGTGCCAAGCTGATTTGTTTATCAGTAAGGTTAAAGATGGAAAACAATGACGTTGTGTTGATTAAACACCAAGGCACATAGCCTGAATGAAGATTTTGCAGCGTCCAGCCTAACTGTACAATAGAACGCAATTGTGACTGGCCATGCTGTAACATTAGCAAGTCTTTGTCTATTATATCTATGGCAGATGATACAATACTGTCCAGTGAATATATTCTGGAGGACAGAGTCATTAACCCATTGTCCACAACAGAAAGTGATTTTTCAAAATTAATACCATCAATTTCTTGTATTTTTTCAGCTGTTTCAATTTGTGTTACTTTCCAAGCCTCGTTGTAAGCCGCATATATACTGGTCGCTATGAAACGTTTTTGACGCTGTTTGCGTTGTCCCAGAATGAAATCGAGCAAATCAGCACCATCTTTAAGTAAAGATAAGTGTTGTTTAATTTCTGCCAGTGTGGATGATTCTAGCCATTCAAGGCACAGCTTCCCTACACTGTATGTTGTTACTATCCCTGGATGTTGTCTCTGGGAGTATCTAGGGTCTGGTCTGGTCATTGCTAACCCCTGTGTTTTATTCAGGAATCTATCTTGACAGTTGTTCGTGTCAGTAGGGCAGATTAACCACTTTTTCCAATCAGGATGTGTTCTGTTTAGATGTAAAATTTTAGATATGTCTATTTCAATATCTGTGGTTGCATTATCAGGTATTGGCTTTGGAATAGACGGTTTGTTAAGTTCTTTAATCTTAGCTAGGCCAAGACAGGTTGTTTGGTGAATTGTGTCATTTAAGAACAATATTTGTTCTGGGATCATGCAGGCTCCAAATAATGCTTCTAGGCCTTGTACCTGCCAATCTTTTGTACCCCAGATGGTTTTTGTTTCAATGTTATTTCTCCAAAAATCAAAACCAAATGTCATCATTTTTTCATAAAATGCTTCTGAATATATCAATTTAGTATTCGTCAACATTGTTTTCATCCCTGTTTTATCCAACAGTTTATAATAAAACTTTTCTGCATCACTTGTGTTAAACCCTGAGAAGTACTGGAATTTCTCATAGAATGTTTTAGAACTACTTTTAGGTGGAGTAGCACAATGTTCCCATTGGTTATATCTAAAAACATTTCTAGGTTGTGCAGATTTATGTAAGTAATGATCTCCGTAATGTGAGAAGCAGTACATTTGTTCATAACTAAAGAACCTTGTAAATAATCATGTTCTGTAAATCTTGCTGACAACACTAAATCAGACATCATATTATTAATACTTTCAAAATCCCAATCATCAGAAAATGTACTTGGTTTTACAAAGTCACTTAAGGAAACCTTGAACTGGTGAGGATATTTCAAGATTTCAACCGGGCCATATCCTTCATAGTCAGTCTTGTCCCATACTACCCCGCCGGGTATTGGAATGGCTGTGACATTTACTGTTGATAGTTCTCTTTTCTTCACGTGGGATGATCTGTGTGGTTTCAGGACTAAGTTGATGTTCTGACTTGCTGTGTCCATTGAACTGTAATAAACTTTCCTAAAATTAAAACTAAAATTAGGCATAGTAGGAGTATAAGTACCCCTGAGATTATCCAATGCTCAATCAATGGTGCATCCAGATATACTTCTTTGATCTGATGAAAGAGTTCTGTTGCTTTTTCTTTAAAAGTCTTTGTTTCTGGCATCACTTCGGGGTCGTTTTGATCTTCAGAAAAGTTGTCAAAATTGATAAAGTAGCCAGAGGCAGTTCTGTCAATTGTTGGAATTGTTTTCTCAACTTGTCTTTCGGTAGCACATTCTGATGCCACATCATTGTAGACTGGTGTTTCTTGACGAACTGATTCAATCTGTGTTCCAAGTGGCATGAGTTCCATGGCATTATTGCATAGTCCCTCTCTGTGCACTGCAGGTTTATCAAATGTGATTAGCCTTTCAGTTTGAACCTCTTGGATTGTTGCAAGTTTGGGTATTCTGTTGTTTCTCGGTAGTCCACTGGGCCTACTGTTGATTATAGGCCACATGCTTGTGGTTTTACCAGGTCGATTGATACAACTCTGTTCTCCTTTTTACCAGCAAGAGGCGGTAGTACTACTGATCTTGTTCCGTTGATTGCCAAGACAGGTACTGCTTTTCTGTAAGAAGGCCCAAATTCCTTCTTCACCGCTATTTTCTCTCTGACTAGATCCCCAATCTTTGGAATCCAGACAGGTCTTGCTGGGGCTGGTGGTGCCTCGTCAGTGGTAGCTGGCTGTTGCTTTAACTTTATGTTGCTTAAGGATTTTCTTGTTTCATTCAAGTCCTGTAAAACAGCCAAACGATCTTTGATGTCAAAGTCTTTATTCTTATCTTCTACCACTGATACCTGACTATCTAAGTCCTGAATGTGCATTCTAGTTCCGAACAATAGTTCGTATGGGCTGAAACCTTTTAGAGAATTTCTTGGCAAATTGTTTAGATTAAGCTGGACACTTTTTAAATGTTTGACCCACCCATCACCCAAACCTAATACCTTCGCTGTTATAGATTGCTTTATGTCCCGGTTTTTTCTTTCCACTACACTGTTCCCTTCGGGCTGTGATGGACAAGAGGATCGCAACCCAACGCCCATACTGGCCATGGCCTCCTTATATGCTCGAGAGCTGAAAGCAGGACCCTGGTCAGAATGGAACATGGCAATTGCGTATGTGCCGATAAAGACTCGCAGATCTTTTATAACCGTTCTGGCATCAGCCGAGCGCTGGGGCCACATTTTTTAAGTGAGTTTTAGTCTAAATGATTAATAGGACGCTGGATGGCATGTAGACAGCATTATCCTGTCTATAAACGGTAACTGGGCAACAGACTGGACCGGTTCATTACTGCGATCCCTGTCATAGTCCGGGCAGTTCTTTACATATTTATAGTGGTGCAGGCTCATTCCCGGCCACCAGTATACTGATTGTAATTCGGTCAGAGATTCCTTCATCTGTTTGTGCCTCGGACCTTCACCCATGTGTGTGTCTGCTATTAATAACTTTCTCCGGTTCATGTTTGGAATCAACCTATCCCCCACTCCAGGAATTCGAGCAAAAGGAACAGAGTTTGCATCGATTACGTATGCATAATTGAGTGGATAGTTCACGGGTAGTGCTGCACAGTCGCCTTTTACGGACGTTTTTACTGCCAGCATGGTTTCCCCGTCTATGTATTTTTCTGAACGCTTTTTTGTGGCTACGGAAGCCGGTTTAGTTGCTTCCGCTGTGGCTGTATTAGCCAATGAATTCCCTGCAACGTGAACGCCATCTCGTTGATGACTCAGAGTGTGTATCACGTGAGTCTTTTGTAGTTCTTTCTATAAAAGAACTACCTGTTTCCAAAGCATTTTATGCTTTATTGTGGCACCTGTATCATCTTTGTAATCATTTTGAATCCAGCTCTGCAACTTATTATTGAAAGAGTTGACGCAAAAATGCGAATCGCACACGATTAGTGTCGGGAATTCACGTTCGGCATTTTCAAGCGCCATCTTTAAAGATTTAATTTCAGCTCTCTGAGCCGAACAGTTTCTCACTGATTCAGTTTTTGTTATTTTCGGTCTGAATTTACCGCACAGCCAGCGACCTTTAACAATCGCACAGGCTGCATCGTAGGATTTGTTTTCTACGTTGTAGTGCTGTACAAATCTGTCTGTGTAGATTATACAGGAGTATTGTTGGAGAGGCAGAATTTCGATTGGCAGAGGATATTCTTGTTCATATTTTAAATCATTCAGTTTTTCGAATTGCGGAGCAAAATAGTATTTCACGTCGTCCGCAGCAAGAGAATTTTCCCACTGTATCCATTTTGGATCCAGTGACACTGAAGGCAGGTTTACTGGGCTGAATAGCGCCTCGAAGGCGGATTCCACTCTGAGGACATTGATCCTTTTGCCGTGTGCTAGTTCTCGTTCATTAGCTATTGCAGTTAGTACTGCGTTCACAGTATTTTCTGTGAGACTGAATGTTTTTTCTGCTTGTGTGTACAAGTGAGATTTATAAGAAATTGGTACCTTTTCTCCCTCAATAGAGGTCAGGTACGTGAATCCGCATCTTCCTGGGATGACTCGGATTACAAGGTTGCGTGTGTTATCGCGTGTTTCTAATTTAGTTTCAGCTAACATGTCTGTTTGCAATGATCTCAAAATTTCTGTGTGTTTTTGAGTCCAGTTGATTGGTTTAAAATCAGGTTTAATTAATTCGTAGAGAGGTTTAACCCTCTCCGCATAATTTAGAATGTAAGTTCTTCCGAAATTCAGGAAGCCTAGAATCGATTGTAAGTTCTTCAGTGTTTTCGGTGCTTGGAGTACAGCGCACTTCTCTAAGAAGTTGTCCGCTAGGCTTTTTCCTTCACTTGATAATTCGTATCCTAAAAATAATACTGTCAGATGGGCAATTTGAGACTTTTTAAAGTTGAATTTGTAACCCTCTGTTGCGAAACCAAGTATTATGGTGTTCACTCTTTTCAATTGAGTATCCAAGTCATCATCTGTTAAATAGATGTCTTCGACATAAGATAATGCCTCATCATCATATATTTGTAGTAACTCTGTTACTCTGGCTGAGAATAGTCCTGGGCTGTTCTTGAATCCCTGTGGGAGCCTACAGAAATTTTTCTGTGACCCCATTACTGAGAAAGCGGTTAAGTATCTGCTTTCTGGTGCAATATTTTGACAAAAGAAACCATTAGATATGTCTAATGTCGTTTTATATTTTTTCCGAACTATGTTATTCATTAGTGCAGCACTAAGCGAATTTTGTACTGCAAATGTTTCGCAACATGAGTTTAGGTGTCTGTAGTCCAAAACTAGACGATATGAATTGTCTGGTTTGGAGACAGGAAACAAAGGATTGTTCATTTGAGAGGTGCATGTTTCAATCACCCCCTGGTATTCAAGTTGATCTAAAATCTCCCTGACCTGTTTTTTAGCTTCTTGCTTAACTGGGTACTGCCTTTGTGCAGTCGGTTGACTTTTTAACTGGATTTTGTGAGAAGGAGAGTCCTCATCCCATCCTACATGATTTTTATATAAAGCCAGTGCCTGGGCTACTGCCCATTTCCTTGCATATATATATTTAGTGTGAATCGGAATGTGATTCGAGAAGGCAGGCATAATCATTTCTTCGTCACGAGGGCACTCCCTGACAAACTCTGGGGGCCAATCTTTTTCAGCTAACAGGATATCATAGCCTTTTGAGAGTTTATCCCAAAATAGACCCCTTATTTTCCTAGTCTTATCTCCCTCTATACGCAGTGTTATTTTGTATATCTTATGAGGTTCGCTAACTCTGGTGTTGGCAGTTTCTACTTGAATGTATTCATTCGTGTCCACTGTCTCCAGATGACTCATCAAGATCTTGCGAGCTATGCTGATTTCTGCTGCACTGTCTAGCATTGTCTGTGCCCACTCCCTGTTTTTCAACTGTGTCCTCAGTATTCTCTGCATTTTCGATTACTCTAATACTGGCTACCTTCTTTCTTGGAAATTGTAACTTTTTACTTTGAGCAGGTTCCTTGTCTTTGGACTTGGTGTGCTCTCCTGGGTCTGACCGTCCTCTTCTTTCCGATTTCTGCGAAAAAGATCGAGAGGGACGTGTATCAATATTTTGATATCTATCAGGCTTCTTCAAATTATCCCCATTTCTAAGGTTATATCTTTTCTCAGAGGGCTCCCTCTGGGGAGACTGGTGTTCTCGAGTCGGAGTTCTTTCCCTCCGTCGAGGAGACCCTCCTCTGGACTGGAAAACTTTTTCCTTGGGAGTGGATTGTTTATTTCCATCCCAGCTCATTTTAGGAGTGTTTGAATTATTTTTAATAAATAATTTTTCAGGATTTTCGAGCAGTTGGGGCTTTACTGGTTTTCCACCCAAGCTGTCTCTACCTAATTCTTCATAGAATTTTTCTATAATTCTGGCAAGCTCAATTGGTTGATCTGTTATATCTGTTTCTTTCAATTTCTGGCGGATCGCCACAGATGCTGCTTCTCCTTTTATATTGGCTAGTAATATAGCCGAAACCTGCTTGAAGTCTTTCAGTAATTTCATACCAAGAGTTAAAGCAGGTTCTGGAAGTATTCATTCTGAATCTGTTTTAGCACATCTGGTATTACCGCCATTGACGGAACACCATGTGTTTTCGTGTAAATGGAAGCAAAGACTGTACCCCAAGTGTCACAGTCCTCCACGTGTGGTGCGACCCCCATTGGAAGGCAGATGGTCAGAATTCTGTGTTTCTCAATAGGGGTAGTATTCGGAAATACTGCCCCTATTTGAGTAATTTTCTGCGCTAACCAGAAAGGAATTTGTTCCCGTTTTGTGGGTGTTTTACCAATACATGATTGTATGTTCTGTGGTGTAGTTTTATTTGTGTTCCCCTGATGAGGGGTCAGCTGTGGAACATTAACAGCTGTTTGGACTGTTGCAGTCCGCATTACATATTGGACTAATTGTCTATGTATTTTGATTAATGTTTTTAGCTGTGCTAACGGCTCTTCTTTTGACATTTTTGCAATGTCCGGATGTGGTGTGTAGCTGGCTAGAACCGGCCACGTTGCTCCTGGTCTACCTAGTGGACCGAGCCTGGTAATATGATCATTGTGTTTTAGGGCGCCATTAAACCAGAGCAGGTGCTCTTGGAATTTTAATGGGATTTCAATCTCCTCGAAAGGAGCGTACTCTTCCGGTGGATCCCCTATTTTGTAATAGTGGAACTCGTGTGTTGCGGTGTTTGCCGCTGGAAATTTTATCCAAGAATAGAATACCTCTGTCTGCTGATATTCGTGTGCCTCTATCACGAAGACGACTGTGCCACCTTGTGTGGTCAGTCCATTTTCTATAAGTTTTGATGTTATAGTTTTTCTTATGTTGACCGGGATGATTATCGCACCCGGTTCAGTAGTCCCTGTACCATCGGGACCCTGCTGAGTCGCATTTACTGCGGCATCAACGATTCCGTTTTCAGTGTCTGACATTTTATTGTCAGAAAGGTTTTGCAGAGCAAGTCTCCAAGGAGACAAAGATTAGGTGCACAATATTTTGGAACACTGTATCCTTCAACGTTGAATAAACCAGAGCTTTACATAGGAATCTCTTCCTACTAAGTTCGGGCAGGTTTTAACCTTTCACCCACTCCAGACGTCTATTGGAGTATTTACGGGAGAAAGGGTCTGTGTGAAAAATGCACGACTGAGTTACTCTAACGTCTTTCGTTAGTTTTATCGCCTTACCAATAGTTGGGCGCCATGTAGTGTAGTTCCTATTTTCCCTATAGGCCCTGCGCATTGGAATAACATAAACAGTAGTATAGACGTAGAAGTGCGGTCTTCCAGGTCTCTACTGACTATGCTAAACTTAATTGGGTTTGTACCAACTAGCTCAGAGGTCCCTGGAAACTTTCTTGACTGAATAGGAAGTGATCAGCTTCCCTGGCACAGACAAGAAGGGATTCAGTTTACCAACAACCGCATAAACATGACAACTTTGCTCCTAGAGTCAATCTCTAGAGTCGTGTGAAACAATAGACAGTTATTTTACTCAGTCAGTTGTGCAGATTACTTTCACCAAGATGCAGAGAATAGAGAGACGGGCATTTTCAATAAAAAGATATTATTTATTGAACAGTATTTCTTCTCATGCAAGAGAAATGAATTGCCACAATTGTAAGACTAGTTATTGTAAAAAGTGCATACAGTAAAAAGAGGATTGCAAAATAATACTGTAAAAGCATTGATATGGTTTCTTAGCCATACAATTGTTAAAATGAATAAAATATATACATTCATATATACATTAGGCTAACGTACTCAACTGGTGCTTCTAACTACGCCTACCCCAGTGTACCTGACCTAAGCCTAATACGTGGGAGGGAGTAAGTAAGTAGCAGTTTAAGTTAAGTTGGTTTTGCCAAGGTTTGCTTCAAGAATTCTCTCTAAGGGTTTAGTCAACACCATACCTCTGGAATAGATTGTTGGAGGTCTTGTATCCCCTTCCAGGACTCGATATCCCAGTCACTCGCAAGAGTAGGCTGGAAATGCCGGAGCTGGATTTTCTCGGCAAGAGAAAAGACAGCGTCTCTCTCAGCGCGTCAAGGAGGAGAAGGGGCAGCGTCCGTGGGCTGCTTGCATCTGCTGGGCTCTGCAAGCGACAGCTGTTCGGCTCCTGTATTCACCACACCATCGTTCGCGCTTTGCTTAAGGCAACGCTGGTATTATTTATACCTGAAAGGTGCCTTGTTTGACGTAAGTTTTTGGACATAAGACGTCAATAAAGATGTCACTAGGAAGTGATCATCCTTTCAGTGCTCATTAGAGTTCTATTACTAATCAAAACATAGCAAGCGGGGCTTTCCCAGGTTGCTGAGCTTTATCTTGTTGAAGAACTCGGAGTGTAATCTAGGAATCTTAGATAGTGGCTTCTGCTGTGTCATGTACTGTAATGAGCTGCAGAGGCGAGTTTCTGAAATATGGCTGAAATATGGCTATGATCGTTTATGCCATTATAGGGGCATGAATGGATTATAGCCATATAGGGGCATAAGGTCACAGTATTGATCGGGGTCCTAGATTAGAACACGACAGTATTTGTAGTGTACGGAAGGAATCTATTGATTATTTTTGCAGTTTCTTACGTAACTATACTAAAAAAAGTGTTAAACAAAAGATTAAGATGTTGCAAGGACTAGACCCTTGCAGAGTGAGAGAAAATACTGGTTTCCAAGGTCATTCTCTGGCTTGTCTTTCCAAAAAGGTATGTCAAAGTGTTTTTCACCATTTCAGGATGTTAGCAGTTCATCATACTCAAATGAGGAACTTAGTCAAAGATTGTATTATGCAAAAAGACCAGCACTAATGTTAAAAAAGTTGAACAGTGCTCTTTTGCGTGGATCTGTATCAGATGTAATGAACGTTTGTCATTAAATTCAGTTTAGTTACTTTGGTCCTGAAGAAGACAGTGCAGAAATTGATATATTAATAGAAGAAAATGTAGAAGAGAATGTACAACATTTTAGTACAGAACATTTTGAGCAAGAAATTACAAAGTTTAAGGTAATTTCAGATGAAAGGCCAAATTATTCTTGTATTTGTTGTCAACGAACTCATTATAAAAATCATACCAGGACTGTTGATCTGTATTTAAAAGTAAAAAGGAAAATAATAATGAGTGGATGGAATTTGCAACTTATTTGTTGATAGAGAATTGTTTTGATTTGAGTTTTGATCAGGGTATTTGCAAATATTGTTATAACAAATTAGATGAGAACAAATTGCCTCCTAGAGCTGTGCATAATAATATTGAGTTGGTAAATATTCCTTCTGAACTGATGGATTTAAATACGTATGAGTCTATTCTTATTCAATGTGTGCATCCATTTCAGGCTATTGTTCGTATGGAGCCTAAGACAGGAAAATTGCCTCCTTCAGATTTACAGAGAGGATTAAAGGGAAGAGTTTTATATTTGCCTCTAGATTTAAAGAAAAATATTGAAATAATTGGTGTAAAAAATGTAGAAGATGAACTTTTAGTTATTCTTGTTAATGGTGTTCCTACTAAGAGTAAGAAAATCTGGCAAGAATCAGTGGATGTTAGGAAAGTGAAAAAGGCAATGTTGTATCTGGTAAAAAATAATCAATATTATAAAAATATTTATGTGAGAGAAGAAGAAATAACTGCAGAAGAAGATAGAGACTCGCCATCTGGACAAATTGAAAAATTGGATGTGTCTAGAACTGAAGAAATCTACGAACATTACAGTGTTCATACCTTTCATTCTAAAGAAGTGATGGGGAATACTATAGAGTTATTTCAAATGAAAGAAGCAAAGGGAAGTCCCATTAGTGTATTGGAAAAAAGCTTGGAAAGTTGTTGTTTCCCTCAGTTGTTTCCCAAAAGAAAAAGAGGATGATACGATGGCCGACCTGTGCAGATTCCTGGGTCTGAATACCAGACATCAAGATTGTATGCAGAAGATCCAAGATTTCGACATTGTATTCCGTATTTGTTTCATCTTTTGTTTGAGAGTGATTTGTCTGGACTTTCTTATGCAGTAAACCATATATTGAAAATAGGTGTAAATCTGCAAAATGTTTCGGCAAAGTAATTTATGGATAAAGTACTGCAGAAAGATAATGGTTTGGAGTCTCAGCTGATTAATCTGATGGCATGTCAGCGTGTTACTAATGAGTACTGGTACCGTCGTCATGGAGAACTTAAATGTATGCTAAGGAACTTAGGAACTCCTACATGGTTCCTTACTCTAAGCTGTGCTGAATATGCTTGGGATGATTTACTTCAATTTCTCCGAGAGGCAAATCCAAATATACTAAATATTGAATACAAGACACCTGGAGAATTGTGATCTTTGGATCCAGTTAATGAATGCAGGTATTTCAATCATAGATTTGAAGCTATGATGTCTTTAATCACCAATAAAAAAAAATCCTCCTCTTGGAGAGGTTCTGGATTTCTTTTGGAGAAAGGAGTGTCAAGCAAGAGGTGCTCCTCACATACATATGCTAATATGGATCAAAGATGCTCCCAAATTTGGAACAGACTCAGATGATACTGTGTTGTCTTTTATTGAAGAATATGCTACATGTGATATACCTAAAACTACACTAGATAAGGACTTAAGACAACAAGTCTTACGATTCCAAAGCCATCGCAGTGGGAAATACTGTTGTTGAAAGTACAAAACTAAGGACAAACTCTACACCAAATGTCGTTTTGGATTTCCACATCCTGTAATATCGAAAGGAAGAGTGAACAGTTTTATGTCATCTTTGCGACATACTATTACATTTCATTTCATAAAGCTTTATTCGGAACATTTAAAAAACATGTCCATAAAAGCACATACAGTTACAAATACAAACATTTCATTAAACATTGCATATTTCATTAAAGAAAGCACATAATACATAATATCCAGAGGGGGATGGAATAAATATTTAAAATATTTAAAATATTTAAAAACACATACTTTTCCTGGCGCTAATAGCTTTAAGCAAGAATGTAGCAGTAAAAAAGCAAATGTCCGGATGATTCAAATTAAAAAGCAGTCTCATAGCATCCGTAGTTGTTGTCACTCCAAATCTATTTAACATAGGCTACAGGTAGAATTTCCGTAATTCCCTATACAATTCGCATGTTAATAAAAAGTGCTTAGTGCTCTGTTCCGTTTTGTTATCACATTCACATGGGCCAATAGGGCGCATTTTAATGTTAGGGCACGCAACTAGATAATGTACTATTCCCATCCTCATTCTGGTTAGTACAAACTGGTGCGAAACTCTAGTTACCTGTGACAAATACGGACTAAATCCAATAAAATCATTCATGCTATTGTACAGTACACATGTGGATAATTTAGAATCCTCCAATAAATGCCTTTCGTTACAGTAATTCAGAAAAATTGTTTTCATATTTGATTTGGACATATCCGAGACACTATAAGGATCATTAATCACATTGGTCCCGAAGATCTTTTGGGAACATTCAATAATGTATTTAATCCAAGGGATTTTTAAGTGCTGGTCTAATGAGAGACAGTCCTCAATAATTGCTCTATTCAATGAGGTACCGTCGCTGAGCCAAATTGAGCGCCACAGTAATAGGGGCCTTAACATGATCATATCACTTAGGGCTTGGATCCCTGTTTCCTTATGGACCAAGGAGTTGGAGGTAGACTTGGGTAAACACAGGAGCCTTTTCAGGAAGATATTCTCCTCTACATGAAGGCTCCTCGCTGGTGACACACCCCAAATGCCAGCCCCGTAAAGGGCCGCAGAAAGACATCTAGATTGGAAAAATTTTAACATGTCTTTAATACGTCTATTCCCCAGCTTCTTGGCAAATAAAAAGACCCCATTAGCACTCCTAATCATCTTTGTTCTGACAACTTTATGTTCAGTGACCCAGCTCCCATTATTGGAAAAAGTAATTCCCAAATAGCAAAAATGTTCAACTTTTTTAACCAATTCACCATCAATAAAATAATGGGTTTTACCTTTTATTTTGGCTATTCAAGGCCCACACTCCATTACATATGTTTTTGATTTATTGATCACCAGTTTCCTACTTTTGATGAATCGTACGAAACGGTCCATCAAACGTTGAAGACCCAAGGGAGTCCTAGACAGTAACACTGCGTCATCCGCATAGAGTAATACAGGTATGTTAAGGTTATTAACTCTAGGGGCATCCGCAGCGACTGTCTGTAGGACAGAATCAACCTCATTTATGAAGAGGGTAAAAAGCAGGGGCGCTAAAATGCACCCCTGTCTAATACCTCTTCCAATCCCAAACTTGGTCGTACATTCCCCATTAGGTCCATAACGGACACTGGTGCGGAGCTTTTCATACAGGCGGGCAAGGAAGTATATTATGCCTTCAGGTGCCCCTATTTCTAATAATTTGACCCATAATATAGCGTGGTCTGCCAAATCAAAAGCGCTACTTAGGTCAGCGAAACATAAATAAAGCGACCCTTTTTTGGCGTGGTATATTTCCCTACCAAGAGCTCTAAATTCAGGCACTGTTCAATGGTGCCGCGGCCTTTTCTAAAACCAAACTGGCAATTACTTAAGATCTCATTGGTTTCTGCCCACTCCTCTAGTCTTACTAGGAGGACCCTACTCATGATTTTAACAGATGAGTCCAGTAAGGATATTGGTCGGTAATTTTTAGCATCCCCCCGGTCACCTTTCTTGTAAATGGGAACAATTATTGACTCTTCCCAGGTAGACGGTATTTTACAACAAATGGCTGCATTAAAGATTTTGGTCAACAATGGACCCCAAATCTCCGGTGCAGTCTTGTACACGTCTATGGGGACACCATCCGGACCCTGGGCCTTTCCTCCTTTACTGGTTCTTATACTAGCCATGACTTCATCTGTAGTAATATCTAAGGCTATGATGGGCCAGCCTTCTCCATGAGAAACTGTTATATTACTTGAATCAAAGATATTGGAGAAATGTTGGATCCAATATTCCATGCTCACATTTGAGTTCAGGCGCCTTATCATCTTTTAGGAATGGACTATTCACCGTGGACCAAAACAGGGTACAGTTCTTCGTATCCGCTGCTTGACTAAGGTTGTCCCACGCTTCCTGCTGTAACTCAGCTTTTCTACGTTTAAGGGTCATATTATATCCCTGCCTAAGTTGAATCACCAGATTCTTATCCCTTGGTTTAGCTGCTAAAGCCTCTTTAAGATCAGTCCGGGCAGTAGAGCAAGCATGATCAAACCAACCCCTTTTACACCTATTCTTGGGCCCAGCCTCTTTAGTAAACCTCTTGTTAATGGTTGAATTGATTCTATTAAAGTGGTCAATACTGTCAGTCGAGGTGTCATCCTGTTCTAAAATTGCCGTGATCTCCATCAGACAACTAGAAATGATGGAATCAGATGTTATGTCCGCTTTTTCTCCCTTCCACCTCAATCTATACCCATTCTGTCTATGGGGTTCAATATTAACAATATTACCCTGTTCACATACATAGACATTATTCCAGAAAGTTAATTCGGTAGTCAAACAGTTATGATCACTTAACATATTGTCCATCACCTTAGGCATTGGGCATAACGAAGCAAGGGTTGAAGACATGCAAATAAAATCAATAATGGTGTTAGCGCCCCTTCATTTAAAAGTTGGAATATTTTCACCCACATCATTTTTAGCATTGTCCATAATTTCCATGTCATACTGTATCAGGAAGTTATTCAAGGTTTCCCCATAGGTGTGGTGAGGAAAATGGACATCAGCATCCCCCAGACGGTTATACACTCCGCATACCTTATTGAGAAGATAGTGGGCACACAGAAACATTAAAATCCCCCACAAAAATAAATTCAAATACACCATTAAAATTCTTCACAAAATTGTTCAATGACCTATCTAATTCATTAATTGCAACATGTCTAGTGCCATCAAATGTATTATTGTAGAAATTAATCAAAAGTATATTTCTACCAGCTTCTTGTGTAAGCCATAGAATTTGTGAATGAGCCCCCACATTAACATACTTTTTCACTGAGATAGGTAATTTAACTGAAATCAACACCAGCAACCCTCCTTTAGCTCTGCCGTGGGTTGAAGGCAATGCTGGGAGTTCATAGGATACAAAACCATTGATGCCTTTAAAATTTTTGCACCAGGTTTCCTGAAGGCAAAGAATATTGAATAAATGCACAAAGTCCTTCCATCCTAACGTATCCTCCTTAGCCGCTAATCCAGCAATATTCCAGCTAACAATGTGACAAATTACCTTCTCTCTCTCTTGACTTACAACAAGCTGTTCAACACTAGATATGGACATGTTATTCCCTATGTTAAAAGGCTCTATGTTACGTATTAAATTAGAGACTTCACCCCCTATCGGCGTACAGTCTAAGCACACATCATTGTCCAATTCATCTATAGACATAATTACTTTTTCATTGATATTACTATTTACAGCATCCCGTAAAGGGTCAATCTCATGTCAATCATTTTGGTCTAAGTGACTCAGGGACTGAAACCTGTTCTGAGTTGGGACCTGGTAGACCATCCCACTATCAAACAAAGGGGTGCTGCCAAGGGTTACAAATGGGTTGGAGGTATGTATTAGTGAATTATTCCCACCTGACATAGGATTCACCATATGCATCGGTGGGGTAAATAAACCATTTTGCATACCAGGGCAGAAGTTGGGCAACGCAGGTCTATTTACAAAAGATGGATAAGTAAAATTACTCGTTGCCCTCTCCTTGCAATTGACGGGAGGTTGTCTGCTTAGATGATTATAAAAGTAGCCCAGTGGTCTAGCAACTACTTCTGTCTCTGACTGTGTGATAGCGGCTGCTCTAAGCAAGACAGTCGCAACATGTTGCGGGTGCTTAAAATTAATGATCACACAATCCCCCCCACAAGCTTTTTTGGTGTTACCAATCCAATTGACTCTTCTGATGGAGATGATTTGGTCAGAGTAGCCGACTGGGTAACCACAATGGCGATTTAACCAGGAAATTGTCTTATTCCTCAAAGAATCCGCCGTCTCATGATCATTAGGGGGCTGGGTTAGGATCGGAACGTTAGTTAAAACCACAACGTAAGGTACACAATCGGGTGGGAGATCAACTGGACGCCTACATATCCGTATGGGTACCCCATTGGGTCCCCCTGTGACAGCTGATGGAGCAGACTCCACTGGTGCCGGTGCTGTCTTAGGAACTGGTAATGTAGGTCTATCATTCTGTGAAGTACCCGACATAGTGCTTGTCGCCCCAACACTTGATTGCTTTGGAGGTCTACCTGCCTCCTGGGTTGTAATAAGTAATGGTACAGGTAGCTCTTTAGATGGATGTTTCCTGGTATTAATGGGGGGGCACTAGTAGTAGTTAGTGGCTGCACCCTATCTTTTGTAGAGACAGTAGCTATGCATGCTGGTTTTTTAATATCTAATATAGACTTTTCCAATTTATCGGCATGCTGGTCCACCACGCCCCTTAATCTAGCTACTTCCGCCTGTAGATCTCCTATTTTAATTAACAAAGGCTCTACCACCATATTAAATTTACTGTAGATAGTACTCAGTAATAGATCAATTTGATCAGGCTTAATGGAAACAAATTTATCATGTACCGAAGACCCTATTTCCTCGGTATTCTCCATATGAGTGGTATCTTTTTTATTCTTTCTAGTGGTGTGACTACCTCGCTTAGGAGCCGTTTTCCTACAGGCTCACATAAACTTGGTAGCCCTACCAAATTGCTGAGGAGTTCCCCCAGAATTATCACATGGGTCATCTTCCCCCCTTATCGAGATGTCTGGGACCATAGTTAGATCAACATTGATACTAATATTGTCAAGTTCCGCTACAGCGTCCGTCTCATTGTCAATATTATCTGTATTATTACAGTTGTTAACATCCGCAGACTGAATCAGTGGGGGGTCTAAGACAGTACTTTTCCCCAGTGATTTCCTTCTGTCACTGTTGATTCTAGAGACCACTTTCAGTAATTAGTTATCCGGTAGAGTACTTTGGACTGACATTTTTGGGGTTAATGAAAGGTCTCAAATAATTAGTTTTTAAAACAAGGGGAACAAACGTAATTTCCACGGGACATCCACTGCAAGTACTCACAGTTCGAACCAAGGGTGGTGGCCCTGCCCGGCCTCTTCTGGCCCCTGACGGCCACAGACGGCCCCGCCCTTGTCCCGGGCTTTTCCCGGTCGCTCCCGCGCGCGACTCGCGGGGCGAGTGGGGGGGTCAGCCTTTTACAGGCGCCTCCGGGCGCTCCTCGCACGTCACGGGCGTGCTTCCACCCCAGGGGCTGCTGGGGAGTGTAGTCTGCTGGTCTGGGCTGCCTCCCGGCGTTCCGCTGTTACTGCCGTTTCCCTCACGGCTCTGGCCCGATGGCGTGCCTCAGGTAAGTTTTCTGTGTTCCCCCCTGGGCTCCCGGGGGTCAGCCTTTTACAGGCGCCTCCGGGCGCTCCTCGCACGTCACGGGCGTGCTTCCGCCCCAGGGGCTGCTGGGGAGTGTAGTCTGCTGGTCTGGGCTGCCTCCCGGCGTTCCGCTGTTACTGCCGTTTCCCTCACGGCTCTGGCCCGATGGCGTGCCTCAGGTAAGTTTTCGGTGTTCCCCCCTGGGCTCCCGGGGGGTCAGCCTTTTACAGGCGCCTCCGGGCGCTCCTCGCACGTCACGGGCATGCTTCCGCCCCAGGGGCTGCTGGGGAGTGTAGTCTGCTGGTCTGGGCTGCCTCCCGGCGTTCCGCTGTTACTGCCGTTTCCCTCACGGCTCTGGCCCGATGGCGTGCCTCAGGTAAGTTTTCGGTGTTCCCCCCCATACTATCACAAGAAAGTCTCCAAAAAATACCTACAACTTAAGAAGAAATGAAGAGTCAAAATACATAAATGACTACAACCCAGTCATTTTGTCCATGTGGAATGCTAACATGGACATTCAATACGTTGCGGACAATTCCATTGCTGTTGCTCGATATGTAACATCCTACATAACCAAATCAGAAAAGACGGAATTGAAGGAAATATGGGAAGAGATTTCCCACGAGAAGAGTCTAAGTAAGAAATTATATAGTTACAGTTTGAAGATGTTATCTCATCGAGAAATTGGAGCGTATGAATGTTCGGATCGCTTATCATCTGCAATAAGCATGGGCGAATTTTGCGAATTCGCGGTTCGCGAATTTGCGGATTTGCAAACTCGCAATTCGCAAAATTTGCGAATTTGCTGTTTTTGCCAGTACGCGAGGGTTTTGTACAAGTTCGGGAACGCGAACTTACTTGTGTGGTCGCAACGGTCGCGACCATGTTGTTTCTACGTATCCAGCCTCTTAGCGACCCTGTGGTTCATTGCGGCCACCCTCCGGTTCATCACTGCCACCCTCTGGTTCTCCAATGCCACCCTCTGGATCATCACTGTCCCCTTCTGGTTTATCACAGCACCCTCTGGTTCATCACTGCCACCCTCTGGTTCATCACTGCCACCCTCTCGTTTGCCACTGCCACCCTCTGCATCATCACTGTCCCCCTCTGGTTTATCACAGCACCCTCTGGTTCATCACTGCCACCCTCTGGTTGATCACTGCCATCCTCTGGTTCATCCCTGCCACCCTCTGGTTCATCACTGCCACCCTCTGGTTTGCCACTGCCTCCCTCTGGATCATCACTGTCCCCCTCTGGTTCAAGGCTGGCACCCTCTGGTTTATCACTGCCATCCTCTGGTTCATCCCTGCCACCCTCTGGTTCATAACTGCCACCCTCTGGTTTGCCACTGCCATCCTCTGGTTCATCCCTGCCACCCTCTGGTTCAAGGCTGTCACCCTCTGGTTCATCACTGCCACCCTCTGGTTTGCCACTGCCACCCTCTGGATCCTCACTGTCCCCCTCTGGTTTATCACAGCACCCTCTGGTTCCCACTACCACCCTCTTGTTCACCACTGTAGATTATGGGGGGAAAGCAAAGCACACATTCCCAGCCTCAACTGAGATGAATTAATTTGGGGCTGGTTAATGTGTCACTGAATTTGTGCTTCAAGTCTGGAACCTGCTTCCTTAGCTGTAAGACCTTCCTGTTGCAGTTATTTCTTTTACAGGAGCATTGTGCCATACGTGTAACTATTCTCTGACCCTGCTTTGAGGGTCAGAGCAGGGTCAGAGAATAGTTGAAAGTAGGCAACTGAACTCTAGAGGGGCCCCTCAGGAAGCACTACAGTGAATGGTTACAAATTAGTTTGAACTTTTGCACCTGCTAAGTGCTTTCAGTTTTCCAAAATGTGTTTTTCTTCCATTTCGCGAGATTTGCGGGACGCGAAATCGAACTTGCAATCCGCAAATTTGTGCGAATTTGCTGATTTCTCTTTTTTTTCCTTTTCCTGGCGGTTTTTCTTTTTTTTTGTGTGTTCGGGAAGTTTTTTGCTTATTCGCGGGCCGCCTGCAGCGCACCGACCCCGAGGTTGCCCATGAGGTCATGTACAGGCGCGGCCATCTTGTTTGCGTGACGTGTTTCCGTTTCCGGGCGCTCGTTGCAAGTTTGCGTCGTATGCGGTGCGCAATTACGTATTCGTGGGCGTTTTTGCGTGCTCGCGGAGGAAATATTGCGCAAACTTACCCACGCGGTCCTCTATGGGCGCGGCCATCTTGTTTTTTATTCACTGCTATGGTTTTGGGCATGCTACCTTTCTATCCACCTTACATCTTTGCAATCCTATGTTTTTCTGAACTTTTGGGGTTTTTTTTTGCTTATTATCTCTCTCTTCAATTTCCTACATCTATATTTTGTGTTTTTTTTTACTTTTTGTTACTTTATTACCTACTTTATTTATTTTGTTCTCTCTCTTATTTTTTTCACACCTATTCTTCTTTCCTTCTTATTGTGCCCAGGACCATGGCTAAGGGAGGCGACAAGGGCAAGGGGAAGGGCCCAGCCCCACGTACCCGGCTCCCTTGCGGGCGTTGGAGGGGGGAGGAAGTGCAGCCCAGGGAGATCTTTTCTGCGGTGGAGTTGGCCGCCTTGCTGGTTTTTGTCCAGGTCCACCTCCCTAAGACCGTGGCAGCAGGTGGGCGGATTGCTTCCGGTTACGGCCTCCGGGAGCGTCGCCAGCTGTGGGAGAAGGTGTGCCGGCGCATGTATAAGGAGTCTGGGGTCCGGCGCACCTACCACCAAGTGACGCACCGGTGGACTGACATCTTGGACCGGGAGCATGACATGCTCGACCTGCTTGGTGTGGAGATCCCTGGGCTTGGTAAGTAGCTATTTAATAACTACTTTTTTTCCTTCTGCTCTGTTATATTGCTAATCTATTTTTTTCCTGAAGAGTACGAATGCTGCTGATTAGATTACATTGCAGGTAAATTAATGTTTAAATAGCTTCTGTCATTTCAGGTGCTCGCCTGGTTATTGGCGTTGCTACTATGCTTATTTGTTTGCAACTTTTTAGTCATTTGAGAGCATTACTACGTAATGCTAGAGACAGTAGACTCAAGTCTAGTCCTTCTTTGTACTACTGCTGCTGCCACTTTGAAGAGATAGTGGTGGATTGATACGTTGAGTATACTATTTATTACTTGTTTTAGGACATTTGTTAGTGGTCTGCAATCATGATGACGGACTGTGTCTGTCACGCGACGTCTCGTGCTGCTGAGTGATGGCAGTCGTAGTAGAACCTTTTGTTGTTGATGTAGTTAGTGAATTACATAACTTTCCTATTAGACGGTCTGCGAATCCTGCAATACTGTACTACTATCCTCTTAGTTGACCAGATCAGATGCAATTAATGTTAATTAGTTTCCCCGACATAATTTTAGATTGAGTACAAAGAAATCAAATATTTCCCAAAAAACAATCATCCATGTTGTGTTTCTTTATTTCATGATCACCAGCAACTCCCAGGGGCAAGGCGACGGCGGCGACAGAGACTCCGGTGGCAGAAGTTGGACAGGAGCAGTCCCTTCCAGGCTCTTCTGCTGGCCCCAGTAAGTTGTCTTATTGTTATCTTAATACTTATACTTCCCTAACTTTTACAGCTCCTATTTAATATAAACTGGTTCCTAATAATTCTATGTTTTACAAAATAGTCTTGGATCTTCTTCTAATGTAGACTACTTTCTACATTCTTATCCTGCCTCTACCATCACTCTCTGTGCTACTACTATTTACAATTATGAGTCGGTCTGTGTAGGTAGCTAAGCTTGCCCATTCGGCAAACGGTGTGAAACAAAACTCTGATACAGCAATAGCTCCAGGCACTGAGTGTAGTCCTCTGGGTTGCCCTTGCTGTCTAATCCAGTCTTCTTAATGTAAGTGCTTTGACAATTTGCAACAACAAAATGTAATTGTTTACGCCAAGTAAAAGGTAGCAGTGTCCTTTTTGATTTGAGAGGAGCATATCCCATACCGCTAGTGTTTCAGGGACTATTCTGCACACAAAGAAGTATGGACAAGATGATAGGTGCAGTTCGTCTTTCGACATACCTCAGTCCGAACAGAAGTTGAACCCCCAATCCCCTGACCGACTATCTAGAATGTCTGACCAATTATTTTTACGACCCAGAAGAACAGAAGAAGACTACCTCCGAGTCCCGGCCTATCTGAGGCACTGGAACATGACTGCCAAGTGCAGAAATTCAAACCTTTCCGCTCACTGACTCATAAACAAAAACCACAGTGTTTGTTAGTTTTAAAGTTTTATTTTCAATTAAGAAATGAAAACACTATTTCTTTATTTTTAGTAGCATAGTATTCTGATGGATGAAGATGACGTTAAATTTGCAACAACATTCCCATGAATGAAATTAGTATGACTCAAAATTAATAATAGTTAACAGACACATGAAATTATTAGAATAACTGTGCGGGAGCCCCCACCTTCTTTAAAGTACTTAAAGTACTGCTGGTGATGGCTTACTGGTAGTTGGAGAATTTTCTGGCAGAAGGGCAATAGAATCTTCTTTCTGTAATGAGAAAAATGGTGCCCGTTAAGCAAGCATTCCTCAGTTGTCATAAGAACAAGTGTAGCATTTAATGGAATAAGCATATAAAAGGTTAACACCCTCCCCAAAACCGTTCCTTTTTTTCAATCCCAGTAATAAAAAAAAATGTGTTATGTAACATTTTCTTCCGATACGAGACAAAATAGGGGGTTGTATATGGCATCTGAAAATATGACATGTTTGTCCTAGACGTCGCAACATCTGACGAGGCACAGATGACAACCAGTGCCGGGGCCAGCAGTGCGGAGGGGTCCACTCAGGATGCGGCGGCACCAACAGGAGGAGCTGGAGTGGAAGACTCAGTGGCGGATGACGGTGGTAAGTTATTATACTCCTTACTTATTGAAATTTTTTGAGTAGCCTCGCAAAGGAGTGTATGATGTACTGTACAGTAGTACACAGTACACTAGTATAAGTACACTGTACTGTCAAGAACATTTACTAATTTAGAACTACTTTTTGGGCTATCACGGAGAAGACAGTCAACCTTGACTTTTCATAGCATTAGCTGCCGTACTTCTCTGGTAACCAATGGCCCCCTCTATTTCACTTCAACTCAGCTGGCAAATTTTTATTGTGATTTGGGAAACCAAGTCATATCAGATGAAGTTTAGGGATGTGAAGAACGAAAAGTTAAAGCAGGGAGAAACGAAGGACGAGCAAGTCTTAATATTTATGACGGTAAAGAATGGTTTTGTTGAATGCAATTCAACGTAAGAAGACAGCGCTTTCCAAAATATAATGAAAAGGGTGTTAGTTGGTTTTTGACAAATATAAATTTTGGTACATTTGAGACATCAAGAAGAATCATAGACGTACTTTTGAAGCCTGGATATTATCTTCGTTATCCTCCTCGTCAATAGCAGAGTTGTATGATGTAGTAGAGCAGACGCTGAGTGGAAGAAGTATGGCCAGTGGCAGTGCCACCCCTATAGAAAAGTAAGACATTCAGATCCCCACTTGCATGTACTGCTTAAAGTACTGCGAGTCTGCATCATCATGGCCTGTGTCTGTATTTCTTGGGTGAAAGCAGAGTGAGCTGCCATTATGGCGGCGAGCACAAGTTCACCTACCAGTGATTTCTTTTGCAACCCAAGAGAAAAAAAGTAAAAAAAGGCCTTTTTTTAGTACTCTCTTACTATGTATGTAGTAGTGAGTCCACCCATAGTGCTGCTAGTGGAATTCCTGAAACTCCCAGTAATGTCACAGGCTTACAAAGACGGCAGAAAGATACATGCCAAAATGTTATACTGTTACAACAGGTATCTGTGCACACGTCGCCTTTTACAGAGTAAATGCTGTAGGCAATCAAACAACACAACCAATAGACAAACAATGTGGAATTAGTCTTGATAGAAGTTTTTCTTCAATTCAGATTTTATCCACCACGCCCAGCCAACACGTGTTTCGTCAGGGCTAGTAGCCCGCGACTTCATCAGGGCTCCGACGGGCAGCGGTTCCAAAGCTATTGCCACAATGGCTAGGTGCTCTCAGCCACTTCCAATTCCGACCCGGCTACCGGGTACTGTGGAGGTTCTCTCTGATTCGTCTCAGCCGTCTCAGCTTTACAGCGTCTCCGCGTGTAAACTGTAAATGACTTCCGCATTTACACGCGGAGACTCACACGGATACTCCTATGGTGTGTTGCATCTTTGGTATTAACCATCGCACGGACGGCTGAGACGAATCAGCGAGAACCTAGACAGTACCCGGTAGCCGGGTCGGAATTAGAACCGGCTGAGAGCACCTAGCCATTGTGGCAATAGCTTTGGAACCGCTGCCCGCGGGAGCCCTGATGAAGTCGTGGGCTACTAGCCCTGATGAAACACGTGTTGGCTGGGCGTGGTAGATAAAATCTGAATTGAAGAAAAACTTCTATCAAGACTACTTCCACAGTGTTTGTCTATTGGTTGTGTTGTTTGATTAACAACAGCATTTACTCTGTAAAAGGCGACGTGTGCACGGATACCTGCTTTATCAATTATGTTTGGATCTTGGTCCTAATTGGAGGTTTAGGTTCTTCCTCCTATCTGGGGCACCCTCAAAATAGTGGTTAGAAATTATAAATAACGTCACAAACGGGAGGCGCCAGTTGTGGATCGACAATCAAAAAAAACCTGGTCCGTTATCTTCAAAATGTTATACTGTGTTTGCTACTTGCTGGTGTTACTGATGCTGGTGTTACGGAGTGTCAACTTTCTGTTGAATTATTTTGACTTTATGTTAAAGACTATTGGCTACAGTATTTTTCTTTCTTTTTTCATAGATGCTACTCCCAAAAAGCTCACCCGTAAGGAGATGGCTGTCCAGGCCGGGGCCGTAAGCTTGAAGCTATTTGTGTCGAGTATCGACGGTTGTGGGCTCGGGAGCATGAGGAGGAAACTACAACAACCTCCATTATATCCTCCTCCACTGCCCCCAGGTCCACGAGCCACAAGCCTCCAGCCAAACGGAGCTGTGGCCCGACAGCCTCCCGCCGCCGCCGCACAGCAGCAAAAACAACATCTGCCCCCCCCCCCCCCCCCCAGAGCCTGGATGGTACGCCAGTGCCGCCTCCGAAAGCGAGTGGACTACCTGGAGCGGTTGGCCGAAAAACATCAGCGCCAGCTCCGGGACCTCCGCAAAGAGCTGCGGGACGTGCAGCACCAGCTGTCCAAACGCCACCGGTGGAAGTGACTGTCCCTTGTCCCTTTTTTAAAGACTGTTGGGGGGGTGGGAATTGGGTTTTTGGGAAAGGGTACTTTTTGATTTTTTGACATTGGTTTGGTTAGGGAGGGGGGTGAGTTGGGGTAGTTCTATTTTTGTGACGACAACAACATCCATAATTTATATTTCTTAATAATTATATTTTTCATTCAAAAACACAGTATACGCGCTCATATTATTTTGTGCGGGGGTTGGCGGTGGTTACTGGATGTTTGGTTTTTCAAACTTACCAGCATGCATGAAACATCTTGTCCTGAAATGTACCAAAATGCAAGTAACCGAGTTAGTCAATTCAGAAGCCCTACTACTGTACTTTATTAGTAGTACTGTTAGTCTCTGCTCTCCTCCAAACTTAGTCCTAGCCCATTATTCTACTACCTCCCCAATATGCTTATCTTACCTGTGATTTGCGAATCACGGTTGGTGAATAAGGTTGGTTGTTGACTTGAATCCTCGACGGATGTTGACTTGAATCCTCGACGGATGCAATATCATTGTTGTGCTGGTAGCAGTAGTGGTACACACTGGCAGTGTCACCATATGAAATAAAGAGGAAATTAAACATTGAGTGGCCTGAGCGTAGCATTAGAAACAGTACAATAGATAGTACGGTACAGAACAATGCCCTAGCCTAAGCAGTGCCAACGTAAGGTAAGCATTAATCATTTCATTGTTGTTAACATCGTGAAGGAGGAGGATGTTCTTATCAATCCACGATGGCGCACATGAACTTCTGGTTGCTTTGACCTTATCCTCCCCAGCAAGTGTGTGGAATTTATTGTTGTTGTCAGTCACACCTCAATGAAATACCACAAAGCCCGGGGGTAGAGGGTTAGGGTTTGAAAGTTGGATGGGAATGGGGGTTTTTTGGAAAGTTTGGTAGAGAGGGAAAAAAACACAGCATGGACAGTCAAACAACAAATGAAGAGAAACAAATCTTTGGATCAGAAGATATTGATAAATCTTGAAAGGGACATAAAGGAAGTGCACTACTGCATGCCATAAGTAGTAAATGGATGGTTAGGTTACTGAAAAGTAGTACTACTACTTACTGCAACTTACTGGTAACTACGAAGAAACAAGTTGACAGTACAGGGATGCAGTCATTACGCAATTTCACTTGCCTCTCTGCCCTCAGAGAGAATAAACACTTAGAACATTAAATTAGTGTTAAGCATAGCAAAGATGTATCTAATTGCTGAAGGGAGGGATGACTTTGAAGCAGAGATCAAACAAACGCACAGAGTCACACTCGTAGAAGTAAGTTCAAGTTCACAACAATATCATTTAAAAGATAAGGAGAATTTTGAATACTGTTACTGTTTTTTGTAGTTGTCCCGTTGAATTTGTGAAGTCGATGCATCCAGCCATTCCTCTTATTCGCTGTACTCCTTCATTCCATCGGATGCTCCGTCAATCAATCTTGGTGACCAGACACACTGTCCACTGCCTGCCTGATGCAGATTAGCGGGTCGCTAATTGTAAGCCTGAGTAGTACAACAATGGCACAGGGTAAAAGCCTGCCTGTAATTGATGATGGAAAAATACAACAGTAAGTGTTAAAGACACCTCGGAGAAAAAAATATGTAAGGCACGCTGTGTAGTGCAAAAATTATACTGTCATTTTCAGAGATGACAATCCCCAAAATCTAGAACACCCCACATTACCCTCCCAAAAACGTGCAGAATACTGCTTCTACCTCACAGAGTCCTAGTTTCAAATCGTGTCAAAACACACTCAGAAAGTATGCCCAAAACCCCCCTTTCCCACCATGGATTATGTTCAAACGACTTGCAATCAAAATTAGACATTACAACAAGTTTTCCAAGACCCACCCAGTCGTATAAATCTATAACCCCTGCCCTAACACATGCAATACAATACTGTAGTGCTAACCCTAACGAGCCCTAAGTTAAGAATAGTGGCAAACGCTTTCTTTAACTAGGCCAAATCCCCCCTTTCCCACCATGGATTTTCTTCAAACCACTTGCAACCAAGATTACACATTCCCACGAGTGCTGAAAGACCCCAGAACCCAGTTGCAAAAATCTAGAACACCCCCAAACACATGGAATACTGCTGCTAGTGCTAACCCTAACGAACCCTAAGTTCCAAAAAATGCCAAAAGGCTTTTCAGCATGGATTTTGTCAAAACCACTTTTATCCGGTATTAGTCCTTCCCAGCAATGCTCCAAGACCCGCCAACCCACCCGCAAAAAAGCACAACACCCCCAAACAGCCAAAAAGCAAAAATGGAAAATCTCACACATACAATATTCTTCGGCCTTCTTTCAATTCTGTCCAAACGCGCTGTGCAGCTAGGCCATAACTCCCGTTTTCCACCATGGATTTCCTGAAAAACAAATGCAATCAAAATTAGACTGTGCCAGCAGTGCTCCCAGACCCCAAAACCCACCCACAAACACCCAGAACCCCGCCAAAGAACACCTCAAAGACAAGCAAGTCAGCAAAAACGCAAAAAGAATTTCACCTCCGATTTTGTCCAAACGACTTTTATCTGGTATTAGACCTTCCCAGCAATGGCCCCAGAGCCGTTAACCCACGCGAAAACAAGTAGAAGACCCCCAAACAGCCAAAATGCAAAAGTACAAAAATGTAATGCCTTAGTCATTTTCAGGCCAATTTCCAAAATCACTCCGCGTGCGCTCTGCAGCTAGGCCCTAACTCCCCTTTGCCACCATGGATTTTCTTCAAACCTCTTGCAATCAAAAGTATCCATACCCAGAAGTGCTCCCAGACCCCAAAACCCACCCACAAACACCAGGAAGCCCCCCAAACAGGCCCCCAAAAACACTAAATTGAGTGAAATGTCAGAAAAAGCAAAAACTTTTTCCTCATGGATTTTGTCCAAACCACTTTTATCCGGTATTAGACCTTCCCAGCAATGGCCCCAGAGCCGTCAACCCAGGTGAAAACAAGTAGAAGACCCCCAAACAGCCAAAAAGCAAAAGTACAAAAATGGGGACTTAGGGCCAGATGTAGGTAAATGAGATTTACCGATTTTTAATTACCGAATTTTACCGATTCTGTAATAAAAAATCGGTAAATCTGAGGGGTGGATATGTAGGAACATCCAGATGTTCCTTTTACTGAATCGGTAAATATCTGTATTTACCGATTCGGTAAATACCGACCGGTAATGCCCCATTCATTCCTATGGGCTTTGAAGCCCATAGGAATGAATGGGGCATTACCGGTCAGTATTTACCGAATCGGTAAATACCGATTCTGACAAGGGTGCAGGGGGTGTCACTTTGACACCCTCTAGCACCCCCAAAAAAGGTTCGGGGGCCATGTGGCAGGCATACCTGCCCTAAGGGCAGGTCTGCCTGTCATATGGCACAGGTGTGCATGCACACATGTGCATGCACACTAGAATCGGTATTTTACCATCAAATAGTATTTGATGGTAAAATACCGATTCTGTAATGCTTGTGGGACTCAGAAGAGTCCCACCTACATATCAATTTTACCGAATCGGAAAAAATACCGATTCGGTATTTTACAGAATCGGTAAATTTACCGATCGGTAAATTTACCGATTCTGTAAAATACAGGGCCCTACATCTCAAATTGCATTTACCGGTCGGTAACGGCCGAATTCGGCCGTTACCGACCGGTAAATGCCTACCTACATCTGGCCCTGAGTCATTTTCAGGCAAATTTCCAGAATCACTCCACGCGCGCTCTGCAGCTAGGCCCTAACTCCCCTTTGCCACCATGGATTTTCTTCAAACCTCTTGCAATCAAAAATATCCATACCCAGCAGTGCTCCCAGACCCCGAAACCCACCCACAAACACCAGGAAGCCCCCCAAACAGGCCCCCGAAAATGCTAAATTGAGCGAAATGTCAGAAAAAGCAAAAACTTTATCCTCATGGATTTTGTCCAAACCCCTTTTATCCGGTATTAGACCTTCCCAGCAATGGCTCCAGAGCCGTCAACCCAGGGGAAAACAAGTAAAAGACCCCAAAACAACCAAAAAGCAAAAGTGCAAAAATGGGGACTTAGTCATTTTCAGGCCAATTTCCAAAATCACTCCGCGCGCGCTCTGCAGCTAGCCCCTAACTCCCCTTTGCCACCATGGATTTTCTTCAAACCTCTTGCAATCAAAAGTATCCATACCCAGCATTGCTCCCATACCCCGAAACCCACCCACAGACACCAGGAAGCCCCCCAAACAGGCCCCCGAAAACGCTAAATTGAGCGAAATGTCAGAAAAAGCTAAAACTTTTTCCTCATGGATTTTGTCCAAACCACTTTTATCCGGTATTAGACCTTCCCAGCAATGGCCCCAGAGCAGTCAACCCAGGTGAAAACAAGTAGAAGACCCCCAAACAGCCAAAAAGCAAAAGTACAAAAATGGGAACTTAGTCATTTTCAGGCCAATTTCCAAAATCACTCCGCGCGCGCTCCGCAGCTAGGCCCTAACTCCCGTTTGCCACCATGGATTTTCTTCAAACTTCTTGCAATCAAAAGTATCCATACCCAGCAGTGCTCCCAGACCCCAAAACCCACCCACAAACACCAGGAAGCCCCCCAAACAGGCCCCCGAAAACATGATAGTGAGCAAAAAGGCAAAAATGTTTTCAAGTCTGATTTTGTCCAACCACTTTTATCCGGTATTAGACCTTCCCAGAAATGCCCCAAGACCCGCCAACCCACCCGCAAAAAAGCACAACACCCCCAAACAGGCAAAAAGCAAAAATGTAAAATCTCATACTTACAATATTTTTCGGCCTTCTGTCCAAACGCGCTGTGCAGCTAGGTCATGACTCCACTTTTCCACCATGGATGTCCTAGAAAACAAATGCAATCAACATTAGACTGTGCCAGCAGTGCTCCCAGACCCCGAAACCCACCCATAAACACAAGGAAGCCCCCCAAACAGGCCCCCGAAAACATGATAGTGAGCAAAAAGACAAAAACTTTTTCAAGTCTGATTTTCGCCAAACCACTTTTATACAGTATTAGACCTTCCCAGCAATGGCCCCAGAGCCGTCAACTCACCCGCAAAGAAGTAGAACACCCCCACAAGTGCAGAGTCTTTCTTCATTGGGCGTAATCCAGCCCTCTGCTTTGAGGGAAATAGGAGTCTGGAGTAGGAGGATAGAGGAGCATGTTCTTGTGAACTTGCGAACCTGAGGAATGCAGACTGCGGCACCTTCAAATCAATAAGCAAATAATTGAAGACAGTTCTGCTTATGGGCGTGTTTTTGTGATTAGGTGATTACAGTTTTTATTTATATTGAATTTGCAAAACAAAGAAAGACATACACACAGGAATAAAAGTGAATAAGGACGAAAAAGAAAGTTATTGATTCATTGGCTCATTTTCAGGGCTCGGTGTCAGGGAAGAAGCGTTTGTCCTCATACTCTGCGAATTCAGGCGGGAGTAGGTCACCTAACAGAGAAGAAATTCCCTCATCGAAGTTGGTGTCCTCCTCGTCTTTTTCCGGCGTGTATTCTCGTACTTTGTAATCTGGTGGTATGAGGTGCTGATTCATCTTGATCATTGTTAACCTCTCCACATTTTTGGGTGAGAGGCGGGTCCTTTTGCAAGTTACAATGCCACCGGCAGCACTGAAAACACGTTCAGAAGACATACTTGCAAGTGGGCAAGACAAGTAGTTTATAGCCAGGTTGGAGATCTCTGGCCACAATTCTTTTTTCCCATGCCAATACGCCAATGAGTCATCATGAACATAGACCTCTGTTGAGTCATTCAGATAGTCCTGCACCATCGACTCAAGGTTCTCCATGGTTCCTCCACTTTGCTTACTTTTTGCTGGGACCTTTTGAGAAGCAAACCCAAGCTGAGTTAGCCAATCCTCTTCTTCACACAATGTTACTGTTGTGTCTGGTGCATACGATCCGGTTGCTGACGTCTTTAACGGCTGAGAGGTCACTTCTGCCACAGCCACGGGTGCAGAAGTGGATTCTTTTGACTCCGGATGGCCTGCTGATGCTGATGTATTGCCTTTTCCTTCAATTTCCTGCCGTTCTCTTTCAAACCTCATGGCTGACACAGCTAGCCAACGTTTGTACTTTAAAACTTCTGCGTCACCAAAAGGAAAGAATGCTCTGCCTGCCAGTGTCTTTTTGTAGCGTGGATCCAGAATAGTAGCACAAATTTAATTCTGTTCAGTCTGGATCTTTTGAAGATGTTCAATGCAAAGTAGGCGCTGTAATAATTTCTCCGCCAAATCAAAAGCTTCTTGCTTTTCTTCATCTTTTTGAAACGTAGAAGACACCGCCTTCAGTTGGTGCTCTAGCATGCGCAACAATGGGATAGCTTTTCCCAAATTACAGTCCTCCCTGCTGACTGCACGCGTGAAGACCTCAAAAGGACGAAGCATGTCTGTCAGGCTTTTAACTAGCTTCCATTGCTCCGCATGTAACCTCAGGTACTTCATAGCTGTAGCAAAAAAACAAAATATGAAGGAAGGCCCAAGGGGAATCTGTGTTTATAGACCTGCTTGTATCTTGTCCCCCAACTAAACAATATATTAACACACGGAAGATATCAAGGGTCTATTATAATCTTAACGGTGGTCGTACCTATTAGTGGTATCCAAAATCACACATACCAGGAGGTTATCTAGGAGGTTACAGAGGAGAGATAAATTAAAGTTCAAAGATAAAGGAAAAATATACCCATCAGCCCACACAATGGCGGAGCTTCATCATCTGGGTTGTTGTGGAGAGATGGTATCCGCTAAGCACTTCCTTAGGGAAATTCCTGAGGATAGCTAGTATCGGATCCACAAGTTAGACCATGAACCAAAAGATGAGAGTTTTTAGGCTGTAGGGGCAAGTTGCAGTGCTCAAAAGTGTGAAAAGTGTGAACGAATATAGTGGTGATATAAAAATACCTGTTTTGATGTCTCTGAAAACTTTATTGGGTACGACCATCAAAACGGCATATTTAAAAGCAAAGTGAAAATAGTATGTAAAAAATTACTATTCACCATGGATGGTAGTCGGTCAACATGTTTCAGCCCCCACGGGCTTTCATCAGGAACTATGATGTACACTACTGCAACACTTACCACATAACGTGATAAGCAGTCTAGATTATGTAGACCTACCAGTTGTGAAGTAGTCTCATATCCTAATTTTCAGACCTCTCCCAAAATTGTAGGGGGGAACAGCCTCACCTCGCCTGGCACTCGCTCAGGACAAAGAGGCCACGCACTTTCCGTCGTTACCTCGGTCTGGCATCTGAGCCGAGGGGAAGGTGATACCACTAATAGGTACCGACCACTGTTAAGATTATAAAAGACCCTTGATATCTTCCGTGTGTTAATACTTCATAGCTGTACCCAGCGTAAAGAAATACTGATCGACTACCGTAAACTGCTCATGCAGACTCTCAAGCATGTAGAACGTTGAGTTCCAACGTGTTGCCACCTCCTGGATGAGTGCTTTCACTGGCAGTCGACGTTCAAATAGCAGGCCCCTCAGATGCTTCCTGGCCTTAAAAGAATGGCTGAAATGTGTGCACATTCTTTGGCAGGTGGTCAGTAACTCGCACACTGGACTTTCTTCACTCAAGAATTTTTTAACAACCAGGTTTATACAGTGCGCCAAACATGGCACTCTGAAATAGTTACCCTTATCCATGGCCTTAACTACATTGGCGCCATTATCCGTGGAAACATAACCAATCTTGCGTTTTTTTGGGGACAGCCATTGAAAGACCTTTGTGTTAAAATCCTGCAAAATGTTTTCTGCTGTGTGACTTGACTCCATGCCAAACATGGCTAGTGTTGCATGTTTCCCAGCAGCTTTAAAAACGTTGTCCGGGTCCACACCTGCCCTTAGCTTTGCTGTAACTCCTGAAAAAGAGACCCAGTGTGCATTGATGCACATGTAATCAGTGCCTGCGCCACTGGTCCACATGTCTGTTGTCAGATGTATAGTGTGAACAGCACTCTTCTGCAAAGCTGCCCCAATCACCTCCAGCACATCTGCATGTAGTGCTGGAACTGCAACTCTGGCAAAATAGAACCGGCTAGGAACCTTCCATTTAGGGATGAGCGTTGCCACTAATTCAAGAAAACCAACCCCTTCCACAAAAGAAAAAGGGAGAAGGTCCAGAGCTAGCATTTTAGCCAGCTTAGTGTTATACAGACGCGTCATTGGGTGGTTGCGTTCAAATGGCGCTTCTGAAAACAACATGCTTCTAATGGTGGGCTGGACCATGATTTTACGGGATGATGATGATGACTTCTTCGACCCAGTTATGCTCTGTGATGATGAACTTTTTTGCATTGGTGTCTCACTCTCTCCCACACTCTTAGTGTGGCTCACAGGGGGTGTGCTGCTGACAGGCGTACTGGGTGTAAGTGATGAAATGTTTGACGCTTCTTCCTCCTCGTCATCATCAGATGAAACATCAACGGATACAGTTTGTTGACTTTCAATTCGGGCTTCCTTGATCTCCTTTGGGTGCGCATGCCATTGGACAGTGTGCTGTCTCTCAAGATGACCTCTCTGGCCACCGGTACCATAGTTGGTACCAAGCTTACCACGACTAACTGCAAGCTTACAAATGCTACAAATGGCTATGTTTTCCCTTGTTGTGCAAACACTAAAGAAGTCCCAAACTGCGGACTTCAAATGTCTGTGGGGGGCGGAGGAGGCGATACTGGTCATGCTGCTAATGCCAGATGAAGTGGAGGATGTGTGATGCCGAACTTTACTACGTTGTGCACTTGCACCACCACTAATTGAGGTCGAGGTGGATGGAGGTCCCTTCTGGCGAGAAAAAAATATGGAAGCAGTAGGTGGTGGTGTACTAGTTAACTCCAATGATGGTGGTCCCATTGCCTCCTCGTCAACAACATCACGCTCAGCAGCTTTTCGGGCTAGGGTCAAAATGTCTGTTTGCTGCATGCCCGCTGAGGCTGGAGTGGCTTGTATGATGACTGCGTATTCGTCGTGAGAGTCTTCATCAGCAGGAGTAGTATACGCCACTTCTTCATCACACCCCATAACTATGAGTCTGTCGGGGACCTTCCTTTTACGCTTAGCTACCTTTGTCAGATCATGGTGTGCCTCACTCTCAGACAGCAGTGGTGGGCACTTGTGCCCCTCCATGCACCTCTGCTTGCGCATCTCCTTGCGCTGCCTCCCCTTCCACATGTACTTGGGCTTGTACTTGCACATGTGGTTGTTGTTGCGGCTGTGGTTGTTGAACACTCGTCAGATGAGTTACAACAACCTGTGTTGATTGAAGGACATTGCTGCTACTTTCTTGCAATGAGCCAACATCACTGGTCGATGGTGATTGAACAACTAGACTAAGTGCCTCTGCAGCACTCAAGGGCTTGGACTTAAGTTGGCGTGGTGGTGGTGGCACTGAGCCCAATGGAGCGGGTGTTGCTGCTCCCAGTTTGGTCCCCAGCAGATCCCACTGCTACTGCAGGCGTACTTTTTTTTTATTCCCCAAAAATGTGGCGGGCGGCTCACCATTCTCCTTGGTAACTTGCTTCTTCTGCTCCTTACTGGCAACTTTCTTGCTAGAGGAGCTACGGGGAACTTTTTTTGGGGCCATCTTCTTCAGATGTCAGAACAGCAGGCCGCAGTTGCACGAGTTGCAGAGTTGTCTTGTCTGTGGCCACACGTGACGTCATGTGACGTTATGCTGCACACACACCGCTGCAGGACTTCTTCCTGGCACTGGTGGTTCTCTTGTGCACCTAAAAACAATGGAAGACAGAGGAGCATCAGTTATACACCCCAAAAAGTTGAAAAACACATAAAAATCACAAGAATCCCATGCCATCCATGCCCTCAATGATGTTTAAATTCAAGACACCCCAGAGAAAGTCTAGGCCCATGCACCACTGAGTACCCCTGGGCATTATGGATGAAAGCTAGGCAAAATGGGTGCAGGCCTGAGAACACTGCCTGCCTTCAAAATGGCCCCTTGCCCCCCAGCATATGGCCAGGGCCTGTCTGTACCAGCACTCAAAATGGCCCCCACCCACATGGCCAGTCCCAACAACACCCCCAAAAAGTCGAAAAACACATAAAAATCACAACAATCCCATGCCATCCATGCCCTCAATGATGTTTAAATTCAAGACACCCCACAGAAAGACTAGGCCCATGCACCACTCACTACCCCTGGGCAAAAGGCCCCAACAGCAGCCAAAAAGAATAAAAAAACACACAAAAATCAGCACAATCCCATGCCATCCATGCCCTAAATGATGTTTAAATTCAAGACACCCCACAGAAAGACTAGGCCCATGCACCACTCACTACCCCTGGGCATAAATGATGAAAGCTAGGCAAAATGGGTGCAGGCCTGAGAACACTGCATGCCTTCAAAATGGCCCCTTGCCCCCAGCACATGGCCAGGCCCTGCCTGTACCAGCACTCAAAATGGCCCCCATCCACATGGCCAGTCCCCATCAACACCCCAAAAAATCGAAAAACACACAAAAATCTGCACAATCCCATGCCATCCATGCCCTCCATGATGTTTACATTAAAGAAACCCCACAGAAAGACTCAGTCCATGCACCACTCACTACCCCTGGGCAAAAGGCCCTAACAACAGCCCAAAAATCGAAAATTCCAAAATTGTAGTTGCAGCAACTGTAATGCCCCAAACAAACTTACTTGTGAAATTTCTAATCCAAAAGTGATCCAAAGAAAGTCAAAAAGGCCTCAAATCCAAATATCCAGCAGCATCCACAAAAAGTAATCCTTCCAGGTCAAGATCCGAATGAAAGTGACCAGCACAGGAAGAAAGCACTGGGAGGAGCCTGCTGGACAGGAACAGGAAGGTGGAGACTGTGGGGCACTTCCTTCCTCCCACCCCCACTCCCCCCCCCACAAAATGGACTCCTTGCAAAAAAAAGTGCAGGCCTATGTCAACCTGAGGAGTTATTCTGATAAAAATCATCATTTTCAGAAGGTTTATGCTGCTTGCTGGTGGATTTCTTGTGCAGAATTGCAAATTTTGCAATTTCGCGAGTGCGAGATTGTTGCTGCCCGCCGCATCTACGTGTTCGCAATTGCGAACTCCCGCGATGCGTGATCATGGCGTACTCGCGTTGACAAACTCTCGCTGTGCAAGGTGGCAAGCCGCGATGACGTAATCGCGGTCGCCAAACTACCGCGGGATCCCGCAGCAAGATCCAAAATGGATCAGCACACGCAAAATATCGAGAAAAACAACTCTGCAAACGCTGAATGATGGTAAGTGAATGCTGCTCACCGCAATATTGTATCACCAAGCAAAAAAATCAGCTGCGTGCGAATTTGCGGATTGCGAATTTACCGAAAATCCGCAAATTACGCGAGCGGAACGGATTTTACGCCCATGCTTAATCTGCAACTCTATAATCCAAATCTATAAGAATCATTTGGGTGAGTCTAGGTCTTGCTGCAACCCGAAATCGAGTACAAGAAATTGAATATTTAGCTGAAAAAGAGCCAGAAAGTACAGATATTGTGAAAACAAATATGTTGGATACATATTATCCAAATAGAAATCATCATCTTGAGAACATGTGTCTCTATGAAGTGCTGCAAAACTATATTTTTGAACAGAATATTACTGAAAACATAATTAATGGTATATATGCTGTGATTGGTTCTGAAGGATGTTTGGTGAAACAAAGAAAATGACATTTGATTAATCACCGTAAATTGAGTTGTGAAACTCCTGACAAAAGGGAATTTTACTATTTAGCTCTTTTGCAACTTTTTAAGCCGTGGCTTTCAGCATTGGAATTACTTGAAGATTTTGAGAACTATGAAGATTCGTTCAGCGCAAGTAAAGGTACTATCGAATGTCCTGTTTTTGCTAATTATGTGCAAATGTTGAACGACGAAATCGAGCAAGAAGCTACAATTGCAGCTGAGATTGCTAGAGACAGTTCTCAAGACAGTCAAACGTCTGCTCCGTTGAGTCAGGATCCACTAGGAGAACCAATTGTTCAAAATGAAGCAGAAACTGCTATGGAAGAGGTGGAAACAGCAATGTATCAAGCTCAAGAAGATGTAACAAACTTAGGAAACTTGGACGAACAACTAAATGTTGAGCAGAAACAAATATATGAGCAAGTGAGAGAACAGATTGACCATGGATTACTTCATGAGAAGAAAGAGTGCTCTTGCTCAATATTTCAACCTATCCGAATGTACGTGAGTGGACAAGCTGGAACAGGCAAAAGTTTTTTAATTAAAGTAATCACAACTTTTCTACAGAAAACAACTGAGCCGCATTTGTCTTGTGTTGTCACTGCTCCAACTGGATTGGCAAACACAACAAGTGATGGACCGAATGTGGATCAATGTCACACACTCGCCCCAGTCCAAGGATCTGGGCCTAAATCCATCGTTATTTTGCACTCCACACCACCCTGGGTTAGACAATGGCGATATGCAAATCAGCTCTGACCCTGAGCCTCATGGGAACAGTCCAGTCCGAACTACAAAAGCCATGTCCTTCCCAGAACGGAATCAAGCATCCGAGGACCGGACCGGTTTCGAGGTAACACCTCTCATCAGCCCGGCTAGCTTGACTCCAGTGGTGTGGAGTGCCTGGGACCCACGTCTGGGCATCCCCAGCGCACTTATGGCGGAAATTGCAAACACAACAAGTGATGGACCGAATGTGGATCAATGTCACACACTCGCCCCAGTCCAAGGCTCTGGGCCTAAATCCATCGTTATTTTGCACTCCACACCACCCTGGGTTAGACAATGGCGATATGCAAATCAGCTCTGACCCTGAGCCTCATGGGAACAGTCCAGTCCGAACTACAAAAGCCATGTCCTTCCCAGAACGGAATCAAGCATCCGAGGACCGGACCGGTTTCGAGGTAACACCTCTCATCAGCCCGGCTAGCTTGACTCCAGTGGTGTGGAGTGCCTGGGACCCACGTCTGGGCATCCCTAGCGCACTTATGGCGGAAATTGCAAACACAACAAGTGATGGACCGAATGTGGATCAATGTCACACACTCGCCCTAGTCCAAGGATCTGGGCCTAAATCCATCGTTATTTTGCACTCCACACCACCCTGGGTTAGACAATGGCGATATGCAAATCAGCTCTGACCCTGAGCCTCATGGGAACAGTCCAGTCCGAACTACAAAAGCTATGTCCTTCCCAGAACGGAATCAAGCATCCGAGGACCGGACCGGTTTCGAGGTAACACCTCTCATCAGCCCGGCTAGCTTGACTCCAGTGGTGTGGAGTGCCTGGGACCCACGTCTGGGCATCCCGAGTGCACTTATGGCGGAAATTGCAAACACAACAAGTGATGGACCGAATGTGGATCAATGTCACACACTCGACCCAGTCCAAGGATCTGGGCCTAAATCCATCGTTATTTTGCACTCCACACCACCCTGGGTTAGACAATGGCGATATGCAAATCAGCTCTGACCCTGAGCCTCATGGGAACAGTCCAGTCCGAACTACAAAAGCCATGTCCTTCCCAGAACGGAATCAAGCATCCGAGGACCGGACCGGTTTCGAGGTAACACCTCTCATCAGCCCGGCTAGCTTGACTCCAGTGGTGTGGAGTGCCTGGGACCCACGTCTGGGCATCCCCAGCGCACTTATGGCGGAAATTGCAAACACAACAAGTGATGGACCGAATGTGGATCAATGTCACACACTCGCCCCAGTCCGAGGATCTGGGCCTAAATCCATCGTTATTTTGCACTCCACACCACCCTGGGTTAGACAATGGCGATATGCAAATCAGCTCTGACCCTGAGCCTCATGGGAACAGTCCAGTCCGAACTACAAAAGCCATGTCCTTCCAGAACGGAATCAAGCATCCGAGGACCGGACCGGTTTCGAGGTAACACCTCTCATCAGCCCGGCTAGCTTGACTCCAGTGGTGTGGAGTGCCTGGGACCCACGTCTGGGCATCCCCAGCGCACTTATGGCGGAAACTGCAAACACAACAAGTGATGGACCGAATGTGGATCAATGTCACACACTCGCCCCAGTCCAAGGATCTGGGCCTAAATCCATCGTTATTTTGCACTCCACACCACCCTGGGTTAGACAATGGCGATATGCAAATCAGCTCCGACCCTGAGCCTCATGGGAACAGTCCAGTCCAAACTACAAAAGCCATGTCCTTCCCAGAACGGAATCAAGCATCCGAGGACCGGACCGGTTTCGAGGTAACACCTCTCATCAGCCCGGCTAGCTTGACTCCAGTGGTGTGGAGTGCCTGGGACCCACGTCTGGGCATCCCCAGCGCACTTATGGCCGAAATTGCAAACACAACAAGTGATGGACCGAATGTGGATCAATGTCACACACTCGCCCCAGTCCGAGGATCTGGGCCTAAATCCATCGTTATTTTGCACTCCACACCACCCTGGGTTAGACAATGGCGATATGCAAATCAGCTCTGACCCTGAGCCTCATGGGAACAGTCCAGTCCGAACTACAAAAACCATGTCCTTCCCAGAACGGAATCACGCATCCGAGGACAGGACCGGTTTCGAGGTAACACCTCTCATCAGCCCGGCTAGCTTGACTCCAGTGGTGTGGAGTGCCTGGGACCCACGTCTGGGCATCCCCAGCGCACTTATGGCGGAAATTGCAAACACAACAAGTGATGGACCGAATGTGGATCAATGTCACACACTCGCCCCAGTCCGAGGATCTGGGCCTAAATCCATCGTTATTTTGCACTCCACACCACCCTGGGTTAGACAATGGCGATATGCAAATCAGCTCTGACCCTGAGCCTCATGGGAACAGTCCAGTCCGAACTACAAAAGCCATGTCCTTCCCAGAACGGAATCAAGCATCCGAGGACCGGACCGGTTTCGAGGTAACACCTCTCAGGCTAGCTTGACTCCAGTGGTGTGGAGTGCCTGGGACCCACGTCTGGGCATCCCCAGCGCACTTATGGCGGAAATTGCAAACACAACAAGTGATGGACCAAATGTGGATCAATGTCACACACTCGCCCCAGTCCAAGGATCTGGGCCTAAATCCATCGTTATTTTGCACTCCACACCACCCTGGGTTAGACAATGGCGATATGCAAATCAGCTCTGACCCTGAGCCTCATGGGAACAGTCCAGTCCGAACTACAAAAGCCATGTCCTTCCCAGAACGGAATCAAGCATCCGTGGACCGGACCGGTTTCGAGGTAACACCTCTCATCAGCCCGGCTAGCTTGACTCCAGTGGTGTGGAGTGCCTGGGACCCACGTCTGGGCATCCCCAGCGCACTTATGGCGGAAATTGCAAACACAACAAGTGATGGACTGAATGTGGATCAATGTCACACACTCGCCCCAGTCCGAGGATCTTGGCCTAAATCCATCGTTATTTTGCACTCCACACCACCCTGGGTTAGACAATGGCGATATGCAAATCAGCTCTGACCCTGAGCCTCATGGGAACAGTCCAGTCCGAACTACAAAAGCCATGTCCTTCCCAGAACGGAATCAAGCATCCGAGGACCGGACCGGTTTCGAGGTAACACCTCTCATCAGCCCGGCTAGCTTGACTCCAGTGGTGTGGAGTGCCTGGGACCCACGTCTGGGCATCCCCAGCGCACTTATGGCGGAAACTGCAAACACAACAAGTGATGGACCGAATGTGGATCAATGTCACACACTCGCCCCAGTCCAAGGATCTGGGCCTAAATCCATCGTTATTTTGCACTCCACACCACCCTGGGTTAGACAATGGCGATATGCAAATCAGCTCTGACCCTGAGCCTCATGGGAACAGTCCAGTCCGAACTACAAAAGCCATGTCCTTCCCAGAACGGAATCAAGCATCCGAGGACCGGACCGGTTTCGAGGTAACACCTCTCATCAGCCCGGCTAGCTTGACTCCAGTGGTGTGGAGTGCCTGGGACCCACGTCTGGGCATCCCCAGCGCACTTATGGCGGAAATTGCAAACACAACAAGTGATGGACCGAATGTGGATCAATGTCACACACTCGCCCCAGTCCAAGGCTCTGGGCCTAAATCCATCGTTATTTTGCACTCCACACCACCCTGGGTTAGACAATGGCGATATGCAAATCAGCTCTGACCCTGAGCCTCATGGGAACAGTCCAGTCCGAACTACAAAAGCCATGTCCTTCCCAGAACGGAATCAAGCATCCGAGGACCGGACCGGTTTCGAGGTAACACCTCTCATCAGCCCGGCTAGCTTGACTCCAGTGGTGTGGAGTGCCTGGGACCCACGTCTGGGCATCCCCAGCGCACTTATGGAGGAAATTGCAAACACAACAAGTGATGGACCGAATGTGGATCAATGTCACACACTCGCCCTAGTCCAAGGATCTGGGCCTAAATCCATCGTTATTTTGTACTCCACACCACCCTGGGTTAGACAATGGCGATATGCAAATCAGCTCTGACCCTGAGCCTCATGGGAACAGTCCAGTCCGAACTACAAAAGCTATGTCCTTCCCAGAACGGAATCAAGCATCCGAGGACCGGACCGGTTTCTAGGTAACACCTCTCATCAGCCCGGCTAGCTTGACTCCAGTGGTGTGGAGTGCCTGGGACCCACGTCTGGGCATCCCGAGCGCACTTATGGCGGAAATTGCAAACACAACAAGTGATGGAACGAATGTGGATCAATGTCACACACTCGCCCCAGTCCAAGGATCTGGGCCTAAATCCATCGTTATTTTGCACTCCACACCACCCTTGGTTAGACAATGGCGATATGCAAATCAGCTCTGACCCTGAGCCTCATGGGAACAGTCCAGTCCGAACTACAAAAGCCATGTCCTTCCCAGAACGGAATCAAGCATCCGAGGACCGGACCGGTTTCGAGGTAACACCTCTCATCAGCCCGGCTAGCTTGACTCCAGTGGTGTGGAGTGCCTGGGACCCACGTCTGGGCATCCCCAGCGCACTTATGGCGGAAATTGCAAACACAACAAGTGATGGACCGAATGTGGATCAATGTCACACACTCGCCCCAGTCCGAGGATCTGGGCCTAAATCCATCGTTATTTTGCACTCCACACCACCCTGGGTTAGACAGTGGCGATATGCAAATCAGCTCTGACCCTGAGCCTCATGGGAACAGTCCAGTCCGAACTACAAAAGCCATGTCCTTCCCAGAACGGAATCAAGCATCCGAGGACCGGACCGGTTTCGAGGTAACACCTCTCATCAGCCCGGCTAGCTTGACTCCAGTGGTGTGGAGTGCCTGGGACCCACGTCTGGGCATCCCCAGCGCACTTATGGCGGAAATTGCAAACACAACAAGTGATGGACCGAATGTGGATCAATGTCACACACTCGCCCCAGTCCGAGGATCTGGGCCTAAATCCATCGTTATTTTGCACTCCACACCACCCTGGGTTAGACAGTGGCGATATGCAAATCAGCTCTGACCCTGAGCCTCATGGGAACAGTCCAGTCCGAACGACAAAAGCCATGTCCTTCCCAGAACGGAATCAAGCATCCGAGGACCGGACCGGTTTCGAGGTAACACCTCTCATCAGCCCGGCTAGCTTGACTCCAGTGGTGTGGAGTGCCTGGGACCCACGTCTGGGCATCCCCAGCGCACTTATGGCGGAAACTGCAAACACAACAAGTGATGGACCGAATGTGGATCAATGTCACACACTCGCCCCAGTCCAAGGATCTGGGCCTAAATCCATCGTTATTTTGCACTCCACACCACCCTGGGTTAGACAATGGCGATATGCAAATCAGCTCTGACCCTGAGCCTCATGGGAACAGTCCAGTCCGAACTACAAAAGCCATGTCCTTCCCAGAACGGAATCAAGCATCCGAGGACCGGACCGGTTTCGAGGTAACACCTCTCATCAGCCCGGCTAGCTTGACTCCAGTGGTGTGGAGTGCCTGGGACCCACGTCTGGGCATCCCCAGCGCACTTATGGCGGAAATTGCAAACACAACAAGTGATGGACCGAATGTGGATCAATGTCACACACTCGCCCCAGTCCAAGGCTCTGGGCCTAAATCCATCGTTATTTTGCACTCCACACCACCCTGGGTTAGACAATGGCGATATGCAAATCAGCTCTGACCCTGAGCCTCATGGGAACAGTCCAGTCCGAACTACAAAAGCCATGTCCTTCCCAGAACGGAATCAAGCATCCGAGGACCGGACCGGTTTCGAGGTAACACCTCTCATCAGCCCGGCTAGCTTGACTCCAGTGGTTAGGAGTGCCTGGGACCCACGTCTGGGCATCCCCAGCGCACTTATGGCGGAAATTGCAAACACAACAAGTGATGGACGGAATGTGGATCAATGTCACACACTCGCCCTAGTCCAAGGATCTGGGCCTAAATCCATCGTTATTTTGCACTCCACACCACCCTGGGTTAGACAATGGCGATATGCAAATCAGCTCTGACCCTGAGCCTCATGGGAACAGTCCAGTCCGAACTACAAAAGCTATGTCCTTCCCAGAACGGAATCAAGTATCCGAGGACCGGACCGGTTTCTAGGTAACACCTCTCATCAGCCCGGCTAGCTTGACTCCAGTGGTGTGGAGTGCCTGGGACCCACGTCTGGGCATCCCCAGCGCACTTATGGCGGAAATTGCAAACACAACAAGTGATGGACCGAATGTGGATCAATGTCACACACTCGCCCCAGTCCGAGGATCTGGGCCTAAATCCATCGTTATTTTGCACTCCACACCACCCTGGGTTAGACAATGGCGATATGCAAATCAGCTCTGACCCTGAGCCTCATGGGAACAGTCCAGTCCGAACTACAAAAGCCATGTCCTTCCCAGAACGGAATCAAGCATCCGAGGACCGGACCGGTTTCGAGGTAACACCTCTCATCAGCCCGGCTAGCTTGACTCCAGTGGTGTGGAGTGCCTGGGACCCACGTCTGGGCATCCCCAGCGCACTTATGGCGGAAACTGCAAACACAACAAGTGATGGACCGAATGTGGATCAATGTCACACACTCGCCCCAGTCCAAGGATCTGGGCCTAAATCCATCGTTATTTTGCACTCCACACCACCCTGGGTTAGACAATGGCGATATGCAAATCAGCTCCGACCCTGAGCCTCATGGGAACAGTCCAGTCCAAACTACAAAAGCCATGTCCTTCCCAGAACGGAATCAAGCATCCGAGGACCGGACCGGTTTCGAGGTAACACCTCTCATCAGCCCGGCTAGCTTGACTCCAGTGGTGTGGAGTGCCTGGGACCCACGTCTGGGCATCCCCAGCGCACTTATGGCCGAAATTGCAAACACAACAAGTGATGGACCGAATGTGGATCAATGTCACACACTCGCCCCAGTCCGAGGATCTGGGCCTAAATCCATCGTTATTTTGCACTCCACACCACCCTGGGTTAGACAATGGCGATATGCAAATCAGCTCTGACCCTGAGCCTCATGGGAACAGTCCAGTCCGAACTACAAAAACCATGTCCTTCCCAGAACGGAATCACGCATCCGAGGACCGGACCGGTTTCGAGGTAACACCTCTCATCAGCCCGGCTAGCTTGACTCCAGTGGTGTGGAGTGCCTGGGACCCACGTCTGGGCATCCCCAGCGCACTTATGGCGGAAATTGCAAACACAACAAGTGATGGACCGAATGTGGATCAATGTCACACACTCGCCCCAGTCCGAGGATCTGGGCCTAAATCCATTGTTATTTTCCACTCCACACCACCCTGGGTTAGACAATGGCGATATGCAAATCAGCTCTGACCCTGAGCCTCATGGGAACAGTCCAGTCCGAACTACAAAAGCCATGTCCTTCCCAGAACGGAATCAAGCATCCGAGGACCGGACCGGTTTCGAGGTAACACCTCTCAGGCTAGCTTGACTCCAGTGGTGTGGAGTGCCTGGGACCCACGTCTGGGCATCCCCAGCGCACTTATGGCCGAAATTGCAAACACAACAAGTGATGGACCAAATGTGGATCAATGTCACACACTCGCCCCAGTCCAAGGATCTGGGCCTAAATCCATCGTTATTTTGCACTCCACACCACCCTGGGTTAGACAATGGCCATATGCAAATCAGCTCTGACCCTGAGCCTCATGGGAACAGTCCAGTCCGAACTACAAAAGCCATGTCCTTCCCAGAACGGAATCAAGCATCCGAGGACCGGACCGGTTTCGAGGTAACACCTCTCATCAGCCCGGCTAGCTTGACTCCAGTGGTGTGGAGTGCCTGGGACCCACGTCTGGGCATCCCCAGCGCACTTATGGCGGAAATTGCAAACACAACAAGTGATGGACCGAATGTGGATCAATGTCACACACTCGCCCCAGTCCGAGGATCTGGGCCTAAATCCATCGTTATTTTGCACTCCACACCACCCTGGGTTAGACAATGGCGATATGCAAATCAGCTCTGACCCTGAGCCTCATGGGAACAGTCCAGTCCGAACTACAAAAGCCATGTCCTTCCCAGAACGGAATCAAGCATCCGAGGACCGGACCGGTTTCGAGGTAACACCTCTCATCAGCCCGGCTAGCTTGACTCCAGTGGTGTGGAGTGCCTGGGACCCACGTCTGGGCATCCCCAGCGCACTTATGGCAGAAACTGCAAACACAACAAGTGATGGACCGAATGTGGATCAATGTCACACACTCGCCCCAGTCCAAGGATCTGGGCCTAAATCCATCGTTATTTTGCACTCCACACCACCCTGGGTTAGACAATGGCGATATGCAAATCAGCTATGACCCTGAGCCTCATGGGAACAGTCCAGTCCGAACTACAAAAGCCATGTCCTTCCCAGAACGGAATCAAGCATCCGAGGACCGGACCGGTTTCGAGGTAACACCTCTCATCAGCCCGGCTAGCTTGACTCCAGTGGTGTGAAGTGCCTGGGACCCACGTCTGGGCATCCCCAGCGCACTTATGGCGGAAATTGCAAACACAACAAGTGATGGACCGAATGTGGATCAATGTCACACACTCGCCCCAGTCCAAGGCTCTGGGCCTAAATCCATCGTTACTTTGCACTCCACACCACCCTGGGTTAGACAATGGCGATATGCAAATCAGCTCTGACCCTGAGCCTCATGGGAACAGTCCAGTCCGAACTACAAAAGCCATGTCCTTCCCAGAACGGAATCAAGCATCCGAGGACCGGACCGGTTTCGAGGTAACACCTCTCATCAGCCCGGCTAGCTTGACTCCAGTGGTGTGGAGTGCCTGGGACCCACGTCTGGGCATCCCCAGCGCACTTATGGCGGAAATTGCAAACACAACAAGTGATGGACCGAATGTGGATCAATGTCACACACTCGCCCTAGTCCAAGGATCTGGGCCTAAATCCATCGTTATTTTGCACTCCACACCACCCTGGGTTAGACAATGGCGATATGCAAATCAGCTCTGACCCTGAGCCTCATGGGAACAGTCCAGTCCGAACTACAAAAGCTATGTCCTTCCCAGAACGGAATCAAGCATCCGAGGACCGGACCGGTTTCTAGGTAACACCTCTCATCAGCCCAGCTAGCTTGACTCCAGTGGTGTGGAGTGCCTGGGACCCACGTCTGGGCATCCCGAGCGCACTTATGGCGGAAATTGCAAACACAACAAGTGATGGACCGAATGTGGATCAATGTCACACACTCGCCCCAGTCCAAGGATCTGGGCCTAAATCCATCGTTATTTTGCACTCCACACCACCCTGGGTTAGACAATGGCGATATGCAAATCAGCTCTGACCCTGAGCCTCATGGGAACAGTCCAGTCCGAACTACAAAAGCCATGTCCTTCCCAGAACGGAATCAAGCATCCGAGGACCGGACCGGTTTCGAGGTAACACCTCTCATCAGCCCGGCTAGCTTGACTCCAGTGGTGTGGAGTGCCTGGGACCCACGTCTGGGCATCCCCAGCGCACTTATGGCGGAAATTGCAAACACAACAAGTGATGGACCGAATGTGGATCAATGTCACACACTCGCCCCAGTCCGAGGATCTGGGCCTAAATCCATCGTTATTTTGCACTCCACACCACCCTGGGTTAGACAATGGCGATATGCAAATCAGCTCTGACCCTGAGCCTCATGGGAACAGTCCAGTCCGAACTACAAAAGCCATGTCCTTCCCAGAACGGAATCAAGCATCCGAGGACCGGACCGGTTTCGAGGTAACACCTCTCATCAGCCCGGCTAGCTTGACTCCAGTGGTGTGGAGTGCCTGGGACCCACGTCTGGGCATCCCCAGCGCACTTATGGCGGAAACTGCAAACACAACAAGTGATGGACCGAATGTGGATCAATGTCACACACTCGCCCCAGTCCAAGGATCTGGGCCTAAATCCATCGTTATTTTGCACTCCACACCACCCTGGGTTAGACAATGGCGATATGCAAATCAGCTCCGACCCTGAGCCTCATGGGAACAGTCCAGTCCAAACTACAAAAGCCATGTCCTTCCCAGAACGGAATCAAGCATCCGAGGACCGGACCGGTTTCGAGGTAACACCTCTCATCAGCCCGGCTAGCTTGACTCCAGTGGTGTGGAGTGCCTGGGACCCACGTCTGGGCATCCCCAGCGCACTTATGGCCGAAATTGCAAACACAACAAGTGATGGACCGAATGTGGATCAATGTCACACACTCGCCCCAGTCCGAGGATCTGGGCCTAAATCCATCGTTATTTTGCACTCCACACCACCCTGGGTTAGACAATGGCGATATGCAAATCAGCTCTGACCCTGAGCCTCATGGGAATAGTCCAGTCCGAACTACAAAAACCATGTCCTTCCCAGAACGGAATCACGCATCCGAGGACCGGACCGGTTTCGAGGTAACACCTCTCATCAGCCCGGCTAGCTTGACTCCAGTGGTGTGGAGTGCCTGGGACCCACGTCTGGGCATCCCCAGCGCACTTATGGCGGAAATTGCAAACACAACAAGTGATGGACCGAATGTGGATCAATGTCACACACTCGCCCCAGTCCGAGGATCTGGGCCTAAATCCATCGTTATTTTGCACTCCACACCACCCTGGGTTAGACAATGGCGATATGCAAATCAGCTCTGACCCTGAGCCTCATGGGAACAGTCCAGTCCGAACTACAAAAGCCATGTCCTTCCCAGAACGGAATCAAGCATCCGAGGACCGGACCGGTTTCGAGGTAACACCTCTCAGGCTAGCTTGACTCCAGTGGTGTGGAGTGCCTGGGACCCACGTCTGGGCATCCCCAGCGCACTTATGGCGGAAATTGCAAACACAACAAGTGATGGACCAAATGTGGATCAATGTCACACACTCGCCCCAGTCCAAGGATCTGGGCCTAAATCCATCGTTATTTTGCATTCCACACCACCCTGGGTTAGACAATGGCGATATGCAAATCAGCTCTGACCCTGAGCCTCATGGGAACAGTCCAGTCCGAACTACAAAAGCCATGTCCTTCCCAGAACGGAATCAAGCATCCGAGGACCGGACCGGTTTCGAGGTAACACCTCTCATCAGCCCGGCTAGCTTGACTCCAGTGGTGTGGAGTGCCTGGGACCCACGTCTGGGCATCCCCAGCGCACTTATGGCGGAAATTGCAAACACAACAAGTGATGGACCGAATGTGGATCAATGTCACACACTCGCCCCAGTCCGAGGATCTGGGCCTAAATCCATCGTTATTTTGCACTCCACACCACCCTGGGTTAGACAATGGCGATATGCAAATCAGCTCTGACCCTGAGCCTCATGGGAACAGTCCAGTCCGAACTACAAAAGCCATGTCCTTCCCAGAACGGAATCAAGCATCCGAGGACCGGACCGGTTTCGAGGTAACACCTCTCATCAGCCCGGCTAGCTTGACTCCAGTGGTGTGGAGTGCCTGGGACCCACGTCTGGGCATCCCCAGCGCACTTATGGCGGAAACTGCAAACACAACAAGTGATGGACCGAATGTGGATCAATGTCACACACTCGCCCCAGTCCAAGGATCTGGGCCTAAATCCATCGTTATTTTGCACTCCACACCACCCTGGGTTAGACAATGGCGATATGCAAATCAGCTCTGACCCTGAGCCTCATGGGAACAGTCCAGTCCAAACTACAAAAGCCATGTCCTTCCCAGAACGGAATCAAGCATCCGAGGACCGGACCGGTTTCGAGGTAACACCTCTCATCAGCCCGGCTAGCTTGACTCCAGTGGTGTGGAGTGCTTGGGACCCACGTCTGGGCATCCCCAGCGCACTTATGGCCGAAATTGCAAACACAACAAGTGATGGACCGAATGTGGATCAATGTCACACACTCGCCCCAGTCCGAGGATCTGGGCCTAAATCCATCGTTATTTTGCACTCCACACCACCCTGGGTTAGACAATGGCGATATGCAAATCAGCTCTGACCCTCAGCCTCATGGGAACAGTCCAGTCCGAACTACAAAAACCATGTCCTTCCCAGAACGGAATCACGCATCCGAGGACCGGACCGGTTTCGAGGTAACACCTCTCATCAGCCCGGCTAGCTTGACTCCAGTGGTGTGGAGTGCCTGGGACCCACGTCTGGGCATCCCCAGCGCACTTATGGCGGAAATTGCAAACACAACAAGTGATGGACCGAATATGGATCAATGTCACACACTCGCCCCAGTCCGAGGATCTGGGCCTAAATCCATCGTTATTTTGCACTCCACACCACCCTGGGTTAGACAATGGCGATATGCAAATCAGCTCTGACCCTGAGCCTCATGGGAACAGTCCAGTCCGAACTACAAAAGCCATGTCCTTCCCAGAACGGAATCAAGCATCCGAGGACCGGACCGGTTTCGAGGTAACACCTCTCAGGCTAGCTTGACTCCAGTGGTGTGGAGTGCCTGGGACCCACGTCTGGGCATCCCCAGCGCACTTATGGCGGAAATTGCAAACACAACAAGTGATGGACCAAATGTGGATCAATGTCACACACTCGCCCCAGTCCAAGGATCTGGGCCTAAATCCATCGTTATTTTGCACTCCACACCACCCTGGGTTAGACAATGGCGATATGCAAATCAGCTCTGACCCTGAGCCTCATGGGAACAGTCCAGTCCGACAGTCGGAGTGCAAAAAACGATGGATTTGGGCCCAGATCTTTGGACTGGGGTGAGTGTGTGACATTGATCCACATTCGGTCCATCACCTGTTGTGTTTGCATATTCCAACTGGATTGGCAGCACACAATATTAAAGGAATTACTTTACATTGTTTATTATGCTACCAGTAGAGCATAAAAACAAATTGGAATACTACAAGCTATCTGGAGAAGCTTGTTGGGAAGTTTCAAGAGTCTTAAAGAAAATGAAACTTCTCATTATTGATGAGGTAAGCATGGTATCAAACTTAATGCTTGCCTTTGTGCATTTAAGAATGCAGCAAATTCTTAAAACAAAGTGTGACGTTTTATTTGGAGGAAAACATGTCATCGTATTTGGAGATCTACTACAGCTTACTCCTGTAAAAGGACAACCAGTGTTTAAAACATTAACGCATGAAGATACCAGAAAGTCTTTGGGGAGCATTGGAAATGTTAACATTTGGTCATATTTTGAGTATAAGGAACTTATTACAAATATGCGACAGGCAAATTATGCTGATTATGGAACTATTCTTCAAGATATAAGAATTGGAAAAGTGTCTAAACATGGCAAAGAAGCTTTACAGAGACTATTACTTTCCAATCTGATTCCAAATGAAAATATTGTTCCTGAGAAAATATATATGAGAATTGCAGAAAACAAATCTGTAATCTGCTTAATGCCAACACTGTGTGAATGTTCTATAGTTAATGAAGAATTTTTAAAGTTGACAAATGAGGAAATTATAAAATTGGAAGCTATTGATAAAATAGATCATGAAGGAATCACTATTATTTTGACTGAAAAGTTGAAGAGGAAATTGGATTCTTTAGAGAAATCGATAAATAAAACTGTTGCTTTAGAAAAGAATTTATATGCATGTGTAAACCGTAGGGTAATTTTGCGACGTAATTTGAATGTGGAAAAAGGTTTAGTAAATGGAGTAATGGGTAAAATTGCTGATTTTGTTAATTATGTAAATAGAGATGGTATTGAATTTTTGAAAATCAAATTTGATGAAATTGCAGAAGTACAACAATTTAGACGTTGTTCAGCTCAGTTTTTGCTTGTAAAAGATGTGTATGTACGCAGAAAACAGTTTCCTATTTCTTTGGCGTATGCGGTGACCATTCATAAATCTCAAGGTTTAAGTGTAGATAGTGCTTTAGTGAATATTGGAAGTACCGTGTTTAAAGAGGGTATGGCATATGTTGCTTTGTCTCGAGTGAGAACTTTATCTGGATCTGGATTGTACTTGATTGATTTTGATGCAAATTGTGTGAAAGAGTATAATAGGTTAAGAAGAGAATATGCACCCAATTTAGGTCAATATACAGTATTAGAAAAGTGTGTGGTAGGTAGAAAAACAAGATTTGAGAATATCTGTAGTGAAGCTGTAGAGAAAGAAAAAAAACAAGATGAAGTTGTGATTGCAAGCAAAAAGAAAAAGGACACTGTTGAAAAGAATGTTGGTTATCAGTTTGAAAATAGTTTTGGTGTCAACTGCTATGCTAATGTAGTTGTTAAAGTTGTTTTCTTTCTTGAAAGTTTACAACAGCAAATTATTGGGAATTGGGAAGAAAGATTCTGTTTGTTGTTGTATTCTGTTTATGAGAAATGTAGTTGTGATAAAAGTAAAATACAAAGTGATTCTGATATTCGAAATGTTTTGGACATGTGTTCTGGTTCTACTCAATTTACGCGGAATATTCAGCAAGATCGTCAGGAATTTTTAATGTTTATGCTTGTTGTAATGGAAGATGAAAGTATAGATATTGAAAACCTTTTTGGCCTTTCTTATAAATGGCAACATGACTGTGAAAATTGTTTGTTTACATGTAGCACTAACATAGACACTGAAAGATTCATATGTTTGACTTTACCTGACTGTGAATCAGTGCCTTTTAACAATCTAGTTAGAGGAGCAAGTCAAAACATGGAGTGTAGCCAATTTCAATCAGAAATATCATCAACATTATTTATACAAAGATAAGGAAAGTATGTAATTTTAATGCTGCAACGTTGTAGAGCTGATGGAAGAAAATTGGAAACTTTAATTAAAAATGTTGTAGCTACTCAAGTATCAACATCAGGAAAAACTTTTGTAGCTGTTTCAATTATTTTTCATGATGGACCTTCTATAACATCCAGACATTACACTGTTTATTTAAAATGTCTGAAAGGTTGGATACATTGTAATGATAGTCAATTGGTTTTTAAACAACGTTTGCCTAAAGAGTTACCAAATTCTTACCTAATATTTTTTGAGCCAAAATTTTAGGAACAAAATTTGGCCTTTCAGGATTACTGCTGTTAAGGTAGGTTGGTCTGGTGTTGTAGCGTACTTTGTAAGTGAGGGTGAGGAGCTTGAAGGTGATTCTATTGTTGACATGAAGCCAGTATAGATCTCTCAGGTGGTGGGTGATGTGACTACGGCAGGGGACATTGATGATCAGTCGGGCGGAAGTGTTTTGGACTAGGCATGAGCGGATTTTGCGGATTGGCAATCCGCGAATTTGCGGATTTGCGAACTCGCAATCCGCAAAATCCGCGAATTCCCGCGAATTTGCGGATTTTTTTTTTTTTTGTGTTCGCCCGTGTTTCTGCCAGTTCGCGAGGGTTTTTACAATTTCGCAATTTGCGAACTTACCTGTCGGGTCGCAAGTTTTGCGAACTTGTTGTTTCTACGTGTCCAACCTGTTTGGGACACTCTTCTTCATCACTGCCACTCTCTGTCACCACTGCCACTCTCTGACTACTCATGCCACCCTCTGGCCCACCCATGCCACCCTCTGTTTCATCACCACACCCTCTGGTTGTCCAGTGTACATTATTTTCGGCAAAGCAAAGCACACCTTCCCTGCCTCAAGTGACCTGAATTAATTTGGGGCTGATTAATGTGTCACAGAATATTTTTTTAGCTGGCACCTGCTTCCTTAGTGCGCCCTGATTAGTGATCTTTTGCACTTGCTAAGTGCTTTCATTGTTGCAAAATTAGTTACAACACCTGCCCTGCCCCAACTGACAATAATGAATTAGGGGCTGATTAATGGATTTTAACTTCCAGCCTGGCTCCTGCTTGTCTCCCTTAGCTGTAATTCATGACCTTTGTGGCATATGTGTAACTATTCTGAGGTTCAGAGCAGGGTCACATAATAGTTTCAACTGGCAACTGAACTCTGGAGGGGCCCCTCAGGAAGCACTACAGGAAATGGCTACTAATGCTGTGCCTGAACTTTTGAACCTGGTAAGTAGTTACTTTCAGTTTTGCTTAGATCATATTTCTGCAATTTCGCACTTATTCGCGGGGCGCGAACTCACGCGAACAGTGCGAGCAGTGCGAGCAAAATCCGCTGCTCGCGGATTTGCGGATTTTGCAGGAAATTCGCAAATCTCGCGGATTGCGGATTTCCCGAAAATCCGCAAAATCCGCGAGCGGAACGGATTTTCCGCCCATGCCTATTTTGGACTCGTTGTAGTCGTTGTAGGTGTTTGTCAGAGTTGAGATTTAGAGAGTTGATCCTTATACAGTTGGTGACGTCTTTTAGTGGTATGTGGCTCCTTGATGAGGGAGAAGATGAGTTGGGTGTCGTTGTCTTAGCAGATAATGTTCAGGTTGTGATGGTGGGCATCTTGTGTGAGGGTGCTATGTAGATGTTGAATAGTCAAGTTGAGGGATGAGCCCTGGGGGACGTTGCAAATGATGTCGCTGGTTTTGGATCAGAAAGGTGGGAGACGGATGCTGAGGATTAGTATTAAAGAACTGCCAAGCTAAGAAATTTATATATACTATTTGGCCATGAGGAAAAGTATGTTAAACCATTAAGGACTATTTGTTGTATATTTTGTCAGCATATATTTGCAGTGTAGGAAAATTAATGATAGTGTTTTGTTATTTTAAGATTGTTTGACATATCTCATAGTTACGTAAGAAATTGCTGTTAGAAAAAACATTTAACATGTTTTATTTCTATTTTTTAGATTGTTATTGAGAATGTTGAATGTTTTTTTTTAAGATAATCTTATTGATTGTCTTTTTTTTGCCCGCTGTTATGTGAAGAGTACTATTGAACTCACTGTTTCTAGTGAAATTCAATATATTCTGAGAACAGCAAAAAAGGCAAATGAAATGCTTTACAAATTATTTTGTGTTGTAAAAGATATATTGTAACTGTATTTTTTTTGTCTTCCACGGATGCTAGTTTTATAATATATCATTTTTTAAATTATTTATTATGTTTAAGGTAAATATAAATAACTGTTAAAAATGGTTGATGGAATGTGCTTCTACAGAGCTGAAGTAACAAAACATGGATGGAGTACATAAGTGCGTAAAGATGGTTTGTATCTTTTAAACATAGCGGATCCTAGGAATATTCCATAGTTTTTACGCAAAACTTTATGCTAGGGATGATTGTTTGGATTTAAAAGTTCAATGGCATGATAGAATGTTGGCAGGTTTGAAGGTTTTAGATCCCCAAGTGGCGGAAGAATTGGATTCACCGATAACTATGCTAGAGGTGGAGAATGCAGTGAAAAGTCTTGCAGTAGGTAAAGCTGCTGGACCCGATAGATTGCCAGCAGAAGTTTATAAACGGTTTTTCTATATCTTAAAGGATGAATTGCTTCAGGTAATCTTGGCTGCACAAGAGGGGAACCCTCCTTCCACATGGTCTGATGCAACAATTGTGGTGTTTTGTAAAAAATACAAACCAGAATATAATGTTGGATCTTATCGACCCATATCATTACTGAATATGGACAATAAGATTTATTCGAAGATTTTAGCCAACCGTCTATCTAGAGTTGTGGCATCCTTAGTCTCACGAAATCAACACGGGTTCATCCCTAAAAGAGGCACTGTGGATCATATTAATAAAGTAATCACGCTATTTGACCTGGCGGCTGTAAATAAACGGAAGTTGGCGCTTTTTCTGCTAGATGCAGAAAAAGCATTCGACCGTTTGTCCTGGGAGTATCTTTGGACATTAATGGTAAAAATGGGTTTTGGACAGAAATATATCAATGCTATTAGAACATTATATGTTAAACCAATTGCAAAAATATCTGCATTGGGAGGACTCTCTGACCCTGTTAACATTACCAGAGGGACTCGCCAAGGCTGCCCCTGTTCCCCGTTTTTATTTGCTTTATACATTAACCCGTTTATCGAACAATTAAGCCAGAACCCTTTAATTCCTCCCTTTATTGTGTCCGATTTTTCCTTTTCAGTGTACGCTTATGCGAATGATATAGCAGTAGTAACTGATACACCAGAAACTGCTAGTTCAGAGATTGAAAGGATGGCGAAAGAGTTTGGAACTATAACGGGGTACAAAATTAATGTATCTAAGACTCAGATTTTATGTTCAGAAGCTATAACTTGGGAGGATGAGAGGGTGGTGGGAGAGGCTATGTACTTGGGGATACGGATTAAAACAAATATGTCTGAATTGGTTGATGTAAACTGGAGCAATGTATATCATAAAATTAAGGCTTCTTTGGAGAGATGGGATAGTTTATATTTGACCATTATCGGAAGGACTAACGTTATAAAAATGAATGTCTTGCCTAAAGTACTTTACCTATTTCGATCAATTCCTTTGGAATTTCCAAAACCCAAGTTACAGGCCCTACAATCATTATGCGGTAAATTTATTTGGAGCTATGAAATATTTGACCTTATCCACTGAAAGGGGAGGGTTAGGAGTACCTGATTTTTTTCTTTATTACACAGTATGTTTTTTGTTAAGAGTGAGAGTGTTGACAATAAGAGGATCTCTGGAATGTACATACAATCACCCTTCTATATTTGAGATTTTGATCGGAGCACATGCGAGACAAATTTTTTTTAGCGAAATTGATGGTAACTATTACAAAAGGACCCGATTTAAGGTCCTGATTGGAGCTCATAAGACCTGGAAATGGTTGATTCGTACTATAGGTATGGGAAAGCTGTCGTATTATACTCCCTTTATTACATCTAGATTATTACCTATAATATTTTCAGATGGGATAGCTTTGAAATGGCAAAAAAAGGGGGTGACTTGTCTGGGGGATTTTTTTTCAACGGATGGTAAATGTAAATCATTTGTTGAAATGAGCGAAGAGTTTGGCCTATCCAGAAGTTACTTTTTTAAATTTTTTAAATTTTTACAAATAAGGGACTACCTCACTAGACATAAACTAAGTTTGAAAAAGCACCAAGTAGTAGAGGGAATTGCACGACAGGTGAAGATTGGAATTCTCTATCGAATGCTTATGGAGGAGAAATCTGATGACTTGGAGAGAATAAGGGTAAAATGGGTGGATTTATTCGGAAATAACGAGATTGATATAGAAAATTTTATATCGCTTTCTAAAGATGTTTTGATGTCAGCTAATTTAAAAGCTAAATTTTTCAAAACCTTTTTTGATTTATATTACACACCATTACAAATGTCAAAATGGGGAAGAGGCTTTGATGGAAAATGTTTTCGATGCAAAGCTGACAATGCTGACAGTTTACATATTTTTTTTCCTGCCCTGTTTTAAGAGGGTTTATACAAGATATTGAAAAGTTCTTGTCTTTCGTGCTTAATGTTTGTGTAACAATTACTCCCTCCATGTTGGTGCTGGGGAAGATTCCCAATGATAATCGGTTTAATGGACTTTAACGTTTTCGTTACTTCATTTTTTTTACCATGACTGTAGCACGGTTATGTATTGCTACAGAATGGCTTCAGGAAAAACCGCCACTATTTCAGCAGTGGCAAAAACGACTGTATAAACTGTATAAATTAGAGTGGGGTCTTTTTTCGGTTTCTGGGTCTAGGAGGAGGGAAAAAATGGGACTGAGAATTTGGGGCGCCTTCTCTGATTTTTATGAAGATTGAAAATGTTTGTCTAAATTTATAGTGTTTCTTTTTTCGTGAGTAAATTTGATTATGTGGGGTCTGTATGCAAAGGATATATATTTGAATTATGTTATTTTATTCTCTTTTGTATTATGATGTATTTAAGAATTATGAAATAGATGTTTGATGTATTGTGTCGTGAACCAATAAAAAAAAAAAAAAAACATTTCAAAAAACGAATTTATATATACTAAGTGTACCAGTATTCTTTGCAGTTTACTACAACACATCTACTAGTTTAGAACAGGTAAGGTGAATAGACATATTGTATTTTTTTTTAGTACTGCATTTTATTATAGCAGCCTAAGTTTTTTCCTATAGTGATGAGGAGTGACTTGTTTGGAAATTTAAGAACATTTAAAAACTGAACATTCATATTAATAATTATATTTATATAATCTTGTAAAGTAGTTGAGAATGGTATTTGTATAATATTTTTTAAAGGGCAAAATAGTTGATAAAGCTAGTTTTGTGTTATTTATTAGGAAAAAAGATAAAATGTAGTGTTTATGTTTTTGTACAAGGACCTACAACATAAGAAATTCACTATAGAAAAACAACTGAACAATATGGAAGACGATTTTGAAATTAGTAAGAGTCTCATAGAAGAACTAAACATACCATTCACCGGCACCAAGAATGAAGAAGAAGAAATTAGTGCTGCGGATATCAGCTGTGATTTCCTAGATGAAACCTTGGATGCTGATTTTGTGGAAGCATTAGATGACACCGAGTTTGATCATATGACTTTTGAAATTGATAACCAGGAAAATGAAATACCTGATGGAATTATTTTAGAAGCTCAATTAAATTCTGAAATGTTACAATAATGCATTTATTATTATATAATAATAATGGTTTTAGACACTCTTCTTACAGAATTGTAATTATTCAGCTAGTAATCAAGTACTCATGGTGCAAAGTGGGCCTTAGGGCATGGACTGCTTCAAACCCCTATAGACTATGCATGCACTCTTCTATGCACCGGTAAACATGTCTTTTATAGCTTCTATTTCCCAGTCTATATCCTTACACTTCCAGCAAACTCTCTGTGATTGCTGATTCAATATTGTATTGAGCTATTCAGCAGAATGTCCATATCTATGCACTGTGCTAAAAATGAAGCTCTTTTAAATTCAGTCAGACACTCTCCTTCCTGGACTGTAATTATCCAGTCAGTACCCAAGTAATCATGAAACAAAGTAGGCCTTTGGTCATGGACTGCTTTAAACACGTATAGACTATGCATGCAGTCTTCTATGTACCTGCAAACTTGTTTTTATACGTTCAATTCCCCAATCTGTATTATTAGACTTTCACCAATCACTTCACTCTACTGTTTCAATATTGTAGTGAGCCATTCAGCAGTATTTCCTTATATATGTACTGTGGTAAAACTGAAGCTATTATAAATTTAGTCAGGCACTTTCTTTGCAGAACTGTAATCATCCACTCAGTACCTACGTACTCCTGCATTAAAATAGGGTGCTTCAAACTGCTATACACTTTGCATGCAGTCTTTTATGCACCGGTAAACTTGTCTTTTATACCTTCAATTCCCCAGTCTGTATCCTTACACTTCCAGCAAATACTATCACACTATTGTTTCAGTATTATATTGAGCCATCCAGCACTATGTGCTTATCTATACACTGTTCTAAAAGTGAAGCTGCTATACATTCAGCCAGACAGCCTCCTTGCAGAATTCTAATCATTCAGCCAATACCCAAGTACTCATGGGGTAAAGTGAGCCTTAGGGCATGGACTTCTTAAATCCCCTATAGACTATGCATGCACTGTTCTATGCACCGGCAAACTTGTGTTTTATACCTTCAATTCCCCAGTCTCTATCCTTACACTTCCAAAAAACACTCTGTGATTGCTGATTCAGTATTGTACTGAGGTATTCAGTAGAATGAAAAATGAAGCTCTTAAAAATGCAGTTGTGCAGTCTTTTTGCAAAACTGTAATCATGCAGTCAATACCCAAGTTATTATGGAGCAAAGTAGGCCTTAGGCCATGGACTGCTTTAAACCCCTATAGATTATGCTTGCAGTCTTCTATACACCTGCAAACCTGCCTTTTATATCTTCAATTTTCCTGTCTGTATTGTTACACTTTCACCAAACACTCTCACACTACTGTTTCAGTATTGTAGTGAATCATACAGCAGTATGTGCTTATCGATAGACTATCTATAAGTGAAGCAGTTACACATTCAGCTTGACACTGCTTGCAGAACTCTTATCATCCAGTCAGTACCCAAATATTCATGTAGTAAAGTAGGCCTTAGTATATGGACTGCTTCAAACTCCGATTTACTATGCATGTACTCTTCTATGCACCTGAAAACTTGTTTTTCAAACTTTTAATTACCCAGTCTCTATCCTTATACTCCCTCCAAACACTTTGCCACTACTGTTTCAATATTGTAGTGAGCCATATAGCAATATATGCTTATCTATACACTGTTCAAAAAGTGTAGCAGTTATACATTCAGCTCTACACTCTCCTTGGAGAAGTGTAATCATTCTGCCACTACCCAAGTAGTCATGCAGCAAAGTAGGCCTAAGGGCATGGACTGCTTCAAAGACCTATAGATAATAAATGCACATTTCTAAACATCTACAAACTTGGCTTTTAAAGTTTGAATTGCCCAGTCTGTATCCTGACACTTCCTCCAAACATTTTGCTAGTGCTAATTTACAATTGTAGTGAGTTATACATCAGTATGTTCTTATGTATGCACTGTTCTAAAATTGAAGGTGCTATATATTCAGCTAGACAATCTCTTTGTAGAATTTAAACATTCAGTCGGTTTCCAAGTAGTCATGCACCAAAGTAGGCCTTAGGGCATGGACTGCTTCAAAATCCATATAGACTATGCATTCACTGTTCTATACACCAGCAAACTTGCCTTTTATACCTTCAATTGCCCAGTCTGTATCGTTACACTTTCACTTTCACTTTAACCAAACACTCTCACACTACTGTTTCAGTATTGTAGTGAACCATACAGCAGTATGTGCTTATCTATATACTGTTGTAAAAGTAAAGCTGCTATACATTCAGCCACAAACTCTCCGTGCAGAATTGTAATCATTCAGCCAGTACCCAAGTACTCATGGTGCAAAGTGGGCCTTAGGGCATCGGCTGCTTCAAACTCCTATAGACTATGCATGCACTGTTCTATGCACCTGCAAATTTACCTTTTATATGTTCGATTCCCCAGTCTCTATCCTTACACTTCCACCAAACACATTCATGTTATAGTTTTGTAGTGACTCATTGATCAGTGTGTTGTAATCCATTCACTACATTCAAACAGTAATCAGCAGATGTACAATAAGTGGTACATCCCCAGAGATATGCCAGTTATTGTGCACTGTGACAGAATGGATGCACCGTATTTACAATGTGGTGTATTATGGGGCAAAAACGGCACAGATATGTGATGTATTTGTGTTTTGAAGGTGGCGCATTGCTTGACTTGCAGCTCCAGCAATGCTCTTGGGGCCCTATGCTTACAATGCTGTTTCAAGCAGATGCAGGGTTTTGACGCAGCATTAGCCTAAAAGTGACTGAATGAAATCTTATAGATTTCACTCAGTCACTTTTAGGAGGCGTTCCTGCGCCAGAACACCCCCCCCCCGCGCAGTAAAGCCTCCTTCAGGTGCAGGGCTGATGCACCTTCCATATGCATCACATTGTAAATACCACACACCATGGCACATCTTTTGCACCACCGCTGCATCACAAAAATGACGCAACAGATGTGTAAAAGAGGCGCAAGGGGGTTGTAAATCAAAAAAAGGAAACTGAAACCCAAAAAGTGTCCAACAGGAACAAAATGGAATGTGAAAAAAAAAACTAATGACGAGGACAGCGATGCTCCGCTTCCTGCGTTTTATCAGGTCGATAGACTGTTCCCCGTAACACAAAAGCTTGTCACAATAAATGCAAAAGATTTTAAGTACACCGAAATCAGGTTCGATCTGTGGGTGTGGACTGCTTCCCAAAGGTGGTGGTGGTGCACTTGATGTACTTGGTACAGCAGCAGGTGGGCCTTCTTGCAACCTCTGTGTTGCTGCTCTCGCAAAGTTGTTGGGATGCAAGTTCTTCACGTGTCGCACCATACTCGCAGTGCCAAATGAGTATTATTTTGCAGGATTAACCCTGGAAAGTGTTGTTTGGAATATTTTACATGTTACAAGTGGAGCATTAACCTTTTTTTCCCCTTCGGGGAAAGTAAAAAACTTCCAAATAATTGCCTCTTTTTTCTTCTCTGAGGTGCTTCTGCAATGAATTCTCCATCAGAGGAATGTAATGTAATTGTCCATTTATACCGCGCTACAATCCTCCAGGGAGCATCTCGGCACCAATGTGAGGTCAACCTGATGTCAAAGTTGTCTTACTGCTTGGAGTGACCAGGACCGGAATCACACTAGTGCTCTGGCAGTTATGTCTGGAAGGTTGTAAATCCAAGTTTTTAATTGTTTGCGGAATTCTGATTCCTTGTCCAGTGCCCTTAAGTGTGGGGGGAGGGCATTCCATGCTTTTGCATCTAGTACCGCCAGGGATTTGCCCCCACGGGTTTTAAGTCTAAACCCTGGGACGGTCAGTAGGTTGGCATTTGAGGATCGTAGTGCTCGAGTTGGACAGTATCTTACGTATTTTTTCCTTAGGTATAGAGGGCCTAGGTCGTGGACAGCTCGGAAGGTAATTATCAGCACTTTGTACAGGACCCTTTTTGTTATAGGCAGCCAGTGTAATACATTAAGGGCTTTGGTTGCTGAGGATTTTCTTGGCCATTTTAAAACCAGCCTTGCTGCCACATGCTGTACCATCTGGAGTTTATGGGTAACCACCTTATTGGTACCAGCATACAGGCTGTTGCAATAATCAATGAGTGATGTAACTAATGCAACCGTAACTGTTTTCCTCGCTTCAAAGGGCAGCAGGTCAAAAAACTTCCTGAGCATCTTAATCACCCCAAAACAGGTGCCTGCCACTTTTGACGCCTGGTGTTTAAAGGATAAGTCGGCGTCAAAGTGTACCCCAAGGTTACGGGCCGAGGTGGTGGTGTGAGGCGGTATTTCTGCCTTCTCGGGCCACCATAGTCTGGGAATAAAATCGTTTTTTGGACCTATAGGCATGATCTCAGTTTTGCCTGTGTTGCATTTTAGATGGTTTCTCCGCATCCAATCAAACGTGGCCAGGATAAGTTGTGTATCGTCTGCATATGCTATTACATCTATGCCAAATGACGATATCAACTTTATCAGGGGTGCGGTGTAGACATTAAATAATGTCGAACTCAAGCTGGAGCCTTGAGGTACTCCCGTCGACAGTGATTTCTCACTGGAACGGAAATCCCCCAAGGTCACCACTTGTCTCCTGTCACTTAGAAAGTTCTTTATCCACTCCAGGGCTGTGCCTGTGATGCCAGATGTTATTAGCCGGTCTATTAAGATAACATGTGAGACCGCGTCGAAGGCCGCCGAAAGATCTAATAATATCAGGACGGCCTTCTTACCTTGGTCTAGGGCTGAGCGGATAGTTTCAGTGGTGAACAGGAGAGCTGATTCCGTGGAATGTTGAGTCCTGAAACCTGCTTGGTTGGGGTGCCATGCTTCACTATCTTCCAGAAAGCGCGTAAGCTGTTTATTTACTATCGACTCTGTGATTTTACACAGTGCCGGGAGTAGTGAAATGGGACGTAGATTTGATAATATAGTGGGGTCAGGGAGATGTTTCTTTTGCAAAGGTTTCACTGCTGCCAGTTTCCACTCTGAGGGGACGTTAGCCGTGGACAGTGAATTATTGACAATGTCATTTATTTCTGGGTTGACAATTTCTGCAATGAGATGCAGGAGTCCAATAGGGCACGGGTCAAATGGTGATCCCGATTTTGTTGCCAAGATAGCTCGTTTAGTCTCCTCCGGACTGATTGTTTGAAAGGCTGTAAACTGGGTTACCTCTTGCCTTGTATTGTCATCCTCATTCCTTGAACCAGGTACGCACTCTTAACCTTTTTGTATTTACCACGTTCTATGCTGCGATAATTTTTCCGCCAGCTACGTTCAGTTCTTCGTAGCTCCCCCTGTTTGTTTTTAAGTTCTCGGTCTGGAAGACGAGTGGAAAGGGGCGACCACTCGGTCCCCCCGAACGTATGGTCGGGTGCCCCGATCCCCCCGGGAAGCCATTTTGGGCGGGGGGCGTGGCTCGGCTGGTATGCCCGAAGCGGCGCAGCCGGGGCGCGCCTTTTCCCGCCCAAGAGGGGTTGTCCTAGACACCTACACCAAAGACCACGCCCAGTAGGCGTACCGGAGGAGGGTACACGCCCTCCCTCAGAAGAATAAATAGAGCGGGAATCCGAAGAAGCGTCCTCTTGTTCCTGTGCTCTGAAGGCTGCACCCACTCATTGCTCGTGAGCCCTCGACGGAACAAGCAGCAATTTTGACCCACCCACCAGCCCCTTATGGCAATGTTTGTTTTAAATAAAGTTTTGCTGAGATAGGCCTTTTTTCCTTTGTAGAAAAGTAAAGGAATGTTTAAGATAAGGATGTGACTTCTGCCTGTAGGATAATGTTTTTTCTTGGTAGGAGTGAGCAGTCGATGACACATCGAGGAAATGTCAGAATTTTTCCTTCTTTAGTAGGTAAACAACTGTCGTATTTATTTTGGTCGGGGGGTAAGGTCATGATCGGTGAGCAGTAATTTCAAGGTCCCTAGAGGGGGGCGCCACCCAGAATGGATGGGAGCGCCCGGGGGGAGGCGGCCATTGGCCCCTCCCACGGGGAGGCGGCACCCACTAAGGATGGGTCGCCTAGGGGGAAACAGCCATAGGCCCCTCCCAGGGGGGGAGGCGGCTAGATGCCCATCCTACTAATTTCCCGGGGGCCGGATATCCGCGAAGGCGGATAGAGAGTGTGGGGATGGGGGGGGAGTCCACGCTGTCCTTCCTACAGATACCTCACACGGGAACTCGGACGACCTTTAAGATGGCGTCGAGTGGAAAGGGGGCCCCCACCACGACAAGGAAAGTTACAGTTGGCAACGAGGGTAGAGTCCTCTGTGCATGCGCCACTCACACCGTGAGGGCGTGAGTTTTGGTAGTAGGGATCTGACACCGGTTAAGACCTTGCCGTTGGCCCGTAATGCTAGGATGTACAATTTTTATTTAGAATGGATGCATTTGCAGGATGTTAGACTCGGCTAGGAAACCTTTGTATTAGAGATCTGTTAAGGTTAGCCAAAGAACATGTCTTCATCGAAATGTAATAAATGTAAAATTGTACATAATTATGAAACTTTTATTTAATGTTTTAAATTTTGTTTCATATTTTAATAAATACGGCCGGGAGGGTGACTCCCTCCCGCCTTCCAAAAGTTCAAACCTGTGTCCGACTTCTCCCATCCTTGGGGATTGTGTTGAGAGGGGGTGGCGGGCATCCCAGCCATATCCATTGGTGTTGTCATGGTTGTCTTCCTTCTAATTTGACAGGCTTCAGAGAAGAGATGCTTCTTCTTAGAAAGTCATAGTAAAATGATTAAAATAGGAGGGGTCTTTCAACAGCTGGAATAGGAAGTGTTATGCACCAATCAAATCTCTTCTTTTTAAGTCACATGGCTTTGCGTACGCTTACGGTGCGCTTACGGTGCTCTTATGCTGCGACTACGTAGGACGTACCTCCGCGATTTGCGTAATTGCTTTTAAAAGTAATATACGCTTATTAAAAGTTAAAAAAAATATTTTCATGATTATCCCAGATAATGTCTTTCCTTAATATGTACATTAAATACATAAATATATGTTTTTGAACAATTAGAAACTTTTGCGCCGTACGCGTACGGGGCATCGTACATGATGTCACGCGGAAGCGTTGATGCGACGCGTAACGTCAAAGCGTACCCATAACGTGTGCGCGGGTATGCGCAGAGGGCGGTTTACCGTACAAAGTATGGTGCGATCACCGTATTCGTATGGTGCGATTACCAAAAAAAAAAAAAAAGGAATTATATAGAATTTAATTTGAATATATTGAAGAAAAAAATGTATTAATAAAAAATATATTTTTACATTTAGTTTTGTTATTATTTTCCGTTAAGAATATGAAATACAATTTAAAAAATAAAATAAATATAAATATTTATAATGAAAATGTAAGAAATAAGTACAAAAATAAAGAAATATAATAATTAATAGATTTAAAAATTATCATTTACAAAACCTTTGAAATTCACTGAAAAAACCATAGGTTTCACACATGTTATAGTTAGCTGGACATTTCACTCATACAAAACCATTAAAAATTCCCCCGTTATAGTAAGTTCAGCTAACTATAACTCGCGGGCCCGCAATGCACTGCTGATGACGTCACATACTACATCACTCAAGACAATGTCCAGCTAACTATAACATGTGTGAAACCTATGGTTTTTTCAGTTAATATATATATATATATATACCAAAGCTACAAACGATCCACGAATCCTTAATTCGTAAAGAAAGCAGCACACGCAGGGGTAGTTCCACTTAGATTTAATGAGGGAACTTACAGCATACGACGCGTTTCGCCAGAGGGCTTCGTCAAGATATGCAAAGGGTAAGGCGTTTCAATTCATTATAAACAAAAAAATCTTACTTCCGCTATAACAATGGTAAGCAAAGAAGGACTATGTACATGGTAACAAATGGAACCGCCATGTTGGAGAGGTATATCCTAACACTGTTATGTACAAGTAAACATGTTATGTACAAGTAAACAATTAATATACATGATCAATATACATATATACATGAGATTCTGCACCTCTAAAGCATAATGGAGGGTTGCAAGGTTGATCAGGCCCAGAATGGGCGGGGTGAGTCCTTCTAACGTGATAACGCCCGGGATGGGCATAGCAAGTGCACAGGTGTATGGTACAATAAATGGGGTGTTAGCGAAAATAAACTATGCTCTGTGATGCAGGGAACCAAAAAGTGCACGTAAATACATATATACATATATACAGTTATACAGTGAGCAGCGAGTAACAGTACTTGGCATAATCAAGCTGCATGGCACGGAATCCTGTAAACACAGAGAACACACCCTCAACATCATGGCCATAATGACAGGCCTAAATATAGCCCTGAATGGGCCTGTGTACTACACCTGTACAAAAGAAATAACCAATGAAAAGGGGGATGTAAGAACAAAAATTCTAAATATGAATAACAGTCATGTAATCCTAAAACCAGAAATACGAGTAACAAGTATGGAAAATCAAGGAAAAATTCACGAATGCAATACGAATGCCAACATAGATCTCCATCATGAATACATGCAGATTAACCCAAATGGACTGAAAGTTCTTCGTGCATATTAAGACCTTTGGAGTGTTTACTCTGCAAGTCAATGATGTATCTTGACTCCAGCCTTCTAAGTTTGAGAAGGCGGTCGCCACCCCTGATGTTCACTGCTACACTATCGAGACAACAATAAGCTAACAGGTCCCTGTTGCTATTATGTTTCTTTTCAAAGTGCCTCGCTACAGGGTAGGTGGCGTCTTTTTTGGCAATGGCACGCATGTGTTCTAAAATTCTCAATTTGACTGCATTGGTGGTGCTCCCAATGTAGTTTAAGCCACAAGGGCAAGTGAGACAGTAGATGACATATGCTGTAGAGCACGTGAGGAATTTGGCAATCTTTTTGGGTGCTGGCAGACCTGGAATTTTAAAAGCAAGCGTCCGCTTGCTATATTTGCAGGCCTTGCACCGGCCACAAGGGTAGAAGCCTTTGAGTGCCGGTAGTTTGGCTTTATTTTCAGGAACTGAATAGTGACTTGAAACCAACTGGTCTCTGAGCGATCTGGCCTTCCTAAACGTTACAAGAGGATTGCTGGGCAAGTCAGCTTTAATGATGTTGTCTGACATTAAGATGTTCCAATTCTTTTTAAGTATCTTTTTGACTTGGCCAGCATTGCGGGAAAAGGTGGTAATGAGGCGAAATGCCCCATTGATGGATTTACCTGTTTGCTTAGGTTCTAACAGTGTTTTCCTCTGCATCTTGTTGGCTCTGTCAAGAGCCCTGGTTAACACCTTTTCACTATAACCCCTGATCCTGAATCTTTGAAGACTAGCCTCCGCTGCCTTCTTAAAATCCTTTTGATTAGAGTTATTACGTCTAAGCCTTAGAAGTTCTCCGTAAGGGATGCTTTCTACCAATTGGCGTGGATGGCTACTAGTGGCGAAGAGGGTGGAATTACCTGCCGTCTCTTTCCTGAATAGTTTAGTTTGCACCATTCCTTTGTCATCTATATACACTGTGAGATCGAGGTAGTTCACAGAAGTCCTGCTTATATGACCTGAGAACTTTAAATTCTTGTCATTGATGTTGAGTAAGTCTATGAACGACATGGCAGTGTCTATTGGACTTTCAAGGATGATAAACAAATCATCGATATATCGATGCCATCCAATTATTCTGTCATGCCACTCTGGATTGGTGGTTCTCCAGGGAGCTTGCTCCTCCCACCAACCTACAAAGAGGTTAGCGAAGCTAGGAGCGGAGCAAGCTCCCATGGCAACTCCAGAGATCTGCCTGTACAGCTGCTTGCTGAAAAGAAAAATATTATTTTTCAAGCTGAAATTCATAAAATCAAGCAACATCTTATTATGTTCATAGTAACACGCAGGACGTTTATCCAAGAAACTCGCCATGGATCTCAACCCATCGTCATGAGCTATACATGTGTATAGACTGGCGATGTCTAATACCATCATGCAGTAAGTGTCTTTCCATACAATGTTGTCCATCAAAGTCAAAAAATGTTTGGTGTCTCTAAGATAAGAGGGCAATGACATAACCAAAGGTGAAAGAAAAGAATCAACATAAATGGAGAGGTTTTCAGTGAGACTGCCGTTGGAGGCGACAATGGGCCTACCCGGAGGATTGGACATGTCCTTATGTACCTTGGGAAGGTAATAAAACGTAGGAATCACTGGGCTTAGACAACGCAGAAACAAATATTCGTCTGTGTTGAGCATGGTGCTGTTGTACCATTTAGATATCATGTCGTGGTACTCACCCACACTCTTATTGTAATCTTTTTCTCCCACGATAGTGTACGTTTCCATGTCTCCCAAAAGTCGATTGGCCTCATTTTCATATTGTGCCGAAGTGAGTAGCACAATGTTCCCCCCTTTATCAGAGGGTTTACAAACCAGGTTGGAATCAGAACACAGAGTTTGTAGCGCAATTTGCTGTTGTTTGGTAAAATTCTCATTTGAAGAGGTATATTGTTTCGTCCTTCGTAGTCTGGTAAGATCTCTCAGAACAGCGTCTGAGAAGATGTCGATGGCGTCGGTGCTCATAATAGGCATAAAAGTGGATGCCGGTTTAAATTCACTTTGACCACCTTTTTGTTGGATGTTAGCAGTGGTCAATATCTGTGTATTGGTAACTTCGACGTCCAGACCCAAATTAATCTCTTGGTCTAGACTCTCCATAGCTCGAAGACCGCCTAAGTCCCGACATCTGAGATTTTCCGTGGTGCCAGTGCTACCAGACACAGCGCTCTCAATGTGTGGTTTTAATTTGAAAAATTTATGAAGTTTTAACTTTCTGGTGAACTTAAAAATGTCAATACGAGTTTGTGCAAATTCAAAGTTCTTTTGAGGACAGAAAGACAAACCCAATTGCAGAATGGAATTTTCTTCCGTGGTAAGAACTTTATCTGTGAGATTAATGATGGTAAGATTATCAGGTTTCAAGGAGTTTTCTAGGTTTGAGCTGGGTTCTTTTTCTTTTGATAATTCTTCATACTGCGAGTTACTGGAGGCGAACCTGGAGGATTTCTTCCTGCGGCCCCCCCGCCTCGTCTTCCTCTTGGTCCTTGGTAATCCGGGGGCTTGCCCCTGCCTCCTACCAGTTGGTTGTTTCGCATTACCTTGTACTCCACCTGAAAAGAAGAAGCCTCATCACTCCCATCTTCGCTGAGCATATCATCTGCATTAGTGTCAGATTCGGAAGTGGCAGGTTCCACGGTGTTAGGACCGCTTGCTTTTATCTTGAGTTGTTTCCTTGTATGCTCATATTTTTTAGCAAACGTTAACACTCGTCCCATCTTATAATCTTTTTCGTCTCTATCAAACTTTTCTTCTTTGCGTTGTTTGATTTTGTTTTCATATTTCTTCAGTCGTTTCTTGATAAGTTCACGTTTCTCTTCCAAGCTGGTTTGATCCTCTTCCTTTAGTAGATCATCCTCGATCTCTTTGATCTGTGTCAGAGCTTTGTCTCTATCACTCCAGGCGAAGCGAACCAGTATGACCAGACTACCTTTGCAAGATGCCGCTGTGTGAGCAGCCCATGCATCTAGTAATTTAGGGTCCGGGTTCTCATATGCTGGGATGGTGTATATTCGTAATCCACGAGGGACACGGTCAACATCTATGTAGTTCTGAAGTGATGTTGCCTCCCACCACTTTCGGATTTCTCTTTCGTAAAGCCGTTCCAAGGTGGCCAATTTTGAATTTAAAGTGGTGCTGCCTCCTCCAGCTTGATTAGTGCTTGCCTTTTGTGTCGCATCTGGTTTTTTCTTATTTTTGAACATCCCAAGTTCCGCCTCTCTCCTCTCTGCCTCGCTAAACATGATGTAAGGTAGTGCAGCCGCAACTACCTGTGTGGACACGCTGTTTCCCCCTTCGCTCAGAGTAAAATGCCGGCGCCTACCAATCCAGAGTGGCATGACAGAATAATTGGATGGCATCGATATATCGATGATTTGTTTATCATCCTTGAAAGTCCAATAGACACTGCCATGTCGTTCATAGACTTACTCAACATCAATGACAAGAATTTAAAGTTCTCAGGTCATATAAGCAGGACTTCTGTGAACTACCTCGATCTCACAGTGTATATAGATGACAAAGGAATGGTGCAAACTAAACTATTCAGGAAAGAGACGGCAGGTAATTCCACCCTCTTCGCCACTAGTAGCCATCCACGCCAATTGGTAGAAAGCATCCCTTACGGAGAACTTCTAAGGCTTAGACGTAATAACTCTAATCAAAAGGATTTTAAGAAGGCAGCGGAGGCTAGTCTTCAAAGATTCAGGATCAGGGGTTATAGTGAAAAGGTGTTAACCAGGGCTCTTGACAGAGCCAACAAGATGCAGAGGAAAACACTGTTAGAACCTAAGCAAACAGGTAAATCCATCAATGGGGCATTTCGCCTCATTACCACCTTTTCCCGCAATGCTGGCCAAGTCAAAAAGATACTTAAAAAGAATTGGAACATCTTAATGTCAGACAACATCATTAAAGCTGACTTGCCCAGCAATCCTCTTGTAACGTTTAGGAAGGCCAGATCGCTCAGAGACCAGTTGGTTTCGAGTCACTATTCAGTTCCTGAAAATAAAGCCAAACTACCGGCACTCAAAGGCTTCTACCCTTGTGGCCGGTGCAAGGCCTGCAAATATAGCAAGCGGACGCTTGCTTTTAAAATTCCAGGTCTGCCAGCACCCAAAAAGATTGCCAAATTCCTCACGTGCTCTACAGCATATGTCATCTACTGTCTCACTTGCCCTTGTGGCTTAAACTACATTGGGAGCACCACCAATGCAGTCAAATTGAGAATTTTAGAACACATGCGTGCCATTGCCAAAAAAGACGCCACCTACCCTGTAGCGAGGCACTTTGAAAAGAAACATAATAGCAACAGGGACCTGTTAGCTTATTGTTGTCTCGATAGTGTAGCAGTGAACATCAGGGGTGGCGACCGCCTTCTCAAACTTAGAAGGCTGGAGTCAAGATACATCATTGACTTGCAGAGTAAACACCCCAAAGGTCTTAATATGCACGAAGAACTTTCAGTCCATTTGGGTTAATCTGCATGTATTCATGATGGAGATCTATGTTGGCATTCGTATTGCATTCGTGAATTTTTCCTTGATTTTCCATACTTGTTACTCGTATTTCTGGTTTTAGGATTACATGACTGTTATTCATATTTAGAATTTTTGTTCTTACATCCCCCTTTTCATTGGTTATTTCTTTTGTACAGGTGTAGTACACAGGCCCATTCAGGGCTATATTTAGGCCTGTCATTATGGCCATGATGTTGAGGGTGTGTTCTCTGTGTTTACAGGATTCCGTGCCATGCAGCTTGATTATGCCAAGTACTGTTACTCGCTGCTCACTGTATAACTGTATATATGTATATATGTATATATGTATTTACGTGCACTTTTTGGTTCCCTGCATCACAGAGCATAGTTTATTTTCGCTAACACCCCATTTATTGTACCATACACCTGTGCACTTGCTATGCCCATCCCGGGCGTTATCACGTTAGAAGGACTCACCCCGCCCATTCTGGGCCTGATCAACCTTGCAACCCTCCATTATGCTTTAGAGGTGCAGAATCTCATGTATATATGTATATTGATCATGTATATTAATTGTTTACTTGTACATAACATGTTTACTTGTACATAACAGTGTTAGGATATACCTCTCCAACATGGCGGTTCCATTTGTTACCATGTACATAGTCCTTCTTTGCTTACCATTGTTATAGCGGAAGTAAGATTTTTTTGTTTATAATGAATTGAAACGCCTTACCCTTTGCATATCTTGACGAAGCCCTCTGGCGAAACGCGTCGTATGCTGTAAGTTCCCTCATTAAATCTAAGTGGAACTACCCCTGCGTGTGCTGCTTTCTTTACGAATTAAGGATTCGTGGATCGTTTGTAGCTTTGTTAAGTACAACGGGTACACCCCCGTTTTGGCGTGCACCCGCTCACGAGTGCAACCGGCTGGTGTTTTGGAGCATTTGATATATATATATATATATACATTTATGTTTTAGATTATGATGGAAACGAATTGTGTAGTAGAAGGAAAATCTACACAGAACCCTAGGATCAAGTTTTGTACCTTTTTAATAACACAAAGTGGCTTGTAAACATGGTTGGGACTGAAGTCTTTCCACAGTGTTTAGCAACTAAAGTCGATAAGGGTGTACGCCTGATCACTTGACATAGCTGCACATGATTAAGACCATTTGAAGGTCGAAACACATTATGCAATACATCTCTGTAATAAAGGATATTTTTATTTTCACTGACCCGATGATGGGCTCGTGTTTGCACAGAGGAAGGTCTTTTGGGGATATATATATATATATATATATATTATTCCCAAAAAAGCTCCAAGCTTAAGGCAGCACTTCACAAAACCTTTATTTAAAAAGCGGCGTGATTGCACAAATGTTCCTCTTTTATTTCCGACGTGTTTCAATGCTAACAAGCATCTTAGTCATGGGGTGGCATATGGCAAAACCTGGACTATATATATATACACCAAACGCTGTCCCCTGCACCTCCTTCCGGCGAGCACAAAGACAACGTGAATCCAGCGCTTCTGGCACACAATTTATATTTCATGGAGCCGCTAAATCTGACGTGTTCATATATATGTAGTGATTCTACAAATGTTTGTAGTTTTATTGAAAGCTGAGTATGTTTTCGCTTTCTATGACATGTGATGGCACTACTTGCACTTTAAAAGGGGTGGTCATCCCTCGTGACGTTGTCATGTGAACAAGGCTATCTCCAGCCGAAACGCGTCATGGCGGATTGGTGCTGGGCTGAACTTTAAATAAAATCATATTGCACCACTTTTGGGTCTCGCTGGTTCCTGCTTGTCGGTGTGGCTAACTGTGCTTCGCTACGTTTGCTGAGAACTGGACATATCTCATCTCTACATCCGGGATTGCTTCCCCCGGTTTTGGCGAGACCCCTCCACAGTCTGGGCAAGTTGCGGCAAGGAGCTACGTTTCTTTGAAACATTTTCAAACTCTCTGTAAGGAGACGCCGCCACGCCCCAGGGATAGCGGAATTGTTTGGCGGCTTACAGCGGAAAGACCGGAAGTGGTTTCGGAATACCGGATCGGCGGTGGCTGGTCGGGGATCCGGAACTCTACGCTCGAGTACCAGCGAGTACAGCCAGACTAACTGCAGCAACCCCTGAGTGGAGGACACAAGAGCGACTCCAAGGAGCATTGCCGGGTAGGAGTTCGAGCTTGTTGTGCACGTATTACATTTTTGCCCATTGCTACGCACCATGTCTGCGGACACGTTAAGAGGGCGTGTCGAGGCGTCCAGGGGAATGTTCACGGATCCCCCGGCTGGGGGGTCCGCACCGGCCACTGGTTCCATCACTGTGCCAGGGAAAATGGATGGTGTTAAGGAGTTATTTAGGAAATTAGAAAAATGCAGCAAGAGCGAACAGTCAAAGTGGTGGGAACATACATCTTTAACTGGATATTTAGAAGTGGGGCGGGTGCCGCGCGGTCTGCGCATTCTACTTGCACCATCCTACGAAAAACCTGACCCACAAATGATGGCTGATTGGGCGCAATGCAACTTAGATAACTCCAAACGCCTTATGAGCATACTCATTCAATACGCCGAAAGTGACAGGCTCAAGTTGTTGGATGAAATAACGCAACTTAATGCAGAAATTGATAAATTCCCTCCCTCTCCGGAAATTACTAAATACAGAGAGGAAATGAATGCACGTTTAAAGCGTGAAGAGGACATTATCAAAAAAAGAAAGGCGTATAAGTTCCAACGCGATAGATTAGATTATGAAAATGGACAGATATTTACGTTCGCAAAGAAATATGACAACATCAAACAGCGATGTAATATCAGTGAAAATATCGCTAACACCAACCAAAGCACGATGGCCACCACAGGACAAACAGAGGTGTCTTCGGTCTCGGAGGACAGCTCACAACCAGACAGTGAATCTGACAATGAAACACATAGGCAACTAAGGTCGGGGTTTCGCAAATTTACCCCGGGGGAAGAAATGGAAGTGGTACAACAGGACCGCAAATCGACCCTGCGGTCTGGGACATCAGCTGCCGGCGCAAGCGCGCCAACAGGAAGCGCGCCGAGAGGCGTAAAAGCCACAAACGCCGCATCAACAGGAGGCAAGCAAAGGAAACCGCGATCCAGATGGCAATGGAACAAAACGCCAGCACCTCAACCACAGCAGTAAATTTGACTCCTATCTCTGACAACAGCACACATTCGGTAATCAATCTGACCTACATTGTGTTAACGCCTAAAGAAACTTCAATCTTATCTTTGGGATTATCATATAGTCCCCGAGGAGACTTTGACTACGCCACAACCAGAATTGACATGTTCAAATTCATGCGTAAACTCAAACTACGCAAACATTTTGCTACTCGTATGGTGGGTGCCTCAAATAACAATATGTGCACTCAACGGTCAATCTCAGACCTCACAGTCAATTCTGGTTCCAATGAAACAGTGGTTTTAGGAGCAGCGCTAACTCAAGAGCTGTTATCATTGCAAGAAGAAGAAGAATTAGCTTCAACGGAAAGTCAAAATGCATTGGGAGGTGAACCTCTTCCAAGAATCTGTCAGACACCATTTAAACCTAAATCTAAGTTTTGTCCCCTCATGGCCAAAGACAACGTTGATATTTTTCATGAGCGTGTGAATTCCCAATTGAAGGATTTACAAATGACAATCTCACCCTCCAAGAGACGGTACAATCATAAGGATGTCGAATACCACAAGTTAATAAAGAAATTAAAGGCAAACAAACATCTAGTCATTAGACAATCAGACAAGGGGGGCAATGTGGTATTGTGGCCACGGAAAATGTATTTGGAAGAAGCTCACAAACAACTAAATGACAAAGACTGCTACAAAAGTGTAACCATGCAGGATGCTGTTGCAGCAAAGAATGCAATATACAGCAAATTGTCTGCCTGGCGAAGTAAAGGTTTGCAGATCATGGAGGAGTACAAATTTTTGAAAAATGAACATCCTGTCACTCCGGTGATTTATTTCATCCCCAAGGTCCACAAGAACTATGACCAACTGCCGGGCAGACCTATTATCTCTGCATGTAACAGTCTGTTGGAGAATGTGAGTAAGTACATTGACTTCTTTCTACAAGATCACGTGAGAAGTTTGCCCTCGTTTGTCCTTGACACAACGGATCTCATTAAAAAACTCATTGATTTCAGATGGAAATCGACCTATATGCTGGTGTCTATGGATGTCACCTCGCTTTACACCAGCATATTCCATCAAGATGGACTAAAAGCTGTCAGACACTTCCTGGGAAAAAGGGAAGTTTGCTTTAATGAACATTCGCAAATGCTGATAGAGATGATCTCAATGTGCTTAGAGAACAATATCTTTTTGTTTGCAAAACAACTGTTTCTTCAGACCAGAGGAGTAGCTATGGGGGCCTGCTTCTCTCCCAGTTACGCCTGTTTGCACATGGGGTACTGGGAGGAGCAGGTCCTGATGGCGGAACATTCTGTCACCATGAATACGAAGTTGAAACTCTGGTCTAGATACATAGATGATTTGTTTTTTGTTTGGGACGGGACTGAGACTGAGGTGAGAGATTTCATACAAATGCTTAACAACAATAATCTCAATATCCAGCTTACTAGCACCATTAGCACTCAATCAGTCATCTTCCTGGATGTTGAAATATATGTTCAGGGAGACACTCTCCAAACTAAACTGTACCGCAAGCCCACGGCAGGGAACACACTGCTGCATGCCGATAGCCATCATCCTGCACATCTGATACGCAGCATCCCCTACGGGGAGATGCTGCGTGTCAGAAGAATTTGCAGCAGTGAAGAGCAATGCCGTGTGGTCCAGTCACAATGTAGGGAACGTTTCCTTCAACGTGGCTACAAACCAGCTATCATAGATAATGCCATTGCTAGGGCCAACAAAATAAATAGGCTAGAACTCCTAGGCTTAGGAGATTCTAATCAACCTGCTGCCTCTACTAGTGGACCTGATGAAGAAACCAGATTAATTATAGGGTTCAGTAATCAGCATAGGATGATTCAGAAAATAATCAAGGACAATTGGTCTCTGATCTCAAATGATCCTATACTAGGTGCCACTATGCCCCAACATCCTAGTATAACATACCGCAAGGCACGATCTATGAAAGAGAGTTTGGTATCCAGTAGCCCAGAGGTAATCACATCTTCATGGTTAGATGACAGCAAGGGATTTTTGCGTTGTTCCACCTGCAAAGCATGCAAGCATGGGGTGAGCAAATGTGAGGTAGTTACACCTTTATCCCCTTCCCCCATTAAAATCAAACAAAAACTAAACTGCAAAACAGAGTTTGCGGTCTACGTTTTGGAATGCCCATGCGGGCTCAGATATGTAGGCAGCACAAGACCGCAGGTCCATAAGCGGATCTTACAACATCTGCGTGCAATAGCACATGCTGATCCTACATATCCTGTAGCTAGGCATTTTGAGTTAATGCATGGGAAAGATGCCTCTGCTTTGAAATATGTTGTTATAGACTGTGTTCCCCCCCAAAGAAGAGGTGGCGATAGGGAGGCTTTACTCAGAAAGTTGGAGACCCGCTACATAATATCCCTCGATACTAAAGCACCTCAGGGTCTCAATATGGGAGAGGATTGTTATACTTATCTATAACTTTTGAATACCCTTGTTGTCTAGCACTTTGCACTTTGTCCTCAATGAATATGGTTTAGTCCTGTAATACCAACTGATAACCAGAAATCTTGAGGCCATGTTAATAACGAACCCTGGACCCTCGTTTTCTGACCTGTGTTTTTAAAATTGTATAAGAATAATGATTTATCTTTTCTTATTGCACTTCTTCACTTTAATGTAGCACTTTACAGCCATCTAACATGGAAATGCACGTGATATCGCTTATTTTGCACAAATGATTGAAAACTGTGGAATTTCGTACATAGCAGCCCACTTGGGCAGCATAACCTCTTACTATTTTTGCACTTAAGGGTAACCATGACATTTGGCCCGTTATATATAAGTGTTGTGTACTCACTATTTATTTTATGCTTGAAGTAGTCAAACATGCGAGTACCTTTTTGTAGAGTTTTTTTAAATGGCATCATGATTATTTATAACTATTTATTGGCTTTTAACCTTTTGTATATTATGAAGTTTATTTATTAGCCAATGCCATGTGTTTGATGACGGAATTCCATTTCACAAGATGTGGATGTTTTCTTTGTGTAACAAATGCATTTATGCAGTGATTCTACAAATGTATGTAGTTTTATTGAAAGCTGAGTATGTTTTCGCTCTCTATGACATGTGATGGCACTACTTGCACTTTAAAAGGGGTGGTCATCCCTCGTGACGTTGTCATGTGAACAAGGCTATCTCTAGCCGAAACGCGTCATGGCGGATTGGTGCTGGGCTGAACTTTAAATAAAATCATATTGCACCACTTTTGGGTCTCGCTGGTTCCTGCTTGTCGGTGTGGCTAACTGCGCTACGTTTGCTGAGAACTGGACATACCTCATATATATATATATATATATATATATATATATATATATATATATATATATATATATATATATATATATATATATATAAAATCCTGACATGTACCTGCAGCTTGGTACTCCCCACATATATATATATATATATATATATATATATATATATATATATATATATATATATATATATATATATATATATATATATATATATATATATATATATATATATATATATATATATATATATATATATATATATATATATGTGGGGAGTACCAAGCTGCAGGTACATGTCAGGATTTTGCAGCATCTGCGCGCAATCTTACACAGTGACCCTGCCTACCCGGTGGCACGCCACTTCAAAAGAGTGCACAATAAAGATCTCTCGTGCTTGAAGTATTTTGTAATAGGGTCTGTGCCACCTATGACTAGAGGAGGTGACAGGGAGTCACGGTTAAGACAGCTAGAAACTAGGATGATATTGGAGCTTGACACACGCTGGCCCAATGGTTTGAATAATATAGATGAGTTACACCACTTCTTATAACCTTATCAATTTCCTGTCGCTGTACATTTTCTGTTGATAGACACAGACCCATCCCCACTATCTTTCTCCCTCTTAGTTAGGTTCCCTATTTTGAGGTTGAGTTTGGGTCTGTTCATTTTGGTCACCTAAATTGTGTATATATGGCTGTATAACCTTTTCTACTGGTCTGTAAATTTGGAATGATTAGAATCCTTGATGAATTGTTTGAAATTTTGTATGTATGTATTTATGTGTATATATTGATCCATTGTGTATACATTTATACATATGTATATATATGAAGAGTTTTGCACTTTTGTACTTTTGTAATTTTGTAATTTTCTACTTTTCCCTTTTTCAGAAACGTTAATACGGTTTTGATACTGTTTTGCTACTGTTTTTCTATTTTTCTATTTTCCTATTTTTCTACTCTTGTACATATATGATTAGTTAATGGGACAATGGAGGTGAACTTTGTAAATAAGCATATGTAAATTAATGTGGGTTGTAAATATGAGATTTAGAATTGTGTATATATAGGCCTATGAAATTGAGAGCTTATTATACATCGATATGTGATTATCATAAACCCTGGTTTGGTTTATTGTTCTAGGTTCCTTCCTTTTTAACTATTTATACTATTTATTATTATTAAAGTACGTGAAATATACACATGAAATGATAGGGTGATCAATAACCCACCATCTATCCATCTGTGAATATATATTTGCTTATCGTACTAAATATAATGACTGGTATTGCACTTTAGCTGGTTTAGCTTTCTTTTCTCATGCACTTTTTACAAATGTTGCACTTTACTCACTTAGCACTTTATCATACGACCGCTGGTACATAGACGGATATACCCATAAACCTGAATTGTAGATATTAGAATTTCCCTGTTATTGTTTATTGTGAAGTAGATGTTTATCTGCTCTTTAAGTAAGGGATTTTATTTCTATTATACATAGGCTTTATGAGATACATGAGTGTCATAGGTGGATTTAACCGGTGAGAATTTATGATTCATGTATATCAATATCTGGATTTAACCAGTGATGTTTTTCCGTCCTTTTTGGTAATGTTCCATTGGATACACTGTCACGTTACTGTGGAAGTATGTTGTTTATTTCTATGAAGTCACATGACTCACTATGTCACTGTGAGGGGTTGGTCACTATGAGTAATTAGCATATAAAAAAGCATTGAGTTCGATGTACTAGTTGCAGCGTGAACAAGGGCACATCTTGCCAGAAACGCGTAGCTGCTTTCTGTTGTTCAATAAAAAACAACTCTGCTGATGTGCTGTGGTCCGTCTCCTTCCTGTTTGCTGGTGTGCTGCGTGGTTGCTGAAACACCGAGAGATCCAGAGGAGTCACGTGCTGTATATATATATATATATATATATATATATATATATGAGATACAGTGTAAACAAAAGACTTACACTCACGGGGGTCAAACCCAGATGGATTTTATTGCACACAAGTTTAGGGATAAAGACGCGTTTCGGCGGTACGCCTTTGTCAGTTACAGGCGGCCGCCGATACGCTGCATACATATACACAAAGCTACTCACTAATTCTCGCGGGAATTGTCTCTCAAAGACGCCATTTTTAAATCAGGCAGTTTCACTGGCGTGTGTTGTTAAATACAAAGTAAATCGAAATCTGTATACCATACAATCATGTGGTGGGGTAAATCAAATCTGACAGGAATGGTTGGAAGCAAATCGGCAAAGGCAATGAAATGTGTAATTTGGATAAATCAAATGTGATGGCCATGAAAAACAAACAATATATTATAATTCAACGTATAGATACGAAATATATATATATATATATATATATATATATATATATATATATATATATATATATATATATATATATATAAACACGATACAAGCCAAGTGGTTACTGTTATCCGAATTGGATCTCATGAATGACATTTTCTAAATGAGTTATTGTATTCACTGATTGAACTAATTTATTACATGTATCATCAATGTATTCTGCAACTGCCCGTGCAATTTGATCAGCTTATATGATGAATTTGATGAATTAGTGTATCATTCTTGGTATGTTCTATATGTATCATTATCATGATGGGACAATTTTAACACAGGACATTAGCCGATCCACGGCTTTATTTTCTGTCGATATCTTTTGACATATGTAATGGATAGACCCTCCAACTATGAACACGCAGTCCATCAGCGGACGTTATGAGTCTCTTACATATGTAATATAGCTTTGGAAACACATTCCAATATGGCGCTCATGATGTTGTTTGAGGAGTCAGTCCTATGTTTGCGTCCATGATTGAGTTGAACTTTATTAACATGCTGACCGTTTGGTGCAACTGACACACTGACGAAGGCAGCACGCCGAAACTCGTCTGTGCAGTTTCCCTGAATAAACCTTTCTGTTGTTTCTACATTCCTCCTTGAGTGCTGTGCCTTTTCTGTAAGATTAGAAAAGTTTGAGCGCAATATATATTTTCAATTGGCTGAAACAGCACTGGATCAGGGGGTGCCTCAGGGCTCGCCCTGAGTCCCACCTTATTTAATTTGTACATGGCCCCCTTAGCAGAAGTAGTGCTATCATTTGGCGTAGAGATAGTATCCTACGCCGACAATACTCAACTGCTGATCACCCTTTCCCAACTACCGTCAGGTGGAGTAGACAACTTTAGAGCTTGTATGCAGGCATTAGCTGTATGGATGGATAATCATTGCCTGAAGCTGAATGGTTCAAAAACGGAGGTACTGGTGGTAGGTGGTGATAAAGGGAAATGGGCTGGCGATTGGTGGCCTAAGTGTCTGGGGATAGCACCTATTCCGTGCATCGAAGCCAAGAATCTAGGGATCTGGGTAGACCCTACATTTTCCTATGAGTCGCATATTAGGCGGGTGGTCGGAAAGTGTTTTGGGGTACTCAAGATCTTAAATAAAACCCTGGATCTGCTCCCCCTGGAGACAAGACGCACGATGACCCAGGCCTTGATCACCTCCTGAATTGATTACGGGAATGTCCTCTTTATGGGAGCATCCTGTAAAAGAATAGGGCGGCTTCAGGTACTACAAAATACGGCAGCGCGGCTTGTGCTCAGACTCCCCAGAAGAGCGGCATCCAGTGCAGCTCTGGCGGCCCTCCACTGGCTGCCTGTTAAAAAAAGAATAATGTTTAAAGCCCTCTTGACTTGTCATCGGATCTTGTGGCAGAAGGCTCCCCCATATCTGGCTGACTTGATCACCAGATATGAGCCAGTGCGAGCACTGCGGTCCTGTGGAATGGGCACCTTGGTGACCCATCGATTTAAGAGGGCAAAAATGGGAGGTCGCTCTTTTAGAGTGATTGCTGCCATAAGTTGGAATAAACTTCCACTTAATCTGCGTCTTGAGCAAACAGAAAGGAAGTTTCGCTGTCTGTTAAAAACTCACTTGTTTACATGCTAGTTGGGTTCTGGTATTTGCTGCTGGTTAGCTCTTATGTCTTTTTTGGCCCCACAATCCTACAGCGCGGGGACACGCCGGTATGGCGCAGCCTTAGCGCTCTACAAACTTCTTTATTATTATTAATATTATATATATATATATATATATTCACTGAAAAAACCATAGGTTTCACACCAGTTATAGTGAGGAATTAGCATTTAAAAAACCTATTAAATTCACTGAAAAAACCATAGGTTTCACACCAGTTATAGTTAGCTGGAAATTTTACTGATATAAAACCATTGAAATTCCCACGTTATAGTTAGATGGACTCACTATAACTTGCGCGTTCAATGTACTGCTGATGACGTCACATATTACATCACTCATGACATGGTCAGTGACATCACTCATGACATCACTGATGACACCATCCAGTGAATGTGTGTCTTTCTGAAAAATAAATATATTTTATATATGTATATGTAAAAGTTGATGGAAGAATAAATGTTTAAATAAGTGTCTAAATGGATGGTTTTTAAAAATTGATTGGTTAACTGGCTTATTAAGACATCATCAGCAGTGCATTGCACGCGCAAGTTATAGTGAGTCCATCTAACTATAACGTGGGAATTTCAATGGTTTTATATCAGTAAAATTTCCAGCTAACTATAACTGGTGTGAAACCTATGGTTTTTTCAGTGAATTTAATAGGTTTTTTAAATGCTAATTCCTAACTATAACTGGTGTGAAACCTATGGTTTTTTCAGTGAATTTCATAGGTTTTTTAAATGCTAATTCCTTTGTATATCGAGTTTCTAACCTTTTTTTTTTTTTTTACAATTTGCTGTTTTTTTTAAAGTATTCATTTTTTTTATATCATTTTTTTCTTTTGCGCTCTGGGTGCGCGCTCCGGGAAGCTTCAGCTAAGCTCTCCGGTAAGCTTTTCCGTGAGCTCATCTGAAAGCGCACCCAGAGCGCAACTGTCGTTCGTGAAAAAAAATATGAATGAAAAGTTAATAATAATGCAAAACATTTCGTACCATACAAATAAAATTAGTTTTTTTTAATAAGGAAAATGATTATGCATTTCTGTAAAAGTTTGATGACGTCACTTCGGCGCGCAACGTAAGTGCCCTCGGAAGCGCCTACGTTCGCGGCGCGTAAACGCACGCAAAAGCGCCTACGATCGCGCCACGTTTGCGCCCCGGAAGCGCCTACGATCGCGCTGCGTAAACGCACCGGAAGTGCTCCGGAGCGCGCAGCGTAAACGCGTCGGGTCATGTGACCCTAAAATAACACTTTTCATTGGTTGCTAACAGTTTTTTTTTACAATGATTGAAATCCCCACCCATTTCCTTCACTTCTTCTTTCACTTTTGTGACTGTAAGACCTGCCTTTTTGCTCTTGCATATTTCTTGGATAATCATGGCTGCCAGACCATCCAGCAGTGAAGATGAGCCTGAATTCATTGATGAAGAGCCTCCTCAGCCGAAGGTCAAAGAGCATTTCATCTGGAAATTTTTTAAGTTTCCAGCAGACCAGAAAAAGGTGAATGCACCAAAAGTGGAGTGCAGGATCTGCAAACAGGTCCTGTCACGGGGTAACCCCCCAAAAAAGTACTCTTTTGGCAACTTTACCATGATTCGCCATGTGGAGAGGAGGCACCCCCAGAATTTTGCCCGGGAAAGTGTCAGGGCTCTGGCACAAGAGGTTCCCAGAGATGGGGCCTCTACATCAACCGGAGGAGCAACTTCTTCTGGGAGAGAGCAATCGCAGGAGCAGGTGGCAAACATACAACCTGCATTTAACCATGGGGTCGTCAAATGCAGATACTGCAATCAACTCCTCACCTATGGGGAGCAAAGTGTCCTGCTCATGGTTCGAGCATTGGAGAACCATCGCTGCCCTTCCCACCCCTAATTTTTTTGTTTTCTTTTTGCTCCTGTTGAGCAGTTTCCATTCCCTGTTTTTGTTCCTGTTCAGTTAAAAGAAGAAAACCAAAAGTTCTTTTCAGAACTACCTCCAATTCTCATCAAAGAGCTATATTCTTAAAAAAATGAAGAGTAAGTGAAATATAGTGCATTGATAATTGAAAGGAGAATGAGTAAGAAAGAACAGAAAGGTATGAGAGGTGAAAGGAAGTGAAGTAGGAGGAATGAAAGAAGGTGAGTGTTAGAAAAGAAAGTTATGACACAGTGAATAAACTGGAGGCCTCATTTCTGAAAAGTGACGCATCGCTACGTGAAAACAGCAATGCGTCACTTTTGTGGACGCACTCCTTATGACATTCCAGGTATGTCATATTTAATATATGATTAATCAATTCGCAAGGAGTTACAGATATGTCAGTATTTCTGACGTATCTGTAAACACAAAAGTAACGCATTGCTGGAGTGCGTCACAAAAGTGACGCAACTCCAGTAATGTGTCCTTTCACATGGAAAAAGCACCATGTGAAAGGTTTGCTGTGAAGCAGGCGCAAGATTTTGGCGCAACAGCATCCTAAAAGTGACGCACTGCGTCATTATTACCAAGCTTTTTGCAGGGGAACACCCCCTCTGCATGCATTTTACCTGACACTATTTTTAAAAAGTGACGCATCTAGGTACATGGGTCACTTTTTAAAACTCTGCGCCACATTATATCTGCATCAGGTATAATGTATGCAGAGGGGGCATTCCCCCGCAAAAAGCTTGATAATAACGACGTACTGAAATCTATGAGATTTCTCTGCGTCACTTTTAGGATGCTGTTGCGTTAAAATCTTGCGCCTGCCTCGCGTCACTTTCATGTTTACAGATATGTCAGAAATACTGACGTATCTGTAACTCCTTGCAACATGATTTGTCATACATTAAATATGACACATCTGGAATGTCATAAGGAGTGCGCACAGAAAAGTGACGCATCACACCAGCAGTGTAATAAAATGTGCCTCGTTGCACTATATTTAAAGGACGCAACAGCATCCTAAAAGTGACGCAGTGAAATCTCAAACATTTCACTGCGTCGCTATTACAAAGCTTTTTGCGGGGGAACACCCCCTCTGCATGCATTATACCTCACGCAGATATAATGTGGCGCTTGATTTTAAAAAGTGACCCATCTACCTAGATACGTCACTTTTTAAATATAACGCAACGAGGCACATTTTTTTACACCACTGGTGCGATGCGTCACTTTTCTGTGCACACTCCTTATGACATTCCAAGTAACGCATTGCTGGAGTGCGTCACAAAAGTGACGCTTCTCCAGTAATGTGTCCTTTCACATGGAAAAAGCACCATGTGAAAGGTCTTGCGTCAGTCTAACACCTGCTGTAAAGCAGGCGCAAGATTTTGACGCAACAGCATCCTAAAAGTGACGCAGTGAAATCTCAAAGATTTCACTACGTCGCTATTACAAATCTTTTTGCGGGAGAACACCCCCTCTGCATGCATTATACCTGACGCTATTTTTTAAAAGTGACGCATCTAGGTACATGGGTCACTTTTTAAAACTCTGCGCCACATTATATCTGCGTCAGGTATAATGTATGCAGAGGGGGCATTCCCCCGCAAAAAGCTTGGTAATAACGACGTACTGAAATCTATAAGATTTCTCTGCGTCACTTTTAGGATGCTGTTGCGTCAAAATCTTGCGCCTGCCTCGCGTCACTTTTATGTTTACAGATATGTCAGAAATACTGATGTATCTGTAACTCCTTGCAACATGATTCGTCATACATTAAATATGACACATCTGGAATGTCATAAGGAGTGCGCACAGAAAAGTGACGCATCACACCAGCAGTGTAAAAAAATGTGCCTCGTTGCACTATATTTAAAAAGTGACGCATCTAGATAGATGCGTCACTTTTTAAATATTGCATAACAATGCGCATTTTTTTACACCGCTGGTGCGTCACAAAAATTGACGCACAGGAGGCGCAAAACTGGCAGCGCAAGGCCTTCATAAATATGGTCCTGGATTTTCCCCGTGCTTCGCCGGTGCGCGTACCATGCGCTTCCCCCGCGCAAAACGAAAAAAAAAATAAAAAATGTAATGCCCCGCAGGACCCTATTTTAGCCCCTACATCAAACCTAGGGGGTCAGAGGGGGTCTACTCTTCCCCCTTATGGTCATTTGCCCCTTTTTTTTTCAAACCCCTTGTGTCTCGATTTTACCGAGACACAAGATGGCGGCTGCTCCAGACTGTTTAGAATGTTTACAGACACCCAAGAGCCAATCAGCTTCCTGCGCGCAAGTCGCGTGTCGCGCCTGGAGCGCACTCCGGTGCGCGCACCGGAGAGCGCCTATAGATATATATATTTTTTTGCACCTAAATTACTCAAAATCCACTGCAGCACATATCTTGAGACATAGCAAAGGCACATCGGGCTACCAGTCCCTTCAATTTTGCCAAGTTTGGTGGAAATCCATTCAGCCGTTCGGGCTAAAAGTAAAATCGACCGCCCTATGGAAATTTACATGGGGAAAACGTGTTTTGGGACCCCCCTTTTATCTCGGCCCCCGCTTGACGTATCCCCCCCAAACTTTCAAGGAAGGACCGGAGCTCGACGAGGCCATTTTCAGGAAATTTTCAGGCAGATTCGTCAACCGGTGCCAAAGTTATTCCAAATAGAATTTTGAGATTTAACATTGAAAAAAATCCTAACTATAACTACCTACTGGCGACCGCCAGTAGGTAAAATATATATATATATATATATATATATATATATATATATATATATATATATATATATATATATATATATATATATATATATATATATATTCAATGAAAAAACCATAGGTTATAGGCCATATATAGTTAGGAATTAGCATTTACAAAACCTTATTTTACTCGCATAAAACCATTGAAATTCCATATATAGTTAGCTAACTATAAGCGCTAACTATATATCGCGCACCCGCAATCCACTGCTGATGATGTCACATATTACATCATTCATGACATGGTCAGTGACATCACTGATGACATCACTGATGACATCTCAAATGACATCACTGATGACATCACTGATCACAACATCCAGTGATTGTATGTGTCTGTAAAGTTTAAATATGTTTCACATATTGAAGAATGAGTGGATGTATAAGTGTCTGGATGAAGAATTTAGTAGGTGCATGACTGACTGTATGAGTGAGTGATTAAATGTGTCTCACTGAGTACATGGGTTAGTGACTAAACTGTCTTAATTCGTGCATCAGTATGTTTGTTGTTGTGTAAGCTGCTGCATGTGTTGATCAGTAGCTATAAGAGTGGCCATATGGGTTATTGATTGGTTGCCCAAGTATTTGAATGGGAGGCTGAGTGTGTGTGTGGGTGGCTGGGAGGTGCGTGACTCTGTGCATAGATGTGTAAGCAGTTGATTCACTAGGAGTATGAGTTCAAGAGTGCATGTGGAAACAGCTATATGGGCGGTTGACTGTGCATGGGTGTGTTGGTGAGTGAATGGATTTCTCATTGCTACATGTGCAAGTAAGTACGTATGTAAAACACAATACATGTGAGAGTTGAGATATATAAATAACTGAACATAAGAGCCAGTGAATGTGTGAGTGGCTGTATCGATCACTGTGAGCTTGTATCAGGGATTATATAAGAGAGTAAATATGTGTTATTATATGTTTGAATAAGTAAGATGTGTATAACTGTATAGTTGAGGAAATGGAGGTGTGATTGATTCTTTGCATGACTGACTAGGTGTGTGAGTAACTCCATGGATGAGTGACAGTCTGTGAGTGTCTGTTTATACTGAGTGTATGTAAGGTTATATTAGAGTCTGAAGAGGTTCATTGTATTATCACATGAGTGATGTGATCAGTGATGACAAATGAGATGTCATCAGTGATGTCATTTGAGTTGTCATCAGTGATGTCATCAGTGATGTCATTTGAGATGTCATCATTGATATCATTTGAGTTGTCATCAGTGATGTCATTTGAGATGTCATCAGTGATGTCATCAGTGATGTCACTGACCATGTCATGAATGATGTAATATGTGACATCATCAGCAGTGGATTGCGGGTGCGCGATATATAGTTAGCGCTTATAGTTAGCTAACTATATATGGAATTTCAATGGTTTTATGCGAGTAAAATAAGGTTTTGTAAATGCTAATTCCTAACTATATATGGCCTATAACCTATGGTTTTTTCATTGAATTTTCAAGGTTTTGTAAATGCAAATTCCTAACTATATATCCACTATAACCTATGGTTTTTTCTGTGAATTTCATTGGTTTTTTAATAGCAAATATGAAAAGCTTTAAAATGTCAAGTACGTGATAGATAAAAACATTTTCGTATTTATGCACGCTGATGTGCTTTGAACGCTGCCCCCCCCCCTCCCCTCTTTTGCCTTAGTAGTACTCTCTCTTTGCAGATACTGAAGGATAGTTAACGCAGGCCTTTACCCCCGTTGTAATCCGTCGTGCCTCCTTGTCTCTCCATTTGATTGATTGTTGTCCAAGCATTTACTGTTTTAGAATTGGTTCTCTTTGGATCATTCTCTATTTACAAACAAGCACAAAGTCGCAATACTGTTTAGTCTTTGCAGATAGTGAAAAATCGTGTAAAAAAATAAAAGTAATGGAACAAAATCAGTAGGCCACTAATTGGATCTCTTTTTGACCTCGCTAAAATAGAAATATTAGGAACAACCCTTCTTGAGAAATACGAAAATAGTGAGATGAACTGAGCTCCACACCATGAGGGCTGCAAGACAGCTCGGCTCCATCACCCATCCCGCACAAAATAACGACAAACCCTATGCAAATATTAAAAATATAGACAACACACCAGCAAAGAAACAGGGTAAAACATTTTATTAAAAAACTATTTACATAACGTTGGTCTATAAGATGATGTCAGTAGTGGACCGATGTGTGAATAGATCGAAAACAGCACAAGGCTCCAAGATCCGGATAGCAAGCTCCTGGATGTTGGGTGCCATAGTTTAGAGTTCTGAATTTCAGCCTTTTTCAATGCCTGTGCTTTGTTGAATCAAAATGGCGGCTTGACACAAAGCTAACTCAAACGTTGTTACTGATGCTATGCAGACCAAAACTGGTTTTCAGTTTGTACATTTTTCTAGATTTTTCAATCCAAGTTTGGTTGACTTTGTAGAACGATGGCTTCAGATTTTCAACATACGGTGTGGTGGCGCTGACTGGGAGGGGGCGCTTCGCTCCTGCCCCCTCCCCAAGTAAGATTTTCATACGTGAAAGTACGTTAATGGTTTTGGTCCCTGAGATGCTTCGATGTCACTACCATTCTCAAATAGCATAAGTTCTGGATGTTGGGTGCCATAGTTAAGAGTTCTGAGCAGTGCTTGTAACACTGTCTGAAGCTTATTTCCACCTACTGCAGCTTCACTATTCTCAAAGTAAGTGAGTGTCGTTTGTGGACCTGACTGCATTAGAAAACAATGTGATATGTTACCTTCCTAAACAGCTTGACGGAGGCCCCTGAGGGGCGGTGTGATGGCCATGGACTCGGAGAAGACGCTTGGCTCCGACACCCTCCCCAAGTCTTATAGCACTGGTGTAGCCTGAGATCGCCCCCGACATAGGCGGCCGGCTCCCGGGGTCCGGCGGAACTTTTTGCCTTTTGATGACTCTTCAATTCTGGACCTTGTCCCACAATCCGTTTGACCTGAAGACAAGCTGTAGTGGTGCGCCCCTTTATCGTTTTAGTTGCTATTCCGCCCGCTTTTGCTACACTGTGCCTCTTCCGCCATTCAGCTGTTTTCCGCCCGCTCTTGCGACTACAGCGTCTCGCTCACCATGTAGTTGAGATGCGCCCGCTCTTGCGGTGCAGCGATAGGCGGCTGCCACAGGACTCTCAAAATGGCGGCTGGCTCTTCGGTTTTGGGCCTGGTCCACTAAAATGGCCCTGGGACACCTTGGAACTCGGACGCTTGTCTGCTAGGGCTTGGGTCCCATTCTCGAAAAGCGTCCCCTCAGCCGTGAAGATTCTACAAAAGTCTTGGGGGCCTCCGACTCCCGCAGGCTTCTGGTGGGGAGCGGCTGCCATGATTGCTCGTGGAATGGCCACGACGGAGCTACGAGATGGTAGTGGTCTCATGCTGACGCCAGCTTTAGTCTGAAACATCCAGAAACACTGTAGACTACCAATTCGATCAGTTCCGGTAGCGCCCCAACATGACCCGGAAGAGAAGAACTTGCCCTCCCCTCTTTGACTGATGGTTCTTGTTGCCTGTCCCCTCTGTTGTCATTTAACAGAACTTTTTGGACTGCTGAAACGGGTTGTGTTCTGAACGCTGGTTGGTGGAGACATTTAGACTATATTCTTGACCTACGTTGTCGCGTAATGCGTTTTATGACACGCCGCGTTAGCGCACCCGGAAGTGATCCGAGGCGCGGCGCGCAGCGCGTAACGTAAGCATAACAGGTCATGTGACTTGTTAATAAAACTTTTCATTGGTTCATTTTACTTTTGTTAAGTTAATGATGAAAAGCTTGGTCATATGACCTAAAAATTACGCTTTTTATTATTTTCGAACAATATTTTTTTTTCAAACATATGTTATAATATTCCAGGCTAATGTACTTTCCCGGAAAATTTACAACTGTCTTGCAAGTAAAATATATTCCTTTTTCGAGAAAGAGGGCGTTTCTTCCTTCCATGACGGAGCCGTTGAGTAAAAGAGATTCGGCCTGCTGTCTTAGTCGCCGATACGCCTGATTATCAGATTCTTATCGATCACTTTATGTTGCAGACATGAAAAACACAACTGCCCTTCACCATTTATCTTTACTGCGTTCCTACATATTATACCTTTTATCCGTCATGTAATTGGACTGCTTTATTTCACTTGCCTTTTACTGATTCGAAAACAGTCACTAAAAGTAAAAACTTTACAAATGAAAATACTACTACCGTGTTTTGTTTTAAAAACCTTTATTGTGAAAATGTCAGTATACAAATACGGGCCTATAACCACGTGGGCCGGCCACGGAGCAAACTGAAATCGTATATGATGAGGAGACATTTACACTGTAGAAGAACGTAACGAGCGGGCCATTAGGTGACAAGAACAAAGGTGTCTAACAGTTGCGGAATCGGTGGACGTACATTTTGTAATTAAAATACGACAGGGCCACTTACAATAACATTTTCTAGATATACATTTGCGGGCAAAGAGTTACGAGTCCCATTTATACCGGCGCCATTTTGGGCGAGGCCGGGCAGGTCCAAGATATAGTCAAAATGTCTCCACCAACCATCGGCCAGACCAGAACCCCTTTCGGCCCTTTATGCTACAAGATGGTGTCTTCCATTCAGAAAATATTGGTGGCAGCATTTTGAAAGGAAACAGAAACAGCCGTTCTCCTAGTGAGTTTCACATTGTTACATTTAGGAAGAATGTTGAAGAGTAGTATGTGGAAAATCTGAAGCCATTTTTCTACAAACTCTCAATCAGACTTGGATGGAGAAAAAAAAACCTGAAGAATGTACAAACTGAAAACCAATTTTTGTCTGTATAGCACCAACAGTAACGCTTGAGTCAGCTTTGTGTCAAGCCACCATTTTCATTCAATCAATAGCGTCCCCCTGCACACATTCAGGGACCTGGTCGTGTCTTCAGATGAAACGCATTGTAGGAAAAGAAGCAGAAAGGAAAAGGAAAAAAGTTCCGCCGGACCTAGTGAAGCTGCAGCAGGTGCAAATAAGCTTCAGACAGTCTTACAAGCACTGCTCAGAACTCTCAACTGAGGCACTCAACATCCAGGACTTGCCATTCGGATCTTGGCGCCTTGTATTTTTGTTTTGTTTTTGATGGAGGGGAAACAACAAAAAAGAGACATTGAAAAAGGCTCAACAGTGCAGGGCGCCTTGTGCTGGTTCCGACCTATTCACACATCGGTCCACTACTGACATCACCTCATAAACCAACGGGGCACCCCACGCCGACTTTCGGCGCAGCATTGTAGGATGGCCACACCAGTGCGGCAATTTTCTGGACACCACCTCGGTGCCATCCAGATCTCGGCGCGTTCATTCAATCAATAGCGTCCCCCTGCACACATTCAGGGACCTGGTCGTGTCTTCAGATGAAACGCATTGTAGGAAAAGAAGCAGAAAGGAAAAGGCAAAAAGTTCCGCCGGACCTAGTGAAGCTGCAACAGGTGCAAATAAGCTTCAGACAGTCCTACAAGCACTGCTCAGAAATCTCAACTGAGGCACTCAACATCCAGGACTTGCCATTCGGATCTTGGCGCCTTGTGCTGGTTCCGACCTATTCACACATCAGTCCACTACTGACATCACCTCATAAGCCAACGGGGCACCCCACGCCGACTTTCGGCGCAGCATTGTAGGTTGGCCACACCAGTGCAGCCACTTGCTGGACACCACCTCGGTGCCATCCGGATCTCAGCGCGTTCGAGTCACTGTGCCGGAAGAGTGACCGGAACTCAGCTGAACACGCCGTCTTTCGGCGCAGAATTGTAGGATGGCCACACCAGTACGGCAATTTCCTGGACACCACCTCGGCGCCATCCGGATCTCGGCGCGTTCGAGTCACTGTACCGCAAGAGTGACCGCAACTCAGCTGGACACGCCGTCTTTCGGCGCAGCATTGTAGGATGGCCACACCAGTGCGGCAATTTGCTGGACACCACCTCGGTGCCATCCGGATCTCGGCGCGTTTGAGTCACTGTACCGCAACAGTGACCGCAACTCAGCTGGACACGCCGTCTTTCGGCGCAGCATTGTAGGATGGCCACACCAGTGCGGCAATTTGCTGGACACCACCTCGGTGCCATCCAGATCTCGGCGCGTTGTGCTGCCTTCGGCCTATTCGCACATCGGTCCGCTACTGACGCCGCCTCACGTGCCAACGGATTTTCTACGCTTTTTGTAGCCCTATGTCGCATAACAGGTCATGTGACTTGTTTATAAAACTTTTCATTGGTTCATTTTACTTTTGGTTTCCTAAAGATGGAAGGCTTGGTCATATGACCTAAAAATAACACTTTTCATTGGTTTAGAACATTTTTTTTTCCCAAACGATGAAAGCCCCACCTTGTTTCTGGATCATTCAGACTGAAGCTGGCGTCAGCATGAGAGCACCACCATCTCGTGGCTCCGTCGTGGTCATTCCGCGAGCAATCATGGCAGCCGCTCCCCACCGGAAGCCTGCGGGAGTCGGGGGCCCCCAAGACTTTTATACAATCTTCACGGCTGAGGGGACGCTTTTCGAGAATGGAACCCAAGCCCTAGCAGGCAAGCGTCCGAGTTCCAAAGTGTCCCAGGACCATTTCAGTGGACCAGGCCTAAAACCGAGGAGCTGTCCGCCATTTTAAGAGCCATGTGGCAGCCGCCTATCGCTGCACTGCAAGAGTGGGAGCAACTCAACAACATGGTGAGCGAGACGCTGTGGCCGCAAGAGCGAGCGCAACTCAGCTAGATGGCCGCCACCTGGAGAGGCCCGTTCACGCCGGCTCCCGCACGCCAATTTTCGGAGCAGCATTGTAGGATACCAAAACCAGTGCGGCAGTTTACTGGACATCACCTGGGTGCCTGTCGTACATGTTGTGTCAGCCATGTGACACTGGACACAGACCGCTACTGACGAGGCCTCCCCCCGCACCACCCGGGACGCCCCATGCTGTTTTTCTGTGCTGCATTGTAGGATCCCTAAACCAGTGCGGCACCCAGGCGACATCACCTGGGTGCCGTCCAGAACTCTGCACGTTGTGCTGCCTTGGGACTATTCGCACAACAGACCGCTACTGACGAGGCCTCCCCCCGCCCCACCCGGGACGCCCCACGCCAATTTTCGGAGCAGCATTGTAGGATCCCTAAACCAGTGCGGCACCCAGGCGACATCACCTGGGTGCCGTCCAGAACTCTGCACGTTGTGCTGCCTTGGGACTATTCGCACAAAAGACAGCTTCTAACCATTGTTGCTTTTTGTGTTAATAAATGTTTAAATGTTTTTAGTTTTTGTTCTGTTCATTATCGTTAAAAGTTAATAAAGTTTTATAACCTTACTTTGTTGGAGTGTTATCTATTTTTTTAAAAACGGGTGAATGGGGCCTTAAATCGGGTTATTGTCATGTGTGGGCTTTGGAAGTGTGCTGCTGCAGGATCGGACATTTCAAACTCAAATGCACGTTCTTTTTCTTACCTTTCCGAAGCATGGAGCGCAATAGCAGGCAGAGAAAGGGTGATGCACGTGTTGAACACTACCTGACCTGGCAAGTTGCTGGCAGTGCCCCCCCGCCCGCTCCTGAAAAAGGGCACACACACACCGCCGCCCCGAGTACTTCACAAATCTTTAAAAGACCATGCGCTTGTTCATGAGGCTTAAATGGTTTATCACCTCTTCTAGAACCCCTGCATCGACCCTCTGACGTTTCCTGGAAAAATTACCATGTAACACAATACCAAGCCCTGTCAGCTGAAACCCCCAAGGAATCGTGGGGCATATTATCAAGGGGGTTTATCTCCGCTTTTTTGGCTTTAAAAACCATGAAAGCGGAGATAAAATTATTTCCCTATTATCAAGCTGTCGCTAACACCAGTTAGTGACAGCTAAAAGGAGATAGCGACCATCTTGGGCCCCGCTTTGCATGTCAGTGATACTTATCACTAATGACATGCAAAGTGGCGTGCCAAGATGTTAGCGACTGGAAACAGTCCCTAACATCGCTACCTTCTATTACCAACTTTTGGAGATATTCGCGCTAAGCGCGAATATCTCCAAAATCTAACACCTGCCCTGAGCAGTTCTTAGCCATGTTATCCAATGGGAGGTGGATAACATGGCTAAGAGCATTAGGTCGATAATACATGAATATCGCGGACTTTTCTGCGATAATAGCAAGGTTTATCTGCGATAAAAATCGCCGATGTGCGGCGATAATTTTTGTCTCTAAACAAGTTAGAGACAAAAATTATCGCTAGTTGTTCGTAATATGCCCCCGGGTTTTTGCTTGCAGAAATCGGGAGGCGGGAGACTAGCACTGAAATCAGTACTCACACGCCTGAATCAGGAGGATTGGCATGTCTGAATTCTCTACAGCTGGGGCCATAAACTACATCCGCAGGGTTAGGTGATAGCCTGGAACCAGCCTGGCATCTAAAATGGCTGCCGTGCACGACAAAATTGTGGCATTCGAAAAAAGGCAAGATGGCGCAGCCGCTGGAAGAGATGTATCAACATATATCAGCCTCCTCAGCCACCCTCAGGAAACATAGGGGATTAGGATATGTCTCCCGCACCCCCTTATACCTAGTACTTTAATTAACGAAGCACAAAATGGCGAATTCCCGTTTCGCTACCAGTTTGCGGCCCAGTTCGCGGCCCGTGAAGCGCTTCTACCGTGAAAAATCATTTTTTTTTTTTTCCCCACGGGACCCTTTAATAACCCCAACAACATTCCTAGGGGGTCAAGAGGGGGATACCTTGCCCCCTTTCATTAAATTCCCCCTTAGTTTTTCACCTTTTCTTCTCTCTCGATCCTACCGAGAGACAAGATGGCGGCCGCTCCGGACTGTCACGCAGCAAAAAAAAAAAAAAAAGCTCACGCACAGCCGCTGGAAGAGATGTATCAACATATATCAGCCTCCTCAGCCACCCTCAGGAAACATAGGGGATTAGGATATGTCTCCCGCACCCACTTATAACTAGTAATTTAATTTACGAAGCACAAAATGGCGAATTCCCGTTTCGCTACCAGTTCGCGGCCGCGCTTCTACCGTGAAAAATCATTTTTTTTTTTTTTCCCCACGGGACCCTTTAATAACCCCAACAACATTCCTAGGGGGTCAAGAGGGGGATACCTTGCCCCCTTTCATTAAATTCCCCCTTCGTTTTCCACCTCTTCTTCTCTCTCGATCCTACCGAGAGACAAGATGGCGTCCGCTCCGGACTGTTTAGAATGTTGACAGACACCGGAGAGCCAATCAGCTTTCTGCGCGCAAAGTTCCGATAAGCGAAAAGTAAGCGGACCGGATCGCTGCCCAGAGCGCTGTTACAGATATATATCTTGGTTTGAACGTTAATTTCTCAAAAACTACTGGAGCACATATATTGAGACCTAGCAAAGGCACATCGGGCTAACAGTCCCTACAATTTTGCCAAGTTTCGTGCAAATCCATTCAGCCGTTCGAGCTAAAAGTGAGTCCAACCGCCCTATGGAAAACTCAATGCAAAAAACGCGTTTTGGGACCCCCCTTTTTTCTCAGCCCCCCCTTGACGAAACCCCACCAAATTTTCAGGGGCTGCTCAGAAACAAAATGTGCCATTTTCCTGACAATTTCAGCCGATTCCGTCCACAAACGCCAAAGTTATTAGACATAGAATTTTCAAAAGTCCCATAGGGAAAAAATTCTAACTATATATACCTACTGGCGATAGCCAGTAGGTAATATATATATATATATATATATATATATATATATATATATATATATATATATATATATATATATATATATATATATATATATATATATATATATATATCCAAGTTTGTGGCCCAGGTAAGGGCTGCCAAGCGCTCTTCTGGCGGTGCGTTCCGACAAATTCCAAAGAAACAAAGAGGATCATCAGGAAGGCCGCATATTTACATATGCATGAAAATTTGATCGGTTCAAAAACAGCAATGGCTTAAATTTTGATGCTGAAACTGGGAGCCTGTCATCCTGGACATCGACGGATGCCAGTCTGAGTGGGGAAGACGGTGATCAGAGAGAACAAAGGGCAAAGGTCTCTTTTTTAGACAAAATGAAGTTAGCATTACAACAACAAAACTGGGAAAAGATGGGACCACCCCCAGGAACATCGAGGGGCAGAGGAAGAGGCGGAGGAAATGCCTGAAGAAATCAACCAGGAGAGGCAAACGCAGGCGCAGACAAGAGTTCTTTCGTGGGTCGAGTGGGAACAACGACCCGAAGCATGCAGCAAAAATGGAAATAACATCATCTGAAGACCAATATCCTGAAAGCACAGACACGGATCAGGAATTGGAAATAATCAATCATTCGAAAAAACACTTACAGAATTGGAACTTAGCATTTGAAAATGAGGACTTAACTTCTGTCCGACCAACAATATTGATCTAGCACAGACACGAATTGATCTTTATAAATTTGTTAGAAAAATAAAGTTGGCAAAACTGTTTGCTGAGAATCTGAAAATAACCAAATATCAAAGACAAACTCCACAGACAACAATGAATCTGCCATTAAGGGATGCAGAAAACTTTATCACTCTCATGGAGTTGGACAAAGACCCCCAAACCGAAATAGGAAACATCGAAACACATTCCACACAATTGGGAGCAGGATGTAGTAAGATGAGACCTTCATCTAAATTCTATCCACAACTACCCTCAGGCAACAAAATCGATGTATTCCATGAATGTGTAATTAAAGATCTTTACAAATGATTAAATCCCAAAACAAAGGACAATCTCTCATGAAGTGAACGCCAAGCATTGAACAACTTGCAAAAGACAATACAATTGAAATAAAAATGGCGGATAAAGGCGGCAATGACGTCATTCTGGAGAAGACGCTTACATGCGGGATGCATAGTCGCAGCTCAAGAATAAAGAATATTATGAAAAACTACAAAGCAATCATACATCTAAATGGAAAGAGGAATTGGATATAAAATTAGACAACTAGCTAATACAAAATCTTTTAAATGAAGATGAAGTCAAATATCTGAAAACAACATATCCCAAATTGGCTACCACATACTTTCTTCCTAAGGTATATAAGCATCCCGCTAAACCACCAGGAAAGCCAATAATCTCGGCCAAAGAGTCGTTACTTGAACCCATGGCTAACTTTCTGGACGTATTTTCCCCCATACCAAACAGGAGAAGTGGTATACAGCTGATCTCAGAAAGGAAAAGCAGAAATGCAGGCGTTTAGAAAAAACCTGGAGATCATCTAAAAATGAAGAGGCCAGGAAAGCCTTTCATGAGGCTCAGTCAGCATATTATAAAAAAATAAAACTAGCCAGGAAAGTTCATTTCTCCGTACAACTGGAAGAGGCTGGAAATTGTCCGCGTGAACTATTCAAAATTTTGCAAAATTTTATTAAACCTGCAGCCACTGAGAGTACTGAAGATGCTTCTCAACCACTCTGTGACGAAATTTCGGTATTCTTTGAAGAAAAAATTAATTTGATTTATGATAAAATTTTAACTTCTAAAACTGGGGTTTCTACATCCATTCCCCAAGCTAAATCCAGCATTCAGGCTACAAACTCCCTGTTTGTCATTCCTCCCGTCACAGATCAAAACCTGGCAACCCTCATTGGCCATATGAAAACAGGCTCCCCCAACGACCTCCTTCCGGCTAAAATGGTGGCCCCTCTAATTTCCATCTTAGGCCCCTCGATCCTGGCAGTTATTAACACCTCCCTAGCCAAAGGCCAAGTCCCCATGGAATGGAAGACTGCGGTAGTAAACCCAATTAGGAAGAAGGCGACCCTACCCTGGACGGATCTAACTAACCTCCGACCTATCTCTCTCCTGCCTTACATCGGCAAGTTAACAGAGAAGCACGTGAACACCCATTTTTCTAACTATATCGAGACAGCGGACGGCCTAGATCCCTCGCAATCGGGTTTTAGGCCCAACCATAGCACCGAATCCGCCCTACTGGCTGTCACCAATAACATCAGGATGACGCTTGACAGTGGAGGGTCGATGATTCTGGTGCTATTGGACTTATCCGCTGCCTTCGACACGGTGTCTCACGATTTGCTTCTCTGCCGGCTGAGAGAGATAGGACTGGGAGGTATGGCCCTGTCCTGGATGGAGAGCTTTCTTTCCGGTCGTTCTCAGGAAGTCAGATTGGGCTCCCATAAATCCACCGCCAGGGAGCTCACCAGGGGTGTGCCACAGGGCTCATGCTTGAGCCCCACATTGTTTAATGTATATGTGGCCCCCCTGGCTGACTTAGTGAGATCGTTTGGGTTTATACCGGTGTCCTACGCCGATGACACCCAACTTCTGTTCCCCTTTAAGACCTTCTCCCCTGCTTTACAAAGAACATTTGCAGAAGGAATGAGGGCAGTTTCCAAATGGATGGCCAACAACTGCTTACAGTACAACGTGACTAAGACCGAGGTTGTACTTTATGGGGAAGCAGCAACATTATGGTCCAGTGATTGGTGGCCTGGTGAACTAGGACCCACCCCAATCCCCAAGCAGACCATAAGAAATCTAGGAGTGTTATTTGATCAGTCACTGACTTTTAAAGATCATGTCAACCAGGTTGCTGGGACCTGTTTTGGGGTTATCTCTCTGTTGAGAAGGGTGTTTCCTTTTCTCCCAGATCACCACAGAAAGACCTTGGTCCAGGCTCTGGTCGTTAGCAGACTGGACTACTGTAATTGCCTTCTTTTGTCATCTAATGAAGGCCAATTTAACAAGCTACAGGTGGTCCAGAATACGGCTGCGAGGTTAGTCATGAATGCTCCACCTAGGACTCCCTCCCAGCCACTGTTGACGGAACTGCACTGGCTGCCAGTACGACTGCGGACCAAATTTAAAATCTTGTGCACAATTCACAAATGCCTGATGGGGATAGGCCCGAAATTTCTCAGCACAGTCTTTACACCATATGTCCCGGGCCGTGCACTACGATCCAGCAATCTCCAACTCCTCAAGGTTCCCAAGATTAAAAAAGCCCGTCAAGGAGGTAGGGCTCTGGCCTATACTGGGCCTGTTCTGTGGAACACCCTTCCCCTCTCACTAAAGCTCAGTTCTGATCACTTATCTTTTCGTAAAACCCTGAAAACCTACCTCTTCTCTAGCATTTAATTTATTCCCCCACTATTTATTGGTATTGTCCGGGTACAGTAGCAGGTTTCGCCTGGATGGCAAAGCGCAGAGATACCCCTTCGGGGGTCTATTCAGGCGCTATAGAAGCATATAAATAAAATAAATAAATACATTTTAATTACCCTACGTGAAAGTATTGACCTCGTATCTTCAAGATACGGGCGACCTAGTAAGGCACCTTCAGGAAAACCCTTGGCAATCAACATATCAATTGATTACAATGGATGTGATATCTCTGTACTCGAATATACAAAATGATATTGGTCTAAGGGCATGTGGAAATTTTTGGGAAGAGCGTAACATACAGTACACAAACCACAGCAAAATGCTCATGGAGATGATCAAATTATGTCTGGAACAAAATACTTTCATGTTTGGGGACCAGATTTACAAACAAGTAAAAGGCACAGCGATGGGGTTTTCGTTTAGTCCATCATATGCCTGCTTGACCATGGGCCTTTGGGAACAAGATTGGGCAAGGAACAGCGAAAATGAAAGATTCCAAAGCAAAACCATAACTTGGTTACGATATATTGATGATCTGCTACTAGTTTGGGACGGCAGCAATGATGAATTCATCGAATAATTCAACATCTTAAATATCTCTGACTACAATTTGAGATTTATCTATGAAATTAGTGAAACCAAAGTGGTGTTCCTGGATACGGAAATCTATATTGAAAATAATGAAGTACAAACGACACTACATTGTAAAGTCACACCAACGAATGCGGTGCTACACGCACAGAGTTTCCACCAGGCCAATCTGATTAAAAACATTCCTTATGCTCAAATGATAAAGAATGGATGAAACACTGAATAAAAGCTGAAATAAGATTCCAAAAAAGAATGTACAACCATTGACACAGCTCTGAAGAGAACAGAACCTCAAAAACTGAACAGATCTGTTAAAAGAAAAGATCCACACAACTGAGGAGAAAACAAAATAAGATTAATAACAACGTTTTCAACTGGTAACAAACAAGTGATGCATATTTTAAGAAAGAATTAGCACATCCTAAACATGGACAGCACAGTAGCCAGGATTGTAGGGGACCATCCGAATGTGACCTACAAAAGAGCCAAGAACCTGCGGGACAGATTGGTCCACAGTCACTTTCAATGCTCCAAAAAATCAGAAACATGGTTGAAACCCAAAGGTTTCTTTAAATGTACAGGATGTAAAGTTTGTACTATTGCTCTAAACAAAAAAGAAATTCAGATGGCAAATTAACGTACATGGAAAATCCAACAGCTAATAAATTGTAAGAGCCAATTCGTAGTATACATCATAGAATGCCCTTGTGCATTAAAATACGTGGGCAACACAAAATACAAACTTAAAAAACGCATTCTCAAACATGTAAGTGCCACAGTGAACTGTGATCGGAGCAACGCAGTCACAAAGCACATGGAAAAAGCACATGGCGGCCATTGGAAGGAACCGAAATTCTATGCAATAGAAACAGTAGGACCTCATCCACGCGGTGGAGACCGCGAAAAAACTTTGCGACAGAAGGAGTCGAAACACATCCTAAGCTTTAGAGCTTTGACCCCCATGGACTGAACCAGGATGAGGAATTGTATTATCATCTCTGATCCCCTGTTGAAACCATGACCATATCATTTATTCAACTTTAATGTATTCACTTCCCTTCACAAACTAAAGTTTTTAACCTTTTCTTTTTTCTTTATCACACATTCACATTATGACATCACACAAATCACACCACTAACAACAAAGCCAATTTTATTATATTAAGGTCACTCTTGGAATGTTATCATAAATATACCCAATTAGAGGAAGAGTACGAGCGAAAGGAACCATAACAGAGAATTATACATGTCAGAGCACCCACTGGAGGGAACAAGCAGACACACGATCTTGGAATTTAACCTTTAAACACACGCACCAGAGGGAGAAAATAAGTTAAATACAACAAAGCTGATATATGCTATAGTACCCACTGCACGGAATAAGCATACACATATATATCATCCAACTGGCGTTTAAATTGTGTGAAATTTTAAATACTACATATACCAGCATTCCCAGCTGTGACATATGCATGAATACCCACTGGAGGGAATAAGCATACACATAGTTGACATTGGTTTTGAGCTACACCATGGAAAAACTTTCAGACCACATATACCAGAATTCATAGCGGTGTTTGAGTAGGAAATGACGCCAATTAGGTCACTTCCTGTTTTATTTTTTCACTTTGCACTTATTTATTTACACACATAAGCAGACAAACATATTGTAAAACAGCATCGTGAACAAGCGGCGTGGGCCGGGAAACGCGTCGAGCAGTGTTGCTGGACAAAGCTGTTATGGAAATTAAATAACAGAAACTACTCTGCAGTGTTGGTCATTAATTGGTTAAATAAGAGCTGGGAGTGCGTGAGAAAATTTGCCTGTGCAAAAACGGATTATATATATATATATATATATACATATATGATCAAGGCCGTTTTTTGACGGCCGAAACGCGTCATGCCGATGGCGAGGGAAAAATAAAGCCACAATTTTGAAATCCACTCTTGGTGTTTTGTGAGATCTGTTCCGTGGTGGTGCGGGAAGACGCATTACAGGACTTTTGTTTCGATATATATATATATATATATATATATATATATATATATATATATATATATATATATATATATATATATATATATATATATATATATATATATATATGTATATATATATATATATATATATATATTAGTTAGGATTATTTTCAATAGGGAAATCGCAACATTCTATTGTGAATAACTTTGGCGCCGGTCGATGAATCTGCCTGAAAATTTCCTCAAATTTGCTTCGCGCGCTCCGGTCCTTCCCTGAAAGTTTGGGGGGGATTTGTCAAGCAGGGGCCGAGAAAAAAGGCGGGTCCCAAAACGTGTTTTCCCCATGTTAATTTCCATAGGGCGGTCGACCTCACTTTTAGCCCGAACGGCTGAATGGATTTCCACGAAACTTGGCAAATTTGTAGGGACTGGTAGCCCAATGTGCCTTTGCTATGTCTCAAGATATGTGCTCCAGTGGATTTTGAGTAATTTAGGTTAAAAAAAATATATATATCTATAAGCGCGCCCCGGTACGCGCACCGGGGCACTAACCAGCGCGCTACGCGAGTTCGCGCGCGGAAAGCTGATTGGCTCTCGGGTGTCTTTCAACATTCCAAACAGACCGGAGCGGCCGCCATCTTGTGTCTCAGTAGGATCGAGACACAAGAGGTGGCAAAAACAAAGGGGGAAATGACCATAAGGGGGCAGAGTAGACCCCCCCTGACCCACTAGGTTTGATGTGGGGGCTATAAAAGGGCCCCGCGGGCCAAAATAATTGTTGGTTTCTTTTCGATTTGCGCGGGGGAGCGCCCGGTACGCGCACCGGGGAGCGGACCGGGGAGCGTACCTTGGGGAAAAAAAGAATGACAGAGTTTTTAAAAAATGTAGCCTTTTTTATAAATTGGAGGTAGTTCTAAAAAGAACTGTTTTTTTCTTCTTTTTGTTGTTTTATGTTTTTTTGAACATTTTGTACTTTTTTGGCTTTTATGAACTATTTTATATTTTTTTGTTATTTTTATGGGGAGAAACAAAAAACTGGGAATTGTAAACGTCTCAACTGGAGCAAAAAAAAATCAGGAAAAAATTGTTTTTGGGGGCAATTGTGGTTGTCACCAGCACGGTTGATGAGCTTTATGGTTTTGCTCACCATAGGTGATGGTCTTACCACAAAATATACAAGAGATCTTGTATTCCCCAAACTGTGGTTGTATGTTTGGGACCATCTCCCTTGTCTCTGGTCCTGATGGAGTGGGTTGCTTTCGTTTGGAGGTGCTGGGTGAAGATTGGGGAGGGTTGCTGGCCAGTTCTCTCACCTCTGCCGCAGCATAGTTGTTGGGATGCTTGTGCTGCATGTGCCAAATCATGGTGTTATTGCCAAATTAGTATTTCATATTAGGGTTCCCCCTTGAAAGTTCATTGCCACAGATTTGGCAAGTCACCTTTGGCGCATTCACTTTCTTCCTGCCCTCTGGGATGGAAAAAACTCCCATACAATGTGCTGCTTTGGCCTATATGGGGTATTGTCTTCTTGTAGGAATGTCCTACTCCCCTCCTCCTCCTCCTCCTCTTCTTCATCTCCACCACTGTGGTGTTGTGGTGGTCCTCTTGGTGGTGGTGGTGGTGCAGATTTTCCAGCTGCTACTGTAGCCGTTTTATAGTACAAAATATTAGTCACAGATCTCCAAACAGGTCTTCCTCAGTCAAAGGACAAAGTCAGAATAAGGAAAAAAGGTGGGGGCTTTCATCATTTGGAACAAAAAACTGTCCTGAACCAATGAAAAGTGTTATTTTCAGGTCACATGACCCGGGCTTTCATCATTTGGAAACCAAAACTGTTCTGCACCAATAAAAAGTGTTATTTTCAGGTCACATGACCCGGCCCGCTTACGCTACGCGACCCGGGAGCGCCCCGGGGCGAGTCGCGTAAGCGCGTTGGATGTTTACGTTGCGCGATCGTATTCGCTCGAGTGCTTCCGGGTGCACTTACGCCGTGCGTATCACGCAGACGCAGCTACGCGATACGTCACGATGATTTTTTTGTTCGCGGCAATAGCGCTAACGGGACGCTCACCGGTCCCCGGGGCGCGCCGGAAAACTGCGCTTTCCGGTGCGCTCACCGGGGCGCGCACCAGGAGCGCTCCAGGGCAAAAAAATAAAAAAAATGTAAAAATTAAAAAAATAGTCTTATATAAATATACAATATAGGATTCATTATAAAAAATATTACATTTTATAGGTTTGAGGCCCTATATATAGTTAGGAATTAGCATTTAAAAACCATATGAAATTCACTAAAAAAAACATAGGTTTCACACCAGTTATAGTTAGGAATTAGTATTTCAAAAACCTATTAAATTCACTGAAAAAACCATAGGTTTCACACCAGTTATAGTTAGCTGGAAATTTTACTGACATAAAACCATTGAAATGCCAACGTTATAGTTAGTTGGACTCACTATAACAAGCGCGCCTCCAATGCACTGCTGATGACGTCACATATTACATCACTCATGACATTGTCAGTGACATCACTCATGTAAAAATGTAAAAAAAAGCAAAGCAGGGGCTCCTACACTTGTTTTCAAAAAAGCCCCCGAGTGGACCAAGCACATATATTTTAAAAAGTACAGGATGGGGCACACAGGGTTCCCCTCCTGAGGTTCGTATGAGCCCCAAGGACCACCACTTCCCTGTGACTTTATTTAAAACAATGGAGGGTGGCTGCACGAATACCCTCTCATTGGACTTAGATATGCAGCGGAGACCACCAGCTCCTGGGGGTTAAAGAAATACTAATGGGGGGAACTGCAGATCCCCCTGGGGAACACCACTGCCATAGGTATTTAAAGGAGGGGCCACAAGGCCCACTTCCTGGAGACAACCACCCCCCAGGGTCAGCTCCTCCTATCTCCTGAGGTGCCCACCCTCCAGAGTTAGCAGTCCCCACCCTCCAGAGAAAGCAGTTTGCTTTTGCTTGGCGAGAGCTGTGACAGCTTCTGCCAAGCAAGAGCAAACACTAATTCTGATGCCAGCAATCAAGAGCTGTCAAACTGCTCCCACTTACAGGGAGCGTTTTCATCTGCTTTCCTGCCCGCTGTCATGCGGACAGGGAAACAGATGAAAGAATTGCTCACACATGCAGGAAGCTGTGTATTTAGTAGAAAAATTAGCAGAAAAGCTCAAAAGGAGGCCGGAAAAACAAGCAGATAAGGCAAAACAGAGGGCAGAAAAATGAGCAGAAATGGCAAAACAGACCAGAAGAGGGCAAAACATATGGTCAGAAAAATGAGCAGGAAAAGCAAACGGAGAGCAGAAAGAGGAGCAGAAAAGGCAAAATAGAAGGCAGAAAAAAGAGCAGGAAAAGGCTGAAAAGGCAAAACAGAGGGCAGAAAAACAAACAGAAAGGCAAATCAAAGGGCAGAAAAACAAGCAGAAAAGGCAAAACGTAGGGTAGAAAAACAAACAGGAAAGGCAATACTGATGTCGGAAAAACTAGCAAAATACGCCAAGCACAGTGCAGAAAAATTAGTAGGAAAGGCAAAACAGAGGGCAGCAAAATGAGCAGAAAAAGGCAAAACAGAGGGCAAAAAAATGAGCAGAGAAGACAAAACATAGCAAAATAGGGCAAAACAGATGGCCCAAAAATGAGCAGTTAAAATAAAATAGAGGACAGAAAAACAAGCAGAAAAGGCAACGCAGAGGGCAGAAAAATTTGCAGAAAATGCAGAAGAGGGCAAAACAGAGGGTTGAAAAATGTTCAGGAATGGCAAGGCAAAACAGAGAGTAGAATTATTAGCAGAAAAGTCAAAACAGAGGGCAGAAAAATGAGCAGAAAAGTCAAAACAGAGCGGAGAGGGCAAAACAGAGGGCAGAAAAAAAAGCTGTAAAGTCAAAACAGAGGGCATAAATACAAGCCGAAAAGGCAAAACATGGCAGAACAAGTAGAAAATGCAATACAGAGCAGAAGAGGGCAAAACAGAGGACAGAAAATTGAGCAGAAACTGCAAAACTGTGGGCAGAAAAACAAAAAGAAAAAGGCAAATTGGCAGAAAAATTTGCAGCAAAGACAGTGAAGGCAAAACCCAGGACAGAAAAATAGAAGAAAAAGCTAAACAGAGTGCAGAAAAACTAGCAAAAAAGGCAAAATGGATGGCAGAAAAACGAGTAGAACTGGCAAATCAGAGGACAGAAAAATGAGCAGGAAAGGCAAAACGGAGGACAAAAAAGGAGCAGAAAAGTCAAAACAGAGGTCAGAAAAAAAGAGCAGAAAAGCCAAAAATGAGGGCAGATAAACCATCAGAAAAGGCAAAGTGAGGGCAAAAAAACAAGCAGAAAAGGCACAACAGAGTAGCTGAAAAAAACAATGGGCAGAAAAGCGAGATAGAGCAGGAGAGGGCAAAACAGATAACAGAAAAAGAGGCAAACCAGATGGCAGAAAAATGAGAAGGAATGGCAAAACAGAGGACAGAAAAATGAGTAGAAAAGGAAAAACAAGCATTGACATAGCCAATAGGTCTCACCTTTGGGACCTTATAAGTATTTAGTTATGCAGCACAATATCCTTGGTGCAACAACATCAACTGTTGCATGGCTAAACACTTATAAGGTCCCAAAGGCGAGACCTATTGGCTATGCCAATGCTTGTTTAAAATATTGTGTGTTATATCACAGAGCAATAGAGCTCAGCTGATGCCAACGTTAGTCTAACATCACACCGTGCAATGGGGCTGCCGCTGGGATAGAACCCAGAGGACAAGGCATACATACCCTTTCCTGTAAAGAAGCCACAAGAATCATAGGTAACTGAGTAAATGCAGGCTGTGGAACCGAGAAGGGAGGGGGTAGTGCAAACGAAGGAGCCTGAATGAGGCTGCCCAGGAGGGAGGGGGAGAAGGTTGAGAGGGCGAACTGAAGCACATTTGCCCAAGATCACACCATAAGTTTTAGTTGGTAAGAGGGGACTGGGAGCACATCCAGTTAACGTTGACTTTCTAAAAAGTCGACCATTCTGGCGCTATATTCTGTAACAAGCCTCTGGGTGCCGCAGCATTCGCTCTCCATTTGCAGGGTGTGAGGGAGGGGGCCTGTCTGGCCCCTGTCACATGGAAGCCATTTTGGTATTTTGTTTTGATTGCATGGGTGTTGCATGCGCTGCCAATCACGGGCTGCTTTTCAGAAGCCCAGCGACTCGGAGGCCTTCAAGTTCCCCGGCCTGTGACATTACTGAAACCCAGATAGCAGATGGAAACACTTTTTTATCTTAAACCTTTTTTGTATAAGATTTGCAGCAGCCCATCTTATACTATGTTTAATGCAAGTTTAAAATGCCCAGGAAAAGGGCTGGATTAAAGGTTGGGCACATCCACATTGATGGTACAAAATAAAAATAGAATATGGTCACCCTAGGTATTGTATTTTGCGTACCCAGCTAGTTATTTTAACAATCTCAAACCTGGCCCGTGTAGAACCACAAACTAGTAGACCGGACTTGCACTCATTCAGGCCATGAGCTACAGACCTTAAAAACAAAGTGAAACAAGGCGCAGAAAGGACACGTGCATGCTCTTTCGCATTACACTCTAAATGCCTATTTGAAATTGCTAATATTTCCCCCTCGTTAAGCGGTCATCAGAAATGTGATCTTTAGCATTGCCTCTATTGATTCAAATGCACGGCAGGGCTGTGTTTACTCAACAGTCTCATTGTTTGCCGTGCGAGTGGAACCAGCCTGGCAGCAGCGAACACTGGGGGCAGGTAAAGAAAGCAGCCTTGGCCCAAGTGTTCCTCGAAAAAACTAAGCTTGGAAGTGGGGAGTGCAACAGTGGGACGGCAGGGCACATGCACATCACGCTCGTCTGAACTCTCAAGGTCTAGGGCTTGCACAGTTACAACATGGAGTAACTTTAGCAAAAAACATGAATGCACATTTTTTTAGACTTTTTTTACGTGCCCCTATTCAACGTTGCAGTTACAGGGTGATCAAAGAGTGGTGGGGAACACACCCACCGCTCACTCGCTTGGAATGCTGTGAGAGGAGGCACACAAAACCATAGGGAGAATTTACACAGGGCTTTTAGTCAGTCACTTTTCGAAGACCATAGCAAAAAACAACAAGACTCGCGGCCATGAGATGCGCTCTGTGGCGGGAGGGGAAGCAGGAGAAACACACATGTTTTATACTTTTTTTTCCGTTTCCATATTCAACGTTGTAGTGAGCAGTTACAGGGTGATCAAAGAGTGGGGGGGTAGGGGAGGGAATTCATGCATGCGCTGTAAGGCTTAATAACCCATTACAGCAAGCTAGATGGCAGGTGTGCCCGTCGAGCGCGATTGTGCCTGTAATAACAAGCTGGTGCCGGCAAAAGCCTGTGGGTAGCACTTTTAAACCAAGCTACTAAATTTCTTGACAGAGCAGCGCATGCGCTGGCTCTAGCGAGACCTAACAAAGGGCAGAAAAACGAGCAGAAAGGCTAAACTGAGGTCTGAGCAATGAGCAGAAAAGGCAAGACAGAGCAGAAGAGGGGATAAAAACGAGCAGAAAGACAAAACTGAGGGCAGGAAAATTAGAGGAATAGCAAGACAGAGGGCAAAAAATGAGCAAAAAAGACAAAACAGAGCAGAAGAGGGCGAAACAGGGGGCAGAAACACAAGCAGGAAAGGCAAAAGCAAGGGCACAAAAACGAGTGGAAAAGGCAAAACAGAGAGCTAAAATCTGAGCAGAAAAGGCAAAACAGAGATCAGAAAACAAGCAGAAAATACAAAACAGAAGGCAGGTAAACAAGCAGAAAGGCAAAACAGAGGGCAGGAAAACATGCAGAAAAGGCAAAACAAAAGGCAGAAAAGGGCAAAACAGAGGGCAGAAAAGTGAGCAGAAAGGCACAATAGAGAGATGAAAAAGCAAAGCAGAGGGCAGAAAAATGAGTAAAAATGGCAAAACAAGGTAAACAACTTGGCAGAAAGGCAAAACAGAGGGTGGAAAAATACCAGAAAGGCAAAACAGAGGACAGGAAAAAGGCAGAAATGGCAAAACAGAATAGAAGAGGGCACAACAGAGGGTAGGAAACAAGCAGGAAAGGCAACACAGAGGTCAGAAAAAAGAGCAGAAAAGGCAAAACAGAGAGCAGGAAAATAAACAGGAAAGGCAAAACAGAGGTCAGAAAACCGAGCAGAAAAGGCAAAACAGAGGGGCGAAATATTAGCAAAAAAGGCAAAACAGAGCAGAAGAGGGTAAAACAGAGGGCAGAAAAAAGAGCAGAAGAGGCACAGAGAACAGCAGGTAAAAAGGCATTAGAGGTTGGTGGACTGCAGGCAAGCTGGACAGGAGAACTGTCACAGGGGGAGCTGCATGAGGACCTGCTTAATTTTTACAGAAATGAAACCTCAATGGGAAACACATAGATATATAAACATAGCAGGTGCCTAAATTGAAGCTCTACTTCTGGATAGGGCAAATTACCTTGACCCCCTGGGCTTCGTGGAGGTGAATGCATCATTGTCCTATTAGAGCGCAATGTGTAGTATCTGTGATAAGTGGGTTCTTTCTTGTCCTTACCTGTGACAGCAGAGTCCATGATTCTCCCTTTAAATTATTATGAGTATACAAATATGCAAAATCACCTGAAGCTCTTTCCATTTGGCCCAGCCTGATCCACCTTAGTAGTATGCAATGTTCTCCCTACCTTTTGCCAGGATGATGGGCACCTTACCAAAGGGCCAACCAGTGATTTTGATGACTTGTTCATGATGTTGGGGAACATGAGAACATTTACACCAAACAAGGAAGCTCTTACTTCATATAGGTAAGTGGAATGACCCTTGTTTGGTGGAGAACCATCTCTTTGTACTCTTGCAGTCTTCTCTATAGGAGGATTCATGTTATCACAAATTTCTGGATAGTGCGCTGGATCTCAAAGGGCCGAGAGGTTATACCATTGACCCTGATTGTTGCTTTGGGTCTATCACAGCAACTCGCTACCCAGGTCCTAAACCGGTCACCAACGCCAAAATGAGCTAGAGTTTTGTCCAGGAAGCCCCAGTCCACTCTGTCAAAGGCCTTTTCGGCATTGACCGACAGCAGGAGAGCATCCATCTTTGTACGGTGGGCTTTGTCAATAAGGTGGAGGATGTACTTAGTATTATCGCTACTCTGACGGTTGTGGATGAAGCCGGATTGGTCTGGTTCGATGATACTGGGCATTCATGGGCCCAGTCTGGCTGCTAGTACCCCGGTAAACAACTTCAAGTCTAGATTAAGGAGGGAAATCAGGCGGTAGGAGCCGCATTGAGTTGTATCTTTCCCAGGTTTAGGGATTACCACTATGTCGGCATCTAGCATGTCGGAGGGGGGGTCGTTTTGGGCCCTGTGAATGAGTTGAAAAGCTGCATCGGGACCGGGGCGAGAAGTGGGCAAAGGGACTTTAAAAAAAACAGCCGAAAAACCATCCGGCCCCGGTGATTTCAAAAGCTTGAGGCGAGAAATCGCCCCTATCACCTCAACAATCCTGATTGGTGCATCCAATGCTTCCACCTCCACGGCGTTCAGTGCCAACGTGTTGGCCCCCTGTAAGTAGGAGTCCCCTTCCATGCTTAGGTGTGAGTCTTTTCCATATAGTGCTGAGTAGAAGTCCCGAAGGGCTCCTGCTATTTCGGTGTCGTTTTCGACCGTCTCCCCTCTAGCGTTCCGGAGAGCTTGGACCTTCGTCCATTGGGTGCGGACCCTTAGTTTACTTGCTAAGTCTTGTCACCTCCGATATAGTAGGAGTGTTTGAGCCGGAGGGCAGCATATTCGGCTGTGTCTACATCGAGTCCTGCCAGGTGAGCCCCTACTGCTTTCAGTTGTCGCCACACCCTGGGCACGCACTTCCAACTATGCACCCTTTCTAACTCCACCACTTGTGCTGTAAGATGTTTAATTTTTTCTTTGTGCTCCCTGTTTTCAGCTGCGGAGATAGCTATTAGCTCAAGCCTCACTAATGCCTTGAGGGCCTCCCAAAGTGCTGCAAGGGAGGTGTCAGGAGAGTATTTCGTCACCAGGTAGTCGGTAATGCATTTATGTATCTGTTGTGTCACTCCTGCCCTACATAGTAAGTTTTCCCTATGTCACCATGTCCCGGCCTGTCTGCAGGTTGGGGGCATGTTGAGGGTCGCCGTCACTGCATCGTGATCTGATATTGCTACTGGTGTAATGTTCACTGTGTCTACAAGCTTGTTTAGTTCAAAGGAGCCTATGAGGTGGTCCAATCGGCATAGGTATGATGTGTGTGGGAGTAGAAGGAAAATTGTGAGGACTGGAGGTGAGCTACCCACCACATATCTATCAGCCCCCTCTCTCTCAACCATTCCTTCCCGGTTTTGGACAGTGTTCCCTTTTGGCCATAGCGTTGGCCCGACCTATCCTTCTCCGCGTCCATGACCAAGTTGAGTTCCCCCCCAACCACTATTCGTTTTTCTTGTGAACTTAGGACTTCCAATAGGGATGTAGTGAGGAATTTCTCCTGTCCTGAGTTGGGGGCGTAGTGGGAACCAACTACTATGGGAGAACCCCCCACCCACAGTCTGTAGGTCAAGAGACGACCCTTTACTTCTGCCACCTTGTCACCCACTGCCCCCTGGAATTTCCTGGCAATTAGTATGGCTACCCCGGTTTCTTTTCGGATGTGGAGGAATGGAATTGTTAGGGAAAAGCCCGGGACTTCATCCGGTGTCAATCTTTGGGGATGAGATGGGTTTCTTGCAGTAGACACACCTCTGCCCCCAGGCTCTCCACATAAAATAGGATGGCTCTCCGTTTTATGGGGTTGTTGAGCCCTTTCACATTGAGAGTGTCGTAACATGAGGCAACCGTGGGTCTAACATGCTGTGTCTGCAGGGTCTCAGTCCCTAGCATTCTTTGTGTGTCCTCTGCCACCCTTGCGTCTTGTACCTCTGCTCCTGACCCTTGCTTAGTCCCATCCCATGGTAGCACACCAGTTCCCCCTCCTCCTTCTCCCTAACCCCAACTGAGCAATTCCAAACCCCCAAAAATTGTCCAGTGCCCGTCACCCAAGAGCGCGGGCATTTGGAAAACATATCATTCGGGAGCATATGTGGTTCAAGTTTCCTGGGGGAGGGTAGGAATGCAGATCAGGCTTAGAAAGGTATATCTTTTGGTATGAGGAAGACTGAAGAGAATTATCATGGTATGGTATGAGAATAACATAATGTTAAGCGTGTTGTCCTACTCATCCATCTGGGGCAAGGCAATAGAAACCTCAGGCAGTGTAGATATTGAAAAAAAACATATGCTTGCACTATTTTTCTATACAGCCCTGAAACCAAAATGCAAGCAACCTAACCCAGAATTTCGCTTTTTGTTTCTTTCCAAATTTCCTGAATACATTATCTTCAGCTTATTGTCTATGGATACCCCAAACCCCGAACGTCCCTGGTACCCCATGCTCAGGAGACCAAGAGGAATACACACCTGGCTCATGGCTTGGCAAGATATCTTCCTGCGCGATGGAGGCTAGAGGGGATTACCAACATTTAGAAAAAAAAATCGAAATTTGTTTGACTCATTGTTTTAACCAAATATTTAGAGCAGAGGAGGTCTGGGACCCACTGACAGAATCCTAAGCATTTTTTGATACCGAACACATATGGTGGTAGTATATTTCTATACAGCCTATGAGTGATAACTGTAATCACATGACAGGGACCGTAAACTGGCATTCCAGTTTCAGTTAATTTTCGCATTTCTCAAATATACTACACCCAATTTTTAGCCTTGGTACGCAAACCAATTGAAAATCCATGCATGTACCTCCATGCTTAGGAGACTTAGAGAAACAAAGATACAGTGAAAAACTCAACGCTGTAACTTTTTCTCCTTGCCTGTTTTATCCCTCTTAGCTAAAGTTTGAAGGCTCTGAGGAGGGGTCGGGAGCCACGGGGGTGAATAGAAGGAGTGTGTAGAGTAGGGAGATGCCATAAGTCGTCCTGTCTAAGGGAGTCATTGATCTGGCAGGGGCGACTCCTCTAGGGGGGATCAAGGGAGACCTTTCATGGCTTACTGGAATCAGCCCTCTCTTCTAGTGAGTCTTTGAGAGCAGAAGCCTGTATCCGAAGAGAGATCCTATGTGAGCTAAAATCAATTAACTCCTGCTTGCCTATCCTTGTCAGACTGGTGCTCCCTCAAACTCCTGCACATAGAGAGGAGGCATCGGAGATTGGGGGAGAACGGGAAAACACATCTCAAAAGACCACTGGGGTGACAAGATGGTATCACAGGTGGTTTGGGAACTCGCAGCTTCACCGTCATAAGCCATGGAAAGGCACACTCTTTTTTGTTGAGTTTTGCTCAGCCTTTGACCTAGTAGATCGCGCTATTCTGTGAGATAAGCTCCAGCAACTGCGACATTACCAGTAGCTTATTTGCAATCTTGCAGTATCTGCACCACCAGAATTGGGCTGAAGTAGAATTGATTTAAATGGGAACCTGGGGCCTCATTTATGAAGAGTGACGCATCGCTACGTAAAAACAGCAATGCGTTACTTTTCACTGCGCCCTACTTGCGAGGCCAATGATGCGTCATATTTACAGTATGACGCATCATGTCGCAAGGAGTTACAGGTACGTCAGTATTTCTGACGTATCTGTATGGCGCAAAAGTGACGCATTGCTGGAGTGTGTCACAAAAAGTGACGCAACTCCAGCAATGTGTCCTTTCACATGGGGCAAGCCCATGTGAAAGGGCTTGCGTCAGTCTTACGCCTGCTGTGAGGCAGGCGTAAGAAATTTACGCATTTGTGTCCTAGAAGTGGCGCAGTGAAATCTTATAGATTTCACTGCGTCAGAATACCCCCCCTGCATACATTATACCTGGCGCAGGTATAATGTAGCGCAGGGGTTTACAAAGTGACGCATCTATCAGGATGCGTCCCTTTGTAAATATGGTGCAACAAGGCATATTTTTTACGCTGCTGGTGCGTCACAAAAAGTGGCGCACCGGCGGCGTAAAATTGATGCATGGCCTCATAAATGAGGCCCCTGGTGTCCTGGATCCCACGTTGTTTTCATTATTTGTAGCAGGTCTGCTCCATGCTCTTAATAGTACTCAGAGCCTCATTTACAACAAAATGACACAGCACTGCACTGCAAGCCATTTGCTGTGCCCCAGCTGCGTCATTTAAAAAGCACAAGGATGCTTCATATTTACAATAATGTGATGCATCCCTGTGCTTACCCCTGCACTGGTGCACAATTAGCTGCCATTCGCCAATGCAGGCACCCTTGCACCATGGTGCAAGGGTGCCTACGTCGCGGGGATGAATTTTGTTGTGCACCTTCATGCACAAAAACAATAATTCATGGTGTTTTCCCCTTTCTATGATTGCTGCAGAATCTTGAATCTTTTCATTTCATGTTTAGAGCTCTTCTTTATCTCTCTATGGAACTCTCTTCTATTGAAGAGTTTTCCAGAAACAATCTTGCTAAAATTCAGAAACGTTCTATAGAACTTTTCCACTCCTCCTAAGGCATGGGCACACTTCAGCCTACCTCCTATTTGATTCTTTCTATTGTACTTCATTCCCCTCACCATTCAGATGCTCAAAACTGGTTGAATTTATAGACCTTTACTTCAAGGGCTTTCCGCTATTGTAGACCTCATTATATCAAGCACTGCATTTTATCTTGATCAATGTTGCTGCTTCCTTCTATACGTCTTTATGAAACCTTTGTCCCCCTCCCCTTCTAGAGTGCTCAGAGATGACTATTTGTGGCTACAAAACCCACAAATAAGTAAATAAATATATGATAAATGTATATACTGCCCTGCATTTTTAGTATTCATCATTCACCCAACCCATCCCTTCTCTTTGTACCCACCCAAAATGACTACAACATCCTATCTGAATTGCTATATACAGCATTTTAAATAAATAAATCTACTCAGCATGTGCAGGCGAGTGAGACCGTTAAAAGCAACAGGATAGGTGGATGTTTTATGCTGTACCTAATTTTGCTCTGTCTAACTCCAGTTTTCATTAGCACTATGTAGAGTGATATAGCAGGAAGTATGCCTATATTCAGAGAAATTGAAGGATCATGAAATTCAGAGTGTACCAATTGTTCATGATTTTGGCACACTGTCAATAGGGTTCTCCCAATATGCCAGGAGCTCCGGGGCCTCATTCGTGGGAGTTGGGATTGTTTGTCTGTTATGTCCAGAGGCCAGTGTATGATGGGCCAAGTAGAACCTCTTCAGCAGTTGCCTCTCAGTAGTAGAGATGGAGAGCAGACACAGGCTCATCATGGAGGTAGTGTAGGGTGCTCACACTCAGAACTCAACAATAACCCACCTGCACAAGAACTTGTTGCAAGGATCCTGCTCATACACAGAACTGTGCACAGAGACCTAGGACATTAGTGAATTGTGGTATGCCAGAAACTCACATCAGTACCTAGAAAACCCCCAACCAGCTAGCATCCGTGTCACATTAGCTCTTCGTCCTAAAGCAACCTAGAACATGCGACTTAGTGCAAACTCAGGAATGGTGGGAAGTGAGAACACTCTTTTAATATACTCTCATACCATTCCACAACAGCAGCAAAGAAGAGACACGATAAGGTTAAAATATTTATTTTAACGACGTGATCTCATGTGCAGTATCTTAGCCAACATAAGGAGAGATATGATCAAAAAAAATATGGTCAGCATCGTTACAATTCCATTAAATACAAAAGGAGAAATCATATTACAATGATGGTGAAAACAGGTCTTATAGCGCCTAGTTTTAACACCCTCCCTATATAGGAACTATGTTTATAAACTATAGAAAGTTTCTTAGGCTTGTGTGGGGGACCCCATTACCTTTCCGCTCAGTAAGAGTAAATTACATCTGGATCAGCATAGGCTCTCTACATCCCTGGAAACAGAAATCTTCCAAGTGCCTGAAATCATGGCAAGTGTGTTCATAATTAGGGTGCCAGAATCTTAGCTGGCTCACAGCTGCAAAATTGTTGTGTCTAGAATGTGTTACTCAAACATGCCAAAAAACAGCTACCATGTTTTGATAACCTTGACGGCTTCAGCACTCACTGTGCAGACTATGGGCAAGATGTCTAGAGATGTCGAAAATAAAACCTTTTCTCATGTGTAGACCTTCGTGAAGGCTAACTTACAAAAACAACTATGCAGTGTTGTGTGCAAAAACAGCAAAAGGTAAAATGGTGTTTAAACTTCTAATAAGCCTTTCTAACATAACATGCGCGCAATGCAGGCCTCAGACCATACTACACCCTCCCTTGATCGGGGAACGCAGAATAAAGGGGACAAGAATTATAGAACACAGAGTTCAAGTTCAAATGAGACAGAACCAAGTTCAGGAATTTTGCCAAACTTGATAACTGAGAGTGAAAATCCAAATTAAAAAGAAACCAAGTCAGTGAAAACATTCACGGGTGGCCATAGTGTGCATAAGACCTCAAAAAAGTAACATAAACATCAAGGCATTAGAGATAAAATGTTAACGAGTGCAGTACGTGTCTAAGAAGTAGAAAAATGTCACACTTCAATATAACAGCGTATATGCACCGTATGTTGCAACTGCTTCCAATAGAACACCGTTTTCATCATCCATGAACATTTCAGCCATCCAATTAAGTAATGGAAATGAACATACATGTTCTTCAATAGCTGGAGTCTCGCTGATCAGAGGACAACTCGGGCTTTCTTCAAGATAACTGTGTGCCAGAAAGTAATTGGCCGCAGTCCATATGTTCCATCGCCCAGGACCCCATGAGCTGCTGCGCAGGCCATAATCCCGAAAGCAGAACAATCTATTTCATGAGCAACTAAGGGACTTATTAGTAGATTAAATTCCAGGTCAGGAGACACCGTGTTGCAGGGACAGAAATCCAGGGCCATTCTATCCACAATCCATGCAATGGAAAACAGGCTGCACGCAAGTGAAGAATGAGAACCGGAAAGACAAACCACATGCCACACTCAAAGTTGCAAGAGGTAGCGATCCATAGTATTGTAGCATCCGGAGCAGCCAAGGCAGATCGTTGTGGGGCACAGAATGTGCATCCATTTCGGAGTAAACAAACTAACAGCAGCACACCCGCTCCCAAAGTGAGAATTAACAGAAAACCGCCTAAGACACTCGAAAAAATCGAATGAAAAAATGCAGGGATCAAAACAAATATAGTTTGGAATGAGGTCACAAGGCTAGAACTTACTATTTTAAATGTAAATGGGAGATTCTATACTTCATGTAAGAAAGAGCTACCTAGGGTTCAAATCTGCCTATGGCATTGTGTTTCATGCAAGACTCAAATTTAAACAAAGGAAAAAGTAGAGTTATTAACCCACGGATGAGTCAAACTGCAGAATTTGATTCGGCCACAGAAAATGGTAAGGGTTCCAACTTTTCAATATGCAACAGGGAAAATGTGCCATCTTTCATTGACATAAATGGTTTAACAGTCAAATTAAAAGGCAAACATAAAGAGGTCGTGTTCATGTAATCCCAAGGCACTTTTCCAGCTTTTAACGTCTGTAAGGTCCATGCAAACTACATAATATAACGCAATTGATTTTGTCCACGGTACAGAACTGCAACATCTTCTTGCCCAATATCAAGAACAGATGAAACAATGTTATCTAGTGTGTAAATACGGGAAGAAAGGGTGTTAATGCTATTATCTACAATGGCAAGTACTTTTTCTAAATTGGCCTGATCAATAGCTCTAAGCTTAGAAGCAACTTCAATCAGGAAGTTTCCAAACTTCGTTGTAAACTGCATATATCTATCTTTTCGTTCTGCCTGCTGCAGGCCCTTTCACAAAATCATTCAAATCAAAGGTGTCAGTCAGTTTGGACAAATGCAACTTAACTGACGCTAAGGTCGAGTGCTTGAGCCAACTCTGACACCATTTGCCTACAGAGTAGGTGGTGACTGAATGTTGGCTCTGAAAACGGTGATCTACTCTAACCTCTGGCTAGCCAGGGGCGAGAGACCCAGAAAACAGTGCTGGCAGGAAGCTGCACCTTTTTGCCATAGCAACCAGCCTTCAGCATTAATGTTGGAAACATTAAAAGAGGAATTTCTCAACAGGGCTTGTAGCTCACTCAGGGAAGTACTGTTGTAATTATTCCAATGGGGAAATTCACCCATATCAGGAAATGAAGGAGCATTTAACTTTTTAGAAGTAGCCAATCTAAACCAGGTGGTTTGTGAAGTAGTGGCATTCAAAAACAAAACAACATATGGTTTGGGATGAGACAAGCACCATGCAAAGCCTCTTTTAGAACCCAAAACAGATTTAAGATCAACAGTATCTTTGCACAATTCATAGCCCCCAACAGCCAACTGGTCAATAAAGGACTTTGAATACAGTAATTTAGTGCGGGTAAGTCTAACCTTGGAAGAGGACTTTTCAGTCATCTTAAAATAAAATGCATCAGGGCTTGATTGATTAAAATCAGTAATATAAGAAATCTTTTTCAAAAGCGTCTTTGAGCTGCCTTCTACTGGTGTGGGACAGTGTTCCCACTGTGTGTAGTTAACCACATTTCTAAAAGAATTTGTCTTATGCAGAAAGTGATTGCCAAAATGCTGGTAATAGTACAAATCACCATAATTTGTGGACTCTAAATATAAATCTTCAGCATCGAAAGCAGCATAATATTTCAAATCAGAAAATAAAGCCTCTACGGCCAGGATGTCCCAATCATCAAGGCGAATATTTTGTTTAACCACATCCCCCTAGAAACACGGAGTACATTAGGAACATTAATAACCTCTTTGGGACCATGTATCTGGAACTTAACTGCATCCCATACAATCCCATCTAAATTGGGCCAAGCAGTTGTATTAAAAAATGCAAAGTGGGGGGCTAAAGTTACATCAATTAGTCTAATTGAAGTTCTTTCTTGAATGTAGGGTCCATTTACAAAATAAAAAACTACACCACAAATCCAATGGACATGAATACAAATATTGAAAAAAGCACCAACCAAATGTAAGTCCAAGGGGGAATCAAAAAATGTTCTTTAAACCAGGTAGCAAAAATCAAAACTTTTGAAGGGGACTTAGATGTGGTCGAGCCAGTGTCAAATGAAAAACGGGATTGATTAGCCACACGGGTCTCCAAATCAGGCATAGACAAGTCAGTGGGGCAAGTATATTCAGTATCTTTAAGAGGATTACCACCAGGTGTATTCAATAAAGGAATCACAACTGTATTCATCTCGATGGCAACATCAGGTCCTATGGCAGGATCCTGGACCAAAACAGTGTCGCACCATTGCTGGACACGAAACCATAGATGTCACAGTATAAAGAATTGGCCACCCTGTGCAGTTTGACATTGTCAATGGAGATATACCTGTTCCCCTTTCGCCTAGGAAGAGGAGGTAAAATGATTGTTCTTGCACCCTGCACGCCAAGCACGGGAACTGGAACTCGATAGGATGGACCGAATTCCTTCTTCTTGTCTATCTCCTCCTGGACCAGTTCTCCAACTTGGAGTAGCCAGCCGACTAACGGAATCTGCAACACATCATCATATGTGGAGGGCAAATGTTCCTTTGCAAGTCTGTCTCTGGTCTTTCGTAGGTTCTGAAAAACATTAGAATGTTCATCTACATCAAATGATGCGGCTGACGCAGCCATGTCTAGACCATCAAGGTCCAGGACAAACATTTTGATGCCAAAGAGCATTTTGCATGAGGTCCACCCACCCAGAGACCTTCTAGGGAGATTATTTAATGCACGCTGTATGCTATTGAGGTGGGTAAGCCTGTCTCGGCCAATACCTAAAACCTTAGCTGTCAAGGATTGCTTTAAGTCATGTTGCATCCGCTCCACAACTGAATTACCATCAGGCCTGTATGGAGACGAAAATTTGACTGGGACCCCCAAAGAACTCATGGCATCCTTGTATGCCTTAAAGCAAACACTGGACCCCAGTCCGAATGGAAGGTGCCACACGCAAAAATTCCCACAAAGACATGCAAATCCCTTATGACAGTTCGGGAATCAGCACTCCTTTGAGGCCACAGCCACCCAAAGCCCACACGAGCGCGTGAAAGATACAACTGTTATGTTATGTTAAGTTTTTTTTTTATAGCGCATGGCTACCCCAGCAACGGGACGTCCCAGTGCTTACAGACAGGCGTGACAGAGCGGCTGCGAGGCTGCGTGTGGAGAGGGAGTGTAATACCAGCCTCCACAGCTCTGCAGGTTAGATTGATGAAAATAGCCAAGTTTTAATTAACTTGCGTAAACACTGATGATGCGTAGTGGATCGTGCTTGTAGAGGGATAGAGTTCCAAAGTAGTGGAGCCTTGTGCTTAAATGAGCATCCTCCCGCTTTTCTCCTTCGTACCCTCATAGTACTGGCCAAGTGGAGATCTGCAGAGCGAAGATCGCGGGTCGGGGTATAGAAGGTGCAGAGTCCCTTCAAGATATGAGGACCCTGTCCGTGTAAAATTTTGTGAGCTACACATAGGGTCTTAAATTAGATTCTCTGTTTTACAGGGAGCCAGTGCATCCGAACGAGAGCCTGTGATGAGGAGCAGTGTTTTGGCAGGGTAAGCAGAGTGCGGCTGCAGCATTCTGAGCCCTCTGAAGTCTTTTAATGGCAGTCAGATTGGAGCCCAGAAAAAGAACGTTGCAATAGTCCAGGTGTGAGAGGACCATGGACTGGACTATTATCTGCCGGGTTGGAGGTTAAAAAAATCCTAGAATGGGTCTGAGGGCGTGAAGGCGCCCATAGCAAGTGTCTGCCACTTTTTTTGTGTGGGAGTTCAAAGCCAGGTCATTGTCCAGCAAGTCTCCTAGATTTTTTGCTTCCTGCTTCGGGGTCGGGGACTGGCCCAGTGTGGAGGGCCACCAGTGCTCAGCCCACTTCTGTGGGTTCCGGCCAACTATGAGCACCTCTGATTTGGAAGCATTAAGTTGTAGGCAGTTATCAGATAGCCAATTGGTGATGGCCATAAGATTTTCACCAAATTTAGCTTGGTCAGACTCAGCGTTGTTGGAGAAGGTGAAAATAGGCTGTGTCGTCAGCATAAGAAGTTAATTTGATATCCCTTTCTCTTGCTAGTATGGCCAGGGGTCTGACATATACATTAAACAACGTTGGGCTGAGAGCTGAACCTTGAAGGGATCCCACAGCTGAGAGGGTGTCTGCTGGACGAGTACGGAGCGGCATGCACCTGGAAGGATCGTTCAGATAGAAATGACATGAACCAGTCCAGGGCGCTGCCCGACCCCGATCTCCCCAAGACGTTTAAGCAGGATCCTGTGGGAGACCGTGTCGAAGGCCGCACTCAAATCCAGCAGAATAAGGGCAGAAGTGCTGCCCAGATCTTGTGCCACCCTCAGCTGTTCAGTAACTGCCAGGAGGGCTGACTTTGTACTGTGATTGGCTCTGAAGCCATTTTGAGAATCGGCCAGAATATCATTTGTTTCCAAGTACCTGGTCAGGGCAGCATTCACGTAAGATTCTGTGACCTTGGCCAATACGGCAGCAAGAGATAGGCCTGTAGCTATCTGGCCTTAAGGGGTCCAGAGTAGATTTTTTTAGCAAAGGGACTACCTTGGCATGCTTCCAGGAGCTGGGAACCGTGGCTAATTGGAGAGAATGATTAATCAGCTTGCGACCCTCCATCAAAATGGAGTCGCGATGAAGTCGGAACGTCTCGGGTTTGACCGGGTCATCTAGAGAGCCAGACTTCACTTTAGCAGCAAGAAGCTCCAGCTCACCCAGGAATGGACGGGGGAAGGTTAGAAGGGAGTGAGATAAGGCGGTTGAGACTGTGGCTTCACGGAGGGGCGTAGTCGAGGCATTAGAATTTAAGGTGTTTTAAATACCTTTAACCTTTCCTACGCAAAAAGCAAGCTAGCTCTTCGCATTGTGTATTGGATCCTATTGCGTATTGCGCTTTCAGTGGCCTCAGGAGCTTTAGACAAATCCTTTATCAAGGAAAAGATGGTTTTCGAACGATTGGTACTCGAGTTGGTCAAATTGGTGTAGTAGATGGCTTTAGCCTTTTTTATCTGCTTGTGATACAATTTGGTAGCAGATCTATAGCTGGCTTTTGTTATGGGGTCATATGAGCGTCTCCATTTGCGCTCGAGAATTTTACATTGTATTTTCCCAATAGCCGATTCCTCCCAATACCATGGGTGTGCCTGGTCGCGATAGGGCCTTGACAGTTTCTTGGGAATAAAATGGTCCAGTGCATCAGTGATCCATTTCCTATAGGCTTTGTCAGCCTCCTCCAGATTGCTAGACCATTTCGGCAGTGAAAGTTTGAGTCTGGATTCAAATAGGGCACCATCAAGTTTGTGCCAGGGACGTCTCAAGAGGGGGGGAGAGGCTTGGGCCGGGGCCAGCTGGTATCCCTATGGAGAAATGAATAAGATGGTGATCCGTCCAGATAAGCGGGAGGGAATGGTTTGCAATAATTTCTTGGATATTGGAGAATACGGGATCCAACAGATGTCCTGCAGAGTGCGAGGGTCCCCTAACCAGCTGAATTAGTTGGAAGGCCTCAAGGTCACCCACAAAATTCAATCTGGCTGGAGAGTCAAGACACTCAAGATGAAGATTTAAATCGCCCAGGACACTAAAGTTGGCTGATTGTAGTGTTAGGGTGGAAATAGCCGCAGCCAGGAAGTCTTGAAAAGTGCCAGCTGGACCAGGGGGGCGATATATTAGGAGACCTGTAAGGGTGAAGATGTCCGAAACCCTGATCTTAAATAGGACACTTTCACAGTCAGCTATGTTAGCCGGGGAAAGGGTGCAGGCAAGACTCGATTTGAAAATTATAGCCAGTCCTCCACCCCTCCCCTTCATCCTATTCTGGACCCAAATAGAATAACCTGGGGGTAGAGCCAGGGCTAAAGTAGCGCCAGACTCATCAGTCAGCCACGTCTCAGTAAGATATAATATGTCGGGATTATGATCCAGGAGGAGTTCAGAGATATCTTTGTGGTGTTTAACCGTAGACCTGCAGTTCAAGCTAAAGATCTTGAGTTTTTCAGTTTTTTGTAATGTGCAACTGGGAGTCAGAGAAGTCGTAGAGGCCTCAGTGGCCTTATGACCGCAATGCTTGCACCATAGGCTGAGAGTGCCCGGGTGCCATAAATGGGGCGTGCAGGCACTCTTCCTGCGAAGGGCCAATAGCTCCCCTCGCGTGTATCGGGCCATTATTGTGCTTTCAGGCAGAACTCCTGGCGCCTGGCGACGGACCAGCACGGACGGGCGCAGACGGGCTCGCCTTTGGCGACCCGCCGGCTACTGGCCGCGCACTTCCCGCTGCGCGGGAGAATGTGGAGATACCTAAATAGGCACCGTCCCCGCCTCTGGCGAAGTGAACACCCTCAGGGGCGGGCCCAAGGTCGTGAACGCCCTCCACTACAAACGACACTTGCCGCTGTGGAACGAGGCGCCGACCGGAAGATCAACAAGTAGGGGCACAGAAATTTTAAAAATACACGATTCACAATTGTTTAAAAACACAAGTTTAAGAACACAAGTATTGCCAATAAGCACACTTCTCCGGCAGCACCTCAGCGCCTAGTGAATCAAGCGCATCCACTGCGCGGGAAAATGTGGAGATACCTAAATAGGCACCGTCCCAGCCTCTGGCGAAGTGAACACGCTCAGGGGGCGGGCCTAAGGTCGTGAACGCCCTCCACTACAAACGGCACTTGCCGCGGTGGAACGAGGCGCTGACCGGAAGATCAAAAGGTAGGGGCACAGAAGTTTTAAAAATACAAGATTCACAATTGTTTAACAACACAAGTTTAAGAACACAAGTATTGCCAATAAGCACACTTCTCCGGCAGCACCTCAGCACCTAGTGAATCAAGCGCGTCTGCTGTGTGGGAAAATGTGGAGATACCTAAATAGGCACCGTCCCCGCCTCTGGTGAAGTGAACACCCTCAGGGGGCGGGCCCAAGGTCGTGAATGCCCTCCACTACAAACGGCACTCGCCGAGGTGGAACGAGGCGCCGACCGTAAGATCAACAGGTAGGGGCACAGAAGTTTTAAAAATACACGATTCACAATTGTTTAAAAACGCAAGTTTTCCCCGGGACCTAACGGATTCCCATGTGAGTTCTTGAACACCTTTCATCTCCAATTGGGAGTGCGTTATAGGAAAGCATTAGAGGCGGCCAGGGAGCGTGGTCGCCTTCCGGCGGACTGGCGATACGCCAAAATCGTGGTTTTCTGTAAACCTAGAAGGCACCCCGAACACCATTCCTCATATAGACCGATTTCGCTCCTAAATTTCGAAGCAAAACTCCTGGCGAAAGCCCTTGCCAATCGTCTTCTCCCCTACATACCGGACTTAGTCCACCCTGATCAGGCAGGATTTATGCCCCACAGGGCGACGAGACACAACATTTGTCGGGCCCAGGTGGTGGTAGAGGCGGCCCGGGCCGCCGGGATCCCGACGGCGCTCTTGCTGGCCGACATAGACAGAGCCTTTGACTCTCTAAGCTGGGTCTTTCTTCAAGCGCTTCTGTCCCGCCTAAATCTTGGGCCTCGTTGCCTCTCATATCTGCATTTACTGTACTCAGACTTGACGGCGTCGGTGCGGGTGGCGGGGGTGGTGTCAGACCCTTTCTCCATCGGCAGGGGCACCAGGCAGGGTTATCCCCTATCACCCTATTTATTTGCATTGGCTATGGAGCCGCTTGAGGCTTGGGTGCGATGGACGTGCAGTTGCGAGGGCTCGAGTGAGAGTTGGGTCCGTCGGATCGCATCGCACTCTACGCTGACGACGTCCTCTTCTTTCTTATGGACATAGACAGGTCAGGGCCTAGAGTTCTTGAGATAATGCGTATTTTTGGGGAAGTATCAGGCTTACACTTGAATGTGAGGAAATCTACGCTGTGGGTGCTGGGGGGAAGTACAAAGAAGGGGCCCTGGGTGTCCGCGCTGCAGGAGGCGGCTGGCGGTATTAAGTATCTTGGCGTTTTCTTGACTGATGTACCGGGAGTGGCAAGGGCTCGCAACGTGGTTCCTGTTTGGGATCGCGTACGATCAGATATTAAGACGTGATCCAGAATGCCCCTGAACATCTACGGGCGGTCGGCAATATTCAAGATGGTGGCCCTCCCGCACCTCCTGTATCAGCTGCAAAACCATCCGTACCCCATAGCGCCGCAGTGGTTTCGTCATGTGAACTCGGCGTTAAGCCAGTTTCTCTGGGCTGGAGGCGCTGCCTGGGTGGCCCTTCATACTTGCTTTCTATCTACGTATTGTGGGGGTCTAGCCACCTCGGACATTCTGTCCTATTATCAAGCGTCTCACCTGCTGGTACTCAACGAATGGTGGTACGGGGACCGGGGCGACCCGGCTTATGCCCTATAGCGCTATATAATGGACCTGAACTCGTTACATACTGTCCTATATTCTGCGCCCATCAGAAAGAGACTTCCCGTGGTTACCCAGGTGGTCTTCCGAGTGTGGCGGGGAGCTCTACGCCATATGGGGTGGTGGAACAAATTGACGAGAGAGACTCTGCTGTGGCAGAATGGACAACTACCGGCCCTGGCGTCCTTGGAGGGGTTTCGGGGCTGGGATGCCATCGGCATTTCCACATTGGGGCATGTTATGAAAGGCACAACACTTAAGTCGTTCCAGACGTTGCGTGAGGAATATGCCATGCCCCGAACCCAATTTTTTAAGTACTTACAGCTGCGACACGCCCTGTCCCCCTCCCTGGTAGTCCTGGACTTGTTGCCTGAATTTAGCCCTCTAGAAGCTAAGGTGTTTATGGGGAAACTAGAAGGAAAGAAAATATCCAACATATACCAGACCCTGGTCACTCATTGCGCCCCTCCACTAGACAAATTGCGTTCCGTATGGGAGAGTGACATCGGGGAGTTCGAGGAGGAAGACTGGCGCGAGGCCCTGGAAGCCCCGAGAGGAGCGGCAATAGCAGTGCGCTTACGTTTCAAACAATTCAAATATTTACACAGGGCTTACTACACTAGGGACCGGCTGTGGAGAGCTGGATTGATTGCCTCCCCTGAGTGCTTGAGGTGCGAGAGAGCGGTGGGCACGTTTATCCATACACTATGGTCGTGCGAAAAATTGTCGAGATTTTGGATGGGAGTGTGGAATTGCCTGTCTGAGGTGCTGGGCTGGGACCTTCCTCGCTCGCCACAGCTGGGCCTGTTGCATATCATGGAACAAGTTGGAGGAAACATATATAAGCGCCATCTATAGGTCCTGGGCTTCACTGTAGCCAAAAGGGACATTGCCCGGGCCTGGAAGGACCCCAGGGCCCCTTTGCTGGAAGTGTGGAAGAGGGGTTTGGATTTTTGCATGGGGTTGGAGCTTCCAGTGTTTAAGGCCAGGGGCTGCCCCGGAAACATTTTAAGATATGGAAGCGATTGGCAGACTACAGAGGGCTATGGCTGGACCCGCCTGCCCAACAGGACGTTGATGCCGAACAATTCTTAGTTGAGCCCGGGTGAATGGGAGCACACACTGTTAGTGACAAGATTATCTCTGCTCTTAGACTATGTATACACTGTGAAGGGAGGGGGGTTGGAACTGGGGTGGAGGATAGGGGGTGGGGGTTGGGAGGGCTGTTTTAATTTAAAAATGTTGATTGAACTCAAATGTATGCAATGTCTTATTATTTGCTCACTGGTCCTTCGGTGGTTTGAGGGACGGTGTCCTATATGCCAGTTGACAACGAAATAAAATTTGTTCTGAAAAAAAAACACAAGTTTAAGAACATAAGTATTGCCAATAAGCACACTTCTCCGGCAGCACCTCAGCGCCTAGTGAATCAAGCGCGTCCGCTCCGCGGGAAAATGTGGAGATACCTAAATAGGCACCGTCCCCGCCTCTGGTGGGGGCCGGCCCAAGGTCGTGAACGCCCGCCACTACAAACGGCACTTGCCACGGTGGAACGAGGCGCCGACCGGAAGATCAACAGGTAGGGGCACAGAAGTTTTAAAAATACACGATTCACAATTGTTTAAAAACACAAGTTTAAGAACACAAGTATTGCCAAAAAGCACACTTCTCCGGCATCACCTCAGCGCCTAGTGAATCAAGCGTGTCCGGCAACTGCTACTAAGACGTACTTATACTCAGTATCAGATGAGAAAGGACTACAGTGATCTAAATAAACACACACAAGCGGTTTATTAGAAATGTACAACTGTGCTTGGGGCGGGCGTGCAGCAGTAGATGATTGAATTTGCTGACAAACTTCACATGTAAGGACATAATCATGTGTTTGTTTGTACAAACCCCATCACCAATACTGTTGCTTGAGAAGAGATACAGTAGCGGACACACCGCAATGCGATGAGGCCATCCCACCATGGGCTGCTTTAATCAAAGCCTGTCTGCGGTCCACCTTGGGTATTAACCTGTTACCAACGTCGTTAATTCTCACATAAGGAACTTTATCAGGACTTAAATAAAAGGAGCATTTAGAAGGGAAACCTTTCAGGTAATTACCTCCCTTCTCTGTTGCGGGAAAAGCTGCCAAGATGTCATTATCAATCTTACTTATGGAACGTGTAACCGCCGCTGCTGCGTATGTTGTAACTACTGTCTTCGCAACTTCGTCTGCAAGACAGTTGCCAACAGTGTAAACTCCGACATGCTGGTGACCCAGAGTATGAATTACAAAGACAAGTGGCAGCCTCTCTTTAAGCTCAGCCACTCGAACCCAGATCAATTTATGTTTTATTGTGCGACCTTTGGAGTCACGATAATCATTTTGAGTCCAAAAGGGTAGATTGTTATTGTATGATTGAGCATAAGAGTCACTTACAATAAGAGTAGTCACACTGGGATCTGCGTACTCCAATGCAAGCATCAGAGAACGAAGATCTGCCAACTGGGTGGCACAGTCCCCTAATGTCTGTGTATGCACGACATCGGACTTGAATTCACCATCCACCATAGTACCAACCACAATTGCGCAGGCCAAAGAATATGTGTGCTTTGAACCCGTAGCAGCTTGCGCGCTCCCGTCAGTTTAAATGATACAACGGAAATCCCACAAGTGTGCTCATAGTCAGAGGAGCAGGATGAACACATTCATACTGGAAAAACTCTTGAGTCTGCAGAGAGGAATAAAAAATAAACATGACATCCGGGGACGTCCACTGTGGGTGCAAAGCTTTGGAATTAGGTACACTGGCTCTTGTCACTGCCTCCAAGGCAGGATACGGAGTAAAAACCAAAATGCGCTTTTCCTGCAACAGTGCGCGTTCCTTAAGAATCGCCATCTGCACTGCTGTCAAAACTTTTTCCACAATGGAAAACCGGAACTCAGCCGAAGTGTACAAGTGTGACTTGTAAGCGATAGGGACTGTGTCATCCTCATTAAAAGTGAGGTACGTGAAACCCACCGCCCCCGGTACGATTCTTATCACCAGGTTGGTGTGGTTGTCACGAGTCGACAAGAATTTAGATTCTAGAAGATCAGCCTGCAAAGATTGCAAGATGGCTGAATGCTCAGGCAGCCAGCACGATTTGGAGAAAGTTGTTTGTATCAAAGCGTAAAGAGGCTTGATACGCTGGGCATATTCGGAAATGTAGGTATGCCCGAAATTCAAAAAGCCCAGTAAAGATTGTAGTTTCTTCAGTGTTAAGGGAGCTCGCAAAAGTGCGCATTTCTCCATGAAGTGAGGAGCTAAACCTCACCCTTCATTGTTGAGCTTGTGGCCCAGGAACAACACTGTATACTCTGCAATGGGACTTTTTGCAAAATTAAATTTGTATCCAAAGCCCACAAACTGACAAATTATGCGGTCAACGTGACACAGATGCGGCCATAATTCGTCTTGTGCGATAGATGTCATCCACATACGAACATGCATCTGCGTCGAGTCTCTCCAAGAGAAAGACAACGCAGTTGGCAAAGACGCCTGGACTGTTCTTATAGCCCATAGCCAAACGGCAAAATTGGCACTGTTTGCCACCACTGGTAAAACATGTCCATTGACTACTAAGAGAGGACAGATTGTGAGCAAAAAAACCATTGGATATGTCAAGTGTGGTTTTGAACCTTTTACCCACAAGACTATCTACAAGAGCAGAACTGTAAGTATTCTGCACCGCGCACGTACAACAATGAGAGTTTAAGTGCCAGTAATCCAATACCAAACGGTACGAGCCATCTGGCTTGGTCACAGTAAAAAGAGGGTTATTCATCGGAGACGCAGACGTTTCAATCACACCTTGATATTCCAATTGTTCAAGGATTTGCGCAATGAAAGTTTTCGCTTCTCTCCGCATGGGGTATTGGGGTTGAGGCTATGGCATTGACCGCAAAGGAATCTCATGCGGAGGGGAACATTTGTCCCATCCACAGTGAGAACGGTAAAGCGCCGGCGCAAGCACCTTAGCCCAATCTTCTACAAACTGCAGCGCCTGCTCCTTCAGCACATTGTGCGCGAAACTAGGGAGGATCACCTCCTCCCCTTGGGGAGCAGCTATGACAAAGGGTGGGGGCCAGTCGACTTCCGCCAACAAAATATCATAGGTAGTAGAAAGATTTTCCCAAAATACCCCTTTTATGGTACGTTCTCTGTCACCTTAAATGATAAGGACAATTTCATAAAGTCTTTCAGGGGAGCCACTCTAGTGTCAGCTGTTTCTACCAAAACGAAGGTCTCAGTCGCTGTCACCTTCAATAGTGGATGCAACGCCTCTCGAACTATGGTAATCTCCGTCGCGCTATCCAAAAGTGTCAGCGGCCATGTCAGATTCTGAAGCTGCGTTCTCACTATCTGTGGCATAGCTCGCTGTTACTGCAGCAACTTTCTTCTTCTGAAACTGAGGCCTTTGACACGGTTAATCGTCCTGCTTGCCTTTTCCGTCAGCCTTGCGAGGCTGCTCATGGCTCTGTTAGGCACCTTGACCTCTGCCGCCGCCTCCTCCACCGGTGAGTGTTACCGATATTTCCTGCAAAGAGCGAGGAGAACGTTGTTCAGGAACCTGAAATCTATCAGGAGACTACATCGTAACGTGGTTGCGTAACTCATATGCACGCTCAGTAGAGGCAGGTGTAGGTGAAGCAGGATGGGACCCCTATTTCGGTTGTGTTTCTCCTGTTTTTTGTTCTTACTCCAATTTCTGAACTTTTGGGCGGTCATCTTTCTCAATGAGGCTTACTGAGTTTGCTGCTTTGTTTGTTTTTTAGCAAAAGGCTTAACATCCAAACTATTACGGCCTACGGTCTTATAAGCCTCCGTAATAATTCTCGGTAACTGACGGGGTTTCTCGGCCTCGGGAATATCGCGCAAAGCATTAGACACTTGGAAACTCACCGCATCTCCCTTGACATTAGCAAGGACCAGATCGCACACCATGTCAAACGCTCCCATGAGTCACATCCCCAACTCCACAGCCGCTCCGGTCTGTGTACCTCCTGAACACGCTGGATCACAGAGGGCAGGACATCCATTGACCTGATGCCAAAGCACCTAGTATAGACTGCAGCAAAAATCACACCCCAAGTGGTACAGTCATTTACGTCCGACACTAAGTCTTTCTGCAAACTAATGGTAAGGATCCTGTGTTTCTCCACAGGAGTGGTATTCGGGAAGACTGCCTCCAGTTAGTCAAATTTCTTGGCAAGCCAGAAAGGCATCTCATCCATATCTTGGGGACGCTTGCCCATATTCATATTAACCATAATCAGACTAAGTTTCAGTCAGTTCGGGCCAACTGGATGCACCGCTCCCCGTGGGGTTCCACCCGGGAGGTTGCGGGAAAAATTTGATGAACCGTACCACAATATTATTGCCACTGCAGAGGCATACAGGGATCTCAGTTGCGGAGCTGTTAACTGCCCCACATGAGGATTCAGGGTGTAAGCAGCTAAAACAGGCCAAGTAGTGACTGGGATTGACAACTGTCCTTGTCTGACTGCTGTTATATTGTATGGGATGGTGCCATTAAACCAAACGGCATGCTGCCAAGCAGAAATCAGAACTTCCTGGGTCCTAAATAGAGCGTACTCTGCAGGCACGGCAGCTGGAGTGTAAGTATGAAATACACAGACAGGGCATCTACCACAGGAAACGTGACCCATGAGTAAAACTGCTCAAATGGGTACGTTGCGTCAGCCGATACAACAAAAACAACTGCCTGTCCTTGCAAAGATTAAAGAAAAAATTGGTTCTGTCGGGTAGTGAAACAACTGATTTGTTAATCCTATTTGCATGCGAAGTTACCTCTTCCCTCTGACAAGGAATTCAAAACAGTTTCTTACAATGAATGAAAAGAAAGACCTGTATATAACTATTTATATCTTTATATTCTATAAATGACTGTCATAGTAAAAAAGTGCAACATGTGACAATAGTGAATAGTGCTCATGTGACATATACAATATATACACTGCTGACTTGCTATATAGACAATTTATACAGATATATACAAAGTTAATTTTCAAAGAGAGACCATCCACTAATACAAATTTGCAGAATCCCATGCGCTGCTAGTCAATTTGGGTTTCTGGAGTATTGGGGCCAATTGGAATGATGTCGACGTTTCGAACCTTGAGGTTGCAGTGGGGCTTTCTCAAGACGGGTGTAGCAAGCACGACAGTCCTGGAGTTCAAGTGCAGATGACTGGATTGGAATGTATTGGTGCCGTCAAATCCAAAGACGTAAATAAAGCCGTCCATGCGATTCTCGTCACATGAGCACTATTCACTATTCAAATAACAAAGTGTGAAGGAGGGCCTCAGGGGAGTCGTATTTAAAAACCTATTGGTACCTTGTCCCCCAACTTTACAATAAATAACACGAGAGATACCAAAAGTCTGATTACAGGAACCTATATAGTGTTCATTCTGTAAGACAAAACCGAAAGGTTAATGTATGAGGTATAACAATCCTAAGTGATATGGATGTAAGACTGAAGGAGAAGAAATGACTACAAAGACAGCCTAAAGAGTGCTCGAAAAAGTACCCATCAGCCCGCTCAATAGCGGAGCATCGTCATCTGGGTTGCATGGTTGAAATAGTGGTATCCAGTGTGCCCTTCCCCAGGACAAACCTAAGGCTAGCAAAACTTGGACCACTTTGTTGACCCTCAACCATTAAAGATGATCAAGTGCAGGCTGAAAGGGCTTCAGTTGCAGTGCTCAGAAAGTTGTGAGAAAAAGAAGGAAAAAATTGTAATCCACGTGTTCTAAAAATACCTATCTTGATGTCATTTGAGAAACTTTATTGGGTCTGACCATCAAGGTGGTATGATTAAAAGCAGAGTGAAAAATAGCATGCAAGGAATTGCTATTCACCATGATAGTAAACTGGTCAACTACTACAGCTCAAAAAATCAAAAAAGATATCGGCAGTCCAGAGTCTCAACTCTTAGTTGTGGAATGATTTTTTGAGCTGCAGTAATCGTATATCACGGTGATGTGAGTTGCTCGTTGTTGTAAACGAAAATCCGCTTTAAGTACCTTCCAGGACCTAGGTTGTCTTTTTCGTTTAAATATGGCGGCGCCCGATCAGACCCCCGAAGAAGGGTCGCCATAGACCCGAAATGCATTGGGTAGATGGAAAATGTAAAGATGAAGTGTCCTGAGTAAAGGATTTATATTGATGATCATGATGATGAAATAAATATCAATGATTGAACTAAGAAAAAACGCTGAATGAAGTATCTTTGTTATAAAGATAAAGAGAAGAACCGAGGAGGTTCAAGTAGAAGTGTGCACAATATCACCACCCAGCCAGCGGGAGTTTCCGCTGTCTCCTAATTTTGTCTATGGTAATAAAGTGTTCATAGACTAAACACTTGGTGAATGTTGCACAACAACGAACTGAATGAAATTTAGAGGAACAATTAACTTTTGATTCTTGAGTGCGAGATGGACTCCTCAATGATTTAGTCAAGATACACTATTCACTATTGTCACATGTTGCACTTTTTTACTATGACAGTCATTTATGATTTACTATGAATGCATCTTGAGAATATAAAGATATAAATAGTTATATACAGGTCTTTCTTTTCATTCATTGTAAGAAACTGTTTTGAATTCCTTGTCAGAGGGAGGAGGTAACTTCGCATGCAAATAGGATTAACAAATCAGTTGTTTCACTACCCGACAGAACCAATTTTTTCTTTAATCATAACTCACCCAGGTTCTTAGGGACACAGGGTCAACTCCATTTTTCTTGAAATTGTCCTTGCAAAGAAACAAGGAAATCCTTCAAATGATTTCTCACAGCCAAGCGACTATGGGTCGGGATATCAACCGCAGCCATATCGACACATCGAAAGATAAGTACAATGCAATATAAAAAAGCACATCTGGGTAGTAATTCAATAGAAAAACGTTTTATATTATCAAGCTTGAACAGACCTATGTAACTATAGGTAGGCTTTATCCGTCACCACTGTCAACCGGAAACAATAGTGAGGGGGTTGTGGACTGATACAAGCACTACTCGAGCATCTCACAATAAGACCACACTTGTTGGCGGTGTCATGTTGCAAGGATCCTGCTCATACACAGAACTGTGCACAGAGACCTAGGACATCAGTGAAGTGTGGTGTACAAGATACTCACATCAGTACCTAGAATAACCCCAACCAGCTAGCATCAGTGTAACATTAGCTCTTCGTCCTGTAGCAGAGTTACCAATGATTAGACAACCTAGAACATGCGACTTAGTACAAACTCAGGAATGGTGGGAAGTGAGAATACTCTTTTGTTATACTCTCATACCAGTCCACAACAGGAGTAAAGAAGAGACACGGTAAGGTTAAAATTTTTATTTTAACAACGTGATCTTATGTGCAGTATCTTAGCCAACATAAGCAGACATATGATCAAAAATAATATGGTCAGCATGGTTACAATTCCATAAAATACAAAAGGAGAAATCATATTAGAATGATGGTGAAAACAGGTCTTATAGTGCCTAGATAAACACTGTCCCTATATAGAAACTATGTTCATAAACTTTAGAAGGTCCCTTAGGCTTGTGTGGGAGACCCCATTATCTTTCTACTCAGTAAGAGTAAATTACATCTGGATCAGCATAGGCTCTCTGCATCCCTGGAAACTGAAATCTTCCAAGTGCCTGAAATCATGGCAAGTTTTGTATAATAAGGGCGCCAGAATCTTAGTTGGCTCACAGCTGCCAAATTGTTGTGTCTAGAAAGTGTTACTCGAGCATGCCGAAAAACAGCTACCATGTTTTGATAACCTTGACGGTTTCAGCACTCACTGTGTAGTCTATGGGCATGATGTAAGTCTAGAGATGTTGAAAACAAAACCTTTTCTCATGTGTAGACCTTTCTGAAGGATAACTTACAAAAACAGCTATGCAGTGCTGTGTGCAAAAGCAGCAAAAGGTAAAATGGCGTTTAAACTTCTAATAAGCCATGCTAACATAACATTCACGCAAAGCAGGCCTCAGGCCATACTACAAACTGATTATCCAACCCAGTGCTGTACTTTATAAAAAAAAGTATCTCATTACACACAAACACGAGATACTACAAAAGGAAGAATTAACAGATACACTATAGTCAGCTTGGTGCTAGGGCTACTGCCCTACAGCACCTCAGTCTGATACTCAATCTTCTCCCCCCAGGTTCTCTTCTTCTTCTAACTAGGCTCTCCCCTCTCAGTGGGTAGGTTTTTATCATATTAGCATGAATCATTGTTCAGGTGCAGGTTGTCTAGTATATCACCATGATTGAGTCTCTGAAATGCAGGTCCAAGACCTGCAGTCAACTGGCAAAAGTGTTCTAGTGAAGTGTGAGCAGTGTTATTTTTTGAATCACAGAGGCATAGGGTGATCCGCGGGCACACTTGTTGGTCACCACAACATCGTATGAGCCACACTAGCACGTCCCTAATCACAGAGCCATGAAATGGACCAAGGTCCCACTTCTTTTGGAGGAATGTGAGCACGATCAGCGAGGAGATGATCACAGAGACAAGAGGGCATGGCCAGAGGTCTGGAGTCTATGAGAAAGAATGGAGACAAGGAGGCAGTATGTGGAGTATGCACTGGAGAAATGGGGCAGACTATGATGGGGTCAAAATGAAGACAGAAGGCACGAAATGGAGGCTGATCACACCAGGTGCCATGATCTTGTTTTATCTGCAGCAAGAACCACTATAGGTAAAAAAAGAAAAGAAAGAAAGAAACACCATGTTGCAGGACAAAGGCTAAATTCAGAATCCATTATCCTGTCAATGTGTCAGAGGTGTTTGTTTTGCCACACTGGCAGAACAGGAGGCATGCGGTAAAACTATAAAGAAACAATCTTTGTAAAATCAGCATTAGTGTAAGATCCTTCACTTTCCAACACAGAGGAAATTCTGTTAGTCAACTGTTTTCTGGCTATATATCATTCCTTACGGAAACAGGAGGGCTTTCCATTGCCCCAATTTTACATTAGACACTAATCATTTACTAACATGCCCCATGTTAGTCATAGTGGAGCTATTAGAAATGGGGGTCTCTAGTAAGACAATCTAGGTACCTTTGTCCAAATAGGGACCCTTGCTTCTAGTCAGGGTAAAGGGGATACACTTCTAAAATAACCCCTGCTCACCCCCTTGGTAGCTTGGCACAAGCAGACAGGCTCATCTCAGAGGCAGTGTAAAGCATTTGTGAACGCATACAGTATTACAGTGAAAACACTACAAATGGACACCACACCACTTTAGAAATATAAATAATCTTTATCTAAATAAAAACAAGAACAGACAACAAAAATGTCCCAATACCATGACAAAAAAATTACTTTCAGATGGTAGAAATAGTTCAGTTCAATGTAAGTTGCAGATGCAACACTTTTCTCACAAAGTACCTGGGATGCGTCACACAAACAAACAAAACGGGCCACAGGGAAGGTGATGCTTTGGTTCCTTACACTCAGGGAAGGTGATGGGTTGGTTCCTTGATCTGGGGGAGGTGATGCATTGGATCCTTACTGCCACACATAAAGCAAATGATGCCTAGGGCACTAGTAGCAGAATCTATAGTAATAGGTGAGATAACTAAATTGTCTCCCCCTATGACAAATATATTATCTTGAACAAGATCAATTTTTGTATTTGTTTTAGTGAGAAATTTCCCACCTCCACAGAGAGAACACTAGATATTGCTTTTCTTATTTGTTTTTCACTTTGAAGGTATATCCTTATTCAAATATTGTAGCCCAATTTTTCCAAGAGGATGTTCGACATTTTGTTTAAAGAAGACCCCAGCCAAAGTACTTTAATTTGTGAAAACATTGTTTACAAGAAGTAGAAGGATTGAAGATAGCCTAAAAAGATATGGACTATTTATACTCTTTGTATTAGGTCTGGTCTAACTTACTTTAGAGGAATGCTGAGTCTGTACATATAGCGAACATCCTCTTGGAAAGAAAAATTGGGCTACAATATTGGAATAAGGATATACCTTTGGATCAATGTATATATATGTGTTGTATATGTTTATGTAAAAAGTGAGATGTAAATATATTTGTTTCTTTGTTCATTTGTTTTAAATGGGCCTTCAAATTACATAAGCCCCAATCAAATTATTTTTCAATTAAAGTGAAAAACAAATAAGAAAAGCAATATCTAGTGTTCTCTCTGTGGAGGTGGGAAATTTCACTAAAACAAATACAAAAATTTATCTTGTTGAAGATAATATATTTGTCATAGGGGGAGACAATTTAGTTATCTCACCTATTGCTATAGATTATGCTACCAGTGCCCTAGGCATCATTTGCTTTATGTGTGACTTTATCCACCCAGATGCCTGTGGCTTACCGGGATCCTTACTGCAGCACAGGAAAGCTAATGCATCGGTTCCTTACCGAGAGGAAGTGCTGCGTCGGTTTCTTACTGCGTGGGGGGGGGGGCGCATCGGTTTCTTACTTTGTCCCCCAACGATGCGACAAACGTGGCACCTCAATGTGATGCGATGATCCAGGATGATGAGTGGACTCTTGCAACCGCACAGCAGACCTGGTGCCAAAATTGGTGTAGAGATCTCCGACTTCGGAAATCGGTACACTCAATGTGGCGCGCAGCGATTCCTTGAGCTGCAGCAGGCGCTGCGATGATTTCTTTGGCGATGCTTCAAAAACAGATGCGGATGTGTCTCGCTCTCTGAAGTTGCGATACTTTTCCAGCTCCCAGCGGAAAACAGTCTCTAGAGGTCCAAAAGAACAGCAGGCACCTCTTTGCAGGTCAGAACTCCCAGCAAGGCAGTTAAGGGGAGATGGGGTGAAGTATTTGTGTCCCTAAGACTTCAGAACAGGAGGCAAGCTCAGTTTGGAGATCTTCTTCAAGCAGGGGACACAGCAAACAGCAAAGTCCTTTCTCCTTTCTTTGGCAGCAAGTAGCCACTGCAGGCCAACGCCAGACAGCAAACAGCACAGGGGCAGTTTTCCTCCTCACCTTCTCCACTTGATTCCCAGAAGTGATCTAAAGTTCTGGGGTCTGGGCCCCAATATCTATACTACAAAATCCTTTGTTCTCTGGTGTCAAAGATGCCCTGTGCTTGGTCAAACCCGTTTCTGTCCTCTCTGGTGCAGCTATCTGGCAGGAGGTGGAGACAGCGTTGTGGACGGCAGACCAGGCCCATTCAGTGAAAGGAAATCTCCTCCCCCTATTCTAAATGCAGCCCAGGTTTATTCAGCCCAGCCCTGACTCATCAGGCTCTCTGGTGCCAGTGCTCCTCCCCAGCCCCTGTCATTCAAAAGCCAGCCATGCAATGCACAAACCTAGCAGAGGCACACTGGATGGCTAAACAAGAAAATATTCACTTTCTAAAAGTGGTATTTTCAAACACAGAATATAAAAATCACCCTCACTAAAAGATGCATTTTAACATTCTGAGTTCAGGCATACTAAACTTTATTTTCCTACCTTGTTCCCAGGGCTGGTTATGTTTATAAACAAACTCCCCATTTTATCCTATGGGAACAGGTAGCCTTGCAATAGTGAGAAAAAAACATTGGCAGTAATCCACTATCAGGACATGCCACACACCAGCTTTTCCCCCCTTTCACATACACTGCACCCTGCCCACAGGGGTACCTTGGGCCTACCTTCGGGGTGACTAACATGTAAGAAAAGGGAAGGTTAGGTCCAGGCAAGTGGGTATACTTGCAAATTCGACATGGCAGTACTAGACTGAATACAGGCTCTGCAATGGCAGGCCAGAGTTACATTTACAGGCTACTTATGTGGGTGGCACAATCAGTGCTGCAGCCCACTAGCAGCTTTTGATTTACAGGCCCTGGGCACACACAGTACACTGTACTAGGGACTGACTAGTAAATCAAATCAGCCAATCATGGAAAAACCAATCCATAGCAATTTACAAAGGGAGCACTTGCACGTTGGCCCTGAACAGCAGTGGCAAAGTGCCCAAAGCATCTGGACCAGCAAAACAGAGTCCAACTCACAGCAACAACACAGGAGGTCATGGCAAAAATGCAGGGGAGACACATGCCAATGGTGCCAATTCTAACATTTGTCCCCTCCTGCTGACATTTGGGGAGAACTACCCTCCCTTTTGGGAGTTCTCTTCACTAAGGTGGAAAAATCTGAACAGACATCAGCATTGGCGTGTTCTGTACCAGGGCGGTGTTCCACCATGAAGTCCATCCCCTGTAGGGAAATGGACCACCTCAACAGCTTTAGATTCTCACCTCTCATTTGCATCACCCATCTGAGGGGCCTGTGGTTGGTCTAAACCTGGAAGTGAGTCCCACACAAGTAGGGCCACAGCTTCTTCAGAGTCCAGATCACCGCAAATGCCTCATGCTCAATCGCACTCCACCTCAGTTCCCGTGGAAGTAACCACCTACTAATGAAGGCATGGGGGTTGGTCTAGGCCATCCTCATTCAGCTGTAAGAGCACAACCCCCACACCATGTTCTGAAGCTTCTGCCTGCACAATTAATTCCCTTGAGAATATGGGTGCCTGAAGCACGGGTGCCGTGCGCATGGCAGATTTCAGGACATCAAAAGCATTCTGGCAGGCGTCAGTCCAGTTTACCTTCCGGGGGTGCTTCCTGGAAGTCAGCTCTGTCAAGGGGGCAGCAATGGTGCCATGACCCTTGGCAAATCTCCTGTAATACCCGGTGAGTCCTAAGAAGGATCTCACCTCTGTCTGTGTCTTGGGGGGTTCCCAAGCCAGAATGGTATCAATCTTGGGCTGTAGGGGTGCCTCCTGGCTTCTCCACACCTGGTGTCCCAAGTGCACCACAGAACCCTGCCTGATCTGGCACTTGCTTGCCTTGATCATGAGGCCTACCCTCTGCAGAGCCTTCAACACTTCCCAGAGGTGGTGCCGAAGTTGCTCCCAGGTTGCACTGAACACTACGATGTCATCCACGTAGGTGGCACTGAAATCCTCCAGTCCAGCCAACACGTCATTGACAAACCTCTGGAAGGTGGCAGGGGCATTCTTCAACCTAAAGTGCATCACCCGAAATTGGTAGTACCCCTCTGGTGTTGAGAATGCTGACTTTTTCTTTGCCCCATCAGTTAAGGCAATCTGTCAGTATCCAGCCATTAAGTCGAATGTACTGAGGTACCAGGCAGCTCCCAACCAATCTATGAGCTCCCCAGCTCTGGGGATGGGGTGCTCATCAGTCCTGGTGACCGAATTGAGCCCTTCGTACTCCACACAGAACCAGAGTTCTGGCGTGGCACCGGGTTCGGCAGTCTTTGGGACTAAGGCCTCGGGGCTGGCCCAAGGACTGTTTGAGGGCTCAATCACCCCTAGCGCCAACCTCTTGGAGACTTCCACCTTGATGCAAGCTTTGACCCTGTCAGTCAATATATAGATTTTATGCTTCACCGGAGGACTGTCCCCAGTGTCAACTTCATGGACACATCACTGAGTGACACCAGGGGTCAGGGAGAACAGAGCAGCAGTTGGCGACAGTCACTCTGCTGTTCGGGAGTCAGGGCGGGGGAGAGTGTTACACTGTCCACTGACCCATCATGTTCCTTTGCAGACAGGAGGTCAGGAAGAGGCTCAGTCTCCTCCTCCATTCCAGCATCTGTTGCTAGGAGCATGCCCACTTCGGGTCTCTCCAAGTGGGGCTTAAGGCAGTTCACATGCACAACCTGCAAAGGGTTCCCAGGAGACGGCAAGTCCACCAAGTAGGTGACTTTACTCTTGCGCTCCACCACCTCAAATGGTCTGGTCCACTTAAACTGGAGCGCACAAGGCTCCACTGGGGTCATGACCCACACTTTCTGTCCAGGCTGAAACTTGATCAGTGAGGCTTTCTGATCATACCAATGTTTTGTCTCCTCCTGGCTGGCTTCCAGATTCACCAGAGCGAGTTGTCTGAAGCGCTTAGGCTGGTTCCTGAAGGCCACATGTAGCTATATACAGCCTGGGGTGGTTTACTGGGAGCTTTCTCCCAGCCTTCTTTGACGAGACTTAGAGGTACTCTTACAGGATGCTCATACAGGAGCTCAAAGGGACTCAACCCTAAGAGATTCTGCTGTATCTCTCTGTAAGCAACCAAAAGGCATGGCAAGAGGATGTCCCACTTACAACTCATGGGTATACCAAGACCCATAATCATGCCCTACACGGCCCTTCACTGTCCAGTTGATTCTCTCAACCAGCCCATTAACTTGGGGGTGGTAAGGAGTGGTGAACTTGTAGGCAACACCATATTCCTGCCACAGGGACTTCATATACTTAGATATGAAGTTGGTATCACGGTTGGACACCACCTCTCTGGGGAACTCCACACGGGAGAAAATCCCTATCAATGCACGACTCACCACAAGGACCATTACAGTCCAGAGAGGGGTGGCTTCCGGGTACCAGGTGGCATGGTCCACCAGGATAAACTTGTTGCCCATGGCTGTCATGGGATCCAGAGGCCCCACAATGCCAATACCCACCCTCTCAAAGTGGGTGCTGGCCAAGGGGAAGGTTGAAGAGGAGCCTTACACTTCCTCCCACTCTTACCACTTGCCTGGCAAGTCTGGCAAGACCTACAATGAGTATTGGAACTCTTATGCATTTGGGGCCTGTAAAAGTGTGTGACAAGCCTTTCAAAAGTCTTGTCTTGCCCCAAATGTCCTGCCAAAGGCGCATCATGAGCCAGACCAAGTAGGAAGGCTCTGAAGCGCTGGGGTACCACCAGCACACGGACTGACCCAGGCTCAGCAACCTTAGGCTCGCTATACAGGAGACCATTCTCCCAGTAAATTCAATGTGATCCAGACTGATCACCTGCTGGCTGGTTTGGAGTCTGCTGCCACAAATCAACAAGAAAAGGGCATCCCTGTTGCTCCTGTCAGAATTCCCCCTGGAGGGGCTTCCTTCCTGATGCCAATGGGTCAGCTCAAGTAGGTCCCCCAGGTCAGCCACTTGTTCCCCTATTGGTTCCAGGGCATCCTCCTCAAGGTTTGCCTCCTCCTGGACCGTGGGAACTTTGTGGCCAGTTTTCTGTGCCTCCTGCCTCTTCTCTTTCTGGCAGGCACATGGGCTACTCTTTCAAGCTCCAGGTCTTTTTGAATGCCCTTACTGGCAGTAATAGACCGAGTGGTCACACCCACCCACTCAGGCAGACCCAACATCTCTAAATGAGAACTCTGCTCTAATGTGCCCAAGGAGAGTTCTCCAAATCATTGCCTAGCAGACAGTCAACAGGCATGGATGGCCTCACAGCTACTCTCAAGGTACCTGAGACCTTCCCTCCCACACTCAACTGGAACCTGTGCCACTTTGCAGAGGCACTCTGAGTTGTTAGCTGCAACTACTGGTATGTATGTGTTGGGGACCACCTGCTCCTCAGACACCAGCTGATAACTGCTAGCTGTCACAATGGCTCTAGTGTCTCTCAGAGCCTCCACACTATGGCCATTGAGGGTCACCCACTGCCTGTACTTTTTAGTGTTATCAAACATATGAGCTCTTGGGACCATCTCACTGTCTCCTAAAGAGACCAGCGACCAGGGAAATTTCTTCTGAACCCCACCACTCTTGGAGAGCTGACTCCTCCCCCAAAGCTACACTAGCCATTTCCCGGGGAGGTGCCCCAGTGGGTGCAGTGGTAACCTTTTTGGGACACCTAGGATCCCCTTGGAAGTAGGCCACCTAACCACAACCAAAACATGCCTTGAAAACCCTATGAACAGGCTTACCTGTCGGGACGCATTTCAGTGGAAGGTTGGGAACCCTTACCGTGGTTCCCTTGGGGATTACATTGGGGCCCTTTTTGGAAATCCTTCTGTTTACCCTTGTCCCCCTACTCTTTTGCTGGGGACCCTGCCCACCTTTATCAGAATCTCCCACACAACCTTTTTGGACCCTGATAGTGACCCAGCGTTCCGCCCTCCACAGCCCTCTCCTTCCCTTGCCCTTTGTCACTCTCTGAATAGCTTTTTCATTGATAAAATTGCTGCCATTAAAGCTAATATCCCTGCACCTTCCCCGTCTTTTGTTGATCCTCAGTGCCCTCCTTCCCAAGGACAATTAAACTCTCTTCCCCTTCTGACCAAGGAATCCTTCACATCCTTAATCCCCCTTGTAAAATCTGGCTCTCCCCTTGACACCTGTCCCGCTCAAATACTTCGTCACATTTACATTTCTTGCCCTGATCCTCCCCTTCACTTACTAACAGTTCACTCTCTCAGGGGGTTGTCCCCAACCCCTTGAAGTCAGCTATCATTTTACCCATTTTAAAAAAACCTGGCGCAGACCCCTCGATCCCAGCCAACTTTCGCCCCATTTCTCTCCTACCATTTTTGGCTAAGGTGCTCGAGCGCCATGTCACCAGGTCTCTGAGCACCTTTGTGGAAGAAAATGGGGTACTGGCTTCCCGCCAGGCTGGTTTTCGCCCCGCACACTCTACGGAGTCCGTAGTCCTTTCGGTCCTTGACAACCTCAGGGAGGGGAGGGACACCAATCAATTCCAGGCACTGGTCCTCCTCGATCTCTCTGCCGCCTTCGACACGGTGGATCATACCATCTTACTTTCCCGTGTCGCGGCGGCGGGGATCGGGGGTACGGCCCTGGTTTGGTTGTCCTCCTTCCTGAGGGACCGCACCCAGGCAGTTCGCCTGGGTGACTTCACTGCGGACTTTCGGAAGGTCCTGTGCGGGGTCCCCCAAGGCTCCTCCCTTTCACCTCTTCTGTTTAATCTTTACATTTCTCCCCTCATTTTTTCTTTACAACAAATGGAGGTCACCGTATACAACTATGCGGATGACCTCCAACTTGTCTTCAATCTGTCCTCTTCTTCTGCCTCTATCTCTAATTTCCAGTCCATTATGATTTTCATCAGGGACTGGATGGATTTCAACCACCTGAAACTCAACCCTGATAAGACCGAGTTGGTGTTGACGGGTGGTTGTTCCAGTCCCTGGTCTTCACTTTTTTGGCCCCCTTCCCTTGGTCCCTCTCCGGTCCCCTCTACTTCGGTCAAAACCCTTGGTATTAAACTCAACTCTCACCTTACCCTTCACTCCCAGGTTAGTTCTGTGGTTTCTTCCTCTTTTCTGTCTCTTCGCACCATCCGCAAGGTCTCTCGATTTTTCACCTTTGAGGCCTTGAAGTTGATCGTCCTTGCGATGGTCATCTCCCGCCTGGATTATGGCAACGCCCTATATGCAGGTATACCTGCATATAGTCTCAGGCGGTTGCAGATGATCCAAAACCAGGCGGCTCGGCTGGTCTTTAACCTTCCTAAATCTTCACATGTCACCCCCCCTTCTGAAACTTTTACATTGGCTTCTGGTTCGGGAACGTATCCAATTCAAGCTTGCATCTATCACTTACCAGGCTCGATTGGGTACGGCCCCTGCATTCATTTCTTCGGAGATTATCCCCTACTTGCCAACTAGGGAGCTCCGATCTTCTTCCCAATCCCTCCTGATAGTCCCCCGGTTTTGCCGGAAAAAGTGAGGGGGCTCAAAATTTGCGACCCTTGCCCCAACCCTTTGGAACTCATTACCCCTTGATCTCAGATCTCTAACCCCATATTCCCAGTTTCGTAAGAAACTTAAAGCCTACTTCTTCAGCAAAATCTTCATTTAATCCTCTGTTACCCGACCTCCCTTCCTTGTCTATTGTGGAGATCTGCCAGTTACAGCGCCATGAAACCGCTGGTGTAAGAGCGCTATATAAGAATTTTTAAACTCAAACTCAAACAGCAAGTTTCCTGGGGTCAGTCAGCTTACTGTCAATCAAGTGCTAGCATCGCTCTGGAAAATAATTGGCTGACAAGTGCTCCCATGCAGTACAAAAGGAGGTGGTGATGGACAGAGCATCTGAATCAATCAAACACTCACACCCAGTCAAAAGATCTGGGTTTGATCCATCACCAGATCTTTTGACTGGGAGTGAATGTTTGATTGATTCAGATGCTCCGTCCATCACCACCCCCTTTTGTACCGCTTTTGGCCGCCATAAGTGTGGCAGGGTATGCTCAGACATGAGTCCCTTGCTCACTTTGCCACTGAATTCAAGCAAGCCGGGCTGAAGATGGCTGGAATGCCAGAAACCGGTCCTCGGAAGCTTGTTTCCGGTCCAGGGAAGACATGGCTTGGCAGTTCGGGCTGGACTGTTCCAATGAGGCACAGGGTCAGACTGATTTGCATATAGCCATGTCTGAACTGGGGTGGCAGAGTGGGCTAAAGAACGGTGATGGATTAAACCCAGATCTTTTGACTGGGTGTGAGTGTTTGATTGATTCAGATGCTCCGTCCATCACCACCCCCTTTTGTAAGTGCTCCCATGCAACCAAATCATAGGGCCCCTGAAAATCATTCACCTTGCTACCCTTCACCCAACGATCCAGTGCTCTTCATTTAAACACATTTACGTTTTCTATAATAACCACAGACTCAGGGAAAGTTTTAAAACCTTTATCTATGTAAGATTTTCTGAGTCAAATGAATAAAGGCCATAATCTTGTGACCATAAACTTTGCAAACATGAATATAACCAGTAGGACATAAAGTTTGTAAGAAATCACAGCAACACCTTTAGACATTGGTGCCTGGGAAGGGTGAGAAAAGGAAATAGCACAAGGACATACTACACAAATTATATTTACCTAGAATGGTGCAATGACCAATCCTGGCCATGGGCTGGGGCAAAGAGATTAGGACCAGGCTCCCGACTAATCAGGTGCCCACGGGACAAGACAGGTGCAGATCAGGACTGGTGACCTCAGCTAAGTGCAACACCAGCGTCACACCCCTCTCTCTCTAGGAAAAGCCAATTAGTACCATGACTGGGTAATCGATTCCTTCTGACAGAGTGCTGCGCCAGCACCTCTGTTCTCGATCGTCTATTGAGTGCATTGGGTCAGTGACAGGTAAGCTGTTCGGACAAGTCGGGCAATTTCTATATCTAAACCTACCTTAGTTATACTTTTTTGCGGGCAATGTACCACCCCTAAATGTTGCTGATCTATGTGTTCCCCTTCAGTGATTGGTTGGAAAGACGAGGAGAGGTCATCACACAATGCTAAGATGATGTAATTTCAATTTGATTCATATTGATTGAATCTCCGCCCACAATTTACTTTCCCATGATTTTATTCCGCCCACCAACAGTGGCATACATATCATATACATTGTATTCATGTGAGTCTTCTTGCTTCCTCTTCAGAGATCAGTAGAGCAGGTTCCCAGGAACATCGTAGATAAGAAGGGTGTTGGCAATCGTTCAATGCCAATGCTTCCGCAATTTTAGAGTCAAAGGGCGCATGTGCAGCCTCATCCAAGCTGGAGGACGAAACAATACTCAGGCCCAAAGTACGAGCTAGTAGCAAAGTAAAAAAGAAACATGTGAATACAAAAATAAATGAATGCAGTGTATACCCCCTATCTCTACCTGAACCCCATTACTTTATTTTAATGTGTCCGTTAATTATTAGGCAGAGTGAACAAGTTTTAGTACAAGCAGCAGCACAGCGTTAGCATGTGAGACATAGAGCAGCCATGTCTGCATTAGTGCGCAGAAGCGAGAAATTCCCACCAATCATAAAGGTACGTCATACCACGTGAGTGTGGCAGGCGCATGCGCAGTACAGTTCCCACGTTTTCGGCGGCCATTTTAGTTCACTCAAGTTAATGTTAGTAAAAGCACATAGGCGAGCTTTCCCTAGATACTAGAAATGTCGTGCTTGTGCAAATATTAGTAAACAAAACACATTGATTAATGTATTACTGTTATTTAGAGAGGTCTGAACACGAGCAAGTTTCTGTATAAGTGAAACCTTGCTCCATCAATAGAACATCTGATCCTTAGTGTTAGTAATATCTCTCTTCTTTCACTGATAAAGTGGCCCTACAACCCCGTTCCCCAATCTCTTTCAGGGACTCTGTGAGACCTCATTGCTACCTCATAGGCCTTGAACCTTTGGCCAATGTCCTCATGCTTCATGAAATCCTTAATAACCACCTTGGGGATGTATACCTTCCCTTCTCCAGGCACTGATGGTGCGCTGCCACCATTGGGATTGATCTCTAGACTTTTGGCTTTCAGATCGATCTCCCTCAACCCTCTTTCATGCTCTAAGAGCATCTTCCTCTCTTCCATGGCTAATTCGTTACTCTCCAAATCCAATGTCTTACTCTCCATGTCACACTCCTTCCCCAGCCTGAGCTTTGTAAGCTCCAACTCGTGCACTCTGCTTCTCTCCCTGTCCTCCAACTCCTCGGCAGACATAACCTTTGAATACATACTGCTGCCCCTCCCTGGAAGGCAACTTCCCTCCAATCAGGCCCAATAGCCCCTCCTGCTGCCCATCTAAATTCTCTTCCTCCACCATAGGCTCCACGGTATGCTCACTTGCATTCCTTGATTCCAACCAGTCCCTCAGCGCCTTTCGGTTTTCCTCCTTTCTGGTGAGCCCTCTCACAGAGATTTTACATTTTCTGCAGACACCTTTAAGTTGTGGAACCCTTTTCTCTGCAAATTCGATGTCCACAGATGCTAGTGAACTGGTTTACCCATGGTGAAAAATTGGCAGTTCTAGAGAGGCAAAAAATTCTACCAAATGTATGTGGTTGTGTAATGGTCTGCACTACACTAGTAGTGTGCACCAATCACTGTATGTAAGTCACAAATGCAAGTCCAGATCCCACCACTGCCACCAATGTTAGAAATGGGGGTCTCTGGTTAGCAGAGGTAGGTACCTTTGTCCAAATAGGGACCCTTGCTTCTAGTCAGGGTAAGGGGGATACACTTCTAAAATAACCCCTGCTCGCCCCCTTGGTAGCTTGACACAAGCAGACAGGCTTATCTCAGAGGCAGTGTGTAAAGCATTTGTGAACACATACAGTAATACAGTGAAAACACTACAAATGGACACCACACAAGTTTAGAAAAATAAGTCATCTTTATCTAAACCAAAACAAGACCAGACAACAAAAATCCACAATTTAGTAATAAGAATATAACTTTCAGATGGTAGAAATAGTTCAGTTCAAAGCAAAGTGCAGATGCAACACTTTTCTCACAAATTACTTGGGATGCATCACGCAAACAAACAAAACGGGCCGCAGGGAAGGTGATGCTTCAGTTCCTTACGCTCAGGCGAGGTGATGTGTTGATTCCTTGATCTGGGAGAGGTGAAGCGTCAGTTCCTTACTTGCAGTCATTCCTTACCGGAGAGGAGATGCTATGTCAGTTTCTTGCTATGTGGGGATATGATGTGTCGGGTTCTTACTCCATCCCCCAACGATGCGACAAACTTGGCACCTTGATGTAATGCGATGATCTGGGACGATGCGGCGTGGGCCGATTTCTAGAGCCACGGCAGGCGCTGAGATGATTTCTTCAGCGATGCGTCGGCAACAGGTGCGGATGCGTCTCTCTTCTCAAAGTTGTGTTACTTTTCAAGATCCCATCGGAAAACAGTCTCTAGAGGTCCAAAACAACAGCAGGCACATCTTTGCAGGTCAGAATTCCCAGCAAGGCAGTTCAGAGGAGCTGGTGGTAAAGTCTTTGTGCCCCTGAGACATCAGAACAGGAGGCAAGCTCAGTTTCAAGCCCTTGGAGATCTTCTTCAAGCAGGGGACACAGTACACAGAAAAGTCCTTTCTCCTTTCTGAGGGAGCAAGTAGCCACTGCAGGCCAACCACAAACAGCAAACAGCAGAGGGGCAGTTTTCCTCCTCAGCTTCTCCGGCTTTTCTCCTTGGCAAGGGTTCCTCCTGATTCCCAGAAGTGATGGGGTCTGGGCCCCAATATTTATACTACAAAATCCTTTGTCCTCTGGTGGCAGACCTGTGCTTGGTCAAAAATGGTTCTGTCCTCTCTGTTGCAGCTTCCCGGCAGGAGGTGGAGACAGCATTGTGGAAGGCAGACCAGGCCCATTCAGGTGAAGGGAAATCTCCTCCCCATATTTTAAATGTAACCCAGGTCTATTCAGCCCAGCCCTGACTCATCAGGCTCTCTGGAGCCACTGCTCTTCCCCAGCCCCTATCATCTAAAAGCCAGACTTGCAATACACAAACCTAGCAGAGGCACACTGGATGGCTAAACAAGAAAATACCTAGCTTCTAAAAGTGGCATTTTCAAACACAGAATGTAAAAATCACCCTCACTAAAAGATGCGTTTTAACATTCTGAGTTCAGGCATATTAAACTTTATTTTCCTACCTTGTTCACATGGTCAGTTATATTTATAAGATGTTATAAACAAACTCCCCATGCTATCCCATGGGAACAGGTAGCCTTGCAATAGTGAAAAACAAAATTGGCAGTAATTCACTATCAGGACAAGCCACACACCAGGGCATGTCCTAACCTTTACATACACTGCACCCTCCCCACAGGGGTACCTTAGGCCTACCTTAGGGGTGACTAACATGTAAGAAAAGGGAAGGTTAGGGCCTAGCAAGTGGGTACACTTGCCAAGTCAACATGGCAGTACTAGACTGCACACAGGCTCTGCAATGACAGGCCAGAGTTACATTTACAGGCTACTTATGTGGATGGCACAATCAGTGCTGCAGTCCACTAGCAGCTTTTGATTTACAGGCCCTGTGCATACACAGTGCACTGTACTAGGGACTGACAGGTAAATCAAATCAGCCAATCATGGAAACACCAATCAATGACAACAATGTATAAAGGGAGTACTTGCACTTTGGCACTGAACAGCAGTGGCAAAGTTCCCAAAGCATCTAGACCAGAAAAACGGAGTCCAACACTGCAAAAACACAGGAGGTCATGGCAAAAAATGCAGGCGAGACCCACGCCAATGGTGCCAGGTCTAACAGGAGCCAAGGCAATTGTCCCTGCCAGGCTGTGGGAGAGAGAAAGGAGAGACCTCTTGCTTTTTAATCTTTCTCCAGCCTGCATGACAGACACAAGAGAGGTCTGCTTAAGGGGCGAGCAAAAGACCATCCACCTATGTCTAATGAAGCATCAGCACCACAGGCGTACTGTATCTTTTTGTTCTTCCCGATGTTTACTAACACCTGGATTTTTTCATGAAGTGGTTTTCTTTACCTTCAAGACAATAAAATGTTTCATGGCATGCACCATTTTCGAAAGGTGCTGAAATGAGGATTTTGAACCTCAAACAACCCATTTGTGTTGTTTTCACTTTTTGAAAGACCTTCAGCTGGCGATAATGGTAGGACTTAGCAATAAAAACAACTTTTGAAAACACTATAATCCTTCCTGAGCGCATGACTTGTATAGTTGTCAGCTCACTTTATAGAACTTGAATATTTTGTAAACTCACCAAAGTCTAAAAGCCTGAGAAAGTATATGGTATTGCTACCCATCACATAAGACGTATAAATATCAGGATTTATGTGTTAGAAACATGACATACAATCAGAATCGCTTAAATAACATGCTGTATTATGTAGTGGTACTATTAGTATGTATTTGAGGGCTGCTTTAAGGATTTAGAGTGGAGCCAATATTAAGGAATTGTTCTTAAAAATTACATTATAGATATGCCACTCTATCTATATACCACATCAATAGCCTAACCCCAAGACATCCAAGCGCTCACCAATGACTAGCTAGTGTTTCTACGATCACTGAATGACACCAAACAAGTAGAACCCCACACTATGTTAGAACATATCTCAGAGCCATATCTACGTATTGGTCCCTCCCTAACTGCTTTTACCCTATCTCTTAAGTTCACTTTGTAGAACCCATTGCCTTTTGTGTATAATACTCCATTTTATGTTCACATGATTCAATGTAATATCTTAGGCCATTGCTACCATTATGTTATATTTTATTTTTACTTTTGTCCTTTTGGGTTGTGTTCACCCTATACTTGCACTTTTATTATTCATGCATAATCAAAAAATGACATGCTTTTTTAACATCAGGTACGGCTATATTCTTGAGCCATTCCAATAAAACTGCTCAGTGCTCCAGGATGCTGCCAGTAGAACTAGGGTTGTGTTCAATAGGCCGGGGTAGACCTGACATTGCCTGGGTTCTGCCTAATATGCAAGGCTGCTTTTTACTTCCAGGACCTGCAGCAGGAGTTCCATGTCTCACCAAGTTTTTCTCTTTTTGTTCCAATTTTCCAGCAGTCCTACAAAGTTAATGCTGCAGTCCAGGGCTGGATTGGCCATAGCGGGCACCAGGCATTTACCTGGTGTGGGCCGCCAGGGTTGGGGGCTGGTTTTGGGCCCCTAGGGGCTGAGTTTGTTACAGGGCCGTAGCTGCAATATCTGTCCCTGTAACGAAATTACCCGAAACCGGCAGTAGCAAACAACTCGGCCACACCCCCAACCCACCAGGGTGCCGGCCGAGCACTTTACCAGGGCCGGTTTTGGATCCCAGTCCGGCCCTCAATCAATCAAGCATTTATATAGCGCACTACTCACCCGGAGGGTCTCAAGGCGCTAGGGGAGGGGGGGGGGGGTCCGCTACTGCTCGAACAGCCAGGTCTTGAGCTGCTTCCTGAAGGCAAGGTGGTCTTGGGTCTGGCGGAGGTGGGTCGGGAGGGAGTTCCAAGTCTTGGCGGCCAGGTAGGAGAAGAACCTTCCTCCTGTGGTGGCTCTTCGGATGCAGGGGACGGCAGCGAGGGCGCGGCCGGTCGATCGAAGCTGGCATGTGGGAGCGTAGAAGTTGAGGCGGCTGTTGATGTATCCTGGGCCTTGGTTGTGTAGGGCTTTGTGTGCGTGGGTGAGGAGACGGACGGTGATTCTCTTGTTGACCGGGAGCCAGTGCAGATCTCTCAGGTGTCCGGAGATGTGGCTGCGACGGGGGATGCCCAGGAAGAGTCGTGCTGAGGCGTTCTGAATCCGCTGGAGTCTCTTCTGGAGTTTGGCGGTGGTTCCGGCTTAGAGGGAGTTGCCGTAGTCCAGACGGCTGGTGACGAGGGACTGGGTGACCGTCTTCCTGGTCTCGGTGGGGATCCATTGGAAGATCTTGCGTAGCATGCGCAGGATGTTGAAGCACGACGAAGAGACGGCGTTAACTTGTCTGGTCATGGAGAGGGAGGAGTCCAGGATGAAGCCCAGGTTGCGTGCGTGGTCTGTTGGTTTGGGTGCTCTGCCCAGGGTGGGGGGCCACCAGGAGTTGTCCCAGGCGGAGGGTGAAGATCCCAGGATGAGGATTTTCGTCTTGTCCGAGTTCAGTTTCAGGCGGCTGTTCATCATCCATTTGGCTACGTCTGTCATCCCTTCGTGTAGGTTGACTCTGGCGGTGGCGGGGTCATTGGTGAGGGAGAGGATCAGCTGGGTGTCATCGGCGTAGGAGATGATGTTCAGGTTGTGTTGGCGTGCGATGGCTGCGAGGGGGCTCATGTAGACGTTGAAGAGGGTTGGGCTGAGTGAGGAGCCTTGAGGAACGCCGCAGATGACTTCGGTGGCTTCTGATCTGAACGGGGGAGGCGGACTCTCTGTGTCCTTCCGGCCCTGCTGCAGTCAAGTGAGGATCGCGATGTAGGCATTTGCTGCCCGGCTCTATAATAGCAAGGAAGTTACAGGAGGCGTGGATGAAGGTGCTGCTTACCTTGAAATCGGGTTCAAGTATGAGTAAGCAGTGTCTTGAGACAATGGACCATATGTACAAAGAAGTGGCGGAGTCAGGTGTTAGCCGTCTTGACATAACGCCTCACTCCGCCACTTCGGAAATGCAAGGCTGCACCATATTTACAAGAACATGGTGCAGCCTTGCTTTTCCCCCTGCGCTTGCGCTAAGTTTAGCAGCTTAGTTACAACGCAGGCACCCTTGCACCAGAGTGCAAGGGTGTCTGCGTGCAGGGGAAGATTGTGTATGTGTAGGAAGGTGTCTCTTCCTGCACATAAACAATCTTGAAATGTCGTCACTTCTATGTGTGCTTATTATTGCAGCACACATGGAAGTTATAAAATGTAATTTTTTTAAAAGAATGTTTATGTGCAGGAAGGGACACCTTCCTAAACATGAACAATCCAAGGCGATTTGATTTTCCCATGTGTGCTGCACAAGGCCAGTTAAGACTTGTTTTTTCCATGTCTTAATTTTGGCGCTGCATCCTATTTACGCCACCCCTGTAAATAGGGGGTAAAATCAAAATCAATGGGTGTTGCGGTGGAACGCCCACTGCCCACCCGTTTCATGCTAAGAGTAGCATGAAAGGGGACCTTATTTACAATGCAGCATTAAGCCACATTAAGTGGCTTAGTGTTGGCTAGCAAATAAGGCAAAGCCCCTATCCCCACAGGAACGTTGTTAAGAGTGATGTTCCTGTGGTGTTAGGGGCTTGTACATATGTCCCTATGTTTCCAAATGAGCCACAGAATTCTTTATGTCTATGGAGCCGGTGGCCATTTCTACTTATACGGAATCACTGTTTGAACGAATAATTGGTGTGGTGTGGTGTGTACCACCGTGTATTGGACCTTTGAAAAATAGAGGGAGAGGAATTCTACACAGACTGGATTACTGAATAGGTAAATTGTTCTTCAAGTACCTTGTCTTGGCTATGAGATTAAACATCGTAGTGGTGTGTATCCTTATACAGGCTCTTTATTGTTTTACAGAGTCCTGGTTAACTATCGTACCAGCACACTCAACAGAGAATTTTTAAGGTAAACATGACGGATGTTGATGAACATCTATTATACAATTTATTGTTATGGTGCTGATGGTGTTCTGCTGCTCCTTGTTTTTAGGATCTAATTGATTGATCCATCCAATGTGGGAATAATCACCACCTTGACTTCTAGAAGGGTAAGCAATTGATATTTTTGGCCATGAATCTGAGGTCCTTATGCCCGGGAACGGCTCCAATTTACGATTATCTATCTTCCTTATAGGATCATCATAAAGATCCCTGTTTGCCCAGTATCTAATGTCCTGAAGAAGACTCACATGGCCCAGGCATAACTAACCGCAAGTTTCAAAAGAGAGGGTACCCCACTGTCACCAGGGAACAGGGTGCAAGGAGGCAGATACTTGGGAAGCAGTCTTGCAGAATCCAGCAGAAAACATGTAGATAACCAGTCAGTAGATAAAGGTATGAATGATATATAAAACCGCGACATATGGATGTACCACCATGACAACCGTGGAAAAATGAGATTATTGAGACATGTAATCAGAAACATAGGCACTGATATGAGATTATTTTGCCCCTCACAATAGGGAGAGCGAAGCCCTGCCTGTACAGGGAAAACCCCAACTAAGAAGTCCTGAAGAAGGTGCCACCGTATTAAGTGGATAGCACCGAAACGCGTTGACGCAGTTGTATACGAGAGAATCCACTTAAGCCTAAATACACACGGGATGTACACGCAATTTTGTCACACTTGTGTAAGATCGTACATGTAATGTTAGGCCAGTGGATCTGATAATCAATTGTGGTAAAAATATTCAAGTACCACTGTTTTAAAGGGGGTCTGTTTGTTTTGCTGTTGATCTTGATATCTTCTATTGTATATGATATATAATGTGTTGTGTATGAACTTATATGCTTTACCACTGTTTTGTATGTTCATATTTTATTAACTTTTTACGTTTCAGGGAAAGATCCTTTGAAATTTTAAATGTATGCTTTTTTTATTGTACAATATTGTTTGTTTTAATAAAGTACTAGATTGTTAACAAACATTTTCTCTGTGGAAATCATTATGTTAATACTTTCCTGCCAGACAGTGATCTATAGTAGTCTGTAAACTAGATACTATAGTGCTACTGCTAGGGTATAGACATCACAGCCCATCAAACCTATCCCAGGGATTTCCTTTTGACTTTGATAACTAACCGCAAGGCCATAAGACGAGTCAAAACGTCGACACCTTATTAAAAAACCTGGACCACCTATTCTTCTCTCTACTATTATGTGCAGATATTAATGACATATAATTTTGTCTTAAGTCAAGATGGAGAGAGTGTTTTTTCATTAATTAAGTGGCTAGGTTATGCAGATCAGTTACTTGTGGGTCCGGTACTGCTCTTTAAAAATTATTTGAATTTTATGTCACCTCTTTGATTTTTTCTCCCCCTTTTCTTCTTCAATCAATTCACATTTTCTTGGCACCCTTTGCTATGCTGCACGCTCTATTGGGGGCAATTTATATTTTGTACTGACTTGCAAATTGAATTTTGATTGTTATACTCTTGGTTTGAAATTGAGACAATAGATTAAAATACTGTATTGTTTCTGGAAATGAATGTGGTTGCCTTTTTTATGTGTTTTTCATAAATACATGCATAAATTGGGTAGAGCTGATCAATGTGTATATGCTCCTAACTTGTGATTTGTGATTGATTAATTCAATTTACTTGGAAATATAGAGGTCTCGGACCATTGTTGTTTAATATTGACTAATACCCAGGTCCAGTACCTTATGGGTTACCCCATTACTTTAATGGCAGTCAAGTGAGGATCGCGATGTAGGCATTTGCTGCCCGGCTCTATAATAGACAGGAAGTTACAGGAGGCGTGGATGAAGGTGCTGCTTACCTTGAAATCAGGTTCAAGTATGAGTAAGCAGTGTCTTGAGACAATGGACCATATGTACAAAGAAGTGGCGGAGTCAGGTGTTCGCCGTCTTGACATAACGCCTCACTCCGCCACTTCGGAAATGCAAGGCTGAACCATATTTACAAGAATATGGTGCAGCCTTGCTTTTCCCCCTGCGCTTGCGCTAAGTTTAGCAGCTTAGTTCCAACGCAGGCACCCTTGCACCAGAGTGCAAGGGTATCTGTGTGCAGGGGAAGATTGTGTACGTGTAGGAAGGTGTCTCTTCCTGCTTATAAACAATCTTAAAATGTTGTTTTGTCACTTCTATGTGTGCTTATTAATGCAGCACACATGGAAGTTATAAAATGTAATTTTTTTAAAAGATTGTTTATGTGCAGGAAGGGACACCTTCCTACACAGGAACATTCCAAGGCGATTTGATTTTCCCATGTGTGCTGCACAAGGCCAGTTAAGACTTGTTTTTTCCATGTCTTAATTTTGGCGCTGCATCCTATTTACGCCACCCCTGTAAATAGGGGGTAAAATCAAAATCAATGGGTGTTGAGGTGGAATGCCCACTGCCCACCCGTTTCATGCTAAGCATAGCGTGAAAGGGGACCTTATTTACAATGCAGCTTTAAGCCACATTAAGTGGCTTAGTGTTGGCTAGCAAATAAGGCAAAGCCCCTATCCCCACAGGAACGTTGTTAAGAGTGATGTTCCTGTGGTGTTAGGGGCTTGTACATATGTCCCTATGTTTCCGAATGAGCCACAGAATTCTTTATGTCTATGGAGCCGGTGGCCATTTCTACTTAAACTGAATCAATTTGATATACTCCATTCCACAAAAACAGATAATATCGACACAGCTTGAGGTAGTTATTCTAAACATAGGGAGATGTGTATGTGAATATGTATATAGCAAGACATTTATGTTTCCTTATATTTAGCTCTCAGGAATTACCAGCTGTCACATAGAGAGTTGCTTATATAGAGATATACTTAAGGTAGATAATTTTCCGATTACAGTTATGTTCAGTGTTTCAGTAGCAATACCCTTAAGAAATCTCATTATCTTATGCAAATTCTCTAGAGCCAAGATTTGTATTTTTTTGGACATTAATATAGGGAGCCATGTTTTGGACTGCAGAATGTTTCCCAGAAACCCGTCTGGATTAAACAGTTGTGGGGTTCCTTGCTGTTCCTGAGCCTTGCTTTTCTAATTTGAGATGGTTCAAGGTAACTGTTCTGGGAATAAACAGGTTTGGAAATTGGCCATCTGATTTCATGGACAATAGATATTTGTGTGTGGCTCACCAGACAGAGGCATGTAGGAAATTCCTAGTGGCCTGGGAAGGAGCTTGCTGTTTCAAAGATGTTGTACCCATCTGTGCATTTTTCTTCATCATCTGTGTCAAATGAGTCAGCATTTTAGGTTGCTGTGTTGATGCTTTGGTTTATTTGAGGCTATTTGTCCTTTAAAGCAGGCAGGATCCTCCCATTCCACTTCTCAGATATCATTCCCAGGATTTCATTCCCTTCTCCCTGCTTTAATCCAGAAGAGTGAAACGTCTATAATGGCACAGCAATCAGTGATTTAAGTAGGATGAAAAGGGTGGAGTGGTTCAAAGATGGGTGTAACTTAAAAGGCGTATCTAAGACACCTTCACAAAAGGCATGACCTTTATAACTAAGGTTCCTGCCTGATATATATATATAATAGAATCCTGTGCTTAATCAATTCATAAACATAGTCTTTCAAGACAAAGAATCAAAATCATATGACAACAAGATATGTATCTACTGGTTTATATAGGACCATTTAAAAGAGGCCAAAAGCAATAAAACACTTGACAAGGTAAATTTAAAAAGGCGGATCCACCTATCACTGGTATTGGAGAAGGAAATGTACAAAGGGAAAACCTTGGTTATTCAATTGAAATGAGGTAGTATCTAAGGCCTTGCGGTGGAAGAATGATAAATGACAAGATCAATCATGTTGCCTCATCTCCATATTATAAAAGGGATTTCTTGAGACGTTTCATTGAGGTTTCTGTAATAGACAGGAAGGTGCATACAGTTAGTACTTCTTCAGCTGTTGAAGGACAAAAGTTAAGAGTCCCACAGGGCCCTAGTTCAAATGCATGTTTTTGCATCTGTCATGGCCTATCCCTAGCACACCCTTGTCCCAGTTTAATTACTCTAGATCCCTTCCCCGAAACTCTACTAAGCTCATCTCACAGAATGATCTATCTTGGAATCCACGCTTCTCTTTTTCCAGAACCCTTTAAATGTTACTTCATTTCGTGTTCTCTAGGAAGTGGCATCTGTGAGTTCTATGATTTCCCGTTGATGACAATTAGTGAGACAAATTCTATAGGAGGTGTTTTGTTTTTTTTGCAGAGTTTTATATAGCGTGAACTAGACCCGAACCGAATCAGGTATCAGAGCGCTTTACATATCAGCAGTTACGTTACATGAAGACACACATACATTTTTTAGGCACGGGGAGATTAAGTGATTTGCCCAGAATCACAGGAGGTTTTGGCGTCGTTACCGAGACTCGAACCCAGATCCCCAGGTCCGAGGTCGAGCGCCAATATGTAATCGTTGTAATCGTTGAATTAAAATGGTGATTAATTTTTAAGCTAAATACTTATTTCAATGCTAAAAAAAAAATTGGGATTGATTGTCTGATTAACTATTTAGTGGCAATGAAGACAGCTGTTAGGCAATTGGTGGCCATTTAGGGATATTCCCCTCTCTCCATTACTACACCCTATAAGCGAGGTGAAAGCTTGGACAAAGGTATATCTTTCCATGATCTTCCTCTGTGACTATTTTGCAGACTTCCGGGGAGACAGCAGCCCAGAGTGCATGTACAAGGCGGGGAGTCACGTGTGCTCAAATAGACACCGCGTGAAGGGATCCCGCGCTGTCTTTACCCAAGGGGAAAGTTTGTTGCCCTCGCAAAGTTTTTGCGTTCCTGCAAATCGCAGTGAGCAACCACGGATACCAACCGTGAGTCACACTATATTGACTATCTTTAAAAGAATTTTTCATATTCAGAGCCCCACGGGAGGGTGCGCCTTAGCGCGCGCCTACCACCGGAGGACTTTTGTGTAGGTCCTGATGAATGCTGAGCGAATTTGTAGTCCAAACAGCAGAAACATGTTGACCATTTGTTTGTTTTCAAGGACCCAGGTTTCGTAATATAAAACCTTGGTAGTCCGTCCACCTTGTTTTTAATCCAATACGGGTTGGCCAATATTAAAGATTTTTGTAGAGGCTACAACCTTGTATTTTTTAAATTTGCACCTACAGTTATATTCACATCTTAATTTGGGCACTGTTGCACTCACCACATCCCGATCCGCTGCAAAACAGGCGTTGTAGCATGCTGGGGGGGCATTCGGCTACCCCAGCGGGGACCCAATGATGAAGCATGTCACCAACTAGTGGTGAGTGAGGGTCCTTCTTAAAAAGGGTAGATTTCCCTTTCCTTCTGATACTCACGTGGGGTACAGGCTCCCTTTGGAGGTATTCTCCTTCAGAGGGTTGCTCTGTTCCTGAGGGGGAGAGTAAGATAAAAGAAATATACGTGTACATGTGTGTATGTATAGACTGTGATATACACATAGATATGTATAAGTGTAGACACAAAAAGACACCAAAAATATTGTTGTTTAGATATATTTTTATTTGTTTTTTCACTTTAGTCACTCCTTTGTTGCTGTTCATATTTTGCAGCCTCTTCAGCTTCTCTACTATCACCAGCCTGCCCCCATTCAGTAAACTCCTTTTAAGATTTGTACATCAATACACAGTAAGGTCTTTTGGTGTTAAATTGCTCATTTAGTTATTAAAGATTTCCTTAGGTTGTGTTCCCCATGAGGGTGACATTAATACTAGGATGACCAGACTTTAAAGAGCAAAGTCCAGATCTGACAGCACTCCCTAACATTGTTTACACAGACACTGAAGTATTAAGGTTAATTAAGTACAACTTTTTGATACAGTATCATCTGCTTTGCCCTGTCTTTCGCAAAATAAAAAGTAGGCCCACATTTTCTTTTGCGAAGGATAGGCCATGGCTTATCAGGGCTCTCTATGCTTGTGTCGCCCATTACTAAATAGCTACACCACTTTCCACTAAGCTTGAAAAATACTGAGAACAAACAGATGAGAATGATTACATTTGTTTTTAGGAAGAGTCTAGCAATCAAATAGGCTACAGGAGAGATCACCTATCAGAAACTCACTCTCAGGCACCTATATTGTTGTACTTCATGAATTATTGATAAAGGAATAAGGATTACCGTTTGTAATCACATGCCTTGAACAAATCTCATTGGGGGCGAAACACGTGTCGGCTGATGATCATGTACTTGGTTGGAAGAGTGTCAACACAATAACAACAACAAAAACATATCACTGGCTTTGGACTGATGGACTGAGTTTTCTGGTGATTTGTCTTCAAACATTCTTATTTAAACAAATTGTTGGAGTGCTCCAGTATATTTTTTAAAGATATTGTGGCTCTCATTTTTGGGAGTAACACCATCCTTTCCCTTACAGGTAGCAGGGGTGCGTCTTTCTTTATACTTTCTACCCTGACTAGTTGAGTACAGTGCAACTTTTGTTATTGTCACAGCTACCTGTCTGTATCCAACATATATAATTCAGTATAGTTTGGGATTATGCAGGCTTCAATTAGTAAGAAATGTGAAATAAATGTCAAGGTTGTTCCGAACATTAGCCCCAACATATGTCGTGCCCGCAGCCCCTAAAATCCTTAGGATGACACTGCTTGTAGTGTCTTGCAAGTGGAGCCAAGCTTCAGTTCTGGAGCAATACGCAGGGGCGTAACACAGGCCCCCGCAGCCCACGCGGTGCGGGCGTCCCGAAGCTCCAGGGGGCCCCCTCGGCACTGCTCTCTGTCTGGAGAGCCTCTAATTGAGCCCGTAGGGGGCCCCTCTACATACCTTGCAGGGAGGCCCCCTCAATTTTCGTTACGCCAGTGGCAATACGCCAAATCACTTGATGCTGCCCCCCTTTTGTGCAACACCAGCATCGCTCGAGGCACTCTTCAGGAATCCTCACCCCAGCTAGGTGCCAGAAATCCAGATCACTGGGGGATACTAATAGGCAGTGGTTTACATGGAAATATAGAATTGCCGGACTCACTCTTTAGAGTACCTGTTTGCCACTGAGAAGTGCTGGTACACCCCCAATAAATGTATTGCAGCAGTGCTGAGAGGTGTAGGCACTATCCCTTTCAAATTAAAGATGTGCAAGTACTCAGGACTGGGCAGTACCTGCCAATTTCAAGCACAGCTTACAGGGAAGAAGGCCTTTGTGCATGGCCCTCTCCCATTAGCATCACCTCTTCTGCTGGAACCACTTTTGGAGTAATTTAGGGTTTTGCTTTCAGTTGTAGAAATATAATATTAGACCTACCATTGGCTGAACTTACCTCCCATAACAGGAGATCTTGACGGCTTTAGTTTTTGCTTTCCCCTTAAATGATCTTTTGTTTTTTAATGAAATCTGACCTATAATCATATAGCGCTTTACATATTCCCAATTTTAGGAGGTATGCAAATTACCTATTCATAATCTCACAATAATATCAATATTTGAACAACGTATTGTTTTTGTTAGTAGCTAATTAACGTTTTATTGTTTTTCCCCAAAAATACAGGCTTGTGGTTATGGGAAGATACACCAGTAAGAGACCTGCCTGTACCACAGAAAAACGAGAAAGAAAATGTAATGTTATTGTTATATGTACAGTTAACGGAAAGTACGGCTGTTGAAAGCTTAACGTCACATTTGCAGTCATTTCCAAATACTATTATAATCATTAATAGGGGTTCTTTCAATTTGTTGTTTAAAACATGCTTGAAATATGTGCAAGGATATTTTTGAAAAATTAAAAAAGTAACAACACTACATAAGAACTGTGGACAAATAGTCCCACATGCCAAATGCCACGTGTTATAAAATGATTTGTATACTTTTTAAAACAAGTATTTCAGTTCCACCTGGTTTGAGATGTTAAATAGAATCCTATTTTATAAAAATGACTTTGGTGTTGGTGCCATTTGCAAAAAATGTGTTTGTTGTGTTGCATTTTAGAGAAAAACATCTAAATGAAACCACATTCACTTTGGGCCATATGTATCAATAAAGAGTTTTGCGATTCTCAAATTGCGATTTTTAGCGAATCGCAATTAGAGAATCGCAAAATCCAATGTATTTAGGTTTTGCTAAAAACGTTGCGAATCCTACATATTCCTTATTTGCGAATCGCAAATTGAGATTCGCAAATAAGGAATACCTTCCCATTCATTCGTATGGGCTAGGATGACTTTAGGAATGAATGGGAAGACATTCTCAATTTGTGATTACCAATTAGAGAATTGAAAATTTAGAATGCAATTTCAAGGTTGCAAGGGTGCCAAAAGGACACCCTGTTGCACCCCTGAAATATGCATGTGCGCACATTATGCGCACGTACAAGCCCTAAGGGCATGTATGTGCGACATATGGCACTTTAAAAAAATCAAAATAGTTGTTTTTTAGAGAAAATGGCAAATTACCACCAACTTGAAGTTGGTGGTAATTTGCAATTCCTTAAGGCCAAAAGGCACATTTTTGATGCCTCCAGAATTGCATTTAAGGAATCGTAATTTGCAATTCCTTAATTGCATTCGCAAAATAGTGAATCGCAAATTTTGCAATTCTCTATTTTGTGATGGCCTTTTGGGATTATACATCCCAAAAGGCTTTTTCCAATTCACAAACGGGCTGATTCTGAGAATCTGCCCGTTGGTAAATCTGAAAAGTTCTTGATACATATGGCCCTTTGTCGATAAAAATCTTCTGGCCTAAAAAGGATGTATACTTTTCAAAATGTATGAAAAAAGAGCCTTGTTGAGTTTTCTATGTAATAATATGCAGTGAAAAGATCTTATCATTTTTGGTGTCAGAGGTTAGCTCCCTTAGGGTTGACGTACTGACTCCTTTAAGTGCTTTTAAATCTGCGAAAAGATTCCAACTCCGGGGGAATTTTTGAAAATGTAAAGTAGGTGAGGACCAGCGAGTACAATCGGCATTTATATAATAAAGATTGTATACAAAGGATTATAACTACTTCTTTTTGACTGTTTCTGCATTCCTCAGTCAAAATCGTACTTTAACCATGATAATCCAAAACATATTTCGAATTAGATTTCTATAATCCCGATAGGGTCATAGACATAAAAGAGGTTCCTTCTCTTTAGGGGTGCACCGTGTCACTGCTGGAAGCAGCCCTGAGAGACACGGAGTGTGGGTAACATACACTGGCACCTGGCACACGTTTACTTGGGTAAAACACACTTTACATTTCAGGTTAAAGCTGATGACGCAAGCACAGCTAAATGTGAAGCCTCCCTAAGGAGTGGCAGTTGCACATACAAAGTTATGAAATCAAACAAGAAAGGCAACTTTTCAATGGCTGCGCCTGCCGCAGTGCCGACGTTTCACCCAAGTTACAGGCAAGTCATACAATTATATAAAGTACAGCAATTGCTTGTATTATTATCCTGTTTGATAGCCAATGGGAAGCTGGGAGGGTAGTCAAAACCAACCTATGGGTGGGACATTATTGAATTAAGAAGTGCACAAAGACACTGCCCTGTTTTTCACCAATAATTAGCACCTTTGGGAACACCATCAACCCACATGTGTTTTAATATCAAGAACTAACACGCCTACTAAAGAGCAGGCTTGAACAATGCGGAGTTGACTCAAGGCCCAGTAGTGCTTACAACATGTTAACTAACAATGCTCATCAAAGCGCAGTTCGTATAAGGGCGTAAATCCTTCAGGAAAGAGACTGGGCTTAGTTCAAGGAATGGAGGAAGAATAGATTTAGAGTTCTCAGAGAGCCAGCTGGGGACTCTGCATAAAAAGGTGGGACTTGAAGCGACAAGGCAGGAAAATGAGGTCTCAAGGTTCAAGTTCTGTAAAGGTAAAAACCTGAGTTTATGAAAAGGTACAGACATGCTTGATGGCCTCCAAGTTAGCCTTAATTGCCTTTAACTTCACCTTTAGCTCAGTGACAAAATAGAAGCATTGCCTGTAGGTCTGAACGTGAGTCAATTTTATTAGGGAAGTACTTTGAGCACATTGTCTGAATGACTGGACTCGCCCACCACATATGGCAATATTATGCATGTATCCACATTATCTTCAGTATAGTGAAGAAATCAATGCATAGATCTTCCTCAGTCTACAGGAGATTGGAAACCATCTTACAAATATCTTGCAAGCATTCCACAGTATTTTCCCATGAGCCTGCCTGTGTTTCTGCCTTCTTCACGTATGACCTTACATGGCAATTTGTATGAATTATCCCATATTGCAGTGGTTAGCTAGGAAACAAAGTGCCTGGACTCTTTCCATTCAAACAGGTTTCAAATTCCTTTTATTGTCTTATGTCCCTTTTTAGGTCTCGCCTACGCAGTGTGAATGCGATGCATAGGAGACCTTTAGCCGTCGTTCAGTTCTTTTTCGAAGCACATACTCATGCTTGTGGCGACAAACACCTTCCAGGAGCGTGCAGGGGCGCACCACAAGCACGAGTATGTGCTTCAAAAAAGAGAAGACTGGTCTCCCCAGCGCGCGCGCACGAACCACTCACGGGCTCACCTCCTGGTCGCCTTCACCACGATGACTCGAAGCGGATGTTAATTAGCATGTTCACCTCGCTCGGGGTGCTGGGAGCAGCGTGTGACCAGCGCTCGTTTCTATAGGAACTTGTTACTTCTGCATTATTGGCAATGTTTTCTTTTTTAACACCGAGAGCGCCCTGTGGCTCGCTTTATGGAGTGCTCGAGGGCCTTAGTGGCAATATCGGCACAACCCCAGACCGCTCTTCCCCCAACATTCCGAAATAAAAGACACCACACTATGAAATGTTGGAGAAAGTTGTTGCAGCTTTATTAGCATATACATTATGCCAACATGTTAGGTTATCTTACGGGCAATCCAGGAGCAGGCCGCCCCTCGCGACCCGCCCACCTGATGAGCCATAACCCCCGTGGTGTTAACCACGGGGGCGTTGTCGGTTAGGGGGAAGGTCTAACCCCTCCACCCGGTGGACCTACAATCCGCCTCTTACTCACGCCCCTCCCCCTACGGGGGCTGAGCGTTGCTGGCAACCCCCGGTTGCTCAGGTATACAACCGCCCAGAGGACTAGGTGCAGTCACTCCTCCAGGATCCCACTGTGGATCTCCCTGGGGATAATTTGCTCTTGCACCCTTCCGGTGCTCCTGTAGGGGGTACCCTTCTGTACCTTCCTGCATTGGATCACCCTGTAACTCCGCCTGCAACACAAAAGACAGTAATATTAGTAGCAACAAGCCCCCCCTTAATGCCCGAAAGCAGGGTAAGCGGATGGGCGGCAAAAGCGCCGGGCAGGCACGCGAACATCGCGAGCGAAGGGGGGGGTGAGGGGGCGAGGGTCAGCTCGCCACCGCGTCCAGGAACAAAGAGGGCGCTTGACCCTCGCCCCCTGGGTCATATAGACACTCCCGCCCCGCCCCTGGCCATAAAGTGACATCACATGGGGGACCCTCCGGTCCCCCAACCACTAGACCGCTCCTGGGTCTGTGCCATCCTATGGCACTAAGAGTGGCCGCTCGCGTAGGTGGCCACCTTTGGTGTCCCGGGGCATCCAGTCATAGTGCCCATATCGGCACAACCCCAGACCGCTCCTACCCCAACTTTCTGAAATAAAAGACACCACACTATGAAATGTTGGAGAAAGTTGTTGCAGCTTTATTAGCATATACATTATGCCAACATGTTGGGTTATCTTACGGGCGATCCAGGAGCAGGCCGCCCCTCGCGACCTGCCCACCTGATGAGCCATAATCCCCATGTGGTGTTAACCGTGGGGGTGTTGTCAGTTAGGGGGAAGGTCTAACCCCTCCACCCGGCGGACCTACAATCCGCCCCTTACTCACACCCCTCCCCCTACGGGGGGCTGAGAGTTGCTGGCAAGCCCCGGTTGCTCAGGTATACACCCACCCACAGGACTAACGGGGCGCCGTCACTCCTCCAGGATCCCACTGTGGATCTCCCTGGGGATAATTTGCTCTCACACCCTTCCGGTGCTCCTGTAGAGGGTACCCTTCTGTACCTTCCTGCATTGGATCGCCCTGTAACTCCGCCATGGCTCTGGGTGCGGCAGCCGCCGTCCCAGAGCCCACCCACATACTCTTCTTCCTTTAGATACAACCTGCTGCTCCCATTGCTTCCGCTAAATCAAGCAGAAAAATAGCCATCCCTACTTCAGATAAATGAACACCGTCTTCATCAAAGCAACCCGTGCATTTCGTGTGTAGCAGACCGTGTCTTATGAAACCAAATTCCCTTTGCTCAGTGAATTTGCGCATGGCGCAGTTCACTCGCCTGCGAGAAGTCTCCATTTCCACAATTGCACAAAGTGTTCCTCATCATCTGCAACAAGCCCCTGCGGCCCAAATGTACCAACTGCTCGCCACCTAACTGTATTATTAATAAGTCGAGTGTTAATTCACCCCGTCCAGTAACTGCCGAATTTTGTGCTTCAAGCTACTCCAATGCATGTCGGGCGACACTATCCACCTTATCTTGGTCGCTGTGAAACCATGTTTCCACTTTCCGCTATCCACCCACCGGTCTACCCTTTGTATTCTCAAATGTCCTGTCACCCAGACCAATTTACACACTGCAAACCAATAACATTGAAGTAAACCCGAGTACCCCGACCCCCTTGGGACAATCACAAACAAGGAAAAAAATGTTTTGAAACAGATGCTTATTAGATCATCCTATGAACGTATATATCGCTTGTAGCAACTCGACTCCCAGCGCCCCACATGTTTTACATTTTATACTGGCAAGCCTGCCTGAAACGCCGTGGTCGCTGCCCCTATCCTGAAAGAATGAGTACAAAATCTTTTGCCCTGTACTTTATTACCCTATAAATCTAGACAGATGTCCATAACACGCTGCACTTGGTACTTGGTCGAAGGTGTTCCGTCAGCATGAACCAGCAAATAACCTTCAGCAGGAGGGCGCAGGGAAAGGTATCTCTCAACCAGACGTACCGGTAGGTACCTGGCAACCTCTAACTTGTTCAGCACTATTACTTTGCCAGCCCCTTCCTGATCCGTTTTATATTGTCTAAACCTTAGTGATAAGCAATCCCCAGACAACAGAGTATCCTGGATACACAAAGCTATGCCTGATCTATCATTCTTTGACTTCGCCACTATCTCCCCTATCCTGAAAGCACCAAAGAAGGCCAGCGTAAATGTTGCGGAAAAGAGAACTGCCTCAAACCCAGAACTTGTGGCCCTTTCTATGCTACCAGCATCCCCTTTAATGTAGCAAAGTCAATCGCTGCCCTGTTATCTGAAGCACGAGGCTCACTTCTGGACCAGCCCTTCAGTGCTGACCTGATTAAAAATGACTTTGTTGGGTCTAGCTGCCCCCTCAATCGAGCGTGACGGCTGATGGCTGACGGATGCCCAGCAATCCAAGATTCTGATTTGCCCTCATCTTTCACCCACAGAATGAAATCCTGCGTCTGGGATTCCAGCGTAGGCCTCTCCTGTTCCCAATCCCCGGTGACAGCGCAGAACTTCTCCACGCCCGCTCGGTATCGTTTGATTGTCCGCGGGGCCAAAGCCAGCTCCCCTAGCCCTCTCAATCACCTCTCAGATTCAGAAGGAACGATAGGTGCTCGGGGAAACGGGTCATCTCTTCCTTTGCTCTCGGCCATGCCTCGCGAAACCTGTGCCACTGGAAGCGAGAAAGAGCATCAGCCACTGTATTCTGGACCCCTTGAATATGCTGCGCTCTACACTCCACATTGCTCACAAGGCAAACCCTCATCAACTCCCTGAGTAGACATAGAACTAGCGGGCAGGAAGCTGACTGAGAATTAATGGCCTGCACCACTGCTAAATTGTCCGACCACATCAGGACCCTCCGTGCAGCTAGCTTCTCTGGCCACAGGTGAAATGCTACCACAATGGGAAACAGTTCTAGCACAGTAATGTTGGATGTAAACTTCTTTTTCCGCCACACATTCCGCCATGCTTGCGCGCACCGTTTTGGTGTCCAAAATGACACCAAAACCTTCTCTTCCAGATGCATCAGTGAACATAGAAAGTTCAGGAGACCCCGCCCAAGGCACCCTCCAAACTAGAGAGCCGTTGGCGTCCCCAAGGAAGGTGGCCCACATCTTAAGGTCCTCTTTCATGCCTTTGCTGATCCTCACAAAATGATAGCTCTTGCTGACTCTCGCGGATGCCCTTGCCAACCTGCGCACAAAGACCCTTCCCGCGGGGATGATTCTCGCAGCGAAGTTGAGCTTGCCCAGCAGACTCTGTAAAAAACCCAGCGTCACCTTATCCTGACCCAGAGCAGAATTAATGGTCTGTGCCAGATCCCGAACCTTGTCTGCTGGTAACCTACACTCGCCCTTCACTGTGTCAATTTCAATCCCTAAGAAGGTCAAAACCTGCGCAGGGCCGACTGTCTTACCTGGAGCTAAGGGGACCCCTAAGCTAGCAGTCAGAGCTTCTAACTTCTGAAAAGCCTCGCTACACTCCTCTGACCCTTGACTTCCTATAAAAAGGAAGTCATCAAGGTAATGAGAAACACAGCTGATCCCATAGCGAGACTGCAGTGCCCACTGCAGGAAGCTGCTGAACGCTTCAAAGTAGGCACAAGACACTGCACATCCCATTGGCATGCAGCGATCGTAGTAATACTCCCCATCCAATTTGAAGCCTAGCAAGTGTTGACTGCTGGGATGCACAGGTAATAACGTGAAAGCCGATTCAATGTCTGCTTTGGCCAACCATGCCCCTACGCCTGCTCTTCTTACTAGATCTAAAGCTACATCCAGCGTGCAGTATGGCATGGAGCAGGACCCTTCCTCCAGACCGAAGCTCCTTCCGGGTGAAAGAGGTTGTGTATTAACCTAAAAGACCCTGGCTCTTTCTTAGGTACCACCCCCAGAGGTGACACCACAATGTTTTCTAAAGGTGGTCTGTCAAAAGGGCCAGCCACTCTCCCTAACAGTCTCTCCTTCTCCACCTTTGCTCTGACTATAAGAGGCATCTCCCTAGCTGACCTTAAATTCTCTGCATCTCTGGGACCCTCACGGCCCATGTAGGGTATCTTAAATCCTTCGCTGAAACCATCCAGAAGCAAGAGCTTGTCCCGCGGGAGAGGATACTTTAGCAGGAGGGGTAACATGTTTGACAGGATCACGGGGGAGGGCCCCATTACAGTGCCAGTATAAGCAATGGATTGTGCGATGGGGTGCAAAGGAGGGGGGGGGCTGAAGAGGGGAGGACATGCACTACTGTTATTGCTTGTTACCTGCATCCTTAGTGGTCTTGGAAGTGCCCCCTGGCTGCATTGAACCAGATCCTGCAGAGTGGGAGCCCCCACATTTGTTACAAGAGTGGGGAAACTTGCAGGACTTTCCCCAGGCGCAATGACCGGAGTTAAAAGAGCGACATATCCCTGGTGACGACCTCTTGAGCAACCCTCTGTTGCCCCTTCTACCTCTGTAGCCACCCCGAAAGGACTGTCTATCCCCCAGTGTCTCGCTACGCTGTGTGTTACTGCCTGAGTCCTTATTCCCCTGCTTCTTATCTATGCTCCCCGCATTGCGGAGCAGGTTGGAACCCATGTGATCTAACCACAGTTGTACTTCTTTTTGGTCCCATCTCATCTCTGGGCACAAGGACATTTGTCTCCTTAATTCTAGGTCATAACTCACCCAACCCTGCCCGCCCCAACGAGCAGCTTCTTTCCTGATCAGTGTGCTGTATTGGACGAGCGCCTGCGCCTGTTCTGGGCGCTTCTCTAATATAACTGCCTGTAAGATAGCAAACGCATCTAGCCAGTTCTCGATTGTCTTCTCAGGCCATTGCTGGTACTTTGTCTTTTTATCCTCCTCTTTCACCCCAGCTTTCCTTACGTCAGTGCCTTCCTGTCCTAATAGCAACAGCGAGAAGATATCCATCAGTTCTCTCCTCCATATCATTTCTTTGGCAGCTAGGGGTACCTGCCAGGCCAAGTGACAATGGCCAGACAGTAAGGCTGCTGCCGCCACCTTGGGCTCAGGAGTAGGTGCGGTCAGAGGTGCTGCAAGGGGAACTACGCTAGCAGCGCTTCATGTGGAAGAAAGAGTGTTTGTCAACAAAGGAGGCATCAAGGCACCGCTATAAAGAGTAGGTGCAGAAGACGTGCCAGGGGGTGGAGCCGAACTGATCAACTCTGTGTCTGTGGAGATGGAGGTTACGCTGGTGTTGGCAGGAGTGGATATCGAAGGAAGAACAGGCGCCAAAGGAGGAGGAGGCGCCACGGCTCCCGCAATGTTTCCGCTCGGCAGCGGCGTGGACAACGTCACCAACATAGAACTGGTGCTGGCCACGTGAGGGAGAGTCGATGTAGTTGGCATCGTAGCAAGCGGCAGAGCGACCCACACAGAAGCCGCCGCCTTCGCCTCCTCCCCGCCGTCTGCAGCACTACTCAATGTCATACCAAGTGCTGGGGAGACCCTATTTCCCAAAAGCTCCTTCATGAAGTCTTTCAGGGAATGAGACAATTTACCAAGGTCCTCTCAGGTGGCGTAAACAGCTGAGTTCTGGACAGATACCTGTGGAGTGACTGGTGACACACACGGTGATGCGGTTTGCGGCGGGGGCTCGATTTGAGCTATCACTGTCCTGCTCTTGCCTGCGGGAGGGTCTGGTGGGAAATCTTTGAACGTTTGCTTCCGCGCCCTATTAGACGATCTAGTGGGACCGGCCTCCTGCAAGTCAAGATCCGGCAGGGGAGCCTCGCAAATGACTCCGGAGTCATCTCGATCGACATCCCTCACAATCCCCTTGGCCCAGGATAGTCCTTTCCCCCTAGCCATCTGCATGAACGCTGCCCACTGCGCCTCCTGTGACGCATCAGGCACCGAGTCGTCCAACTGTGACATCTGAGAGAATAGCGATGGGGAGCCCTGGCTTTCCATATAGCGTTGTTGGATCGTCTCGGAATCTGAGACACCGGGCGAGGTGCGCGCTGCTCGGTGGACGCTTGCCAGACTCATGCCCCCACTCCCGGGCAACCGCAAGCTGCCTGAGGAAGCAGGTATCCCTGCTACAGACCGCCGGAGCAAGGTAAGGCCACTAAATGCTCACGCATAACCTGCAGCAACCCCCCCTCTACCATAAACAGCACCCGACCTTAATGGCACGCGAACCCTGCTAAAAATGGACCGACGCCCCCATCCCGCCCAACCAGAGGAGCCAGGAGGCTGCTGTATCGCCCTATCCCCAGTACTCACTGCAGCAGCACCCTGCTGCCCCCAGCATCCCAATGCCGTTCTGTCCCCAGGCCAGCAAAACGTGCAAGAGACCAAGGCAACGGCCACGCGCCCCAGCCCGAGGCCCCCCCTTCCCCGGCCCCATCCTCGCAGGGCCCACCTGGCCCTCCCAACCACATATTAAAATACACCATTTCCATTCAGACACTCATCTCGGGAAAAGCGCCGGGCAGGCACACGAACGTCGCGAGCGAAGGGGGGGGGGGGGGGGTGAGGGGGCGGGGGTCAGCTCGCCACCGCGTCCAGAACAAAGAGGCCCCCTGGGTCATATAGACACTCCCGCCCCGCCCCCTGGCCATAAAGTGACATCACAAGGGGGACCCTCCTGTCCCCCAACCACTAGACCGCTCCTGGGTTTGTGCCATCATATGGCACTAAGGATGGCCGCCTGTGTAGGTGGCCACCTTTGGTGTCCCGGGGCATCCAGTCAAGAGGTCTAGCTTGAACTGGTTTGGTGATGTGGCTGAGACTTGTTGGCAGCTATGGTATGTGCGTCTCCAAGGGAAGGCATGGAGATCTTGTTTCGTTTGCTCCACTGTGCCGTGCAAATAAATAGAAGATAACATTCACTTGATTTATATTTCCTTTTGAATGGATCATTTAAGTATAACTACAAATTATATTCCGAGTCACAGCTGTAAAGCACGCAGTACGTATTTTATATGTTATTGCTTGTGATAAAAACAATCTTTTATTCAGTTACAGCATGTCATTAAATAACTTTAGGAAAGGTCTATTGTGCTGTCACATGACACCACTCGAAGAGATCAAATGTGTTGCCACTAATGTGATCACAGTGCAATGTGGTACACGTAATCTTCCGAATTGTATTTTTGTCTTTGTTGCGGGGAATGTAGATAGGGGATCTACTGACATGTTTCCCATTATTTTCTGATCACCATGGGCACTCAAAGTCAATGTTTCTAATTATGTTGCTATGCTCCTTCATGACGATGTGCGTGCGAAAGCGACCACTTAAAGACAATGGCTCAATTCTTAAATCTTTTTATTTCAGTAGGTACGCCCTACTTCAGGGTTAAGTAGAGCGGGTCTTATGACTTTAAATGGGTCTTTATATTCATGTCCTTAACTTTACAGGCAAAATCACTATCTGATTTTTCAACCATGACTTTAAAAAAATCCTAAATGAATCCATGTAAGAAGCAATGCAGTCAGTCCCTGTTTACATTTCACGTGTTTTACTGCTTCTTGTTTTCCCTACGTGTGTTTTGCTTTTCCCAGAGGTTGTGTTTTTATAGGTATCTCATGCAACATATACTTTTTGTGTAGTGCATACTGTGAACTGAAAATGCGTTGTAAGTGGGTGCTCATGGCTGATCATGATTGAGAGCTCTGGGGTTGAGACAGGAGGCCGAGCATGTCAGTTGGTGACACTGGTACTTTCCTGGCTCAGTGAACTGCACAGCTGACTATTTCAAATAAAGACACTTCAAACATGGGTCAGCTATATTCATCATGGATGAAATTCATCCTGTGAATGTAAGTTTAGTGGACGATTGATTTAGGCTTTATATTTTTTCTATTCCAGCCGAAACTAAGTTATTTAACCTAGGTGAACTGCACCCTTAGAATAACTAATTCTGTGCATTGAAACGCTTCCGATTTAAGTTATAGTGGGAGAAAGATACTTTGTCAATGATAACTTGTCACCAGCAGGATGGAGTGTTACCGTTCGGCGCTTATGACGGAACCGTTCCGTCACGCGCCTTGGGTGAGCTGTGCTAGTGACAGGACTGATTTCGCGCCTGTGTGGCGCGTTCCATTGAGCGGGCGCGTTCGCGATGGAACCGTTCCGTCACTAGCACAGCTCACCCGAGGCACGTGACGGAGCGGTTCCGTCACAAGCGCAGGTGTGCCGCGCTCTCCCCCCACCTCCTAGCACTGCGGCGGAATTGCCGCCGCAGTGAAGGGGTTAAAGGTGCGACTGACATCAGCAGTAAAGGGCAACAGCATCCAAAACGGGAGCAAACTGTTTACGGGAGGGAGATTTTTTTGATTGCTAAATAACGTGGCAACCTGTTTGTACCTACTAGGTTAAAAACTGAGAACTTGACCACTAATAAAGATTGGCCTGCTTGACTAGCTTGTAGAGTTAGTTGACCCGATTTAGTTTCAAGCTCATTCTTTGATCATACTTTAGTAGAATATACTGCCACCAGTCTTGGTTTTTGTATTTGTTTACGGATTTTGCCCAAGCCCTAATGCTGGAAGTGGGTTACTACACTTTCGGTCAAACTGAACTCCTTTGTGTTCTTACTCGCATTTCTTACGTGAATTTTGTTCTAAAACCAAACCTTCATACCATCTCTGGATCTCATTTCACTTCTGTATTTTTATGTTGTGTTTTGCGCATTCCATGCTCTAGCTCCTTTCCACTCAAGTCAAGTCAAGTCAAAGATCTTTATTCGGAATTAAAATCATCCATAAAAGTACAAACAAAATACATTTTTAGACAGTAACAGTGCAATACAATAATAATATGACAGCTGGAAGCAAAAAAATTCTTTAAGACTAATAAATCAATGTCAATTTCATTTTCACATTCACATACAGATTGTCCCTTCTTGTTAAAAACATTATATACAATTAAAAAGGTTATAAAACATAGTTTAAAAGAAAGTGTGCGGGGAATGAGATTTTGATATCCATTTATGATCAATTTAATAACTTATCTCATTCGAAAATTTTGGATCGATTGATTTCTGTCGTTGAGTAAAAGACAAACCCCGCATAGGTTAGATCAACCCCATAAACTGACGCCACTCAAAAGAACCACTTACAACTGATAAAGTTTGAAAGTTTTATATAAAAGTCAAATTTAAATGCGAATACAATCCTCTTAGGATAAATCTCAAAAGTATACAAAAGAATACAAAATCAATTCCAAAATCAGCAATTTAAAGCATCGATGTGAAGTGGTTCCTTTGCGTCATCTACAGAAAGAGAAAATTAATCAAGTTACATCTGTCCCTACTCTATACTAAGTGACATCCCTACTTCGCAAGTTCCTAACCTAAAAAGGTGTCAGCAGTTTGACTCCCAAAGAAGTTCAACCTCTCTTAGCCTCTAAAGGTAACTTAAGTTTAAGAAGCAGTACCCTCTCTGCCTACCCATCCGTTCTTCTAAGGGTCCTCGGCCTACTGCTCTCTTGCGCTCTGATCTCTCTCAGCGCATCTGCTCAAGTCATCTACCCTTCGCCCTTCTCTCTGAGCTGTTCCTCTGCCTTCGCTAATTGCCAATTGCTATCTTCACCCCGGGGTGCTGTCCCTAAAATACACAATCACAGTGTAGGTGGAATGCCCCTTCGATGCCCACCACGGACTTTCCCCATGAGGTAATCTTCCAGCCTTTTCCTTGCTTCGTCTCTTTCGCCGTCCGTTAAGTTGACCTTTCTTCCTTTAGACGCCATCTTCGTCTTCTTGTTGGTGACTTCATTCAATATTATAATTGACATTTCAGAGCACAAGTCAACAACCTCAACAGAACTTTAAACTACGACTATGATGTTGACCCTTCTAGGTCCTGCGAATGGACTTCTCAAAACAACTCTCGAATTCCAAGCGCTTCTTATCACGTTCAGGCCATAAACCTTGTCCGGCGTTGTCACCTTAAATCTAGTAAGCGCTAGACTCTTTGGCTCGCACGTTCACAGCAAGGCTATTCACGACTCCTGTGAGCCCACTAAATTACATACAGCGGACTACACTCCTGCGAACCCTTGGTCAGTCAGGTTAAAATCACAAATGACCTAAACCTTTCTAACATTTTTACAAAAAGCCTTCTACACAGTATAACCTTTAACATATATATATATATTCGTATTTAGCAAAGTCTTTTACGTATATGTGAATACATTATACATAGAATACAAACTGCATAGGGTATAACTTTATATTCTCATTCGCTATATCGTGTTATACATGTTCTACGCATTTCTTCACGTTTCATTTCTCGCCGCTTCTCCGTTTAAGGTTACACACGTACATGAATTCTACTTTGCACGTTCTACATTTCGTAAGCATTTCTACACATTTCTACATCAGCCCACTACGTATACGGGCCTTCTAAATCTAATACATGTTCTAAAGTGAATACAGTTACATTTCCTATATTACTTTTGATTATATCGGTTAGCTTTATGCTATAAGTGTCAACTTCACATTACGATATACATTTCATCCCTACGTTATACACTGTGCTTGTAAATATGGCCTATACATAATTTTTATTCAAATTTGCGCTCTCTCAGTCCCCCCTTTGATGACTTCTAGGAGTCATCACTAAATGCAATTTGAATAACATCTCTACACAGAACTAGTTACAATATTCCCTCTTTTCATCGTTTCGAGTGCTCTTAAGCTTTTGTACTGTTGATCTTGTAAAGCAGCTAATCTCCTTTCTTGCTCTCTCATGGATCTTTGTAACCGGTTCGACCTATACCATTTATACAATTTTACTAAACCTAACAATGTGATTATGCAAATTAATACTATTAATACAGGTTTTAATATATACCATACTATGCTTTTACCAAGGTTGGCAAACCAACTTCCAACCTTTCCTACTCCATGACCGACTTTTTCCCAAACGTTTATTTTTGATAAATCTTCGATCTCTTGATGAATCTGTGTAATGTTCTGTATGACTTTCTCAAGTGGTTTTGAATTATCAGGAATATAAGTACAACATTCCTGAACCTTCAAAGCCTTACAAACTCCGCCTTCTTTTGCTAGCAGTACATCTAAAGCAAGTCGGTTCTGAAGAACCATTGCTCTAATCGACTGCATCTCGCCTTCTACTAACATTAATGACCTTGCAGTACTTGCAATCTATCTACAACTGTAGCCAGTCTCCTGATCTTAACATCGTTAAGTATTAAACCTAACATAGGAAACATTGCTCCAAATACATCTCCTACTACTTCTGCATCTCCTACTTCCCTTTTCGCTCTCCTCGAAGCCTTTCCTTCTATTATCGCTACATCCTTTGCATGATATATTTTGGGGAAGACAATTGCCAAGTAACACGAACCATACCAATTATCAGGTAGTTTTACATAGGCATTTCTTCCACATACAAAATACACATTCGGAATAGCTTGCATTCCTTTCATAAAATCTTTCGTATAGTACTCTAATCTAAAAGCATGTTCACAATTTACTTCACCTACAAATACACTCTCATAATATGTCTTGCTTCGAGTTAAACATAACTTTCCTTTCTGCGTTCTATCCAAAGCTATTGGACCATTGCTACCTTTCTTTTTATGTGCCTTCTCTTCTTCGGTCCAATCCGTTTTCCATTGTCCTGACATTTTTAGAATCTTCTGCCTTCTGTATCGGTCATCTACTTGTCCTATGAACTTTTTCTCAACCTCTGATACTTTGCAAGTTAGATTATTTCTGCGTGCATATGATGTATCTAATGTATCCCACGGAAGAAAGAACTTAGCTAGTCTATCCTCCTTTTTATAATAGTCCCACTTATTCATTTGTTTATAATTCGGAACTTCAGGCAGTACCGAATCATAATTTGAAAAGTAGTACTCGAATCCTTCCCTACCATAAAATATACTAAGCAGTAAACTACATGTTATCCCATAAGTCAATGGGAGATGATGGTATCTAATGCCTTCGTCTACAGAAGCCGGCAATTGCATACAAACATAGCAATCTTTGGCCTCCATGGCATCAATATACTTGTACAATAGTTTAGCATATGCGTTTGACCTAAAGTTTCCCTGTGACTCGTCTACATGTAACCTACGAGCTTCTCCTGCCAGTAACGCCTTTTCACGTATAACATTGCTCTCCTCGTTCTTCCCCACAAGAGCAGGTCTCAAAGTCGTTACAGGCTTTACATCTGCTGTTTCTTTATCGTTTTCATGTCCTATTATGTATGATATTGTCACTACTGTAATTATGAGAAAAATTACTACTGCTATTAGTGTACCTACTATGCATCTAGCTTTTCGGTTTGGGTTGCCGTTCTCCATGTTATCAAAACAGCGCAACTCCTTCTTTTGCGAAAAAGTTTTTCTTTGCAAGTCTTTATTTTCTTTATTTAGTTTCTCAGTCTGTAAAGTGCTCTTTATCATCAAAGTCTCTTTTTCGCAACAATGTCTTTTTCTCTTTTAGCAACAGACAACCCTAACCCTTCTCCGTCCTCTAAATGTAATCCCTAATTTTATTCTTCTTTCCACTCGGCGCTAGGTTATCTTCTTCTTTATAGCTTATATACAAAAGTCTTTTATGCATCAACAATTATTCTTGCACCTGCAGCTTTCACAACTATTTCCAATAACTCAAAACGGATGACTTTTTCTTCTTCCTCTGGAATTTTATGACCAAAAGTCGGAAACTGTAATCTATTTAGCACTAGATCTTGAATTTGACTCAAATATGGGGGTATGGGAAGTGTGAAAGTCAGTAACCCCTCAGTCTCGAGTCCAGGCGTCAACATCCATATCTCCACTGCCACAAATGGATCGTGATCGATTACTTTCACTTTCTCCACTCTCCCAGATTTCTGTCCCCAAGACATCTGCTAGATAAGTCCACTCTGGGGTGGCGTACCTTCTGCAGGGCACACGTACCCTTCTCGATCTCCTTGGACTCTCAGTTCCTGAGTCTGTAGTTTCCTCCTCCTGGTCCGATTCTTCAGCGATCGGGACAAGGGCTCTTTCTTGATCTGCTTTTAAGCTTGGCCTTCTCCTTCTCTCCGGCCAACTAGCTCCGTCACTCCTTGTCCTCCCGCTCCTTGTTCTTGGACTTGTCTCTTGTTCACTCTCTACTTGTTCAGTATCTGATTCGATCTCCCAATTACTCTCTTCTCCTGAGGCGACTTCGGTCCCACTGGTATCCTGACCTTCGTCGACCTGTTCCGTTTCAGTCTCAGCCTCTTCGCTCACCTCCACAGCTTGGCTTTCCCCCTCTATGGCTTCTCCGCTTTCCGCTGGATTCTCATCCGAGAGAGGAGCTGTTTCTTCTAGAGGTGTTGGCACTCTTCGGGTGTGTGAGGCATGTATCCAGTTTGGCAGACCTCCACACTTTACTGCAGTATTCGTCACAAGTATGACTTGAAACGGTCCTCTCCAGCGCACGTCTAAGCAGTTCTTTCTGACATGCTTCTTCACCAGGACCCAGTCCCCCGGACTCAGGTCATGGCACAAATCATGTGCTGATGGAACCTCCGCAGCCTGGACCTGGAGGGACACAGAATTAACGGCATCAGATAGTCCCTTACAGTAGTCCAAGATCAAATCGTCTTTGATGTTCACTAGAGCTGCAGTCGGAACCGATGGCAATCTCATGGCTCTCCCCATTAGCACTTCATGAGGAGAGAGACCTGTTTTCCTATCTGGTGTGCTACGTATGCTCATAAGAACCACTGGAAGTGCGTCTGGCCAACTCAGGGATGTTGCTGAACAAACTTTGGCAAGTCTGGACTTTATCGTGCTGTTGATTTGCTCTACAATCCCTGAAGCTTCTGGTCGATAGCTGCAATGAAGTTTCTGATCGATACTCAAAGCTGAACATAGCATCTTCACTATTTCGCTGTTAAAATGAGTTCCTCTGTCCGATTCCAAAGAGGATGGCACCCCAAACCTCGGTATCAACTCTCTAAGTAACAATTTTGCTACTGTAAGTGTATCGCACCTACGTGTAGGGTAAGCCTCAACCCATCTAGAAAATATGCAAACAATCACTAAAACGTTTCTGAGTCTATTGCATTTAGGCATTTCTATAAAATCAAGCTGCATTCTATTGAAAGGCCCCCCAGACCTCCCAATGTGACTCAATGTAACTGGTGTTCTCTTGCCCACGTTTAGTTGCTGACAGATCGTACATCGCTGACACACTGCTTCTGCCGCTACTCTAAACTTTGGGTTAAACCACGTTTGTCTGAACACTCTCACCATAGCATCTCTACCTATGTGCGCTGATCCATGCAATTTCCTTGCCATTGGACTAACAAGTTCATTTGGTAAAACTACTCTCCCATCTGCAGATATCCAGAAATTCATCTCACTTCTGGAACAACCAGCTGTTTCCCAACTCCTTTTCTCATCGTCTGGTGCATTTTCCTGAACACTTCTTAGCTCATCCCACGTATCTACAGTATCCAACAACATTGTCAATTCAGGTCTTTCTTGGATTCCCCCCACTTTTACATCAGTGTGAGAATATCCCTGTTCTGCGCAGTAACGCGCTACCTCATCCGCATAGCGGTTACCTTGAGACACAAAATCGACATTTTTTGTATGCGCTGCGCATTTGACCACTGCAATAGCTGCTGGGCCTTGCAATGCCTCTAACAAAAGTCTCACGAATTCTCCATTCCTAATGGGAGAACCCGAGGAGGTCATGTAACCTCTTTGAGACCATAACTGCCCGTAATCATGAACTACCCCGAAACCATACTGGCTATCGGTGTATATTGTGACTCGAAGTTTGTCGCCTGCTAGACAAGCACGCGTCAAAGCAACAATTTCAGCTACCTGAGCGGAGTGTACTCCTTCCAGGCAAGCGGCTTCTATTACTCTCGTAATTGTGCAAACTGCATAAGCTGCTCTCAGCTGACCGATATTGTCTCTTACACATGAACCATCGACAAAGAATATTTCATCGGGGTCAGTCAATGGCTCATCTACAATATCGGGTCTCGGTTTGGTGCATAGTTCAGTCACATCAAGGCAGTCATGATCTGTACAAACTTCGTCATCGATCTCGTTTGGAAGTGGCATCAAAGTTGCAGGATTCAAGACGGAGCATCTTTTTAGGGTCACATTCTCGGCAGCCAGTATGACTTGCTCGTAGCGTGTGAGCCTGCTATTTGTCAGATGCTGAGTCTTAGTCCTGGTCATTAACAATTCTACAGAATGTGGTACGTACACCACTAACTGATGACCCATTACCACGCTTTCAGAACGTTCAATGCTGACACCCGTTGCAGCTACGGATTTGAGACATCCGGGCAACGCTGCGGCTACTGGATCTAATGTAGCCGAAAAATACGCCACTGGCCTACGCGCATCTCCATGTATCTGGGCCAAAACTGCTAACGCGCATCCCTCTCTTTCGCAGCAGTAAAGCAAAAATGGTTTTGTGTAATCTGGCATTCCTAAAGCCGGGGCACAACATAAGTCCTCCCTCAGCTGCAAAAACGCCATCAAACAATCTTTGTCCCATGGTACCGGATCACTTACTCCTTTGTGCGTCAGTTGCAATAAAGGTTTTGCCTTCAGTGAGAAATTGGCTATCCACTGCCGACAATAACCGACCATGCCTAGAAACATCCTGACTTCTCTTTGTGTTGTAGGCGCGTTCATTTTCATGATCGCCTCTATTCTGTCTGGAGACACCTTCCGCTTTCCCTTTTCAATCCTATGGCCCAAGTATTGCACCTCAGTCATACAATATTGCAATTTACTTGGAGACACCTTGTGTCCGTTCTCGGCCAAGTGATTTAACAAGGTTATGGTGTCTTCTCTGCAAGCTTCCTCCGTTTCTGACGCAACTAGGAGGTCGTCTATGTACTGGACTAGAACCGAATTCTTGGGCAGTACTAGACTTTCAAGATTTCTTTTTAATAGCTGGTTAAAGATCGATGGGCTTTCCGTATACCCCTGAGGGATACGACACCATGTTAAAACGCGATCTTCCAGCTTAAAAGCGAAAAGATACTGGCTCTCTTCATCTAAAGGAATCGAAAAGAAAGCCTGGCACAAATCTACCACGGTAAACCATCCAGCTTGGAACGGTATCTGAAATAATATCACTGATGGATTCGGTACCACTGGACAACATGAGACAACAATATTATTAATCTTCCGAAGATCCTGTACTATCCTGTATTTTCCACTAGGCTTCTGCAAACCCATAATCGGGGAGTTACATGGACTTCCCACGATCTCCTTCAGTATTCCCTGTTTAATCATGGATTCGATCACAGGCTTTATTCCTGCAATCGTCTCTGGAGTCAACTTGTATTGTGGAGTTCTTGGATACTCAGCATTGGGTCTTACCAAGATCTTTACTGGTTCTACTCCTTTGATCAGTCCTATTTCTTCTCCAGTAAAATCCCACACCTCAGCTGACACTTTCTCCCTCAAATCCTGTGGAAGCTCTTCCAGTGTTAAGGTAGGATATAGTTCTACACACTCTTGCGAGTTTACAACCTTAAAATCGGCATCCTCATCATTGGTCTGCACTTCTACTCCTTCAGGCGTGCAATGTATTGTGCAATTCAGTTTACACAACAGATCTCTTCCTAGCAAACACACAGGGCTAGAATCACAGATCACAAACTGATGTTCGTCACTGTAATTCCCTATCTTTACTGACACTGGTTCGGTCAGAGGATTCGTCATCCTCTTGTTTGCGACTCCTACCACCTGAATCGTCTCTCCCGATATTGGCAGACCTGGGACTACCGCTGATCTCAACGTGGATCGAGTGGCCCCTGTATCCACCAAAAAGGTTGTAGGACATCCAGCTACTTCAGCCTCTACGTATGGTTCTCTCTGATCTACTTCCAGGGCTGCTCCTAGAGTACAGTCTTCCTCCCTATTTACTCGTTGCCCTGTAAGAGGATCAACGTAGTAGCATTCTTCTCCTCCTACAAACAATGGCATTTGTCTATAGGTTTTCCCTCCATTTGTAATGCGAGGTGGTTGAGGAAACGGGGCTCGTGGAGTCTGAGTCCCCCCTTTGATAAACTTTCCCTTCTGGGCTGCGGCTCCCTTAACCACGTTATTCTGTACCTCTTCCTCCTCTTGTTCTAATTCCCCTGTCTCAACATTGTAAGGACACTCGCGTCGCCAATGTCCCACTTCGTTACACTGGTGACACCTTGTTGTCTTTTTCAGTGTCGCGATATCCATTCTCGGTCTTGGTCTTTCCTCCTCATCTCTGCTCTGATTATTCTGTTTCTTTGCTTGCGTTCCTGTTCCCTGTTGCCGCTGTCCACCCTTTCCAGCTGCTTGCATTTGTACCAGCATTAGCTTTTCCTTGAGTTTCTTTGCCTTCGAATCTATTTCATCGCTACAGTACCTTGCATACCTCAAAATTTCATCTAAAGGTTTGTTCTGCCAACAGATCAAATGCTGTTGTATCATCAGGCTTATGTCCGGTCTCAATCCTAGAACAAACTTCGACACAAACTGTCCTATGTCCTTAGGATCCATTACGTCTAACCCACTGTATTGTTTAAATGCTTTCAAATGCTTTCAATAGCCTCTCATAGAACTCGTGAACTGTCTCTTTGGGCTCCTGAGTTGTTCGATCTATCTTAACCCAGTCTATGTCTTGTACTGGCACTTTCTCTTTTAGCCATGTTATTATTCTTTCGTATTTTTCCATGACTCTGTCTGATGGACCATTTGTCTGGGTATCTCTCGGAGGCTCACAAGTAGGCCATTCAATACTAAGTTTGCATGCCGTCCACAAATCTCCGGGTACTACGATATCGAACAATGTGTTCAAATCGATCCACAGCACCTTAGAGATCTTCACGAACCTCTCTACCTGCTTGTACCACTCTACGGGGTTTTCTCTTAACTTGGGGAAAGAATTAGTGAATGCCGCTAAATCCCCCCTACTCCAAGGTACATGAACGTAGTTTCCGTTCGCGATTTCTCGCAACGGGAAAGCTTCCATTCGCATTAGGTCTGTGTCCTGGGACTTCACAATTGTACTTCTTCTGACAGATCCCTTCTTAGACCATTTTTCCTCCCATCTATCCAGATCTCTCCATATTCTGATACTATGACTAGTTCCCGTATGTGTACTCTTAGTCCAATCGTTCTACGTTCATCCAAATCTAGGTCTGTGCAATTTAGCCTATGATTGGGCTGTAAAGCTTTGGTTCGTGACAGGTCTATCATATACCTATTTGCCAAATTAGATAAATTTTCATGAGCTGACCTCGCTCTCCGAGTAACATCCTTGGATAAGAACAATATTTCATCTGGTGCGTACAACTCTAATCTCTCTATTGCTACTGTGCCATCAATTATTTCATCTAAGTCTGACTTCAAACTCATTACATCGAGCCGTTTTGCTTTTATTTCAGCTCTCAGTATGTCAGTCCTAGGTGGTTCGCTCATACCCCTCTCACCTCCACTATGCGCCCTACGCCTGAACACAGGTGAGTTATGAGGAGTTTTCCTTCCATCCCTTTGTTCCCACCTCTCTAGATCCCAAGCCTTTCCATCTTCCCGTGGGGTGTGGTGGAACATTACTCCATCCCCCATCCCTACATTGCGCCTTTTCGGCTCGGTTTCTCCAGATACGAGATAGGATCCACCGTTCTGTTCAAAATCACTGTAACTCTCTTGCTGTCTGGTGTCGCTCAATAACCGATAAGGTCCTTCATGGCCCTCCATGCTCCCGCGATCTCGATCCTGATCACCAGAAGTATGGCGAGACGTTTCGCGACTCCCTATATTCTCGTGACTTCGCTCGCGTTCACCGGATGCATGGCGAGACCCTTCACGACTCTCCATGTTCCCGTGATTCCAATGTTGCACTGTTTCACCCGGGGTATGGTGAGTGCATCTGAAAGTATTACGGTACTCCTGCGTCCTTCGTTCCCCCTCACTAAAGGTGACGCGAGGCACTTCGCCACACCCTGCACTCCTGTCGTCGCACATTTGCCTATTGCCGCTGATAGTAGGACAATTATTTCCTCTGCTTTCCTGACTCCCTCTCTCCCACTCCGGGCTGCTTTCGCCAGCTCCACAATGAGAGAGGATCCGGTTATCCTGGTCTCTCCACTCTGCTCCTGTTCCTAAACTTTTACTCCGAACCTCTTCGGCAGTATCCCATTCTTTCAGGTATTCCCTTAATTCCTTATGGGTTTTCGGTTTTGGTCCCCTTAAGTCCATTCGCCCTCTTTGACCCCCTTGTTCTACCCAGGGACCTGTTGCGGCATCTAATGGGGTACTCCGACTCATCGGTGCTAGTATCTGTCCCTGAGGATTCATCATGGTATTCCTATTCTCCATCTCTGCCCTTTCCCTGTCCCATCGTGCCTGTTCCTCCTGCTGGACTCCTACTGGGTTGTAGATTGACACAATAGGGCCTATGGTAACCGGTACTTGTAGGGCATCTGGCATTTGATACGATCTTACATATTGCGTTTCTGGCACCTTCTGGACCACTAGTCTTCCCACTACTCTCTGTTCGGAACTAGATTGAGGTACTTCCTCATCTTTCTTGGCATCCCACTCTGTTACTGGGATCGATTTATATTCCCCCCATCTAGCTCCGTCCTCTTGTGGTAATATGGGACTTGCGGCCCCTCCGCTGTACGGAGGTGGTCTATCTGTTAATAGCCTCTCTATCAATTCCTCTTCTGTCTCGCTTTCCTCATCTTCCTCTAGAGGTTTCTTTTCTCCCGTAACTTCTAGCATCGGGTACAGTTTGTCTGCTTCTATCTTCTGCACCCTCCATTTCTTAGCTTCCTCATCCCATTTGGCATCCTGCACTGCCTTTACTGATCGTCTCACTCTTTCTTGGCGCCTCTTTACGCTCTTTTCGTGTGCTGTTCTAAACCATACACTAAGTGCTTCGAACTGTGTTGGCCTCGGTAGAGGTCTTGCTGCAAGCATTACCGCTTTTAGTTCGTTCAACACGTCTAGCTTAAACGTTCCGGATCTCGGAAACGTCAGTTCCTTACTCCCTTCAGTTAGCTTATTCCACTCGGAGATCCATAGTATCGAGTGTAAGCCTACATTCACTGCCATATGATAAGCTGGTGTGCCTTCTGGTGGAGCTTCCTCTCCGGCATATAAGTTTCTTCTATTCCTCCTAAAGAGTGCTCTTAAACTCTTAAAACACTTCATTTTCGATAATCTACAATTTTCCCTTTACTCTTCCTCGTTTACGTCCCGATGACAACCACCAACCAATCCCTACGCGGCTCTCACTAATCGGCCTATCTCAGCGCGACTCTACGCTGACCGACCAATCTCAGCGCGACTCTTCGCTGACGTCTGACAAACTAACCAATCTCAGCGCGGTTCTATGCTGACGTCACTCGTTCCCTCTGCAGCAGTTCTCCTTCTTTCTCAACTCGTCTCACGATTTCGCATGCGTTTTCATTCATACACTGAAAAATGACTACTTCCGTCCAAGCGATCACTTTTCTCTGACTGTACGGCCACAGTCTAACTGTAATTGCTACCTCAACTGGCGAAACGTCTTCCCTCTAACGGTCGGACGATCGCCTCAACTGATAAGTTACTTACACACAGTAAACGTACGACCAGCGTTCGTTACTCATTCACTCACTCTTACGCTCCCCCTATCATCAGTCTGTCGGGCGATCAATGGTACCTCATGACCCCCTTTCAATGGTAGACAAATTACTCTGGGTGTTCAATACACCTGAACCACTTAAGTCCTTCCCTGGAGCTTAAGATTTCATCCGGTTGCGCGCGCTCACAACCTTCCCTCAATCACACTACAGGCATTCAACTCCGCTTGACATTACAACACAGGAACAACATAAAACACCGCAATCTTACAACGCATGACCCTTATACTCACTCTCGACCGACTCTGCTGCTTTTCTCTCAACACCGTCAGCACCGTCTTCGACAGGGATTCTTCTTCTGGTCGTCGATGACTAGGGACCTTGGGGTAAACTAAACCTGACCTAGGTTGTCTTCCTCAAGAAGAAAACCATCCTCTGCTACCAACTGCGGGGAATGAGATTTTGATATCCATTTATGATCAATTTAATAACTTATCTCATTCGAAAATTTTGGATCGATTGATTTCTGTCGTTGAGTAAAAGACAAACCCCGCATAGGTTAGATCAACCCCATAAACTGACGCCACTCTAAAGAACCACTTACAACTGATAAAGTTTGAAAGTTTTATATAAAAGTCAAATTTAAATGCGAATACAATCCTCTTAGGATAAATCTCAAAAGTATACAAAAGAATACAAAATCAATTCCAAAATCAGCAATTTAAAGCATCGATGTGAAGTGGTTCCTTTGCGTCATCTACAGAAAGAGAAAATTAATCAAGTTACATCTGTCCCTACTCTATACTAAGTGACATCCCTACTTCGCAAGTTCCTAACCTAAAAAGGTGTCAGCAGTTTGACTCCCAAAGAAGTTCAACCTCTCTTAGCCTCTAAAGGTAACTTAAGTTTAAGAAGCAGTACCCTCTCTGCCTACCCATCCGTTCTTCTAAGGGTCCTCGGCCTACTGCTCTCTTGCGCTCTGATCTCTCTCAGCGCATCTGCTCAAGTCATCTACCCTTCGCTCTTCTCTCTGAGCTGTTCCTCTGCCTTCGCTAATTGCCAATTGCTATCTTCACCCCGGGGTGCTGTCCCTAAAATACACAATCACAGTGTAGGTGGAACGCCCCTTCGACGCCCACCACGGACTTTCCCCATGAGGTAATCTTCCAGCCTTTTCCTTGCTTCGTCTCTTTCGCCGTCCGTTAAGTTGACCTTTCTTCCTTTAGACGCCATCTTCGTCTTCTTGTTGGTGACTTCATTCAATATTATAATTGACATTTCAGAGCACAAGTCAACAACCTCAACAGAACTTTAAACTACGACTATGATGTTGACCCTTCTAGGTCCTGCGAATGGACTTCTCAAAACAACTCTCGAATTCCAAGCGCTTCTTATCACGTTCAGGCCATAAACCTTGTCCGGCGTTGTCACCTTAAATCTAGTAAGCGCTAGACTCTTTGGCTCGCACGTTCACAGCAAGGCTATTCACGACTCCTGTGAGCCCACTAAATTACATACAGCGGACTACACTCCTGCGAACCCTTGGTCAGTCAGGTTAAAATCACAAATGACCTAAACCTTGCTAACATTTTTACAAAAAGCCCTCTACACAGTATAACCTTTAACATATATATATATATTCGTATTTAGCAAAGTCTTTTACGTATATGTGAATACATTATACATAGAATACAAACTGCATAGGGTATAACTTTATATTCTCATTCGCTATATCGTGTTATACATATTCTACGCATTTCTTCACGTTTCATTTCTCGCCGCTTCTCCGTTTAAGGTTACACACGTACATGAATTCTACTTTGCACGTTCTACATTTCGTAAGCATTTCTACACATTTCTACATCAGCCCACTACGTATACGGGCCTTCTAAATCTAATACATGTTCTAAAGTGAATACAGTTACATTTCCTATATTACTTTTGATTATATCGGTTAGCTTTATGCTATAAGTGTCAACTTCACATTACGATATACATTTCATCCCTACGTTATACACTGTGCTTGTAAATATGGCCTATACATAATTTTTATTCAAATTTGCGCTCTCTCAGTGAATCAATGGATAGAGCAGCATCATCAATAAGTCCGTATTCATAATGTGCAAAAAGCAGCAATGGCGATGTGCAAATTAGAAAATTTTAAAAAGTGCATAAAGAGTGCAGATGTGCAAATCTTAAACATCAATATGTAAAATGGCTCGTGATCTAACGGCAGCTTTGAGAAAACAGCTCACCCTAAAAATTACTTCATCCGTTCTCAATAACAAAAAAGACCTTAAGGCTATTCTAAAACTAGTCAATTTCTCTTTTCTACAATAGGGCATTAGGTAATGAGCGGAAAGTTTTTTGTAAAAGCCACAGAAGAACAAAAAGTGCATAAGGCTCTGTTTCATGTTAGGGTTACATCGGCAATTCAAAGTTTCAAGGTGTCTGTTGTAACCCAGGGGGAAGTTTAGTAAGTTTACTATACTCCCATCTCGAAAACGAAACAATAAGCTCCTATTCCATCTGCCAAGATGCAAGCGTAAATACCTGTTTGGAGGGCCTGGGTGTTTAATATGCAGTTCCGAGTAGCCCATGTATTTTATAACAGTGCATTTGGACAGATTCTTCCTTTCTCGCTCTTCTCTATACAAAAGATATAATGCCCTGAGAATAATGGTCTTATGTGAACGATTTATTTGACTGGGTGAAGTAAACAATAGACCATGTCCTACACTATCGAGGCAATCTTTTACCGCTTTTAGCCACGGTATAAGATGTGCCCTATCGCACTTTAAAGAATCTAAAATGATATCGCGGGTCAGAGTGGCAGCCGGATTAGTCCATATCTTTAGCCAGAAGAGTGCTGGTCTTGATCTTACAAAATCTTCTATATATGAAATGTTTAATTCATTATGACATACATAGTGGGGGGAACAAATCACCCCACCCAGCACCTTTCGACAGAATCTATTTTCTTCTGTTTGGAGACCGATGCAATTTGTGTAACCCCAAACCTCGGCGCCATAAGTGCCAGTTGGAATACATTGGGTTTGGTAGATCTTAACTAATGGTGTTATTACATCGGCATAGTTGGGTTGTTTCAGAGAAGGAACGCTATTTATTGCCTTACCCAACTTGTTCCTGGCATAAGATACATGTGCATGCCACGAACCAGTATTTGAAAATAGCAGCCCCAAATAGGGGAAAGTGCAAGTGCTTTTCAAAACGTTTGACCCTGATTTGATCTCTGCAATTTTATAGTTTTTAGGACCACAACTCATAATTAAGGATTTTTTAAAATTAGTGTCAGGCCTAAATCAGCCATAAAGAGAACAAATCCTGAGATTAAAGTGCGAAGTGCCTTTGGAGTGCGGCCCATTAGGACCGCATCATCGGCATAAAGAAGGGTAGGTATGGGGACTCCGTTTACGTGTGGTACATCTTTTGTAAGGTGTTCAGTGAGCTGCTCAGATTATTGATATATAGAATAAAAAGGAGGGGGGCCAGCACACACCCCTGTCTGACCCCCCGCCCTATTCTAATATCGTCAGAAACTTCGCCAGATTGGTTTATACGCACATGTGCTCTTAAATCACTATGTAAAAAAGCTAAAAAGTGGACCAGATAATCATCCAAACCATAATCAAGAAGGGTGGACCATAGGAGGGAACGGTTAACAAAATCAAACGCAGAACTTAAGTCCATAAAACCAAAATATAGAGGGGATTTCTTAGCAGTATTGTATTTTGCCATAATTAGACTCAAGTTCAGACATTGTTCCACCGTACCGACATTGCTACGAAAACCGAGTTGACTTGGGTGTAGGATCTTACTCTCTTCAGCCCACGTTCTAATTCTTTTAAAGATAACCCGCCCCAAAACTTTCAAGGTGTTGTCGATTAACGAAATGGGGCGGTAGCACCCAGGGTCTAGCCTATCGCCCTTCTTGAAGATGGGGACGATTGTGCTGCAGGACCATGTTTCTGGTATGTGTTTGTTTATCAAATTGTTAAAAACATTACATAGTAATGGTGCCCAAAAATCCGGCTCACACTTTAGTTGGTCAATTGAGAGCCCATCAGGGCCGGGTGCCTTGTTACCAGCGCTTTCGGATATGGCTTCCTCAACCTCAGACACAGAAATGTTAAGAGGGCTTAAAGGGGGGAGGGTCGGAGCAGGGTTGCTAGGTGTGGCATAAATTTTAGCAAAATGTTCAACCCAAATAGGTCCAGTGATGTTACAATTAATTGCCGTTAAATTTGAACCTATAGATCTTATCTTCTTTACCTCTCTCCAAAACCCAGTAGTGTCTTTCAATTCGGCCGAGCGTGCCAGAGAACCCCAATGTGTTTTAAGCAATTCATTTGATCTGGTTCGCAGGGTAGATTTATACTCTGCTCTGAGTAGCCTTATTTGGACGATGTCCCTGGGTTCAGCTTTTAGGGCAGCTCTCAACTTCCTATTTGCCTTTGAACAGGAGGCATCAAACCATCTAGGTGTTTCCTCTGCTTTACTCGAAGCAGGTCTGGAAATCTCACCTTTTATTACGGAGCAAAGTTCAGTAAATGATGTAATGATATTAACCCCTTGACCAGTGCTGGAAAGACAATGTTCAATGAGAGGGGTTTTTTTTTGATAATTTTTGCCAGTGTTCCCCTATTATCTATGCCCCTCCAAATTACCCTCAGTTTGTCAGTTGAGGCTTCAAGGTTTCTTGCACCTATTTCATTTCGTGGGCGCTTACCCCTCGGGAGCAATAGGTGGATAACTATCGGGTAATGGTTGCTATAAATTTTACATACAACTTCTGCCTTTATTAGGGCATTTGCGACAGGGGGTGAAGCAAAGACATAATCAATTGTGGTTCCGCTCCTATGGCCAATAAAGGTTGGTAAAGGTGCGGCACTAGATCCCATACCAGCATATTCTATACAGTTTACAAGGTCTCTAGTTGCAAGGAGATTTGACAGTTCTGTGCCCCTTCTACAAGGGGGATGTCTCAGGTGTATATGGGCATTAAAGTCCCCTCCAAAACAGATACCGTCAAATTTCCCATACTTCTGTCCATCTATGATCCCGTCAATAAAATCAAATAAGAGAATAAAATTACGATTTGGTTGGGACAAAAAATCATTGTTATAGAAATTGATCAAGCATAGCCTTATCCTTTGGGTGTATGACAGTGCCATAAAGCTAGGGCAATCGGTTTGGAGTATATCAGTTTTAACATCAGCAGATATTTTGACCCAGATAGATAGTCCCCCACTAGGTTGACCAAAGGGGGGGCAGAAACAATCCTATTATAGCAACTGTACCCCTCAAACAGCAAGTCCTCAACACACCATGTTTCTTGAAACATTAATATATCATGGCAATTGACCCAGTCCTTCCAGGAGTTAATTTCCAACTTGGCCTTCAGGCCAGCGATATTCCAGCTAAGGATTGACAGGTTCTTATCTGGCTTCTTACAAGAGCCCAGGTCAATTTCAGGCGAGGATGTTAATGTAGTATGCCCCTCTTGTTCACACGATATTTTTGGTGCAGAAGTCTTAGGTGATGTTTCCACTGTCTGGTCTAGGACAGAGCGCACAGATACAGATTCCTCGGTGATGGGAAACAGTCAATCCAATGTTCCCAAATCTTGGAATATTGAGAACCTGTTGTGCAATGGGAATACAGGTGGGGGCTGCATCATTTTGTGTGGCGGCCGGTAAAAATAGTTTAACGGTAAAGGGGTCACCACAGTAGATGGGCCATGTTGGACAGAAATTTTGCAGTACCCGGATTCCTGAAGTTAATTACGATACAATCCCCATTAATGTTTTTAAAAAGAGGACCTACCCAAGTTACTCATCTTGTGGATATGATCTCTTTGGAAATATCATAACCCACCCCCTTATGCTTCGTCAACCAGTCGATACACTTGTTGTGCAATTGAACCCACGATTCTCCTTGCCCTTCCCTGAGGGGTGGAATGCCAGCCAGAACCAAGACATAAGGACACGCCTCAGGTGGAAGATGTAAGGCAGGGCCTTGATGTTTGATAGGCCTGGTGTCTTCATGTGAAGTCTTGTTATGGCGCTGGATGGAATTCGTAGAGGCCTTCTGTGCTGTAGTGCCTGTTACTGGATTACTTTTAGGATTTTTCTTTGGTGCATTAGTAACAACAGCATTGGGGGTGGAAGAGGATTTAACCGGGGAATCAGGGGCACTAATAACTGCATTAGACTGCGGGGAGGATTTGGACAAAGAGTTTGTCGAATTTCTTCCTCTTGCGCCTTTAGTCGCTACAGCTATATTAGTTGGTGTGTTGGTGGCAACCTGTGATTCCTTAACCTTGTTGGTAATTTGGTCACTATAGGTAAGCACGCGGGTGGTGGATTCCAAGTCTTTTAACAGACGTTCAACTCTTAATTTATCCAAACACGCTGTACCTTTTCTCTTGGCATCATCATTTTTAATTAAGTTTTCCAGCCTGTCCAGTCTTTTAAAAATGTTATTAAATTGTTTGATCAATTGACCTTTGAGTTGCTTAAAAATTGTATCCGTAATGGTCTCAATGAGATTCCCCTCTGATTTGGAGTAGTTACTATTTATGTTGTTATGGAGCTCAGTCTGAGTGGAAGTAGACACTGAGATTGAAGAGCCATTATTTATTATTACTACATCACCAGGATGGGATTGATCCTGTACGGATACTGTCTGTTGAGATAGTTTCTGTTTCTTTCTCCTACTCCACATACTTTGTGGTGTTGGTTGATTAGCACTTCTAAGCGGCTGCCTCCTTTTGTTAAAAGTTAGTTTTACTGAGCCCCTTTTTCGTTTAGCTCCTGTGTTCTCTGTGACCTCAGTAATTACTTCAGTAGTTGGTATTGAGGAGGCGGGGTCTGGTGCTATATAATTGACGGTATTTTCGTCATCCAGAACAATGGGCACATTAACAGGAGGATGTGATGGCTTAACCACGATGACTTCGGGGGTTATGTGTGTGTTTCCATTTGTACAACTTGTACTACTTGTTACACTTGATTGGTTGGTGGTAAGTGAACCCATGGAAAACCTCCTCTCAGTCTCCACAATCTCATTAAATGCAGTTTCTATCAATGTCTCAAAAGATGTAATGAGGGAGATGGAGGTATCAACACCCTGAGTTAATACATCAGTGTTATTGCTGATAACATTACAATCGCCCATTTTGTTATCCAGATTGAGTGCTCACCTTTAAGGGGGAAATGTTAGAGGGGTGGCCCGCCCGACCACTGATGACCTCTGAGGGCCACAGAGGGCCCGCCCTTTGCCCGGGCTTCGCCCCGGGCGTCCCGCTCGTGTCCCGCGACGCGGGGATTCTCGGAGCTTTATGCCTCAGTTGGCGCTCTCTGGGCGCGACACGCGTCACTCAGCACGCGCCGCCGCGAGGCCTGCCGGGAGTTGTAGTCTCCCAGAGCGGCGGCGCGGAGTCCGATGCCCTTTGACTCTTGGCGGTGGCGGCGGTGATTCCAATGGCCTTCTCTGCCCTCGTGTGACTCTCGGCGGTGGCGGCGGTAGTCTAAATGTCAGTTTTCGTTCCTATGTCCCAGTAATTTTTAACAAAAACCATTGTATAATTGACAGTATGATGTTTTAATAATAATTGTTTTAAAATGAATGTTTTTTGCGTTTGTAAAAACCTAGAATAAATTTGTAATTTTGTAAATGTTGTGACTTATTATAAATTGTTTGCATTATGTTTTTTAAATAAATAATTGATCAATATTTTTATACAACAACACTATTGTTTCATGTTTTTGATGATACTTGTGGGCACCATTTTCATTGAAGTGTAAATTTGGTAACTACTGTAACACTACAAACCCCCTTGCTTCTCCAGGGAAGACCCCATGACTAATTAAAGATTTGATAAATAGTGAATCCAGGAGAAGGAACTCTGAATTTTTGCTATTGTTGACCCAATCCTTTTCCTGATAGAAAGGGTAGCTCCCAGACAACCTATTTTGTAGTCTAAATGTCTCCACCGCTCTGCCGGGGTTCTCGGAGCTTTATGCCTCAGTTGGCGCTCTCTGGGTGCGACCCGCGTCACTCAGCACGCGCCGCCGCGAGGCCTGCCGGGAGTTGTAGTCTCCCGGAGCGGCAGCGCGGAGTCCGATGCCCTTTGACTCTTGGCGGTGGCGGCGGTGATTCCAATGGCCTTCTCTGCCCTCGTGTGACTCTCGGCGGTGGCGGCGGTAGTCTAAATGTCTCCTTTCCACTCCTTACTTTGCACCTTTTAAACATCTTGCATCTTTTGATAAGGTTTTTGGGTGCAGACTAACCCTCCTCTTGTTAGCGCTTTTGCACTGGTTTAAATGTAGTGGTGTATTCTGAAGGGAGTTGCCTCCAGAACAATTCACCATAAATCCAACTAAGCCATAAGCAATTATTGCTATAGTGGGGAAAAGCAAATTAACTGTTTCTGATCCTAAAAACATGTGCCTATTCAATACCCTTGCATTCCTTTTCACAATATTTGTAAATACCAAGGTTATTTTTAAGCCTGGGCGTAGTTTGCGAAGTGCACTTTGCACTACGCGAGCTACGCGTAGAGCTACACGAACTGCGTAGTGCGCTGTAAGCGATGCTTGTCCACACTGTGCAATCATTGAAAACGGCATCTTGCACAGTGCGAGCTGTCTTTTACTGTCCCTTGAGTAGATTTTTACTCGAGCAGCAGCTTTCTCAAAGCGGACTGGAAGTTTCTCATCGCGAGCGGTCGCGAGCATACGCGACCACCCGCAATGAGAAACCTGACCCCCCCACGTTGAGAATCTTGCCGGGAGATTTATTTTCCACGCTCGCGATAGGCAATGTGATGTTGCTGATCGTGAACGATGAACAAGTCTCGCTGGGATGTCATTTTGTTTGCTCATGGTCGCCAACTTGACGTTGAGGACCGCGAGCAAGCAAAAAATGACCGCTGAGCTACGCTATGCTTGTTTGCACTGTGCTATATGCAATTTCCGTAGTGCGAAGTAGCGCAAACTTCACAAATTACGCAAGCGTAGTGTAGTGCTTTGCCCAGGGTTAGTTATTTTCAAAGCCCATCAGCTTCACAAGGGCTCTTAGTACCACCCCAGTCGCTAGCTTGTACTCTCGTCTTTGATTTTAAGCTCTAAAACTTGTTCTTTAATCAACCCTTGTTATGGAAACACATAGACATAGGTAGTCGCTACACAATCCCAGACTAGCATTTTTGCTTCTAAAAGGTGCTGGTGCTATCGCATGATAAATATTGTATTCCTGCTGAAAAGTGCTGGCATTCTTGTTTACAGATTAAGGAAGCACTGGTACTCCGTGCATGACAGAATTGCCAATTTAAAGCGCTGCATTGTGTCCTAGATGGCACGTCTCTGATTTGTTTTTGGGAGGTTTTTTTAAGTGCAAAATCAACTCAAAGGTATTGGAGTGTTTTACACCAGCACTAGTTACATTACCCTCCCCCTCGCCACAGCTGCTCCGTTGTCATTATTTATACGAGCACTACTTACATTCCCGACCCCTTGGCAAAACTGCTCTGTTTGACCTGCCCTAAACTCCACACAAAGAAGCTGTACATATCAGAGGCTAACTGCCACCTCTCTCGGCTCTTGTCCACAACACCTCCGGTTAGGACACTTTTCGCTGCTAGGGGGCTATCCCAGTAATGTAGTTTCCTTCTGTTTTTACATCCGGTTTCATGTGTTGTTGCAAATCCTTTTTTTTATTTCTTGCATTTTCAACAGCTGGGTGCAAACAAGCATTGGCATAGCCAATTGGTCTCACCTTTGGGAACTTGTAAGTAAAACAAAAAACTGAAGTGTAAGACTTCACGTTTACTCCATCCTAAATACGAAGTAAATGTAAACGTGAAGTCAAGGTAAAGCCTGTTTCTGCAGATACTCTGCTACAAAATGCGATCTTTGTATAGTACATTGTGAACTGAATCACCTTCAGACACTTCTACAGCTATATCAAACAAGCATTAGAACAGGCAGGAAGAAGTTACCAGCATTGCAAGGACAAAACAAGCATTGACATAGCCAATAGGTCTCGCCTTTGGGACCTTATAAGTGTTTAGCCATGCAACGGTTGATGTTGTTGCACCAAAGATATTGTGCTGCATAACTAAATACTTATAAGGTCCCAAAAGCGAGACCTATTGGCTATGCCAATGCTTATTTAGATCTGCACTGGGAAGCTCAAAGCTTAAGTGGAATATCTGTCATTTTCTGATACAGTGAAACCCAATAGCTTTTTTTTTAATACACATAGAATCCATTAAGATAGTTGAGACAGACGCATCTTGTTAACAGGTCGTATGAGAGACCAGGAAAATATGATGTTACCTATTACAGGTGAAACAGCTGAGTGGCAGGTTGAAAGTTTATATTTTTGATACTCATGCCACAGTATGATAGGCTAACTAGTTGTAAGCATGTTTTTGGATACACATTCCAATCCTTTGTAAATCTGTACAGTTTTCAAAAAGGAAATACTGGTTCATTAAATAAGAGAGCCTTAACTTGGTTTTCCGCATGATACAAATGATATCACCTGGTTAAAGAACTCATTGTATTGTATATGTGATGCATTAAACCTCATGATGACAAAATTAAATCCAATGTTTTACCCAAAAGGATCAATAGCTTGCTCAAGTATAAGTGGGGTGAGGTTATCGTTGGTATGAGCCTCTTCTCAATTGGATGCTTGAGGGAATTATGGGCCACATGTATCAACATTAGGTTTAGCAATAACTTAATTTCAAGTTTCTGCGAATCGCGATTAGGTCATCGCTATTCCTAATGTATGAAACTCCAAGAGTTTCATATAGTGATTCTTAGGGGGTCGAAATCGACCTACCTCATTAATATTAGTGAGGTAGGTTGCAATTTGTGATCCCTTAGGTATCCTTAAAATCACGGTGATGGTGGCCTACTAGGGTCAGCAGACCGCCATGTCTGGGATTGCTGTTCAATAAAGTAATCTTTTTTTTTTTTTAAATGCAACGAGTTTTTCTTAAAGGAAAACGAGTTGCGTTTAAAAGACAAAAATGAAAAGTTTTCTTTTCATTTTTTAAGAGCAAGTAGTGGTCCGTGGGACCACTGACTGCTCTTAAAAAATGTTTTCGCCATGATTCCCAAAGGAGAAGGGGTTCCTTGGGGACCTCTTCCCGTTTTCTAATAGGTTATCATAGACTTGAAGTTGTGGGTAAAATGCGAATGTTTTGCAACCGCATTCACGGTCACAAAACATTCAAGCATACTGATGCTATTCTGTATTTGAAACCATACATCTCGAATTTTCAAATACAAGGCAGAGAGTGATCACTTACCACAAACCTTCAAACTACTCATAAATACGCCAAGACCAATAACAAATATGGTGATGTCTTTACAATCTCAATGTTTTAACCTAAAGCGACTCACCTGGAAAAAGGAAACTATTGGTGATATAATGGGTATATGCACCATCATCTTGGAGAGTACTGAACATGAATCATCGTGTATAGAGGCCTGGGAATCCTTTGTTCTCAAACTAGATAAAGATCTTCCATGGCAGGGCAATGCGAGCAAAGTAGGAGGCTCATTTGGGGCAGCATGGTTCACAGACGGCCTAAGGAAACACAAAAAAGAACTGAATACATATTTAAGACATCTAAGAACCTGCAGTCAAGAATCCAGCCAAGAGACCGTATGCTTAATAGCAAAAACTAGAAAGGACTTCAAAATGAACATCAAGGTGACCAAGCGAGATCACAGAGAACTCATGTGGGCGAAACTCCTCCATGCTAGCAAGAAAGAAGACTCCAGACTCCTCTGGGGTAATGAATGAATGAATAACTTTATTGTGTGGTTACTTACAACCATTACATTAAGACCAAAGTATAAAATTACAAATGTTAAAACCAAAAATGTTTCTATAGGCAAGCATTTATGAAAAGTTCTCAGAGTTTAAACGGGCACACGCAGTCGGGGACCTGGAAGGGCCACCCAGTGTCCCGCAACAAAGTCTCTATTCCTGTGCGCCCTTGGGCTGCCATCAGCTCGGACCGGGTCTGTTGTATAAACTTTCTGAACGAGGCCATCTGTTTTACTATGCTCAGGGTGTATAGATGAAGGATTGCCTCCTTAGCTGTGCGTGACCCCGCGTTCCTGAGGATGGGCCTGAGGTAAAGGGAGCGGGGTGCACGTAGGGCAGGGCAGCAGAGTAGTAAGTGGGCCAATGACTCACGTTTGTAGTTACAGAGTCTGCATTTCTGGACTCCCGTGCCAGCAGTTCCCGGATGATATAGTTCTTTGAGCTGGAGGGGGTGCAGTCTGTAGGCTAGAATCTTATGGAGGGCTGGGAGGCCCACGGCCTGCGTGAGATGGTTTCGAGGGTTATACGCGGTGTGCGGCAAGCATAGAGACTCGTAAAAGGCTCTTTTTACAAGAGACTCCAGGTCCAACTCCCGAGAGCAGGCGCGCACTTGCTTTTTTATCGCGTGTTTGATGGTCGTGTAGTTGACAAGGTCTGGATTCCACGACTCGATCGCAAGGTTAAGTTGGATCCTTGCTGATTCAATGGTGGTTGACCAGGGGTTCCCGGGTTCCATGAAGATATGTATCAAGACGGCCTTCAGTGTGTTGTCGCGTGCCACTATTGTAAGATAGTAATATTTGCTTAGGGCTGCCATCTCTTCCAGATTTTGTTGGTTGAGTGAAAACTCCAGGCGAATTAGAGTGTTTCTTGTACATTTTGGTTAATGGTACAGTCTCTTGTATGCCCCGCAGTGAATTTTTTCCAGCTCCTTGTTCAGTTTACCTGGGTACGCCTGTTGTGCGTAATTAAGGGCCGGCATTAACTTGGCCTTGAGGACTCTTTGAATGGCAGTTGATGATGGACTATATAAAGAGGCTTGTAGTTTACATAGGGCGAAGGTGATGCTCTTCCCTGTACCCTGAATTTTAGGTGGGTACCACACAGCCCCGATTCGTGGAAGGAGACCCCCAGGTACATGTATTTCTGTGTGCTGTCCAAGGTCAAATGGCCGAGGCTCCATTTTGCTCTTTTTTTTGGCGGGTAGTGCCCAAAGATGACTATTTTTTACTTGGTCGGGTTTGCTACCAGCCTGTTTTTGTTGTTGTATGTTGCCAGGGCGGTAAGTGCCTTTTGAAGCCCTATTTTTGTATGGTCCAGGATTACTAGGTCATCCGCGTATTGTATAAAATGAATTTTGGTTGCCCCGATCTTTGGCATTGCTAAGGCGGCCCCCGAGAGGGCTATCTCCATGTCTGCTGTGTATAAATTAAGCAGCAGGGGTGCCAGCACGCACCCTTGTTTTAAGCCACAGTTTGTGTCAATCTTGTCGGTTGCAGAGTCACTTGAAAGTTTAATTCTTACCCAGGTGTTTTGATACAAGGATTGTATCGCTCTTAGCAAAGAAGGGTCGATGTTCCAATTGACCAGCTTTCTCCATAGGATGGTACGATCTACTCCATCGAACGCAGCTGAGTAATCGATGAAGCAGGCGAATAATGGGAGACTTTTGCGCAGCCGCGCTCGATTTGCAAGGTAAGAAAGTGCGGTGATATTGTCTACAGTCGAGGACCCTGGTCTGAAGCCGGTTTGACAGAATGGCAGGAGATTTTCTTCGCTTGCCCAGTCTGTGAGGTCCTTCAGGATGGCGCTGGCGTAGGCTTTGCCCTCGATGTCCAAGAGGGCGATCATGCGGTAGTTTGTTGGATCCGATTTGGTCCCTTTCTTGTGGATTGGGTGCAAGAGCGAGCCTCGCCATGAGTCAGGCACGTCCCCCGTTAGCCAACAGTCGGTGTATAGGTAGGTCAGGTTTTCGGACCAGAATTCAATGTTTGATTTGAACAGGTGGCCTGGAAGGCCGTTGGGGCCCGGTGCACCGTTTGGTCTGATTTTTTAAAATATTTTGGACACTAGAGATTTTCCGGGAGGGGCGTTGTACCTCGACCAAGGTGACTTATGTAACTCCAGAACTCTTGTGATTTCCCGGGGCTCAGCAAATCGAAGACTTTCAGCCATTGAGCTTCACAGTGGTTACGCTTTGCAGCCCACACTTTTTTGGAGTGGCTCTTTGCGGCCTCCTGCAGTTTTATTTGGTTTGTGATTGTGCGGTTTTTACTGACGGCTTTTCGTTTTTTGTTTAAGTCCTTTGTGCTTGTTTTAATTTCTGCGTTAAATCCAAAGGTCGTCGGAGGATGCCAGTGAGTTGTCCTTTGTTTGTCCCCGCGTCCCCGGAGTTTTGCCGCTAAAGTCACGGTGATTCCGTCCCATATTGCTATTGCATCATGGCTGTGTTTGCGCGGAGGCCAACCTGCCCACGAGTTTGCCCAGTTGTTAAAAGTTGTGGTGGCTACTTGTCCCCATTTAATTCTCCTAGGCAGCTTTATTAATTCTTGGCCGTCCGTTGCCCCGATGCATACGGGCCTATATCGTGAATTCACTAATAAGTTCATAGTGATTGTTAGGGCTGCATGGTCGCTGTCATTGCGTTGGTGAACAGTGAAGTTTGTCATTTGGGCTTGCAGTTTATCGCTTAAGATGATATCGTCGATCGTCGTTTGATTGTTGTGCGTGGGACCGACCAAGGCTCCCGGGGTGTTCTTTAAGAGCACTGTGTGCGCCCTCGCCAGTTTGTAAGATTTTAGAAGTTCATTCAGTACTTTGGCGGCCGCGCTATTGGTTTTGCTCAGTAAAGACCCCTATGTTGTGGGTGTTAAAGTCACCGAGGATAATATATTCTAATGATGAGTGGCGTAGCAGTAGGGTTTCTAGTTGGTTTGCAAGTGTGAGTGAGTTAGCTGTATTCTCCTGCAAGTTATGGTAGATGTTGATTAGTAGTATTGGAGCAGTGCCGTTGGTGGAAAGGGGGAATTTCAGAATGCCCGTCTGAAGGGTGTCTGGTTGGTTGTGAAATTCTGTGAATTCTATGTTCAACGAGTGTTTGATGTAGACACAAGTCCCCCCTGAGGGTCTTCCAAATATGTTGTTCTTTTTTGCTGCTTTGCCATATTCTGCATATCCTCTTAGCGACAACGGTTGGGTCAGCCAAGTTTCCTGTATGCATATGATGTCTGCTTCCTCCAAGAATTTCACCGCGTCTTGATTTAGTAGCAGCTTTTTGAGGCCAGAGACATTCCACGTTAATATTTTTAAGCTCTCGGTGATTCTCTTTTTGTTTGAAGATTTTACTCGCTCAGTGGGGGTGTGTTGTTAAGATCTTGCTAAATTTGCAGGGCAGAGTGTATTAGGAGCTGGAATTTAGTGCTGATGACAGCCAGGACCAAACCTTGCTTGCGTGACCCCTGGTTATACACAATCGATTTCCTTGGCTGGGGTTAGTTGTGATCTTGATTGGGGTTCCATTGATTGAACTAGTGTTTATGCTGCCTTTACACCCCTGGAGAACGGACACAACTTTTGGCCGATAGTTGGAAGAAGTATTTATGCATGTGATGCCAGCCACGCCCTGTTCCTGGTTGTCCAGCTTAGAGTGTGACATCAGGGTTTTTAAAATTGAGGGATATTTTTGTGCCGGCTTTGCCTTTATCTTTATGCCCCAGCTTTCCAATAGAGAATGTTGGCTCCTCAGTGCCTCCGCCAGGTCTGGGCTAGTGAAAGTTAATTCCGTTGTTTCGTTTTTTTTCTCCGCATCCGGGGGCAGGAAAGAGATGGTTTCGATGTCTGTGGTTTTTATGCCTTCCAGTCCCGGGATGTTTGCGCAGAGTGTTAAAAGATTGCTGCGGTTGAGGATGTCCCATTTTCCTTGCAAGGTATATTCTGGGTGTAGCAGTATTTTCCGATCTTTCGCGCTTGCTTGATTTGCAGAGCTTGCACTAGCCTCGTTGAGCCAAATTTTTCCCTGAGTCCCGATTGGAGGTAACACTGTTGAACCAGACTGGAAAGAGTTTGTCTGCTGTTTTGGCCCTGTTGTAGGTTGAGGCGCCTCAGTGAGCATTAAGCTGGGTGGGCTGTTCTTCCATAGCCTGTTCACGGCGTGCTCCAGTTTTTAGGCATGTTAACCCGGGGGGGGGGCGCTCTGGAAGTCTCCAATGGTGTCAATGGGAGTTTTTGAGTTATCAGAGTCTAATGGTCCGCTCGATATGAACTTAGTTTGCGCAGAGGGCTCAGAGCTTGTTTGGCGGGACTCCCGCTTGTATGGCGTGGCTTTATTTACTTCATCGTGGCTGTGTACCTGCGATTCATGCGCATGTTTTTGTGTTATCAGAGCTGTAGCGGGTTGAGGGGCCCCAAGGAGGGCTGGCAAGCTTGGATCCGGTGCTGAAGTGACTATATGTGGATTTCCAGTAGTTGGTTCGATTGCTTCTGTGGTATGCATGGTGGCTGCCAGGTTAGGTGTTTCAGCTGTTATGGTGTTACTGGAAGGCTGCTTATTGGGCCGTAACCAATTGTGAATAACACTGGTGGCATATGCATTGTTTTTCTTCTCCTTATTGAGTTTTCTTAGTTTTTTCTTCTTTTTCCTTGACAGATTTTGTGACTCTGGGCTGGGCGGTTTGAGAGTTTGTAGAGAGACTTGGTTTTCAGCCTTAATCTGGGTAGTTCTTGTTCCGCAAGCGGTGGACGTTATGGGCGAGGCCATGGAAGCAGGCTTTTCCAAACTGCTTGGGCAGAGGATTGCTGGAGCATTATCCATAGAGTGTGCCTGGGTGGAACTCTGTGTGGTTAAAGGCGTGCTCTTCTGGCATTTTTTTTTATTTGCTTCACCCTTGAGGTCCTCAATTAATGTGGTCATGATGTTAGGAAGTTTTTCTAAGCTGTGCAGGATCGGGCTGCAACTACATGACTCTGGCTTGAATTGTGTGCTGTCCTGCGCTCTGCGTATCAGACCGTTCAAGTTGTCCAGTTTTGAGTCTATCCCAGAGATCAAGTTTGCCACTATTTGTAGTATATTGATCTGGACGTCAAGCTTGTCCACGTGCATTATCGCTGCTCCTGTCATTGAGAGAAGGGCTTCGCTGATCAGTGATAGATGATTTGTGTTCGCGAAGCCAATGTCAGAGAGCGGGGGCAGGGCCGTTTTATCGTGTTCTGGGGAACCCGGTCTTGGCGAATTCAATAGCTGGTTTAGGGTCCTGACGAGTGGTTGTCGGATTGCTCCTTCCTTTGTGGCGGGGGAGCCATTGACCAGACCTGTGTGCATCGCTATGATGGGGGGAGTTGTTCCTTTCTTGTCGGCGTAAGTGCTGTCTGAGGTATCGTGCACATACGCTTTGATTGAAGGAGGGGTGCTCCACTGACAGTCCTCTGGTGGGGCCACCCTATCTGATGTCGTAAGTTTGAGAGGTATTCCGCTCTGGAGGGTAAGTATTGATGGTGAGAGGGGAATCCTGTTGGCCCGAGGACTTGCGAGTGTTGGACTCGGTCCTTCCTCCCTTGCTTTAGTGGTAGGTAAATTGTCCGAAGACCTAGGACAGGCGGGGTGGAGGTTGTTTTTGGGCTCAAAAAGCTTCTTATGTCTCTGTTTCCAGTGGAGCAGTTTGAGCGTTCTTTAGTGCTGGGCCTAGGCTTGTGCGCGTTTAACTTCGGGGGGGCTATAAGGCTTCCCCGTGATGGCAATCGGGGGGTGAGCTGTGAGGAAGTGAGCCGGCTGTTCCACAGTAAAATCAATGTGAGGTCCCGGAAAGGTCGGGGTTGCTCCAGTCGCACCCGCTGATCCTGAGCGTTCCCCATCCCAGGGCCCTGGGCCTTGATAAGTCCCCCCTAGTTCTAATACTGGAGGATAAAATAGCTTCGCCTTCTGTCTCTTGGCAGAGCTATGTGGCCGGGGCATCTCCTGGGATTGGATTAGGGTAGAGTTTCTGGTCCTCATTTTGGGATTGGATTGAGTGGCTTGACGGCTCCTAGGCAGCTGCTGCTTGGTTGGTGGTACCCACGTAGTAGATGAAATCTGTGGAATCTCCTTGGATCTCCTGCTAGGTTGAAAGGTGCCCTGGCCACCCTGCTGCTGCAAATCCAGTGCTTGTGCTTGTGCTGGTGGGCAAGTGCAAGTTACCCGGGGGAAGGACCAAGCTGTGTGCCAAAAACTGTGGGCGGCCCCCTGGACGCAGGGAGAGCGTTATTCAACTTCGCCTGCGTAATGTTCTGCAGCTCTGGGCTCTGGGCTCTGGGCTCTGGGTCTGCTGTGTACCGGCCGCTGCTGTGCGGGGAGTTGTGGTTTGGAGGCTTGGGGCTCTGGCTCTGGTCTGCTGCTGGGTGCTATGCTTCCATTAGCACCCGTGACCCCTGTTGATGCGGGCAGCGCTAAGCTTGGCGCCCCCTGGCCCCCTGTCCTCCTGGCCCTGTGGAGGGTTGTGGGGAGTGGCGCCAGCCAAATCCGTCCCGCACCTAGGTGACCCTGGCCTCTGAAAGCGGACCTGGCCCCCCCAGCCGCACTTCCCCTAATGCTCCCGGCTGCCCCCTGCACCCAGATCCCAGGCAAAGTCCGCTGCTCCGGCAGCTCACTCTGGGGCGGGGGGTGGCGGGGGAGTGCAGGCAATGAGGTGGTGAGTACCTGTGAGCCGGGGGGCTGCGATGCCGCTTTGCTTGGTGATATGCTTGCCGCTTGCTATGGCTTGCGCCGTCCGCCGTTTGCCAGATGCAGATGGAAGCAGTCCCGTCGCAGTTCCTCTGGGGTATAATTAACCAGCTGTCAAATGGCCAGAACCGACACTTCAACTCAGATATAATGGAGGACACTTGGAGAGCCAATATTAATCCAGCGTATAATGCAACCTCCATCCCAGTTCTCACAATCCATGGGATGCAACCTGAGAATTGGGACCTCCAAGCACGAACAGTCACAGATTTACCCAAGCCACGCTCACAGGAATTTGTTAGCCAGTTCTCGCAAGACCAGGTCCATAAGACCATAAAAAATCTAAGGTCAGAGGGAGCCTCGGGCTCCATTGGTCTGCCAAATGCCCTATTTCAGCGGGATCCATCGTTTTGGAGTGGTATTCTCACCCCACTTTATACACATGCTCTTGCAACTGGCTCAATTCCAGACTCATGGTGAAGAAGCATCATAAACCCCATATACAAATCAGGCCCTCGTTCTGACCCTTCCAACTATAGAATGATAGCACTAATCTAATCGACGTTGAGGCTAAGATATATGCATCAAATTTGCTGCAAGATCTAGAGGACTGGCTGGATCGAACAAACTTGATGCCAAACACGCAAACGGGATTTCTGACAGGAATGGGCACACTTACAAACAACTCTGCGGTAACTCTCCTAGCCAACCAAGCCTATTCAAAATCTTGCAACTTGTGCATGCTTTATCGACCTCAAGGCAGCATTCCACAATGTTCCGAGGGCAAAATTATGGGCTAAAATGCAAAGTTGAGGGCACCCACCAAACTATTGGAAGCCATAATCAACTTGTACTCGCATATGTGGGGCCAAATAAAGAAAGGTGAAAGGCGCACTTTAACCAAAAAGATACAAACATCCAATGGTATTAAACAGGGGTGCGTTCTGGCTCCCTGCCTATTTAACATCTATACTGCAGACCTTGAGAAGTACCTCCAACTCACACAAACTGACCCCCCAAAACTGGGCAAAACATTGATACCTAGGGGCAGATTTAGGTCGGCAAATACTGGTCGGTAACGACCGATTTAGGCTGTTACCAACCGGTATTTACAAATGGAGATGTAGGGGCCTTAAAATGTACAGAATCGGTATATTTACCAAATCGGTAAAGTTACCGAATCGGTAAAATACCGATTCTGTAAATTTACTGAATCAGTAAATCAATATGTAGGTGGCACAGAAAACAGTGCCACAGGCCCTTACTGATTCGTTATTTACCATGTAATTCTATTGCATGGTAAATAACGAATGCCTGTGTACATGCACATCTGTGCATGTACACATGTGGCACACAGACATGCCCTAAGGGCATGTATGTGTGTCACATGGCACACAAGTCAAAATCAGGGGTGCAACAGGGTATCAAAGTGACACCCTGTCACCCTTGCAAAATCGGTAATTTTACAGAATCGGAATTTACCGATTCGATAATTGACATTGATTCCTATGGGCCTACAGGCCCATAGGAATCAATGGCAATTACCGAATCGGTAAATACCGATTCGGTAATTACCGAATCATACAGATTCGGTAAAAATTACCGAATTTTTACCTACATCTGCTTTACCGAATCTAGAATACCGAATCGGTAAAATTCGGTATTCTAGAGTCGGTAAATCAAATTTACCTACATCTGGGCCTTAGTCTTCAATATGCGGATGACATAGTCCTCCTATCCCAAACACCTATAGGCCTACAGCGATCGATATATCAATTAGGTGCCTACATTACTTCCGCCCAACTTTCAATTCATCATCAAAAAACAAAGGTGCTATGCTTTTCAAAACATAAAAAAAGTGGAAAAAAGGTAAATTTACATTGAAGCTAGATGCGAAACCAATATCCCAGGTGGATTTGTATAAATACCTGGGGTTTCATCTTGACCACAATCTCAATTTTAAGTCACAACTGGATCAAGGCAAAACAGGACATGGCTTGATAAGTTGGGCTGGTAGGAGGGGGGGGGTAGTTTTAGGGGGTGGGAACAGAGTAGTTTTTAGGGGGCTGAGTTTTAGGACTCAGGGCAGGGGGCAGAAAAGGGCAGTTTTCAGGCCTAGGAGGCAGTTGGTCTGCGCCGGGGGAGGTGGAGGTAGGTTTTAGTGGTGGGGGTTCATTTTAGGGCTCAGTGAGGGGGGCGGAGTGGGAGTAGATTTTAGGGGACTACGTTTTGGGACTCAGGGCAGGGGGCAGGAAAAGGGCAGATTTCAGGCCTAGAAAGCTAGGAAGCAGTTTTTAGGGAGCAGGCAGGAAAGGGGCAGTTTCCAGGGCTAGGGGGCAGTTTTAAGAGGGTCAGTGTGGGGTAGCTGGGTTCAGAGCAGTTTTTTGGGGCTTGGGGGTCGTGGTTTAAGGCTTTGGATAAGGGGTCATGGTAGTTCATAGGGCTGGGGCAGGTAGAATTCATTGCAGTAGGAAATAATTTGTTTTGGGCTCCGGGCAGAGATGCAGAGGGGCAGGGGGTGACCTTTACCACACATCCCTTTACCAATCATGTCTTAACCACAAAATTGTGTGGTAAAGGCATGTGTGGTAAAAACATGAGGTTGTGGTTGAAACCGAGTGGCTCAGGCATGCGTTGTTGAGGCACGCATTGTTCCATCACACAACCTTCCAGGATCTGCCTTCAAATTGGCGCAGACGTGTTGGAAGGTTTTACAATCCTGGGGCCTCATTTATGGAAAGTGACGTATCGCTGCGTGAAAACAGCGATGCGTCACTTTTCACTGCGCACTCCTTGCGACATTCCTGATGCGTCATATTTAATGTATGGTGCATCATGTCGCAAGGACTTACAGATACGTCAGTATTTCTGACGTATCTGTAAGCGCAAAAGTGACGCATTGCTGGAGTGTGTCACAAAAGTGACGCAACTCCAGCAATGCGTCCTTTCACATGGGGAAAGCCCCATGTGAAAGGGCTTGCGTCAGTCTTACGCCTGCTGTGAGGCAGGCACAAGATTTTGACGCAACAGCATCCTAAAAGTGACGCAGTGAAATCTCATAGATTTCACTGTGTCACTATTACGAGGCTTTTTGCGGGGGAACGCCCTCTCTGCATACATTATACCAGACCCAGGTATAATGTGGCGCAGGGGTTTAAAAAGTGACGCACCTACCTAGATGCGTCACTTTTTAAATATGGCGCAACAAGGCGCATATTTTACACCGCTGGTGCGTCACAAAAAGTGACGCACCGGCGGCCCAAAACTGACGCAAGGGCTCATAAATAAGGGCCTTGGTCTCTCACAAAATGTTGCAGACGGAAATGGAGTCAGACAGGCCACATTGGACTGGGCAGCACATCCTGTGACATTTAAGCAGGAACACTGAAGTACCTTTCAAAGGAGGGCATCAGACCACAGAAAAAGGCAAATAAGACAATAGAAGACCTTCGAGGAAGTTAAGGAAAAAGCCCAACTCCCACATTTAGAATCAACTAAAGTGAGTGAACTGTAAAAGAAGGGAGACCCATATATAAGCATTAGCATCGTGAATGGGCTGCTTACACAAAATAAGCCTGGAAAAATTGAAGTGAATATGCACAGGCAAGAACAGTAAAGTTGTATTCAGAGCCTTCAGATATAGGAAAGCACTGAAGCAGACACTTTGCCTCTTGAGCTTTAAACAATAATTTGCCATTAGAGTAAACTCCTAAGTTGTTTACTGGTTTATAGAGTGCAGGACTTTGGCCACGGCATCCATCCCCCAGGAGAATGATCAGATTGAAAAAGGACTTCCCAGTACTACCACCACCACCACCATTTGGCTTGTGTTTCATTTCAATTATGTCTCATTCAGTCGCTGACTGCCACAAAACAAGTCCACAAATTACTACTCGCCAGATCAGTGCTCCGGTTTAGCCTCAGTAAGGCTTAGTGTAATCAGCACATGCAAGATGTGTTAAAGAATCTTATGAGTCCAGCCAAAGGAACCACATAAAGTTTGAAGAATGTGGAGCAGAACGAAGAACCCTGAGGCCCGCCACAAGACAGGTTTGTTGAAGAGCAGCAGTAGGGGAGCATCATAACTAGCTGACTCAGGCATGATAGAAGGGAAGAAATACAACTCACTGGGGCATATTATCAAAACAGGCGATAAAATTATCGCCGATTTAGCGGCAGAAAACTGCCACTAAAACGGCGATAATGGGCTTGATAATATGCTCTATGGAATTTCAATTGAAGCCCATGTTAGATGTCCTTTACATTTAACATGGGCTTCAATATTTGTAATGTATCAAAAAATGTAATTAGCTATTTGACACATATGAAAATATAAATATATGCTATTCACCTTTAACCAGATTAAGCAATTTGAACATTTTGTGACTGGCCACCAGACAAATAGACCCTTACACCTACCATTTCAAACCTTACCCCAATAATCTAGAATTTCTATTTAATATACAGTACACATACTCGCCCATCAATATTAAAAGCTGGGAGGTCCAGAATCTATCCAGTGTTTGTCAAATTCTAAAATGGGTTACCACTACAGCAATAACCATAACCCAGAATACGGTTGGTCCCTATTTTCATAAAAATCCATCATTATAGTAGACACATTGCATTTGAAGTCTATTTTCAAAATAGAGCTCAATTTGTGGGTTATAAAGGACCAAAATATATCCAGTTTATTACATAAATTGTGATCATGTATTTCGTCTGCTTTCGCTTTGCTGCACGTGTGGAACTTATAATGGTTATTGCATTTCCATTTATTTATTCCAGCAGGTATATACTATGACATCTGCACACTTCAGAAATGCGGAAGATGTAATTTAGCAGCCATGAGAATCTGTAAACCATATCATTTTTAAAGGAGGTCCACAGACACCATCATATTTAATTTGTGAGACCACCAAGCAGACCAATCTGCATTATTATCAACCATACATTTTGCAAATAAAGAATATACATTTTTGATGCAAGCAAACTTTGCCCTCGTGTAATATATCAATCAGAGGAATCTTGTTGATTCATTTAACCACATTTATCTGGTGTCTGGTGTCAAAAAGTTAAATTCATTTAACAGTTATTCCAAGCGCAAGGTCGTACAAGGTAGACCCATCAAATGATGAGGCAGGTTTGAAGAGCCGCTGGATTCTAAAGAGTGATAATTACAATGGATTGTATCCTTAAAATGATAGTCATAGATTCCCAAAGGGAAGCAGAATAAGGGACAATCTTTTGAGCACTTAAGTAATTGAAAACGTATTTCACTTTTTTAAACGTTTCCTAAACAGGGTTACTGCTTTCTGCTAGTTGCAAGAAGTAGAACTGCTCTCGCTTATAACTTCTTAAGGCTACTGATTGTTTGACCGTCACTGATCACTGTTTGGGGCTGCAGGAATTTCCGCTTTTGAAAATGGCTGACTCTAGGTTGTCACTTGGTCTGGTGTATATCGCGCCCTGTCTACACCCCGATCTGGCCATTTTGTGCGGGCGTCTGTCCTCCACATTATCCTCGGCATGGAACAGCTTTATTGGAGTCTTGTGGGGAGCGCAGCATAAGTGGAACTATCCCATCCGGTTGCAGCCATCAGTTTAAAGTAGCAGTTTAAAGAGCAGCTGATAGGTGTTGAGTGCCTGTGCCACGGACATGCTTTCGGTGCTGGTGCTGAGACCGGAGCGGCGACTATCCCAGAGGTTGGTGAAATTTGCCGGTTGTGGAGAGGGGCTATAGGCGGATACAGGAGGCACCCGAGGCACACATGTGTGGTCGGTCGTTTCTGATATGAAAGAAAGGGGTGGCTTCTAAATGGCATCCAGGGGTCAGAGCTGTCTATTGCGTCCCACGAACAGGGATTCATCATGGCTGAGACCAACTACCGCATCAACGCCTACACAGGGATCTACAGAGGTCTGGACATGACATGTCTGACCTTAAAATGGCATCCACCTCTGCTTTCATTTCCTCTGCAGCCTAAATGGCAGCCTCCAGCTCCTTCTCTGGATTGTTATATACCCCCCTTCTTTTACCTCTGTCCTCTAGAGGGGACAAGTTCTTCAGCTACTTCACGATGCAACTGTAGCCTATGTATCTATTCAAATTTGTTTTTCCTGAACGCTGACACCAGAGCAACATGGCTGATGCCCGGTGAAGGTGCTAGACAGCTATAGAGGAGATTGGCCCTGGTTTTCCCCTCGACCGTCACCTACACAGACGGACATTGGGCACAGTTCCTCCTCGTCTCCCTGCTATGACTTCTACCTCCCCTCCCTCCTATAAATTCTCGCAACATTGTTTTTGTTTCCTGTACCTTACTATGCTCTTGTAACTGATGTAACTTCTAACGCAACGACCCTCTGGTAAAGTGCTCTGATACCTCCGGGTGTAGGCAACTCTACCGTCAATAGAACTCTGACGATGCCCCATGGGCGGAAACCGAAACTATTTGTACTTACCTTGGAGACCGAGTACCCTTGGCTGCTGCCCGGTGGAGCTGTCCTATGCAGCTACAGAGGAGTCTGGACCCCATGGCCGTCACCTACCCAGCCGGACATCGGACATTGTTTTTCACGGTTCTTCTTGGTTTATCTTTCTGCCACACTGACTGCTTGGTTCCCCCTGATGGACTTTCCCCCTCCTACCTGCCTTGACTCTATCAACATTCCCCTCCCCTGTTTTCCTTTCTCTCTCTCTGTTCCGCTTTGCATTAGTAATGCATACTACTGTGCTTTTGTGGCTTCATCATGTGTCCTTATGTGCTATTCGCTAGTAACTCTTGTTGTTACTATGTAATCACAGTGTAACTTATGTAAAATGTAACTTGCAACTCGCTGTTCCTAATGTAAAGCAGTCTGATACCTCCGGGTCTAGCCATCGCTATATAAAACTCAAATAAATAAATAAATAAATAAAAGTTCAGAATAATTAAGGCACCAACCACATTTAACTGCAAAGAATTAGTATGGGAAAGAAGGGAACTTCCATCGTGTCAATGATGGCAGTAGGTGTTGAGGAGGTGGAATGCAGGAGGGAATGGGGACAAGTAGAGATGACGAAGCAAGGAAGGCTGAGCAGGTCATTCTCAATATCCATGTTTTGAGATTCATTGCAGTGGCTTTGCTTGGCCATTCTCAAGTTTCTCATGTTTCACCATCTGCACATGATCACAAGTAAATCAAAAAGTTCAGATTGTGAGCATTTTCCTGAAAGTGAGGTAGTTTTGGATGTCCGGGATGGAGTAAAGGCATAGAACAGGGTCTTATACACCAGGAGGCCCGTCTCCACGTTTTCAACTTGAATTTTTGTCGATGCACACACACTCACAACACTATCACTGCATACTTCCGGCCATGGAAGACATACTGTTACTTCTGCATGCATGACAACAAAAACCAGAGGAGAAACAGCAGCACGGTGATCACTAGAGGAATGTGAGGGCACTTGGGATGATGTGGCCCAGATTGCTATGAATAACCTTGCCTTCAGACCAAATCATGAGAACATATCATTGTGACAGGGACGCCATCAATTGTACACTTTCTATCATACTGGACAGCATCAACCCTGTCAACTAGACAGGGACAGTAATATTACTACAAATAATACTACTAATAATAATATTTTGTTTTCATATAACACTTCATGCCACATTTTTTGCCTGCCCTGCTAAAGGTAAGAGATGTTATCATCGCCCAATTGATAGGTACTCAATTTACCAACTTTGGAAGGGTAGATTGAGTTGGCCTTCTTAGGGATCCAGCTTGAGGCTTGCAGATCACAGCAGATGCCAGTAGTGGGTGTTAAAACCATTTAACTTACTCAAGCCATTTTCTCCATTTCTGTGGCAATTTGTCATTCCAGACTTGATGTGCATTAGCACGTGGTATATCAAGAACAGGTTTCTACAACACACTGACCCTTGTGTTTTTTGTTTGAAAGCTTGTGATGATTTTCAAACAACAAGAAATAGTACTGGCAAAGGAGTTAAATCATCAAAGTATTGGAAGAAAGAGTAGGAAGGATTGCCGCTCCTGATTCCAAGTGTTGCAACAGTGTGTAAATTCTGCTAAAGACTGGGTCTACTTCACAGTTAAATCTCCAAATGTGGTAGGAACACGTATCCGCCTTCTTCCACCAAAAGCAAAGGAGAGTGTATTCAGGAAGAGGTCAAGGCAACAACCAATGAATGTGCAGTTGATATACACATGCAGTGCTTAATAGTTTTTTTTAAATGTATTCATAGGAGTCTGCCTCTTGCACTGCCAAACGTTGGGGTTGCCAAACACCAAGGCTGCCTTGTCTTGAATCCACCATATATGTCCTTCTTTTACCATTGTACATTTGATCTCACTTCTTAATCCCTGCTGTCTACCTTTGTTACTGTTTACCTGCATTTCTCTTCCATTGTCATCTCTCTTTTCTCTTTGCTCCATTAATTAATTAATTGTGGGTTTGTAATGCGCTAGAATCAACTCCCGAAGGAGTATCTCTGCGCAGTAGACCGCTGGGGAACCCGTCCTGGCTTTCCCTGTGAGATGGTCCCTACTGGGTATCTCCAAGGTAAAACTAGGAATCCCCGACGTATGTGGGGGGCCGCTGTGGAGATGAGGCAAGCTAATGCCCAGAGTTGCCGAGTGTGATCCCTGGTTAGAGTAGGCACCGAGATGAGAATTATCGGGACCGCTGACCTTGGTCCACTACCCTTCCGCGTCAGGAATTGAACCCTGGTCCCAGGCCGTCCTCTGCTCTCGGGTCTGCCGCCTCTAACCAGTGAGTCTGTAATCTGTAAGTCTAGATCTGATGATTTAAAATAGATCCTGGTTCCCAAAATTAGTCTCAGAGCCACCACCTGCAACCAGCAGAATAAACTATGTACTATGCATTAAGATTTTCCAGTGCAGTCCAGTGCAGTTCCAATGATATTTTACTATAGCCTTATAGCCCGCCGTAGCGGGCTGTACCGGATATTAAAGGCCCTCTCCAGCGTTAAAGGCCGAAGGCGAGGGCCTTTCACAAGGGAGAGGGACTTTAATAGCTGTATAGCCCAGCTACAAAGAGCTATAAGGCTATTAGAACATTCTGCCACTTGAGGGCAGAATGTTCTAACAAATAAAACAAAGCCTTCAGGGAGCCTTGAACAAAGAAACATTGGAATGTTGGAGCTCCGGGCTTATACCAGCCATTATAAGCCCGGAGCACTCCAATGTTTTCAATGGAGCTACCAACATTCCAATGTTCTAATCATACGTGTGTAATTCCTGGGATTGGTACCCCTAGTAGGTTACCAACTAATGGCCTCCAGCGCTGCAAAACCTTAAAGGTAGCTATGCGCTATATAAAAATTGTAATAATTCTTTTTTTTTTAATAATCCCCACATACTTCACAAAAGCTGCATCCCAAATAAGATGAAGAGACACCATGCACAGAGAAAATGGCCCCTGGGTACTTTGGCCAGCCAACACATGCACACAATGCAAGATAAGTCTGAAAGATAAATACAATGTCAATAAAAACATGTACTCACTCTACAAATGCATTGCAGTACAGTACCATGTCCAAAACTCCATGTGCAGATATAGGCATATCTACAATACTGTGTCCACGAGCGTGCTTTCTTCGTTTGATACTGGTGCCTCTAGCTACCTTTCGCTATCTGTAGCTATCTCAGACCTGGCTGCTGAACCTACAAAAATAACCATCGATATACGAGGAAAATCACTACAAAAATTCTTACGCCCTACCCAGGACCACCATTCAAAGGGGTCTCTTGGACATTATAGGCCAAATTCTGATATAAACATCACAGGAGAAAGGCCTATGAAGTAGACAACAGAGAAGTAATGCCAGATAGTGGTGAGGTCTGCAGTGTTGCACAACATTGCATGAGGTGTTGCATGCCCACAGCACGTGTGGATGGTGGTGTGCTCAGCATTCACCAAGAGGGAGATGATGCAATCAAGTAACCACACCATAAGAAGATGGGAATGCAGCGATAACATAGGAATATGTCATCAGGATCTGCCTCTAATATGCACACAAACAATCACATGAGTTGTGACACTTCCCGATCACGCCCATCCCATTGAAACAATCACAGTTATTAATTTTCCTCCCTTACCCCAATCATCCCATCAAAACAATCTCAAACATTGTCCATTCCCTCAAACCACAATAGGCCATTAAAACAAACCCAATCATCATCCTCTCCTTACCTTCAATCCAATACCACGGGCGATTCTATACATGGCCCGCCCTGGGTGGTTTACCAGGGAGGCCCACAACTGGCCCAGAATAATGTCCTGTGACTCATGATGATGCGCTGCTCTCCCTTGCACAAATTAGCACCATTTAGGAACATGTCAGATCCTCCCTTTTCAGGAGGGTAACACAAATGGCTAAGATTTCCTGTAAGGTGCTGGAAATTATGGATGCCTAACTTGTGACAGCTAAGGTACCACCTGCTTGCCAGACCGCTGCTCAGAACATAGAACGCGTGATGGTAGGTGAATGATGAATTTGCTGCCTTTTTTTCCTTTGCGAGTCATGCACGGTCTGTGTTAGAGCCATTGACAACTCAGATGACCTAGGTTAATGATAGTTTGATCTCCAAGTGCACCAGTCAGTGAAAAGGATTCCCTGTTAATAACTCAATAAAACTTCCTAGCTGATTTTGGTTTATTGTGTTTATTCCAATTGGGATTTAGAAGCACGTTCTAGAGAATCGGTTCTTCCTATTGGAGAGTAAGCCTTTTGTGGGCTGGGGCTTGTACTTCCCATGTTTCAACTGTTATGTAGACATGCAATTTGCATTGAGTATTGGAATAGGCATGAACACACTGGCATCAGTTTGCAGTGGCGAAATAAAGGTAATCTGTGAATTAATTAGATATATGAACATTTGGTTGAATATGTGTATGACTGTAATTCATCACAGATGTAGCATTATTGCATTACGTGTGGTATGTGAGTGTGTGTGGCATTACTGTAAAAAGGAATGCCTGCCCATTTTCTAACAGCTTAAACCAGCTGTAAGTATTCAATGTTATGGCATTATGTTCCAAGACAGTTTTGCCACAACTTGATAACCAAGTCATGTCGACGCCACTGCAACCTTAGTGGTGGTACAGCAAACCATGCCTTCACTTACCGGTTCGCCACATCAGGTATTGAGTCCCCTGATTTGTGGGTACATCAATGATGCTAATAATTAACCCCTTCCATGCTGGGCCGTTTCCGCCGCTGTGCGGTAAACAAAAGAACAGGGCGGGGCCGTGACGAACCCCAGCCGTCATCAGCACACGAGCGCCGCAGAGCGTGACGGCTGGGGTTCGTCACCAGCATGGAAGGGGTTAAAGTCCCTGCAATTTCATAGCATTCTTCAATCAACTCAGCTGCTCTTCGGCCTTCTGCCCCTTCCATCTCCATGTCTCTCAATATCACAGCAGTGGACACATCAATGATACTTTTTGCCCCATGCAAATGAGGGAACATATTTTCTTCTGTGGAATTATTACAGGAGACACAACACATCTGTGTCAACAGTGGTCTTCAGATCCTTCCAGATGAAATCAAAGCAAATTTCATTCCACTGATGGGGAGATATCCTGTTTGGTAGTTCAAGAGGAGGCTGTTTTCTTTAAAGAAGAGATTTGGTCAGTGGACAGATCTTACAACAAGTATGTTCAGGAATGGTCCAAAGTTGGACTGGTCTATCAGGTCGAGACCTTGTTCCTTTGGGATAAATTAGATTCGAGAGATCCTGAGATCACTGGTGGGAAACTTGGTAGTCATTAAGGATTGGTTCATAATGTCTTTGGTCAGGAGGGTCGTGGAGGTGGTGAGCAGAATGCTCTGGAATTTTGCAGTCTAATAGCGAGCCTCAAGTGGCACTGTTCTTGATGAGTTTTTCAAGATTGTTTGTAGAGAACATATTGAAATACATCAGTGTGAGTAACTGCTCAGAATAAGATTACATGAATGAAGGAGTGAAGGTGGGTGTTTGATGCGTGATTTTTTGCTGCTGTAATTTTCCAGATTGTTGGCTTGAGAAATGCAGTGGTTTGACAGTGCATCTCAGGCACTTTGTGAGTGTATAACACCTGAGGATGTGCATTCTAGATTACAGAATTCTACAATGTGTTTTTTGTGGTTCCTAAATGTGAGGTATCTCTTGGATATCAAGTTATCAAGCTCTGTGTGGAACAGGATTAGGGATTGAGCTTGCAGCTCTTCAGAATTCCAGATCTTTGGCTACCTTCTAAGAAAGGGTATCCCAGAGTTTTCTGCCTATAGAGGCTGGTAATTTTCAGGTATTGATTCCTTTTGCTTCAAAGAGCCCCACAGCCTCTTGAAATTAAGTGCTAATCCCAATCACAAAAGTGGTCGACAGAAAGAAAAAAGGTAACCAAGGTTGTAATTGTTTTCCTCCTCACTCACTACGTGAACCTACCACAGTGCTCATGGTTTGTGGCTTTTGAACTGCCTTTATTCCTGCACAAACAAACCTTTTGAATCAAGGGAATTAATATAGAAGAGTGTATGCCATTTGGTGGTGGGTGCACAGTGGAATTAACTGGATGCCCCCGTGGAATGATCCTCATTTATCAGACAGCCCAGCAGCTCTGCTCACATTTTTACTGATCACCAACCTCCCTAATTCTGATGTCCCCCTGACAGCTTTTATTAAAACATTTACTTTAGAAGTGGGTTCATGTAAAGCACAGTAACTGGAATGGTTTTGAAAAGTTAATGCTGCTATCTTCCCTAACTCCGCTGTGTTTTGTGATCTTCAGCAAAACAGTTAATATCCCTTTGCTAAGATTCACTTTTGCTGGTAGAAAAGGACAGAGCTAAATGAAAGTATTAACTACTCTTTGGAAATTGAAAAATAACTGAATTGAACTCAACATTGTGGGCCTGAATCACACAGGTAAACTTAGGACAGTGCTATCTTTTTATATGTGGAGACTCTGCAGTTGGAAAGACACTGCTCGTAAAATACCTTTGTGAATAGCAAACAATCGTGAACTTACACAAACATGTAAATTTACCTTTGTGAATCAGGCACAATGTGTGTGAACATAGCATCAACTATTAGATCCCCAACAAGTCTTACCTGTAACATTCACAATGGTGTTAGCAAGTGGTAGCACGTTGGGAGAGCTTCAAAGCATTAAAGCTCTTGCAATGCTCCTTAGTCACTCGGGGGCATATTACCAACAACTAGCGATAATTTTTGTCTCTAACTTGTTTAGAGACAAAAATTATCGCCGCACATCGGCGATTTTTATCGCAGATAAACCTTGCTATTAACAAGGTTTATCGCAAATGCGATAAAAAACGGCCGAAATGCATGAATATCGCTGAAAAGTCAGCGATATTCATGCATTATCGAGCAAATGCTCTTAGCCATGTTATCCACCTCCCATTGGATAACATGGCTAAGAACTGCTCAGGGCAGGTGTTAGCTTTTGGAGATATTCCCGCTTGGCGCGAATATCTCCAAAAGTTGGTAATAGGAGATAGCGATGTTAGTGACTGTTTTCAGTCGCTAACATCTTGGCACGCCCACTTTGCATCTCATTAGTGATAAATATCACTGACATGCAAAGTGGGGCCCAAGATGGTCGCTATCTCCTACTAGCTGTCGCTAACTGGTGTTAGCGACAGCTTGGTAATAGGGAGATAATTTTATCTCCGCTTTCTTGGCTTTTAAAGCCAAAAAAGCGGAGATAAACCCCCTTGATAATATGCCCCTCGATTCGCGTAGACGCCTGCACGCCTGCAAAACAAGTGACAAATGATGCCAATCAACAAACACGTAATTAAAATCTAGCCTGTTAAATACCGAGACTCGACCTTTGCAATGTTGCACCTGCACAGTAATGTTGATTGAGAAGGAATTAAGGTCTCTTCCACAAGATGAAACGTTTCTTCAGTCAGCATTCATTGTTTCTCACTGTACTTTAAACTACAGATTTTTCACAAACTCAGTACGCATTGACATACCTAATTTACCTGACAAGTTTAGGTCAGTACAGTGTGGTTGTCTGTTGTTGAAGACCTCTTGTCTACAGTACAAATGGTTGAGTCCCTTATACATGATTGCATGGCTTTCCTGCCTATGGAACTTCGATGTTTCTGATTCAATGACTGTTCTCCCTGTTCAAGTTCTGGTCTCACCTTTCGACCATAGGTGCTTTAAAATCGTTTTGACTAGGTGAGTTGTATTCTTCCAATGTTACCATAAGGGAACTCTTTTTTGTTCTGTTTTAGCACTCCATGGCTTTCTTTGTTTTCGTCCCTGTACACTCTATTCCTGCTTGCCAGAACCACCCCGCACACCTCCATTATTCGCCCACTCTTCTGTTCCCTTTCCTACGTAATTTATTTTTCTTTTTTTGGGATTGTTTTTGTGTGGGCTGGGCACATCATTTTTCCATAAGGGCTGCTCACCATGTGGAAATGTTATATTAAAGAGAAACTATAACGAAAAAATACTTTTCAAGTTTGCCACCAGGTATTAGCACCCATACCAGTAGCCATTCTTGACTTTGGCAGTCTGATGTACGAATACCCAGGCTGGCATTTGACAGTTATTGAAATAATAGAAGAATCATTCAAGATGGCCGCTGCTGCATGCTTACGGATGCACAGGCAGCAACTATGGAATGGTTTGTTTTACTGCACACAAAAAATAAAAGATGACCATCTTGAAGGTGCATTCAGACACATACACAGCAGCTATCTTAGAATGATTTTGACTATAAAGTTTAGCAGACCACTTAAGCATTGGCAGAGCCAATAGCTCTAGGTTTACGTTTGAAAGGCAAACCCCATCAGCTTTGCTAATGTTAATACTAATGTAGGTGTATGGGCTGTGGTTTGTAAATCAAGATGTATAGGTTGAAAGAGACCCTTTGTGTGAATGGATATCAGCAACGGCTGGCAAGGGTTAAAAGTTGCTACCCTGGCTAGCTCTTTGGTACTTTGACACTTCCTTTGCTAGCCCTGACTTTTGAATCATGAAGGCAATGGCAGGAATAAACGTAAACAGAGCTCCAAGAGACATATTTACTTTCTCAAGTCTGAACTCACAGGATTTCCCCACGTCCCTCAGCAAAACAAGGAGACTTTTGAGTATTTAAAAGTGGGATAAAGAATCAGTATTATGTAATCGAAGATATAAGGGTGTGCAATGCAGCAATTGAACGTTGAAAGGTAATGTCTGTTTGACGTGCAGTAATTACATTTGCTGTTTGTGTGCGGTCCTCCTCAGAAAAAAACACATGATCTATCACATTAAAACATTTAAATGGCCATTTTCGAGGTATTAAATGGCAAATCAAACTTTTAGCATTAATCATAAGAAGTAGCATAATAATGGGCGCTAGAGGGCGCACAAGCGGAAAGGCTGCCTAGGTGCGTGGGTCCCGCTCCTTGGTAGATTATCCTTCACACATCCTCTGCCACGGGGTGCTAAATCGATTCAATCTTCCCTGATCTGTTGCAGGACATCATTGCCTACACTCGGTCCAAGTCCGGTGGCGCTACGAGGCTCGAGTCCGGAGTTACAAGCTATTGAAAACTGCCCGGCAGTCGATCTGGAGCTGGCAAGCGTGAGCGGCCGGCTGCGGCTGTCTACGGGACTCCGGGGATGACCATGAGTGCCTTGGCCGCAGAACAGCGTGGCCGTGGGGATCCCGGGAGGACAACGCGCGGGGGCCCGGAACGGAGGTAAGCGACTGCCGCTCTCTCTACTGCGAGGGCCCCCCCTGCTGCTGCTGGCTCACGCCGCTGGTACTACGGGGGAGCTGATTGCTGCACATCAGTGGACGCCGCGGGGCGGGACGACCCCCCGAGCGTTCAGAAAAGCCCCCACCCAGCTGGCGCTCTCGACTGGGCAGCGCGGACCTGTGGACTGCCCGGAGTGAGGTCGGGGGTCGAGCCTGGGCCCCCGTGGCTAACGGCGCTGCTGCATGCTACTCTTGCTGTCACTACGCTCCTGCATTGCCCTTGGAGTCGAGGGCGCCCCTGCTTACCGCTACACTTCCAGGGATCACGGACGGTGTGGCCTTGCCTCCCCCCCAGACTGCTCTAGCCTGATCCTTCCCCTTGTGACTGTGCTGTGCAAAGGGGCCCTGGACTGCGCCTCGGCGGGTCGCGATCCCCCGCGACGCCCTAGCCCAGTGGGCGACGCCACCCCTTGAGTCTCCTAGACTGGACCTTCTATATTGCCGCGGCATAACGTGGCCGCACCTGTGGTCCTGCCGGCGCCGAGAAGGGAGGCTCTGGGGCCGTTTCTGTCTGGACATTGTCGCGCCCTCGCCATCGTAGCGCTTGAAGGACGCCCGGACCTGCTAGCAATCTGCATCTCCCTTGGTTGGGCCCCTGTTGACCTGCTGGTGCTTTACCCTGACCGTCGATTGTTGTGCCTTTCCTGGGAGGATTGTACTGTTGCATCCCTCTGTAACAGCCTGCTGTACTAATACGCTCCACGGCATCAGGGAGCTAAATCTAATCGCCACCATGGTACGGCCTGAGAACCGCCAAACAAAGCTCAGTTTTGATAGCGCAAAAAAGGGCGTGAAATCGAAGCAGGTGGATCCTGGGCCCAGCATGCCGTCACCCACAGGCTGCCATACCTCCTGCTAAAGACATCGACCTGACCAACCTGATTCAGGAGATGAGACAAGGTTTCGCCACCGTTGTCGAGAAGGTTGATGGAGTCACTGCTCGGCTGGACGCGCTGGTGCACAAGGATCACATCTGCGGAGCAACGTATATCTGACAACTCGGATGTTGCCTCGACTCATACGACGCAACTGACCAGGATGGATAACCTACTCAGGGTCATAGCGGCTAAAAATGAGGACTTGGAAGCCCGCAGCCGCCGGAACAACATACGAGTCACCAATGTGCCAGAATCCACAGACACGGGTAGGATGGAATTATACATTGAGAAACTGCTTAAGGGCTCGATTGGGGAGGATGCCTTCTCACCTCAATTTATCGTGGAAAGGGCCCACCGTTCCCTGGCGCCTGTGCCCAAACCTGGACTTCCACCACGGTCCATCATTGCTCGGCTATTGAACTACCGGGACCGAGACACTGCCCTTCGGGCTGCCCGGTCTCAAAGATCGCTGCAGTACAATGGTATCACTTTCTCCATCTACCCGGACTTCACGCCAATGGTTCAGGAGGAGCGGCGCAAATTTCTCCCAGTAAAGAAAAAGTTGCGGGAGGCCCAGATAGACTATGCGCTCCTGTACCCTGCGAAGCTTCGAGTTACAGGGTAAACAAAGGTTTTTCACCAACCCGCAGAAAGTGGAGGACTTCCTGAAATCGCTCCGGAGGGCAGGCAGGGAGGACCGAGAGTCCGCGTAAGAACGGGAGGATGCAGACCTGTCTCCGGCGCTACACGACGACTAACTGCCCACATATGCTGCAAAATACGCCTTATCTACACTGGTTTGTACTCTCTCTACAGATCGGAGCACAGACATTGGGGAAATTGTGAAGGATGGACCTGCACGGACTCTACACCCCTGTGGTAATATAAACCAAGGACCACTCTCCTGGCCCTAGTCTCCACCAAGGGCGGTACAGTACTGGAGCTAAGGACCGGGAAGTGGCTGTGCGTACTCTATGTCTTACCCCTACTGGGTGATCCCCTTTACCTTGCTGCTGTTTCCGTTGTTGGTATTGCTAAAGTTGGGGGGGAAAGGGTGGGGGGGGACTGCTGGGTGGGGATGCTTGGCCACTGGCATGATTGGGATGCTGGGGTGGGGGTTCCAAGAGGCATTCATCGACTAGACTTTCTGCGTATACATTATTCTGGTGTGTGCAACGGTGCAGGTGGGGCGGAGGTGGCCCTATCTCGCTGCCTTCTCTGGCACTGCTGTGCTTCTTATTGCTCTATCCATGGCTGCTTTGACTGCAAACACACAATTGACCAGCTTGTCCTGGAATGTTCGAGGGTTGAACAATGCCAAAAAATGCCGTAATGTCATTGCCTATCTTGATAGACATCATGTACAAGTTGCCATGTTGTAGGAAACACATCTGTCAATACAGGGTGGTACCGCTTTCGCGAGCAGGTGGGCTGGGAGCCGCACTTTCTCCTCATATTCAACTTATGCGAGAGGGGTTGTCATTCTCATCGCCCATAATGTGCCATTTCAGAGATTTGGAGAGCTGGTCGACAGAGAGGGCCGTTATGCATTGTTATGGGGCAGGATAGGCCTCGACACGTACACATTTGTGGCCACATACGCACCTAATGTTGATACTCCTGCATTTTTTACTACTCTATGGGGCAAGATCATGTATGTTGGGTCACGACACGTAGTTTGGGGTGGGGATTTCAACCTGGCGCTGGTACCTCAGTTAGATAGGGCGGATGGAGTGTGTTCCTATAAGCCTAGGGCACGAGAGGCGTTGGCGGGAGTTATCGAGGAGGGTGGACTATTGGATGCCTGGAGACACTTGCACCTTCATGGGAGGGAGGGAACACACTTCACTTCGCACACCGGAACATGGGCACGCTTAGATTATTTCTTGGTCACCAGGGGTATAGCTGCGGAACTGGTGGGGGTGGATCACCTGCCGAGAACATACTCTGATCACAGTCCTGTATTGCTACACTTCCGTACACCTGGGTGGGATAACCCGCGACCGCAGTGGAGACTCCGCCCTGACATCCTTCTTGACAGCCTGTTTCGCACTGAACTGGGAGAGGAGATAGCAGACTTCTTTCGTAGAAATAAGGGATCAGTGGACTCGGTCGAACACATATGGGAGGCGTTTAAGGTCACTATTAGGGGATACTGCATCTCCAAGAGTCATGGGGTGCTACGCGATATCTTACACTCGATCAGCGCGCTGGAGAAGGAGCTGCGGGCTCTGGAACTCCGCATTTATTTATTTTTATTTATTTATAATTACATTTATTAAGCGCGCAGCTACCCGGAGGTTTCCCGGCGCTAAGGCAAACTGAACGGTGTAAAGGGAGGGAGGAACGTCAGACCATAACATTAGGTATTGAAAAGCCAAGTTTTTATTCCCTTACGGAATTTCAGAAAGCACAATTCAGAACGCAGAAATTGGGGAAGAGAGTTCCATAAGGAGGGGGCCAGCAGGGAAAACGAACGTCCTCCCATTTTGGCTCTGTTGATGCGCGGAATCGTAAACTTATTCTACGTAGAGGACCTAAGTGTACGGGGGGAATATATTGCTGCACCAGAGCAGAGAGATAGTGAGGGGCTCTACCAGTCATGATCTTGTGCATGTAGCAAAGTGCTTTGAAGTTAACTCTGTTCTCGATTCGCAACCAGTGCAGGTTCCGCATATGGTGAGTGACAGAGGATCTGGCAGGAAGGTGACAGATAAGGCGAACTGCCATATTCTGTACCACCTGGTACTTCCTGGTTACCTCTTTGGCGGCACCTAAGAGAAGGATGTTCCCATAGTCCAGGCGTGAGATGACAAGAGCCTGGACTACGGTCCTCAGGGTGTCCGCAGGCAGCATCCAGGTGATTTTTCTCAGCCACCTGATGATCGTAGTACAGGTGGCGGAGACTTTCACAGCGTGTTGTTTGAAAGTAAGTTGGTTGTCGAAGAGAACCCCAAGATTGCGAGCAGACACTGATGGAATGGGTAGAGGACCCATCTCCGGTGGCCAATGGTGTGGGCCCCAGAGAGAGGTGTCTGGGCCAAACAGGAGCAGTTCTGTTTTGTCCCCGTTTAATTTTAGTTTGTGCTTCAGCATCCAATCCGATATATGTTTCAGCCCGGATTGAAGAGAAGAGGAGGGGAGATTTTTATTGGTGGAAAGTGAGTAGATGACTTGAGTGTCATCAGCGTAGGAATAAATTGTGAGGCCAGCCTGTTCCGCCAGAAAAGCAAGAGGCCTCACGTACAGGTTAAAGAAAAGGGGACTAAGGATAGACCCTTGGGGAACACCGTGAGTGGAGGGGAGAATAGATGAAACAGATGTGGAAGAAAAAACTTGGAACGTGCGATCAGAAAGGAAATTAGCAATCCAGGCCAGGGCGGAACCACCGACACCAACAGCCTCCAAGGTGGACAATAAGATGGAATTGGAGACGGTGTCAAATGCGGCACTCAAGTCAAGCAAGATGAGTGCCACCGTCTCGCCATTATCCACTTGGCGTCTGATGGTCTCTGACACGCCAAGGAGAGTGGTTTCCGTGGAGAAGCCAGCCCTGAACCCGGATTGAGAGCCATGGAGAAGATTGGAGGATTCAACAAAGGAATTAAGCAAGAATTTAACGTGTTTCTCCAGAATCTTGGAAAAACATGAAAGCAAAGAAATAGGGCAAAAATTGGAAGGATTGTTGGGGTCTGCGTTGGCCTTTTTTAGTAACGGGACCACCATTGCGTGCTTCCATTCATTTGGGACAATCGCTTCTGTTAGCGAAGCGTTCAGGACATCCAAAATAATGTGGAGTAGGGCTGGGTCCAGAGAACTCAGAACTTGGGGGGGCATAGGGTCAAGGGGGGAGCCAGATTTGATGTCCTGGAGATACTTTTTTAGAAGCGCGGGGGAAATAGGATCCCAAGCATGAAGTGGGGTGGTGGTGAGCAAAGAGCAGGGAATAGTAACAGGGGGAGAGTTGCGTAGATCTTGAACAGAGTGAGTGGAAGCAGCGGGAGTAGAATTAAAAATGGCATAGATCTTGTCAATTTTTTCGAGAAAGAAGTTGGCTAGGGCGTTACACTGGGCAGTGTCTAGACAAGGATCCTTGGGTACAGAGGATGCACCTGAGAGCTCCTTGACTATTTTAAACAGGGCCTTAGGTCTATTTTGAGCTGTAAGTATAGTGCTGTTAGCAAAATTAGCTCTAGCGGTATCACAGGCCGCATGGTAGGTTTTAAGAGCGGACTTGTATTTTGCTTTGTGATCAGGGTTATAATTGGAACGCCAAATCCGTTCCAATTTTTTGCAGTTGGATTTTTCTAGGCGAAGGGAGTCGTTAAACCAGGGTGCCGGGGGTGATGAACTTGAGATTTATTTTTTTGGGTAGGGAGACAGGAGTCCAAAGCGGTAGTTAACCATGATCTAACAGCAGGTAGCTCTTTAATAGTCATGTTGGAAACCGTAGGTTTAGAATTGGCGAGAAGAGAGTTTAATTTATTTAAATCTAGACGTTTCCAGTTCCTGCTGGCTTTGTGAGGTAGGTCGGGCCTAGAGGAATCAGCCACGATCGTTTTAATTGAAAAATTAACAATAAAATGGTCTGACCAGAGGACCGGAGTAGAGGATTGATAGGAGATGCCAGTCTAGTGCTTCAAGATCCTGTATGAGGCGTTTAGCAATGGCACAAGAGGCAGAATTGAAATGAATATTTAAGTCACCAACAATAGTGAAGTTGGTTGATTGTACTAAAAAAGGGGCAATAAGTTCAGGAAGTGAGGCAGCCCAGCTGCTAGCTGAGCCTGGCGGGCTGTAAATCAGGGTGCCGGTTAAGGTAAACTGAGGAGAGAGAGTTAGTTTAAACAAACCAGCTTCACAGTTTGGAAAGTCAAGGTCTTCCCATTTGCAAGAGAATTCTCTCTTGAAGATGATGGCAATTCCCCCGCCGTCTTTAAGTACTCGATTTCGCCCCACATAGGTGTAATCATTGGGGAGAGCCATGGCGATATCAGGGCCAGAGCTATCATTTAGCCAAGTTTCGGTGACAAACATGGCAGCAGGACTAGCTGTCTCCAAAAGGTTGAAGATATCTCTCTTGTGTTTTGAGAGAGATCGACAGTTAATGCTGATGAAGCTCAGAGCGGGGGAGGAATTGTGCAAAGTGGGAGGAGGGGTGCGTTTAAGGGAGGGAAAATTCCAAAACGTGGATGACATGCTGTCTGTACATGAATTAAGGGAGTCCAGGGCAAGGGAGCAGTAAGAACAAGATATGGGCGCATTTTGGCAGTTCAGGACAGTATGCGAGGGACATGGTGACCCCCGCAGCCGCAGTAGGGCGGATCGTGAATAGGAGGTATGAATATGGGCAAAGGGGCAGGGCCCTGGGCCCGTGCTGGCGCGGACAGGCGGGACTTTGGCACGACTTTGGCGCGAAGTCGGCGCTCCCGCTGCGCTCGTCCGCTGCGCTTCCGCCATTGTGGCATTAAGTACACCGGAAGAGATAACCACTACACCGCTAACCTGCCAATTGGGGAGCAGGGCGGAAGTGAGGATGAAGGGCGGAAGAGTGCGCTCGTGTGGCCGCCGCTGCAAACGGCACAAGCCGTGGCGGATCGGTGCCAGGAGCGTAGATAAATTACAAATGCGGATGCTAGTACTAGTAAGGACGTTGCGCCAATAGGTGGCGATCAATTACACACGTTGCGCCAGAAGCGGCGATCAAATTACAAACGTTGCGCCAGAGCGGCGATCAGAAGAGGTGAGAATGCGTTTTTAAAATCAACACAGTGCAAAACAAAGCAAAGCGCTGAAAAGCGCTCACTCCAACATAAAATAGTGCTTTTAAAAGTTATTAAAATAACAGGTAACACACGAAGCCTCTGCAGCCTCTCGTACCAGCAGTTAGCTCCGAACAAACACCAATGCTGGATTTAAGTAGTGCCTTCTATTCCAACCACTACACCGCTAACCTGCCAATTGGGGAGCAGGGCGGAAGTGAGGATGAAGGGCGGAAGTCAGAGTGCGCTCGTGTGGCCACCGCCGCTGCAAACGGCACAAGCCGTGGCGGATCGGTGCCAGGAGCGTAGATAAATTACAAATGCGGATGCTAGTACTAGTAAGGACGTTGCGCCAATAGGTGGCGATCAATTACACACGTTGCGCCAGAAGCGGCGATCAAATTACAAACGTTGCGCCGGGGCGGCGATCAGAAGAGGTGAGAATGCGTTTTTAAAATCAACACAGTGCAAAACAAAGCAAAGCGCTGAAAAGCGCTCACTCCAACATCAAATAGTGCTTTTAAAAGTTATTAAAATAACAGGTAACACACGAAGCCTCTGCAGCCTCTCGTACCAGCAGTTAGCTCCGAACAAACACCAATGCTGGATTTAAGTAGTGCCTTCTATTCCAACCACTACACCGCTAACCTGCCAATTGGGGAGCAGGGCGGAAGTGAGGATGAAGGGCGGAAGTCAGAGTGCGCTCGTGTGGCCACCGCCGCTGCAAACGGCACAAGCCATGGCGGATCGGTGCCAGGAGCGTAGATAAATTACAAATGCGGATGCTAGTACTAGTAAGGACGTTGCGCCAATAGGTGGCGATCAATTACACACGTTGCGCCAGAAGCGGCGATCAAATTACAAACGTTGCGCCAGAGCGGCGATCAGAAGAAGTGAGAATGCGTTTTTAAAATCAACACAGTGCAAAACAAAGCAAAGCGCTGAAAAGCGCTCACTCCAACATAAAATAGTGCTTTTAAAAGTTATTAAAATAACAGGTAACACACGAAGCCTCTGCAGCCTCTCGTACCAGCAGTTAGCTCCGAACAAACACCAATGCTGGATTTAAGTAGTGCCTTCTATTCCAACCACTACACCGCTAACCTGCCAATTGGGGAGCAGGGCAGAAGTGAGGATGAAGGGCGGAAGTCAGAGTGCGCTCGTGTGGCCACCGCCGCTGCAAACGGCACAAGCCGTGGCGGATCGGTGCCAGGAGCGTAGATAAATTACAAATGCGGATGCTAGTACTAGTAAGGACGTTGCGCCAATAGGTGGCGATCAATTACACACGTTGCGCCAGAAGCCTGCCTGGTGCCTGAGACTAACCCCGAACTACATGCTGCCTTCAGAGAGACGCTATCGAGGTATGAAGAGGAGGCCGCCAGGGAAGCAAAATTTTGTGGTAAACATTGGCTAGCCCGTAAATACTGCGAGGGTGATAGGCCCGGGAAAGTGCTCCCCACACTCACACAATCTCCACGAGTGCATAATATCATACTGGAACTCACCGACACTTCCGGCTCTACTGTCAGGGACTCGGATGAGATACTACACACATTCACAGCGCACTACCACTCGCTTTACACCTCCACTACGGGGCCCGGCGCATCCTATGCTGAATACCTCAACGACGTGGCGCTGTGCTGGCTCAGCGATGGTGACAGGGCATTCCTTGCAGCGCCTTTCGAACTAGATGAGGTCCGCGAGGCCATCATGTCCCTCAGGAATGGCAAGGCCCCGGGACTCAATGGCAAACCTGCCGAGTTTTATAAAGCCTACATTGACATAATGGCCCCTGTGCTCCGTGAGGTGTTTACGGAATCCCTTTCCGACGGGGTGCTTCCCTGTTCTATGCGCGAGGTGGTGATCACCTCACTCCTAAAGCCTGATAAAGACCCCACATCCTGCAATTCTAATCGTCCACTCTCCCTTTTAAACTGTGATGTTAAAATACTTGCAAAAGTATTGGCCACCCGGCTGTCGCTACTAATGACCAGACTTGTGCTGCCTGATCAATCTGGCTTTGTGGCAGGCAGGTCTACTTCCCACAACCTTCGCACCCTTTTCTCTTTGCTCCGCACAGTTCACCCTGACACACCTGTAGCAGCCGTATTCCTCGATGCCACTAAGGCTTTCGACTCGGTCGAGTGGCCTTACCTTTTCTCGGTTCTAGCCAGTATGGGGTTCCCTAAATTGTTTATGCCTTGGGTCCGCCTACTCTACACTCGTCCCACGGCAAGAGTACTGATTAACGGTCGCCTGTCGCAGCCTATCGTACTCACCAGAGGCACACGGCAGGGATGCCCACTCTCTCCCCTGTTGTTTGCCATAGCGGTTGAGCCTCTTGCCTGTCGCTTGCGCCAACTGCACAGAGATGGGGCAGTGCAGTGCCTACAGCGTCAAATTGATGTGTCCCTTTACACGGATGACATCACGTTGTATGTTAAGCACCCCGAAACGCATCTCAATACCCTACTCAGAGAATTTGTTATGTTTGGCGGGGTGTCAGGAGTCCACATCAACTGGTCCAAGTCACAATTTTTCCCCTTAAAAGATGCGGTGACTGATTTTCCTCTTGATTACCCACTGGAGTGGTGTCGGTCTGATCTCCGCTACCTGGGGATCCGCATCTCTCGTGACAAGGATGAGACATTGCGGTCCAATTACGGAGTGGCAATAACCAAACTGTCCGCCTCTGTAGACCGATGGATCACTCTGCCACTTTCCATGGCCGGAAGGGCATCGCTCATAAAAATGGTGATACTCCCCCGCTTCCTCCATCTTTTCCTCAATATACCTTATTTCCCTGCTGCTTTCTTTTTCAAGACCCTACGAATGGAGTTGCGCAGGCTCTTCTGGGGAGGCAAGAGCCCTCGGCTCAAGTGGTCCACGCTAACCCTTCCCTACGACAGGGGGGGTTTGATGTCCCTGATTTTGAAGTATACTACCAGTGTGCGCAAGCGCATTTCGCCTACCACTGGATGGCTCCTACCCCTTTCATGCCACACATAGCGGTAGAGGACTGGATAGTACATCCGCTCCCGCTCAATGGGTTGCTGCACTGCCCTGAATCATCCATAACCACGCCGAATACTTCGGTTTCCTGTACTTTGGACGCGTGGCGCCGTATAACTAAGAGCTTGTCTTGTCAACTACTTTACTCGCCCAGGTTGGCGCTTACTTATCACCCTAACCTCACCCTCTTGTGGGAACCAGGTTTCCGTAACCTCTGTGCTAAAATTCATATCACCTGCTGGGGTGATTTGTTCTCCGACGGTCACTTTAAATCGGCGGACCTATTCTTTGCGACGCATGACCGCACTCCCCTCGAGATCTTTTATTAAATTCGTCTGCGCGCAGGGATGAGAGACATCCTACCCGAGTTTCCCGATGAGCCCGAGGTCCTGCCTCCGCTACATTTCCTATTGTGCTCGCAGGACGGGGCACATTTGGTCTCCGGCCTTTACCGCCAGCTTAGAGGGGCTGCTCCGATGCCGGAATCCAGTGCTCGGCTACGCAGGTCTGCTGAGCTTGCCACTGACATATCAGACGAGCAAGGCACCATTGCTGTGCGATCACCTCCCGCATCTCTGCTAGTAGCAGATTGAAAATCATCCACTATAAATTCCTACAGCGGGTGTACTACACACCGGTGCGGAAACGAAGATTTGGGCTGGCGGAGGATGACCGCTGCGAGCACTGTCGCACCGACCATGCCGACTTTCGTCATCTGGCATGGGAATGTCCCCAGGTGGCATGCTACTGGCGGCAGGTGACGGATGCTCTTGCGGAGATGGCGGGGGAGACAGTCCCCATGGATCCATTGGTGACCCTTCTTGGGTACACGCGGCAGCTTCCTAGAGATTGCAGGAAATTCATCGATACCGCACTGCTCTTGGCCAAAAGGCGTGTCGCGTGCCGATGGGGCAGAGGCAGGGCGCCCAAATTTAAGGACTGGCTAGCGGACTTGACTTACTGCCAAGATCAACATACAACATTTGCTGAACTATTGCCCCTCTCGAGTCGTCCCAGCGACATCTGGGATCTGCTGGTGCGCTATCTGCTCGCACGTTCGGACGACGGCGATCAGTCGGAAGACCAACTTGGCTCGTATTCTGGACCTAACCACAGACACTACTTAAGTAAACACACTTCCTTTCGGTGCGATTCTTGCGGGGAACCCCCTGTCCCCTGGCTGTGGTGTTTTTACCCACCCCCCGGGCCCACACGCGATACTTGACATTGTAGATTTTCCCCCTTAGATAGCCTATCACTCCTCCTTTTTTTGTACATGTATACCCTATGCCATACCCGCCATATGCTACTACACCCTCTGTTAGACGACACCCCAGGGCTCTGTATACATCACTACTTCCAGCTACTGATGGTTCTAATGTTAGGACGGATGTGCTGTGACCACAGTGTTATGCATACCTCTGCTTGCCTGGATTGCCACACCGGATCACTACCACTTATACTATTGCGCAGACATGAATTGCCTCTTAGTTACTGCTTCATTGGGATGTTTCGTTAACTGTTATGAATATTAGAAAAAGAAAAAAAGATTTTTTTTCGAAAAACACTGTTCTACTGCTGCTCATCCTTAATTGCCCTGCAACACCGGTTGTGTCACTATCTTTACCCACATATATGCACTGCCGCCAGGCCCCCGGGATGCCGGTCACAAGGCTGTGTACTGTTCATGTCGCTCTGCTGCCGGCCTCCGGGTTGTGGGCACAAAAAGCTGTGTATTACGATTCATCTTCTACAATAAAGCAGATTTGAACCCCCCCAAAAAAAAAAAAAAAAAAAAGAAGTAGCATAATAATAAAAATAGACGCACATGTAAAATAAAAACTTAAAAGACATGTACATGCAAACAACGGAAATCACAACGTTATCACCAATGAATTTATAATTGTTACCTTCAATAAGAGAGGTGTGGCGCAGTGGCCAGAGTGGCTGACCCCGGAGCACAGGGCTCATGGTTGATCCCTGGTGCCGCTACAACCCAGTTCAGCATCATGTGACTCTGGCCAATAGCTCACAATCTCCCCGACGGTTCCCTAGAGCCTGGATCCCCTTAGGGTTGATAAATTCATACTGTGGAATTATTGGTTTTTCTAGCAACAATACACTGCAGCAGCGTTCACTTTGTTGAAACTTTCAAAGACTATATTTCCCAAAATGCCACATACAGGCATAATGAGAGAGCTCTGTGTGTGTGTGTGTGTATATATATTGTGTATATATATATAATGATAGTAAAGAAAGACTGATCAGACACACACGCACACACACACACAGCCACACACACACACACATGCACAACTTCCACATGGAAGGGAATAGGAATTATACTCATCAGAACCAAATCATACTCACCTAACACCCATTTCCTTCCAACAACATAAGCACTGCCCAAACCATAGGTTCTACTTTTCTCTTCTTTGTTGTCTATTTGCTAAATTCTTAGGCAATCCAGCGAAATACTGCACTGCATTGCATGAGAAGGAGAGAACAGGAAAGCCCCATATGAAACAGAGATATGGCATTCACCTCCTCTCTCCCAAGCTACAGCACACAATCAGGCTGCTGAACGTCATGCCCACACCTTTGCACTATGGTGAAAAGGTGTCTGGGTGAGTCTAGCATAGCTTTTGTACTGGAAGGGCACCTTCCAATACAAACCCCTATGGGTATAGTAACTTTAAAACTTTTCAAAATTTGTACTGTGCTATACAGTGCAGAACACATGCAAAGTCGGAAAAGAAAGGAGAAACTAAAGCATTTCTCCTTGAAAGCCACTATTTAAAACGGGCATTACTTTTTGATGGCAAACCCTGTCTACTTTTTTTTACTAGATAGGGTTTTTTATAAAATACCATGGATGATTGCATGGGAACGCCGATGCACCACTGATGGAACGCTCCCTTGGTGCTAAGTAATGCAAAGAGCACAAGGTGTTTCTTTGTGCTACTTTAAAGTGGATTTCCATCACAAAACAAGTTTTACACTGGAAATTAAATTGTAAAAAAAAACTTTTGGTCGATTTGTACACTTTTTGTGATGCAAACACAATGAAAAATCTTACTAAATATACCCCTTTGTCTTTTAGCTCCTGACTCCACCACATTCTAGCTAAAGGGTGTCTTACCCTGTTCCCACTAAAAAAGGTAGGACTGCATATTAGGAGAAAGGGACATCAGAATGTAGGGACTAAACCCATCTTCATTATCTGAGACTGTTAGCCTAATTCCTTGCTATCTCATAGTGCTTCATCCAAACCCCTAACCTTCTTGGGGTGATAGGTAGTTTTGGCAACCTCAAACCTAACACTCTGATCCACAAGGGAGTCATGGAAACAGATCTTACCCCTTTTGTTGCTCACTTATGCATGCCCTTAGTAAACAAGAGAAAGATTCAACAAACGTTTTCAACACATGTATTGAAAAAATCATAGTCTTGCATAGAAAGAATGAACTGTGATTATTAGGTACAAAAAACAAATCAATTTAAACAGCATTATGAACGTGGTGAAAATAATAAACAGTCCAACTATAGCGGTCTGATTTCTATATATTACTATATATCACTACCCCTACTCTGGGAGCAAAACAGGTGTACCCTCAGCCGAACCTTAGCTTAGCCTCATCCCCCATGTGTGTGTAATTTTGATCCCTCCATTCCATCTAATATTCGCCCTATATTGTTGCTCCCCACTTTCTCAAAACTTCTGGAGAAGCATGTCAAAGGTCAACTGGCCTCCTTTGTTGAAACCCAGAACTTTGTTCACACCTCCCAATCGGGTTTCAGAGCTGGATTCTCTACTGAATCCACACTGTTGTGGGTTACTGAAATTCTAAGACACCATCTAGATGAAGGTGAAACTGCGTCACTCATTCTATTATATCTGAGTGCTGCATTTGACACAGTATCCCATCATTCCCTGGTGAGAGGCCAACAGTCACTAGGCTTGGAAGGAATGGCTTCAGAAAGTTTTTGTTTATTTCTTAAGGACCGAACCTTCCCGGTCTCCTCAGCAACAGCCTGTTACAACTCTCATGTATCCTCTCACGATGTCCTACAGGGTTCAGAGCTAAGCCCGCTGTTATTCAATATTTACGGCCGCCGTTTAGTGGAGGTTGTCAAAAATGCTGGACTGTCCCTTTTTGTCTATGCTGACGATACATAGTTGATTTTTTGGCTCGCCTTGTCACAAGAACATAAGCCCTCTGACCTTAACCTAGGATTAAGCAAAGTTTCTTTCTGGATGCAAAATAATTTGCTCAAATAAAATGAAGACAAGACAGAAGTTATGGGTGGCTAGCAGCCGATGAGGACGGTCGCTGCCTAGCGAGGCTCCCGACCCTATGCCCATCATCCGTCACTAATCCTGCCTTAGACCCGGGATCCCCGTGGAAATCGGGTAGATCCCGGAGCCAACTTCTAGGTCCGTCCCGGTTGGGGAACCGCGCCGCAGAAATAAACGCAAAGGGCGCTGGAGGACGCGGAGCATCCGCGATGACCAGGAACAAGATGGCGGTGTCCTGCCTGGCGGCCGCCGACGTCTAGCGACGAACCTGCCCCTAAAGACCTGCTGCCACTGAGAGGGGAGTTTGCAAAAACAACAGGTGATCGACCGAATGAGGATCAATGTCACACATTCAACCCAGTCAAAAGATCTGGGTCCTAATCCATCGTTTTTTTGCACTCCACACCACCCTGGGTTAGACAATGGCGATACGCAAATCAGCTCTGACCCTGTGCCCCATGGGAACAGTCCAGTCCGAACTACAAAAGCCATGTCCTTCCCAGAACGGAATCAAGCATCCGAGGACCGGACCGGTTTCGAGGTAACACCTCTCATCAGCCCGGCTAGCTTGACTCCAGTGGTGTGGAGTGCCTGGGACCCACGTCTGGGCATCCCCAGTACACTTATAGCGAGTTTGCAAAAACAACAGGTGATCGACCGAATGAGGATCAATGTCACACATTCAACCCAGTCAAAAGATCTGGGTCCTAATCCATCGTTTTTTTGCACTCCACACCACCCTGGGTTAGACAATGGCGATACGCAAATCAGCTCTGACCCTGTGCCCCATGGGAACAGTCCAGTCCGAACTACAAAAGCCATGTCCTTCCCAGAACGGAATCAAGCATCCGAGGACCGGACCGGTTTCGAGGTAACACCTCTCATCAGCCCGGCTAGCTTGACTCCAGTGGTGTGGAGTGCCTGGGACCCACGTCTGGGCATCCCCAGTACACTTATAGCGAGTTTGCAAAAACAACAGGTGATCGACCGAATGAGGATCAATGTCACACATTCAACCCAGTCAAAAGATCTGGGTCCTAATCCATCGTTTTTTTGCACTCCACACCACCCTGGGTTAGACAATGGCGATACGCAAATCAGCTCTGACCCTGTGCCCCATGGGAACAGTCCAGTCCGAACTACAAAAGCCATGTCCTTCCCAGAACGGAATCAAGCATCCGAGGACCGGACCGGTTTCGAGGTAACACCTCTCATCAGCCCGGCTAGCTTGACTCCAGTGGTCTGGAGTGCCTGGGACCCACGTCTGGGCATCCCCAGTACACTTATAGCGAGTTTGCAAAAACAACAGGTGATCGACCGAATGAGGATCAATGTCACACATTCAACCCAGTCAAAAGATCTGGGTCCTAATCCATCGTTTTTTTGCACTCCACACCACCCTGGGTTAGACAATGGCGATACGCAAATCAGCTCTGACCCTGTGGCCCATGGGAACAGTCCAGTCCGAACTACAAAAGCCATGTCCTTCCCAGAACGGAATCAAGCATCCGAGGACCGGACCGGTTTCGAGGTAACACCTCTCATCAGCCCGGCTAGCTTGACTCCAGTGGTGTGGAGTGCCTGGGACCCACGTCTGGGCATCCCCAGTACACTTATAGCGAGTTTGCAAAAACAACAGGTGATCGACCGAATGAGGATCAATGTCACACATTCAACCCAGTCAAAAGATCTGGGTCCTAATCCATCGTTTTTTTGCACTCCACACCACCCTGGGTTAGACAATGGCGATACGCAAATCAGCTCTGACCCTGTGCCCCATGGGAACAGTCCAGTCCGAACTACAAAAGCCATGTCCTTCCCAGAACGGAATCAAGCATCCGAGGACCGGACCGGTTTCGAGGTAACACCTCTCATCAGCCCGGCTAGCTTGACTCCAGTGGTGTGGAGTGCCTGGGACCCACGTCTGGGCATCCCCAGTACACTTATAGCGAGTTTGCAAAAACAACAGGTGATCGACCGAATGAGGATCAATGTCACACATTCAACCCAGTCAAAAGATCTGGGTCCTAATCCATCGTTTTTTTGCACTCCACACCACCCTGGGTTAGACAATGGCGATACGCAAATCAGCTCTGACCCTGTGCCCCATGGGAACAGTCCAGTCCGAACTACAAAAGCCATGTCCTTCCCAGAACGGAATCAAGCATCCGAGGACCGGACCGGTTTCGAGGTAACACCTCTCATCAGCCCGGCTAGCTTGACTCCAGTGGTGTGGAGTGCCTGGGACCCACGTCTGGGCATCCCCAGTACACTTATAGCGAGTTTGCAAAAACAACAGGTGATCGACCGAATGAGGATCAATGTCACACATTCAACCCAGTCAAAAGATCTGGGTCCTAATCCATCGTTTTTTTGCACTCCACACCACCCTGGGTTAGACAATGGCGATACGCAAATCAGCTCTGACCCTGTGCCCCATGGGAACAGTCCAGTCCGAACTACAAAAGCCATGTCCTTCCCAGAACGGAATCAAGCATCCGAGGACCGGACCGGTTTCGAGGTAACACCTCTCATCAGCCCGGCTAGCTTGACTCCAGTGGTGTGGAGTGCCTGGGACCCACGTCTGGGCATCCCCAGTACACTTATAGCGAGTTTGCAAAAACAACAGGTGATCGACCGAATGAGGATCAATGTCACACATTCAACCCAGTCAAAAGATCTGGGTCCTAATCCATCGTTTTTTTGCACTCCACACCACCCTGGGTTAGACAATGGCGATACGCAAATCAGCTCTGACCCTGTGCCCCATGGGAACAGTCCAGTCCGAACTACAAAAGCCATGTCCTTCCCAGAACGGAATCAAGCATCCGAGGACCGGACCGGTTTCGAGGTAACACCTCTCATCAGCCCGGCTAGCTTGACTCCAGTGGTGTGGAGTGCCTGGGACCCACGTCTGGGCATCCCCAGTACACTTATAGCGAGTTTGCAAAAACAACAGGTGATCGACCGAATGAGGATCAATGTCACACATTCAACCCAGTCAAAAGATCTGGGTCCTAATCCATCGTTTTTTTGCACTCCACACCACCCTGGGTTAGACAATGGCGATACGCAAATCAGCTCTGACCCTGTGCCCCATGGGAACAGTCCAGTCCGAACTACAAAAGCCATGTCCTTCCCAGAACGGAATCAAGCATCCGAGGACCGGACCGGTTTCGAGGTAACACCTCTCATCAGCCCGGCTAGCTTGACTCCAGTGGTGTGGAGTGCCTGGGACCCACGTCTGGGCATCCCCAGTACACTTATAGCGAGTTTGCAAAAACAACAGGTGATCGACCGAATGAGGATCAATGTCACACATTCAACCCAGTCAAAAGATCTGGGTCCTAATCCATCGTTTTTTTGCACTCCACACCACCCTGGGTTAGACAATGGCGATACGCAAATCAGCTCTGACCCTGTGCCCCATGGGAACAGTCCAGTCCGAACTACAAAAGCCATGTCCTTCCCAGAACGGAATCAAGCATCCGAGGACCGGACCGGTTTCGAGGTAACACCTCTCATCAGCCCGGCTAGCTTGACTCCAGTGGTGTGGAGTGCCTGGGACCCACGTCTGGGCATCCCCAGTACACTTATAGCGAGTTTGCAAAAACAACAGGTGATCGACCGAATGAGGATCAATGTCACACATTCAACCCAGTCAAAAGATCTGGGTCCTAATCCATCGTTTTTTTGCACTCCACACCACCCTGGGTTAGACAATGGCGATACGCAAATCAGCTCTGACCCTGTGCCCCATGGGAACAGTCCAGTCCGAACTACAAAAGCCATGTCCTTCCCAGAACGGAATCAAGCATCCGAGGACCGGACCGGTTTCGAGGTAACACCTCTCATCAGCCCGGCTAGCTTGACTCCAGTGGTGTGGAGTGCCTGGGACCCACGTCTGGGCATCCCCAGTACACTTATAGCGAGTTTGCAAAAACAACAGGTGATCGACCGAATGAGGATCAATGTCACACATTCAACCCAGTCAAAAGATCTGGGTCCTAATCCATCGTTTTTTTGCACTCCACACCACCCTGGGTTAGACAATGGCGATACGCAAATCAGCTCTGACCCTGTGCCCCATGGGAACAGTCCAGTCCGAACTACAAAAGCCATGTCCTTCCCAGAACGGAATCGGTGGTGTGGAGTGCAAAAAAACGATGGATTTGGGCCCAGATCTTTTGACTGGGGGAGTGTGTGACATTGATCCACATTCAGTCCATCACTTGTTGTTTTTGCAATTGCCGCCCTAAGTGCGCTGGGGATGCCCTGACGTGGGTCCCAGGCACTCCACACCACTTGGAGTCAAGCTAGCCGGGCTGATGAGAGGTGTTACCTCGAAACCGGTCCGGTCCTCGGATGCTTGATTCCATTCTGGGAAGGACATGGCTTTTGTAGTTCGGACTGGACTGTTCCCATGGGGCAACAGGGTCAGAGCTGATTTGCATATCGCCATTGTCTAACCCAGGGTGGTGTGGAGTGCAAAAAAACGATGGATTTGGGCCCAGATCTTTTGACTGGGGGAGTGTGTGACATTGATCCACATTCAGTCCATCACTTGTTGTTTTTGCAATTGCCGCCCTAAGTGCGCTGGGGATGCCCAGACGTGGGTCCCAGGCACTCCACACCACTTGGAGTCAAGCTAGCCGGGCTGATGAGAGGTGTTACCTCGAAACCGGTCCGGTCCTCGGATGCTTGATTCCGTTCTGGGAAGGACATGGCTTTTGTAGTTCGGACTGGACTGTTCCCATGGGGCAACAGGGTCAGAGCTGATTTGCATATCGCCATTGTCTAACCCAGGGTGGTGTGGAGTGCAAAAAAACGATGGATTTGGGCCCAGATCTTTTGACTGGGGGAGTGTGTGACATTGATCCACATTCAGTCCATCACTTGTTGTTTTTGCAATTGCCGCCCTAAGTGCGCTGGGGATGCCCAGACGTGGGTCCCAGGCACTCCACACCACTTGGTGTCAAGCTAGCCGGGCTGATGAGAGGTGTTACCTCGAAACCGGTCCGGTCCTCGGATGCTTGATTCCGTTCTGGGAAGGACATGGCTTTTGTAGTTCGGACTGGACTGTTCCCATGGGGCAACAGGGTCAGAGCTGATTTGCATATCGCCATTGTCTAACCCAGGGTGGTGTGGAGTGCAAAAAAACGATGGATTTGGGCCCAGATCTTTTGACTGGGGGAGTGTGTGACATTGATCCACATTCAGTCCATCACTTGTTGTTTTTGCAATTGCCGCCCTAAGTGCGCTGGGGATGCCCAGACGTGGGTCCCAGGCACTCCACACCACTTGGAGTCAAGCTAGCCGGGCTGATGAGAGGTGTTACCTCGAAACCGGTCCGGTCCTCGGATGCTTGATTCCGTTCTGGGAAAGACATGGCTTTTGTAGTTCGGACTGGACTGTTCCCATGGGGCAACAGGGTCAGAGCTGATTTGCATATCGCCATTGTCTAACCCAGGGTGGTGTGGAGTGCAAAAAAACGATGGATTTGGGCCCAGATCTTTTGACTGGGGGAGTGTGTGACATTGATCCACATTCAGTCCATCACTTGTTGTTTTTGCAATTGCCGCCCTAAGTGCGCTGGGGATGCCCAGACGTGGGTCCCAGGCACTCCACACCACTTGGAGTCAAGCTAGCCGGGCTGATGAGAGGTGTTACCTCGAAACCGGTCCGGTCCTCGGATGCTTGATTCCGTTCTGGGAAGGACATGGCTTTTGTAGTTCGGACTGGACTGTTCCCATGGGGCAACAGGGTCAGAGCTGATTTGCATATCGCCATTGTCTAACCCAGGGTGGTGTGGAGTGCAAAAAAACGATGGATTTGGGCCCAGATCTTTTGACTGGGGGAGTGTGTGACATTGATCCACATTCAGTCCATCACTTGTTGTTTTTGCAATTGCCGCCCTAAGTGCGCTGGGGATGCCCAGACGTGGGTCCCAGGCACTCCACACCACTTGGAGTCAAGCTAGCCGGGCTGATGAGAGGTGTTACCTCGAAACCGGTCCGGTCCTCGGATGCTTGATTCCGTTCTGGGAAGGACATGGCTTTTGTAGTTCGGACTGGACTGTTCCCATGGGGCAACAGGGTCAGAGCTGATTTGCATATCGCCATTGTCTAACCCAGGGTGGTGTGGAGTGCAAAAAAACGATGGATTTGGGCCCAGATCTTTTGACTGGGGGAGTGTGTGACATTGATCCACATTCAGTCCATCACTTGTTGTTTTTGCAATTGCCGCCCTAAGTGCGCTGGGGATGCCCAGACGTGGGTCCCAGGCACTCCACACCACTTGGAGTCAAGCTAGCCGGGCTGATGAGAGGTGTTACCTCGAAACCGGTCCGGTCCTCGGATGCTTGATTCCGTTCTGGGAAGGACATGGCTTTTGTAGTTCGGACTGGACTGTTCCCATGGGGCAACAGGGTCAGAGCTGATTTGCATATCGCCATTGTCTAACCCAGGGTGGTGTGGAGTGCAAAAAAACGATGGATTTGGGCCCAGATCTTTTGACTGGGGGAGTGTGTGACATTGATCCACATTCAGTCCATCACTTGTTGTTTTTGCAATTGCCACTGAGAGGGGAGCCGTGCAGCGCTGAACCGCAGGAGAGCGGCTGAGGATACCCGGAGCGCCGGCGGACCCTGAGGTCAGTGCGGAATCCGAGCGGGAGCGGCGCGCTGGCGGAGCTCCGCCCACAGCCGCGAGAGGCTAACTCTGGACTCTGAACTCTGAACTTTGCGGCCTGCGATCCCCTGTGAGTGCTACCGGGCCCTGAATCCCAGCGAAGCGCTCGTGTGGCCTCGCACTGGGAGATCCCCACGGAGGTACCGGGAGTGGAGATTGCCCTGGGGAAGCCCAGCCCCGCCCGGACGTTATACTCGGCGGCCTGGTGTCGAGACCTGCGTTCCGGTTGGGAGACCGGCTGGCCCTGGCCGGACACGAGTTGTGGCGTCATCACTGCAAGGGGCCCAGAGGCGCATTGAGTCTGGCCACAGTACCGTCCCTCTAGACCCGTGGGACACGGGGGCGAGGAACCAGGATCAAGGGGTGAAGTGCGCCCGCTGTGGAATTGCGCGCCCTACACTCCCCACTGCTGCACGTTGAGGTGGGCTTGAGAGAGTACTGATCAGGAGGAGTGGCGGCGGGGCCGGCCTGGCGGACCCCGGAGCGGACCCCTGACGCCCGGTTACCGGAGACGCTGCGGAGCCCTAACAGGCCACTGGGGCCGCTCTCGATCCCCACAGCACTACCCCAAAGACTCGGCTCACCACCGGACGGCGGTTGGCGGCAGGACCACCCTCAGGCTGCCGCGCTGCCTATAGTGAGAGACACCGTCGCCACCGGTTCAACCCAGGGGATCCGGGATTGCTCAGGGGTGCAGGATGGGAAAGCCTAAAGGTCCCAAGGGGGAAGGGAGCCCGGCCGCGGAAACACCTGACGACTCCCCGCAACCCCCCACGGAGCTCCAACTGATGCAGGACCGGATTCTAGACGCCATTGCTGCCACGAAGGAGGCGCTGCAACACGATATTGGCCAAGTGGCGACGGGGCTTGGACACTTACGAGCAGATCACGCGAAGCTGCAGGACAGAGTCAAGGCCACTGAAGCTGCCCTACAGGATGTCGTGCCAGCCCAAAAATCAATGGTGGGACAGCTCACGGACGCAATGGAGCGGATACAGGCCCTAGAGAAGAGGGCAGAGGAAGCTGAAAACCGCAGTCGGCGGAATAACGTACGCCTGGTGGGCCTGCCGGAAAAAATAGAAGGTACGGACATGGTGGGCTACCTGACCGGCTGGCTACAGACTGTGGTTGCCCCGGAGGGTCTATCTCCCTTCTTCACCCTGGAGCGGGCGCACCGCGTGCCTTCCCGACCCCCGCGCCTGGGTCTTCCACCGCGCCCGGTGATCATCAAATTGCTCCACTATAAGGACAGAGACTGGCTCCTCCAGCGGGCCAGGGATGCGGGCCCTTTTCAGGTGGACAATAGTAAAGTCACACTATTCCCGGACTACACGTTCGACACCCAGAAGCAGCGAGCTTCCTTCCTCCCTATCAAAAAAGAGCTGCGTACCGAGGGATTGCAATACTCCCTGCTGTTCCCAGCCAAGCTGCGAGTGATAGTGGACGACAAGGCACTGTTCTTTGAAACTCCAGCGGACGCATGGACCTGGTGGGACACCTACAAGGCGGGCACAGATGGAGCTCGATTCAGAGCCGAGGAGGAGCGCCAGAACCATGCGATCAGGCGATCGAGAAGGCTCCGAGGGCGCAACCGGGGATCCAAGAAGCCGTCCACATCGCAAACAGAAGAGGAACGGAGAGCAGCGCTCCAGGCAGTTAAAGAGGTGTCGGGATCGGCACCGGTCCAATCGGCAAGGGAATCAGCGTCGGAGGCTCTGGCCACGGGCTCAGACACTGACTTCTCGGGGCTGGATGGGGCTAGGGGCCCGAAGGTCACCCCTCAGACTTCGGGGGAAATCCTTGAGGCCTAACAGCTGCCCGCGGTATCTAAGAGATAAGAACCTGAAGGCGGCGCCTCCATGAACACAGGAACGGACTAATGTGAGACTTTTCTTTTATGAGTCGCATTGTGTATTGTGGGGCGGAGGGGCATGGGGACAAGGCTTGAAAGGTTTAGTAGCCAACCCACGCGCCACAGGGCCCATAAGGCCTCCGTGGTGAATACTACGGACTATAGGTTTACGTGAGCACGTTTGCTCGCTAGTTTGGATGGGAGCCACTACTTTGCAGTTGGGTCCTGTTCTGGGGGAGGGGGGACCTGGAGAAGTTGGGGAGACTCGAGGTACAATTGGGGACGGGGAGTTGGGGGGGATGTTGGGGGGGGGAGGTGGTGGGAAGGTGTCTGGTGTCCGGAAGCATACGGTTATTGACTTAATTTGCACTTATTGGGGTGATGGCTAATACGGGTTCGTTGAAATGTGTGTCCTGGAACGTGTGGGGACTACATTCCATGGCAAGAAGGCATAAGATACACGCCTACCTTGTCCGCAGAGGAATTCACATTGCCTTTCTACAGGAAACCCATTTAACTAAAAAGGAGGGCGCCGCACTGCAGAGGAGGTGGAGGGGTCACCTGTTCCATACCACATACTCAGCATTTGCCAGGGGAACATTGATTTGGATCCGGGCGGGGGTTCCCTTCCAGGTCACTAGGCACACTGTGGACCCAGAGGGGAGGTATGTGGCTGTTGAGGGTTTGCTCAGGGGTCGTCAGTTGGCACTTTGCAGCGTTTATGCGCCAAATGTAGAACAGGCATCATACTTCACTAGACTGACCAAACAATTAGCTTCTTATTTAACGGGACCGGTGCTGCTGGGGGGGGATTTCAACTCAGTGGAAGACGCCATTCTCGATAGGTCGCACCCACCTCTACACGCATCTCCGGTTCACAGACTGGCAAAACACAGATCACAATGGCAGGGGATGTGGGACCTGACGGATGCCTGGCGCATCCAACACCCAACTGACAGGGATTATTCCTTCTACTCGGGCATGCATGACCTCCACGTCCGCATAGACGCTTTCCTGTGCTCCCAGTCGGTGGTGCCAATGGTTGCCCGAACTGAGTACCTGGCACGCACGATCTCGGACCACAACCCCTTACTTCTTACATTAGCCTGGATGAACGAAGTTTCGCCAATCCCAACCTGGCGGCTTCACCCGGACACATTGGACGACCCGCCGTTCAGCGGAGCATTGGAAGATAGAATATACCAATACTTCGCCGAGAATGAGGGAACTGCCTCTTCAAGGGCTATGGAATGGGACGCGTTCAAGGTAGTGGTGAGGGGGCACTGTATAGGGAAGTTCGCGGGCGTGCGGCGAACGATCGTAGAAGACGTGAACAAGGCCGAGCAGGCCCTGAGGGAGGTGGAGATACGCCGACCCAATCGTCCCGACATGCAGGATAGGGTGTGTTCAGCGCGGGAAGCAGTGGCGGTGGAGGTGGAGCGCCTACGCTGTTTTGATCACAAGACATACTTAACCAAGGCACTTGCAGAGGGAGATAAGACGGGGACGCTCTTGGCCTGGTTAGCGAACCCCGGTAGGGGTGCTGCCTCAATACTATCCCTGACCGACACGGAAGGCGATACGTATAACACCCAGCCGGACATATTGCAATGCTTTAAAGCGTATTACGAGCGGCTTTATAGGGGAGGTCCAGAGGATCAAACCGAGAGGTTGGAGGCCTTGTTGTCTGAGATACAATTGCCATGCCTAGAGCAGGACCAAGCAGAGGCCCTCGGGGGCCCGATTGACGTAGCGGAAGTTAGGGGGGCCGTAAAGAGAATGGCGCGCAGGAAAACACCGGGGGTAGACGGGCTGCCCGTCGAATTTTACAGTAAATACATAGATATACTTGCCCCACGACTCCAAATACTATACAATGAAGCGAAGGAGAAGGGGGAGCTGCCCTGTTCAATGCGTGAGGCGATCATGATTCCCTTACTTAAACCGCGTAGGAACAGCTCTGACCCGGCATCGTATAGACCATTATCGATGCTCACGACAGATTATAAAATCTTGAGCACTATCCTGGCCACTAGGCTGGTGGCCCATATGCAGGTCTTGATCCACAGGGATCAGTCGGGCTTTATACCCACTAGAAATACGTCACATAACATTCGCAGGTTGCTGAGGCTGGTAGCGGACCCTCCGCCGTCCGCCAGAGCCCCTATGGTGATGGCGATTGATATAGAAAAGGCCTTCGACAGCCTAGGTTGGAGTTACTTGTCCAGGGTGCTGCGGGGTTTTGGCATCGGGGATGACTATGTGCGGTGGACGGAGGTACTGTATGCATCGGCGGGCGCTAGGGTGCGAGTGGGAGCGTTGATATCGGGTAGGTATGCAGTGCATAGGGGTACTAGACAAGGGTGTGCACTCTCTCCCTTGCTATTTGCCCTTGCGATCGAGCCATTGGCGGCACTGGCTAGGAAGGGTGACGCCTACCAAGGGCTGGAGGTAGGCGGGATTCATCACCACATATCGTTATACGCGGACGACCTCCTGCTGTTCTTGGATAATGCTGAGGAGGCGGTGGAGGGGGCGGAAACCCTACTGGCACGTTTCGGAGATGTTTCGGGACTGAAAGTGAATTGGGCGAAGACCTGCCTTTTTCCCCTCCGGAGGACGGAGAGGTGCCCCATGACCCGTCCCGAACTCCGCTGGGAACCGTCCTGTTTGCCCTACCTGGGGGTATATATTTACCACGATCCCGCAGACCTGCTAGAAGGCAACATAAACCGTTGTATCCGAAAGTTGCAGGGTAACATGACCTTTTGGGCCACCCTCCCTTTGTCCATGACAGGCCGAGTGTCCCTGCTTAAAATGATCGCACTGCCGCGATTATTGTACTTCTTCCGGACCCTGCCTGTGTGGATACCGAGTGCCGTATTTCGACGACTAAAGTCTCAAGTGGTGTCCTTTCTGTGGGGAACTAGTAGACGGAGAATAGCTTTGGCGACCCTGACCCGCCCGAAGAACGAGGGCGGACTCGCAGTCCCTGACTTCGAGCTTTATTACTTGGCTGCCCAGCTGCAATTCCTCACACAGGAAGTGGCTAGGGTATACCGGGGCCCAGAGCAGGAGAGGGACATTGGCACCCCCCGCCATGTGCTGGCATATATCACCCTGCAGCAGAGGCTAGCACTCAGGGATCTGTCTCAGGAGGAACGAACGCTGAGGCTATGCTGGAACCGCGTGCAAAAGCGTGCTGGTCCCGGACACCCGTACGCACCCGAAATCCCGTTGGGTATGCTTACTGCGTTACCGCATGGCGGCGACTGGTCGAATCTCCAAGGTTGGGAGGAGGCTGGCCTGCAGGTGGTGGGGGACCTCTACACTGACGGAGTGCTCTCGCCGTACCAGTCCTTACGGGAACAATACGACCTCCCGAGAGGGGACTACCTACTGCACGCAGCTGTGGTTCGAGTGATCCAGGCGCACTGGGGTGAGGGACTGATTGAGCCTGCGACGTCGCCTCCGTGTCAGTACGTGATGATGGCCGCGGGAACAGTCAAAGCAGTCACGTGCCTGCACTCCAGAATACTTGCGAGCACCTTGCTGCCCCTAGCGCGCCTAAAGGCCCAATGGGAGACTGACCTGCAGCGAGAGATCCCGGATACGACATGGGCCCAATTGGTTCAGAGGCCCAGGAAGAGCACTAGAAACGCCCGATTCCAATTAATACAGCTCTATATCCTACACAGAGCCTACCTTACCCCGAATAAAATAGCACGATACTTTGGAGCAGTTGACGCAGCGTGTCCTAGATGCGCGCAGGTAGAGGCGGACTTGCTACACATGCTGAGGGACTGCCCGCACTTGCAGGACTTCTGGAGAGAAGTGGGTGACACCCTGAACGAGGTCACGGACAGGGAACTACATTACGATGGCGCAACTACACTCTTACACTGGTCTCCACACACACGTAAGACTAACCTGACAAGCAAATTCATAGACATGGGCCTACTCCTTGCGAAGAGGGAACTCACCAGGGGATGGAAATCTAAGGTAGCGCCGACACACCGGAAATGGCTAGCTGAGTTTCAGAAATGGGCGGCAGCAGAGAGCACGATCAGGTATCAACTGGCACGACGGGGACCTGACGGGAAGGCTCAGGAAGCAGCACTAGCATGGGAAATACTAGTCCAGGCACTCAGGGATAGTACAGTGGAGAGTGAAGAGGAGGGGGACGCAGAAGACCCGGGGGTTCCTGAGGTAACGGTGCCAATCCCAGCGCCTTCCACGGACACACACACTCATTAACCAACTACAGACTCCGCAGGTCACCAACACACTTCAGAATACTGCAAACCGGGCACGGGACGCCATAGAACACCAGAGGGGTGGGGGGGGTGTTGAGAGGGGGGGGGGGAGTGCAGCATCCCATCGACATCGTATTTCGCAGACCACCCTGGCCGGAGGCTGGATGGGGGGTGTGGGGGGAAAAAATTAAAAGCAGACAGCGGTAGATCACTGGATACGCCATCGAGTAATGGCGGTTACGTTACACTATGTGAGACAATTGCCACCCGGCCCCAGGGATGCGGGTAATAAGGCTGTGTAAATAATTGGTAGCAGGAGTGTGAGACATTGGGATCCCGCATATACGTACTTATATACTAACTGTACTGCTTAACTTGGAATCTGCAATAAAAATTGTTTTACAAAAAAAAAAGACAGAAGTTATGATTTTAGGCAAAAGACTTGACCTCTAGGGACCACAATATTTGCCCCCGTATGTGGATCTCCTCCCACGCCAGTAAACAGAGTTTGTAACCTGGGTTTCATTATAGATGAACATCTATCGATGAAACAACAAGTGGCTAAGATTTCATCCACCTGTCTTGCTGTCTTGCAATGGTTGAAGAAGATTCAACAGCTGACTCCTCTCTCAGCCCAGAGGTCCAGGCATTTGTTATTTCCAGACTGGATTACAGAAATGTCCTCTATCTTGGGGCAGATAAGATGATCATCCAGAGGCTGAAGCTGGTGCAAAACACAGCAACGAGACTTCTTTTTTGGCTGCCTACGTTTTCCTATGTCTCAGGGTGTCTATCATGCTTGCACTGGTTGACGGTGTAGAATCTGGTGAAATTTAAGGCTCTGTATTATATGTTTAGTATTAAAACAGGTTCAGCTCTGAAATACCTGCAGGATTTGATGCAGCGTCACCTTCCGGCCTGCCCCCTGTGCTATTCTCAGCAAATCCGGTTCACCGTTTCAAAAAATCAGACAGGCCTGTATGCGATGCCAGTCATTGGCTTACCTGGGACCGACTTTATGGAATTCCTTACCAGCCTCCATGCGAGCTGAGACCTCTCTGCTCGCCTTCCGTAAGGGTCTGAAAACCTGGTTGTTCTTAAATTAGCCGTTCTTTGCATGTTTTTCTTTCTTGCCTACCCTGCTTGGTGCTGGGAAACCCCTTGGGGTGGCTGTGCGCCCTACACTTTTCAAATAATGATATTCATACCAGCACAGTGCAGGTATTGCAATGTAATTCAACAACACAAAAATATATGTCTTTATGCATCAATGTCACTAATATACTATAGGGGTTTTCTATTTCTTGGATTGGAAAATATTATATTTTACAATGTCTTTTGTAATGGCTTATACTTGTGGTCAAATCGACCTTGACATTTATATTGGTATACTATTACATACGCATAGATTGTTTCCCTATTACCACCCCATGTTATTGTCCCATTTACCACCTGCACAACATGGTTGTGATATACCGGGCATATATACCAGATATATCTTACATTTGAAACACTTCATGACCACTCCTAGCACTGCATCAACACTCAGACTGGAACCATACACCACACAAATGGTAGAGACTGCTAAATGAAATGTCTGCACTTTTGGCTTATGGTCTAACTCTTTAGTTGTTATGGACAAAGTAGATCCATGTCTTTTGTCACATATCCTAATTTGGACTCTGGTCAATATGTAATGCATTATTGACTAAATTATATATTGTGTTGTGAACGTGACCTTAGACTTGGCAATGTAATGGAATCCCTATAGGATTTCTGCTAGGCCTTGCCATACCTTCCAAAAAAGGAATCTTTGTGGATCTCAAAATGAGTATTTAAACCCTCTAAATGGCATCTTCTTTTGAGTTTGGATGGATTACTCCCTTCTGTATGTCTCTCTCTCTTCTGTCAGCTTCTGTCTTGCAAAAGCCCCTGGTGTCCACCTTGCAGTTATCACTGCAATTTCTTGTTTGGTGTTTATTGTTTTTCTTTTGTGTATGGTTCTCTAATGTGTCAGTATTTGTGATAATTATTACTTTAATAGACTGACAATACATATTGAACATACTTCATTTCTTTATAGCTGCAGGATCAAGCGATACCTCAGTAACACCAACTAGAATTCAGAAGATGACCTCATGGGATTATCCAGACATCAAATATTTGTGGCTTAAACAGGTGAGTTTATATTGTTGAGATATAATAATTCCATGTTTCTTTATGTCAACCTGGTACCAGCATTATTATTTGTGTTCTGCAGAACAATGGCAATTAAATCACTTTAGTAAACTTTAGACACAAAACAATATTTGTTGTACTGTTTACATTTTCTTACAGGTACTGGGGACATCGTGCTGAACAATGATGTTGAATCATCTACAAGTGGAGGATGTGGGCAATCTAAGGAAAGAACACAATCCTCCTTCAGGCTTCTGTCTCAGTGGTCAACAGTGCTCAATGAAAAGCGGAGGAGAAGCAGCAGCTGGTTGAGTAGGAAGAAGACCGGGACAAGGGCATTGTTCCTCGCACACAGAACATCCCCAAGAAGGCTACCTCAAGGCCAGGCAGCAGTCTTACTCCTAAAATCACTTATGTGGATTGCCAGTCATCTGCGACTAGCTAAGCAGCCATCAATACTTGTTTCACCTACGCAATACTCCCTTCCATACAACCCTCAAATAAAAGGCACCCCTGAACAATAGTGTACACACTCCCTCCTTGGAAGTGTGTCTACAGTCTTGTCTTATCATCTGACGGGGGAGACCACCCTCCAAGTGAGGAACATGCATCCTTCATTCATCATTTCTTTCCTTACAACTGTTAAGATGACATGTACGCAAGAGTCTAATGCTGCTGTCTGGGAGAATCATTTTTTTCAACAACAGTCTAATTTGCAGGAGGATATCATGCAATGGGGTTTCTCGCCATGAGATAGCTATCTCCTTTAAAGGACTTTCTCGGATGATTGACATGCAGACCGGTGCCTTGGATAATATTTCAAAATGCCACCTTGACATGGAAAAGATGGACCGGAGCACCTTCAAAGTTTAGGGAACATGCTTTGGCCATGAAGATGATAGAAGCAATATGCAAAACATACCAATGTCACTTTTCATGGCAAATGCATGCACAAAATTCTACAGAGGCACCTCAATCTAGGAGAGACATGCCATCTGCCTACCTGCCACATCTGCCACAAACACTTGCACCATATCCACCTGCATCACCTTAACTCCACCACTACTTCAACCTCCACCAACTCAACCACCCGCATGATAAGCACAATCTCAAATAATCTCACAGCCAGTACCACTGACAACAATTCGATAAAAATTACTCTATTCATTTTTTATATAAAACCTCTGACTGTCTTTCCTCTGTGTAGAATGATGTATGTGGCATTTACAACACGGGATGGTGTTTTTATACTATGGTCTTTGTTTACCTTCAAAGTGCATTGAATATAAAAATGTCACTAAAAGTTTGAAAGCATCTTTTAAATAGCAAGTCATTTATTTTCTGAGAACACTACATTCAGAAATATGATCTAGAACTGTCCTGGGCTATTCCTTTCCTGGCCTGGGACCATAAAACCCCTAATTCAGGCCACTGGGATAAGAGTTGGCCAGATTTGAGGTCTGCGTGTTGAAGTTGTTCAAAAGGTATAAGAAGGACGTAGTAAAGCCTAAATTTGTTTCTATTGTGCTAGTGGTGGCTGAGAGGTAATTTATTCTCCAGTGGAAGGCCTAAAGTTTCTTCCCTGCATTGGTTGAGTAGTAATGTGGTCTTCTGGGTGGAGACTAAGAATTCTGCCCTGTGTAGAGAAAAGCATAGGGTCAAGTGCAAATATCCAATTGCTCTCCATTTGGATGAACTTCTCCTAGGGGCATATTATCAAGGGCTGGCAATAAACTTATCGCTACTTTAACATCCGTTTTTGGGCGAAATGCGGCGATAACTTCATTGCTTTATCAACAAGGACACGCTAGCACGTGTTTTGCTGACTTAGCGCCCGTTTCCAGCACGCCTAAGTTCGCATCACTAATGAGATGCAAAGTAGGCATGCCTGACAGAACTCCATAGATAAATATCGCAAAGGCAGCTTTGTGATATTAACTACAATGGCCCGGCCGGCGTAGCGATGGACAAAATCGTGCAGACTGGCCTTTATCAGTGGATTTAAACATCTGCTAAAATCCAGACTTATGTATACATAACATTGGGGGTGGATTATGGTGATACGATCACAGGGTCGTATCAGCATGGTTATCGCCCTTTGCAAGTGAACATCAGGTGGCTGGCTCTCCTCTGTCCTCTTCATCCACTTCCACAACACACGTAGGAACAGGAAGCACCCAGGCTCCTTCCCCTAAGCCAATCACAACGCTGCAATGCAGCATTGTGATTGGTCTTACTACTGTGGGTCGGCACTCAGATAGGGAATGGGAGCATGGGCATGATCCTCACCAGGCTGTGGAATGCAGCCGGGTGGGTAACATGCAAAGTGCACATGGCTGTTTGGCCGGCCCAAGACGGCCAGCCAAACATTCATGCACACTTTAGAGTGTTCCAACAAAGGTGACTGGTCCAGGGGTCCCAGGTCTATATCTCAATTTCAAAAGAATTCAAAGCAACCAAGGAAGAATGCTCAAAGCGTGTATGGGCCCCATACCTCAACCAAAGTGCCATATAAAGAGCTTAGGCATTTGGCTGGACTCCAACCTCAGCTTCATGCAGCAAGCTACTACTCTCTCTGCCACATGCTTTGGGCTAATGCGTATGCTGAGAAAAGTGCTGCCTCTTCTCCCTTTTGAAGCTCGCAGAATAATGGTTCAAGCCATTATTCTGTCCCGCCTGGATTACGGGAACTCGTTATACTTAGGTGCCCCCGCATTTACAATCAAAAAGCTACAGGTGACCCAGAACGCCGCAGCTCGCCTCCTGTTAGGCCTCAACAAACGAGAATCAGCCACCACTGCCCTGAGGAAACTGCACTGGCTTCCTGTTAAGGCCAGAGTGCTGTTTAAATCTCTCTGTTTTATGCACAAAGCTATGTGGAAGAATGCCCCCACTATGATCTGTTCCTTGGCAAAACCCTATCTTCCTCACAGATCCCTAAGATCCAGCACTGCCTTTCTGGCTACGGTCAATAAAATCAGACGGACCAGATGGGGCGGACGTTCCTTCTCCTGGAATGCCGCGAAAGAATGGAACTCTCTGCCCGCCTCCCTTCGCAGTGAACCTAGCCTTTTAAAATTTCGGAAGTATCTGAAAACTTACCTGTTCATTTAATTTCTTTCCTTTTTAGTATGACGGTACTTAGCGCTACGAGGCCTCCGGGTTGTTTGCGCTCTACAAAACCCGATTAATAATAATAATAATATGCGAGCATATGTTCCTTTCTTCTAATTGGATAGTTATTCATTCAGCATGAATGAATCCATATTGTCTTTGTATTGCGGTGGAAAAATCTGTTACTGTATATTCCATCCATTCACCTCTCAATTAATCCATTTCACTCTTTTTGTAGAGTTTATAAGACTTTATTAGACATGACAGTGACAGCCACACTTTAGAGTGTGCTCTCCACTCCTTCTCCTACTCTGCAGGCGAAACAGCCCGCCCTAACTGCACCTTTATAGCTCATGACAATAAGGAAAAATAAAATAAAACTAACATTTTTATTATCATTTTATTTTTGAAAAATAAAATAAAATTTATATTGTTATTATCCATTTATTTTTCGAGTGGGGCGACGATCCTCTGCCTTAGCGGAGAAGCCGCCACTGTTTATTTTTTGCACTCCTTAGACAGAGAAAAGCTAAAATCTTTCTGCATGTTTCTACACATTCCGAATTACTACAATTTTTTTATTTTTTATTACTTGTATCGAACTGTTTCTAATATCTGTCACAGATATCTAACAGGTTTTTGATGTGTTTAATTTTGCGCTAGAGGTTTTATTTTTATTCTTTATGTTTGCAAACATGCTTGCTCTTTCATATGAAAGTGCTAAGCACCAAGATTTTAAGTGGTTTGTGGAAAAGGTGATGGTGGTGACCAGGTATTACTTGGGGTAAAGTACCCCCGGTGTACATGATAACGATATTGCAAGTCCTCGGTAACTTACAATATTCTTATAATGAACCGCATTGGGTACTTTAGCCTTTGTATATTACCCTGATAATTAATTTTTTTTTTTGTGTTCAGAATGATTTTATTGAATTTTCAAAAAGTGACAGAAATGGACAATACAGAAAAATATAATGAAGAGCATTAAAGTACTGTTGAATAACTAAGATAAAATACATCAAGCTATCATAGATCCAAAAAATACAATAAGAGAATAATCAATCAAGGAAAAATAAAATCAAGGAATGGAGGAGGGACAGAATATATCATAGTAAATGAAATGTAGAGTTACTATTAACATAACAAAATTGGTCATAAGCAATTTATGAACACCAACAAATTACAATGAACAACAAAAATCATAACAGTAAATGTGAATCAATAGGAGACCAAAAAGATTGAAAAGACAGTGAATTATGATTAACTCCTTGTAAAGACAATTGAGCACCTCTTCTTGTAAAGATGATCCATGACCACCAAGCATGAACAGAAAGAGAAGTAGCATCTTTCCAACAAAAAGTGATTGATTTTAACGCAGCTGAAATCAAGAAATTAAACAATTTTGCTTCAATGTCATTAAGAGGATGCGTAAGTACAACTGATTTGCAAAATAATAATTTATAAGAAAGAACATCTTGAATCGGTAGAATCTTCAATATTATGTCCCAAACTTCAGACCAAAATTTGAAAATTATAGGGCAATCAAATAACATGTGACGTAATGATCCAGGACTTAAATCACAGTGCCAACAAAAGTCTGATGGGAGCAATTTAGCACGAAACAGTCCATAATGAATTAAACAAAATGTATGCATTTGTTTGATAAAGAGACACTGGTAACCAACCAGAGATACTATTGATCCAAATAATCGGCCAAGAGTCATCAGATAGTAAAATTGTCAGTTCAGTATTCCAAATTGTTGAAATTGTAGTGATGTTTGTACCCATTGAAGCGGTGAATTTTTTATAAAACATAGAAACAGCCTTAGAGGACGAAGAAACAACATTGAGATAAATCATCAAATCAGTTGTGATCGTAGATGGGATACCATGTGGAAAAGAATCTAAAATTAAATTACATAGAAATTGCTATTTTAACAAATCAGTATCTGGTAAGTTAAATTTCAATTGTAGCATATCAAAGGGGATAAATGCATCATTACAAAAAACATCTTTAAGATAGAAAATGCCTTTTTTAATCCATGAGGTCCAGAAATTGACATTTCTATTTAATTTAATAAGGGCACTATGCCATAAGGATAAATGCACCGTAGAAAGTAAGGGTGAGGCAAAATTAGAATCTAAATCATTAAGGATTATTCTTGAAGATTTGATTATAGAAGAATGATGAAAAGCCTTAGAAGTATGAGACATTGTCAATAAGGAGGACAGTGGGAAAGGATCCACAAGTGATTTTTCTATATCAAACCAAATAGGGGGCTTAACAACAGGAGAGGTATTAAACCAGAAGGAAATCTGTTTTAATATAAAAGCTTTAAGGTAAAGATAAAAATCCGGGAGGGCAAATCCTGCAAGGCATTTAGGGAGTTTCAATTTTTTGTAAACAATACGAGGGGGATTATTGTTCCAAAGAAATTGGGATAGCAGTTTATCAATATCTTTATAAACTTTTTGCTGCAATTGAGTGGGGATCATAGCAAGGGAATAAAAGATTTTTGGAGCAATATTCATTTTTATAGATTCCATTCTCCCCCACCAGGTAAGATGAAGGGAAGACCATCTGGAGGTTTTATTCTTGACATACTCAGATATAAAATTACAATTCAATTTTAACGTAGCAGGCTAAGATGATGAAAATAAAATGCCAAGGTATTTCAGCTTGTGTTTTTGCCAAATAATATCTGAGGTAGGTAGCATATCGGGGGTACAAAGAACATTTAAAGGAAAAAAATCTGTTTTACTAACATTTAATTTATAGCCAGAGACTACAGAATATTTGGCAATAATGTCTAATAAGGATGGAACAGAAGAAAGTGGGTTACTAATAAACAATAAAACATCATCTGCATAAGCTAAAGTTTTGATAGTGACATCTTTAATTGTGATACCTTGAATGTCCTCACAACGACGTATGTAGTTGAGAAAAGGTTCAATTCCTAGCAGGAATAAAAGAGGGGAAAGGGGACAACCCTGTCGTGTTCCTCTAAAAAGGGAGAATTGAGTAGAAATTTGGCTATTTATAAACAGATGGGCAGTGGGAGCACAATATAAAGCCGAAATCATACGAATAAAAGAGGGACCAAAATTAAATGACAATAGAGTTTTAAATAAAAATTGCCAATGAATTTTATCAAAAGCTTTTTCTGCATCTAAAGCCATAACTCCTGCAGGGACAAGAAGGGTAGAGCTCTGTTCGATAACATGTAGTAATGTTCTTGTATTATTAGCAGAGTATCTATTTTTCATAAAACCTGATTGATCAGGATGAATAACAGAATGAAGGACAGGAGCTAATCTAGAGGCAAGGATTTTGGCATATAGTTTACAGTCTTGGTTTAATAGGGAAATAGGACGGTAATTAGAGACTAGTGTAGGATCTTTTTCAGGTTTGGGGAGCACAATAATTAAAGCATTCGTAAAAGAGCCAGATATGGTTCCAGAGGAGCCAAAATGTGAAAAAAGTTAAATAAGGTAAGAGGTAAGGTTGAAATTCTTTATAGAATTCAGCAGGAATCCCATCAGGACCTGGAGATTTATTCTTTGGGAGTGATTTGATGGCATTCAGGATTTCATCAATAGTGATTGGCAAATCTAATCCAAGTCTATCTGAAGGAGAAATTTGGGATGAATTACAAGTATTTAAAAAAGCATCACTTAACAAACTATCACAAAGATCTGGTTTGTTATATAAGTCGGAATAAAAATGTAAAAATTCTTGGACAATATCATTATGGGACACTGCAACCTTACCTTGAGGACCATGAATGGAGGTTATTTGTGTTTTATTCCTTTTATTGCGCAAATAGTTTGCAAGGAGTTTCCCAGACCTATTTGAGTTAAAATGGAATCTAGCGTTTGACTTAGCAAGTTGAACCCCAGCCCTTTTACTGAGGATAGCATTAAATTCATAGCGAAGCTTTGCAGTTTAATTTTGTATTGAGGATCACTGGAAGTAATAAATAATCGCTCATATTCCGCTATTTGTTTCTCTAGGAGTTTAATATTAGAATTGAATTGTTTGTTCTCATGAGCCATAATATAAATTGTAGTACCTCTAATATAAGCTTTAAAAGCGTCCCATCGATTGACTACAGAAGTAGAATTTTCTGGATTAAACAAAAAGTAATCTTGAATAGCTTGTAATAATTTAGGTTTATGAGTTTCATTGAGAACAATACCAGCATTCATACGCCATCTAGTTTGTTTAGTGAAAGTGGATGATACATTCAAAACAAGCGATATTAAAGCATGGTTTGATATATCAATGGTACCAATGAGTGGCCTAGTTGCAAATTGAATAAGAGACGGGGAGAGCAAAAAGTAATCAATCCTGGAATGGGAATTATGAGGGTTGTAAAAAAAAGGAAAACATTTTTCAGTGGGAAAGTGTAATCTCCAAATGTCAGCTAATTTGGTGGTATGAAGAAAAGCTTTAAAAGCATGAAAAACCTTGTGAGGACGGAATCTAGTAGTAGATAACCTATCTAACAATGGGTCAGCAATAACATTTAAATCCCCCTCAACAATTAATGGAACTTTACCCAACTTCAAAACTTCAGTACTGACAGTGGACCAGAAAGCGGGATCATCCGCCGTAGGACCATAAATATTAAGTAAAAAGAAAGTAGAGTCATGAATTTTAATTTTGACTATAATATATCTGCCTTCAGAATCTGAAATTTTGCTGAGAATCTAACAGTGTAATCTTTTCGCAAAGAAAATAGCGACCCCATTTTTCTTTCCCTTGGCAGGAGAAGAAACAATAGTGTCAACCCACTTTTTACTCATATATTGCAGAATCTTATCTTCAACATGCATTTCCTGAACAAAACAAATATCAGCTTTGCAACTACCAAGATAATCCCAAAATTGTGTGCGTTTAACTGGGTGTCTCAAACCTTTCACGTTAAGAGAAACAATTTTAATACTGTGAATTTTAGCCATGAGAAAGAAGAAGGAGAGAGAAAAAAGAATCCAGACAAGAAGAGATAAGAAAAAGCATAGTAGAGATATAGATGAAAACAGCAACCCTATATGATAGAAGGTAATAGAAGGAAAAGAAAAGAAGGAGAAAGGAACAAACAAGAAACATAAATAGAAACATAGAGACGCACACCCGTTCCACAAGCATGACCAGAACCGTTGAAGCCCATGAATATAAGAAGAATGCGCATATGTGTCTCAAATAATCTCAGATTAAAAAGAGTCAAGTGTTAGGGTCGTGAGTATCCATCGATGGTGGAGCTTGCTGTTCAAGAAAATGCCTCAGTTCTTCAGGACGTTGAAATGATTTGGAAACGTTATCTTTCCAAATGCGCATCGTGGAAGGATCAAACAGTCCATATTTGAAGCCAAGACTTCGAAGCTGTGGACGACAAGCAGAGAATTCCTTACGTATAGCAACAGTCTCTTTAGAAAAGTCTTGGTGAATAAAAATGTTGTTACCATTCACCATTAGGGAGGGGATTTCTCTCACAGCTTTCCTTATTAAGATGAGGTGATGGTGACGCAGAACTTTGAAAATCATTTGCCTGGGTTTCGTATGTCGAGGGTTACGGTGTGAAGGGATTCTATGAGCTTTATCCACTTCAAATTTGTCAGAAAACTTGATATTTAAAAGACCCGGAAGCAGAGATTCCAGGTATAGACGACAATTAGAACCCTCAACTTCTTCTGGCAAATTGAAAATGCGTAGGTTATACTGTCTATTTCGATTTTCCAATTCAAGAAGCTGAGCATGCATAGGAAGAATTTTAGCCACTTAAGGTGTGAAAGCGTCCACTTTAGTCTTATTATCTTGAATTTTGATGGAATTATCAGAAATTTTCATTGATAAAGAAGCCATATCTTTACGAACATTTTTTACTTCTGAGGCAATAGCGTCAGTATTGAGACGTAAAGCTTGAATTTCTTCTAGAATTAAAGAAAGAGAAGGCTCAGAATACTCCACCACTTTAGACTTAACAGGAGGAGGAGAGACCTGTTGCCTCCTTTTATTGGTGGCTGGAGGTTTTGGTTCCATTTTGAGGTAAAAAATAAATAGGTAATGGTGAATACTTCACAAATGAAGAAAATAATTCACAAATGTGAAAAAAAGAGTCAATAAGCAAAGAAAACGCTGAAAAATGCTATAAAACTGCAAGTGCAGCAGCTAAAATGAGCGGTGGGCGTGGTTAGGCCCAAGCCAGGCCCTTTCCTGGAAGGCACTCCTCCCCTCAGTCACACAGAGCAGGCAGTACCCTAGAGAGCAGCTGGGAGCAGGAACCAGGAGGCAAAAAATAAGGCTTCCAGCGATGAGTAATGCTCAAAAATCGCCACACAGGTAGTGAAACAAAGAAGCAGTAAAGCGTTCTCCTTTGCGCTAAACATTTGACAGGAAAATCGTCGTTAAGAAGGAAAATGGGACGTTTTATTCACGGAGCTCTGACGACGGCGGCCATCTTGGTTGACGCGCTCACGCGTCTCCGATAATGATTTTTATAAAACATTTTAGTTGAACATATCTTACCTTAAACCTAGGTCAGGATTGGGTTGTGTCAGAGACAGAACACACATCCCTATCTAAGCATAATATACATATTAGCTAGGATCGGGAAGTGTGTTATATGTGATGAAGCAAACCCTCAGTACTTTAAGTACCGGAACGAGAAAGTCGGACAAAAAGTCTACACAGCAGTTCATCCACGTTAAAATTTTCATGCAAAAAAACCTCAACCACTGCCAAGCTGATCAAGGGTGCACTGGGAAGTCAGGTACATGTTGACTTGTTATATGCTATTTTAAGTCATTTTCTGTAGTTCAGCAGGTTTAAACTACTTCATTTGTAAAATTATTCCTCACGGTCAGATAGTGAAAACTGTTGAACCCTGCACAACTCTTCAACAGATCCAAGGAGTACCACCAAGATACTTCCACTTGTAGAAGCTGGGAATTTGTTGAAAACAACTGAAAAGCGGAGTGCATGTGCTTTGTTTATCCCTGACCCTTTGCAAACTGAACAAGTCTCACTGGGAATTGCAACCATTGGCTTTGCAGTTTGGTTCATTGGTGCAGTGGCGTTGCACAGGTGCTATGCGCCCGAATGCAAGCAAGGCAATTGAGGTCCCACCTCCTAGTTTTCTAGTGATTGAGCGCCATGTTATTTTGAAAATTGTAGTGGTGCACTATAACCACCAGTAGTCAGCACCCCCATATTTCAAGGACAGTATTAACGTGTGATTCTTAGAAGTGTAGAACTAATCGAGTGTATTGCAAAGTGTAGAAGTGTGTTCATATAATTTGAAGACTAATGTAGCGCCATGTTCGAGAATGTGCCTTAAGTAAACCAGAAATTATTGCTTTGTGTTTAAAATGTTGCATTAGATTTGAACGTGCCATATTAAAAGCTGCAAGTGTAGGTTGCCTATTAAAGAAACGCATGATGCTCTAACATGAGAAGGATTAATGTCTAGAAAAGTAATGAAATAATGTTTTAGAATTGTTTAAATGTAATGCTTATGTTGCTGTATTAGAAAATGCATTTAAAAGTGTAAAGGCCTGAGACATGAAATCACTAGCAGAGGCCTAACTGTATTTTCTTACTTTGGCTAATATTACAGGTTTGAAAACTTGTTTCCTTCGGGAAAGGCTCCTTTCTACAGTTCAATTCGAAATGTAACTTAGATCGTGTTTAATATTGTTTCTCATGCATTTCTTTTGCAGGTGCAAGGCCACATAGCTTGTTCGGTAGAATAATCCATTGTTTTAGGAGTTAGGTTGGTAGGAGTGAGAACGAAGGGAGTCTACTGGTATGCACAACTGCAACATTTGGCAGAGAAGGTGCCCGGGACCCAAGGACACAGCAACAGTTTTTGGAAGAAGATGGACCTGTACTGGAAAAATACAAGCGGCCGACATGAAGGGGTGTGTTTTTGGGCGTGTCTATTGTTTTGGTATTTTGTATTAGGGAAAGTGCCCCGAGGGAGGAGAGTCAGTCTAAGGCAGTCCAGCTAGAGATGCAGTTAGACAGGGGGTCTTAGTGGGAACTAGGCAGGAGAAAGGAAGGAGCATCTTAGAACAAGCTTGGTAGCTTTGGCTACTTACCTGGAAAAAGTGAATGAGCTTCTTAGGGAGTCTTCACAGCTGACACCTTTTTCTCTTGCCTGGGAAGTATGTTATGTAGGGATGTCACCATAGAGTCAGTGTGGGGACAGACTAATTGTTTCTTTCCCATTGGAGCAGATGCAGTCAAGACTTCAAGTGGGAACAATCATAGTAAGCCTAATGCTTCTTGAACTTACTCTACTTTTCATTTTGAGTCATCTGCGACTATTGCGTAGGATTATGTTTGTATTAGTACAAGTTTATTTCTTGAACCTCTTGCTGAGGTGTTTGTATGTTCAGTTATTTTTGGCTTTGTAATACATTTTAAACTTTACTTTGTAGTCAGTGGTCCTTTGGATTGGGATGTATTTGGTCTTTGGAAAATTGTCATTAGTTTGAAAATAAAGAACGTCCCTTTACACTTCTTTGCAGACAAAAAGATTCAGTCAGCCAGGGATTCTAAGGATTGGTAAGGAAAAATCTGTATGAGAATTCCAGCGGTCATCAGTTGGTAGCCAGAGGACGGTTTGTCTCTGGAAGTAAGGGAGTTATAGAATAGGATAAGAGTTTCCCTAAGGCGCATAGAATTCAGGCAATGACCACCCAGTGGATTACCAGCGGAAGACGGCGTTTCATGGAAACTGACGGAGAGTGACGTGCGGCGAAAGCAGCAGTTCGTGGGAGAGTGAGTATGAACAGGGTTATATGTTGTTAGATTGCGGTGTTTGTGTTGTGATGTCTTGCAGAGTTGGTATGCCTGTTGTGTGAAAAGAGACCAAGCTGTCAGCGTGCGCAGCCCGGGAAAGTCTTAGGTTCAAGGAGTAGCTTAAGCAGTTAGGGTGCAGCAGACACCCACCGTAATTGTCAACCATTTTTAAGGGAATCGTGAGGTACATCGATTGCCCGCTGGACCGAGATAAGGGGAACAAGTGTGTGAGTGCATGAGTAACTGAGGCTGGTCGTGGGTTGCTGAGTGGTTGTAACCTATCAGTTGAGGTGATTGTCCAGTTGTTTCGTGGACAGACAGTTGCCAGTGGACGTACAGTCAACGAAGTAATTGCCTGGACTTACAGGCAATTATTTCAGTGTATGTATGGGATGTAAGCGGGGGTGAGATGCGAACTGTAAAGGAGGGGAACTGCTGCGAGCGGGGGAAAAGTGACGTCAGAAGGTGCCGCGCTGTGAGAGGGCGGTTGTAGTGAAGCCGCGCTGAGATTGGTGGATTGTGATCAGAAAGTTAACAAGCGCTGTGAAAAGAGAAATGCTGGTTTCATCATGAAATGTTTCAAAGTTTTGCGAGATTTGAAAAGAATTTAGAGCCCCGGTGGGGGAAGAGCCTCCGCCCAAGGACACTCCAGCTCATTACATGGCTACGAATGTGCGTTTGCATACTATACTCTGGCTTGGGAATTGGTGCAAAATGACTGAAGGAAATGAGGAGTTGACCTTTCCCAGATATGGAACTTTTAGATTGGAAGTGTTATACCAGTTGAAATTGATTATGGCTTCTTTGCAACCTTTGCCTAGACCAACACAGTTTGAGGCATTGCATGCGTGGATTAGGGTGGCACACGAAAAAAACAGGGATAGGAGACAGAAACGAGTGAAGAGGTCAGTTAGGGCATTTCAAGATGCGAGATGGGATGCATTGGAAAAGAGATGGAGAGTGTAGACGATCGAGCGGGATAAATTGTATCCATTGTTGGTCAAGTCAGGGGACACGCAGAAAAAGAAGGCAGACGATGAAGACTGTGATACTGACAATAGCTTGATAGAAAGGCTGTTATCTGAGAGACCACCTCCATACAATCCGGAGTAAGAGGGGGATAGATCAGCCCCAACAGAGGGAGCTAGGGAACTACAGGCTCCACCGTGTTCTGTAGTAGTTGGAAAACTCTCAATGGGGGAAACGCAGAAAGTGTCAGTTCTCAGAGGTTACTGGATGCTCTTAGGGTGCCAGTTACCATTGGTCCCATAGAGTCAGTGTACAATCCGGAGCAGGTGAGGAATGGAAGCCCATCACAGACAGGAATGAAAGGGAGTGCAGGCTTTGGAGAGAACAGTGTAGTGAAAGGGTTGGTTCCATTACTGAGGCCTGTAGAGTCAAGCACGCCATTGCTGGCTACAGCAGATTCATCAAGAGGACCAATGGACTTGAGAGGACCAAGACCAAAATCTTTGGGAGAACTAAGGTCAGATTTGAGGACATGGGAGTCGGCTGAAGGGACTCAGAGTGACAGGCAAAGGGAGGACTGGTATCATGGAAGTGCCGAGGATAGAGTGGCTTTAAGGGACACATCTGAAGGGAGTAGGTGCAGAGAACAGGACAGTGACTGCAGAGAGTCAAGTGGTGCATCTAGTTGAGGTACCCTTAGGACAGCAATAAGGGCAAAAAGGTTAGACATGATGCGGTTGAAAGCAGAAGTCGATGAGATAGTCGAGGGAAATTTGCCTTTGGACAGAGTGGAACTCTATGAGCCAGACAAATTGTTGTTAGTGGCAAAAGATGTGATTCGCAAGGCAAGGTAGGCACATGGGATACTAACTGAATTGGCGAACAGGTATGAAGTGGATTTGTCTAAAACGAAAATGTTGCAGGGTGGTCACCGGGTACAGTATACTGATCAGGACTTGGGCGAGAAGAGGGTAATTGGACTGAAGACCCACATTAGACAGCTGATTTTAGGGCTACGAGCATGGAATAGGCTTGATAAGTGGAAAGAAAGATGGTCCAAGAAAAAGAGTGTTAAGAGAAATGTGATAGAACCACCTCCTCCGGGAGGGGAGTACAAGGAATTGGAAACTACCCTTTACGAGAGGTAGCTAGAGGAGGGTATGTGCATGTGCCTTGGAGTAGAGGAGATTTGGCGGCATTCACATACGACTTCCCAAAATTGAGAGAGAGCCCAGATGAGTGGTTCACAACAGTTTGAAAGGTTTGTCAAGATCTCAAATGTGTTGTGGATTGATTTGAAATTTTGAATACATTGTTTGACATTGTGGTTCCGAGTGACTTGTGGGTAGCTTGCAAGGTTGCTGTTTAATGGCCTACTTCTGAACCGGACACGGATGTTGTCACCAATGGATCATTGCCGATTGTCATGAAGAAGTACGAGCAAGTGATCACATGGTTGAAATCTAAGGTACCACAACAGGACATTGATTGGGTGAAAATATATCGGACAGTTCAGGAATCAAAGGAGACGGTGCATGAGTATTACGAAAGGTTGTTGCAAGTCTTTAAGCAGTACAGTGGGTTGGATGTAATGGATCCTAAGGATATGGAACAGTTTGTGTCAAAGTTTGTTCTAGGTTTGAGACCTGAGATTTGTCTCATAATCCAGCAGCATTTAATTTGTTGGCAGAACAACCGCTGAACGAGATATTGAGGTATGCTAGATATGGCAGTGATGAGGTAGATTCAAAGCATAAGAAACTCAAGGACAAGCTGATGCTGGTTCAGATGTAAGTGGCCGACAAGGGAGGTCAAGTACAGTCAGGTGGAGGTACGCTGGGAAGGAAACAGAAAGGTCAGAATAAGGGAAAGGGAAACCCTGAAGATTTCAAGCCAAGAGTAGATCTGGCAACTCTGAAAAAGACTACGGAGTGTCATCAGTGTCATCAGACTGGACACTGAAGACGGGAGTGTCCTTTAAATCCTGCAAATCAGATGCAGCAGGAGGAAGAGGTAGTGCAGGTACAAGCGCCCAGGGTGACAAAGACAGTTGTAAAGCCAAAGTTGAAAAAAAGGGGGGACTTCGGCAACATGAGTTCAGGTTCCCCTGCCTCCGAGGATTCCGACAGGGACTCGGAACTACCAGCAAATGCCTCTTTTTTATGACAGCGATGATTGTTACCTAGACCCGTTGGCATGCCTGTGCCTGAGGGGGGAGGAAGACTGCACTCTTGGGGCAATCTTGGAGGTAGACCAGAGGGGACCATTTGTGGAAGCTGATGTCGATGGTCACCCTACCACCTTTGTGGTAGATACTGGTGCTACCCGTTCTACTGTGAGATCTGCAGTAGTCCCCAACCTACCCCTCTTGGGACAATGTATCCAAGTTGTAGGTGTTGCAAATAGGAAAATAACAAGCCCTTTTACTGAGCCGATTCCTGTTACGATAGGGCCATTTCGAGATAAAAATCAGTTCGTGGTGTGCGCTTCAAGCCCTGTTTGTTTACTAGGGAGGGATCTCCTGTGTAAACTCAATTGCACCATTTATTACACCCCTAAAGGAATGAACTGCAAACCAATGACGATGATGCTGCTTTTAAGGTCACAAATCAACATTTGTGAATTGAAATGTACCCTGTTGTGGCAGTGGAAGAGCTTCCACTTAATTTGAGAGATTCAGTCTAGCAGGAAGTGTGGGACTTCACTGGTGAGGACATAGGTTTGATCAAAGGAGTTGAGCCAGTTAAGATTCAGGTCAAGCAGAGTGTGAGTTCCCCAGAACACCTTAATACACTTTGACGCCAGAGTCAGTTGCAGGAATAAAACCTGTGATTGAGTCTAAGATTAAGCAAGGGATTTTGACGGAGATAATGGGCAGTCCATGTAACTCGCCTATTATGGGACTGCAGAAACCGAGCGGGAAATTCAGAATTGTGCAGGATTTGCGCAGGGTTAACAACATAGTTGTTCCCTGTTGTCCAGTGGTATCAAATCCATCTGTAATACTGTTTCAGATTCCATGTCAAGCGGATTGGTTCACTGTGATTGACCTTTGTCAGGCTTTCTTCTCGATACCATTGCATGAAGAGAGCCAATTTATTTTTGCGTTTAAGGTGGAAAATCATGTTTTAACATTGTGTTGTATCCCACAAGAGTATATGGAGAGTCCATAGATCTTTAATCAGATCTTGAGAGTCTTGTACTGCCGCAGTACTCCATTCTCATCCAGTACATAGACGACCTCCTTGTGGCGTCAGATACTGAAGATGCATGCAGGATTGATACCATCGCCTTGAACCATTTGGCAGAGAATGGACACAAGGTGTCACCAAATAAGCTACAGTACTGCTTGAATGAGGTGCAGTAGTTGGGTCATCGGATAGAAAAAGGCAAGAGGAAGGTGTCACCAGACAGGATTGAGGCAATAATGGGCACACAGAGAGGTCAGGATGTTCTTAGGGATGGTTGGCTACTGTTGTCAGTGGATTGCCAACTTCTCATTAAAAGCGAAGCCTTTGCAGAGACTGACGTACAAGGATGTAAGTGATCCGGTACCATGGGACAATGTCTGTATGAAGGCGTTCTTAGAGTTTAGAGAGGACCTCTGTAATGCTCTGGTGCTGGGAATGCCTGATTATAATAAGCCTTTTTCATTATTCTGTTGTGAACGAGAAGGTTGTGCACTGTCAGTTTAAGTCCAAGAACATGGAGGTGTTTGTAGATCAGTTGCCTACATTTCAGCTACTTTCGATCCAGTAGCTTCAGCATTGCCCGGATGTCTCAAGTCCGTTGCTGCAGCGGGTGTCAGCATTAAAAGGCGTGAGAGTATTTTCATGGGTCACCGACTAATTGTTCACGTTCCACATTCTGTTGAATTGTTGATGACCAGGATCAAGGCACAGCACCTGACCAATAACAGGCTGACACGCTACGAGCAGGTTACACTTGCTGTGGAGAATGTGACCCTTAGGAGGGGTTCTGTTTTGAATCCTGCCACAGTGATGACGTTGCCAAACACACTTGAAGATTGTGGTGACCATGATTGTCTTGATGTGACTGAGCTTTGCACCAAACCAAGACCTGACATTGTTGATGAACCATTGCCTGACCCTGATGAGATTTTCTTTGTCGATGGTTCATGCTTAAGAGACAGTGTTGGTCAGTTGAGAGCAGCATTTGCTGTATGTACCATTACAGGAGTAGTTGAAGCTGCATGCCTGGAAGGCGTATACTCCACTCAGGTGGCTGAGATCATTGCTTTGACTCATGCCTGCTTGACAGCAGACCAAATTCGAATTATCATTTACACCGGCAGCCAGTATGGGTTAGGTGTGGTTCATGACTTCTGACAGCTATTGTCCCAGAGAGGTTACATGACATCGTCTGGATCACCCATCTGAAACTGGGAGTTTGCGAGGTTGCTCCTAGAGGCCTTACAGCGCCCCAAGGCAATTGCAGTTGTTAAGTGCACGGCTCAGACAGACAGATTTTGTGTCGCTTGGAAATTGCTATGCGGACGAAGTTGCATGTTTCTGTGCTGAACAATGTTGTTCATTCACTGAAAGTCATGTAGATGGGGCCAAGAAGGAACAGAGTTCAATATGATGTTGGCCATGGCAGATACTTGAGATGAGCTCAAGTGTCTGCAGGAACAGGTTTCAGACCAGGAGAAGAATGTGTGGATCAATGCAGGCTGTGTGAAAGGGGATGTGGATATTTGGGACTCAAATGATGTAAGAGCAGTGTTGCCAGATGAGTTGTTGAGCCCGATGGAAAGACAGATTCATGGTGCGGTACATCTCGGGGTACAATCCGCAATTTCGTGCAGAAGCTGTGTGTCAGAGATGCGTTACATGTCAACAGATGAATGCTGAAAAGAAAACTAATGTTACGATGAGTCACATTGAGAGGTCTAGGGGACCTTTCAACAGGATGCAGTTGGATTTCATTGAGATGCCTAGGTGTAACGGGCTGAGGTACGTCTTAGTTGTGGTGAGTGTGTTCTCAAGGTGGGTGGTGGCTTACCCTACTCGTAGATGCGATACACTCACTGTAGCAAAGCTATTGTTGAGAGAACTCATTACTAGGTTTGGGATTCTGACCTCTTTGGAAACGGACAGAGAAACACACTTCCATAGCGAAATAATGAAGATTCCTTGCCCAGCATTGCAGGTTGATCAGAGACTCTATTGTAGTTCTCGTCCAGAGGCTTCTGGGATAGTGGAGCAAATAAATGAGACTTTGAAAGCTCGAATGGCGAAAGTGTGTTCATCCACGTCTCTGAAATGGCCTGATGCTTTGCCTTTGGTGTTGATGAGTATGCGCAGTACCCCAGACAGGAGAACAGGTCTTTCACCTCATGGGGAGGGCTTTGAGGTTACCAGCTGTTCCATTGACAGCCTTGATAAACATCACCAATGATCTGATCCTTGATTATTGCAAGGGACTAGCTGATGTAATCCGTTCTGTGTCTCATCAGGTGCAGACTGCTGTGGTTTCAGCTTCAGGTGATCTCTGGCATAACCTAAGCCCAGGGGACTGGGTGCTGGTTTGGAAGAACTTGAGAAAGAGCTGCTTGGATGTTCGCTGGAGAGTCCCATACCAGGTTATCTTGGTGACGAACACTGCAGTAAAGTGTGGAGGATTGCTGAATTGGGTGCATGCTTCTTACACCCGTCGAGTTTCAGCACCCTTGGAAGAAACAGCTCCTCTCCCTGATGAAAATCCAGCTGAAGTGGCAGGACCACCGGAGGGGACAAGCCAAGCTTTGAGGGTGTCTGAAGAGGCTGGTTGCTCACCAGATCGAGCTGAGGAGGGTCACGACGACAGCGACACTGAAACTGCCTCCGAAAGGGGAAGTTGCTGTGAAAGTGGTCCAGAGTCAGACTCAGACGAGAAAAGTTGTGAGCAGGGTGAGCAAAGAAGAGAAAGCAGGAGAATAAGCAGAGCAGAAGACCAGTGGCCACAGAGACAGAGGCGACTGAACTTGAGACTGGTCTCCGAGAGGGATCTTGCTCCCGTGTTTGAAGAGTCCGAGTCAGATGAAGATGAAGAACAGCAAGCCCGTGGAGGGCTGAGGAGATCAAGACAAAAGAGAGTGCCTTTTGGGAAGTACGTGACTCCAGAGTGGTCATACGTTGTGACTGAGGCCAGAGGTGCTGAGATCGGGGAGACTGAGGGCAGTGACAGTGGTTAGTACCACCTCTAACGTGAAGTTGGATGTGGTGTTGTTATTACCAGGACTTGAAATTGTAGGAGTGCTGACCATCACAGTTCTGAATCCTCCGATTCTGAGCAGATTTCGCAACTTGATTTTGAATAGACTGATATTCCCTACCTTTGGAACTGAAATACCATCTCATGAATCTATTGTTCTTCTTCTTGAACTTTTGCAGCATGTCCTAGAAGCTGTTGAAGCAAATCTTATTTTGGATTACAGAGACTTTGTTGTAAATAAGCTGAATTTAATAACCTAGGTCCGAGTGGAAGAAGAAGAAATTTAGGGGCTTTCCACAGAGGACAGAGAAGGGTTAAGGTTGTCTTTGCTTGCTGTAAATAAGGAACTGAAACAAAAAGGGGACTTCCAGCTTTCCGAGGTGTGGTTCGAGTTGGTTCACAAACATTTGAAGAAGGAGAAAAGAGACTATTGAGCGTTTATTTCTGAACCAAGAAGCTGAAAATATTTCTGAGACCATGGAGGCTGGAAACCCAAATCGTAGGGCTAGGTGCATAGTAGGCAGCCTTGTAGGAGAAGTGATACTCTTCATAATTCTAGTAGTCGTAGTTTCGTATTTAGCACAACATGAGCAGGCAGTGGAGGTAGAGGGAACACCTACACCTACTACTCCTACTCCTAGCAAAGATGAGGTCAAAATAGGAAACGAAAGAGATTTGCTGCTAGAGGAGAGTTGTAGGTTACATGCAGATCTGTCTAGAGGTGACTTTAAGCTTAATGCGTAGGCAAAGTTGTTGTATGAGTATATTGATGCAATGGATGTGAAAGATTGTTATGTGTGTATGCAGTTGCCAGCTTCAGTGGATGAGGGTATCAGATACTATCATCTCCCATTTACCTATGGTATTTCATGTAGTTTGCAGCTTAGCATTTTCTATGGACAAAATCATTTTGAGTATTTCTTTTCGGATTATGATGCAGTTCTTCCTGAAGTGCCAGCTTATAAGCATTTGAATAAGTATGATTACTACAAATCAGAGAATAGACTTAGAAAATATTTCGTTCCGACTCAAGAGTTGGATACAATTTATGCTCATCGCCATATTCTGACGTGCTTGTTGTCAGATGTGGAGAAGAAATTCATAGATCAAGTAGAAGATAGATACAGGAAACAAAAGCAGCTGCGAGATTCAGGACAAGGTAGAGTAGACTGGACAGATGAAGAGAAGTTACACAAGTCGAAGGGGAGTTCTGGTCCGATAGCTCTAGATGAAGCGCAGAAGGGGAAGTTGTGTATAAGTAGACCACAGACATATTATGAGAATGACAAAATGTGGGGCAGACCACATGTGAACATACCTTTACACTGGAGTATTATGCAAAGGACTTTTTACATAGTGTAGTGCAGATAATTCCAACGGTGTATTTTGTTTGTTGGAGGAATGCATATGTACGATTGCCTGAGAAATGGTATGGTATGAGTTATTTAGTGATCATTTTCCCCAAAGTTTTTCATACAGAAGATTTGGAGCTCTTAGAAGGAGGACAGCATGTCAGAGTGAAGCGAGGTGAAAGTGCAGCAGCTGTGGTTGGAGATATTTTTGGAACAATGATACCAACTTTAGGAGTGATTTTGAATGATGTGAAGATTAGAAGGTTGGCGACTGTTGTGGACGAATTGTCAATGAATACAGCTAAATCGCTGGTGTTGGTGGAAGGAGAGATGTTATCGATAAGGACAATGGTTTTGCAAAATCGTCTTGCTTAAGATGTCCTTCTGGCAAAAGAGGGAGGAGTCTGTAAACTTTTGAAGGTCCAAGAGTGCTGTACTTATATACCATATAACAGCAAAGATCAGGAGAAATATATAAGTAACATCACTGCCATTCACTAGGAGATTGAGGATTTGACTGAAGAAACTGTGTGGGAAAAAGTTGGTAAAGGTTTTGGCAAAGTGGGGAGTTGGCTTGTGAACCTTGGAAAAGTGTTCCTTGGCTATGTGTTAAAACCCCTTATCATAGTTGTGGCATGTGTGGTTGGATTGTGGGATTTGATAAGAGCCTACAAGTGGTATAAGTCTAGCCTACTAGAGAGATCGTTGAGAGTGCAGGAAAGATGAATGGAGAGGCTGCAGGACAGTCAATATCAGAAAAACATGGAAATGTTCAGGAAAGGAAGAGTGGCAACAAGTTCTGTTTAAGTCGGTTCTTTCCCAAAGGATGGTGTAGTTTGTGATGACACAGGTCATCAAGGCGGGGGACTGATAGAGCTCCATGTTATTTAGAAAATTGTAGGGGTGCACTATAACCACTTGTAGTCAGCACCCGCATATTTAGAGGACAGTATTAACGTGTGATTCTTAGAAGTGTAGAACTAATCGAATGTATTGGAAAGTGTAGAAGTGTGTTCATATAATATGAAGACTAATGTAGTGCCATGTTCGAGAATGTGCCTTAAGTAAAGCAGAAATTATTGCTTTGTGTTTAAAATGTTGCATTACATTTGAACGTGCCATATTAAAAGCTGCACATGTAGGTTGCCTGTTAAAGAAACGCGTGATACTCTAACACGAGAAGGAATAATTTCTAGAAATGTAATGAAATAATGTTTTAGAATGGTTTAAATGTAATGCTTATATTGTTGTATTAGAAAATGCATTTAAAAGTGTAAAGGCCTGAGACATGAAATCGCTAGCAGAGGCCTAACTGTATTTTCTTACTTTGGCTAATGTTACAGGTTTGAGAAATGGTTTCCTTGCGGAAAGGCGCCTTTCCACAGTTGAATTCGAAATGTAACTCAGAGCGTGTGTAAGTTTGTTTCTCATTCATTTCTTTTGCAGGTGCAAGGCCACGTAGCTTGTTAGGTAGAATAATCCATTGTTTTAGGAGTTAGGTTGGTAGGAGTGAGAATGAAGGGAATCTATTGGTATGCACAACTGCAACATTTGGCGGAGAAGGTGCCTGGGACCCAAGGACACAGCAACGGTTTTTGGAAGAAGATGGACCTGTACTGGAAAAATACGAGAGGATGCACCTGCCTGAAGAGGTGTGTTTTTAGGCATGTCTACTGTTTTGGGATTTTGTATTAGGGAAAGTGCCCCGAGGGAGGAGAGTTAGTCTAAGGCAGTCCAGCTGGAGATGCAGTTAGACAGTGGGTCTTAGTGGGAACTAGGCAGGAGAAAGGAAGGAGCATCTTAGAACAAGCTCGGTAGCTTTGGCTACTTACCTGGAAAAAGTGAATGAGCATCTTAGGGAGCCTTCACAGCTGACACCTTTTTCTCTTGCTTGGGAAGTATGTTATGTAGGGATGTCACCTTACAGTCAGTGTAGGGACAGACTAATTGTTTCTTTCCCATTGGAGCAGATGCAGTCAAGACTTCAAGTGGGAACAATCATAGTATGCCTAACGCTTCTTGAACTTACTCTACTTTTCATTTTGAGTCGTCTGAGACTCCTGCGTAGGATTATGTTTGTATTAGTCCAGTTTATTTCTTGAACCTCTTGCTGAGGTGTTTGTATGTTCAGTTATTTTTGGCTTTGTAATACATTTTAAACTTTACTTTGTAGTCAGTGGTCCTTTGGATTGGGTTGAATTTGGTCCTTGGAAAATTGTCATAAGTATGAAAATAGAGAACTTCCCTTTACACTTCTTTGCAGACAAAAAGATTCAGTCGGCCAGGGATTCTAAGGATTGGTAAGGAAAAATCTGTATGAGAATCCCAGCTTTCATCACTAGTAAGGAAACAGCCACAAACTGGAGTGAAGTGGGCCACTAACAAGACTGCCCCACTGCCTCTGCACCTGATGCAATATTGATCTCTACACCCAAGGACTGATGTTGCTATATTTTTTTTCTAGTCTTTCAAATCTCATATTTGCTAACATCAGCCAGAACCACCATGTCCTGTCATTTAAAACTGCCCACCAATCAGTAGTGCATCCAGCAGATTGGCATGTCCATCATTCATATTCTCATATGTGGGCCCCTGTAAGACAAAAGCGGTTCACCCAGTCATCTAGGGGTTAGCACAAAAAAATCCCAAATTACAAACTAATCAAATAAAGCAATTAAGGAGACCTATTTCTAGATGTCATGCATTTCAAATCTAAGAAAAAATGAAATGCATATCCTGTGTTGCTTCCCAAACCAAAGAGGGGTATTTTAGTCGTAAAACACCCTCCTTTGAAGTGTCTGGTTGTGCTCTTTTTGGGCTTATGTTTTTTCACTTCACTTTGAAACCCTACAATCGCTGTGTTTGGAGACCTAGAGTGCATAGTTTCTCGAGATGACATCCTGCCTGTGCCTGAGGTACTCCCACCATACCTGCTGCTTAAACTGGTAATCCCTGTACCTCCAGCATGAGAAGAATCACCTAAGCTCTTTATGGGAGAGAACAACCACAAACGAGTTCTTACCTGAAAAAGCCTCCACCCAATGTCAAGGACACAAACACAGAAGTTCAAGTGCTCAGCCTAATTATCAGACTTTACCTGCCCGCACTTGCAGATAGCTAAACCTACCATGTCAAGCATTACCTCTCTTCTGTTGCATTCAAACCCATGTCGAAAATTGAGATAAAATTAAAGGTTGTCTCTTAACATTTGCACAAGTCTATATTCATGAATAATGGTTGTTATGTTATGTTAGGGTATGCTATGCTATGTTATGTTATGTTAACGGCATTTAGAATAGCGCATCGACTCACTCCCAAAGGAGTATCTCGGCGCTTAACAGAGTCAGGACAGAACAGCCAGTCAAAACAACCAGGTTTTCAGATGTTTTTTTAAACTTATGACATCAGCACAGGAGCACATGTATAAGGGAAGCCCATTCCAGTGGTAAGGTGCAAGGTATGAAAAGGATGGCCCGCCGTATCTGGAAGTATGGATACACCAGGGACACAAAGCGTTTGTCTTTAGATCTCAGGTTTTTACTAGGATAGTATGTTTCTCTTGTAGATATATTGGATCCTTACCGGCCAAAGATTTAGGAGTCAGACTGAGAAGTTTCAACTAGGATCTTTTCTTGACTGGGAGCCAATGGGGAGCTATAAGCGAGGGGGGCGATGGCAAGCCAGGAGGAAGTTTGCTAACCTGGTGGGCAGCTGTGTTCTGAACTACCTGCAGTTTAGAGAGAAGGGACTCATTGGCCACTAACAGTGAGGCATTCCCATAGTCAAAGAGACTGATTATTAAAGCTTGAGTAAAAGCGCTCCTGGATCTTAAAATGAGCCACTGAAATACTGTCCTGAGTGAGGGCATGGTGACAAAATAGGCACACAATTAGACATAACCTGATCTTTCATGAACAGGTTCCATCAAGGAGATCACCCATATATTTAGCCATCCTCCTGGGAGATGGTGCTGTTCCTAGCTCAGAGGGCCACCAGTCATCTGACCAATATTTCTAAGCTTTTCCAAACAACAAGATCTCTGTCTTGTGTCCATTTAGCTGTAGACAGTTATGGGTCAAATTCAAAATATCTTTATTTGATTGTTTCGATGCAATCATAAAAGTACAGATAAAATATCATAAATACATAGTTTTATAAAAATACAAGTCGAAGTCCTAGTTCTCTTAAAAAAGGCAATAAAACAATTTTCCTCATTTCATCATAGACTTTACAAAAGAGAAAAACATGAATGGTACTCTGGGGGGAGATGTTATCGCAGGGACAGAAAGGTAGCTCATGTGACCAATTATTGATTGTAGGAAAGCTCACCAATCTATGGAAAATGTTAAATCTAAAACGTGTGAGCAGAAAACGGTCAAATTTGTTACATGGATTAAATAGGGTTGAATCTTAAAAGTTGCTAAAACCAGTTGGTGCTGCTGGATAGAGGATTTTAGGACCTCCGCAGCAGTCCTATTGGAGTCCAAAAAGAGCTAAACACTCTTTCAGGGGTTCAGTAAGGATTCTTCTCTTACAATGTCTTTAAGAAAGTTAAAAACATACTTCACCCATGGGATTTTTGTGGCACCGTCCAATTTCAAAATATCTGTCAGGACATCTCTGTTTAAATGTGTCGCTTCTTGAGTCCAGACTCTATGCCTTAGTAGAACTGGTTCTATTTTGATAAGGTCAGTAATATAAGATAAGCCAAGTTCTGAATGACAATTGAAATTAGATGAACTTTTGGGAAGTGCCAGTATGTATTTTAAGAGAGAATTTTCAGGAACTTGTATGGGTGCTGGGTTAGCAAGACCCCAGACCCCACTGCCATAAATAGTGCCGGCTACACACTTAGCTTTCTAGATTTTAGTTAATTCCACAGGGGGTCGAGTTCCCAACTTACTGGAAAAGATTTTAAGAGCAGCAGTAGATCTTGAGTGCTCAAGCTTTTTAACAGCAATAGCTTGAGACCATGTTTCATTTTGAGAAAAATGTATCCCAAGATAGGAAAAGTGTTTAGCAGACTCCAATGTTTGCCCTTCTATGAAGATTGGTTTCTTCGATTTGTTTTGCTTACCACAATACATAGTGAAAGTCTTGGATGTGTTGACTTTCAGGCCCAACTCTTTCATAAAGCGGCAGAAACTATCGACCACGCGCTGTAGGCCCACCTGAGTACGTGACATGAGTACAGCGTCGTCAGCGTACAACAGTGCTGGTATTGGGCGGCCGCCTATGAAGGGAGGATCCAAACTGTCTTTGCACAAGACACCTTACAACCCATTAATATACAAGTTAAAAAGGAAGGGGGCCAGGACACAACCCTGCCTGACCCCGCTCCTGATTGGTATTGTGTCTGTGCGCTCTCCGTTTAGGCCAAAAGGTACGCGGGCCATCACGTTGTTGTAAAAATGTTTAAGATAATAAATAATATTAGATTCAACCCCAAGATGTTCCAGTATAGACCAGAGTTTGGAATGTACCACACAATCAAAAATGGCCGAGAGATCCACAAAGGCCAGGAATAGGTTACCCTGTTTTGCCCTAGTGTATTTCCCGACCAACATGAGCAAATTCAGACCCTGCTCTACTGTCCCCAGACCAGAGCGGAAGCCATACTGGAGATCAGACAGGACAGAGTTTTCTTCAGCCATGGGTCATCCATGTGGCAATTTTTCTCACGCAGTCAATGAACCTATTTTTAAAATGTTTGCCCAAAGAAGAAGATTAATTGAGTATTATCTGCATATGAGAGTATTTCAAAACCACAGGGCTTAACTTTCTGGGCAATGGGCGCCGTATAGATGTTAAAAAGAGTGGGGCTAAAGGAAGCTACTTGGGGGACCCCTTGCCCAGAGGTAAGCTATTTGAATGAAAGGTGCCCAAAGGAGACCATTTGGGTCCTGTTGTTCAGCAAGTCTTTGAGCTAGTCTAGGTCTTTCCCCTGGATACCTATCTCATAAATCTGTTGAATCAAGCTAGAATGCGAGACGGTATCAAGCGCCGCTGACAGGCCAAAAAGAACCAACATTGCCTGCATTCCAGTGTCTACAGATAGCCTGATAAAGTTGGTAACTGCCACCAGGGCTGTTTCAGTGCTATGAAAAGCTCAAAAGTCAGATTGTGAGGGGTCCATAAGATGATGGTTCTCTAAATAGGAGGAAAGTTGTTTATGTCCATATGATTCGAGGCCCTTGCCCAAGAGAGGAACGAGTGAAATAGGCTGATAATTGGCAGGTTCCTTTGGCTCAGCGTCAGGTTTCTTTAGCATGGTTGTCACTTGTGCAGATTTCCACTCCAGTGGCACAACAGCTGAGGTTAACGATAAATTAAGGATGTGATGGCAGTGGTGATTGAAGTAGACAGAGCAGTCATTATATAAGAAGGACAGAGATCGAAAGGTGAACCTGATTTAACTTTAATCAATAGTTCTAACACCTGCGTGCGAGTGATAGGCTCAAACATTTCAACCACGGAATTTTTGGAATTTTTGATGGAGAGATCAGTAGAGGATAAAGCGAGGGTACAAAGATTCTGGTATATTTTCACTGTTTCCGTTTCAAATGATTCACCACGGTATCACGCAGAGCTTCAGAAGCTGGAATAACTGAGGTGCAGGCCAGAGGCTTGGTAAATTCATTTAGTATCTTAAACAGTTCTTTAGCATAATTTCCAGCTTGGTCAATTCTGCTGATCCAGTGTAGTCTACACACTTTGCTGATTTTAGTATGTAGGCCTAAAGCTGGTTCATACCTCTTTTATCAATGGTGGATTTCGAGGCATTTCATCTCCGTTCTAATCTTCTACAGCTTATCTTTTTTAACCCTGGGCGAAAGACTTCGCTACGCCCACGAAGTGGGCGTAGTGTTGCCTACTTCGCCCTTTGCAAAGTAGGCGTAGCAGGCAACACTACGCCCACTCCGTGGGTGTAGCGAAGTTGTCCGCCACCCGCCTCCCTCCCGCCCTCCCGAACATAGCTAATTTAAGTATATGCGCAGCAGATAAGGTAAGTGCCTTTTATTTATTTTTATTTGCGCATATACCTAAATTAGCTATGTAGAGGAGGGGGGCATGCGGCGCGTAGTGGGGCTACGCGAAGTGCGAAGGTGGGCGTAGTTTCTTGCCCACTTTGCGTAGCTTCGCGTAGCCCCACTACGCATACTACGCCCAGGGTTAATCTTTTTAAGCCTCAATTCAAATGAGTACCAGGGGGCATTATGTCTGATGATCTTAGAAGAGCTCTGTTTAAAAGGGGCAACTATATCTAGCGACGGAGAGAAAGAGTCTTAAAACACAGCTAAAGCAGAACTTACATACTGTGGGACTTATGTACAAGAAATTGACTCAGCGCGGCACCGCAAGCCATTTGGCTTCGCCGCACTGAGTCACTTTCAAAGCACAGGGATGCAACATATTTACAATAATAGGTCACATCCCTGTGCTTTCCACAGCGCTGGCACACAACTGGCTGCCATGTGCCAACACAGGTACTCTTGCTCCATGGTGCAAAGTTGTCTGAGTTTCAGGGGATATTGTTTTTGTGCAGGAAAGGACACCTTCCTGCACAAGAACAACTACGAGAGGTGGTTTCCTCTTTCTATGCGTGCTGCAGAGGAGAAACAAGGAAAATGAAAACATTTCTCCTCATTGCACCTCCCTACACCCCCCCCCCCCCCCGGGGAGGTGTAGTATTCTAACGCATCCCAGGTTTACAAAAGGTTGTGAATTTGGGAACACTGCAGAAGCCATGGGTGTTACTTGGGAACACCCACAGCAACACCCATGGCTAGCTCCTTTCACGCAAAGTGCTGCGTGAAAAGGGGCTGTATTTACAAGGACACGAACAGCCACGCTGGGTGGCTTCATGTGTCCTTGTAAATATGGGGCAGCAAAATGCACTGCTGGAGCGTCACAAAAAGTGACAAACTGCCAGTGCAAGAGGCTTGTAAATAAGCCCCTGCGTGTTTTCTAGATTTGGAGCACAAAAGACTGGCTCAAAATTATTGTTTCACAATCAGTTCACAAATCGGTTCCCATGCTTGGACTTGATCACATACACAAGTGCAGAACATATGCAACATTTTTAGTCTTTCCACCTTGTCTATTCATCAGATGTCTTTGAAGCAATCTCCCTCAACATCACTTGAGAACTTCCTCACTGATACTTCTATAGATGGTAGGCATCACACAAGAGGGATCTATGTATGTTTATATATATACATATACGAAGAAGACTCCACACAGCCTCCAGCAAGCAACAAAGCAACGCCGGCGATGAAGGAGACGGACCACCAGGCTCAGGTACGATGTTTTTATTTCACCACAACAGAGAACAGCTACGCGTTTCGGGCTTAGAAGCCATTGTTCACACTGTAATATATATATATATATATATCTATACTAATATAATAAAGAGAGAGCCCAAACCTTTGAGGCGGGTAATCTCGGGAGCCACAGCACCAATCACAACACCCAATACAGCGTTGGAAAAGGCAGTTGCAGCAGAAGGACATAGGCTATGCAGACGCCCACCATATACATTTAAAAGGTAAAAGAACCGTGCCAGCAAAGTAGTCCCTTGTGGGCGTGTCTGCGTTGTGCTGTGGGCGTGTGCTGTGGGCGTGACAAACGCTGGGGGCGTGTGGTACGTTCCGCCCTTTATGCCATGTCTCATATCGTGTGCTGGGGCGTGTGCTGGTGGCGTGGGCGTGTGCGGGGCACGGGATTATGGAGAAAAAAAAAGCGAGCGTTGTGCCCAATATTTCATTGTTTTTTCTTCCCAGGTTCTGTACATTCCAGCTCCGGGTGTCCACCCTGCTCCCTTTAAATACCCTTGCACCCCATAATCATAACCCACCCTTACTCCTTAAAATACCCCAACACCCTTAAACACCAACCCATCTTAACCCTATAAATATACCATGTACCCCAAAACCCAAACCTATCCCTAAACCCTAAAAATACCCCTGTACCCCCAAACCCAAACATAGCCCTGAACCTTATAAATACCCATGTACCTCAAAACCCAAACCTACCCCTGAACCCTAAAAATACCCCTGTACCCCAAAACCCAAACCTAGCCCTGAACCCTAAAAATACCCCTGTACCCCAAAACCCAAACCTACCCGAACCCTAAAATACCCCTGTACCCCAAAACCAGCCCTGAACCCTTAAAATACCCCTGTACCCCAAAACCCAAACCTAGCCCTGAACCATAAAAATAACCCTGTACCCCAAAACCCAAACCTACCCCTGAACCCTAATATCCCTTTACCCCAAACCCCAAACCTAGCCCTGACCCCTAAAAATACCCCTGTACCCCAAAACCCAAACCTAGCCCTGAATCCTAAAAATACTCCTATTCCCCAAAACCCAAACCTAGCCCTGAACCCTAAATATACCCCTGTACCTCAAAACCCAAACCTACCCCTGAACCCTAAAATACCCCTGTACCCCAAAACCCAAACCTAGCCCTGAATCCTTAAAATACCCCTGTACCCCAAAACCCAAACCTACCCCTGAACCCTAAAAATACCCCTATACCCCAAAACCCAAATCTAGCCCTGAACCCTAAATATACCCCTGTACCCCAAAACCCATACCTATCCCTAAACCCTAAAAATACCCCTGTACCCCATAGCCCAAAACTATATCTGAACCTTTAAAATACCCAAACACCCCAAAACATATACCTCAGTACCCCAAAACATATACCCCATACCCACACTTACCTTATCCAAACATTTAAAAAAAACATGCTTTTACCATTCATGCATTTACAACGAATTTCGTTGTAAATGTATGCGTGGTAAAAGCATATAAAATGTGATGCCATGCATTATAATGGCATTGCGGAGTCATGGTACTTTCGTAATGAAAGTATGGGGAGTGATGGTATGCGGAAAGAAAGTTGCGGAATATTAGGTGCTTACCCTCTCCCGGTAAGTACATTGGTGGCAGGGCGGCCCACATCTCCAGCAACATACTCATATTTTTTCACCACCGATTTGAAAAATGCACAGGTCTCTCTCATTGATGGCCAGCACCGACATACACTTTTAGACACACCTCCCGCCACAAGTTCTAGAATTGCGAACTTTAGAGCTGGGGAGCTACGTTCGAATCTCGGCATCAGCTCAACATCCTGTGATTCCAGTCAAATCGGTTTGTCTCCCCGTGCCTACCACAAATGAATGTGTTCTTCTGTAATGTAAATTGTGCTCAAGCCATGTTGTCGAGTTCGCGCTATATAATATTGCAAGGAAAACTAAAGTAGGGGAACTCGAGTTAACACACTACTGAACGCGCACTCGAGTGCATCAGCAGTGCACTGTGAATCGGAGCGTTTCACAGCCTGTCACAGATAAGAAATGCTATCAAAACGAAATCCTACAATATACTACTGGCCGACAGCAATTCATACCCGGACAACGACGGGACGGGCTGCTAGTATATATATATATATGTGTTCCCCATTTAACAATAGGCATTCGTCTCTCATAATACAGTTGCAGACAAGCACCCTGGACCTCACATTCTTTTCTTGATATTGTATGTTATGCTCTCAAGAGCAGTTTTTGACCAAGTCAATACTTGCCAGCTACCTATAGCATCACACTCAATGATTTGCATATTGCCACTAATAAGAGAAAATGGGTTTAATATGGTAAAGTTGCAACCTTCCTCTTATTAGTCTAGGCAAATTCCATGCTGTTCAAAAACAAAAGATATGTGTTGAGCTATTAAGCCACTGTCATTGTCACACACAAATGACAACTCTAATATGCAAAAAAATCAACTTCCAAAGTCTATCCAATATCTTATTGGAATTCTTCAAATATCCCAAACATCACTCAATGTGTTATGCCAATCTAAGTGAACGCGCATTCCAAGGAAAGTTGTATCTTCATGGCAAGTTTAGTGTATTTCAATTCATCAGTTTTTGCTGTAGGGAGACCAACTCTGCCTAAAGGACTGAAAAAGGAAATGCATTCCTTGTTTCCTGATCAATCAACACGAAATGTTAACACAAATTGCAGTTAAAAGAAAAAGAGTCCTATATTTTTTTCAGATTTTTAAAATAGTGTCAAAGTTATTAACAATCCAATTTAAAAAAAATAAAGTGAAATGAAAGGTGATGTTGGTGGAGAGTAAACAGCTACATCACAAGCCCTATAGACCAGTGTCAGAAAGTGGGTTATACATTTGGGTGAAGAGTTACCCTCACCAATTGAATAAACACACTCTCGAGACAAGTGGACTTTGTCTTCACATTCTATTCTTGATTGTGTAGGTTGTGGTCTCAAGTATGTTGAGAATCTCTGATCACGCCTGGTCGCAGTGGCACAAACAGCAGTCAATTAACCAGAGGAATGAGAGTTACGTTTAAGCAGTACCAACAGTTTTAAAGTCAAGAAACAAAACTATTAAAATCAGTTAAGGAAAGAGGAGACATAGCCATTTAAAGTTGTGAGACAAAAGCATCCAGAAATGTAAATCATTAATGTAAAATTAAAATACCCTAACGGAGGTTGTCCAGGTCAAATTTTGTAACATTAGACTTAGTGTACATTTTGAAACTCAAAGGGCAAGGTCCTGGGTGTAGCTGGTAGGAGTCTAAGGGTCTCTTGATTTCTGAGACATTATTGTCGTGCTCCAACTGAAGCCATTAGTTTTGGCACCAAACGCCTTGAGAGGGACAAAGCTGTATTTTGTAGTTTCTGAGGCCACTTCACCACCCGGGCAGCATAAAGCTCTGAGTTGGATGAATTGGTTTTATTGCTCACTGCTAGTGTGCTGCCCCTGGCCCAGCACCTTGTCCAGGCTCTCTGGTGGTGGGAAAAATAATAAATACCAACTGTCTCCAGCTGAGGGGAATGTTCTTCTTAGTCCTCCTGCATCCCAGAGGTCCTAAGGGTAGGCTTCTGGGCACCCTTTCTCTCTTTACCCAGGGCCTTACACACTCATGTTGGAGTCAGGAGTGCTTCTACTTTGTCCCTAAAACAGGCAAGCAGGAAACCAACCACTTGCCCCTTGGAGACCAGTTCCAGTACCTAGGTTCCAGAAGACATCTGGACCCTTCTTTCTTCAAGTCTTCAGGCAGAGTCCTTTTCTTTCCAGATGTTGACCTCCATGGTCCATGAATGTTCTGAGGAGGTGGTATTGTGGTGCCAGTCTTGGCCTGTGTACTTGTAAGTGATAGAAGAATTTCCTACACCTAAGTATGACTTAATTCACAAACTATTCCCAACTCGTTTTTCGGCAGCTTCACTCTTGGTTTACTGCAAACATTCTCAGAAGCCCTGAATCAAAAATAGCTATTCCCATATTCCATCTGGAGAAGGTCTGTCTTGTCATTCCCTAGTCACTTCTCTATTTGGATTAGATGCAGTCCCTTCAGTTAGGGTTCAAATTTACATTCCATGCTGATGGAGACACAAAGTTTAGGATGGCCCTGGGAATGAATTGGAGCTGCTCTTTCCAGACCCATTTGGCATCACCAAGTCAAATGAAGAATCAATTATTTTTGCCAATATTTGGTCATTTCTTCTCTAAGTCCATCTCATCTCTTCTTTCTCACTATGACGGCGTCATCTTACAGGCTGGAGTGTAAGAGGTTAGGCTTGATAAGTAAAGACTGCTGAAGAAAAACAGCAATACAGACACAAGTCTCTTCCTTTAATATATTTATATTTCCTGTATATATCAGCGATTATATCCATCATTCATAGAAGTGTAAGAACAGGGATCTCTGTCATACACCTTGCTACCCATCTTTTTAAAAGATGATTTCCAGTTGGTTCTGTCACCTTCTCAGGAGTCAATGAGCAGCCATAATGGATGGTCACATGGTTAAGGTTTCATACCATTAACCTAAAGGTTATTAAATAGCTTGGTAACCCTCCCTTGGTGTTGCAAGCACTTTGAGGGACATTATTTGAACCCTTGAGTTAAGTGGCACTGTCTTTGCCAGCAAAAGTATTTTCAATACCCATTACTTGACCCAAGAGCAAAAACCTAGGGGCCTGGAAAAAGCATGACCCGGTCGGAACAGGTGATATCCCATCTCCCTCCTACGTAGATCAGGAGATTGCTTGTTACTCCTTCAAAGGAAATGCATGTGGCGAGGCAGGTGCTGGCACGGAATTAAGTGACCAGAGAGCCAGAGCCTTAGCTAGAAGGGTTTCCTTATTAATGCCTTCCAAAAGTTGAAGGATGGAGTCATTGATTTTTCAGGGCAGTTGCATAACTATTTGAATTCCCAAATAAAGAGCAAGTTGGTCACCACCATGGCATAAAGGGGTCAATATTTGCTGCCCACATTGCTTAAATGATGCCCACATGTTTGAGGCATGCAAGCAAACTGCCTAACAATGACTGACTTAAAAATGGTCCGGCTCTCTCCAAACTCAAGGCTCACACTTGCACCCACTTAGACACATAATTATCAAAATTTGACGCAGCACAACACAGCAAGACAACTTGCTACACTGCGCTGCGTCAAATAGAGAAGGCAGGAATGTACCATATCAAGATATCTCGCATTCCTGCTCTCTCCTTAAGCTGGCACACTTGTGGCTACCTAGCGCCAACACGGGTACCCTTGAACAACGGGACACCTTCCTGCACAAATACAATCCTTAGAGGCTTTTTCCTCTTGAGAGAGGTACAACTAGGAGACATAAAGATATTTCTCTTGACTGCGCCGGTCGGGAAGGTGTACAATTTGAATGCATTTCCAGGTGCACCAGACTTGGTAAATCCGGGAATGCGCCAAAATACATGGGTGAATGCGTGGAAAGACGTACGCTCCACAGAGTAACACAAGGCAGTAATTTGCGGTGCCAAGCATTAATCTGGATTTACCAAGCCACGCAGGAGCACACAGGGTGGACTTGCGTGGTATGGTAAATATGACTTAAGGATTGTGTTGTCCTTGCATTACCTTGCATGACACAAGGGCAACTCAATCCTATGATAAATTTGGCCCTCGGGGCTTTCCCATTGCTCATTGTCAAATGAGGCTGCATGTTTACCACAGGCATGAGACCACACACACATATTCTTTGCCACTGCGCTAACGTGCAGAGCTTTCACATGAATTATAGCACTGCTCAAAAATGAGTGGTATTGCAAACTTTCCATTGGCAAATCCCTTACCTTTGTTTCTATGGCTGGCGTTGCATTTACGGAATGCTTCATTTGAAAAACAATAATAATAACTAAAGAGACCCAGTTTGGAACTAGGAGCCATTGTCAGCACTCTCCAATGCTAAAGCTGCGAACAACAAGACTGCCTATTAGTGATTTCACCTCATGCCTCTCGCTTTCCGTCACTAAACTGTAACTCTTGTCTATTTGCTCTAACTCACTCTTGCAAGATTTTCTCAGCACTGTTTTCTCCCTTTGTCAGTGTCTTCCTATGTTTCTCTTCCTCTATCCAACTTCCCTTTCTGCCTTTTGAGAGGACTTAAAATATATATATGTTGAAAAATAAGTCCCTGTCCCCAAAACATAAGTGCCAGTAACCACCACCTGCAGCAAAAGGTACAAACTGAGCTCTTCTTTTGAGTCAAATTCAAGTACCAATCTCGGCCTGACATTCAGGGTTATCTTGTGTGTTGGGAAGATTGACCTCTAGTATTTCTTCATCATTTAATTGACGTGTTTGACAGAGTTTTGGACCTGAATTTGTGCCACGTGAGTACAAGAGAAATTACAGTTGTGTCTCCCTGACTTCCTTTGAGACAAAAAATGTCTTAATAAACAGGGGCGTGGCCGCACGCGATGTGTCCAAGTGCATTTAGGCCTTATGCGCCCCGCAGCGCAATACGCTACACTGGCGATGAATGCGGGGCCGGATCCACGCTCCCGCTTGACCACTGCAGAGCCAGAGGCACGCCCTGACATCGCGCACACCATCCACACATCAGAGGGGGGCGGGAGTGCCGTCCGCATCCCCCAGCCTACACCGATTCTGACACTCGCAGGGGAGGTGCCGCACGAATGAAAACTCGATAATCAAGGCATCGAAGACCACAGCCCCCTGCAGAGGACAAAGGCCTGCATTAGTCTGCACGGAGCGCGTTACCTCACCACGTGCAACATCCAGAGGCCAGCACACACGCCCACATGGATAACCAGCAAAGGACATTGTACTCCAAAGGAAAAGGGCTGAGGCAGGGCAGCAGTGTCTTGGATCTCCCCCCCTCGCCCCCCAGAAGGAATGCAGAAGAGTACCCACAGCGAGGCATAGCCAGGGGCAAAGTCACACTGGACGGGCATTGACCTACATAGAGCCTGGGACACTGACCCCAGCAAGGCTGGGAAAGAACAGCGCACCCACGCCTCAGCCCTGTACCCAGTAGAAAGAGAAATGCATCATATCGAAGGAAGGGAGCATGTAAAAGACAGTGTGCATAAACCACCCACTGCCATGCAGAATCTCCATCCTAGAAAAACAAAATGGGAGACCTGGACCCTGACAATAATCAGCCACCTGCACCTGTGATCACGCAAAATGCCCCCACAGGGGTGTTACCTCCATTCAGTGAGTCAGCCGACTCTACTACCGCTTCCCCACGAAGAAGGACATGATTGGGACAATTAGAAAATGACTTCATAGCAATGAGAGAGACAGATGGGTCTGTGAGACTGTTGTTATTACTCCACTACACAGAAGAAGAGGTATACCTCCTGATCAGACACCTCCCGAATACAGGCGCACCAAACGACTATGATGCCGCCGGGACGGCGCTCAACGCACATTACGCCCGCAGTTGAACCCAGATTTTAAGAGGTTCAAAGTGTGCCAGGCCCACCACAGTGAAGGAGAACCAATCGATGCATTTTACGCCCAACTGAGAGAACTGGTGAGCACCTACATCACGGGTGAACAGACCACAGAAGAGATTTGTGCCCAAATAATCGAGGGTGTCTACAGCAAGATACTACATGGGTTGATCTTGAGGCAGCCGAACATACCCCTGAATGACATACTGGTCCTATCCAGGACGCATGGCCTCCCAGTAGCCAGAGCTGATGAAATGGACCTGTATCTGGCCCTGACGCGACTAACAGAGAAGAACATGACCGTAAAGACGGAGAAGGTTGATGCCGTGAGGACATGAGACAGAGGGAGCAGGTAGCAGGGCCATCCACCCCAAACCCCGAAGGGCCAGTGGGGGTACTGCGGGCGTGAAGAGCACTCTATTCATGCATGCCCCGCCCAGGGTCGGACATGCTCCCACTGTGGGGTACCAAACCATTTTGTTTCGTATGCCAGAAAAGAAACCAACGCAAGGACAGCAGAGGGAGAAGACCAATGCGAAGGATGGTGCGCCAACTGTCGATCGCCTCCCTGGACCAGTCGAGCAGTGCAAAGCAGACCAAAAAAGCCACCTAACAAGTAGAAGACACATCGACAGATGACGAAGAAGTAGAGACATACCTGGTCTCCGTCACACAAGAACTGAAAAACCGAAGACGACCACAGCCCATGTGCACCTTGAGGACAGCCAGATTGGAGGTAAAAGCAGTCATTGATACCGGTGCCTCTGTGAACATCATGGGGATCCAGCAATATAATCAACTGCGACCCATGCCTGAACTGACACCATCCAAAACAAAGATTTTTGCGTATGGAAGTAACTCACCGCTGCTGCTGCGAGGAAAAATTAAAGTGCCATTCCAGTCGGAAGACAATGAAATTGTCAGAGTGGTACATGTCATTGACCAAGAGGTCAACACATTGCTCAGCAGCCACGCCGCCGAGGATCTAGGGTTGGTGACGTTCGCGACAAGCTTGTGTGCTAACCAGACAAAAGAGCTGCTGAACCAGATCGTAGACCTGCTTAAAGGCCAAGGATGCATTAAGAAGGCCCCAGTAAAACTCCACATCGACCAAGCAGTTGCCCTGATGGCCCTACGCCACAGAGGGATCCCATTCCACCTTTGGTCACTCATAGAACAAGAGCTGCAAAAACCAGAAGACCAAGTGGTCATCGAGAAAGTGTCTGGGCCAACTCCCTAGGTGTCACCCATGGTTGTAGCAGAGAAGCCAAGTCAGCAGGGGAAGATCAGGTTGTGCATTGACATGTGCCTCCCTAACAAGGCAATCCGGAGAGAACGCCACATCACACCAATGATGGACGACATTGTAGCGGACGTCAATGGGTCCCGGTGGTTTTCAAAACTGGACCTAAATGTGGGATATAGCCAGCTGGACCAATCCAAAGAGAGCAGATATATAACTATGTTCAGCACCCACTTGGGCGTGCGAAGATACAAGCGGCTCAATTTTGGAATATCCTCAGCCACGGAAGTGTTCCAAGACACAGTACGGGAGATCCTGACGGGCCTACCGGGGGTGCTGAAAGTAAATAAAGACATTCTCATCCACTCCGCCACCATGTATGCGTACTATCAACATCTAAGGGCCACACTGAAGCGGCTCCAAGAGTATGGCGTCACCCTACATAGGGAAAAGTCTTTTTTCTTTCAGGGAGAGATAGAAATATTCAGCTACCTCTTCAACCAGAAGGGAATCCAGGTAGACCCACAAAAGTCCCAAGCGATTAAGGACGTACCACTCCCTGTGACAGTATCTATGGCCACATACTTTGGGCGGTTCACCCCGGATCTGGCCACCATAGCAGAACCCCTGAAACCTCACTCCGACGCCACCTGAAAGTGGGTACATTAGGAAAAGGCAGCGTTTCTGAAAGTCAAGAGTGCCCTCCTTGACCACACCACGTTGGTGTACTTCGACCCTGCCAAGCTCAGAGAGCTCCTTGTCGATGCCAGCCCGTGGACCTCGGGGCAGTGCTCACCCAGGAGCAGGAACCTGGAAGATGGGCCACGTTAGCCTATGCCAGCAATACCCTATCCCTCACCTAAACACGCTATGCACAAATTGAGCGAGAGGCCCTGGTCATCTGGTGGGCATGCCAGCATTTTTTCTTGTACATCTACAGCCAACCATTCAAAGTCATCACAGACCACCAGCCGCTAGTGCCCCTATTCAAAGGAACAGCACCTCACCCACCCCGAGGACTGAACGGCGGGCAATCGGACTCCAACAGTACGAAATGGAAATAGTGTACCGGCCAGGCACCAAGAACACAGCCGATTTCCTCTCCCGACACCCAGGCCAACGAGAGTGCCAAAAAGAGATGCAGGACATTGAAGCGCTGGAGGTAAAACTGAACAGGATCTTGATTATCACGTGCCCCAAAGCGTTAACCCTAGCTGATATCACAGCAGCAACTGAGCGAGACCCGGTCATCATCAGAGTGTGCAGTACTGTCCAAGGGGGTAACTGGAATTGTTTCCTCAGTCAGCGAATGACTGGTCAGGGCCCAAAATGGAGTACCTCACAAAAATGTGGAGGATCCAAATCAAGCTGAGCATGACACAGGATGGAATCCTACTGCGGGGGTCTTGCATAGTCATCCCTACTGCCCTACAACATCACACAACCCAATTGGCCCATGGAGGACACCAAGGGATTGAAAAATTGAAGGCCAGGATGCAGGAGAGAGTCTGGTTTCCAGGGCCAGAAAGCCGGGTGGGGAAGATCGTGAAGAAATGCCCGGCGCGCAAAATGACCAGTGTGCCAGAACAACCTGCGCCTATTCAGAAGGAGGATCATGGGAAGGTTCCGTGGGAGAAAGTGAGCATCGATTTCGGGGGTTTCCCCGATGGCCGAATGACCCTGGTCATGGTCGACACCTAATCGAGATACCCAGTGGAGGAAGTCATCAGCTCTATCGCATTCTCCCAGATTGCTCCGGTAATCGAAAAGACATTCGCAATGATCGGACGTCCCAACGAGATCAAAAGCGACAATAGGCCCCCATTCTAAGGAGTAGAATTCCGCAAATCCATGCAATTCCACGGGGTACAGCATTGCCGTATCACCCCCCAATGGCCACAATCCAACAAAGAAATTTGAAAGGTTCATGAGGACCCTTAAGAAGGTACTGCGCATTGCAGTGGCTGAAAATGCAGACCTGGAGCGCCAGCAGCAGTTATTCCTTCAGGTATACAGAAGCACGCCACACAGCACCACTCGTCATACGCTGATGTTTAATAGCCCACGCTGTGACACCATTCCTACCTGCCCAGGATGGACCCCGCTGTCTTATAATGAGCACGACGCTCTAGGAAGGAGATAAAAGCAGCCTCTAACAGCCAGTCACAAGAGGAGAGCCAGGCCCTGTAATCTGCTACCCGGAGATCGAGTAATAATGCGAGATCAAAGGCCAGAAGGAAAGTTCTAGACCTCGTATGAACCGGGATACTGGACTGTAACCCGCGTCAAAGGGACCATGATCACTGTGGAAAAGGGAGGAGAGGAAGTAACCAGAAACACAGGGGCGTAACAAAGGCCCCCGCAGCCCCCGCTGTGTGGGGGGGCCCCAGACTTCCCTACATTTGAAGGGGCCCCCTCGGCCCCACACTGAAGGGAGTGCCGAAGCACAGGCCTGAGCAATGCACATCAGGTCTGATTAGCTTCAGCCTTTCTTCTGGGCCAGTAGCAGTGCTGTGAAGACCTCGCAAACAAAAAGAAACAGTTTCAATTTATAGCTTTTGTTTCTTGTCAGCTTAGAGAGGCCTGGAAGGAAAGACACCCTAGCTCTGCAGTGCAGAAAGAAACATTCAAGAGAGCGCAACCAGGAGAGGTCAAAGGGCAGTTCAATGGAAGAAGCAATGCAGAGTGGGAGAGAGATGGTAAAACTGTGTGAATGGGGGGGCACACAGAGGGACTTGGTGCAGGAGGCCTGGGGACCCTTACGCCTTGCACCTTGCCAGGGGCCGCAGCCAGTGGGGGGCATTCTGCAATAAATGAATGGGGCCCCCTAAGCTCTTCGGTGAGAGCTATGAGAGAGAGGCTTACCCCTCTCTCTCTCCAAAGCCTGCAGGTGCTGCAAGTTAAATTGTTTCTCTTCAGTCAGAGAGTGCCAGGCCATGGGGGTGGGGGTCTCAGAAACAGCATTCCCACAGGGCAGGGGCTGCTCAGGACCCTGAGAAGGAAGGTGTGGGGGCCCCAGAGACAGCATTCACCACAGGGCTGGGCACTGCTCAGGAGTCAGACCTTGAGTAGGAAGGGGGTGGGGGCCTGTTCTGACAGGGTTTTCTGCCCCTTTTTGAGTGAAGGTGACTTTAGCCTGCTATCATTCTAATAGGAGGATTAGAACCTCAGACCTGGCAGATTTACCAGGTGTTTGACGAAATTCCCTACCCTTTTCTGCATCTTAGGGTCTATAAACTTATGTAATGAATAGATTCCTTGGTATTAGTATTAATTCGTCCTTTTGTAAGGTTTCTAGCATATTTCTGATGGAGTTATGCTTATTTCGGGCCCTGTAGGCCTCGAACGGGAGAGACTCTATCTTTCTTTCTGTCTCGGCTGCTTGAGATGCTTTTAGGTCAAATGTAATGTTTTAGTTATAAGGTGTTGTTCGCTTGGAGAGAACCGGCTCAGGCTGGCCCTTATCGAAGGATTGTGGTTTTTTTCGTGTCAAAGACATAACATCAGGCCGGCCGGCTGAGAACGTGTCCTTGGCACGGGGTGGTACAAGAATTTGGTGGGCGGCAGGTTACTGGCCGTAAATTTCCATGCATGAACACGGTTCTATATTAGCGAAAGCACGGAGAGTTCAGAGTTTAGTCCGTGAGTCAGTTAGTAGATGGCAGCTAGTCGTTAGCATTATTGCAGTTAATCAACTCAAGGCAGACAGTCGCCATTTTGAAGTCCGAGAAAGCCCGAGGGCTGATACTCTCTCAGAAAGATTGAAGTTATTTTAGTTGGAGCAGCTGGCGAGCTTTGATACTAAGATCAGAGCATGCAGAATGAAGCAGTTAGCGGAGCGAACGAATACTAGAGCGGCAGAACCTGATTTATAAGATCGAAGTTAGAAGGTGAAGATAGTCCTTGATTGAGAGAGAGAGAGGAGTAGTGCAGAACAGCGAGAGTGAAGCAAACGAAGTCGAGAATAAGAAGGAAGTTCCAGTGACTTGGAGGGGAGCAGAGGAGACAGAGCATAGCGGTGCAGACGTGTATCAGTGACTGCAGGGGTGATCCTAAGATGAGCCAAGGCACAGACGAGAAGGGAACCCAGATGACAACTGAGCCCAGACTTCATACTCATAAGGTGACGTCGACCCTTTCTTATTAGCGTGCACACACATTCTAATTCTTTCTTTTGCTTTTCAGGCTATGTGTTATATTGCAGTATTATATTGTTGTTATTATTTGAATAAAGGGACCCCAGCTCTTAGTGAACAGCTGTGCAAGTGTTATTATTCATAATAAGGTTAACCTTTCTTCTAGTCAGATGCTTTTATGTGAACGGATGCATCTCCCGTCCAGGTAAATGGTAACTGAGCAAGGGAGTAGAGGAGCACTTATATTAGAAAATAACCTTTGCATATTGTGATTTGGCCATTCTTGTGTGAAAGGATCGACCTGTCTATCTATCACATAATCTATAATATTATATTCCCAGTAGATATTAGATATATAGAGAAACGTCCCAACAGAGAGAGAAAGAGCCGAAGGTATTCATAGAACAGTGATCATCGTTGTGTAGCGGCGTTAATGAGAGCATTGATTGTGATCAATGTGTATACCCACAAGATTGTGGCTTGAGAGAGCACTGATTGTGATCAGTGTGTAATGAGATCGCCGCTAGGGAAAGTGGCGTTAGTGAGAGCATTGACCGTGGTCAATGTGTATACCCACAGGATTGTGGCTTGTGTATGTGTTAAATAGAGAGAGCACTGGGGGGATACAGTGTTTATACCCACAAGATTGTGGCTTGCGCGAGCACTGATTGTGATCAGTGTGTAATGGTAAGTAATCGGAACTGCCTCACGGTAGTCTAGTCTGGGCCTATGTTGCCGCAAGACTATAAGGTATGAGTGTGGTGTTTAACATGGAAGTCCTTAGTAATCAGTGAGTATTTCTAGTAATCCCTATAGATTTAGTGGTGTTTTTGATGATATAAGCTTGTATATTGCTAATTCCCCATCCTCAGGTAGGTACCCAGGTGCCTTTTGTAAGTAGGTCCTGAGGAGGGAGGTGAATACGTTTCGGCTGGGTTTGGTGGTTATTTGTAAGCTGATTCTACCTGGTCCGAAAATCCGGTAGTTACATCTGGCGTCACAAACCGTTTACGAAAGCCTGTTAGCGCGGTATTGTTTCTATCTTGTTGGTTTGCGCTTGGCGTGTACGGTGTACATTTTTGTATATTATTTGTTTATAGTTGTATATATCTTTTTCTTTTAGCACGATGTTTTTGAGAAGGTCTAAATATACTTTTAAGTTGCCTGTTGAAATTCCCGGCTGGGACTCAACGCCTTACGAGGCATTGGCCCGTGAGTGGGGTGATTCCACTGGTTTAAGTGAGAATTGGAGTTCTTGTTTGGAACTGGCGGATCCGACTAATGTGATTGCTTGTTTGCAGAAAGCGCCAGTTATGAAGGGTGATGAGCTTCCTATTTTGGGACGCAGAGGTTGGATTGTTTTATCTGCATACAGGATTGTACATGAGAAATTTTTTAAATTACAGAAACAATATGCGGAAATGGAAGAGAAGTTTGTTGAAGTGCAACATGCTCATACTCTTTTGAGATGTCAAAATAAACTGCTTGTCGACAAACTAGAGACTTATCAGACTATTGCAGAAAGAGCTGCTGTTCGTATTGCTAAATACAAATATAAGAATCGTCGTGGTCGTGTTTGCAAACGGAAAGTGTGTCTGGTCGAGGCGAAAGCCGGACTGGATTGGAATCCTGATGAGTGGGACGGTAATATCTGGGACTCAAATGATTCTGGCTCCTCGGCTGAGGAGTCTGATAGACGCGAGTATTCTCGCACTGGACGGGACTGTGAAGCTAATACTTTTGACAAACTTGATGATTCAGGCGACCATGGTCGATGTTCTAAATCTGACGACATTTCTTGATCTGAATGTCCCTCTAAATCTGTTGATCGGGCTCCTTGTGCTGCTCGTACTGAAATTTCTGCGCATCCGGTGTTTCGATGTAAGTTGCAGCAGGCTCCTGGTAATCCGAATGGTGTTCCTTTGGATAGTTTAGAAGATTTTACTCTACAGGAAGTTAGTGATATTTTGCAACGATTTCGACAACGGCCCAGTGAGGCCTTGCTTACATGGATGGTGCGTCTCTATGAACTGGGTGCTGCTGGCATCATGTTAGATGGGGGAGATGCTTTGAAATTTTGTTCTTTGAGTTCTGATTCTACTGTACAAGATCATTTCCGAAATTATAATGGTGCTGGTCAAATTAGTCTGCTTCAATTAGCGACTGATGGTTGTAATCACAAATACCCTACTGAATCTGATTGGCCTCTGAATGACAAGCCATGGTACACGTTGTGTGATGCGGCACAAAGACTGAAAGAGGAGGTGATGAAAACTGCGATTTTTCTGAGTACATCTGACAGGTTGTTGGATGGTTTGTTGACATCTTCTGTGCGGAATCGCATTATCCGTTCTTCCCCTGTTGCATATAAACAAGGTATGATGACTTTGTTGATCAATCAGACTGGCAATGCGTTGTCCTTAGTGCTTGCATCTGTACGTCAACTTGGTGAATTGGGCGAATGGCTTAAACCTGAAAGACAATCCAGACCTGAGGGTCGTACTGCTGGAAATTATAAGTTTTCTAGACGTGATATGTTTCTTGCTTTGCTGGCTGATGGTATGAAGAGAGAAGACATTGATGGTGAACCTAATAATCGCTTGTGGGATTTGTTTCGCAAGCGTGGTTTAGATCGAAAGGAGGGTGCTCGACGTGTGCGAAAGAATGAATGTGATCGTGAATATTCTGATGACAGTGGTGATGATCGACGTCGTGACGATTTGGATCTGCGTGATAGACGACGGGATGAGCGTGATTCTTCCCCTCGGCGTGAAAGAGAGAGGAGGAGAGAGGGGGAAAGAGAAAGGGGGAGAGATGACTATGTTGAAAGCAGATACAGAGACGAAAGGGATCAGTCCCCCAAGATGAGGAGAAGAGAGGATCGACACATCGACACAGATTTTCTGAACGAAATTCACAATACCATGCAGATGACAAAAATCCATTTCGTAATGGGGATGGATATGAACAGGAAATTACATCGTCCAAAAAATTTGAGAGCATTTACCCTGATTTGTCTTGGTTGTCAGAACGCAATAAAAATGACTAGGAAATAGGTCAAGCTCCAGTACGCAGTTGGGCTCACAAAGACAATAGACCCTATGTAGATATTGAAATTTTTTGGAAACATTGTAATATACAAAAGGCCCGAGCATTGGTAGATACAGGAGCGGAGGCCACTCTAATTCATGGAAAATCAAAGAAATTTAAAGGACAATTTTTCACAATTACTGGTTTAGGTGGAAAGGAAACCCCCGCAGTACAAATAAATGTTGAAATGAAAATAGGTAGAATTCCCCGAAAAGAATATTCTGTTTTAGTTGTGCCACTTATGGAATATATAATTAAAATTGATATTTTGAAAGGTATGACATTGCATTTCGATGATGGTTGCTATCAATTTGGAAGTAGAGGTTATATTTCATCTAGACCTGTACGAGTTGGTCATTTGAGAATGCCTCCTATAAAGATTCCCCACGCTACAAAAGTTGTTTCCCATAAACAGTACCGTATTCCAGGTGGTCACGAAGAGATTAGTTCTACGATTCAGGATCTAGTGAATGCAGGAGTTATAACTCCGGTTACTTCTGCTTGGAATAATCCCATTTGGCCTGTGCGCAAGAGTGATAATTCTTGGCGTATGACTGTTGATTATCACGAATTAAATAAACATACACCCCCTTTGACTGTTGCAGTACCAGACATGATTACTTTAATTGAAAGAATTCAGAAGCATCCAGGAATATGGTATGCGTCCATTGATATTGCTAATGCTTTCTTTTCAATTCCAATTGCCCCTGAGTGTCAGGAACAATTCAGTTTTACGTGGAATGGACGTCAAATGGCGTTTAGAAGTCTTCCCCAAGGCTATGTACATAGTCCTATGATCTGTCACCGGCTGGTGGCGGAACATTTATCTGAAATACCCATAAACCCACAAATACAAATTTGTCATTATATTGACGACATTCTGATTCAAGGTGAGACACAGGATAAAGTTCAGACTCAGCTAGATCAGGTTATCAATCATTTACGCAGAAAAAGGTTGGGAAATCAATCCCGCCAAGTTGCAAGGTCCGTCACAAAGCGTGAAATTTTTAGTCATCAATTGGCATAAAGGTAACAGAGAAGTGATTCCACAAGTGAAGCAGAAAATTCTTGACTTTGCGGTTCCTTGGAACTGAAGCGAAGACCAGAGATTTATTGGTTTATTTGGATTTTGGCGTCAACACATCCCACATTTAGGTCAGATATTAGCCCCTTTATATAGTCACTCGTAAAAAGAATGTGTTTGAATGGAATAAACCACAGCAAGATGCGTTTGATTTGGCGAAAGCAGCAATTCAGTATGCTTTAGATCTGTGGCCCGTGCGTGATGGTGATGTGGATCTGAATGTGTCTGTGCAAAGTCCTTATGCAAATTGGAGTTTGTGGCAAAAACAAGGCAAAAATAAAGTACCGTTAGGCTTCTGGACTAAAAAGTTACCTGATGCTGGTGAGCGTTATACACCTTTTGAGAAACAATTACTTGCATGTTATTGGGCTCTGGTGGATACCGAGCAATTGACTTTGGGACATGATGTGATGTTGAGACCTGAAATCCCTATTATGCAATGGGTTTTGAGTTCGCCGAAAACTCATCGAATTGGACATGCTCGAGAGGCGAGTGTGATTAAGTGGAAATGGTATATACAGGACAGGGCACGTGTGGGACTGAAAGGTGTTTCGACATTACATGGGCAAGTGGCTCAGGCGCCATCGAATGAGACTGGGAGTGATTGCTCCGTACCTATAGTGCAGGAATCCCCTGTTAAGTGGGGTATGCCATTTGATGATCTGTCCGCGGAGGATAGAAACCATGTGTGGTTTACGGATGGTTCAGCGAGGTACATAGGAGAGAAGAGGCATTGGAAGGCAGTGTCCTATAATCCTATCACACAGAAATTGCTGAGTACAACTGGTGAAGGAAAAAGTAGTCAATTTGCTGAATTATATGCTGTTTACCAAGTTTTAAAACAGGAACTACCTGGTACGTGTCACATTTTTACTGATTCCTGGTCCACTGCTAATGGACTGGCTGTTTGGTTACCAACATGGCATGCTCGTAATTGGGAATTGCATTCGAAGGAACTTTGGGGTAAAGAGTTATGGAAAGAAATTTGGGAACTGCTTCCGCAAAGTACTGTTACAATCTTTCATGTGGATGCTCATACACCAATAGACTTCCTTGACAAATTCTTTCACAACATTGCAGATGAGAAATCTAAAATTGCTGAGGCAGTGGTGGACATGCAGGACTCTGATTTGGCGGGATTGGCGACATGGGCCCACCAGAAAGCAGGACATTTTGGATAGAGAGCCACTAGCAGGTGGGCTGCTGATCAAGGAATTTATATTCCTTTAAATGTTATTAAAGATACTATACTGCATTGTCCTATCTTTCAACATTCTAGACAACGAAAAGTACCCCAAATTGTTAGAGGACATTTACATCGAGGAAAATTGCCCGCTCAAATTTGGCAGATTCATTATATTGGTCCACTCCCTATGAGTAAAAATTGCCAATATATTTGTACCATTGTTGACACATACAGTGGTCTTTTGGTGGCCTTTCCCTGTAAACAAGCTACCCAGGTAAACACTATTAAAACATTGGAATTGATTATGCTATATTATGGTGCCCCATTTCAGATTCAATCTGACAATGCATCGCACTTTAAGGGAAGATTGGTGCAGGAATTTTGTGTGGAGAACAACATTGAATGGGTGTTTCATATACCGTACTACCCACAGGCAGCAGGCCTTATAGAGAGAATGAATGGTTTGCTAAAAGATCAATTGCGTAAATTAACTGATAATAAATATAAAAATTGGAGAGAATATTTGTTTCAGGCACTGTTGATTTTGAATAATCGTCCCTTTTTAAATGCTGAATCTCAATTAATGCGTTTATTTCCTCCAGCTGTTGATGCTAAACCAAACACAATTCACAATACTGTAATGTATTGGGAGATTTCCCCTGGAGCCCTGGCTCCATGCAGAGCAACCCCAGGTTCTGCAGGCTTGGACCTGCATGCCATGAATGACATTATTGTAAAAAGCAGAGATCGTGTTATCATTGAGACTGGCATTGGTGTCTGTATACCAACTGGAAATTTTGGCCTGATAGCTCCTAAATCAGGCCTGGCCTTAAAAGGCATTTAAGTGCTTGGAGGAATCATTGACAGTGATTATCAGGGAGAGATTAAGGTTCTCCTGCTAAATAGCAGTGAGGTTGATTTACCAATTCAAAAGACTGACTGAATTGCTCAGTTGCTAATCATGCCTGTTTTCAGTGGTGAGATTCAGAAAGGCACTGCCCCAACTTTGTTAACTGTTCGACGACAAAAAGGTTTTGGCTCCACTGACAATCCAGGAGCGAGAGTGTGGGTGTAATCGCCTAAAAATCCCCCTGAACAAGCTGAAATTATTGCAACCAGTCATGATAATACAGTACTTGTCATGAGACCAGAAAGATAGCTGGGAAGCTGTCCCGGCTGACAAATGTTACTTACGAGAATGAATAATGCCTGTATTTGATTTTCTTTCAGATCATTCTCTGGACTGCTGTTGCAGGATGTGTCGGCGTTGGACTCCTTTTGGCTTGCTACATCGGGAGAGGAAGGAACCCCCAGACTTAGGTTGATTCGATAATCAGAGTACAGCGTTCCTTTGCTGCGTGGGATTCATCATCTAACTTTTGGACTACCCCGGCACGAAGGGTGACAAATTCCCCACATTTCTGTTTAACACCATTGCGTTTGGTGACAGACATATTAGCAACCTGTTTGGTTGCCGTCCCGGCTTCTCTGGAGACCCTTGCCCATATTTTCAATATATCAAATGCCCATCCTAATGTTATTCTTGGAGATTTTGCGACTCACGAGTACTGTCCTTTATGTACTGTGCTATTAGATCCAGTACCACCGATTCATTCTCAAATAACTACATATAATATCACACAGGGTGATTTATGTTTTTTCCTTACATGTGATCCAAACGCCATAACTGAATGTGTTCACCTAAAGCTAAAAGGTGCTACTTCATTTACCGATCATGAAAGAACTTTGTGTTCCCGGAGATCGCCCAAAATGTGTGTTTCAGTTAAAAACAATATGACCTGTAAAAGTCTTGTAGTTACCCCTAGCCATTATCGCACAATGCTATTACCTTCTGGATGGCTTTTCTCTTGTGGTAATATATCTTGGCCTTACATTCCTGTAAATATTACCGGAGTACCATGTGCTATCACTAGATTGAGCTTGCTAATGTTTTCTTCACATCCTAATGCAAATTCCCGTATTGTTCGTAATGCAGTTATGTTAAAAGACGATTGTGATTCTACACTACATTTATATTCTAAGTCTGAATATCTTAGTTTGGCTTTCTCTATTTTGGGAGTCCCTGCCTTAGCGGTCTACAATGCCAAATCTATCGGAAAAATGGCCTGTTGCATGGTTAAATCCATTAATCACACTTCTACAATTCTATCTGACATGCTACTGGACGCCCAGGGTGAACGCAGAGCTATTTTGCAGAACAGGGCCGCAATAGATTATCTTTTACTTAAACATGGACAGGACTGTTCTGACTTTGAGGGTCTTTGTTGTTTCAATTTATCAGATCATACTAGATCTATTCAGGCACACATTGACAAACTTCACGACTTGACCAAAGAAGTTAGAAAACACATTGATCTGGGCTGGTTTGACTGGCTCTATAATTGGTTACCAGATTTAAATTCTTTACGTCAGATATTAGGGGGTATCCTGCTTACTATTTGTATCTTAGTTGCTATTTGCTGTTTTATTCAGTGTATTCCTTCTTTATTTCAAATTTGTAGACGTAATACTAGAAATAGATCAGTTAGTTTTGTTTCATATTATTCCTCAACAGATTTTAGTTCCATTTAGCGAATGATTAGTAGTCTAAAGTCAAGGGTGAAGTGTTCTGACCGGTTTTTCTGCCCCTTTTTGAGTGAAGGTGACTTTAGCCTGCTATCATTCTAATAGGAGGATTAGAACCTCAGGCCTGGCTGATTTACCGGGTGTTTGACATAATTCCCTACCCTTTTCTGCATCTTAGGGTCTATAAACTTATGTTAATGAATAGATTCCTTGCTATTAGTATTAATTCGTCCTTTTGTAAGGTTGCTATCATATTTCTGATGGAGTTATGCTTATTTCGGGCCCTGTAGGCCTCGAACGGGAAAGACTCCATCTTTCTTTCTGTCTCGGCTGCTTGAGATGCTTTTAGGTCAAATGTAATGTTTTAGTTATAAGGTGTTGTTCGCTTGGAGAGAACCGGCTCAGGCTGGCCCTTATCGAAGGATTGTATTTTTCTTCGTGTCGAAGACATAACATCAGGCCGGCCGGCTGAGAACGTGTCCTTGGCACGGGGTGGTACAAGAATTTGGTGGGCGGCAGGTTACTGGCCGTAAATTTCCATGCATGAACACGGTTCTATATTAGCGAAAGCACGGAGAGTTCAGGGTTCAGTTCGTGAGTCAGTTAGTAGACGGCAGCTAATCGTTAGCATTATTGCAGTTAATCAACTCAAGGCAGACAGTCGCCATTTTGAAGTCCGAGAAAGACCGAGGGCTGATACTCTCTCAGAAAGATTGAAGTTATTGTAGTTGGAGCAGCTGGCGAGCTTTGATACTAAGATCAGAGCATGCAGAATGAAGCAGTTAGCGGAGCGAACGAATACTAGAGCGGCAGAACGTGATTTATAAGATCGAAGTTAGAAGGTGAAGATAGTCCGTGATTGAGAGAGAGAGAGGAGTAGTGCAGAACAGTGAGAGTGAAGCAAACGAAGTCGAGAGAAAGAAGGAGGTTCCAGTGACTTGGAGGGGAGCAGAGGAGACAGAGCATAGCGGTGCAGACGTGTATCCGGGACTGCAGGGGTGATCCTAAGATGAGCCAAGGCACAGACGAGAAGGGAACCCAGATGACAACTGAGCCCAGACTTCATACTCATAAGGTGACGTCGACCCTTTCTTATTAGCGTGCACGCACATTCTAATTCTTTCTTTTGCTTTTCAGGCTATGTGTTATATTGCAGTATTATATTGTTGTTATTGATTAAATAAAGGGACCCCAACTCTTAGTGAACAGCTGTGCAAGTGTTATTATTCATAATAAGGTTAACCTTTCTTCTAGTCAGATGCTGTTATGTGAACGGATGCATCTCCCGTCCAGGTAAATGGTAACTGAGCAAGGGAGTAGAGGAGCACTTATATTAGAAAATAACCTTTGCATATTGTGATTTGGCCATTCTTGTGTGAAAGGATCGACCGGTCTATCTATCACATAATCTATAATATTATATTCCCAGTAGATATTACATATATAGAGAAACGTCCCAACAGAGAGAGAAAGAGCCGAAGGTATTCATAGGACAGTGATCGTCGTTGTGTAGCAGCATTAATGAGAGCATTGATTGTGATCAATGTGTATACCCACAAGATTGTGGCTTGAGAGAGCACTGATTGTGATCAGTGTGTAATGAGATCGCCGCTAGGGAAAGTGGCGTTTGTGAGAGCATTGACCGTGGTCAATGTGTATACCCACAGGATTGTGGCTTGTGTATGTGTGAAATAGAGAGAGCACTGGGGGGATACAGTGTTTATACCCACAAGATTGTGACTTGCGCGAGCACTGATTGTGATCAGTGTGTAATGGTAAGTAATCGGAACTGCCTCAGGGTAGTCTAGTCTGGGCCTATGTTGCCGCGAGACTATAAGGTATGAGTGTGGCGTAGAGCATGGAAGTCCTTAGTAATCAGTGAGTATTTCTAGTAATCCCTATAGATTTAGTGGTGTTTTTGATGATATAAGCTTGTATATTGCTAATTCCCCATCCTCAGGTAGGTACCCAGGTGCCTTTTGTAAGTAGGTCCTGAGGAGGGAGGTGATTACGTTTCGGCTGAGTTTGGTGGTGTTTTGTAAGCTGATTCTACCTGGTCTGAAAATCCGGTCGTTACAGGGCCCCAGAGACAGCATTCACCACAGGGCAGGGCACTGCTCAGGAGTCAGACCTCGGGAAGGGTGGGGGCCCCAGAGACAGAATTAACCACAGGGCAGGGCACTGCTCAGGAGTCAGACCCTGAGAAGGATGGGGTCCCCAGAGACAGCATTCACCACAGGGCAGGGCACTGCTCAGGAGTCCGACCCTGAGAAGGGTGGGGGCCCCAGAGACAGCATTCACCACAGGGCAGGGCACTGCTCAGGAGTCAGACCCTGAGAAGGGTGGGGTTGGGGGCCCCAGCGAAAGCATACACCACAGGGCAGGGCACTGCTCAGGAGTCAGACCCTGATAAAGGTGGGGGCCCCAGAGACAGTATTCACCACAGGGCAGGGCACTGCTCAGGAGTCAGACCCTGAGAAGGGTGGAGGTGGGGGCCCCAGCGACAGCATACACCACAGGGCAGGGCACTGCTCAGGAGTCAGACCCTGAGAAGGGTGGGGGCCCCAGAGACAGCATTCACCACAGGGCAGGGTACTGCTCAGGAGTCAGACCCTGAGAAAGAAGGGGGTGGGGGCCCCAGAGACAGCATTCACCACAGAGCAGGGCACTGCTCAGGAGTCAGACCCTGAGAAGTGTGGGGGCCCCAGAGACAGAATTAACCACAGGGCAGGGCACTGCTCAGGAGTCACACCCTGAGAAGGGTGGGGGCCCCAGAGACAGCATTCACCACAGGGCAGGGCACTGCTCAGGAGTCAGACCCTGAGAAGGAAGGGGGTGGGGGCCCCAGAGACAGCATTCACCACAGGGCAGGGCACTGCTCAGGAGTCAGACCCCGAGAAGGGTGGGGGGCCAAGAGACAGCATTCACTACAGGGCAGGGCACTGCTCAGGAGTCAGACCCTGAGAAGGAAGGGGATGGGGGCCCAAGAGACAGCATTCACCACAGGGCAGGGCACTGCTCAGGACCCTGACAAGGATGCGGGTGGGGGCCCTCAGAGAGAGTATTCTCCACAGGGCACAGCCTCTGAGAAGCTTTGGATGAGGCAGCACAGAGGAGAGTTGACAGGGGCTGTAGAAGGATTGCAGCTTCCTCCAGGAACAGGATCTGCTGGGAGGCATTGGAAGATAAACAAGCATTTGCAATATATGGTTTTGCAATATATGCACGTCATATATGGTTTCGATTGGAATAGTTAGCTGTGGAATTGTGTTGTGTTGTGTGGATTGGATCTGTGTAGTGAAATAATGTGGCATGTTGTGTAGTGTAATTATGTGGATAGTAATTGTGCGGTATTGAGTGTACTAGAATTATGTGGAGTGGGATTGTGTGTCATGGAGTGGGATTGTGTGTCTTGGAGAGAGATTATCTGCAATGGTATTGTGTGCTGTGGAGTGGAGTGGTGTTTACTTGTACTGTAGATTAGATGTATGTGGTCTGTTGTTTAATTGTGTGGTTGGTTTGAATTATGTAGTTTGTTGAATTGTGTGATGTGGAATAGAAATGTGTAGAGTTCAATTTGTGTGACGTGGAAGTGTGCGCTGTTGAGTGAAAATTATGTTGAGTGGTATTAGGAATGTTCCTACGTGGTGCTGAGTGGTATTATGTGTAGTGTAATCATGTTGTGAGATGTATTGTGTGGGGATAAATTGTGTGATGTGTGAAATTATGTGGCATGGTGTGGTGTATAATTGTGCGGAGTTGTATTTTGTGGAGGGTAATTATGTGTTTCGGATTGGAGTGTAAATATGTTGTGTGAAGTATAATTATATAGGTTGACTTGGAATTATGTGTCGTTGAATTGTGTTGAGTGGAGTATAAGTATGTGGTTTGGAGTGGTATTAAGTTGTGTGGAATGTTATTATGTGATGTTGAATTATGTGGTATGGCGTGAAGTGGAAATATGTGTTTTTTAATTTTTAGGATTGCAATTATGTGGTATGGAATGTTGTAGGGTTAAATTATTTATAGTAGAGTTCTGTGGCATGGAATTCTGAGCTGTTAAAATGTGCTGTGTGTGGTAGACTTAGCATAGCTGCCAAGGTTTCAGATTGCGATGTGTGACATTTTCATAATTTCAGTGTAATTATGAGTGACATTTCAACATGACAGAGGCGTAACAATCAACCACATTCCAAAAAAATAAAGGAAATTGGTATTTAAAAAATGTGTTTAAGAATTACTTAAGATCATCAGGGTAAGAAATAACAGAGGTGGCTCTAAAAGGAGCCCCCTAAAAAGGCTGGGGCCCTGGGCCAGAGCTCACTTTGCCCATGTCTTAAAAGGTCTCTGCGTGGTTGGCACTGTCCCTTGTGGTGATCTGGCTAGAAGTGCTGGTACGGTCCATTTAACGCTCTGGTGTCCCTTAAGAAATGCTGCACTCTCCTTTTAGGCGCTATGGGGTACTGTTCAGAAGTGTCGCCACTGTCCATGAAATGGTTTAGGACCTGTATGTACTGCCTATGAAATGTTACAAGGTCTGCACGGATTTATGTAGGTACTGTCAGATTTGTGTATGCACTTCGCATTGGAATGCTGTGTGTCTTTTTAGAAATGCGGTTCTGGCCTATGAAATTGTCTGAGATCTTTTTGGGTGTGCCTATATTATCCCTTGAAACGTTTGGTACTTTCTAATTTGTTTGGATCAGTTTGTACTGCCACATGAAATTCTTTGGAATCTGTTGATACTGTCCAAAGAAATGTTCTGGGAACTGGTTGTACTGCCCCATAAAATGCTCAGGGTTATGTTTGTACCCCCATGGAATGCTCAGAAATATGTTTATACTGCCCCATGGGATGCTCAGGGATATGTTTGTACTGCCCAATGGAATGCTCAGGGATATGTTTGTACCCCCATGGAATGCTCAGGGATATGTTTGTACTGCCCCAATGGATGCTCAGGGATATGTTTGTACTGCCCAATGGAATGCTCAGGGATATGTTTGTACCCCCATTGAATGCTCAGGGATATGTTTGTACTGCCCCAATGGATGCTCAGGGATATGTTTGTACTGCCCCAATGGATGCTCAGGGACATGTTTGTTCTGCCCAATGGAATGCTCAGGGATATGTTTGTACTGCCCCATGGGATGCTCAGGGATATGTTTGTACTGCCCAATGGAATGCTCAGGGATATGTTTGTTCTGTAAGGGTGGGCCGATGGACTCTTGAACCTAGCCAGGTGATGGGTCAAATATTTGAATTGTGTCTTTGCATTCCTGTAGCATTCAGTTGTTTTCAAATGCCTCTTGCACTAGACTGGACTTCTCTTCATTAGTTGTGAAACGTTTGGGACTTTCTAATTTGTTTGGATCGGTTTGTACTGCCACATGAAATTCTTTGGAATCTGTTGATACTGTCCAAAGAAATGTTCTGGGAACTGGTTGTACTGCCCCATAAAATGCTCAGGGTTATGTTTGTACCCCCATGGAATGCTCAGAAATATGTTTATACTGCCCCATGGGATGCTCAGGGATATGTTTGTACTGCCCAATGGAATGCTCAGGGATATGTTTGTACCCCCATGGAATGCTCAGGGATATGTTTGCACTGCCCCAATGGATGCTCAGGGATATGTTTGTACTGCCCAATGGAATGATCAGGGATATGTTTGTACCCCCATTGAATGCTCAGGGATATGTTTGTACTGCCCCAATGGATGCTCAGGGATATGTTTGTACTGCCCCAATGGATGCTCAGGGACATGTTTGTACTGCCCAATGGAATGCTCAGGGATATGTTTGTACTGCCCAATGGGATGCTCAGGGATATGTTTGTACTGCCCTATGGAATGCTCAGGGATATGTTTGTTCTGTAAGGGTGGGCCGATGGACTCTTGAACCTAGCCAGGTGATGGGTCAAATATTTGAATTGGGTCTTTGCATTCCTGTAGCATTCAGTTGTTTTCAAATGCCTCTTGCACTAGACTGGACTTCTCTTCATTAGTTGTGTTATGTTTGTTCTGCCCCATGGAATGCTTTTAGATCTGTTAGTGCTATTGCCCAGTGGAATGCTCAGGGATCTGTTTGTACTGCCCCATGGAATGCTCTTAGTCTGGTGGTGCAACTGCCCTGTGGAATGCTCAGGGATCTGCTTTACTGCCCCATGGAATGGTGTTAGTTGTGTTGGTGCTACTGCCCTGTGGAATGCTCAGGTATCTGTTTGTACTGCCCTGTGGAATGCTCTTAGGACTGGTGGTGCAACTGCCCCGTGGAATGCTCAGGGATCTGTTTTTACTGCCCCGTGGAATGGTGTTAGTTCTGTTGATGCTACTGCCCTGTGGAATGCTCAGGGATCTGTTTGTACTGCTCCGTGGAATACTCTAGGTCTGGTGGTGCAACTGCCCTGTAGAATGCTTAGGCATCTGTTTTTACTGCCCCATGAAATTGTGTTAGTTTTGTTGGTGCTACTGCCCTATTGAATGCTCAGGGATCTGTTTGTACTGCCCCGTGGAATGATCTTAGGGCTGGTGGTGCAAGGTTCTCTTTGTAGTGCCTATGGAATGTTCTGGGATACGTTTGTGTACTGTCCCGTGAAATGCTATGGGATCTGTCTATGCTGTCCCACAAAATGCTGTGGAGTCGGTTGGATGTATTGATACTGTCCCATAAAGTTCAGTTGAGAAGTGCTGCTTCGTGTCCTAGAAGATGCTCTTAGATCTGTTTGTGTTTTCACTATTCCACCGCATGTGCAGCAGACTCGCAGAGATCGGCATAATTCGCACTGATCCATCAGCAGTGGCGGATGCCTGCTGAGACTACTGGCTCTGCCTCTGCCCCACTAAATGTAATCAAAATCTTCGGAAAAGTGCTTCTGTTGGTCTGTGGAAAGCATTGCAGGTATGTTGAGACGTGCACCGTTCTAGATGCTAAGTGCTGCTACTATAACATAACATGTGTATTTGTAAAGCACACGTTCACCCGGAGGTATCTTGGTGCTGAATAACAGATGTTTCTTATTACCCAACTCAATGGTACTCATTTTATCGACCTTAGATGGATGACAGGCTGAGTGGACCCACCGGGATTTGAACCTCTGACCATGAGGTTGAACACAGGCCCCTGCAGTGGAAGCGTTAGTCCACTGAGCCACCAAACCCGGCTAATGCCAATGAAAGTGCTCGAAGGGGTGAAGCAGGCGGTGTCCATTTAAATGTGATCTAGCTGTGGATTCGAACTGCTATCACTGTCCCATTGGTGCGATTACAGGTTTTGGTTGTGAATTGCCTGTAATTTGGCTGCTTTATTCTCCGTAGTGTATTGGGTGAGTTACTGTGTTTGTAGCTGCTGTTATCATGTCACTGTTAATTCATTCAAGACAGTGCGGATTTTGCAGGCCATACAAGCAGGGAAGAGCCAATGTAGTTACATGAAAGTGCCAGCTCTATCTGTAAAGTGCTGCTACTGACTAAATGAATGCCATCATGTTGGAAAGTGCTGGGATCGCCCCAAGTAAAGTGCTGTGTTCCTCGTTATGAAAAAATTAGAAGTGCCTTACGCCCACGTAGGCAGCAAGTGTAAGGATTGTTTTTTTATTTATTGTTTATGTTGGCCTTCATGTCCTTTTCTTTAACATCAATGGTGTTCTTGCAGAGTGTTGTGTGAGTGACATTGATGTATTGGTCAAATCTTTGTGTCTACATCCAACAATGAAGGATTTTATTTATTTATTTTTTAGAGTTTTTCAGTAGGTCAGTTTGTCAGGTCTTCCTATGACGTGTAAATGATGTCAACTTGGTCGTGTGTGCTACCAGGCCTCATTGAATGATTATCAGTGTCACTTCAGAGCGCATAACAGTTTCGCTGCAGATGAGTGTGACAGCCTTGGCCACAAACAAGGATGTATGGTGGCCAAAGCAGTGTTGGCAAGCGTTGGCCGCAATGGGGTTCTTCCTTTGGGGATCTATAAAATCCATCAGCTAATGGACAATTCCTGTGGCATTGTGACCTATAGAAAGAGCGAGTCATCCCTACGTACTCCACAGGGGACTACAGCTGTAGTCGTGTACACAAAGACATCTTGGGCCAGTCCGGGGCATGTCAGCTAGAGGACTTCATGGGGTCACACCTTCTTGAAGGTTTGCGAACACTAGCCATGAAGGGACAGATGCTCATTTAACAGATCAAATCTATTTTGGGGGAGTTTTGCATCAATGTAGCAGCTTATGGGTAACGTAATGTCACTTTGATTGTCGACAATGGGACACTACTCAAGCCTTTGCCTGTCCCCTTGAAAGCAGAAACACTTCCCCAGTTACACAGGTGGTATAGTCCGATTTTCCCAATTGATAAGTGAAATTTGTGTTACAAAATCATCAAATCCAGGTCCTGTTTTTCAGGAATTTTTGATTGTGGCCCATACATAGTAGAGGAGGGGGGGGATCTAGAGTCCACGGAAGTAATACTAAGGCCTAAGAACAAGCAGAGATCTGCAGCTGGCTGGCCTTTCTCAAAACTGGGACTTTTTCTGAAAAGATCAGTGTCTCTGAAAGCTTGTGAGGGTCGGGACAGCGTCAGTCGTTTCTCAGGCAAAGGTGCTTAATTTGTGCTGGTGGATGCAGGTTGTAGATTCGGGCGTTCAATATTTGGGCATCCAGAATTATTTTTCATTTCCAAAGATTGACCTAGTGCAATAGAGAGAAAGGCAGACAACGGAGAAAGAAGCAGGAAGAGAAGGATACGACTGCAGCAGTGATAAAAGCAGGAATCGGGATGAAAATAATCCCAGCTGTGAGCTAAGAGGCAGGGTGGGAGTGTGTAGTGGAAGAATCAGGCCTGGGGTGGAATAAAAACAAGGCTCCCAGTTTTCTATTGTGCCTGCGAAAGGCTTATCCTTTGCTCACAGCTTATATCTAGAGAGATGGGTGGGTAGATGAGTGAATAAATGGATGGTAAAATGGACAAAAGGTCTTGGTTTGATATGTGTTTCGATGCAAGAGGATGGATGGGTGGGGATGTATGAATGGTTGGCTTGATGTTTTAGGTTGACTGAATGGCTGGGTGGGTGAATAGATGGATGGGTTTTGCTAGTTTGATGGATAAAGGGTTTGGATGGATGAATAGATGGGGTTGGATAAGTGGGTGGGTGGATGGGACATTTGGGTGGTTTAGTTAGATGGGTAAGGATGGATGGGTTACGACTTGTGGATGGCTAGGGGTAAATAAAAATACAAAAGACAAATGTGTAGCATTTGACTTGAAAATGGTAACACAAAAGTGTCCGATATTGGCACAGCAATGACGTGATTAAAAATGCTCACGCCTTCGCCTGCATAATTGTGAGCATCCTCATAATGCGGCCATATTGCTCTCGCTGGCTGTTGCTCACCCATATCCATTAATGATTGTTTGCAGGGCAATTGTGTCTGCAAGTGTGTGGTTTTTACAGCAGTTCTTTGGAATTACCAAAGAAATAGTATTGGGTCATTCTCCATTAAGCTCCTATTGCCAGCCCTCTCTATTCGGGTAGGATGTAGGTTGGTGGGATTTAAATGTCCGCCATTGCATTACGCCTCCCTCTTCTCACAAAGGAGAGCAGGTGTTAAGTGCGACATCTTCCATGGCATGTGCGAGCTATATCAAAAATGTGTGCAGTCAACTCAGTCCTACACGTGTCCTCAGTGGGTTCCGCTTTTGAATCCAGTCCTTGGTTTGCTCTGGTAAGCTCTTGGTCAGCATGGGCCCTTGACCATGAGGGATATTCCACCTTGTCCCACCCCTAAGGACCGTCGGAGTCCCAGTGGGTAGCGGTGATAGTCAGATAATTTGGAATCAGGGAGGGCATCATGGTGGGGCGGCTGGGGCCCGGCTGGCAATAAAAGAAAAACATAGTGTAGGGTGGTACATACTTCACCCACTCTCCATCTCATGCTGGTCTTACACCTGAAGGAAATTCACCAACATATACTATAAAATCAATAGATCAATCTACAAGCAAAATGAAAGCCTTTCCAAACTATATCTAGATTTTAGAATTTCTACTTGTGGTTGTCTAATCTCACCTTGGGGCTCTTACGAAGTCAGTATATATTGATGAACTTCTTGATCTCTGTAATAGGCAATGTTTCCTTAATTTGCTTACTGCTCTAATTTGTTTATCTACTTTAGTTGATCATTGTCGTACTAAATCCTATTTTACGTCATCAGTGACATTCTAAAGTCTTTAATGTGGCTTTAAGTTTGGCTGATATAATGTTTGCTGTGCTCTCATTTCTCATGTATGTCTCAGTCATGTATTAGTTATTCCTGGAAGACATTCCGGCAGTTTGGCCATTCACCCTCCAAAACTTAGAGCTGCCTTTATCAAATGCCTCAGAGCATTCTACGAGGAGCAATGTGTTTATATACCTATCTGTGTGCGGTACTTCTACCACTTGTGAGTTTAACCTGAGGATTTGCTGGACTGAGATGTCGAGATGATATACTGTAGGTGGTGGGCCAGGCTGCCGGGGGCGGCCCCTCCATGAGCTTTGCAGGGGGACCCCCTCAAGTTTCGTTATGCCACTGCAGAAACATCTTGTGGTTCAAGGGAGTAGAAGAAACCTCACCAGCCACAACTCCACCACCCTCCTAGACAACCTGGCAAACCTCGGACTCAAACAACTTGTTGACACCCCCACCCATGTAGCCGGACATACGCTCGACCCAATCTTCACCTCCAGCAAACACATCTCCTTCGATCACACCACAGCTCTCCATTGGACGGACCACAGATGTGTTCACTTCAGCTACAAAACCACCTCGACCCACAACCCCCCACAACCTATTCCGCGAAGAAACTGGAACAAAATCAACACCGACCAACTCCTCACATCGCTCAAACAAAACGCTCCCGCCCTCTCATCGGACCCAATAATTAAAAAACAGGGGGTGGTGATGGACAGAGTTTCTGAATTAAGTAGAATACTCTCACCCAGTCAAGAGATCAGGGCTTAATCCAACACCGTTTTTTAGCTCACTGCACCATCCCAGCTCAGAACCTGGGTATATGCAAATTAGTCTGTCCCTGGCCCAGTGCATCATGGGAACAGGGCAAACCAAACTACCAAGCCAATTCTTTCACTGGGGAGGAAACAAGCTTCCGGGGACCGGTTTCTTTCATTTCAGCCGTCTTCGGCCCGGCTTGCTTGAATCCTGATGGTGCAATGAGCAAGGGACTCACATCTGAGTATACCCTTCCACGCTTATGGTGGACAAAATATTTAAACAACAGGGGGTGGTGATGGACAGAGTTTCTGAATTAAGCAGAATACTCTCACCCAGTCAAGAGATCAGGGCTTAATCCAACACCGTTTTTTTGCTCACTGCACCATCCCAGCTCAGAACCTGGCTATATGCAAATTAGTCTGTCCCTGGCCCAGTGCATCATGGGAACAGGGCAAACCAAACTACCAAGCCAATTCTTTCACTGGGAGGAAAAAAGCTTCCGGGGACCGGTTTCTGGCATTTCAGCCGTCTTCGGTCCGGCTTGCTTGAATCCTGATGGTGCAATGAGCAAGGGACTCACGTCTGAGTATACCCTTCCACGCTTATGGTGGACAAAATAATTAAACAACATGTATTAGTTATTCCTGGAAGACATGCCGGCAGTTTGGCCATTCACCCTCCAAAACTTAGAGCTGCCTTTATCAAATGCCTCAGAGCATTCTACGAGGAGCAATGTGTTTATATACCTATCTGTGTGCGGTACTTATACCACTTGTGAGTTTAACCTGAGGAATTGCTGGACTGAGATGTCGAGATGATATACTGTAGGTGGTGGGCCAGGCTGCCGGGGGCGGCCCCTCCATGAGCTTTGCAGGGGGACCCCCTCAAGTTTTGTTACGCCACTGCAGAAACATCTTGTGGTTCAAGGGAGTAGAAGAAACCTCACCAGCCACAACTCCACCACCCTCCTAGACAACCTGGCAAACCTCAGACTCAAACAACTTGTTGACACCCCCACCCATGTAGCCGGACATACGCTCGACCCAATCTTCACCTCCAGCAAACACATCTCCTTCGATCACACCACAGCTCTCCATTGGACGGACCACAGTTGTGTTCACTTCAGCTAAAAAACCACCTCGACCCACAACCCCCCACAACCTATTCCGCAAAGAAACTGGAACAAAATCAACACCGACCAACTCCTCACATCGCTCAAACAAAACGCTCCCGCCCTCTCATCGGACCCAAACCAAGCTGCCACCAAACTCATACAATGGATCTCTCACAGCGTTGACGAATTAGCACCCTTGAAAAACCACCAATCCAAACAGGGTAGCAAAAAGGCCCCCTGGTTCAACGATGACCTTAAGAAATCCAAGAAACTATACCGTACTCTCGAGAAAACATGGAGAAAAAACCCAACCAATGACAACTTGACCACCTTCAAGACAGCCACCCACAAACACCACCAACTAATCCGATCCACCAAGAAATCAGCATTCAAGGATCGACTCGACAACAATGCCCATAACAGCAAGGAACTATTCAACATCGTCAAAGAATTTACCAACCCCACCGCAGCCTCAAACGACATCACTCCCTCCCAAGACCTCTGCGATTCGTTATCCTCTTTCTTCGACAACAAAATAGCTGACATACATAACAGCTTTGAGAACATTTCCAATGAACAGCCACTCCACCCACCTCCGAACCCAAACCGCCCTCTAACAACCTTAGCGCCTGGAACCCAATCACCACTGAAGACACCATCCGCCTAATGAACTCCATCCATTCAGGTTTGCCAACTGACCCTTGTCCCCACCACATCTTTAACAAAGCAGACTCCATCATCGCCCCCCATCTCCGTGATATCATCAACTGCTCCTTCATCTCCACTACCTTCCCAGAAAGCTGGAAACACGCCGAACTCAGCGCCCTCCTGAAGAAACCCACAGCAGTCCCCTCTGAACTTAAGAACTACCGTCCCATCTCCCTACTCCCATTCCCTGCCAAAGTCATTGAGAAAGCCGTCAATAGCCAGCTTGCCGCCTTCCTTAAATCCAACAACTCCCTCGACACCTCACAGTCCGGCTTCCGAGCCAAACACAGCACCGAAACCGCCCTCATTGCAGCGACAGACGACATCCGAATGCTTCTGGATAATGGAGAAACAGTTGCCCTCATCCTCCTCGACCTCTCCGCCGCCTTCGACACAGTCTGCCATAGCACCCTCATACAACGCCTCAGCAACATCGGCATACAAGGAAAAGCCTTAGACTGGATCATCTCGTTCCTCGCCGGGAGAACCCAGAGAGTCCGACTCCCCCCATTCAAATCAGAAGCCACCGAAGTCATCTGCGGAGTACCACAAGGATCATCACTCAGTCCCACCCTCTTCAACGTTTCCATGAGTCCCCTCGCATCCATCGCGTGACAACACAACCTTAACATCATCTCTTACGCTGACGACACCCAGCTGATCCTTTCCCTCACCAAAGACCCTACCGCCGCCAAAACCAATCTTCACGAAGGCATGAAAGAAGTAGCCAAATGGATGAAAGTCAGCCGCCTAAAACTCAACTCAGACAAAACGGAAGTCCTCATCCTAGGATCATCCCCCTCTGCCTGGGAAGACTCATGGTGGCCATCGGCCCTGGGCACGGCACCCATACCCACAGACCACGCTCGTAACCTAGGCTTCATCCTAGACTCCTCCCTCTCGATGACCAGACAAGTCAACGCCGTCTCATCCTCTTGCTTCAACGTACTTCGTATCCTCAAGAAAATCTTTCGTTGGATCCCCACCGAAACAAGAAAGACTGTCACCCACGCACTGGTCACTAGCCGATTGGACTATGGAAACACCCTCTACGCTGGTACCACAGCCAAATTACAGAAAAAACTCCAACGCATCCAAAACGCATCAGCCAGACTCATATTAGACATCCCTCGCCAAGCTCACATTACCAGTCACCTGAAAGACCTCCACTGGCTTCCCGTCAACAAGAAAATAACATTCCGTCTCCTCACCCACGCACACAAGGCCCTTTACAAACTAGGACCCGAATGCCTCAACACACGACTGTCCTTCTACACACCCACCCGCCAACTAAGATCCTCCAATCAAGCCCTCGCCGCAGTTCCGCGCATCCACAGATCCACCATGGGAGGAAGATCCTTCTCCTACCTGGCGGCCAAGATCTGGAATTCTCTCCCCACTTACCTCCGCCTTACACAGAACCACATCTCCTTCAGAAAGGAACTTAAAACCTGGCTATTCGATAAATAATGCACCCCCTCCCTCAAGCGCCTTGAGACCCTCTGGGTGAGTAGTGCGCTATACAAATTCTTGAACTTGAACTTGAACATGAAATGTGTTGAAATGGACCGTTTGGGCACTCCGCCAAGTATTCACACAGGAGGACTGAGGGAAGCCAATCATGAGACCAGCGCGCCCGCCCCCCGAACCCAGTGGACCAACCTGAAGCACCCGTGACATCGCCAACTCAGCCCCAGAATCAGGGTCCTCATCCAAGGTTTCGGACTGAGGGGAAATCCTGTCACGAGTTCCCGCCTCAAAAACTTTGCATGCCATGTGGTGGGTCATGAGACAGCCTGTGGAGAAAAGAAAAAGAGACTGCGTTACGATGGGATGTAATGACTTAGGGGTGCTGTGTTGGGCCCAATGTGGGCCGGATATGTCGCACCCACATGCTTGGACCAGGCATGATCCAGGCGTGCGTAATTAATTGGGGCGTGGCCGCACGAGGTCACTCGTCACCCAACTGAGACACTGAGTGGTCGAATGTTTATTTAGTGCATGCCCTTGTGTATTTAGGCCTTAGGCGCCCCGCAGCGCAATACGCTACGCTCAACACCTGGGAATTTTTCCGTAAACAATTTACCATTCAAACTTTTGGCTGAAATGGTTTCAGAGGTACTGTAAGCTGTAAAAAAAAGCTTGTGGAATAAAATACTAAAAAGAATATATATATATATATATATATATATATATATATATATATATATATATATATATATATATATAGTCACTTCTCTGAAACTCTAAATACGAAATTCGAATATTTATGTAATGCTATTGGTGTGGTACTCCCGAGGCTTAATATAGTTTCAAAGAACAAGCATGTGTGTTCCCAGAAACCACGTCTAAGAACGAGACACTATTGCTAGCTTGTTTTGAATAACCGAACCAAAAGAAGATGGTAGAACTTCGCACAAATGTGCCTGCTATGTGAGAAATAACAGCACGTGTATTTAGAGTAAACGGGGACAGTGCGACATAAAAAAGCGAGTTTGGTTTGCCCTGTTCCCATGATGCACTGGGCCAGAGACAGACTAATTTGCATATAGCCAGATTCTGAGCTGGGATGGTGCAATGAGCTAAATAACGGTGATGGACCAAGCCCTGATCTTTGGACTGGATAAGAGTGGTCTGCGTAATTCAGACACTCTGTTCATCACCACCCCCTTTTCTGAATCGTTTTTGGCCACTATAGGTGTGGCAGGGTATACTCAGACATGAGTCCCTTGCTCACTGCACCATCAGGATTCAAGCAAGCCGGGCCGACGACGGCTGAAATGCCAGAAACCGGTCCCCGGTAGCTTGTCTCCTTTCTGGTGAAGAATTGGCTTGGTAGTTTGGTCTGCCCTGTTCCCATGATGCACTGGGCCAGGGACAGACTAATTTGCATATAGCTAGGTTCTGAGCTGGGATGGTGCAGTGAGCTAAATAACGGTGATGGATCAAGCCCTGATCTTTGGACTGGGTAAGAGTGGTCTGCTTAATTCAGACACTCTGTTCATCACCACCTCCTTTTCTGAATCGTTTTTGGCCACTATAGGTGTGGCAGGGTATACTCAGACATGAGTCCCTTGCTCACTGCACCATCAGGATTCAAGCAAGCCGGGCCGACGACGGCTGAAATGCCAGAAACCGGTCCCCGGTAGCTTGTCTCCTTTCTGGTGAAGAATTGGCTTGGTAGATTGGTCTGCCCTGTCCCCTGGATGCACTGGGCCAGGGACAGACTAATTTGCATATAGCCAGGTTCTGAGCTGGGATGGTGCAGTGAGCTAAATAACGGTGATGGATCAAGCCCTGATCTTTGGATTGGGTAAGAGTGGTCTGCTTAATTCATACACTCTGTTCATCACCCCCCCCCTTTTCTAAATCGTTTTTGGCCCCTATAGGTGTGGCAGGGTATACTCAGACATGAGTCCCTTGCTCACTGCACCATCAGGATTCAAGCAAGCCGGGCCGACGACGGCTGAAATGCCAGAAAACGGTCCCCGGTAGCTTGTCTCTTTTCTGGTGAAGAATTGGATTGGTAGTTTGGTCTGCTCTGTTCCCATGATGCACTGGGCCAGGGACAGACTAATTTGCATATAGCCAGGTTCTGAGCTGGGATGGTGCAGTGAGCTAAATAAGGGTGATGGATCAAGCCCTGATCTTTGGACTGGGTAAGAGTGGTCTGCTTAATTCAGACACTCTGTTCATCACCACCCCCTTTTCTGAATCATGTGAGAAATAACAGCACGTGTATTTAGAGTAAACGGGGACAGTGCGCCATAAAAAAGCGAGTTCTACAATTTTGAAACATTTTAGTCAGAAATAATATCGCAGCAAAACCCCAACAGGTTTCTTCCGAGAAGCGAATAGGAAACGACGCGCCAGTTAACATGCATTCTTTGGGAACTAAACAGGTGTGATATTGTTCGAGAAGCTCTGTGGTTATTTGGTGACAAGAAATATCTATGAGAATACAAGTGAGTATAAAATCTTCGGGCTGCCCGATTGACTGGCACTTTTTTGTGTGTGCTCGTTTAACAACACTTAGTGAATAGTCAGCGCCCTTGCGGTTCATGAAAATAGTTTCAGAGCAGGATAAATACGAAGCGTTCTACTGATGTCGCGCTGCCCTCTGCTGTCCAATATTTAGTGGTTCTCATTTCAAAGAGGATATTTCAGAGGTACATAAGAACGAAGGTACATCACCTAATTTGAATACATTCATTAATCAAATACAAATTAGCAAACTGGACGGTGTCAGGACATATATGTAAAAAGTATTACTATTCACAAAGCAGCCTTCTAGCTTTCGTTATGATTTGTTTCTGCCCAAGATATGGTCAATTGTATTACACCAGGGGGTTGTTTGTATGTTAACTACTTTACTATCTCTCTGCCGATGATGAGTAATTTTTAGTAGCAACCCCACATTTGGGCAGATTCATGTGACACGGCCATGTAGGTCAAACATTTTAATTTGTGTTCAAAAGCTATCTGTGGAACATGCAGTGTCAATGTGCTACTTTTCACAATATTAACCAAGGATCTCTTTCGTACTTAATTCTTCAATTGTTTATTGGTGATCTCATTACTCCAAATGTATTCCCCCATCCCAGTCCTAGTCTCACAACGTATGACCATAACCCAGAAACTGGCACTCCATTGCCTACCTAAAAGAAAACAGATTGCACTCCTCGCCGTCCAGTTGATTGGCCTAGAAACGTCTTGAGACGACTACCAAAGCAGCCCAATGTTAAAGCCCGGCATACAGCAGGGAGGTAAGAGGGTAATAAGGACTGGGATAAAGGAAGTAGAACCAGATTAATGAGATTAATGAGAAGTAATCCAGAAATTACTTTCTCATGCCAGCCAGCCACCACAGCATGATGATCTACCAAATTAGGTACGGCCAGCAGAGATCCCCCACTAAAGTTGCCAGTCAGAAAGGACAGATATTCCTGAGGATATATTCTCGTTTTATACTGAAACGCTATGAGGCGCCATATTGGAAAATCCCCACCCAAATACGTTTTTCACTCATAACCTCTTTATGGATCATCGGATTTTACTTCTTTTTTGTAATTCGTCCGCAGGCAAATTTCTACAAGAAAACCAAGAACAACATTTTTGCATTATGAATGTTTATCTCTTAAATTCTTAATATCATTGCAAATCAGAGTTATTCCAAACAATATGCCATTATCTGTTAATGTTACAAAGTTAAATAACAGAAGTAGGTTTTGAATTAATACTGAAGTTCAAATATGTTTTTAATTGTTATCAACTTATCAAAGTAAATGACATGTTGTAAGCCTGAATGAACACAGTGCTGCTAGTCGTGAAATACATTGGACATCTTTGATCACTTAGCGGAGTCATTACCAGAGGCGTTATTTCTCACCAAAACCTGGCCCCACGAGAGCTCCTCACCTGACGTCTCCAAGCCCTTCCACCCGGCTACCTTAGTAGGCTAGACCGAACGGGCAAGGAAGTGGTGGGGTAGATATCAATTATAGGGACCGCTCAAGTGTTCCTTTACACCTCTTAATATCTTGAAATGGGATAGCCTGCTCTTTTCCAGCACTCAACCCCACCTTCGCCATTTCAGGAATCCTACTGTACAGGCCTCCTGCCGATACTCCTACTTCCTACCGGTTTTCCCTAAACTGGTCGCCAGTTTGGCCACGAACAGGGCCAATTTTACCTTTCTTGGGGACTTTAATATACATGCTGATGACACCAACAATGGCGCCTCAAGGAAACCTTTACAAGACATTGCTTCCCTTCAGTTTATGCATTGGTCTAAGGCCCCACCCATGAGAAAGGTCATACTAAAGACCTAGTATTCAGTAATTACACTAATTTACAGGTGCAAAGTCCCCTACTTCTCACCTGGATGGATCACTTTCTACTCCCCATCACCCTGTCTGTCCCCCCCCCCCCCTCCAGCCAGACAACTGGAAAGACGTTGGCCTAAATTAAACTTCAAGGATTGGTCAGATGCCCTAAACGCAATGATACTCAACCCTCTGACCAAATCACCCTATCAAGTTCAAGTTCAATTTTTTATTGCATGATTAGTGAAAATCGTTACAATCTTCGTTTAGAGTAAAAAAATAAGATACAAATTAAATACTATAAAGACATACTTTTGTAGTTAGACTTTCAATGTGGGCCGGATATGTCGCACCCACATGCTTGGACCAGGCATGATCCAGGCGTGCGTAATTAATTGGGGCGTGGCCGCACGAGGTCACTCGTCACCCAACTGAGACACTGAGTGGTCGAATGTTTATTTAGTGCATGCCCTTGTGTATTTAGGCCTTAGGCGCCCCGCAGCGCAATACGCTACGCTCAACACCTGGGAATTTTTCCGTAAACAATTTACCATTCAAACTTTTGGCTGAAATGGTTTCAGAGGTACTGTAAGCTGTAAAAAAAAGCTTGTGGAATAAAATACTAAAAAGAATATATATATATATATATATATATATATATATATATATATATATATATATATATATATATATATATATATATATATATATATATATATAGTCACTTCTCTGAAACTCTAAATACGAAATTCGAATATTTATGTAATGCTATTGGTGTGGTACTCCCGAGGCTTAATATAGTTTCAAAGAACAAGCATGTGTGTTCCCAGAAACCACGTCTAAGAACGAGACACTATTGCTAGCTTGTTTTGAATAACCGAACCAAAAGAAGATGGTAGAACTTCGCACAAATGTGCCTGCTATGTGAGAAATAACAGCACGTGTATTTAGAGTAAACGGGGACAGTGCGACATAAAAAAGCGAGTTTGGTTTGCCCTGTTCCCATGATGCACTGGGCCAGAGACAGACTAATTTGCATATAGCCAGATTCTGAGCTGGGATGGTGCAATGAGCTAAATAACGGTGATGGACCAAGCCCTGATCTTTGGACTGGATAAGAGTGGTCTGCGTAATTCAGACACTCTGTTCATCACCACCCCCTTTTCTGAATCGTTTTTGGCCACTATAGGTGTGGCAGGGTATACTCAGACATGAGTCCCTTGCTCACTGCACCATCAGGATTCAAGCAAGCCGGGCCGACGACGGCTGAAATGCCAGAAACCGGTCCCCGGTAGCTTGTCTCCTTTCTGGTGAAGAATTGGCTTGGTAGTTTGGTCTGCCCTGTTCCCATGATGCACTGGGCCAGGGACAGACTAATTGGCATATAGCCAGGTTCTGAGCTGGGATGGCGCAGTGAGCTAAATAACGGTGATGGATCAAGCCCTGATCATTGGACTGGGTAAGAGTGGTCTGCTTAATTCAGACACTCGGTTCATCACCACCCCCTTTTCTGAATCGTTTTTGGCCACTATAGGTGTGGCAGGGTATACTCAGACATGAGTCCCTTGCTCACTGCACCATCAGAATTCAAGCAAGCCGGGCCGACGACGGCTGAAATGCAAGAAACCGGTCCCCGGTAGCTTGTCTCCTTTCTGGTGAAGAATTGGCTTGGTAGTTTGGTCTGCCCTGTTCCCATGATGCACTGGGCCAGGGACAGACTAATTTGCATATAGCTAGGTTCTGAGCTGGGATGGTGCAGTGAGCTAAATAACGGTGATGGATCAAGCCCTGATCTTTGGACTGGGTAAGAGTGGTCTGCTTAATTCAGACACTCTGTTCATCACCACCTCCTTTTCTGAATCGTTTTTGGCCACTATAGGTGTGGCAGGGTATACTCAGACATGAGTCCCTTGCTCACTGCACCATCAGGATTCAAGCAAGCCGGGCCGACGACGGCTGAAATGCCAGAAACCGGTCCCCGGTAGCTTGTCTCCTTTCTGGTGAAGAATTGGCTTGGTAGATTGGTCTGCCCTGTCCCCTGGATGCACTGGGCCAGGGACAGACTAATTTGCATATAGCCAGGTTCTGAGCTGGGATGGTGCAGTGAGCTAAATAACGGTGATGGATCAAGCCCTGATCTTTGGATTGGGTAAGAGTGGTCTGCTTAATTCATACACTCTGTTCATCACCCCCCCCTTTTCTAAATCGTTTTTGGCCCCTATAGGTGTGGCAGGGTATACTCAGACATGAGTCCCTTGCTCACTGCACCATCAGGATTCAAGCAAGCCGGGCCGACGACGGCTGAAATGCCAGAAAACGGTCCCCGGTAGCTTGTCTCTTTTCTGGTGAAGAATTGGATTGGTAGTTTGGTCTGCTCTGTTCCCATGATGCACTGGGCCAGGGACAGACTAATTTGCATATAGCCAGGTTCTGAGCTGGGATGGTACAGTGAGCTAAATAAGGGTGATGGATCAAGCCCTGATCTTTGGACTGGGTAAGAGTGGTCTGCTTAATTCAGACACTCTGTTCATCACCACCCCCTTTTCTGAATCATGTGAGAAATAACAGCACGTGTATTTAGAGTAAACGGGGACAGTGCGCCATAAAAAAGCGAGTTCTACAATTTTGAAACATTTTAGTCAGAAATAATATCGCAGCAAAACCCCAACAGGTTTCTTCCGAGAAGCGAATAGGAAACGACGCGCCAGTTAACATGCATTCTTTGGGAACTAAACAGGTGTGATATTGTTCGAGAAGCTCTGTGGTTATTTGGTGACAAGAAATATCTATGAGAATACAAGTGAGTATAAAATCTTCGGGCTGCCCGATTGACTGGCACTTTTTTGTGTGTGCTCGTTTAACAACACTTAGTGAATAGTCAGCGCCCTTGCGGTTCATGAAAATAGTTTCAGAGCAGGATAAATACGAAGCGTTCTACTGATGTCGCGCTGCCCTCTGCTGTCCAATATTTAGTGGTTCTCATTTCAAAGAGGATATTTCAGAGGTACATAAGAACGAAGGTACATCACCTAATTTGAATACATTCATTAATCAAATACAAATTAGCAAACTGGACGGTGTCAGGACATATATGTAAAAAGTATTACTATTCACAAAGCAGCCTTCTAGCTTTCGTTATGATTTGTTTCTGCCCAAGATATGGTCAATTGTATTACACCAGGGGGTTGTTTGTATGTTAACTACTTTACTATCTCTCTGCCGATGAGGAGTAATTTTTAGTAGCAACCCCACATTTGGGCAGATTCATGTGACACGGCCATGTAGGTCAAACATTTTAATTTGTGTTCAAAAGCTATCTGTGGAACATGCAGTGTCAATGTGCTACTTTTCACAATATTAACCAAGGATCTCTTTCGTACTTAATTCTTCAATTGTTTATTGGTGATCTCATTACTCCAAATGTATTCCCCCATCCCAGTCCTAGTCTCACAACGTATGACCATAACCCAGAAACTGGCACTCCATTGCCTACCTAAAAGAAAACAGATTGCACTCCTCGCCGTCCAGTTGATTGGCCTAGAAACGTCTTGAGACGACTACCAAAGCAGCCCAATGTTAAAGCCCGGCATACAGCAGGGAGGTAAGAGGGTAATAAGGACTGGGATAAAGGAAGTAGAACCAGATTAATGAGATTAATGAGAAGTAATCCAGAAATTACTTTCTCATGCCAGCCAGCCACCACAGCATGATGATCTACCAAATTAGGTACGGCCAGCAGAGATCCCCCACTAAAGTTGCCAGTCAGAAAGGACAGATATTCCTGAGGATATATTCTCGTTTTATACTGAAACGCTATGAGGCGCCATATTGGAAAATCCCCACCCAAATACGTTTTTCACTCATAACCTCTTTATGGATCATCGGATTTTACTTCTTTTTTGTAATTCGTCCGCAGGCAAATTTCTACAAGAAAACCAAGAACAACATTTTTGCATTATGAATGTTTATCTCTTAAATTCTTAATATCATTGCAAATCAGAGTTATTCCAAACAATATGCCATTATCTGTTAATGTTACAAAGTTAAATAACAGAAGTAGGTTTTGAATTAATACTGAAGTTCAAATATGTTTTTAATTGTTATCAACTTATCAAAGTAAATGACATGTTGTAAGCCTGAATGAACACAGTGCTGCTAGTCGTGAAATACATTGGACATCTTTGATCACTTAGCGGAGTCATTACCAGAGGCGTTATTTCTCACCAAAACCTGGCCCCACGAGAGCTCCTCACCTGACGTCGTCCAAGCCCTTCCACCCGGCTACCTTAGTAGGCTAGACCGAACGGGCAAGGAAGTGGTGGGGTAGATATCAATTATAGGGACCGCTCAAGTGTTCCTTTACACCTCTTAATATCTTGAAATGGGATAGCCTGCTCTTTTCCAGCACTCAACCCCACCTTCGCCCTTTCAGGAATCCTACTGTACAGGCCTCCTGCCGATACTCCTACTTCCTACCGGTTTTCCCTAAACTGGTCGCCAGTTTGGCCACGAACAGGGCCAATTTTACCTTTCTTGGGGACTTTAATATACATGCTGATGACACCAACAATGGCGCCTCAAGGAAACCTTTACAAGACATTGCTTCCCTTCAGTTTATGCATTGGTCTAAGGCCCCAAAGTCCCCTACTTCTCACCTGGATGGATCACTTTCTACTCCCCATCACCCTGTCTGTCCCCCCCCCCCCCCCCTCCAGCCAGACAACTGGAAAGACGTTGGCCTAAATTAAACTTCAAGGATTGGTCAGATGCCCTAAACGCAATGATACTCAACCCTCTGACCAAATCACCCTATCAAGTTCAAGTTCAATTTTTTATTGCATGATTAGTGAAAATCGTTACAATCTTCGTTTAGAGTAAAAAAAAGGATACAAATTAAATACTATAAAGACATACTTTTGTAGTTAGACTTTCATGTATAAAAAGTGTTTTATAAAACCATTTCTTTGGTTCCCCCGTGGGCAGTTCATTCAATTCTGAGTCTTGGCCTAATGTATATGGGGGTTGAGAACGCCCTAGTGGTCAACCGGCCGTAATCGAACTTTTGTACTCAGCCATAACTCCAATTTTTTCATTGGTTATCCAAGAGCTGTTTTTTTACCTCCATAATAAACTTAAGCCCTCGACAAGCCAGGATTGAAGAAGAACCTCCCAGCCAGCTTATTACCGCTTGCCGGCACGTTTTTGTATTCAGTGTGATGAAGATGTCCTGTAGGAGCTGTCTTCTTAGGACCGTGAGTGCTGGGCACGCGCAAAGCAAGTGCGTTAGGGTTTCGTTATACTAGCCGCAGAGTCTACAATGGGGACTTTCTTTTTGGTGTTTCCAGGACGGTCTCAGGTCCTTGAAATAGTGAAGACCCATTCGATAGTCTATATAGATCTTTTTTAGATGTTGACTGAAGTGGCTGGGTAAATAAACCTGCGGTTTTTGGTGGGTGTAGGAGGAGATTACTGTCCAGGCGTGGGTCGGTTGGTCAGTATTTTCTGTCCTCTAGTAGTGATTTTCTTTTTGCCGCACTGTTGGCTGTTTTACTAAAGTATACTTGGTCTGTTTCCTTGTTCCATACTTCTAATAGTTTCAGTTCGGACAGGCTAGTACTCAAGTAGGTTACCCACAAGTTTCTCCCTATCCCCCACAGATTCAGAAAGAGGATCAGCTACTCCCTAGATACAGTCTTATCTGCAAGGTGGCACAAGAGTGCCCGGTCAGACAACAAAAGGCCCTGGTTTAATGACCACAAAAATTGAATGCAAGCGTTTAGAGAGGAGTTCGAGGAAATCTTAAAACGAGTCTAGCTAATCAGAATAAAGGAAAGCCATTAGGAATTACCACAAAGAAATACTAACCTCCAGAGCCTCCTTCTACTTGGCAGAGATTGTAAACTCTTCCAACTCCCCTAAATAGATCTTCCAGATCCTTAGTGCCATCACAAAGCCCAAGTCAGCCAGTTCCATTCCAGAAGCATCCATGGAGCATAGTAAAAACCTGGTACACTTCTTCCAAAAGAAGACTTGCATATCCTGGATGATCCCCTTCCCAGCAAATCCCCCCAGACCTGTCAGAAAGCAGCCTCTCTGCCTTTCCCATCCTCACATGGAGCCATCTCACAGACCTTCTAAGTCTAGTGAAGTCAGGCTCCCTCTTAGACCTGGCCCCTTTCACATACTCAGCCAAGGGTCTGAAAGTATTTCCCCCGTCTTGCCAGGCTTAATAAACCAATCTATTTTCAGTGGGCATGTCTCCCCCAATCGAAGCATGCATTAGTTAAACCACTACTAAAGAAGCCCAGTCTCGACTTCCTCTGTTTGTGTAACTACAAGCTGATCTCCCTGTTATCAGGAGTATCTAAGCTCCTGGAAAAACTAGTCAAACACCTGTCTGCCTTCCTCAAATCCAACAAAGACCTCCTACCCAACCAAATAAGATTCAGAGCACAGCATATAAACTGCCTTGTGGTCTGTGGTAGAGGAACTGGACCAAGGAGGCGCTGTAGCCACCATTCGCTTAGATCTCAGTCCAGCCTTCGACGCTGATGGAGCGAGGGTGAAAACAAAATTTTTTGTATACCCCTCTCAAAGTCTCTTTTCCATAACAGTAATATGTATTAATTGCGTGGTTTTGAAATTAACCAACGTAGAATAGAATGCACGCACAAAAGTACACGTGGGATACTAATTTGCTTATGTTGCGAATCTTAATATACTAATTGAGTGAAATTGTTATACTAATTTGGTACGCAAATGTCATTATATAACAAACATTTATGTGTGTATGCTTTTTGTATGTCTTATTGTGGCAGAAATGATGGAGAATGGTAAGAAAACCATGCTTAATTGTGGCTTAATTGCTAGGTAATAACTAACAGGGTTACCTTAGAATGGGGGGAGGTAAACAGAAGGGCTATGCTTCGCAATCTAACGTTTAATTGTGTTTGTTTCTATAATAGTTCCCATTATGGCCCATGAGGCCTGTCACAAAATGGAGGTTTGCAAGACTCCAAAACTGTGGTGATCTACGCATGCGTGACTGTGCAAGCAGCCTGTGCCTGTACAGCGTGGGTCAAGATCAGCGTGGCCTGGAGTGTTGACGAGTGCCAAGATTTTGCATGACTGCATCGTGAGCATGGGAATTAATCCTCAAGTGACAATTTAAAGGACACAAGTGAAAAGACTGTTAAAGAACAATCAAAAGCTTATTTTTTTGATTATAACGATGACTTGGCGGAAATATGGACAATGAGGAGATGAGGTTATGCTCATCCACCCCTTACAGGGACCAATGAGAGTGAGCGAGGACCCTAAAAGTTTCAAATCTTAGATAAGTTAGGGAAAAAGGGTATAAAAGAGGACGTTTGGAAGGGAGGAAAAAAAGCTTGCTTTTGATTTTATTTTCGCACCACAACATGCTGTTGGACTTTCCTATGGTGCAAAGACTTTGACATTTTTCTTGACTTTAACTTTTGATGGGTGCGGAGTCCGGATGGGAGGTGAACATCAAGGAAGAATAGAGAGGTGGTTTTTGGGAACATTGCTATCCTGACCCTGATGTCCGTTTATCGAAATCTTGGTACTATTGTCTCAAGTTATTTTTCTGTACTATTCTGCTAATAAATGTAACTGTTTGAATGTAACTTTTCTTTTCTTCAGGCTATTAAATGTTATAGTGATTATCAAATTAAGGCTAAATAAAATATGGTCATGCTTGGAGAGTAAGTCTCTAAATAAAAACTAAGTAAATGGAGAATTAAGCAGGTCTTGTTGTCCATTAGTTAATTTTTACTAGCTGATCCATTGACCAAAATTGTCGGGTGTTTTAATGTTTTATAAAAGAATAAAACCATGGTAATATTGATAAATTGCAGATGTATATAAGATTAAAATTTTTAGGATTAATTACAATGAAATAAGACACCCTGCTAAAATCCAGTATCTCCTCCGCTGGTCTTGACTAATCTTGGGAGCAGTGTGATTTGTGTCTATGAATGACTCGCTGTGTTATGGGCCCCACTGACGAGTAAAGTGTGATCGCTCCTAGAAAATACAGTGATGGTTTGGAGGCAGGGCCGGCTCCAGGCTCATGGTGGCCCTGTGCTGGGAGCGTAGGTGGGGGCTCCGGAAGAGGGGGTCCGGACGGGGCGGAGCTCAGGAAGGTGTTTCATAATGAAAGCATCTCTTTAGAATACATGCTGCTTTAGGAAGACCACCTTATTCATTTCGTCTTCCGTCTTTAGGAGATTTCTTTCTTAGCATTTTTGCTTTCAGTTTAAATGAAGTATACATAGATAAATATGTTGGCTCTAGCAACAGCAAGTGCACAGTATGCCATGTTATATGTATTTTTATATAGCTATGGCAACTAGTAGTTGAAGGCAGGGTGTGTGAGAAAAGGCTTCTGGCCTATGTTTATATGCCAAATTAGAGAAAATAGTGAATTGTGATTGCTGGATTGTTAGCCGACCTATGTATGTGTTTGTTTCACTTGGCTGGACTGTTGGTCCCAAGCCCATCCCATTAATTCAACACCTGTCCCACTACCGTCCCACCATTGCACAGACGCCATCAGATGAGTTTTTAGTGCTAAAGGCAGTATTCAATAATACGTTGATCCTATAATCTATAAAATTGTAGAGTGCTGCTAGGAAAGCATTTCGCCTTCATGCCTAAGAAAGACATTTCACAATTGCCGTTCTCCTTTTGTAGAGGTACTTTGCCACAAGAGACACCTTTGTTGTTAATTGAGGCACACCACATTAAAAGTGAGACTGGCATGAAAGGCATATGATTATGATTACCGTTGACATTATTTCCCCGTGTGATTTCAAAAGGTCGTACTTGGGCCTCATGAGTCGGCTGGGCGGGATTGCCATGCCATGATGCGAAATTGGGCAAAGGGCTGCCTAGTAGTTAGTTTACAAGCAGCACGTCGAGCACCACCACACTCGTGCTTGTACATAAATTAAGTGAGTGCCACAAATGTCAAAAACAAATAATCCAGTCCAGACAATGAAATATAATCAATGAAATGAATCTTTCAGTACATGACGTTTGTACATAACATGATCATTCTGCCCTTACCCGCCAGGTCACAGGACAGGTGGGCAGCGTACACAGTACAGTAAGTACTTCTTTATTCTGAGGCTGAGCTGCTCAGCTCAGGCTCACTCTCAGCTTACTCCGATCCGACGGACGGACGACGACCACCGACCACCACAGAATGCTGATATGTTGCAGCTGAGCCAGAGACTAATAGACAAAAGCCACACAAGTTACGCACACGCGCCGGGAAGCAGCCAGGTTAGGTTGAGAGTCTGCGTGCGCGCGCATTGCCGCGCCGCAGATCACCTTGGCTTCCGGCGTCTGTCTGTGCCAGCCCGCCGGGTGATGACAGTCAACTCAGCCTGGTCATGAATCATCTTAAGTAACACCCCGGCGCCCCTGCTGCCCAATCAGGAGGTCGGTGGTGCGGAGCCAGAGAGGAGGCCAGGGAAGTGAAAGGGGGGTGGGGGTCTGGGGGATCCCAGGGTCACACATCCACACAATTAAAGCGTCAACACTCATTCTGTATCAATTTCATGCGGTGGCGTGAAAGCAATAACCTGTCTCCTAACATTTTTACTGTCCGTGCAAATTGAGAAATAAAATCCAAAGAGTATCTGGGATGCAGTGATAGGTGTTGAATAACACGAGCGTTCAACACGGGGGGGGGGGGGGGATTGCTCTACCTCTTCCTTCTTCTAGGACATTGCAGAGAGCCCCCTAAGAGCGCCCTAACTAAATACAACGAACACGCACGCCTCTTACGTCACATTCTTTATAATGGGGCACCGTGTTTAGTCAAATGCCTCCAGATCAACGCGGTTAACGCGAAACTTTCAGCTGATGTAGCGTGTTTAGAAATGAGCTTCAGCAGCCCAGTTTTTGTCATAACGTACAATACTATAAACTTATAAGACATACCCCATCATGCGGTCTTAAAATTCGGTAAAGCCCGATTATTCCGAAAAAAGTCTTAAACTGGAGTTTAAGAGGACTGCTCGTTCCACACTCCATGACCACATTCAAAAAAGTATGTTCACAAGATATTTATTTGGCACCAAAATGAAACACTCCCGTTAAAAAAACTTAAACCACTGGTACAGATGTTGTACTCCCGACAGACACAACAGTAAATAATAAAAAGAATCAGCTGCCCTCGCGTTTTAACCCCACACGTAAATAGCTCGTTGCGCACAGAGGTAGATAACACACATTTGTGTAACAAACAAAAAACAAAATGTCAAGACACGCAAATTCCATCAAAGAGACCAGGGAGGAGCGGTTACAAACGTGCACCTTTTCGGGTGCCAGTGGGCACAGAAAGCGGTTAGAAGCGTGCAACTTACCTGGCATAGCGGTTGTTGTAGTGCGAGGAGTGCACCGGCTGCCAGGTGTTGAATGCAAAGAGTGCACACAGGGCAAGGGCCGGTGCCGCACCGCTGGGCACATTCTTGATCTAGCCCATAGTGTGAACTGTGAACCCCCAGGTACAGCACCGAGTGAACTTCTGCCAGGGAGCCTGAGCCGACGGAGTTTCACGAAACAAGGTGAAGTTGTGTGTGTGCTGCAGATTGCTTACAGGCGGCACGCGGTGTTTCAGCCTAGAAGGTCCCAGGCTGCCTCTTAAGTAACACCCCGGCGCCCCTGCTGCCCAATCAGGAGGTCGTTGGTGCGGAGCCAGAGAGGAGGCCAGGGAAGTGAAAGGGGGGAGGGGGAATGGGGGGGTGACAGGGCTTGCGGAAGTGACAGTAAAAAACTGAAACTAAAAGCCGCCGGGGTCGGAGGCCGCCAAATCCTGCCAGGGCCGCCAGTGCCATGAATATGTGTATGATTCGATCCTCGTCGTGGCGGCCCCTGGGGTTTGGCGGCCCTGTGCAGGTGCACACTTTGCACATGTCTTGGGCCGGCCCTGTTGGAGGTTTGGTTTGTAGCCGAGCTGGATCAGTTTTTCTTGGTAGCAGGAGTCTGGCTGCTATAGGTTAACTTGGATAAGTAATGTATAGAATTAGTAGGGCAATGTATATAGAATCTTGATGTACAGAAATTATGACTAACACTATATGTTGAGTCTGTATTGCGTTATATGTAGTCCGTAATTTGAGGCTTCTGGGGAGTAGGAAGCTGGTTACTCTGCCTAGGAAGTGGAATGTGTGGCATGTAAGTCGCACAAGTGTGGCATGTAAGTCCCACATCACAGTCTGTTTCAAAGTGGTGACATTGTCGTATTTTACAAGTTAGGGACATTTACGTGTAAAAGTGGTGAATGTATAGCGAAGGCAACCTATAAAATTTTGGACTTAAGCACAGGAATCAATGCGTATTCTGAATTAAAACTTCTCCCTGGGAGAGTAATAGAGTTTTCACCTAAGCTTTAGAGAAGGGTAAGGTAGAGGGATGTGCTACTTTATCGGCAGAGAAGAGGTAAGCGCTGTCTACCGGAAATACAGAATACTTGTGAGTTTGAAGAAACTATCACTTTGGTTTTAGCGAAAAAGACGAACGGAGATGTTTTATGTGGTTACTAACTGATTTTAGTTGTATAAAGGTGTAAATACAGTGTGCCGATACATTTTGTAAAGGAGGGGTCAGCCAAAGCTGCAGAAACTGGAGCAGGGCTGACGTAAGAAGGGTCTCGCTGGGATTGGTCCGCATGACTAGAATAGAGTGAGCGCTGATTGGTGCGCTAGCAAAGGCTGTGCAAGCATTGGTTGAGAGTTTGTTCCTAGACAATCCCACGGTCTCAGACATTTCAGCTCTTTTACTTAAACACACAGGCACCTGCACATTGTGGTGTTTGACTTTCATTCACAACCGATAACGATAAGGGGTCAGACGTGTACTTTATTCATTTGTTTAGACCGGGTGAATTTCAGATTTCATATGTAATTAACCAGATTCATGTTTAAGAGATAATTTTTGGATTTTTGAAATGTATTGATCTGCATCATGCATACTAGGTGGCGTATTAAAATATGTGTATCATTTTTCTTTCTGTCAACAGTAAAGTTATATCCCCTGACGAAGGGCCCAGCGCCCGAAATGCATTGGGAATTCATGGGGAAGCTTTTGAATCAATAAGAAATGAAGATTGATGTATTAATTTCATCATGTGAATACAACATTTTGAATGAAGATAAAATTTGATTCGCAATAAAATATATTCAAACGTACAATCTACCTCGCTGGAAATTTTCTTTTCTGTGTGCATCCGGTGCCGCTACCCACGTTTGGGATAGCGCAACTCAGCATTGTAACTTGGTCCTACAGTCCCTAACGGATTACCGGATAGCACCAACTTAACGTCATAGACCATACTCTGAAGTTTTATACACCCAGGAGTGCGATTGTCCCAAAACCACACCAGTTCATTATTCGCCTTGGGGCTAACCCAGGACTCCGCACCCACCCCACACCATGGATGTAGACGATTTCAATATCACAGATCAACATGCTGAAACTTTTAGATATACAGAGGATGATACACAACGGATATACGCGCTAATTCAAGATACCGATGATTCCACTACCAACGCAGGATCAAAGGAGAGTAACGTTAGGCAACTGCTTCTGACGGTGCCTAAGAGAGGGAGAAGAGTGCGTACTTGGCGCAACTCTAGAGGTAGATCAATCTGGTCCTTTTGTGAATGGAAAGGTGAATGATGTAAATGTGACTTTCCTAGTGGACAAAGGTGCTACCCGTTCTACTGTTAGATCAGTAGAAGTTCAAAATCTTCCTCTCTCTGGAGATAGTATCCAAGTAGTAGGTGTAGCAAATAGACAGATTTAAACGTCCCTGCCAGAACCAGTTGAAGTTGAAAATGGAAATTTCAAAGATATGCATCGATTTGTAGTATGTGACAGTAGTCCTGTTAACCTTCTTGGTAGGGACATACTGTGTAAAATGAACTGTGCCATTTACTGTTCACAAGATGGCATTCAGCTTCAAACCCCAGATGAAGATGAATTGTATAAAATGACAATATCACTGATAGAATCAGAACAACATAGTATGTTTCCTGTATTTGAAAGATAAAAGATACCTGGTGAGTTGAAAGAATCAGACAAAGAGAAAGTGTGGGATTTCACAGGAGAGGATATTGGACTAATGAAAGGTGTGGATCCTGTGAAAGTTTCTGTAAAGGAAGGAGTGAGTTACCCAAACATTCCCAAATACAACATGAGGCAGAAATAATTGAAGGAGTAACACCAGTGATAAACAAGATTGAACAAGGGATTCTGAGAGAAATAGTAAGCAGTCCATGTATTTCACCTATAATGGGATTGAAAAAGCCTAATGGAACATTTAGGATAGTACTGGATTTGAGAAGAATTAATAAAATTGTTGTCCCATGTTGTCCAATTGTACCAAATCCAGCAGTGATCCTGTACCAAATTCCACATGATGCAGAATGATATACAGTCATTGATCTATGTAATGCATTCTTTACAGTTCCATTACACCCAGATAGCCAACCAATATTTGCTTTCCAGTTCGGAGACCGTATTTTGGCATTGTGCCGAATTCCTCAGGGGTATACTGAAAGTCCCTCCATCTTTAATCAGCTGTTAAAGAAATCATTGGAGAGTTTGAAAATGCCTGGAAATTCAGTACTGGTTCAATACATTGATGACCTGTTAGTGGAATCAAGAGCCAAGGATGCATGTGTTTCAGATACCATTGTATTACTGAACCATTTGGCAGATGGAGGACATAGTGTCCCCATCAAAATTACAGTTCTGTAAAAAAAAGTAGAATATTTAGGTCACAAGATTGCCCAAGGAATCAAACAAGTTACCATAGAAAGAATCAGAATGATACAGGGAATGCAACATTCTAAAACTCAAAGAGTAGTGAGAAAGTTCCTAGGAATGGTAGGTTTTTGTCGACAATGGATTAGTGGATTTTCACTGATAGCAAAACCATTGTAGAGGCTGACAAGAGTAGATGTAAAAGATCCCATAGTGCTGATTAAAACAGAAATGGGAGCTTATGAACAACTAAAAACAAGTTGTGTGAAGCACCAGCATTAGGAATGCCTGATTATGAGAAAGAGTTTGAACTATAATGCAGTGAACGAGAAGGATGTGCATTATCAATTCTAATTCAAATACATGAAAAACTGAGAAAGCCAATTGCATATTTCTCAGCTGTTTTGGATTCAGTTGCTAAAGCATTACCAGGATGCTTAAAGCCAGGAGCCAGGAGGCTATTTTTAAAAACTTCCCGTTTTTTCTCTATTTTTGTTCATTTTAGTGCCTTCTCCCCTGCTTTTAAGCGCGCTTTCTGGCCCCTACCTTGCACCTAATTCAGGAATCACCACCGCTGTTTGGCGGGTCCGGGCTTCCGGGAGGCGGTGGGTTTGAGCGCCATTTTGCGTTGGGAGGAAGCGCGAGCGCCATCTTGAGCGTCCAGGTCACCTGGGACGCCGAGACGACGCTATTTAGGGCGAGCTGACCGGAAGGTGAGCCTGCTTAGTGCCCCTTAGGGCGAAAATACTATTTGGTGTCCTGCTGCTGTAAGCGCTGGTCGCGCGCCTCTCTGCTGGCTATTTTTAAAAACTTCCCGTTTTTTCTCTATTTTTGTTCATTTTAGTGCCTTCTCCCCTGCTTTTAAGCGCGCTTTCTGGCCCCTACCTTGCACCTAATTCAGGAATCACCACCGCTGTTTGGCGGGTCCGGGCTTCCGGGAGGCGGTGGGTTTGAGCGCCATTTTGCGTTGGGAGGAAGCGCGAGCGCCATCTTGAGCGTCCAGGTCACCTGGGACGCCGAGACGACGCTATTTAATGCTCGCTGGTTGCGCGCAGCGGTGACGCGCAGCGGTGCGCCTTCCCTGCGCCTGAGTCGTGCCTGAGTCCTGCCCGTCTGCGCTCGTCCGCGTCTCGGAGGCGGACGCGGCTGGACTCTGGCTGTCGGCGCTCGTTGCTTGCTTGCCTACAGGTTGCCTCTCTGTGGTGTGGGGATGTTGGTGTACAGTGCGGCTACCTTGTATGCCTTGCGCCCCTCTTACTCGGCCTGTCCGGTTCTTTTTCCCGGCGGCAGACGATTAGGCAAAGGTTGCCTTGTGTGCAACTGGCACTCCACAGGAACATCTACCTGTGTTCTTCCTACCCCTCCCCAACACTGCCACTGCGCATTGCTTAACACCAGGTCCCTTCCTCGTCACACCTTGGACATTTGGGATTACCTCACGCAGTCCAAGATCTCTTGTTTATTTTTAACTGAGACTTGGTTGGGAGTGGGTTCGGAACCCGACATTGCCTGTGCCGTTCCGCCGAATTATACCATCTTAAGGAGGGATAGAACGGAGGGTAGAGGTGGCGGGGTAGCTCTGATAGTGGACAAGGCTTTTGTCTGTTCCTCTTTTGCGGTGGACAACATTGCCGGCTGTGAAGCCTTAGGTTTTACGCTCCACCTATCAGCGTCTCAATCCTGTACTGGCATTCTCCTCTACAGACCTCCTGGTCCTATTGGGTCCTTTTTTGAGGATCTGCAGTTGGCCCTTTCAGTACCATGCATGCGCTCTGCGCATTGCATGTTACTAGGCGACCTAAACCTTCATATGGATTGCCTTACTGACGCGGACGCTGACAAGCTTCGCGATATCACGGCAATGCTAGGGCTAGCCCCTTTTACCCACAGCCCCACTCATGTGAAAGGCCACACGTTGGATGTTATATTTTCCTCTATACCTATTGAGGCGTCCCCTCCACTTCCGGTCCTTTGGTCAGATCATTATTTGCTAAACTTTGCTCTTATTCTGGATTCTAAATCTAGCCAAAGGACTCTTAAGGCAGGGTCCCGGCAGTCCAGAGCTTTCCATCTTGTAACACCTGAAATGCTCTCTGATGCTCTTGGCCAATACCCGTGTCAACTGACCGGGGTTTTAGAAGCCGACCTAAACTTGGTCCAGAATTGGATGCAGGCAAGATTTGAGGAGCTGGCCCCTTTGAGGGCTGCTAAATCAGCCCCCGATCTTAACTCTGCCCCTTGGTTTTCCTCCACCCTACGCATAATGCGGCAAGAATGTAAGAAGCTGGAAAGGAGCTGGCGGCGCAATTATGAGCCGGTGGAGAAAAAGAAATATAGAGACGCGATTAAGGCGTACTATAAACAGATTGCCTCAGCAAAAAAGACCTATCTTGAACACAGAATCGACAAAGCTGATAATATCAGCCGCGAACTCTTTAGAATTGTTAAGGAGTTTGTGAGCCCAGCTGTTGCCACCCCTGTTCATTCGCATACAGAGGAATGGATTAAACAGTTGGCCGACTTTTTTGTGACTAAAATTCTAAAGATTCAGGCCACTTTTCCATCTGGGGACTCCCGTATGGTCGACGCTCTTTTAGACCACGGTCGGGATGACCCCGGGCCCACACTGGCTGTCTTTCCGCAGCTGTCCTGCGAAACTTCGCTGGAGTTGCTATCCCGGCTGAAATCTGGCTCGCCACTGGACGCCTGTCCGGCGAAATGCCTGGGCAGGGTGGCTTCAGCGCTGAACAGCTTGCTGAACCCCTTGTTGAATCTTTCATTGAGCTCGGGGGTGGTCCCACGACAGTGGAAACATGCACTCATCCTGCCGTTGATTAAGAAGCCTCTATTAGACCCCCTGCAATGGGCTAACTATCGTCCGATCTCCCTCCTCCCTGCTTTGGCGAAGGTGTTGGAAAAACATGTGCAGCTCACTCTTTCCACCTTTATTGAAAACAACAATATGCTGCATGACTCCCAGTCCGGCTTTCGTGCAAACTATAGCACGGAGACCGCTCTGGTAGAAGTCACGGACACCATCAGGGAGACACTCGATCATGGGGGACGGGCGATGTTGGTCATGTTGGACCTTTCGGCGGCGTTCGACACCGTCCCACACGCAGGCCTTCTCTCAAGACTCAGGGAGATTGGTCTGCGAGGGACGGTGCTGGACTGGTTTCAATCCTTTCTCGCCGACCGCCGACAGGTGATCTGGGCTCCGCCGTTCTCGGCCGAAATGCCTGCGCTGGAGGTGGGGGTGCCTCAAGGATCTATCTTGAGCCCCACCATTTTTAACATTTACATGGCCCCTCTAGCGGAGGTAGCGGAGGCGTTCGGGGCCCGGGTCATCTCATACGCTGATGACACCCAGCTTTTGTTCACCTGCAGGAAGGGAGAGGTCTTCAACGGCGGGAGAATTAAGGACTGTCTGAGCGCAGTCTTTGCGTGGTTTCAGCAGCACAGCCTGAAATGCAACTCAGACAAGTCTGAGCTGCTCTTCTTTGGCTGTGCACCAGACCCGGACTGGAAGTCGTGGTGGCCCCAGGACATGTTCCCCCCTGAGACTCCATCAGCTCAGGTGAAAAATCTCGGTGTGGTGTTTGACGCTGGTCTGTCTTTTCGTCCCCACATCCTGGGACTTGCAGGGAAATGCTTCAGCATCCTCAAGATGCTTAGAAAATTTCTACCCTTGCTTTCCTTGCAGTATCGCAGGAATATAGTTCAGGCGTTGGTGGGATCACGCCTGGACTATGCAAATGCGCTCTTTGCGGGCCTACCTAAATACTTGCTATCTAGGTTGCAGGTCATTCAGAATTCGGCGGCCAGAGCCATCTATGGCCTGCCGAGGAGAGCTAGAGCCTCAGCGCTTCTAGCCAGGCTCCACTGGCTACCAATCGCGGAGAGAATTAAATTTAAACTCCTCACACTGGCGTTTAAAGCTCTCCATGCGACTGGTCCTCTCTACCTGAGGAAGCGCACTGCTTTCTATGTGCCACGGAGGTCTCTGCGGTCGGCGGACCTGGCCAAAATGGAGGTACCTGCGGCTAAACGTGTGCGGATGGGAGGTCGCTCCTTCCAACACGTAACAGCCTGCCTGTGGAACGCACTCCCTCTCCCCCTCCGGAAAGCAAATAATCTCTTGACCTTCAGGAAGGAGTTGAAGACTCTGCTCTTCACTTAGTCACCTGCGTTTTCTGCTGTATGCGTACCTTTTGGTTTTTCTGTTTCTAGGGGCCTCTTTGCTAAAGCGCCGGGACACCCTTCGGGGTAGCCGTGCGCTCTAAAAGTGTGGCTAACATTAACATTAACATTAAAAGCAGTAGCCGCTACAAGTGTGAGTTTGGAACAAAGTGAAGGTATAGTGATGGGATATCCTTTGAGGATATATGTACATCATTCAGTGGAGATTCTCCTCACTAGAACAAAGACACAGTTCCTTATTAATAACAGGATGACAAAATATGAGAAGGTAATTCTAGGTGCAGATAATGTGACAATTTCACAATGTGTGAATGTAAATCCTTCTACGTTGTTACCTGATGTTATGGATGTTGAGGTAAGAAATGAAGTGGATCATTTATTTATTTTTATTTATTTAAGCTTATACCGCGCACAGCTACCCACAATGGGTTTCCCGGCGCTAGGGATAGACTGTAGAAGAAGGAGGCAGTTTCACCTAGCTTGAGCCATAGCAGACTATTGGGCACGTTGAGTAAAAAGCAATGTCTTCAAAGCCTTACGGAAGCGGAGCAAATTGGTCTCTAGTTTTAGAGCCAGTGGGAGGGAGTTCCAATATTTGGGGCCCAGAGTAGAAAAGGAACGACCTCCCATTTTTGTCAGCTTCCATCTTGGCATTGTGAAGTTTCCCATGTCCGATGACCTGAGTGGACGTAGGGGTCGATAGGGTGTTATCAACCTTTGGAGGTAGGCTGGGGCACTACCCTGCTTGACCTTGAACATATAGCATAGTGCCTTAAATTTAATGCGTTCAGGGATGCTCAACCAATGAAGGTCACGTAAGGCGGCCTTGGCTGAAGTGCGTCTGGGGATGTTTTTTAGCAGGCGCGCAGCCGCATTTTGCACCACCTGCAATACTTGTAAGGTGGCTTTATCTGCGCCCAAGTAAAGAATGTTGCCATAGTCCAGGCGAGATGTTACAAGCGCCTGGACTACGGTTCTGCGGGAGGAGAGTGGAAGCATCCACAGGATCTTATGGAGCCACCGCAGCGTTGAAAAGCAGATGGCTGCAACCTTAGTGGCCTGTTGTCTCATAGTTAACCTGTCGTCAATAATGACACCCAGGTTACGAACTGCGGTGGAAGGAGGTGGCGCAGTACCCAGTTCGATGGGCCAATGGCGGGGACCCCAGAGATGTTTATTCCGACCCAGGATGACCACCTCAGTCTTCTCCCCGTTCAGTTTGAGACAGTTTCTCCGCATCCAGTCGGCCACAAGGGTGAGGCCTGACTTGAGTGCGGAGATGTTGTTCTCGTCTCTCCCTGATAGGGAGAAGACAATCTGGGAGTCATCTGCGTAGGAAAACAGGGTTAGCCCAGCCTGTTCAACAATGGATGCCAAGGGTTTAACGTAAATATTAAATAATAAAGGACTAAGGATTGAGCCTTGGGGAACGCCGCGGGTAGATGGACAAATGGTGGAAGCTGCTTTAGGAGAGAACACTTGAAAACTTCGGTCATTAAGGAAGGACACCAGCCAGGCCAAGGCCTGGCCACCCACACCTAGAGACTTCAGAGAGTCAATGAGGATGGAATGTGACACGGTGTCGAACGCTGCGCTCAAATCCAGCAGGATGAGCGCCATGGTGTTACCTTGGTCGACACCGTGCCTCAGACTCTCCGTTACCCCCAGGAGCGCTGTCTGTTGAGTGCCTAGGCCGGAAACCCGACTGAGAAGGATGGAGAAAAGCGGTGTTTTCGACCAGTTTAGAAAGCTGGGAATTTATATGTCTCTCCAATATCTTCGAAAAGATTGGCAACAGAGATATCGGGCGAAAGTTGGCAGGGTTGGAAGAATCAGCACCCGATTTTTTTAGTAAAGGGACCACCATGGCATGTTTCCAAGGTTGGGGGACCTAGGCCTCGCTCAAAGAAGTGTTCAGTAATTTAATAAAAATGGGGTGAGTAAGGGGATCCAGTTGTTTTAATATTTTGGCCGGGAGCACATCCAGTGGGGAACCAGATTGCACACTGTTTAGACAGGACACAAAAGAAGTGGCGTCTAGAGGCTGCCAGGTAGTGATTGCTGCATCAGTGGTGGTATTCACCAATTCCTGGACCGTTTTAGGGGTGGTGAAAGTGGTCTCTGGAGGTGGAGAGAAATGATCGTAAATAAGATCCACTTTATATAAAAAATAATCCGCTAAGGACTGACACTGGATGGCATCAAGAGCCAGAGGAGGGGGAGAGGAATTTACACCGGTCAGTTTCTTCACGACGGAGAATAACACCTTAGGACAGGTTTGTGCATCAATCACTGTTTTTGTAGTGTAGTTTGCTTTAGCAGTTTTGCAGCTGTTATGGTACTTTTTTAAGGCTTCTTTATATATGATTTTACGTGAAGGAGAGTAGCCTTTTCTCCATTTACGCTCCAAGGTCTTGCATTGTGAGCGAAGACTCTTGAGTTGTTCCGAGTACCATGGGGCTGGAGGATGATGTGAAACTGTGGGCTTTGACGTCATTGGTAGCGCCCGATTTACAGCATTGGTTAGCCAGAGTTCAGTAGCACTGTTGAGAGCGGTAACTGGTGTGTCAATAGACGAGAGTGTTTTAATCAGTGATTTATTGAGTTCTGGAATGCTAACCTTCCACCAATTCCGAGATGGCCTCGGTTTTACTGTCGCAGATCTTGTTGCTGTTTCAGCCATGTCTAAGGAAAAAGGGACAGCTGAGTGATCGGACCAGGTAATTTGTAGAGCTTCACGGGAACAGTCTAGGGGCAAATTGGAAAAAATGGGATCAAGTAAGTGTCCAGCACAATGTGTAGGACCTGTATTGTGTAATTGAAGGTTAAATGCTTCCAGGGTAGAGAGAAGCTGATTCCTATGGGGGCATTCATTATCATCTAGATGTATGTTTAGGTCTCCTAAAATAGTAAAATTAGACGCTTTGAGCATAACTGGGGCTAAGAGATCAGTAATGAAGTTATCCAAGGACTAGCTGTCCCAGGGGGACGATATACCAATAGACCTGACAGCGTAAATTGAGGAGTTATGAACAGTTGAAATAGAGCTGACTCACAGTCTTTTTGGGTGGCATCAACCAATGTACATGTATATATGATCTTGAAGATAATAGCAATTCCACCCCCCCCCTGCCAGAATGTCTATCCTGGCGAAGAATAGCATAATTGGAGGGAATGGCATCTGCAATATCCGGACCTGAGCAGTCCCTGAGCTAAGTCTCGGTCAGGAATATTGCATCAGGTTGATGTTCAACAAGAAAGTCATGTATATTGTATCTATGTTGTGGCAGGGATCAACAGTTTATACTCCAGAAACGTAGCGGGGGTCGAGGGGAGACTATCCTGGGGCTTACCTGTCTATTTCGTCTGCCATGGTAGCACAGGGATCTACACATGGTAGGGGTTTCTAATGAGAAGTTGCAGTAAGGACAGCGAAACTTAGTAGGGGGAAATGGGTAGATGGAACAGTTATTATTGAGAGAACCACGTAGTGCATATAGCTCATGAAAGGAGTATACGAAAACCATGATGGAAATAATGGCTTCGCTCACCAAAAGAAGAGTATGCCAGAGCCCAGAGCCCGGCCTAGCGCGGACGGGCGCAGACGGGCTGGACTCTGGCGTGACTCCGGCGGGCATCCGGCGCGTCCGCAACGCGTCCGCTTACGCGGAGAGGCCCTTCCCTTTTTAAAGCTATCTGGAGCGCGTCACGGCGCAGCCCGACCCAATATGGCCGCTGTCCTGCCCTCGCCTCCCCGGGACCAACTCTCAGCGTCAATACTCAGCTGAGAGTGGCCCAGACAGCAGAGGGAGGTGAGGAGACAATTCCAGATGCAAGCGCTAAATTAAAATCGAACTAGAGGTAAAATACCCCACAAGTATAAATGAGCATAAAAGCTTATTAAATCAAGCGTGGCGAAGCGCTGCTAGTATTCAAAGACAGGTAAAGCGTGAGAACCTCCGGCTTTCCGCCTCAGAGGGTGAAAGAGCTCTGAGGCGGAATTGGATGTTTTTGAATATTGTACGTACCAAACCAAGACCTAACATTAACGATGAGCCATTGCCTGAATCGGATTATGTAATGTTTGTAGATGGTTCATGTCTGAGAACAGATGAGGGTGCTCTGAATGCTGCATATGCTGTATGTACAGTGGCAGACATTTTAGAAGCATCTTGTCTGAAAGGAATTAGTTCTGCTCAAATAGCAGAATTGATTGCTTTGATTCGAGCATGTGAACTTGGAAAAGAAATAGGAGTCACCATAGTGACTGACAGTCAATACTGTTTTGGAGTTGTTCATGATTATGGTCAACTGTGGTCCCAAAGAGGTTATTTGACTTCTGCAGGATCCCCCATCAGAAATGCTGAATTTGTGAAAATGTTGATTGCTGCAATCCAGTTACCTGGGAAAATTGCTGTTGTAAAATGTGCAGCTCACAAGAAAGGAGATGATTATGTCACCAGAGGTAATAGCATTGTTGACTCAATTGCTAAGTATTGTGCCAAAAATCTTGCCTCTATAAATCGGGACCAAAAAGTTGAACATGCTTCAAGTCCTTTAATTCTAACCACAGTAGTTGAGACTTGGCAGGAAGTGAGGCAGATGCAGGAAGAAGCAAGTGACTAAGAGAAAGACATTTGGTTAAAATTAGGATGTAGATAAAGAGAAGAGGATGACATTTGGGTTTATAAAGATGAAAGACCAGTAATGCCTGATAACATGATTTCAAATATGGCCCGAATGTACCATGGTTAAGCCCATATTGGGAGAGATGCCATGATCCGAATGTTCAGACAGACATGGTATAATCCTAAATTCAGAATGATCCCCGAAAGCCTTTGTCAGCGATGTCTTGTTTGTCAACAGTTGAATCCCAGAAGAAAAGCAGTTGTGAGTTTGAGAACCTTAGGACGGGAGGGAGGTCCATTCACATGAATGCAATTAGACTTTATTGAGTTGCCACCATGTAATCGACTTCGATATGTACTTGTGATTATTTGCCTATTTGCTCGGTGGGTGGAGGCCTTCCCTACCAGAAGGAATGATGGAGTAACTGTTGCAAAACTGCTGTTGAGAGAAATTATTCCACGTCATGGTTTCCCAGTAACCATTGAGACAGATCGTGGAACACATTTTCACAACAAGTTAATGCAGATGATTTGTGAAGCACTTGACATTCGTCAGAAATTGTACTGTGCTTACAGACCGGAGGCTTCTGGGGTAGTTGAGCAAGTAAATGGAACCATAAAAAACAGAATTGCAAAAAAGTGTTTGGCCACTGGACTGAAATGGCCTGATGCTTTGCCACTTGTTCTGAAGACCCTAAGGAGCATACCTGATAAAAAGACAGGATTAAGTTTGTATGAGATTCTGATGGGAATAGTGATGAGACAAGCATTTGATGATATCATACTGGATTACTGCAAAAACCTGTCTGATGTGGTAACTTCTGTGTTCCATTAGGTGTGAACTGAGGCAAACTCGAAAGAAAAACATTCAGCTCATGATCTAGTCCCTGGAGATTGGGTTCAGATAAAGGTTCACAAAAGAAGAAACTGCTTAGTCCCTCATTGGCAGAAACCCAGACAAATCATTCTGGTTAGCACGACTGCAGTTAAATGTGCTGTAGTAAAGAGATGGGTGCACGCCATCCACACCATCCTTGTGCCTGAACATGAAAATTGGCAGGACAAAGCAGAAACCACAACTGACTCAGATTCTGAAGGTGAACAAGATAAAGATCCAGATACTGAAGCTCGACCTGTTCGCTGACATCTGGAAATATGGGATGCAAGTTCAGCGTCTGAAGCGGAAAGTGAAGTAGTCAAAGTACCAAATTCTGAAGATCGACCTGAAAGTCGTGATTTGGTAAGAACTGATACCAGTGAGGACACTGAACAAAGTAAAGATAAAACTGGTAGTCAGATAAACACTAAAGGACATTCTGAAAGCTCTGAAATCAGGAACAGGAATCTTGAAACTGGTGAAAAGGAAATACCTCACGATAAGGATGAGCTTCCAAGTACCAGCTATGGAGAAGTTCCTCACAGATTGTAAGAACTCACCAAACTTAAACCGATTCAGTGAAGGAAACAGACATTATAAAGATCACCATAAATGAAACTAATGAGAAATCTTAAACTTAGTCTGATGACAGTGAGGATGAAACTCAATTGAGGAGAAGCTAAAGAAAAAGAGCTTGGAGAGTGGAACGTAACACTGTTGGACCTGAAACCAAGAGACCACGTAAAGGAGATAATTGGCCTAAAGAAAATGATGGTCTGAAATTTAAACTGGTTAATAAAGCAAAAATCCAAGAGGATCAAGTAAATGAAATAACCAGTCAAAAGGAGTTGTTGGGTAAAAAGATAGAAATTATGCAGAGGCCAAAAAGAGTGAGAAGAACAAATCAAAAATACAAGTCACCTGAATGGTCCTATATGATTTTGCCTCCACTAAATGAAGTGAATAGCAGTCAAGAAAATTTGAGTTGTCAGAACGCAGAAAAAGAAAAAGAGTGAACTGAAACTCAAAAGAAAGATTAAGGAAGTACCTAAACTGGGAAACTAAAAGAAGAGAAAAGGTGAAGGAACAAGTCTGTTGAAATTATTGGTGGTAAGGACACTTTAAGTGCAAGAGAGATTTGAAAGAGAAAATATAAGGGCAGAAAAGATTGTGGAAAGCGCTATGTAAAAAAAACAAAGGGGAAAAAAACATGGCTACTAATGATGTAACAAAATCGAAATGCACGATATTTAGAAAGTGGTGTAGAATGTGGTTAATATGTACAGGATCATTAATGATGGTATGGTTGATTTTAGCTGTTGTAATTCCTTTCAGGCCAAATTTTGAAAAAGCAAAGGCAAATGAGAGTTTGAAAGAAAAGGCATATAAATCAAAGGGTGAAATGATACATGCGTATAAACCTGAAGTACATCAAGATAATTTGATTACTGATATTTCTAGTAATACTTTTCCAAAGTTATTATCTGAATATGTGAGAATGATGAATGTGAGTGATTGTTACGTCTGTGTGAAATTACCAGCATCTGTATCAGAGGGTGTGACGTACTGTAGGAGAGTAGTGTCTGCTTCCTATGGTCACCCCTACTTTTTGCTGTGATTCTCTGGTTTTTCGACTTTAGTGTGACCGTGGGCCTGCTAATCAGACCCACAGCCAAGCTGTTCTCTCTCTAAATTGATACCATGCACTTTAGGTGCATACCAGATTGGTTACTGGGTCACTCTTGTGAGCCCCTGTATAGTGTACCAAAGGTACCCAGGGCATAGGTGCACCCTAGGCCTACCAGGGGCTGCAGCATGTATTGTGCCACCCCTGGTTTGCCTTCCAAACTACCACCACAGGTCTGTTCACACAGCCTGGGTAAGGAGGTGTAATCACCCCTTACTTAGATATAGTATACCTATATCTACCATTACATATAGACGCATATACACCTATAAGCCACTCCTATGGTAGGCCTCGCCAATCCTGGAGGTAGAGTGCTTGATTTTATGTGAGAGGGTGCTCTGGCATGAGCGATCCCCTCTGCAGCTTTTGGAACCATCTCCTTATAGCGGTTTATGATATAGCCATACCATATACTCTTAAGTGCATTATAATCCTTGCAGTTAATGCTAACTTTGGTTTGGCTTTATCAAAACATGTCGTGTAAGGTGTCAAACACTTAGGAATACTACCCCCGCTAATTCTGGTGGCAGGGTTAGCATTCCACCCTTCTAGAAGGAAAAGACATGTAAGTTACTGTTTTACCTGGTTAAAGTTAAACAGAGCCTCAGCATCACAAAATGGATGCTGCTGCCACAGTCACGAGTCTGACCTCCTGTTGCTGGGGGAAACTCCAGCAAGGGCGGCCTGGACAATAGGTTTCCTGTGCAAGGAGGTGCCAGCACCTCCCCAGACAGGGGTTTTGTGCATTGGGGCAGGGAGGGCTGCATTAAGTGAATGCATCTAGACACTGCCTGGGGCACACAAGGTGCTCCATGCATAGCCCGGTTCAGACCAGTTGCTGGGGAACTCCAGCCCCATATCTGGTGCAAAACTGGACAAAGGGAAAGGGGTGTAACCACCCCCTTCTCAGGTCCACCCATAGGGGGGACGTAGTCCGGTAATCCAGCCCCCTTTCTTAATACAAGTATAGGACCTGGGACTTTAGATTATCCTGGACGAATCCTTGTAACGGAAGACGGAAGACATCTCCCTTGTGGTCAAGGAGTGACCACCCTGTGCAAACAGGCACCAACAGCAACTTTGCTGGTCTGCAGTTTCAAGGCTCCCGTCGGAACCCAAAGACTTTGCAACTCAAGAACTAGACTTTCAGACTTCTCTGACCCCTACCCACATCCACAGCAAAGCTGAGACCCATGGCAGACATGAGAGATGTGGGACCGGACATCTTGGACATCCTGCATTTTGCTACCTGCACTCCTTTCCTGAAGCCTCAGTAAGTTGTGCATTGGGGTACAAGAAGCCCCAGCCATGAGCATCATTTCAACTGAATCTCAGTCCCCCCACACTCCGCGAGTGTCCCGTGGGCCCGCCTTTACATTTGTGCTTGACGCATCTTCCTGGTTCCTTGCCTGTTGGCTAGTGAGACCCCTGAAGATGCCATCTTGAATCTAACTTGTGATCCTGGTTGCTCCAGGCTTGCTCCAGCTTTCCTAAAAAGGAGAAGCTCCACAGACCTTGCTGGTCTGCAACAGAGCCAATCTTGACATCCTACGTGGGTTGCGATTGCCAAAGCTTGTTGGGTCCAATCCGGATAACAATGCTGCAGTCATCTAGATCCATTGTGGGAAAGCTCAAATCCAGCTCCTGGTCATCGCCAATGCCTCCTGGACCTCGTGGCTGAAGAGACAAACTCACCTTCCTCACCTTAAAGCACCCAACATCGCCTGGTTCCTTCCTGGTACCTTCCTGGTCACTGGCTAGTGACCCAGACTCTGTCCCCTCTGCTTTCAGGTTCTTCACATCTCCGATCCACCCTTGGATCCACCCGGACACTTTTCCTCTGGTCGCCTGCAGCACTTCTTTGCAGCTCTCCATAGAAAATGATGTTGAAGCCCGACATGAAAAGGCACCTATGCACCCGGCTTCCCTGTGTGAGGTAACACGAATACTCCGGTGCCACCGTGGGTCTTGACTCTCGAAGTGTCCTATTTTAAAATGGTTCTATCCTAGTCCATCCGGAAGTGTCCTTAAACTGTAACGTTGTAACTTTTACGAACTCCATAGAAAGTCAATGGAAACCTGCGCCTGTGTTTAGACACTGCACACGGCTCCTGTGGGTCTCCTACTTCCTAACCCTTGGTTGTTTAGTGTAGCCCCAGCAATTCTACAGGCCCTAGGCCTGCTTTCTAAATCTCACGTGGTACTTATACCACTTTCTTAGTATATGGTTTGTGAGGCCCCTAGGGCATAACGTATACTGTGCAACTTATCGTATATTAACTGTGTGACTTGTATTGTATTTTTACCTCTGACCTCATAAAGAGTGCAGAGGGGTTGTGTTTAGATAAAATACATATATATTTGATATATACCTTGTGTAGTGTCCTTTCATTTGGTATTCAAGGGATTAAATATGGTAAAAAACTTGCTTAACTCGCCTACTGAAGTCTTAGCCTGAAGACTGCTGGTTCATGCTACAACTAGGATAGCTTTCTATAAGGTTGACTTTACAACCACCATTAATAAGGGTCAATTAGACTGGTACAAGGTGCCCACTAGAACTAGTGGACATCATATGCCAGGCTAACTTCTCACATTGGTGGCAGCGGCGGGATAAGAGCTTGCAATTTGTTTTACCAAATAATCTTGTAATATCATCTGAAAGATCATATCAAGGTACCTGTAGGTACATATAAATCAAGTCTTATATACATAAGTTCTACTGAACTTAGTAGTTGTAGGTGGAAAGCTCTTAGCACACCCCGACTACAACTCCAAGAGAGGTTCTAGTAGGAAACCATTTAGTGTCGGTAGGTGCACACACCACACCTCACTAGAAAATGTCATTGGAAGCAGACCCTAGTGGACCTCTTCAACAAGAAACCCAGAGGGTACCTTCTAAGTATGGCTCATTCACTTTTCATGAACTGAGAAGCCTGTGTGCAGTCAGAAAGTTGAGACAAGGACAGAGTCCAACCTTTAACCACCTGGTAGATATCTTAGTGGCTCATGATGTAGAGAATGCATCAGACCCAGGTAACCAAGGTAGCAGAGAGGGGGTCATCTCTCAACAGGGGAAAATACCACTGGAGAAGATCCATTGGTCTCTGATGAGGATGATGGCCAGGATGCAGTTGATGAAACTAAACTGGGCAACACAGGACTGTCTGGAGGTGGAGAGGGCCATGGTAGGCCCCCCTTTAACCTGCCGAATAGGCCTAACAGTAGAAACAGAAGGCCCAGATCACTGTCCAGTGGTTCTGATCAGTCTGACTCCTCAGTAGGGTCCAGTGCCTCTGCTCTGAGGAGGATGTCTTCCCCTCAGAGAAGAGAGCATAAAGCTAGGATGAGAGAAGCCAAGCTTAGGATCAAGAGGCAAGAAGTTGCCCTTGCAAAAGAGACCCTAGAGAAGAAATTGTGTGGGCTAGAGCCCACTGGTGGCAGCAAAATTCTTAGAGATAGGGAAAGGTCTCATGACCATAGAAACATGAACAAGATTGTCCCTCCCTATCAGATTTGGGATGACATCCACAAATGGATAACTGCTTTGGAGAGGGCTTGCAAAGTACAGCAGGTACCCCAAAGTCAGTGGGCAGCAATCTTGTGGCTCTCCTTTTCAGACAAAGGCAGAGATAAGCTCCTGACATTTAATGAACAGGATGCTGACAATTACTATGTCCTGAAGAGTGCTCTGATAGATGGGTTTGGCCTAACCATTGAGCAGTACAGGTTGCTGTTCAGGGATACCCAAAATACACAGACTCAGGACTGGACTGATTTTGTAGATTGTGCAAATAAGGCTCTGGAGGGCTGGTTAATGGGCAGTAAGGTCAAAGACTATACTGGGTTGTATAGTTTGATTATGAGAGAAAAAATTCTTAACATGGCGGACTGACGCCGCCAAGCGAAGGAAGCAGTGCAATGAGGCTCCCCGCTCCCCCAATGTGATTAACGAGGAGAGAGGATTATCGAACAAAGAAAACGCCTTAAAATTAAGAGAAAAAAGGGAATTGAAATACCTGCAATCATGAGTGCGTTTTTCGCTGAGAAAACAGCCGAAGCTGCGTATCGAAAACCCTAGAACTGACGCTGATGATTAGTTTCTCCTGCCGCTGGGGGTGGCAGATGCTGCCGGTGTGGAGGCTCTCACTAACTCGGCTGCACGTAGGTCACTGGGCCTGGTGGGCAGGCCTTGCTATGCTCCCGGCACAGTCTGGCGTTGGTGTGCAGGAGAAGGCAGCGCAGAACGGGGGACTGGAAGTTCGATGCGGGAGCGAGACAATGGCTCCAAAGCTGAACACCCGGTCGACCCGGGCCGGGAAGATCGTCAAAGCAGACTCCCCAACGGCTGTGGCAACAACAAAGGTAACGAGTAGGGAGACCTTTGGCTTAGCCGAGGGGGGTAAAGCGCTGAATGTGGAAACAGCCCAGCCCACAGCCGAGGCAGTATCCAAGGCTGTCCCAAAGCAGTTGATACGACCCTCTATATTTGTTGCCGATTCAAAGAACAGTAACAAAAACGATAGCAACAATGTTTCTGTGGTGTCTTGCATTGAAGACGCAGCGAATACTAGCTTGACTCTGAATGCGCTAGCAAACGCACAATTTAATGTCCAAGCCAAGGAAACTTTGACGTTGCCTGAGAGCCTTTATAGGAATGAAGGAGATCAAAACACACACATCGTCCACGAACTGTCCGGGGAAGTGCCTGAGCCGTCCAGCATAACGGATGTGTCTGATAAAATAGAAACAGACTAGAATATCGAAATTATAAGCGTAAGTGGGGATAACAGGGGCAGAGGCGACGAGGGCTCAGACTTGGCAAAGCAAGTGCCTCCATGCACTGCAGGCAGGATAGAATTCAGTCTAGATAAACTGAAAAAAAACATGATGCCACAACATTTAGTTACTTTTAGAGATAGTGAAACAATTGAGGCTTCAGACATTCATGGTGCTCTCTCTGAAGAAACAGAGGCTGTAGAAGAGAATCTAAATATTGAATATGAAGAGATTTCGGATGAAGAAGAAACAGGAACTGCAAATATCAAGGCAAATACTACCAAGTCGCCTGGGTTAAAGAAAGGGAAAATGAAAGCTAAAGCTAAAATGAAGAAACTCATCAATAACTCTATGGCTAAGGATGTATCCATCCTGGGTAAAAAAAATGAAGGATGAGAGCCCTTTAAGGAAATGGATACAAGCGAAAGGAGGGGTCAAGAATATGGCTCTGAGACTATTAGGTACAAGTCCGGAAGAAAATATAAACTTAAAGGGCAAAACACATTTATCTTCAAGTTCCCCAATGTTGGCGCCCGCCGTGACTTGCCCCTATATATCTATAGCTGCTACTGCTGGATCTATTACTGAGACAGATGAAGCTAACACCCCTGCTCTGGCCACTTCTCATCAAACAGCCACAGCCACAGCTACAGATGACATCACCGCCGCTCACACCAACCCAACCCTAATTTTGACGGCTGCGGAGGAAAGAGTTGGAGATATAGTTACAGCTTTAGCTACCAGGTCGCTGGACACTCCTGCAGCTGTTACCGCGGTCACAGTCATTATTGACAATACTACCAATGCTGTTACTACATCTTCTGCCTCAAACACTAATGAGTCGCTGCATGAAGAAGAAGCAAGGGGTCTAGATTACGCAAACGCCTCCTCCACTGATTTAATCATGCAGACTTTAATAGCTCAATGGCAAGAGGGGCAACAATATTTCCTTCAGCTGCAAGAAGAAAATACTAAATTGCAGTCTTTCATGCTGGAAGTATCTAACAAATTGGGGGGGGGGTAATCCAGGAAATTGAAGAGCTTAAGCAAAGAGTAGTGGAAGTGGAAGAAGGGGCTACTCGAACCGAATCTTTAACTCACTCAAATACAGAACGAATATCCAAGCTAGAAGCGAAAGTAGAGGACATGGAAAATCGGGCGAGAAGATCCAATCTTCGTCTTTTTGGAATAACTGAGGGATCTAAAGGTGCAGATCCCCGGTCTTACGTAGTGAAATTGTTCCAGAAAGCATTTGTAGATACGTCAGATTGGGACTGGGATTCACAATTGCAACGAGTACATAGACTGCCTCTTTTTCAAAGAAACAAAGAAAGTAAATTTCCACGGCCTTTATTGATACATTTTGGGAATTTTTTGCTGAGGCAGGCAGTGTCTTTAAAAGCTAGAGCTAATAACCCTGTAACAGTTGACAATTTAACCTTTTTTGTGCGCTCAGATTTGAGTAAAGAAACTATGGATAGGCGTTGGCAGCTACGCCAGGTAATTGATTCCTTCAAAGTTATAGGATGTATTGTATATCTGCAAGAGCCAGCCCGTCTCAAGGTGATTAAAAACGGCCAAGTACATTTCTTTATGGATATAAAAGAAGCTGAACAGGCATTAGCTAAATTTAGCTCCTAAGTAGGTGGCGGAGATAATGGGATCTACTATCTGTCTTTTCTCTCTTTTTGTTTTCTCTCTGGGGGAATATGTTTACTTATCAGTAAATAATGAATAGCAAAAGAAATGCTGGATGTACGATTTGATATTGTTATACGTACACTATCTCCTCATGAGGGTAAAAAAAAGTTTTTTGGGGGGGGATAGTTGGTGGAAGCCTCCTTGCCTGTTACTTTGCGCCGTTGCCACTACAGCGGCAACAGGGTTTAGAAGGGTGTTCTCCCTACAGGGGCTTAAATGGGGGTGGGTGTTCTTGAGCAGGGTGAGACTTTAAGGGGGAAAAATTTATTGCAAGAGGAAGAGATTGCTAACAGAAAAAAATGAAGCATTTTTTCCCTAGTATTTGCATACAGAGGAGAGCTAAATATACAAACCATAAGATATGCCTATGTTTCGATGTTTAGTTTGGAATGTGGCTGGTCTCAATAGCAAACATAAAAGGAGACTTGTGCAGGAAGAACTAAACATGTATAAACCCCATTTAGGATTAATTTCAGAAACACACATTGGGTTCCAGGACAGAAAACTCCTTGGACAACTAGGCTATGAGCTTATTGTCTGTTCGACTCTTAATGCTACCATCCGAGGGGTGGCAATACTGAAGCAGAAACATTTAGCGAGGGAAATCACTAGAACTGCGGCGGATCCGAGGGGGAGATGGGCGATTACTCAAGTCCAACTTGAACATAGTAAATATATATTCTGTCTATTGTATGGGCCTAATATCGATGAACCCATGATGTATGACCAGCTCAACACAGAATTATTGGAATGGGAGGGTGAATTGCTCATCATGGAAGATTTCAACTGTGTAATGAATTATAAGCTAGATTCCACTAGGCAAGGTTCAGCACTAAGGATGCGCAAAGTTAGAGCCGCTATATTAGAACTAAGTCGGCTCCACAGCTTGAAGGATGTCTGGCATTCCAAACATCCTAATTTAGCAAGTTTCACGTACTACTCAGCGCCTCACAAAGTATGCTCCCGGATAGATATGATTTGGGCATCAAACCGAATTCTGGGAAACTGTAATATAGAACTCTGCCCGAGAATAATATCGGACCACAACCCCATTATGTTAGAATTTAACATCTTAGATAAGAAACAAATGGTCAGGCAATTTACATTTCCTAGATATTTGTTTACAGATGCATTGTTCATTTTGCAATTAAAAGAACACATTAAGGAATTTATCAAAATCAACTTGAACTCCGCAGCAATAATTTCTGTTTGGGATGCCTGTAAATGCAGTATAAGAGGTTTTGCCCAACAATATGTTTTAAAAAAGAACACTGACAGTAGGAAAGATACAAAGCTATTAACCTCTAATATTTTATCGGTCGAGCAACAATTACTAGAGGCTCTTACTCAAGGAAAATTAAACATAGAGGAAATAAGACTCGAGCTAGTGAAGCTGCAATCTGAAGCTAAGAAGACGTTAAGGGAGAGATATAGGGCAAAAATTCATAAATACCAGCTGTCACAATATGAAGGTGGAGACAGAATAGGCAAAGTGCTTGCTTATAAAGTGGCAGATAAAAAAGCTAGAACCAATGTTAAAACAATCAAGGGCTCCGATTCTCTTATGTACAAGCAGGCTGATCAGATTTTACATAAATTCGCTAAATACTAACGCAATTTATAAACTTCAGAAAACAACCCTACTAATGAGAATATCTCTCAATATCTTAATTCACATCTGCCTAATCAACGGGATAATGAAGCAATAAGACAATTGAGTACAAAGATAACACTTACTGAAATAAAAACTGCTATTTTCTCCTTGCCCTCGGGTAAGGCTGCTGGGGATGATTTGATACCCATAGAACTTTATAAGATATTTATTCAGGAACTGTTGCCTCTTTTTGAGTTAGTAACAGATTCTATTGGAGAAACTGGAAAGGCCCCTTTGTCATGGAAAACTGCGAAAATCAAATTTTTTCTTTAAAAAAAACCTACCGGAGGAATGTGGGTCATACAGGCTGATCTCGCTGATAAACTCAGACGCAAAAGTCTTTGCAAAAAATTTTGGCCAATCGGCTAGCTCCTCTTATGCCTGAATTGGTTAATAGCCAACAGCATGGGTTTGTACTAGGGAGAGACACCACTACCCACATCAACACGGCTATTACAGCGTTTGATGTAGCTTCAACTAATCTCACCCCACTCGGAATGGTTATGCTAGACGCTGAAAAAGCATTTGACCGAGTGGGGTGGGAATATCTATGGGCAGTATTAAGGGCTTATGGTATGCATGGGCAATATTTAGGATGGATACGCTCACTTTACGATCAACCAAAGGCTAAGATTAGCTATCCAGGTATGAATTCTTCTAATTTTCCGGTAGAAAGGGGAACAAGGCAGGGTTGCCCTCTATCACCCTTGTTGTTCGCCCTCTCTATGGAGCCTTTTTTAAACTCATTGGTGCTCAAGAATATATCATCCCTATACAACATGGCGGGATTAGTTTAAAAATAACCGCATTTGCGGATGATATTGCAATCTTTACCACTGACGTGGCTAAGGCTATTCCTGGGATTATTGAGGAAGCAAAAAAATTCGGGGACATTTCAGGTTACAAACTAAATACAGGTAAAACTCAAGTTCTTGTCAGCTACAAACCGGTGGTCCCGGTTCTTGGTCTATGCTCAAATGCGGTTTATTTAGGAATAAAAATGACAGCGAACATCGAGGAAATATTAACACTGAATTATGACTCGCTGTTGAAGGAAGTAACGCTTTACTTCAAAAACTGGCATAAGATACCACTTAGTCTGGTAGGGCGTATTAATCCTAAAATTGTGCCTATATTTCTCTATTTATTTAGAGCTATTTCATTGCAACCTAAAACTCTCTTTTTCAAAAAGCTAGACGGCATTTGTAGCAGTTTTGTAGGGGGCTATAAAAAGGCATGTAGATCAATTAAGCTTTTGAAATTGCCTATTAAAAAAGGAGGCTTAAATTTCCCAGATTTACGTTTGTATTTTTTTGCAACTTTCTTCTGTAGAATACGTAGTCTTATGAAAAATAAAAGTTTGTTATTCTTTCATAAATTTATGTTAGGACCACATTGCAAGCAATTTTTGTTGCGTGTCCACGACCCAAACTACTTTAAAAGAGTAAGGCTCAAGACCGCTAAACACATTATAAAGATTTGGAATCAAATCATGATCTTGGATAAGATATCTTTTTTTAATTCTGAACTACAAATATGGGGAAATCCAGGACTGCCTGGAATTTTTTCAGATGGAGTAGGGATTCTATGGGCAGGGCACAGCATTAACACTCTGGTAGATCTCTATCGGTCTGATGGTCTACTAGGATTTACCTCATTGAAGCTCTTGTATAATGTAAATGATGGCATGTACTTCAAATATATTCAAATTCGGGACTTTCTAGTTCAGAAAATGAAAATTGCTGAAGTCGGGCACACAGAATCATTAAAATGTTTGTACTCAGATCGTACTAAGTCGCTCATAAGTGAGAGCTATGGTTATTTAATTCTAGGTAAGATCGAGGACTGGGGGAAAATGGGAGCTAAATGGTCTAACAGATTGGGAATTAGCATTAGTTATAATCAGATCTCTGCCTCTCTCTGTCAAATTAATAAGGTAGGTAGAATTGTTGTTTTTATTTGCGGTACTTTTATGAATTTTATGAAATTCGAATAAAGGTCTTTTGAACTTGAACTTGAACTTAATAAGGTAGTCCAATCTTCAAACTTAAGGCTACAACTATATAGAACCATCTGTCAACTATACTATACTCCCCAAAGAATCTCTAGCTGGTCATTGGGGAATCAATCTAATGAGCGCTCTAAGTGCCCTAAATGCAATTTGGAAGCGGCTGGCATAGAACATATGCTTCTTTCTTGTCCTGCACTTGCCCTGTTCTGGGGAGGAATAACTGAGGCTTTAAGGACGCAACAAAGTATCTCCGCCGCTTTCCGCCCATTTGATTTTCCTAGATATACAGGACACTAACAGTACACATAAAGATTTGATATCTATACTATATGCTTGTGCGAGGCTTGTTGTAGCTAGGTCTTGGATTTCTACTCAGCCTCCAAATGTTATGGAATTGTGGGCTTTGGTCAAGGAAATTCACACAATGGAAATTGCATTAGCTAATTTAAGAGGATGTAGGTCATTGACAAGAAGGGAAAAGATTTGGGGAACGTTTATTTGATTTGATTTATGGAATTTTTGAGACCAGCTTAATATACATTTGTTTTCTCAAATGCTATGTTTTTCTCTTACTCTTTAATTATGTACTGTTTTCCTCTGTTATAGTTATGGCGGAACGATTTATAGTCATTTTCGTTATGCATCTGTAATGTTTGTGTTTAAACTTTCTCTTGCAATAACAATAAAAAATAAAAAATAAAATAAAGAGAGAACAAATTCTTAACAATTGTCAGAACCAGTTATTGCATCAGCACCTTATTGACTCTGATCTGGCCTCTTCCCAAGAATTGGGAAAGAAGGCAGACAAATGGGTCAGAACCAGGGTGAAGCAGAAGGTACAGAACCAAGGTGGTGATCAGAAGAAGAAAGACTAAAAGGGTGGGGAGAAAGCAAAAGATCAGAAGTTTTCACATGGTCCCCAAAAAGCTTTTAATGGTGGGGGTTCCCAACAATCTAAGAAGAAAGAAGGCCCAAAGAAACCTTGGTGCAAGATTTGTAAAGTAAATACTCACCGGACCTGTGATTGTGCCAAAAAGGAGACAGCTCCAGCCACCATTGCCCCTAAGGCAACTGTTCCCCTAGTTCAGCTCCAAGTGGTGGTTCTCAACAGAAGGGGGTTGTAGGGTTAACTCTGGGAACTGAGATGGATTCTGACCTAGTCAGAATACCAACTCAAGCTGTTTTGATCTGTGATGGGGACATCATTATGTCCTCTACTGTGAGTCCCAATAACTTGTGCAAGTACAGGCAAACTCCTTTAATTAATGACAAAGTGGCTCAGGCCTACAGGGACACATGTGCTAGTGTCACAATGGTGACGCCAGGCTTTGTGGACCCTGTAAAGATCATACTAGGTGAAAATTATCTTGTGACCAATGCTAGCAATGTCACTACCACTCACAGTATGGCAATTGTTAATTTCTCCTGGGGAGGGGTAACTGGCCTCAAAAAGGTTGTGGTTAACTCAGACCTCCCTGTAGAATGCTTGCTTGGAAATGACCTGGAGACTTCAGCTTGGGCTGAAGTGGAGTAAAGGACCCATGCAGAAATGTTAGGGATATCAGCACATGTCCTTGCTGTGACTAGGTCACAGGTCAGAAATAGCAACACTGAACTGGCACTGAATTCTGGAACAATGGACCAGTTGCCTACCAGGAAGAGAAGCAGTAGGGTTAACGCAGTGCCTTTCCCCTTGCCTCAGGATGAGGGTCAGACTTCACAGGAAGCTGATTGTGAGACCCAGGAGGAAACTGTCCTAGAAGAGCTTGAGCCTGATCAGGTTGAATTTCTTGGGACGGGCAGATCTGAGGTGGGCACAGTTAGACTGCCCTTCTCTTGAACCCCTCAGACAGCAAGCTGCTGCTGGGAATGCAAGTGGGACCCACAAAGTCTATTGGGATGATGGGCTTCCGTATTCAGAGGCTAGAGACCCCAAGCCTGGAGCTTCCAGGAGGTTGGTCATACCTTTGGCATTCAGGGGCTTCCTTCTCACACTAGCCCATGATATTCCCCTTGCAGGACATCTTTGCCAGAACAAGACTTGGGACAGGCTTGTCCCTCACTTTCAATGGTCTCATATGTCAGAGGATACCAAGGAGCTTTGTCGCTCCTGTGTCACCTGTCAAGCCAGTGGCAAATCAGGTGGCACCACAAAGGCCCCCTTAATACCACTACCTGTGGTGGGGGTTCCCTTTGAACGTGTCGGGATTGACATTGCTGGACCAATGGGTCCCCAAACAGCATCTGGGCACATATTTATTCTGGTGGTAGTGGATCATGCCACCAGATACCCAGAAGCTATTACCCTAAGGATCACAACAGCACCTGTTGTAGCAAAAGCCCTCCTGGGAGTTTTCTCAATAGTGGGCTTCCGAAGGAGGTTGTCTCAGACAGAGGTGCAAACTTTATGCCTGTATATTTGACTGCTATGTGGAAGGAGTGTGGAGTGAACTACAAGTTCCTCATGATAGGGTGTGGTGACACCCTATCATCCACAGTGCAATGGTCTAGTTGAGAGATTCAACAAGACCTTAAAGGGCATGATTAAGGAACTCTCTGAAAAGCTCAGGCGGAGATGGGACATCCTGCTACCCTGCCTTTTGTTTGCTTACAGAGAGGTCCCACAGAAGGGGGTTGGCTACAGCCCTTTTGAACTTCTGTTTGGGTATCCTGTAAGAGGACCCCTGTTTCTGGTGAAGGAGGGATGGGAGTTACCTCTCAAACCTCTCAAACAGGACATTGTGGATTATATACTTGGTCTCTGCTCCAGGATGGCCGAGTACATGAAGAAGGCATCTAAAAACCTTGAGGCTAGTCAGGAATTGCAAAAGGCCTAGCATGACCAAAGGTCTGGGCTGACCAGCCAGGACAGAAAGTGTGGGTGTTGGAGCCTGTGGCCCCAGCAGCTCTCCAAGACAAGTGGAGTGGACCCCACACTATTGTTGAGCAGAAGGGAGAAGTCACCTATTTGGTTGACCTTGGAACTTCCAGGAGCTCCCACAGGGTGCTTCATGTCAACAGATTGAAACCATATGTTGACAGGGCAGACATGGGCTTGCTCATGGCTACAGATGAGGGACAGGAGGAAGAGAGTGACCCTCTCCCATACCTGCTTTCTCAGAACCCTGATGGTGGTTCAGTTGATGGTGTAGCCTTGGCAGGCAGCCTCACTGACCAACAGCAACAGGACTGCAGACAAGTCCTACAGTCCTACAGACATATGTTTTCTCTGATTCCAAGTCAGACTACCTGGTGCACTAATGAAGTGGACACTGTGGATAGTCTGCCTGTTAAAAGTAACATTTACAGGCAACCTGATCATGTCAGGGACTGTATCAGGACAGATGTCCAAAAGATGTTGGAGTTGGGAGTCATTGAGCCCTCAGAGAGCTCTTGGGCCAGTCCAGTAGTCCTGGTGCCTAAACCTCACACCCAAGATGGTAAGAGAGAGATGAGGTTTTGTGTGGATTACAGAGGCCTCAATGTTGTCACTAGGACAGATGCCCATCCAATCCCAAGGGCAGATTAACTCATTGACAGATTGCCATCTGCCAAGTTTTTGAGTACATTTGACTTGACGGCTGGCTACTGGCAGATCAGACTAGCTGATGATGCAAAGCCAAAGCAGCATTTTCAACCCCTGTTGGGCATTTTCGATTTGTGGTGATGCCCTTTGATTTGAAGAATGCACCTGCCACATTCCAAAGGTTGGTGAACCAAGTCCTCTCAGGTCTGGATGACTATTGTACAGCTTATCTAGATGATATTGCTGTCTTTAGCTCCACTTGGGAAGATCACCTGGTCCACCTAAAGAATGTTTTGGAGGCCCTAAAAAGGCAGGCCTAACTATCAAAGCTACCAAGTGCCAGATAGGGCAGAGTCAGGTTGTATACCTAGGCTACCTTGTAGTTGGAGGCCAGGATCAACCATTGCAGAGCAAGATCCAGACCATAATGGACTGGACTGCTCCAACCACCCAGACTCAGGTCAGAGCTTTCGTGGGCCTGACTGGGTACTACAGGAAATTTGTCAAGGGGTATGGTTCCATAGTGACACCCCTTAATGACTTAACTTCCAAGAAAATGCCAAAGAAAGTTCAGTGGACAGTCAGCTGTCAAAAGGCATTTGATGACCTGTAGCATGCCATGTGCACTGCTCCTATTCTGCAAAGTCCAGACTATTCCAAAGAGTTCATTGTTCAAACAGATGCTTCTGAGTTGGGGGTAGGTGCTGTGCTTTCACAACTGAATAAAGATGGTCAAGACCAGCCAGTAGCTTTTATTAGCAGAAGGCTGACCCCTAGAGAGAAACGTTGGTCAGCTATTGAGAGGGAGGCCTTTGCTGTGGTTTGGGCACAGAAGAAGCTGAGGCCATACTTGTTTGGTACTCACTTCAAGATTCAGACCGACCATAAGCCCCTCTTGTGGCTAAATCAGATGTAGGGTGAAAATCCCAAACTGCTTAGGTGGTCCATTTCCCTACAGGGGATGGACTTTACAGTGGAACATAGACCTGGGACTGCCCATGCAAATGCAGATGGACTCTCCAGATATTTCCACTTAGAACATGAAGACTCAACTGGTCAAGGTTAGTTTAATGTCCCTGTGTTTGGGGGGGGAGGGGGTTGTGTAGGAGAGTTGGGTCTGCTTCCCATGGTCACCCTCACATTTTGCTGTGATTCTCTGGTTTTTCGACTTTAGTGTTGCTGTGGGCCTGCTAATCAGATCCACAGCCCAGCTGTTCTGAAATGAAATGAAAAGAAGATTTATAAAAGTGTGGTAGCTGCCCTTAGGCATCCTAGCGCTAGAAAAAAAAAGAGGTGCTTTCTGGTGAGGCTGCTAGCATCAGGAGTTTTATATAGAGTTCTTAAAGTGGAAGGTTTTTAACTGTTTACGAAATGAAAGAAGGTTGGGGTCGGATCTCAGGTGAAGGGGGAGAGAGTTCCACAATTTAGCCACGTTGTAAGAAAATGACCGGCCTCCACATCTTGATCTCTTAATTGGGGGGACTGTGGCAAGGAAGGCATGAGCAGAGCGAAGCTGTTTGGTAGGATGGTAAGGAGTAATTAAGGAATCGTTAATGACCGGGCCCGTTTTTCAAAATACTTGATGGAAGATACAAAGAGTTTTGAAATTAATTCTTTCCCCGATAGGAAGCCAATGCAGGCTTCTCAGGCCGGGTTTTGATGAGAGATGGCGGGATAGCTGAAGCAAAGTTCGGGCAGCACAGTTTTGTATTATCTGGAGTTTTTGTAAGGTATATTCAGGGGCTCCTAGGTAGAGGGCATTGCCAGAATCAAGGCGGGACTGTCAAGCCCCGAAGGGCAAGAGGGGAAGAATCTTCCTGAGAAGTCTAGGAAGGCAAAAGCAGGTGGCTGATAACTTGATTGCCTGACTGTTGAAGCTAAGAGATTTATCCAGCCAGACGCCAAAGCTTTTTATAGTGTCTTTGGGTGTTGGGGGAAGACCGAGGCAGGCGGGCCAGATTGAGTTGATCGTGGGAGAGACGTAGCTACCGAGGAGCATCAGCTCCGTTTTGTCTCCATTAAGTTTGAGGCATGAAGCGGTCATCCAGTTGTTGACTTCTTCCAGGCAGCCCCTCAGATTGACCTGTGCTAGTTGACAGTCTAGCTGATTGAGAGATACCACTAGCTGAGTGCCGTCGGCATATGTGATGATCTTTATACCAAATGGACGGACAATCTCAGCTAGTGGGCTCATATACACATTAAATAACGTAGGGCTCAGGGATGAGCCCTGCGGTAACCCACAGCCCAGAGGTTTGCTGAGGGAGACGGTGTCACCTTCGAAGACCTGGAATGATCGGTCGCTCAAAAAGAATTTGAGCCAGGTTATTGCTGTCCCTTACACTCCCAAACTGAGGAGTCGTGCAGTAGAATTCTGTGATTAACCGTATCGAAGCGGCGCTTGTTCGAGGAGGATGACTGTCACTGATCCCCCCGATCCAAGATCTCCCTGACTTCTTCCGTTACCGCGATCAGAGCGGTTTCCGTCCCATGCTTGGGGCGGAAGCCCGTCTGGGAGGGGTCGAGCAGATGGTTACTCTCGATGAACACAGTCAGATGTTTGACATGTTTATCGAGGATTTTGCTCATCCAAGGAAGCAGGGAGATAGTTACTGGGATTGTTGGGGTCCAGGTTTGGTTTTTTGAGAAGTGCTCACGGGTAGGTTCCTTTACTTTAAGTTGGACCCTTCCCGTGAACAATATTGGGATAAAGTTTCCAAATCCATAGACAGGAAACTATATCATCAGTTCCGGGTGGGAACATTGCCACTGAACACCTTTACGAAAAATTGGCCATCAAGCACCACGGATCATTGCAAATGGTGCCCAGGCCACAAGGAAACTGTGGGTCACTTTCTGTTTGCTTGTCCTAGATATCAGGCACCAAGGGCCAAATGGTTAAAACCACTGTTTCAGCGCCTGCCTATTAGAAAATCTGAAGAGGCCATTCATGTATTAAAAACTAATACATTAGAAATGATCACAGTGTGTATGGCCAAATACCTGGGCTGGGCCTGGATACTCAGGGCAAAACAATAGTCCAACCTTGGATTGTTTTAATGTACTGATGGTTCGAGCATTCTTTTTGTAAGTTTGTTTATCTGCTCCTGACATTGATTGCCGTTGATCTAATTTATATTTTCTAATCGCATTGTCCTTTTCTTGTAAACCTTTCTCCGTATATGGAAAACTTGTTTCAGGACTGTCTTTACATTGTTTAATGCTTATTTTAAGGTCAATGAATATGTATTTATCGTCATTTAATGTCTGTTATTATTTGTCTTTTATGATTTTTTTAATCGAAATAAAGACTTTAAACCTGAAACCTGAGAAGTGCTCTTACCATCGCTTGTTTCCACAGGGGAGGGACAATACCTGAGGATAGGGAGACATTGAGCAGGTAAAGGATGGTAGGGAGAATGTTGTGGGTAGCAGCAACTAGGGTACAAGGGGGTGCTGGGTCACGGGGGGAATCGGACTTCACTTGGTGCATTATGAGACCAAGCATCTCCAGGTCCAGAAGATGGAAGCTGTCAAGAGTATTTGGAAGATGCCATATGGGTTGTGGAGGGGGCAGGGGTGTGCATTCGAGATAGGAGTCGATGTCGGTGGCGGGGAAAGAGGTGTTTATTTGTTGAATATTTGGGGAAGAAAATTCTGCCAGATCATTGCAGCGAGATTGTATGTTGTGAGAGGGTGGTGGATTTTGAGGGAGCTTTGTGAGACTTTCTACAATATGATATATTTCTTTTGGCTTGGAGGAGGCCGCAGTGATTTTTCCTGTGTAAAAAACAGATTGTGCAGTTTTGATCTCATTTTTATAAGACCTTATAGCTTCCCTACATACGGTTTTGTCTACGGGAGAATAGTCTAGGCACCACTTCCTTTCCAGTTTTTTGCACTGGCGTTTCATCTCCCTAAGTCCAGAGGAGTACCATGAAGCAGTTTTTGAATGTCATTTCGATGTAGTGCAACATATAGGGAGTGTAGAGTCCAGTGAGTTCAAGATCCAATTATTATAATTGTTGTTAGCTGTTATAAGGTCCTGATTTTTGGGGGGTCTGGAGGTCTCTAGGGCTGCTATCCAGTGTCTCTAATTTGATACTGTGCACTTTAGGTGCATACCAAATTGGTTACTGGGTCACTCTTGTAAGCCCCTGTATAGTGTACTATAGGTACCCAGGGCATACGTGCACCCTAGGCCTACCAGGGGCTGCAGCATGTATTGTGCCAGCTATGGTTTGCCTTCCAAACTGACACCACAGGTCTGTTCACACAGCCTGGGTAAGGTGGTGTAATCACCCCTTACTTAGATATAGTATACCTATATCTACCTTTACATATAGACACATATACACCTATAAGCCACTCCTATGGTAGGCCTCGACATTCCTGGAGGCAGAGTGCTTGGTTTTATGTGAGAGGGTGCTCTGGCATGGCTGTGCCCCTCTGCAGCTTTCGGAACCATCTCCTTATAGCTATTCTATGATATAGCCATACCATATACTCTTAAGTGCATTATAATCCTTGCAGTTAATGCTAACTTTGGTTTGGCTTTATCAAAACGTGTCGTGTAAGGTGTCAAACACTTTGAAATACTACCCCCTACACCAATTCTGAGGCAGTTTTCCAAATGAAAGGCAGTTAAAATGGAGGTGTTCTCCTGGTTTTAAAACATTATATTTGATTGAATTTTGTGTAGGTAAATAAAATTAGGTAGTGTGTTGAGAGGATTAGTAACGAGATGTGTAAATGGCCCTGGTAACAAAAAATGTAATACAAACATGGATATGCTTTTTGAAGTGTACAGTAAACCACACCTGCTGGGAGTTGATTTTGTAACAAGTATGGTCCTTCATGAATATGATGTGAACTTGTGACCTATGATTTCCAGTGAGTTGGTATGGAGACTGCTAAGCATGTTTTGGGGGAAGGGTGTTATAGACAGTCACTATTTATTATACAATTGAAGTGTTTAGAGTAATCTTACTATAAAATGGTTTCATTTCTTAGTGAAGGCTTGCTAAAAATGTAGGTTACTCTTACAGTTAAAAAACTATGAAGGTAAATATGTTTTTGGATTCCCGTTTTGTTCGCAAATTCATCACGATCATACACAAATAGGCATCCATTTTGGTGGTCTTTGTAAAAGTGAGTGAAGGGGTTAACACACAATAACCATTGAGAAGTGTAGTAACAAAATTAAAATATGAAAGGAATATTTTTATTTGCTGCATACTACAGTATGAGACAGTTCAAAATTGAAAAGGTTGCCATTTATGGTTGCTTTGTATGGGTGTGGTGTGCCATTCTTAGGCATAGTTTTTACAAACCCTGAGACTATTTCATACACCTAATAAGAGCAAAAAAAGTTATTTCATCAACAAATTCAATCTTTTGGTATGTGATTTACATTTCTTTTTAAGCTAAAAAAATAGTTTAAGAAGGTATATGTGAGATTGTTAAAAAAGCGACTGACATTTAAATAAAAGTATTTAAAGTACATGAGATGGTTTATGACTGGAAGTGCTTTTATATATTTATTAATAGAAAACTAAGACACGGTTTGTGTCAGGTGCAGAGTAGGTGTCTGTAAAGTTAGTTGACATGTGTTGTCATGGAGCTCCATATTTCCTTGTTCTAGTTTACTCCTTTTTCAAAATGGTAGAAAAAAAATAGTAATAGTGTACTTGAACATGTGAACGTTTTATATGGGTATACATGATCTGCTGCTCAGATTTTTTTCTTTGCATTCTGGGACTTGTAGTTCTGTTTAATCCATTATAAAAGAGGACAAGAACACTCAGATTTGAAAGAGAAAAAAAAGCACTGTAGGTGTATATTGGTAAAGCCAATAGCTCTTGCAAAGGTGAGAGCTATTGACTTGGCTAACGCCAGACTTACAAGCATTGGCAAAGATATTTTGATTTTACTAAACGCATATGTATATCATACTTACTTGTAGTGGCTTTCACTCTGCTCTCTTGCCTCAGTGGTCTGTCAATTATTGTGTCAGTCGTCTTGTTCTTCTGCCCACTAATACAGCATACAGCAAAGGACATGAGTCCGCACATCTCAGCTACTGGCTAACTTCACATCAGTGACCGCATTCAACTTCTAATAAGGAGAGCTTCCATGCACAGAGCAGTTTCCTTCAGGGCCAACAACTACTATGGCCCAAAAGGTATTTTAGCTTCTAGTTGTCATTAATTTTTTAATTGACGATGGCGTGGCAGCTTCCCCAACAATACAGTTTTGCAAAGCCATAAAAAAACAATCAGACAAAGCCGAAAGGCTGCCATCCAATGCCACATGCCGGCTTTGCCGCTATACCAATGCTTGATTGTTTTCACACCATAATGGCGTTTCTAAATTAATGAGGACTAAGGGCATCATTAGGCCGGCATCCTGACGGGAAATGGGACTGCCCGCCATAAGGGCCGGGGTCCAGTGGGGGCAATCAGGATGCGCCTGCCACAGTGGCCGGAGCATCCCGTATTTTTAACATTGCGGCGGGCGGTGCTTTCAGCACCACCCACCGCAATGCTAAAAATGCATGTTGTGCGTTTCAAATCACAACTTGACAGGCACCGCGTGGTGCCTGCCATGTTGTACTTGGAAGGCAGGGGGGGTACCCCCATGCGCCACGCGAAGTCTGTGGGGGCCCGCAACGGGCCCCCAAGCAGACTCTGCATGCCTTTCCATGGCTTAATCTAATATGGCTGGTGGTGTGTTTCAGACACCACCACCATATAGAACCCTTTTCCACCCGGTCGACATGTCAACCGGGTGGAAAAGCGGCAGACTGTCTCTCCGTCCGCCGCGGACCGCTAATATGGCAGAAGGTCTTTTCTAAGGGGATGGCGGGGGATTTTCCCCACCAGGCCGCCGGTGACTACCGCCGGCCCGGCAGGGGCAATCGGCCCGCCATCCTAATGGGGCCCTAAATGTGCAAACCACGGAACTTCTGGCTTTGCCAATGGTTATTTTACATGGTACTCTCTCGAACTTGGGACTTAAAAAATCACCATAGAAGAGAGCTTAACTCGTCAGTCTCCCTAAACGCTGCTTGTCAGACAAAAAACCAAACTTGCTGGCGACACAACACCGCCCACAGGAAATACAAACCACGATTGGTAGCAATACCATTAGATAACGATCAATATAGAAGAATAACACTTCTAGTATTGCGCTCTTCATTTGTGAAGTAGTCTGATTGTTATATATTTGGCGCCACCTATTGATGCAAAAAATAGTATGACACTTTTGCACGTTAAAAATGTTTAAAATGTTAAGATGCCTGATTTGGACGTAATAAATCAGTATTGATGTACAGAAATTACCCGGTAGAGTTGAGTTATAGAATGGAAACTGTTATAAGGTGAATTCCTATCTTCTTTCTTTACACCTATATTCTCCCTTCTGTTCAGCCTGATTGACTGGAGAATGTTGAGTGATGTAATGGAATGTTGGTGTGAGGGCTTGGTGAGAGTGTCAGTTGAGGCTGAGCAGAGGGAGACAACTACTGGTGGGGCTACTCTACTATCTTACTTCTATCTTATTTACCATTCTTCTACCATCTTTCTACATTTATAACTGAAACTTAATAAAGGAACTACTTGAAACCTACAACTTGTCTGCATATGGATTTTCATTCTAAAACATTTTAGATCACTGGTGGGGCTGGAACTGCCAGTTTCTTTAAGTATAACTTTAAAATTTGCGTAGATGCTTGAAGCTTGAATTTCCTTATGTTGCAGTTCCTTTACTGGATTATTTAGTTGCGGTTTAAACGTTCCTTGTAGAATATAGTAACAATTTGTAGGTTCAAAGTCCAATCCTCACCAAATGCAAAATATTAACGCTATAACTTTTCAAGGTTTAATGTCTGAAAGCCTACTGTGCTTCTATGAGAAAGTAGGAAGCCTGCTTATTCCCAGGAGTTTTTAGTTTTTCTATTGGAGGATGAAGAAGAAGAATTAAATAATGTTGCAACATAAAATATTGTGTGTTTGTAATAGTGTGTGTTCCTCAAGTAGGTGTGGATTCCTTCCCCGACACTCTGGAGACTCCCCTTCGAGTTTCTGATGCCTTTCATCATGGGAGGCTGCCGTACGTACATTGCTGAATTGACTACTGCTATCTTTGGGCTGAGAATACTTTCCAGCTCATTTTCCAAAGGCTTTATGCTGGAGCATTGACTCATAAGAACTCTTCATTGGATATCTGGACTGACCCCTTTTTCTCAAATTTTTCCAATTAATTTAGAATTGGAAATTCCATTTATGGAAAATGTTTGTTGTATTATTACTGGTATTCAGACAAAATATCTAAATTTGTATATCTACATGCAGAGATATTGAGTTGGAAATATCATCAATCAGAAAAATTGTTAGCAAGAATATATTTGGCAACAATATCGATTTTAAGGCAAGTAAAATCGATGTAAGAAATATACAAAGTGTTAATGTGAATTGTATAATACACTTGTTTTTTTATTTAAGTTTAGGTGATAGGTTGTGGGTTTTGTAGGGGTACAGGGTGGGAAATAAATTAATTATAATTAATTAATAAGTCTTTATTATTATAATTGTTTTATTGATTGATAATGGATCATGTAAATTGTGTAAAAAAATTATTCTTTGTTTTTGTATGGGTAAAGGGAGTGCTCGAAATTAATTATAGTATTTATTTAATGTTGATTTATACATTTATTTGTTAATTTTGTAAATTGTGTAATTAAGATATTGTTTATGTTATATATTAGATGCCAGTTGTAATTGTAGGGGTAAAGGGTGGGGAGTTAATCAAATAGAATTAATTTATTAGTTAATTATTAGTCATTGTTTAATTGATAAATATGTAAATTATAAAATATCTTAAAAAAATATATTAGGGGTGGGTTGCTTGTTTTTGAAGGATAAAGGGTGGGAAGGTAATTCAATAGGATTATTCACCATTAAGTAATTATTACTCATATTTTACTTGATAATCATGTATATGTGTAAATATTAAAATGTAATAAATATATTTTAGGAATGTGCTGTGTAGTTTGTATAGGTATAGGGTAGGAAGTTACATAAGTTTAAAAATATTTAAATATTTAATAAGATTGTGTTTTTGTTATGTGTTAATTGTGTTGTGCTTTTTTATTTAAAATAATATTGTATTTAATTGTTATTATTTTGGGAATATAGTTTGGTATTTTAATGATAATATTTATATTAATTTATAATATGTACGACATCTTTTAATTAATAAGTAATTTGTATAAAAATAAATACATTATATATATAATTTTTCAATGTAATTAATAAACATGGTTGTTATTTAAAAATGTTTTTTAAAAAATTAAAGTGAGCTTCTCTGTATTTAATGTTGCAAAGAGAAACTGAAGTGGGAATAGTACATTTTCCCCAAACATTCATATGACCAGTGGTGGGGGTTATTTAAAGATTACACCTGAAGGTTGAGTTATCAAAAACCCCGCTCCCTCAAGTCCTTTAATAACCAGGATAGCCTTTGGCAGCGGGCTATTGTATAGGTGAGATAGGACATAAGTGCAGGATAAAGTTACCTTCATGGTAAGAACACTGATACTCCAGAAGTTCTTTCCCATCACCAACGCCATCCCACCAACCCACAGGCCGCCAGTCAAGGCCCACATGTATTAGCCACTTTCCCCCCAAAAATTTGATGAGACGCATTCTTCTGCTTCGGTTTGCCAATAGGTAGCGAATCATCCTGGACTGGAAGAATGAGGCTCAATAAACATACAACTTGCTCTGCCAGATGTGTTAAGGTCCATCTTGCATGCCATATGAAATTGCTCATTCATTCGGCTCTCTACATATAAAATGGCAGAACTCTTTGCTTACAAGGCTCTCCTGGAAGAGTCGAGATTCAGAATGCCCCCAAAGCATTAGTATATGTCCCACTGGTTTCTATTAATGACATTTAGTTTCCTTAGGATAAGAATTGTCTGAGAAATCTGAAACATAGTGTCTCTGTGTGAGGAGGACCACGACAGCAGCATTAAATATTAGCACAGTTGTGTAATGTTGCTGAAATTGTAATCCCCTTAGACAATTTCCATTCTAAAAATGGTGAGATCAATAGGCCCAACCAGTGGGTGAAGCCTAAGTACTCACAAAGGATATAGCCAAAAAGTGTAGCCATTTTCTATCACATCACAAAAAAATGTAGAACTTCTAAGAGGGACAGTGCCTAAGCAAAACAAGCCAATAAGGCTGGCTTCATGTGATGAAGCATGCAAACATAGGCATGCACAAATGATAGGATGGTGGGAGAAGTGATGATGGCGCGCATGGTAATGGTGCTGTTGGAGTGGGGAACGTGGACAATAGTGGCAAGTCAAGGGTGGCAGAGAGTTGTGTTTATTGAGGGCAGAGCCAAAGAACATACAGTAGTACCTTGAAGCATGACAGCAGCTAGGCACGAGCGGAAGAAATGCCAGAAAGGGTGCTGCAGTTCTGTAGGAGGCGAAAAAAACGATACAGGGTCCTGGCTTTAACCCAGTAAGGCTGAGCCAAATATAACAAAAGAACAATACAGTGGCCAATACAGGACCTGATTTAAAGTATTCAGGTACTAACCTTTATGAATGAAACATAACGGTCTGTTTTTGTCTTACGTCACTAGTTACATTTTTATTTTCTTCACTAGTTAAGCATTTCAATTTTTAAATCATATCAGAGAATATTTATGTATGTACAAACAGTTATAGGACTACACATATCAAAACGGCAAATTTACACATATTTACAAATTCTACACATCCTACCCACGACATTCATACTTCACTCACACAACTATACATAAAAGCCACAATATGGCCCTTTGTCAAGAAAATCTGAGTACTCGAACCTTATAGATGGTATTATTTCTCTAGATTTATAGTTCAATTTTGTCACAACTATATTTTGAAAACAAATTCTTTTTTTGTAGTCAAAATAGATCCTTTTAGTATTTGAAATTGACAAAGGGTCCAGTTAAGTCAGGTCAGGTCGACGCGTTTCAAACCCCTGATTGTGGGGTTCTCATAAGGACCAACATTTTCTACAAGAAAAACAAAACAAGTGATTAAAAAGTCAGCTAGGATCAAGTCAGATTAAAGTGAACATGCCACCAGTCGGCAAAACCACCATACCTTGTGAATATGGTCTAACAACAATGACCAAAATAATCGTAGTAGATTCCGTTGTCACGCTAGCTACTTCAAAAGAAAGAACGACCTGAACAAAGTAGGATTGTCTGTGTCACAACGTTTGGACCCCAGACACACCAACTGCGCAAGATGGTTACACAGAACTGGCATTTGGTTAAGAATCTTCACAGTGACTTTATTGACCCTCCGCTTTTCGCTTTTAAAAAAGAAAAAAGTGTGGCCAACCACATTGTCAGGGCAGCATTACCTACCACTCCAAAACTTACCTTAAGAGGCATGCTGGGTCTACCCCCAGTAATAGAGCATCACAAGTGTGGCGATTGTTCATGCTGTGCACAAACGGTTGAGGGGGTCCCTATTCACATTCAATGGGATCCATTAGAAACACGAATCATTCACTAATTGTCAAAGAATGTGATTTATGGAATTATGTGTCCTTGCCTGAAATTGTATATAGGTAAGACAGCCCAGGAGGCACAACAGCGTATTACGCAGCACAAATCGCGTATAAGGAAGGAAACGCCAAATGCAGCACTGGTCTTACATTGGCAGGTGCAGAAACATCAGGAAGACGATCTAAAATGGACTAATATTTCAAAGATTGACACAGACCCACGTGGAGGAGATACTGAAGGAAGACTAAGCCAGCGAGAAGCTTTACTTTTAATGAAACATAATACCGCAATAAATGGCCTGAATGAAATTTCCGAAATATTTAAAATGAACCCATGATCTGTTAAGTTTGCAGTAATATCATTCTTTCTATTTGGAATCTTTATCAGCCCATTTTTTTGGTTCATCTTCCACTGAGAACCGTTTGGTCCTATTGATCGACGTAGTGCTTCAACATATGTTTCAACAAGTTGTGTCTCTTAAATTTCATCTTTTAACCTTTGAAGCGCTTTTCTTAATTTGACCATGAAACAATAATCCGAACAAAAAAAGAAAAAAAGTGTGCCGTGTCCCTGCGGTCACGTGATCGGACCATTCTTCCTGGTAAATATCGAAGAAGGACTACATTCGTCGCGTACACTTGCCAAACACTGTTAGACGCGACTGGCGATTCCGACTAAGGTAACAAACCGCTTTTACGATCATTTCGCTCTACATCGCCTGAGCCTTTTGCAGTGGTTTACATTCCGATTCCTGCTTTCCAGGTGGAACTCTAAGTTTGCATAATAGAAAAACTAGACGGGCGTTAAATCCGAAGCCTTCCAAATTGCCCGGTAAGCTGACATTCTAAACATCTTTGCCTGCTGTATTAGCATTCAACCCATGGCCCCACGAAGGTTTTGAAACAATGTGTTTCTGTGTTCTATTAGGTAGAAACGGCCCCGTTCAATCACAGAGGTGAGTGGTGTAAGACATTGCAAATGCTCAACAGACCAATTCCAAACAAACTTTGTGACAAAGTTTTTTGCTGTGTTTTTCCTGTCTAGCGTGACAACGGAATCTACTACAATTATTTTGGTCATTGTTGTTAGACCATATTCACAAGGTATGGTGGTTTTGCCGACTGGTGGCATGTTCACTTTAATCTGACTTGGTCCTAGCTGCCTTTTTAATCACTGGTTTGGTTTTTGTTGTAGAAAATGTTGGTCCTGATGAGAACCCCACAATCAGGGGTTTGAAACGCGTCGACCTGACCTGACTTGACTGGACTCTTTGTCAATTTCAAATACTAAAAGGATCTATTTTGAGTTCAAAAAAAGAATTTGTTTTCAAAATATAGTTGTGACAAAATTGAACTGTAAATCTAGAGAAATAATACCATCTATAAGGTTCAAGTACTCAGATTTTCTTGACAAAGGGCCATATTGTTGCTTTTATGTATAGTTGTGTGAGTGAAGTATGAATGTCGTGGGTAGGATGTGTAGAATTTGTAAATATGTGTACATTTGCCGTTTTGATATGTTTAGTCCTATAACTGTTTGTACATGCATAAATATTCTCTGATATGATTTAAACATTGAAATGCTTAACTAGTGAAGAAAATAAAAATTTAACTAGTGACGTAAGACAAAAACGGACCGTTATGTTTCATTCATAAAGGTTAGTACCTGAATACTTTAAATCAGGTCCAGTATTGGCCACTGTATTGTTCACTTGTTCTATAGGAGGCAGCAGACATCAACTGAAGATTAATCACCAGGTTATGTGCTGTGATATGTAAACAAGCACTCGGCGGGAGCACAATACACTGCACACGCATTCAGTGGGTCTAGCATTTCTCATGATACTGCTCCACTTTACTTTTGGGGCTGGCTGGAAGCATAATGTACAAACTTCAAGGGACATGCTGGGAACAATAAAAGTGTATGCAGTGCATTAAGTAGCGGAAGATCCAGATCAACTGTAATACCAAAAACAGTGGGGTTGATCAAGAACTAAAAGGCATCAACTGACAATTTTGGGATCAGGCCTTCCCGATGTGCGAAGATTAAAAAAGCAAGTTGGCGACCACCTTATGGTCAGGCAAACCCTACAGTCCTATATAAACATTATTTAAAAAGATTGCAGCAGTAAAAAATCGTTTTTTAAAAGAAAAGCATCCACGTATGAGATAAAAAAACTGAATGTAAGAGAATTGTATTTTTCAGATGTAAAATAGCCTGTCATACATTAAGAAGCAAGCATTCCAATGGAGGTCGGAATGATACACCTAGCCAATAGCATGGTAAGTAATTCTCCTCTGATTGGTGCCAAAGACTGCTCTAAGTGTAGTTAAAAGAATTGGTAAGGATAAGTCATTTATGTATTTGCTGTTGGCATAAGCAATAACAATAATAATAAAAAGAACATTAAAATACCTAAGAGAAATGAATAATCAAATGAATCTGTATGACAAGATATTCTGGGTCCCACAATTTCAATAATAGTATCCACCCCCCAGTGTTGCAGTTTCAACGCTTACTGCTCGCTTCCTTTTTACCCCATGTTGATGTATGGGAGTTAATACGCAAAAACGCAGAATCTAAAAATTTAACAAAGTATGCAAGGCAATTCAGGATATATTGTGCCCAGGTATGGTTGAAAGCCCGTGTGGATTTTGTACAAAAAGTAGTTAAGTAATCGACAGATGTACTCTCAAGCCACACCTAAAAGTAGCAGGCCCCTTGAAGCATTGAACCATTGGATAGTAGCAGCAATCTAACAGCATAGATGGTTAACACCCTGAAGAAGTGAGATGAAAATGTCTGCAAGTGGTGTCAACAAGTGTTAGGATGCCTACATTTTTTATTTTTAGAGCACAAGTATGGTACAGTGAAAGATAGCTTTGAGGCACAAATCATAGGAACCCTTACCAAAAACAACACTTAAAACATTTCAGAAGCTAATCAATCCCAACTCCCAGAGAAATTCCAAACAGACTAACAAAGTAGATCAATCCATTCACACTTAGATAACTGTTTCCCACCACCTAATTAAGTGATCTTGCTGCCCAAGACTAAAGATAAGCTGCAAGGTCATCTTTTGTATAGATTGTGGTTCTGCAAGAGTTTTCCCTGAGATGCATACAATATTGAATGAAGACCTAACCATTGCTTGTATGTGCAACTTATGATGATCCAACTGAAGCAGAGGACATATTCTTACTACAGAGTACAAATGTCATCATTTTACTTAGGCTTCGAAATCAGAGTGTCATTTAAAAGTTAATCCTTATTTCTCAACATCTCCAAAGAAACACGTTGGCTGCCTGCTGCCATAGTTAATACAATTGGATGGCAGTGGGACTAGAGCAGCCAACGAGCAAAGCCTCAGATAATTCACCATTTAGGCATAGGAATGTTTCCTACATTCACCTATGCACCACACACACACACAGACATTTAAACTGAATCATCTGAATATTTATTCTGGTCTATAGCAATCACATTGTCACTGGCATACAGTGGTCACTGAAGACCACAGCCTGAAATCAGCAATGCCACTGGGATCATGTGTAGATTAAAAAAGAGGAGAGGTGCCATTCCTACAGGACTCCACATAGCAACTGCACTGGAGATGAAGAAATGCTGCCAAGTTTAACCCGAGGCCTGGGCCAGAAAGATTGCTACATACACTTTGAAAAACTTTCAATACAATTCCACTGAACTCTGGCCAAAGTCAACCAAAACATCTGCCTAAAATAGGACGTAAACATTAGTACTGGAAACACCTGAAGGGGATCTCAGATGGAAGCCTGGATCATTGTCCAGTGAAAACCTGATAAAGCAGATACGGGAGGCCATTGTCCCATATAATGTTCAATAACGTACACGAAAATGTGATCAGTAACATCTGAGAAACTGGGAAAACGTTCATTCTGTATAGTGGAGAATGGTGGTGTCAAAGGATGGACACCAAGATCAAGCAGCCCATTGGAAAATACCCAGGTGTACCTGCAAACAAATTCACAGGGTGTTGTGCCATGTCATCTGACCTTTTATTTTTATCTTGGCTGATGCTGCATAGCATATGCTAAAAATAAGTTTTGCCAAGGCTGTACTGCATCGCCAAAAAGCATTGTTAGAGACAACCGATCCTAAAGTCAATACTGTTGGCTTGACCAATGCTTATTTCAAACAGGGAATGATTTATTGCAACAGTATGGAACACACTAGACTCTACCATTTGTGTCTCTGTAGTAAAAATAGGAGGAACGTACTTAATCATGCAGTTTAGAATGCAGAATTTTAGAAAGAACATCTTTTGCATAGCTGGAAAATATTCTGTCTGTACCAGGAAGAGCTTGTTAAAGCTGTTCTCTGCAAGGCTCAAATAACAAAGTGCACTAATTGGAATCAGAATATTCGGCTTTAGTTTCCATTGCATGAATGCACAGCTTTATCATTGTTTGATCAACATTGCAGAGTTGTTTTGGGCCGTCACAATGATGATGATGAATCCATATTTAACAGGGACCCTTGAAATAGTTACCTATTTCATAAGTCCCTCTGAAATAGCTTTTAAGGTCGCGTTTAAGACAGTGCATGCTCTGTCACTTGCAAGACTATTGTTTTCTATACAATGGGCTTAGAGTCTGCCCATTACTTGCCATTGGGTGGCTGCATTGTCACTGTAATTTCCTTACTTCTTATTGGTCAGCTGCTCTAGGCTTCCTTCCTCTTTGTGTGTTCGACCCTTCCCTGGAGCATGGCCCATTGTTTGTGTCCTTCCACTACTATGTTTTTCAGGCACTAATTTTTTCTTTGTGTTTAGGCACTCTTCTAGAGTCTGTCTTTTTTAGCTGGCTCCTTCATGTACTTCTCTACCCTCCGTGAGCCTATGCAGGAGACAGAGCCATGGAAAATGCCAATTGGCTGTTAACCTCCTGCCCTCGGTTACCTGTGATAATGATAGGGGAAAAAGGGAATACATTTATTCATTCGGTCTGGTTTTTCTTTCAGCACCCTCTCCGTTAAGGGCTTTCTTTCTGTAATGTTGTATTCTTTTTGTAGGGAACTACTGTGAAAGCAAATATGTAAAACATAAAATGTTTCAGTGTAAAAAATTGCCTCTCTTTAATCTCCATTTTACACTGCCACGGTTTATTGTCAGGGTGGTCTAAGGAGTCGGTATAGACAATCACTTGCTTGTTAAGTTGTGTCTGAAATCTGGAAAACAAAAGCCATTAGCTGATGCTATCAATTTTATGCTACCCACAAAACGCTATTTGAAAAAAACTTTTTTTCTTTTTGCCAAGGCAATGGAACTTATTCCCTCAAAGGTTCGTCTGCGTAGAAATTCAGGAACTCGTGTTGTTTTTGATAGCTGCAAGAAGTTATAAGGATAATGACATTTATCAACGTATTTGCCTATTTACAGTTTTCTCCAGAGGGGATAGGTCTATTTAGTAGAGTGAGTGGTGAAAGGAAACAAATCACTAATTATCATCCCAATACGGTGTAACCAATGTGGCTATACATTATTCCACTCGACTCTTTGATCTGAGTTTAGTAGGTTTAATTATAAAATCTGAAAGAAACAGTTAGTTATAGATTCCTTACCTTAGAATTACCCCCAGGTGTCAAACTGCATCAGGAACGTTTTTTCGTCAGCAGTACCCCTGTGTGTCGGACGACTATGCGTTTGTCGCCGGCATCGTGGTCGCCGGGATGACGTTGCAGTAGCTACATAGACGCCTCCCTCGTGCGCTGTCAGATCTTTCTTTTTCCGCGCCAGCAAGCGCAGATCTGGAGAGAGAGGTACCTCCAGTCACTTTTGGGCTGACTTTTTCTTGACTTTTGTGGACTTCGTTTTTGGACTCCATCGACTCCTGGTGCACGAGGGTTGCCCGGCTTCAAAGCTTGCGGTTCCTATAACCGACTGATGTCGGTGACGGATCCGCACAGCGTGTGCCTCTACTGCCTGGAGCACGACCACGACCCCAAGTCGTGCTCCGACTGCCAGACCATGGCCCTGAAGTCTTTGTGGGAGCAGTCCTGAAAGCTACTCGAGGCGTGGCAGTCTGCTCCGCTTCAATTGCGGTCCCGGTCGTGTAAGAGGTCGAAGATCCGGTCGCGGAGCAAAGCCACTCTTCCTCCAAGTCTTCGCACTCGGGGTCAGGTAATTTGCAACACATGAAGAAGTCGAAGCAGCACTGTCGCTCCTAGACTTTTCTCTGTCTGTCATCCGTCACGACTAGGGATGTGCCTATCGTGGCTCTGTGTACGGAGCCCGAAGGGTCGGCTTTGGGTTTCCCCTCCTTCCAGGGATCAGGAGCGACCCCTGCTCAGCTTTGTCAGTTTTACGAAGCGATGCACGCCAGGTTTGAGCAGCCTGACTCCACCGGCTCGCTTTCAGGACCCGCAGACTCGGCTGGGGGCCCTGGGCCTTCGAAGCCGGCAGCTTCGGCCTCAGCACCGCAGAGTCCCCTCGGATCCATGCCTGGTTCCGGATCGGTGCCGGTCGATCCCGTTATGCCTCCCCCAGTGCCAATTCCACCTGCACCACGTCCGCAGCTGGTGTCAGATGTGTCCCCAGCCAGGGCCGGACTGAGAACCAAAACCAGCCCTGGCAAAGTGCTCGCCCGCCTCCCCGCCCCCCCCCACGGGTGTTGGGGGGTACGGTTGAACTCTTTGCCAGGCCCGGTTTTCGGCCAATTTTGCTACAGGGCCGATTTAACGGTCCTGTAACAAAAACATCCCCCAGGAGCCCAAACCGGCCTCCACCTGTGCGGCTCACAGAGGGATTGCCCCGTGCCCGCTACGGCCAGTCCGGGTCTGTCCCCAGCTGACGTCAACCCCCGTCTTCACCTCGAAGTAGATACAGAGCCGGATCGGCACCTACGGGTAATTTCGTGCCCCGGCTCTACCCTGGCTCTTTGAGAAAGGGTTGGCAGCCATAGGAGGGTGAGGAGGACTGGGAGCAGTCTGGGGACCCTTTAATCGTTATGAACCGGACTGGAGTAAGGAAATGGGGGAAGCCAGTGGTCTGGATATCTCCCAGACCGTGGCATGTTTTCTCCTCCTACCGTGACTACGGAGGAGGGAGCGTTACATGCAGTGGTGTTGCGTAGGATGGCCAAGACTCTTCACCTCAAGCTACCTACGGTGTCAGTCAGGACTAACCTCCTGACAGAGGTGCCTCAACCAGCAGCGAGCTCTTCGGAGCCCCTGCTGCCATTTATTAAAGCCTTCACAGACATCCTTTTGGGCACCTGGTCCAGGCCCACCGCAGGGGCTCCTGTTGACAGGATGATTGCCCGACGCCACCGCCTGGCCCCGGGTAACCCCACTTTCCTCTCCCAACACCCCACCCCTGAGACCTTGGTGGTCCAAGCCTCCACCTCCAAGGGCACATTCCCTTCCGCTTCACCTGATAGGGAAGCCAAAAATCTGAACCATCTTGGGAAGATGTTGTTTTCTTCCTCAAGCTTGGGACTGTGGTCGGTAAACGCTGCATGTCTGTTGGGCCATTACACCCACTCCGTGTGGGATATGGTTGCGCAAGTGCTGCCTCAGTGCCCGGAGGAGGCCCGGGTCGTGCTCTTGAGCAGTTGCCGAAGGGAGAGACACAGAGAAGTTTACTATCCGCTGTGGGCTAGATACCGCTGACTCACTAGGCTGGACGATTTCCATGTCGGTAGCCCTTCGACGCTACGCCTGGTTGAGGTCGACTGGTTTTTTGGGGGGATGTCCAATCTACTCTTATGGAAATTCCCTTTGATGGCCGTCGCCTTTTCGGCTCCAAAACAGACAATGCGCTGGATCGCTTTAAGGACTCTTGGGATAGCCCCAGGTCTTTGGACCTCTCCACCACCCACCCTGCACAAACTGCCTTTCGCACCTTTTGTGGCTACGGAAAGGGGTGCGCCGCCATGTCCCACCCAGAGTCACAGGCCAGCGCCAGCTGTTCAGCCTCTGTGTGGCCGGAGACATGGGACGTGGGAACCAACACCCTGCTTCTGGGGGCCAGCAGGCAGGCCAGTTCACCACAGCCCCCTCTGCAGCAGCCTCCAAACTCTCCTAGTCTGACCTTTCAGGGCCACCAAATGCCAGTGGGCGGCAGGATTCGCCATCACCTCCCCCACTGGTGCACCATCAGGTCAGACAAGTGGGCTTTACGAATAGTCCGAAGGGGATTCTCCCTCCCCTTCAAGACTACCCCTCCATCCTGGCCACCTCAGTAACATCACATGTTGGAGGATCATTTGGCCCTTCTCCAACAGGAAGTTTCAGCACTCTTGGCCAAGGGAGCCATCGAGCGCGTTCCTGTCCCAGAAGTAGGTTGTGGTTGCTATTTCCACTACTTTTTGGTGCCCAAGAAGGTCAAAGGCCTGCGTCCGATCTTGGATCTCAGGAACGTCAACCGCTTCCTCCGGAAGGAGAAGTTCAAAATGTTGCCGCTCGCTCGGGTCCTGTCTGCCCTTGACCCTGGAGAATGGATGGTAGCATTGGACTTGCAGGACACTTACTTTCACATCCCCGTCCTGCCGGCCCACCGGCGTTACCTGCGGTTCATGGTAGGCCATGAGCTTTTTCAGTTAACTGTGCTCCCCTTTGACCATACCAGTGCCCCTCGGGTATTCACGAAAGTGATGGCGGTGGTCGCAGCTTATCTGCGCAGATCAGGGGTTCCAGTCTTCCCCCATCTGGACAACTGGCTGTTGAAGGCAGGCCGCCCCAGGCTGTCGTCTCCCACCTCCAGACACCGACGACCTCCTGCATTTGCTGGGGGTTTCTATCAACGTGCCAAAGTTACACCTGACTCACTCTCAGAAGCTACTCTTCATCGGAGCGGATCCGGACACGACACAGTTTTGGGTCTATCCTACTGAACAGCGAGACCGGGATATTCGGGCTTCTCACCCACGCACACAAGGCACTCCACAACACTGGACTTGCATACCTCAACAGACGACTCTCCTTCTACACCCCAAACCGCCAGCTCCGCCCAACTGACCTCGCCCTTGCCACCGTCCCCAGCACCCGAAGAGTGACCACCTGCAGCAGATCATTCTCCCACCTCACGGCCAAGTTCTGGAACACCCTCCCAATCCTCCTATGGCAGACCCAGGACCTTCTAACCTTCAGGAAACTACTCAAGACCTGGCTGTTCGAGCAGTAGCAACACCCCTTCCCCCCCCCCCAGCCCCTTGAGACCCTCGCGGGTGAGTAGTGCGCTCTACAAATGTTCTGATTGATTGATGATTCTGATATTTGAGCCTCTACCCCGGGTTTCAGTCAGGATGACCCTCAGCCTACTGGCCTCCTGCATCCGGCTGGTGGACCATGCCAGATGGCATATACGGGCTCTGCAGTGGGACCTGAAGTTCCAGTGGGCCCAACATCAGGCTAACCTGTTGGATTGCGTCCAGATCGTGGAGAGTACTGCACACCAATTGCAGTGGGTGCTAACAAACCAGGATTGGGACGACTGCAGATCGCTCTCCCCTCCTCAATTAGAGTTCACAGTGTTGACCGATGCATCATTCTGGGATGGGGCGGCCACATGGGGGAGGCAGAGATCAGAGGGATCTGGTTTCTGGCAGAGTACGGGCTCCATATCAACCTTCTGAAGCTGCAGGCGATTCGTCTTGCACTCAAAGCATTCCTTTCCTCTGTCCGGAAAAGAGTAGTGCAGGTGTTCACAGACAACACCACCACCACGTGGTACTGCTGTAGCATACTGTGGAATGGCAGAGTGATAAGGACCATACTGGTGTAGCGTATAGCGGAGTGGAATACAGTGAAGTGGCGAGCACTGAAAATGCAGAGTGGAGTTGCATACAGTGTAAAAGTGAATAGTGTAGAGGCACAGAGCGGATTGTTGTACAGTGGAGTGGCATATAATGGAGTGGTGGAGACTGCAGTGGCACACAGTGGCAGGGGGTAGAGTGCAAGAGCATACAGTGAGGTAGCATACATTGGAGTGGGGTCCAATCAAATAGCGTAGAATGAAACAGAGTGGAGAGCCATACACTGAAGTTGCTTAGAGTAGAGTAGCATACTGTGGAGTGGCATACAATGGAATAGAGTGGAGTGGTGTACATCAGAATGAAGTAGAGTGGAATAGTGTATAGTGGAGTAGCATCTAGTGGAGTGGCGTCCAGTGGAGTGACGTACAGTGGAATAGAATATAGTCGAGAGGCTACATTGGTGTGGCATACAGATGTATGTGAAATTTAACAGCAATTTTGATTATGGTGTGCATAGTAACACAAAACAGCTAATTGTGCTGACTTGCGTTTCTCCAGATTTTACCAATCAATGCAGGGCGGCACATGTTGGCCTTGCTTTACTTTGTAAATCTGACTTAAGTACTGCATTGCACATTCAACATCATGACTGAAGCAAGTGCACCGCAATTCAACAATACAGCTAGGCCTTTGTTATCTTTTGGGCCACGGTATACATTGATAACTTTGCATGGTACATGGCAATGACAAGTCAGTATATGATTGGGTAATGGCCGTTTTTCGAAAATAAAAAGACAGCCATATCGTTTGTACTACACTTTGGCTGTGTTTAATGTTAAGGCCTCAGATATAGCTAAGTAGTAGGTCCCTACCTATTTCCACTTTATAATTATTAAAGTGGTAATAGGTAGGTAAATGTAAATGTATTTTTTTAAATGTATTTTTAAATAAGTTTACGACCCTGTATGACAACAGTTTCACAGCATTTTGTGAAATTCTGCCAAAGTACAGTGGTGACTGATATGACTACGTTTAAATGTACTAGAACTTAAAAACATGTTTACCCTAATTTACTGGGGTACCCAAATAGCATCACCTCTGCACCATAATGTATAACACAGCCAAGTTTCCTGTAAATCCATTCAACCGTCTTTGAGCTACATCAAATACAATAGTCTGGGGGTGCGAGGCTTGCATGGATCCAAGATGGCCGCAAGTTAGAACAGCATAAACCTTACAGCAAAACTAAGGAAACTGACGATTAACTTACATGGAGTCCTCAGACCTAGCTGCAATGTGCTATGGTTCCTTGGTGAGCCGAAAAAATAAATGAGTACCTGAGTGGGGCCTCCGTGACTTGTGCTCTGCGTCACAGCGCACACAACGGAGGAGTGTGGCATGCCTGTGCACGGGAGCCAACTGAAAACAGAGAGGTGTTGAGCGGCTGTCCTGGGGGAGCCAGCAGCTGTTGGTCACGAGCGAATTGCCCCGCGACTAGGTCGGAGCAAATCGGCAGTCTCCAGCGGCAGTGTGGTGTGTCATCACCTAGTCCGGGTCTGCGCGGCTGCCGATGGAGGGATCGTTAGCCGAGATTCTACATGCTGGATGCACAGCCGAGTGCAGTTCTCCCGCAAAGCTACAGCGGCTATCCAGGTGAGAGCAGCGTGCAAACTGCCACCCTGGCTGCTGTCCTAGCTCCTGCTGACATGTCCAGAGCCTTGGGTGGCCTTCTCCTGACTGCTGATGGCGGAGAGCTGGTTGCAGCTGCTTGGGGGGCGATTACGCCCCTGGCCTTACTGGAGTGCTTAGGGCGGGCTTGTGGTCCAGTGCCCTGGGTTGCTGGGGGTCCTCACGCTGTTCCTAGCACCCCATGCGAAGTGCTGGCCCTAGACATTTGCTTTCCCTGCAGCATGGGCCGATGCCTACAGTTGGAGCTACTTGCTGCGCCATGTTGCCCCTCACCGCCGCTGGAGTTGTTCTTAGTGCAAGAGGGGGCCTTACATGAAGTTCCCACCTCAACTACTAGAGAGGGAAGATGGGCCAAGTCAAATCACAGCAAAATAAAGAGTGGTGGTGGTGGCCATCTGATACTGTTGCACCAGCAAAGTTTACCGCATTTTTTGATGTTACATCATGGGGAAAACTGAAAAATCGCGATCAAAACTACAGTTCGAACCAAGAAAACCACAAAGGCAGAAAGACCAGGAAAAAATGCCTCAGAATCAGGCTCAGAGGCTGGCGATTCTCCCCCAGATTCATACTTAAAACAAATCCTTGCAGCTATGCAGAACAGTCTGAACAAGATTGATAGGAAAATTGATGTGTTAACTTTCCGGATGGACAGTATGTCTGAAAGGCTAGACCAGCATACAGAGCGCCTAGACCCTGTAGAAAAAAAGAGTTTCTGACGCAGAAGACACCTTAAACACCACAACCCTTTTGCACTCCACCATTGATCAACAACTTGGACTTGTTCAGGGCAGGGTGGAGGATTTGGAAGACCACTCAAGGCGTAATAACCTTTGCGTGGTAGGCATTGCGCACACACAAACATCCCCAACATAGGCTTTTTTGGAGAACTACTCACCGCACTGCTGGTAAGAGATTTCTTTTCTGCTATATTTATGGATGAGAGGGCACATCGTTGACTGGCCCCCAGACCAGTACCTGGGGCTCCGCCAATCCCGATCAGAGCAAGGCTTTTCAATTATAGGGACCAATAGACTGCGCTCCACAGAGCTAGAGAGTTGCAGGAACTTCATTATGAGGGAATGACAGTTTCTCTTTACCCAGACTTTACGCAACAAGAGCAGGATGCAAGAAGACCCTTCGCGCCACTCAAGAGGAAAATCTGCGAGCTGCAACTGGACTACAACATGATGTATCCTGACAAACTGAGTTAATGCCTATGGAAAGACACTTATCTTCACTGATCCATCACAGGTGATGCAATTTCTTAAACAAAGATGCCAGACGCTCCAGTAAAGGCCCTAAGACAAACGGCAGGGATGAGACTCCACATGGAGAAGAATAAGGACTCATTGCTTCCTATTTACTACTAGGAACTTTATGTCACAGAGCTTAATTGAAGTGAAGTGGGCTCAATTCCTGATTTGTAGAATCCCGCGTGATGTATGGTGGTAAGATACTATGCAGTGACTGGGATATCATTTGGTACAATACCACCTACTGGTTTGTTTGTTTTGGAGTATGAACTCTACGCAGAATGCTATATGGTAAACTGTACGTTTTTTCTAGCTTTACACAACGCCTTTCTCTTTACCGGTCATTGTCCTCCATCATTACAGGGACCTTATTGAGAACAATATACACAGGGTGTTACCCTGATAGGCATTGTCAATGAGGACACATATCAGACATTTAACTATTCTTAAAGCACCTGCGATAATGCATGCTGAAGTGTGGAGAGAATTGAGCCGGGCAACATCTGCCCCAGAGTGCAAACCACAAGGGGAGTGCCTCATTTGTTGTTTTTCAGCTTAGTATAAGTTACTTTCTTGTTACTCGGTGTAGGAGGGTAACTTAGAGGGTGGTGCAGTTTCAGACTACGCGCAGTTGGGGTTTGTATAGCGTGGGTGGGGGTTGTTTGGTTGGCGAGACATTAATAATCTGTACCGGTTATGTTATTCCATGGTTACTCTGGATGTGTTTATCCTATATAGGGCTCCAGGTGGGGTCTGTGGCGTGCTCCTTATTGCCTGTAGAAACTTCAAGAATGGCTACCACAGTGCGTTTTCTTAACATGGAATGTCAGGGGGCTGACTGATCACAGAATGGTTAGGAGGGTCGTAGTGTATCTAAAGAGGCACCTAATAGATGTGGCTCTACTGCTGGAGACACCTACCTCTCTAGAGTAACATGCTTACACAGAAAACTACTCCAGGGTAGGTTCTGTGCAGTGGGGTTTACGTCGCATTCTAGAGGTGTATTGGTATGAGTGAACCTAAAGTCAGGGATCGCATTACATGAAGTAGAGGCGGTTTAAAATGGGAGATATGTTGTTGTGCGATGCCAAAAGGATGGGCTAATGATTAAACTGGTGAATGTGTATGGCCCCAACTATGATGACCAGCAATTTTATAATAGGCTGGGGGTTAGTTTGATGCACAACGGGAACATCTCATTATTATTGGTTGGGGATTTAAATTGTATCTTAGACCCGCTTAGAGATCGTTCCAAGGGCCCCACTTGCAGCAGCTCCGCAGATGCCGGAGCCATCCTAGATCTAATGGATGAATTGGATCTGTTGGATGTTTGGAGGCAGAGCTTACCTGATGTTGCAGGGTTTACCCACTATTCAGCGCCTCGTGACACGCATACTCAAATTGATTATTAGTTCATTTCCAAGAGCCTACTCTCCCAGGTTGAAGCATGCGGCCTCCTCACCTGCACCTACTCTGACCACGCACCTGAACAACTTGACCTAAAATGTCCCACTGGACAGGCTACACCATTTCTCTGGAGGTTCCGCCTTATTCTTTAATGGACCCGGTGTTCATTCCATATCTTGGAACAGCAATAGATGTTTTCTTTGAAAATAACCTATGGTCAATAAAAGGTTTTACCATTATTTGGGAGACTTTTAAAGTTTATATTCGAGGAATAGTCATTTCTAAACATACGGGGTGCTTCAATCACTGAGGGATCAATTGTCAAAGCCAGAGAGGGAAATTTCAGGGCTAGAACAAACCTTCCAAAGGACAGGTGACACAAACATTCTGGGAGATTAAAAGTAACACTTGAAGAATTTTATTACGCTGCAAACAGGGAAGCAAAACACCTCAGTAAATATGCTATGGCGAGGGTCTACGGTGTAGGGGGACCGGCCAGGGGCCACGTTAGCAGCATTATTACGTCCCAAACAGGAAGTAGACACAATAACAGAAATACAAAATTAAGATGTCTCCCCTTGCAGGATTATCAATATATTGCAGATCGATTCCACAGATATTATTCCCAAGCATACACTGTGCAGTCTCTCCCAAATTACGTCTATCCAAGACTACTTGGAACACATTCAAATGAAATGGTTGACCAACACGCAGAGAATACCTTATGACCCCACTTACCCCATGGGAAATTGAAGCAGGACTCCAGACTATGAGCACTGGAGGCGCCACAGGAATGGATGGTCTCAGTCTCCTTTTACAAGGTCATCCAAGACCAACTGGTTCCTCACCTAATGTCGCTGTACGAAGACATGGTTCAGGCCGAAGTAATGCCCCCCTCCTTGAGAGACTCTGATAATTATGCTTCTGAAGCCGGGGTAAGCACGTGAGGCCTGCTCCTCTTACAGGCCTTTTCCGTTATGCCAAAATTTTAGCCAGTCGTTTAGCCCCATTGGTACCGTTTGTGGTTCGCCCAGAACAAGCAGGGTTTGTGCCACCTTAAATCTAAGTACTGTATTTGCTACAATTCAAAGACAAGATCCAGAAGTCAGGGCAGAGCCGTTTTTTAGATGCCGAAAAGGCGTTCGACTCGTTGGAGTGGGCATTCATGAAGGGGGTATTGAGGAGAATTGGAGTGCGGAGGTATTCCGAAAACAAGTCATGGCACTGTCCACGCTGCCTACCACTAGGCTACGCCAGGGTAGAGCATCCACAGACCTCATTGCTATTTCAAGAGGGACTCGTCAAGGGTGCCCTTTGTCCCCTCTTCTATATGCACTGGTGGCTGAGACCTTGGCTTGCGCCCTGCAGGAATATTACAGACACAGAGGTGTACGGTTCCCAGGATACGACATAATATTTCAACTTACGCTGACGACACCCTATTATATGTCTGTGACCCAGCGATACATCTTAATCCCATACTATCAGCAGTAGTGCAGTTTGGGAGCCTATCGGGCCTTAGACTCAATTGGACTAAATCGTTAATATTCCCTCTAATACCTACGACAACCCCAGCTGGGACATATTTTCCTATGAAGTGGACTGTAGACCCTCTCCACTACCTTGGAACACAAATTTGCACTGATCCTGCCGTAGTACTTGCCGAGAACTATGGGAAAGCCATCTCAAAGTTAGAGGAAGATGTTAACAGATGGATAAGATTACCTCCTCCTTGATAGGACGCATTTCCCTGATGAAGATAGTGGTTCTTCCCAGATTCTTATTTCTTTTCGTAAACATTCCCATGATACTATCGCAATATGTGTTTGATACCCTGCGAACACTTCTGATTAAGTTGGCTAAGGCTTGAGCTGGGAAACAGCAGAGGGTTTGATGGGAAACTGTGACCCTGCCATACTCTGCGGGGTGAAACTGACCTCTTAGCTGTGGTCATAGTGTCCAGAGGGACCTCGCCAGGGCATTAAAGCATTTTTCTGTTCAAGTTTTGCAGTGGAAACAAGCAGAGCAGTGATTCCGCTGCAAAACTAAAAAAAATAAAAAATGAATAAAAAGCTCATTTATAGAATACACTGCCTCTTACTGCTCTTAAATTCTCCCTAAATTATCCCTAAGCCTGTTTCTTGGTGTTCCTCTTTACCAGAGTTGATGCGCATAGACACCCTTGCAATGGTTTGAAATGTATACCGTGCGTTTCTCCCATTCTCTCCGAGGCATAGAATGTGCCTAATTCTTGATGGAGGGTTCCCGTCTCCCTTAGTCACCAGCAGCCCCTTGGAATGTGTATGGCCAGGGGCTGCCGGAGGACCCCTCCCTTCCGTTAACAAACATTATTAACCAGGACATGAGAGAGATTTCTTTGGAGGTGGGGGTTCATACAACCCCCCGGCCGTATTTATGAAAACATACAAATAAATCAAGAATTGAAATAAACAATATTTACACAATTACGCAGAAAACGTTCCATGACATTCGATTACAATTGATATATACAGATATCAGATGGCTAACCTTAACATACTTCTAGTACAAGGTATTTCCTATCTTAATCTAACATATCAATCACATTATACAATATTTCTTTTCTGCGTATCCTATTTGGGCCTACGGCAAGGTCACTAACTGGTGTCAGATCCTGATCACTTACACCACGCCCTCCTGTCGGAGTGCGCTTGCGCAGAGTGCCCGTTTACCGTGAGGGTACTTCTCCCCCCGGTTACCCCCATACGCCCTATTAACCACGCCCTTCCGTCGAAGTGCGCATGCGCAGAGGGCCCGCTTACCGTGAGGGTACTTCCACCCCTGGTTACCCCCGTACGCCCTATTAACTCCATTAAAGGGGGTCCTTGCATCTCTGCTCCGTTTATTGGAGTCATTGTGCACGTGCGGGGTTGCCAACCAGCATAGAGAAAGCGTGACTCTCCCCTCCCCCGCACCCATATAGCCAAGAGACTAAATGCCCCTGGAGTTCTAGGAGAGACCACTTGTCCCTCCCTTTGGGCAACCCCATTCAAGAATGGCGCCGCCCCCTAAGGACCTTAAATTAACTTCTCACCAATCATCACCTTACCGCCTGACCAAGGAATAGCAATAAATACGTTGATTGATGACATGCAAGCGGGATAAAGTTCGAAGGAACAAAAACATATTTGTCAGACAATCTTGTCATCTCTAAACCTCTGTAACAAAACTGTGAAAACCTTCATAACACACAATACCAATCATCTGCTTCAGGGGATGGTGGGTGGGGAAAAAGAATGACAGCCTCCTAGGGGCTGGAGGAGCAGGCCGTGGCGCGCAGAGTCAGAGACACAGACTCCCGCGCTCCACGGCCTTTTAACCCCTCCTCGGCCAGGCCGGATCTAACAGGCCTGGCCTTTTTGTTCCATAGTGACCCAGAAGTGATTCAATCACTTCCGGGTCACTTCGGGACCCGGGTTCCAATCTACGTTGAGGCGCGATGGGGGCGCGCCCCAAGAGCTAGAGCGGGTAGCGATGTCGGCCCCCCCTTTCCCTATGGCTAGGACTGCCGAAGGACCCACCCTTCCGTTAACAAACATACAGACACATGACACTATAATCACAAAACATATCTGTCATAAAAGCTGCCTAACAAGGTGCATCTAATCATATACACATTTCAACAATGGGTTCTTCTCTTTGCAACACAAAAGTGGCACACCATCATTGCCATGCTGTTCATTTTATAAGTCAGCATTAAAGGGAAGCTGGAGGTGATCAAAACAGCGGTACCTGTTCATAATATGACAACTTACATAGCCTAATATTGGTCACATATTTAATTAGGCGCCCTCTTTTTTTCCCGTGACCCAATGGAGTCAGCGTTTTGGTTCCATTCATGTAATAAGCCATCTTGTTAAGTAAACAATGACAATTTGACAACATCTTCTTTAATGTAGCACTTCATATTTCCCATATAAAACGGGACGTCAAAGTATTGACGAAAAGGGGTCTTGAACATATCTGGTCCAATCAATGTAACACACGACTGTGGCTATTTATTGGACTAAACCCACTACCCATAACTACTTATTCTCTCTCTCGATCAAGTGCACTCTAAGGTAAAGAACACATGAAAGGGTTTTTATTTTTTCCACCTTGGATAGACACCCCTTTTCAAACACCACCCCCCCACTTTGTTGGCAGCTTCCCTTTACAGCACTATAGTCTCTGACTTAAGTGTGAATACTGCCTTACGCTTACGTATAAAGGCAAGACCGCCTGTGCACGTCTGCATGCCGACCATGTTGTCGGTTGCACCTTAGAGTTACCTGAGCAGAGGGATCCAGAACAGGGAAAAGGTATCAGCTACTCCAACTAAAACAAAAAGGTTAGAACTGTACTAATAAACTAGAATTGGGAGCAACTACTGTGTAGACTGGACCCTTTAGTCCTATATGCAACTCTAAGGAAAGGCCGGATAAGAAGCAATTTGGACTTACTAATGCACGGTCATTCATGAAACATGCTAGATAGATTAATTTATTACTACAGGCTAATGATTGGGATGCCTTATTTGTTTTAGAAACATGGGCCTCGCAAGATTCAAACGTTGATTTTGGCATAGCCTGTCCTATGGGTTATAAGATCCTTCATCGGCCCAGCGATGGCAAAAGAGGGGGCTGGGTAGCGATAATCTTTAAGGACTACTGGGATTTCATTACTATGCACTTAGATAAATTGGAGGGTGCTGAGATCTTAGGTGTCTCCTTGAGGGAGCGAAAGGGCAGTTTGCTCTCTGGAATTTTATGTCAACATCCACCAGGCTTGGTCACTTCTTTTGCACAATCCTTCTTTATACACAAACTCCCCCCCCTATCTGGCACAGAAATGAGTGATATCTGGAGGAAGCAGGAACTCCTGGTCCGTTAGAAACCTCCTACTCCAACCCGCCTCCTTTCAGAAAAAAAAAAAGCCTACTACAGGGCGTTCACCTGAGCTGCACCAAGAATTTGGAACTCTTTCCCACCTGCCCTTAGAAGAATCCCTTCTCTAGCACGTTTCAAAAACGAGGCCAAAACCTTCTTCATAGGTAAATTCCTTGTCTAAGGCCTACTCGCAACCACCTCATTGCCTGACTAATCCAAGACTACCGCTTTCCCAGATCACCAACTTCTCACGCCGAGATCATACAGGTCCTTGTGCTATTACAATTTTCTTAGTGATTGTGGCCCTACATGTTGATCTTGTATATTTCTGCACTTTAAACTTTGGTTTGTATCACTGTATAACATGTAAAGCGCTCTGATACCTTCACAGGTCAAGTTTGCGCTTTATAAAACACAAAATATATATATATTTTAACCAGGACATGAAAGGGATTTCTTTGGAGGCGGGGGGTCTTACATCCCCCGGCCGTATTTATTAAAACATACAAATAAATGAAAAATTAAAATAAACAATATTTACACAATTACGCAGAAAACGTTCCAAGACATTTGATTACAATTGATATATACAGATATCAGATGGCTAACCTTAACATACTTCTAGTACAAGGTATTTCCTATCTTTATCTAACATATCAATCACATTATACAATATTTCTTTTTTTGCATATCCTATTTGGGCCTGCGGCAAGGTCACTAACTGGTGTCAGATCCTTATCACTAAAACCACGCCCTCCTGTCAGAGTGTTCATGCGCAGAGGGTCCGTTTACCGCGAGGGCACTTCTCCCCCTGGTTACCCCCGGACGCCCTATTAACTACGCCCTTCCGTCAAAGTGCGCATGCGCAGAGGGCCCACTTACTGTGAGGGTACTTACGCCCCCAGTTACCCCCGTACGCCCTATTAACTCCATTAAAGGGGGCCCTTGCATCTCTCCTCAATTTACTGGCGTCATTGTGCACATGTGGGTTGGCCAACCAGCCTAGAGAAAGCGTGACTCTCTCCTCTCCCGCACCCATGTAGCCAACAGGCTGTAACTGCCCCTGGAGTTCTAGGAGAGACCACTTGTCCCTCCCTCAGGGCGACCCCATTCAAGAATGGCGCCACCCCCTAATGACCTTAAATTACCTGCTCACCAATCATGACCTTACCGCCACAGGCCAGCGTAGTTCACCGACTATCTGGCCCACCTCTACCCTCCTCCACTGAAAGCTCATGCCCTATCCTAAAAATTCACAATCCTCGCCGTTATATTTTTTGTAGTCAGACTATCAGGCCCTACCAACTCACTGCAAGGCCATGCCCTGTCCCTATATGCTACCAACTGGGCAAGAAGATTCTCTGCACCGGAATCATCCACCCGTGAGGACAAATTGGACGCCGTCTTTTAAGAAGCCCGACTCCCCACAGATGCACCCCTAGGTTATAATCTGTAAGTATCAAGCCCTAGCTAGCCTCACCATTTTTTGTCACTGGGGATTTCTTCCCAGTGACCCAATGGCCTCACAGTCTCGCTTCCTCCTATTGGAAGCTTTGGAATATCTGCCCCGGGGTGTACCCCGGGCACAGACATGTCGACCCACCCTTCTACCCAGGCGTCTAGGTGTACCCAGTCCTTTTCGAACCCCTCCCAAGTAGAGTATAGATATGCTAGGGCTGTCTGATTCAGGGAAATTAGACCTGCCGCCATGGGGCCACCAGATGGGCCCAATGGATGGCATCACACTGTGCCCGATAAGCCACGGCACCCCAGACGCTGACACTCATTGTTGGTGCAATTGGAAGGCTACCCCAAGGAACCACAGGCCCCAAGATCTCCCACGGGCATACCCTGAAGTCTGTGAATCACCTACACCTGACCACTATACTCTGGGAAATGCTCCATGTATGCCTACATCCTTACTATGGAACATCCCCACCACGCAGTGTCTGCTACAATAGCAACGGGGAGCTCGGGTGCCGGTAAGGCAGAATACCGTTTCCTGACAAGGGGTGCTAAGGTGTTGCATACGCCTATTACTCCTGGGTTTGGCCACACGTCATCCCAGATACTGGCACTCATTGTTGGTGTAATTGAAAGGTTACACAGGGAACACAGGCCCCAAAATCCCCCTCAAGCATATCATGAAGTCCGTGAATGACCTACACCTGACCAATATGCTCCACTACGGAATATCCTAACCATCGCAGTGTCCAGCACCCGCGAGCACAGGTGTCGTAAAGGTAGAATACTGGTTAACACACCTATCGACAACCAACACAGTACTGGCACCTCTTGAGCCCTTGATTGATCACCCACCACACTCGATGCTGTTGCTTGCCACTCATGTTCCAGATCTACCTTTCCCCTTGGCTGTCCACCTCTTGCAGTTGTTTTGGTGTGGAGCACATCCCAGGTATCCGCCATGAATCCGGTCATACATAAATGAAAACAAACACAAATGAGTAGGGTTTTTGGCTTTCAGATGAAAGATACAGTACACATGCCAGTCCTACTTCATGAGACTGACCCCCTTTTTTCACTCACACACCCAGCCTAGGGTGAATAGGTACTGTTCCGACACCACCCCGATATCTAATATGCCTGCCAAAAGGCTGTATCGATACTGCATGATACTACACCTGTCCCCTTTGCCCAAAATGTACGTGCCTGGGATGTACTGCATTTGACACCCTACGTGTTGATAATGTACTCACGTGACCTCACCTTGTATTACGTTGCTGCAACATGCTAAGCATACCACCCTTAGTAAGTCATGCCACAAAATGTGGAATGAGGATTCTGGCGAGCCCATTCGGTTGTCATCATTCTTTTAGCAAGTGAAGCGGTGTTCGCTTCAGCTAGGACTATGTTCATTGGGGCAACCATAAGAGTCACTGGTAATATCCTGAATATACACCTTGGGTTCCTTGTGAACGGGCCAAAATTCAATGTAACTGTTACTGGTTCTTGCCCCGAACTACTATTGTGCGAGCCTATGACAGCATCAGTTGTATGACATAAATATCATTGAAAACCGACATTTAATGAATGTCTCTAGATTAGTATCAGTTGCATTCCCCTCAGACTGTCAAATGCGAGCGCTTAGCATAGCAACGGTTGCGCTACATGAAAAGCATTGAAACTAGGCTTACAGTGAGCGTGCACCAGTTGCAAACAAGGGGACCTCTGCTTATATTTTGCAGGATATGAAATGATTTTTTCCCAACACCTCTGCCAAAGGCATTGATATGACCCAATGAATGAAGCCTCTGAAGGAGAAGGGCAAGTGCCATCCCCCATCTTGGACCCTTATGAGAAATGTTGCCAACCAATTGGGTTGTCCATGGCTAACCCACCGATTCTGACAAGAGGGGAATGTAATCAATTATTTTCGTCACAGAACAGACTCAGCATACCGTGTACCCAGCCCATCAAGCGGGAAACATTGCGTTACTTCCCTTCCCTTTGAAGCAATAGTCAGCCAAGTCCACCATACCCAGGGTAATTGTACAGTATAGTTGCAGAAGCCTTAACACAGACACCCTTTATAAGTAACCAAGTATAACTATACATGTTACTACAGTGCCATGAAAAAACACCCCAATGAACTATGAACTAATAAACACATTGCATTCTTAATACCCGCAACAAGAGTATCAACATTATATCACCATAAGCTATTCGCGCGTGTTCACCTACGTTGTAACAGCAGCTGAGCAACCCGGGAAACACATCATAGCTGATCCCTTTTCCGTTGGGGACACTGATCCCGTGCCGGCCCATCCCTCTGCCTCTTACATCCTCCAGTGCTCAAGAATCATCGACGTAGGTCTTTTACCAACAGGGTGCACACACAGTGTTGAACCCAGTTGCTTGCAACCTAGAATACAGCAAGAAAACAGATCGGGTGATGCCTCCGGAGAGGCTGAGGAGCAGCCGTGCCTCCCATGATCCAGGAAAACTTGGCTTGCTAAGGGTAAATGTGCCATGATCGGTCCTTGGTTCCTAGATGAGCCCAAAACATGGTGTTAAAACAATGGTTAGAACATCGCTCATTAGCGATTCCCATACTTCTTACCAAATTCCTTTTGCAAGTCATTGGTGCTTTTTAAAGAGCTGGCAGTGTTATGTACTAGTCCAATGCCCCCTCACTGCTAAAAACGAGATACATCCTACTGGGACAGTTGGTATGTTAGACATTTTTTAACAAGCCTTAACATACCAGCAGTACCCGCTAGAATTGGGTGGTAAAATACCGATTCTTAAAGCCCTGTGGCACTCCGACATGTGCCAGCTACATCTGCATTTACAGAATCGGTATTTTACCGAGTCTGTATTTACCGAATCGGTAATTTTACCGAATCGGTAAATACAGAATTGGTAAAATACAGATTCTGTAAATGCATGCCCTACATCTGGAAACCGTAATACCGGTCGGAAACGGCCGAATTCGGCCGTTTCCGACCGGTATTAGGGCACCTACATCGGGCCCATGGTGCCTTTTAGTTTGTAAAGCAGAAGCATTTCTGACAAAAAGGAGCACCATAATAAATAGCGAGAGGTGACATGGGTGGGGAGGGAGTTTTACGAGAGGAGCAGAACATCCCATCTTTGTTTCCAAAGCCTCTACCAAAATCTTTAAATCTTTCTGCTACCCCTGTCAACTAAGATTGTATCCGGGAAGGCGATTAATCTCCTTATTAAAAAACCTGTGCCACCCCTCACCCAATCAATGGGTATTGTTGGGTCCTTCATGTTTTAACTAAGGGCCGGATGTATCAAGGGTTTTGCCCATTCTGTGTCTATGGGGAAATGTGTTGATACATATGGTTCTTTGCTCCTCCATTCTTCGCATTACCAGACCCAGAAAAGGCACGGAAAATAAGATAACACAACTAGCGCCTTCCCCCAGACTCAGGAATGCACAAAAAGCATACGAAGTACACGTACAGCCGTGAAATGAGCATTACCCCGTTCATGGTTTACTTTAGACCGCCCTTTCACACCCGCGACAACAGAAACCGGAAAATACATATCACCGACAGCGCCTTCCCTAGGACTCGGGAATGCACACAAGCCTAGGAAGCACACGAAGAGCCATGAACCTAACCATACATCGGCAACCTAATGAATTTAAAAGTGCAACACCCGCCCCGGGCCGATGAAAATTCCTAGTAGTGACCAACAGATACATAAAAACCCCAGGGATTGAACACGTAAACTTGCCAGTAATAGTTTAGGACCTTCTCCATTAGGCCACAATGACTCTCCAAAACTCTATGATTATGAAATATCACCTTTTCTTGCAGGCTGGTGCTACTGGAAGTGGACCGGGGCAACCAGGAAACTAAGTCTGCCCTGGCTCTTAATAGACAATTATCGGGACCAGACTCGGGTACGCCGCAGAGCACTGCAGCCACGCTGGTCCCCGAATGTGAAACACAAAAGGCTGCCTTAAGGGGTGAGTCACTCCATCATTTAACATTTAGGAGGGAGGGCTGAGCAGCAAAAGAGCTGCTCCTGGTGGGGCTTTAATGATCTATGATTCAAGCTCATAATTCATCAATAAACCTACTTAAATCATCACATCTCGGCTACAGCCTATCTTATTGCACTCCCCTTTCTCCAGAAGCGGTGCTCTGTTCAGAAACACCTGCAGCATCATACATGAAATATTCAGCAATGACATGCGTGGCTCAGCCAGCGCAACCTGCGGCGGAGGGGACAGCATACTCTGCCCGCCCTTTACGAGTGCAAACAACCGCCTCACTCCTCACCGCTACTTTCACCGCACGCTGCACTCTACCTCCCCAGATCGGTCGGCGCTCCCGACGAGGCATAGCTGCTCCTGTCCCCCAGTGCGCTTGTTGCTAGGAAGAAAAAACTCCTCCCAACGGAAAATCCGCACCGCAGCTCATTTCCTCCGCTTCAGGCGCCGACATTTTTCTTCTCCCGACGCCAATACCTGCAAAGGGGAAAAAGATTGTTATGGCCTTGGCTCGAGGCCCTCATGCCCTTCGGTCTACGGAGCGGGCAAGAAAACTAAGGCTACAGCAGCCAGCCGTGTGCGCTGGCGAGGTGCTGGAAGGCAGAGCAGAAAAAAAGAATTACAGCCTCCGAGAGGCTTGTGGGGCAGGCCGTGGTGTGCGGAGTCAGAGAGGCAGACTCCAGCGCTCCATGGCCTTTTAACCTCTCCTCGGCCAGGCCGGGGACAGCCGTAATACAGCAAATTGTCCAGATTACATTAAAGTGGGAGTGTGGACTATGGGACGTACGACACAGGCCACCGTTAATGCCAGCACGCACTGTGTCGCACTGAGCAACAGCCTAAGCACTATAGTAAGGCCTAGAGACACTGGAACCCATTTACCCATTACCAGCACGCCTGTTTGTCACTTCACTGTAAGTTGGACAACAAACAGACCGAGATACAAGTGTCCTACTTTCTCATGGTCCCTTAAAGTCCACTACAAACGTTATCCAGCTGCCAGCCTCGTACCTGTGCGGCAGCCACCATTACACTGCTCATGCTGTGTTGGAGGTGGAAGGGGCCGGGAAGACAAGGGCAGCACTGAAAGCGCGCAAAGCCGGCCGAGTGCACTTCCGGCCAGCGTGCGTGTCTGGACACCGATGTGTGAAGTAGCGCCGTGCGCGTGCACATTGGCTGTCCAGGCAAGTGCACCTGTCCTGTCCCCCTTCGCTCACCAAAGCGACAATAGGTCTCGCCAAGGCGAGAAACGCATGCGCTGCATCGCTAGGCGAGACCTAAAAAATGAACGTGCACAGTGAGGGGATACGTTTGAGAGTTTGTATTCTGCTTACTAGACATCAGTAAGTGTTTTGAAATTAAATTATATTGTTTTGTTTTTTTGGGCAGTGGGGGCCTGACTGTCAGTCTCCAAAGCACACACGTCTACACCAACCCCCACCGCTTTTTCGCTCTCTCTCTCGTTCTGCCTGTCTGTCTGTTATGGTTTGCATGTCTATATGAGAGTGAGCACCTCTTCAGGACAGACATGATAAAAGTGCAGCAAGATTTCACGTCTGATACACTGAAGCCTTGAGTTGTTTACATTAGTTAACAGATTGTACTGGGTGCAGAGTGCGTCTATCGAGCATTCTAAGATACAGTTTATAACCTCTGTCAGAAACAAGCAGAAAGAGCAGAGAAGAGGCAGAAAAACGAGCAGAAAACAGGCAGAGGAGGCACCTCAAGTGCACTCCCTTTAACGTGCATACACTCACAGACGCACTTATACAGTCACTAACCCTCTCGCAGATCCACTCAGTCACATCCCCACTGACAGACCCACTCACTCATTCACCCACTCACAAATCCATTCAAGCACTCATGCACCGACTCAGACCCACTGAGAGTCATGAACTCACAGACCCACTCACAAACTCAAAATCATGCACGCTATCACATACCAACTGATAGACTCATACACCCACTCAGACTCATGCACCCACTGTCTGACCCACTCAAACATGTATGCACCCATTTCACTCACCCACTCAGTGACTCATCCATCCACTGACAGACCCTCTCAGACACGCATGCACCGATTCACAGGCCCACTCACTCTTATGCACCCACTCACAGACCCACTAATGCACCCATGTCAGAGATCAACACAGGCACTCACACCTACTCACATAGCCATGTACACACCTAAACAGTCACTCATACACCTGGTCACAGACCCCTACCGCCACTCACACACACCCACAAAAACACTCACACCCCCACTAAGAGACCAATACACCACTCACCTACCTATGCAACCACTCACACACCCTCTCTCAAAGGTTACAGTTAGGAAATCAAATTTTAAAAAAACTAGAAAATCACTGGAAAGAACAAATGTAATACAGGACATTATAGTTAGGAAATATATTTTTTTTTACAACCTAGAAAATCACCATTTAAAAAATAAAAACAAGATTACAGGGACGTTATAATTAGGCTCAGATTTTACTCGTACAGAAACAGTGAAATTCAGCAGTTATAGTTATCTTAACTAACTAGAACATATGCACCAGCAATGCACTGCTTATGACCTCACATATTACATCACTCATGACATGATCAGGGACATCATTGATTATTTCATTCAAAATACCACTCACCCCCAAACAACTTCTCACACCTACTGACACACCCATACACCTACTCACACACTCATTCCTTTATCCACAGAGCCACTCACACACCCACTCATTCACACATGCAGCAGCTCACTTACCCGTACACCTATTCACACAGCCACACACTCACCTATAGTCTCTCACAAAGCCGCTCAATCCTCCATACAGCCACTCTCACACCCACTCAGTCACCAATATAGAAATTTGCACCCACCCACACTCATACAGCCTCTCAGAGCTACTCAGTCACCCATAGTCACTCACTCCCCAATACAGCTACTCACACACCACCTTATTCATCCACTTAGACACAAATGTACACCATCACACAGCCACTCACATAATATATGTTTAAAAATGGAATCACTAATTAGTAGTACACAAAGTGTACTAATGTAACTTTTGTAGTACATTAGTATATATGGTTAACACTCAGAACCCTTTAGAAAACACTCACAAATACTGGATGTTGTTATCAGTGATGTCATTAGTACAGAAACCTTTCGAAAAAACTCAGACATTGGATGATGTCATCAGTAATGTCACTTACCATGTCATAAGTGATGTAAAATGTAAGGTCATAAGCAGTGCATTGTGCATACGTTCAACAATAACGTCCCTGTAACCGGTGTATTTTTCAGTGAGAATATATATGTATCATTACAAATTACGATCCTTTTAACTCTGTATCTTAACAGTTTTAAATATGATTGTTTTTCTGTGGAGCTTTTATCTATTTAAAATATACTGTTTTAACACATAGTAACCCCTTCGACGCTGATGACGAGCTCAGCTCGTCATGAAGTACACCTCTCATACGCTCATGACGAGCTGAGCTCGTCATGATACGCGGGATTTTGAAATCTTCAACGCACAGCGGGAAAATGCGCCGCACCGATAGTGTTAATGATTTATGAATTCTGACTTGATCCAGGATATCAATGGTTTTACTGAAGTATTTCTTCTGTCTCTATGTGTAACGTAATTAAGCCTGACCAGGAAGTCACACTATATATACTATGCACTTTTTCTGGGGTGCATATGATAAAGGCTGCTGCCACGCTGCTGAAACGCGTCATGCTGGCAAAGAAATAAAGAATTAAGCACTGAATAACATATTTGCGCACTTTTGTGGTCTGTACCTGATATCGACGGAGGCTCCGGTGGTTCAGGACTTTTGGTGACTATATAATATAAATAATGAAAAAAGCCTCCAATATCCAAATGAAGCGGGATCGGCACTCCGTAGGTTTGCAGTATGGCTTATTTATTTAATGAGTAAAACAATAACGCATTTCAGCTGTTGCCTCACGGCCTTGTCATTGATGCAGAGCCACATACAAAATTCAAGTTTAAATACATAAAAACGTCAATGCATTGGCAAGCACAAAATAGGACAGTCAATTTTCACAGTTGTAAATGCTATGACCTTGTTGTGGAAACATGGCGGCCATCTTTGAACACATAGTGGCATAAACACTGAATGTATACAACCTGGTTTGTAGATAGAAAGTTCCATATATATTATTACCTCTTTGCATTTCTTTTCACCATTTCGATACATAATTGCTTGTTGTATTTCTTTTTTCTCAAGTGCATGTAATACATAATATATTTTTTTCAGCCGCCACATTCGATTATATGACCACACTTCTTTATCAACTATGGAACTACAAGTCAAGAATGCATTTCTTATCAATAATTTTTAAAGTGCTAGTGCTCAAATCTTCTATTGTGCTAGTGCTCCATTGTGGTTTCTAAAGTGCAATACTAATGATTTTATAAAGTGCATGGCTGTTTTTTCGAGAATGTAGTTACGGAACATCAACAACCGAAGGAAGACTCTTTAAAAGGACTTACTACCACTAGCACGTACATGGCGCCTTTGAGCCATAAGACATTAGATCTATTTGAACAGCTAGTTAAACAAGATCTATCTAAAATTAATTATCGAAAACAGACAAAAACCTAAAATCTTTCACAAAAAGAATACGCTGTATTACAATCAATAGCGAACAATAAAACCATCATCGGCAGGAGGAGCTACGTCAGCAAACAAGATGGCTGCTTAGGCTCCCGGCTCCGACGACCTCCGTATCCCGCCACAATATCCTGTACATTATCCTGATTTTACGCCTAGCCTCTGTGTGCACAAACTTCTCCGCACTCCGATGGTGAAATCTGTAAACTTTTATTGGCTGGTTTGACGAAATTCCATCGAGTTGAAGATTGTGGCCTACTCCAGCGGTGAAGCCGGGGCCTTGAGTTTAACAGCCGGGCTGCAGTGCAACCACATCGGCCGGGAGACCCAGGCTGGGTCCGGTCAATCGGAGTGGAGGCTTTTTTCAGCCCGAATTTGGCAGCGATCGTTTCTATAGCTCAGCATCAATGGAGGAGTGATTCGGCTTGCTGTTGGCTGCGGGTGTGGATCCCCATCCTAAGGACCCGGTACTGGGCCCGGCAGGGTTCGGTGGGTTGGGGTCTCTGGCCTGCGGCCTTAACCGGGTTGACCGTGGCTATGAATAAAGACTGGACCCCCTCGCATCTGCGCGTTCGGGATCCTGTTTGTCCCCCCCGAAGATGCCAGATCCACCCGGGGAGGTGATAGTGATTAGCGTCGGGCGTGAGACTATGGATCGAACGGTGCTTGAGCCATCGCTGAGGTCAATACTGGCAGAAATGTGGGCGTTCCATTCACATGTGGATGTCCTATTGAGCAAATTGAACACGCGCCTAACTGAGATGCTCCTGGTGGAACCGGACCCAGCCTTACTGTTGGAACAGCAATCTGCAGCCATTCAAACCGCGGCCATTTTGACTCCGTGCGAGAACCCCATGAGGAAGCAAGTATTGAAACCATCGGATGGTGCCCTGGAGGACGGTGTTCTCGAAGTTGTCAGTGTATTTCCGAACCTTCCACCATTATTGACTTTGGAGGTACCGAAAGGCATTCCCCTCCCGGAAACTTTTGTTCGTGACTTTCGATTCATTTTGTGGTCGTCCTCTCCTTTCTTGGTGACTTAACGACTCCTGGGCAAGATACATTGGGACTTTCCATCTAGGAGGGAGAGTTCTTCTGAGTCTGAAGTTTTTGTGGAATCACTGCCTATGAGTCGCCATAGATTGATTCTTGATGACTCCCTTCTCCTTTATTACTCCTTTGTGTGCCTTTGGGTCTCGCTGGGGGGGGGGTTCGTGTGCTGGTTCGGAAGGGCCTAGGTTAAGATCAACCAGTTCGGGACGGGTTGGAGTGGCTTTTACGGGTGTTCGACCTGCAACTGTTTGATCTAAGAGGCTGGGCGGTGTATCACGGTGCCCCCTAATTTCTTCTATAAGTGTTGTCATACTTTGGTCTTTTAGTGATAGGGGGTGTCTGTTTCTGGTGGGGGGACTAAAGGGGCTGGGAGCCCAAACGGATAAGCCCTCCTCCATTCTTTTTCCTACTTTTAGGGTTTTAGTTATTAGGGGCGACAGGCATGCTGCTAGTGGGGTTAGGCTGTAGCCATTTGCAGGGGTGCAGGGTGGGGGGCTGAAAAGGGTTTTTGTATTTTGCCTTTTTTTATTTCTATGGCCTTTTTCTCCCTTCCCTTTCTCTTCCTTAAAGGATCAGTATAGCTAACGATTCATTCGGATTCTTATCGTATACTTATATTTAGTGCTTATGCTTTTGTGATATCCTGATTCCCGGGTGGGCAGGCCCTGAGAACTGGCGCTCAACATTGAATGTATATTGTATTGTTTGCACCGATCCATATGCTTTGGCGCCAATGTTCCATTATAGCGGTTATTATGTGCATATCCTGTCTCTTGCCCTGTCCCCCGTTTGATTGTATGGCACCTGATCCTTTCTTAAATAATATAAAATGGAACCTTTGTTTTATCCTGGGTCTCAATTGTGCATTCTAATACAAGTTTTATCCTGAGTCGCTGCCCGACCTCAGGGTTGTCGGCCGATGAGCTGTGTCGTACTGTGATATAGGCGGTCTTCATTTTGTTTAGCGGCCGGCTCCTGCGATTGTAGGCCCATGCTTGTATTTTTATTGAATGCTACAATAAAGGTTTTTCAAAAAAAAAAAACATCTGCCAGAAGGCAGATAAAGGAGGAGCTCTGGTTATAATGAACATTGGCTATTATAATTCTCAAGCTACCCTGCATTTACGGGATGAAAACACATACATGGAATTGGAGAGTAACCCTACCAAGGAGATACAAACAGTCATACAAAGAATCATTCAGGATGCGAAAACAAAGGGAATTGTAAATGAAATAATGGAAAAATACCTTACTACCGATTATCCTAAAGCTCCAAAATGTTACCTCACACCAAAAATACACAAGGATCCAGTAAGACCTCCATGTCGACCCATAGTATCTACTTGTGGAGGTATTCACGAACCCGTGGGTAAACTTATTGATAAATATCTACAGCCTTTTGTCATCACCATGAGTTCATTTATCAAAGCTACTACTGACTTTTTAAATAAACTGGCTACCATCATTTTAGAGTTGAATGAAGAAATCACCATGTGCACAATAGATGTCCAAGCTTTATATACCTCTATACCACACCAACTTGGTATAGAGGCAGTGGAAGAAGCATTATTACAAATGGACTATGAAGAACCCATGAAAGTGTTCCTCATGGAACTTCTTAACTTTACCCTAATGCACAGCTACTTCAAATGGGAGAACCTGTGGTATCTTCAGAAGTCCGGAACATTTATGGGCAATTCGGCAGCGCCTTCGTATGCCAATATTTTCATGCATCAATATGAAAATAAACACATTCTACAAACTACCAATGGAAAAACAATTTACGTCTATACCTAAGATATATAGATGATATATTCATTTTATGGAAGGGACCTAAAGAAGATCTGATCACAAACCTCAAACAACTAAATGAGGTAGACGAACGCTTACAATTCATGTATGAGATTCATGATGACATAATCAACTACCTGGATGTTGATATAATGAAAAAGGACAACAAGTTTGTTACAACCCTATACACCAAAAAGACAGATCGCAATAATCTATTAGCTTACCAGAGTTTCCACCCAGCACCATTGAAACACCACTTACCATACTCACAGTTATTGCAAATCAAAAGAATCGTCTCAGACCCAGAGGAATTCAAGATGCAATCTCAGAAAATGGTACAACGTTTCAGAGATAGAGGTTATCCGGAGTCTATTTTAAAATCAGCAATGGAAAGAGTACAATCAAAAGAAAGAAATATCTTACTGACAGCACCTAAAACTGATAAGGAAGTAAAAATCACTTGCGTCAGCAAATTTTCCACCAGGAGTCCACTTTTCAAAAAAACGATCAAAAAACATTGGGTTTTACTCCAGGCAGAACCGGAAAGGTCACAATCCCTTGTAGAAACTGCAGCAACTGCAATAATATAATTGAAGGCAAGAGCATCAACCATCCCATGAAAGGACACAAGATAAATTTAAATGTAAACGCAACCTGTGATACCACCCGTATAATATACATGATCAAATGTCCATGTGGTAAAGCTTACATTGGTCAGACTGAGCGTAAATTGAAAGTAAGACTCAACGAACATAAAAGTAATATCAGGACTAAAGCACCTAAATCAGTGGGTGCAACACATTTCATTGAGGCAAATCATCAAATAAGCCAATTAAAAGCATGTATATTGGAAGTGGTGGAAAAAAGCCATGACAGACAATAAGAAAACGCTATTGAAGCGAGAGAACTACTGGATATATTTCTTACAAACCTTGAAACCAAGAGGAATGAATGAACGGACAGAATTTGGTTGCTACTTATGAACATTACAAAAACAGACTTTGATACCTATTAAGTCATATGGCAGACTATTCGCTGATTTTTACCTTAATCGTTTTATACATTATGGATTGACTATGTAACCACTTAGTACCTTGCATGTATTTAATTAATTTACATCCATTTTTTAATTTCATTTGACATTTATGACATATCGTTTACTTGCATATTTATATTCTGAGATATCTTGTGACTAACTGATTTAGAGATGTTCCTAATAGCCTACACGTCACATTATATTTACCTGATTACGAGGTATGAGTATTTAGCAAGGCCCCTTTAAGATCAGTGTTTACTCTGAGCCTTCCCGCGATATGCGTTATAGGTAAAATCACTCCCTCTTTCAACTATATACGTCACACACTGGCTTTACCGCGTGATTGACAATGGCGGCAGCTTCGTTTCAGGAAGCAGTCCCTAGCGGTACACGGTAAGAATTGTAACTAGTATCAGGGCAACTATATTTCTGAGCTACTACACAATGTTACTTAGTCTATTTACTGTGGCGTCTTTGTAGCTAGTTTAATTATCATCTCCCAAATCGTTTTCTCTTAGCGAGCACCGTGAGAATTAGTGATTATGAACTAGAGCCCACGTTTAGTATATGCACATTAACAGTTTTTGCTTGATTTAGATTACGATATTACCCTAAACATTGAGTTTAGTTTTTATTTTTGACACCACGATTTTGAGCATCCCGATAGTTTTCATTTACATGAACTATTGAATCATGATTCATGGAGCATTCGTAGTAATTGGCTTGTATCATTATTACAAATGTGGTTACAATATTGATTAAGAGTATTTGTTTTGAATATTTGATTATGTTCAATATACCAGCATTTGTGTGACACAGAGGAGTCATATATATATATATATATTTTGCATTACAGACTTCCCTGATGAAGGCCTAGTGCCGAAATGCATTGGAAGGATTGTGGTGATTTATCAAATGAAGAATTGAATAATTATGAAAATTTCAACTAACATTGTACCTTCACAGAAGTATGAATAAAATACTTTGGATATATACAAAAAACGTCTTCAAAGAAAAACTTTATTGATAAACTTTTGCTGGACGTTGCCAGCACCTAAATCCGTGCCCCAGGAGACACCCACAATACTAGGGTCGGTGCTACCCCTTTTAGATTTTCATTATACTCCCGAGCGGGGAGTAATCCTAGGAGCACGAAATACCAGTATACCCTTCATTAACTAAGCATTGCACAGCCATCACTCCGTATTGTTCTTAAAAATTCACATTAACAGGGCTTAATATCTCTTAAAGAATAGAGATAAATATTTTGTCTCTCACTCGTTTTAAATGAAATATGAAAAAAGCTGCCATCTTCTACAGTGCTCTATATAATTTAGGACTTAAAAGTGCTAGTGCTCATTTTCTCATTTGTAGTCCTCTGATTGTTCTAAAAGAAATTCATTCTTCTACTCTTCCTTATGTTGCTCCTCCTGATGAATATATGTTACGAGATTTCACTAAACATTTGTTCAGTACAGACATGTAAAAACTCTTCATCAAGATTAAAATCATTGGGTTCAATGGGATCTAATTCTAGGATGTAATAAGTTTCCAGTTTACTCAGTTCCCTTTCTCTAGCTCCTCCCCTCCTTCCCTTGGGTACTTGTGCTAAGCAGCTATTTGTCACAGCTGAGGGGTCACTCTGGTGCTCCTTTTCAAAGTGCCTGGCTATTGGATAGCTTCTATCCTTTTTAATGATGGCTCTCCTATGCTGTATTATTCTTCTGTGGACTGGGAGTGTGGTGCTCCCCACATATATTTTCCTGCATGGGCACCTCAAGATGTACACCACAAAACGCTATTTGCACAACAAAGATCCTCTGATCTTGACTATCTTGTTGAAGGTTGTTTTCATAGATGAAAAGTTTTCCCCATGTTTTCGATGGTTGGAACAGCACCTTTCCTCTATTTAGATTTCTAGCTTTTTTATGCTGTTTCCAAGGCACTGATAGAGTAACCGCTTTCGATAAAGTGCAGTTTTATCTCTTGCTCTATTTCTAAATCTTATATATTATAGCTCCACTGAATCGGATGCAAAATGGACACCCAGCCTCTTGGGTTGGGGCTTATGAGGCGGGCGTCACCGCTTTCAATATTAAAAAAGAAACACGATCCAAAAGAACGGCACCGTGAAGCAAGTCCACCACCTGATCCTCTTTTCATCATATGTTTATTCACAGCAAAGATTCAAGCATAACGTGTTTCAACCTTTGCAGGTCTTAATCATATGCCAATTACCAGGTAACCAGTCACTTCTGCTTTTACAATGTAACTTCCATCAACAATAAGAAGAGACTTTGAGCATGATGACATTAGTTCCTTCAGTTTACCCTTTGTACAGCGTGCCGTTAGTTGCAGCAGTGAAAATGTACAACCTTTAAATGATGCTCTTTGAATAACTTAGTCATTGCTTTCACGGTATTTCTTAAAAATTTTAACAGTCACATAGAACCTTAATATTCACTGCACATTTTCACCATATTGTTTAATCCTGGACTCCAATGACCATAATGCACTGCACAAGTGTTATTAATCCTTGGGTTAATATTTCGAAATCTTAATAGCCTTTCTAATTATCCAACAAAATACACCCTTAAACATGCCTCAGAAAAAACCTGGTAGGCTGTACGATCTTGGGGATAAGGTCGGGAAACTGCTGGCCTGGCTGGCTAAGAAAGAAATGGCTAATGGGCTAGTCACAGAATTTATAGACGGGAGGGGCGGATAATGACCGACTCACAAGCAATTGCACATACATTTGCAGACTACTATAGCTCTGTGTACAGTTCGACTTCCACTCTTTCAGTCACAGACTCTGCGCAGCCCCTAAGAGATATTCAGATGCCGACTCTGCTGAAGAAAGGGATACCATGGACGGCGCCCTCAGGGACGACGGACACGGACGACTAACTGGCACAAGCGATCCAGAGCCCTTGCTCTGGGAAGGCTGTGGGCTCCAAAGGACTACCGATCGAGCTCTACAAATTGAAGCCCGATGCTATTGCTCCCCACCTGCGCGCTATGTTTAATTAAAGCCGAAAGAAAGGACTCCTTCAATACGAGCAGCGTATCGCCACACTGGTAACGATACATAAAGAGGGGAAACCTAGAAATCAATGCTCCTTGATGAATAGTGAACCCAAAATCTTAGCCAAAGTGATGGTGAGCCGCTTCGTTAGTGTAATCTGTAAGAGGATACACACTGACCAATCGGGTTTTATGCTCCACCGCAAAACACCATTGAACCTACGCCACCTTCATGGCGTCTTGGGAAGACTTGACAATTCAAGAAGCGGTGGTTGTTTCTTTGGATGCCTCGATGGCATTTGACATGATAAAGTGGTCTTATCTCTTCGCTGTCCTGATAAAATTAGGGTTTGGGCTGGCTTTGTTGGTTGGGTGTGGCTCTTGTAAAGCGTTTTCTAAGCGCTTGCTTAGGGAACCCGTCCTGGTATTCCCCTGTGAGATAACCCCGGCAGGGTATCCACAAGGTGAAAGCCAGGCATCCCGCCGCGAGGGGCCAGTGTGGAGATTAAGCAAGCTATTGCCCAGAGTCGGAGAGTGTGAACCCGTGAATCGAGTAGGCACCGGAGCGAGAATTGTCGAGTCCATGGACATTTTAGGACTCAAGACCTCGCTGAGCCGGGAATTGAACCCTGGTCCCGGGCTGACCTCTGCTTCCAGGTCTGCCTCCTCTAACCAGTGAGCCACACTTCTCTACTCTGAGTCCCTGGCGCAGGTGGGGGTCAACAATAACAATCAGAGGTCTTTGGAATGGGTCGAACGACCAGTCAGGGCTGTCTTCTTTCGCCCCTCCTTTTCGCCCTCTCCCTAGAACCTCTAGCAGCATGGATACATAGGAGTCCCTCTTTCAGAGGACTCAAGTGGACGGCGGGATGTGATGACCGCATCTCGTTGTACGCAGAAAATATCCTACTATTCCTGGCCTCCCTTAAGTCTTACCTACGAGTTGTACTCAATCTCTTCACTATCTTTGGAAGATACTCCGGGTATAGGATTAACCGGGGTAAGTCCCTTATGTAGGTTCTCAGCGGTGATCCCCCCCACTTGCCTCGCGACTGCCCTATGCAAATAGCAAAAGGGGTTTCCGCTACCTGGGAATCTTTATTACTGCCGACCCCAAACTCAAATACGAACGCAATCTCCTCCCCCCAACTAAATAGACTTAAGCGTGATGTTGCCACCTGAAAGAAACTCCCGCTATTAGGGAGAGCGGCATTATTCAAAATAATGTAATTGCCGCGTTTCATATACAAACTGCAAAACTCCCTCGACTTAGTCCCAGACGGATATTTTGGCAAGATAGAGACCTTGCAGAGAGATCTGTTGTGGGACAGACGGCCTCGCATTGCACTGCAGAAATTGGTCATGGGTTGGTATGATGGGGGTATCGGTCTAACTGACATAAAAAGATACTATTGGGCCGCTCACTTGCCAATTAATCACTGAACATACCAACATGGGGATGACCTTGCGTATAGAATGGACAAATGGCTGTTACCGGGAAGTACATATCGCAGAGCTCTCTATACTCGGCCCCAGAGATATCCCCTTACGGCCCGACCAAACACTCAGTGGCAATTTGGCACGTCACTGGCAAAAGTTTGGGGTGGGACGAGACATCCACCCTGGCAACCCCAGTATGGGACTCGGAACGCCTGTGCACAATGGGTACCACAAAAGGGTTTGACAAGTGGGACCTGATTGAAATCTCATCCATCGGAGACCTATGGAAAAATGGCGAGATAACCTTCTCCACTCTGCAGCAGAGCCATGAGCTCGCAGACTTCCAGTATATACAAATCTTAAATGCACTAGTCGAACCTGCCCACGGGCATCTCCCTGCCTGGCGCTTCGCCACTAGAGGACAGACGGCTATTTGCTAGATATAGCTCTATCCTTGAGATATAAAAAACGGATAAATAACACTCCAGATTTTTTGACACTCGAGACGACGCTGGGAAGGAGACGGGTTGGGGCTGGACGCTGAAGAGTGGCAGGAGGCACTGGCCTCCCCAAAGGAGGTTGAAAGCTCTTTCAGATTGCGCCTGGTCCAGTTAAAGATCCTACATCGGGTATATGTTTCAGGACCAACCCTGGTCAAAATGGGAAAGGTAGATGAGGGTAATTGTAGGCGTGGATGTGGGCAGCTTGGCTCCTTCATGCATAGACTGTGGAAGTGCCCACTTATTCTGTCCTATTGGTCACGAGTGCGCGAATGTATGAGTCAAGTGTTGGGTGTGGTCTTGCGGCCAGAAGCGAAGAGATCTCTTTTGAATATGTGTGAGCCCACTGATCTCAACAGTAAGGATAACATCTGTGTCGCGCTGGGCCAAATGATAGCCAAACGGAACAATGCACAGCTGTGGGGAGCGGGGGTATAGCCCAGGTTGGACTCCTGGAAAAACTACATGGACTGGTGTATGTTCAGGGAAAAAAACGGTCTGTGTTTCCCATGGCTGTCCCAGGAAATGGTCCTCTATATGGAATACATTGAATATCTATCATGGAAGTATCTGTATTCCCCCCTTAATCCTGTCTCAGATGACCAACTGATACCATAATCATTGTTATCAGTTGAAATACCTGTATACTTGTACCCATAAATGCTCTAGACTCGAAGTATGTATACATTTTCAGTGCCCTGTAAAGTCAACTTTTTATGGTTTAATAAAAAATTTTTAAAAATAAAACGCCTCAGAAAAGTCAATTTCATGTAGGGCAAAGGATATAAATACATTGCAAATAATTGTTCCAGGCAATATGTATGTCAATCCGTATGGGATATTGTTCCCAGGAAAGCTTCTGCTGTGATTTCACAACATTACTGATCGGTAAATGCATAGGTAAATACCTCATTACAAACCCTGGCCGCCTTAATGTGCTGTGAAATTTAGCCTCATCATAGCAGGCCTCCCGTTTTTGTACAGTGGCCTCACCTTGAAGTTGACTTCCTTCAACAATCATTTTTGCGGCCGGCAAGCGTCTATTCTCCAGATATAGGATATAAATATATTGGCCCGCCAGGATAAGGCTAAATTGAGATTAAGACCTGCAGAAGTTGAAAGGTGTTGCGCTGGAATCTTTGCTGGGAACACATGATGAAAAGAGGATTAGATGGTGGGCTTGCTTCATGGTGCTGTTAGTTCGGCTCATCTTTCTTGTAGAATATATATATATATATATATATATATATATATATATATATATATATATATATACACACATATATACACACACATACACGCACACACACATACATGCACACACACACACATACACACACACACACACAAATATTCAAACGTTTTCTTTTTCAGACTCAAATCCAGAAAAAAAAACTAACACAAGTACACACGGACAGTTTCTTTAACAATGTATAGTAAATAAAATAAATACAAATGCAATTCATTTTAAACGAAATTTTCATATCTTATAAAAAACAAAGTCTGTAAAAATACTATGTTTTTAACAAATCAAACTATTTAAGCAATTTCGGAAAATGTACACTTACTCTTATATTTTTAACTATGTCATTTATTGTGCTCTTCACATCAATACCAAGAAATACAATTGTAAAAAGTAGAAAATTACAATACATAAATGTGTTGACCCATAACATGAAACCATAGATTATATACTGTCTTTCCTCCCAGTGTCACATTAAAACATTTTAAAATTCTACTATTGATATTATACATTCAAAGACACATTGTTTTGCAAATAAATTATGTTTTCCCTTTCAATCAGTGCTTAAATTTACACTTGATTTCTCCTTCATAAACACTATACATCTAGCTACCTTATTTCATTATCAGCTAGTTAAGACCCACTTTGAAACCAGAAGGATAGAAAGTATAGCAGCACATACATTATATGGAAACAGATTGATATAAAAGGTCTAAATGTCTTTTCTGTTCCACCAACGATTTTATGTACCTGAAACATTGCTTCCTTAATCCTCCAAGACTTTGTGTCCCTCAGATTCTGGTCCTCCCCCTTTCAAAAGCTTATGTATAATAAATTCCTGTATCTTTACCGTTATAGAAAAATACGAAGCAATCTTGTCCCCACCCCCATCAACATATACATGTATCAAACATATCCCCAACACCATAACTTCTTGTGCTCTTACTCTTCTGACTGGCAATACTACTCTAGCACTTTCAAACAACTAGTGTTTTACCACTGGTATAGAACTACTGATCCAGCCTACAGCAGCATTACTTCTACAGGCACTGCTGGTAGCAATACAACCATACTGGTACTAGTACTTTTAAAAACAATTATTGGGAATACTTGTATAGAACTAATCTAGCTAAACAGTGCACTGGAGCAATGTGCGTGGCCATAGGATAACTAGCCAACATGTGAAGATACTAAGAAATGCAGGTATGTTTACAATGAGATTGCAGGACAGTACATACTTATAAATATGGAAGACATCAGAAAAACTGCATAACACTGAAATGAGGGGGAGGAAAGAATTCTAGGTCCTGATTTAGAGTTTGCGGGATACGGTTTTCATTCACATTTGCGACAGACTACCAGGTCCCTATGCCTCATTTTGAGATGGGCACCCGTAAGGTTTCTGTCAACAGAGCCCAAGTTGACACTTTCAAAGAAAAACAGAGCAGGGGCCATAGGATTAACACAGTTATAATATCAACCCAAGTTAGGATAGACACTGTATATTCCTTTTTGCTGGTCTGTCACCGCCAAGTAAAGGCTGTGAGCGAACGGAAAACTGCCAGGGTGTTGGGGGTCATTATTTTTTTGTTGTTAAAAAATAAAGTACTGCTTTGGGAGTGTGTTTATGAAAAACAAAAACAAGGTTAGATATGGATGATTGCCATCAAAACTGATAGCTGTCATCAACCAAACATTTTTTACCTTAAAGGGAACCCCTGTGACTGCAGTTCCTTTCAATGTACAGAGGTAATTGGTGGGCCAGAGGCCATCTGTAATTTTCCCGGACAGTAGTCCATCATGGTGGCAGAGATAATGTCCTTTGCCACCCTGATGATTTGTACTCTACCCTGATGGACTGTGCTTTGACAATACCTAAATCACGCCCATAGTCTAAAATGGTATCAGGATGGAACAAAGATTATGTAAGGGTAAATTATGACAACCTCTATGAACTGTACAAACAAAACAGCAAGCCTGAGGTGCAATGACATGTAATTCCACAAGCATTGGGGTGATTTGTACATAATATAACAGCATCTGAGAAGGATTATGACAGGGAGCCAATGGATTTATTTCAACTGAGTTGAGATTTGCTTGATCTTTAGCTAGTGAATAAAGAAGATTCTGCATGAATGGATTTTTTACAGGAATTCTTAATACTACCAATAGTACCATATTACAACCACCAATAGTAATATAACTAGTAGGGGTAAATCAAGGATTATCATAAGTACCACTGTCTAACCCAACTAACTACGCTCAATCCTAATAGTACTACTATTTTAAGAACTATCACTACAAGTATTATTAATGGTCTTACAATTGATATTAATATTAGTCCTATTATTACTACAAATACTACTACCAACAAGGCTCACAAGTAATATCACGGACATTAATATTAGAGGTTCTGTGGCTGCAAGATCAATCAATGATAGTAAGGATAGTTATATAGTAAGTTCAATAACAGTAGCAGCACAAGTATCAGCAACTTTAGTAATGTGGTTACTAACGGTACCACTAATTGTGACCGTAGCAAAAGCAGAATAAGTGGTAGTAGTATCACTGATAGTAGCATTTCTTTCAATCCCAGTAGTTTTATTTTAAAGAGTACTTTTCAAGATCTGCACCAGTAGTGGCAGAACTAGACAAATTAGTAGTATTAAAACATTTTTTCATTCAAGTAGAGGTAGGATGTATAGTAGTATGCAAATGCTACTTACCAGTATGCATCTGTTCTTGGCATGTAGGGCTGCTGACATTCATATCTGTGCATAGATCGCCGCCTAGTGTTGGGTCCGGATGATTGCACATTGTTGTCCTGGAAGAGTCTTCGAAGTATCACGAGATAGGTGGCTCCTCCCCTGGACTACAGTGCGCATGGGCATCGCCTCCATCCCCAGATTGTTTTTAGCCATTGGCAGAGATGGAGTGAAGTATGTGAGTGATGACCATGCTATGAGCATATACATATATGAAGACTGCAGCTGCTACAGGCGCCGGGGAGGAGGGTGGGCGATATGAATGTCAGCAGCCCTACATGCCAAGAACAGATGCATACTGGTAAGTAGCATTTGCAGTTCGAGGCATGTGGGCTGCCGAATTCATATCTGTGCATAGAATACATAGCAGTCCCTCCATTAGCGGCGGCCGCCCGTGCCAGCTGCAGCAGTCTGAAAAAGCGTTTTGAGAACAGCCTGACCAACAGCTGCCTGCTGTTTGGAGTGCACGTCTACACAGTAATGTTTAGTGAAAGTATGTGTGGTAGACCATGTGGCTGCCCTACAAATATCTTCTAAGGGAATGTTACCTAGGAAAGCCATAGAGGCCCCCAACTTCCTGGTGGAGTGGGCTCTTGGTGGGATAGTGAGAGTGCGTTTAGCTTTAGCGTAACAGATTTGAATGCATTTCACGATCCACCTAGCGATCCCAGCTTTGGAGATAGCGTTTCCCTTGTGGTGTGAGGCAAAAGCAACGAAAAGCTGCTTGGTTTTGCGAAAATCTTTTGTCCTGTCCACGTAGTACATCAAGGCTCTTTTAACGTCAAGGGTGTGGAGCATTCGCTCCGCCAGCGTCTCTGGGTTTTGGAAAAACTCCGGCAACTCAATTGTCTGGTTCATATGGAATTGAGATACAACCTTGGGTAACAATTTAGGGTTAGTGCGGAGCACAACTCTGTTAGCATGTACTTGGAAGAAAGGTTCTTGGATGGTGAGCGCCTGCAACTCGCTAACCCTCCGTAGCGATGTAATTGCTACTAAGAAAGCAACCTTCCAAGTCAGAAACTGAAGCTCACAAGAGTGCAGTGGCTCAAGGGGAGGACCCATCAGTCTTGTAAGAACCACATTGAGGTTCCATTCTGGAGCTGGTGGGGTCCTTGGTGGAATGACTCTCTTGAGTCCTTCCAGAAAAGCCTTGATAGCAGGGACCTTAAAAAGTGACAGGTGTTGCCTATTCTGGAGGTATGCTGCCATAGCAGACAGGTGAATGCGGATGGAAGAGTACGCCAAATTGCATTGATACAGGTGGAACAGGTAACAAATGATGTTTTGAATGGAAGCATCTAGCGGGTCAATATCGTGGTTAACACAGTAAATGACAAACCTCTTCCATTTAGCCGCTTAACAAGCTCTAGTAGTGGGCTTCCTTGCCTCCCGAATGATGTTCATGCAATCGGGAGGAAGATTGAGGTAGCCAAACTCTAGGACTTCAGGAGCCAGATTGCCAGGTTGAGCTGTTGCGGATCTGGGTGCGGAATGTCGCCATGGCTCTGCGTCAGAAGGCTGGGAGTGAGATGAAGCCTTTGATGCGGTACCACGGAGAGTTCCAGAAACGTGGTGTACCACGGTTGGCGAGCCCACGTTGGAGCAACCAGGATGAGAGTCATCGAGTGCTGCCTGAGCTTGCGTGCCACCAGCGGTATCAGAGGTGCTGGGGGAAAAGCGTACGCAAATCTGCCTGACCAGTTCATCCACATCACATTGCCCTGTGATTGCGGATGTGGGAATCTGGCGGCGAAGCTTTGGCATTTTGCGTTCTCCTTTGTGGCGAACAGGTCTATCTCTGGATGACCCCACCTTTGGAAGTACGGTTGGAGTACTGATGGATGTATCTCCTACTCGTGCATTTGATGGCTGTGCCTGCTGAGCAGGTCCGCCATCTGGTTGTCCTTGCCCGGGAGATGCTCTGCCATGAGGAAGATGTTCCTCTGAATGGCCCACTTCCACATGTTCTGAGCCAGATGAGACAGCTGCGGAGAGTGTGCCTCCCTGCTTTTGAATGTAGTACATGGCTGTCATGTTGTCCGTCCGGATCAACACGACCTTGTTGCACAGATGTACTTTGAACGCCTTCAAGGCCATGAAGATTGCCATCAGTTCCAACACATTGAGGTGCATCTTCCTTTGCTGTAGTGTCCATAGTCCCTGCACTGTGTAGTGGAGTACATGAGCTCCCCATCCCTGGAGAGAAGCGTCCGTTGTCAGGATAATCTGTGGCACAGGCTCCTGGAACGGTCGGCCCTTGCAAAGGTTTTGTGGATTCCACCAATGCAGAGAGTTGTACGCCCGACCGCTCACAAACACTGTTAGCTGCCCATGAGCCTGAGTCCACTGACGTGCCAGGCACTCCTGAAGCGGACGCATATGTAGTCGCGCGTGCGGGACAATGGAGATGCAGGAGGCCATCATGCCTATCACCTGCATGAACACTTTCGCTGGAAGCGAGTGCTGGGGCCTGAATCGTTGGATCAGCATTTGGATACTGGCGATTCTCACTGAGTTTGGCTGCGCAGTGGCCGCCAGAGTGGTTACCGTCGCGCCCAGATACTGCCGTACATGGGCAGGCTGGAGATGGGATTTTGGGTAGTTCAGAGAGAATCCCAGATCGTGCAGGAGATGAATGGTGCGGGACACGTGTTCGGCGCACTGCTGTTCTGTTTTTGCCTGAATGAGCCAGTCGTCCAGATAAGGATAGATGTGGACGTTTTGTCGTCGTAGATGCGCCGCCACAGTCGCCAGGCACTTTGTAAAAACCCTTGGCGCCGTGGTGACCCCGAACGGCAGAACCCTGAACTGGTAATGCTGGTCTTGAATCGTAAATCTGAGATAATTCCTGTGGGAAGGATGCAGGGGGATATGAAAATATGCATCTTTTAGATCCAGCGTAGCCAGGAAGTCCCCCTGTTGAAGCAGAGGGAGCACCTGCTGTAACGTGAGCATATGGAAGTGCTCCGAGAGAATGTACCAGTTGAGGGGCCTGAGGTCCAGGATGGGCCTGAGGGATCCGTCCTTTTTGGGGATTAGAAAATACAGGGAGTAAACCCCTGTTCCCCTTTCCTGCAGAGGGACGAGCTCTATTGCCCCTTTTTGCAGCATGACTTGAACTTCCTGCTGCAACAAGTGCAAATGCTCGCCGGACATAGGATGGCTTCTTGGAGGTATGTTTGGTGGAGTGGAAGTAAGTTCCAGACAGTAACCGTACTGGATAAGAGACTTGACCCACCTGTCCGTGGTGATGGATTTCCACGCGGGCAGGAACTGCTGGAGTCTCCCCCCGACCGGTGTTGTGTGGTCGGGGGGCAGTGACAAGACGTCACTGCTTGTTGGCGGTGGTGGACCTGGAGCTGTTGTTTCCACGTCCCCTGCCCTTGACGTTGTTGCCTCTGTAGCCACCTCTACCCTTGTTGGTGTATGAGGTTTGGGTATTACTTTTATAATACTGTGTGGACTGCGATGCCTGACCCCTTGAGGTGCCTCTGGTATTGGAGCGGCGAAAGGAACCACCCCGAAACTGCTGAGACTGGAGGGCCCCCATAGATTTTGCAGTGTCTGTGTCTTTTTTCATCTTTTCCAGGGTCGCATCCACCTCTGGGCCGAACAGGTGGTCAGGATTAACTGTTTGGTTCAGGATGGTTGTTTGTATATCCGGTTTGAAACCCGATATCCTAAGCCATGCGTGTCTTCTCAGCAACACGCTAGTGTTGATGGCCCTGGAGGCTGTATCAGCCACGTCCAGCGCACACTTGATGGAAGCGTTTGTGATGAGCTTTCCCTCCTGAAGTAACATTTCTCCTGCCTCCTTGTACTGGTCAGGCAAGTGTTGCAGTAGTGATTCTAAGGTGTCATAATGAGCCCTATCATAGCGTGCAAGTAGGGCCTGTGTGTTTGAGATTTGCCAAATATTAGCTGCATGTGCAGCAATCCGTTTCCCTGAGGCCTCAAATATTTTTGACTCTTTGTCTGGGGGAGGAGCGTCACCAGTGGTCTGCGAGTTCGCCCTCTTTCGTGCGTTGGATACAACCAACGAGTGCTGTGGCAAGTGTCCCTTGATGTATGTTGGATCCGAGGGCGCTGCCTTATATTTCTTATCAATGCGAGGGTTGATGACACGCGCCCGAGTGGGCTCCTTGAAGACCTCCGTTGCGTGCTTCAGCACTCCCTTGAGCATTGGCAGTGTCTTGACTGACTTTTCAGCCACTGAGTAAGTGTCAAACAAAAAGTCCACATCCACAGGGTCTGAGTGCAGCTCGACATCATGGTTAGCTGCAGCTCTTTCAATCAAAGCGTTGAAGGCTGCCGAGTCCTCCGTCGGTGAAGTCTTGGCCGCAAAAAGCTGCGGTTCCTGACCCGACTGCGGGTCCTCTGGGTCGCCTCCGGCAGACCAAGGTTCATGTTCCTCCTCCGGATCAGAGTACGCCGGATAGTTGTACTCTACCTCCTCATCGTCAGCATCCCCTGCATTGGAACGCGTTGGCGAGTGTTCTAAGGCTTGTGGAGACATAGGCTCTATCGGGGCCGAAGTACCCGCAGAATCCCTCTTATTTTTGAGAGGAATCCGAAAATGATCCAACACCGGCTCCGTGGTGATTTTTCTTTTGAGGAGAGACAGTTTCCCAGTATTGGCGTCGATGATTACCTCTCGACGCTCTTCTTCTGCAAGTGGCTGGAGCCGAGGCTTCGACACCACTAATGCCGCTTTGGGCGTTGATACCTCCTTCGAGGGCACGCCTGACCCATGCTTCTGAGCGAAAGCCTTCGGCGTCGACTTCGGCTGCAGGGTAAAGCGGATAGGCGTCTGCGCCTTCGCGGGCTTAGGTGTGTGCTTCGGTGCCACATCTCCTGGTTCGGGAACCACAGTGTCCTTCCGAAGCCGTTGCAGGGATTCCGCGACCTTTTTGGTTAAGGCTGGAGAGGGCTTGACCGGCTCGAGCGATCTCCCCGAGTCGGGAGTCAGTTCGGCGAGAGGCATCTTCTTCGGAGCCGACACATCACGTTCCTTGTCCCCGAGGGCCGGTGCCGGCGAAGCCTGGGCCGCGGCATCGCCTTGACGCTTCTTCTGAGCCTTCTTCGGGTCATCGACCACGACCATCTTCGGCGCCGACGCAGCCGCATCGGTCGACTTAGCCTTCGGAGTCGACCCTGAGGGCTTCGGGTCGGCCATTTTGGCGTGGCTCTTCAAGTCGGCCATCTTGAATTGTTTGGAAGTTGACGCCTCCAGAGCCTTCTGCACCAGCGCAACTTTCACTTTCGGTTTCAAAACCGGGGGAGTGGATCCCGATGGCTTCACTTTTGTTTTTGTTAACGGGAGTGGCGCCTCAGAAATGTCCGTGACCGGGCCCGGAGGCGGAGCTGTTGGACTAGTAACGAGGTCTTGGGTAAGGCCCGAAGGCGATCCCTCGACCTGGGCCGCATGAAGGGGGTTGACCCCCGAGTCAGTTCGGGGATGCTCTTCCTCCGAGCTATCCCCCACGGTGGCAATGGCCCTACCTCGTCGCCGGCTTCGTCAAAGTCCTCATCACCCGCGTCGTAGGCATCCCCCTCGGACGCGGGACTAGAGTCCGAAACCTGTATGGCGTCGTCGTCTTCAACAAATTCCTCGAAGATGTTGTCTGGCGGGGGCGCCGGGGTAGCCGATAACTGGGCCTGGAGTCTAGCGGCCCGACGAATCTTGAGAGTTTTCTTACACCGGAACTTCGAGCAGGCCATACATCTGGCTTTGTCATGGTCCGGTGACAAACATTTGTTGCACACAGGGTGCACATCGAGGTGTGGATACTTGGAGGCGCACACCGGGCACCTCTTGAACGGAGTTCGTTCCATGGCTGGAGCGTAGAGTAGGCCCGTCCGCGCCGAGAGCACGCGGATGGGTAGCAAGAGTTCGGAGCTGAGAAACAGACAAGAAACCCGAACGAAACGATACCGACGCTCAGCCTACAGACCTTTGGGTCTCGAGTAGAAAAGTTTAACAACTATCGATTCCGACAGAGGGAACCGAAACACATCCGAACCCAATGGCGGAAAAAAACAATCTGGGGATGGAGGCGATGCCCATGCGCACTGTAGTCCAGGGGAGGAGCCACCTATCTCGTGATACTTCGAAGACTCTTCCAGGACAACAATGTGCAATCATCCGGACCCAACACTAGGCGGCGATCTATGCACAGATATGAATTCAGCAGCCCACATGCCTCGAACACAAGATTAACCATATTAATGTCATCAGTAGCAGCAATGATAGTAGTAGTGCCATGCGAAGTGGTGACAGTTACTCCTAAAGAACCCATATGACTAGACATATCACCAACACTATTAGTAGGGCTTCTAGTAACACTAATAGTAATATCATCAGTAGCAGTATCACTATTGCATTGGATGGTAGCAGGGGTAAAAATATTAGTAATATGATATAGGGTGAACTAAAAGGATTTGTAAGAATGCACATTACTGGGGCAGCAGCAGAATTAGCTAATATACTGGACTATCTCTGTGTGTTGAAGGAGCAGTGTCAAAAGAGCTACAAGCATGTGTAGGAATTTCCAGGTACAGAAGTCTGTGATGTGTTTGGCTCTCAGTATGTGTGTTTGAGATTATGTAGTATATTACAATAACATCTGAAGCAAAACACCTGCAACACTGTCTACACGTCTTGTTTTCTTTATATGTCACAAAATGGAGAACACAATTTATACAAATTATAAAAATACAGCAATAATGATAGGAAGACACTTCCCATTACCCTAACACCTATTTGTTAAATTGTATCCAAGCTTGTGTTATAATAAATCTCGCAGATAGAAGAAATGTTTGAAAGCAAAAAAAATCTAAATAAACAAATTAACCTCAAATATGTTGCCAAAATTATGTGATTTCTTTTAATACTCTTTTTATGAGTTGATATCCATAAACACAAATGTGATTGACGGAACACATTAGCATAAAGTGGCTACATATTATAATAAAATAATTACACAAGACGCAAGAGCCTGGTGAGAAATCCAAAGGGCTGCCAGCGTGCTCCTTGGAGCTGGGCAGGGAAATGGTCTAGTCTTCCACCAGAAGTGTGGATTTTACTCTGCGGGAAGACGAACTTGCGGCGTTCAAGGAGAAACTGGAAACAGATGACGCCAAGGAAGAACGGAATTCAGCTGCTGAGGTCAAATAGGATGAGGGCTGTTTCTCTGTGGTCAAGCAGCATTCTGATGTCGTCCGTGGCTACGACTAGGGCTGTCTTGCTGCTGTGGTTAGCTCTGAAGCTGGATTGGAAGGGGTCCAGAAGGTTATGGTTCTCCAGATATCTAGGGAGATGGATGTTGATAGCTTTCTTGATGACCTTGGCTGAGAAATTGAGATGGGAGATTGGTCAATACTTTTTAGGTTCTCCTGGGTCCGCTTCTTCAGCTACGGCAATGTCTGCATATTTCCATTCCTGGGGGAAGAGGGCCGTAGTGATTGAGGAGTTTGACCTTGGTGAGTTATTTGCTGATGAGCAGATTGCCAAGGTTGATTGTATGGTGTGGGCAGGGGTCTGCTGGGGATCGGGAGTGGATGGATCTCATGATGGACACGGTTTCCTTCTCAGTGAGTTTGTTCCATGAGGTGAGCTGTTGTGGGGGTGTGTCAATCGGCGTGATGCGGTCCTTGGCAAGAGGCAGGGGTGCAAGGTCTTTGTAGATGGTGTCCATATTGTTGTGTAAAAAGTATGCACGGGTGTAGCAGGTAGATGACAAGGGTGTGATGTTTTTGGTTGCAGAGAGGTTGGTGACCTCAATGACTATGTCAAAAAGTTCCTTATTGTTTTGGAGCAGTCTTTGACGTGGGTGGCTAGGGCGGTCTTCTTGGTGTTCTTCAGGTAGTGGTATCAGTTGAGGGTATCTTGAAAGTGTTTGCAGTCCTAGAAGGTCTTATTAGCGTGCCGTCATCTTTCCTTCCGTCCGCAGTCTAGTTTCTCGGTTTTCTTTTTCTGCCGCGAACCAGTTAGGGTGTTGTGCATGTTTCTTGGGTTTGGTGTGTTTCTTCAGTGCGACTGTCAGCGCTTGATCTGATTCAATTGGAAAAGTTGTCCCACACCTTGTTCTGTGTCTTCGGTGGTGGTGGGTAAGCAGGAGTTGCCTGCATTAGTCCATCATTGCTGGGATACCTTTGCCCAGCTGTGTTGTGTCTTGGTGGAGGCAGAGGCGTTGGGGGTTCTGAAATGCCGGATCGGACGCAGTGGAGGTCAGTCAAGGTGAGCTCCTCACTGTGGGTGTATTTTACATTGCTGCTGGCTGAGACAATAGGGTCAAGCATGTGTCCTTTGGTGTGGTTAACCAGCTGTTTGAGTCAGAGGTTGGCCATATTTTCTCTGAAATTGTTGGCATCTTCTGAGTTTTCAAGATGGAAGTTGAGGTCTTCTAGGAAGATGTACAGCTTTGAGTCAATGGCGATAAAGTCAGGAATGGCATTGCAGAATACAGGGCAGGGTACTGGGGGTCTGTAGGCGATGGTGCCTTGGATGGTGGTTTTGCTGTTTGCTTGGAGTTGGAAGTTGAGGTGCTCCATGAAGGGGAGTCATCTGTGGTGGTAGAGCATAGAATTACAAAGAGCAACTTACCTAGTTGAGATACATTAAGGCAGGTTGTCCTGCAACCCCTACAAGTGGGTACTTTGAAATAAGACCTGGTTGTACCTAGAACACATTACAAAATGATGGGGAGATAGCAAAGGTCGGGCATCATTTGTACCCACAACTTGCAATCGGTGTGTTCCTACGTCTGGCCCAAGAAAACAAGCAATGGCTTGCGAGCCAAGCAAAAAACATGAGGCCTGCACAAGGACAGTTGGATGTGGAGATATTTAAAAATTAAAATGATGACAATATTTTTAAGATGGATGGATGCATAAACTTGGCAGTCTAGTCTTCGTAGTTCAAATTTGAAACACTCTTGTATGAAACTAGTTAGCATAATGTCAGATGAGACCGGTCCAGAGAATGAACATGCTAACAAGGACATAATGTAACATGAGGCAGCACAACATTGTGCTAAAAAATAAATGCATCATTTTACAGCAGGGAAGAACTGGTGGCAGCTCATGTGACATACATCAATGGCTGCAGTGGATTTCTGTTACCCAGAGGTAGTTACCCAAAACACATTCATGTGAACTCTTCAAGTCAATTACCCATAATAATAAAACAAGCAAATATAGCTAAAATACGTATATGCAACAAGCAAATCTTGAATGAAAAATAAATTCACATTGAACACATTTAAATATTGCTATGAAATGTTGCCTTTTGATTGGGAAGGCTTTATAAATACTGCTTAGCACAGTAATGGACTATTTCTACATTCTCCCGAGCGTGCAGTGTTTTTTTTTTTTTAAATCTCGAATATATGGATAATTTTCCCAGAATGTGCTTCAGGAAATATTAAACACTGGTGATCATTTAAGATTACTTGGCAAAATCAAGGCATATACCTTTGCAGCAGCATTACCTTTTGTGGTGGGGCTGACCTTCTGAATAGGTTTTCAGGGCAGAAACCGGTCAAAGCAAACCAATAACCACCAGTTTACTGAGTTTCTCCCCATGCACTTACCAAAAAGCCTTTTACTGGTGGTAAATGCAGGATGTTCACCCCCCAGTCAATTGTTAACATTTATCGCATTCCAACAGCGGATATACCATCAAACTTTGAATCACACCTTCCTATTAAAACTGGAGTCTAAATATTTGTCTGTAGTATTGGGGTTAGGGACACAGTTTAAATGAGCAACTTCTGAACATACTTCCAGAAAAAGTTTAAATACTAGTGTGAAAGTGCTGTCTTCAACAAAAAACAAACAATAGTTTACGCTAAAGGCACAATCTTGACTTCAAGGACGCATACATCATTTAACATAACGAGATATAGAGAAGTGGCTGAGACCAGATAAGCAAAGTTGACGTCCTCAAACTAGCACAACAGCTACGTCTGCTCCTTCACACTCATTTCCAGATTTTAGTCTATAATGGACTCCAAGGGTTTCTGAGGACGTGACACTGTTGAACTGCTGTGTCGGACTAAGGTTCAATTGATTCACATATTTTTTATAGGGATCATGTAACATTCAGTGACGCCAGGAGGTATCTGATGCTGAAGACTCCTGTTAAATACCTTTTGGAAAGAAAGAGAAAAAACATGGTATAGATGTGAGCTTTTTAAGTTCTTAAATTATAAGTTAAGAAAACACGAGCAGAAAAACTGTGCTCCTTTTGGACTACCAAGGACCGTACCACAAAAAGTGCCACAGGGGTGCTAAGGGGATTTGCACCCACTTCTGATATCTCTGGGGCACTTTGGTGCTACGGGGTTTCCTTCACTTTTATGTTTTCACATTACCTGGTACCATCAATCAGCGATTGCCATTTTATGTAACTGACAATGTTTTTCACTGCTTGGCCACTCAATTTCAACTGTCCGTTCACTTGTTGTTGCACTTTTTTCATTCTTTCACCCAGACTAGATCTATGCTTCATTGAACACCACTTCACTGCGTTCGCTTCCTACAGTCTATTCACCACCTAGCTCTGTTCGTTCACCCTCACTGTGCTCTTCCAGCTTATTCATCCTTTTCTTTTTTCACTTTTTACTCTATATTTTCCTATCTTGTCTTCCTCGCATTCTCCATTGTTGAATAAAAGTCTGCAGTTAAGATAACTTCTATTAAAACCTGATATTGCTTTCCTAGATTCCCCTGACGAAGGGCTGTCCCTATAGCCCGAAATGCATTGGGATTTTTAAACTGAATTGTTTTTGAAGAATTGCTTACTCCACGTTGGGATTATGTGAACTTTGAACATTTTCCTTGGACAAACTTTTGACTTCACATAAAGAAATATCATTACAACAAGCAAGAACTCGAGGCTTATCTTATTGATGCTTGAATATTGTGTTGAATTATTAATTGAATTGTTTAACTTTGACGACTACTAAAATCTTTTTTGATTTACACTCCTTCGAGTGATAAGCGCAGTGCATAAGGGAGTCTAGACTAATGTCTGGTGAACTCTCTCAAATTGGTAGGTTAGGCATATGTGCAATAGATCTGAATGGAGCTCAACTGCATAGAAGGCGGTGATCTTGAAATTGTAGAATGGATCCCTATCTACAGGACCTATATAGGGAACATCTGTTGTACAGTAAATTGTAGAAGAATGTGCAACAGGAGAAGATGATTTTCAGAAAGGTGATTCGGCTTACGGTTGGGTAGAAAATGTCATGAATGTAGTAGAACACTTTTTTTTTTTAATTGTCTTTACCAAGTTTCCAGACTTTGCCCCGTTCACTGTCACGCTTAGTGGAAACTTTAGCATGCGGTCTGCGATGATAGCCTGCTTCTGCATTTCCAGCATTTACCTACTGCAGGACCTTGTTGAAACTTTTATCCCTCCTAGTGTCACAGGTTAAGATAAACCAGGGAAGGTTACAGAGAACAGTGCAGAGTGTGCGATCAAGCAAGCAGTCTGAGGTTCCTGACTCACTATGTAGGTCAGAATGGAGCATGAGAACCAGAACTGCAGGTGGGCTGCCAATGTTTTCAGGGGTGAGACACGAGGTGGGGTCACGTAACAAGGTAAAGACAATCGGTGTTAAGTGGTGCTAGTCAATCCATTACATTGAGCAGCCTCTCACAGAACTGTAATGTTTCTGCAAAACCTTTTATTTAAAATTCAAATCCTTCTCACTTTGAAATGCTCATAAGTTGAAAAAAAGAATTGGGATGTACAAGTCCCTAGACTTTGCACCTAGTTCATAGACGAACTGGCAACATAAAAGTGTGTAAAACCCAATGCAGCTTTCATGAACCCAAATAATTCTACTACCGCAGTTAGAGGCAACTAATGCCTTCAGATTGGACTTCAAGACCTCTTTTTCAAAATCACATCAAGTGAGCTTGAATAGAGAGCATTGAAAACAAAACATTCCTGCACCAATAGACTGTAGTGAGTGCAGGACAATTTTTGACAATTTTTGAAATCCACTACAAAGTGTGTCAGGGATGATTTCAAAATTGCACTTGAAAAAAACCTGTAGGGCAAAGCTCAAGACCAGAAGTTGGAATGATCGGAACCTAGTGGGAATGAGGGTCTGCTACTTGTATTATTACCCATATTCAGCTCCCCTATGTTTTAGACACATTTTCACAGTTCTGATATAATTTCTTTCAAAGCATCACTATTTGCCACAACTTTACTTGGTGCTCTTTGAAGCTACTTGCTTTGTGTTCCCAAGTGAACGTTTCTCTGGTAATAGGTTTTGATCAACAGTCTTCCTAGCAGAATGCCCTTACCAACCCATACGCAATCACCATTAATAGCTATATTACTTTCTCACACTTTGATGTATCCTAAATTGAAATATGTGAATGCTTAAGCTGCATCTCTTACCCGTCATTTATCTATGTATAGCTGACTGAAAAATTCAATAGCCTCCTCGTTTCCTGCAGCTTCTGCCTGCAAGTAAAGCGTTACAACAGTGATTACTATCATGGAATTATTAACTATACAAACCAATAGAAACTTTTCCCTATTAGGATCATTCGGTTTTTTTTATGTGAAAGCACGCATATAAAAAAAAGAGAACCACAATCAACCACAATCGCCTGGCACGGTCTCCGTATGATTTTGCAGGTTTTTTGTGATTTGGTTAAAATTGGTGTAAGCATTTTTAAGAAATTCAACGTAAAACAACAGTCTTCGTACACTAGCATTATAAGGAATTTGCCATTAGAACCAATACATTTGATCGCATCAATCCACAACCAATACACAGAACAACACTGAAAGCAGTTTTGTATCATGATAGGTCTGCAATACGCCATGTTGACTACTCATCACACAATTCCCCACTGGTAACAAGGGTAAAGCAGTGATGACAGCACCAAGAACAGTGGAAGGCAATCATGCAGTGACTAAATGGGCTTCAGTAACTATGCTTTTAGTATCAACGTAGAGGATACGGATCTGTAAGGGGGAAGAGAGAAAGGCTTTCCCTCTATCTGGACAGCAAGTTTGGCTTTGGAACTATGGTCTCCTGGCAGGTAAAATAAACATGCATTGTTAAGGCCAATAGGTCTCACCTATGAAAGAGCTATTGAGTTAACAATGTCTTTCAGTCCTGTTGTAAAGCAGGGTGGCTGCTGTGCGGTACGGTTAACTGTAAAAAAATAAAGTGCTAGGTAGCAGCCCACGGTTACCATGTTATTGCATTTTTTTCTTTCTTAGGGTAGGCAGCATGGACAACGGAAGGGAGGGTGGGAGTGAAACTGGCAACGAGACGGGGAGCAAAGCACTACAACAAGGCCAGTGCGGACAATCATTTCAGTTTTTTTCCCCTTATGGCAGATGGGGTGAGGAACAATAGACAAAAGAAGGGTGGGAGGAAATAAGCAATACTGACAGTAGGAGGGTGGGTGGTGGGAGAAACTATGCAAGATGGACAGAGTGAGGGAAAAAGCAACACAGACAACGGAAATAGGGAAGAAAAATTGCAGACAAGGGGGTGGGAGGGAAGAAGAAACAGTAAGAAGAAAAAAGAACAAGCATTGGAAATGCAATAGGTCTCGCATTAGGAAAGTTTGAGCTATTGGTATTGTAAATGAATTTTTTTTTATTTATGTGTTGGTTTTGAAAGTAGCAAAATTAATAGCTTTGTCAGTTACAATGTCTACCACTATTGCCCTCTTCTCCTCCGCCCCCACTGCCTTCCATGGACTTTCTTTTACCCATGATTCAAGTATGTAACAACGAAGGAAAAAGCAATGTAATGTGTAAACAGTTGGAAACGGGCATAAAGACTAGAACAAAGACTAACACCATGAGCTGGCAAATATATAGTACAATAGACCATGCGCCCAAAGTTCCAAACGTTGATTGGCAGTTCGTAAGAATAACGTCCAGTATCAACAATCTATGTCCTGTTCAGTCCGACACACAGATGCAAAAGAAAGAGAGGGGGCTTACAGTACCTTTACAATAGGAGGGGTATCACTGCTGTTGATCACAGTCAAGGGGCAGGAGACAGAGGCGTGGTCCAGCCCAGCCTCTTCTGGGGTGGCCCGCCCTTGGCTCGAGCTTTGCCCGGGTTAGTCCTGTGCCGCGGGATGCCAGCAGTGCTTTTGTTAGGACTCTGGGCGCTTAGGTGACGTTGGTGGTGGGTTAAGGCAAGCAGTTCCCCTCACTGCGATGTTGGAGCTTGTTGAGCCGTTCCCCTCACAGCAATGTAGTTTAGAGCAAAGCCGTTCCCCCTCATGGCGAGTAAAAGCGCGTCTCGCACTGGGGGATACCAGCAGCGCTTGTTAGGGCTCCGTGCGCTTAGGTGACGTTGGTGCGCTGGCCCGGGGTCGCTGGGAAATTAAGTTCCTGGATGGTGGGTCAAGGCAAGCCCATGGCAATGTTGGGGCGAGTGGAGCCGTTCCCCTCACGGCAATGTGGTTTAGGTCAAAGCCTTTCGACTCACGGCAAATAAAAGCGCATCCGCATTTTAAAATTTCCATCGCACTGGATTTTCACCTTTTACTTTGTGCTAGCACAACAAAGATAAACAAGCATTGGCATACAGGGGAGGGGGCGGAGCGGGGGTGTGGGAGGTCACCCGGAGTTGTGTTTAAAGTTTTTTTAAAAAGTAGACACGGCCTGCGGCTGCCGGCCGTGAAAGTGAAAGTACGGCCGGCCGTGTATCGGGGGAAATACAGATTTAAAAGTGACACGGCAGGCAGGGGAGGGGGTGTGGGAGGAGGGAGAGCGGATTAAGGAGAGCGGGAGGAGGAGGCGAGTAGTTTAGCCAGCCAAGACTGAGGGCATTGCTGTGGGGGGGGAGGAGAAATGCGGCACGGCAGGCAGGGGAGGGGGCGGAGCGGGGGTGTGGGAGGAGTGCGGCTGAGGGAACAGACGGCGATTTGGTCCTGTGCACGCGCATTTTAGGTCAATGTGCTTGCACATTGACCAAAAACCACACGGGCACAGCACCAAATCGCCAGTCGGGTAAAGTCTGTTTAAAGCCCTATAGTCTCGCTCTGCTCAATGCGCATGCGCATTGAGAGGAGAGACCTAAAAACAGTACTTCAATCACAGCAGAAGGACCAACATCAAGATGAAGTATTTAGTACTTGGTTCATGCTCTACTTGAAAGAAGAGGAAGTGAAGCCAGTAAGTGCTTGCCAATTGTGAGGCAGCAAGTAAGAGTGACAATGAAGCTAAAGAATGATAAGCACTAGGAGGGCTCCAAGCCCCTGGTGGAAAATTCTCTTGCTAACGCATGCGCTGAAGCAGGCAAGCCATAAAAAATGGTGATCAGATTACACATGTTAGGTATAGTTAAGCAACTGGATTGAACGAGGACATCACCCTTTTCTACCATGTTCTGCCCCCATAAACGTTCTTCTAGACATTCGACACTTGAGGTCCCTGGGGTCTCTGTAGATGTACCCACCTATAACTGGTGTGGGCGGACTCCAGGCTCGACAGACAGAAGCCACTGGACAAGGGGCAGTATGAAGCAGGTTTGTTTGGCCAAGAAAACTCTTGGCCATTTTGAAGTCAAATTCTAGGAGTTTGATAAAGGCAGATGCTAGGCAGCCACACTGCTACAGTAATAACACATACCTGGGATGCTGATGTAAGCTTTTGCAAAAATAACAGTTTATGGACAGAATACAGAACAATGTCATACATTCACCCCAGTACAGAGATCCGGGCCTACATCCATCGTTTTTTCATACTCCACACCACCCCAGTTCAGACATGGCCATATGCAAATCAGCCTTGACCCTGTGCCTCATGGGAACAGTCCAGCCCGAACTGCCAAGCCATGTCTTTCCTGGACCGGAATCAAGCATCCTAGGACCGGTTTCTGGCTATCAGCCGTCTTCAACCAGGATAGCTTGAATCCAGTGGTGTGGAGAGCATGGGACTCATGTCTGAGCATAGCCATCCCACTCGGAGTGACAAATGCAAAAATAACAGTTGATGGACAGAATGCAGAACAAGGTCATACATTCACCCCAGTACAGATATCTGGGCCTAAATCCATCGTTTTTTTACACTCCACACCACCCCAGTTCAGACATGGCCATATGCAAATCAGCCTTGACCCTGTGCCTCATGGGAACAGTCCAGCCCGAACTGCCAAGCCATATCTTTCCTGGACTGTAAACCGGTCCTAGGATGCTTGATTTCGGTCCAGGAAAGACATGGCTTATATTGGTCCAACCTTTCAAGCGTCGTAAAATAATGAGGTATTTGAGGAGGGCCGGCTGTTCCAGAAGGGGAAGTAAAGCAGGCAACACCAATAAATACCCCTTTATTTATTTATTTATTTATTTATTTATTTTGAAAGTTTTATATAGCGCGAACAAGATCCTTGCGGATATCAGAGCGCTTTACATAAGAAGTACAAGGGGGAGCATAGTCAGAACAGGTAATACAGTAAGAACACATAGTATGAATGATACAAAAAGTAGCTACAAAGCCAACCTGTATATGAGATGCAGTGAAATAGCTTAAGATGGGAGATGGGATTGGGAGTGGCCACGTTGTGGGGGAGGGGAATTATAACAATGCATTACGAGTATTCAGAGTAAAGCTGGGAGTGGATTGCAATAGTAGGCAGACATTCTTTCACATATGAGGTAGTATTCCGTGCATCAAACATGATCAGAATATAGTTAAAATGATACAAAATAGGCAGGCATTCTATCACAAGATGGTGTAGATAAGTAACTGAGCCAAGTGCTCAGCAGTTGTGATCAAACTAGAATGTGAAATTTTTATCGAGTGTTCAGATAAGGCAGAGAGTGACTAATCCAGGAAGTACGTCCCTGAGAGAGACCAGTCAAACATGTCCGCCAAGTAGGTGGGGTAGAGACATCAGTCCTTTGTTTGTTGCAGTTTCCCTTTTCCTTCATGCATGCAGGGGAGGTGGGGATATAGTCCTCTGTCTGTTGTTATTGCTTTCAGCATAGGGGGAGGAGTTTCACTTTCCAACAGAGCCCGCAATGCTCGAGCTATCTGGGAGGAATGCTGTGTGGGGGAGCCAAAGCGAAGAGCCACGTGGACAGAGGTACGGGGAAGGGTGGGAGGATTTACTGCTACAGGTTTATGGCTCCAGCCATTTTGAACCAAGGAGGTAGATTACCAGTGAATAGGCGGGAAGGAGACAAACAAGTGCCTCAAGTCTCTGTGTGTCCGTAGTGTCTTTCAGCAGCCCAACATTAATCCGTAATGTGCCTCATTCCCTTACGATCTGCTCCTATTTGTGAATTGGCTCTCAGGGCTCTCCTCAGCCTCTCCCCTGCTCGGCGGTGTCATGTCCATCGGGCGCATCCCTATCCTGAGCCCGTGACTTGTCTCCGGTGTTGCGGTGCGTGGGGGGGATGGGGGGGGGGGGGGGGGGGGGGACTGCTCCTTTTTAGCAGCCTCCATCGCGGAACGGAAGGTGGGGGGGCGCTCTCAGTCCGTCGCTCGCTGTGGCTCGCAGAGACTGCGAATCCATGCGGTGGAGCGGGCGGGCGGGCTGTTCCAGCACAGCAGGCTCTCGGGGGGTGCCCTCCTATGTTGCCGGGGGTGCCCTCCGATGCATGCCGTGTAGTCCTTTTAGCTTCCTATGCAGCCGCTCTCCAGTGCCTTCCTCCGCCCTGTAGCGGGGGACCTCTTCCAGCCCTTCGAAGTCTCTAGGCTGTCGGGAACAGGCTCTTGGCGTTTCAGCTGCAGTTTCCGCCGCAGTTTAGGGATGAGGCAGCAGTCGATCTCCAGTGCCCTCCTCCGCTGTGTAGCGGGGGACCTCTTCCAGCCCTCCGAAGTCGTCGAGCTGTCGGGACTAGGCTCCTGGGATTTCAGCTACCCCTGTGATGTGAGGTTCTTATGCCACCTTGAATCCGGTGCCGGGCTGGTGGCAGGGTGGTCCGCGATGTCGGCAGGGTGTTCCGCCGTGTCGTCTCAGCAGGCTCCCGCGTCGGTGATGAGGTGTCTGAGTCGATGATCCGAGCGCGGGGCGTTACAGGGGTCAGATATCCATCCAGATGTCATTCCAATTATTCCATCCGGTTACTCTTTCGTTCCGGTCTTCTTTTCTTCTTTCGTTCCGTCGAACTGGTAGGCGCTAACAGGGCTAATGCCCACATGGGAACCCCAGCGCTGGGAGCTCCTCACAGGAGCTCCTACCAGGCGACCATCTTTTCTCCCTTATACAAAACTTATACAATACTTGATACAAGTTCACAATGATCCATACAGCCACTCACACATTCACTGGCTCTTATGCACAGTTATTTATATATGTCAACTCTCACATGTACTGTGTTTTACATATGTACTTACTTTGACATGTAGCACTGAGATATCCATTCACTCACCAATACACTCATGCACACAGTCAACCGCCCATACAGCTGTTTCCACATGCACTTTTGAACCCATACATCTAGTGAATCAACTGCTCACACATCTATGCACAGAGTCATACACCTCCCAGCCACCCACACACACACTCAGTCTCCCATACAAATACTTGGGCAAATAATCAATAACCCATATAGTTACTCATATAGCTACTGATCAACACATGCAGCAGTTTACAGAACAGACATAATGATGTACAAATTAAGATAGTTTAGTCACTAACCCATGCACTCAGTGAGACACATTTAATCACTCACTCATACAGTCAGTCATGCACCTACTAAATCCTTCATCCAGACACTTATACATCCACTCATTCTTCAATATGTAAGACATATTTTAACTTTACAGAAACATACAGTCACTGGATGATGTCATCAGTGATGTCATCAGTGATGTCACTTGAGATGTCATCAGTGATGTCACCAGCGATGTCACTGACCATGTCATGAATGATGTAATATGTGACATCATCAGCAGTGGACTGCGGGTGCGCGATATATAGCCAGTGCAACCAACTATATACGCGAATCTCAACGGCTTTGTGCGAGCAAAACAAGGTTCCGTAAATGCCAATCCCCAACCATATATGGTCTATAACCTATGGCTTTTTCAGTGAATTTTCAAGGTTTTGTAAATGCAAATTCCTAACTATATATGGTCTATAACCTATGTTTTTTTCAGTGAATATATATATATATATATATATATATATATATATATATAAATAAAACTACGCAAAACAAATTAATAGATACAACAAAAAATATATTTGTGTAGCACTTCTAATGGTACAACTGGACAAAAGTCACTAGCAAAATCAAATATGCAATACAACTATAAGTTAGAGGTGTCACTGCCACAGCTGTTGTGTATTTTATGTTCTCAGTGTAAAGAAATTGTTAGATAGAGGTTGTGGTTCTCTTCCAAGACCACACTCTAACCCAAGCTAGAACAAATAATGCATTGTCAATATGAAAACTTCGGTGGAAGGGATATCATGATTACATCCCAAAACCTAAAAGGTACTGAAAAGCACCAGTAGTTATCCAACAATAGTTACAAAGACCCTTTCCCCACCCAGGCAATGTTTATGATGCCTCGAAAGACCAAAATACATCACATAGGGAATCAGTGTTGTTGAGGTAGCGCTCAGGCGCTTCCGGTGGCATGTACAGCTATTTGTCTGCACCCTCACAAAAAATAGATGAGACTATTCTTCTCACTTTCACTTTCGGATGCAGAGATAGTCATTTTCTGGGTTCACAATAGGATATACCTCCATAGAGGCCAAACCTAACAAGCATTGTCAAAGTCAATGGGTCTTGGCAATCCGAGATGTATTGGCATTGTCAATGTTATTGTCATTTAGCGATGTGTTATGGAGTGGCTATTTAGCGTAGTAACGGAAGGCTTTGCCCTCCCCTCCCAGAGGCGTTTACTGATACCAGCCACACAAAATTTCATGTTTGGATGAAAGGGATGTGGTGCGGAGCCTGAAGATAGACCCCGTCTTCAGGTTAATCATTCACCACAGATTTGTAGCCCCAGGTGGCGGTAGAGATGTAGGATTGGAGTATGAAGAGTAGAGATCAGATTGCCCAGTTGTCAGCACAGGAGGTTGAGCCCTGTGCACACAAGGTGCATTCAGTAAAGGCAACAAGTAACAACCACTGGCTTAGCCAATACGAATAACGGAGGTCCTCTGATACAGGGACAAGCAGGTAAGCCAAAGGACGCAGGAAGTGATGCACCACTCAAGGAAGTAAGGCCCAGGTGACTGGTGGTGGTAAACTGCGCTATGGAACCTGCTGCGGGAAGGAGTCTGGTCAGACTACGCCTGCCCCGTGGAAATGCAGTGTGCCAACAGAGACCCAATTTACATCCCGTGATTAATTATTGGCAAATCAGTTAATCGCCCCATGCTTAAAAAAATGTATCTGAACTTGTGAAATGTAATTGGGCACTCATGTAAAGAGCTGTAATGTCCTCCCAAAAACAAATCCAATACTAAATTGCTTGTTTGCGTGAGGCACACGCACAGCGTGAGTGGACGCGAGAACGGTGAGCATTCCAACTCTAAAACTTACATCGCCTCTTCGGAGTACGGCAGCAACACATGCGCTTGGTCACAACAATGAAGGATGGTGGAGGCAAGCAGCAATGAGGAAGGGCGTGAAGAGGTGGGTCAAGCAGCGATGAGGGAGGGGGTTGGGGCATGGAACAGGCGCCATATGAAAACAGTGTCTAACATTTAATCTCAGTCTTTAACTGCTCAGAAAATGTAACAAGATAAGAACATGATTTACAGCTCTGCTTACTCGAAGCATGTGAAAACACAAGTACTCCTGGCGAGGGCTATTAAACAAAAAAAATAAATCCTAAAATGGTCATTAAATGGGAGCAGTGGATGGCAAGTAGTAATTAGTCCATGCTTTCTGGAAAGACTAAACACTGGAAGAGGCATGCATGCCATGGACAAATCGGTAGAATGAATAGGACAGTGACGATGGAGCTAGCAAATGGGAAGCCTATGGGGTAGCTGAAACCCACAAAATATACACAACAGGTCTCTTTTGAGACAGTGCAAGCGCTGTCTAGAGACAAGACCTAAAATAATTGAAAGTCAGGAAACCTTAAAGAACTTGGTGTAAACTGACTATTTCTGCTCCAAACTCATGGATATATATCTAAACGTGAAATTCTATAGTTTGAGATTTCTTAAGTGTTATAAGTACATGTCTTTTCCACTTATCAGGCACAACCAACTCTTATGTTAATAGTAAATTGAGACCATAAAGTCGTTACTTTCTATACAACCACCTAGCAAACCTTACTGAAGTGAAATCTTTTCCAAGACATATTGTAAGAATGGATATTTAAAAATCTACGTAAAAGTCAGTGCCAACTGTATGATTTTCCAATATGTAAAGAACTTAATAAAATGATTAAAATAAAAAAAGTATATGCTCTTAGGAGAGAAACATAACCTCCCTCAACCAAAGACATTTTTGTAAATTTCAAGAGTTTTGTAAAGATCTAATTCATCTGCTACCCACATTTTCCAAAGGGTATAGTTTGCAGTCTTAATCAAAAACCACAAAGGGCTGAGTACAGTACTTCTGCAAACAGTTCCGTGCTGGGCATTACCTGTAGCCAGGCACACTGGACAGTGATTTCATGAGAAAACCACTGCCATACACTGCACACAACCCATCTGAAAACTGTTTGCAGGATACAGAATGCTTTCTGAAGTTCATTTTTCCACTAAGTTCAAAGGCCTTCACTTCAATTGCTGCCTTCAATTTGCATCATTTTTAACCAGGTCTACTACAAAAGTAATTATATTTAGTAATTATTATGGAGGTTTTACATATCTAGTCACAAGCATGATGTGTAGGATGCCCACCTAGGTTCAAATTATCAACTACCAACATATACATTACAGATGATACAACAATTCGATAAGGGTTTACAGTTCACCATACCATGGCACATCCTTCCTGGGCCAAAGAAAATGTGAACTTGAGAATGTCAGAGAGACACGATAAAAAGAGGTTAATCGGGTGATCTGTGCACAAAGCAACAAATCTGTACAACCTCCTGAAGTTTACAGATTCGGAGGCATAACGACAGGCTGATTAGATCACATCGACCATGTCATCAGTAAGCTGGAAGGCAGTTACTTACTCCCACTTAATCTCCATGCATGAAGGTGTAGGCTCTGGAGATTCAGGTGGGGGGGCCTGCCTATTAGAGTCAGAGTAGATCGACCCTGAGAGAAAGATGGAGCAGGGGACACAAAGAGGTGCAGAAGGACACCCTTCTCAGCTAATCTGGAGACACTAAAATGACTTGTGCCCAGTCTTGACTTATCTGCCTCAGAACCAGAGGAATGAAGGGTATGGGAGGAAATGCGTAGTGAAGAAGAATGTCCATATTCACCCAAAACTTGGGGTAATATGAATTTGAACAAGTGGCAGATACCCATGTGGGCAGTGCCCCACCGATTGACGATGCTGTCCACAACCTCGGGGTGGAGACTCTACTTGTGGTCAGCAAGAGGACACAGATTTAGGTCATCAGCTTTGGTGTTCAGCGAGCCCACCAGGAGATTTGTCACCAGAAGCACTGTATATATGTGAGCCCGGAACCACAGATTCAGAGCTTTGAGAATGGGACTCTACTCTCACCTACTTGCTGACACACCATATCACAATTGTATGGTCTGTGAAGCTCTAGATTGACCGACCACAATGGGAAGGAATGTCCTAAGCACTTGGTAAAATTGCCTTCAGTTCAACAGAATGATGGGGAAAATATGCTCTTGTGGAGACCAAAGACATCTGATATTCAGCTCCTGCATGTGAGCTCCGTAAACTAGAGTGGAAGCATCTGTCGCTCCCGTGGCCATGCCTGGAGGAGGGTTAGAAGGACATCTCTTTGGAAAGGTTCTCCCCACAACACCACCAGACAAGCTCTGCTGCAGTGTCCCAGGAGACCACAAAGGAGTTTGCAAGGTCCCCCCCATGCCTGAATCACAGCCTTGGAGACATCATCGGAGAGCCCTCATATGCCACCAGGCATGCATGACCAGAAGGATGCAAGACGTTTTCAGGTTGAGCAAGCGAAGTACACACAGGAACTTGAAACCAAGCAACTTCCTGGAAGCGCAGACCCAACACATGGATCTCGGTTATCCTTTGCGTAAGAGGAAAGGCTTGGTCCAAGGTGGTATCCAATACTGCCTCTATGAAGGAGGCACTTAGAAGGCCCCAGGTGAGATGTGGGCACACTGATGGAGAAGCCCAGTTTGTGCTGAAAGTATTCAGTTTACTGCAGGTGCGACTGCACTATATGCAGAGTCCTGCCGTTCCAAAGTCAGTCGTCCAGGTAGAGAGAAACTGGAATCCCAGACATCAGATTGGCTGCCACCACCTTTGTGAAGACCTCGTACCAAAGTCAGGCCAAAGGGAAGTCCCACAAATTGATACAGAGTCAATCCCACCACAAAACCAAGGAGATTCATGTGGGACTTCAGGATTGGTATATGGAAATACGCATTATTTTGAGTGACACCATTCAGTCTCCAATCTTGAGCTCTAAAGGCACTTGAGCACAGGACTTTTGGAAAAAGGAAGAAGCGAGAACAACCACCATGACCAATCTCCTGCTTTGACACATACTGCCCAGCTCCATTCTGAAGCAAGGTTAAATACTTTTGCTGCAGTAGCAGAAAGGTGTTCCTGCAAATGTTTTTAACAGGGAGGGGGAATCCAGGGTGGGAACTGCTGAAAGGTATGGCATACTCATTGGTCACAACCTGCAGGATCCACTGATGATATCCAGCCTCTTACAGGCCCTCAATGTCCCAATAGGGGATAACTAGAGCTGCTTCTCAGCAGTGACTGTAAAGGAGAAGGAAGTATTGAAAGGCAAAAGGGTTACACTGCCTCTACCCTTTCCACAGCCTCCTTACTGTCGCACAATAGGTTTCTGAGTTTGCTGCTGGGTAAGGGCTACCACGACTTTGAGAGAAGTTGAGACCAAGCCCAAAACTGCAAAACTAGAAACCTTTGCAATACCTTCCGTTTGGGCTGTTGACCAAGTCAGTGGGCAGCAGCAGAACTCGTTTTAAAACATCCTAAGGATGAGTATGACCCGTCCCCAAACAACATGGTACCTTAAAAGGGAAGGTCTAGAAAAGCAGATTGAACATCAGAGTTTTCTACATTGAATGGTAGCATTGCGTGCAGAAGGTTGAAGGACTTCTAAAGGAATTTGGTCCAAGGGTCGCTGTAGGAGGCTGGCTTAATATATGGTGCACACCTATTTAAGTGAAACATCCTGCTCTAGTCCAGACAACCCTTATGGTGGTTTTAGAGGTCTTAGACAACCTTAGCAAGCTCTATAAGTGGTAGCTGGGGAGAGCAGCCTTCAGCCTTAGTCCAGAAAGAGTGTTAAGCAACTTATTTTTACCAGATCTAATCATGTACTGTAGGTTAAACGAAAAGAACCACACAGTGTTATAAAAATATGTCTATTTATTACACAACACTCACTAACACATTTGTATATCTCCTATCTGGAGATATCAACACAAATACACAACAATACTTCAATTGCAAGAAGTAAGTAAGCACAATACATAATGGTCTCCAGGGGGAGACCAATCAATATACTAGGAAAGTGGAATGTGAACTGCAACCAAAGTCAGGACTTGGAACAAGAGACTCAGAGGAGCTGGGGACAAAAGGAACCACCCAAGGTAAGTACTGAGGAACCCCATGGAGACTGTGAGCAGAGTGGAACCACAGCTCAACTGGAAAGCTGTGGTAGCAGTTTTAAAAAAAGACCCTTTCCAGTGGACCCCGAAAAAACCCAGTGGAAGACAGATTCTATGCCACTCGGAGGAGACCAGGAGGCACGGAAGAGCAATGAGGGGAGATGCAGGAGTGATGAGGTTAATGTTAATAGGACTTCTATAGCGCTCCGTTACCCTGAGGTGTCTTGGCGCTGTGCACTACCCATCTACAATGAACCTGTGACTGTTTGCTAGAATAGGTAATTATGTGAATAGTCAAGTTTTTAATTATTTCCTAAAGGGGAGGAGCTCGGTTAGGTTTCTAAGATGGAAAGGCAGGCTATTCCATGCCTTAGCAACACAATGGCAAAAGCTCATGCCACCCAAACGATGGTGACCTTGTTGCTGTAGCTGTGAGGACCAGACACTGCTGAGGAAGACAAGGAGCCATGCACAAGCTGTCCCATGTTGGGAGTCGGGTACCAGGGGGTCGGTGTCCAGCAGGAGCACCAACAAGCCTTGGCAGCAACAACAGACGTGGTACATGATGAAGGAGCAAATTTGGGACCAGCAAGGTGCAGGAGAGTCCGAGCAGGCCTGAGCAAGCAGGGGAGTTCACTGAAGCAAGAGAAGACTCGAGAGGATCCACATGCCAAAGGCACAGGACTCGCAAGAGGATCTTAAGCAACTTACCAAAGATAAAGGCCCACGGTGCAGAGGATGCTGTGAGGACGAAGATCTTGGCAGGAAGAGACGCTGGAGGCTGGAGCTTCTTGTGGCCCCAAGATCTCTGGAGTGCAGAGCCAACAAGCTTTGGCAACGGCAAATCGACGCAGTGCACAGGGGTACATTCCCAGCAGTTCAAAGAGGGCTCACCTCAAAATTACAGAGAGGGCAGGTCAGGCCTCGAGGGAGTTGCAGAACCACTACCTGTTTTGCTCAGCCTTTCGAAGTCTGTGGGATATCATGAGAAGTAGACGGTCAGCATCGTTACGGTGCCTGCAGATGCAGGGGAGTGACTCCTTCACTCCAAGGGAGATTTCAGGTGTCCTTGAGACCCAAAGGTCTGTTGAAGATCCTGGAAGAAGCACAGCCACAGACGACGAAGAAGAATTGCAGAACGGTGAGACCAGGAGTCCTCCTTGCAAAACTCTCGAACCCCCAATGTAATTCACAATCTAATGAGCCTGTCTTCATACATCTCTCTAATTTTTGGTTTACCAGCTTTGTTGTAAGTCTTTCCATAATGGCCTTTGAACCCACATACATCTTTTCATGCTGGACAATTGTTTGAATTATTCATGTGACCCCCAACCGCTGCATCTAAAACATCTTCCTTAAAAACTTTTTTGAATTGTCAGCAAAAGGCTTTAATACTCTGCACCATGTCTGCATGTCCATTGTCCTTGATCTCTTGCACAAAAGAAATGTAGTTTGCTTTTCTATGCAATCACAGATTCTTCTTTGTGATTAGGATCATTCTTCTGCCAAAGTTAATATTTTACTCTTACAATGCTTTTATGAAGTTACCCTAAATTTACATGAAGATGATAATTTATGGAGCTTGGTCACATGATGCTCTCCAGTTTCACCACTGCTTTATACTGTCCTCCCCACAAAGAGACTAATTATTTACAACCAGATTGGATGAGGTGATTGGGTGCTTAAGAGGATTTTGTTTAGGACTAGAAGATGAAGGGTTGAGCATAGAACACATTTTTGTAACAATATGGGTAATATATATCATACTGCTGAAAAAGTAATTTGTCTTACAAAGGTTTATAAAAATGCAAAGGTGTTAATGAGGAGGTAAAGCAATTTACTATCTGGTCCAGTAAGTGGAGGAGAAATGTGGAGTACCTTTTTATAGTAGAAAGATTTATCCCATGTGCAGTGTGATACACTGCTAATAAAAAGGTGTGGTCATATATACCACTTTGGATTTCTTTCTTGATGATAAATAGCAGACTATTCTGGTTGGCTCTATAGTGTTCCTTTATACCTGGCAGAAAATGAACAAAGGGCAATGGGTCGAGTCTTGGGCTTAATGGGATTATATCGGATGGTATGAAGGATCAAATTCAGATTCACCAGACCCCTTGTTTGTCATCTAAGAAACATTATGAAAATAGGCACCTACTACGGCCTAGTGGAATCTTGAAAGCGATGAAGCTAATGAAACAGTTTACACGTTTTCTCAATAAATCACAGATCCTATTCCAGAACCGTTAGCGATTTATGAAATTACTCTGAGTAAATACGCTACTTAAAATTGTCTAAGTGATAGCAGCATACGTTTTAAAAAAAAAACATACCTGAAGACAAACAGATTCTACTTGGGTCTTGATCTCAAGTGATGAAATAAACTTTACTTGAAAGAATATATGGTTGAGTGGTATGAAAAGAAATTAACTGGATAGCAGTAACAGTTATGTTTCAATGGATATGCAGGTCTGCCACTTTGGGACTTAAGACGGCTTAGATTATATCCTTGGATGGGAAGACAGAAAGGTGTGTTGCAAGAAACATGATGAAGAGTAGAATGTAGAAAATGTCCTTGCATGATTATCCATAAACAGCTACTACAATTACAATAACCAAGATCAACATGGGATGATTGTTAGTAAGAAGAACCTAATAAATGAGACTATCCGTTTTCTAGCAGGCTCTACTCAAGGGGTCAGAGTGAGTCCAGGATGGTATATGGATGGGGCTGCCCTTTCAGCCCTCATCCAAGAGGAAAAGGCATCCTTTAAGCACCCACAACTGTCAGTTCATAAATTATATTGCACCGCCGGGTGCCAGGAAGACAGCTATCTAATCACACCTTTCCTCCAGTCTTTCTGCTCCACAACCCAAGCTATACTGTGTCATGAATGGGAAACCCCAAAGGGAAAGGTGGAAACATACATGTCTGCTGAGTCAGAAGAGGGAAACAAGGATGATTGTTTGAATCAAGTACAGAAAGATCACAGTTGTGCAAACCATGTTATTCCTACAGCCAACCACTGCTATGATCCTTTCTTTTTTCAAGAGCTTTCTTGCTCAATAACTGTGTTTTCTGAGTAGTATTCGTACGTAGGCATCATGAAGTGTAGAAAAAGAGAAAACGTAAAAAACAAAGTAGACCTGTTGTTACAATCTTGTATTATATATATATACGCCTATTTACAAGGTGATGTATAATTATATACACCTATTTACAACTTGTCCACTTTGGTATGTTCCAACCACCCCCATGGTGGAAGCGCACTTGGTAGCTTCCTGTGAAGCTGCTCTTACAATGTTTATGTGAGGGATTGTCATTGCTGGAGAGTGGAGCAGTGAATAAAGGCAGTTACTCATCAGACGCCTCATTGATTCGTCTTTTAACAGTGGCGACGAGGATGGTCTTCCCAAATTGGTTAGGGGGAGGAACACTCATCACCAGTGACATGAGTGCTTTTACTGACAGAGTTCAAGACCATCAAAACAAATACAAGGAGCATTATGACTCAACATGGTACTAAGAACCCAGAATGGAAGGTGGGTGAATGGGTTTGCATAAAAAATCCAAGATGTAGCAATCCTGAAAGCAAGTTTTCCAAACCTAGGTGCATAACAGCAGTCAAAAGAAACACGGTCATTTTAGATGATGACCAAATGTGGAGCATGGACAGACTAGTAAGGGCTCAACAAGGACAAAATAGTCAGACCCAAAACCTTCCCAGTTCTGAGCACTTATCGGACGTCACCCCTTCCCAAAGAACACGCAAGACACCTGGTTGGCGTAAAGACTATTGTTTACAAGTGAAATTCCTCCGGGAGATGTGTTATGTTAGACTGTATTGAGGCTAGTTATTTATTGCAATGATTATAAGGAGGAAAGATGTGTTACAATCTTGTGTTATATATATACACGCCTATTTACAAGGTGATGTATAATTATATACACCTATTTACAACTTGTCCACTTTGGTATGTTCCAACCACCACCATGGTGGAAGCACACTTAGTAGCTTCCTGTGAAGCTGCTCTTAGAATGTTCGTGTGAGGGATTGTCATTGCTGGAGAGTGGAGCAGTGAATAAAGGCAGTTACTCATTAGACGCCTCATTGATTCGTCTTTTAACACCAGTCTTCTCTACTACAGAGTAAGGCATGCCTAGACACCCATCATCTAATTCTGCCCAGCAACGCTTATAGTTTCTTCACTAGTGTATTTACTTTACAATATTGATATAAGCTATCAAATGAGCTTTCCAAAATAAGGAAGGGGGAAGGGAGAAAAGGCAAGACACCAAGAGAAAAGGGTCTTACATTCGGAACGGATGAAATATTCTCCAATTTTCGAATCATTCAGTTGCAGGCAGTGTTTAAGCAAGCTAGAACATTACAGTGAAGTAGGCATTCTCAGACTATTATTAAAAGTGATGAATTATCATTTAGGGTGTAGGCCATTCCAACCATGGTCAATTACCGAGGTACAAGCTACAATATTGAAGTAAGGCAGTGGCTGATATATCACCCGCTTGAATATTAAGCAAGTTATGGAAGACTGGTAGGATTTTACTGTAAATGTAACACCATCTCGAACAAGTGTAAAGGGTTCTTGGTTGTGGGATGCAATCAAGGAGGAATCCCAGTAGTTTACGGAGGCTGGACAATAAAAACAAAATAAAACCTGAAGCATGGACTAGGTGTTTAAAAGTCTTTCAGAGTTAAGGATTCGGTCGCTTACTATTAGATAGGTGGACAGGCTACACAAGTACTAGCTATAGGCGTTTTCAGGGTGTGCCAGGGAAAGGTGTTCACTGACCCTCTGTAACATTTGTCCTGGTGATGGGCTCTGATGGCCAGGCTGGTGAAAAACAGTACAAGGACCATTAAAATCACACAAACCCATTTTTCTTTTAGTTCCCTTTTATCATTTTGAGAGTTATTTCATTTAGACCCTATGGGGCGACTCCTAGGCCAATCACGTCAGCTGAGGTTATGGTGCAGGACTGCCTGACTGATTCAGAGATCCCTATCTACCTGGCAAGGTTATTTAAGCTTACATTGGTTCCTCCTCACCAGCAGCACCACTGTAGACTTCGTGAAATGGCCATTTTCACCCTGCTCTAAATTTGTGAGCATTTTGCACAAACTCCCAAAGCCACAATTTTTCTGCAAAATAATCAACGTTGCTGACATTCAGGGAGTTTTCTCCCTGCATTTGGAGGCTACTGAAGGATTTCTCTGCCACTATGCCTGATGCCAAGGTGTGAAGTGACATACCAGAGAATTTTTTCTGGTGTCGATCTGCTCATGTATGTTGTTACAGTGAAACCTGACCTACATAAGGGATTGTGGGGATTTTAACCCTCCTTTTGCTTACAATCCTTTTTGCACAAACTCATGACCAGGCTTCTCCATTTTATTGTCAATGTGGAAACCCGGCTGAAGCTCCATCATTTGAGGTGTCTCAGTATTCTTACTTATTTGCCAAGGATAACACAAAGGGGGTGGCTGGATTGTAGTCGGAGCACACTTTGACTTAAAGGTCAAATTGGGAGGAAAATTACCTCTTTCAGTTTTCAACACCTAACTGAAAAGACAGAGTGGCAATATAATGCCTGTTATGACTTCTGGGTGTAAGCTATCAGCCTCTGGACGACAGAGGATCGAGAACCTAATCCAGACTTATTACAGGTCATTCCAACCAAGTCCTTGTGCTGAGTGATTTGAATGACAAAGAGAAGGATGACTTGCCACTCCATAAACTGAGTCAAATGATCTATGATGATCCACCAAGATTCCAAATCAGACACGTAAAGGATAAAATTAGGGTGGGCATCAGCGGGACTAGGTTGCAGGTGACATACGGCCTGGTCCCCTGATCGGACCATAGATTGCCGCTTTTCTCATAAGAGTATTTGACATTGTCAATAGAGAGAGTTGAACAGACAAATACTGAAAGCCCAGTGTACACAAAAGCAGATAGGCTAATTTGAAGGTTGCCAAACTCCAAGAATGTTGACAGAGCTCATCCTGTCAAGCTTAGATGGTACTGCAGAGGGGGACCTAGAGGCTTTTTATAAGACCGTGGATGACCGATAAAAGCTATTAAGTGTCTAACTTTAACATGATTCATTAGTCAAACAAAAGATTAAGCCTTACAAAAGAGGCTAACCAGGAGCAAAAACAAGCCAGCAGGGTGAGACTTTGAAAATAGCTTGGGGTCACTGTTACATACACTTGGCAAACATTCAATTTACAGTTTACAAAAGAATGTATAGCAAGGAGTTACTATAAAAACTCAATAACAGACAGTTGACAGCAAAAAATTACTTTATTATGTATTCTGCCATAACCATCTATTTTATAAAGTCCTACCATCACAAAGAGTAGTTGAATACCTGCGCCTATCCTTTGAACAGAAGAGCATGAAAATTGAGTAAAAACATTGCACAATATTGTTAAATCGGGTGACGCAATATTACCACATAGTCGCTTATTGGTACAGAGTGTACAGTCTTAAACCCGAACCAGTGTGTGATGTCTGGCTTAGGGTGTGGTAAGGGTGGCTTTTATTCTGATGAGTTGCCAGTTGGAATATGTTTAATTTGCTTTAGTCATAGGGCCAATGTGGTACTATTACAAAAACAAAAAACAAAAAAAATGACCTCTCCTGCCTCACAAGAGAGATGCACTATCTCTGAATGAACTGGCTATTTTAGCGAATTTGATGATCCCTGGGTTCTCACCAAAATCCTGGAGGCGTAGTCTATAGGCAGGATTAGCAAAATCTAGAGGACTGTCCTTAGCTGGCTGAATGTCAAATCGGTCTTGAGTGCAAATGATGACACCAAGTCAGCCTAAGTTGATATTACTGCTTTGGGTACACAATCTAAGGAAGCTATGTCTGTCAGACCTGTCAATACAGTTTGATACAGTCAATTATCCTATTCTGATGTAAAGACTTAAGCAAAGTTTTGTCGCCTGATGCAAGACTTAACCTTCCACTAATGGCAACAAAGTGAAGGGGTTATGTAAATGTGTGTCCATTCCCACAATCACCATAGTCCTGTGACAATACAAGTTTCATTATCACCTGTAAAAGACCCTACGTTAGGATTGTGGGAGTCGACTGGATCATCAACTATTGATAAACCCCCAGATCTCTACAGAAGTGAAAATTACTTGTTTAATTTAAAGCTGGAAAACATTATGGTCACTCTTTGGAATTGTCAAATAGATTGTGCTCATAAAAGCCCAGACTATGCTAATGCAGGGTGTACTGCAGAACTGTTGCAGATTTAATGATTGCAAAAAACATAAAAGCATGCTTTGCTTCAGCCTTAACAAAAGCCTTCATGTCACCACTTTCTGGCTACCGAAGAAATAGCAGGCTGAATTGAAAAACAGTATCACGAGAGAGAAGATACTAGAATCAGATGAGGCTGATCTAGCTGAAATTCTTTAAAGTCCACATCATGGATCCATATAGGCTTCTCAGGGTGCTTAATTGTGGAATTATCAATCTCTCCTATTCGAGGACTAGACACCAGCGTTCGCTATTCTAGCGACCGCTGTGTATCGTTCCAAACGACCCTTATGATGATTAGTTGTAAGTCAACCTATAGACCAGCTATCCTAGTAGCGTGGATACGAGCAGTCTAAGGCTAAAGACTCGAGAGGGCGTGTTAAGCCAGCTGTTTACCACACATGTACCCCTTGAACACCAAGTGAAAGGACACCACACAAGTGTTATGAAAATAAACAGGATATTTATTAAGATTCACAACAGCCCTGGACTCTTTATGAGGACAGGGTACTAAGCACAAACCAAATCTCTTAGGAAAATTCTTCAAGTGCACAATTAAAACAAGTGTCCGAGGACACGGAAAGTTTAGTGGTCTCGGGCGGACCCGATAAGGCAAGTCGGAAGCGCGGGACTCGGGACCCTAGAGTAAAGAGGTTATGCAGGCACCGAAATGCCGAGTTTACCTAGCCACGAGGGCTGCGGCTGCACAAGTCTTACAGGCGTCGGGGTCTTCGCTGACGAGCCAGGAGCCGGAAGAAAAGAAGTTGCTGGCCGGCGACCAGTGATGAATAGTTCGTAGAGATCCAAGCCTGGATCAGAGATCGTTGACACCTGAAAGCAGAGGGGACCAAGTTCGTACTACTAGCCAGTAGTCAGAGGGTACCAGGAGGGCACCGGTTGGCCGTCACCTCGACTAGGTGAGTGGGCGACGCTAGGCTCTGCAGTCTCACGGACCAGGAGGCGTTGTCGGCGACCAGGGTGGAGGTGCGAGCTGTCCCACGAAGGATGATGCTGTCGGCGTCGCTGGGCCCAGGATTGGGGCAACAAGCCTTGGCAGATTTCAGGACCACGTGGTGGGCCTAAAAATGGCGTCTTGAGTGGACCAGGAGGGTCCGGGGTGCTTCTGTCAAAAGATGGAAGCAAAGGCCAGTCTGGAGCAACCAGACCAGCAGCGTTGGTTGTCGTCACAGAAGGGCACAAGCCAGCGGCTAGTGACCGGACAACGTGCTGAGCAGCGAGCAGAAGGGCCCCACGCAGATCGTGGAGATGCTGGGAGACTGCACTTCGGTGCTGGAGCTGCTCAGGGTCGGGGCTTCTCGGACCCCAGAGCACTCACCAGAGAATCACTTCGATGGTCGTGCTGATTAAGAATGCGTGCAGGTTTTGATGATGGCCGGTCCCTCGAGGTCTCGTCGCACCCACAGATCACAGCTGAGCTGATGACGTGGGTAGAGGTCAGAGGTGCCAGGGAAGCCGGTTCTCGTCGAGCTGGGCCGTCGGATTCCTGAGGAAGGACTTACAGCAAACCGCAGAGTTCTTAGATGGTGCCCGCTGATGCAGGGTGACTACTCCTTAGTCACAAGGGAGAAATCTTGAGAAGAGTCTCGAATGTCCTTTCGTAGAAAGTAGTTCTTGATTCAAAGATGATCTAATTTGGAAGGGTCCCCGCTCCGGCCTTTATCCTAAAGAAAGGGGTGGGTACATGACTAGGTCCTGCCCTAAGGGTGGGACCAGGAAGGGGGGTAGTTACACCCCTCTCCCCTGCCGGACTTTCCCCAGGCCAGGGCTGGCGCCCCTGGAACTGGTTCTGACCGGCAGATGCGTAGTGAGCACCGGGGTGCCACTCCGCAGTCACCTTCTCGCAAAAGCCCTACCTACCCAGAATACACAAACCCTGTCTGGGACGGTGCGAACACCGCCCTCGACAGGAAACCCTTTGTCCAAGCGCTCCTCGCTGGAAGGACTCCCAGCAGCAGGGGGTCAGACTCGTGTCTGTGGTGGCAGCATCCATTTTGTGGAGCTGAGGCTTTAGTTAACTTTAACCGGGGTTCACAGTTACGTACATGTCGTGTCCCTCTAGAAGGGCGGAATGCTAACCTCGCCGCCAGAATTGGTGAAGGGGCAGCATCCCGATTCGTATGACACCTTACTCGACATGTCTTGATAACGCGATACCGAAGTTACCGATATGGTACGCGTTATCATGGAACAGCCATTGGGTCTTGATTCCGCAAGCTGCAACCGGGCTCGGCTCGGGCCAGAACACAGTTCACACGAGCCCACGCACTCTGCCTTCAGGATTGTCAAGGCCTGCCATAGGAGTGACTGATAGGAACGCGGGTGTCCATTGTATGGTTAGATATAGAGCTACTATACCTAAAGCAAAGGGTGATTACACGACTTCGCCCCAGCTGTCATGCAGCCAGTTGTGTCAAATTTAGGAGGCCAGCCAGGGGTGGCATAAAACATGCTGCAGCCCCTGGCGGCCCTGGGTACACCTATGCCCTGAGTTACAGGGTCTGAGAAGGTGGCCCGGTACCAATTGGCAAATGCACCTAGGGTACACATCGTAATTTAGAAAGAGAACAGCCAGGCTGTGGGTCTGATTGGCAGGCCCACAGCCAGAGAAAGTCGTAAACCAGTGAAACAAAAGCAAAAAATCTGGGTGATCATAGGATTGCAGACCCTACTCTCCTACATGACCCCCCCCCAAACGTCGGAACAATAAGCTAACCTTGACCAGGTGAGTCTTCTTGTTCTAAGTGGAAATATCTGGAGAGCCCATCGGCATTGCCATGATCAGTACCAGGTCTATGTTCCACTGTAAAGTCCATCCCCTGTAGGGAAATGGACCACCTAAGCAGTTTGGGGTTTTCACCCTTCATCTGATTTAGCCACAAGAGGGGCTTATGGTCGGTCTGAATCTTGAAGTGAGTGCCAAACAAGTATGGCCTCAGCTTCTTCAGGGCCCAAACCACAGCAAAGGCCTCCCTCTCAATAGCTGACCAATTCTTCTCTCTAGGGGTCAGCCTTCTGCTTATAAAAGCAATGGGCTGGTCTTGACCATCAAAATTCAGTTGAGAAAGAACAGCTCCCACACCCAACTCAGAAGCATCTGTTTGGACAATGAATGGTTTGGAGTAGTCCGGACTCTTGAGGATAGGCGCCGTGCACATGGCCTGCTTTAGGTCATCGAATGCTTTTTGACAGCTCGCTGTCCACTGAACCTTTTTTGGCATTTTCTTACTTGTCAGTTCGTTTAATGGTGTCACGATGGAACCATAGTTCCTGACAAACTTTCGGTAGTATCCAGTCAGGCCCAAGAAAGCTCGAACCTGAGTCTGGGTGGTTGGAGGAGCCCAGTCCCTGATTGACTGTATTTTGCTCTCCAGTGGCTGAACCTGGCCTCCACCTACAAGGTGGCCCAGGTATACAACCTGTGTCTGCCCTATCTGGCACTTGGTGGCCTTGATAGTGAGGCCTGCTGCTTGCAGAGCCTCTAACACTTTCCGCAGGTGGACCAGGTGATCCTCCCAGGTGGAGCTAAAGACAGCAATATCGTCTAGATATGCCGCACAGAAGTCCCAGCCCAGTAAGGACTTGATTCACCAACCTTTGGAAGGTGGCAGGTGCATTTTTCAGACCAAAGGGCATCACCACGAACTGATAATGCCCACCAGGGGTAGAAAATGCGGTCTTAGGCTTGGCGTCCTCAGCTAACCTGATTTGCCAATACCCAGCTGTCAGGTCAAACGTACTTAAGTAGTTGGCCGAAGCCAATCTATCGATAAGCTCGTCTGCCCTTGGTATTGGGTGGGCGTCAGTCTTAGTGACTGTATTGAGACCCCTGTAGTCTACGCAGAACCTCATCTCTTTCTTACCGCCCGGGGTGTGAGGTTTCGGCACTAGAACTACGGGACTAGCCCAAGGGCTATCCGAGGGTTCAATGACTCCCAGCTCCAACATTTTCTGCACTTCACTCTTGATGCAGTCTCTAACGTGATCAGGCTGCCGGTAGATTTTACTCTTGACGGGCAAGCTGTCACCAGTGTCAACCTCATGGGTGCACCAATCGGTCTGTCTGGGTGTTAGAGAGAACATATGTCTGAAAGACTGAAGAACCTGTTTACAGTCTTTCTGTTGATGTTCGGAGAGGCTGCCACAAAAGACAACACCATCTACCGATCCATCGTCAGGATTCTGAGTGAGCAGGTCGGGGAGAGGGTCACTCTCCTCCTCCTGTCCCTCATCTAGGGCCATGAGCAAACTCATGTCCTTCCTGTCGACATATGCCTTGAGCCTGTTGACATGAAGCACCCTGTGGGGGCTCCGGGGAGTTCCCAGGTCGACCAGGTAGGTGACCTCTCCCTTTTTCTCCAGGATGGTGTAGGGCCCGGACCATTTGTCCTTGAGTGCTGCTGGGGCCACTGGCTCCAACACCCACACCTTCTGTCCGGGCTGGTAAACAGTCAAGACAGTCTTTTGGTCATGCCAAGCTTTCTGGAGTTCTTGGCTGGCCTTAAGGTTTTCAGATGCCTTCTCCATGTATTCAGCCATCCGCGAGCGGAGGCCGAGCACATAGTCCACTATGTTGGCTGCAGGCTTTTTGAGAGGTCTCTCCCATCCTTCCTTCACCAAACACAGGGGTCCTCTTACAGGATGCCCGTACAAAAGTTCAAAAGGGCTGTAGCCAACCCCCTTCGGCGGGACTTCTCTGTAAGCGAATAAAAGGCAGGGGATCAGGACGTCCCATCTACGCCGAAGCTTTTCCGGTAGTCCATGAATCATCCCTTTCAGGGTCCTGTTGAATCTCTCAACAAGCCCATTGCATTGTGGATGATAGGGTGTAGTGAACTTGTAGTTGACACCACATTCCTTCCACATAGCAGTTAAGTAGCTCGACATAAAGTTTGCACCTCTGTCGGAGACGACCTCCTTAGGGAAGCCCACTCTGGAGAACACTCCAACTAGGGCTCTTGCCACAACAGGTGCTGTAGTGGTCCTAAGGGGAATAGCTTCAGGATACCTGGTGGCATGATCCACTACCACCAGTATAAACTTGTGCCCTGATGCTGTTGGTGGTTCCATGGGACCGACGATGTCAATCCCCACCCGTTCAAAGGGCACCCCCACCACAGGCATTGGTATAAGGGGGGCCTTTGTCGTGCCACCTGACTTACCACTGGCTTGGCAAGTGACACAGGAGCGGCAAAACTCCTTGGTATCTTCGTTCATATGAGGCCAGTGAAAGTGTGAGACAAGCCTGTCCCACGTCTTCGTCTGGCCTAAGTGACCTGCTAAGGGAATCTCGTGGGCCAAGGTAAGTAGGAAACCTCGCTGAGACAAGGGTACAACCAGCCTCCTGGCCATGCCAGGCTTGGGGTCTCTTGACTCAGTGTACAGGAGTCCATCTTCCCAGTATACCTTGTGGGTACCTGTGGCGTTCCCAGCAGCCTCAGCAGCAGCCTGCTGTCTGAGGGGTTCAAGAGAAGGGCAGTCTAACTGGTCCTTTCCCAGGTCTTCCCTTGAGGGTCCCCCTGAACCCAAGAATTCAACTTGATCAAGTTCGAACTCTCTAGGCTCAGTTTCCCTCAATTCCTGTAGGTCAGCCTCCTCTGAGACTTGATCCACGACCTGGGGCAAGGGGGAAGGCGCAGCCTTAACCCTACTGCTCTTTTTCTTGGGAGGTGTCTGGTCCGTTGTTCCAGGATCCAGCACCTGTTCAGTGGAGTATTTTCTGACCTGTGACCTGGTCACAGCGAACACATGTGCTGGCAAGCCTAACATTTCCATGTGAGTCCGGTGCTCCACTTCTGACCATTGTGATGACTCCAAATCATTGCCCAACAAACAATCCACTGGGAGGTCTGAACTAACTACAACCTTCTTTTGGCCAGTTACCCCTCCCCAGGAGAAAGCTACAATTGCCATACTGTGATTGGTAGTGACATTGCTTGCATTGGTCACCAGGAATTCTGTACCTGGCATGATCTGTCCAGGGTCCACAAAGTTAGGTGTCACCATGGTGACACTGGCACAAGTGTCCCTATAGGCCTGAGCCATTTTTCCATTTATGAAAGGTGTCTGTCTGTATTTGCCCAAAGTATTGGGGCTTACGTCAGGGGACATATCCACATCCCCTGTACTGACAAGGACAGCCTGAGTGAGTGTACCAACTAAGTAGTCACGCCCCTCAGAACCCAGGGTTAACCCTACTAAACCCTTGGGAGGTGCACTACCACTGCTGGCTGTACTAGGGGGCACAGGTGCCTTGGGGGCTGCAGTGGCAGGAGTCTGCCCTCCTCCTTTCTTGGTGCACTCACTAAACCAGTGAGATTTACTTTTGCAGTATTGGCACCATCTTTTGGATTGGCCTTCTTTCTTCTTTTGGGGAGCCTGACCCCCACCCTCTTTGGGTTGTTTGGGACCTGTCGAAGACTTCTGGTCATTTTGTTCCCCCTTAGAATCTTTACCCTTCTGGTCTGCTTTCTTCTGACCACCTTGATTCTGGCCCTGGTTCTGTTTAACTCTCGTACGAACCCATCTGTCTGCCTTCTTTCCCAATTCTTGGGGAGAGGTCAGATCCGAGTCGACAAGATGCTGATGCAACAACTGGTTCTGACAATTGTTTAAAATTTGTTCTCTCATCATCAAATTATACAATCCTTCGTAATCAGTAACCTTACTGCCCAGCAACCAGCCCTCAAAAGCCTTAGTGGCACAATCGACAAAGTCAGACCAATCTTGAGACTGCGTTTTCTGGGTATCCCTGAACAGCACCCTGTACTGCTCAGTGGTTAGGCCAAACCCTTCAACCAGTGTACTCTTCAAGACGTGGTAATTATTAGCATCCTCTACCCTTGTGGTGAGGAGCTTGTCTCTACCTTTACCTTCAAAGGAGAGCCACAAGATAGCTGCCCACTGACTCTGGGGAACACCTTGCACAGTGCAGGCCCTCTCCAAAGCAGTAATCCATTTGTGGATGTCGTCCCCTTGTTTAAAGGGGGGCACTATCTTACCAAGGTGTTTCGTATCAAAACTCCTTTCCCTATTGCTAGGTACAATGCTGCCACCAGTGGGGACTGCCCCACTTAACTGTTGCTCTCTAGCAAAGGCAAGCCTTTCTTTGGCCAGGGCAAGTTCTTCCCTTTCAATCCTCAGATTAGCTGCCCTTTCTTTAGCTTCGTACACTCTCCTCTGAGGGGACGTCATCCCTCTTTGAGAAGAGTTGTGAGAGCCATTGGTTTGAAGGGATCTGCCAGAGTCTCTTGACAGAGATCTGGCTCGTCCATTCCCAATGTTAAGCTGACCTGATAGTGGCCCCAGGGGTCCCCCAGTACCACTGTCATGTTTGCTTAAGTTGGACCTGCTTAGTCTAACGACTTCTACCTGTCCCTTATCTGCCTCATCCCCAGAGGGATCCTCATTCTCATCATCCTCTGCATCTTCAGTTTCAGTTGAGAGGTGGATGAGGTCAGGATCGTCTCTGGTTCCCTCGAGGGGAGGCATGTCTCCTTCTGGATTAGAAGGGCTAAGAAGCTTCTCAGCCTTTCTGGCATCATAAGTCTCTAGGAGACCAATCAGAAAGGAGGTGGTGGGGTTAGCCCCTTGCTTAATCTTCCTAGAGTTACATACTTGTCGTAACTCGCGGAAGCTAAGCACAGTTTATCTTGAAGGAATGACCTGTGGAGGGTCAACTGACACAAGGGGAGACTCAGAGTTTCCTCCTTTGTCCGACATACTGTTTCTAGTGTGGTGTAAGTGATGCACCTACCTACACTATGTGTTTACCTACTGGTCCCTTGCTAAGAGTTGCAGCCGAGGTGTGCTAAGCCTTGAGGAGCTGCAACAGCTAGTTCAGTAGAACTCAGAGTATTCTAAGCTTAGTTATATGTACTAACAGTACTTACGTGATCTTTCAACAAGATATTCTTAGGATACGTGTGGTAAAACAACAGCAAGCTCAAATCCCACCGCTGCCAGCAATGTGAGAAGTTGGCCCGATATGCAGCGTTCGCTATTCTAGCGACCGCTATGTATCGTTCCAAACGACCCTTATGATGATTGGTTGTAAGTCAACCTATAGACCAGCTATCCTAGTAGCGTGGATACGAGCAGTCTAAGGCTAAAGACTCGAGAGGGCGTGTTAAGCCAGCTGTTTACCACACATGTACCCCTTGAACACCAAGTGAAAGGACACCACACAAGTGTTATGAAAATAAACAGGATATTTATTAAGATTCACAACAGCCCAGGACTCTTTATGAGGACAGGGTACTAAGCACAAACCAAATCTCTTAGGAAAATACTTCAAGTGCACAATTAAAACAAGTGTCCGAGGACACGGAAAGTTTAGTGGTCTCGGGCGGACCCGATAAGGCAAGTCGGAAGCGCGGGACTCGGGACCCTAGAGTAAAGAGGTTATGCAGGCACCGAAATGCCGAGTTTACCTAGCCACGAGGGCTGCGGCTGCACAAGTCTTACAGGCGTCGGGGTCTTCGCTGACGAGCCAGGAGCCGGAAGAAAAGAAGTTGCTGGCCGGCGACCAGTGATGAATAGTTCGTAGAGATCCAAGCCTGGATCAGAGATCGTTGACACCTGAAAGCAGAGGGGACCAAGTTCGTACTACTAGCCAGTAGTCAGAGGGTACCAGGAGGGCACCGGTTGGCCGTCACCTCGACTAGGTGAGTGGGCGACGCTAGGCTCTGCAGTCTCACGGACCAGGAGGCGTTGTCGGCGACCAGGGTGGAGGTGCGAGCTGTCCCACGAAGGATGATGCTGTCGGCGTCGCTGGGCAACAAGCCTTGGCAGATTTCAGGACCACGTGGTGGGCCTAAAAATGGCGTCTTGAGTGGACCAGGAGGGTCCGGGGTGCTTCTGTCAAAAGATGGAAGCAAAGGCCAGTCTGGAGCAACCAGACCAGCAGCGTTGGTTGTCGGATGTCGTCACAGAAGGGCACAAGCCAGCGGCTAGTGACCGGACAACGTGCTGAGCAGCGAGCAGAAGGGCCCCACGCAGATCGTGGAGATGCTGGGAGACTGCACTTCGGTGCTGGAGCGGCTCAGGGTCGGGGCTTCTCGGACCCCAGAGCACTCACCAGAGAATCACTTCGATGGTCGTGCTGATTAAGAATGCGTGCAGGTTTTGATGATGGCCGGTCCCTCGAGGTCTTGTCGCACCCACAGATCACAGCTGAGCTGATGACGTGGGTAGAGGTCAGAGGTGCCAGGGAAGCCGGTTCTCGTCGAGCTGGGCCGTCGGATTCCTGAGGAAGGACTTACAGCAAACCGCAGAGTTCTTAGATGGTGCCCGCTGATGCAGGGTGACTACTCCTTAGTCACAAGGGAGAAATCTTGAGAAGAGTCTCGAATGTCCTTTCGTAGAAAGTAGTTCTTGATTCAAAGATGATCTAATTTGGAAGGGTCCCCACTCCGGCCTTTATCCTAAAGAAAGGGGTGGGTACATGACTAGGTCCTGCCCTAAGGGTGGGACCAGGAAGGGGGGTAGTTACACCCCTCTCCCCTGCCGGACTTTCCCCAGGCCAGGGCTGGCGCCCCTGGAACTGGTTCTGACCGGCAGATGCGTAGTGAGCACCGGGGTGCCACTCCGCAGTCACCTTCTCGCAAAAGCCCTACCTACCCAGAATACACAAACCCTGTCTGGGACGGTGCGAACACCGCCCTCGACAGGAAACCCTTTGTCCAAGCGCTCCTCGCTGGAAGGACTCCCAGCAGCAGGGGGTCAGACTCGTGTCTGTGGTGGCAGCATCCATTTTGTGGAGCTGAGGCTTTAGTTAACTTTAACCGGGGTTCACAGTTACGTACATGTCGTGTCCCTCTAGAAGGGCGGAATGCTAACCTCGCCGCCAGAATTGGTGAAGGGGCAGCATCCCGATTCGTATGACACCTTACTCGACATGTCTTGATAACGCGATACCGAAGTTACCGATATGGTACGCGTTATCATGGAACAGCCATTGGGTCTTGATTCCGCAAGCTGCAACCGGGCTCGGCTCGGGCCAGAACACAGTTCACAGGAGCCCAAGCACTCTGCCTTCAGGATTGTCAAGGCCTGCCATAGGAGTGACTGATAGGAACTCGGGTGTCCATTGTATGGTTAGATATAGAGCTACTATACCTAAAGCAAAGGGTGATTACACGACTTCGCCCCAGCTGTCATGCAGCCAGTTGTGTCAAATTTAGGAGGCCAGCCAGGGGTGGCATAATACATGCTGCAGCCCCTGGCGGCCCTGGGTACACCTATGCCCTGAGTTACAGGGTCTGATAAGGTGGCCCAGTACCAATTGGCAAATGCACCTAGGGTACACATCGTAATTTAGAAAGAGAACAGCCAGGCTGTGGGTCTGATTGGCAGGCCCACAGCCAGAGAAAGTCGTAAACCAGTGAAACAAAAGCAAAAAATCTGGGTGATCATAGGATTGCAGACCCTACTCTCCTACACTGTCCTTAGCTGGCTGAATGTCAAATCGGTCTTGAGTCCAAATGATGACACCAAGTCAGCTTAAGTTGATATTACTGCTTTGGGTACACAATCTAAGGAAGCTATGTCTGTCAGACCTGTCAATACAGTTTGATACAGTCAATTATCCTATTCTGATGTAAAGACTTAAGCAAAGTTTTGTCGCCTGATGCAAGACTTAACCTTCCACTAATGGCAACAAAGTGAAGGGGTTATGTAAATGTGTGTCCATTCCCACAATCACCATAGTCCTGTGACAATACAAGTTTCATTATCACCTGTAAAAGACCCTACGTTAGGATTGTGGGAGTCGACTGGATCATCAACTATTGATAAACCCCCAGATCTCTACAGAAGTGAAAATTACTTGTTTAATTTAAAGCTGGAAAACATTATGGTCACTCTTTGGAATTGTCAAATAGATTGTGCTCATAAAAGCCCAGACTATGCTAATGCAGGGTGTACTGCAGAACTGTTGCAGATTTAATGATTGCAAAAAACATAAAAGCATGCTTTGCTTCAGCCTTAACAAAAGCCTTTATGTCACCACTTTCTGGCTACCGAAGAAATAGCAGGCTGAATTGAAATACAGTATCACGAGAGAGAAGATACTAGAATCAGATGAGGCTGATCTAGCTGAAATTCTTTAAAGTCCACATCATGGATCCATATAGGCTTCTCAGGGTGCTTAATTGTGGAATTATCAATCTCTCCTATTCGAGGACTAGACACCATCTTAGATTTAGGAAAGTGGTGAAGAACTAGGTGTTTAAGAGAGCGTATGACTTGGTGCCATTACATTGGAGGCTTCCGCAGCTGCTTCTAGCTGTCTTCTGGCACAGTTACAAGTATAGCAACAATATATTATTCTACACAATTGAAGTTATACTCCATTTTAAGAGCTGCGGGCAAACATAAGAGACTAAATTATGGTCACAGTTTTGCGGAATGGAATCCGCCAACCCTCTTTCCATTGTGTAAGGAGGTGCTTGTTGAATATTATGAATCCAATGGTGTGCATACTGCGAGATTATTGATTACAGTTAAGATGGCACATAGCAGCTCAACATGGGGCATATTTGGGGTGCTTGTTAAACTCATCTAAGATGAAGATTGTCCAGCTCAACAAGAGGGCAATATTTAATTTGGACTTTGCATTAATAACTGCTTTTAATTTTGACCAATTATAAAAGAAACAAATAATCAATTGAAAAGGTGTTAGGAGCTACCACTCCCATTCACATGACCTATTCATTTTATTAAAATACCAACTCTACAGTCATACATGTATCTCATTCAATCTAATTTGCACTCGGCCTCTTTACATTTCTTTAAATTAAATTGTTGCATGCACTGATAATGCAGTTTATTTGGAAGGCAAAGTAGACCAGTGAGACTGTAAAATGGCTGCAGCTGTTTCCCCAGGGACAGGGATGAGCCATAAATGAAATGGCATTACTGGGCATTCTTTGGCAGAAGGATCATGCAGACCATGAACTCATCAACCCAGTCCTCTGTTTTGTGGTCGTCACAGGAAGAACCACCATCCAGGGGCAGAAAACTCAAAACTTTAGATACTATTTAGAAGGTTTGGCTAGACAAACTCAAGAAGTTTTAATTTCCTCTAGGAAATTACCATAAACCACTTCTGGTTAATTCGATTTTCTCAATTACCTACATTGCACCTCTCTCACACTAGTACATTTTAACAGGAAAAATCCATGTGCCCTGCTTTATATTAGGTGTGGAGAGACTGAGGCACTATTCCACAATGTGCCATGGCTGTGTACGATGCTACAACATTGAGGTGAGGTAGTAGCCAAGGAGAGAAAGATGACTGGGGGACGCTTGGAAAGTTTTGTGCAGCTGTGTCTTCTAGGGATGGTCCAGAAATCCAAAAATAAGAAAACCCAATATAAGTTTGCACTTCTGGCCAAATTAAGCCGGGATTCAAAGGTGCAAACAAAGACCCATCGGGGTACCTCACTGGGAATAGGATGTGTTGGAATGAGCTCTAGCAGAGGATGTATATAATGCAAGATTATTACTTGCCTAAATCAGAATCTGAAAAATAATAATATTAAAATAAAAATCTTATTTCACCTGATGGCATGGACAAGAACATAAGTTATTTGCAGCAACAGCATGTCATTTATATTTTTCCCATAGGACATTCGAGTTTAATTGTATTCTTACATTGGAGGAACTCATCTTTCTATGTTCCTTGATCACAGATGCGAAAGGATTCCTAACTTTGGACCCGCTTGTTGGCCCATTTCCCAGAAGGGATTAATGTTTGCCTCCAAACAGAAGTATATTTTTTGCCACTAGGGATACTGGTGACTATTATGGTGATATACAAGAAAGTGGTCAGGATTGTAGTGTTGTGAGCTGACAAAGGCTGCAGAGTTTGGTGAACCCATTCAGTAGGAAGGATCTTGCGCACCTGCATTAACAAAGACCTCCAAATCCTCATCTATAGTGTTATTCGATCATCTGCACATCACAGTGCTAGAATGAACAAATGCCAACTACAAGGAACAAGTCAATCCTCACTATGTAGACAAAAAAAAACTTTGTAGGCGTAATACACTTGCCAGGAGGATATGGTAATACTTGGGAAAAACTTCAGCTGCAGGCAATGGCTAGACCTCAACACTGGACATTTTTTGAATGGATTCAAGATTTTTATGTCCTAAGGGACTAAACAAATCAGAGTCAGCAAGTGGATGTGACGCAGAGAAGTTAGTTTCAAGTGCAGGATATAGAATGGTACCTCAAGAGGATTCATAGGTGGGAGTTTTGTTCGGCACCTGACTGCACAGCAGCATTAAGAATTGAGTTTTAGAAACAAGATTAGAAGAAAACGCACTCTGGGAATGGAGGTAGGTTCTCAGAACTGCAGGTCAGGGGTCAACAAATGTAAGCAACCAGGGGTCATGCCAGATGTGGAGTTCTTGTGCGGGATCACAGTGGGGTTAAAAGAAACAAGTAAACAGGAATGTGGGAAATAATGGGTTTACTGGCTCCCTACTTCCCTGAATTCACAATAAAATTCTAAACTCCAAGGACTCATGGCTTTGAAAATGACGCTGCAAGTGAATAAACCTTTCCTCAGAGTTCCTGCAGAACACACGTTTTCCGCATTGGGTAGTGCCTGTAATATTCCCCCTTTAGGGATTTGCTCCAGTCAAACTGTATTCTTCAAAGTCTGATAAGCACAAATGGGATTTAGGACAGAGAGTACTGTATGAACAAAAAAAAAAACGCAATGAAGGAGTTGCCTCATTTTATAGTTCCAGTGGTGTAATTGTGCAGGCTCGCGCATGCATCATAATGCATGCCAGTTGTGGGGCCGCACTTTTTTTAAAAAAAACATTTGATTTGGATCGGGAAATATAGAAAATATTGCAAATAAATTATCGGAAAAGCTTTACTTATAAAGTTATAAAGTTACTTATAAAGTGGAAAGGCTGGCAGCAATTTTTCACCTGGCCCTCAAAAAGAAAAAAAGGAGAAGCACACGAGAAAGGGAGCAACAAGGAGGGCAGTGGAAATTTAAAGCAGGGAAAGAACAAAATAGGTAGAAAGGAGAGGCACGCGTTTAGGAGCACGTTGACCATGGGGGGGAGCACACAGGCAAGGGAGAACATCCCAGAGTGCAGGGAACGACAAGTAGATGACTAAGAGAGCAACATGGAGCATGCGAGGGAGAAGGTACCTGAGGGAAACAGCAGGAAAACATGTGCACTCTTATGGCGTAATTAAGCAAAAAGAAAAAAATTACATTCCCTAAAAGTGAGCAGAGGAAGGACACAAGTAAAAAAGATATGCTCGGGGGTTCAGAGAAACAAGATGCACAAGGCAAGCTGTCAAATAAGGACAAGAAAGAGGGTGACAATAAACCAAACATATTATAAGCAATTTTGTGCAGGCTTTAAGCCTCAACCTAAAAGTTCATTATCAACCAGAGTTCTAATTTCAGACTAGTTCTGTATGGTACAGTGAGTAATGTCAAATTGTAAAAGCTCCATATATAAACAAAAAATCGAGAAGTGGCAGGAGCCTTTAGTAAAACATCTGAGTTAATTTAAAATGTGAGCAGAAAACCTGGAAGATCCTAGGCTCTTTTGTGAAATTGCTTTGTTTTACAGAACTGCAACCGTTGAATCCATTGAAAGGTTGGAAGCCAACTACTGTTTGATATTTTCACTGTTAAAAAAGAACTATATTTAACTGAAGAAGAGTAGAAAACGCAACAAGAAAGGCGAAAACAAGTGGGGAAAAAATATACACTCAAGAAGATTTTGCCTTCAAATCTTATATTCCTTAGGGCAATCTGTAGGTGAAGTGCCATGGTTGACATCTCAGAAGCTATAGAGAAAGTTGGATGTTTTCAGCAGTTGCACAATACCAGCAGCATCAAACGGATACATGGCCAATCGTGGAACTCAAATTGTTTGGGACAAGTGTATTTTTGATATCAACCTTGAAGAAAAGAATCAAGGTCATCACACCAAGACTCATGCTCAAAATATTCTTAAAGGCCTAAAAAACAACTAAATAACTAAGTTGAAAGGACTAATGCCAGTGTAAATTGTAGGGTAACTGCACTTGAAAAGCAGTACATGGATTTCCCACTTGGACTGAGAGTCTGGCCATTAAATATCTAGAAGAGAACTGACAAATGTTTAAGCCCTATATTACAGACATCTAAGGAGTCTAATAACAAATAAAAAAAGATGTTTCCCCTAAATCAGCCCCTTCTTTACATTCATGAACAAATCAAAAATGATGTATGCAGTATGTGTCATTCGCCAAACTTACCACTTGAAAAGGAGTTTTGCCATCATAACCAACTTGGTTCATGTCAGCGCCCGCTAGCCACCAAGCTGTCAAGCCCTCAACTCCACCACTAGCAGCCAAACTGTAAGACAGAAAGAACGTCTGTTAGAGACAAAATCAAGGCATTCACAAAACAAAACTCACCCTCCAACAGCGGCAAACAAGCAATTTCCCAATTAAAAACAAATTCTGTGTGCTATGTCAAGGTCACATGTATGAACTCTTTTGGAATGGCTGAGCCTTCTTACCAGGCTCAATAAGCACCATTCAGTAGAATACTATAGCTACATATTCAAGAATCAAGGTTCAATAGTTTGTAGTGTAAACGGTTTAAATGGGGAAATTTTATATGGAATAAAGTGTCTGTCTGCTGTACATTATAAGCAAACTGCAAATTACAGAGGAGTTCTATGACCACATGGGACCCAGGCAGAGTTACATTTTAAGATCATGAAACTCGAAGTGAGCTTGCAGGGATATTATTTATGCATAGACTTTCCACAAATTTGGGATGCACTGCAGAACTACCTTTTTGGGTCAACTCCTATGGGGGAAGATAAGAAAACACCAGGTCCATAGTCAAATGAACAACTTACTTATCTTCGTTAACACTCTTTCTGGTGGATACTATAGCTAATCGATGATTTCACATCATGTAAAGAATGCAACACCCTGCACAGTGCCAGATTGGATCTGGCGATTTTTCTCTCTATTGCTTCCGTGTACATGTAGGAGGCATGGTGCGGCTCTGAGTCCGTTTCAATCCACCCCTTGAGTCAGATATATGAACCATGCCTAAAAGTGGACATCAGCTTCATGACACTGCCTGCACCACTAGACGTAAAGTTTATTCACTGATCAGATGTAAAGGTTCAGACCCCTAAACAGGGATCTTTAGAGATTGTTAAAACAGTCCATTTCACAGAACGGGAGGAGAGAGGGGGTGAGGAATCTGTGATTACATAGAGTATCCACAAGAAAGAGCATTTATTTATAGAGTTTTATATAGCGCGAACGTGACCCACGAGGGTATCAGAGCCATTTACAATAAATCAATAAAAATGGATGAGGTGGTATACACGCAAACAAATTTACCAATTTGTAAAAATAGAAATATAAAGTATATACATAGCAAACAGAGGACCACGATTAGATTCTGCAGAACGTTGTACATTAGACAGTTACTGAACGTTAAGAAATTGTGCTATCAGACATACATATTATGCATTTGAACGATTAAAAGTAGATATATAAAAAGTATAGATGATCAAGCGGATCCACAGCTGGCTAAGCATTAAGCTGCATACAGTTATAGAGCAACAAGGGCTGTGATGAAGTCTTACACTCAGAGACATCCAACACTTAAAACTTAGGACATTAATTTGTTCATTAGTAGTTTTTTTACTTCCTTTTTAAAATCAGTAAAGGAAGTGGTTCCACGCACTAGTGGAGGTAAAGAGTTCCAAATCTGTGGTGCAATCCCTGAGAAAGCTCTACAGCATGTTCTCTTTTTCTGGAAGGATTGGGGTTTCAGAAGGAAAGTGCTCGCACTTCGTAGTTGTCTACAACTTCCAGACTTTTCCAGCTTTAGCACCAAGTAACTGGGTGTATTGTTGTGAACTGCTTTGTGCGTCATGCACGCCACTTTAAGGTGTATTCTTGCCTCATAGGGCAACCAATTCAGTGCTTTCAAGGTTGGTGAGATGTGACTGTTTCTTTTGGTTCCTGATACCAGTCTAGCCGCAGCATTCAGGGCTGCTCTCAGCGGTGCAAGCCTGTATTTAGGGAGACCACAGAGGGTGGTGCTTCCGTAGTCTAATCTTGGCAGTTCTAGGGCTTGTACTGCAATTTTTAGATCCGCCTGAGGGAGGAAGGGTTTGAGTTTCCTTAATATACTCATCTTGTGATTAGCTCCCTTGGTGGCAATAGAGATGTGCAACTGCATATTCAAATGTTTGTCCTTGGAGATACCTAGGGATTTTGCGGAGTCTATGATGAGGGGGACACAGTCAAAGGAGGTTAGGTGTTTTAACCTGAGGTCTATCTTTGGAGTGTGGTTTGGAGGTGAGATGAGAATGAATTCCGTTTTTCTGGTGTTCAACATCATGTGGTTGTTAGTGAGCCAGCTTTGCATGTTCAGAAGCGTAGTGTTAAGAGCGATGAAGTCATCTGGCGAGGTGATTTTCAGGTACAACTGGGTGTCATCCGCGTACAGGTGATATAGAATGTTTGCTGATTTCAATGCATTCGCCAGAGGCTCCATTGAGAAATTGAAAAGAATGGGTGAGAGGGCAGATCCCTGGGGCACACCAAGTGTGACCATGGATGGTTTCGAGAGTGAATTCTTCATCTTAATTCTTTGAGATCTGTTATTCAGGAAGGAGGAGAACCATTGCAGCACAGTGCCCAAGAGGCCCATCTTTCTTTCCAATTGGGACAGGAGGTTGTCGTGCTAGACTGTATCGAAGGCGGAGGACAGATCAAGAAATATCAAAAGGCATGATTCATTTCGGTCAAGCATAATTAGTATATCATCCATAATGTGTGTGAGTGCAGATTCTATGCTGTGTCCTCTTCGGCAGCCTGATTGGTGACTAAGAGGTTGAAGTTCAATGTGATTGCATAATTGTATTTGAACACATTTCTCCAATAATTTAGCCAAGGTGGGGATGTTGGATATAGGACGGTAGTTGTTAGGATCAGATGGAGGTGTCAGCTTTCTTTAGTATAGGAGTGACCTGTCCTATTTTAAGACAGTCCGGAATGACACCTTGACTCAGGGAGGCGTTTACAATTTTAGACCATAATGGTAGTATAGAGTTTAAAATCTTGAACAGGGCAGGAGGCAAGGGGTCCGAGAAATGATTGGAGGGGTTGATTGCTTGGAGAATGTCGTCGATAGTTTGTTGAGAGATTGGCGAGAAGGTTGACAAAGCAGTACATCCCAAGGTGGTGGGGTCTGGAATGTCTCAAATCAAAAAATCTTGTTGTCTGAATGGCCAAATTGCCGTTCCTGCCAGACTTGACTATATAAAGTAACGCCCATGTTGCAGCCTGTTAGACCTGGTACCATTGGTGTGAGTCTCCCTTCCATTTTTCACTGATTGCCTCCTCTGTTTTTGATATGTATTGCTGGTTTAGATGCTTTGGGCATTGTGCCACTGCTATTCAGTGCCACAGTGCAAGTGCTCCTTATGATAAATTGATGTATTGATTAGTGACTCCATGATTGGGTTATTTGATTTACTTTTCAGACCCTAGTACAGTGCACTATGAGTGCCCAAGGCAGGTCAATCAAATGCTGCTGGTGGACTTGCAACACTGATTGTGCCACCCCCAGCAGCAGCTTGTAAAGTGTGTCTCAGTCCTGCCATTGCAGAGCCTGTGTGCAGTCTGACTGCCATGTCGACTTGACAAGTGCACCCACTTGCCAGTCCCTAAACCTTCCCTTTTCTACATATCAGACTCCCCTAAGGTAGGCCCTAGAGCAGGGTGCATTGTATGTACAAGGTAGGTCATGCCCCGATAGGTGTGGCATGAAGTACAGCCTTTTTCGTTTTTCACTATTGCAAGGCTACCTGTCTCCATAGGCCAGAATAGGCAGTTTGGTTATAACCTCTTATAATCCTAACTGACCCGGGGAACATGGTGGAATTCGAATTTAGTATGCCTGAACTCAAAATGATAAAATACATCTTTTAGTAAAGTTGGTTTTAACATTCTGTGGTAGAAAATCCCACTTTTGGAAAGTAGGTATTTTCTTACCTAACCATCCAGCCTGCTTCTGCTAGCTTGTGTATTGCATGTCTGGTTTGTGATTGACAGGGGCTGGGGAGGCTCCAGGAGACAGGGTGAGTCAGCACAGGGCTGAAGAGGCCTAGCTACATGTAGACTGGTGGGTGGAGAAGCACCTGGACCTGAATAGGACTGTGCCTGCCTTCCACAATGCTGGCTCCAACTCCTGGGGTGTGTCTGAGGACACTGGCCCACCCTGCCAAAGGAAAGGAGTTGTCCTGTAAACAAAGTGCTAGACTACACAGAACTGGTTTGGACTAGGTACAGGACCCTCTGCCTTCAGAGGACAAATGATTTTGCAGTATAAATATGGGGACCCAGACCTGAAGACTTTAGATCACTTCTGGAACAACAAAACAAACCTTTGTCAAGGAAAAGTACCAAGGAAGCTGCAGGAGTTTGGACTGCCCATCTGCCAGTTTGCTGTTTGCTGGGTTGGCCTGCAGTGGTGTCTTCATTGCCAAGGAAAGGAGAAGGAACTTTTAAGGAACTTTCATCATCTTGCAGAATATTTCTCTGAGGGCTTGAATTTGTGCTTGCCTGCTGCTGAAGTCTCAGGGCTACAAGACTTCAACACCAGCTCCCCTCTGAATTTCCTTGCTGGGAATGCTGTCTGCAGAAGCCTGCGTGTCGCTGGGAGCTGGAAGCGTGACTCAACGAGCAGCAGCGTGTTGCCGTCGTATCGCCGTAGAAGTGTGTCGCCGCCGCAGAGGCCGCCGCCGCATCACCAGATAAGCGTGTCTTCGTCGCAGCTGTTTACCGTCCCATCACCGGAGAAGTATGTCGCCACCACAAGGGTCGCGGTCACATCACCGGAGAAGCGCGTCGCAGGGCCCGTCTCGGCTGCAAAGTTACTGAGCTCGCCGCACGGCTGTCGGGCGTGCATGCATCGTCTTCACGTTGTCACATCTCATCAAGGGCGCCATCTTACCGCATCAGATTATCGCATCGGGGCGCCATCTTGCCGCATCGAAACCGGTATGCAGTACGAGAATCAACACATCACCTCCTCTCCGCTAAGGAACAGACGCATCACCTACTCTACCCAAGCACGGAGGCGCGACGTAGCGCCTCCCCGAAGCAAGGAACCGACGCATCACCCTCCCTGCAGACCTTTTGTTTGTTTTGAGTTACGCATCAAAGGTACTGTTGTGAGAAACGTGTTGCATTTATCATCCACTTGAACTAAGTTACTTCTACCATCTTTAAGTCTATTTTGAGTACAGTATTGTGGATTTTTGTCGTTTGTGGTCTTATGTTAAGTCTATATAAAGAATACTTATTTTATAAAACCTGTGTGGTGTCCATCTGTAGTATTTTCACTGTATTACTGTATGTGTTAACAAATGCTTAACACACTGCTTCTGAGATAAGCCTGTCTTCTCATGCCAAGCTACCAAGGGGGTGAGCAGGGATTATCCAGGAGTGTAATCCCCTTTCCCTGACTAGAAGCAGGAGTCCCTATTTGGTCAAAGGTGCAAACCATTGCCAATTAGATAACCCCAGTTCTAACACAGCCTGACATATGTCTGGAACAGGCTCTCCATGTACCACCACAGCGGTAGTGACCTAGGCTCTGGTCAAAAGAGCCCTGAGGGTGGCTTCTTGGCCAAATCACCAACAAAACCCACGAGGAGTGGATCATCCACTCAAAAGCCTTTAGTAAAATCAATGCAAAAGCTCAAATCTCTTTAGGGTCGAATTGGTGGTGTCACAACTTTCAGAACAAGCATGTGCAATGCAATAGGTCTCCCAGTATTAAGTTTGAGCTTTTGGCATTGCTAAATATTGCAACACTAATTGCAACAAAAGTCAATAAATTGTAGGTCAAAAAAAAGTGTATTTCTTTTCGTAGCAATGGTGGCATGCTGCACTTTAGATGAATATGTTTAAAAGTAAAGTGTGCCATACTGCGATTACTGCAATAGTTAATTGTGGATGCGTTAACAATTGATGTGTGCAGTGATGGCTAGAGGTGTGTGTGCCTGTGGAAATTGTGCACTGATGTCTGATGGTGTGTGCCTGGTGGAAGCATGCACTGGTGAAAAAAAAAAAAAGGATTAGTGCACATCGCTAATAAACTCATTGGCATGGCACACACCCAACATGCTAGAACATAAATAAACAATACGTCCCCGCCTAAAAAGAAAAGAAATCATTGTTAGTCAAATTGCACCTGTCAATTCTACAGAAGATGTAATGTGTGCGCTTGGGGAATGGAATTCATGGGCTAGGTATTGCATAGAGTACACACACTCCAGAAGTTCACGTTAGAGAGGCACAAACCAATGGAAAAAGCAATAAACTCACTCCCCTTTCGAGGTCAGGCACCACTATATTAGAACACTACCGTACGAATAAAACCAAATAAAATACACCCTATGCTAGTTTTCTTTAATCAAATAAAAAGGTACCAAAACCTGGAGGGTGCGTATAAAGACCGGTGCAAATTATGAGCCACAGATGCATTAAATCTGCCAATACAAAAAAACAAAGTTTCTAATAAATGCAAAGAAATGTGTCATCGGATGTCAATATATACACTTAAACTTTCAGGTGTAGCACTTCGGAGGGCCTACATACGTTTTCAAAATTCGACTTTCAACTACCTGCTTTGCCCCACTAAGTATCTGTTCTCAGTGGACAATCAAAAAAGTGGACATTGCAACTGAAAGTTCATTTTAAATGTGCACATTCCCATGCCAACCACAAAACGCCTGTTCAAGATCAAAGGATAGCACCCCAGGGAGTGGACAGCAGTCTACTATGTAAAAACTAGCAATACTCGGTGCTAACCACCGCTCCGCTGCTGTATTTAGAACTACAAAGTGATGTCAGCAATATGGCGTCTGTAGTCTTTGTACAGAAGCAAGTGCGGCATGTGTATCTAGGAAAATTCAAAAGGGGAAACAACCTGAGCCCAAAAACTCTTTGTCAATGAAAACCGCACCTCCGCAAACAAGTGTAGGGATTTAAGGACCCTCAGGACTCATCAAACTATCGTCCTATATCCCTGTTGCCGTTCCTATCCAAGATATTGGAGGCTCACGTCTCCAACTGCCTTTCCAACTTTGTGGAAACCACTGGATTTCTGGAGCCAAATCAAGCTGGGTTCCGTCCAGGCCATTCGACCGAGACGGTAACCCTGGCAGTCCAGAATACACTTCGGTGCAACGCGGACAGGGATGTCCACCAGGCACTGGTGCTTCTTGACCTGTCTGCTGCATTCGACACGGTCGACCACACTATTTTGGTCGGCCGTGTCGAGCAGGCAGGCCTCAGAGGTACTGCCCTGAGCTGGGTGGAATCATTCTTGTCCGACCGGACTCAAGCAGTGAGACTGGGCACCTTCACAGCCCCTAGAATTAAGAACGATTGCGGTGTCCCTCAAGGCTCATCCCTGTCTCCCCTTTTATTTAATTTGTACCTGCGTCCCCTTTTGTACTCCTTGAGGAAATTCAAAGTGCGGATCTTTAATTACGCAGATGATCTGCAATTGGTTTTCCCCCTGGGGTCGCCGGATGCTGTCACTGAGTTTAGGGAGGTCATGGCTCATATCCAGAGATGGATGGGCCTTAACCACCTAAAACTTAACCCAGGCAAGACTGAATTGATCTTGCCTGGGAAGAGCGAACTCAGCTGCGGACCTCAATTCTGGCCTCCGGAGATGGGAAATCCCCCCTCCAAATCCCGCACGGTTAAGAGCCTTGGAGTCACCTTCAGTGAAGACCTCTCCTTGAAAAGCCAGGTAGGGTCAGTTGTCTCCGCATGCTTCTTTCAGCTGCGCAAGATTAGAAAGATTGCCCATTTCCTAACCCATTCTGCCCTGATACAGGTGACCATCGCCCTTGTGCTGTCTAGGCTGGACTACTCAAATAGTTTATATTTGGGCCTTCCAGCCGGGCAGCTCAAGAGGCTGCAGTTGGTTCAAAATCAGGCGGCCAGGCTGATCTGCGGGCTTCCTAAATGGCAGTCCATCAGGCCAGGCCTGGCAGACCTGCATTGGCTGCCGGTAGCCCAGAGGGTGGCTTTTAAAACCGGCTGCATTATCTTTAGGGCATTACAAAGCAAAGGCCCCAAATTCATCATCAACCTGCTTGCCAGATACACCCCCTCCCGCAACCTCCGTTCTGGTCACAAAAACTTGCTCACAGTGCCGGTTGTTAGGAAACAACGTCAGGGCGGCAGCTCCTTTCATTTTCTTGCTGCATCCCTCTGGAACTCCTTGCCAGCTTCTTTAAGGTCGCACGAGGATATTTTAGCCTTCAGACTAGCCTTTAAGACCTGGCTTTTTAGAGAAGCCTATCCTTAGATGTTCTAGGTGGTCCTCCTGTTGTTGTGTTATGCTCTGAAAACTTCCTACAGCGCCATGAAGCCTACGGGCGTACGTGCGCTTTATAAGCTAAATTTAACATAACATAACATAACATAAAATCCGAAGGCTCCCCAGATGCACCGCAATGCCCTGACGTGTGATGAACTACAAAATGACGTCAAAGCGTAGACGTTTGTAGTTCGCACTCCGGAAGCCCGAGCACGCGCCCACGGATGGCCAGAGAAGCAGTGCTGGTGACGCGGGGCTCCCATGCCCGAGGGAGAGCCCCGCGGAGTCTGCAGAAGTCAACAAAGCCGGTAAGTGGGGCTTGGGGGTAGGGGGGAGGGAGGGTGCGCTTGTGTGTGTGCGTGTGTGTGCAGCGGCGGCGACGGGGGGGCTCTGTATGTGTGTGTGCGTTTGTGTGTGTAGGTGCGTTTGTGTGTGTGTGTTTCTGCGCATGCGTGCAGGGGGAGGTGTGGCTGTGTGGCAGCTTCCCAGGAGAGGAGACAGGAGCAGACCACAGCGAGCGCGTTCTCGTGCACGTGGCCCGCTCAATTCCCTGCGCGCGGCCAGCTCCTGTCCCTTCTCCTGGGAAGCAAGAGTCGCTCACTATAGGTCTCTGGCGAGCCCACGCTTTCGTGCGGTTCAACGCCAGGGGACCTAAAAACCACCACCATAGTCCTCAACACCAGATTGTCCCGGAAACAGGTGGTGTACGGAAGATGAATTGATAGAGCTTGTAGCTCTTTTACACAACGATCTGAGGCTAGCAATATGGGAAAACAGTTTTGAGAGTCAGTGCACGCAAAGGACAGCTGTGCATCAGATCAAATGTGATTACCATATTTGGGTTCACTGTACCATTAGTACGGGGTGTTTTGGGATCATGTGGACCAGACCTTTAAGGTAAAGCATCACAAGTAAATAGTCAATGAGGGTTGGTCCGTGTGAGAAGGTGGCCTGATATGCAGTGCTCACTATTCTAGTGAACACTATGTATCAGTCCAGCAACCCTTATTGATGATTGGTTGTAAGTCAACCTTATAGACCAGCTATCCTAGTAGCGTGGATACGAGCAGTCTAAGGCTAAAGACTCGAGAGGGCGTGTTAAGCCAGCTGTTATACCACACATATACCCCTTGAATACCCAGTGAAAGGACACCACACAAGTGTTATGAAAATAAACAAGTTATTTATTAAGATTCACAACAGCCCTGTACTCTTTATGAGGACAGGGTACTAAGCACAAAACAAAACTCTTACGAAAATACTTAAGTTAGCACAGTATATACAAATGCCCGAGGGGCACGGAAAACCATATACTCTGAAAGTGGAATGCGAAATTACTAGCAGGTAAGTACAGTACTAATAGGCTTTGGAATCGCTAGGTCTTGACTATAGAACCTTCAGATTACTTACAGGAGGCCTAGGGGACTCGGGTGCACAGTGTGCACTCTCACGCGTGATGCGGGACAAAGTCTATGGTAGCTAGTAATGACAAAGTTAGTGTTCTCGGTCGAACCCGACCTGGTAGGAGGAAAACGAAAGTGGATTCTGACCCTTGGATAGTGAGGCTATGCTGGGGCACCGAAATGCCGAAGTTACCTAGCCCAGGGGCTGCAGCTGCATAGGTCTCAAAAGACGTCGGGAATCCTCGTAGATGGACCAGGAGCCTGGAAGAAAGAAGTTGCTGGCAGGCGACCAGTGAAGAAAGTTCGATGGATCCAAGCCTGGATCGAGGGAAGATGACACCTGAAAGCAGAGGGGACCAAGTTCGAGACTACTAGCCAGTAGTCAGGTGGCACCAGGAGGGCACCGGATGGTAGTCACCTCGACTAGGTGAGTGGGTGACGCTGTGCTCGCAGATCTCACGGACCAGGAGGCGTTGTCGGCGACCAGGATGGAGGAGCGAGCTGTCCCACGGAGATTGAAGCGGTCGGCGTCGCTGGACCCAGGATTGGGCAACAAAGTCTTGGCAAATTCAAGCCCACGCGGTGGACTCAAAATGGCGTCTGGAGTGGACCAGGAGGGTCCGGGGTGCCTCTCTTGAAGAAGGAAGCAAGGGCCAGTCTGGAGCAACCAGACCAGCAGCAGTGATGTGGTCGGGCGTCGTGCAGAAGGCCACAAGCCAGCCGGCTAGTAGCCACACAGCGCGGTGAGCACGCAAAAGCAGAAGGGCCCCACGCAGATCGTGGAGATGCTGGAGGGCTGATCTTCGGTGCTGGAGCTGCTCAGGGTTGGGGCTTCTCGGACCCCAAAGCACTCACCAGTGGAGCACACGGTGGGCTTGTTACAAAGAAGTCGTGCAGTCTTGGCGATAGTCGGTCCCTCGAGGTCTCGTCGCACTCACAGTTCTCAGCTTTGCTGTAGAGGTGAGTAGAGGTCAGAGGTGCCAGGGAAGCCGGGTCTCGTCGAGCTGGGTCGTAGGATTCGTGAAGAAGGACTTGCAGCAGACCGCAGTGTTCTTAGGATGGTGCCCGCTTGATGCAGGGTGACTACTCCTTAGCCACAAGGGAGAATCTTGAAGAAATCTTGATGTCTTTCGCAGAAAGTCGTGTCTTGATTCCAAAGATGATCTAATTTGAACAGGGGGCCCGCTCCCATCTTTATACTAAAAAAGGGGGCTGACCCGGTGACTAGGTCCTGCCTATGGGTGGGACTAGGAGGGGGGTGGTTACACCCCTCTGCCATGCCGGACTTTCCCCAGGCCAGGGGCTGGTGTGCCCCTGGAACTGGTTCTGACCGGCCTATGCCTAGTGAGCACCGGGGTGCCACTCAGCAGTCACCTTCCTGTAAAGCCCTGCCTACCCAGGATACACAAAACCATGTCTGGGACGGTGCTAGCACCGCCCCTGACAGGAAACCCTTTGTCCAGGCTCCCCTCGCTGGAAGGTCTCCCAGCTGCAGGGGGTCAGACTCGTGTCTGTGGTGGCAGCATCCATTTTGTGGAGCTGAGGCTTCGTTTAACTTTAACCGGGGTTCACAGTTACATACATGTTGTGTCTCTCTAGAAGGGTGGAATGCTAACCCCGTCGCCAGAATTGGCGAGGGGTTAGTATTCCAATTCGTATGACACCTTACTCGACATGTTTTGATAAAGCAATACCAAAGTTAGCATTTAACCGCGAGGATTATAATGCACTTAAGAGTATATGGTATGCGATATCATGGAACAGCTATTAGGACTTGGTTCCGCAAGCTGCAGACAGGCTCAGCTCATGCCAGAGCACCATCTCACACGATTCCAAGCACTCTGCCTTCAGGATTGTTAAGGCCTGCCATAGGAGTGACTGATAGGAATCTGTGTGTCCATTTTAGGGTTAGATATAGGTATACTATATCTACAGCAAAGGGTGATTACACGACTTTGCCCCAGCTGTCATGCAGCCAGTTGTGTCAAATTTAGGAGGCCAGCCAGGGGTGGCATAATACATGCTGCAGCCCCTGGCAGCCCTGGGTACACCTATGCCCTGAGTTACAGGGTCTGATAAGGTGGCCCAGTACCAATTGGTAAATGCACCTAGGGTACATGTTGTAATTTAGAGAGAGAACAGCCAGGCTGTGGGTCTGATTTGCAGGCCCACAGCCAGAGAAAGTCGTAAACCAGTGAAACAAAAGCAAAAAATCTGGGTGATCATATGATTGCAGACCTTACTCTCCTACAGTCCGGTAATAAATAAAAAGGCTGAAAGGGGTGACAAGTATCCTTTAACTGTGCACAAGGCAAGTCCTTGCAGAACCTGCAACAACTTTTCTTGCAATTGGTCTGTGTGGGGGGAATTATACCAGGTCACGCATGTGCGAGTTTCCAGTGTCAACATATTTCATTGATGGACTCCACGTTGCTGGAATGGCATTCGCTACTTCAGGAAGGAGATCAAAGGCAGTCGAGTGTCACTGCTCAATCTCTACACTAAAGTGTAGATTCATTGCCTCTGGGTGCAGGGCCCTACCCTGCTGCAGTGACAGAAGATCCTCCTGAAGAGCCAGCCTGGTCGGAGGAGAGATGCTTATGCCCAGAATTTCTGGTTACCGCACTCTCCTGGCCCAATCTAGAGTCGTTAGAATGACTTGGGCCTAATTATTTCGAGTCTTCAGACCTCACAGCAGAAAAAGCAGCAGCAGTAGGAAGGTATACAGGAGTCCTGTGCTCAACTAGGCAAAAAGTGTCTCGAAGAGATCTTTCTTGGGAATGCCAATGCACTTAGGTTTTGTTTACTGCGCATTCTCTGTGGTGGCGTAGAATTCTAAACCATTGCTGGAAAATGCCCAGTGCCACCTCCGCATGTAGCTGCCATTCATGATCCATTAGGCGTTCACCAACTGAGTAGGTTTTGCCCTAGCATTTAAAGATCTGAGCAAGTGGTTCATGGGGAGACGCCTAAACTGATTGTCGCTGACCAGGGAGCTCACCGGATAATCCCTGCAACGTTCCTGCTGTTGGATTTATTTTTGCCGCCGCTGCACCTCGCGGTACCCGCTGCGCGGGTTCCGCATCGCCCGTTCTGCTGGGCTGCCTTATTGAGGAGAAGGATCTTTGCTGGCGTATTGCGTGTCCCACAGGGCGGGAGAAGAACACTCTCTCAGGGCTGCGAGCGCCAGGTGAGGGACAGGGACTCCATTTCCCAGGAGTCCCTGTGTAGCCATCCCCTGCACCTGGATGCTCTCCCTTGTTGCCCCGCCCCCAACCACCTCATCCCTTTATTAGGAACAGCCGATCCCCGCTACGCGGGACGCGTACAGGACGCCCGGGGCTAAGCCCGGGCAAAGGGCGGGCCCTCTGTGGCCCTCAGAGGCCTGAGGAGCCTGGCCTGGGCCACACCCTTTGTCAGTTGTTTCCCAGCCCTTGGGCCCACGGACCTCCAACACAACTGTAAGTTCGTCCTTTGTTGTTCTTGTTATTACTGGGACCAATATTACAGACTGACTTTTGTGATTGCCTATACGTAACTTCTGCAACCTCGCACTGCCATTTCTTTGGGGCCTGTTATGAACTGTCGAGAGACTAGAAGTATGGCAGCTGCTGGAGCCAAAAAACTGACTGGTACCCCTGATGATTTTATTGTTCGGACTCATGCCCTAATAGACGAAGGGATTATTTTAATGGATAGAAGGGTGTCTCAAGATTTGGCAATGGCCAAGAGATCTTTCTTAGGCCTCATAGCTCAAGCTTGTACCCCACACGCAGCAACAGGCCCAAACACCCTTGCTATTGTACATAATGAGGGGGGTCATGACGATTTCAGCTCTCAAGAAGGTTTGGAGGCAACACCTAATCTTGCTTTGTTAGCAGAGAGTGGCTCATCAAATGAGTTTGAAAACGCTTCTATGGTTCAAATGGGTTTGAAAGAGGGTGCAATTTCTAAACAAAAGACCAAATCTGTTACACGTAAAGGGAAAAAAAGCACAGACCACCCAGAACTTAGATCAAACCACCCTAGACCCGGCGCCTCTAAACATGAACAGCATTCTGGTTGCGCACACTGTTGACACGGATGGAGCTAATCAAACCAATGTGGGCCTACCCCTAAGCTTACCAGATGACACGGTTATAGACAGTAGTTTAGAGGAAATTTTGGATTTAAGTGGGGAAGTAGACAATCATGTTAGAAGCAACGAGGATAGGAACAGCTTAAACATGGTAAATAACAACATCTTTGAAATGCTAAAAATCCTCCTTGAACCCATCGAGGTTAGGTTACGTTGCTTAGAAACCATCTTAAAAAACATTCATAAAGATATAAGTGCTCCCAGTTTTAGTTTGGATAATAAGATACCCCCCGCAAAAAAGGCCACGAATAAGCCTTCCATAGTTGACAAAAACATCTCTATTATCAAAAAAAACGTGCCCAGCAATCCCACTAATACCACCACTTCTTCAAAAACCCCTGACTCAAAACAGACATCGAATCCTGTTAAATCTAAGGTAACCCCCCAGGTCAAGTTTAAAGACCCAACACCCCCGACTCCTAAATTAGATCAGGCCCCAAAAGAAAAGAGAACCACGGAGAAACATCCACCTTCCCCCGGATGCATGCTCCTACGTTGTGATCTTGACCGGGGTCACTGAACTTGTACCAACTGAAACGGAGTCCTACCAAACCCTAAAAAATAAGGTATGTCATTGGCTGTCCAAAAATTACCCACTACCGCCTGGCATGCCCAGCAACATCCTAATGGTGGAGAGAACTCCTTGGGTGGGAGGCAACAGGAAAAACTTACAAGGCGACTGCGTCGTAGTCACCTTCGAGCACCCACAGGTAGTAAATCACATCTGTGCCGGCATACCGCGCTATCAGGCGAGCACGGTCACTGCCAGGCCTCTCTCCTACTTCTATGCTCAGGGGAACCAACCCGATAGAAGATGGAGTTGGTTAAAGGGCCCCCAGGAGCATAATAACAGACAGAAGTTCAATCCCCCATGGGAGGCTCAATCCCGCGGCTGGGAGGAGGGGGGTGAGGACGGGTGGAATGTGGTCAGGAGAAGGGCTAGACCTTTTCAAGGCGGGTTTGCTGCAGGTCCCCAAAATAACCACCCATATCATGATTATCACTATGTGAATGGGCAAGAAAATTACTTTAATGTTCCAACGTTCAATCATTATGACCACCCGTCCTATATGGATTGGGTAGATTGACAAACATCGGGCCCCTCCGCTATACAATTGTTAACTGCCCCACACACCTCTCCACAGAGCAGTCAACCCGCACAAGAATTAAACCCTGAGCTAAGTACTGAGCCAACGTTAACTATAGGACAGGGTATGGAGGGAGGGACAGCTTTGTGTGTGATTGACGGGAATGAAGGAGGCAGGCAGGTGATCGCAATGGCCACATGGAACATTGCGGGCCTCAGGAGTAAAATTGATGACCCTCATTGCAGAGATCTCATAGGCACTATGGACATAATTGCCATGCAGGAAACGTGGGCGACCGAAAATTTGCTCACAGTGGATGGTTACACCACCTTCTTCCTCCCAGCTGTTAACTCAATGAGAGGGCGGGCCAGAGGTGGTCTGGTTACCTTGATATCCGCAAAAATCTCAGGCACCTATAAAGAAATTCCTACTGGCAGCCCCTATTGTCTTGCAGTTTTAATCACACATAGGGGCTTTAATGCTGTATTATTAGTGAACTTCTATAACTCCTTTGACAGAGAACACCCAGTTGACAACCTGCTGAGGTTAAACTCTTTCTTAATTAATTTCCAGGAGTCTATGGAGCCCAATTGTATTGTTATTTTACCGAGAGATTTCAATGTCCATGGTTGCCAGGAAAAATGTCCCCCCAATCTTCTATTTGGCCCTGCAGAAGAAGAGAACATCCATTTTGAACATTCAGAACAGGGAACCTTCTTAGAATCCCGGTTAGCTGAAAACGGTCTAATGTTGCCATTTGGGGGGGAAGAGGGCATTCCAACTTTTACGGGTCATGGCAGTGGGTCCACCATTGATTACATTTTTTTTAGCAGTAGTTATGGCAGCCATATTATTTGTTATACTGTTGTAAGGTCCCATTTTAGTGACCACAATCTTGTTGTATTAAAAATTAAAAATGTATTTGATATTAATGATAGTAGCTTGAGTCTAGTAGACAAATGTGATTTACGACCAACCGACCAGGCCCGCCGAATCAAATGGTGTAAAATAATTCCTGAGGACTTTTTTGGTAACCTGTGTATAAGTAGTCAGGAGGCCTTTGAACTCTGTTTGAATGATCAGGCGGGGGACACTGAGGTGTTAGAGGCGTACAATAGGGTCTGCGCCGACATTGTGTCCCACCTGACACAACAGTGTAAAAGGAAAACCCAAGAAAAGGTAGGCTGGTTTGACAACAAATGTTCTGCTGCCAACCACAAGTTAAAAGTAGCTTTAAAATCCAAACCAGTAGATAGAAAACTCGTGGCTACCCTCAGGAAAGCATACAAGACCACCATTGAGAAAAGACGGCGTGAGATTAGAGAGGATGCTTGGGCTGACCTGACCTCAACTGATGTCCTGAAAAGTAGCGCCAAATTCTGGGCCGTGGTCAACCAACCATTCTTTGCGGACTCATGCAATAGTGAATTGGATTGTGGCATCCAAGAAGACAAATGGCACTTGCACTTTAAATCTGTGTATGAACAGGAAACCCCTGGGGCTGAGGACACGACCAGCTTATACCAACTCCCTTATAGCCTAACGGTGGATGAGGAAGAGGTGGGCTTAGCCATCGAAAAAATGACTAGTAACAAAGCTCCCGGGCCGGATGGGGTTCCCGCCGATCTTTTTAAAGTGGATATTTTATTCTGGTCCAAAATTTTAGCGAGAGTTTTCAACAGCATCTTTAAAACAGGTATCCCAGAATCATGGACCCAATCAGTAATTGTCCTTATCTTTAAAAAAGGAGACAGGGGGGAACCCGGAAACTATCGCCCTATATCCCTAATAGATTCTGCGGTTAAGGTCATAGGGAGAGTGGTTCTCAGCAAACTTACTGAATGGTTAGGGGAGACTAACATTCTCTCCCCCCTTCAGTATGGTTTTAGAAAGGGAAGGAGCACCATTGATCAGAGTTTAAATCTACAACTGCTGATAGGAAAATACACCAAAGCAAAGCATGGATCCCTGTACATCGCCTTCATGGATCTGTCCTCGGCTTTTGACCGAGTTAACAGATCCAAGTTGTGGGGCCAGCTCCTTAGTATAGGTATTGACCCAAACATTGTGTATTTCCTAGCAGACCTCCATAAGGACCTTACCGCTACTGTCCGTTATGACAGAAAAGGGAACTGCACAGGGAAAATTTGTATCACCAACGGTGTTAGGCAGGGCTGCATTCTTGCTCCCCTGCTCTTCACATTATATATTAACGATCTGGGTGGAATACTGGGCACAGCATGTAAAGATATACCTAGGGCAGGGAAATATACATTGCCCGCATTACTGTACGCAGATGATGCAGCTCTTATAGCTAGAACTGCAGTGGGTCTGCAAAGTCTGTTGAACTCTTTTTATAATTTTATGATAAAACTGGATTTAAGTATCAATTTTGGTAAATCCCATGTAATGGTGGTAGGTCACCACGCTAAGGCCAAAAAAAAAATGTCATGACCTTACACTGTAATGGCCACAAATTATCTGGAGTTTCCAGATTCCCTTATTTGGGTGTAGTGTTTGACGATCGTTCTACATGGCTCCCCCAAATGTTGGAGAAAAAAAAGGTCCTGGCACGTTCCATATCTGCAGTCCTCGGTTTCTCACGTAAAATTGGGGTGAAGCCCATAGAGGCCGTCCTAAAAGTGTATGCTGCTAAATGTATAGCTATCGCTATGTATGGCGCAGACCTGTGGGGCTTCAGGCCCGTTAAATTTCTCCAAGTGATCGAAGATAACTTTTTAAAATCCATCCTTTCCTTACCAAAATCCACGGCAAGCTTTATTGTACATCAGGAATGTGGGGTGGATTTTTTGGAGGATCGAGTCTCTATGGCTCCCCTCCTGAAATGGAAATCTGTGTGGCTCAATCCAGAGCTTGAAGTTAATCATGAAATCCTGAAGGACTGCCTAAAATTAGATCATTGGAACAAGATCCCTTGGCTGAAATATGTTGAACAATTGTGTGCTAAGCTGGGAAGGCCTGAACTGTTCCACAATCCTCCTGCCCTCGTGAAGGCTGATTTGAAGTGGACAAAGAACACCTTTCTGTTATATAGTGGAATGGATAGAGAAAACAGGGAGTTGATCAAACCCTCTGTTAGGTCTCATCAATTGATTGCCTCCTCAGACCATGAACCGGAACTTTATTTGAAGGTCGTAAACAACCCAAGCCACAGGTACCTTCTCACCAAGTTCCGCTTGAACAAAGTCCATTTGCTAATTTCTGGCCGTCCTGGCTGGACTAGGGACTCGGAACTGAACATATGTAATTGTGATGGCTACTCAATTATGGACACTGCCCATTACCTGTTCTTTTGTACCCACTTCAAAGCCATTAGGAAAAAAATCATCATTCCCCTGTTAAAGGGGAGAGGGTTTAGGCAGGTAAAACCAGCTTTATTATACCTTCAGATGTTAACCGACATCTGGGAAATCTTTAATGTGGCCAAATTTCTAACCATTGCAGTGAGACTGGGTAAAAAGATCAATTGGATGTAAAATACTCATCACCAATTTTGCTTATTATATAACCGAATCCAGTTTTTTATTCTGTAATGTTTTTATTAACGCTTGATTGCTAATTGTAACTTTATTAATGATGTATTGTGATTTCTGGACCATTTTTTATGTGTGTCTTGTACTTTTATGGTTTTGAAAATTCGAACCGAATAAAGTATTTCTTGAACTTGGTTCATGACCATTCTATGCCGACTTGACTTATTTCAGTGGTGCAGGACCTCTTGGCACATGACCCATGATCCCACTTTGCCCTGCTTGTTGCAATACCACATGGTGGTGGTCTTGTCAGTGAGCAACTAGATCAGCCTCATTTTGATGGATGGTAAGAGAATCTTCAACGCTAAGCAAATGACCCACAATTCCAACAGATTGATGTGGAGGTGGGTTTCCACTGAAGCCCAGAGTCATCTGATCACCACCTCTCCCAGATTGCCTCACACTCCAACAGTGATGAATCTGTCCCCACCGTCAGCTCTGGGTGGAATAGGGACAGGGATCTGCCACCACTCCAATTAGAGGTGAGCACCACCCAACACCACTGGATGTCTTTTGCACTCTCCTCTGATGGAATCAAACAGGTTCTCCAGGTGATGAACCCACTGAGACTTCAGATCCACTGCAGAGTCCAATTATGCTTTCAGCAGAAGTCCATTATGCAGTACGCAGAAGGCCAAGAGTCCGAGAAGTCTCACAGCCACTCTCAATGAGGCTTTAAAAAAAAATAATAGGATCTTAGCCAGAATATCCTGGACTAGTTAATCCAGAGGGAAGGCTTGAAAGTGCACCATACCCAAAGTGGATATAATTAACGGAAGCATCTGCAAAGGAATCGGCCATGGGGTGTGTCGCTGCTTTCCTTGAGGTGCTCCAGGGTGAGACCACATTATCCCTGAAGAGGTAGATAGCATCAAATACATGTCCATTAGTCATGTCAGAACGTCAGTCAAGACGCCCATAGATCTCATCCATTCGTGGAGCAGAAGCACCACACTGATGCAGACTGCCCTGCTCAAGCAGTCCGTGGTGTCCAGCCCACGACAATCTTTGCTGCTTCTTGGAAAATCTGCACAAGGTTGGCACAGAATTCTTCGGGCTGTCAGCAAGATAATACGGACCATATATCGTCCCAGGAGGCAACTAGCATTTACTGACTGGAGGGCAAGGCTGGCTGAGGAGATCATTCTCTTCCCAAATGCCTCTGTTCGTCTTGATCACCTTTCAGGAGGCATAGTAAGTAATGAGTTAGGATAGGGTCTATTTGTTGACACCTGGACAACCTTTCAGACATAGGGTGTTGTTGCATAACGAAGGAAGGATCACTAGGAGCAGGTCTGTATTTTCTAGCAGCTTGTCTGTTGGCTGCTGGGCATGAGCCATTCTTGGCCCATCTACTCAGAAGTGTGTCCTTCAGGGATTGATTGAAACGGAGAGGTTGTTCTATGGAAATCTGCACAGATGGCAGGACTTCCATCAGGACATTAGTCTTTACTTTAACAGGTGGAAGCAGAAGTTCTAAAACTTCAGCAGCCAGTCTGACCAGAGAGCAAAAGAAGTGGATTCCTCTTGGGAGGAGCCTATGGGGAGACTTAAACCAGTATCTGTGGAAGTGTCTAACCAACTGCCATCCTGAGTGCATGAAATGATAATCCTCAAAACAATGGATTGCATCATCCTGGTCATCTTCGACACATGTTGACTGGGTTCTAAATCCAAAGTAAAAGGAATGGAGCATTTGAGGCATTACACAACTAGACCAGCTGCAGGCTGCGCCAAAGGTTGCAGAGGGCATGACTTTGGTCAAGGTTGTGTCATGTTCGCTTCAAGGTCCAGTAAGACAATGGGTTGTTCCTCTGGCGTAGACGTGCCAGAGACCAGCGAAGATCATGATGCTAGATTCAAAGTATGGTTGGTCACCGGCCGGAATCAAGAAAGCCCTAGAACGGATTCAAGAGTCAGATTGGGTAGTGCATGGACCACTGATGGTAGCCTGCCTGAGGGGCCTCCTCAGATGCTTGGGGCCTGAAAGAGTTTGTGGAGGTTACGTGAACCAAAAAGTTTACTCACCTTACTCTCACCCAGCCGCAGGTGTGATATGGGGACAGCTTCTTTAAACAAGGACATCTGAATAAGTTACCAGCCATCAACGTACACATACGCACTATCACAAACACAGCGAAGACAATCCACTGTTTTCTTAATTTTTCCCCAAAGATTATCTGTTACAGGCATGTACATGGCTTTATTCGCTAAATAAAATTGTAGACATCCTGCTAAAGTGTCCCCGCCAAGTCCAACCCTACACATTCTTCATCGAAAGAAAGTGAAGGAAATATTTTTAGTTCCATCTTGGGGACTCCGGGAACAGGTGAGGAGACAAGCACTGGCAATGCAAATCAGTCTGACCTGCGCAAGTGCGCATACAAGCGCGACAGATTAACATTGTCAATGCTTGTTTATAGTGGTCAGTCAGATCCACGATGTACCCTTCACATTTCTGCGGTAGGTTGGCTATCGACCACTAGGTGGCGCTTAAAGGCAGGAAACCGATGTTGCTCCAACGTGGCTGTTTACAGCGCTGCGTTTAGAGCAGGAAGAACGACGAAGCGACGATGCTGTCTCCCGCCAAACAGACAGAACAGTCTGTAGCAATAAACAAAACAACTAGGATCCCCTGCGCAAACCTATACGTCTATATAACACCCCGAACCGCCAACAGAGCACTCTTCAACCTATTAGCACTAAACAAATCCCGGAGAACTTCTGATCGAGAAGACATGCGTTAGTCATTTATTGATTTATGCCTTTTTATCTAGCGCGGACATTACCCGGAGATGTCCGAGTGTTTACAACAGAGCGAAGAACGTTACACAAGAAATTCAGAGTAACATGGTTGCAGTTGACAATAAGTGTAACTACTACAGTTACTCATGGCGATAGATATTTACAAATTACATACACACTACAGATTACATATTTAGAAAAGTTAAAGCAATTAGGGTTGCACAGATACATATTTACAGATGTAAAGCGTAAAGGTCATTATTGTTCCCGTGAGTGTCATGTATCAGTCAGGCTTGTAATGTTCGGAGGAAGTGGGCTCGTCCATTCCACTTCCTCTGCAGGGGTGTTTTGTTAGTCCACCCTCCTAATCGGAGTCCTGATTGTCACAACCCGTGACGTAGGGACGGAGGAGCTAAATAATGTAACTGCTGAGGCGTGACCTCAGTATTATCGTGTCTGGTGTCGTTATTACGTACATTTAATACCCCATGAGAATGTGCATGCCTGCGAGTGCAATCGGCACCACGCAACAAGGTCACGCTATAGAATGTGAGGGCATATGGCTGGTGGGGGGCTTGGCGAGGAATGTTATTGAAGCACTTTCCAGAGCACCCCCACCCCCCACACACACACCAAAAAAAGGGCACATGCCCTTTTGAATGCTCTTAAATTCCAGGAAATCACACACTGCGGCCAAGCTCAAAATCAAGGTGCAGTTATTGTTATTCTGTTGTTGGGTATGAGGAATGAGCTCTATTTGGGAGGGAACAATTCACACCTATATGAAACCAGCATTGGCATAGCCAATGGGTCTCGCCTTTGGGACATTATGAGTGTTTACCCATGCAACAGTTTGTTGCAGGAAGGCTATTGTGCTGCATAACTAAATACTTATAATGCCCCAAAGGCGAGACCTACTGGCTATGCCAATGCTTGTTTACCTGGTATTTGATGTGATTTAGACCGGACGTGCACTGGGTTCCTGCTAACCAGGTCTGCGAGTTGATTGACCCCTTACTGCCTAAAAACAGCAAAACGGGAGAGGATGTGGCCTAACGGCTAGAGCGGTCGACCTTGAAGCCAGGGAACCGGGTTTGACTCTCAGCAAGGGCGCTCAACATCCTGTGATTCAGGGCAAATCACTTCATCTCCCTGTGTCTAATAAAATTGATGGGGCCGTCTGTAACACAACTGTGCTCATGTAAAGCCTCTGATACCTTCGGGTTCGGTATCTATCTATCCATCCATCTATCCATCTATCCATCTATCCATCTATCCATCTATCCATCTATCCATCTATCTATCCATCTATCTACCTATCTATCCATCCATCTAAGCTAGACGTCAGTATGTGACAGTGGACCCGAAAACCTAGTATGTAAATACTTTTTGGTTTTAGATTTGGAATCACCTTAGCCCCAATATTTTGTAGGTTCCATTGGGGCCCTCGCCTACAAACAAAAGGAGCCTGGAAGCAGGTGGCGGATTCTGACATTTCTGGATAATTGACCTGCTTGGGAAGCGGGGACTATCAGTTGAGCGACATTTATCATTGCATCTATAAAAGGAGTGTGGAGTTACTACCTCGGGCGGTATAGAGCCATGGAAACTGTCACAAGACCCTGTGTATCATTCCAGTGGGCTGTGTCAGGCCTGGAGTCGGACTTGTGTTCTGTATTTGCCGCAGCATGTCGTACAAAGCTGGCAGTCAGCACAGCCACTGCCCTCGTCTGGCCTTGCTGCCTTTGATGTGCCAGTGTAGGTTACTTTCATCTTTCCTGCTCTCCGCTTTCAGTTGTTTTTACCTGCTTCCTCTACTTGCAGCCACCCATTTGTCCGAGTCTCTTGATCTTTAGTTCCCCCTCTCCTTGTGCTATTTGATACATGCTATCTTCCTCTACTACACCAGTCTCCGTCGTTAAACCAGTGGGAAAAGGGTTGCATTCGTGGTGCATTCGAGAACAGGTGACTGAAAGCAAAGCCGACAGCGACTCACTGGGATGATAACTTACTTGAGAATCTTCCAGAGGCAGGAAAATCAGAAATTACAATACCGAACATATATATCAAAATATTTATACCCAGAAGGTCTTCCATTATGCCACCTTTGATACAACACTGCGGATTGTTGTTTATTCCCCCCCCCCCCCCCTACGTTTTTTTCACGCATGTTTTCAGGATCTGGTTAGATAATTTTGCTCCATCAAGGAAGACTCTGGTAGGTCTGTGTTGGACCTGGCCTCGTGGCGTGGTCCCCCCCCCCCCGATCCTCAGCACCCTGTGCACGCAGCCCTGCAACAGAGAACTACTGGTCGACCTGTCCCCGGTCCGCCCAGAGCCCTACACCACGCTCCCCGCATGCCCTAACCCAGTGCCGGTGGCCCCATTCCTGCATCCCTACACGTGGTCACCAGACACCATTATTGCCACACAGGCCCACCAGCCGCCATCTTTCCTCTCCGCCATCCCTGGCTCTGCCACCCTTAGCCGATCCCGGCCCCGGAGACGCTTAGGCGGCAGACGCGCCTGACCCGCATGGGGGGGGGTAGAGGGCCCTCCAAGTACCCCGGACCAAAGACTACAATGGCACCTCCGGCCTCCTCCTGAGGGGCCCGTTTTCACTCACACCTCTAAGCCTACCCCTGGGGGCTGGTTTCGATCACACCTTTGGCCTCACCGAGAGCTGGCTCCAGACCTGGATGGGCGTCTGGGAATCCCCGGACGCATCTTCTAAAGCATCAAAGAGGCAGCCAACGGGAGACTCTGCCGGCCCGCCCCCGGACCACGAGATCTCCCCCTGCGAGGGTCCGGACATCAAATGGCCCCTGGACTATATGAAGGCCCGTCTCAGAACTAGCGGGCAGTTGTATCCTGGACAAGAAAGCCCTGCTGATCTGATCGCGGATGAACTTAAGGAGAGACCGAACTTTGCAACCACGAGCCCTGCTGACGCAGCTCACCCTCGAACTGAAGAAACTAAGACCACGGAGCCCTACTGACCTCGTCGCGGCTCATCTGAACACCCTGAGCCCTGCTGGCGCTGTCGCGGCTACTTACGAACTGACAGTGCCTCTGTACACTCCGAATCCAGCCCTGCTGACCTCGTTGCGGCTTGAGGAGTCCTCTGGTCCGGCTGGACCATCAACGCTACCAACGACCTAACTCGACCCGAAGTGAGTAGGATAGTCGGTACCACCTCCAACTTCCGTATTCCCCCGGCCCGAGGATTGAGGGCTGTGCGCAGGATACGTGACGTACTGACCTACGAGTGAGACTGTCCCGCTTCCCCACTCCTTCCAACCAAGACTTTATGATCCGTTGAATACTGTAAATATTGATTCCCGTTTAACTGTGATAAAGACCGTGCTTACTCAAGATCCACGGTGTGGTGTCTGTTCATAAGTGTGGTGTGCGTCCAGTGGGTACGATCAGCAGTCCTCCTCGGCGGGGACCGCACAATAAGACTCGGCAGTAATTGTGGGAGGAGGATTCTGGGGAGGTCAGGAGAGTACATCCTGTTCCCCAGAATCACCCTTTCTAACATTGGTGGCAGCGACGCGATACGAACCTACGTCTAAGAGATCGTACCACTGACACACTACCTGAACGAACACACAACAGCAACGAGAGAAAGAAGCAACCATAATATCCGCAGAGATGAGCGAGAAGACCACTTTCGATAAAAACCTTTTGGGAGATTACACCCACAAAAAACTAAAACAATTCTGCAAAGAACTCAGCATCGCTAGCATAGGGATGAGCACCAAAGAAGACTTCCAGCAGGCTCTATCAGCCTGGGTAGAGTCTGGAGCCTCCCTTCCCCTACCAGAAGGAGACGGCGGGGAGGGGGAACAACGGACCGAACCCAGCGCCACGGGAAGTGGTAGTACCGAGCCCCTGGGCAGTAGCCCCAGCACAGAGAGGGGTCTGTCATCAGAGGAGCTGACTGACCGAGAACGAAACAGAAGCCACAAACTAGAGCTAGCGCACCTCAAAATAGGAGAGCTCAAGCTGGCTGAGAAGAAATTGGCCGTAGAACAATTAAGACTACAAGGAGAGCTAGAGGAAAAGAAGCTCCAGAGGGAGCACGAAGGAAGAAGACTCCAACTAGAGCACGAGCGCGGCCTTAAAGAAATAGAGCTAAAATCCAGAACGGGAGAAACCCGACCCCCAGGGAATAAAGAAACGCTTTCCCCCGGTGGCGGCCAAAGTACACATCCCCAAAGATGTCGTGAAGGAATACTACAAGGGAGACGACATTCAGCAATGGTTTAAAGCGTACGAAGTCGCCATGTCCTCCCACCGGGTTCCCGAGAAGCATTGGGGGGCCGGCTTGTGGGGACGCTTCCTCAGCAAGGGAAGAGACACCTCGCTGGACCAGCCCACAGCAGAACTCAATTCCTACCCACACATGAAGGACGCTCTACTATCCCGCTACGGGCTCACTCCCGAGATGTATCGCCAGCGGTTTAGAGACTGCAAGAAAATCCCCAGCACCACCTGGGTGGAGTATGTGAACTTCTACAGCCAGGCCTTAGAAGGGTGGATCAAGGGCAGCAAAGTGACCACCTTCGAAGGCCTGGTCGATCTCATTGCCTATGAACACCTGTCCACAAACTGCTTTGTGGAACTGACACAACACCTCTGGGACAGCAAACTAAACGACCCCCGGAAGCTGGCTGTCGAGGCAGATCGTTGGGTGAACACCCAGGCCCAGAGGGGGCCCGTGAGGGACTACAACAGGAACAACCAAGGCTCTTCCCGCCAGAGAGGAGGGGGTGGGGGGGTCGAGGTAGACAGCAAGGATCCCAGCCAGGGCCCCAGCGTAGTCCCCCCAGAAGCCAGCCACCCAACTCCCCTCCCCTGAATAGGGCAGCTCCTCCCGCGAATAGACAGGGCCCCCGCGCCAGCGTAGCCTGCTACAAGTGTAAGCAACCCAGGCATTATGCCGGGGATCCCCAATGCCCCTGAACAAGAGACCCGCCGCTGCGAGTCCGCCCACACGCCACCTAGCCTCCGTAGCGATCGAGGAAGAAGGGATGGAGGACCCCGAGGAGTGGGAGCCCGCAGCCATGGTATTAGTCTCCCTAGGGAACAGAGAGATGGTCCCCGAAGACCCCTTGCCCGACAACACTGAGAAATACCGTCAACAAGTCATGATCAACAGGCGCAGCGTAGGGGCCCTCCGCGACACGGGGGCCAGCATCACTTCTGTACGGTAAACCCTGGTCACGGAATCCCAGATCATCCCCCACGCCTCCTGCAGGGTGATCGCAGCCGACAACTCTATGCGCACCTGCCGAATAGCCCAGGTCCCGTTTGAGTGGGAGGGAGTATCCAGCGTCTTACGGGTAGCTGTCCGCACTGACATACCAGTGGACTGCCTACTGGGGAATGACCTGGAGAGCTCCCTGTGGAAGCAGGTAGAACGAAGGACTCATCACGAGATGATGGGCCTGCCCGACTGGGCCTGCGTGAACACCGGAGCCATGACTGCCAGGATGGCCACACCTGAGGAAGGGGAACCAGAGATCCCTAACCCCATCTCTAACGCCTTGGAGGGCAACGAGCGAGCCGAGGTCCCCGACCCTCCACCCGGCGACGAAACTGACCCCGACGATGGCCCCCTAGGACCGTCCGTCGAACCGACACAAACCCTGGACGACATTCCTGATTTGGCCCAGTGGCGACAGGAAGGGGGACCTTCCAGAGAAGAGTTCTGCCTAGAACAGACCTCCTGTCCGTCCTTGGTTGGGCCGCGGCAGCAAGCCGCTGCCCAGGCTGCCGGAGACCAGTCCGGCTCCCATTTCCTCTATTAGGAAAATGGCGTATTATATAGCGAGCAGAAAACAGCCGAACTAGGGTCAGCCCGAGTGCTGGTGGTACCCCTACGTTTCCGCGGCTTCCTTCTGAACCTAGCCCATGATGTGCCCCTCGCGGGACACTTGGGCCAGGACAAAACCTATCAGCGCCTGGTTACTCACTTTTATTGGCCCCGCATGCGCGCCGATGTGGAGACTTACTGCAAGTCCTGTCCCACGTGCCAAGCCAGTGGGAAGAGCGGGGGAAAGCGCAAGGCTCCTCTCCAACCCTTTCCGGTTGTCAGTACCCCCTTTGAGCGGATGGGAATAGACATCGTGGGACCCCTGGACCCCGGACCACCTTAGGGCACTGGTTCATCCTGGTCTTAGTAGATCACGCCACCCGGTACCCCGAGGCCATCACCCTCCGGACAGTGACGGCTCCCGCAGTGGGGCGAGCCCTCATGGGGATCTTCTCCCGGGTGGGATTCCTGCGAGAAGTGGTGAGCGACCGCGGTACAAACTTCATATCGAAGTACATGAAGTCCCTTTGGCAACAGTGTGGGGTGACGTACAAGTTCACCACCCCCCATCACCCTCAAGGTAACGGCCTGGTTGAACGATTCAACCGCACACTCAAGGGGATGATCATGGGTCTTGAGGAGCCCCTGAGGCGCAAGTGGGACATCCTCCTACCCTGCCTCCTGTTCGCCTACCGAGAAGTCCCCCAAAAGTCCCTGGGGTTCAGCCCCTTCGAGCTGCTCTACGGGCACCCTGTCCGGGGACCCCTCAGTCTGATCAAGGAAGGTTGGGAAGCAGCCCCCTTGAATCCACCTCCAGATGTATTCTCCTACATTCTGGCCCTCCAGAACCAGACTCTGAAGTTCCGGGAGCTGGCAGAGGAAAACCTCGAGGCCAGCCAAGAGGAAATGAAACGCTGGTACGACCAGAACGCCACTCTGGTCGAGTTTCAGCCTGGCCAACAGGTCTGGGTAATGGCCCCGGTGGAACCTTGTGCCCTTCAGGACAAGTGGACCGGGCCCTTCAAAGTGGTGGAACGCAAAAGCCAGGTCACATATCTCATCGATATGCAGTCAGCCAGAAACCTCCTTAGGGTTCTCCACGTGAACCGCCTCAAGCCCCACTTCGTAAGGTCCGAGTTGGGTTTGCTCTTCGCCACCGACGACGGAGCGGAAGGAGACACAGAGCCTCTTCCCGATCTCCTGTGTGCGAAGGAAAAAGATGGCTCCATAGAGGGAGTAGGCCTCTCCTCCTCCCTCACCCCCGAGCAACGTGAAGACTGTCGCCGGCTGCTGGGACAGTTCTCTGATCTCTTTTCCCTCACCCCGGGGTCACCAGCTGGTGCGTCCACGACGTAGACCCCGGGGACAGCCCTCCGGTACGGCACAGAGCCTACCGGATCCCTGACCGCGTCCGAGCCTGCATCAAGGCCGAAGTTTCCAAGATATTATCCTTGGGGGTGGTCGAGGCCTCTGACAGCCCATGAGCTAGCCCCGTGGTCCTGGTTCCGAAGGCGGCCGCTCCCGGTGCTGTTCCTGAGCTGAGGTTCTGCGTAGACTACTGCGGGCTGAATGCAATCACTAGAACCGACGCCCACCCCATTCCCCGGGCCGACGAGCTCATTGACCGCCTAGGGTCGGCCCGATATCTCAGTACCTTTGATCTGACCAGTGGGTACTGGCAGATCGCCCTCACGGAAGGAGCCAAAGAAAGATCCGCCTTCTCCACTCCGGATGGTCACTACCACTTCAAGGTGATGCCCTTCGGCATGAAAAATGCCCCCGCCACCTTCCAGAGGCTGGTTAACCAGGTGCTGGCCGGGTTGGAGGGGTTCAGTGCAGCCAACCTCGACCATATTGCGGTGTTCAGTGCCCATTGGACCGAACACCTACAACACCTCTGGGAGGTGTTGGAGGCCCTGAGCCACGCAAACCTCACAATTCAGGCCAGCAAATGCCAAATAGGACAGGGATCCGTGATCTACCTAGGACACCAGGTCGGAAGCGGCCTTGTAGCCCCCCTCCAACCCAAGATCAATGCAATCAATGCCTGGGAGGCCCCCACGACGCAAACAGAAGTGCGAGCTTTCCTGGGGCTCACGGGGTATTACCGTAGGTTCATAAAGGGGTATGGTAGCATTGTAGGCCCCCTCACAGACTTGACCGCTAAAAAGAACCCAAAGAAAGTTTGTAGGACCCCCGCCTGTCAGAAGGTGTTTTAAGATTTGAAGGTTGCCATGTGCACCGCCCAAGTACTGCAGGCCCCGGATTACTCCCGAGAGTTCGTGGTTTAGACGGACGCATCGGAGCAGTCCTCTCTCAGGTAGACGACAAGGGTATCAATCACCCCGTGGCATTCATTAGCCGGAGGCTACTCCCTCGCGAACAACGGTGGAGCACCATCGAGCGGGAGGCCTTCGCAGTGGTTTGGGCCCTGAAGAAGCTGAGGCCCTACCTGTTTGGCACTCACTTCCTGGTCCAAACCGACCACCGACCTCTCCGGTGGCTAATGCAAATGAGAGGAGAGAACCCCAAATTGCTGAGCTGGTCCATCTCCCTCCAGGGGATGGATTTTACTGTTGAACACCGGCCCGGTGCTAACCACGCCAACGCGGACGGCCTGTCCAGATTCTTCCGCCTCAATGAAGAGAACGCCCAAGAGGATGGGTAGTTCTCTCCGCCTTTCAGCTGGGGGGACGCGTGTTGGACCTGGACTTGTGGCGTGGTTCCCCCCGATCCTCAGCACCCTGTGCACACAGCCCTGCACCCCGAGAACTACTGGTCGACCTGTCCCCGGTCCGCCCAGAGCCCTACAACACGCTCCCCGCATGCCCTTACCCAGTGCCGGTGGCCCCATTCCTGCATCCCTACACGTGGCCACCAGACACCATTATTGCCACACAGGCCCACCAGCCGCCATCTTTCCTCTCCGCCATCCCTGGCTCTGCCACCCTTAGCCGGCCCCGGCCCCGGCCCTGGAGACGCTTAGGCGGCAGACACGCCTGACCCGGCTGGGGGGTAGAGGGCCCTCCAAGTACCCCGGACCAAAGACTACAATGGCACCTCCAGCCTCCTCCTGAGGGCCTGGTTTCACTCACACCTCTAAGCCTACCCCTGGGGGCTGGTTTTGATCACACCTTTGGCCTCCCAGAGAGCTGGCTCCAGACCTGGATCGGCGTCTGGGAATCCCTGGACGCATCTTCTAAAGCATCAAAGAGGCCGCCAACGGGAGACTCTGCCGGCCCGCCCCCAGACCAGAAGATCTCCTCCTGCAAGGGTCCGGACATCAAAGGGCCCCTGGAGTATATGAAGGCCCGTCTCAGAACTAGCGGGCAGTTGTATCCTGGACAAGAAAGCCCTGCTGATCTGATCGCGGCTGACCTTAAGGAGAGACCGAACTTTGCAACCACAAGCCCTGCTGACGCTGTCGCGGCTCACCCTCGAAAAGAAGGAACTAAGACCACGGAGCCCTGCTGACCTCGTTGCGGCTCATCTGAACACCTTGAGCCCTGCTGACGCTGTCCCGGCTCTTACAAACTGACAGTGCCTCTGTACACTCCGAATCCAGCCCTGCTGACCTCGTCGCGGCTTGAGGAGTCCTCTGGTCCAGCTGGACCATCGACGCAACCAACGACCTAACTCGACCAGAAGTGAGTAGGATAGTCAGTACCACCTCCAACTTCCGTATTCCCCGGCCCGAGGATTGAGGGCTGTGCGCAGGATACGTGAAGTACTGATCTACGAGTGAGACTGTCCCGCTTCCCCACTCCTTCCAACCAAGACTATGATCCGTTGAATACTGTAAATATTGATTCCCGTTTAACTGTGATAAAGACCGTGCTTACTTAAGATCCACGGTGTGGTGTCTGTTCATAAGTGTGGTGTGCGTCCAGTGTGTACGATCAGCAGTCCTCCCCGGCGGGGACCGCACAATAAGACTCTGCAGTAATTGTGGGAGAGGAGGATTCTGGGGTGGTCAGGAGAGTACATCCTGTTCCCCGGAATCGCCCCTTCTAACAGTCTGTCAGTCTCTAGTCTAGCACAATATTTCATACGAGTATATCCATGCCTCTGAACCAGTGGCAGAGGAAGGGTGTCATGGGCCCTAAGGAAAGGAAGAAAATGCCACAATTGGGATGCAGCGGCTCCAGAAAGTCAGGGCCACTCAACATGCTGCACCATTGATAACTGCAACCCAGCTCTGAACTTTGTCTTAATGTTGTTAACAGCCCAATGTCGCACCCACCAACTTCAGTGGTTCTGAAGTACACGTGTAACGCCTAGACAGCAGGTTTGGATGCTATGAGCCCTGAACCCAGGATTTATCACTTTACTCATTCTGGGCTGAGATATTTGGGCTGAAAAATTGGCTTCAAATTTCAATATGCATTGTTGTATTATCAATTCTTGCCTTCTCAAACTACATCTGTGTGTCTGCGGTGGAGATCTTTCAATGTAACCTCAATGGAATTCTAGACTAAACTACTCAAACCCAACAACTGTAGCAGCAAAGCGCCCTTAACTTTATGTACCATGTACAGATGCACTCGTTTTTTTAATATATAAAACATTTTAAGTACCTCAATGACAACCAGGTATGACCGGGGCTATAAAGCCACCAAAAGTTTCAGACAAGACGGAACACGATTTCAGTGTCTGAGTTTTTTGTAATAAATGCAATCAGATCCAGAAAGTTCCGATATGGGTCCAGGATATTCCATAACTTGTGATATGGTTTTGATGTGATATCAAACAATGGTTTATGTAAATTCGCTTTTTTGGGGATTCACATAAATGGGTTAAGTGTTTCTATCTGCTATGTAATGGTTGTGTTTGGTAGAACTGGACGTGTACATGCGTTTTATGTTCATCATTGACCTAGAACCCATAATTCACAATAATGATGTCATGGCTGTGGATTAAGGGGTTTATATATGTAAACATTAGTTAAATGTAATCTTAAAGGACTGGAACTTTAAACACACGTCTTGTTTCGATGACTTCACATGTTGATGTCGGGATGCAGAGCAGCGAGCTTTAATTTTAACGTAGAGCATAAGGTACACAGACAGTCCTGTGAGTTCACACAACACCATCAATGCTGCGTGTACTTGAGGGACGACTTGCGTAATACTACGTAACCCAAAAGATGTACTGTGTTTCCTAGACTAATCATTTCTACCTTACCATGCACACAAAAGAGGTCCCAGTGACCGACAGCAGAAACATTATCTGGGTCTCAATAAATAACCATTTCCTCTGCTCCGTGGCTTTTATGCGCGTGCAGTAATTAGGAGGTGTGGCAAAAGTGACACCACACCTCCCAACAGTTGCCACATGAGGGTATAGAAATGTCAATTGGGAACAAAGTTACAGACGGTTATTTCCTACTTTCGACCACATCTTAATGTATCCAAAACAAATGTTTTGGGCCATAATTTGTAGGTTTAGCCTAGCAACAGCCGTGGCTTTCTGTCGGCCTCATGCAGTAAGAACAAGCGCGGCCGTGAAGGCAGCTGCAGCGTCCCGCTGCTCTGGGCTAACAAGTGGGAGGGGTGGGGGGAGTGAGAGAGAACACGCAGCGATTCCCTTGCGGGAGCGAGCACACATATGTTGCCAAAGCTCGCTCCTGCAAGGGAATCGCCAAACGTGCACGCCTTTCCATTTAAAGCAATGCAATGCATGCACGTTTTTGGCAGAAAAACCAAAGTGATTTGGATAGGACTTTTTCCTATGTAGCGCATGTGCGCTGTGTAGGCGAGACCTAAAAATGTGTCTTAGTACCCAAAATTGAAGTGCTCCCTATCAGGATGAATAACGGAGTGAAGTTCAAAAGATCTCCACTGACATAACTAATCCTGGACCAAACCAGTCCAACCAGGCACTGGAGAGAGCTGTACCACCTCACCAAGTTCCTCACTAAAACATCGGAGGTCAGAGTGGTAAGCAAGCCAGGTAGCTGGAGAGAAACCAAGTACTGCGTGTGACACCACATAAATAAAGAGGCAAAAAGCACAGATACAGACCCAATAATAGTAATCAGACGACTGTAAATGGCTCATGCCATGCCCTTGCATTAATCTCACTCTGGGTAAAGAAGGTAGACGTTGTGTGATTCCCAGTCTGGATACATGTCTTCACTACCACCTATAGAAATTTTAAAAAGAAAATTTTGCAATATTTGTAAGAGCCTTCCAGCTCTGGCTGATTCACTGTAGGTCCTGGCATCAGAGTTTACTATGCCAGAGTCTGCATAGTGAAATATTTCCAGCTAAAGGGTCATATGGGACCAACATCTACATACATACATAGATCTTTCACATTTGACCTAGTTCAAAAAGTGAGATTTGCTGTAGGACCAAACGTGCTTCTTATACTTCTTGGAGGATACAATCCTGAGGTAATACCTTCTCATATGAGCTCTACACACGAAGAGGCACTCTTGCTATTTGTGGGAAACAGAATGCATTGTACATATAGAGACTCGGCAGAGGCATGACTCCATTGAGGCTACAGAGAGCTTTTACGACAAACCGACAGACACTACCTGTGTCTATGTGTTTATATAAAGGCCTGTTCGCTTATAGAACACAAATCTCAGAAAGAGTGGAAAAAGAAATAGGAACTACAGAAATGTAATTTAAGATTAAGGCAAAGGAGCAACACTAGGTCCTCTAGAGTTATCACGTCCAAAAAACAATGCTTGATGCCATAGTGTCCTACCTGGGTGCACATAAAAGCATCAACATACACTAAAGATTCCTGTATCCCAGCCTGATGGAAAGCTATTTTACAACTGAAGAACCTGTAAGGGAAGGCACAATTTCCACAAATAGCAATCACACAAAGCATCAAAAAGCAGGCTACTATAGTGCCTTGTTTAAAGACGTATGTTCAGCATCAGAACCCCAGAGTAAATGTTACAAATAAGCTCACAGGCTATAGAAATTCTCCACCTGAGCAATACTAGGGGGGATATCTTTAGGATCATTCAACAATAGAATACTTTTCAATCAAATAACAGTAAATATCAGTGGAAGTATTTTTCAATTTTTTCTTCTTTATTTCTTCATTTTCTTTCAGTCACTCAGTACTAATCTTCCAATATTTTCATAATATATTGTTCATTGCCAATGCCAAGCCAACACGTGTTTCGTCCAGCTTTGCAGCCTATGGACTTCGTCAGGGCAGTCTCTCTTTCTATGATCTGTAGATTGGTGAAACCAAAAGGTGCTAAAATATTTTGAATGCTAATTCTTCACGGAATCAGAACAAACCCAGGACCAAATAGCGTGGGTCAAACATTCAATGCAAATACTAACCAGCAAAACAAAGTTGGAAGACCACACAGGGACTTATGCTCAAGTTTACGCCAGTTTAAACCTACCCATATTAGCCCTAAAAAGAAACTGGAACATGAGAATCTTGTGCATCCTACTACAATTGAGGGCAAAAGCCGTGGAAATACAATTGAAGGAGAAGAATTAAGCAAAGACAATACCATTAAACATTCAGAATTTGCAATTTATAATACCAAAAACATGATATACTCTATTACATGTCCAAATGGAAAAGCATATGTTGGTAAAATTTGTGGAGAAATGTAAAAAAAAAAAAGGATGATTGGACAACATAAATAATGTACTTGCTGTAAAATTATGAAAGTGTCTGTTGGGCCTTTTTTTGGGAACCTAAATGAACTACCGGAAATTAGTCAAATATTCATCTAAAGTCCATTTGTGAAAATTTCATGTTCGGCTTTCTTCTATCTGAACCACAACTCCCAAAATTCAACATGACCGATGTAACAGCCATTGATAAATAGCCACTTTAAAGATTTGGACTTCAAAACAATTTCTTAAGTAGAACTTCAATTACAGAGGTCAACCCGGTTCTGAATGTTAGTCGAAGCAGATGCTTTAACCAAAAACAAAAAACAATACAGGATGAAATCACAAGTAACCAAGAGACTCAAACATTTTTTTTTTTTTAAAGGCAGAACTACATTTCCCACGATCTTCCTCTTACAGGATTCCACCCACATGAAGTGAAGCAAAGGCGATCATGTCACTTGGTAACCTATCTCCACCAGAGCACGGCAAAAGAACCACAAATGCAGATTGCAATCAAATCGCTTTTTGAACAGGAATAAACCCCAGCCTGCCAACAACGCGGCACAGCAAGCAGTGACGGGCAGATCCTTCATGCTGTTGCTGCCGATGATTGAGAAAGACCTGCCCTCTTCCTGGGAAACATTGCCATGACTGGTTGCACCGCAAATCAACTGCCTCACACCTAGTAGACAAAAGAGAACATTGCTTCTCTCCATTACCAGGCATTATCCCTTGGCTCAGGAGAAGTACTATACCGTATGCTTTCCTCACATCACTAATAGAGTACTGACAAGTTTATAATGCTAATTTCTTCAGGGTTACATGAATTAACTTTATGTTCGCATACTCTAAAGAAACCACGTTGGGTATGTACTTTTATTCCCTTTTTATCAACATATCCTTAACATTTTTTCTTGAGTATGTATATTGATTATACTAATGTTTGTTTATACACAGTTTCCTATCAGAATAATAGTTTAAAGCCCCGAGGATAGCCGCACCTGAAAATTACGCCCCACTGGAGGTCGAAATGAGTCGGCGGAAGCTACTGGAAGTAGAGAAGTGGTAGAGTATGTTAGGAAATTTCTCCACTTCCTAAGAAAAGGACAATCTAATAGGCAAACTTTGTTGTCTTTAGGAACATGGGAACGTGAACAAACTTCTCTGAAGCTCCATTATTTGATAGAAAGATTTTCAAAAGATTAACATTGTTTTTCAAACCTTTTTTCAAACTGACTGGCCACCACAAAACTCTGATTGTTTGATTATTTTGCATTCAAGTCATGCGATTCATTCTTTGCACTTTTTCTATATTTATGTGGATTTATAAATTGGGTCAATAATTTAGTTGACTGGGTCACTCACACACAGATAGACGCACACAGACACACAGACAGACAAACACACAGACAGACACACAGACAGACAGACACACAGACAGGTACACAGACAGGTACACAGACAGGCACACAGACAGGCACACAGAAGTGCTCTCTGTTTACCAAGCAAGTGGTCAGGCAGCTTGCCTTTCAACAACACTAACCATGTTGGTGTATGACCAAAAACAATTTAGGGTGGGAAGACAAGGATGCAGACACAGGTTGAGTGAAGGTAAAATATATAATAGAAATGAGTGCAAATTGCAGGGAACAATACAAAGAAGCGGATTAAAACTCTGGGACGAGAAGTACAAGGGCACAAAACGGAATATGTTGAGTGATTTTACAAACAAAATGATGAGGGTGAAAAAAAGCCAGCAGATGAGCAAGCACTCAGAGTAGGAAGAGAAGAGTTTGAGACAAGGAGACAACAGGAATACTGGAGAAAGGAAATACAGAAACTACATTGTGAATCCATTAAAGACAGAGCCAAGCATCAGGCCACCAACAAGTATACAATAGTGTTTAATGCTCGACTCTCTCCAAACCTACATCAACGGAGACCTGGAATATTTACTCCATTTTAGCAGGTAGAATGCTTTCCCAGAATGCTTTTTCAAACTGCAAAAAAATAGGTGGGAATCTAAAAGTGTCAGGGTGGAAGAAATGGATCCAGGACAACCCCGGCACCGTTGTTATTTCTTACCGGCAAAGTTCTGTTCCAGCATCTACTAACTCTTCCCACTTGAGGTGAGCACCAGTCTGACGCAGCAATTCTATCACTTTCATGTGCCTTTAAAAGAAAAACAGATCTCTTAATAAAATGGTCATGCTACAATACCCACAATAGTCATATTGCAAATAAAACTGCATTAAAAACAAAGTTAATAGATCATGATTAATCATTATGCATGTAAGTTATTTATTTGCCAAACAAGGATAATATTTGGCAATTAAAACACACCTGTAAATAAGCTATTAATATTATTGTTAAAACAAGAAACAGTATTTTGTGAAAGAATCCCGAATTATAGTCTGTGTCAATCCATTTTAGCCAACAACAAAGGTGTCCTGCTACTACAGGAGTGCATGAGGTCTGACTGCAAGTTTCGCTACAAATTCAACTTTTCTGTTGCTGAAAATATTCCCAAAATTATCATCCATCTGAAAAAGTGGTTTTAAGAGACTAGCAGGTTAAAAAAAAATTTCAAACACAGAAATATAATTTGAAGAACTGGCCAGACAGTTATTTTCAAACCAACTCCGCAAATCATCAGACGGCCTTTGAAAGAGATGAACAAATAGCAACCCCAGTGCGGCACATAATGACTATGAAGAGTGTAAAGACCCAGTTAGCAAAGTCTGGAAAATGGATGAATTGTTATGACAACAACTTCTGAGACCTTAAACGCTTATCACTATGTGGTCTTCTCCATTTCCGTAAGTGTCAGAAATGAAATCAAAGGAAGCTCTCCCACCCTCGTTACAATATCCTGCAGAATAAGTTATAGGAAATTCTTAGAAGGAAGGACAACTTCTTTCAGCATTTTATCAATTTCAAGAAAGAAATATACTCACATATATTAATAAGGGCCTCAGTTGATGAAGTGCCCTTTTCACAGTTCAGAGACCTAAAGTTGTTTTGTTACTGCCCGCCACAGTGTTCTGAGATTACCCTAGGGGGTTCGCCTTCTACCAACATAGGCCATACTTTAAGTGGTGCTAATGGAAGCAATGCAAACGGTGAAGACAGCATCAATCCTCCACAAACTGCACCTGTATCACCCTCCCAGACATTGGTGGACCATGCCAGTATCCTTTCCCAAAACATGTTGATTGCCAAGAGGGCTACAGATCTTGTCCAAGAGGCGGAGAATTGACTGGGTTGTTACTTTCGCTACTTCCTGATCCCTAAGAAGGTCAAGGGCTTGAGACAGATCCTAGATCTCAGATTGCAGAACTTGTTGCTGATAAACGGGAAGATCAAGATGATCCTCACACATGTTCTGCTAGCCCTGGACCCATGTGGTCCCTTACCTGCTGGATGCATATTTTTACGTACAAGTGCTACAGTTCCACAGGGAGCATCACTGCTTCCTGGTGGGGCCGACCACCTCAAGTTTACCGTCCTGCCTTCAGCTCTATATTGGCTCCTCCAGGCTTTAAGACTGCTAGTGGTCATAGCCCATCTTCCCATTTGGGGGCATACGTCTATTTGTACCCCTCGATGGTTAGCTGTTGAAGGCAGGCTCACTTAAACTAGTCTTGGACTATTTCATTTTTGTTGCCCTGTAATATTCATCAAGTTCAAGACTCCTCTTCAAACTTCAAAGAGGCTCAAGTAAATCGTTGGATTTAGCATTGCTTTAATGACTGTACTCATGAATGCACTGTAACTAATTGAAAGCACCATAGAGGGAATTTATATTGATGTACGGCTCTTGTTGAACAAAACCAAAAAAAATGTTAAAAATAAATCTTTCGTAGTGGCTGGCCTTTATTGATCTATCTTGGACACTGTAGCCTTGAAGGCCTTTCCACCTCTACAGCAAGTCTGGGACATTCAAGCTAAAGTCATTACATTTTGGGCAAGAGCTACTGTTCCTGTCCTAATGGTTCTGAAGCTTGGGGGTCCATTACCATCTTGCCTCCTCCTGCTACTACCTCATGGTCATTGCCACATTAATGAAACCTGTGTCTGCAGTGGGTCCAAAATTAGGGAAATCATTCAAATCAGAGATGAGTCTTTGACGAGGTGGCTTAGCACCTCCTTTGAGGGATGACTGATGTATATCTGACCTGCGGCATACCCCCTTCAGAAGTCACGGTAGTGACCAATCTCTCATCGCTCTTTTGGGAAGGTTACTTGAATGATGCAAGCTGGCCTCCTGAAGGAGAATGAACTGATTTTCTGTTGGCACTATTCTTGGCCTGGCAACTTCTTGCTGTAGGCATAATTAAGGGTTATCCATGCAACTTTCCTTTGTTTGCATCATCAGCACTTCTAATTCAAATCATCAGTTAATAGGGCTCTCACATACGTTTCACCCTAGTCCCTTCATTATGCAGCAGTGGGACCTTAATTTGGTCCCAACCTTTTTGATGTACGAATCCTTTTGAGCCTTTCCACAAATGAACTGAGGCCATTGACCCTTAGCAAGCTGCAGACCAGGTCAGCTCAGCTTCGATATGCCCCTCTGCCCTTGATGAGCAAGTTTATTACCTTCAGTAACACTCTTGTTGGTGGATGCAGGATATAATTGCAGATCCCTCACCTTTTGAACCCCCCCACCCCTAAGTAGCCAGACTGGTTTTGCAAAGTTTCCATGCACTAACTCCAGCATGCCAACAGGTGGGAGCCTTCAGGCTACATGGCTGATCCATCCTGCCTTGTGAAGAGACAATACTGAGGCGCATATAGACCCCAACCCTGCGTGTGGATGTTATTTTCACAAGACAACTTCCACACCCGCCAACACACAGTACTTACATAACCAGTGATAGACAGTTTTCAAAACAATGATACTTCTACTCCTCAGAAGAAGGAAGGCAGGCCCCGATAAATATGCTATTAGAGCATTACTGAAGGTAAGCAACTTGTTCTCCTGATGGATACTTAAACTTTCAGATTCCATGTGATTCAATATGAAAACATTGACCTTCCATTGGATGTGGGTCTGGGGAATGGACTTTACATCAGAATGTCCTACAGGACCGGCCAGGAAAAATGGCCATCCCTGTGGACCCGAGAGTCAATACTGCAATGCCTGGAGTAGGTATGGACGGATGTCCAAAGGCAGCTTCATTGATGCCTCCCTCAGAAATGCCTCTAGCAAGGCCTGTAGCAGTAGCTTTTGCCATGGTAGAATGAGCCTAGAGGCCCTCAGGAGGCTCATTCTTAGCAGCCAAAGCTTAGCGGAGATGCATATGACAATCTACCTAGATCAGGTTCTCTTCTGGACAGTTCACCCATTCTTCTCATTGGCGAATCCAACCAAATGTTGGTCGTCCACACAGTGCTCCTCAGTCCTATCAACCCTCCCCCTCATTGAAGGGCAATACCACTTTCAGAACAAAAATGCTCTTGGTACTCAGTATCAACTTGTCAGGAAAGGTGGAGGTATATTATGGATGTACTGATCGCTCTTTCGATGAACTGTCAATACATTGACATCATTGCAATCAGGAAGATGTTCTTAAGAGTCAATAGTCTAAGGCAGTGGTTCCCAAAGTGTGCACCGCGGCGCCCCGGTGTGCCGTGATTAGAAGCCAGGGGCGCCGCGGCGCAGGATGTGGATTCAATGTGTGAATGACGGAGAAAGCCTCACACATGCCAGACATTGCCCCGCAGTCTTGGGAGGGCAGAGAGGTCTGTGAATGGGGCTGTGGCTGGACAGCCCTGGGAAGCACCAGAGTTTAGTGGCGGTCGGAGGCCGATAGCTGGCTGGTGGAAATACAACTCTGGAGCTGCAATTCATTCAGGGTAAATTACAGAGCTGTGCGCACAGGACTTCCAGAAGGAAATCTTAAATAACACTGAAGCGACCGGGACGCCTGGGGTGTAATCACAGACCCCAAGACATGGGCGTAGGAAGTGTGGGGGACGAGGGGGATATATCCCCCCAGAGTTTGGAGTGCACACGGGGGGACAAGAGTGGGGGGGGGGGGGCAAAGGGACAAAGGAAATTCTCCTCTGTGATTAACAGGGCCATTAGCGCGCGAAAACGCTATGCATAATGATGACCCTGTAACTGCCTCCTGATACCTGTGATCAGACTGCACGCTTGTAGGGGCTAAAAGGAATTTAACACCCCTGCCTCTCCCATATCACCTCTGTCCTCTGTCCTCCGGCCTGTGTCTGAGCCCGGGCTGCTGCAGCTCGAGCTGCTGTTTCTGGCGTCTTAACACATACGTTTTTCACAGGACTTTAAAAGCGCATTTGCGTTCCTTTGGAACTGGTTAAGGAGGGTTTGAGGGTTTGTTGTTTTGTTGACCGATTCCAGTATCCCATGTGTCCCCACTCTGCCTATTCGATATTTCACACTTTTTATTTTATTTTTACTGCCTCAGTGGGGGAATGCATGTAGTGAAAAGACATCTCACAAGTAGGGACTACACATTTTCCCATGTTCACAGAGAGAGCATTTTGTTAGGAATAAATTGTTACTTCATTTTCATTTTTGTTGTAATTTAGCCGTTAATGTTGGTTTTCCACAAGGGGTTGTCTGGGGAGTCCATAGGATCGCCTTTATCCCACGTAGAAGCAGGCAGGGTCAGAGGCCTGGTGGAGAGTGTTAGGTGGGGGGGTGTGGGGTCAGGGGCCTGGTGGAGAGCGTTGGGTGGGTGGGTGCGGGGTCAGAGGCTGCTTACGAATTTATGCTGATGTGAAAAGCCTCTTGCGCCGTGCTCTTTGTAATTTTACTACGTCATCCGATTAGGTGCTCCCCAAAAGCAGCACAAGTCCCCCTACCAAGTATTTTTTTGCAGTTTTATATAGCGCAAACTCCACCGGAAGGCATCAGAGCGCATTACATTAGCGCCAGTTGCGTTACAGACGGACACATTCATTTTTAGACACGGGGAGTCCATCATGTTTTTGAAATGGTGCCATTGTTCCAGGTGGCAGCCCCCTCCATTGGGTGGGAAGGGTGAAAGGGGGTAGCCGAGAAGGGTGCAAGGCAGAGGGAAGAAGGGTGCAAGGCAGAGGGGAGAAGGGTGCAAGGCAGAGGGGAGAAGGGTGCAAGGCAGAGGGGAGAAGGGTGCAAGGCAGAGGGGAGAAGGGTGCAAGGCAGAGGGGAGAAGGGTGCAAGGCAGAGGGGAGAAGGGTGCAAGGCAGAGGGGAGAAGGGTGCAAGGCAGAGGGGAGAAGGGTGCAAGGCAGAGAGGAGAAGGGTGCAAGGCAGAGAGGAGAAGGGTGCAAGGCAGAGAGGAGAAGGGTGCAAGGCAGAGAGGAGAAGGGTACAAGGCAGAGAGGAGAAGGGTGCAAGGCAGAGAGGAGAAGGGTACAAGGCAGAGAGGAGAAGGGTGCAAGGCAGAGAGGAGAAGGGTACAAGGCAGAGAGGAGAAGGGTGCAAGGCAGAGAGGAGAAGGGTGCAAGGCAGAGAGGAGAAGGGTCCAAGGCGGAGGGGAGAAGGGTGCAAGGCGGAGGGGAGAAGGGTGCAAGGCGGAGGGGAGAAGGGTGCAAGGCGGAGGGGAGAAGGGTGCAAGGCGGAGGGGAGAAGGGTGCAAGGCGGAGGGGAGAAGGGTGCAAGGCGGAGGGGAGAAGAGTGCAAGGCAGAGAGGAGAAGGGTGCAAGGTAGAGAAGGGTGCAAGGCAGAGGGGAGAAGGGTGCAAGGCAGAGGCGAGAAGGGTGCAAGATAGAGAAGGGTGCAAGGCAGAGGGGAGAAGGGTGCAAGGCAGAGTGGTTGCAAATAAAGTTTTATGACAGTGATGGCTACTCTCTGAATCCTTCATCACGTCTAGGCTTTGATCTTCATGTAGACCAGTGATTCCCAAAGGGTGCGCCGCTGCACCCCGGTGCGCAGGTAAAAAACATGGTGGGAGCCACGTCCAACTGCCAATTAGGCCAAGGGAGCGGGTCAAATAAGTTTGGGAACCACTGGTCTTACATTCACCCCAGTACAAAGATCTGGGCCTAAATCCATCGTTTTTTTGCACTCCACACCACCCTAGGTCAGACAATGGCTATATGCAAATCAGCCTTGACCCTGTGCCTCATGGGAATAGTCCAGCCCGAACTACCAAGCCATGGTAGAATGAGCCTAGAGGCCCTCAGGAGGCTCATTCTTAGCAGCCAAAGCTTAGCAGAGATGCACATGACAATCGACCTAGATCAGGTTCTCTTCTGGACAGTTCACCCATTCTTCTCATTGGCGAATCCAACCAAATGTTGGTCGTCCACACAGTGCTCCTCAGTCCTATCAATACAGAAACTCTGGGCCCATTTAGGACGCATCTGATGAAGCCTCTGTTCCTCCTTTATGGTATTTGGCGGAAAGAAAAGCATGGAGTATGAGGACTCTTTCCCCCCAACCCATCCCCCCCCCTCATGGAAGGGCAATACCACTTTCAGAACAAAAAAGCCCTTGGTACTCAGAATCAACTTGTCAGGAAAGGTGGAGGTACATTACGGATGTACTGATCGCTCTTTCGATGAACTGTCAATACATTGACATCATTGCAATCAGGAAGATGTTCTTAAGAGTCAATAGTCTAAGGGTAGAACTGTTTATGAGGCCAACGGTGTGCACATCTAAAAAGAAAGAACCAAATTGAGGTTCCAGTGTAGCATAATAAAGGAAGCAGGAAGAAAAATATGTAAACATTTTCAAGAAATCTATCGCACTCAGACTCTAACAAAGAGGCCTGACCTGGCAAACTAGGACCGGCCAAAAGTTGCCAACAGGTAAACCTCCGGAGGGCCCACAGCAAAACATAGTGGGCCTGGGATAAAACAAATATAAACTTACCCTGTCGGTCTTCACACCCTGATGAAAACTCAGTCCAGCCACTAGAACTAATCTTTTAGATTTTGTAATGACAGGCGACTGGCATGGATTTTAACATTGAAAAAAACAGGTGTTTCTGAAAAACACAAAATAAGTCAATGAAAAAAAAATAATCTTCCAAGCAGTATTTGATGGAACAGATGTGTCAGAGAAGTAAGCATGGACAAAAGGACCTCTCCGAAAAGACAGTGTCTGGAATTAATAAACCATGGCTACAGCTGCACAAACTCTACATGACTGCTACACTACTACAGGAGAGAATGTGCTCCTTTATTCGGAAAAAGCATCTCTTTCAAAGGCCCCATATCAGGTACAATGCCTGCTGCTAACCCTAACCTTTCGTTTGAGTATTTTGCATTTTGTAGTTTCACTTGTTCCATTAAAAAGTAGAGGCCCTAACACACAGAGCATTGTTCACTAAAAAAGTCAGCACTAGATATAGGAGTCACACATGACATGTGGCCCCTCTCGGAAGTAGTGAAGACGGTGCTTGAAAGAGGCTGGGAAATGTTCGCTACTTAGCCCGGTGGAAACACATGTGAGCAAGTAGTGAGAAACAGATAACTCTTTGATAAACGAATGAATAGTTTCTGGGAGCAGATAAAAGACAATATAGTATGTTATTATGCCACAGGTCTACTCGATCTTCTGCAGCATAGTTTCAATAAGTGGAAGTCATGTCAGACATAAGAGCTATTTGCGCACTGAGGCTGGAGTTACTTGCAAGATATTGATGAGTGACAGATGTTATCTACCTATTTTGTTGTACATTATTTCGAAATTGAAAGCTCAAGCACAAGCTAAATGACCAGAAGGTAAAGCATGCTGGTAAATAAAGTTTGCACTGCTCAGAGGTTATTACAAGTGGGACACTCTAAATACTAATCAGTCTTCTTTTTGTTCCTGTTCAACAAAGATAAAAATACATTTGGCAATACATGCAACTGGATCCCAATTAAATGTCAAAGTCACAGCCGAAGGAATAGGTGACTTAACTTGTAGGCACCTGTTAATTGGATGTAGTGCCGTAGATTCAAATGCTCTGTATACCCCTGCCATCTAGTGTCGGACTCAGAAGTTGCAAGGTGTTTTTCTTCGAATAAGTCTTTCGAGTCACAAGGTCTCGTGAATCCTCCTCTGGACGTAGATGCACACCATAGGAGGAGTCTCCAGGACCAGATGAAACTCGAAAAACTTCTTCGAAGAAAAGCTTGCAATATCCGAACCAAACACTAGATGGCAGGAGTATGCAGAGCATTTGTATCATCAGCCACACATGCTAAGAACAAACAGTTTCTACAGCATGTAACAATTTGAGACATAGTTAATCGGACATGACTAAATGGAGATTAGGATGGTAACAGCTTTCGCATTTGTGGTGGAACTGATAAATTCAAAGGAGAGTCTCCACAATAGAAATTTCACTCCCATAATATTCTGAGAGGTTAAGCTCTCAGTTGCAGATGACATGAGTAAAGAGGGTAGAGTGCCAAATCAAAGTGAGATCAACCGGCCACAAAGATGGAAAAGGCGTTAAGCATGAGGCAAGGATCTCCAGCAATGATCAGATTCGGAAATCTCAACCAGCTGCCTCAGGCCCCGGCTCACAGAAACACACAGAAAGAGGCACTGAACCAGTAAAAAGTCTGCATTTTCGTGAAAATGGAACTTAAGCGTACCCACTGACAGAATGCTGGGATGTGTAGCAGATGACTACTGTGCTCGGGAGCCCTCAGGATCCCCTCAGCTATTGAACAAGTGACTATACTGCAACTTGGGATTGGTTACAGGAAAGTATTGAGGTCCATCAGCAAAAATCAAACAAAATAGTAAGAGCTCCAGCAGCTAGTCTCATGACCAGCCTTCCCCAACCAATCTGCATCCTCTGTACTATTCCTTCCCACATCAAAGGTTACACTGGGTCGGAAACACCTGGGGGCTGCAAGCTCTTGTCGTAATTGCGGTAATCATGGGAGAAAAGAGGTCTCTTCAAGTAGTAAGTCCAGTGCACAGATATACAGGCAGACAGTGCATGATAGGATATGCCATTTTTCGAACAGGCTACTATCAAGATAACTTACATTTTACACGTAGAATACCAATAAAAAGAGCAAATGCTGCTTCATGGATACGTCATTGAAGCTAAACTCCAGTCCTAAAGCAGGATGTTACCAGCTCCACCATTAAACAAGCATTTGCAATGCAATAGGTCTCGCATTAGGAAAGTTTGAGCTATTGATATTGTAAATGACAAATTTGTTATTGATGTGTTGGTTTTGAAAATAGCGAAATTAATAGCTTTGTTATTTACAATGCCAATGGTTATAACTTTCGCAAGTGTGACACTTATAGCATTTGTAATGCTATATGTGTTGTATTTATGTGACTTAGATGTATTGATATTACAAATAACAAACCTAAAAAACCACGGCAGCGGCCTACTGCCCACAGACCATCTGTGAGGCATATATCCACCCCCAAAATGCCACACACGCCCACTCGGGGTTCACAATCTTTCACTGCACCTCCTCATGCCTCCTCCCAACAGCAGTTCTCCCCATGAACCCCGTTCTACCCCGAGTGGCCCTCTCCACACCCCGCCCCTCCCAGAGGGCCCCTCTCACCCCCCAGTGCCCACCTTGGGCAATGAAGGGTCGCACCCGTGTCTCCCACCCGGTCAGCCCCCAGGTTCACCCCAGGCACTGGCGGTACCGCTTAGCAGCCCCCACCCCCTTGCTCACTCCCCTCAGTCAGTGAAGGATATCCCCTCAGCAGGCTCTCCGTCGCCCCCTCGTCCGGGCCCGGCTGCTGGTGGTGCTGCTCCGCTGCCTCTTCCTGCGGCTCCTCCACAAACTTGTTCTCGTCAAACTGGTCAATGTCCAGCTTGCAGAAGCACGAGGACAGCGTGTTCTTGGCCATGCCGAGCTGGGAGCGGGGCACCGCGGCGGGCGGAGTGAAAGGAGCCTGCGCTGGGGCTCGCACGGTCAAGCCAGCCCTGCGGAGCCAGCGCCACCGGCCGCGGGAGGAGGCTGGAAACAAGCCACGCCCACACAACGATGGGGGGCGAGAGGCAGCGACCGGGATCACAGTGTCAGCAGCAGGCCTGGCTGACATGCGAGCCACATCAGCTGCAGAAAGAGGTTTGAAACACGCCCCGTCCATACAAAAAGGAGATGAGGCGATGCGCTCGCCAGACTGTCAGATGCAAAGCACGAACCACCACCTATGAAAAGAGGTTCAAACGATGTCTCGATTCCTCAACAACAGGCAGAGGCAATCTGAAGAGCCCCGGTAAGGATCGGCAAAGCCCCTTCCTCTCGCTCATTGTGCGCCTGGCAGAGGGCAGCTGCCCGTGACACCCAACCACCGTGTGTGTGTGTGAGGGGGAGGGGGGGAGAGGGCAGCGGCGGCGGCGTGTGTATGCGTCTGTGTGTGTGCAGGGGGGTAGGGGGCGGCAGCGTGTGTATGTGTGCGCGCGCCTGTGTGTGTGTGTGCATGCATGCAGAGGGGTGGGGGCTGGCTGTGTCTGTGTGTGTGCGCCGTTAATGCATGCGAGGGAAGAGAAAGCAGGGCCTGTGAGTTCGTCTGCGCAAGCGCGGCTCAGACACGCGCTCCCGAGGTCAAAACTGACAAGGAAAAGCGCGCGTCTGACTCGTGTCTTCATTCCTAAATACGGGTCACAATAGGTCTAAAGCAGACACCATCAATGCTTACGCATTGAAGGTAGGTCTGCTCGACCTAAAAAGCTATTAATGCAACTTTCAGCACCAGTTATTCCTCATGTCTGCAAACGTATTGGATAAATGAATGATTAGTTTGAACCAAAAAAGTATCCCACCTAAGAGCACAAGGGTGCTCCTTACCAAAACAGACAGACGGAGGATAGTGGGGTAGGTAACCCCAAGTGGGTACAGTAGATCAGCGTAACTAGTGTGGGGAAGGGAAAAATTCCTTTTTTTTATATAACCCTCACACACTCTAGTAGTGTCATGCTTCATCATTGGGTTCACACCAACTCCTAGAGGTCAGGGTGGGCTCAACCATATTCCAAGGAGCACTTCTGAAAAGGGTGGCCCGGGATTAAAAGTCCCTCACCTGCTCCAAGGTATCCCTTTATTAGCAGAGGAGGTGGGGAAAGTCAAACAATACGTAGAGGGTGATGTGGACTACTATGGTCCTAAAACGCGGTTTCAAACCAACATGTTTCAGCCCTACTCTAAGGCCCCAAAAGGTCCAGGGCTTTCATCAGGGTTACGGAGTGGTTCCTCCCTGGGTTGTTGGTGAACTTGATACATGTCTAGAGTGTGCCAAATAAGTGAAAATCGGGCAGTGATAATACTTGCCCACTTGCAGTCTTTGTGCAGGATCACCTAAAACAAGAGCACATCATTATCCATATTACAGTGTGCGTACATTTTGCATGCTCATTTTGTGCAAACACTGCAACTAACACGGTGTTAGGGCAAATGGTATCAATGGCAGCATGCATCTCCCACTGCATACAAGTCATATAGTGTGTAAGCGAGGCTGCTGGTACACACTGTTGTTCTGTGCCTCTGTGCAAGTAACCATAGGTAACAGTTGTCGGGACGTCTGTTACGTGGTAACCTTCTGCATTTCAATCCTTCATCAATACTGCTAGGGTGCGTGCAAACAGCGCATGTATTCTCTTTTTGGGATCACCTAATATTCATCCTGACCGTTTGATACAACCTCTCTTGTGTGCAAGTTTGGTTGTTCCGAGGAGGTTCATAAATCCCCATTCAAGTAGTACCCATCAAGTTTATTCAACATTCGTTCTGAGTGATATGTGTAGGACCTGACATGGACAATTCAAGCAATTTTCGCGCCTAGAAATACTCACTCACAATTGTTGGGTATCGTGCATCTTAACAGCGGAAGCGGGGTACCCTGTAGTCACACTCTGTAGGTGCCATACAGGAGAAACAAAGAGGGAGCAGCAATTTCTAAAGGTTGGTCATCGGACTTTCAAGAAGTATGTGAAACTTATTACCGATTTCCGTGTGTATGGTGGAACCCCTCACTCCCTCAAGGGTCCTGCCCCGGCTATTAGACAAGTTTCTCTCCACCTCTTCCGGCTTTTGGCGGCGAAGGGCGCCTGTTTAAATGTATCACCGAGGGTCTGAGCCCTTGTGGTAGAGACGTTGGGATCGGACTACAAAACTAGCAAAATCATGGGAAGTGTAGTCCCCGATATTTCTGGTCCAGGAAAGAAGTTCAGTTCGTTTTTAAGTTATATCAGTGTGTATCTCGCTCGAAGGTGATATCACCACATGGCGATCTGCTAGCTGTAATGAGGTTGGTATAGATGTACGATTGGCAAGGAGTAGTATTACTCCTAATAAAAATATAATGTGAATCAGATGGGACCGCATTATCAAATTGGTATGCAAATATCTATACAGGTCATCCCCAGTCTGTTGATATTAAGGCGGTGTCATCGGAGGAAAATGGGGTATAGCCAGTTGCAGGTCATAGCTTAGTAGCCAGAGTTGTATCTTCAAAGGATTGTTCGTGCAGGTCCTAAGATATATGCTTTTCTTTGATCCTTTTACCTACAATATGTTCCAGTTATGTTTTTGGCACTTCTGTGCGATTAATACAATAATTGCCCCAATGGTACGTCATCGTTCAATCCTGATTTTTATGTTTCTAACTTGTACACCCAGAGCTCTGCTTTGGTCAGTAACGTGTGTGTTAGAGCCCTAACCTTGTCCATTTTCTCTATTACTGTCCAGTTCAAATCCGAATTGGAGTGACTTTTTTCCAAGAAATGCGTTATCAGTTTTGTGGAGATGTTTTTGCATCGTATGGTGCTCCTGTGTTCATTGAATCTAATTTTAACTTTCCTTGCGGTCATCCCAATATATCTAAGATTACATGGGCAGGTAGTCATGTATATTACGTTATTACTGTTACAGTTAGTATGATGTCTTTGTTCCCAAAGGGTAGGGAGTCCCAAATCAATATGTTTTGACTGTTTTGTAAGTGCACAGACCGTGCATGAGCCACAGGGGTAAAGCCCCAAGACACTGGTTGATTCCATAACTTTCATACCTCACATTAGTATCCAGTAGGCCTGCCTGTGATGTATTCCGAGCTCTTTTCTGCACCGGTTTGATAATCCTTCCTGGGTATTCTTTCTCCTTCAATTTTTTTGCAAGTTTTTCTGATTCGTCTTTAAAATCTTGTAGGTCAGAGCAGTTTCTTCTGATGCGGAGGAACTGGCCTATCAGGAGATTTTCTCTGAGCCTGGGGATGAGCACTGTTGAAGTGCAGTAAGCTGTTGCGGTCGGTTGGTTTTGTATATATGGTGCTTTCCAGTCTTCCATTTTTTGCCAGGATGTTCACGTCTAGGAAGGAAACTCTCTTTGTTAATAGTCATGGTGAAGCGGAGGTATGGATTGAGTTGGTCCAGCCATTTCTTGAAGTTTTCTATGGTGTCATCTGTGCCGTGCCATATTATTAGGATGTCATCTATATATCTGTGCCACATGCAGATTTCCTTGTGGTATGGGTTGTTCCAGATATTTCCCTCTTCGGATCAACACATATATAGACATGCTATGCTCGGGGCAAACATGCTGCCGATAGATGTCCCGTGTTGTTGTAAATATAGTTGGCCTTCGAACTGGAGGAAATTCTCCGTTAAGGCGATATGTGCTAATGTCATAATCCATCGGACTGGGGTTTGCCAGGGTCACTCTACATTCTGCAGGAGTCCAGAGAGAACGCGTAGGTTTTCTTCTTGTGGAATGCTGGTGTAGTGAACTTCTACATCTAAGCATATTAAGGTTTCAGTAGGGGGGTTGTATTCCATCTTGTTTCGAAGGTTCAGGAGACGCTTGGTGTCTTTGATGTATGATCTTATTTTAGTGACCAAACGGTGAAGGAACCAATCCGTATATTGTGATAGTGGTTCAAGGAGTGAACCAATCCCATACACAATGGGTCTGCATGGTGGTGGTGTTCTTCCCATGTGGATTTTCAGCAGTGTATATAACTGTGGAGTTCTAGGGTTCTTGGGCGAGTAAAGATCTATGCTTCATATCAGAGACTTGGCTGCATGAGCATGCCACCCCAGACCTCCATGTAGCCTTCCCTCAACAATATAAAATAGTTAGATCAGATAGGAGGGACGCTAGAGGTGGGGGATTACTGATTGCAGCAAAAGAGACTATAAATGTTTGCTTGATAGAAAGCGAGGTTATTGAGCAGACAGAAATTATAGTTTCTAAAATGAGTGGCCCCCTAAAGGAGGTTTGGAAAGGGACTCTGCTCTATCGACCTCCTGGGACTAAAGGAGAGTTTCCCGATACCCTACTAGAAACCATTGCCCCCCATGACCTGATGGCGGACAGGTTTTTGTTACTGGGTGATTTTAACTACCATGCAGATGACCAGTCAGACGCAGAAACAGAAAAACTAATCTCCACCATGAACACTCTTAGTCAACGGATCAAGGGTCCAACCCACTGTGCTGGACACACATTGGACCTCTTATTTACCAACTCCCCTAATATTTGGACAGACTCCCCTATTCCGTTACTGTGGACCGACCATTATCTAGTAAAATTCACTATAAACGGCTGTGTGTCGGGACAGTCTAATAAGGCCAATTTAAAAGTGTGTAGAACTATGAAAAAGATCACTCTTACCTCTTTTTCAAATACATTTCAGAAACACCCTATAGATCTAACGGCAAATGTTAATCTAGCAGCAGTACATCTAGAGTCAGCGATTGTTAAGGCATTGGATAATATCGGCCCCTTGCGAATGGTCCCCGTATGATCAACTACCCCCGAAACTATTTACCTTACTTGCCCCGGCTCTAGCAGACTGTCTCACTGGCCTCCTTAACAAATCTCTGCTTGAAGCAGATGTCCCAGAAATTTGGAAGGCGGCGAGAATAAGACCAATACTGAAAAAATCAGCAGGTGACGTAAACATTCATGTAAATTATCGACCCATCTCCCTGCTCCCATATTTTGGGAAAATATTGGAAGCATCGGTCAACGGACAGCTGGTCAAATATCTTGAAACGAATGACCTACTTGACCCTTCACAGTCAGGTTTCCGTGCTGCTCACAGTACGGAGACAGCACTGGTCGAGGTCGCAGACAACATAAGAATTGCCCTGGACAAACATCAATCTTCCATCCTTGTCCTCTTAGACCTGTCTGCGCCCTTCGACACCATCTCCCATCTTATTCTGATTCAGAGACTATGGGAGATTGGTGTCAGAGGGCAGGTATTGGAATGGTTCAAGAGTTACCTCTCTAACCGGACGACTACAGTTCAGATAGGCAAAATCTTGGCCAGTACTTGGCCTGTCAAAAGGGGGGTGCCACAGGGCTCCATCTTGAGCCCACGCTTTTTAATATTTATATGGCTCCCCTGGCCTTAGTAATCAGAGCGTTCAGCTTCGATGTTATATCCTATGCAGACGATACTCAAATTCTAGCCACTCTTGGCCCTGACATTAACGAGATCAAAGACCGTTTTAAGAACTGTCTGATGGAGGTGAAGAACTGGATGGGTCAAAATCACCTACAGCTGAATGGCAGCAAATCAGAGATCATGTTGTTCGGCAATTCCATTGAACATTGGACCCAGGACTGGTGGCCTACACAACTGGGCGAATGCCCAGTCCAAGGAATCGGTCCGCAACCTAGGTCTCCACATGGATAATAAGCGCTCCATGAAAGCTCAGGTGAACCATATTGTCGGTACCTGCTTTGGCATCATGCGCGGCTTACGCAAGGTTTTTAAGTGGATACCAGCTGAAGCCCGTAAGCCCTTAGTACAAGGCCTCATTATAAAACAGACTTGATTATGGCAATTCACTGCTACTTGCCACAAATGGATGCCACATTAGGAAGCTGCAGGTTCTGCAGAATTCGCCTTGGATTTACCTCGACGACCCCCCTCTGTGCCTTGCCTAAAAACCTTACACTGGCTTCCTTTAAAAAAACGGATCACGTTTAAAACTCTATGTATGGTACACCAACATATGTATGGAAGGGGCCCAAAATATTAGACCATGAAACTCACATGGTACATGCCAAGGAGGCAGCTGAGATCAAGCACGGAGTCACTACTCACTCCTTTGAGAATTCAAACTGCCAGGAATGGAGGTCGCGCTTTCTCCTTTTTGGCTCCATTCCTATGGAATAAAATGCCTCTCAACCTGCGCACAACCTCTGAACACACTAGTTTCCGAAAGAAGCTTAAGACCTGGCTTTTCTGCTAATCTCTGCTACCTACCCTTTTGGTCAGAATCGTCTGCATGCGCCATGAGACTCTTTTGGACGCGATATGTGCGCAATACAAATATCCTGACTTGACTGGACTTAAAAACTCATGTTCTTTTTTATTGATCCAGCCATTTTCTTGGGCCTCCTCCATCATATTTTTATCTTGTTTTGTAGTCTTTTAGTTGGTCTGCTTGGAGCGGTAAATAATGTCTTGTGTTGGAGAGTAGTGTTAGACACGCCTTCCTGTCGTTTTTCTGGTCCTGGATCTCAATGGCCCCACCTTTGTCCTCCGGTTTAATAACCAGGTTGGTCCTGCTGTTGATGGAATCCAAAGCTCTTTTCTCAATTGTACTGAGGTTGTGGAATTATTCGTTCCTAGTGTCCAGGTTCTCCACTTCTTTGATAACCGCTTTTTCAAAAGGTGAATACCTCTGGAGGGATGGTGGATATCAGGGGGGTTGAATGCTGTATCCATTATCATTGGGACTTCTTGAAAAAATGTTTTCATTCGAATTTTTCTAAAAAAATGTGTAATTCACATATGGTTTTAAATTTGTCAATGCTGGCATATATGAATTATTCAACAGCATTATTAAGCAAAAGATACAAACGGGGTCTGGATGCACCTTTTTTTTTTTTTTAACAGAGTTTTATATAGCGCAAACTTGACCCGGTATCGGGTATCAGAGCACTTTACAAGGCACCAGTTGTGTTACTTGAGGACACATTCATTTTTGTTAGGCGCAGGGAGATTACGTGATATTCCCAGAATCACAGTATGTTCAGCGTCATTGCCGAGACTCAAACCCAGTTCCCCAGATTCAAGGTCGACCGCCCTAGCAATTAGATCAACTCGTCTCCCCATATGTCATACCTTCCAAGGGTATGACATACTTTAGCCAACCTTTTACTACAAGTTTAAACTAATAGTCTCTGGTTTTAAACTAGACTGTAGGAAACCGATAAAAGATCGTCATCTGTTAAAATAGAGTGCAGTACAAATTCAATAAAATATACAAAGCTGTCACAACAAGCATAGTGCCCTGTGTATGGTGTGCCACCTTCCTAATTCTGTTTACAGTGCCAGCCGGTTCACATATGAATCACAGACTCTGGTACATTTGTTTATAGTTCAATAAAACTAAACCATAAATAAAACATACAGTTTGCATGCGCTTGTCATTTGAAAGCCCAGGGTTGAACAATGTATTTTATGACGTGAAGTGTGGAGGCCGCCAAACCACAATAGTGTTTGAAACAAAACTAGAAGGAAATTAAGAACCACACATGTGGTGTCATAATGAATTTAGATAAATGCATTCGCATCTTAGTAGAGGTTCTCTGGAAGTAGAAGAAAAGATGGGGTCGAACAGAATAATAAGTTGATGGAAATTCTCTGGATGTGGAAGGAGATGAATTCCAAGTATTGTACTCTCAGACAAGATGAACATGAGTTTTCAACTTTGCAAGAAGCTCAAGAATGCTCTAAAAGGTGGCACTCTGACCTATCAAACTGTAGATAACATTCTAACAAACGGCCACTTTACAGACAAGAACAGGTTTTAAAGAAAGCATTTTAGTAGTTTGTTCTCCGCACCTGAACTTGACTGCGTTCCTCAGTGGCGTGTTCCCAAACCGGTCCTTAGCATGAACAGTTGCACCATTGTTTAATAAATACTCCACTGTAGGCAGGAGTCCTTCAGAACATGCCACATGGAGAGGGGTTCGACCATCATAATCTTCACTGCTCAAATTTCCACCCTGAAACACAAACCAAGAAAAATTGACCACAAATACACCAGCCCGGTACAAAAAAGTTATGCCTTATGTTGGGGGACTTCGTCATGGACCTCAACAATAGCTTCTTCTGTATCTAAGCAAACAATATTTAGCAGCATCATATCAACATTTCTTTTTGATAAGATCGTAATACACATTTCTTGTCCCTCCACACTCATTATGGATCTTTGACAGATTCAAATAAGTCTACCTGTCTTCCCCAGAAACATTCAGGTTTGAGGACAGTCAGGCAGATCGTAGACTTGCTTTTCTAATATCCAAAACCAATTCACCCTAGGCCTCCACTTACATATTAGGGGTAGCTGTTGCTGCCCTCCATGTTTGGTCAATGTCCTCTTGCCCCTCAGGAAACAAGCCTCACAAACAGCTTTAGGGCATCTATGTCATCTAAGTTATTAAATCGGGCTATCTGAAGTGTCACTTTAAAGGTAAATTCTATTATTGACGTTAGAGCCTTAGACAGGCTATCCCAGTACAGCCTCAGGGACTGACAGTTCTGTTATGTTATTAGTGACGTATAAAGCGCAAGGCTACTCGATAAAGTGTCCCGGCGCTAAACATTCTGGGTGAGCTCTAGACTAGCGGATTTACACTATAGCTGGAATAGCCAGGTTTTCAATAACTTCCTAAAAGGAAGAAGTTCCTGCATCTGTCCGAGTGCCAGAGGAAGCTTATTCCAAAGTTGCACTGCTTGTACCTGGAAGGAGCGACCACCAAATTCGGGCATGGGAAAATTTGGGGATGCTAGCTAACTGAAGTGCAGCAGACCTCGAAGCACGGCGCGGGTAATAGAATTGGACTCTCTTCCTAAGATACGGGACCCCATCCCATGGAGAGATTTAAAGGTCAATACCAAGGCTTTAAATATTATCCCCTTGCGGATTGGCAGCCAGTGCATGGCTTTCAAATGGGTAGACATCCTTGTTCTGGGCCCGAGCATAAGTATTGCCCCAGCCACAGCATTCTGGACTACCTGTAGGGGTTAACAAAGATTATAGATGGGGCTTGCACCGCTCAGTTGAAGGATGGTAATCAGTGTAATGGTTTGTAGCGTGCTGATGAGGTGTCGCTGTCTGTGCCTTACAGCGTATAATAATATATCAAAGTCTATTACAATGCTGCGCCAACAAGGGGAAAGACTCCTGCTAGCACTGCAAGAAAGACTGAACCAGTCTTATTCATTTGTACATATTTAATAAAGTTTTTTTGAACGAAAAATAGTTTACTTTTGTTTCTCAAGTTCGTTATTTCAATCTTAAAACTTTGTTTTCATGGTTGAAAAAATCTTTGACATTAATATCCAATGCATGTATCGTCAAGTTATATATCCCAATGCATTTTGGGCTTTCCTTCAGCCCTTCGTCAGGGGATTGCTCTACAGGAAAAAGAAAGAGGTGGCTATCAGCCTGTGTACTTCGGATGTTATATGTGCTAAATAATCATCATACATGGTGTGATGGTAACTCCTAATGGCGAAATGGCTGTGGTTTGTAATAGCATGCATGCTTGTTATCAGAACGAGGTTTTAGGACAAATTAAAACAGTGGAAAGATCGTGATTATCCTCGGTGTTTGTGCGTTTTTAAAGTATTATAATGGTGTTGAAAGGTGATAAAAGTGTATCCCAAAGGTAAGGAACTTGGTGCTCGGATATACAAACAAAACGAGTGTGATAGACGCCGTACTTCCCAGTATTGAACCAACATGCTTGTTGTTAGTTCAGTAACTCACTGTTACGATGACATTGTCCGTGCGTTAGCCTGAAAGGTTACACAAGTGTACGCAAATGATTAGCGCTAGTTCGTTGTGGCTCGGTAAATATAAAAAGAAGAATGTCCTCATATCGAGGTAGCTTACAAAGATATGTGAAAAGCTCCGCATAGTAATCCGTGGTGCTTCCGCGAGTGAACCCGTTCGGAAGAGCTCCGTGTGACTATAGATATAAACATGAAGGATGGACTGGACCCAGTAACGGGCGCCATCTTTAAGTGGTGAAAGTGCTAGTTAGTGTGACTGCTATCTAAATGTTAACGAGAAAGCGTGATTTGATGAGTACAAAGCAAGTGGGTGGCCTTGAACTGTGTGGGAGTTGTATTATACTGGTAAGAGAGGAAAACCAACAGAGTTACGAAGAATGTGAAAAATATGTATAAATAATACCATATGTAATGCTAACAAAATGTTCAATGCTAATACATAAAGAGTCCCAATGTACTGTCCATCTATTCCCTCATACATGAATGATCACAAGTAACAGATGATCATAAGTAACATAGGAATTCCATCCTATCATTCAGCCCATGTGGTTGCATCGTCGCCATGTAGCGGATCCAGTCGTTTTCACGTTTCAGTGTGTTTGTTATGTCTGGTGGGTTGGATTTGTTCCAAAATCAAGTATTTCTTCAATTGAGCCACTGTGTGATTTTTCTCCATGAAGTGTGTTGCCACTGTAGACTTTACATTTTTTGTCCGAATATTGCTTTTGTGCTCCAAAATACGTGTTCGGATCTTTCTCTCCGTGTGGCCTATGTAGCAGGAGCCACAGGGACACTTGAGCATGTAGAATACGTTAGAAGAGTTACATGTAGCATTGACTTTCAGTTTTACTTTGTGTCCTTTCATCGGGTGATTGGTGTAGTTCCCTGGTATGATGTTGCAGTTGCTGCAGTTATAACAAGGTAAAAGTCCCTTGTATATTTGTGTTTCTGTATGATCTCTTGCCTTTTCTAGGATTTCTTGTGGGTACCCTTGTGCTTCAAATCTTTCCAGTGTGATTCGTTGTTGATTTTCACTCTCTACAGTGGAGGACACGATGCGTTTAACTCTTAATAGTTGAGAATATGGCAAGTTGAGTTTGAGACCGGATCGGTGAAAACTTTTGAAATGCAATATTGAGTTGCGATCAGTTCGTTTTCGAAAAATCGTGGTTGAGATTTTGCCATCTTGTCTGTGAACTGCAACATCCAAAAAATGGATTGTTTTGTCATTATAATCCCATGTGAATTGGATGCGATCATTGATGTGATTCCAGTTCTCTAAGAAGTCCAAAAGACTATTGCTGGTGACATCCGTGTTCTGGGCCCGAGCATAAGTATTGCCCCGGCCACAGCATTCTGGACTACCTGTAGGGGTGTCAGCATGTATTGAGGGATTCCTAAGTAAAGGCTATTAACGTAGTACAGCCTGGATAAAACTAGGGCCTGGACCACAGTTTCTCTGTGTTTTACTGACAGAAGGGGCAAGAACGGCCTAAGCACTCCAAAACAAGAGCCCATGACAGCTTGTACTTGAGAGTTCATGGATAAATTATCCTCCATCCTGACTCCTAAATTTTTAACAGTCTTGACAGAGGTGATGGGGGCAGACATGTCCTGTGGCCACCAATTTCGCCACACATTGTCTGCAGGACGACCAAAAAGGATAATCTCAGATTTATGGGGATTACACTTAAATTGGTGTAGTTGGAACCATGAGAACACCTCAGAGGCAGGCGTTTATTGCTTCTCCTCAGAAGTCTGCCTTCTTATCACAAGTGAATAGCAGTTTGGTATCGTCCGCATACAATACAATTTTGGCTCCATGGTCTTCGGCCAGATGCGCCAAGGGGGTCATAAAGGTTCAAAAGCGTGGGGCTAAGGATTGAGCCTTGTGAACCCCCACCTTTAAGGAAGGGATGGGCGCTGCGAAAGGGGGAGACCAGACAGTTTGTTGGCGGTTTTCCAGAAACGATGCGAACCATCGGAGTACTGTGCCCCCACAGCCACATTCTTGAAGTCTCAGAAGGAGCTGATCATGGGGCACGGTATCAAAGGCCGCGGATAAATCCAAAAGTATCAGCACGGCCTTCCCACCTTGGTCTAGGGTCTCCTTAATGGCCTCCAAGGCTTCTAGAAGCATGGTTTCCTTACAAAAATTTGACCTGAAACCGGACTGATTCTGGTGGAATACCTGATTGGTTTCAGCATATGTGGTGATAACACCATTAACATATTTTTCCAAAACCTTAGAGTAAAAAAGGGAGCAGGGATATTGGCCTATAATTAGCGGCTAACTCCGGATCTGCTCTTGGTTTTTTCAGAAGGGGGAATATTTTGGCATTCTTCCACCTGTCTGGAACAAGCCCCGACTCCAAAGAGGTATTAAGAATCCGATTTAACGCAAGGTTAATTACCTCTGCTAGTGACGCCAGCATCTTGGCTGGACAGGGGTCAGACGGAGCCCGATTTAAGGGCCTTCATAATTTCCAGAGTTGTCAAGGATATTGGAAAGAACTGCATGAGTAGCGGGTCCCTTGGCTGTGTAGGCGGGGTAAAAAACGCTCGATTTTCACCCTTAGTCCTGAGCAGCAAAGAAAAGGTATCTTGGATGGATTTAATTTTCTCATGAAAGTAGGAGGCTAGATGGCTCATCCATGCTTCAGTCGGAGTAAATGGCCTTGCGACCGCGCTTGGGGATAGAAACTCCTTGACCGTTTTAAACATTTCTTTACTATGGTTAGCAGACTGTGCTATTTTAGAGGAGAAGAAAAGTTCTCTTCTAAAACTTTTTTATAATGCACCTTTAGTGCCGGTTTACAGATTATTTTATCAGTAGCAAAGTTTTTTTGCCATACCCTTTCAAGGCGTTTGCAATCACTCTTACTTTTCCTGAGGGAGACCGTAAACCATGGTGCTGAGGCCCGTGAGGCCTTGACAGGTCGCACGGAGGAGGGGGCGAGCTCATCAGCCTGCGACTGTCCTGACCTTCTGCATTCTCCTCCACATTCCTGTGGAAGGGGATCAGATGATTGCTGAGGGCAGTAGTGATAGCCTCGGCTGTAATTTGGCTAAAAGGTCTGAAGCTTCGAGAGGGTGGCCTTCCCTGGGGATTGCAGGGGTTAAGGACCTTCTCAATTGTGAAATCAATTATCGAGTGATCGGACCATACTATCGGGACCGGGAATGAGGTCACTATTGAATCAGTGGAGAAAATCTGGTCCAAAATATGGCCTTTCTCATGATTCGCATGGCGGACATAAGGTGACATTTTGAAGAAAGCTAGTGAGACGTATAATCTAATAGGCTCCTGTTCGGTGGAATTATAAATATGAATGTTAAAAACTAAGCAGTGTTTAAAATTAATGGCCAGAGTAGAAACCGCATTGCTGATAGAGTCGGGAAACTGGCCTGCAGGACCGGGAGGGTCTATAAAATCAAAATTCCTGACACAGATTGCTGCGCTGACACCCTTACGTGGAATCCCAAGCTTTCGGCGCCAGCTATGTTAGCTATAGGGACCATGGTGCAGGAAAAATGGTGTTTAAAGATAACAATGCCGCCCCCAGTACTTGTCGACCGATCCCTTCTGAGCATGAGATAACCATCGGGAATGGCCATGGCGATGGTGGGATTTGATGCTTCTCTAAGCCATGTCTCGGTTAAAAAAAGAGAAGGTCAGGGCTCTTATCCACGAGCAAATCATAGATTTGAAGGGCATGTTTGCTTAGGGATCGTGTATTGAGAAGCATGGCCTTCAAATAACCATTTTCCCTATCAGGCTTTGTCTCATTGAAGGTAAGCCTGCCCCTAAAGCCTCTTACCGGAGACTCACTTGTATCTAGATTAGAGGAAACCCCTCCGCTTTCTCAACAACAAAGTCACAATTTGCATTTTGGTAAACAGAAATGCTCTTCCCACTGCCTTTGATAAATCAGTTGTCTCGCAGCATAAAGACCTACTATCAAATATTATGTTTGCAAACTAGGAATTAAATTTACGCAGACAATATTCATATACGGTCACAACATGTAAGTCAATTTTCTGCCAATAAGGTTCCGGTAACAAGTCTCATCGAGCTGTAGTGTAGTTCCTATTTTCCCTATAGGCCCTGCGCATTGGAATAACAAACAGCAGTGTAGACCTAGAAGTGCGGTCTTCTCGGTCTCTACTGACTATGTTAAACTTAATTGGGTTTGTAACAGCTAGCTCAGAGGTCACTGGAAACTTTCTTGACTGAATAGGAAGTGATCAGCTTCCCTGGCTCAGACAAGAAGGGATTCAGTTTTCCAACAACCGCATTAACATGACAACTTTGCTCCTCAGAATAAGAGTCAATCTCTAGAGTCGTGTGAAACAATAGACAGCTATTTCACTCAGTCAGTTGTGCAGAATTACTTTCACCAGTTATGCAAAGAATAGAGAGACGGGCATTTTCAATAAAAGGTATTATTTATTGAACAGTCTTTCTTCTCATGCAAGAGAAATGAATTACCACAATTGCAAGACTTGTTATTATAAAAAGTGCGTACAGTAAAAGGAGTATTGCGAAATAATACTGTAAAAGCATTGATATGGTTTCTTAGCCATAAGATGGTTAAAATGAATACAATATGTACAGTCATATATACATTTGGCTAACGTACTCAACTGGTGCTTCTAACTACGCCTACTCCGGTGTATCTGACCTAAGCCTAATACGTGGGAGGGAGTTAGTAAGTAGCAGTTTAATTGAAGTTGGTTTTGCCAAGGGTTTGCTTCAAGAATTCTCTCTAAGGGTTTAGTCAGCACCTTACCTCTGGAATAGAATGTTGGAGGTCTGGTATCTCCTCTCAGGACTCGATATTCCAGTTACCCGCAAGGGTAGGCTGGAAACGCCGGAGCTGGATTTTCTCGGCAGGAGAAAAGACAGCGTTTTTCTCAGCGCGTCAAGGAGGGGCAGCGTCCGTGGGCTTCTCGCATCTGCTGGGCTCTGCAAGGGACAGCTGTTCTGCTCCTGTATTCACCACCACCATCGCATTTGCTTAAGGCAAATTTGGTATTATTTATACCTGAAAGGTGCCTTGTTTGACGTAAGTTTTTGGACATAAGACGTCAATAAAGATGTCACTAAGAACTGGTCGTTCTTACAGTGCTCGTTAGAGTTCTATTACTAATCAAAACAAAGCAAGCGGGGCTTTCCCAGGTTGCTGGGGGTTTTATCTGTTGAAAGAACTCGGTGTGTTATCTAGGAATCTAAGGAAGTGGCTTCTGCAGTGTCATGTACTGTAATGAGCTTCAGAGACGAGTTACTGAAATATGGTTCTGATCGTTTATGCCATTATAGGGATACCTATTGATTATAGCCGTATAGGGGCATGAGGTCACAATATTGATCGGGGTCCTAGATAGAACACAACAGAGCTTTGCAACAAGTTTGATGCAGACATGGCCCGTGGCTGTTCACAATTAGCTGCACTTTATTTGCAGACGACAACTTTTTGAATCTGCCATACAATAAACTGAGTAACAACATAGTTAGACTCAATTGAATTTGCCCATTTGAAGAAAACAAAATTAAGCCATCAAAATGCATCTGACAGCAGTACAATGAGAAAGTATACCTCCACTTTGGCATATACAGAAAAGTGAATTAACACAGTATGACATCAGTAGAAATGTGTGTACGACATACCATTTCACGGATTGTTTCCAATGCATTGATGTCACCAGTTTTCGCCGCAGCACAAGCCAAAGACGGTGTCAATGCATCCCGAACGGCTTCCAATTCCTGGAATATAAAAACAAGGCTGTTACAGTGTAAAAGCATACACCATTTACATTCTAATGCCACTGCTAACGTGCTGCAGTAAAATCATTTCACAGGAAATGCATTTCAAACAGGTCTTTCAAATCATATAAAACATTAGCCACTCAAACTAAAAAGAATCTCTTCCTGTAATGCCTGCCGTCTTACTATGTCCTTCAATTAGTCATTAGTGCGTGAGAGGTTGTACTGCATGGCAAGTAGCCATTTCAGAAACGGGAAATAAACGTGTGCAAAATGACATTATGTAACAATCGGTAGGGGAAGACAGGGATCAATTGTGATCCAGTAGGGCTTTGATTACCATTCAGAGAGAGAAGAATGGAAGGTCCGGCCACAGTCCTAGCCCCAAATATGAAGACAACAAAAGAGATGACTGGGCTGTTCCTATTGGAAGTAAGGAAGAAAAGGTCACTAGGGTATAAGGGTTAGTGCTCAATGGAGGACCATCCCTGGGTATCCAATTTGTTGGATATAATGGCCTCACACACCCTTGCGAGTGTCATGCTTCATCATCGGCAATGCTTCTCGTTGGTCAGGCGGTGCAATGCCCAACGGGCTCACCTCAAAGAGGGGCTCTTTATCGGAGATCTTTTATCCAACTGCCTATGGGTGAAGTGGGGGTGAGGGGCCAGGACAGAGTAGATAGTGTGGGTGAGGATAAAATGTGGCACAAGGTACCGGAAAACAATTTTATTCTGGTGGTCCTCTGCCACAAGTAAAATCAAGGATAGCCGGTGCTCGTGGGAACTGTGGTTTCCCCGAGTGAACCTGGGCTAAAGTGCAAATGGTGTGGACATTATCACATAAAATATGGCGTGAAAATTTAAATGTGCTTTGACATAATATTTCAAACATCCAGGTCTTCAATTTCTGTTCAGCAACTTTGTAGTGGTGAACAAACAGACTTAATAATTATTATTTTTTTGACAATCAATTTTGTTTTGAAAAGCAAACAAAGTGACAGCACGTACATTACAAATTGGTGCATACCCTGCCCACAAAGGGTAGTATAAATAACAGTCACAGTAATAATAGTCAGGCGGACCACTAAGACTGAAAAGCAACTCATGGATACATGAGAGTACAGGTGTGGCGGTTTTAATGTAATAGATTTAACCATTTGCCCCAGACCCGGTTGAATTTCGCTGTGCATCCGCGTGCCTCATATAGGGGTTCCTCCTGGGCAGCGCACCAGTCTACCCCACGGCACCATTTCTTTATGCTAGGGGGGTTGACCTCATCCCAGGCCGCCGCAATATCTCTCGTTTGGCCATGGCGATTGCTGTCCCCAGAAACGGTTTATCTGCTCTAAAGCAATCCAGGCCATCAAACACTTCCAGGACGAAGCGGAGGGGATCCTGGGCAACCTGCCAACCCAGGGTTTGCGTGAGTTCTGACTATCACTGACCAGACCGGGGCGCGGCTGGGGCACGACCAGACCATGTGGTTGAAATGTGCCAGAACATGGCCACAATGTGTAAAGTCCGGGGAGGGGCGCAGTCCTGCTTTATGAAGACACGCTGGGGTGAGATATGCCGTGTGTAATTATTAGAGTTGAATGAGGCATAGTTTGGATGAGGTTGGGAGGGTGTTGGGAGCCATAATGGTGTCACGCCAGTCCTCTTCATCCAGAGGGCCTCCCACCAGGCCCGGAGCGAGGCCAGAGTTGTCGGACCATTGTTGACAAAGGAGTGGTAGATCCGAGACACCCCTCCCCAGCCCAGGTTACCCATCATGACTTGAACCTCCAATGGGCTAAATTCGGGGATCTGCATGACTGTTGGTATGTGCACAGTGAGTGCATGGCAGAGCTGCAAGTATTTGTAAAATTGAGAGGTATGGAGTGTGTAACGCTGTTCTAAGTCTGGGAAGGCCCTAATATGATCCCCTGCCCACACATACCCAAGGAAGGATATCCCTATATGGTCCCACTTCTGGAAGCGCATGAGGGTCACCACTTCCTGCAGCCATAAGCCTTGCCAGAGAGGTGTGTGTTGACTAAGTCGCTTGTCCCAGCGTGTGTGCCATAGGGCCGTACGCCAGGCCATCAAGACCGCTCTGGTGATTGGCGGTATCGCCTGGGGTGTAGGGGTCCCGTATAAGTATGCTTTGATTTGGGGGGGGGGGGGGGGTGTAAAAGGTGAGCCCACATTACTATCGATGCCCGGGCTGCTGGCGCAGGCCGCCTCTTAGTTCCCATTCTGAATAGTTATCAAATAAAGAGACGGGCGCTGGAAGCAGGAATCACAAGAACAGGATTTATTACTCATGAGGAGAGCCTGTCATTTCGGACAAGAAACACAGTGTCTGTCGGGAGGTGCTCTAACAAGTGAGCTGAGACATCGTCTTTTATACCTTACAAAATACTTGGCATTACAATCACGATATTGTGAAACAAGGAAAAAGACATCCCCATAATCCTCGTGTCAATCCTACCCCACATATGTTCACAATAGGGACCCTTGACCTGCTGATAAGAGGGGAGGGTAATCACGCAGCTGAGTGTTCCGCCGATTTTTAGGATGTGTGCGCCTGATCGTAGCCCAGGGGGTGGGGTGGCCAGGGTCAATAGAGGGTCCTTTGAAGAGGAGGGACTCCATACAATAAGCAGTATACAGTATCTCCTGGCTTAGGCGATGACCTCAGACATGTGTGGACAGTCAATCGCGGAGGGAGGGTTTACTAACAGAGGGGTTATTCATGAAAGGAAAGGAGGTGCTGGTCAGGCGCGGCCGTGACTCCCAAGGACAGGGTCTTGCAAAAGAAGAAGGTTTATGACTTGCCCGTGTGAGGGAGAAGGGGAGGGGGGAAGCCAGGGTGTGCACAGGGACAGAGTCGCACGGAGAGAGATCTTATGACCCGTACATGAGAGAGCGGGGGCAGTCAGGTGCAGCTGGGGAGGGCTATGTCAGCTGAGGCAAAGGATGCCTCTTCAAGAGGAAATGGGGGGTTTGCGTAGGTCAAGCAGAAGGGTTGCCTTTCAGGGCAGGGTCGCGCAGAGGGAGAGGGTTTCATGGTCTATGCATGAGAGAGAGGGGGGGGGTTCAAATACGCGCAGAAGGGAAGCCGGTGATTCTAATGAGCGGGAAAAAAGGCCAGGGTGCCTAGAATGGCTGTTATGTACATATGGGTACGGGCTTTTACTGGCGGAGTGATGCGGTCAATATTTTATGGTATTCATGGTGCTTACAGGGAGAGGAGTGGGAAAAGGGAAATGAACGTCGCTTATGTACATCAATTTTTCTAATTTTCCACAGTCGCCCCTTTTACATAACAGAGTTCATTTTTGTAATTGATGGGGGTACATATAAACAGGCGCGGTTGAAGAATTAGCATTTGTCAATACTAACATTTGGCATATAATCATGGACAGTTGACGTGATGGGCAGAATGCAGCACATAGGAAATTGCATTTGTCGAGTTCCTAACATTCAAACGCACTACACAGCATAAATGTTTCTGACTTAAAAATGTGACCAATGAACATTTTGACCAAGTAGTTGAGGGCGGAATTCAGTTCAATACACAAGATCTCTTCGTCACAGTGTCTTTTTAGCAGTGAGCCATCACTGGTAGGCTCTAGTCTTTTTAGCAGTGAGCCATCACTGGTAGGCTCTAGTCCGTGTCCTTTCGTTGGCGCTGTTGAGCACCGGCGGTGGAGCTATAGGTCCAGCTCGGGTCCATCCTTACGCATTGCAGGGTGCGGTCAGTCCTCTGCTGTTAGACCACAGTCCTGTTCCCTAACCAATCCTTTTAGTGGCACCTTATGCTCGGCACCCATATTCCTGCGGCGTACCCCATTTCCACCTGGATGCTGTTCTTCCTTTCGACAAGAAGTCATGTGAAAAAGAGGGCGTGTGGTTTCGATAGTCGATGGGAGTGAGAGGGCGGAGTGGGGGCAGATTTTCCTGGGACACACCAAAGGGACCAAGGGAGCAAATGATAACAAGCAAGCAAGCCCATCAATCGGGCTTGAAGAGGGGGACGGAAGCTTCAGGCACGTGTGGGTAGGCGGACAAAAGGCTTCAGGACAGCCCTTCATCCTTTCGTTTTACCACATTGGAGAGTGCTGTCTCGTCCCGTATTCCTGTCGTGCTGGGGCTCCACCTTTGGTTGATGTCGCATGTGTCCCATGATCTGCGGCCAGGCTGTGTGTCACGTCCGACCCTTCTCCTCCAGTGATCGTATATCTTTGAAATAGGTACAAAACAAGCTTTAGAGAACTGGTCAGGGGAAGACATTCATGCACGTGAATTCCTCCCTCAATCCTACGCACTTGGGAGATACGCTCATCGGTCACAGTCAGAGGTTCATTACCAAGCAGTGCATATGTCAGCATTCCTACTGAGTTCATGCCAAGTTTTATTCATCGTCTACACATGTCACATATGGAGGAAGGTCAGACTCTTATCAACTGTGCATTTCATCAAACTCAACATTTCGGAACCTCCAGGGAGACTCGTCTTTCTAACCTGAGCCTTAACAGTCTAACGTTTCCCTTCAAGGCTGGCTAACCTTTTCAAACTGGGCGGGGGCGCTATCATCGAGAGTCAGGGTAAAACAGGTTTTTCTCGAGGGACGACAGTTACTCATGGTCATCATGTTTATATCCGGGACAGCAGCTGGGGTCAATCAAGTGGGGCGGGGATGCTTCGGGCATTCGCGCTTGGGTGCAAAGGGGTGGGGCAATCTGGGCATTGGGGGTCAATCTTGACGTTGGCGTTCGTCTCTGATGAACTAAAAAAAATAAGATGCCATTGACATACAGTTCCCCTATAAAAGGCCAGATTGGGGGACTTTAATCGTCTTACCTGTCCTTTCCTTCTCAGCCAATTCGAGTTCATTCATTTTGCAGAAAGGAGAGGTAGTAATATGGCGAGATACAATCATTTTAGTTTCGGTCAATTTCGCTGAACACCTTCGCGTTCAATAAGTATCCAATCAGACTGGTGCCGGTGGGGCACAATTTTACCACAAAAAGGAAGAGAAAATAGGGGGACTCTCATAGAGAGTGAGAGTCGTCCGCAATCTAAACGAGCCATTCGGTACACGTATGACATGTAGAGAGAGAGAGAGAGGGAGAGAGAGAGAGAGAGAGAGAGAGAGAGAGAGAGAGAGAGAGAGAGAGACGTGTACGAAAATAGGTCATTTAGTGCGCTCACAACACAGAACAGCAGGGGGTCAGGTAACGGAGAGATGCAAACAGAGGAAGGACATAAATCCCTACAGTACACACACACAAACTCCGACAAAGGAAGACAGTTCATGTATTACATACAGAAGACATTCACGACAAAACATAAAACAAATATTGGCCAGAAAGATCTATCTTTACATCCTGCGTATCTTTTAATATCCTATTTACCTACGTGCTTAGCTCTTTTTACCTTTCCCTCCTTTTCCCTCTCGCTTGCTATCTTTGCGAGCGTTCCCAATTGTCAATACTTACACCTCGGTCAGCCGGTCAGAAATTAACCTGGTGGGGCTATTTACTCACGGTTGGATCTTAAACCATTTTTCAGTTTCTTCCTTTGGTGGGAAGTTCTCCAGGCTGAGGCAACGGCGGGTATGGATCAGGAGAACAGTCGGACAGCTTGGTTATATCTATAAGAGTGTGAGAAGGAGGCGGTACATTTTGAACATCAGCAACATTCCTAACTTCCCAGACGGGTGGTGCCTTGGTAATCCTTACCCCGGCACTCTTCTTTGTCCTTTCCCTATCTAGTCAAACGTCTAGTTACATTATTTAACATGCTATTTCGAGTCAATTTTCGTCATACAGTACCCGTCAAGTTTCTATGTCAGTCCATCCTCCCAGTCGCTACATTCTAAGGAGGAACAGTCATGTCTAAGTCTACGTCTTTTTTTTTTTTTTTTTAAACTCATCAACATAAGGGCTATGCTCATATTCCCTCCTTCCCTTTTCGTCGGTTGTTTGATCATCGCTCTTCCACACTTCAGTCGTCGTTCCGACGCGACCTGCAGAAGGGAGGAGAAAGAAGGGGGTGGGGGCAACATTCAAACCACATCAGCATGCAGTAGTCCGAAAATGTTTTTACTTACCACATACTCGACCTATCTCAATGTAGTGCATTTCTCTACCATCTCGGCGCTTAAGCCCAGTGGGACCAGTAGTATCAGATAGATAATCATTGATGATCTGCGTATCTACATGAGTCACTTGGTCGCGACCCCTTTAGGTTGCGTGCAAGGGTGGCGGTCAGGTGGCATTTCTGTGGTGTCGTTTAAGGGCGTCTAAAACACTTTTCCCGCTGCCTGTGACACATAATGTAGCTGCTAAATATCGGGCCCTTTTTAACCTTCAGCCTTAATCATACTTATTCTTCGCTCACAGTAGTAATACATTCAAAACTCATTAATGCAACCGCTACAATTATACTTTCTTTTTCAAAATACCTTTAATAAAAAGTGTTGATGTACAAATACGGGCCTACAACCCAGCGGACCGGCCACGGAGCAGACTGGAACTGTACATAAGAGGAACGAAGTTGGTGGTCGTTCATTGCATAAAGTGCGGCAGTGCAATAAAATCGTATCGAACTTTCCTACAGGGCAAGCATGATGCATGTCAAGAATTCAGTTTTTCAATTAATTCATTAATTCATTATCCAAATGCTCACTCAGTGCCTACATTACACCAATTCATTGCTCCCAATCATAATTAGTACCCACCCTAAATCAGTTCATTGTCCCAACACATGATCAATATCTGTCTTACATTGCTTTCTTCTCTAAGCACATAATCACTATCCATCTTATATCGCTTTTTGTTCCAAGCACATACTCAATATCCTTCTTATCTACTTTCATTGTCCAAAAACTGCATACATATCTCGGGGCATCAAAGCTGCGCAATCAGGGTGCAACAAGGTTTATTTAAAAAGTCTCATTTTGTGTCGGCGCCATTTTGGGCGAGGTCAGGCAAGTCCCTGCATAGTCAGATTGCCTCCACTGACTCGTAGTAGGACCAGAACCTTCCGTTGGTGGTTTCAAAAGTTTTTCGCAATGGGTTAACAGTTTACCGGGTCATTCTGGTGTTCCTCCGGAACTGAACAAGTCTGTGCCTTGGCTGTATTTTAGCCATTTCCAAACTGAGGCTGGTGCTGGCAGGAGTGCGCCGATGTCGCGGTTCCCAGTGAGGGGGACGGGGGCGCCCATGCGGAGGGATCGGGGTGCCCCCCGGCTCTCATAGAATCTTCAAAGTTGAGGAGAGAAGGCATGGGGCGTGTGCCCGTCCTGGGCAAAAGACCGCTTTTCGATGTTGACCCTCTTTAAGCAAGAGCGTTGGGGTGTCGCTGGAAGCCTCCACCTGGAGGGAGGTGGGGGAGGGTCGTTCGCGCCGCCTCCCCCTTCCAGCGACCTCGCGCCGTTCTTCGGCTCCAGCGCTTCGGTATTGGCCGTGCCAGCCATTGAAGATGAGGGGGGGGGGGGGGGGGGTCGGTGGCTGAGGCAAGACATCCCCCCCCCTTTGACATGTGGCGGGACTACCTGCAACTGTCCAGGCGTTGCCGTGTGGCTGGACTACCTGTCACTCTCAGGCGTTGACATGTGGCGGGACTACCTGCAACTCTCAGGGTTGTCCAACCTCGCCTTGGCTCCGGTCCTCGTCGATGGGCAGATCAGGCAAGAGAGGGGGGGTGGGGGGTGGTCGGTGGCCGAGGCAAGACAGCTCCCCCCCCGTGGCCTGCAGGGCAGCAGAAGAGGGAAAGGGGAGACCTCCATGATTCCTCGGGCCGTCCGCCCTACAGCCTCCCCCTTCGACCGCGGCCAGCCGAGCCCTGCACGCATCGAGGCCTCGCCTTCCGGATGGGTGTAACCGCGGACCTGTTGCACTTCGGGAGCTTCCGGAATGGGGGTAGGTACCTATTGGTTTGTTCCTATTTCATGTGACCGTTATTTGGGCGTGGTGGGCAATGAGGCAGACATGTTTGGAGCAGGAATAGGCAATGGAGCCTAGCTACCTCGTGGCTATTTTTGCTGTCAAACTTTTCGCCATTTTATATTTCTTATTACGAACGGTTTCTAATGTTTCTTATTTTTTAGTGAAGTCGAAAGCTCATCAGGGGGTTACTGACTTAGCCCGATTTCCTTTTATTTTTCCTTCTTTTCCTTAGCGTGTTTCGAGCTAAAGTTTTCTGTTAGTAGGGTACGGTGATCACTTCATTTTTATATGTCCTTTCACTAGGGGTACTCCTGGACGGACCAGGTGAGTTACCTCCAATAAATGGTCCGGGTTGGAACTAGATTATCAATCAGAGGGGAACACATATCCTTCGTTAGGGTATCATCCTGGACGGACCAAATGATGTACCTCCACTTATTAGGGTAGCCTCCTGGACGGACCAGATGGGTTACTTCCAATAAATGGCCAACAAGTGGGGGCATGTGTCCTCCATTAGGGTAGTCTCCTGGACGGACCAGGTGAGCTACCCCCCAAATAATAGTCAATCAGTGGGGAGTGGGTAGGACTGACGGATTACAACGGGGACAAAAGTCTGCATCACCTACCCTTCTCTATCTGCAAAGATTAGACAGAATATTTCTATTCCACGTTGTTTGCAAACAGAAAATACCTCAAACAAACAATTCCTTGGACAACAATGTCCAGTCAATCAATCAATCAGTGGGGAGAAAAACAGGCATGACGGATTACAACGGGGACAAACATCTGCATTACCTGCCCTTCGCTATCTGCAAAGGGAGACAGAATATTTCTATTCGTCTGTTTGTGGACAGGGAAGATCTCAAAGAGCAACAATCGATTATTAATCGATTTCAAACAATCAGTGGGGAGAAAAGTAGGCATGACGGATTACAACGGGGACAAAGGTCTGCATTACCTACCCTTCTCTATCTGCAAAGAGAGACGAACGTTCCTATTCGCCGCTGTTTGCAAACAGAGAATGTCTCGTTCTCAAGAAGAGAACCAATATTTCAAGTAGCAACCAAAGCTAAATGAACCAATAACAATATCAGTATTCAAATACCGATTCCAATACAATCAAACAATCAGATGGATGAAACCATCCTACCAATCAGGCGTAAAACGCCCTACTTAATCTTACCCGGACCGGACCATACGGACAGTTCTTCATCTTCCTCCTCCAGCGCCCGATCGTTCTCTTACTCCAGGCAGCATTCCTGTGGGATTCCAGTCAGGACAATAGGTCACTCGAGAGAGGTCCGTTCAGAATCGGTGAAGTTCTTTCGATCGGCAGCCGGACGAGGGCCCTCTCAAGGCAGGTATACTCCGATCATTTAGATGTTCACCTCATCGTCTGGATCTCTCTTACTGGACCTTATGTCACTGATGGGCCCCGCGTTGGGACGCCAATTGTAAAAGGTGAGCCCACATTACTATCGATGCCCGGGCTGCTGGCGCAGGCCGCCTCTTAGTTCCCATTCTGAATAGTTACCAAATAGAGACGGGCGCTGGAAGCAGGAATCACAAGAACAGGATTTATTACTCATGAGGAGAGCCTGTCATTTCGGACACGAAACACAGTGTCTGTCGGGAGGTGCTCTAACAAGTGAGCTGAGACATCGTCTTTTATACCTTACAAAATACTTGGCATTACAATCACGATATTGTGAAACAAGGAAAAAGACATCCCCATAATCCTTGTGTCAATCCTACCCCACATATGTTCACAATAGGGACCCTTGACCTGCTGATAAGAGAGGAGGGTAATCACGCAGCTGAGTGTTCCGCCGATTTTTAGGATGTGTGCGCCTGATCGTAGCCCAGGGGGTGGGGTGGCCAGGGTCAATAGTGGGTCCTTTGAAGAGGAGTGACTCCATACAATAAGCAGTAAACCGTATCTCCTGGCTTAGGCGATGACCTCAGACATGTGTGGACAGTCAATCGCGGAGGGAGGGTTTACTAACAGAGGGGTTATTCATGAAAGGAAAGGAGGTGCTGGTCAGGCGCGGCCGTGACTCCCAAGGACAGGGTCTTGCAAAAGAAGAAGGTTTATGACTTGCCCGTGTGAGGGAGAAGGGGAGGGGGGAAGCCAGGGTGTGCACAGGGACAGAGTCGCACGGAGAGAGATCTTATGACCCGTACATGAGAGAGCGGGGGCAGTCAGGTGCAGCTGGGGAGGGCTATGTCAGCTGAGGCAAAGGATGCCTCTTCAAAAGGAAATGGGGGGTTTGCGTAGGTCAAGCAGAAGGGTTGCCTTTCAGGGCAGGGTCGCGCAGAGGGAGAGGGTTTCATGGTCTATGCATGAGAGAGGGGGGGGGGGGGTTCAAATACGCGCAGAAGGGAAGCCGGTGATTCTAATGAGCGGGAAAAAAGGCCAGGGTGCCTAGAATGGCTGTTATGTACATATGGGTACGGGCTTTTACTGGCGGAGTGATGCGGTCAATATTTTATGGTATTCATGGTGCTTACAGGGAGAGGAGTGGGAAAAGGGAAATGAACGTCGCTTATGTACATCAATTTTTCTAATTTTCCACAGGGGGCGGGGGGGGAGTCTAGGGCCCCGATTTAAGTTGTGTAGGCCGGGTCAGGCCACCCCCACGTGAACCAGTCGTGGATGACGAGGAGCCTGGAGGCTAAATAGTATAGGTGGAGATTGGTCATACCCATGCCTCCGTCAAAGGGTGGGATCCTGCAGCGGCTCAGGGCGATATGCGTCCCCCCGCGCTTAAAGTAGTCTTTGGCTAGACCTAATCATTTTAAATCTTACTTACATAGACCAAGACTTTCACAACACACCAAAAATCAGTTAACAGCCTATCAGTGGGTCCTGGCCCACAGTTTGGTAAATGCTACTCAAGAGAAATAGATAGAATGCAGGACTGGAGAAGGGGAGCAAAGGGGGGGGGGCAGGAGGGGGGTAGGGGGGGGAGGGCAGGAGGTGGGTGGGGGGGGGGGGGGGGCAGAGTGGTTGGGCGGGTGGATCTCCTGCCAAAGATGGCGCCCAGAAATAATGAATTGTTTAGGACCGTTGTGGCATATAGTACTATGGGCAACTATGTGATTAAAGTACTTTCTTTCTTTAAACGATAAGCAATGGCTGGACATTCAATTTCACCCCCACAGTACCTCCTCCAGAAAACTGTGGATCCTCACTACTCAGTCAAATGAGGAAAGTCCTGCACTTAGCCAAGTTTACACACCGACAGAAGAAAGTGCCCCAGTACATTAGAGGCAAATTAACTCAAACCCCATGGTTGAGTGACAGTAGCCCCCTGTCTAACCCCAAGGCCCCCTAAGCAAGGACTGAAAGCATATGTTCTATTCATTTAAAGGCAGTTTTCAAAGCAGTTTTTTACTGCTCCTATGTCACCATATCAACAAAAAATAAACAGCTTTTTCTGTTGCTTCCTAAAAGAGACAGATCTCACAACATCTAAAACATGCAAAGACTGCTAATACATTTTTCCACAAAAGACTAGAAAAGAAAGCAAAACCATTCTTCTTACATAGAAGCCCAAACATTTCAAACGAAAACAATTTACGACCGCAAATAAAAAATTCTAAAAAATGTTTATAATAAAATAGTGAACAAATAACGACTGAAAGGATATAATTGATAAAAACTTAATTATAGGCCTTCCTTAACTTTTCTGGTGCAGAGGAAGGGAATTCAAACTCTTGAACAAAGGAAATCTTTAATTCAACAAAAAAGTTGTGTTCATATCCATGCATGGGACCAACACATATACACCTTAGGTAGCTTTTAGTATGGGGAATTGCTTCCTTCTTTGGGGATCCTGAGGGCCAGAACTTTAAACTTATTTATAAAATTTTATATAGCGCGAACGTGACCCACGAGGGTATCAGAGCTTTACAGTATAAGAATAAAAAAAGCGCTTTACAGTATAAGAATAACGAGCATTTAAAATGCAATAGGTCTCGCAGTTGTTTAAGTTGGAGCTATTGGCATTGAAAATTATGTATTTTACTTTATTTGCAGTAGATTAATATGATTTGCATAGTGCTATTGCTTTTGTTATGACCCTGTGGCACTGGAGAACGAGCTAATGGGAAATAAAAAAAAGAGCCATCCTCTGATGAAGGGAGGTACAGGGTAATGAGGAGAGCGTAGGGGCAGGAGGACAAGGGGGGTGGGGTACCATTAGGAGAGATGACATGCTGAGGTGAAAGAAGGAGTCAGGTCTGAAGCCGCGACTCTGGTGAAGGAAGGGCCAGGATAACCAGCATTAAAAATGCAATAGGTCTTGCCTTTCATTAAGTTAAAGCCATTTGCTTTGCTATACAATACCATCAGCAAAGCAAATAGCTTTAACTTAATTAAAGGCAAGAACTATTGCCTTTTCAATGCTCCTACGAACTCTTTAGATAAAACTATATGTCACACAAGAGTACTTATGTACAGCTGTACACCGAAACACTTAGAATGTATAAAGGGTATAAGTAAAGGTAAAGGTGTTCACTGCCCCCCACAACAAGGATGGATCTTAATTTAACAGCAGATATACCTAATAGATGACACTTCAGATCCCCTCCCAGTGGGGTAAAACAACTGACCTGGGTCTCCGCACGGATGCAGTGATGGCTTCAGACACACATCACTATTCCTGTGGTTACAGATGCTCTGTGTCGCCATGAAAACAGTGAGCAATAAGCGGAATGTGCTCTTCCAAATTATTGTCGTCTCAGTCTCCTCGTTCCGGAGGTGAGGTGAGGTGAGGGAATGTTGGGTGTCACTAAGTGAGGGACAGGCCTGCACTAGTGGCAAGAGTCTTGAGACGGAGGGCGATGTGTTGGATAGATGGTGTGTGAGTGGGGTCTACTGATGTAGGCCCAATCCTATTTTAGGCTCTATGGCTTTCTCCGCGCTTAGCGGAAGGGCACAGCGGCATGCACCAAAGTCTAGCCCGTCTGCGCCCGCCTGCGCTGAGTTCGCGCCAGGGGCCAGGCTGGCTGGTCCCCGGTTCTCCATACCTCAAGTAAGCACTCTCTATTCCTCTCATACTTTATTGTCCCTTAAACCTCGTAGGAAGTCCTGCCACCACACTTTCTCCCCTGATGCCTTTCCTCATTTACACTGCTGTACAAGTTATCCTGGCCACCGCAGACAATCGATTATCAGGAGGGTACCTTTGGATACTGGGGTGTCTAAGTCTACTCCCCTGGAAAATGAACTAGGCTTTCTTATTAATGAGAGATCCCGGATTAAAAATAACATAGCTTTCAGGGATTTAGTATCACTGAGGAAACCATCCTGGGTATTTATTACCGAAACCTGAATTTCGGAATCCTCCGGCCCTGACCTCGTAGAGGCAATTCCTGCGGGTTATGCCATGACCAGGATGGATAGAACAGGACGAAGAGGAGGTGGGCTGGGAATACTGCACAAAGGCTCCTCCATATGCCGAATTGAGCATCTCTCTACCCCTTCAGACTCTTTCGAGGCCATGTATTTCACTCCTACAGTCTCATTTTCGAGTATCCTATTCTACAGGCCTCCTGGCCCTAGAACCTCTTTTAGTCAAGACCTGATGAGTTTATTAGAACCTTTGATTGACAGACCTAATCTCACTCTTTTAGGGGATTTCAATTTTCATTTAGAAAACTTGACCTCCAATGACACTGTCCCTGGTAGAAACCCTGAGTGCTTGTGGCCTGACCCAACTCGTGGACAGTCCCACTCATCTAGCAGGTCATACATTCGATGGTGTTTGCTCTAATGATCTTAGATTCAAGATCGGTATTCCGATCCCTTTTGCTTGGTCAGATCATTTGGCAGTGCCTATTGAGCTTAAAATCCATCAAACTGTCCTCTCCCACTTGGATCCCAAGAAATGGGAACTCAGAAGAAACGTCAGGTATATTAACAATGAAGCACTTGCTCCATTTATGAACAGACTCAGCCCTCTCTTAAAGAAGGACACCAACTCCACGGCAGTGGACTTCTTTAATACCATCACTGTGGCTGTAGACACCCTAGCCCCCGCCGAGCAGCACCATTCTGCTAGAAAGAGTCCTTCCACCCCTTGGTTCTCGATAGACTCAGATTGCTGAGGCAGGGCTGTAGAAAGCAGGAGAGGCTCTGGCGCGCCCACTTGGCCTCCAACGAAAAGAAGAAACATTATAAATACCTCTTAAAAAATATAAATTAGCAATTATTAAGGAAAAAAAGGGCTACTTTGTTAATCTGACCGCCTCTTTGAAATCCTCTAGAGATCTCTTTAAGATCATTGACTCCCTCTCTGCCCCCCAGACTGTGGATTCCATAGTGGAAACTCAGAAGCTCTGTAACAAAATCTCAACTTTTTTCCACTCTAAAATTGCCTATATTTACAGTTCTTTGCAACTCCTTAATCGGGAGCTAGATCCCTCCCCTCTCCCCCCCCACCCCCCCCCCTCACCCCCGGCTGTAGCAGGGTATCAGGTCACTCAACCCGGACCTAGCTTTCTCACATTACCTCTTCTCACTCTGGATGAGACCAACCGCCTCCTTAATAACATCAAATCTGGTTCCCCTCTGGACCCTTGTCCGCTTAAAATCCTGAAGACCTGTAGGGAGGTGGTCATGCCCCCCCTTCTAGAGGTGATGAACCTTGCAATTACGGAGGGGGGTTTTCCCCTCTTGGAAATTGGCGGTCGTCAAACCACTCTTGAAGAAAGCCTCCCTGGAAAACGGGGTCCAGAACATTTTTAGACCAATTTCCTGGTTACCGGCTCCCGCCAAAATACTGGAAGTCCATCTCAATCACCATCTCACCTCCTTTCTGGATGACTCAAACTTGCTGGACATCTCGCAACATGGCTTTCGAAGAGCCCACAGCACTGAATCTGCCCTTACTGTGGTGATTAATAACATCCGTTCGAAGGTCGACACGGGCCATACCACTCTCCTGGTCCTACTCGACCTTACGGCAGCCTTCGACACCCTGTCTCCCTCGGTCCTGGTTTCCAGGCTCAGGGAGAGGCCCCGTCCTCAGTCTCCTAACTTCCTTTCTCCATCAAAGGGAGCAGAGAGTGAAGCTGGGTGACTTCTTGTCCCCCTCCAAACCAGTGCAGTGTGGGGTCCCCAGGGATCTTCCCTAAGTCCCACCCTTTTTAATATCTACGTGGCCCCACTTGCCAGGGTAGTGAGATCCTATGGGTTTGAGGTGTTGTCGTATGGCGACAACACACAAATCATGGTCTCTCTAACAAAGTCTGTAAATGACTCGGCCCTCAATTTTAGAACTTGCATGGAGGCAGTATCCCGTTGGATGATCCAGAACTTCTTAAAACTCAACGGAGAGAAGACGGAGGTCTTGGTCTTCGGGGTGGTCATGATATTTCATCAAAAGATTGGTGGCCGGACTCCCTTGGTGACTTCCCTCTTCCCTCCCATTTTGCTAGGAACTTGGGAGTCCTGATAGATACCTCTCTCTCCTTTGACTGGCAGGTCAGCAGGACCGTGTCCACCTGTTGTGGTATCATCAGGGTCCTCAGAAAGATTGAATCTTATCTTTCTCCCGATGCCAGGAAGCAGGCCACTATGACTCTTGTCTCCTCGAGACTGGACTATTTCAACGCACTGTATGTGGGCATGAACAAGAGCCTTGTTTACCGCCTACAGATGGTTCGGAACGTCGCAGCCAGGATGGTCCTCAATCTCCCTAGGATTTCCTCGGTTTCCTTGGCCAGGAAAAAACTTCACTCGCTGCCCGTCCAGTCCAGGATCTCCTTTAAGCTTCTTTGCTTTGCCCACGGGGCTATTTATGGCTCTGGATCAGAGGGCATTAGGTCTCTCCTATTTCCCTACCTCCCCAGTAGAGCACTCCAGTCTTCTACCAAAAATCTCCTCTTAGTCCCTAGATTTGCAAAAGCAAGATGGGGAGGTAAAGCTTTTTCCACCTTAGTACCTAAGCTCTGGAATTGCCCCCCCCCCCCCCCGAACTGGTAGGGCATCCCTCTTTAAAGCATTTCCGCAAAGAATTGAAAACCTGGCTTTTTCGAGAGGCCTACTCGTAGTCCCGGATCCGGTGATTTGAGACCTGTTATTCTGATATTTATTCTTAGTTTGGCGCCTTGATGCCCTTGGGCTAAGTTGCACGGTACAAGTCTCCCCTCACTCACTCACATTCCCTTCTTCTGGAGGCATTTGCGGTGTTCTCAAAGGCACGTTGTCCCCTCGGCCTTTAGCGAGGTGACGTCCCTGGCAGCACCCCTGCAATGGAGTCCAGTGCACACAATGGAGGCGTGGCTGATCGTGTCTGGAGTACATCTGTGTGTGGGTGGGATCAGTGTGTGTGGTGTGCAGAGGAAGGTGTATTTTGTATCAAGAGCTTTCTCCGTAGGAAATGTGTCACAGTGGACAGGTTTGGCATCACTGGGCTCAGACTAGTCACCATGGTGTCGCTGTGTAAAAGGAGTGGGGGTGCAGTGCGAGAAAAGTAGGCCAAATCGTAAATGTGTTACTTCCTTTTATCTGTAAGTGATGCATCTACCAAGATGAAACAAGATATCCCCGTCCATACAAAATAGTAATAATAATCTCATTTAGTGCAATGTAAGTAGTGCTCATGTAAAGCGCGACAATGCCCTTGGACCGCTGTGTAGTTATTATTTGATGCACATCCCGTATGTACAGTGTGTTTAGCTCTCTTTGCCTAACATTCTCTTCAGCCCACGGGCATAATTACCATTGGGTAATGCCACAAAAACCTTTAATCTTTCAGTCCGCTCTGAGAATACGCCTTTCAGCGATATGTAATAAAATATGGTTTCCAGGAACTGTGCAGCACTCCAAGCAGGTTTTCGGTCACGTTTTGAAAGCTGTGATGATACCTCGAAATACTCATGCTCTAAATTGTTCCAACGTGAGCAGCAATTGAGTGTACAGGGTGGGGCAGGCGCGAGCCACATTTAGGAATCCCTTCTTCTACATCCGCAGAGGTGGGGCTCTCTGTTTAACCCGATTCTGTTTCGCTGGGAGTGGGAAGCCGAATGGAGATAGTATCTTTTCTGTCAGAGTAGAGAGCAAAGTTATTTAAATGGCGGAACAACTGAATTGCTGAATGTATGTTTTTGTCTTGTGTGCGGTGGTTGCTAGGCTGGCTGTTGAAATATGCGAGCCCTGAGAAGGGAACTGTCCCTTTGCTCTCTCAGCTCACTGCAGTTTGACACCGGGTTGTAGAAAAACAGCAGTAGATGTGTGCCCCGATCTCAAAGCGCCCCGACTGTCAGGCACCCCAGATTGAACATGCCCCGCAGAAACAACATGCATCCAAGAAGCAAGCTCCATCCCAAACCATAACGCATCCCAGGGGAGCAAACATGGACCCCACGTTTGAAAGCATCAGCATCCAACGCCTATAGGAAACAAGCCGCGAGTGATGCGCGTGCGAGCTTGTGTGAGGGAGCAGGCCATCTGTTTTGCATTATGGCACACGAGTGGGCACGATAATGCAAAACAGATGTTCGGCCATGTAGGTAACAGACACCAACAGGTCGTGGGCGGGGCAAATGCGCGACATGAGCCTGCATTTGCCCAATTGCGTGCTGTCTGTTAGAAAGACGCCCTCAACGTCCAATAGCCTGCAAGGAAAACAGAACCACACGCACAAGCGTGTGGTCAGCTTTCCAAAGCCCTTTTTTACGGATTACGTAAAGTCTTGCGCTGCACGAGAAGTGCTGCGCACTGCAACGCTAGGAGCAAGACCTATAAATGGTTGAGGTGGTATACACAGGCATTCAAATGTGTCAATTCTTATAAAAGAAAAAATATGAATAACAAACAGAGGATCGTGAATCTGCAGGACGTTGTACAATAAACAGGTAATGAAAATTAGGTGATTGTGCTAGCAAACATACAAATTATAACCTCAATCTATTCACAAGGGATATAAAATGTATAGCTAACCAAGGGGGGAACCCGCAGCCAGCTAAACTTTACACTACATACAGTGATTGAGCAATAAGGACTGTGATAATTAGTCTAACATAAAATAGTCTCAACCATTCCACCTGCTAATGGCAGTGGTATTCGGATCTTAAGGATGACTCAGTGACATCTTAGAATTAAAACTTAGGACATGAATTTGTTCATTAGCAGTATTTTTACTTATTTTTTGAAAGCGGTAAAGGAAGTGATTCCACGCACTAAAGGAGGTAAGGAGTTACAAATTTTTGGTGCAATCCCTGAGAAAGCTCTACAACCAGCTCTCTTCTTATGGAAGGATTGATGTTTCAGAAGGAAAGTGCTCGCACTTCGTAGTTGTTTGTAGCCTCCAGACCTTTCCAGCTTTAGAGCCAAGTAACTGGGTGTATGGTTATGAATTGCTTTGTGTGTCATGCAGGCCACTTTAAGGTGTTTTCTTGCCTCATAAGGCAACCAGTTCAAGGCTTTATGGGTTGGAGAGATGGGACTATTTCTTTTGGTTCCTGATACCAGCCTAGCCGCAGCATTCAATGCTGCTCTCAGCGGAGCCAGGTTGTATTTAGGTAGACTACAGAGGGTGGTGCTTCAGTAGCCTAATCTTGGTAGCACTAGAGCTTGTACTGCCATTTTTAGATTAGCCTGAGGGAGGAAGGATTTGAGCTTCTTTAATATACTCAACTTGTGATTAGCTCCCTTGGTGGCAACAGAGATGTGCGACTGCATATTCAGATGCTTGTCTATCGTGATTCCTAGGGATTTTGCGGAGTCAATGATGAGGGGAACACAGTCAAAGGATGTTAGGTGTTTTAACCATAGGTCTAGCTTTGGTGTGTGACTCGGTGGCGAGAGGAGAATGAATTCCATTTTTTTGGTATTCAGCCTGAGGTGGTTGCTAGTGAGCCAGCTTGTTCAGTAAAATAGTGTTGAGGGCAATGAAATCTTCTGGCGAGGCGATTTTCAGATACAGCTGGGTGTCATCCGCGTACAGGTGATATAGAATGTTCGCTGATTTCAGTGCGTTCACCAAAGGCTCCATTAGGAGGTTGAAAGGAATTGGTGATAGGGCAAAACCCTGAGGAACACCAAGGGTGACCACAGGGGGTTGCGAGCGTGAATTCTCCATCTTGATTCTTTGAGTTCTGTTATTCAGGAAGGAGGAGAACCATTGCAACACTGTCCCCGAGAGGCTCATCCTTCGTTCAATAGGGACAGAAGGTTGTCATGCTTGACCGTATCGAAGGCGGAGGACAGATCAAGAAGTATCAATAGGCATGATCCATTGCGGTCAAGCATTTTAGTATGTCATCCATAATGTGTGTAAGTGTAGATTCTGTGCTGTGTCCTTGGCGGAAGCCCGATGGGTGACTGTTTTAGAGTTTGTATTTCTCAATGTGGTTGCATAATTGAACTTGTACACATTTCTCCAATAATTTCGCCAAAGTGGCGATGTTGGTTATAGGACGGTAGTTGTTTAGATCAGATGGAGTGCGTCAGCTTTTTTTAGTATAGGTGTGACCTGCCTTATTTTAAGGCAGTCTGGAATGTCACCTTGACACAGAGAGGCGTTTACAATTTGACAATAATGGTAGGATAGATATTTTTTTAATTTTAAACAGAGCAGGAGGGAGGGGGTCAGAGAAATGATTGGAAGGGTTCATTGCTTGAAGAGATTAGCGAGAAGGTGTGCCATGAGGCATTGTTTTTAGTGACTTCCCCTGGATTATTAAAATGTACTTTGAATATAGCGCTACATTTAGAGTCTTGGACCTTAGTTTGCGGGAGCGCCATCTTGGAATGTATGTCTAGCTCGATGGTCTTTGTCTTTCGTGGAAGAAATTGACAAGCACATCACAGGTAGGTGTGGCCAGGTCATTTAATTCCCTAGAGCTAGTTGTATTGCATAATTGATGCTTGACGATTTCAAAGAGTTTTTTTGGCCGGCTGATAGCTTGGTTCAGCTAAGTTCTCAAAAAGTCTGCCTTTGCCTTAAGAATCTTCCTATGGTAAGATTTCCTTGACCTTCTAAGGCGTTCAAGGTTATCAGTGGTAGGAGCCGATTTCCATAGACGCTCTGCAACTCTTAGATGTCTACGCTCCGAGTTCGGGCCCTCATTGAACCAAGGTTTGGAAGTCTTAAAGGAGGTGTTTTTTTCCTGGAGGGGCGCTGTAGAGTCCAAGATTGAGTCATGTGGCATTGTAGAAGGTCGTGAGGTCATGTACATCAGTCATGTCCGTCATGAGGGTCAGAGCGGAGTTGCAACGGTTCACCAAGGTGATGGGGTTGATATTTTGTAAGTTCCTTTTCCACTGCCTTGTTTTTGAGGGTTAGCCCCTTTTTTGAGTAGCTTCCATATTGATGGATGCAATAGTGATCAGACCAATCACATGGAGTGATGGATTCTAGTAGAACGATGTTTGATTTTGCAATGATGAATTCCAATGACTCTCTCTTGTTATGAGTTGGGCTGTCACAGAATTGAGAAAGCTTCAGTTCCGACAGAAACGTTTGCGTTTTTCCAAAGGAGGTTAAATTCACCCAAGAAAATCAGAGGAACTTGTGAGTTGGTATTGGATGCCATGATCTCCATTATCTCGTCGATACAAGTCAAGTTATCGCCAGGGTGGTGGTAGAATATGTGTAGCTTGCAGGCGATGCGCTTAGTATCAGCGATATTAATGCATAGATAATCACAGGAGGATAGCCCGATGGGGTCCGCTTGCTTGACTGCTATTGAGTTACGATAAATGCAGGCTACCCTCCCCCTAGTTTCCAGATTCTATCTAGTTTATTAGTTTCATGGGAAGGAGGAACCAGTAAGTCGAGGATGGGCGACGAGGAGCTTATCAACCAATCAATCATTTGTAAAGTGCACTACATACCAGCGAGCGTCTCAAGGTGCTGGGGGGGGGGGGGGCTAGTGTTCAAACAGCCAGGTTTTGAGTATCTTCCTGAAAGTCAGCAGGTCTTTAGTCAGTTTTAGGCTCAGTGGCAGGGTGTTCCATGTCTTGGCTGCGAGGTGGGCCAAGGATCTCCCACCAGTGGTTGCGCCGGATGGTGGCGAGTGAGAGGTCGGCGGAGAGTAGCTGGCGGTTGGGGATGTAAAAGGAAAACAGTCTGTTGAGGTAGGCTGGGCCGGTCTTGTGGAGTGCCTTGTGTGCGTGGGTGAGGAGCTTGAAGGGTATCTTGTTGACGGGGAGCCAGTGCAGGTTTCTCAGGTGGGGGGTGATGTGCCTGTGGCGTGGTATCAGTCGTGCCAAGGCGTTTTGGATGCGTTGTAGTCGTTTGATGAGCTTAGTCGGGGCTCCCGCATAGAGGGTGTTACCGTAGTCGAGTCTGCTGCTGACGAGGGCCTGGATGACTGTCTTTCTTGTATCTGTCTGGATCCATCTGTAGATCTTGCGGAGCATGCAGAGGGTGTTGAAGCAGGAGGAGGAGACGGCGTGGACTTGCTTGGTCATTGAGAGCGTTGAGTTGAGGATGATTCCCAGGTAGCAAGCGTGGTCGGTGGGTGTTGGGGCTGTCCCCAGTGACATCGGCCACCAGGAGTCGAGGATGAGGACCTCGGTCTTGTCAGAGTTCAGCTTCAGGCGGCTGGTCTTCATCCAGTTGGCGACGGCCTTCATTCCTTCGTGGAGGTTGGCTTTGGCGGTGATGGGGTCCTTGGTGAGGGAGAGGATCAGCTGAGTGTTGTCAGCGTAGGAGTTTGTGTTGAACAAACTACGTGTGCGAGCGGGGCCATGTAATGTTGAACATCGTCGGGCTGAGGGAGGATCCCTGGGGTACGCTGCAGATGATCTCGGAGGATTTGGAATGGAATGGGGGAGGCGAACGCTCTGGGTTCTGCCAGAGAGGAAGGAGGTGGTCCAATCCAGAGCCTTGTCTCGGATTCCTGCGGTGTGGAGGCGTGCGCGTAGAGTGCGGTGGCAGACTGTGCCGAAGGCGGCAACGAGGTCTAGGAGGATGAGTGCTGCGGGCTAGGAGGATGAGTGCTGCGGTCTCGCTGTTGTCCAGCAGGGTCCTGATGTCGTCGGTTGCGGCGATGAGGGAAGTCTCGGTGCTGTGGTTGCTGCGGAACCCTGACTGGGAAGAGTCCAGGACTCTGTTTTCTTTGAGGTATCGGGTTAGCTGTCTGTTGATGGTTTTCTCAATGACGTTGGCCAGGAAGGGGAGCAGAGAGATGGGCCGGAAGTTCTTGAGGTCTGCCTTAGGGTTTTTGATTAGGGCGTTGATCTTGATTAGGGCGTTGATCTAGGCGTGTTTCCAGATCTCTGGGAAGGTCACGGTCTCGAGGGAGAGATTGATGACGCTGCTCAGTTGGGGTGCGATGGAGCTGCTTGCTCTGCTGAAGATGTGGTGCGGGAATGGGTTGGACGGAGAGCCAGAGCGGATTGTGCGCATGGTCTTGATGGTGTCATCGATTCTCACGCTGGCCCAGGCTAGCAGGGAGTCGTGGTCAATGGTGTGCGTAGGGTCTGTTGTGTTGCTGTCTGTTAGGGCTGTCTGGGTGTTGAAGCGGTCGTGGATGCCTGCTATCTTGCGGTGGAAGAAGGTGGCGACGGAGTTGCACAGGGCTTGCGACGGCGGGATGTCATGGGTGTTGGGGCTAGGATTGGAGAGTTCCTTCACGATGTTAAAGAGCTCCTTGCTATTGTGTGCGTTGTTTCCGAGGCGGTCTTTGAAGGAGGTCCTCTTGGCCGCCCTGATGAGGTGGTGGTGGTTGCGGATGTCGTCCTTGTGTGCTGCGTGTGACTGTTCAGAGATTGTTCACTGTGCCATTTCTTCTCTAGTTTCCGGCAGGCTTGCTTGGAGGCTAGGAGTTCTGGGGTGAACCAGCTGGTCCTCTTGCTGGTATCTCTGTGGGGGGGGGTTCTTCAGCGGGGCGAGGGTGGTGGCGCAGTCCTCGATCCAGCGTCTGAGGCTGTGGGCAGCGTCGTCAGTGTTGGAGGGTTCGGTGGGTGGGCTGAGAGCGAGCTTTGCGTGTATTTGGTCTTTGGTGATTTTGCTCCAGCAGCGGCGGGGGATCTGTTGGGTACGGTGGTGTGTGGTGGGTTTCTGGAAGGCGAAGTGGATGCAGTGGTGGTCGGTCCAGAGGAGTTCGGTGGTGTGGCTGACGAACAAGTGCAGGCTTGAGGAGAAGACGGGGTCGAGCATGTGGCCGGCCGAGTGGGTGGGCGTTGTGACTAGTTGCTTCAGTCCGAGGTTGGAGAGGTTGTCGATCAGGGTTGTGGAGTTGTTGTTGTTCTCAAGGTGAAAGTTCAGGTCTCCGAGGAGGATGTAGTCGGTGGAGGTCTGGGCGTGTGTGCTGATCAAGTCGGCGATGGAGTCGCTGAACTGGGGTCCGGGGGGAAGGGGGTGAAGGGGGGGGGGGGGGGTCGGTAGACGAGGGTGCCTCAGAGGGTGGAGTTAGGGTCTGTGTGGATCTGGAAATGCATGTGTTCGGCGGTGCAGAGCGCGTCGTCGGTGCTAGTCGAGACCCTGATGCTGTTATTGTGGACAATGGACATTCCTCCTCAGACTCAAGTTTCTGTGAGGACCATAATGTCTAAATCATTCTCTAAAATGAGATTGAATATATCAGTAGCATTTTTGCTAGCAGATCTGCAATTAATGAGCCCACACTTGCTTGGGAATATCTACATTAGTTATGGGTGTATGATCCATTATGGAGGGCGAACCACCAGTATGTTCTGTTTGCAAAAACACGTTTTCCATTTGCTTGGGGATAACTTCAATAAGGGTCAATGCGGGAAGCTGAACCGGGAGGTTTAATGATGGATCCACTGCCTAGCCCGGTTATCGGGGATAGGCAGCATGATGGGGGCTTCCTAGTGAAGTTGAAGAAAGGTCACTGTGTTCTGTGATTGGACGAGTGGAGTGAGTGTAGAGGGCGTAAGGGTTCCCTCAGATATCGAGGGGGAGAGTGAGGGGGGTCCAAGCGATCCGCTTTGTATGAAGGGGGGGCGGTGTTGGTGTCATCCTGTTTGGTGCCATTCCGCAAGTAAGGCAGGGATAACGGTGGGGCATCAGACATAATGAGATCGGTGGCAGAGCCTAACCCCGTCTCTTCTGGTCTGGTCTGGTGGATCGAGGCGTGGGCTCGACCAAACGGACTAGGTGGTAGGGGTTACTCGTGGTTTCTGCACTGCTGAGGATAGTGGCTAAGTACAACCCCATCACACCTGGGCTAAGGGGCCCATGCATATTTGGATCGGGTGTGTCAGCGGGGCTGAACACAATGTCAGGGACGACATTTGTCAAATTGGGAAAGTTTGATGTGGCAATTTGAAGACCAGGAGTTAGAGAGGCCTCTAAATTCTGAGGATGGGAGGGTGCGGTGAGTGTGCTATTCTTATGGTTTACTGCTTTCTTGAGAGTAGGGAAGAGCCGGTCAATGATATCAAGATTATCATTAGAGGCTTGTATAAGAATATTACCCTTACTGTAGATAGTAATGGTGGCATTCGCTGGGCAAAGGTCCGAGGCGGTAACCGCCAGTTTGAGGGCATGCAGGAATTTCTTCATTATGGAAATACGGAGCATAGTGTAGAAGGTATTTCACCATTAGGCATGTTTTTTCATGTGGAAGATAAGGTTGTTTGAAATAATGCCTTTGTTAGTGCAAAAGTAAGAGTCTAAAACAAGAGTCTCAGGAGGATTTATCATAAGCCTGTGCTTAAACTTCTTTGTAGCATTTTTGGAGAGGTTGGGTGGGTAGAGAATGGTGTAGGCATTGTGGCCTGCAGGTTCAAGGTCTATGGCCATTTTATTTTCCTTCTCTCTCTCACTCACTCACTCCTACCAGCCCCCGTCTGTTGGAGGTAGATTTAAACTAACATAGGAGTTAAAATGTGTTCTACCAGTATATTAGAAAACTCACTGGGCTGAACAAATCAATTGAGCATGATAAGAGGAGGAGATAGGAGGGTCAGCCCTTTGGCATACATAACTCGCTATGGCCACTCAAAAGTAATCCCTCACTCAAACACTGCCAATGTTGTCCCCCTTATTTTCTTACCCTTGAATATCCTTGTCCTAGACCAGACACTTCATTGTAAAGTCACTCTGTAGCTTGTACCTCCTCGAGTGTGGTCCTATTTCACTGTTATTTTACTTTTAATAGCGCTCCTTATCTAACATATCACAATACCATATATGTAACTTGACTTTCAAATCAAACTATGGTTTAGTATGGAGCCTAGCATTTACATTGCATTTCACACAGCCATCGAACTCATAATAATCAGGTTAGATTAAACTATCAAGTACCTCTTTACAACTCATGCCAAGGGATTGAGCAATGACTTGAATGAACTTGCTGTCTCGAAGAGAGATCTTGGCTCCACAGTGGGCGACTTTTATTTCACCTCTTAGATTTTCCGACAGCATCTTAGGGAAAAAATCAGCTGGTTATAAAAGAAACGAGAAATGCTACCAAAACAATGAGTTGTGTTCTTCAAATTTCTGACATAACAAAAACACTGCGTAAAACACACACAGCTAGTTTACTCAAGTCAGTTTGACATCAAATCAAGAGCAATCTTGATTAAAAGTGAAACTACTTTGTAATCCTTTGCTACTTCAATCTCTTCATAGTGGTTTATGTTCTGTTGTACAAGGACCTGAGCTTATTTTGGAGTTTTCTAGATCAAGACTTGGTCATCGATAAAGCAAATCTATGATGAAAATATAATTTAAGTATTTACCAAAGTTCTTTCAGACTAGGAAAAATTATATTTAAAAAACTAGAATATCAAAAAGCTGATTTTGGAAGGAAAATGATTTCCTTGTCTTTACTTAAAGCTTCCAACTGGGAGTCTGTCGCCCAAGGTATTTTGAATAGTTGTCAATCTCTATTTTATGATGGCATTTCTCCTAACCACCATCTCCCTCTTCACAGTGCTTACAATGTGAGGGTGAGTTCATGCCTCAGAACTAGGCATCCTTGCTTGCCCCTCAAATACACAAAATATATATTAATAAATATATAAATAAATAAATACACACAGACATACATACATAAATACAATACAGCTCTTTCTGGATCAGGTATACTTCAAACTGACCTCTGGATTTTGGCGTTTGCATGATTCTAAAGAAGCACACATCTTGATGCAGGTGGTGTTTATGCCTCTTTATCTAGCTGCAATCCTTTATAGGTGTTGCGTACACACAGCTTTACCAGGGTGTTATTGAAAGACCTAGTGTGCATGATGTGAGTACTAACGGTGGGCTTTGGGTTAGCCCATTGCTTATCATTGGTTAACTTTCTTGTCTCATTTGCTTGCTTCTTATTCCACAGTTTCTTCTTTTTTGCGTGTTTGTCCCTCCAATGCTGTATAGCTTCTTCACCATTTTTTTGATTGGATGACTTGTGTCCCATCCACTGCTTACAACTTGGAAGTGAATATGTTTTCCGGATCTCTCCTCTGCATGCTGCTTTACCCCTCAAACATCTGCTCTTTGCACTCTCCGTGTTGCTTTTCCACACCCCTGCTACTTCGCTCATTCTCCTCGCTTTGCACACCTCTCCAGGTTGGGAATCTGCCATCTTGGGTGAGCACATTTTTTTTTAAGGCAGTGCATCATCAAGGATGCTTGTGCATGCACAGTGACCCATGCTCAGATAGACATCAAGGAGCACTGCCACGGAATCACACAGACAGTGCACTTTTTTTGCTAATGCCGTTAAGCATCAGCACAACCAATTTGTTTTTCACTTTACGTTTTCTGAACAGCATTGGCAAAAGCAATGGTAAAACTAATAAAAGAGGCCACTGGTTTTGCCAATACTTGCTTACAGACCAGAGAATGTAATGGCTGGTTTGAAACAGACAGAAGCCTCAGCAACCACTTCAGATCATGTGTTTAATGATTTTAGCCCACTTTTTTCATTCTTTGTATGTTTAAGGTTTTAGCCTTAGAGTCATCTCTTGGTTTTAACTTTTGTATCCGAGCACGAGAGTTTTAGTTGATTGTGATATTCTTGTCTGGCATTTCTCCTTTTTCATGTAAGCTCCTTTCAGTTGAAGAACCGGGTCTCGGTTTACTTTTGTTTTCCCACAACCCTTTCCTATCTTTGTGTGCGATTGCTTCTCTTCTCACCAGAAATCAGCACCGCTCACTTGTCTGATGACATGTAAACTAGTGGTAAATAAACCACTGGAGGGTCAGGGACCCCGAAAGCATGCCAGTCTGTGCTCCAACCAGGCGGATGGTGGGAACTCTTTTTCCATCCTAACTCAATGGACCGCTGTTTCTCTACTTCACCTCTAGTCAGAAATCCCTCTTAGGGCTAAGCGCTCTTTAAAAGTCTAAACAAAGTTAAAGTTCCAAAGCCACTTCTTCCTTCTGTGTTATTCTTCAGTCTCCCGAGCCCGCCTCCCAGTCCTCGTGACGATTTCACATGTACAGACTCCTCTTACGACGCACTCACTAATTAAAACAAAAAAAGAAGAAAGAAACCTATCCATGATCAAATGTTTGACTTGAAATTAAACTGTTGCAGGAATTGTATCAGAGCACGCTTTGTTAACCTCATGCGCGCTAGCGGAATTCCGCTCCTGCGCTGAGATTTTTTAAAACGCATGTTACGTGATGAGCTGGGCTCGTCATCAGCGTGTGAGGAGGCTACGCCATGACGAGCCCAGCTCGTCATCAGCGTGGAAGGGGTTAAGAGATGGGCACAAAAATCCAGCCGCGGCTCTTCCATTGGGGGGGAAGGAGGGTCACTTCACTGTTGAACTCGCTACAAAGGTGAAAAATAAAATGGCAATAAAATTAATTTATTACCATTATATTTTTCACTGCTTTCAGCCCGAGCCAAGAGGGGGGCGGGACCATTGCTGTTGATTGGCAGCAGGGGAGGAGTGATGATTGCTCCTGTTTGAGTGTGCATGACCCTTTGGCCAACTGCCTTGTGACGGCCAGCCTGACATGCATACTTTAAACCTCTCTAACCCAAGATGTGTTAAATAGCTGGGTGGAAAGCAATCACAGACACACCCCCATCCTCCCCCCAGTGCCTGAGGGAGTGTCAACCCAGTCGGCTCCAGCCAATCCTGGTACTTCTCTCATGCTGCTTAGCATTATCAGCAGCATGAGGACGGTGTCTTGATTGGTAGAGGGGAGTTAGCTCTGAAACCACGCGCTCTACCTGACAGGGAGCACACCGAGGACCAGAGTTGGCGAGCCCATGGGTAAGTAAACAGTGTATTTTTTAATTTATGATAGACTGACAGGCCCGGTGAGAAAATTGCACTGCCTTCAGCCTGAACTCCAGAGCTGTCAGTGGTGGCTAGTTAGAACCACAGTTTATATTTAGCCATGACTAGGAGCTTTGACGTGGACTCGAAGGGCATTGCTCATTTCCCACAGTGCCAGTCAGTGGGTCAATATGATTCATTTTCTTGCCCCTCCACTTATGGATGTCACAAGCGGCCACAGCACTAATCCCACCCCATATTAAATCACTTGCACAGACAGTGTTCTTCAGACAGGTGGATATGTCACGGTCATTAGCAAAGACAAATACGTTTTCTTCTCCATCAAAACCAGTTTGCCATCTAGCTGAAATCTTCATAGTTAGTCACCAATCACCATACCATTACTTGTTTACTATATCTTCCTCTCAGATCTGTGCCATGCTTTGCCTCAACCATACTTGAGTTACTGGTATACTGTGGACTTAAATTCACTTTCTGCCACTGGGTGACTAACTTATGGGTGAAGTTCGCACCTGCACGAAAGTTACCAACATTTTGAACACATGCCCTATGCAGAGTCTTAACCAATCAGTGACAGGCCACACTCTGGACCTCGTACTATTCACTCTTAAAAATCGCAGTTGCCTCCGGATTATCCCGGTGCTGGTCAGCTAATTTCTCTCTCACTTTAAGTTTGACCCTGCCATGCCTTTCTATGTATACTGACCCCACCATTGGCAGAGCCTGGCATAAAGTCACTCTCATATTGCACATTGCCCCTTAATAATGGAAAAGTCTACCTGTCTCCTAATTTGAATACTATTAATTCCACTTTTAATGCTTGAAACTCGGCTGCATTCGAGTTAAAAGTTTAAGTTTAGAAACATTAACGCAGAAGCATTCGGTCCTTTCATTTCCTGCTACATGGAAATGCTCAGGTTTTTGACAATGGTTTGTAAAGGAATGCAACGACAGGACAACATTTAATATCTCACCAAAATATCTGTTTCGTTGCCCTAAGGTCCATGAATCTGCACCCAAGGAAGCCTGGCCCGAATATCAAGAGCAGGTTTACAGCCCCAGCTCTCAGAAAGATTTTATTTTTAACTGGTCAATGATTTTATTTCAGCCTGTAATATACTGCCCTCTCTATTCCCATCTCAGAATGCTTCTGCAAGGAGCTCGCAGATTTCCTCTCTGTGAAAATTGAGTACATTGGCTTTAATTCCTATAATACCAGGCCTTTCTCATCTATTACAACACACAATGATCATGCTATCACGTATTTAGAACAATTACTGTGGAAACCAAACTTATAAATATTAAATCAGCCCTTCCCCCCTCAAATACATGGTGAATGAAAAACGTACGGACAAACATTTGGTGACTCTTTCACTGGCCACTTTACAGAAACTGTAAACACAATTTGTAATCTCCACTTTAATTTGGAGCGCAAACTTTCCTGCAAGCTCCTGGTTACATGAGATTCTAATGTTAGTCTTAAAACTTTGAAGACATTTCTTTCTCTGCTAAAAGTTAGATATTGCAAACCAGTGACTTGGGTGGCAGTCCCATCTCACCTAAATCATGGTAACTCCTCAAATACCTTATCTTCTAAATTCAGCTATCTAGAATAAAGTTAAGGTACTTTGGGACTGGTCCACAGAGGCATCATCTCTAACGACCTGTCAGATCTGCTCTCGCTCTCAGTCTGTCTCCAAAGGAGGTTATGAACAGCTCCAAGCCAGGTGCCTACACATCTGAATGTAACAGTGTCCAACCCTGCAATACATTTTCCAAAGGAAAACTATTTAACTCCAGGCTACTTCTGCTCATCTCTTTAGAATCCCTTCTGCTCACCAGGCCATTGCTGGGGCCAACATATTCTCCTACTAATACCCTGAAGCTTGGTATAGCTGTCATTCTCACCTAGGCACCAAATCAAGCTATAGGATCTTCCATAGGTAACTGAAGACATGAATATCTACGCCACCTACTCCTTTGTAGAGCCATCGTAGCATCCTTTCAGCTTTTGATTCTAGTGTAGGACACCTCTTGGGCACTTCTGGGTTTCATAAATTGCATTCAACATAATCATATAAAATGCTGCTGTGAAGAAAGAATTTTGCAGAGCACATCTCCTCAGTCATATGCCAAGACACTCAGTATTCCAAAAGTAATGGACCATGAACTACAGGTTTTAAACACTTCCGTTGTAGTTTTCCACATTTGCTTTTGAGAGAGAGTAGTGTAGCTACTCCACAGGATATGTCCTATCAGTTTTCCAACTCAAGTTTTTCTTAAACTTTGTCTGTTTGAAAGTCCAGGTTCGATGATCCTCATGGTTGTGGAGGCTCTGTGATTCAAACCCTCCCCTTGGTTGGTTTCAAAATCCCACACCTTGCTGTAGCAGACTCTGCAACAGTAAGGCTATACACTTCTACTGCAAGAGGCTAAACATTTATGTTCATCTTAGGCCAGAGTGTGAAGGGTTTGATTTACTGGGGTAGCTTGGTTAATCCACTTGATTTGTTGCAGCATAAGAAGGTATACCAAGTTGGAGCTCATGCTTATCTGGTTACTGATCGAGATTTGATACAATTTCCTTGATGAGCCCAAGTTTCAGTAACATGGTTCTGGAAGCCATCTGGGTTTCATTGTGTGATACACCATTGTGATGTGTTCATCCAAACATTGGCCTGGTACACAACAGGTAAATACTTGCAAAAGATATTGCCATTCTCTAAATAGGTTTATTAACGGAGATATTTAGATAGCACAGACAAACACTTAGTAAACACCACACTGCATGTAAAACAAGATTAAAAACTGCCACATCAGCAGGGATAGGAAGAGAAACTGGACAGAAAAATATGTTAATCTCTGATGGGCTCGGGTCTTGCCGCTACTGAAGTATGAAACAATACTTGTGCTGCAGTCTTGAAGTCCAAAGGCTTGAGTTGTGAGCAGGTGCAATTGAAAGTTTGGTGAAAAACAGGATTATAGTTTGGTTCTAATACACTAACTACCCTTGTATTAGGAGAACCTTTGCAATCGTATGCCACAACTGTCTAAGGAGTTCTTTAATTATTCATTTCAGTTTAACAAGCATGAATGGGGGGCTGGAGATCTGGAAAGTGGCTTCGATGAAGTGAAACAAATAAAGTTCCCCAGTAAGAGAAAGCATGTTGAAGTAAATTCCTCTATAGAAAAAGCCACACTACTTCCAGGGAGAACCACAACAGCCTTCCTCCCATAGACGCTGTGCAATAGCTTATAAATAAGGCAGCGGGGGCACTTTTCATGCTATGGGGAGGTCCTCACTCCAACAATACAGATGCCTCTGAGGAAGAGGCTGACCACAGAGGAAGAGATGAGTTGGCTGAAGAAATCCAACACTTGCTTACCTGTTTCTTCTGTGCTGGAGAAGGAAGATTGTGAGAAAGTGCCATCTTTCTTGCATGGTATGCCCCTACTTTTTGCTGAATTGCTGCTGTACTTTGACTGAGTGTGCCCTGGGTTCCTGCCAATCAGGTACCCAGGGCCTGTGTTCCTTCCCTAAAACTGCTTTGAAGCCTAAACCCAATTGGCATCTCTAGCCGCATGTCAGCCCCTGGTAAATGGTGTCCTAGGTATCCAGGGCACTGTGACCAGAGAAAGCCTCTAAGGGCTGCAGCACTTATTGTGCCACCCTTAGAGGCCCGGAACCCTGACACACACACACTGCCTTTGCAGGCTGAGCGTCTTGGTGCAGAACTAAACAGAGAGTCAACATGGCAAACCTCCCTGTGTGCCATGCCCACAAACACACTGCCCTGGCATACCTCAGTCACCCCTCTAGCTGGGTGCACTATGCCAGTGGTGTGGGCACAGGTGCATGAGCCATGTGTCCCTACATTACCCAGGGCCATTCCTGGGCACTGTAAGTGCAGTGATGCCATTAAGAGTATATGGTGCTGGGAGGTTGTAATTACGAACTCCACAGCACCATAATGGCTACACTGAAGTTTGGTATCAAACTTCTCAGCACATTAAACCTGCACTGATGCCAGTGTGGGGTTTAATGTAAAATGCACAACAGAGGGCAACTTAGAGTTGACCCCTGACACTAACCCACGACCCGTGTCCGGACTGAGAGGATGCCTAGGCTGCCTCCCAGCAGACATGTTGCTGGACCCCTGGGTAGAGGGCCTGCAACAATGCACATCCTGGGACGGGGTGCTGGCTCTGCTCCCCCAAGATGGACAGGGGAGGCTTCAAAGGCATGCCGCCTTTGTGAGCTTCTCCAGACCACTTGCTGTACTCAGCAACTGGTCCCCACTAGTTCTGGCCCCCACTCTGGCTGGAAGACCAGCGGGAAAACCTAAGTGAAGAAAGAGGGTGTGCCAGCCTCTGCCAACCCCACCCCTCAGGTAGGAGAGGCGAGGTGAAGCACAACTTCGAGCTACCGCCATCTTGAGGATGGGGAGCCCTACCCAATCAGGACTAGGCTCCTGCCCGATAGGCTGTGCACTCACCCAAGGAAAGGGACCCATTGGTCCCTGACCTTTCCCTACCTGTAACACCCCTAATGTTGTATTTAGGGGCACCCTGAACCTTCCTTCCTCAAATCCAGATTCCGAAACAAGAAGAAGAACAAGAGCATGACACCAACTGACTTGGGCCCAGCTCTACCGGCCTGTTGATCCTTGAACATGCTCCTGCTAAATCCCAGCATCTCCTGCGGTCAGCAACCTCGAACACCCCGGAGGATTTGACTGCCTTGCTCATCCAAAGACTGGGACTCCCACGAGTAGTGATTCCGCTCAAACAGCAACAACCCTGGTGCTGCGAATTCAGCACATTCTGCACCCACCGAGCCCGGCCTGTGCCTGAGTCAGCAAAGACGACGAGGACGTCACCCCGAAAACTGTGACCATTAATCAGACACCCAAGGACCCTCCTCGACGCTCCTGACAACGCTTGCAGCCTCACAACCAGGGACCTCTCTAACCGTGACCAGCGGAGGGTAAGATTTGCCAACACCAAAAGACAACCCTGCACCCAGTGCCCTGCGGCCCCCTGTGCCCTCCTCTGGTGTGCCTACGCAACCTACAGCTTCCCAACTTACCTCTCGAAGTGGTGGTCGCACCTGAAAAAGTTTCGTCCCCGAGCTTGCAGCCTTTGTTTGTCTTGCAGCTTTCTCATTGAAATCCCTTGGGCGCCCGAAGGCCCAAAAGCACCCTGCACCCAGCCGTCCGAGTGTTACTGGAAGTGCAACATCTGTTATATCATACTTCCCCACTTGCCCGGTGTAAGTAACCAGAAGCCCAGCTCTCACAGCCACGCGGCCTGCCTGCTAGCAGCCACCAACCAAGGGCCTCAATTATATAACAATATATTTTTATATACAAAACAACCGGCCTACAGTTCAGTACTTGAGTGTGTGAGACCATTTGCTGACTGAGTGTGTACAGCAAATGCTTTACACTGCCCTCTGATACTGCCTTACTGCTCGACCAAGCTACCACTTTAGAGAGTAACTAACTTTAACCTCTGCCAAACCTCTGGGGACTGTGGACTGTGTGCACACTGTACCTCACTTTGATGCAGTATATACAGAGCCACTTTCTTATAAAGATTAATTGTGTCTGCCATATCGTAGGAAGCAACAAGGCTGTCAATGCACAAGGCCATAAAGAAGTCCTTGCTAGGGAATGAACAGATGTGGAAAGGCTTAGCTTCCCCACATTCCTGGATAGGAGGCAGTTTTCGGATGGGTTTCAAGGGAAATTCACAGCAGCTGTTGATACAGACGCTTCGAAGGCAGGCACGTCACAACAGGAAACCATCAATTCTGATGTTGCAGCACTTGCTGATGAAGTGGATTAGAAGACTGAAGGTACAACAATAAGAACCTGTACCACATCAAAGTTTTCTATAAGAAAGGAACCGATGCATTCCAGTCCCTGCAATAATGTTTGAAGTCTTTGGCAGAAGAAATGTAGCAGGGATTAGACTGAACAAACAGTCTTTGCACGATGGAACAGCAGGTCCGATTTTCTTACCCAACATCGTTTTTGATGGACTTAGTCCTGTGGTGTCTGCGTCAAATCTGCAGTAGCTGTCAAGAAGCAAATTTGTATGGGGGCTTTGAGGGCTGATACTTCACAAAAGTTCCTGCTAAGTCAATCTTTTAATGGTTCCAAGCTTTTTCGTTCACAACTTGAGAATCTTGTCAAGAGTTCAAAAGAGGACCATACATTGTTTACCCTCATTTGTACTCTTATTGGGGGGCAAACGTTTGTTATACGTTTGGTATTCCTACAGCATCAAAAGCTGCTACCAGCCGTTTCAAGGCAGGAGCGGCCCCTATCCTGACCAGACCTAGCTGCAGACAGTCATCTCTAATTCCACCCAAATTCTTCAAAATCATAACTGTGCTAAGAAGGTGGCAGAGAGGCTGAATTTCTTAGTGACTTGGCAGTCCGTAAGGCCAGATGCTTAGGTTCTTCAAATAAATAAAGCAGTTTACTGCATCAAATTCCAAGAGACTCGGGAGTAATATTTCCTTTCAAATTCCTACCCTTATTGCTCATGGAGTCTTCAAGGCTGGTTCCTGGTCTTCAGGGAACGTTTGTCCCATCCTGGGCTTAAAAAGTAAATGTTTTTCTTCCAGATTCAAGATCATAATACTGCTGAATATTTCTGCCTTATATTTCACTGGAGGGAGTTGTCCGGATCATCCAGAGTCTCTAAAGTCTCTTTGATGGTATGTGACCGGTTCCCACAGCCTTTTCCAAATTTTCCAATTTGCTCTGGTGTGCACTCTTCAAGTGTTCACCAACGTACTGGCCCCTTTGGTGGGTAACAATCATTCTCAGTGATTATTGTTTTTTCCTACTTGAACGAATCGCTAACCTGTGCTACTTTTTCTAAGGGTGTGGTAGCCATCCAGCAGATATGCAAAACACTAAGGAGTCACATTTCTTCTGAACCTGATACCAGCACAAAATCTTAAATTCATAGGGGCCCTTTTTCCAGACAGCTGTGGAAGCAGCAATTTGTGTCCTTCAGGAACAGGCAAGCTGGTCTCATTTAATAACTCTTGTTCAGGTCCCCAAAGCCCATTTCAAACAGTAGATCCGGGTTCATGGGAACAGGACATTTCTTTGTTTCTAGTTCCTCATGCTCAGCTGCATCTTTATACTCTGGTGAACCATTTGTTTTTTAAACTATGAGTTGATGGTACTTCACAGTTTCTCAAACACCTCAGTGGTGGTTGGAGCCTGCCCTTCTGTCCAAAAGAATCATGTATGCTCCTTCTCAGCCTCCGGTTTTCGCAATAGATGCCAGAGACATTGGGTGGAGAGCCATAAGGACATTGGCAAAGGAAGGGCTGGAAACTTCTTCCAAATATACAGATCTGGGTGCAGTCTTCTGCCCCTCTATCCATTGCCCATCTAATTCAGCAGCAGGTTTTTAGGATACAAACAGTCACAACATTGAATCTTACATAAATCTATGCAGCACTTGGGCGAAAGTGAAGTTTGTTTCTATCAGCGATTTATCAACCATCACTTTTTGGGTATGTAATAATTTTTTAAGTTTCGTTTGGGGAAGTCCTCAAGATTTAAGGACTGGGATAAAGAAGGATGAAAATGGACAAAGTAATGCTTCAATTACTTACCAGTAATCTTCATTATTTCAAGCCTAAACTTCCTCGTCACAATACTACCTTCCCTCTTATTAGGTGAATGGTGTATTTGGGGGGGAATGTAAACATTTTTTAACGGTGGTCTGTCCTTGCTTGGATGTCAGGAAGAGATAGCTTAGTCCATTCTATCTGGAAAGAGAAGCCACCTAGGTCCAACTAGGTTGATATATTTACTGTGCTTTTTAATTTGAATAGTATAGGTGAAAGCTGCACCCATGACGAGGCAGGGCTCATGATGTAAGTAATGCAAAGAGGAATACTAGAATTAGGAGTAATGAAAATCACTGGTAAATAATCCACACAAAACTAGGCAACTAAATGGTCAATAGGGCAACATTTGAATGGCGTGTGAACTATCACAAATTTAAAATGTGTACAGTAGATTTTAAATGTGGACAGTTTATAGTATAGTGGAGAGAAAAGGAATGTGGTTAGGAGACTGGTAGATCTTCAAGACCGTGGACTGGTGTGAGGGAGGTGATGAAGGAGACTCCAGAAGCAGAGTGTGGCACAGATAGATGAAAGAGGGGGACAAGCAGAGCAGGGATCGGAAGAGAGAGACCGAGATCAGGTTTTGAGATGGAGGCTGGGGAGGAGTGTGCGGTAGATTCCAACGAAAGTCGAAGACAGTGGGTAGAGAAAGAACACAGCTTGGAGGGAATGGCAAATGGAGTAAGAACTTGTTAGAATCATTAAGAAGTCCAGAACTCGAGGAGTGACCACTTAAATTAGGTTGCAGTGTCTGTAGTAAGTCACTTGCAAAGTAAGCCAAAATAATTTAAGCAATATAATTCACAAATCTGCATTATAGGGAACCAGAAGAGTTTAAAATGTATGACCCAAGTATGCCAAGAAAATATTCCGACCAGTTAGTTTAAAAAACAGGAGTAATAATGGATAGAACAAGTGGTTTATTGAAAGTTATAGAAAACTAGCAGCCCGACCCGACGTTGTCCGGGAGCAATCATGGCTCAGGGCCCCCGCCCGCCCTGACGTTGTGTAACCTGCCCACCTCACTGGTCACGTCACTTTTTCCTGCTGTAATGCCCAGTTTGATACCCGCTCCACTTTGTATGCTTTTGTCCCCTGCACACGTTTTTTTCCTCCTGTTAACCTGCCCACGTCACTTTTTTCTCTTGTAATGCCCGGTTTCACTTTTTCGTCCTGTAATGGCCCGTTTGCTCCCCGCTCCATTTTGTACGCTTTTGTCACCTGCACACGTTTAGTTTTCCTCTTGTTAACCTGCCCACATTACTTTTTCCTGCACACAATTGTTTTTCCTACGGTACCTGTGGCTCGCTCACCGCTCCTCCCCGACGCTGCTCCTCCCTCACTTTGCTGACTGGTAACTTGGCGCCCTACTTCATCCGCCGCGGACCGCTCCTCCCCGCCGACGCTCCTCACTGTCTCCCTGCCGATCCTCTTTGCCTGTCCGCCGGTCATGTCCGCTGCTCCCCTGATCTCCACTGCTCCTCGTCGCGCTCCTGGACGCCGCTCCTCCCCGCGCTCCTTCGGAGGGACTACTTTTTTTTTTTACTGTAAATTTTTTCAATAACGTTTTTTAAAAATTTATATAGCCAATAACCATCTACACACCCTGACTATTCCAACGGTGTATCGGGTGTGTGGATTGGCGCTGTGGTTCGAGTTTACCCGCCTCAAAGGCTGAAAGTTCTTCATTTATTATAGTAGTATAGATAATCCACTTACTGCAACCACATCCAAATAATGCCCATGCTCTACATTCCACACATACAGTTTGTGACTGCCACTTGTTTCAACATTTGCCCGAACTTTGTCAAAAAATGTGCACCTAGACTTGCTGCATTGCAGGGTGGTTATCATTTACTATTCTAAATGAATTAGTGTATCATCTGACAGAATGTGTTCTTTTCACACTCTAAAGTACTTCTTTTTTTAGCTCGGATTGACAGGACAACTGTGTGCAAGACTGGTTGCTTACAATATTGTTAGATTTGGGGATATCTAGTTGGCATAGGTAGCTACCTGTGACAAATAAGGACCCTTGTGTTTAGTCAAGGTAAGGGGGTACACTCCTAAAATAACCCCTGCTCACCCCCTAGGTAGCTTGGCATGAGCAGACAGGCTCATCTCAGAGGCAGTGTTTGAAGCATTTGTGAACACATTCAGTAATCAAGTGACAACACTACAGATGGACACCACACAGTTGTATATTAAAAATAAGTATTCTTTATATAGATTTAACACAAGACCACAAACGACAAAAATCCACAATACTGTACTTAAAAATGGTAGAATTAGCTTAGTTCTCTTTAGATCTTACAATGCGACACTTTTGAGTCAATGTACCTTAAGATGCGTAACGCAGGGCAACGAAAGTGTTGCAGGGAAGTTGATGTGGTTGTCCCTTACACGCAAGGATGGTGATGCGTTGAAGATCTGGTGCAAAGAAACAAAGATGGCGCTTTCTTCTTGATGCGACACGCTTCCTGATAATGCGGCGGCGTCTGCTGCGACGTCGATCCTCTTCTCCGGCGATGCGAGATGCTTTACACAATGTGAGCCGCGACACACTTCCCAGTGATGCGGCGGCGTCTGCTGCAACGTCGATCCTCTCTCCTGGCGATGCGAGTTGCTTCCACAACGATGCAAGCCGCAATACTTTTCCCAGTGATGCGGCGGCATCTGCTATGACGTCGATCCTCTTCTCCAGGTGATGTGAGGCGCTTCGGTGGACCTGCGATGACTCAACGATTCTTCTGCGAAAGGCTTCCCGGTGATGCGGTGGCGTCTGCTGCGACGTCAATCCTCTTCTCCAGCAATGCGAGGCGCTTCTTATTGTGAAGCAGCAGCGGCAGTTCGGCGGCACGCTTCCTGTTCTTGAGTCGCGCTTCCAGCTCCTTGCAGCACGCACGTCCTCAAAAAGTCCAGCAAACTGCTGCACTTCAAAAGAACTCTTGGGGAGCTGTTGGGTGAAGTCTGTTGTACCAGAGACTTCAGCAGGAGGCAAGCTCTGTTCTCAAGCCCTTGGAGATCCTTACAAGTTGATGAAAGTACACACAAAGTTCCTCTATCCTTCTTTGGCAGTCAGGCAACCACTGCAGGCCAATCCCCCAAGCAGCACTTCAGCTTAGGGATAGACTCTCCTCAGTCTCTCTGGTTCCACTCCTCAGCAAAGGTTTCTTCTTGTTGTTCAAAAGTGATCTAATTCCCTGGGGGTTGGGTCCCCTCTTTTATACACAGTTTCTCTTTGTTTCTCTTTGTTCTCTGAAGGCAGAGAGGCACTTGCCTCGTCCAAACCAGTTCTGATCAGTCCTGGAGCACTCTGTTCACATGACGCCTTCTTTCCGTTCACAGTGCAGGGTGGAGACATCAGACGCACCACGGGAGGTGGAGCCAGCATTGTGGAGGGAAGGCACAGCACTATTCAGGTCCCAGGTGCAACTCCTCCCTCCCATCTAGATGAATATCTCTTTATTCACCACTGGGCTGGCACATCCGGTCTCCTGGAATCCCCCAGCCCCTGTCACTAAAACTCTAGACAAGGAATACACAACCTAGCAGAGGCAGTCTTGGATAGTTAGACAAGAAAATACCTACTTCCTAAAAGTGGCATTTTCAAACACTGAATGTTACAACCGATATCACTAAAAGATGTATGTTATCATTCTTAATTCAGGCATACTAAACTGTATCTGCTACCTAGTTCCCTGAGTCAGTTAAGGATTATAAGATGTAATAATCAAACTGCCCATTCTGGTCTATGGAGAATAGGTAGCCTTGCAATAGTGAAAAACGAAAATGTCTGTAATTCACTATAAGGACATGCCACACACATCAGGGCTTGTCCTACCTTATACTTACAATACACCCTGCCCTTAGGCCTACCATATGGGTGTCTGACATGAAGAAAAGGGAAGGTTTAGGGACTGGCAAGTGGGTGCACGTGCCCAGTCAACATGGCAGTACCAGACTGCACACAGGCTCTGCAATGGCAGACCTGAGACACACTTTTACAGGCTGCTTCTGTGGGTATCACATCCAGTGCTGCAAGCCCTCCAGCAGCATTTGGTTTCAAGCACTGGGCACTCCTTGTGCACTGTACTAAGGTCTTGGCAGGTAAACCAAACCAGCCAATCGCAGAATCACTAATCCATACATCATTTTACAATAGGGAGAGCATATGCACTTTAGCACTGGTCAGCAGTGGTAAAGTTCCCAGAGTCATAAAACCAACAAAAACAGGTCAGAGAGGAGGAAGGTAAAAAGTTCAACACATATATACACAATCTGCTTTTGGTAAGCCCCCATCAATTATTGGCTTATGTGCATCAGCTTCTCCCAGTCACTGGCTTAAATCATTGGCAATTGTATCTTAGATCAGCCCAAAGAAGTATTTTTGATCTGGTATATCATTCCGCCTCCAACCATGTGCTTCCACTGCAATGTACGAGGGACTGTTTTACATTAAAAAGTACACACTATTGTACATAAACTTCTTTGTCTCATATATGCTGTAATTTCCTTTACTGCGGATGACATTTTTTCAATGCTTTTGTCATGAAACATTGCAAGCCTCGCCCCACCATATCCTTCTAACTCCGTTTGATTTTGCAAATAGAGGGTTACGGTGGGCTTAGGCTGCACCAATATGATAACCAAATAGCCTTAAGATGGCGTGTGTACAAGATGTACACGATGTACACATGTTAATATATAGACAATTGATTATAACCACCAATGCCATCCCACCACATTCTCCATCATCAACACTACCACCACCAATATCACAGCTATCAAGACCACCACCATAATAAAACCACACTAGCAATACCACCACCAAAACTACACCAACAAGACAATATCCCCACCTCCATCACTACCACAACCACTAATAATACCCCCAATATCAATAACACTACCAGACTGACTGAAGAATGTCTTTTGAAGGTTTGCAGGTTCATGAGGGGAATGATTAGTGTGCGTTGCCAGGCATCTTGTCACTTTATGTACAAATTACAAAAAGGAACACCATGAAAGAAACATCATAAAAATAACACAAATAAAATGTGTCTCACCAGGAAAAAGAGGTAAAAAAAAAAAGGTAGTGAGACATAATGAAGCAAACTGCCATCACTTAAGACAACTGATAAATCATAGAATAGCGGTCCTCCGAGCTTATTCAAAATATGAATGGTACTCCAAAAGATTAGTGGCTGAAGGGAGATGCGATTTGCGCGCTTTCTCTGTGTGGGTTACAATGGTTAGCCATGGATGGTGTTCAGCACTAGAATTTGTGAAGCCTAAAAGACAGGCACCCAATCAGCAACTCAACAAAATACAGAAAGAAAAAATGCATTTTTTTCTTGCATGAAAGAAATAGGCTAGATGCAGAAAATGAGTTGCAAGCCAAAGGCACTGAAAACATGTTTTTTTTTAACCAATTGGAATATCAAGCCTGGTTAACTATCTACTGCGGTTCTACTGTAAGCCGCCCACACTCCGAGTACTGTTGCTAAGTGACCGCCTGAAAGGAAACTTCAAATTAATTCGATCCGCACCTGGAAGCCCATGAACAGAGTAAAGATGTGGAAACATGGTGGAAATTCAAGATTCGCACAATGGGGCGCACAGAATGAATGCATGAATGAAGTCTTGTAAAGCGCACTTATCCCAAGGGCATCAAGGCGCTGGTGCGGGGCAACCGGACACAGGAAAATTAGAGCTTAAGAAAAGGAATCATGGAAAAAGCCAGGTTTTTAAGGCCTTGCGAAATAACAAAAGCAGCAGATTGTAGCACTGTCTTCAAACTGAGTAAAGTGCATCTGGGCATGTCCGCCAGCAGATTACCATCACCAAGATGCAAAAGGATACAGACAGACCTGGCGAGTAACCAGAGGAACCACTAACATGTATTTACAGACGTCGCTGATGAAAGAGTATAAAAACAGTGCACTGTTACAAGACCAATATGTAGGTTCCATAAAAGAATCAAGCACTGGCAAAGCTAAAAGGTTTGGCCTTGGCATGCTGATTCAATTGTTAGTTTTTTCAGCATTACTTAATGCAAGCATACAACACAAATATAAAATGAAAACAAAACAGTCAAATAAATGGGGGCACAATATACTTGTAATAAGAATGTTAAAATATAAAAAAACTCAGTCAAATTAACTTTATTCGACACACAGCCATAAACGTTTCGACAATCAAGCAATACATATTAAAAATACATTTTTTTTCGATTTTTTTTTTTAAAAAAGATAAAAATTCCTTTATAAGCTAAAATCATACTTCTACATAGATGTAATAATGGCCATAAGATTTAACCAATTTTAGATAAAAACAAGGACTACAGATCATTTCATCTCCCCACCCAATTATTGCACTTCATAGTGTTTCCTAATGCCCATTGCGGTTCTAATAAAATTTAAAACAGCAGTGCAAATAACAGGATTGAACAGTGATTGCAGATATCTGTACCCATCAATGTATGTACATGGGCGAATATTCAATAGTAAAGGCATCAAAAATCTACTCTTTGGCTCTTTATAAAGTGCACAAAAAAGAGTAAAGTGCAAGGTGCTCTGGGAAGTTCTATTGTCGCATGGGCAAGCAAGAAGGTTGTCAGTCCACCCAGATTGTTTGGGGAACTCTACCAAAAAGTGCAAAGTGCTAAAGCGGAACCTTGTTAAAAGAAAACGCATCTGGCTGTTCGTTGTAAAGGATAGGTGAACAAGATGGCCGCACCCTAGGGAGGCCGCACCCTAGGGAGGCTTGGTTAGCCCGGGAGCAATATGCGCAAGCATCTTCAGTTACCTGGCAGTAATCAACTCTGAACCTGCAGGGTATAAGAGGAGAACACATCGGCAACCTCTAAGCTGCACAGACTGACCGTTCGCTGCTAGCAGCAAATTCTGCGGAGAAAACGTCCCCTGCACAGCGAGGTTTGCGGCCTAATTGCAAATGGCGGCGAGCACAAAAACATTGATACACAAGAGACCCTGCAGGCACTGACAGCTACGAGGGAGGGAGCGTACCCGACTTCTCCTGTTGCGCACGATCTCTGGCCGTGAGGTGAGGAGCAGCTGGGTGCGGAGGACGCGGGCTGCGCCGGGGATCACCGCTTGTTGCAGCCGTCTGGCAAATCGCCAACTGGGGTTTGGCCGAGACCTGAAGAGGATGGTGCGGATCTGCTGTTGTGTAGCCGGCGCTGAGGCAGAAGTGGCATCGGAACAACTGCAGGGTATGTAAAAGCAGCGGATGCTCAGGGACCGCGATGACACTCTAATAGCTCCTTACTTGGCGGCCAGAGGGAGCACAGACAAGGAGGCAGCCTATCTGGGAGTCCGGGAACCCTGTGAGTGGAGCTGGGACACCAGTGTGGCAGCCTCGGTCCATGCGAGATACGGTACAGCGATGTTGCTCATCTGAATGGCGACCTCACCCGGCAGACGCAACCAGCAGCAATAAAGTTCCCCCGGAAGCGCGGATCACATTGGATCCCAGGAGCTGAGGGTGCATTCGCAACAGAGTGAAGGTGGCTGGTGCGGCGAGACCGCCATGCCAGACACAAACATGAAGGTGAGTGGCTCCTCCCCCGAAGCGCATTAACCGTTAAAGCAGCAGGCAAAGAGCTAAATAGCCTGAAGACAGGTAGAGGAGAGGGCGGTTTACCCAGCCCGATCCCGCTGGGCCACATTGCGCGCTGGGGGAGGTGAGAACCCCTCAAGGTGATGCCTGGCCTTTTGCATGTCCATAAGATGGCTGTTGGACTTGGCCCTTCTGGCAGGTTCACCCCTGAACTTTTTGCCTTTTAAGGTTACATCATTATAGTGATTTCTGGTCTTTGCGCACTTTAGCACTTTGGCACAGTGTAAAGTGCGTGCACTCTGAGTGCGTTGGCGAGATTGGCCTGCCCTCCCATAGGAATGCATGGGGGATGTGTGTGTCCATGGTAGTTCCTGATGCGTGGGGAGTGCAGGTACGAGATTGGTATGTGCGGACTAGTGTGATTAAATGCTGCGCGATGATGTGTGCGGCATTAATGTGCCTAGTGTGGAAGTGCCACTTCTAGAAGTTTGCATGTCTGTAATTTATGTGAATTGACTATCTGGCTTGTGATTGGCTGGAACTGGCTGGTGTGCCTGGCTCCAGAAGTCAGGATGGGTCAGACCCAGTGGTGAATGGGGAGATCTGCATGTTGATGGGAAGGAGGGGTGCACCTGGGACCTGAATAGGACTGGGCTTTCCCTCCACAATGCTGGCTCCGCCCCCTGTGGTGCGACTAGCCTGGCCAGTGAATGGGGAAAGGGGGAGAGCAACAGAGTGCTCCAGAACCAGCTGCGTCTGGTTTTTCCCCCACCCTACAGACAAAGAGATTGTGTATAAAAAGAGGTTGTGACCTCATGCTAAATGTTCTTGTTGTACTGACTAGAATCTACCAGGGGCGTGCTGCTGCTGGGGCCCAGGGGAAGGCTTGCCTCCCTGGGCCCTGCCCAGCCCCTGGGTTGCTGATGGACTTTGTGATGGGACCCCTCTGCCTTGCCTGGGTGCTGGAGGACTTCTTCTGGACCCTCCTGCCCACTGCATCTGGAAGGACCTTGTTGCTGGGGCGCTGGTTGCTTAAGGGGTCATTCCTTAGGGGCCTGTTGCTGTCGAGAGCTTCACTTTTTCTTTCTGGGCAGAGCGTTGTCGTTTTCCTGCCCTTTGTATGCCTACCCAGATTATGGCCTCAGTTATATTTTTATTTAAGGGTGCCATCCCTTTTCAGATGCGCCTTAACGGGTGCCCACCCAGTTTCTACGGTTATTTTGTACCTCGAGGGTGCCCACCCCTTGTTACTGCCCCTGAGAAACACCGATGCGGCCCTCGCGCCGCAAAGAGGAAGTCAGGCACCGCAGTGCCTGACACGGGGCGGGACTTCCAGCCCTCGGAGGGAAGTCCCGCACGCTGCCGCGCTGGGATTGGCCAGTGCCCATCCGGGAAAAAAAGACGTGCTGCCTCTGAGCCACAAAGGCTCCACACACGAAGTCCCGGTCCAGAGATGGGGACCAGGTGAAGACTGGGTGAAGCGGGCGCATGGTGAAGGCGGGGCTCCCATGAGGAGAGAGAGCCCCGCCGAGCGCTACCGCTGCCCGAGAAAGAAATCCTTCCACCTCCGAGAGCCGGTAAGTTAAGACGGCTGGGGCGGGGGAAGGCCACACGAGTACCAAGGACCGCAGTCGCGGGCCGCCCCGACGGCGGCTTCTCTTTAGAGCCTCCTGGTTATTGCGAGCCGAGGAGGCAGTTTTTGAGCGGCCCTGTTTGGGAGCGGGCCGCTCCACCGTTTTGGGCCCTATTTGCCTTAGAGTCCCGAAGGCTCCAATGATGGCCCATATTTGTTTTAATGAGTCCCTGTGTGGGGCTTGGGGGGCCATGTTTATTTGAAAGGCCCCAGAGGGGCCTGTGCGGAGCCCCGTGGCTCCTACCTGTTGGGACACCTATGTTTTGAGAGCCAGATGGCTTTCAGGGGCCCTGTTATGCCAGAGCCTAGAAGGGCTGCCAAGATGCCCATTGGTGACCAGAGCCTAGAGGGCTCCCAGTTGACGCAGTTTTGTTCTAAGGGCTAGGGAGAGCCGATGTCGCAGTTTTGAGTTCCCAGCTGCCCAGCAAGTAGTGGGCAGCTGCACCGTTTAGGTTTCTTTCTAGGGACATGTACTTTGGACTCAGGAGTGAGTCGCACTCCTACATCCCTACCTTGGTCTTCCCCAGCTGCACAGAACTTAGTGCCAGCTGCAGCTTTTAGGCCCTGTTCTTGTCCCCAGCTGCCCAGAGAGTAGTGGACAGCTGCTAAGTTTAGGTTTTGGCGCAGTGGCGCAACCTGGACCCTATTGTGATTTATGTGCTAAATGTGATTTATGCGCTAATGCTTTGGGTGTTAGGAAATGTACTGGGTGTAGTATGTTTTGCGCACCCTGTGTTCGGACACCTCTGAATGTGTTTTTATGCATCATGTGTGAAGCTTCTGGCCTATACCTCTGAATGTGTTTTTATGCATCATGTGTCTTACCTACACCTCTGAATGTGTCTTTATGCATCATGTGTCTTACCTACACCTCTGAATGTGTCTTTATGCATCAGGTGTCTTACCTACACCGCTGAATGTGTTTTCATGCATCATGTGTCTTACCTACACCTCTGAATGGGTCTTCATGCATCATGTGTCTTACCTACACCACTGAATGTGTTTTCATGCATCATGTGTCTTAGATACACCGCTGAATGTGTCTTCATGCATCATGTGTAAAGCTTCTGGCCTATACCCCTAAATGTATTTATATGCTTAGGTGGTTGTTTTTCCTAGTATAGTTATGCAAGTGAGTTCATGGGTCCCTGCGTGATTAGGTGGTGGTTAGGGTTGTGTAGGTGGTACTTACCTTTTAGCAGTGGTTAATGGTTGTGTGCTACATTTGCTATTTGGTGCTACAATTACTATGTTCTAAGTGCTACTTCTACAAAGTGCTAGTTCTACAAAGTGCTTATTCCTGACAGTGATCCATGAGGTCCTGTCCTGTGTACATAATCCCTTGTAAATATTGCCTGTGCCAGTTGGCACAATGTATATGGTGTGATTACTATCTGATGTGTTTCGATAATACAAAGGCTATTTTTGATATAACTTGTGTGGAGTTCCTTTTGTGGGGGGCCTGGGATGTTGTTGCTGGTGGGTGCGGGCGCAAATACTTAACTTACATTGCCTCCGGGATCAGCCTTACTGCTCGTGTCACATTGCCAAGGGGGTCAGCAGGGGTTATCTTTGGAGTGAAACATCCTTGCCCTAACTAGAGTGGTGGTTTCTGCCTGGCTTTGGCACAAGCCTCAGCCAACCAGAAATCCCATTTCTAACAATGGCGCCCAAGGTCCTTCCAGTCTGATCACAGTGACCCCAGCACAGAGAGGGGAAATCCATATTCTAGCACGCTCCAAAGAACCGCGTGGCACACTTGGAGGTGGGGAGTGTGCCTGGACCCTGGTGCTCCCACAGATTCCTCCGACAGTGCTGCTCTCCCTCCTCTGACCTGCTTCAGAGCGGAGGGGTGTGGGGTGCGACACAGAACTGCCACTATGCCACCCAAAAAAGAGCAGCCCAACAAGGTCTTCATCTAGTACGGGCGCTCAAAGCAGGAGAGGTGCAGGAGGAAGCAGGCACCCAGGAGACGGGGGAATGGAGCTCTCCTGGGAGTACCTCCTTGGAAACCTGAAGGACCTCAAAAGGGAGCTCAGAGAGGACATAAAGGTGAACATAGGAGCCTCCTTCGACTCATTCAAATCGGAAATGGGCACACATTTTAATGCACTCTAGGCAGATGTGGACTCCATTGGGGCGCACACCCTTGAATTAAAAGTGAAATGCCAGGTCCTGGAAGGTCGACTCCAACCCAAGCCTGTTCCTGCCCTCACACCCGGACATTTACTCTGGGAACCCTCCCTCGACTGTTGAGCCCTAGCTATTCTGACGGATGCCCGGTGGAGCTACCCTAATAGCTATTGAAGAGATGGGCTGTGGATTCCATGCTCGGCAGTCTCCTACCCAGCCGGTCTTTGGGCAGACTCTCCTGACCATATCTCCCTCGTCCCCCCTCACAGTACCCTCCTACCCCTATCCACCCTACTTATTTCCTTTCCATTTCCTGACCTTTGCCCTCACCCACTTGGTTCTGAGTTTTCATCCTGTTTCACACCTGGACATTCTTCTGTGAATTCTCCCTGGTCTGTTGAGACCTAGCTATCTGACCGATGCCCAATGGAGCTACCTTGAGAGCTAAAGGGGAGACTGGCTGTTGATTCCCTCTTCGGCCGTCACCCACCCAGTCGGTCATTGGGCCAACTTTCCCTTCGTCTCTCATAACATCTACCCCCTCTTCCATTCCTTTCTCTCCCACTATCCGCTCTATTTGTCTCCCCTTCTCACTGTTTAATGTGTCGCATATATTTATATATACTCCCTTACCCTTCTAAGCTCCATTTATTTTGTCTTCTACTCTCTTGAAATGTTTTTCTAGTAACTGATGTAACGTGTGGAACCTTATGTAAAGCGCTCCGATACCTCCGGGTCTAGCTAGCGCTATATAAAACTCTCAAAAAATGCTGTTTGGGCATGAAAGGGCAGCTAGGGCAGAGTACATTCAATTGTAAATGACGCGAATTTGCCCAGACCCTATGCTATTCTTTAATTATACCCTTTGCGTTTAAGGGGATACTTGGCGGAGTGTCAAAGTACTCATCCAACCCAATCTCGGTTAGCCTATCCCTCACAAACCGAAGCCAGGGTATCTTCACAGACTTATCCAAATTAATACAGTCTTAGCTGAAAAACAGTCATTACTTTTAAAGAGGATGACCAGAAGAAATCAACGAAGCACTCAAACTACAGGTAACTACAGTGTCAAATTTTCACATAGAACGGTTTATATCAAACTTTAAAGCGAGGGCAGGAAATGGGTACTTAAAATGCAATCAAAATAAATTGCAGGGTATTTTTCCTTTTTAATGGACACAAATACATTTCAAAAGCACGTTTTGAAACATATTTGTCACAGAAGACAAAGTAACTATATGGGTATGGAGTAACAACAACAAGCATACAACCATTGTTCTTAATTCTGAAAAGCATACTAAGGGTATTACATTTGTAAGAGCACTTTATTAAACGCAAATATATGTAATTACCATGTAGAATGTATGTGTAGGCCTAAAACAAGAAGCCACATTTTAGAATGGAAAATGGGAGGACTAGGCTCCCAAAGTAAGAAGTGTGGAGTTAGAATTGCTTCTGAATGCAGTTTTCTTTTCCTTTTTCTACTGACTTTAAAACAACTTTCCTAGTAATGTGAAGAGTTCCATGAACAAATGTGCTAAACTAACCTAATCCCATGATGGATAGTTTTCGACCTTCTCATGGAAAGATATCTCACACAATACAATAGTGTGCTGGATAATGTAGTTAAAATATACTTTAAAGTTTCTTCATAGACAAAATTTGTAAGTTAGAATATGTGAGAAAGTGAAGATTTCATTTATGAAATGACAGACCTAACTATGAACTGTTTTGTATAGAAGAAGCCAGTGGAAACCAACCACGATTATTACAATGTTAAAAGAAATGTAACATTAAGAATGTAATAATCGGATTCAAGATACCGTAGACGGTAGAAGCTTCCCATTACCATGAAGACCTCAAAACCTCATTGGCTGAAGAAACTCAAATAGCGCAACAAATGTATGAGTTATAGATATCGAATTGTTAGAATAGTGTGTATTCTTAGATTAGGCTAGGCAATTTCCCCAAGGATTCTTTCTTGCTGCCACACAGATATCCAGACTCTTTACACTCTGAAGCTCTGCACTTTGCGCAGACTTTTCTAAGCTCTTTATCGAGTTATTTGTCGAGACCTATTTATTCCCCTTTGCCAGAATCTATGCTATCTCTAAGACTCCAATGAAAATTCTAAACTTCTCCTCAAGAGAAGTGGTACTCGAATTTCTTTAGCTTTATGCTTACACATTAACAGTTTGAACTCTTTATGGGTTTCAAAATACTTTTCTCGTCTTGGAATTTAGAATAGGGAATTATCTTGAATAGCTTTATGCTACTATACATATTCTACATTGTATTGAATAAATAATTGATGCTTAATAAAGACATATCTATAGAATTAAATAAAACCCTTTAAACACATCAAATCTCATCATTGACTCTTAAAATTGATTATTTAACTGAAGTGAGTAATTTGATTGATGATATTGCAGCTTCTTGTTAATTCATACCTGCGTCAAAGGTCCAGAGCCTTTGGCTCAGAAAGAGCAGGGAGTTTGGTTTTTTCAGGTATGCTGAGATACACTACCCTGCTCTCTTACATTGTTCTGGTTGCTTTGAAAGAAGCAAAACAAGTTACATAGAAGCCACCTTTGTTGTACAATTAGGCTCAAGCACTGAACTTGCAATTCGGTCAGTGGAAAGTCTCCACACCTACCTCACATTGACGTATTTTCAAATTACACTACACCAGTGCAATCACTCTGGATAAATATATACTTTTGGGTACAGAGACAAATAGCATAGTTGGAGTAATTTTTCACTAAGTACCTAAAAATACTTAATGCAAAAATGTATTTTTTTGATATGTACCTTTCTCTTCTTCTCATGGCTGATGTGGCGTTTGCCCAGTACATATGAGAGTTTAGACAGTGCAGCTTCAGGCGTCATGTCCCCTCCTGGAATGACTCCTGCATCAGTGAGAACCTGCAATTTACAAGAGGCAAGTTTAGGTTAGACATGTGACGTGTCTGTTTAAGAGACCTTCAATATTCTGACACGTACAACTTCAGGAACAGAGACAACATCAGTTTTAAAAGCAATCCAACTTCATGTAATGAAAAACATTAAAATAAAAAAAATTATATAATCGGGTACGTTGTTTCCAAGTAATCATGTCTAATGTCAATTTGAAGAGGAATTAGAAGGGAGGCAATTTTAGACATGCTTGTCTAGTCTACCACCAAACACTGCCTACTCTACTGCTGCCAAATCTACCAGACTTAAATAAAATACTGTTCCAACTGAGGTACCTCATTCCTTCGGTTAGTTAGTTTGCCAATGGGAGGACCAGCTGGATATTGCCAATGGTGTGTCACAGTATAAGGCCTCTATTAGGTTATCTATTTAAGCTGCTTCTCTTGAGTGCTGTGGAATCCGACTCCGAGTCTTGTTCAACCCCCCCCCCCCTTTTCCCCACTGAAGATATTGCACTCCAAAAACTAAGTTTTTTTTCTGCATGGCACTCCATTTTATTTGACAGATATCAGCAACGTTGTCCCTGTATGTCCCACGGTATCCCACTGTTAGGCTTATTTACATTATCTCAGATATGCTCTCTTTGAAACTGTACAGTGTGGGTTGCAATGTCGTGAAATGATCTACACCACAAGGTGTTGTAAAAGTGGAAAGGGATAGAGTAGCAATGCCTCTTGAAAGCATTAGCCAAGTGTTTTACATCAGCTCTTCAACACCTTTAGCAGGCAACTGCCTTTACAGTAATTGTAAATATTAGTCTCAAAATTAACAGGGTTTTTACACACAACCCTGTGATTTGTTTTCTTGTTCTATCACGCTGAAGAACAGAGTTACACAACAGAAGGATCATCAACTAAAGTAGCTACCTAACCCAGCTTACAGTAAATTGGAACAGTGATTAATATACCCAATTGTTTTTTGTCTGTTAACTAAGAAATGCAAACATTGATGACTTGAATCCAGCTTATACTGGTACTAGAATCTTAGTTTATCATTTAAAACTGAGCCAGGTAGCCAAGGTAAAGGGGGACCTCTTCTAGGACTCGCATAGAATCATGATATTCCCAGACTACACAAGAATGGCCCTACAGCAGTGACAACCTTTCCAAGCAGCCAAGGCACGACTACAGGAGCTCAAAATTGTATATTCGCTCCAGTTCCCTGCACGTTTGTGAGTTGAATACACTTTGCATACTCTATTCTTTGATACACCGGAAGCCGTCTCTAGCTGGACAGACGAACAGGTACAAACCCAGATACGAACCAAGCCTCACACTCCTCCTCGCCATGATTCAGACTCGTCATCTGGTGAATCTCATTGCCAGTGAACACAGCAAAGGGGTAAACAGCGGCACCGCTCCAGGTCTATATGGCACTCTAAGATACAGGACGAGAACAAGGAAACACGCCAGCAGCGGATGCCTCAACACAGCATAAATGAACCCTAATATTGGCCAAAGGGAACTGAACTGAAGTACAATTACTGTGACTTATGCAGTCTGTTAGTTGATTGCGGGCTGGAACACCAGAACCTGCTTCCTTTCCTTTAAATTTGCCATTATGGCTTTCGGGTGTTTGGGGATCCATTGGAGAAATACAACATCGAACCCCGTTGGGGCCGATATGGTGTTCAATCCATGACAGATGCTTCAATTTCTCGGAGGTATTTGGTAGGAGGGTGAGTGAGGGATGGGTTGCGGGTTGGGTTGTTTATGGTTTTAACCCAATGCTTAGACACTGTAATACTAGATAGGTGCCCTACTATGTGAATACATCCATATAAATGTTTATTACATGTCAACGCCATCTCAAACAAATGAGGCCTCACAGGGTCAACTGCGTATCATGTGTTGTAATGTAAGGGTCTGCTAGATAAAATTAAGCGTGGTGCGATACTCCAAGCAAAGCTTTCTAGAGCGGACATAGTATTGTTGCAAGAGACACACCTTATGGGCACTAAGACGCCCCGCCTACCCAGATATGGTTATGCCCAGGTATTTCATTCGGGATTCACACGGGGCTCCAGGGGAGTGGCCCTCATCATACATTGTCAAGTTCCATTCACATACACATGCCACTGGATCAACTCACATGGGTGGTACGTTATTGTCCAAGGGACTGTCTGCAGAGAGCAAATAGTAATAGGTAGCATCTATGCCCCCCACTCTCTCAAACCTTCATTGATTGCCTAATAGATGTATGGGAGATTCTCCCTGAATGCTTTGCAATTATGGGTGGCGACTGGAACAACGTGATGCATGTTCCCGCCGATAGGGGGCAGACCGCCGGGGACCATAGAGAGGCCCAAGGAGTCTAAGCTACTTTCCTTCGCAAACATGATGGGCTGGTTTGATACAAGAAGAATGCTTCACCCATATGACACAGGCTATACAGATTACTCAATACACAATACCTTCTCTCGGCTCGACTATTTATACCAGAGAACTGTCTCCAGAGAATAGCTGAGGCCTCAATTATACCCCGGGGGCTATCAAACCATTCCCCAATCGCGATAACACTCTCAATCGGCCCACATCGACGCCCATTTAGATGGAGACTCTCCTCCTGGCCCATGCAAAATCAGAAATATAGGGCTCATATGCAAAAAGCAGAAGCCGAATATTTTGTCCTCTTCGCAAACACTGTGGGAGGCCATGAAACCCACAATACGTGGGATTGACATTAGCTACACCACAGCAGAATGAAAACTCCGGATGCGTAAACTCACACGCTTAGAAACCCAAATAATGCTGCTAGAAAGATGCAGCCAAGACGGCGACACACACAGCTCGTAGGAACCTATGGTTAACCCAACAACAGTATCAGAGTGAACTAATGGATGAGGCCCAACGCGCTTAGTTGGCATTCCGGAGTAGAATATATCAGTGGGGTGAAAATCTAGCAAATTACTCTATCGATTTTGTAGGCAGACTGGCGTCCACCCTCTCCCTCCTATTCACGACACACAAGGGCCAACCCTTACAGACCCCACAGTAATTGCTAGTAGCTTCGCACACTTTTATGGGGATCTCCACAGACTTTTAGAGGTCATACACATCTCATTAATAGAGAGCTTGCTGGACGATATACCACTGCAAACCATCCCTGAGGACGCACGGAAATCCTTAGATACGCCTATTACACTTTAAGAACTAATGACAGCTGTGTCTGAGTTGCGGAAGGGCCGGGCCCCCGTTCACAATGGCTACCCCAGTAACCCAGTTAGGCCCTCATCTCCTCAACCTAATTCAGGAGACGGCATTCTTGCCACCAGACTGGCGGTATGCTGAAATAGTGATATTTCCCAAGCCAGGTAGGCCACCTGAACACCACACCTCCTACCACCCGATAGCTCTCTTAAATATTGAAGCGCAAATTCTCGCAACAATTCTGGCGAATAGACTACTACCACACATGTCAGACATTGTCCACCTAGACCAAGCGGGCTTTATGCCCCATCGCTCAAACCGCCATAACATTCGGAGAGCTCACAATGCCATAGCAGCAATAGATCGCTTAGATAGACCAGCAGCTCTGTTATTGGCAGATATGGACAAAGCTTTTGATTCCATTAGTTGGACCTATTTATTTGCGCTCCTACCACGCTATAATTTTGGCCCACAGTTTTTAGCATATATCAAGCTCCTATATACTGACCTGACAACTGCAGTTCGAGTCGCGGCTTGCGTCTCGGACCCCTTCCCAGTCAGGCATGGCAGGGATGTTCTCGGTCTCCTCTCCTCTTTGCACTTGCAATTGAGCTGCTGGTCATATGGGTCCGGAAAGACGCGCAGATTCGGGGTTTTGAATGGACAGTAGATGTATCAGATCATATAGCACTGTACGCAGACGATTTACTATCCTTCCTCACGGATCCATATAAAAAGGGCCCTAGAATATTGCAGAGTAGGCGGATTTTCGGGGCAATGTCAGGTCTATACCTGAATCCCCGGAAGGCCACTATCTGGCCACTACAGGTCACCTTGGGGCGTAACAACGGGGCTGAGAAACTTAAACTAGCGTCATACCGGCTGCTGTACTTAGGTGTATTCCTGTCTGAGAACCCTAATCATCATGGGACCGGAATCTAGGCATAGTTACCGAAAAGGTACAAACCAACACTCCACTCTGGGCGGGACTGCCTTTAACGCTATACAGGAGATCCGCAATTTTCAAGATGGTATCTCTCCCATAATTACTTTACCATCTGCAGACTCATCCACATCCAATCCCATCATCCTGGTTCAAACATATTAATGCTATGCTGGGGCAATTCCTGGGGACGGGGGGGGCGGGGGTGCATCCCAGGTAGCGCTTCACTCCTGCTTTCAGTCAACGTACTGTAGTGGTTTCTAGGCTGCGTATATGAAGGCCTATTGCGTGGCCTCACACCTTCAGGTGATTAATGATTGGCACTATGGGCCTAGCGATGATCCAGCATATTAAGTGGAACGCTAGATAATGAACGATCAAATCTCCACTCCTTGCCACCTGCTACCAGAGTGGTAATTCTTTCCTGGCAGCAGTCTCTTCGAAGAATGGGGTGGTGGGGTTGTATCACCCACGAATCACCATTATGGCACAATCAACTATTACCCCTGGCTGGACTCCAGGGTTTCCGCGGATGGGACAGGATAGGAATCTCTACATTCGGAGATATCATGCATGGCATGGTCCTCAAATCATTTCAAGACAAAAGACTAATTTTCCATGCACAACTCAGTTTTATAAATATTTACAGCTCTGCCATGCGGTCACACCCGACATAGATAAACTGGAGTCACTCACAGAATGTAATCCACTAGAGGAAAAGCTTCTAATGTGAGACCTGGGAGAACACAAGATATCCAAAATATACCAATCCCTCATAACTCAGTGTCGCAACACTCGAGACACTTAAAGATACCTAGCAAACAGACATAGGCCCCGTAGACACAGATGATTGGACAGAGGCCGCAGGGGGTGTGGAGCGGCCATTTCCTCCCGCCTATGACTCATCCAGTTTAAGTACCTCCACAGGGCATTTTAATATGTGCCTTAGACTATGGAGAGCTGGACTGATTGACTCCCCAGTATGCCTATGATGTCAGAACGATGAGGGTACATTCCTGCAGACAGTCTGGACATGTAGGGCTCAGGATAGGATCTAGTGTGGTGTATTAGTGTGTTTAACTGAAATACTTGGGTAGGAATTGCCTAGATTCCCTAGACGAACAATACTTCATATAACAGATGAGATTGGTGGCAACAGGTGCAAAGGTCATCTTTTTTGGCTTGGCCTTACCATCGCTAAGTGAGACATAGCCAGGTTATGGAAATCGGAAACACCTCCTTCTATCAGGGCTTGGAAAAACGGAATGGACTTTTGTATGGGATTGGAGATCCCAGTTATCCTGGCATGCAGAGGAGGACTACTGTGGTCTTGAAATACCGAAACAGACAATGTTGTTTGATGCAGTTGACTATGAAATTCGGACATATGATGCAGATGTGATTCATATTCTGAGACATGATTCCTAAACTATAGTCTTTATCTATATACAGTATACGCTATTGCATGAACTAATGCATTGGGTTTGAATTGTTGTAAAGATACCGTTATAAGTATATGATACAATAATATTTGTATGTATCCGCAAGTAATTATGTTGTCTATCAGATAATCAGATCACAGAAATAAAAAATAAAAAATGTCTTAAAAAAATAGATTAGTTGGGTAAAATCAAAAATGTCCCTTTTACATAGAGCCATAGGCTGTCAATCAGACCCGTGGTCTGAATACCCAATATGTATGAGTATGAGAAAATCATGTGAAAGGACTTTCATAACACCTTTTCAAAGGCAATGTTTTTTAAATGGATACAGATTGTGTGTGTAAGCATGTAAAAAGAGTGATATGAGCAATATAGCCATGGTTAAGCATGTGACACAATTGCAAAAGGAGTTTTGTAGACTACTAATAACGTTAGCCCCATCTGGCGAATTTTGGTCAACTAAAAAAGGAAAATGCTACTTACCAGTATGCATCTCTTCTTGGCATATAGAACTGCAGAGTTGTACACTAAGCATAGATCGCCATCTGGTGTTGGGCTCGGATGTTTGCATGTTGTTTTTGTCTTCGAAGAATGGTTGCAGTCAAGAGACTGGTGACTCCTCCTTGGGCACACAATGTGCATGGGCATCGGCTCAATTGTTAGATTATTTTTGCCACTTAGGGTTAGATGGACTAGTAAAAAGTGTAAAGAGGTCCATGAGTGATGTATCTAAATAAGATAATACTGGAACAGATCGAGGTGGGTGGGCATGTACAACTCTGCAGCTCTACATGCCAAGAACAGATGCATACTGGTAAGTAGCATTTTCCGTTCGAGGCATACGAGCTGCAGATTGTACACTATGCATTGACTATACAACAGTAGCCTCCTTAGCGGTGGCTACCTGTATCTGTTGCAGTAGTTGAAATAGTGCTTTTAATACAGCCTGGCACACACTAGCTTGTTGTTTTGCCTGCACATCTACACAATAGTGTTTTGTGAAGGTGTGTGGTGTGGCCCAAGTTGCTGCCTTACATATGTCATCTAGGGGAATGTTCCCTAAGAATGCCATAGAGACCCCTAGTTTGCGTGTAGAATGATCTCTGGGGGGATGGTTAACGTTAGTTTGGCTTTAAGGTAGCATATTTTTATGCATTTTACAATACACCTTGCAATTGCAATTTGCTTGCGTTAGTCATTTCCAGACTCGACTACGCAAACGCACTGTATGTAGGCATCCCTGACTATCAAATCAAGAGACTCCAGTTGATCCAAAATCAGGCCGCTCGCCTGATTTACCGCCAACCTAGAGATCAACATGTCCGCCCTCTCTTAAAAAGTCTCTATTGGCTTCCGGTCTCTGCTCGCTGTAAGTTCAAGCTAGGCTGCATCATCTCTAAATCCCTTGCAGGTCACGGTCCCCTTTTCATTTCTTCCCTTCTCCACCCGTATGTTCCTCTTCGTAATCTCCGGTCATCTCAGATGGCCCTGCTATCAGTTCCAAGATTCAAGAGGAAGAAGCATGGCGGCCTCAGGTTTTCATTTTTAGCTCCCTCTTTTTGGAACACCCTTCCCCTTCCTCTTAGGTTGCCCTCCCCACACACTAGGTTCAGATCCCTTCTCAAGACTTTCCTCTTCATTGAGGCCTACAATTAGTTCTCCCCCTCACGTTTCTTTCACTGTCCCCTCAGCACAAGCGCCAAGAAACCTTAAGGTGTTAGCTGCGCTTAACAAATTTTTTTAACATAACATAACATTATTGCCCTTATGAGGTAGGGAGATGGGGAGAAAGCCACAAAAAGTGGTTTGGTTTTCCTAAAGGATTTTGTTCTTTCAATGTAGTAAAGTATTGCTCTTTTAACATCTAAGGTGTGTAGAGCTCTTTCTGCCACTGAGTCTGGTTGAGGGAAGAATACTGGTAGTTCAAAACTCTGGTTTACATGGGTAGACCACTTTGGGTAAAAATGTTGGGTTTCTTCTAAGAACCACTTTGTTGTTATGATGGATTTGTAAAAATGGTTCTTGTATGGTGAATGCCTGGAGTTCACTCCCTCTTCTGAGAGATGTGAGAGCGACTAAAAATGCTACTTTCCAAGTAAGGAACTGTACTTTACATTTGTGTAGAGGATCAAAATGAGGACCAATTAGTCTAGTAAGGACTACATTGAGATTCCACACTGGAGAGGGTGGAGCACTTGTGGGAATTATTCATTTAAGTCCTTCCATAAAAGCTTTGATAGCGGGATCCCTAAACAAAGACACATGTCTGTTTTGTAGGTAGGCTGCTATGGCAACTAGATGTAACCTTATAGATGTATACGCTAGGTTACATTGTTGTAGGCAAGCGGTAACAGATGAGGTTTTGAATGGAAGCATCTAGTGGGTGGATCTTGTTGTGTGATCAATAAATGACGAACCTCTTCCATGTTGCCGCATAGCATGCCCTTGTGGAGGGCGTCTAGCTTCTTTGATAATGTTCATACAGTCTGGCGGGAGATTATGGTAGCCAGACTCTAGGATTTCAGGAGCCAGATCGCAAGGTTGAGCTGATTGAGATCTGGATGTCTTATCTCTCCAAGGTTCTAAGTGAGAAGCTTGAGTGAGAGGAAGCTTTTGATGTGGTACTACTGATAGTTCCAACAGAGTTGTGAACCACGGTTGCCTTGCCCATGTTGGAGCAACTAGGATCATTGTGAGGGAATGTTGTTGGAGTTTCCTCACTAGTAATGGAATGAGTGGGAGAGGCTGAAAAGCGTAAGCAAATTTGCCTGACCAATTCATCCATAGCGCATTGCCTTTGGACAATGGTTGTGGATACCTGGATGCAAAGATTGGGCATTTTGTGTTTTGGTGTGTGGCAAACAGATCTATCTCTGGGTGTCCCCACATGTGAAAGAATGGAAGAGGAACTTGAGGATGAAGTTCCCATTCGTGGAGCTGTTGTGTGTGATGGCGGAGCAGATCCGCTTTCAGATAGTGTACTCCTGATAGGTGCTCTGCCAGGGGGTATATCTTCCGCGAATGGCGCATCTCCAGATGCTATGTGCTAGGTGGGATAACTGGAGAGAGTGTGTCCCCCCCATTCCTTTTGTATGTAATAAATTGCTGTCATGTTGTCTGTACGGATTAGGACAGCTTTCCCTAGCAGTTGCAGTTGAAAAGATTCCAATGCTAGAGAGATTGCTAACAATTGCAGGTAGTTGATGTGAAATTGTTTTTGTTGGGAGGTCCAAAAACCTTGAAAGGCATGAGTTTGAAGATGTGCTCCCCAGCCGGTGAGCGATGCATCTGTTAGCACTATCTGTGGGACTGGCTCGAGGAACGACCGCCCTTTGGAAAGGTTTTTTGTGGTCCACCACTGCAGAGAGCGATCAGTGCGGACGTCCACCAACACCAGACCTTGAGCTTAGTTCCAATGACGTGCGTAATGTGTGCGATAGTTCTGCTGTCCGAGGCTAATAAAATCTGAGCAAACAGAGCGTTAGTTGCACTTGCTACCCTGGAAGGTTTCTGGAGAGACAGTCATGTGTGTTTTATCAAATAAGCACCAGTCACTGCGTCAGCAGATCCACAGTCTCCTGGGCCTGCCCTGCGCCTGCTCACGTGCCTGGATGTATTTCATCAGCTTGCATCTGTCTCAGCTCCCACCAGGATGAGACTTGTGCTCTTGGCCATGCTCTATAAAAACAGTCATGTGTCGGAGACGCGGGTGGGGGTAGCTGGTAGGGACCAGGGGAGGGGGCTATTTATCAGTGTTGGTAAATGTTCAGGAAGTCGAATAAGGAGTACAATTGCAGCATTAGCGGGCATGGAGGGAGTCGATTGACTTTGTTCAGGGGATATAGCAGATAATGATGTCGTTGGACCACAAAAGGGTCGCTCCCCACCCGTAAAGTCAACCACAACTTGTAATGTGTATGTTCCCCCCCAAAGCATACTTGCTCCCAAAACTTAGTGACTGATAATGTGACTGTAGACATGGGGCAACCAGTTCATGTACAAGTCCCAGGTAGGGGAGACAAAAGGGGGAAGGTGGCTAATGAGATAGTCAGAATTGTGTCCTGGAACATCGCTGGTTTGGCCGCCAAAATTAATAATAAAGAATGGCGCCAGTACATACATAAATTCTCTATAATCTGCTTACAGGAAAGTTGGGCAGTTGATAACTGCTCACTACACTTACAAGGGTACAAATGTTTTTGTTCCAGCAAGGAAATCTAGATCAGGTAGGGCTATGAGTGGGCTATCAGTATACGTGGACCTGAACCTCCCTGGCACATGGTCAACCTCAAATTGTAATTCTCATGATATCCAAGAGGTGCGGCTCAAGGGTAAAGGACTTAATTTGACAATATTGAATGTGTATAATAATGTGGCGGGTGGGGGATGCAATGTACTGATAAGGGAATTGGAATATAGACTGTGCCAAGACTACTTGTGAAGCCAAAACTCATGCCCAAAATAGTCTAGTCATGGGGGATTTTAACTGTCACCTCTGCCCAGCCCTTTTTCCAATAGACGTGACATGGTCACGATGTCCAGAGGATAATGGAGCCCACTTTGAGCACACACTAGAAGGTGATGCTTTAACAAAATTCTTGTTGAATCAGGATCTGGTTCACACCATGGATATGGTGCATATGTCAAAGGACGAGATCCTGCCACCTACCTTTAAGGGTAGAGGATGCTCATCGTATATTGACTACATTATCGCCTCAAGGGCTTTTATAAACAGAATCTCTAGGGTTGGTATTGAATGGAACCCGTTTAGCGATCATAACCCTTTGGTGTTAGATATATTATACCAGGCCGCTCCAACCCGGGGAAAGCTTGTAGCGGTATCTGAGAGGGTTACTGACCAGGGCAGACGCCTAAGGTGGTCTAAGATCGGCGGAGAAAGGTTTTATAAATCACTTATGGAGAAGGGGAAAACAGCTTTTGAGGCGTGTTTAGACGAGACAATTGAAGGGCGGCAGCTACTCATAGCATTTGAAAGCATTGCACATTTGGTAGATGGGATGTTAAAGACTAGAGCCCCGCCAAAAGAGACTGTAGTCAGCCACGGTGGTTTGACCGAGACTGCTCTAAAGCCCTGAGGGAGCTCAAAGATAGTATTAAAATAAAGCCCAGGGACGTCACATGTGTTGCGTCCTGCAGAAAAAAATACAAGAGCGAGCTGAGCAGGAGGAAAAAGGCATTACAAGCAGAAGGTTGGGCGGACCTTAGAGAAGCGGGGACATGACAGAATTTTGGAGAGTTATCAACAGACCCACTTTCCAGGATGACAGGGCCCCTAAATTATGAACAAACATCACGCCTGACATGTGGATTACTCATTATAGGGGTCTATATAATCACGAAACGGGCACACAGTATGAAAAAGGGAATGTAGATCAAAGTCAGCCCGTAGTTTTTTCCCTAAAGGAAACCAAGGTCGGGATTGAGGGGCTGTCTAAAAACAAAGCACCTGGCCCGGATGGAATCCCGCCTGATTTGTTCCTTAGCTCAGTGGAATTATGGGCCCCTATACTGATGAGAGTTATTAATACTGCGATCCGCTGTGGCTTACCACCCTCCTGGTCAACTGCTATCATTGTTCCTATTTTCAAAAAGGGTAACAGGGACGACCCACAATGTTATCGCCCCATCTCCCTGATTGATGTATCCGCTAAAATCCTGGGAAGGGGGATATTAAACCGGTTGTCTGAGTGGACAGAAGCAAATAATATCATCTCAGACGCACAGTATGGTTTTAGGATGGGTCGTTCCACGAGTGACCAATGCTTGAACCTCTATATGCTAGCAGCAAAATACACTATGGCCAGTGATGAATCCCTTTATATGGGGTTCATGGATCTGGCAGCTGCTTTTGATCATGTCAATAGAGGCAAGCTTTGCAATAAGATGACCAGCATGGGGATAGAGGTTGGCCTCATTAACGTTTTAAGGGAATTGCATAGTAATACTTCAGCGCAAGTCAGGTATAACATTGAGGGTGGATGCACTGACTCCTTCCAATGTAAAAGTGGGGTACACCAAGGCTGCATCCTGGCGCCTTTTTTATTCTCTTTTTATATTAATAATCTGGAGCAGTATCTCTTACAGTTGGGATCCGACTGTCCCCGAGTAGGGTCGCGTCATGTTCCTGTGTTACTTTACGCAGATGGCGCGGTCCTCCTCGGACGCACACCAAAGAGTTTACAGATTTTAATTGATGGTTTTGTTTCTTTTATGGGCTCATTAGACCTTTCTGATAATTTGGGTAAATCCTATGTTTTATCTGCTGGTAAAAAACCCTCCAATAAATGTACCTTCACGATAGGGAGTCACAAGATAGAGAAGGTTAAATCATTCTCATATCTGGGCTTACTATTTGATGGGTTATTAAAATTCAATGTCCTGATAGAGGATCGTTGCCGTAAAATGAATGCCGCCAATGGGGCAATAGCAGGTTATAGCCGAAGGCTGGGGAGGTGGTGCCCCGAACAGGTGATGAACCTATACAACTCAATGTGTTGCTCTAAAGTTATTTATGGGGCAGCGGTGTGGGGCTTTGTAAATACTTGCCAACTGCAGCGGGAGGAGAATAAACATCTACGCTCCGTCCTGAAAGCCCCACACAGTTTAGCAGCTGCAATTGCACACAGGGAGTTAGGGATACCCTACCTTGAAGATTCGATAAAGGTTAGGCCAATCTTAGCCTGGCTTAAAATCTGGATAAACCCAGAGGCGAGCCTAAGCAGGGAAATAATGAAGGACTGCTTGGGCAGAGAAAAATGGTCGCGAATCCCGTGGCTCAGTTATGTCAAGTCTGTATTGGTAACCCTGGGCCTCGGGAATCTCTTTAACGACCCGACAGCAATCATACCCAGCATAAGACAATTGTTAAAAAAGCGTTCCTTGAACACAAAGCCGCACAGAGAACAGAGCAAGAAAGGGCTAAAACCACGGTGTGCGCATACAACCTTGTATATATTTGATACATAATGCACAGGAAAGGTTTTTAATGAACCGTTTTAGGCTCAATTTTTTACCATATTTATTGGCATCACCACTAGGGTATTCACTTACTATTGAGCAGAAGGGAACCTGCGGCTGCGACAATAGGTCTCCGCAGGATTCCCTTCATTTTGTATTGCTATGTCCATTTTATTCTGAACCCAGGCGTAGATTCTTGGTGGACATCCTGAAAAAATCTAATATAAAATGCGCTAAAGAGGCTTTGATTTTTTTTACAACAGGCGTCGGACCCCCTTACATTGTGCTGAATTATTAATTTTATTAAAGTAGCTGTTCGAATATGAGCAACTAGAGGGGGGGGGGGAATTGTGAGACTTCTGTGATTGTTTTTAAAGGATTATAATCTTTTATTTAACTTACTGGGACTTTGTTGTTGTACTTCCATTAGGATTCATGTTAATGTAATGGTTTTTAAAAAAAAAAATGAACTGAATGTATATTGAATGTTTGTACTTTTATGGTGATTTTTTTATCATCGAATAAAGAATCCAATGAATGAATGAGTTCAATCCACGTTCTCTCTGTGTAAGGACTACTTCCTGATTTCGTGCAAGGAGAGGTGTGATTCTGAACTTTCCCGTGTGCCATCCGACCTTATTTCCACAGGTGAGTTGAGGGCGGTGGTAGAAGCTGCTCCTGGGGAGGGCGAGGGTAGAGAACGTCACACCAAACTTGGTGCTGTGCATCCCCTGGTGGCTAGGCAGAGTATGGCATGCACAATTGTAAATCTGCTGTCCTGCTCGCGTATGTGGCCCGACGCAGAAAGGTCTCTGCTCAAAAGCGCTAAGAGCAAGGATTAGTAATTCGTGGTACGGATGTGCCCCCATGTAGTCTCCTTATTGTGTTGGTGTGGAACCTGCACTGCACAGCCAGCCTTGACCGGTACAACCTTCAAACTGGGTGTCTGTACCTCATTGTCATCCTGCACCAAAATGCTTCCTAAACCTTACACGCCCCTGTCTCTAATGCCCGCTTGTCGCTATGTCGCCTGGCGCACAGGACCTCACCACTGATAATTCATAACTGCTAAGTGGCCCAGTATTTCGTAACACCGTAGGCGTGACATGGACGTTCTTCACTTTTAACAACTCTGTAAGGGAGAGGTTGTGGCTAATAGCCAGAGCTGCCAACGTTGGAACAGGGGAACCAGGTAGGTTCGAGTCTCGGCGTCGGCTCGACATCGTGTGATTCTGGGCACATCGCGTAATCTCTCCTGCTACCAAAAATGTATTGTGTCCTTGTGCAATGTAACCGATGGTTATGTAAACCGCAGCTCGAGTTTACATTATATAAATCTGTAAAAAAGAGAAATGGGGCGTAAAATTGAAACAGATGATGGCTTAAAAATAATGACCAGCATATCCCCTGGTCATTATGCTCTGTTTGTCCTCGTGCTCCCTAGTTTCTGCAGCCCTTGGTTCTGGTCTCTCCATCTCCTGTATTCCCTGCCCACCCCCGCCTTTCCCTCCCTCTCTCCCTTCAGTGCGCTCCTGTCCCTTAACACTATGCTCCCTGCTGAATCTGTGTATTTGTAACTGTGCCCAACAACTTATACACCCGAGTCCTTAAACCAACAATCTCCTTCCTTCGTGCCTAATGCTTCTGGTCCGTGTACCTGCTGAAACCCCTGGCGCTTTTACCCGAGTAGCACTGCCACTACGTCACTTTGCATTCAAATTATCCGTATTCCGTTTGCCCTTGAAGCCCTATAGTGCCTGGTCCCTTGTCCCAAACCATTTCCCCGCCACAGTGGGCGCCCCAGAGGATGTCTGCACAGTGTCCGCCCTGGAGTGCCACTCTTTACACACACACAGTTCTGTCCGCTGCGACTTCATTAACTCCTCGGAACTGGAGGGCTCGTTAGCAGCTATGGTGCCGGTGTACATGGGCCAGGTAATTAGAGCGCACCCACCCGCCCCTGGGACTTCACCTGCACAGTGCATGGCTAATTGTATTCTGCCTGCAGCCACGCAGGCCTGTTATAGATGCGCAGCTCCCAGAGCCCGCCACAGTTTAGAACCACGCGTCTCGTCCTCCTTCTCACGTGCCCTCTCGGCTACTCATGGCCTTCAGTCCAGCTCACACTTTCACTTTCTTCCTCGCTCAACTCCGTTCTGCCTCCCTATAGAGTGACAGTCTTCTTCCCTTCCCCCTTCTGCCACACACTCTTCCTCCCCCTGTCACTGCTTTCCACATCTCAGTCCCTCATTGCCCTCTCTCCACTTTCAGCCCTCAGTTCCTTCTCGGTCTCTGCACATCTGTCATTTTGCCCATCTGTCACTCCCCTCTTCATCATTCAGTTCCCATAACCATCTTTTGCTCCCCATCTCTGACTCCCCCCTCCATCTCGTATCTTTCATACCTCTCAATGCCCCCACATTCTAGGGGGACCAAAATTTTGCAGCCAAAAATAGTCGGGATTTCCCAAAATAGAGGAAAGACTACAATTTAACTTCAAGCCCGGGCACAGAATAACCGCTCTCCTCAGCAAAGAATTACAGAACAGGCAGTAACAACATACATAAAATGCCATTTTTAAACCCAGCAGCTTGCCTGTTAATTACATTGTTCTCCTAAAACAACTGCTAACTATCCCTGGTTTGTAAAATATAATAAAAAATCACCTCCCACCGTTTTCAGTCAACCCACTTTAAAAACCGGGACAGGAGCTAAATTTCCTGAAATCTGCCGGGACAGATGGTGAAAAACTGGGGCCGCCCTGGCAAATCCAGGACACCTGGTCATCCTACCACATTCTTCTCTCATCCACTTCTACATCGTGTTTAGCCTCCCCACGTCCTCTCCATCTTTCACTTCCTGAGGTCTCAGGTTTCCCACTTACAAACTCGACTGGGTCATCTATTCCAGGTATTTTTATTTGTGGAATGGGATTTGTAGTCCTGGTTTGTAGTCCCATTAACAAGCATTGGCATAGCCAATAGGTCTCGCCTTTGGGACCTTAGAAGTGTTTAGTTATCCAGCACAATATCATTGGTGCAACAACATCAAGTGTTGCATGGCTAAACACTTCTAAGGTCCCAAAGGCAAGACCTATTGGCTACGCCAATGCTTGTTAATCTTTTTCAAAGATGCGTCAACTGCAGGGCCAAAGAGGTGCTCCTGATCAAAGGGTTGATTTAGGATGGCATTTTGTACCTCTTGTTTAAATCCAGATACCCCGAGACAGGCGTGTCTGCGTAGCAAAACAGTGGTATTTATTGCACGGGATGCGGTGCCTGCTGCGTCGAGCGCGCATTTGATGGATGTATTGGTTATCAGTTTGCCTTCCTGTATAAGGCTTTGTCCTTATATTGTTGAGGTAGATGTTGAATGAGCTTTTCCAGCTCATCATAGTGGGCCCTATCTTATCTTGCTAGAAGGGCTTGTGTGTTTGCTATTCTCCATGAGTTTGCAGCTTGAGACGCCATATAATTTAGATTCTTTGTCAGGAGGTGGTGAGTCACCTAACCCCTGACAGTTTGCCCTCTAGCGTGCATTGGCTACAACCAGTGCATCTAAGGGAAGTTGGCCCTTGATGTATATAGGGTCAGTGGGAGCGGCTTTGTATTTCTTCTCTACTCCGGGGTTAAGAACCCTAGCTCTAACTGGGTCTTTGAACACCTCAAGAGCGTGTCTAAGAAGGCCTTGTAACATGGGTAAGACAAGAGTAGATTTTTGTGGTTGAGCAAAGGTCTCTAGTAGGAAATCCTCTTCTACAGGACCTGAATGAAGTTTGACCTTATGGTATGTGGCGGCCCTATTGATTAGCTGGGCAAAACCCACATTGTCATCTGGCGGGGATTATTTTGAGGGGTAGAAATCCAGATCGTTGGTTAGATCAGGATCAGTATTATGATCATGCCATGGGTCTGGTTCCTTTGGTGAATCATCAGGATCTTCAGTGTCTAATGGTACTAAGTCTTCATCCTCTTGCCCATCCCCATGTGAATCGTCACTATCCTCCTGTTGTGCAGAGTGTGCTGGCGAAATGATTAGAATAGGGTTAACTGGTGGTGGAGGTGAAGGTGGTGGTGAAGTATTAGTAGCTATGTGTATTTTCTTTGGAGGAACTGGAGCTTGTGGCAAATGTTCTTGTTTCCTCATTGTAGGTGGCTTGGTGACTATGTGACCAGTCTTTGGGTGAATAAAGACGGTAGTCTGTTTCGGATGTGCTTTGGTGCCGAAGTCTTGTCTGTGTTCTTCGTTTATCCTGCTGTTTCGTTGCCGGTGCCTTATACGGCTGCTTCGGTGCCAATGCCTTCTGGCTCCAGAAGGCTATCGGGATATGGATGGAAGATGTCCAGAATGGAACCTGTGCCTCGGGACATCTTGTGGTGTCGAGCTTGAGGATCCCGGATGGTCTTCTTGGACTTGAAGGAGAGACAAGCCTCACAATCGTCCTCTTGATGTTCTGGAAAGAGGCAATGATTGCAAACAGGATGGAGGTCCGAGTGTGGAAACTTAGCACCACACTGTGGACATTTCTTAAAGGGAGTCTGTTCCATCGACGTCAGTCTTTACCGGCGCAGGTAGGCCCAGCGACCAGCGAAGTCTGCAGGCGTCGAAGTTTATTCGAAAGTTGTCAAGGGTGCGCGTTGAAGGCACGCGATCTAGACAATATCGTTGGTTAAGTGTGATTGGGCGTCGAAAGGGGCTTTGATAACACCGACCCGGAGCGCAGAAAGTCACATCCGAACCCAATGGCGGAAAAAAACAATCTAACGATGGAGCAGATGCCCATGCCCATTTTCCACAGAAGGTGGAGTCACCAGTCTAGTGACTGCAAAACTTCTTCGAAGACAAAAACCACATGCAAACATCCAAGCCCAACACCAGATGGCGATCTATGCATAGTGTACAATCTGCAGCTCATATGCCTCGAATAAATATATATATATATATATATATATATATATATATATATATATATCCGTTCCAACTCCTACTCCTCGGCAAAGGTACCGACTCCTTGACGTAGGTACAGACCACAAATACTGCGCTTATTTTCAAATCAAGGGTGATTTATTGTTCTTCTGTCCCCAGCATGACGCGTTTCGGCTGCAACACGGCAGCCTTGATCACATGCCTTAAAAGAACCAATAAGTGTGCTTATATACTGTGAATGTCCCCTTTGAGACTCAAGTACAACATGAACATGGAAAAAATACTTCGTAAACGGAGCACTATCTAAGATCCAATTAACAATATACAATGGTCCATGTGCAAAAGGCAAATTCATTTCATATTAATATATACAATTGTAAACACTTAATAAGGCAAATTGATATATTTACACATTATTTACAAATAAATATATCGTTCCATGCTGGTGCCTATGGAATAAAGTGCATAGCCTATCAAATCCATGATTCACTCCAATTAATGTATATATAGACTCAAATTGCTATAGGAAGTCTCAAATTACAGGGAACGTGCAAAATATGCTGTTACAAAAAGTGCAAAATAGTGCTGATGTGCAAAATTGTGCTTATTAAAACCGAGTGTCATACTCATGTCATTTATAGGGAGTACATTGGTGGTGGCACGTTGATTGGATCTCTATTAATGAAGAGTTACATGTCACCCACTAACAGAAGTAAATGTGTATAACAGTCATAGTAACGCTGAAAACCAATTTAAGACATCGCTAGTAATATAGCACATCGGGAACATTATGGCATAGTAGTATAGGGAAATATGAAATTAATTTTTAGAGGTCGATATTAGTCCGTTATCTTAAAGGAAGAACTACTGTACTCCAGAGAGAATTCAGCTGTGTCATCTATGCAGCCACTGAGCAAACCATTGTGTAAAAGACGGAAGCTGAAACGTTGTATTGGAAATATAATTTTGTTCTTTGGTGACTCCATGACTCCATCTGTTTGTGTCCCTGCTTTTGTGTGTGTGTGTATGTGTATATATATATATATATATATATATATATATATATATATATATATATATATATAACCTACTGGCGGTCGCCAGTAGGTATATATAGTTAGGATTTTTTCTCTATGGGACTTTTGAAAATTCTATGTCTAATAACTTTGGCGTTTGTGGACGGAATCGGCTGAAATTTTCAGGAAAATGGCACATTTTGTTTCTGAGCGGCCCCTGAAAATTTGGGGGGGGTTTCGTCAAGGGGGGGCCGAGAAAAAAGGGGGGTCCCAAAACGCGTTTTTCCCATTCATTTTTCCATAGGGCGTTTGGCCTCACTTTTAGCTCGAACGGCTGAATGGATTTGCACGAAACTTGGCAAAATTGTAGGGACTGTTAGCCCAATGTGCCTTTGCTGGGTCTCAATATATGTGCTCCAGTGGATTTTGAGAAATTAACATTTTAAAAAACAGATATATCTGTGACAGCGACCCGGGTAGCGCTCCGGTTCGCGTACTTTTCGCGTTACGGAACTTTGCGAAGCGAAGCTGATTGGCTCTCCGGTGTCTGTCAACATTCTAAACAGTCCGGAACGGCCGCCATCTTGTCTCTCGGTAGGATCGAGAGACAAGAGGAGGAGAAAAACGAAGGGGGAATTTAATGAAAGGGGGCAAGGTAGACCTCTCTTGACCCCCTAGGAATGATGTTGGGGTTATTAAAGGGTCCCGTGGGGCAAATAAAAAAAATTTGATTTTTCGCGGTAGAAGCGCTTCCCGGTTCGCGAACCGGGACGCGAAACGGGAATTCGCCATTTTGTGTTTCGTTTTAATTAAATTACAAGATGGAGGAAAAACAATGTGAGAAATGGGTATAAGGGGGTACGGGAGACGTATCCTGACCCCCTATGTTTTCTGAGGGTGGCCGAGGATGCTCATATATGTTGATACATGTCTTCCAGCGGCTGCGCGTGAGCGTTTTTTTTTTTTTTTTGCTGCGTGACGTCTGTTAACGTTCGGTTCGAAGGAAATCAGGAAGTGTTGACCGCCATTTTGTCACTGCGAGTAAATATTTTGTTAAAAATAATTGTTATAAATTAATCTGTATTGATAAACATTGTCTGCGCCATCTTGCCTTTTTTCCAATGCCACACTTTTGTCGTGCACGGCAGCCATTTTAGATGCCTTGACCAGACCCACTCTGCACGCCGCCGATCCTCAGCATGGCTCCCCACCCTCGCAAGCATCTCCCCCACGCACTGGTCACCCCCGCTCTCTGTCTCATGCATGGGCCATAAACCTCCCCTCATCTGCGCTGCTTTTCCCTGAGAATCACACCCTGTGCCTGCCCGACACCTCCCTTTCACCTTATTCACTACCGCACCCTCTGACACTCCTCTTCCTCTGTGTCTGATTGTCCAGGCCGGTCCCAGGCTATCACCTAGCCGTGCGGATGTAGTTTATGGCCCCAACTTTAAAGAATCACCCCTCTTCAAAGGAGTTACAGTAGATCAAGGCCCCCACCTCATGAGATCCGTCACACCACACGCGTTCCTACTATCTGATAACGATCCTGTATTGTGATTGGGGAGGGGATTCTCACAGTAAGGGTGTGTTGGACCGAGCCTGAAGCGAAAGATTCCAGGGATGCCTTTTTGTACATCAAAGTCTTCATAATTATGTGTCACATTAAAAATTATAGCACTCCAACAAAGTAGTAGGATTATAACACTTTAATAACTTATAAATATATACAACGCTCCAACAAAGTAAACACGTTAAAAAAAAAATGTAAACAACTATTTACATGGCAGCCTGCTGCAACATCCATCTCAAAGCAACAATGGGCTGCTTTGGTTTGTCTTTTAGTCAGTAGCGGTCCGTTGTGCGAATAGGCCGAAGGCAGCACAACGCGCCGAGATCCGGACGGCACCCAGGTGGTGTCCAGTAAGTTGTCGCACTGGTCTGGCCATCCTACAATGCTGCGCCGAAAAACGGCGTGGGGCGCCCCGGGGGGGGGGGGGGGGGGGGGGGGGGGTCGAGGCGGAACGAACGGGCCTCCCCCGCCTCCCCAGGTGGAGGCTCCTCTGCTGCAGTGGGGCGCCCTTTAGCGTTTCAGTCGCCATCCAGTTGTTTAGCGCCCGCTTTTGCGGCACTGTGCCTCATCCGCCATCCAGCTGAGTTGCGCCCACTCTTGCGGTGCAGCGATAGGCGGCTGCCACAGGACTCTTAAAATGGCGGCTGGCTCTTCGGATTTGGGCCTGGTCCACTAAAATGGCCCTGGGACACATTTGAACTCGGACATTTGCCTGCTACGGCTTGGGCCCCATTCTCGAAAGCGTCCCCTCAGCCTTGAAGATTCTACAAAAGTCATCGGGGCCCCCGACTCCCGCAGGCTTCCGGTGGGGAGCGGCTGCCATGATTGCTCGCGGAATGGCCACGACGGAGCCACGAGATGGTGGTGCTCTCATGCTGACGCCAGCTTCAGTCTGAAACATCCAGAAACACTGTAGACTACCAATTCGATGACCCGGTAGGGAAGAACATGCCCTCCCCTCTTTTGACTGATGGTTCTTGTTGCCTGTCCCCTCTGTTGTTTTCTAACGGAACCTTTTTGGTTTGCCGAGTGAGAAAAAAAAAAAAGGTGGGGCTTTCATCATTTGGGAAAAAAAAATGTTTCAATCCAATGAAAAGTGTTATTTTTAGGTCATATGATCAAGCCTTCCATCATTAGGAAACCAAAAGTAAAATGAACCAATGAAAAGTTTTATAAACAAGTCACATGACCTGTTATGCGGCTTTGGGCTATAAAAAGCCTACAAAATCCGTTGGCCTGTGAGGCGGCGTCAGTAGAGGACCGATGTGCGAATAGGCCGAAGGCAGCACAACGCGCCGAGATCCGGATGGCACCGAGGTGGTGTCCAGCAAGTTGCACTGTTGTGACCATCCTACAATGCTGCGCCGAAAGACGGCGTGGGGTGCCCGGGGGGAGGCGGCGCGAACGGGCCTCTTCCGCCTCCCCAGGTGGAGGCACCTCATCTGCAGTGCGGCGCCCCTTACCGTTTCACTCGCCGTCCAGTTGAGTTACGCCCGCACTTGCTGCTACAGTAGGCCGAAGGCAGCACAACGCGCCGAGATCCGGATGGCACCGAGGTGGTGTCCAGCAAGTTGTTGTACTGGTGTGGCCATCCTACAATGCTGCGCCGAAAGTCGGCGTGGGGTGCCCGAAGGGGGGGGGGGGGGGGGAGGCGGCGCCAACGGGCCTCTCCCGACTCCCCAGGTGGAGGCACCTCATCTGCAGTGGGGCGCCTCTTAGCGTTTCACTCGCCGTCCAGCTGAGTTTCGCCCGCTCTTGCGGCTACAGCGATAGGCGGCTGCAACAGGACTCTCAAAATGGCGGCCGGCTCTTTGGATTTGGGCCTGGTCCACTAAAATGGCCCTGGGACACCTTGGAACTCGGACGCTTGCCTGCTGGGGCATGGGCCCCATTCCCGAAAGCGTCCCCTCTTTTGACTGATTGTTCTTGTTGCCTATCTCTTCTGTTGTCATTTAACGGAACCTTTTTGGACTGCTGAAAGGGGTTCTGGTTCGACCGCTGGTTGGTGGAGACATTTTGATTATATCCTGGACCTGCCGGGCCTCGCCCAAAATGGCGCCGGTATAAATGGGACTCGTAACTCCTTGTTGTGTACTGGTTGCACAACCTTGATATCACGAGATACGTATGCAGTTTTGAAGCACATGGCGGGCGGGGACGAGTACTGATTGAACATTTGGACATCCCTATTGATATTAGTTCTGATGTGTTATTGATTACTGTACTATTGAAAGTTTGAATTAACGTCACCTATGGTACTTGCCCGCAAATGTATATCTAGATAATTTTATTGTAACTGGCCCTGTCGTACTTTAATTATAAAATGTACGTCCACCGATTCCGCAACTGTTAGACACCTTAGTTCTTGCAACCTAATGGCCCGCCCGTTACGTTCTTCTACAGTGTAAATGTTCCCTCATCATATACGATTCCAGTTTGCTCCGTGGCCGGCCCACGTGGTTATAGGCCCGTATTTGTATACTGACATTTTCACAATAAAGGTTTTTAAAACAAAACATGGTAGTAGTACCTAGATTGGTAAAGTTTTGAATAATAGCCACTGTTTTCGAATCAGTAAAAGGCAAGTGAAATAAAGCAGCCCGATTACATGACGGTTAAAAGGTATAATACGCAGGAAAGCTGTAAAGATAAATGGTCAAGGGCTGTTGTGTTTTCTACTCCTGCAACATAAAGTGATCGATAAGAATCCGATATTCATGCCTATCAGCGACTAAGACAGCAGGCCGAGCCTCTTTTCTTCAACGGCTCCCTCATGGGACGAAGAAACGCCCTTTTTCTCGAAATAGGAATATTTTACTTGCAGGACAGTTGTAAATTTCCTGTGAAAATACATTAGCCTGGAACATTGTTAGTGATAAACTGTAAATGCATCTGGGTCCTTTGCTTTACAAGTCAGAGAGAAAAAAAAAAGGTGGGGCTTTCATCATTTGGGAAAAAAAAATGTTCGAAAGCAATGCAAAGTGTTATTTTTAGGTCATATGACCAAGCCTTCCATCATTAGAATAACAAAAGTAAAATGAACCAATGACAAGTTTTATTAACAAGTCACATGACCTGTTATGCTTACGTTACGCGCTGCGCGCCGCGCTCTGGATCGCTTCCGGGAAGCTGCGCCTCGCGCACCGGAGCACATCTGGGTGCGCTAACGCGGCGCGTCATATGACGCATTACGCGACAACGCAGGTCCAGAATATAGTCAAAATGTCTCCACCAACCAGCGGTCGGAACACAACCCCTTTCAGTAGTCCAAAAAGTTCTGTTAAATGACAACAGAAGGGACAGGCAACAAGAAACATCAGTCAAAGAGGGGAGGGCAAGTTCTTCTCTACCGGGTCACGTTGGGGCTCCACCGGAAGTGATCGAATTGGTAGTCTACAGTGTTTCTGGATGTTTCAGACTGACGCTGGCGTCAGCATGAGAACACCACCATCTCGTGGCTCCGTCGTGGCCATTCAGCAAGCAATCATGGCAGCCGCTCCCCACCGGAAGCCTGCGGGAGTCGGGGGTCCCGGTGACTGTTGTAGAATCTTCAAGGCTGAGGGGACTCTTTTGGGAATGGGGCCCATGCCCTAGCAGTCAAGCATCCGAGTTCCACGGTTGCCCAGAGCCATCTTTGCAGGCCAGGCCCAAGTCTGTGGAGCCGACCGCCATTTCGTGAGCTCCGTAGCAGCCGCCTGTCGCTGTACCGCAAGATTGGGTGCAATTCCGTTGGATGGCGAGTGAGACGTTGTAATAGCGAGAGCAGGCGCAATTCAGCTGGCCGAGCGAGGCACTGTGTCGCAAGAGCGGGCGCAAGTCAGCTGGTCGAGTGAAGCGCTGGGGTGTAGCTGAGAAACCTCCACCTGGGGAGGTGGGGGAGGCTCGTTCGCGCCGCCTCTCCCTTCTAGTGCACCCCACGCCGTTTCCTGGCGCAGGTATATGTGATGTCGGACCAGGGCACCGCAGGACGTGTCTTCAGGTCAAACGGATTGTGGGACAAGGTGTGGAGCAGGCGCAATTATCTCGGGGGCCTCCGTCAAGTGGTTCAGGGAGGCACCGCATCACATTGTTTTCCAATGCAGTCAGGTCCACAAACAGCCCCCACTTACTTTGAGAATAGTGAAGCTGCAGCAGGTGCAAATAAGCTTCAGACAGTGTTACAAGCGCTGCTCGGAACCCTCAACTATGGCACCCAACATCCAGGACTTATGCCGTTTGTGCAAGGCAGTGACGTCGAAGCATCTCAGGGACCAAGCAACATACCATATCCAGAGTCCTTCCCACAGCCTCTGCCTTCCTTCTTACCTAGTTATTGTTCTTTCACTCCCACTCCAGGCTTTTAGTCTGTGGATGGAAAATCATGAACCTACACTCACCTATGAAAATCTTACTATTGATGGTTGATTTTGAGCCCCAAATACAAAGGCTTGTTTGGATCGATGTTGCAGCAGGCTGCCATGTAAATAGTTATTTAATAAAACGTTTTACCCCGTTACTTGTTGATTTTGAGCCCCAAATACAAAGGCTTGTTTGGATCGATGTTGCAGCAGGCTGCCATGTAAATAGTTATTTAATAAAACGTTTTACCCTGTTACTTTGCTGCTGTGTTGTATATATTTATAATATTTGCATAGGGTTTGTCGTTATTTTGGGTGGGGTGGGCGGCGGAGCCGAGCTGTCTTGCAGCCATCATGGTGTCGAGCTCAGTTCCTCTCACTAGTTTCGTATTTCTCATGAGGGGTTGTTCATAATGTTTCTATTTTAGCGAGGTCAAAAAGAGATCCCATTAGTGGCCTACTGATTTTGCTTGATTCCTTTTGTTTTAACGATTTTTCACTATCTGTAAAGACTAAACAGAGTATTGCGCCTCTGTGCTTGTTTGTAAATAGAGAATGAACAAAAGAGAACCAATTCCAAAACAATAAATGCTAGGATAACAATCAATCAAATGGAGAGGGAAGCAGGCACGACGGGTTACAACGGGGGCAAAGGCCTGTGTTACCTACCCTTCACTATCTGCAAAGAGAGAATACTCCTAAAAGAAAAGAGGGGGGGGGGGGCAGCGTTCAAAGCACATCAGCGTGCATAAACACGAAAATGTTTTTACCTACCACGTACTTGACATTTTAAAGCTTTTGATATTTGCTATTAAAACACCATTGAAATTCACTGAAAAAACCATAGGTTATAGACCATATATAGTTAGGGATTAGCATTTACAAAACCTTATTTTACTTGCACAAAACCATTGAAATTCGCATATATAGTTAGTTGCACTAACTATATATCACGCACCCGCAATCCACTGCTGATGATGTCACATATTACATCATTCATGACATGGTCAGTGACATCACTGATGACATCACTGATGACATCTCAAATGACATCACTGATGACATCACTGAAGACATCTCAAATGACATCACTGATGACATCTCATTTGACATTACTTATCACATCACTGATGACATCATTCATGTGATAATACGATGAACCTCTTCAGACTCTAATATAACCTTAGATACAATCAGTGTAAACAGACACTCACAGACTGTCACTCATCCATGGAGTTACTCACACATCTAGTCAGTCATGCAAAGAATGAATCACACCTCCATTTCCTCAACTATACAGTTATACACACCTTACTTATTCAAACATATACTAACACATATTTACTCTCTTATACAATCCTTGATACAAGTTCACAATGATCCATACAGCCACACACACATTCACTGGCTCTTATGCACAGTTATTTATATATGTCAACTCTCACATGTACTGTGTTTTACATATGTACTTACTTTGACATGTAGCACTGAGATATCCATTCACTCGCCAATACACTCATGCACACAGTCAACCGCCCATACAGCTGTTTCCACATGCACTTTTGAACCCATACATCTAGTGAATCAACTGCTCACACATCTATGCACAGAGTCATACACCTCCCAGCCACCCACACACACACAGTCTCCCATACAAATACTTGGGCAACCAATCAATAACCCATATAGTTACTCATATAGCTACTGATCAACACATGCAGCAGTTTACAGAACAGACATAATGATGTACAAATTAAGATAGTTTAGTCACTAACCCATGCACTCAGTGAGACACATTTAATCACTCACTCATACAGTCAGTCATGCACCTACTAAATCCTTCATCCAGACACTTATACATCCACTCATTCTTCAATATGTAAGACATATTTTAACTTTACAGAAACATACAGTCACTGGATGTTGTCATCAGTGATGTCATCAGTGATGTCATTTGAGATGTCATCAGTGATGTCATCAGTGATGTCACTGACCATGTCATGAATGATGTAATATGTGACATCATCAGCAGTGGACTGCGGGTGCGCGATATATAGTTAGTGCAACTAACTATATATGCGAATTTCAATGGTTTTGTGCGAGTAAAATAAGGTTTTGTAAATGCTAATCCCTAACTATATATGGTCTATAACCTATGGTTTTTTCAGTGAATTTTCAAGGTTTTGTAAATGCTAATTCCTAACTATATATGGTCTATAACCTATGTTTTTTTCAGTGAATATATATATATATATATATATATACACATATATATATATATATATATATATACACACACATTATATATATATATATATATATGAAACTACGCAAAACAAATTAATAGATACAACAAAAAATATATTTGTGTAGCACTTCTAATGGTACAACTGGACAAAAGTCACTAGCAAAATCAAATATGAAATACAACTATAAGTTAGAGGTGTCACTGCCACAGCTGTTGTGTATTTTATGTTCTCAGTGTAAAGAAATTGTTAGATAGAGGTTGTGGTTCTCTTCCAAGACCACACACTAACCCAAGCTAGAACAAATAATGCATTGTCAATATGAAAACTTCGGTTGAAGGGATATCATGATTACATCCCAAAACCTAAAAGGTACTGAAAAGCACCAGTAGTTATCCAACAATAGTTACAAAGACCCTTTCCCCACCCAGGCAATGTTTATGATGCCTCGAAAGACCAAAATACATCACATAGGGAATCAGTGTTGTTGAGGTAGCGCTCAGGCGCTTCCGGTGGCATGTACAGCTATTTGTCTGCACCCTCACAAAAAATAGATGAGACTATTCTTCTCACTTTCACTTTCGGATGCAGAGATAGTCATTTTCTGGGTTCACAATAGGATATACCTCCATAGAGGCCAAACCTAACAAGCATTGTCAACGTCAATGGGTCTTGGCAATCCGAGATGTATTGGCATTGGCAATGTTATTGTCTTTTAGCGATGTGTTATGGAGTGGCTATTTAGCGTAGTAACAGAAGGCTTTGCCCTCCCCTCCCAGAGGCGTTTAGTGATACCAGCCACACAAAATGTCATGTTTGGAAGAAAGGGATGTGGTGCGGAGCCTGAAGATAGACCCCGTCTTCAGGTTAATCATTCACCACAAATTTGTAGCCCCAGGTGGCGGTAGAGATGTAGGATTGGAGTATGAAGAGTAGAGATCAGATTGCCAAGTTGTCAGCACAGGAGGTTGAGCCCTGTGCACACAAGGTGCATTCAGTAAAGGCAACAAGTAACAACCACTGGCTTAGCCAATACGAATAACGGAGGTCCTCTGATACAGGGACAAGCAGGTAAGCCAAAGGACGCAGGAAGTGATGCACCACTCAAGGAAGTAAGGCCCAGGTGACTGGTGGTGGTAAACTGCGCTATGGAACCTGCTGCGGGAAGGAGTCTGGTCAGACTACGCCTGCCCCGTGGAAATGCAGTGTGGCAACAGAGACCCAATTTACATCCCGTGATTAATTATTGGCAAATCAGTTAATCGCCCCATGCTTAAAAAAATGTATCTGAACTTGTGAAATGTAATTGGGCACTCATGTAAAGAGCTGTAATGTCCTCCCAAAAACAAATCCAATACTAAATTGCTTGTTTGCGTGAGGCACACGCACAGCGTGAGTGGACGCGAGAACGGTGAGCATTCCAACTCTAAAACTTACATCGCCTCTTCGGAGTACGGCAGCAACACATGCGCTTGGTCACAACAATGAAGGATGGTGGAGGCAAGCAGCAATGAGGAAGGGCGTGAAGAGGTGGGTCAAGCAGCGATGAGGGAGGGGGTTGGGGCATGGAACAGGCGCCATATGAAAACAGTGTCTAACATTTAATCTCAGTCTTTAACTGCTCAGAAAATGTAACAAGATAAGAACATGATTTACAGCTCTGCTTACTCGAAGCATGTGAAAACACAAGTACTCCTGGCGAGGGCTATTAAACAAAAAAAATAAATCCTAAAATGGTCATTAAATGAGAGCAGTGGATGGAAAGTAGTAATTAGTCCATGCTTTCTGGAAGGACTAAACACTGGAAGAGGCATGCATGCATGGACAAATCGGTAGAATGAATAGGACAGTGACGATGGAGCTAGCAAATGGGAAGCCTATGGGGTAGCTGAAACCCACAAAATATACACAACAGGTCTCTTTTGAGACAGTGCAAGCGCTGTCTAGAGACAAGACCTAAAATAATTGAAAGTCAGGAAACCTTTAAGAACTTGGTGTAAACTGACTATTTCTGCTCCAAACTCATGGATATATATCCAAACGTGAAATTCTATAGTTTGAGATTTCTTAAGTGTTATAAGTACATGTCTTTTCCACTTATCAGGCACAACCAACTCTTATGTTAATAGTAAATTGAGACCATAAAGTCGTTACTTTCTATACAACCACCTAGCAAACCTTACTGCAGTGAAATCTTTTCCAAGACATATTGTAAGAATGGATATTTAAAAATCTACGTAAAAGTCAGTGCCAACTGTATGATTTTCCAATATGTAAAGAACTTAATAAAATGATTAAAATAAAAAAAGTATATGCTCTTAGGAGAGAAACATAACCTCCCTCAACCAAAGACATTTTTGTAAATTTCATGAGTTTTGTAAAGATCTACTTCATCTGCTGCCCACATTTTCCAAAGGGTATAGTTTGCAGTCTTAATCCAAAACCACAAAGGGCTGAGTACAGTACTTCTGCAAACAGTTCCGTGCTGGGCATTACCTGTAGCCAGGCACACTGGACAGTGATTTCATGAGAAAACCACTGCCATACACTGCACCCAACCCATCTGAAAACTGTTTGCAGGATACAGAATGCTTTCTAAAGTTCATTTTTCCACTAAGTTCAAAGGCCTTCACTTCAATTGCTGCCTTCAATTTGCATCATTTTCAACCAGGTCTACTACAAAAGTAATTATATTTAGTCATTATTATGGAGGTTGTACATATCTAGTGACTAGCATGATGCTTAGGATGCCCACCTAGGTTCAAATTATCAACTACCAACATATACATTACAGATGATACAACAATTCGATAAGGGTTTACAGTTCAAACTACACACCTTTCCAGTAGCATATGACTGACTAACAGAGCCTAGTAAACACTGGGTGCAGTTTACAATCAATACGCCTCGGTCTGTGGCATCCTTCAGTGCTTGAAGAAAATCCAGTCTATTGTCTGGTGCATTTCCAGAGCCATATGTTTCCAGTACAATGCCTTCCATTGGAGGCTGAAGAAATGCTTTCACCTGTTCAAGACAGAATAACGTAATTAAAAAAATATATACAAAGTAAAAAAAAAAAAAGTAGTACTGCAATAATGAATCTACATGACTAGGGCAAAAATTAAGAAATAAGCGTAAGGAAAAAGGTCAAACTGTTGAAAATGCAACAACTTTCATGTCTGAACTTTAGTACAACATAGTAGAATTTTTAAATGAAGAGAACAAATGCAAAATATTTTTCGGTTTTCATCTAGGTGAAATCTTTAAGACTATTAGGCATGTGGCAGCTGGAGCCATGACTACACAGTGCTTATACGTGTGTGTATGTATGCATTTCAAAATCATTCAGATGCTAAGCCCTAAAATTTGAAGTACATAAAAGAAACATCCTTGACAAATTATACAAGCGAGCTGCATCCTGATTATTTCGAACACTCGGACATGCCAATATTTCAATAGTGCAAAATGGAATAGGACTATTAAAGGTACAGTGTAGTCTTTTCTAGTCATTGTGGCACAAACATATCAAAATGTAGTATAATCCTTTCTTCCCTCATGTCCCAGTAACCCCCAAAAGCAGCCATCTGGGTCAGATCATGTGTTCCTCATTCTGAAAGGGGCTGAAGACTTTTTGCCAGTATGGATACCTATCTCCAACCTCAAAAGAATGAGGCATGTGTGAAGGAGACAAATTTCTACATTCCTAGCAACTTTTTTTTGCACCAAGAGGAAGTTTTTCATGTAGCAGTTTTAAATCTTACCTCCAAGGCTATTCCAGGTCAACATTTTTAGTCATTTCCCCTTCTCCTAGTCATCCTTTATGGACACGATGTAGGCAAGCAAACAATGTGTTCCTGCCCCTTTGTAGCTAAAAAAGCAACAGAGGTTTAACAGCCCCTTATTTTTCCCCGCCCATTCTTACATACAATGGCATCTTACATGTCTCCATGTAGTAAAGGTCTGTCATCCTTCCTTAACACCCATATTTATCTGTGCGGCACAAGCATAACTCAGTTATCACCACATGAATATTAATAACATGGAGCAGTAGTACTAAGCAACTTGCTCACTACTGCACCAATCCGTTACAAAAGATATAGTGTAAATACCCTGTGGGAGCTTGCTGCAGACATTGTCTAGCCTTTTCATTGTAAGGAATGATTAGTTTCTCTTGTTGATGACTGCCTGTTCATTTCCTGAATGCCAACCACTGCCTTCCAGTTCTATTACAATCTCCTCTCTTTGAGAGGTCCTACCAATGAAGCAGCTGGGAAAATTAATATATTATCTAACTGTATCACTCATCTTCTAATTTGTTATACACCAGTAAAACATGTCATAAAAGGAGTCAAGCACAACATGCCTGATTATACGGGCCTTCTTCACTGTATCTGTGCCCCAATAAATGAGGCACCTGGCAAAGACTGGACGAGGAGAGGTTTCCAGCAGGGAAGCTCAGTCAGTGGTCCATAGACTCTCGGTTGTAAACCAAGAAGAGTTTTGAGTTACTGGTATGCGCTCAAGAAGGCTGGTTTCCATGAATTGTTAAAGTTGTCCGCCCATCACTCATCCGTCTGGTATTCCTACTATCTTTTGGTTATTTCAGAGAGCACAACACTGTGTCCATCACCCTTTCTTTGATGGACAGGGAGGCCACAGCAGATATTGAATAGCTGTGTGGAGCATTCTTAGGCTGTTTCTCGCCTCCGATATGCACCCCCCAGTAAAGCAATACACCACATTCAAAGGTACTGTATGAACAGAATATGCAAGATATTTATAGCTATAAATCTTTAAGCTTTGTATGTTTTTATTGTATGTTAATTGTTTTTATTTTTTAATATAAATATGTTTCAAATCGCTGTATGAAATGTCATGGAACAGAGAGACTTAAGGTGGAGTGTAGTACAGTACAGTGAACAAGAGTCTTGTGGAGAGGCGTATTGTAGAGTGGAATAGAGAAGAGTAGAGTAGAGTGACGCAGCATACAGTGGAGTAAAGCGTTATACAGTGAGTGTGGTGGTGTGTTATATCGGGGAGTGCAGCATTGTAGAGGGGAGCGTCGTGTTGTACAATGGAGTGTATCCGACTGGAGTGCCATGAAATGGAGAGTGGTGGAAAGGAGTTTCATCAAGTAGAGTGGCATAGAGAGTAGCAGAGAGTTGTAGAGCATAGTGGGATACAGTGAAGTAGAGTGTCAGTGGTAAGTGTAGTGCCATGTAGCAGAGTGGTGGAGAGTCTCGTACAGGGTAGTGTTACACATTGGAGTATTATTATTTGTGATAGCACAGTGCATGGTTGAGTGGCGAGTTACAGTTAATGTTGTCTGGTAAGCCAGCTGAAAAGAGCATGTAACGAGGTCCGCAACTCAAAAATTTGAGGGTGGTGGATAAATTGTAAACGAAAGTTATAACTATATCTTTAGAATTTTTAAAGTTTGTGTAGTTTAAACTTGATTTGTTTAGGGAAAATACATTTCGCTAACTATAACTAAGGTTTAAACTTTGCTTTTTCCTTGAATTTTAATCGTTTTTTTAAGTCATCAGTTGCATCAGATTCATTAAAATTATCGCAATCATTGAGCATTTGATACACAATATTAGATTAAGTACTATCACATGATGTGTTAGTACTTCAGGATGAATTTCATGGTTCCGATTTAACTGAATCATTACAGAAAATTATGAAAACTCATGCTGTAGGCTGAGGTGTGAGGGTGACAGGAGCAAGAAATCCTACTTTAAATGGCTGCCTTGGACATTTGTAATTTGTGTTTGTAAGTATAAAGTGCTGCTTTTGCTCCGAAGGAGCATCCTGGCGCTTTTCGGAAGTAAAGATAAGGGTCGGAGCAGGCATGATAGGGCATTTCCAAGACTCTCCTAAATCACGTAGTGTAATTTCTACTTTTCTGTCAGAGCCATGATTGCCTTACCAATGACCATCCCCCCTTCCATCTACTGTCCTATCCACATTGCCGGGGCTCGCATCTCTGTCCCGGTGTGCAGTCAGACACCCACAAGGGGTCACTCCATCTAGTGATAATTTTGGTCAAGATGGCTATCAACGATATCCTTGCTCATTCCAGCCAAAACATACTTTCCTTTCTCATGTTGCCTTTTTTCAAACCATTACCCCTCATGCTTTTAGGAAATGGCAAGTTTGGGGTGGTATGAAGGGCTAAACAAAAATCCAACACAACTATATGCCGGTGAAGTACAGGGCAGAGGTTGCTTGTTTTACTGAACCAACAACGACATTTGCCTGCAAAGGGCAAGAAAGGGAATAATAACAAATGAAATCAATTCACACAAAACATGATTTAGCAAAGTTAAACATACTTCTTCAAAACTATCCAGGACTGTGGATTACTAGGCTCTTGGATGCAATAGTTAACATTTTATCCAGTTGTAAGATAAGGTAGTTAAACATCAGAAGAGAGCTTTTTTGGTGCTTTAGAGTATTAGCAGGGGGAGAATGCCTGATTTTGTCACAAGGTGCATTCCAGCTAGAAAATAATACATCTATCAAAATACCAAAAGGGATGGAAGTATTCACTGGGGCTGGGGGTGAATGGACATATGTGGGATTACAACAGGTGGATTTTAGGGAGCTGGGCTAGCCTTAGGGCTCCGACTGCTAAGGAGGGAATAAGGAGAACCAAGCCGGAGTAAGAGGACAGAAGAAAAGAGGAAACTGAAGGTCAACAAAAGTAAAAGGGAAGAGAGATGACAAAGAAGAAAATCAAGGCTATGAAAGAAGCAGAATTAATGGAACAGTGGGAGATATTAGGTCAAGAGATGGACAGCTCCCATTCACAAGGAAGATGCATCTGCCTTCTTGATCTAGCTGAAATGACAGGAATACTTGTTTCTGTATACACAAAACGATAGAGAATAAAATATCACACAGCTAAAAGAGGTAAGTAAATTGTCCCCATCGAGATTCCTCTGAGTATTCCCTTTTCACAATAGAAATAATAAGTAAGGACCTATAGATTATCAACAGTATTGCAGCAGCTTTTCTAAAGAAACACACAGTACATTAATCTATCCAGTTCCCTATTACGGTACAGTATCCATATCACTGGATCAATAGACTTTTAGATTATTAATGAAATGCACATAAAAGAAACCTACTGTTTCTGTTGTAATCCCTGGAAAGATGCGCAGCAATCCAACGTTTCGGTTCATGTCGGTCTGCACACTAAATTTCTTTATTGTGTTGGCCCTCCACACATTTTCCCAATTAACTGTAAAATGCATGAAAACATATTTAGCAGTGACCGCCCACTCCATGTCCACGTGGTAAATTAAAAGTGGAATGTAGACCTGTGAGTTAAAGAACCTCTTTTTGGCATCACATGTGTATATCAAAATCATTAATGTTCACAAAACCAGGGATGATGAAGAACAATGACTACAAAATAAACAATTGGATTAATTGTCCTCGTTAACAATAGGAAATAGTACGTACCTGCGGCCTACTGTTTGCAGCTTGTCGTGTTTAAGATTGAAGTTGTATCCTGCCGTCTAGTGCTGGGTTCAAAGTATTACAAATGGTTTACTTGAAAATGTAGGTTTTGGTTTTTGAGAATGACTCGTGATTATGTAGCTGAAGCTCACAATGCATTAGCACACAGACTCAAGGTTTTGGGCAGCTGGGCCCAAAGATAAAGCTGGCCAGCTGTTCCTGCAAGAAACGCCACAGTGCGGGCTATCCATCAGGTGGATAAAACTACTCTGAAAAAAGGCACTTAATTTACTCAATATCTGCCACAAGTTTGCTGCTCGATAACTATTACACAACAATTTAGGATTTTGCATATGTATTTAAACTAATATACCACATTTTAGGATTTTGCATACACATCAGGGGGAACAGAACCTTTAGAATGTGGAGAAAGATATTTTCATTTAGATATTCAGTATTCTGTAAAATATCTGAGTTCCATGTTATCTATAAAACAAGTCCACATCTGCCGGGTGATCCAAATCTGGCATGTCATTTCTATAATGATACCAGTGCTGCGCTGGACATAGCTTCACTCATGCAACATCCCAATCAGAAAAAAGCACGCTCAATAAAATAAATAATTTACAAGGGTAGGAGCTCAAGAATACAAAAATAAAAATAAAAGAAGCAGAAAATTGAAGATCACATGAAGAAAGTTCCTTGCATAACATATCAGTGGTACCAAGGGCCTTGTGACCAGCGAGGGTCTCTAAAGGCTGCAGCATGTATTATGCCCCCCTAAGCGACCCCTCAAACACATGCACACTCCACTGCGTGTATAGGTGCAGATAAAAGAAGAGTCGACCTGGCATGCCATGCCTATCAGCAATGCAAGAGGCATAGGTAAGTCACCCATACAGCAGACCATAGAGCCCTAAGGCAGAGCCCATTATACCTCATGTGAGGGCATAACTGCATATGCAGATATGACCCTATAGAGTCAAAGTCCATTCTTAGACATTATAAGTGCACAATGAAACCATACTGAGTACATGGGCTTGGAGCTTGTCACTACGAGTTCCACAGCACCATGACGGCTTCACCAAATTCCAAAATCTTTGGTATCAAACATCTCAGATTAATGGGCCAACATTAGTTCCAGTGCTGTATTCGCTAATAAAAGCAATCATTAGGCGCCTCGGAGGTGCCCCCCGGCAAACCTACCAAAACCACTGTGTGCCTGTCTGGTCTGCACCAGCCTGTCATCACTCCAAGTATGTCTGACCACCCCAGGTGGAAGCCTTCTGCTTTCATGGGTCAGAAACAAAGTCTGCTCTGGGTGGCGGTGCTTCACACCTATCCCCAAGAAGGAACAGCACGACGGGGAGCCTCAAAGGCTTCCTGCCTTTTGGTATGCCGACCAGGGCCTCTCTAGCTAGTATAGATGCCCGTCCCCCCTGACCAAGCCCCACTTTTGGCAGAAAGTTTAAAGGAAAAATAAGTAAGCAGAAGAGGTGTCCCACCCTCGGCCAGGACCACCCCCCTAAGATTCCCTGAGCTAAGGTGACCCTCCTTTTCAAAGCCTCCACATTGTTTGAGGACTTTAGCAAAAAGGGTTAAGGGTATGCCCCCTCCCCAGAGAGAGTGGACATGCAGAGGATGTAGTAACCGTAAAGGTAAGTAGCCACTGGCCACTACCTTCTAACCCCTGTAAAGCCCCTGAATTGGGTATATAGGGGCACCCCTGAACCTAAACCCTCAGACTACTGACGACCTACAAAAGAGAGGACAAAGAAGAGCTGTGCAGCAATGAAGACTGAAGACACCAACTGACTTTTCCCCAGCCCTACCGGCCTTTCTGCAGCCCTCAAAGACCCGGCTACAGAAGAGCGACTCAGCATGCAGCCCTGCAACCCCCAGAACCCTGGGAGGACAGCCTGCCTTCTAGAAAGATTCCTGATCTCCTGTGTACAGCGGACCTGTCCAGAAGAAAAACAACTTTAAAGACAAAGTGCTTTGCCTGTGGAACCACGAAGTCGACCACCTACGCACCAGATGCCCACGGTTCTGAATCCAAGAGGCCCACCGGTCCCGAAAAGGTTTCCCAGCGATCCTGAGCAAGAATCCCTCGTGTGTTGACCTCTGCCAGACTATGTCGAAGCCTGTAGCCTCTGCACGATAAACACCCCAAACCGCGAACACATTTGTAAGCTGCCGACACCAAACGACACTCCTACGCCAGGAGCCCCTGGGCTTTGGGGAGCCCTACCGACAGTGCCGATGCTCCAGGACATCCCAACTTACATGTGCAGCTATAGGTTTATTTCGTCCAGCCTCCAGCCTTTTTCCAAGTGAAAGATCCCACATTGGTTTGCATTGGGCACCTGAATCTGTGTTGGCACTCTGACCCAGCCGCCCTGTGCTGCTGGAGGTGTAAGCTTAGAGCTGCCTTGTGGCTTCCCCTATGCTTACCTTAACCCTGAAGACTGGGTTCTAAAGCCATGCCCCCTTTCTTCATTGGATAACATTGGCATCAGATCCAGTGTTTGACCTCTGCACCTGCCCACCCCAGTGCTGCAGTATTGTCACTCACCTGAACCCTGCCTGCTACCGATTCTTCATCCAAAAGCTCAGTAATGTAAATCGTTTACTTACCTGAATATTGCGGATTGTTTCCACCCATAGGATAACATTGTATTGATTGAAAAATGCACTGTGTCCACTTTTTAAATTGAAAACTGTGACATTGCAAAACATGTTACCTTAACAAAGTATCATTGGTTCTGTAAAACAAATATACTGAAAGTAATATTTTTACAAACCATTGGTCTCAGATTTAGTCATGAGTGTATGAAATCATTTCTTGCCTGTGAGTACAACAAATGCTAAGCACTGCCCTCTGATCAGCTTAACTGTTTGCCCACACTACCACAAAAGAGAGCATTAGTATGATCTACTTTAGCCTCTGTAAAGCCTCAGGTGATCCACTGGACTCTGTGCACACTATGGTATAGTATATACAGAGCCAGCTTCTTAAACTGATGGATCAGTCTGGGGGAACCCACAGGGGGGCTCGTCCCCTTGAGATGCTCGGGCATGTAGGCACACTGTTGGTCTACTTCTCCTCAGGTTGTGGTGTCCAGGTGCAGTGGTGTCTTTTGGAATTAGGTTCGGTGCTGGATTCACTCATGGTTGGAGGGAGACTGCAGAAAGAGGCACTTTGAGGTGTCAGCAATCAGAGGCTCCTTCTTTGTCTTGGTTTCTGCTGCAGAAGAGCAAACAGGGCAGCTGGGACACTCACAATTTGGATGTCAGTGTCCTTGAAGTCCCTCGATGCGCAGGTCAAGTTTCCTCAGCCTTGGTGTCTGCACCAGACACATCAAGCCTTGGCTGCTGCAAGTGTTACGGAACTCCAGTTATTGATCTTGTGGTAGATTCCGACATCCCCACACTTGGAGGGAGAATGGTGACCTGCAGGAGCACGGCTTCCTCTTCCTGGGCAGCTGCTGCGTCGGATGTCCCGGTTAGCAGCAGGTGGGAGTACCGGGCTTTGCTTCTTTGGTACCTGCAGCTGCAGTGGAGTGTCTTTGTCAATTAGTAAAGCACTGGCAGCTCTCCGGGGGTTTCTTGAACTCTGCACAGTGGCAGGATAAGGCAGTTGCTCCATGACGGTCAGGTGCAGCTGGCAGGGTTGGTGCCAAGTCAGCTGTGCTCCTCGGTTCTCGCGTCAGCAATCTTCTTTGTCCACTCTTTTTGTGTCCATCGAAATCTGAAGTCCTTTTAACAGGGGGTCCCTTAGAAAACTCAATTTAGGGGAGTTAAGGGGGTGAGGGGTAGCAGCCAATGGGTTACTTAACCCTGGGGTCACTACACCCCCTAGATTACCACTTCCTTTGGGGAGTGGGCATTAACCTGTCCCAGAATTCCTAATTCCACCACACACAAGATGGTTGAATTTCTAACTTCATGTTTACTTCACGCTGTTCACCCTGTAGGTGTGACCAGCCTGGCAGTGCAACACACCTTCTGCATAGCTAATTTTCTCACCTGTCCTGGGGCCAGATTGGCCCAGGGGGTGGCATCTCCTCTGTCTGGGGAAGCCTTGGGTCGCATATCAAAGGCGACAGAGGCCTTTGAAGGCCTTTGTAGCCTAGTACCTTGATATGCAGATCACCAGTCATCCTGCTTGCGAGAGCAGGCATTGTTTCTGTCCTCTAAGAAAGGGGCTCTCGCCTCCTAGGGGGTCAGAAACTGGTCTGTGCTGGCAGCCTGGATAGGACCAGTCAGCCAGCACAGTAGAGGACTAGTTGAGTTCAGGGGGTACCTCTAAGGTACCCTCTGTGTGCTCATATTATAAAATCCACCACTGGAACCAGTGTAGATTCATTAAAATTAGGTGCTTGATGCCAAACTCCATATGATTCAGTGAAGCCATTATGTACCTGGAGAACTCGTTTTGACCAGTGCCCAGTACATACCTTAAGATGGTCTCACTGCTCACTTGCAATATCTTAACAGAACTAGACATCACTGGGCTTCCCTGCTCATACAGATATGTCCTCACAAAATATAATGCTCCCTGCCTTAGAGCTCAAAGGCCTGCTGTAGGGGTGACTTACATACATTAGATGCAGTGACTTTGGCTTGGAAGACAGGAGTGTATCAGGTCATCTTTTCAATCATGGTTAGCAACAGGTCATGAAGCCTGCAATGGTAGTCTGTGTGGATTCTGTATGTGGATCATTTAGGGTGGCATTAGATATTATGCATCCCCTAGGGACCCTCTTTAGTACCTATGCCCTAGGTACCTGGGGTACCACTGACTGAGGATATACAAGGGTGCTAAAATCCTTACCAACAGAAGAACAAGGGGAGAGGATGTAGCCTTACGGCTAGTGCGGTCGACCTCGAAGCTGGGGAACCGGGTTCAAGTCTCGGCAACGACGCTAAACATCCTGTGATTCTGGGCAAATCACTTAATCTCCCTGTGCCTAACAAATATGAATGTGTCCTCTGTAATGAAACTGGTGAAATGTAAAGCGTTCTGATAACCGATGTCTCGGGTCTAGTTTGCGCTATAAAAACTCAAAAACAAAAAAAACATTAGACACCACCTTGTTTCGGGGGAAGCAGCGCCAGCACTGAGGCCTAGTTAGCAAGCCCCAGTGCAGTGTCCAAGTCAAGAGTTAGCATCTAGGACCTAAAAAGGAGGCAAAAAGTGGGGGGACAACTGCAACAAAAGCCCAGTCTCCTACACGTACCGGTGACAAGACTACTCCTGGACTGAAAGCCATAGCGCACAGAGTACTTCTGAGTATTTAAATCAATAAAAGTAAGCGCCCGGAAATACAACAAATCAAGAACAGATTTTACCCAAAGGTGCTTTTAAGATCAAACAAATACCTCCTAGTGATATTGATTTGATACAAAAGCTGAACTATTGCTGTATAATGCAAATCAAACCCCACTCTCATAGGCAAAATATAACCCTATAACTGAATAATACTTGAAAAAAAGGTTTCTGAAACCATTTGCATTCACAAATACAAAAAGATATAATACCAAATAAAGCATATACAAACACACACACTAAAGTTTTTAACGCTTACAAAAAGAGAAGATGGAGTAATCGTTCAGACAATTTAATTTTAGTGCCTTAGTTTGATCCAAAGACCCACAACACCCCAGGGGAAAAGTTCTGTCCTCTCCTTCAAGATGGAGCAGAATATCCAGCTGCTGCTCTCTGGCGTGAAGTGACAAGTCATTTCACTGAGGACATAGTACAAATGGTGAAATACTGCTACTGAGTTTGTTGGTGAAGAGGATTAGTCCCTCGCATGAGGGCACAAGACACTCCTCTACCTGTCGCAGTTCACTGGGATTTTCAGCCAATTAGACTAGCCTGAATGAACCCACCATTGAAAATAGCATGGACAGCCTGAATGTTCAGCAATTTCTATAAGGCCATCCCTTTCATTAATTATTTTAGCCACTCCAACATTGAGTGCTTTTTACTTTATAACATGAATTCTATTCACAGTGATTGTTTTATTTGTGCTCTTTGGAATACTGATAAACAACAAGGCACCTAGGACCAGATGTACGACCAGGTCATTTTGCAATTCGCAAATTGCGAGTTGCAATTTGCGGCTCCCAAAATGACATGTACAACAGGGTCAGAGACACTGTTTGTGATTCTCAATGGGGTCGCAAATTCCATGCCTCATCAATATTCATGAGGCACTCGCAATTTGCGACCCCCATTGTAAATGGCTTGCCCTCCCTGGTATGGTGGCCTGCTGGGCTCAGCAGACCTCCACGCCTGGGATTGCTTTTAAATAAAGCAGTTTTTTTCTTAAATGTAGCCCGTTTTCCTTGAAGGAAAACAGGATGCATTTAAAAACAAGCATTTGCAATGCAATAGGTCTCGCATTTGCGAGATTTTGAGCTATTAGTATTGTAAATGACAAGGCCTTTTATTTCTGTGTTTTGAAAACTTGCAAGTAACGACTATAAGTGCACATAAATAAAAAGTATTGTCATTTACAATGTCAATAGGTCAGAGTTTCGAAAATACGAGACCTATTGCATTGCAAATGCTTGTTTGGTTAGACTATAATTATTAAATTAAAAAATAAGATCACTTTTATAAACTGCTCCCTTTCCAGTATATACAAGCACTGCCGACGACTTAAGCCGTGTGATTAAATTTCACACAATATGAAGCAGCAAATTATGAATGACCTGGTTTGCCTATAGAGCATTTGCATGTATTTGATTATGTATATGTCAATATTTTATTTCTGTTTAGAGACTGAACAGACTTAGAGCGGACCGACTCGTCCCCACAGGGGACCCTCATAAGAGGGCGGCCCCTTAGTGCCCCAAGATGGCACGCCTCCAGCCAAGGGTTGCCCCTTCCGGGGTGGCGCGTCACTTCCGGCCTGCAAAGGGGGCGGGAGGAAGTATATATGCTTCCTCCTAGTTCCACGGTCTCTTTGGCCACTTTCGTGCAGATGTTCACCTTTCACGCGTAGGACTGGAGGTGAGTCGCTTGTTGTTTGACCCCGCCTCATGCTCGCTCCCCCCCCCCCCCTATGGGGGTCGCAGCTGAGTCAGTCGGCCTGCTTAGCGCGGGCTGCTGAGGCGGGGAAGAAGCGTAGTGCTTGTGCAATGTATTTCGCCCCCTCGTACTCGCTCCCCCCAGTGGCAGCTGGGTCGGGTGGCCCGAGTAGTAGCGGGCCGCTGTGGGAGGCTTTGTGCCGCTGGAGTCATTTATGCTTGTTTGTTCTGGTGTTTCTTTGTGCCCCCCCCGACTCGGGCTTTCCTGCATTTCTCCGTTGTGGGCTCGAGATGCAGGGCCGCCGCTGGGTCGAGCTTCCCTGCAGGCCGGCCCCCTGCAGCCACGGAAGCCCTCGTGTGTGGCCTGTTACCCGGGGGTGGGCTGGTTTCAGCGGGACTCGGCGTTTCGCCTGGTCCGCCCCTCGATCTTCTCCCGGCGCTTGCCCGTTACGCGTCTTTCCTCCGGGCAGTACGTCCGCCCATTGCCGGCACCTTTTCCTCGCGGCACTGGGGCACCCTTCAGGCTGTTTTCAGTGAGTACCTTCAGGCCGTTTTCAGTATATGTTTTCGGCCCACGTAATAACGGTTTGCAACTGGGCCGTGCAGTAGTCTAGGCAGGTTTCGCACGGCCCTCCACCATGAGGTCAAGTCTCTTACTTATTGTTTTATCTGCCTTGTGTTGGTGCACGGGCCGCCAGCGCTCGCTGTGTTTTGAGCGATTATGTAATGTTGTGTGTTTATCGGGCTTTGTTCCCATGTTGCCGATGGCGTACCTGTGGACCGTGGCAATTTGTTTTCCTGGGGGCAACGAGACGCTCGGCCATCTTGTCCGGCCTTTCTTCAGCGGCCATTTTACCTGTGTCCACTGCGCAGCGCCGCCGGATCGGGCTTTCCGGCAATGACGGTAGTCCCCGCGGCTGTGGGTTGGGTTTTCTAGGCTCGGAATCCTGCACAGCGTTTTCGTCCAAATGCAGGACGTTTTTCCTCGCCCTGTGGTTACACTGCCGCACCGCGCAGTTTCGGGGCCACGCACTAGGCCGTCATGCCATTCTCGCTCGCGAGCTTGCTTTACAGGGCAGCACTTTTCGGGCAGTTCGGGCGAGGCGCACATGCTTCTTGCGACCTCGCCATTAGGAACAGTTCTAGGGTATTGCAAGTCTCTCATGCAATCGCCATTTAAATCGAGATTGGTGGGTGCCTCATCTGGTCTAAGTTTCTATATTGGAACGATAAAAACTTTTTGGTTTCTTTTTAACATGCCTCTCTAGCCAATTGCTCCTCTGTACTTCTAGCATTAGTGTTAACGTTGTTCACTGTTTACCAATAATGTTTTGATTTATGAAGATTGGTGTGCTAACTCTAATGTCCTTTCAGGAGAAGTTATCCTTTTATTTATGGAGGAAGAGCAAAGGCGAACAGGGGCATCAACGATCTGAGTAGTCAATTGGGAGGAAGGAAGAGAAAAAAGAAAAAAAAAAAAAGTTTCTTGTGATTTATTTTACAGGTGTGTGATAAAGCAGGACTTACCTGAAAGGTCGTACCACAGAGCTACTAACAGAGTTTAAAGGTTTTACAGGTATAAGACTGGTTAGGGGAAGGGGGTTTCTAAGGGAGTTGGATGGGTTGGTCCTCTCGTAACGACCTAGCCACGAAGTGAGTCCAAAGCTCCTGCTAATGGTCTCAATTTTTTTTCCCCAGCCCACTCACATCCTCCCGCGCGGAGGCTTGCACGCAAGTTGCGCTTTCTCTATCCCTCGCACCATTGGCCAGCGGGGCACCGAGCACTTCCCAGACAGGACAGCAACCACAGGTATGGTCCTTTCAGCCAGGGAACAAGGGCAAGCACAGCTTTTGGGGGGGTCGCAGAGGGGGTGAACATAGAGGAGGCTCTAAGAGATCCCCCCCCAGGAACCTGTCGCCTGTTTAACAACGGGACCTGCTCCTGGGGCAAGACCTGCAAATTCCTACATGCATGTCACACCTGTGGGGGACCTCACCCTGCAGTCTCCTGCAAACCCAAGCCCACCTCAAACACGGCTAACAGAGGGGGACAAAACAGCTAATCCCTCTTCCTCGCACCTGAACCTGATCCCACCCCTTCACTTTAATGGTTTGCATGTAGAAGGAGGGTCTCTCTCTCCCGGCTTTGAACAAATGCCTCTGGCGTCATCCGCCCCGGACTTGAGCCGCTTAACTTTGGGTCACTCTCCCATTAAGCTGGATAACATCACCCCTTTACTCAGACTTTACCCTCTAGGGAAGGATGGCCGCCTGCTGCGGTTTGGCTTCCATCAGGGTTTTAAGATACCGTTTGTTGGTTCCTGTGACAGTAGGGAGGCGGAGAACCTCAAATCTACTAGAGAGCTGCCTGACTTAGTTTGGGCTAAAGTAGAGAAAGAGAGATCTTTGGGTAGGGTGGGGGGTCCTTTCCCGCTCCCCCCCTTTGAAAATGTAATCGTTTCTCCACTAGGTGTAGTACCCAAGAAAGATCCGGGGGCTTTCAGACTCATACACCACCTGTCATACCCAGAGGGGGCCTCTGTCAATCACGGTTTGGAAGAGGGTTCATGCTCTGTGTCATATTGTACGCTGGACGTGGGCTTGGACCTAGTCAGGCGGGCGGGCAAAGGGGCCTGGCTAGCGAAGGCCGACATTGAATCAGTCTTCCGATTGCTGCCAGTTCACCCGAGCAGCTTTCACCTACTGGGCTTCAAGCTAGAAGGATTGTACTACTATGATAAATGCATGCCCATGGGCTGCGATGTGTCCTGCGCTTATTTCGAAGCGTTCAGTTGTTTCCTACAATGGGCCCTCAAAGACTCTTATGAAGTGGAAGGTGTGACCCATTACCTAGACGATTTCCTGTTCATCAGGAAAGACGGGACACAGCAATGTTCACAGGCTCTGGCTGACTTTGAAAATCTTGCAGGACACCTGGGGGTCCCCCTTGCACCTGGCAAGACCGTGGGACCTGCTCAAGTGTTAACGTTCCTGGGCTTTGAAATCGACACTGTCTCAGGTGAGTCCAGGCTTCCATCTGACAAAGTTGCCGATCTGGCTAGTCTGATCAACTCCTTGGCAGGTGCAGACAGTGCATCCTTTGAATGCATGCAAGGATTAGTAGGGAAGCTGAACTTTGCTGCTAGAGTCATCCCAGCTGGGAGGGTGTTCACCAGAAGACTTGCTAGGGCCACCGCCAATGTCACCAAGAAGCACCACAGGGTTACGTTGAGTAGAGGAATGCAGCGTGATCTGGCCATGTGGGCAGAGTTCTTAGCCAACTTCAATGGGGTAGTGATATGGAGGGCCCCCTGGGCTAGCAGCCCTGACCTAGCTCTCTTCACAGATGCTTCAGGCAGGCAGGGATTTGGTGCCATTTTGGACAGGGACTGGTGTGCAGAAAAATGGCCAAACTCCTGGCATAAGAAAAAAGTTACTACAAAGATCACTGTTCTTGAACTCTTTCCCATTGTTGTTGCTTTTCATCTATGGCCGGCTATTCTGGCGGCCAAGAGAGTCCTGTTATGGTCCGATAACCTTGCGGTGGTGCAAGCCATTAACTCCCATTCTGCCACCTGCCCCTTGGTGTTGTGTCTTACGGGAGTTGGTGCAAGTGTGTCTTTTCAGCAATGTAGAATGCAGGGCCTGAACATCCAAGGTACAAAAAACATCGCGGCTGACGCTCTCTCTCGTTTTCAGTGGCACAGTTTCCGCGAAGCATGGCCGAGAGCGAGAGAGGAGGCAACACCTTTCCCAGCACATCTATGGTACCTCCTGAAGTGGTGAAACGTTTGAGGGGACTTGGAGAACTATCTTTAGCACCTTCTACCATCAATAGATACATAATAATAATAATAATAATAATAATAATAATAATCTTTATTGCATGATTAATTAAAATCTTTGCAATTAGGCAATAAAAACAGGAAGGAGAAAAGTACATGAATAAAGCATTTTGGAAAGCAATTTTAAAAAACATTTAGAAAAGTTAACAAGTGAAAGAAGAACCATGCGGCAGGTACAGTACTATGCATTAGTGAAAAAGGACTTTCACGATCAATTGTGTCTTTGGTTATCAAAGGAAAATAGTCTTGAAGAGCGGAAGCCATTCACGCTAAGTCAAATTCAATTACTAACCGCTGGGTTTAGGGCCGTGTTGACTAATTTCATAAAGCACACTAGCCTGCATGCTAGTTGGATGTCTTCTCCCTTAAAGCTCATCAACAGCGCTTGTCTACGAGTTCGCACACGTCTTTGGTTCCAAAGCTGTGTTAGTAAGCTCTTTCGGATACTATCTAGAGCTTTACAGCTACACAGCAGGTGCAGAACGTCGTCCTTAGCATTTTCGCAGAGCCTACACTTAGGATTGCAGTCCAGGCGCATCCAGGGGAGAAGATGTGCTTTAGATGGTATTACCCCCATCAATAGATACAGGACATGCATTGCCAAGTTTTGTTCTTTAATGGGAACATGGGTGGACAGCGCGCCAACACTAGAAGCGAGAGTGCAGTCTTTTATACTGTGGGCTAAAGATAACAAGAGCCACTCCTGGATTTCTAGCCACCTTGCTGCAATCAGCTACCACACCAAGCTTAGGGGTATGCTGATCCTACTAAGGCCTTTGTGATAGGGCAGCGCTAAAAGGTTGGGCCAGGAGCGAGCCCAAGGCTCCTGATAGCAGGTCTCCCATAGATTTCTAGACTTTACAAGGGATGATCAACTGGCTGCCACAGGCTACCTCCTCCGATTTTGAGGCTGCAGTATTCGCAGTTACGTTTAGCATGGCCTTCTTTGGGGCTTTTCGAATTTGTGAACTGTGTGCTAGATCAAAGAACAATACTTCAAGAGTGGCCCTTAATCTGCAGGATGTTTCCCTCCTAGGAAAGACACTCAAAATTACTTTGCGTAAATCTAAAACTGATCAGCGAGGTGGAGGGAAAGTTTTTGTTTTAAACAGCTTAGGAGCTGACAAATACTGCCCAGTCTCACTCTTCTATGCCTACTTAGCGGCACGCCCAGCAGTTGAAAGGTTCTCTCTTAATCCATGCAGACAGTTCCCCCCTCACCAAATATCAGGTTGAACATGTCATGCAGACCTGTCGGGCATTGTTGGGCGGGAATACTCCCGGCAAGAGATTTTGTACGCATTCCTTTCGCATAGGTGCAGCCACCACTGCTTTCACCGAAGGCTTGCCAGCAGAAGGCATTATGCAGGTTGGGAGGTGGCAATCTAACTGTTTTAAAAGATACATTAGACCATGATCTTGGAAGGGGCAGGCTTGTTCCACCAATCACCCAGTGTGTTAGCAACTCTTAAAGGAGTTAATGTTAAAAGTTTTGTGGCGTGTTCTTTAAATTGCAGTGTTGTTTTAAAAGATGTGCAGTGTTGTGGTGTTTAATAAATAAGAGTGATACAAACACATCTCTTTATTTACCAGGAAAGAAAGTCTGGGTGATGGGCCACTCGGTGTCACCAGATTAGCGCAGTGGGCCAAAAGCAGGAATTGGAAACATGGGTTTTGCCAAACGGAGATCCTTTGGCTGGGAGTCACAGGCATGCGTTGGAACGGGTTGTTGGGCACCTTGCAGCAGGAATTGGATAGGACCTCCCATCCTCCAGACGTGCTAGTTATCCACCTCAGAGGGAACGACTTACCAGCTTTGGGCAAAAGAATATTGCTGATGGACATGAAGGAGGCAATGTGCAAAATCAGTAACATTTTGGGGTCCTGTGAACTTTGTTGGTCAGAAATCACACCACGCCAAGTGTGGCACGGGCGCGATCAGGACTAGCACTAGAGGTTGCGCGCAGGAGGGTTAACTGTGCCATGCGCAAATTCACTGACCAACGGGGTTTTGGTTTCATAAGACATGGAGAGCTACATGCCAAGTCCACAGGCTGCTTTGACAGCGACGGGGTTCACCTTTTCCCAGGTGGGGATGGACCTTTTCCTACTAGACTTAGAGGATGCTCTTGTTATAGCAGAATGCAAGTAATGAAGGGAGTACAAGTGGGGGGCCCTGGTCGTGGCGGTCGCCTCACCCAGGGTTGTGGCGGAGTTACATGATGATCCAGAGGCGAAAGGGACGCAGGAGTCCCTATTCTGGAGCACAAAGGGTGCTGAGGCCTAAAATCCCCGGGAGATCTGTGTGGTGGACACTGGGGTGCGACGGCGCCCAGTTATCCTACATTATCCTACGTTATCCTACGAGCGGTTGGAAACCTGGACAACCGGGGGTCGCTTAAGGCTCCGCCCCTCGTAGGGAGCAAGATGGTGGACAAAGAGTTCACTGGAATTGGGAGGGGCTAGTCCTCTCACCACAACCGCAAAGCACCGTCTGGCCAGGGCCGCGGTGCTAGAAGGCCCATCAGGTGGCAAGCTACGAGGGGCAGCTTGCCTTTGGATCATCTGTAAGATAACCCACCTTGTTGGCACTGTATGCTAATAAACCTGCCCACCGTTTTCCCATCAACAATTTGTCTGGTCTGTTTATTGCATGTTCAACTTATGGGGGGCTGGTGTAAGGGCCGATATGGGCTCTGAGGGCGGACCGACTCGTCCCCACAGGGGACCCTCATAAGAGGGCGGCCCCTTAGTGACCCAAGATGGCACGCCTCCAGCCCAGGTTTGCCCCTTCCGGGGTGGCGCGTCACTTCCGGCCTGCAAAGGGGGCGGGAGGAAGTGTATATGCTTCCTCCCCTAGTTCCACGGTCTCTTTGGCCACATTCGTGCAGATGTTCCCCTCCCTACCGCTTACCCAACATCTCAGGGAGACAGTGGGGGGGGGGGGTGTTTTAGGTATTAATTATCGTCATTTGTGTTGCAGGTGGAGTTACATGATGATCCAGAGGCGAAAGGGACGCAGGAGTCCCTATTCTGGAGCACAAAGGGTGCTGAGGCCTAATATCCCCGGGAGATCTGTGCGGTGTACCCTGGGGTGCGACGGCGCCCCGTTATCATACGGCCGGTTGGAAATCTTAACGCTCCACCCCTCGTAGGGGGGTGGGGGGGGGGTGAGCAAGATGGTGGACAAAGAGTTCACCGGAATTGGGAGGGGCTAGTCCTCTCACCACAACCGCGAAGCACTGTCTGGCCAGAGCCACGGTGCTAGAAGGCCATCAGGTGGTAAGCTGCGAGGGGCAGCTTGCCTTTGGATCATCTGTAAGATAACCCACCTTGTTGGCATTGTATGCTAATAAACCTGCACACCGTTTTCCCATCAACAATTTGTCTGGTCTGTTTATTGCATGTTTAACTTATGGGGGGCTGGTGTAAGGGCCGATATGGGCACTATTTGGTAACTAGGGGAAGGCGACAGAGGCTGAAACCCATGAGACAATGTGCAGCAGAAGTCGGGGAGCTGTGGACAGAAGTAGGAGTGGAGAGCTGGAGTATTCAGAGTTTATAGGTTTTAAATTATGCACTAACCTCGCCATGCATGTTCGACCTGTGGTGCCCATATTTGCGTCCCATACTGTAACGTTTGAACATTAAATCACATGTATTTAATGTTAAGTGAAAGGCAGGCAGTGTTCGTGCTCAGAATATATTTTAACGTTGTGCTTTTAGGCGAGAAAAAGATAGCGGTTTTCAAAAACTGTTTAGGTGTTGGCTGTGCATTGTTCAGTTTGTGACCGAGGTCTGACAGCTTGCGAGCAAGGAATGGAGGTCTCTGGTCCTCCTGAGGTGACCCGTCCTGGACTGGTCTGTGATCCCAAAGCAGTGCAGAGTGGTGTGCATGCAAACACAAACAGACATAAGGTCAGTCCCACATGAACTGCAGCTGCTCCCCCAGCTGCTGCCCCAAATTCAGCCGCTGTTACGCGAACAGGTCACGAGTGCCTGTCACACACTGAAGTGTCTGGACGCTCTGTGAAGCCACGAGGAGGCATGCTGGACACAAACACAAGCACAGACATGTCCTCGACCCGCAATGTCTAACATCATGCATTGTCTGGACAGGAGCACATGGGATGCGCCCCGTGGTCGAAGTGGGCGGGATCGGCAGGGCAAGGCGTGCCCATACTTCTTTAATTTTATGCAATCCGTTCCCCTACTGGACGGCAGAAATAGCCAAGTCCCATATATAAGGCTCGGTGTTCCTGGTTGTCGGGGACAGGAGGGGCGGGCATAGAAGGAAAAGGGCTCGGTCTCTTCCTTCTTGCCTGGAGACCACGAAGACAGTCAGTGTTCACTTCTACTCTGCTGCTGCTCCTCCGCCTGTTTCTTCTCTTCACCTTCTTCCCTCTCTGTCACTTTCCTTTATTTATTCCCCTGTGAAATGGATCCAAAACAGAAAAACACTTTTGCTGGAAATGTCGGTTTCCACCACACATAAGTGCTCACACACACAAATCAAAGAGGTCAGGTTGGCGACCGCCCTCTCCTCCTGCAGCCCCCATTCCAGCCTGCAGTACAGAGGGATGTCACTTGACTCCACCGCACACTGTACGACGTCTTGTGCCCTCAGTGAAGCGCCAAGAAGGGTGAACACAGGCACACATTAAAGTGTCATGTCTACTGCCAACAACAGCACTCGTGTCTGGTCTCCAAGAAAGGTGCCCAACACGCAGCGCCTGTTATTGCACCGGATAAGGAACACCCAGGCTGTGAATGTCCTGCAAGCACCCTCGTGATGTCACTGCACTGCACCCCTATACACGCACGCTTCCGCGCCATGCTGCACAGTCTCTCCAGCCGGCAGTAGTGCCAATGAAGGCCCTCTGCATTTATAATGCCTATATAAGTTCAAGTTCAACAAATGCGAGCCTCATTGTATTTTTAATGGTTGTTTTTCTTTTAAGTTTTATATAGCGCAAACTCGCCCTAAATGTATTGGAGCGCTTTACATGAGCGCCACCAGTTACATTGCACAAGGGCACATTCAACTTTTTTTAGGCACAGGGAGATTAGGGGATTTATCCAGAGTCAATGTTCATCCTACGCCAAGACTCAAACCTAGTTCCCCTGTGACAAAGTCGGCGACCTCTATTCTTTACCCTTCGTTTAATTCTTTCTAATTTATAAATGGTCAGATCGCAAACATTGGAGTACACTGCAAAACAATAAAGTTAATATGTACACATAATATAGTATACCTAAGGTCGTTATTAGAACTGCTCACAAAAGACCACGTGGTTCTATCCGCAGGAACAAACTTACCATCAGCCATTTGCACATATGGTATGTGTGCAAGCCTCCAGTAGGACTCAGTTCCTGGTTTATATTACAGGTGACCACAGACTACACTTCCTGTCACCCATTATACTTTGTAGTCATAAGCATCTTAGATGTTTGGCCAATAACCTAGCTTAGATTTCCACAGAACGCACAGAAACGCGAAGACCTTTTAAAAGCGCCAAATGGCTTGAATAGTGTATGTGTGTCTCATTTCTAGCTATTCATCTGGCGTGCGTGATCTCTTTCATATAAGCCGCCTACTGTTCCACCTTTCCGAAAGCAAGTAACCCAGGACGGTGCTAGCAGAGCGAACAGTCTCACTTACTGAGCCTACCGTGCGCCTAGATTCCGGTCTGCCCCGCAATGATGGTGGATGCGGCTTCTACCCCAGGCGCCTCTCTTCCTCCCCAGTGGCAGCTGTATTACAACAGTACTGGGAGCAGACTTACACCAACTGGCCCTTCAGAGAAGGCTGGGCCTTCACCCCTCGAGCGGTGAGAAAGGGTCGGGCGCGTTTGTGTGATCCCTTTGCGATCATCGTGGACGACAAAACCATTCGATTTGTACATGGCTTGTGGGGTCGCTAGTAGGAAAGGAACGCCCCTTCCTAATAGCGAGTCGCTAAACAATATTTTGCGAGTCGCAATTTACTTGCGACTAGCAAAATAGTGTTAGTACATGGCCCACAGGTTTTTGCATGCGCTAAAGGGTCGCAAACCTGTTTGCTCATGCAAAATCCTGAGGTACATCTGGCACCTATTTTTGTAACTCATTTTCTAGTTCAACTTTTCAAAACCACCGAAATGTAGACAGTACACCGAAATGTACCAAACTCACAGAGTAGCATAACATTTAATTACATTTGCATGGCATCATGGTTTAGTGCTCCTTGCTCCTATAAGTATTATCATAGGGTATTGGGATGGGACGTGCTGAAATTATACTACAGAATTTGTGTCACCTTTGTATGTATTACTCACATATGATTTGCTTAGCTATGAAGTGAATTACTTACTTGTGATATCGACTTCGGCATTTGCAAGTGGAGGTAAGTTAGGAGAAGTAAAGGCCTTAAAACTTGATGTATCCACCTTTGTCACCCGGTTTCCCCTGTACAACTTGTGATGAAAACAAAGGCACACCTGCAACACAACAGATAAAAAGCCAATTAAAAACTGCCAATTAGCAGTTCCGTAAATAAACACTAAGAAACGGTTATTTTAATTGCAGTCCTTGACGTAATCAGCCTCGGAAAGTTATAATACGTAGGTCTTTTCGCAACACCAACCTTTGGGACACAAATAACTCAGATATCTAGCAATATACAAGAGATCTTTAACAATGCTAACCTTAGCTTGTCACATAAAAGGCCTCCCCAACGCAAATTAACTACAGATTGCAAGATTCCAATTCAAAACCAGAGACACTACTCAAATATGACTGCTGACCCAGCAGGACCAGTCAAACTAAACTCCTTTTTGCGTTCCCACACCATTACATCTCCCACACTTCATTAAATGGTGCCTCAAAGAAGTAAGTTATTCAATCTCTCCTATGATCAGTCTTCACTTGTCAAAAAGGGCCCCGTCCTGTGCCAAAATCAACTTGAGCAAAAGGCATCTGTCGCTTCACTAAGGAAGCCAACGTGTTAAACATCTCACACTTCCGATTCTTCTCATTTTTTTAACAATCAGTAACAGCAAAAGGAAACCCTTTATTTCTGACTTTCTCTCCATATAATATGCCAAGTTCATGGAAGAGTGTAAATACTTCTACCTGTGTCCCCTCCTCAAGATAAGCAGCCATAGGCATGCCACTGGCTTGTAGATAGACCTTGAATCACATCCTAAACAAGACCACCACCAAGCTCTGTCCTATACCTAAGGATATATTGTCAGTAGCTGCCTCAAACTCAAAAAGGAAATGATAATCCTAGACGTCAACACCTTCATTGGACAACCCAAGAGGCAAAGTTTAAGCCAAAAGCCTTGAGCTCACCCTTTGCAGATCAATGACATAATATTGAGATTGCATTAGTGGTAATTTCTTCCCGATTGCAAACCTCAATCACAGAGGCAAAACGGCAATTACGAATAAAAGTAGGAATGCCATAATCACATCAGTAAAAAATGAACTGTATGACTATGTGATGATGCTTTATGGGGACATACATTGTTGGGACAGAAAAGTCCTCTGCATGGATATGCACTCTTGGCTGGATCCCTAATGCTGATTTTTGTTGTTATAGGCAAACATGGGTCATGCATGTGCGCCATGATATAGGCCTGTCTCAGATTGCAGTTTTGTTTGACCGGGAGAGGGACTCCAAGTGCTAGCCTCATAGTGGTGAGAGGCACTGCCGTCACCAGGAGTTAGGCAGCACAAGCGCAGTGGTGCACTCATACAGTGAAGGCATCAGTAGGAGTGAACAGGTCCTTTTTAACCTGTGTCACTGGAATGAGACCTACATGCTCACTCTTTTAAAGTTGCGCTGCTGTGTTCCTCACTCACCCTTGACCTACATCGGTTTGGTTTGTAGTGGTGTGCTGTATGCGAGTGGTGTATCTGCGATTAATGTATGTGCACACCTAGGAAGAGGACAATACAGGGATAATGCAGTACTGAGTAGCGTGTGATTGGTAACTGCATGTGCTGGATGTTTGTGTGCCTAGGAGTGGTACAGTACATGAAGAATACCGTGCTATAAAGTGAGTGCATGTTAAACGTACGTGCTGAATGTATGTGTGTCTACAAGTGGTAGAGTAAATGAAGAAAACTGTGCTGTGGAGTACATGTAGGTTGTAGTCCCTGTGAATGGTACAATGCATGGAGGGCTCAGGGTTCCAATTTGGAACACAGCAACTCATTGAATAGGGCTACGAGTATCATCTGGGGATTTAAGCTTCAAAGTGTTCATTTGGCATATGCAAGTTTTTGGAATTATCCGTTGTACCTCTATAGTAAGCAGGGTGTCAAAAACACCTCCTGCAGCAATCTCACATGTTTGTATTCTTGCAAGTGTTGCAGCGTTAGGAAGAAATACAGTCTTGGTTCTGATCCATATGCCACTGACAGTTAAGTATATTCCTAACCTAAACCATGAAGGACAACTCTAATGTCACATCTAGAATCAGGGTGCATATTTTAATCCAAAACGGGGACCAGAACCATGTTCTAGTCACCTTAGATGATCACTTTTGCGGGGCCAAATTCCATCATTGCGCAATTTATTTTGATTAGCCAAGATCTTTTTTATCCCCTTTGGGGTGTAAATATATTGCATAATTTGCATTTGATAAGAGCTTTTAACACTGACAAAAACACATCGACCAGTGTTATCTGTCGATGTTTTTGGAACCAGCACCAGCAGTATAGCCTTTCCATTCATCCTAGTTTTATTCAATGCAGGTAGTGCAGTCAGTGGTATCAGTAGATCCTGAAGAGGAGAGAACTGTGGCTACCCAATGATGTTCGAGATTAGCTGAAGTGAGTTTCTTGCATGAGAATTAGGTCAGGGTTCTTGGATCCTAAAACGTTCAGTGTATTTTTCAATTTAATATAGTGGGTCATGCCACAGACATTAAATGACCTTATGTTCAGGGCCTCTGTTAGCTTCAGTGAAGGGATAGGAGGGTATAGAGTGATTCAATTTCAAAGAATGGTAGACTCTCACAAGCTAGACAAAAAGGTGTATGTAGCGACGTGCAGAAATCATCTAGTACACATTAGGATTATTGGTGATAAAATCTCTGTAGCCCTGGGAGTCCATGTCTCCAGTCTGTGTCTGCTGTATCTCCTTTGAGTTGAGTAGTAGTGGCTTCCAGCAGTCTGGCTTCCACCCTGCTCACAATGTAGGCTGTGTTGATGCTTCTTCGTCCTGAGAAGGTATTAAGTCAGTATGTTTACTGAGTGTATCTATTCAGGTGGTCATCCTTTGTAGTTCAGACTAGTTTAGTGGCTTGAGCAGGGAGTAAGACCTCTATTAGGTTGGCTCGAGGGCGCTATGGAATATGGTCCAAGTTGGTCTCTCTTCTCTTATCCTATTGATAATAGTTAGGGTGTGAACTTGGTTCACATCAGATGTAGGGGTGAGACGTCCATGGTGGTATGGTGGGCACTTGGGTTTTCCAGCTAAAAGTTCCAATTATGCTTCCTTAGTTTAGCAGTTTACGGTCACAATCAAAATCGCTGGTCCCAGGATCCCAAACTAATTATGTCACGATTTTTCAGGATGGTATGAAATGCCAAAAACATCTTCCATGTTATACATTCTTCATAGGAGACGTCGCCCAAGAAGGAAATTCTACTTCCCCTGAATATATATGATCCATGTTTTTTAGCTTCTCAGCGAACAGGCCTTACGTGATTAAATCATACAAGGTTAGCAATTAGGGGGTGCGCCGACCTGTGTTGCATTCTTCTGTGCACTCCCTCAAACTCTAATGGTGGTGAGACCATCAGTCCCTTAAATGTCAGTATGATGGTTTGCAGGAAATTCATGACAAATGTTTATGCTGTTCCTTCGGCCGCGGTCTTCCAGGTCTGTGAGTTTTTGGGTGTTCCATAGTGCCTTAGCTGTTTGTTATAATGCTATAAGCTAGGGACTTTACTTGTCACCAGGGTTCCAGATAGCAGCAACATAACCCCTGGGACGAAGAGCAATGTGGTGTCTGTTAAGCAAGGAGACCTCATCAGCACAGCTTCCAGCTCTGGCTGCAGACATAGATGGTTGTAAAACAGTGTGGTCTCCACAGCTTGGACAAATAATTGGGCCTTGGGTATCTCCTATTCAGAGCAGTGAACGTCACATCAAAGGGTGCATCCCCACTGCTCCTGCTCCCGCAATGCTCCTCAGTCTAGAGTTCTGCATTCCATGGACATTGCTGCTATGGCCATAAAAACTGATCAGTTCATTTTTAAGCTCCTTATCGGGTACATAGCTCTAGAACCAGATTAAGGAGCCACCAGTAACTTGACAACGTAGCTCCGTCACCCCCCACCCCCATTCACTTTCAATAGGAAGGCTAACAATTCACAACTGCATTATTAGAAGAAGTGAAAAGCAAACTGGGTCTTGCCGCATACAGAAAGGGGCGGTCCTCAGCCCCGGGGGTCCCCAATGACGGCCCCAGCATATGAGCATTAGCATGGGGTCACCAGAGGTAGCAGAAGCTCAACCCACACTGAAAGGAAATATTGACGAGCAAAGAAGAAGAGGTCCTTCAACACCCGCAACAGACCAAAAGGGCCCCGATACAGAAACTCAAGGAATGCAAAGAACAATGACAGTGGAGACAACATGAAGAGAGCTAGCCCATAACGAAGGCTAGAAGATCTAAAAAGGTAATTACTTTCCATTCACTTGTTGATGCTCTGGGGTTTACAAATTACAACTGAAATGAAGGGCAGAAGGGTGGGAAAATCTCTTTAATTCTAAGGGTTCAAGTGGGAGGTTTTGGGGAAGGGAAGAGTTACATAAACCGTGAATGTAATCTGGGATAAGTAAGTTGGGAAAAGGTACAAAACTGAGCTATGGGAAACTGTGAATAGGAATAAATGGGAAGACATTTTCAATTTGCGATTCCCAATTAGAGAATCGCAAATTGAGAATGCTATTTCAAGTGTGCCAGGGTGCCAAAAGGACACCCTGTTTCACCCCTGAAATGGGCATGGGTGCACATGTGGCGCACATACATGCCTAAGGGCATGTGTGTGCGCGCAACATGCCACTTTGAAAAATGCAAACATTTGCATTTTTGAAAGAAATCGCAAATTACCAACAACTTGTAGTTGGTGGTAATTTGCGATTCCTTATGCCATATTCGCACAACTTGGGTGCTTCATACATTCCATTTAAGGAATCACAATTTGCGATTCCTTAAATGCATTAGCAAAAAAAGGAATCGCACATTTTGTGATTCCTTAATTTACGAGACATTTGTACTTTCATACAAAGCACTAGGCCAAATTACAATCACAAACGCTGAAATTCTGCGAATATCAGCTTTTGCGAACGCAATTCGCCTGGATACATATGGCCCTTAGTGAAGAGGTCGGATTGATGCATTGAGACATCACTACCCTCATGGTATTAACTAATCACATTTCTCTGTGTTCACCAGACATTGAGGATAGATTATATACTGAGATACCAGATAGAATATGCGATACAGCGACCCATAATGCTCTCAGTCCACAGCCCATAATGAGGACACTAAAATGGCATGCTCCAAAGGACAAACTAGGAAGAGAGAGGTCCAGAGAGGTGGTGGTTGAATGACTACCGGCTAAAGGACCCTGTGGTAGTAGACAATTCAGAGCCAAATTAAACAATACACAGAACTTAATGGCATGGGGGGGAAATGTCATTAAGGGTATACTATAGGAAACACTCATAGGAATCCTGAGAGCGAGCATTAATAAAGAAGCAACATTCCTAAAATCATTGAAGGCAGACGTCCAAAACAAATTAGTCAAAGAGCTAGGACCTCTTGTGGCTAAAAATTACGCAAAGATTGGGCAAGGGATACTTGGTATATACTAAGAGGCTACAAGCTGTACACACCCTTCCGATGATCTAGAACAGGACTCCAATATCTGGGAATCAGTATCGCCCCTAACCATCAAACTTGCTCTAATGGTAACTATTAAAAGATGTTGTCTGCCGTTAAAACTATTAAAGATGCATGACGAGCCAAAACACTCTCCTGAGTTGGGAATACAGCTGCGTACAAGATGGTGATCTTACCCAAAAAATATTACCAATAAATATTGCCAGAGCTACAATGCACTATTTACCTCTGGGGTGGGAAGAGACCTAGACTTTGCATAATTCAATCCATGACAAACTCAAATCAAGGTGGCACTATTACCAAGCAACCCAGAGAAGATACCTGGTCGAATAGTAGCAAGGAGAGACAGACAAATTATGGTGTTCCATTAACCAGAACTTGTAATCCCAACCCTGAGAGAAGTCCCACGTCTACATAAAGCAGAAACAAAATCCTAAATGCAACTCCAATAACTACAACTCTGCTTAATATCAGGCATTATATAACTAAATGGAATGGGATTTAAAAATTTCCCACAACATGTTTCCTACTGTTCGGATACAGAGAATTATCTTTCAGGCTGAATAAAAAATGCTTTTTTTGAGGCTTGGGAGAAGGGAGTATGCACGCCATTTGGGCAACAGGTTTCAAAGCCAACAAATCAAGTCCTAAGAAAAATAAAAGAGTACAATATCCTAAAGACCTAGAGACTCTAGTATATGCAAGTTAAGCACTCTGTGTTAAATCTAGAAATTAGGATAGGAAATACCAGGGCACTAACAGTTTGGGAAAGTGATCAGGACTCTTTTCTCATCGAAGCAGCTGACATCCAGATTTTACTCCAAAGTATGGTGGAAAAAGAAATTTGGAGACTGCTAGACAGAACCTAGTCGGCCGAAATCTTTCTTAGAACAACCCCATTAGCAAGACATGCCAAGGTTAGAAAAGCTATCCTCAAGACAGATTTATTCTGGTCTAGTTTGTGAATGCAGGATGGTGTAATGTGCCCATAACACATAATGTGGAGTTGCCCCAAGTTAAAAAACCTTCTAGATGGGATGTTCTACAGGCAGTACAAGCAATGGAAGGTGTGCACATTAACCCTGACTGAAATCAGAGCTCCTGGGTCTTCCAAATAGAGGAGCATACCAGTTGTTTGGAGTAGAAACTTAATCTATTCTGCGTGTCCTTCAGGCACCCAAACAATCTTCGCTCTAGACACCAAGTACTCTACTTCCCTCTCTGGCCCCCACTGCCCCTCCTCCAGTGCCCCTGCCAGCCTGCTCCCTCCCCCAAAGACCCCCCCAAAGATATGGGGTCTTGTGCTCATACCCAAACGGGGACTTTAGGGGCAGTCATGCTCACTACTCGCTAGGACACTGGGTCTGCTAGACGCAGACAACTACACGCTGAACCCATGGGATGAGGAAGAAGCTCCTAAGAATAGCTAATGAACAACAAAAGATAGACAGACTGCCAGGTTGCATGGCATGGAGTGGGGGTGGGCAGAGGGGTATAAGGTCTGGTGGGTATAGAGGCCACATGTTGTACATTAAAATGCGAATATAGATTATTTATACCTAAATATAAATTGTCAAAAATGAATTGCTTTTATTACAAATTGTACAGCAAATGGTCTGTAATGTTAATCTTCATAACTTACGATAACTATCTGCCTAGTCATTGAATGTTTCAAAGCCTGCCATGGCTTGAAAGTCCTGTTCTAAGATTGTGTTGTACATTTTCCCATTTCCTTAGTTACATCACCTTTTGTGGGCTAATACATCACTCTTGGGCTACTACGGAGGAATGCTAAGACTAGAACAACTTTTTGACCAAGTTCCGACGCAACATTTTACCAGTTTCGTGGCTTACGGACCACTGGTCCAGAGCTTTCTTTCCTGATCCATGGAGCATTTCTTTAAACTTGTGGCCATCTTGTGCGAGGATCACAAAGCTGCTGAGAGTTGTGCAGCAGTACTTCATGTGCCACCCGGCTGTTGACCTATTTAGAGGTGGCTGATCACCGCAGGCATGCTGGTGACAAGCGAAAAGGCAAGACACTCTGCGCTGTAAGATTTATTCCATAAAGATTTATTCCATATACAGAAGACCCACGACTGAACACATCAGGAACTGCTACTGGACTGAAATATGCATCATAACAATTCTAGAATATAGAATACCTAGTAACAGAGCAACATGCCTACCTTAAAGGAGTACACTCTACAGTTGTGCTAGTCCTGTGAACTTACATTCCCTTTTTCGCTACCACTAAAATCAAAGAATGGATGGCTATCATAAAAACTGAAAACCTATATCGCAGTATCCCTCTGAATAAAGCTTTATCTTGTAGGTTCAAGGAATGGACTCATTCAACATCTCCTCAAAGATTGGAGCCTTGCTGTGTGATGCACGCTGTGCTGTGAAACCCAGTCATTAAACTGCACAATTCCATGAAAAAACACAATCTCAATCAAAACATGGCTTTATTAAGTTGTCAATTTCGGTCTTGAATTTGTGCCACTAAACTACTCAATTACTAGACCTGATCACAATAGTAAAATATGCAGAAGGGTATCCATATTATACAACAACTCCATAACTCAAACCCTTTAACAATTTGTTAAATGATAACGTGCTCACCTGCGAATGTAAGTTGGCTTCATGTTAGACTATATTGGTAACATTGCCCTAAATATTAATCGTGTCATTGGTGACTTTTACCTTAGGCTGCAATCATCGCAGGCCACAACTACTGACTTCATTAAAGACCTGTAAGTCTTAAACCTCCAGCTGATAAATGCTGATCCTACACATTCGACTGAGGCCGCTAATGATATTCTAACTATCTTTCATGTTGGTCAGTCAAAAGGGACTGTGATGTTAATCACTCTCACTTTGTTTAGTTCAAACCTTACCCAGCCTTTAGACTTATTACCAACAAAGACCAGCACTCGCTCCATCAATCCCAAACCCAAGTGCAATCCAGAGCTTGCTTCTTAGAAACAGAAGCGCAGGCGGCTTAAATATTCTCAATAAGCCAAATTACTTTACTCTGTTGCCTAAGAAACGGCATCCTTTGCTTGGCAAAGTAGGGGTAATTCTCCCTAAATATCAGCCAACCCCTTAATTTAGCGAGGGTCATAAATGCTCTATTCTCTTGACTGGCCAATCAGTTCCAGATAATACCCACTCAAATTCTGATAAACTCCATTTTTTCTGGATAAAATTGATATCAAAATACACCATTTTACAAACTGAACTTATCTGCTGGAAAGCCCTTGTACCTCCAGATCCAGAAAATGCTTTCTATTTTAGGAAAGACTCAATCTCTTTAGTAACACAAAAGCATTTTCAGCTCTAGACCATCTGGCTCACTCACTGATTTATGCAAGGCTATTATTATGAAACAAATGACTCTTTTCCTAGACCCAATCTTGGGCTATCTATTCAACCACTCACTGATACAAGGCGCAGTAACTGAGGAATGCCATGATCAAATCTGGTATACAGTCAAAATATCGAGTTTTTAATATCGACTTAAAAATGTAGGGGCCGATTATGATTGCGGTTTGTCCGCATCCTCCGGGCCGGCGGAAGCCACCGCCGGCCCGGAGGATGCGGAAAAAACGCTGGGGAGCCTCCAAAGACCCACCACCATATTAGGATGGCTGGTGGGTCTTTAATTCTGTCCGCCGTTTTTCCGCCGTGGTCGCATTACGACCGCGGCGGAAAAGCCCTAATATGGTGGCGGTATCTAACAGACACCGCCAGCCATATTAGGATGGTGGGAAAAACATGCTTTTCCGCTGTGGCTTTTGCGCCGTGGAAAAGCATACAGACTTTCACTTCGGGGGCCCGTTGCGGGCCCCCTGGGTGAAGGGGGGTTGGGGGGTGCACATGGGGGGTACCTATGGTACCCCCCTGCATTTGCGTGCACAAAGCAGCAGGCACTGCGCGGTGCTTGCCACTTTGTGCATGCAAATGCGATACATGCATTTTTAGCCTTGCGACGGGTGCAGCTTGAAGCTGCACCCGCCGCAATGTTAAAGATAGAGGATGTGACCGCCACCCTGGCGGTCACATCCTAATCTGCTCGGAGGGAACGCCGCAGCCCCTGCGGACGTTCCCTCCTCCTCAGGGGTCGCGGACGGACTCATGTCTGTCCGCGATCATAATCGGGCCCATAGAATAGACAAAATATCGAATGGACAGAATATAGACAACAAAAATATAGAATGACAGAATATAGACAACAAAAATATCGAATTTGAGGTAAGTAAGTTAATATTAATTTTTTAAAGTATTTTTTATGTCAGTATATGTGTGAAAAGTGTATATTTATTGGGGTGCCGCTCGAAGTCGCAGACGCTAAGGGCTTTGGATATTTCACAAAATCGGAGCTTGTTTGTTTGCTGACCCTACCTACCTGGCTGGAACCTTGGGGGGATATCTGGCAGCAGTGAGGCGAAGTTGGAGCGGGACTGCGAGTCCCATCAGACGCAGCGGCGCTACATCGGCCGCACCTGGGGATTCTTCCCGCCCCCGCCTCCAGCCCTTGTCACGACTCGCGGCCCCCGCTTCGCGGGAGCCACTCGAAGTCGCAGACGCTAAGGGCTTTGGACATTTTACAAAATCGAAGCGTGTTTGTTTGCTGACCCTACCTACCTGGCTGGAACCTTGGGAGGGATATCTGGCAGCAGCGAGGCGAAGTTGGAGCAGGACTGCGAGTCCCATCAGACGCAGCGGCGCTACATCGGCCGCACCTGGGGATTCTTCCCGCCCCTCACCTGTTTCCATTTAACCACGCCCAAACCGCTGTACGCAGGACGCGCGCGGGCAGCGCCGGGCGAAGCCCGGGCCAAGGGCGGGCCCGTTTGAGCCCGGGGGAGACCGGACCGGGCCACCCCTCTGGGCCTGTGACCAGTTCCACAGGACTTATCATATCCTGTGCTGTATGGTCTTAGACCGGGTGAAACTTGGATATATTAAATTAAGCACCCTGTCAACAAGGGAGACGAGGAGCAAAGCTACGACATCATCTACCATGGTAGCAGGTAATTTGGATAACTTTCTCATCAGAGCGAATACTGTGGTAAATAACAAATTGACAGCCCTAGAAAGACAGCTTGCCGATGGGACAGAAAGCACTAGGCGATCCTCTGCGGGATTAGTTGCTAGATCCCCGGAAATAATTGACGCTTCCCATCTATCTCTTGGATAGTATCGACCAAACCATTGAGTCAGTCTTACAACAGCTAAGGACTTCCTCAAACTCACATCGGGACTCCCTTCAGATTATTCTAGAAGTGGATCCCCTCCCAACATCTGACCCAGTTTTGACACAGGGAGAGGGGGGTGATTCAAACTCATCCCACTTACGGGGCCTACGTGAGGGTGCTGTACCAAAAAGAAAAAGAGCTAGACAGTCTAATGGTACAAAAAGGGCCAAACTGGATCACACCACTAGTATTACCAACAACATGCCGGATATAATGGAATCTTTGTCTTCATCAACTGCAACTGTTAATGAAACTGCTTTTCCAACACAGACCTCCCAATCGCAGGTCCCAGTGCAGGCTGGCCCGTTTATTTTTGGTGAAGGGTCATGTGGAGAGAAGCAAGAGACTATTCATTTTATCACTAAAGTTTTGAAGAAACTCATAGACCCCATATTGGTTAGGCTTGATCGTATTAATACCAGGTTACAAGCAATAGAAATAGTGACCGGGGGTAGGGATGATCAGTTAAGAACTTTGGGTGGTACTCAAGGTGCTACCTTGAGGAAGGCGGGGAGTTCCCTTCCCCCTGATCCATCGAATACCCCAAACACAAACCAGACCAATCCTCCCATTATAGCAACTGTACCCATAGTTAACCCATCAAAGCATAACCCCACACCCCTCCCAAGGCAAACTTCTCTTGTGCCCATAGCACGGAAATCAAAGTCACCTGTAACAATGACCACAACGGGGCAAGAAAATACTTCCACCAACATTACAAATTGCCCTGCCCAGAACGTTACCAGTCTAAAACGTTTAAATAAAGTTCATCTGCCTCCAGAGGCTGCACCTCATACTGTAATTTTGACCGGGGTTCCTGAGCTCTCTAATTCTGTACCAGAATCTTTCGATTCTTTGAAAAATAAAGTCACCAGCTAGTTAAATATCCATAGTCCTTGCCACCAAACATGAGAGCAGAAATGTTGATGGTCAGGAGGGTACCCTGGGTGGGTTACACCACAAAGAAAATGAAGGGTGACTGCATCCTGGTAACTTTAAGGGACTCGCAGATCGTTTCCCATATTTGTAATTGGTTAGGAGACCCGGAAAAACACAAGCATCCAATTGGTACCCCTGTCCTTTTTCTATCCGCCAAGAACGCATAGTTTGTACCCCGGGGTGAATGATGGCTGGACAAGGGTGGGATATGCCATTGATGGTACAAGGTACAGGCCTAAGCATTATGATATACCAATATCGGTCAACTATTTACATGCTAATAGGTACAGTTGCCTTGACGAAGTCGATTGACTTCAGCAGGATGAATGCACTTGGGGAATAGAAGCAGTGGTACCCTACACAACCCAGAGGCCAGTAGTAGATATTTCTGATATTGGAAATTGTGCTTCCGACCACTTATGCCCTGGTCGGTCAAGCACTACCAGTATAGAATCCCCTATACAATACCCCATTACTCCTTCCTAGTCCACTTGTACTAAAAATCCTTTCCTGGAATATAGCGGGCCTATGTAATAAATTGGCATGCCCTGATTGGGGTTCATTCATAGATACGAATGACATCTGTTTATTCCAGGAAACATGGGCTAGGGAGCACCAGCATCGCTTAGGATTCGCCTCATTTACAGTAGCTGCTAAATGGGCGGGAAAAGTTCACCCGTCAAGGGGCTTATCAATTCAATTCAAAAGATCTTTATTTCGATCACATGATCATAAAAGATGTACAACTCATCACATAAAAAATTTAAAAACGCATTAAACAACTTTAGTGATCAAGGTTAAAAGGTATATCAAGAATTCAAATCTGTCCAGAGTCTCCAAGACTCTTAATACAACGAGTTCGTGCGTACCACATTGAAGTTAGAAATTTGGAAAGCGCAAATACTGTGGTTGGGGCTAGGTCTGTCTTTAGGACTCTATAAGCGGGTAAAAGAGTTCTGAACCCCATATTCTTGAGCAAGGGGACTAGCCAATATTTCCTGCTCCTCTCGTAGGCCTTACAAAAGAAAACCACATGGACATCGTTCTCCTTTGAGTAGCCGCATGCTGGGCAAGTTTCTGTGGGGGAGCGACAAGACCATGATGCTGTAAATGATGCCAGGGGAAGGGTTCCGTATCTCCATTGGAGGAATAATTTCCTGGTTATTGTCGGAGTCATGGCATCTAGGACACTTTCCAGTTGATAAGAGCCTTTAATTTTTATAAACTGGTTAGTTAGTGATCCCTCACGAGTCCCGTCAGCAGCTCTGAAGAGCATATGATCGTAATAGGCTCTCGAGAGCACCTTTCTAGGGGTCCTGGCGCTTGTATTTGCTGGATCCAGCCATAGTTCAGGAAGTCCAATTGCCTCAAAAGTTCTCTTGATGTAATTCAGCCAAGGTGTTCTTGTGGCGTTGGGCAACTGTAGAAATTCCTGTAACTCGGCTCTGTAGGTTGAGAGATCTGGGCTGCTCCATAGACGCCGCCAGAATGCTAGAGGTTTAAGTCCCAGCTCCTCCGTTATGGGCCGGAGGCCCATGTCCAGCCTGAGGGGAAGTATAGGAGTGCTCTGTGGGAGGGCAACAATCTGTCTCAAAAATTTGTTCTCAGTAGTTAGTAATTTTGGTGATGGGATATGACCCCACAGCTCGCCCCCATATGTGACACCCCCCCGGGCCTGTGCTTTGTAAATTTGAATAATAGGGGTAAGCGGCCGGTAGGGTGACTTGTTCGCTAGTCTCATGGTGCCCCCCACCAACTGTGCCAGTTTGATGTTCGCTTTTGACTGGTGGGCCGACCACGTTAAGTTTTCATTGAGGGTAATCCCCAGATATTTCGATTGTGTGGACCCGTTCCAGTTGAACTGTTCCCAGCTTTGGCGGTGGGCGATTGAAGGGCTTGGGGTTGAGAATCATGTATTCTGTTTTCTGTGGGTTAATGTCGAGTCCCCTCTCTGAGCAAAAATCCAGAAAACCCTCCAAGACTCGTTGTATGCCCATTGGGGATTTCGACAGCAGCAGGGTATCCTCCGCAAACATAATTGCGGGCACCCTACTGCCAGTCAGTTTTGGGGCATCTGTGTAGGGAATCCTGGTCAGGTGGGCGATTACCCCGTTCACGAAGAGGCAGAACAGGGTCGGTGCGAGCACGCAGCCCTGTCTTACCCCTCTGCGAACGGGGAACCTTCCGGTTAAGTTGCCACCTCTGCCACATCTAACGCGGGCATAGTTGTTGTGATGTAGTCTCATCAGGATTGCCAAGATATCTCCCGGGACATTCATCTCCATGACTTTCCACAATTTTGCTCTAGGGACCAAGTCGAAGGCGGCACGCAAGTCCACGAAGACAGTGTACAAGGTGCCGCCCTCGATTTTGGCTGTCCCCCAGTACAAAAGATTCAGCCTGAAAATTTGGTCTATTGTAGAGACCCCTTGTCTAAATCCCGCCTGGTAGGGAGTCAGGATGTCCGTCTCCTCCATCCAGTTCTGTAGCCGGTCCAAGATCAGTCTTCCGAAAAGCTTTTGGGATATATCGATAAGACTGATCGGACGATAGTTGGCTGGGAGCAGAGGGGAGCCCTTTTTATAAATTGGAACCACCTCTGCTCCCAACCAAGTATCCGGCACCTCCATCCCCCCCAGGACAGCATTAAATATCAGCGTGAGGTATGGGCCCCATATCTCTGGTTCCTGCTTAAATAGGTCGCCGGGTACCCCGTCAAGACCAGGGGCTTTCCCTGTTGGCAACCTAGCTATAGCCACCCTAACCTCTTTTTCGGTAAAAGGTTCTCCTATTGGACCAGACACAATCATATTATTTGATGAATTCGGAGCCCCTACCTCCATTGAATACAGTGACTGGAAATGTCTCTGCCAAATACTAGGAGCTATGTTAGGCTCTATTGCTGAGGATAAATCCTCTGTTCCATTGGACACTATACGCCAGAATTTACTTGAATCTTTAGTGGCAAGTGACCTTGAAAGTTTCTCCCAGTATTGTTGGTCCCACTCAGCCTTGGCATTCGCCAATAGCTTCCTGTAGGACCTTCTCCTGGATTGAATTTCTTCCCTGCCTTTGCGCCCCTTTATTGCAAGTAGCAATTTAGTTTTTGAGTCCCGGCATGTGGCGTTATACCACGTCCTCTTGGTTATGGAGCCTGTTTTAGCCCCTCCTTTGGAAAATAGGTCCAGCTCCAGGGTGCTAATTAGTTCTGCATGGATTTCCCCCAGCTTTTCTCTTTTTCCCCCTTCTCCTATATTGGTCCCTATCAGGAATGCCCTCTCTAAGATCGGGGTAATTCTTGAATATAATTTTGGTAACTTATTACCGCTAGTGGCCAGTTTCTCCTACCTGACTCTTCTCCGGTTGTTTTCCAGAAGAAGGCCTGACTTATCTTTGTTCGAACCACGAGATATATCCTCGTTGCCCGGAAGGGTGTAGTAGAGTTCCAGGGCGTTGTGGTCGCTGTCCCTTCTCTCAATGATTTTAAAATCAACTATTTGTGACCACATTACTAGTTTGACAAGAATATAGTCAAGTCTCGATTCGCTACCGGATTGGTTATAGGTGCATATGCTTGGCATGTCTGATTTACAACGGCCATTACAGGCTCTTATGCCTTGATTTAAAGTGAGGGCGGTTATCTGCAAGGCGAGTGGGGACCAAGCTCTGGGCGGGGGCGCCACAGTGACCGGCACTGGCCATCGTGAATCTTCCTCCAAAGAGGGTCCGTCACGCAGGCCTAGTAATGGTTCATAGTGAGAATTTAAATCACCTCCCACCAAGTACTGGAGTTCCCATGGGATACCATCTAAAAAAGCAGAGAGTTCCTCTATGGTGTTAGATTCTCTTGACCTGGGTACCGGTCGCGAATAAACATTTACTACGACCATCTTCGTGGAGTTTGGCCACTCTAATAAGACAGCTAGAATGTCATCTGAATCTGTGTTCATGCAGCTGGCATGGCAGCCTAGATCTGATGCTACCCAAATTGCCAATCCTCCAGATGGCCTGCCCCGTCCTCCCCACTTAGCTGGTTTGGAGAATACTGCGAATCCCTGAAATGTGAGTTCTTCCCGGGCCCAGGTCTCCTGAAAGAGACATACACTTTTAGAGTTGATAAAGGAAACCCACTCCGAGCAATCAATTTTGCTGGCTAATCCAGCCACATTCCATGAAATCAAGGTCAGGAAGTGTGATTTGATAATCGAGTCCCCAGTGTTGGAGGTATTAGCACCACGAGTCTCCTGGGTTGCCATTCGGAGGGTGGTCGAACCTTATACTGGCGTCAGTCACAGGTATGTCCACTGGGACAGACTCCAGGACTTGATACGATGTTGGTTCATTCAGTGCCCTTGTGACTAGTGTTTGTTCCGGGGGTATGCTATTCCCTGCCCAATGGAGTGAGAAGTACTCTTTCCCCTGGATCTCAGGATGTCAATCTACCATTTCAAGAGTACTATATCTATTGTAGGTGGGAAAATGAGCTGGATAGTGAATTCTGTGGGGTCCTGGAATTCCTCTTGTGCTTCCCCCCGACCCTCCTCCTGATGTTGGACTCCCAACCCGCCTCCTCCCCATACCCTTGGAAGTGGTCAAAATGTCTACCCCTGTGATTGTATGGGTCACTTCTCTCCCTACGGCAGTTCTCCCAGTCATCCAACAGCTCCTGGTGTTAACCCCATCTCAGATCCTCTGAATTATATAGATTTGAGGGATAAAAAAACGAGAGGGGGAGGGCTTGGATGTTACTGCCTTGGTCATCAGAAGCCCAAGCACAGATGTAAGAAGCTGTGCCTTGCTCTCTGAAAGTGACCAAAACACAGTCTCCTCTGATTGATTTTCTGGAATGTCCTGCCCAAGGAGCCCGCCTGACCATGATAATGTCACAGGTTGTGCCTCGTGGGAGTGGTCTCTATATATAGATCGCCAGCTAATAACTTTGTTTTTGAGGGAGGAAGTTGATTCAGTTAACGTAGATTTTAATTCAGGGACCCCTGCCAGAATCACAGTGTAGGGGGACGCCTCTGGAGGGAGATTAACAGGTTTGGGTTTTCGTGGAATGATTTGTTTCCCCCCCAGAGGAGTTGGTTCATTCTTAGTGTCTGTCGGGATTGTAACAGAATCTTTAGATGAGGGGATGATAGTGGGAGTTAAAATCGATGCCTGCTGAGTCTTTGGAAGGGCGGTGTTTATGTTGGGGTTGGGGTTGGCCAGGGATTGGAGGGTCTTTTTTTGGTTAGGTTGTGAATTTTGAGTATCGGTAGCTAAGCCCTTTTTCTTTGAGGTTGAAATAGATTCACTTCCCTTATTAGATTTTGGGCCCCCTTTAGCTCCTTTCAGTTCGAGTTTCATCGAATCAGCTAGCTGGACTGTAGATTTTTCAATATTGACCAACCTAGCTTCGATCTTAATCAAGTGAGCTTCAAGGGGACTCAGTAAGGACCGGAAAAGTGAACCTATATCCGCCAGTGTGATATCATCACTAGAGTTATCCACTAAGGTGTCAATTATTGCGGCTGGCAAGGCCGTATGGATGGGGGGTAGAGGTGAAGTTGGTATACTGGGCTTATCTGAGTTACTATCCATAGTGCCTCCTTTCGTGCCATTTTGCCTCGGTGGATTAGATTTTGGTGTTTTTATCTTACTACCTACTTTATTTTGCCCCCCCTTCCTCTTTTTTTGAATTGCACCTTCCCTCACGCCCCTTGCTCGGTCAGGGCTAGTCTCCTTGTCATTAACTACCACTATATTAGGTTCAAGTGTCGGTGGGAGGATTCCAGATGAGATTTGAGGTGTTTGGGTATTGGGCAGGGCCATTAAACTCATATCCTCAAGGTTACTGGGGGCCTCAATTGTAAAGTCTGGGTCAGTAGTTGAAACACTAGGTGGCTGATTTTCTCCCATATCCCTCTGTGCACCGTTTGTGGGGTGGGACCTCCCAACCAGGGTTCTAGCTTGGGCCATTGGCCCCATTGAAGATCTCCTGACCCAGTCTATTTCCTGGGAAATTCGTCTCTCCAAAACTTCTATTTCCTCTATCAAAAGTGATCCGGCTTTAACAAAGTAGTTGTCAATGGTACCTTTGGCGGCTCCAGCCGCAGCCAAGGAAGATTTGCTCCTGGTTTCTCTGGTACACATAGCTCCGTATTTTGAATGAAATACAACAACAAGGGGGAGAGCCCGGCCCGGCCTCTTCCGTCCTCGAACGGCCTCAAACGGCCCGCTCTTTGCCCGGTCTTAGCCCGGTCTTAGCCCGGTCTTAGCCCGGTCTTAGCCCGGTCTTAGCCCGGTCTTAGCCCGGTCTTAGCCCGGTCTTAGCCCGGTCTTAGCCCGGTCTTAGCCCGGTCTTAGCCCGGTCTTAGCCCGGTCTTAGCCCGGTCTTAGCCCGGTCTTAGCCCGGTCTTAGCCCGGTCTTAGCCCGGTCTTAGCCCGGTCTTAGCCCGGTCTTAGCCCGGTCTTAGCCCGGTCTTAGCCCGGTCTTAGCCCCGGGCTGAGTCCCGCGCGCGTCCCGCGTGCGCGGGTATTACTAAAGATATATACGTGTGTACTGTGGGCGTGCCTTGCAGGGAGAGCGGGCCAGGTGATGGTGATCGGCCTCGCGGGGACTCCTGGTTGCTGGAGTCCCCCGCGTCACGCTCGCAGCCCTGCACGCCTCGCAATTAGCACACAGGTGATGGCCGGGTGAAGCGGGACCCGCGGAGCGGGTCCGGCGATCAGTTTCCCTTTATCCTTTCCCCGACTGGGCAGCTTGACAGGGATCACGGTAACACGCACTCCGTTACTTGGACAGCAAGAGTCTCACCAGGTCCGCAGGAAGGGCAGAGTCTTATCAGCTCCGGTGTGCTGTGGGCGTGCCTTGCAGGGAGAGCAGGCCAGGTGATGGTGATCGGCCTCGCGGGGACTCCTGGTTGCTGGAGTCCCCCGCGTCACGCTCGCAGCCCTGCACGCCTCGCAATTAGCACACAGGTGATGGCCGGGTGAAGCGGGACCCGCGGAGCGGGTCCGGCGATCAGTTTCCCTTTATCCTTTCCCCGACTGGGCAGCTTGACAGGGATCACGGTAACACGCACTCCGTTACTTGGACAGCAAGAGTCTCACCAGGTCCGCAGGAAGGGCAGAGTCTTATCAGCTCCGGTGTGCTGTGGGCGTGCCTTGCAGGGAGAGCAGGCCAGGTGATGGTGATCGGCCTCGCGGGGACTCCTGGTTGCTGGAGTCCCCCGCGTCACGCTCGCAGCCCTGCACGCCTCGCAATTAGCACACAGGTGATGGCCGGGTGAAGCGGGACCCGCGGAGCGGGTCCGGCGATCAGTTTCCCTTTATCCTTTCCCCGAATGGGCATCTTGACAGGGATCACGGTAACACGCACTCCGTTACTTGGACAGCAAGGGGCTTATCAATTTGGGTAGCAACCCATTTGGGCTGCAGTGTTAAAATTATTGATACAGCCTCAGACGATGTTCAATGTGTATCCCTAGAGTGGCAGAATGGCTTCAGACTGACAGTGGTCAATATTTACTCTAGACCTGTGAGTGTCACCACCGAGTCTAAAACCATTGCAGAATTATCTTCTCTTTTTACCAATATCCCGGAGGGTGACACGTTTGTGGTTGGCGGAGATTTTGACTCACAATTTGAACCACTTGATGGTTTGCTAGACGCGGTAAACCAGGAGGAGGATGAAGTGTGGAAAATCCCCCAAGTGGCAGGCCCTCCGGTAAGAGCATGGACCCCACTAGCAATACAAATTACTTCATTGACGCTGTCCCAGTCGATCAGGGCATGTAATGGCCGTACACAGTCTGATAATCCCCCTTTCCCCCACCTTCTTTCAGTCAGGGAGGAAGGCACGCCTTGATTATATATTTGTGGAATGTAGGGCTTGGAATAGAATAGTAGACTTTGGGGTAACACACAGGGTGGAGAGTGATCATAATCCTCTAATTTTAGACTTTAAAATCCCGATCATTCTTAAGGGCAACTCATTACTGCAACCTGATATACCCAATAGGGTTACCCTAACTAATAATAGACGCAGGGTAAAATGGGATAAGTTGGCCAAAAATCCCAATGCGCTAACTAAACTGTATACCCAGGTAATCCCAATATTGGAAGATGTTGCTGCTCTTACTGAACAGCATTCTGTGAATGATTGCTATGAAGGGTTGGGAAAACTGCATAATGTACTAGTAAGTACTCTGTCAGAAACCCTAAATCCTCCGGGTCCGTGCCGAAGAGGGTTGGTAAGGAAGCAGTCATGGTATAACAAGGCATGCAGACGGGCGAAAAGCGAACTACTCCCGGGACTAAAACAGAATAATGATAGGGACCTTATACAAAATAGGAGGCAAGTGTACCTGAATCTCATTCGCCACGCTAAGATCGAATGGGAGAGTGAGAATTGGGTAAAATTAACACTGGCACTTGCGGTTAAAGACGCACCAAAGTTCTGGCAAATCGTGAGCACTGGCTCAGCTGAACCAGAGCTAGCAGTAGCACCAAATATTGCAGCTGAGGTCTGGGAAGATCACTTTGTTAAATTATATGAGGGGGAGATTTCCACGCCTGATTTAGCAAGTACATTTGTCTCTGTTCCTTCAGAGCATAACTTTACCCTAGAAGAGGTACGGGCGGCTATAGTTCAGCTTCCCGCAGGAAAAGCCCCAGGCCTAGATATGGTCCCGGGGGACCTCTATAAACAGGAACCTGAGATCTGGGCACCATATCTTTAAAAAAAATGTAATGCAATTCTTGAGGGAATGGCACTTCCAAATACTTGGCTGGGAGCTGAGCTGGTCCCTATCTTCAAGAAGGGGTCGCCTTTGCTCCCAGCCAACTATAGGCCAATCAGCCTAATAGACGTTTCTCAGAAACTGTTTGCAAGGCTGATTTTGGATCGGCTCCTGGACTGGGTTGAGGAATGGGAAATTTTAAGTGATTACCAAGCAGGCTTCAGAAGGAATGTATCCACTACTGACCAAATTTTCAGATTAAATATGCTCTTCTGGAAAACGGTTAAAGTGGAGGGCGGTTTGCTTTATACGGTGTTTGTAGACCTCCGTGTGGCATTCGACTTGGTCCCACGAGGGAAACTCTGGAGTGTATTAGGGGATTTAGGCATTCCAATCCCTCTTTTGAATATCCTAATACGTCTCCACTCTCAAAATTTCGCAAGGGTCAGGTGTGGGAGACAAGGCAAAAGGTTGCGTTTTGGCCCCGACCCTGTTCTGCCTCTACGTCAACAGAGTAATTGCCCACCTGAACATGGTCCCGAACAGAGACGCCCCAAAGCTCACGGGTTCAGGGATCTCTGCGTTTATGTTCGTGGATGATACCCTGTTGCTGGCAAAGACTTTGATGGGCATACAGCGAGTTTTGGATGGCTTTGTCTCATTTTGCCAAGACCGGGGACTAGAAATAAACACATCCAAAACGAAATTTATGATTTTAAATCCACCGAAAACATCCCGCCCAAACCCTGCTATAGGTGGTGTTTGTTTGGAAAGAGTGCAAACCTTTGAATACTTGGGACTAACTCTCAATGAAAATAGGACATGGATACAACATCAGATTAAAACCCAGTTAAAGCTCTAGCAAAAAGCAGAGGGGATTCTTAAACTCCTAAAACAATCTACGATAAAACCAATTTTAGCCCCACTAGAAATCTATAAAATGCAGGCACGGGGTGCAGTGATCTATGGAGGGGAACTGTGGGGTCACAGTTGTACCCCAGAAATCACCGCTACAGAAAATAGATTTTAGGCAGTTGGTATCGTTGCCCATTAGTATGCCCTTACTCCCCCTTAGGTTGGATATGGGATAGAGATCACATAAGGAGGAATTGGGACTTAAGTCTCTAACTTTTTGGAGGCGTCTTTGGGTTACCCCTGAACTTGCCAGTTATAGGCACGAGCTTGCAGAATTGTTAAAATCCCCAAATTTCTGGAATTTTTCCTGGCTAAAATACATCAGGGAGGAATTAGACAGGCTAGGTTGCACCTTGCTATGGACTAACCCCGAACAAGCGTGCAGGGGTATATCCCGCAGGGAGCTAGTTAGCCTGGGGACATTGACGGGTAAATTCCTGATAACAAAAGATCACTACAAATTAGAGCCCGCTTTAGATAATATCAGCCCTAATAGCCTTAGGAAGGTGTACCTTCAGTGGAGGTATGACTCTCTATCAATAAGAGCCCTCACCAGCCATTGGCATGTCAATGCTCCCAGAAACTGCCCAGCGTGCACTGCGGAGGTAGAGAATGACTTACACATAGTTTTTTTCTGCCCTTCCTATCAGATTCCAAGGAAGAAGTGGATTATCCCCATTTGCAAAAACTTGGGGATCAGGCAGTGCTCTCATTCCTATAGAATACTAAAAACTGATTTATCCCCATTAATTGTTTTTGCTGTTACGAAATTCCTGGCTGCCATGTGGAATATTAGAAGAAAGTACATTGTAAAATAGGATCAAATGTATTCCCTTATAATGTCCAGGCGTTTCGGGGGTGTTGGGGACCAGAGGCCTATGGGCTGTTTGCCTTTTTAGGTCTCGCCTAGACGAAAGCAAAAGCGAAGCTTTTGCTGTCTATGCGAGACAACTTATGTTGCCGCTTTTCTGGGAATATTGTGGACATCAGACTGTTACGAGCTTTTTCTGCTGTAGTCAGGCTGTCACGAGCTTCTCCTTTGGAGATTTGACCTCGTGAGCGCGCCTTGGCAGCCTGCACTTTCAAAGTGAAATGAAACAATGTGTCTGGTTTGTTTAGTGTTACCTCATTGGCCTTGGCGTTCTTTCGATAATAAAAGACTTCACGCTATTGGCTTTTGGCTCGAGCATTGCTCCTCCCACGGCCTATTGGTGTCTATTACGCGCTTGGTGCGCGTAATAGACACCAATAGGCCGTCACGTGATTTCTATTAGCGCGCACACACGGACGCGATAATGGAAACACATGGCTTGCAGTGGCGAGCGCTCGTGCTTTTTCTTTTTTTGCTTCCTGCCGCAATGATAGATTCACTGCTGAAGCCACACAGGAGGCTGCTCACAGCATTTGCAGTGCAATACCACTCGTATTAGTAAAAAAGGCCAGCTATTGACATTCCAAATGCAAATTTGTATTTCATTTCAAAGAATGTCAGAAAAGGGTGCAGTAACACCGGCTGTCCCTAGGTGTCTCTGGTCCTGCACCCTTTCCTTCGTGAAAGAAATTTCTTTGCGTACTGCTGGCATAGTTTAAGTGGAAAAAACAAATTAACATCTGCAACGCCAATCGCTCAAATTTACATAATTATTTATTCAGATATCTATAGCGCAAACTCTACCTGTATGTATTAGAGCACTTTACATGAGCTCCCGTTACATTACACAAGGGCACATTCAGGCACGGGGAGTTTGTGATGGGCAGGCAAGGCTGCTCGGTAGGAGCGTTTGAGGCTAGCTGGCACAGTGTTTTTTATGCAGATTTCTGTGGCCCGAACTCTACCTGAAGGTATTGGAGCGCTTTACATGAGCTCCAGTTACGTTACACAAGGGCCCATTCAGTCACAGGGTGATTATGTGATCGGCAGGCAGGGCTGCTCGGGAGGAGCGCTTGAGGCAGGCTGGCACAATGTTTTTTTATGCAGATTTCAATGGCGCAAACTCTACTTTGAGATGTTGGAGGTCTTTACATGAGCTCCGGCTACGTTACTCAAGGGCACATTTAGGCACGGGGAGATTATGTGATCGGCAGGCAGGGCTGCTCGGTAGGAGCGCTTGAGGCAGGCTGGCACAGTGTTTTTTTATGCAGATTTCCGTGGCCCGAACTCTACCTGAAGGTATTAGAGCGCTTTACATGAGCTCCAGTTACGTTACACAAGGGCACATTCAGTCACAGGGAGATTATGTGATTGGCAGGCAGGGCTGCTCGGGAGGAGCGCTTGAGGCAGGCTGGTACAATTTTTTTTTATGCAGATTTGTATTGCGCAAACTCTACCTGGAGGTATTCGTGCGCTTTACATGAGCTCCGGTTATGTTATGTTATGTTATGTTAAAAACGCGTGTATAGCGCATGGCTACCCCAGCAACAGGGCATCCCAGCGCTACGTTACACAAGGGTACATTCAGGCACGGGGAGATTATGTGATCGGCAGGCAGGGCTGCTCTGGAGGAGCGATTGAGGTGGGCTGGCACTGCGTTTTAGTTTTTTTACTGCAGATTTCCATAGCGCGTACTCTACCATGAGGTATTGAAGCTCTTTACATGAGCTCCGGTTATGTTACACAAGGGCACATTCAGGCATGGGGAGATTATGCACTCGTGCTTCTTCTGTTTTTTGCTTTCTGCCGCAAAGACATATTCACTGCTGAAGCCACACAGGAGGCTGGTCACAGCATTTGCAGTGCAATACCACTCATATTAGTAAAAAGGGCAGCTATTGACATTCCAAATGCAAATTTGTATTTCATTTCAAAGAATGCCAGAAAAGGGTGCAGTAACACCGGCTGTCCCTAGGTGTCTCTGGTCCTGCACCCTTTCCTTCGTTAAAGAAATTTCTTTGGTACTGCTGGCATACTTTGAAATGGGAAAAAACAAATTAGCATCTGCAACGCCAATCGCTCACATTTACATAATTATTTATTCAGATTTCTATAGCGCGAACTCTACCTGTAGGTATTAGAGCGCTTTACATGAGCTCCCGTTACATGACACAAGGGCACATTCAGGCACGGGGAGTTTGTGATCGGCAGGCAAAGCTGCTCGGTAGGAGCGTTTGAGGCAGGCTGGCACAGTGTTTTTTTATGCAGATTTCTGTGGCCCGAACTCTACCTGAAGGTATTAGAGCGCTTTACATGAGCTCCAGTTATGTTACACAAGGGCACATTCAGTCACAGGGAGATTATGTGATCGGCAGGCAGGGCTGCTCGGGAGGAGCGCTTGAGGCAGGCTGGCACAATGTTTTTTTAATGCAGATTTCAATACCGCGAACTCTACTTTGAGATGTTGGAGGTCTTTACATGAGCTCCGGTTACGTTACACACGGGCACATTCAGGCACGGGGAGATTATGTGATCGGCAGGCAGGGCTGCTCGGTAGGAGCGCTTGAGGCAGGCTGGCACAGTGTTTTTTTATGCAGATTTCTGTGGCCCGAACTCTACTTGAAGGTATTGGAGCGCTTTACATGAGCTCCAGTTACGTTAAACAAGGGCACATTCAGTCACATGGAGATTATGTGATCGGCAGGCAGGGCTGCTCGGGAGGAGCGTTTGAGGCAGGCTGGCACAATGTTTTTTTTATGCAGATTCGTATAGCGCAAACTCTACCTGGAGGTATTGGTGCGCTTTACATGAGCTCCGGTTATGTTACAAAAGGGCACATTCAGGCACGGGGAGATTATGTGATCGGCATGTAGGGCTGCTCGGGAGGAGCGCTTGAGGCAGGCTGGCACAGGGTTTTTTTATGCAGATTTGTATAGCGCAAACTCTACCTGGAGGTATTGGTGCGCTTTACATGAGCTCCGGTTACTTTACACAAGGGCACAATCAGGCACTTTGATATTATGCGATTTGCCCATCACAGGATGTGGACGCCACCCAGAGGCTCGAACCCTGGTTTCCAGCACCAAAAAGCCGGTCACTCTCCAGAAATAATATATGTACATAACATCTCAATACATGGCCTTTGCTACCTTGCATGCTATCTGTAATTGAAGGGTCGCATAATGTTGTGCATCTTTGCATTCATTTTTGTTTCTTTGTAAGCCTCTGTTAAGTAATCTTGTTTTTCTAAGCCATTTACCGTGTCTGAATTACATTTATTCCAAAATGACCACACTTCTACCAGATTAGAGTTTACAGTGCTCAAGTGTCCGTCTTTCCTATTTACACGGGTAGCAGTTCCGGGTTGAAGGGAGCCACTTTCTTCTTCCTGTGTCCCGTGTGAAACTCAGGGTGGGATGCTCCTAACAGCTGTCATGGTGACGAAGGGAGCAGCTGGAGGGATGGGCGAGAGTCGGCCACGGCGTATAACAAAAAAACATGTTAGGGTTTGCTGACTTTACGCCCTTATGAGCCCTTCTATTTTGTTTTCCAGAATGCAGGGATAATGCCTAAAGTTGTGTAATGGCGAGTGCAAAAGAAATATTTTGGTATCAGCCCGCTAGTTCGTGCATTTGGGTACATTAACAGTCATATGGGTTTATTATCCGGAAAATAAAGAAGGGAGGGAAGAGCTCCCAGATCTAGTTAGACTAGTTTATTTTTTCCTTAATTTCTATCAGCGAACTGTCCACAACCTGTTGGTCAAGATATCACTGTAATTGAGCCATCCTGAATGTTGTATAACACTAATTTTTGTTCATTCTTTTTTAATGTCCTCACAAAGCCTGCTCCGTAAGAAGAAACCCAGGGGCTGCAAGTCAGTGACTTGGGCCCTCCCCCATCACTTTCACTCCTCTTCCGACCCCCGTTGATGTTGCAGTAGTCTGTTCCTGACAGCTATCCTTGCTGGAGCAAAGTTCCTTCGGATGTTTTCATTGCCTCCTCCCCGTCATTAGCAGGGGACGGAGCAGGCATGCCAGGCTCTGCCTCTGGAAAGGCTTCCTGTCTTGGGAAAGGAAGATGAAAGGGGCAGGCTCTGAATTAGCAACCATTTTGCTGCAACGTGTAGGGTGGAGGGATGAGAGGCCTGCAGCTTATCAACGCCAAATTCACTTTTAAGAACTAGCATGTATTAAGGCCTACGGACTGTACCCAATGTTTGTCACTTACGTAACAACCCTTCAAATGTTCTAGCTAGACCTGACGACATTGCTGTAATGCTGGCGCAATCTAACATCATTTTACTAATTTCACATTAGCCGTGTTACGTAACATTACTGAAACCACACTACACAGCATAATTACGCTACGCCTGTGCCACAATTTTGGCTCGGTACACAGGAAAATTTCATCGGCCAGCATACAAGAGGCTGTCGTTCGCACCTCTATGGTTTTTCTGTTTCTAATGCGTCCGTGCTGTCAACATAGATACCGGGATGCATCCTTCCTCTCAAAATAGATACATGGATGCATTTCATGCATACTATAGTACTAAATACTGGTTCTGCATTTTGTGTAATTTTCTGATTTTGTTTTGTGGATTTCTGTTTAATTACACAAAAGCAAACTATGCAAATGTACATACCACTAAACCAGTAAAATCATTCTTTAACATCAACTAGATCGATACAAATTAATTTCTATATCCTGGCTTCTTTCTTTTACATACTTCAGGCATGAGTTACTGTCTTTCTGCTTTTGCGGCATGGAAATTCTTTCATTATGGAAAACTCAGCACATTTTCCATTTTCTCCTCTTCCTTCCTGCATTATTGTGCCTTCCTGCTTGTTGTGCTTCCTAAATCTGATCCTGCACTTTGTCAGATTATTTGAAACTCTTGAGTGTATCTATTATTTTTCTATCCATGATATATACCCATCTTCCTGTACCACACTTAATTTTATGGATATTTCTTCCGAGTTGCAAACCTTGGCATGTTACTTCTCTGCACAAATTTCACCAGGCTTTACTTGGCAAAAATTGTGTGTAAAAAACCCACTAGAGTGAATTTGAGGCATGGCATAAAAAACGTATTTGCTTCACATTCAACGTTATCAGTTCACTTCTAATGAACCGCCTCCCAAGAGTCCTCATTCCCACTTCACCACAAAGATTTCCTAACAGACACTACTTCTTCAACAACATTATCTATCATTTAACTTTTTAATACACCTACGCATTACATGTGATTGTATTTCAGTATAATTGCAATTCCATAACTAGCACTAACAACATTGCCATTCTCAATGCCAACTGCTCAAACTTTAATAATGCGAGACCTATTGCATTTCCAATGCTTGTTTTTATTAAGACACTGACAATGAATGAATTTTATGACATCCTGTATTTTAAACAATTGTAATGCTGTGTATTGAAATGTTATTGTGTATTCTTTTATGACATCTTTTTGTCAAAATTAAGACGAAATGAATGAAAAATGAATGTATATTTATTTTAATTAATTAATTTTATGGTATTTAATTTTTCCGTAATATAATTCTGTAGCGGGTTGTGGGTTTATAGGGGAATAGGGTGGGAAGTAATTTAAATATAATTATTTAAATGTTTAAATGTATTTATTGGTATTTATTTTGAATTAATTGATATTTAAATTTTTAATTGGTAGTGAATTAAAATATAATTGGTAATTAATTGATTAATTGTTAAATATGTAAATTGTATTAATGTATTTTCTGTAGCGGGTTGTGGGTTTATAGGGGAATAGGGTGGGAAGTAATTTCATTATAATTAATTACATTTTAAAATGTATTTATTTGGAATTAATTCATATATACATTTTTGATTGGTAATTAATTAAAATATAATTGGTAATTAATTTTAATTAATAGTTTAATTGTTAATTATCTTAATTTTAATAATTTATTTTCTGTAGCGGGTTGTGGGTTTATAGGGTAATAGGTGGGAAGTAATTTAATTGTAAATAAATAAATATTGTTATTTATGTATTGGTTTTGTTTTGTTGTCATTTTTAATAATTGTTTAATTGTTAATTAATTCATTGTTAATTGGTAAATAATTTGTATTAATAGGTAATTATTTGTAATAATTATTTTTGTTTTTTTAATTGATTAATTATTATATTATATAAAATTATTAATTACTTTTAATTAATTTGTATTTGGTATTAATATTTAATTTATTTGTATTCATATATGAAGTATTTACTTTCCCTACTGTTGCACTCTATGGAGTGTGAATAGTAATTTTTACCCCTACGCCGTCCAACACTTTCCCTACTGTTGCACTTTCTGGAGTGGGAATAGTAATTTTAACCCATAGCGCTATCCAACGTTTTCTCTACTGTTGCACTCACTGGAGTGGGAATAGTAATTTTTACTTCTACGCTATCCAACGCTTTCCCTACTGTTGCACTCACTGGAGTGGGAATAGTAATTTTTACCCCTACGCTATCCAACACTTTACCTACTGTTGCACTCTCTGGAGTGGGAATAAAAATTGTAACCCTCCCGCTATCCAACGCTTTCCCTACTGCTGCACTTTGAGTGGGAATAGTAATTTTTACCCCTTCGCTATCCAACGCTTTCCCTACTGTTGCACTCTGTGGAGTGGGAATAGTAATTTTTACCCCTACACTATGTTAGATGTTAGATGTTAGGTTGGTCTTCTATAGCGCATGGCTACTCCAAAGGAGTGTCCCGGCGCTTTAATTAGTGACCTGAAAGGACAGACAACCACAACATAAACAGGACCACTACAAAAAAGTAGGGAGATCCAGCACTGGAGAGGAAGCACACTACCGGGCAAAGAGCCATGTTTTAAAGCCCTTCCTAAAGGCCAGTAAATTGGATGTACTGCGCAGTGTCAATGGGAGAGAGTTCCAAAGCTGCGGAGTTCGCAGCCTGAAAGAGCGGCCTCCAATGCGAGCCTTTTTTACTCGGGGAACCACAGCTAGGAACAGAGACTCAGATCTCAGGGATCGAGCCGGGTGGTAAAAGGCAAGCCTCCTTTGGAGATACTGAGCTCCCGAGGCATGCAAGGCCTTGTGGGCCAGTGTCAAGGCCTTAAACTCTATCCGCTTCCGGATAGGCAGCCAATGGAGCGACTGCAATAGGCTAGATACTCTGGCCCGTCTGTGGAGGCCAAAGATAGCCCGCGCGGCCCCGTTCTGAACCACCTGCAAGCGTTGCAGGAGATACTCCGGTAGGCCAAGATATAGAATGTTAGAATAATCCAATCTTGAGCCGATTAAGGCCTGGACCGTAGTCCTCCTGTGCTCTTCCGAGAGCAGGGGGAAGAACTTCCGGAGCATCTTGAGAAGGCCAAAACAGGTTCCCGAGAGAGCCAGAACCTGAGATCTTAATGTCAACCCGTTGTCGATCTTAATTCCCAGATTCTTAGCTAACTGGGACGAATGCGCTGGAGGGAACATGTCGGCAGGCCACCATTCATGCCACTCTGGGTCAGATGAGCAACCGAAGAAGAGTATCTCAGATTTATCTGAGTAGTACTTGAGGCTGTTTAGCTGGAACCATTTGAAAACAGCCCCAAGGCTCTCACGGATACTCTCTCCGTCGAAATCTTCTCCCTTCCGACATGTAAAGAGGAGCTGGGTATCGTTGGCGTAAGATACGATCTGGGCCCCGAAAGACTCCACCAATGTCGCCAGAGGGGTCATAAAGATGTTGAAGAGAGTCGGGCTCAACACGGAGCCCTGAGGGACTCCGACTCCCAATGGCGGCATCTCGGCAGAGCTAGGAGAGGCCCAGACCGTTTGTCGTCGGTCAGCCAGGAAGGATCTAAACCAGCTGAGCACCGTCCCCCTCAGACCGATCTCAGAGTCTGGCGAGGAGACCCTCATGGGGGACGGTGTCAAAAGCCGCCGACAGATCAAGCATGACGGGCATGGCTTTGCCTCCCGAATCCAGCGACTCTTTAACGGCTTCAGACACCTCCAACAGCGCCGTCTCAGTGCTTAAATTGGGGCGGAAACCAGATTGGGAGGAATGTAGTAGATCGTGGGACTCCAAAAAGTTGGAGAGCATGATATGTACATGTTTCTCCAAGATCTTAGCCAGTGCGGGAAGGAGCGAGATAGGCCTGTAATTGGCGAGATCCCCTGGGGCAAGGCCGGGCTTCTTAAGGAGGGGAATGACCATTGCCTGCTTCCACGCTTGCGGGACCACCCCTCGACTCAGAGAAAGATTCAAGAGCGGGTTTGCCAAAGGATTAACAATATCCGCCATTTTTCGCCAAGAATTTAGCAGGGCAAGGATCCAGAGGCGATCCAGATTTAAGATTAGCCATACATGCCAAAGACGAGGATGTCGAAAATGGCGGAAACACAGCCAAGACTAGACCTGAGGGAATCGATGGAACTGGCCCATCCACGGGGCTAGGAGAAACATCAGCCAGCCTCGTGGGAAAAGAATCCTGAATCAGCTTTATCTTATTGGTGAAGAAATTGGCCAGGGCAGACACCCATGACTCAGAGGGGGCAACCTGAGTCGAATTAGATCGAGGAGTCCAACGCTTTCCCTACTGTTGCACTCCCTGGAGTTGGAATAGTAATTTTTACCCCTACGCTATCCAACGCTTTCCCTACTGTTGCACTCACTGGAGTGGTTATAGTAAATTTTACATTTTTCGCTACCCTAGGGTAAAAATATTGTAATTATTTTATTAATATTACGTATATATATATATATTAACAAATACATTTGTATTTTTTTTTACTTACATTAATTATTTATTAATTTTAAGGTTATTTAAGTATTTTAAGTATGTTTAAGTTAATTACATTTATTTTTTCAATAATTTTTAATTAATTTCAAGCATTTTAAAAAATTCGATATTTTGACTAACTATATTTTTTACATCGATATTTTTGAACTTACCCGTTTGGAGATAAGAGGTCGATATTTTGGTATTCTATATTTTTTCCTCAATATTTTTTTAACTCTATATTCTTGACCTCGATATTGTTTCAGTGATCCATCAAATCTCCCTTAAAAAGGCTACTCTCCCTTCTTTTGATCCAAACAGCGCTCACCCAATATTTCTACTGACATTCTTAGTGGAAAATGTTGGATGGTTAGCCTTTAAACTACAACAATTCTTCAAAACTAATTTCACTTCATCTTTTTCAAGCAAATGTTAGACCAATCCACTGCACTGAACCAGTCATAACATCCGTCCTAGAAGACCTTTAATAAAAGGTGAACAAGGAGAAAACTAAGGACAAATATTCTGGGGGTAGGTGATCGAGATTTGGAATGGCTGCTATATTTGTTCGTGCAAAGACCTTAGATCTGATTAGAAGTACTGGCATGCATAGTTCTGAAGAAAGAAACAAATTATATGGCCAGGGAGTGGCTCCTTAATATTTTGGTACTCTGACCTGAAAGGAAAGCGATAGCCAAGGTGCGCGCTAACTATACAGTTGCAACTTGGCTTAATAACAATGTTATTTTAATATTTAGCACTCATTAAAAGGTGTTTCATAGCTCTGTAGAACACATAACAGAAGTCGCTAAAGATTTATTAAAGGTCAGTATCAAGGAGATGAAGTGAAAGTTTGTTCCTCTCCCTTGCCGCTCCTGGCCTCAAATACTGCTCGAATTTTGGGGATAAAAGACAGGGATGGGCCACATATAGCACAGACAGATTTGAAACGTGTAACATATAAACTGCATTTTAAACATTCTTCCCAACTGTTGCCACTTTTCCACCAGTATTTCTTTTCCCAGGTCTTGCTCCAACAAAGTCTGGCATTTCCAAAGGCTCATTGGGGTTGACCGAAACTGCTAAAAATTCCACCTGAGATACAAACAGTATATGGACTATGTGTTTTCTTTTTAATCTTTTCTATCCCTAAGTAAAAATGTACTAAAGATGTTTTTATAGAGATATCTCTTTTAAATAAGAAAATGTTCTTAAATTATTATTTTTTTTTTTTAATGGATGGACTAACATAATTGCCATATCCCCCGATATTTTCATGTGTAACATTATTGGACTAAAGAAATGTTATGTTCTTGGTTTTTATTCTTCCTTTTAATATATATTGTTTTGTCTTTTATGATATTATTATCGAAATAAAGACTTTATGAAATGATTATTATTATTATTAAGGGGCATTTCTAAAGCGCCTGGTTACGCAGAATGCGTGTCCCCGCGCTGAACTGAAGCACTCTGAAGGAGAAGTAGGGGAGGAGCCCACTTATTTTGAGAAGAGGTAAGTTTTTAATTTCCTCCGGAAACTAGATTCGGAGGGGTCCAGACGGAGATTGAGAGGTAAATTATTCCAGCTTTTTGCCGCCAGGTATCGGAAGGATCTTCCTCCCATACGGGCCTTTTTCACCCTAGGGACCTTAAGTAAGCCTCCATGCGAGGAGCGCAGTGCACGAGTTGGTGCATACCTTGTAATAAGGTTCTGGAGTGGTGCTGGCGCTTTTTTAGCGAGGATACGGTGGCAGGTACAGAGGGACTTAAATTCAACTCTGCTCCTCACTGGCAGCCAATGGAGTGACTGGAGGGCGGCCTTGGAGTTCGATCTTTTTGGGAGGTTTAAGATGAGGCGAGCTGCAGCATTCTGTAGCACCTGAAGTCGATTTATCGCTTTACAGGTAGCTCCCAAATAGAGTAGGTTGCCAAAGTCCAAGCGTGAGGTGACTAGGGCATGCACCAGCGTTCTGCGGGCGGCCGTAGGAAGGAGGATTAGGACTTTCCGCAGAGTTTTTAGAATGCTGAAGCAAATGCCCGTCACCCTATTAATCTGTGGTCCGAAGGACAGGTCAGTATCTAGCCAGACCCCGAGATTTCTGACTTCTTTCCGAGGTGTGGGGGCCTCGCCTAGGCATGGTGGCCACCATGCCGGCGTCCAGACAGATGGGCTGCCTCCCACCACGAGCACCTCGGTCTTGTTGCCATTTAATTTCAGGCAATTAGTGGACATCCAGGTAGCAAGATCTTGCATGCAAGCCCTGAAACTGTCCATGGCAAGACCGGGTGCACGCGAGAGGGAGACAACCAGCTGCGTGTCGTCGGCATAGGTAACAATTTGTAGTCCGTGTCCCACCACAATTGGAGCCACTGGGGAGACATAGAGATTGAAAAGAGTTGGGCTCAGGGACGAGCCCTGAGGAACGCCCTGACCCAATTCTATGTCTCGGGAATAGTAGGCCCCTTGACGGACCTGGAAACTTCTCCCCGTTAGGAAGGATTGGATCCATTGGAGTGCGGCTCCAGTTATACCTCCATCATTCAGACACTGTAGCAAGGTGGAATGAGCTACAGTGTCGAATGCCGCACTCAGGTCCAATAGGATAAGGGCCATAGTATGACCTTCATCCACCCCCTGCCGTAGGGATTCCACAGCCGTCAATAGTGCCGATTCCGTAGAGTGGCGGGGGCGGAAGCCAAATTGTGTGTCGTGGAGTAAGGCAGCTTTGTCTATGAAATCCATTAGTTGGAGATTGACCGTTTTTTCTGCTACCTTGGCCAGATATGGTAACAGAGAGATGGGCCGCAAATTGTCTAATTTATCAAAGCTGATGGTAGGTTTTTTTCTGAGAGGAAGGACCACCGCTTTTTTCCATTCTTTAGGCACAGTCTTTGTCATAAAAGACACGTCCAATAGATGCCTAATGTAGGGCTCCAGGGCCCCCAGGCTGTCTTTTAGGCGTTTGGGCGTGGTAGGATCCCGTGGGGAACCTGATTTTACAGATCTGCAGATTTTTAGGAGAGTTTCTGTGGGTGGGGTAACAAAGTTGGTAAGGGTGGGTGAGTTTCCCCTATCCCTGGGTTTTTCCACAAACTCTATCCCATTCGTGGGTTGAGTTGGGAAAGCCGAGTAAATTCTTGATATTTTCTCGGCAAAGAAATCTGCGATTCTGTCGCAAGACTCAGGCGAACAGTCATCAGGGACAGTGACGGCTTTTCCACTAGAGAGAGTTTTGTAAAGCAAAAATAGCTCCTTCGTAGAGTTACCAGCTTCGTTGATCTTAGTCTCATAGTGTGTGGTTTTCGCCTTTCTAATCAGTCCGTGGTAGACTCGCCTCTCTGACAGGTAGACCTCTCTAGTATCTTTAGAGAAAGCCCGGCGCCATTGCCTTTCTGCTCTCTTCAATAAGGTTTTAGCATTTCGCAGTTACGTACTGAACCAGTGTGCGGTTTTTTGAGCACGATCACTAGGTTTAGTTTTGGATAGCGGGGCAGTAAGATCTAGTGCATTGTTAATGCGTTTGCAGAGATTGGAGTTAGCCGTGTCTGCATCATCCCCCCCTGGATCGCCTCCTTTTGTTAGTTCCTCACAGAACTTAGACTGAGAGAAGAGATAAAGGCTAGCTTGTCAATCTCTTGAGGCCCTGCATGATATCTGCAGTTCTTGCCCTGGGTCAGCTGCCATTTAGTGGCTCTATACTTTGGACCAATACCAGGCAGAGGTGTCTTTGGCCCAGTGACACTAAAATCTATACAAAGCGGATATCTTGTCAAGCATCACATTTGCTGCCAAAATTAGGGCATCTGCAGATCTTTGTTTAAATATGCTGATACACAGTTTTACTGGATACTACCTACAAAGTTCTCCAACGAGCCCTTGAAGCGCTTACAAGACTATAACAACGACCTCAGGTTGAATATTGCCCAAAAAATACAGATTATGTTCGGGAAGGGAGCCAGTAGATACCGCTCTAACACAGGCACTTTATCACAAATTATTCAGCCCAACAGCAATTCCAATTTGGTCGAATATATTGAAGTAGTGACCTATGTGGATTTTTCTCATTCAGGTACAAATTAAAATGTGGGCCTAGAATAAATGATGAGTTGTGCAATAAAATTTATCTTTAACCTTCCAAATCCCAGCCCAGTAGGTTAGACATGACGAGAATTCAGACCATTAAATAAGGGATATATACTGGACATGCAATTTATAAAGTATTGCCATCACTTGCGATCTTCTCATGCAGTGTCCCTGAAATGTATGTACATGCTGTTTAACCTAGCCAAAAGGCAGCAGAGAGCTGCACAAGCCAAAGACAAGCATAAGGTCAACAAGTGACAGGAAAGGTAGCTGGTTTGTGAATGGTTCATTCACTGATGTGGTGTTCTTCCAAGAGGAGTATATTCAACTCTTTCCTAAACTGGAGCAGCATTGGGGCAGACCAGATGGAAGAGATTCTAAATCCTAGATGCCTAAATGGAAAAGGCCTTGTGGTTTAATTTTTTTCTCATTCTTAGTCTGCAGTGTGATGGTGTCCTGACCAAGGGTGTGCCGAGAACCACCAGAGGTAGTGGGTTTGTCTGCAAGATAAGTGGTGGTGCTGGTTGTGATGGCTCTGTAAATAATGCATCTGGTTTCGAAGATGGTGGATGCCAGCAAAGGGAGCCAGTGGAGTTCCACCAGGATGGTGGTGATATAATCATGTGTCTAAGGCCCTGGATGAGACGTGTTTCAGTATGTACAATGCCCTTATGGGCTGCCAGTGTGGAAATAGGAAGCCATGGAGCAGGCCACTAAAACCATCCAAATGCAACAGTAGGGGAGCTTGAACAGCAGTTCTAGGTCAGGACCCGAGGATTCACATTATGCATTTTTCTCTCTTTAATTTACCCAGCAGCCAACAAAAAAAAAAACATAACTTATCGAGATTACATGCCAACTAGTCATTTTCTACCACAGTTGATTCGTGGAAGGTAAACGGTACAAGTCAAAAGTGACACACTCAGAACCTAGAACTTCCCAAATCAATAAAATGGCTGCAAGTGGTGTATAGGCACCACTACCATAGTCAAAAGCGAGAAAAGTCCGATCTTTGTCACGCGTATGCATGTTTGGTTTGTTTCTTCCTATTGCGCTGATCCACAAAGACTTTGCTTTCTTGAAACATCCTTTCTACTCTGCACTTCTCTATAAATCTGTAATTGAGGAAAAATGTAAATAAAAACTGAACCCTCAAAGAGCCTGTATAAAGAGCCTGTATAGAAAAATGTGATACGTTCTGTGTTTTTATTTCACAAAACGGGGAAGCCGGTTTCCTTGTGCTGTTTATCCTAAAACAAAACAAGCATTTGCAATGCAATAGGTCTCGCATTAGAAAAATTTGAGCTATTGGTATTGTAAATGACAAATTTTGTATTCATGTGTTGGTTTTGAAAATAGCTAAATGAATAGCTTTGTCATTTACACTGGCAATAGTTTTAACTTCTCAAATGTGACACCTATAGCATTTGTAATGCAATATGTGTTGTATTTACGTGACTTAGATGTATTGATATTACCAATAACAATGGCTTTTTTTTAATATAACTCATACTTAAATAAAAGTTATTGTAATTTATAATAATAGCTTAAAGTGAGGGCGATAGATAGAGTGAGGGCGATAGATAGAGTGAGGGCGATAGATAGAGGGAGGGCGATAGATAGAGGGAGGGCGATAGAGGGAGGGCGATAGAGGGAGGGCGATAGAGGGAGGGCGATAGAGGGAGGGCGATAGAGGGAGGGTGATAGAGGGAGGGAGGGCGATAGAGGGAGGGCGATAGAGGGAGGGCGATAGAGGGAGGGCGATAGAGGGAGGGCGATAGAGGGAGGGCGATAGAGTGAGGGCGAGAGAGGGGTGTGTAGACAGAGAGAGGGGGTGTGTCAGAGAGAGGGGGTGTGTCAGAGAGAGGGGGTGTGTTAGAGTGAGGGGGTGTGTAGAGAGAGGGGGTGTGTAGAGAGAGGGGGTGTGTAGAGAGAGGGGGTGTGTAGAGAGAGGGGGTGTGTAGAGAGAGAGGGGGTGTGTAGAGAGAGAGGGGGTGTGTAGAGAGAGAGGGGTGTGTAGAGAGAGAGGGGTGTGTAGAGAGAGAGGGGTGTGTAGAGAGAGAGGGGTGTGTAGAGAGAGAGGGGTGTGTAGAGAGAGAGGGGTGTGTAGAGAGAGAGGGGTGTGTAGAGAGAGAGGGGTGTGTAGAGAGAGAGGGGTGTGTAGAGAGAGAGGGGTGTGTAGAGAGAGAGGGGTGTGTAGAGAGAGAGGGGTGTGTAGAGAGAGAGAGGGGTGTAGAGAGAGAGAGGGGTGTGTAGAGAGAGAGAGGGGTGTGTAGAGAGAGAGGGGTGTGTAGAGAGAGAGGGGTGTGTAGAGAGAGAGAGGGGTGTGTAGAGAGAGAGAGGGGTGTGTAGAGAGAGAGAGGGGTGTGTAGAGAGAGAGAGGGGTGTGTAGAGAGAGAGAGGGGTGTGTAGAGAGAGAGAGGGGTGTGTAGAGAGAGAGAGGGGAGTGTAGAGAGAGAGGGGTGTGTAGAGAGAGAGGGGTGTGTAGAGAGAGAGGGTGTGTAGAGAGAGTGGGGGTGTAGAGAGAGAGGGGTGTAGAGAGAGAGGGGTGTAGAGAGAGGGGTGTAGAGAGAGGGGTGCTACTCCATATGTTAATTTCGCATTGCTGGACATTCTAAAATCAAAATGAAAGGAAAAAGGTCCAAACTATCCAACTTCCCCTTTTAAGGTTTAACTCAACAATATTTGTCTTGGTACAGGTGTCTATGGTTCTCATTTCTAGAAGTGAACACAAATACTTATTTGACTCTGTTAGACCGTGAAATGCAATTTTCAAATAGTATGGGACAGCCTTCGGGAAAAGAAACCTTAAAAGTAAACGGTCTGAATATCCTGAAAACTTTAACTATAATTTTTGGGAAATTCTTTTTATTTGGATTTTCCATTCTACATAAAGGTTAGTAATGCTGCATAGTATGTACATGCAAAGGTATGAGCAATAGTAGCAGTAACAATAGTCCCATTTAAATTTAACAAGCGTTACATGTATTACAAGTGGTAATTGAAGTCCTATTAGAAAATTAAATCACATCTTAAAATTCGGCAACAATAGAAAGTAAACTTGTAGACCAATTGGGAGGGTGTAGGCAGGGATTGGAGTCAATAATAGTGAGCAGTGTGAATAATCGTGGTGTGAGCAGGGGGGTAGCACAGGATATCGAAGTTGGGGGTTTCAGTGACCAATATCGTAGCTCGCATACGGCTGGGGGCACTTTGCGGATTGGTAAGGAACGTGAAGAGTTAGCTCCGTGGGGTCTTGAGGGGCTTCCGTAGAGAGAGTTTGTGAGGTAGAGTCCGCTTTACGATCTTCCGGAGTGGTGAGGTGTAAGAACGGAGGAAAAAGTGAGTCCCATTCAGATGTGACTTATTCGAATGTGACGTGTTTCTTCTCAGCGGAGAGCTTTACCCTCCGCGGTACCCCATTTCCATATCGCACCACGCCATGCCCCCAAAGACACGGGGGAGGTGAGTGCTTTTCAGTACACTGTAATTATTCTCTTGGCTAATAGTAAAGCTAGGCTCGGAAACAGGGTGCGGACAAAGACGTTTTCTACGTTTAAAAATGCCAAGGGTGCATGCCTCCCAGGAGTTAAGGTCAGTGAGTTCAGTGACGTCGTGTAGTGTGGTATGTATAACTTGCCAAAGTAATGTTTTTTATTTAAAGACATTATCGAAAACATTCATATTTTAGTCCAATATTTAACCATGGTTGCAAATGACAACAAGCCGTATGTTCTTATTGCAGGCAGGATCCCTGGGGCGGTAGTGCGGCACGGAGCGGCCCAGTACGACTCATACCGGGCGGCTTCCCTTGTGCGGCGCGGCCCCAGGAGGTGGGGACAGTGCGCTGGAGTACGCTTCAGGCGTACGTGGCGTACAGGCAGGCACAGTGCGATTTAGCACGCTTCAGGTGTACAGGCAGGCACAGTGCGATTTAGTACGCTTCAGGCATACGTGGCGTACCTTTGTGCCCTGAAGCAGCGGACGGCACGTTGGTAGCAAGCACGAGCCGTACTTGGAATCCTCACATGCGGTGCGGCTTCGGGGGCTGGAGAGTGCGGGCCGTACTTTGAAGGGTACAAGCTTGCCGGATCGTGGCGGCTTGGATGCGGTGGCAAAGCGGCTCGAACAGGGATGGGTTCGCGTGTGTGTGTGCGTGCGCGTCTGTGTGAACAGCATGCCGGAATCGGAGCGCGTGTTCACGCGTGAGACCTGATCCGATTCCGGCTTGCTGTGCGTGCCCATCTCTAGTCTCCACTTTGGCTCGTTGGAAGCTGAGCCGACAGCTATAGTCTCGCGGCGAGAACGCGCTTTGCGCAATTTAGCCAGGGAGAGACCTAAAAACTGGTCAAATACCACATTAAAAAGTACATATATGGCACATCTGCGCAAAAATAGATTTAGTCCAAAGCTGCCAACGAAAAATAGGAATACCTTAGAGGTGTTTAACACTTTCTTGCTAACCAATACACTGAAATAGTTTTCCAAGGCCTACTAACAAATCCTCGACTCTTACAGTGCCAATCATTTCCCCTCAGAACTGATATACAAATTAAGGGATTCAGGGACATTTTACCAAAAAGGTAGCAGAATATTAACTTTAATACGAAGGTGGAAAAAAAAACCTGTTTTGACATGTACAAGATCTAAGCCACTTCTAAATACAGCCAATTATACCAACCTCTGGAATTACAAATTGTCCAGCAAAGAGCAGAGCATCGAGCAGGTTGTCAAGAGCGTCATTCCGAATTGTGTATATGGGCACCTGTAGGACATAAAAGGGTGAAATATAAATACAAATGCTATCTGAAGCAATACCATTTAAAAAAGAGACTAATGCATATAAAATGTGAAACCTAAACAAAAATGTTTAGAACAAACAATACTGTGAGTTTGTCTGGGTGTGCTATTGGAGTTTTTAAACAGATTTTCCCTAACCACTATTTCTTCCATCCACTTGAAAGGTTATATGGGTCTGCCTGAAAAATGTGTCTTTTACACCTAGTCAGAAGGAAACTTACTTAACACAGTGCATTTGGCAAAGAGCGCTAGAGCATCTACTCTTCCGACTTAATTCCATAACTGCTTTGCAACAAAGCATGTTTGTTGTTCGACTTGACATGTTTTTTCACACAGCCATGACTCATTGCGTACATGTGGGCTATTCGGAATTTGGTTGCTTTTTCCTTTTAGGTCACCACTGACAAGGAGCCAGTGCCAATTATTCACGCTCTTCCTAAATAAAACGATGCCCCTGCACTGAGAGTATGACCACTCTTGTAGATTCTTTTGCAAGATCAAAGTTATAAAATGGTTGCACATTCTATTGCACAGATTAAAGGTAGTCTCCTCTGCTGTGTGCCAGAATAATCAGTCTCAGATTGTATGGGGAAGGATTTGAGGATGTCATACAGTACAGTGAAAGCAATATTTATTATTATGGTATGTCATGATACTGCGAGTCCAGGCGGATGCAACAGTACCCCACAGAGCTTAGAAGTTTGTAAAAAACAAAATTGTTGCATCAATCTTTCAATACAATCATGAGAAAATGTTATATTTTAGCTTGTTCCTGGAGATAACACAGGCCCAGTGTGCAATGAAACAGTGAACAGAGAAAAGAACTAGACTGCAGCCCAGAATAGATACTAGAAGTAGGACGCTGGCTCTCTACATAGCGTACTAAAATGAAGTGCACTGTGCAGAGTCCAGTGGGTACGCAATTGGTTTACAGAGGCAAAGGTTGATAATACTAACACTCTCTTCCATGGTAGTGTGGGCAAGCAGTTAGGCTTATGAGAGGGTAGGGCTAAGCATTTGCTGTACTCACAGAGGCAGTAAAGAAGACGCACTCAAAGAATAAATCTGAGGCTAAATTTAAAAATAACACTTTTTATATATATTTTAAAATCAATAACTAATTCAAAGGTAAGTATAGTTTTTGACATAAATATCCACAGGTAAGTAAAACGTTAAAGCCTGTGCGCTTTTATGCACAATGCAGTCCCATGGAAGAAAAAGTCAAAGATGCATAAAAGTAGATAGTCGGGTTTCAGGGGTTCACCTTCTGGGATTGGAATAGTAGTGGGCCACGGTTTAAAGTACTAACAGAAGTTAAATCAGGAATATCCCTGGTTCTACTAGGAGCAGGGTTCTGGTGAGGCTGGTAGCTGGCGCGCTACAGAGAAGGGGTGCCACCTGTAAAGAGGCTGCACAGGGTCACTTGCGAGCAAGTCAGAGGGCTCTCAAACGGGGGCTGACGTTGAAAGGGGTCTTGGAGGACCCGGGCAGGCGGCTCGGGTGCAGAGCGATTAGTTTGGTTGGGTGCGGAGTGTTGCAGCTCGCAATCAGGGACAAACAGAAGGCAGGGGAAAAACCAAAGCAGCTGAGCCACTCTCCAAGTGGATATCCGTGATGCTGATGTCCCTCGGCGGCTGCTTGGTCCTGGTGCAGTGGGAATCCAGCCTGGGCTCTCACTGTTGGTATTTGGTGAGGGCATCCGGTACCCCATGGATTGGTGCTGCACGGCTCAGGTTGGTCCTGGTGTCTTCATACTCAGTGGGAAGTCAGATCTGACCTTCCAGAGCACTAGTACCATTTCCTGGTAGTGTCCGGCATCGGTCGGGCCTGGGAGCTTCAAAGCAGTGGACAGGACTTCTTGTCGCTGTCTGCAAACGAGTAGCTCCTATACTCCAAGGGAGACGGACTGTGGTTTTTGAAGTGCTGGCAGGCTAACCACAGCTTGGGTAGTTCTCCATCTCGCAGGATGAGTCCCGCTGTCGAGAGAGGGCTCAGGAAGGCAGGGTTTCACATCAAAGTCCAAATTTCTGCGGAAGTTCTTGCTAGACAGTGACTGCTTCGCCCTTCTTCTGCTGATCTGTCGAATCGGAGTTCTTGGGTTCAGGGGTGCCACCTAAATACTCAATTTAGGGGCGTTTATGGGGAGTGACGGATAGTAGCCAATGGGATACCTACCTTTAGGGGGTCTACACCCTTTATATGACCACTTCCAGTGGTCATATACATATAGGGTTATGCCCTGGCCCTAGAATGCTTATTCCATCCAAAACAACATGGAGGAATCTGGAAAGTGAGGTCCACATCAGCTGGCCCGCCCTAGCAGTGGTGCTGGCTGAAATTGGGCCCACCTCCTAATCGTGCTAATTTTTCCCACCTGTCTGGCTACGAAAACGAGGTGTCAGGACAGGGGGTGCTCCTCCACTATCTGGAGAGTCTAGGAGTCGAATAACAAAAGGCGGCAGGGCCTTTGAAGGTTCCCGCTCTGGAATGCCCATCCTGCTTGGAGGTGAGAGCAACTCTGCCCAAAGCAGGCTTTCTTCCTGACCTCAGAGAGCGAATGCGCTCACCTCAAGGGGTCAGAAACCTGTCTATGGTGGCTGGCTGGTTGAGACCAGTCAGTCAACACACTAGTAGTCAATAGGTTTTATGGGGCCACCTCTAAGGTGCCCTCTGGGTGCATTTATTAATAAATCCAGCACTGGCATAAGTGTGGTTTATTAAGACGAGGTGTTTGGTACCAAAACTCCTGGGGTACAGTGAAGCCATCATGCAGCTGGGGAACTCGTAATGACGAGTGTCCAGTCCATGTACTCGTTATGGCTTCCGTGAGCACTGGTAATATCTACGGGTGAACTTAAATATATGCCCACAAATAGGTATAATTAAGGCTCCCTGCTTTCCGTTTTTACTGATTTTGTCAGATAAATACAGACCGAAAACCATTTATTTTCTGGTCTATATTTATTTTTAAATGTGGGTAAAAACGAAAATTGGGTGCTTTTTGAGTGATTATGAATACAGTTTGCCACGAGTGCCGGGCCAATAACTGTGGATTGATAGGTAAGGGGTTAAAAAAGAAAGGAATTTTAGTAAAGAGGCTTCAACAGCAGTAGATCTGCACAATGCGGATCCTGAAATGTTCATATTTTCATATAAATGTATCGATTTATCTTCTGCGTGTGTTCAGATCACTGAAACCTGGCAGGCATTCAAGCATGACTGCATATTGGTTAAATAAATGTGTAAATATACGAGTTTCAGCTTTGTTTCTCATAAAACCCATAATAAATATGGATAAATACAGAAAAAGTTGCCAAAAATAAAACAGACAAATGCCAAAAAAATGAATATTATAAAACCGGGAGCCCTAGGTATAAAGCACCTGCCTTAGGGCAGCAAAGCCTACCGTAGGGGTGACTTACCTAATGCCACATGTAGTGTTGGCAGACATGGCACACAGGAATGTGAGCCATGTCGACGCTTCGGTTTTCTCTGCACCTAGACACGCAGGCTGCAATGGCAGATTGAATGAGCTTGGTGAGGGGTCCCTTAAGGTGGCACAACTTGTGCAGCAGCCCTTAGGGACCCTCGATAGTTTCAAGGCCCTAGGTACCACTTACTAGTGACTTACAGGGATTCTAAAGCGGTGACAATTGCGGAACAATCGTACAATTTAGGTAAAGAACACCGGTATGGGGACCTGGTTAGCAGGAACCCAGTACGCTTTCAGTCAAAGTTCCAACAGACACCAGGCAAAAAGTGGGGAGTAACCATGTCAAAAGGGGCACTTTCCTACACGAGTGGCTAAGAATAATTCATGCATTCCAGAGTCACTGTGGTTTTCCTCAATAACGTTTAATCCGGTGCTTTAAATTGAAATACAGAAGTCCTGGTAGTCTCTATTTAGAGCACATTTTTGCTCCTAAAAAGTACTGGTCCTCTCCCATTAAATGTCATGCAGCCGTGCTGATGAAGTGCAGGTACTTCCCCATTCAAATTATATAAGTGTGGGCACTCAGTACCGGGCCGTACCTGGCCATTTAAAGCACTGGTTTAATGGCATATGACACTTTAGTGCACTTAGTGGTTGGCCAGCCTTATGTGGCTTCAACTACCACTTTTAAGTGCAGCCGAGGAGACTTCTGTGGGCGACAGCTGCTCTTTTCACCAGTGTGCGCTGTCTCGGTGTGCAGCACCCATGCCCCACCCCACAGCTGAAGAGGGCCCTGCAGCCACGTTATCCACGTATGCAACTGCCAGCCGCAGAGGTAGCGGTCTCGGCTCCACCCCTGTTTGCAGATCTGAAATGTAAGCCCGATTGCCACTGTATAGCCGAGACAAATAACGAATCATGGTAGTTTGTTTCCTTTTCTGTATTTATTTATTATTTTATTTATGCGATTTTATATAGCGCGAACTTTACCCGAAGGTGTGTGCGCTTTACATAGGACCCAGTTTCAAACATAAGGACTGACGGTACAAAAAGAATTAGCACATTTTTGACTTACATAAGAACCAGTTGAAAACATACGGATTTAGGATTACATGCGTTATAAAAAAAAGGTACAAACAGATAAAAATTGCAAATGTACAAGAGATAAAGTCACACAAGGAGGAGATACAAATCGATAAACTCTAGGCATATACTGGTGATATCTCTATCTACAAAGGGAGGGGATACACGTGGATATACTCTAAGAGTCACATGGGAATGGTAGAGAGCAGAGCGGACTCCTGCATAAACTAGTGAGGATCATAAACTAGTGAGTACATTGCTATGGTAGAAGGGACTGCTCCTCTCAGAGAAGCAAGCGGTGGAGCCGGGGTGGCGGATTCTGCAACAAGATGAGATCCGTAGGGGAGGGAAGAACAGAGCAGAGGAGGTGTTTGCCTCTCACTGCGGTGGCGCAGTAAAGCTTCTGTAGAGCTCCCTGCTTTGGAACAAGAGGGTGTTGATAGCCCTGAAAGACAATAACGGCAGTTAATTAACCCCTGCGTCCCCACCCCTCCCCCCATTAAAGCCATCACTTGTGTGTGGCTACATACCTACTAACTCACACGGTGCCACCGTGTGACACGATATCACCCGGTGAGGAGCCGATAACATATGGAGGCAGAGAAAACGAGCTGAAAACCACTGTAAATAGTGGTTTTCAACTCGTTCGAGGTTTTGAACTGAGGGACAACGGAACCACCCTCAACAAGTGTTTTTCTTCTTTTTGGGAGCAGGGGGCCTGGGGTTCAAAAGTGCCTCGTAGGTATTTCTCGGCATTAGGACCCGCCCCCTTCAAGTTGGCAGGTTTGTGGCTAGGATCCGAAATTGTTGGGGGCAGACAATTAATAGCCATGGTTATCAGCAGGTGTTGCCAATAATGCTTAGTTCATGGATATATGTTAGAAAACAATGGGCAGAAACAAATACTGGGACCAAGATGCAGCGTCTGGGGCTCTGCAGTTAAACTATGCACTAAACAAAAACTCCATCAAATAAACGTGTGTACATCAGTCCAATTTTTACCATTGGTCGGGCCAGCACGACTTATTTTACACCAAGAAAGCAATGCATGTTTTGTGCTAGTATATTATGAGGTCTATAAGGTAATACTTTGCTGTTTTATGAAAGTATATTATGAGGTCTAGAAGTTAATAATTAGCTATGGCCGCTCATCTCACAGTCCCTCCCCCCTCCCCCCACCCCGGCGGTCAGAACGTTATATTGCATAAAGTTAAACAATACCGAACTTGAACTTTTGTAATCCCTCCTGATCTAAAATTCTGCCCTGGGAAAGAGGCGGGCTGGGTGATGATGACCCATAATCGCCATAACCAGGCGATAATTAAAGCATTCCTACACGTTCCTACCGGTGCACAACCTTTCTGAAGAAGCAGGGAACAGAAAACGAACCAATAAAATGTCGGTGGTCACCGAAGCCCACACTCCCTGCGCATTGCGTAATCGGAGGGCCGCAGCGGACACACATTACTCAACAGTAAATAAAGAAACGTGTAGCAGAGCTTAACTAGTCAAACAAAGTCATCCAGGGGTCACGTGTGCCGAGTCTATGCATGTAAACGTCCTTACTATTTATGACAGACACGATTAACATTTCAAGGATTAAGAACCAGGATGTTTTGACAACATTGTTCTAGGCCACTGAAGAGCAAAGAAAAAACAAGCATTGGCATAGCCAATAGGTCTCGCTTTTGGGACCTTCCAAGTATTTAGTTATGCAGCACAATAGCCTTGGTGCAACAACACCAACTGTTGCGTGGCTAAACACTTATAAGGTCCCAAAGGCGAGACTTATTGGCTATGCCAATGTATGTAATTTTTTGTTCTTGGGGGAAACCAGGCTAGTGCCAGGAGGGTAAAGGGTGAGTGATAGGGAGGGGAGGAGTGAATGCCAAGAGGGACAAGGGTGACTGTCAGGCCATAGGGGTGAAGGGTGAGTGCCAGAGAGGGGAGGAGCGAGTGCCAGGGAGATGATAAGTAAGAGTCAGGAGGGTCAAGGGTGAGTGCCAGGGAGGGGGGAAGTAGGAGTCAGTGGCGTCACTAGGGGGATGCGGGGGGGGTGCGGACCGCACCGGGTTTCACCCCATCTGGGGGGTGACACCAATCTACACTGACGAGTCTACCTGCGTACTGCTTTAGTGCAAGAAGCGTGCCACCACCGCACCCCGGCCTGCCGTAGCTACGGGCACCATCTGCCATCTGCATTCTGCACGTGCACGGAATGGATGGGTCACAGAAGTCAAGCAGTCAAGGGTTTGGGTTTGATTTGTTGTTCTGTGACGAAAGTCGAAACGAAACCGAAGCCAAACCAATGCATATACCAGGCAGGCAAAGGCATCGTTGACTTGCCGGCCGGGGAAAGGTTGCTTTGTTCATTGAAGTCAGCGGACTGTATGCAGGTGTGTTAATAGAGATAGAGATTCTATCTTTGAATATTTTGTGACAGGCACTGTTGCAATCATGTGCAGGCCTCGAGTGGGAACCTAACATTTCATGTCTTTTTTGGATATACCAACTTAGGCCAAGAGCTCTGCCTGTTCCTCATGCTGTTCACACTCGCCAGCGTCTCGCAGGAGATCTGCAATGCTTGACTGCAATTTTCTTTGCTCACAAGGCAACTCTATAGCAGCCTAGCTCATCTGAGGGTGCATGGTTTCCTATTTTTCAGAATCTTGCAGTTTTCAGTTTTCCAGTGAACCAGTTCAAAATTACAGCTTGCTCTTCACTACAGTGCCACCTGTTGCTCGCACTCGTGTTTATACAAATCCAGGGAAGACAGATGGAGTAAGAGTGAGAGGGAGACAGAGGGAGCTAGAGGGAGTAAGACAGCGAGAGAGGGAGACAGAGGGAGTAAGACAGAGAGAGAGGGAGCTAGACAGAGAGAGGGGGCTAGAGGGAGTAAGAGAGAGAGAGGGAGCAAGAGAGAGCGAGGGAGCTAGAGGGCGTAAGACAGAGAGAGAGAGACAGAGGGAGCTAGAGGGAGTAAGACAGAGAGAGAGTGAGCTAGAGGGCGCTAGACAGAGAGAGGGAGCTAGAGGGAGTAAGAGAGAGAGAGGGAGCTAGAGGGAGTAAGACAGAGAGAGAGAGGGAGCTAGAGAGAGTAAGACAGAGAGAGGGAGCTAGAGAGCGCAAGACAGAGAGAGAGGGAGCAAGAGGGAGTAACAAAGAGAGAGAGGGAGCTAGAGAGAGTAAGACAGAGAGAGGGAGCTAGAGAGAGTAAGACAGAGAGAGAGAGGGAGCTAGAGGGAGCAATACAGAGAGGGAGCTAGAGGGAGCAATACAGAGAGGGAGCTAGAGGGAGTAAGAGAGAGAAATGGAGCTAGAGGGAGTAAGAGAGAGAGCGGGGGCTAGAGGGAGTAAGACAGAGAGAGGGAGCTAGAGGGAGTAAGACAGAGAGAGAGGGAGCTAGAGAGAGCAAGACAGAGAGAGGGAGCTAGAAGGAGTAAGAGAGGGAGCTAGAGGGAGCAAGACGGAGAGAGGTAGTAAGACAGAGGGAGAGGGAGCTAGAGGGAGTAAGAGAGAGAGATGGAGCTAGAGGGAGTAAGAGAGAGAGAGCGGGAGCTAGAGGGAGTAAGACAGAGAGAGGGAGCTAGAGGGAGCAATACAGAGAGAGAGGGAGCTAGAGGGAGTAAGAGAGAGAGATGGAGCTAGAGGGAGTAAGACAGAGAGAGGGAGCTAGAGGGAGCAAGACAGAGAGAGAGGGAGCTAGAAGGAGTAAGAGAGGGAGAGAGGGAGCTAGAGGGAGCAAGACAGAGAGAGAGAGGGAGTTAGAGGGAGTAAGAGAGAGAGGGAGACAGAGGGAGCTAGAGGGAGTAAGACAGAGAGAGGGAGCTAAAGGGAGCTAGACAGAGAGAGGGAGCTAGAGGGAGTAAGACAGTACCTAGCGCCGTACATTTCCGACAGAGGTGGTCCAGGCGGTAAGTCCTGAGGGGGTGACACCATGAGTTACCCGCACCGGGTGACACCAACCCCAGTGACGCCACTGGTAGGAGTGCCAGGGGTGAGGGGTAGCTGCCAGGCCAGGGGGGTGAAGGACTAGTGCCACAGAGGTGAAGGTTGAGTGCCAGGTCAGGGGGATAAAGGGAGAGTACCAGGGAGATGAAGGTTGAGTGCCATGGAGGTGAGACGTAAGAGTCAGGAGGGTCAAGGGTGAGTGCCAGGGAGGGGAAGGGTGAGTGCAAGGGGTGAAGGGTAGCTGCCAGGCCAGGGGAATGAAGGGCTCATGCCATGGAGGTGAAGGGTGAGTGCCAAGGGGGCGAGTAGTGAATACCAGGAGGGACATGGGTGAGTGGCAGGGAGGTGACAGTGGAGTGTCACGCAGAGTCAATGCTGAGTGCCAGAGAGGGAGAAGGGTGAGTGCCAGGTGCGAGGAGTGACTGCCAGGCCTGAGGGTTGAAGGGCGAGTGCCAGGGAGGTGAGGGGTGAGTGACAGACTGCAAACAGTAGTGAGCTGGGGTCTAGAAGGAGGTGCGGAGATCACCTGGTGAGTGCCAGGCTGGGACGCACCTGTGCCAGGCCAGACTTGGGTGGATGCAGTGAACCTCTGAAAGGCGGGTGCCAGGTCACTCGTAACCTTAGTACAGGAGTGGGGTGCGCAGGAGAGAGTAACATGCAGTTGTGTGAGTGCTGTTGTGTGTGTGTGTGTGTGTGTGGTTGTGTGTGTGTGTGTGGTGTGAGGTTGTGTGAGTGGTGTGTGTGTGGTGTGCGATTGTGTGTGTGGTGTGCGGTTGTGTGTGTGGTTGTGTGTGTGTGTGGTTGTGTGTGTGTGTGGTTGTGTGTGTGGTTGTGTGTGTGGTTGTGTGTGTGGTTGTGTGTGTGGTTGTGTGTGTGTGTTTGTGTGTGTGTTTGTTTGTTTGTGTGTGTGTTTGTTTGTTTGTGTGTGTGTTTGTGTGTGTGTGTGTTTGTTTGTGTGTGTGTTTGTTTGTGTGTGTGTTTGTTTGTGTGTGTGTGTTTGTGTGTGTGTTTGTGTGTGTGGTTGTGTGTGTGTTTGTGTGTGTGGTTGTGTGTGTGTTTGTGTGTGTGTGTTTGTGGTTGTGTGTGTGTGGTTGTGTGTGTGTGGTTGTGTGTGTGTGGTTGTGTGTGGTTGTGTGTGTGTGGTTGTGTGTGTGGTTGTGTGTGTGGTTGTGTGTGTGGCTGTGTGGTTGTGTGTGTGGTTGGTTGTGTGTGTGGTTGTGTGGTTGTGTGTTGTGTGTGTGTGGTTGTGTGTGTGTGTGTGTGTGTGTGTGTGTGTGTGGTTGTGTGTGGTGGGTGCTTGTGTGGGTGCTTGTGTGGGTGCCTGTGTGTGTGGTTGTGTGTGTGTTTGAGTGCATGGTTGTGTGTGTTGTTTTGTGTGGGGTTGTGTGTGGGGATGTGTGTGTGGTTGTGTGTGGGTGTGATTGTGGGTGTGGTTTTGTGTGTGGTTGTGTGTACTGTAATCCATGCAAGTTGCGTGTTGGGAGCAATTAAATTAGGCCCAATACCAATTTGTATAGTTGATAGGCATTGACGAGCAGAGTAAATACGTGGTCGTGCACGGAAGAGCCTACAAAGTTTGAGAAAAATACGTTTATTCATAAGACTAATACTAAGAAAATTTTGATGCAACTCGAAAAAGTTTGCACACCATGGTAATTTACATTTGGATTCAAACGAAAGTGATCGGACAGAGGCAGAGGGGACAGCACGAGAAATAAAAACAAGCAACTTAATGACCTGACGGAGGAGACAGATGGTGGCTGCGCGCGTGTAAGCTCGCGTGAACGCAAGCGTGATCAGCACATGCGCTGGATCAGGCGAGACCTAAAAATAGACACTCAAACTGGCCAAAGAACACATGATCACGCCCACTGGTAAATGAGACAACAGCCACTCCCATAGGAGTTATTAAAGGCTACATTCAAGCGGACACTCAAGGGAATGACGTTTACGAATACTTGATTTGAGCATATCAGATGTGCGTTTACCAAGCGCCAAACATGGCTGAACGGCGTTTGATGCAATGTGCATAATCAAGCATATATAAAAGTGTGCACATATGCAGCCAGGCCTCCAGATGGTTGAACAGGAACCCCACCGACAGATCAGCGTGGCTCGAGACGGAGCATTATATTGCCAGCCTGTTCCCCTTGGTAGCGACCCCAACTATGACTGCATGCTTTTACCCACTACAACTTCGCTTTCAGTGATGACAATAAAGCTTTACTTATTGTGGACAAATCTCTAGCCTCCAACGTTAAATCTTATTCCGTCTCTTTATGGTACAATAAGAAACTTTAACTGCCCATCTTCCCTACACTGGGGCCACACCGGGCATCTAGTGTCAGACCTCTACATAGGTACTGAACCCTTAACCTTTGCAACCCTCCAAGGAAAGTACTACCTTTCCAAACTGGAGTTCTAGGACTTCTTGAAAAGAAACACAAGGATCTCTAAATTAGGCCCTTTAACAAATATAACTTTTTTCTCCTCTCTTAAATGTATCTAGTCAGGGGGCCACATAGCATTTAAGATTTACAAACTAATCAGTAGTACTAATAAATGACCCACCTTCAACCTATGTAGTAAATGGGCTCGTTCTCATTCTGATAAAGAAAGGTCACCGCCGGCAGAGAACACCTGGGATAAAACTTGCTCAAGGGTGAACTTGTCCCACCATAAGTACAAACAACATTTTTTGCAGCACACTCTACTGGACCCCTAGTAGACTCAAAACGAAAACGGAGGGATCTGGACTTTTGCTCGTCATGCAGAGCACAGCGTGGCGACCAGAAAACATGCTCTTCTCTTGTACACAGCTTACCTCTTATTGGAATGATACTGCCGCCCAAATAGACAGACTATTCAAAACATCCATCTCAATGGACTTCCCAGCAATCATACTGGGCTCATATGCATTAGAAACACCACTGCCTCTGTCAGAATTGGACCTTACCCTACTCGATTATTTATCACCATTGCATTGCTAGACTGGAAGGCTAGTAACAATTTTTCCTATTACACATGGTGGGCATGGCTCACATATCTTAAAAGTACTCATTCAGACCAAAAGAAGGCTGTGGTAAACCCAACTGACTCAACTAATTTGGACAACTTTGGAATCCTTTAGTCACATCTCACAGTAGGTTGTGCAGACGCCTTGATCTTCACCATATGCTCAGGGTTGTGCTCGAGACCCCGTCGATCAGCCACTGATTGTCTCACTCCTTACCCACCCCTTTCCTTCTTCTGATCTTCTCTCACCGTCTATTTCTTTAAATGTTTGGTGCCTTAAAACCATTGCTCTATGTGCACCATGGATGCTCAATAAGTATATTGAAAGCCTGGGGTATTCTATAAGGCCAACTACATATCGTACTAATATTGCACAGCTTACCAAGAACGGAAATACCAATACAAGGTTATGTGTTCTTTTCTCTTGTGTGAATAGTTGGCCTGGTATTTGATGTACATTAATGTCAGTGGGCACCTTGCACCAGTCCAGACAACCCTTATTAGGATTTAAGAGTTCTTAGACAACCTTTGAAAGCTCTCTAAGTGGTAGCTGTGGAAAGCAGCCTTCAGGCTTAGTCCAGAAGCAGTGTAAAGCAGCTTGTTTTACCAGAAGGCAATCTTAAGTATAGATGAAGTGAAAAAGAACCACACTCAGTATTTATAAAAATATGTATTTATTGTATGTTCCGATAGCTTCAAACACGGAGATAAACATAATGCACACAATACTTTAGCAAAGAAACACAGTAAATAGCATGCAATACACAGTGGCCCCATGGGGGACCAAACCATATACTAAGAAAGTGCTATAAGACCAACAACTCGAGTCAAGACAGTGTTGTGAAGACATAGAAGTGCTGGCACCCCAAGGAACCACCTAAGGCGAGTAGATAGGGACCCCATGGAGAGCGTGTGTCGTTTAGAACGACGCCTGTGTGTTCCGTACAACTCTGTGTGCAAGTTGCGGTTCGATTTTTAAACATTAAGGACCCTTCCTAGTGGACTCTGAAGAAACCGCTTGGAAGACAGAAGGTTGGAGAGCCACCCCACCTGTGGATACCCTAGTACCCACATAACCTACAGCAGGAAAGCCGGGTGCATACGTGTGAAGTGGTGTCGGAAACCGTTGTCTAACCCAATGGAGGACTTTAAGAAAGTGCCGCTGGGGAAGAAGGAGAAAGTGTCTGGTCAAATTCATGGATGGATTCTTGAAGAGGAGTGACCAGGAGGCTTGGAAGACAAATGCCCTCCAATGTCGGGTGCTTAAGGGAAGATGACAATGACTTGGACTGTGAGGACCAGGCAACGTTGAGGAGGACCTGGAGCCGTCCCACGAAGGATGTTGAGTTCTAAGGGGGCAGTGTCCGGTGAGAGCACAAACAAGCATTGGCAAAGGCAAGCCACGCAGGAATCAAAGAAAGAGCTACGTCGGGACCAGCAAAGTCCAGGGGACTCACCAAAGGCAGGGGGATCAGGCCACTTGCAAAGAAGCCAACAAGCCTTTGCAAGTTTGGGTGCGGTGTACAGAGATTCAGTTATTGCAACCCCCCACAAGGGATACTGGCCTCGAACATGGTGAAAGGGCAGGCCTTGGGAGCTGTGGAAAACCACCACCTGTGTTGGAGCCTACGGAGTCCAGAGGAGCTCAGGATCTGCAGACTGGCCGACGGAGTTGCAGTGCCTGCAAATGCAGGGGAGTGACTTTCACTCAATGGGAGATTACTTCCGGTGTCTTTGATGCTTCACAGGCCTTGGAAGGTTCCTGTACAATGCACAGGCACAGACAATGAAGCAGACTGGAAGGGAGACGAAGTCAAGCCCAAACGAAGTCCAGAGTGCCCAGACGATAGAAGTGCAGTGGTGTCTGATCTGAATCTTATCCCAAGACAAATCGAGGGACCTACACCCTTTAAGTCAAGTACCACAGGGAAAGGATTGGGAAGATTCAGGGGACCCTCCCAGGGGAGGGTCTGAATGGGTGGGTTCGGGGGGACGGGAGGGGTGGCTAACTCCATGTCCTTTGTCCAGTTTTGCGCCAGAGTGGGAGACAACGGCTCCCAGAACTGGTTTGAGCTGGACTATGCACTGGAACACCAAGTGTTCCCCTCAAGCAGACTTTCTGGTGCTGGCAAACGCGCCCACCCGGTCTCAATACACTAAATCCTGTCTGGGAGGTGGTCACACCTCCCTGTGACAGGATGCCTATTGTTCCACCTTCCTCTGCTCGAGCTTGGCTCAGCAGCAGGAGGGCAGAAATGTTTCTTTGCTTGGCAGCAACCATTTTGTGCTGTACTGGTCTAGGAGACTGGTACCAGTAACACTGAGAGCCTAACGGAGGGCTCTTCCAGTGCTGGGAATCATACCTCCCACACTGTTTACGGTATGGAGATATGATTCCAACATGTTTGATACCAAACATGATAGGATTCGTTGCAGCCGTTTTCGGCATGGTCATCGCGTAATTACAGGGTTCCCCTCTATATAGTATATGGGTGCTTCACTGACAACCCGGGAGAATGGACTCCAAAGGCTGCAAGGGGTGTCCTGCTCCTGCAGGGGCACCCTCACACTTAGAACCAAGCACCCTGCCTCCAGTATTGCAAAGGCCTGCTTTAGGGGGGACTTACAGGTTTTAAGTGCAGTGCTCCTTGATATAGTAAACCTATATCTTAAGTAAGTGGTGCAAGCACCAAGTTACACAGGCTGCAATGGCAGGCCTGTAGAACCATTTTGAATGGTCTCCCATAGGTGGCATAATGCATGCTTCAGCCCATGAGAGACCTCTGGGTTACTTATGCCCTGGATACCTTAGTAACGTATACTAGGGACTGATAAGGGTACCCCAGTATCCAATCTGGAGTGTTCCTAAGTACTCAACAGAACACTTTAAGGAGAAAGCAGATATGCTAGTGTCATGATTAGCAGGATTCCAGTCAGACTAGTCAAAATACAGCTTAGCACCAGTCTAAAAGTGGGGGAACCATAGAAGTAGATCCTACTTTCCTACATCTTGTCATTGGCCATGGTTTTACTGTGTACTCTTGAGCCCCAAAAGTTGTATGCATGTCTGGCTTTGTATAGTTTTCAAACTCAATAAAACTTTTGGGAACAAAATAAAGGGCACGTCACCTACACAAGTCTTCTTTACAGACGACAGCCAGCAAGAGTCACGGTCAGCAGGGTGTTACCTCTTCCCAGTTTGGCAGGGCTTTTCGCACTTGCAACTGAACCGCTTGCAAGGAAAACATGTTTAGATGGGCAAGTGACATCTTTATATGCACTCCAAATCTAGAGACAAAAGATCTCTATGTGCTGATGACGTCCTCTTTTAAGTTACTGCTGACACGGGGGGCGGAGCTTGCCGGCGTCGTGCCGAACCACAGGCCCGGCGGCACCGGAAGCGGCGAACTTTCACCCCCGCCACCGAGAGCAGGACAGCATGCGAACACAGCGGTGAGTGCCGGACGCCGCGGGGGTGAAGTAGTGTGGCTCACTGGTTAGAGGCGGCAGACCCGAGAGCAGAGGACGGCCCGGGACCAGGGTTCGATTCCCGGCGCGGCAGGTTTCTGGACCAGGGTCAGCGGACTCGATAATTCTCTCGCCTCGGTGCCCACTCTGATCAGCGATCACACTCGGCAACTCTGGGCATTAGCTTGCCTCATCTTCACTAACGGCCCCACCAGACCGCCGGGGATGCCTGGTCTCACCCTGGAGATACCCATTAAGGGACCATCTCTCAGGGAAGCCAGGAAGGGTTTCGCAGTGGTCGAAGCGCCTTGGGACCCTACGGGTAAGTAGTGCGCTATATAAATGCCTATACATTACATACATTACACCCGGCACGGAAAGACACTCGGAAAGGCCATTGAGGCCCAAAAGTGGACGCTGGGAGTACTTGGCCTATACGCAACTGGAGGGTGGTCGGACACGTGGCTGAGCTGCGAGACAGAGGCCAGACTTGTTGCTGAGCGGTTGGGGGTCTGCGGGGATCCCTAGTGCCGGTTGTGGACTAATCACGCCTCTGGGAGCTGGAAAGAGGCCCTTGACTGCACGGAGCACCCCCACTGTGTGGCCAGGGAGTGGGACTTGCTGGGAACTACGTATACACCAAATGGACTTTGGCATCCCATAATAGCTGCTCATCCCCCTCTCCATGACGTGGCAGCCTACCTCTCCCAGCAGTTGGCACATCCTGTGGGATTAATACTGAGGGAGCTGCGAAGCGACGACTGCAGTGGGCTTAAGGTAAACCGGAGGCCAGCAGACAAGACGGACGGCGCGCCATTTTGGACCATTCTTGCATCTTCCCTCCCCTTTTAGACGAGGAGACAGACTGCTGCGCTGTGTGTGCCCTGCATGGTGGGTCGGGAAGAGTGACCAACCAAGCTACACAGCGCCTACTGCAGCGGTTTCGCTGAAGAGCTGCCCGTAATAGCCCTGCGGCTCCGCATCCGCGGCAGCCCAGCCGCGACGGCCACTCCCGCTTGATGAGTGCAGCTACCACGTCGAGGGAAGAGCAGGAGATACTAGGTGCCCGCACGGGAGCTGTGTCACGAAGGCCACTGAGACCACCTCTCCACCAGATCTGTTCCGCGCAAGGAGCCGCTGAGGGTCAGCAACACTGCAAGATGGGGAAAGGCGACAAAACGCAATCCAAACTGCCCTTCGAGCAACGGCGCAACAAGGCCCCGGATGCTGGGGACCAGGACAATGGACACCCCACGGTGACGCAGGACAGTTCGTTCTACTCCGGAATAAAGGAATTACTGGTTAATATGGAGAAGGGCCTCCAAGACAGCATGGCGTCGATAGGCACGAAGATCGGCGCACTCACATACCGCATGGACAGGATTTCGGAAAGGGTAGACAAACATGCGGAGCGCCTCGACATGTCTGAGAGGCGGATCACAGAAGTGGAAGAGGGGCAAATGGAACTTGACAAAGATCGCAAGCACATGGCAAAGCTCCTGCAAGTGATCCAAGACAAGTCGGAGGATTTGGAAGCTCGCTCCCGGAGATCCAACGTGCGTATCACGGGGGTCCCAGAGACGACCCAGACGGGTAAGATGGAGCTCTTGTCGAGAAGCTACTCACCACCTTGCTAGGGGGCGACATATTCTCCAACATGTTTATAGTCGAAAGAGCACACCGCTCGCTGGGCCGGAAGCCGCCTCCGGGAGCCTCCCCGAGGCCCATAATAGCGAAGCTTCTGAACTACCGGGATAGGGATGCAGCGCCACGAGTCGCCAGGGAGAAAGGACAACTACAGTATGAGGGTTCAAACATCTCCCTGTACCCGGATTTCACCGCCAAAGTGCAGGAGGAGCAGCGACATTTTGCACCGTATAAACAGCAGCTGCGTGATCTAGGTCTGGACTATGCAATGCTGTATCCAGCGAAACTGAGGATAAACCGACGCGGTCACTCTCACATCTTTACGAATCCTAAAGATCTTCAAAAGGCGCTGAAATCCTGGACCAAAGAACAACGGAACAGCCCTAGGGAACATGCGAATGAACAGGACCCCTCCAGCGGGTTAGAGGAGCAAGAATGACTGCTCCGTTTCTACTGATCTGCCTGAGCTTTGGTGGCCTGCGGGACATCGCGGAGAAACGCCAAGCAGGGGGCGCAGATCGTTTGGCGACCGGAGGTTGCGGACTGCCTTGGAGTGATCTGAGAGTTCTTCCCGCGCAACCACGGACCCTGCGACATGGCGAGAATGTTCCAAGTCAATGTTCCACACTTTCTATATTAGACTTTTTGGCCTGTTGCATCTGTCGACTTGTGGACTTTGGGATGTTACTTCTTAATGTGGTTCTATTTGACTAGAGGGCTTTTGGGGGTTGGGTGGTGGGGGCGTTTTGCACCGGCAGAGACTGGTGAGTATCTTACACAGACAGCCGTACATGTGGAGCCGTTGAAGGTTACGAAATGGGTGAAGAGGCGGTGAGCCGGAAGGTAGACACTGTCTTGAAACAAATGCTACCTGTTCTAATTTTGGCGACCTCCGCCCTAGCGCTGATAGCACAACAGGTTCCAGTTGGGTCCTATGGGGGCCTTTTGGGGGGTTGGGTTGGGGTGGGGGCATGCAGTTTGGGTCAAGTTGGGGATGGTCTGCTGTGGGAGGGGGGGGCTGTGAAGCTTTGGTTGTTCTGTTTTGTTCCACTGTGTCTTGCCTCACGATATGCAAAGTGCCTGCTTCGAACACTTGATTGCCTGCAATATGGCCTGTCCTACATATTCGGTTAAGTCAATGCAAACAGCGCAATGTCCTTATGGCTGAAATAGGTGGTGGGCGGGCTGATGGGCGGCCTGCACTGATACACGCCCTCACGTGGAATGTAAGGGGACTTAATGACCACAGGAAGCTCAGGAAGGTATTGTGTTATCTCAGGCGCCACAATATCGATATTGCGCTCTTGCAGGAAACGCACCTCCCATTATCGAGTACTATGCTGCACACTAGGGGATTGGCGGGGCACATAGCGGTGGCTGGGTTCACCTCACACGCTCGAGGGGTCCTCACCTGGGTAAACCCAGAATCGGGCATCTCGATACAGACAGTGGGGGTCGACACGGAGGGACAGTACGTCATAGCGTCCTGTAAGGGGCGGGGGATGGACTTGCTGGTGGTTAACACATATGGCCCCAACTATGACTCCCCTGATTTCTTTGATGCCCTAGCCAATGAGATAGCCAGACACGTGAATCCACATATACTCTGGGGTGGGGAATTTAATCTGACACTAAACCAAGACAGACAGGTCATCGGGACCCCCCCCCGTCGGCCCTCAGCAGCTGCGCAATCGCTCACGGCAAAGCTAGTGATGATGGATATAACTGATGCATGGAGGTACAGGAATGAGGGGAGGGGCGGTTTTACACACTACTCCGCATTCCATGACATACACACCAGAATAGATTATTGGTTCATCACAGCAGGAATCAATAGAGCCATTCGACATTGTAAGGTGCTCCCGCGCACCCTTTCTGACCACTCCCCTGTCTTGTTAACTTTAGACACCCCAGTGAAGGGATTCGCACCGTTTACATGGCGCTTCCCACCATACTCCCTGTTGGACCCGCTCTTCCGCGGCGAGCTGGCGGAGGCGATTGATGTGTTCTTCGAGAAAAATGTGGGGTCTGTGGAGGACTTCCAAACAATTTGGGATGCGTTCAAAGTTTATATTAGAGGCATAGCGATGTCCAAGCACTCCAGTGTCCTAAAGACTATTAGGGCCACCCTTGCAGACCTTGAGCTCCGATTGCAAGCGCTTGAGGCACGAACTCGCTCTAGCCCTGATGACGCCACAGAGGATGACATTAAGAGTCTCCTGAATATCACGAAGCTGCGGACAGGGAAGTACAACACCTAGGTAAATACGCCACGGCCCGCACCTATGGCGAGGGAGAGAGACCGGGCTCTGTTCTGGCCAATGTTGTTAAAGGCCAACGGAGAAAGGCGCTAATCTCAGACTTACTAAATTCGGATGGAGAAAGGGTGACAGATGAGGCGGAAATTGCAGCGACCTTCAGAGATTATTATGCGGAGCTATGTTCTTCCAGGAGCGGCGTCATGTCGGCCGACATTCTGGACTATCTAGACCACATACAACTCCCGTTCCTCCCAAACTCCGACAGGGAGTTTGATGTGCCCTATTCAGATTGACGAAATCAGAGACGCGCTAGCCTCCATGAGATCGGGCAGTGCGCCAGGCATCAATGGGCTGTCAGTCGAATTCTATAAAGCATTCCAGGAACAACTGCTGCCGCACATACATACCCTCCTGGAGGACATATGCGTGCAAGGCACCATGCCCAGCTCCATGAGAGAGGCGATGTTAGTCACCATTCTGAAGCCGGGTAAACCACATGACGACTGTAGCTCATACCGCCCATAATCGCTCCTCAACGTCGACACCAAGCTCTATGCCAAGGTACTGGCGAATAGGCTTGCGCTGCTGGCCTCTGACTTAGTGGCCCCAGAGCAGGCGGCATTTATCCCATACAGAAACCTGACTTACAACATACGAACGGTGCTGGGTACCATACAACACGTGAAACAGGATACACCAGCGGTAGCGCTTTTCTTAGACATGGAGAAGGCATTCGATTCCGTCGAATGGCCATTCCTTCTTCAAGTGTTACGCCTTATGGGACTTGGCGAACCCTTCATCCAAATGATAGGAGCGCTGTATGACGGCCCCTCGGCTAGGGTCCGTTTGGGCAATACGGTCTCCCGCCCCCTATTCATAGGGCGGGGCACCCGTCAGGGATGCCCATTATCCCCTTTACTGTATGCACTCGCCGCCGAGCCTCTCGCTTGTGCACTCAGGGAGTACCACAGCCACGAGGGGGTTCGGTTCCCCACGTACAAAATTGTCGTATCTATGTATGCGGACAACACGTTGCTGTATGCCCACGACCCCGCTGCTACGCTTCCCCCCCTCCTGAGGGAGGTGGTTCGGTTTGGTGCACTATCGGGGCTCAAGGTTAACTGGGCGAAATCGGTAGTGCTGCCACTCACTCCGGCGACCACGCGAGTGGAGACGGAGTACCCTGTCCAGTGGACGGAAGACCCGATTAGATACTTGGGGATCCAGATACACACGGACCCAGACCAACTGCTAGGACAGAACTATGGGAAGGCGGTCAGTAAGCTAGAGGACGATATAGAGGTATGGTGCAAACTCCCCCTCACACTGCTTGGCCGCATTGCCATAATGAAGATGATAGTGCTGCCGAGATTTCTGTTCCTCTTTAGCGCACTGCAGATTGTGCTCTCTAAGACCTTCTTTCACCGCTTGAACAGCCTGTTGCTAAAACTAGCATGGGCAGGGAAGCAACCGAGAGTCAAGTGGACAACGCTTACCCTCCTGTACAACATGGGGGGTCTGGCGGCGCCGGACCTCGAGTTGTACTACAGGGTAGCCCAGGCGTCGCACTTGCACACTTAGGTACACGGCGACCGGCAAATCCCGCATGTTGGGATGGAACGACTATTCGCCCATCCAATACCGCTCCCGGCGACGATCTGCCAACCGCAGGACCGTCGGGCAGGGACGCTGGACTCCATCTCCTGTACTAACCACGCCTGGCACTCACTACTGTTCCGACAGGGGGGGGGTGATTTATTCACCGGAGATGCCGATAGAATGGATGCGCTGGCTCCCGCCCATGGTGGACAAAGCGGTCACGCAGGGGCTAACAAACTTGGGGCTGTGCAAGGCAGGCGACCTGTTCCTGGACGGCACTGCCAAAACCTGGGACCAAACGAGGAGGGATGGAGTTGAGCCACCGCTGCTCCAAAGATTCCACTTCCATAGAACTCGGAGCGCCCTCTCGGAATTTTTGGGCCCGGACATGGCGGAGCCTCCGGAAGTCCCAGAACTAACGTACACAATCACACACAAAGATCCCAAGAAGCTGTTGACCAACCTCTACAGCATAGCTAGATCGCATGGGGAGCGCAGACCCTCGAAAGCCCGGCTGGACTGGCAGAGAGATTTAGGAACGACACTGGACGGCGCGACGTGGCGTTACTGCTGTGAAGACACGAAACGTATTTCCCTAAATGGGAAACATCGGCTCATACACTTTAAATTCCTCCAAAGGGTGTATTACACCCCGGCACAGCTTCACAGATACGGGCTGCGACCGGAGGCTCACTGCGAGCGCTGCCGGGCGGCTGACGCAGACTTCCTACACCTCTCGTGGGCATGCCCGGGCATACAGAGGTTCTGGCGAGATATATTTACCGAGATGAGCAAAATACTGGAGGTGGACTTGGACATAGACCCGGGGTTAGCACTCATAGGTAACTCAAAGGGGCTACCGGGGGCGATACGCCGACTCGCAGACATGGGGATGCTAATGGCCAGGAGAGTAGTGGCACAGTGCTGGGTGCGAGGCCCTCTACCGACTAAGGCCAGATGGGCCCGGGACATGCTGTACTGTAGCACACAGACAGAGACATACAGTGAACTGTTACTTCCGAAAAGCCGCCCGAAAAACTTCTGGGCCCTCTACAAAACCTACCTGCAGGGGCAGCAGGCTGAAAACGCATGTTCGACGGACAGCGGCCCACACGGGGTGGCGGCAGGCGGGTCAGGGTGAACCAGCAGGGGTAGGGACAAGGGGGCAGCGGGGTCGGACGGGGTGCGAGGTATTCCAGCGGGGGGTGCACTAAGGGGACCACACACCATAAGGAGATGCCTCTGGATATCACACTAAAAGTTAGACGAGGACCGGGATCTTCATTGGGGTCCTTCTACAATTGTCCACACTTATTCCAGCAGACACGGGGTCTGGGGGTAGGACAGATATGGGAGGACACGGGCAATGGGCCACGGAGCGGGGAACTGTTGTGAGGCAATGAGCGAGGGTACGGGGGGTAGTGCAATAAGGGAGTTATTGGGTTGATTTAGGGGGAGAAAAAGTTGAAAACGCACATGAATATTAGAGGCCGCCGGCACTTCTGATCAATACTAGATTATGAGAACACGAAATCTACACTGCGCCGCCGGACCCCCGGGTTGTCGGCCACCAGGCTGTGTACTGTATGAAGTGGAGTTGAATGTAATACCTGTGACGCGGCCGGCCCGGGGGGGGTTGTAGGCCAGAAGCTGGGTAACCTGAAACTACCTCTATGTGCAATAAAAAAAAAAAAGTTGCTGCGGACACAAATGCACAAAGTACAGCAGATAGTACACGAATTCAGAACATTTCCGGTCTCAAGGTAGAGTAGGCCAAGTCTAGCATTTTGATGGTCAAACAATTTGTGGACGTGACAGAAAGGGGATTCCCGCTCTTCCACTGAAATGGCTTCACGTGGCTTCAAACCAAAGTCTGGGCAGATCACGTCTAACACAGGAAAAATATTATTACAAAGGAATGCCCAGCCAGTTTCAATAACAGGGAGAGTGGCTCTAGATAGAATGATGGCCCTACAGTACTTGTTCTATGGTGAGAACTCAAATATATGCACCCTAATCCTAACATGGTTTGTCCGAATAATACAGTACCGTTTTCCTTTGTTCTCTCAATTCCAATAATAGACTAAACAAAAAAAATGTTGGCCCTACCGAAGAATTGATGCATCTATAGAACTTTCCCATAAGATTCCTTAAGTGCATCACCTTCCTACCAGGGGCATTTCCAAGGACAAATAAAACACATAGGATACAATGACAAGTGCTAAAAATCAAACATTTGATGGGGTTGGGCATGCTGGACTTCTCCATATTACAGTGTCCCATATCTAAAACTCAACAGTATGCAAGTCATCTAATCTGATCCAGCCCACATAACAGAGCTGTTGGTTCTGGAAAACAAGTCACCCATTCACTTCTTATACAGCGGAATGCCCCCACAGACATCCCTCCAGCAACGGGGGTGGCTCTCCGAGTAAGGGGTGATGCACGAACCCAAAGGCAGCTAGGTGCGCCTCTCCCTCAGGTGGCTGCTACATCAGGAATTAAAGGTTGGGACAGATGTTGAAATCTTCACAATAGCAGCAGCAGTGGTTTGAAAATCAGCAGAAGCAATTGTTTTGTTACCTACGCCTTCGTCATGCCCTCTGGCCATATCTTGCCAATGCAGATACAATACCAGACTTTAACCCCTCTGGGCAGTAGTTCTCAATTCATTTACTTTTGAAGACACCCCGTGCCCCTACACATAAAGAAAAAAATCACTGCTGGAAGCCGGAGAACACTTGGGCTAAGCAATTTCTAGGATTAGAAACTCAAAACAATATAAAAAAAATACAGTAACAAGTAACTCTGGTGTAATCCAGACACAGTTACTTTTCCCCCGAAAAAGCTGTTGAGAGATCTGTACTGGGGATGGGCCGTCTCTAAAAGACATGCTTCACTGACAGACGGCTCATTGACGGCACCCTTTGTGTTGGTGAAGGATGTCTGTCACCTTTAAGACTACTGGAATGTCATTACTAGGCCTCTGGATCGCAAGCTATTCCATCAGCTTAGGGTTGGGACACTACCGCTCAGGGGTCTAACAAAGTCTTGGGCCAACAGTGGTAATGGATGCTGCCCATTGTGTACACAGTCGGAAGAAACAGTTTACCACTTTCTCTTCGTCTGCCCTGTGTACCATGCTCTTAGACATAAGTGGTTACGCCCAGTCTGTAGGACATTGGGTACACTTTCGACAAAAACAGCTAGCAGAATTCTAAAGACCGACACCTCATTATTGGTGGTAATTGGGGTTGCTAAATTTATTTGTTGGGCCTGGATCCTGCGGTTAAGGTTGATTAATTCCTTATTAACTGCACCCTAATATGCCAGATTGGGGACATGTTTGACGTACCAAGGAACGATATGCTGTATTATAAATGTTTTTTTATACAGGTTTTTTTTACTATAAATGAAGTCTTGTATATTGTGATTTAATGCTATTTTTAGTTTGTTCTTAATGCATATTAATTTATTGTTTTAACCATAGTACACAATCTTAATCATATCTGCGATTTGTACTGTAGGGTAATGTACCCACTCCAACTGGTCGTTTTTATGGGATGAATTGTTTTTATGGTTGATTTGTTTAGTATGTCTTTTATGATGAAATATCGAATAAAGACTTGACCTTGACCCTTGACCTTACAGTAAGAAGTATGCATCTAATAATACACGAATTACAACATATTATATTCACAGCCATAAACAATACAAAAATCAGAATTTTAATGGGAAGTTTAAGCTTTTTAATATTGACCCAGAGGAAGCAATATGACACTGGACGCAAAACTCACCACATCAAGAATAACTTGGGCAGTCGGACCAAGGAAGGATTTTCTGGGAGGGTCAGGAAGAAAATCTCCAAAATGCACAGATCAATAGAGAAACATTCACCAGACACCTTTCCCAGGTTAAGACCTCCATAAAGGACGCTGACTGGCAACAGACCTTTAAGGCACTCTGGCAAGTGCCATATCGGAAAGACATCGGCACATTTAATTCAAATATTTATACCAAATCTACTACACGAGGCAACAACTAAATAGAATATAGAGAATCCTCTGGGAGGTTAAACAAAAGAGGAAACTACCCTTGAAAAGGTCTGGAATTGCTGAAACGTCAGGATCATTTCGATGGCAGAGCAACAGGTGCTTGCCTAAGTTTTTGATCATCTTATAACTCAACCCTCACATTACTTTGTTGAATATTCTGGAACAGCTGGGCATTAATAGGTATGCGAAAACCGGTTAGGCCATAGGACTTGAAAAAAGTGACACTGCACAATGTTGAGAACAAGAACCCCCCCCCCCCCCCCCCCCCAGCCCCCCTCCCACTCAGGCCAAATGGAAGACTCATTTAGAGACCGAAGGCTTAAATATTAAAACTATAAAGAAACAAATACCGCTAAATATAGGACTACAGACATGTTTGTGTCAGTATCTCACAGAATATCTACAACCGTGACTTGAACTCTGCATGTGCCCTATGGGTTTGAATGAATTTGCTTCCAAATTTAAAATGTTTTATTATAAAATGCACATACAATACAAAAGGAGGTTAGTTGTCAGTCAAATATCATATTTATGTTGCACTACATTCAATTAGTGGACCAACAAGAGACGGCAAAAACAGTTGTTTTTTCAGATTGTGTACATAACGTCGGTAGGGCAGATGTGATTTACACTTGGAAAACGAACCTGGTGAGACGAAAATATGACGTAGTGCACCACACACAACATAGAAAAGCAAAAAATATCACGAAAACCAAAAACGATTAGCAAGACGCACACAGCTGGCGCGTTTCATAAAAGCGGAGTAAAACTGCGCAGACATCTTACCTGAGAGCCGGTTAGCACAATAGTTTTACCGAGGTTCTCACACATAAAGGACAGGGCTGACGCTGTGTAGGCCATCGTGTCGGTACCATGTAACACCACAAAGCCATCATACTGTTCATAGTTTTTCTGAGGATAAGAAGAAGTTGTTAAAATAAAACATTTTTCCCTAGCTAATACAGTACTCATATTCCCCAACATTTTTCCAGCCCTAATGGCATTACCACCCATTAGCACAGAATCGTTAGTAGAGCCAACCTTGGCAAGCTGATGAAATGGTTAAATTTTCTTACTTTGCAAGCCCTTGCCACTAAACTAAAACTGAAAAAATCATGCTGCCATCTAAACGTGGTGGCCATATGCTTGCAAAAAAAACAAAGAAAAAAAACGTTAAAGAAATAACCAATTCGAACAATTTTAAATGACCAGTATGGGTGCTTCTCTGAAGGCAAGTGTACTTAGTAGAGCTAGAGAAACACTTACAGTGGTTTTATCAAATCATTTTCATTGGCGCAAAGAAAAGGTACTCTTGTCTGTGAAGACTCCTTGCTCCATGCTACAGGCAGTGGTAGGCAGAAGCAAAACGTAAATGACAGTTGAGCCCCTCTGCGTTTATATGGGTTTGTATGTATGTCTGAATTGATTTTTTTTAAAGATTACAGGAGGCAGGCGAATGAGCTAAAGCAGCCTCCTGGCCACAACCAATCCCACCTCGCCCCAAAAAAATAGCAAAATGAAGGCAAAGCCATTCAACAGCTACCTATATGGGTTAGAGGTAGGTTTAGGTTATGGAACCTACATTTCAATGGTGGGAACAACCAAATCAGGCGCGGGACAGGTAGCCTTAGCAGTAAAACTTTGCACCTTCTAGCAGCAGTAAGCAGGACAATTTCAGTTGCATACTCTTATTAGCATACTATTAAAATACTCACATTTGAAATACAAATGGCAGTGGAGTTTAACGACTTGGCACGGTTTCAGACCCTAGAGGTCCAGTAAATAATTAAACAACCAGGATCTCGTGCCTTCGTTTACCGAAGTAGTTAAAATTAAATGAGCAACAGGACTACGTAGTCCCCATCATTCAAAGTGATCTTGTTTACAAAAGTTCATAACTGTGGAGATCGTTATGAAAATTAAGCAATAACAGCATTAGCAAAAATATACTGGCAAAAGTCAGTTTCGCTTTTAAGATAAATTGAGCAACAGGTAATTATTGGGGATTCCGCAAGTATTAATTGCCACTGACTCAAAACACCAAGGTCTTCAGTTATTTTCGAAAGATGGTCAGAGAAATGCAGCTTCTCAAGGGTGCCATAGTCCAGCCTTGACAGAATAAGTGCCTGAATACCCGTCCTGTGGGATGGGAATGAAAGTAACCAAATATTTTTCCCCCGCCATGTTAGAACGGCGAAACAGATAGTGGCCACTTTCGCCACCCGACGCATGTCACTAGTAATCTTTTTTAAGGTGTCTTTACTCTCACAGTCAGGGCTTTAAGTCGGCCGGGTCTCTCGGGTTCTGAGCACCAGAAGTTTTTTTTTTTAAAGAGGGCCTTGAAATGGGTCTCTGTCGAGCTCCATTTTGTGCCCTGGCACAGGCGGTCCGTGTTATTCCGGAATGCAGTGACAGCAGGCACATTAATGAGCGCGTGCTCACACAGCTCACTTCTCACTAGTGGAGAAGTTATCGCATGAGGTCTTGCCAGGTGAGCGTGTAGGGGAAGGGAAATCCTTTAAAGAGAGTCATTTCCTCTCTGGATTTACCTTCTCTTTTTGAAACTCGGGAGCAGCAACATTGTTGTGGTGTCACCAGGGCTTTAAGTGGAGGCTTTTTCAATATTATGTACAACAAGCCATAGTTGCTGCTTATTTATCATATGCAACTAACAACCATTGGTAAAGTCAATAGTCCTGACTTGTTGTAGGTATGATGTTACTAGTTATATCATATATCTGGATGCAATGACAGAAACAGCAAAATACAAGTCGGGCAGCACACTGTGCTAAGCACAGATTTTAGCTTACTTCTTTTAAGGCACATCCTTAATTACATTGCATTGGCCACGCCCCTTTGAGAGACTCCCCAGTTTATTCGCCCCACTTAAAGCCCTGCTCACAGTGATTGGTGTGGTCAGTAGGGTGTGGAGAGGAACCGCCCTATCGTTTCAGACCTATCTCTCAAGATGACGGGTGTGCGTAGGGAGGTATGGGAAGGGGCTGGCCTCTCTTCTGAGGCCTCTCTTTAATGATAGGTGTGCATAGTAAGGTGTGGGGAAAGGCGTGACTCCTTTCAGACCGCTCTCAAATGACGGGTCTGCACAGCAGGATGTGTGGAGGGACTGGCCTCTCTGCTGAGACTTCTCCCTGTAATGATAGGTGTGCGTAGTAGGGTGTGGAGAGGGACTGGGCGCTCCTTTCAGACCTCTCTCTCCGAGGACAGGTGTGGGGAAGGACTGCCCTATCCTTTTATGAGAAGCTACAATGGTTCTGTCGGGAAAGAGCAATTGCTTTACAAATAATAAATACATCATAGAGTAGCACGTGTATTCAATGCAGTTGGAACACAAAAACACTGGCAAGTAAGTGCTTGCAAAAGTATTATTTTATGTTAAGTAGAGCATTCATGTAGATTTACAGGTATTTACAAGGCTGTCAATATTCAATGCAATATTGGAGTGACATATTATAGTGGCAATGAGTGCTCAGTGACAGTGGTGCAGAGCATATCATATAGACAAGGTGAAATTAAAGAATGTAGAAGTTATCAAGGGAAATTAAGTTAAAGGTGGTCAGAATAACGAAGAAGACAATATCTCTGGGGAATAGCACAACTGCTTATTGGTATGAAACCAAGAGGCTTGATAGAGCTGAGCCACATACTATCGTCGAAGTTTAGACCCCGACAAAAGCGTTTTTGAACAAGTGTCGTGGCTGGTCTTCTTCAGGGCAAGGGAAAAGAATGACAGCCCATCATGAGGGTTGATTCCATTAGGCGTCCCTCACTTAGAGAAGGCTGCCAGTTGATCTGCACGTTTCAGGAAGGCTCTAGAATAAGATACGATTCAGGTAGTCTTAAATATCTAAGCCTGTGGAGTCATGAGCGGGCCGTTAACAGGTAATCAGCTGGTGTGTGAGACAAAGTAATTAAGATCCCTAATGGTTAGCCAGTCATAAGTCCTGGCAGTCCGAGTTCACTCCGTGGCCCTATACTTTTATGGAACAAATCTATTTTATTAGACATTTGAAAGGTGACTCATTAGTTGCACAGCCTTCAACCACAGGGGCCACCGGCTATAAACAGTGCTTGCCAAGGTGTTCAGAAGGCATTGTATTACGGCCTACATCCCGGGGTCAGGCATCATATCGAAGCAAGGCTATTATGTTCAGACTGCCTGTATCTTCAGAAAGTCAATGTGGCCCAAAGCAAGAGTCAACATAGAGGGGAAACAACAATGAGAAAAGAATACAAAGAGAACCCCCTCCTTCCCGATATACCCGAAAAACAAAAGAAACAATCATTGGCATAGCCAATAGGCTCGCCTTTGGGACCTTATAAGTGCTTAGCCATGCAACAGTTAATGTTGTTGCACAAAGGATATAGTGATGCATAACTAAATACTTATAAGGTCCCAAAAGCGAGACCTATTGGCTATGCCAATGCTTGTTATAACTGTCGGTGCATGTGTGTATTGTAAGTGAACGACTGGGATTGCAAAATGGTGTATCCAATGACATGAAATCTGGTAATTTTAAATTGTTCGAGCTCAACAAAGTGCACAGTATGGCCCTCTAATTGCTGTCCGTCTTAGGGTCTGCTGCTCTTCTCTTTAGCTTAACTTCTTCGAACCCGACTTGCCTTTCTTAGCTTGCTATTCTAAACAACGTATATACCGGGAAGTGTAGTGTGCCTTTTTTGTTCCGTGAGATGGATTGACGGTATACGTTCTTCTGTGCTGTTTGTCCATGATTGGTATGCCCATCTACATAGGGTAACCTGGAAGTTAACTACTATGCCAGGTTAAGTGGGCTCCAAATTAGAGCAAAAAATTGTAAATTAAATGAATGGATGCAACACAGTTGTGTGGTTCACGTACGCCTCTGGGTACAACAGCTGTTTGCGCCGCCCTCCTTGCCACAAGCTCGAAGGATTTCTATCAGCAACATTGCTAGGGACAGTGAGAGGTTGACGTGTAAATGTAAATTTAAATGTACAGGAATTTATATAGCGCAAATCACCAAGCGGTTTCTAAGCGCTTGCTTAGGGAACCCGTCCTGGTATTCCCCTGTGAGATAACCCCGGCAGGGTATCCGCAAGGTGAAAGCCAGACATCCCACCGCGAGGGGCCATTGTGGAGATTAAGCAAGGTATTGCCCAGAATCGCAGAGTGTGAACCCGTGAATCAAGTAGGCACCGGAGGGAGAATTGTCGAGTCCATGGACATTTTTAGGACTCAAGACCCCGCCGAGCCGGGAATTGAACTCTGGTCCCGGGCTGACCTCTGCTTTCAGGTCTGCCCCCTCTAACCACCGAGCCACACTTCTCCACTTCTGTAACTATCGAGATTTCTGAAAGGCTGTTGAAAACGGGAACTGAAGCCCTTGTTTATGCCACTATTGCACCAGGATTTTATCCTGCAAAAAATTCCCTGAACATCCCAGCCCTTCTGCTGACAATCCCTCTGAGACGGTTGTGGGTTTTATTTCCGTGACCTACACAGCGGTCCTATGGCAGGGGTGGTGAAAAACACCAATTTATTCCATGTAGACCTCCGGATCGAAGTCGGAGAATATTAGCGAAATGTCATTGTTGACGTGTTGGATGAAAACTGCTGCCTGGAAATGTATCTCCTCAGTGTTTGAGCATCAAAATATTGACCCATACATGATGTGTTTATCTGCGAGTGTGTGCGGGAGGTAATGCGGTTGTACAGGGCAAGTGGAAAGCGTTGACCGTCCTCTTCAATAGCTAGAGCTACTTCTGATTTATGAAAACCACCTGGGGCGATTTATTGCTTAATATAGGATTTAGGCACAAAAAGCCACCCTGCTGCAGTCCGCACACGCCATTAACGGCAGAAGAGCTGTATCAACAAGTTCTCTGTAAATTCTCATATAATACTTAACCCCTTCGATGCTCATGACGAGCTCAGCTCGTCATGAGGCACGGTTGAGCTGTGCTGACGACGAGCTGAGCTCGTCATGAAACTATAGGGTTCTAGATCTATCAGCACAGGAGGGGAAAACCATTAGCAGCCAAGGTGTTAAAAGTGATCAGTGCTGGAAAGTGGCATGTGGTAACTGTACAAAACTTATAAATAAATTGTTACAGCATTGTTCCTGTGTTTAAGGTCAATTTCAAAATATATAACAAGCGTTGGCCGTGCGCGAGCGGCCACGATATGTGGTGGCGGAGGGGAAGAAGTGGGAGTTGTGTGTGGGCGCACGCAGTAGAAGGAAATAAAACAAGACGTACGGCCGCAAACGGAAGTGCGCGCATGCGAAAGTGAAACGCAAAAGTGAAACTGATCGCGGTTCAGATGGCGCTTCGGACAGTGAAAGCTGGCGGGAGCGCGCGCATGAATGCAAGCGAGAGGCCATCAAAAGCATGGGGTAGCACTTTCAAAACCCCGCTTACTAAATGTCTCGCCAGAGCAGTGCATACGCTGGCTCAGGCGAGACCTAAAGGAGGGGGAGGGGGCTCTGTATCTGAATATCTAGAGTTATAAAAGAGCCGTATTTCACCAGCCCACCCGCTCTCGCTCCTTTTCCCTAGTGGTCTGCGCAGCACACAGAGAGGTATCAAATGCAAAACTTGCAGGAGTTTGGGGCAAGTGACCTCACGGAGATCTTTTGATAGCAATGTATTAAATGGAGCCCAAAGTCCAGCATATTGCTCACCTTTCTGAGTCTGGATTAGTGAGAGCCGTTTCATTGCTAAGGTCATCCAGAGTCTATGGATCCAGGCCGAATGATAAGGTACTGTCGTAGTGCCCCATTTAGTAGGATCGCCTGACGCGCTGCAAGGAGAGCCAAAGCTATTTGCCAACCGCGTAGTGACCTCAGAGGGAAGGTAAGGGGGTTTGACAGCCCTAAAAGTGTGTAGGCTGAGAAGCGGGGTATCTCGGTGTCAAAGGCTGCATCAATATTATTGAGAACCAATTCCCAGAATCGCTCTAGCCTCTGGCAATGCTATAGTAGGTGCACAAGGGAGCCTGACATCCCACAGCCACGCCAGCATTCCTCAGTGTGGTTTTTGTTCCATTGGTGAATCCTAGCAGGGGTGAGATACCAATATGTCGCAACTTTAAACGCAGATTCATTCCCAGCTGTACGATATGCAGTGTGGTGTGCCCTATAATAAATGTTATCCCATTCTTTGTCTGTGAGAACTCTACCTAGTTCTGGATCCCACCTGAGTTGTCCACTAGTGCGGGTTCCTTTCAGATTTGGAGAAAGGAGCATATATAGTTCTGTTGAGAGGTTTGTCGTCCTCTTTCTTCGCCACCCACTGTTCAAAAGAGGTAAGTTAACAAGAAGCTTGTGAAAGGTAGGCCAAAAGAAGTGGCCCAGTGCCGCAATTGTACATAGTAATATTCATCTGAGCGGGGGAGGTAAAGATTGTGGCGTATTCAGCTTAACAGAATGATACCCTTGAGATCAAACAGGTGTCCCAATCACTTGCAGCCCGCCTCTCTCCATCTCTGGGCTACAGTGGACTTCACACACGGGGCTCCATCGGAGAGGAAAACGTGGTGAGGCCTTTTGCAAGTGCTATCTTATCCCACACTTTCATGGCGGCTGCCGTAACAGGGGACAAATAAAGGCCCCAAGAGCGAAGGCGGCGGGGAAGCCAATTTTCTCGCCAGACATTGGCACCTGCCACCGCCTGGTTCATGAAGTTCCAGTGCTTCTCTGACAGCGGGCGACTCCATTCCAGCAAATAACGCAGATGTGCCGCCTGTAAGTATCTATGGATGAGTGGTAGCCTCACCCACCGTCGTCTCAGGAGCGCGAAAGTTGTGCCACCGAGAGACACGCTTTGATACGCCAGCCAAAATTGTTTAAATCCACCTGCAGTGAACGCACAGTGCCAGGTGGCAGAGTCAACGGAAAGGTTTGGGATATATATGAGATGAGTCAATAGCATCATTTTTAATTGCCACAATGCGCCTGAACCATAATAGCATATGTTTAGCCCACCTATCTAGGGCACTTCGTGTCTGTGCCATTAGAGCCTTGTAGTTAACTTCCAGCGTGTGTGGGATTGGGGTCAAAAGGATACCCAGGTAGGGGACTGGGTCATGTGATCATTGCAAGGGGAGCGACCGTTGAAGGGCCTCAGCCTGTATTTGTGGCAGGTACAGGTTGAGGACCCGAGACTTGTTGAGGTTTACCTGAAAGCCCGAAATCCGGCCAAAGGCTTCAAGTTAGCCTACAGGTGCGAGAAGGGAAGTAAGTGGCTGTGCGGGGGAGAGGATAATATCATCGGCATACAGGCATACCTTGTGGTAGTTGCCCCCGAATGTGAGGCCCTGAATGTCTGGATGGTCCCGGATTTTCTCTGCAAGGGGTTCCAAGTAAAGGGCAAATAAAAAGGTGCGATAGGGGACACCCTGGTCTCGTGCCCCGGGCAATGCGGAAAGGAGCTGAGGAGACCCCATTGACCCGCACAAACGCCCGAGGGGCCTGGTAAATGCATTGTATCCAAGCGAAAAAACGGGCACCAAGCCCGAGACTTCGGAGGACGTCAAACAGGTATGACCAGCATATTCTGTCAAACGCATTCTCCGCGTCCACTAAGAGCATCCCGCCAATCTTAGAGCGGTGGGCACTGTCAAGGAGGTGTAGGAGGTGCTTAGTGTTATCGCTTCCCTGCAGAGTGGGGATGAATCCTGCCTGATCACGGCCGATGAGACCAGCCATGAGGGGATTCAGCCATGCAGCAAGGATGCCCGTAAACAAATTTGCATCGTTGTTGAGAAGCGAGATTGGGCGGTACCAACCGCATTGGCTTGGGTCCTTATAAGGCTTAAGGAGCACAGAAATCGCTGCCTCTCCCATAGATTTTGTCATCGCTCCGCTATCTTGGAAGGAATTGAACAGACGAGTGAGTAAGGGGGCCAGTTTTTGACAGAACGTTTTATAGAAAAGAGCAGGGTAGGCGTCGGGGCCAGGTGATTTATCTAGTCTCAGTTTAGCTATGGCGGAGTGAAGGACTGGGTTCTTTTGGACCCAGCGGTGCCAGGGCACAACACCTGAAACCTTCGTGGGTAACCTGCTCCGGCGTACAAGTCACAGAGACACGGGACACTTCCTTCGGCGTCAAAGATTCAAGGTTTATTTGCTGCAGGGAACACAGAAATCACAGGAAGTACATCGAGTGTAGTTCGGGGAGACTGCTTCAAATTGGTTCTGTGGATCGCTCCTTTTTATACAGTTTTTACCCATAGGATAACATGATACACAAAAGTTTACAACCTGGTTCCCACAATTAGCCCCCAGAGGGGTCGCTTTGGTCACTTAGAAACACACAAGGTCCGGAACATAAGTGCGGAAACATTTGGCGGTTCCCAACTGTAAAAACCCATCTTCCCACCATTAGCAAATTCCAATCAGCAGTAAAGTAGATCGAAAATAGGAACGAAGACAGGTGTAGAGGAAGACAGAGACAGTGGGGAGATCGGAAAGGGTGTAAAAGGGGAGGTATCGGGAAACACGAGATACAGGCATCAAAGGGACGTGCCTAATGAGATGCACGGCTGAGACAATAAGTCCGTGCGGCAAGATGAGCCTCGAGCGGCGCCATCTGCCTTACAGCAGCAACCCCCTCGTCATAAAGACACTTACAAAGAACATGTGTCTTCCGCAAATATCTTGGGAGTCCCAGGGTCGCGAAGCGGACAGCGTCCGTTCGCTGGCTACTTGAGGGCAAGAGACAAAATGGATGCCGTATCTAAGATGGAACCCGTGGGTGCAGATAGAAATACCCACGTAACAGACGAACGGTTTAAGTTAGCACAGCGAAACTGCGCACACTTACTAAACAATTCATTTGCGGTTCATAGATACCAGACTCGACCATATTCGTGCGAGTTGAAGACACCACTTACAATTGTCACGGAACCTCAGACGCTCCTTTTGCCCTCATGTAGGCAAGCACTAGTCGGAATCATATTCGATATTCATCAGACCATCGAGATGTTGTTGCAGCATAGCTCTGTCCAACCGAGTCCCCTTGGTAGCAGATGGTTGTCTCATACACGTTGTAGCACAGAGGCCACATAAGGCAGGACCACACTGCACGCAAAGGCAACACGTGAACAGGAACACTACCACAACTCCGATGATCATCAGAATTTTCCAACCCCAAGTCGACATCAGGCCCCAAAACCATCCAAGTAGCGTCCAATCCCCTACATCCACGTGTATGGATTCGGAGATCTTATGCAACCTCGAGATGGCTTGATAGACAGTAGGAGCATTATCTGGGATGAAAATGCAGCAGCTCGAATGGATCACCTTACATACCCCACCGCGATCTGCTAAGATGACATCTAAAACCATACGGTTTTGTAACGTCAAAAGTCTCTCCGCCTGAAGTTCTGTGGTGATATTACCAAGGGCACTGGCAGTAATATTAGCTGTCGATTCTACCACTCGAGTCAACTGTCTCAGGTTCCTACTATTAACCATAGGTCCCCAAAACGGGAGGAAACCCTTGAAAAAGTCTCCTGCCTCTTGACCGGCAGTGTCTTCTTCGCTAATTACGCCTCGTACAACTCTAGTCTTATGATAATCGGCATCTACAGTGAACGTCGGAGGCAACAGATTTGCAATAAAACATGTGCCCATGAAGTCAGCGGGCAACCATGTGTATGCACGATCATAACAGATAAAGTAGGTACCCTTGGCAGCCAGAAACACAGGGGACGAGAACATTGGCAGAATGTAATTTTCAGTGCAAGCACTTGCTCCAAGTAGGGCTTGCGATCTTCGACCACGACCCATAAGGCAAAAATTACCAGTGTGGGGTACGACCCATATTGGAGGCGAGCTTTTAAGCTGCTTTTCACTAGTGAACACACTATATTCACCTCTACTTAGGACCTTATAGGCTTGTACCTCTTCTTCAGGGATAAGCGAAGGATCATAGATCTCACTATCCATATCCTCTATTGCTATCGATAAAGGCTTCTGATACGAGGTAGGACCAGAGTAGGGGGAACGTGGTTCTCGAATGGGGTGGAAACCCAGTGCGCTTCGAAACATTGTTTGGAATGCTCGAGCTGACCCTTGGGAACTATACGGTAACACCAGATATGGAATTCCCTTATCCGTAGTATGTGGCATCAACCCACACACCCAACAATTAGTAGTGTTAACCACTAACTGATGCTGATGGAGGAGCTGAATAAAGGAATTGTTGCGGAATTCTACACGTCTAGCCTGCTCGTGTTCCGGTAACATGTGAAAGGAATGAGGAGAAGCAGTAGAGGTAAGATTAGGGTAAGGAGTAGGGGTAGGTGTAGCAGGTAAGAAATAAGACATCGTGTAGTACACCCCACCCCCCAATAATGCAGAAGCAGTCAAAAACAACACAAACAATTGAAATATGAAACATTTGGTACGACTGAGTTGCTGCAGCTTGAATCTGTGCGCCTGAACTCCCTCCAAATCATTCAGCTTCGAGAATGCCATTCCCTACGACCGTCCGCAACGTTTCTTGACGCACTTCGTTCTGTGCAGCAATAGTCAATCCCCAGGAGTTCCTAGGAACCGACGGCCTTTAACCTAGCGTCAAGACCTACTGTCCAGAAGGAAGTACGCGCGCGGCCCTACGGCCTTCAATACACAATATGTATATATATAAGCACAATGTCTCTCAGCTGTGGAAGTAAAAAGATACAAGGAGGAAGCTTGATATATGTACAAAAATTTTCAATGATACGAATGTTCAAAACTGATCACGGGAAATCGGGGATAATGCAGTTGTCAATTTCAGCAAAGCAAAAATATTTTATTTGTCCTTAGTGTGAGATCGCAAAGAATATCGGTGTTTCCCGGGACGTGTCTGCTCGTCAAACAAAGGATCCGTTGAAGAGACAGCGTCCTGCTGATCAGTTGATTGTTCTGGTCTTGAGTCTTTTGCTGATAAGTGTTCAACAGTGGCTTTCTGCTGCGCTGAGGATTCTCCAACAAGCTGTGCGTCACTGAAAGGCACAAACGCCGGCAATGTTTCTGTTTCTGTTGACGCAATGCCTTTCCTTACCCACGGGTCTGCCGGCAAAGGAATAGGGACTCGTTTACAATGGGTAGCATGTACCCAATTTTTCCGCCCCTCAAGACGAACGGCAGTCCTCGTGGCCAGGGGCACCTGGTAAGGTCCGGTAAATCTAGGGTCCAGATTGTTCTTTCGTGAAAAGTTGCGTGTTACTACCCAGTCTCCGGGCTGGAGCTGGTGGCCTGGACCCTCCGTCTGCGTTGGCAATGCGTCGTAAACCTGTTGGTGAATTAACCTCAGTTTAGCAGTCAAGTCATGTAAATAGTCAATCAACATTGGATACTCAAGATCAGAAAACATTCCTGGCCTAGGAACCCCCCACACATTCGCAGGACGTCCGAACACTATTTCATAGGGACTAAGCCCTATTCGGGAGTGTACAGTCGCCCTAGTCGACAGTAATGCTAGAGGCAAAGCGTCAGGCCACGAAAGACCAGTCGTAGCCTGAATCTTTGCTAGCTTTAGTTTAAGGGTGCCGTTGTACCCCTCAACTAATCCAGCTGACTGGGGATGATTGGCGCTGTGGAATTTCTGATTAATTCCAAGGCCCTTACACACACTCTTCATCACACTTCCAACAAACTCACTTCCGTTATCTGACCACACGACTCTAGGCATTCCATACCGAGGAAAATATTCCTTCAGTAGGATTTTCGCAGTAGACAAAGCAGTATTGTCTTTGAGGGGATAGGCCTCGATCCATCGGGAGAATGCGCAAACCACAACTAAAACGTATTTCAGGTTATTGCATCGCTCCATATGGATGAAGTCCAATTGAATCACCTCAAAGGGATACGAAGGAGGAGCAAAACTGCCAGGGGGAGTTGGGGTTCCTTTGCCAGGATTGTACATTATACACACCATACAATTCTTCACCAGACGTTCAGCACATTTCGTAATGCCATCATTCTTCCACACATCAGCCAACAACTTGCAAATGCCTTTCGCACTAATATGTGCTAACCCATGTGCCATTGTCACAACGGCCAGCACATACGCATCAGGCAACAACCATCTTTTCTGATCCAACAAATCAATCCAACAGCCATTCGCATCCAACTTTCCCGTACTTTCTTTCCACTTCGTCTTTTCAGTCTCAGTGGCCTCATTCTGAATTGCTTTCACACTCTCTATAGTGTCTTCACACATACTCGATTCTGTAGGCCACCTAACCGAACTCGTCACATACATTCGAGTGCTAAGGTTCCGGGCAGTCTCCTTAGCAATCTCATCTGCAAACGCATTACCACGACCAACATCATCCGTCACTTTACGATGCGCACTACACTTAACAATCGCAACTTGCTTAGGCAAAGTCAATGCATCCAAAAGATCGTTCACAAGCTGGCCATGCTGTATCTTCGTACCGTGCGACGTCAAGAAACCACGCTCTCGCCACAATCGTCCAAAACTATGTGCTACACCAAACGCGTATTGACTATCAGTGTACACATTTACACGTTTCCCTTTCGCTAACACACATGCTCTAGTAAGAGCGATCAGCTCTGCAGCTTGGGCAGAATTCTGATTCAATCTTGCAGTTTCAACAACAGTGTTCAGTGTTACAACAGCATAAGCGGTAGTCACATCGCCATTCGGCAACTTAAAACATGACCCATCCACATACAGAGTGCCATCCGGATCTTCCAATGGGGTGTTTTTAAGGTCCACTCGACCTTTCGTTTCCTCTTCCGTCCTCAAGTAGCAGTCATGTTCTGCTACTTCATCTGACTCTGTGCTAATTGGTAACAAAGTTGCCGGGTTTAGGACATTACAACGTTTTATCTGAATATGGCTTGCCAAGAGCGTCAATTCGTACCCAGACAGTCTCGCACTCGTCAGGTGCTGAGTTTTCGTACGATTCAACAGAGTATCAACTGCATGCGGAACCATCACCGTAAGCATATTATCCATGACCAATCCTGCTGATTGTCGGATGGAGACCGCAGCTGCCGCTGTTGCTCGTAAACAACTCGGCAATGCTCTAGCTACTGGGTCTAAGGTCGAGGAAAAATATGCACATGGACGTTGCTTACCACCAAAAGGTTGCGTTAAGACACTCAAAGCACAACCTTCCCTCTCGTGAACATATAGCGTAAACGGCTTGCTGTAGTCAGGGGTACCTAACACAGGAGCCGAACACAATGAATCACGCAGTTCAGAAAAACTTTTCTGACATTCTTCCGTCCATGGTAAAGGAGTTGAAACATCCTTGCACGTAAGAGCCACCAGTGGTTTCGCTAGTAATGAAAAATTAGGAATCCATTGCCTGCAGTACGACGTGATACCTAGAAAGGCACGCACATCTCTTTGGGTGTTTGGCACAGCCATGCGCGCAATCGCTGCAATTCTCTCCGGGGTCAATCTCCTTCCCTCCTTTGACAATAAGTGACCTAGATAGGTGACTTCTTGACAACAATATTGGAGTTTAGAAGGTGACACCTTGTGATTTAACTCACAGAGATGTTGCAGCAACGACACTGTAGCAATTTTGCAAATGTCCTGAGTATCGGCAGCCACCAATAAGTCGTCGACGTATTGGATTAAGGCCGCACCAACCGGCAACCGAAACGCATCCAGTTGACCCTTCAAGGCTTGACTGTAAATCGATGGACTTTCACAGTAGCCCTGAGGAGCGCGTTTAAACCGGAAGCTACGTCCACCGAGAGAGAAACCGAAAAGGTCCCTGCTCTCTTCGGCAATCGGGATGCTGAAAAACGCGTTTTTCAAGTCAATCACCGAAAACCATGATGCAGTAGCTGGAATCAGAGTCAGCAGCGCCGTGATGTCAGGCACAACAGGGAATTGAGGAACCACAATTTTATTTACCTCCCGTAAATCGATAACAAAGCGATAAACAGGCGGTTTTGTAGGATCTGTACGTTTAAGAATGGGCAGTACAGGGCTATTGCACACGTTTCCCCGAGTCTCCTCAATGCTCGTTCACCATCAAGGGAGATACGGTATTGGGGAATACGTGGCAATCGCACATTAGCTTTCAACTGAACAACATAAGGGGAGATATCAAGTAGGCCTACGTCATTTGGACCCGTCGCCCACAAAGACGCAGGAAGAGAACTCAATTCCGGTGGAAGCTTATCGAGAGACAAATACATGGGAGAGACTACTCTCTCTCCTAACGTAAGCTTTACACCCGCAGGAGAACAATACAAAGTTGCATACAAACGTTTAAGCAAATCCAGGCCCAAGAGATTTTCACCACAACCCGTGGTTAAAATCAACGGAGCTTCTAGCTCACGTGGCCCAATTCGAAGGGGCAAAGGGCGTGAAACTGGATTGCTAACGGGGGCGCCAGAGAATCCAACGGAAACGTTTGTTAAGCCAGACAAAGGTGCGCCAGGGAGTTTCGAATGCATGATAGAACTTTTCGCTGCACCAGTGTCCAACAGAAAAGGCTCAACGACGCCCGATGTAGCAACTGCGACGTAAGGCCCTCTCTGATCAACCGGAACTGATACCACTCCCTCTCCTTGTCTTTGGCTGTCCTAGTAATTACTATCGTCAGTTCCCTGATCGACGTAATAATCGTCTACATTGTACTGCGCAGATCGTCCTTGCGATGATCCACGTGGATCGAAACAGTTATTAGAATTTGGTGAATTGTCAAAGCGATCGTTTTGAGCACCACGACCTCTACCACGTGATGCGTGCTGTGAACCACCACGGCCTCCTTTAGATGAATTACCACTATTACGTTCATTTAAAGCAGGGCAATTGAATTTAATGTGTCCCTCCTGTCTACAATAAGCACATTGATTGTACCCTAACGAGGATCTTTGGGAGGAGGAATCATTACGCGGCTGCGATCGATTCGATTGCGACTGCGATCTATTCTGTTGGGGCGCATTCTGATTAGAACGCGGCGGATACGCTTGTTGCAACAACACTTTAGTTTTCAGTTCCTTCGTCTTTTTGTCAGCACGGTCACTCTCCTCTTTCTCTCTATTCTCGTAATATTGTGCCGTAGCCAATATCTGAGCTGAGGTAGAAACGGCCCATGCACTCTCTGAATTCTTTAATTTATTGCTCAAATCGGGCAACAAATTTGACACAAATTTATCCACAAACAACCTTTGTCCACCCTCAGTACTCATATCTTGTCCACTATGATCAATGAATGCTTCTTCAAACCTCGTAAAGAAGTCAGAAACACTCTCATCTTTCTTTTGTTTGCAAGCTGATAATTTGTCCCAATTTACTCTCATAGCTGGCATAAGCGTTTTCATTAATGTTATTATTCGCTGAGGAAGAGCAGCAATCAATTGGTCGGGTTTAGTAGCAGCCACTTGTCCAGCGTCTGCCGCTGTAATGGCAGCCCAATCACCGCCTAATTCATTTGCGTGATCTTGGTGACGAATCTTAGCCCATACCGGTTGCGGCACGACGTTGCCAAACAACATGTCGATATCGGCAAGATTCATCACCGTAGCATCTACGAGCTGCGATAATTCCTTGTAATACCCAGTAGGATTTTTGCGAGGATCGGGCAAAGATTGCTTCACCTGAAGCACTTCCGATCGTTTCCATGGGAGGTGTATCCACACTCTCTCAAAGTGCGCCACTACCTGAGGATTAGCATTAGTATCAGCTGGTATCCAAACTGGCGGAACTTCACGCATAGGATATTGGCCAGACTCGTCTGGTTGGTGTTCAATATCCTCAACAAACAATGCATGAGGTATTGGAGCGGGACGGAAGGATAGTAACCGCTCAATAGCACGTCGAACGTTAGTATCTACTATCAGTCCGTTTGCGAACTGAAGCCGAAGTTCAGACAGGGCGGTCAGCACCTCGTCAGACGCATCGGCCGCTATCTGATCATGAAGGAACTTGCACATTTCGTCAAACACATATCTCTGAGTTGGTATGTTGAATTGACAAAACGTTTCGAGGACAACACGGGGTGGATTTCTCTGAGGATTTACCATCCAACCCATCGCCATATTATATAGCGCAACACGTTCTCTGTTACCAGGAAGCTGGCTACGTCTCTGAGGACCATCGGAACTAGCAGACCCATGAACAGGTCCGAGTGACTGAAAGAAACTAGCCGCAAGAGGAGAATTACGATTACGAGTAGAGGGAGAGTGATACGACACAGGACTAACAAGGGAAGGAGTAGAGACAGTAGCAACAACAGGGGTTAACAAAACAGGAGCAGTAGCGGGAGCAGGAGTATGTGGAAGCGGAGGAGCAGTAGGAATAGAAACAGACAAAGGAGCAGGAACAGTCGGAAGAACGGGTGCAGGTTGAGGAACAGGCGGAGGAACAATAGGTGGAAGAACAGGTACGGCAGGGACCATAGGAACTGCGGTACCCTGTACGTACGGAGGTGGCGACTTCATAAGATAGGACATTAAAGGATCCTCAACTGCCTCTTCCTTCTTATCCGACTCCGTAGGCAAAGCGGGATAACATTTATCTATGGACATCCGCTGTAGTCTCTCAAACACTTCCTTATCCTTATCCTCCTTATCACGCTGGAACTGCTCAGCTTTCTTCACTATGGTAGCAACAGTATCTCGCTGACTACGTTTATTCTGTCTGATCTCTTTCTGTCGGGCTTCTTTGCGCCACAATCGAAAGGCATCAAACATGGCCGGCCTTGATTTTCGTTCGAACAACTTCATTTCTAGATTATCTAAGATTGACGCCTCGAAGCTACCGTGAGGTGGCCAACGAAGGTCGCCGTCTTTCTTTGTATATTTAATCCAATAATCGTTAAAAGCAATCGGGCCTAGCCCATGTTTGCTATATAAGTCATAAGTAGGAGTTCCAACCGGAGGTATCGGACACGAGTCCTCCAGCAGGGAATCCGCACCACAAGGTCTAAAACAGCTAAACAAAGTACTGCGACCAGGCATCTTGCACGCTAGCCGAGTTTCACAAACTTCAAGGGTTACGGGATTTACCAAGTCCCAGCAAAGAACAAAACCCTCGGTTTTTGGCGACTGCAGTCGTCAAGCAATACAACAAAGTACGCTAGCAAAGTGTCACCGACAAAAACACTCATACAGCGTTAACAACAAAAACACTCGCTAAAGTGTTCAACAACCAAGAACTCTGGGAGCGACCCACAAATACTTAACTCAAAGATCAATGGCGTCACCAGGAAGGCCCGTCAATCGTCTCGCTATACCAAGGTCTACGCCAGGCGCCAAAACAGGTCTACAGTCAGGGCAGCAGTCCGTCGCAGCCGTCAGGAGGCGGGAATCTTCGCGGGAAAAGTCTTCGGGCCACTTATTTCGACAACAGGATCGATGAAGCGGGGTGCACCTTCCCTTGGAGATTTCACACGAAGTTCCTCACGATCGTCGGGCTTGGACCGGTACCACTGATGCAGCCCCACGTTGGGCGCCAACTGAAGGACTGGGTTCTTTTGGACCCAGCGGTGCCAGGGCACAACACCTGAAACCTTCGTGGGTAACCTGCTCCGGCGTACAAGTCACAGAGACACGGGACACTTCCTTCGGCGTCAAAGATTCAAGGTTTATTTGCTGCAGGGAACACAGAAATCACAGGAAGTACATCGAGTGTAGTTCGGGGAGACTGCTTCAAATTGGTTCTGTGGATCGATCCTTTTTATACAGTTTTTACCCATAGGATAACATGATACACAAAAGTTTACAACCTGGTTCCCACAATTAGCCCCCAGAGGGGTCGCTTTGGTCACTTAGAAACACACAAGGTCCGGAACATAAGTGCGGAAACATTTGGCGGTTCCCAACTGTAAAAACCCATCTTCCCACCATTAGCAAATTCCAATCAGCAGTAAAGTAGATCGAAAATAGGAACGAAGACAGGTGTAGAGGAAGACAGAGACAGTGGGGAGATCGGAAAGGGTGTAAAAGGGGAGGTATCGGGAAACACGAGATACAGGCATCAAAGGGACGTGCCTAATGAGATGCACGGCTGAGACAATAAGTCCGTGCGGCAAGATGAGCCTCGAGCGGCGCCATCTGCCTTACAGCAGCAACCCCCTCGTCATAAAGACACTTACAAAGAACATGTGTCTTCCGCAAATATCTTGGGAGTCCCAGGGTCGCGAAGCGGACAGCGTCCGTTCGCTGGCTACTTGAGGGCAAGAGACAAAATGGATGCCGTATCTAAGATGGAACCCGTGGGTGCAGATAGAAATACCCACGTAACAGACGAACGGTTTAAGTTAGCACAGCGAAACTGCGCACACTTACTAAACAATTCATTTGCGGTTCATAGATACCAGACTCGACCATATTCGTGCGAGTTGACACCACTTACAATTGTCACGGAACCTCAGGAGATGACCTCTTCCAGTCGAATAGGGGCCAAGAGGGTCTGCTTCTGACTTTGGGAGAAGTGCGAATTGGCTAGAAATTAAATAATCCTGGGACACAGGAACACCCTGATGGTCGGGGCTATATAGGGAGTGATAGAAACAGAGATTCTTAAAAAATCTAGGAATCCATATGGAGTTCCTCCCCTGCGGAGCTTCTGAGGAAAGGGATGGCCCCGGCTACTGCCCTGGTCCGTAGTTTCTGCGCTCACACCTTCCCACACTTGTCACCTACCAGATAGAACTTGTGCCGAAGGCGGATCAGGGCGTACTCGGCCCTATCCAGGTCGAGACGTTTTTAGGGAGGGTTTGTTTCTTTTCCAGACCCGGGGGGCCCTAGTACGTTTGTGTATGGTCTTCAATTCTGCTACCTCCTGTTCAAGGGCTAAGCGGGCCTCTTTGCACTTGTGCGCCTCAGCAGATGATGGCCATGAACTATCCGTGGATGACCGCTTTGAGCGCATCCCATACCACTGCTAAGGAGGTTGCACCGTTATCATTAAGTTGTAGGTAATCCGTAATCTTGGGGCATACCTCCTTCACCACAGTGGGGGAGTGTAGAAGAACCATGCGCAATCGCCATCGAGCCAGTGCATAACCAATCCCCTCGGGGCGCAGAGAGAGGGAAACATGTGCATGATCGGAGAGGGAGCATACAGCAATTGAGGGATCTAGTACCCTAGGGAAGAGTGCATTAGAAACCAGGAGCATGTCTAGTCTGAGTGAATACGGAATTCATTTGTCCCGGAGTTAGGACTTGATGCTTCGAAAGTCTCTCCACTTCGCTAGTGTCGACACCTCCAGGTCCTGGAAGAGGGCCGGTGTGTGTCCCCTGAACTGAATCGGTTGAGCCGCTCTAGCCACACGTAAGATCTACACAGACCAACACATCGGGCGAGGGGCTTTGCCGCCCCAAGAGAGGCCCACATGTTGAACACGATCCATCCGTATCTTTTGGGGGCAATCCTTGCCCAGAATTTGCTGAAAGAGGCATAGGACATATTCTCGCAGGTCATCGCCTTCTGCCTTCCAGGGCACTCCTCTGATGCAAATGTTATTCCTCCGTGACCGGTTTTCCAGATCCCCCGCATGGGCCTGGAGGTCCAGCTTTTGGTCGGTAGGCGAAGGGGTGCACAGACATAATATCGAGTCCAAAATATTGTTTGGACATAATATCGTGTATTTAATATCGAGTGGACAAAATATCGACGGGACAGAATATCGACTACAAAAATATCGTTTATAAGGTAAGTGAAGTAATATCGACTGTAAAAAATATAGATAGTTAAAATATCGAAGTATATAATATAGATAGTACAATATATCGAATTTTTAATAATATATAATTTTTTATAGTGTATTTTTATGTTATCATATGTGTGAACATTGTGTATTTATGTTATAAATAATTATATTTAACAAATTTTGTTTGAATAATTTTTGCGTAATTTTAATTTGTAGCGGGTTGTGGGTTTATAGGGGAATAGGGTGGGAAGTAATTTAATTATAATTAATTAAATATGTAAATTTATTTATTGATAGTAATTAGTAATTATTTGCTAATTATTTATATTTGTTAATTAATTGAAATAAAATTGTTAATTAATTTAGAGTAATAGATTAATTGTTAACTATGTAAATTAAACTAATTTAATTCTGTAGCGGGTTGATAGGGAAATAGGGTGGGAAGTAATTTATTTATAATTAATTAAATATGTACATTTATTTATTGATAGTAAATAGTAATTAATTGTTAATTAATTTATAATTGTTAATTAATTAATTTAAAATTGTTAATTTACATTAATTGATGAATTGGTAATTATGTAGATGTTACGAATTTAATTTATGTAGCGGGTAGTGGGTTTATAGGGGCATAGGGTGGAAATTAAATTATTAATTATTAATTAAATAATAAAACTAACAACAATTTATTTATTTGGAAATAATTGTTATATTTGTTTAAGTTATAAAATATTTGTTAATGTTTAATAATTAGTATTAATAGGTGATTAATTTAATTATTGTTATTTTTTTTATTTATTAATTATGAATAGATATTTTTTTGTAGATTTTTGAATATATGAATTATTTACTTTCCCTAATGTTGTATTCTCTGGAGTGGGAATAGTAATTTTAACCCCTACGCTTTCCAATGCTTTCCCTACTGTTGCACCTATTGGAGTGGGAATAGTCATTTTAACCCCTACGCTATCCAACGCTTTCCCTACTGTTGCACCCACTGGAGTGGGAATAGTAATTTTTACCCCTACGCTATCCAACACTTTCCCTACTGTTGCACCCACTGGAGTGGGAATAGTAATTTTTACCCCTACGCTATCCAACGCTTTCCCTACTGTTGCACCCACTGGAGTGGGAATAGTAATTTTTACCCCTACGCTATCCAACGCTTTCCCTACTGTTGCACCCACTGGAGTGGGAATAGTAATTTTTACCCCTACGCTATCCAACGCTTTCCCTACAGTTGCACCCACTGGAGTGGGAATAGTAATTTTTACCCCTACGCTATCCAACGCTTTCCCTACTGTTGCACCCACTGGAGTGGGAATAGTAATTTTAACCCCTACGCTATCCAACGCTTTCCCTACTGTTGCACCCACTGGAGTGGGAATAGTAATTTTAACCCCTACGCTATCCAACGCTTTCCCTACTGTTGCACTCTTTGGAGTGGGAATAGTAATTTTAACCCCTACACTATCCAACACTTTCCCTACTGTTGCACCCACTGGAGTGGGAATAGTAATTTTTATTCTTTTGTTATTGTACGTTAATAATATTGGCTATTTAATTATATTTTGTTACTATATATATATATATATATATATATATATATGTTTTAAGAAATATGATTAAATCATTTTTATTTTTTTACTTTCATTAATTATTTAATTATCATTAGTTAATTTAAGTATTCTTAAGTATATTTTAGTACTTAGTTTTTAATATTAATTTAATAGTGTTTTTAGTAAAGTCGATATTTTTTAAAACTATATTTTTGTAAACGACATTTTAAACTCGATATTTTTGTGCTTACCTGTTTGTAGATAGAAACTCGATATTTTGTCAGTCGATATTTTTTACACGATATTCTTGCAGGTCGATATTTTGGCATTCGATATTTTTTCAGTGATCCAGGCGAAGGACCTCCTGCTGTAGCTGGGGCAGCTCATCTTCTCTCGCCAATTTGTGCTCCTTCAGTGCAGCTACTCTTTCACCCACCTCATCCACATCTCGGCGCACTTCTTTGAGGTCAAACGCGAGCTGCCCTTTCAATTCCAAGATGTCGTCCTTAATAGCTGAGAATAGCTCTAACTTGAAGGCTTTCGTGGCTGGGCTATCTGCTTTGTCGCTCAAGTCTGTTTGCCCCTGGTCTTTAGGTGCTCCTTGAGATGTTTGAGCCTCCAGGCTACTTGAGCAATAGTCCCTTAAGGGGCTTCTCCCTTCGTGCTCTAGCGGAGGCCATTTCTGCACTCTGGGGTGTCGCAGGCTAGTGGAGAGCGATCGAGGCCAAGGCTGGAATTCACACCGCCAACCCTGCTACAGAGCTATGACCGTGTTCTAGGCCTAGGTGCAGGTTAGCACGACGCTGGGCTTGTGAGGGCAATCAGGCCTGGTTGTCTCTCAGGTCGCGATACCCCTGATGGTGGAGCCTGTCTCAGGAGCCCCGGGAACTGTGGGTTAAAATGTCCGGACAAGCGTTGCATGGGGTGATGAAAGTATCCGGCAGCAGCGATCCAAGGACCCCTTTCTTTGGTCTGGTCGAAATCCTGAATTCCACCTTGCAGGGGTAGCTGACCAAGACAAAGAACCCCCCAGCCACACAGCCGCAAAGATCAGGTGGGGGGGGGGGCGTGGCCCCTCTAGAGGCTCTCTTGCAATGTTCTGAAGCCCTGGGGAGCGATGCTGGATCGCCCTGAGAGTGCATCAGCAGGACCTGCAACCCGCGCCTCCGCTCTGCACAACTCACTAGAGAGCAGCCGACCACCGGGTAGAAAACAGTCACAGGCAGGTGTCCTGAGCCTTCCCCTGTCCTGGTGGACCTCTCAATGAGCTCTCTCCTCCCCCGCAATCTAGTAGGGCCCCCTCGACTGGATTGCAGTCCATAATCTGCAGCGGTGCGAAAAGCAAAATGGCGGCCTGTGGGCCTCCCCGCCCCGGACTGGGCCCCCGATCCCACGGTGCGTGGAGGGATGAACGAACCTGCAGGTATTCTTGGGCAGTCACGGTGGTCTGCTAGATGCTTAGTCCCTCAGGCGTTTGCTGCCAGTTGCTGTGCAGGCCAGCGCGTGGAGGACGAGTAGATGGAAGTGTCCGCCAAGCCGCGTCCGGACGCGGGGGTCCGAAATGCTCCAGGACTCTCATTCCGTGCTTTGGGCGGGGTCTGAAAAGAGGTAGGTGTGTGAGGCAGACCACATATGTGGGGGCCCTCCGCCAGGCTCATTTCAGGTTGGCTTGGTTGGTATTTTACCAATTCAAAGCTATAATACTGTGCCTAGAGTGGTAAATGGCTTCTGTCATTCTACAGCTCGGCAAGGACAGCGCTGAGCTAGTCCTATGCTTAAAAACGTTGCTGTAGAAATGGCAAAAGACTTTGTCACTTTCTATCTCGGCGTGGATAGCACTGTGCTAATCCTATGCTTAAAGACTGATAGAAAAGCAGACATTTGAGGTGAGCAGATCTAGAGTGTCACTGGTGTTGAGAGTGCTCTATACAGGAGCTGCTTTCCACCTAAATATGAGAACTACCCAGAGTTTTCTGCAATATATATATATATATATATATATATATATATATATATATATATATATATATATATATATACACTCACTGAAAAAACCATAGGTTTCACACCAGTTATAGTTAGCTGGAAATTTTACTGACATAAAACCATAGAAATTCCAACGTTATAGTTAGTTGGACTCACTATAACTTGCGCGCCTGCAATGCACCGCTGATCACGTCACATATTACATCACTCATGACATAGTCAGTGACATCACTCATGACATCATTGATGACACCAGCCAGTGAATGTGTGTCTTTCTGAAAAAACAATATGTTTTATATATGTATTTGTAAAGGTTTATGGAAGAATAAATGGTTAAATAAGTGTGTAAATGGATGTTTTAAAAAAAATGATTGGTTAACTGCCTTATTAAGTGTATCTTATTGAATACATATATTAGCGAGTAACTTTTAAATATTGAAATATATGTATCAGTGTTTCACTTTGTGTATAAGTGGCTGCATGGGTTGGTGACTGACTCACTGTATGTGTTTTTAAGACAGCATATGTGCAGGACTGTATGGGTGGATGAGTGTGTATATGTGTGTGTTAGTGAATGACTGTCTTACTATTGTCTTTTTTAGTAATGACATATATTTTAATCTAGTGTATGAGTTTTGATGTACATAAGTGAGTATATGTGAGAGTAAGAGATTGTAAGAATTCCTGTTTAAATAAGTATGTTTATATAAATGATTGTTTAAGAGAGTAAGTATGTGTAAGTTTCCTTAGAAGTATGGAGGTAGTGTGTGTATAGTTGTATATATCAAATAAGTGGATGTTCAATAATTTGTTTTGCATGTGTGAGTATGTGTGCGAGTAACTTTTGGATGAATGTTGGTGTATAACAGGATGTATAGATGTATCACTACATATGATGAGTGAGTATATGTATGAGTGACTATATAGAACTGTTGGTGAATGAGTGGATGTGTATATAGATGGTGGAATTACTGAATTGGTTGTTGTAACTGGTATGGGTATCTATTTTTAAATATGTGTTTCAAGGGTTACATTACACTAAAAAGAGGTCTGTCACTCTGTCACAAGGATGGTGTCATGAGTGATGTAATATGTGACGTCATCAGCAGTGCATTGCAGGCGCGCAAGTTATAGTGAGTCCAACTAACTATAACGTTGGAATTTCTATGGTTTTATGTCAGTAAAATTTCCAGCTAACTATAACTGGTGTGAAACCTATGGTTTTTTATGTGAATTTCATAGGTTTTGTATGATGATGAAAGCCCCCACCTATTTTCCTTATTCTGACTTTGTCCTTTGACTGAGGAAGACCTGTTTGGAGATCTAAGAGTAATATTTTGTACTTTAAAATGGCTACAATAGCAGCAGCAGCTGGAGCATCTGCACCACCACCACCAAGAGGACCACCACAACATCACATTGGTGGTCAAAAAGAAGAGGAGGAGGAGGAGGAGGAAGGGGAGGAGGGGGAGGAGGTGGCTGCCAGAAGACAATACCCCATACCGGCCAAGGCAGCACATTGTATGGAAGGTTTTTTCCATCCTAGAGGGCAAGAAGAAAGTCAATGCGCCAAAGGTGACTTGCAAAATCTGTGGCATTGAACTTTCAAGGAGGAACCCTAATAAGAAATATTCATTTGGTAATAACACCATGATTCGACACATGCAGCGCAAGCATCCCAACAACTATGCTGCGGCAGAGGTGAGAGAACTGGCCAGCAACCCTCCCCAATCTACACCCAGCACCTCCAAACGAAAGCAACCCACTCCATCGGGACCAGAAACAAGGGAGGTGGTCCCAAACATTCAATCAAAGTTTGGGCAACACAAAATCTCTTGTATTTTTTGTGGTAAGACCATCACCTAAGGTGAGCAAAGCATAACGCTCATCAACCGTGCTGGTGACAACCACAAATGCCCCAAAAATCCTTAATTTTTTCCTGATTTTTTTTTGCTCCAGTTGAGCTGTTTTGAATTCCCAGTTTTTTGTTTCTCCCCATAAAAATAACAAAAAAATATAAAATAGTTCATAAAAGCCAAAAAAGTACAAAATGTTCAAAAAAACATTAAAAAAATATATAAAACAAAAAAAAGAAAAAAAACAGTTTTTAGAACTACCTCCAAATTATAAAAAAAGGCTACATTTTTTAAAAACTCTATCATTCTTTTTTCCCCATGGAACGCTTCCCGGTACACTCCGCGGTGCGCGTACCAGGCGCTCCCCCCGCGCAAATCAAAAAAAAAAAAATGTATTTTGCCCCGTGGGGCCCTTTTATAGCCCCCACATCAAACCTGGGGGGTCAAGGGGGGTCTACTCTGCCCCATTATGGTCACTTCCCCCTTTGTTTTTTCCACCTCTTGTGTCTCGATCCTACCGAGACACAAGATGGCGGGCGCTCCGGACTGTTTGGAATGTTGACAGACACCCGAGAGCCAATCAGCTTTCTGCGCCCGAACTCGCGTAGCGCGCTGGTTAGCGCCCCGGAGCGCGCTTATAGATATATATTTTTTTGAACCTAAATTATTTAAAATCCCGTGGAGCACATATCTTGAGACATAGCAAAGGCACATCGGGCTACCAGTCCCTACAATTTTGCCAAGTTTTGGTGGAAATCCATTCAGCCGTTCGGGCTAAAAGTGAGGTCGACCGCCCTATGGAAATTAACATGGGGAAAACACGTTTTGGGACCCCCCTTTTATCTCAGCCCCCGCTTGGTGAATCCCCCCCAAACTTTCAGGGAAGGACCGGAGCGCCGCGAGGCAAATTTGAGGAAATTCTCAGGCAGATTCCTCAACCGGCGCCAAAGTTATTCACAATAGAATGTTGAGATTTTCTATTGAAAATAATCCTAACTGTAACTACCTACTGGCGACTGCCAGTAGGGGTATATATATATATATATATATATATATATATATATATATATATATATATATATATATAAATATAAATATAAATATATATATATATTCACTGAAAAAAACCATAGGTTATAGAGCATATATAGTTAGGAATTAGCATTTACAAAACCTTATTTTACTCACACAAAACCATTGAAATTCGCATATATAATTAGTTGCACTAACTATATATCGCGCACCCGCAATCCTCTGCTGATCATGTCACATATTACATCATTCATGACATGGTCAGTGACATCACTGATGACATCACTGATGACATCTCAAATGACATCACTGATGACATCACTGATGACATCTCAAATGACATCACTGATGACATCTCAAATGACATCACTGATGACATCTCAAATGACATCACTGATGACATCTCAAATGACATCACTGATGACATCTCATTTGACATTACTGATCACATCACTGATGACATAATTCATGTGATAATACGATGAACCTCTTCAGACTCTAATATAACCTTAGATACACTCAGTGCAAACAGACACTCACAGACTGTCACTCATCCATGGAGTTACTCACACACCTAGTCAGTCATGCAAAGAATCAATCACACCTCCATTTCCTCAACTATACAGTTATACACACCTTACTTATTCAAACATATACTAACACATATTTACTCTCTTATACAATCCCTGATACAAGTTCACAATGATCCATACAGCCACTCACACATTCACTGGCTCTTATGCACAGTTATTTATATATGTCAACTCTCACATGTACTGTGTTTTACATATGTACTTACTTTGACATGTAGCACTGAGATATCCATTCACTCACCAATACACTCATGCACACAGTCAACCGCCCATACAGCTGTTTCCACATGCACTTTTGAACCCATACATCTAGTGAATCAACTGCTCACACATCTATGCACAGAGTCATACACCTCCCAGCCACCCACACACAGTCTCCCATACAAATACTTGGGCAACCAATCAATAACCCATATAGTTACTCATATAGCTACTGATCAACACATGCAGCAGTTTACAGAACAACAGACATAATGATGCACAAATTAAGACAGTTTAGTCACTAACCCATGCACTCAGTGAGGCACATTTAATCACTCACTCATACAGTCAGTCATGCACCTACTAAATCCTTCATCCAGACACTTATACATCCACTCATTCTTCAATATGTAAGACATATTTTAACTTTACAGAAACATACAGTCACTGGATGTTGTCATTTGAGAGGTCATCAGTGATGTCATTTGAGAGGTCATCAGTGATGTCATCAGTGATGTCACTGACCATGTCATGAATTATGTAATATGTGACATGATCAGCAGTGGATTGCGGGTGCGCGATATATAGTTAGTGCAACTAACTATATATGCGAATTTCAATGGTTTTGTGTGAGTAAAATAAGGTTTTGTAAATGCTAATTCCTAACTATATATGGTCTATAACCTATGGTTTTTTCAGTGAATTTTCAAGGTTTTGTAAATGCTAATTCCTAACTATATATGGTCTATAACCTATGTTTTTTTCAGTGAATTTCAATGGTTTTTTAATAGCAAATATCAAAAGCTGTAAAATGTATTCTTTTAAAGGAAAATATATTTTATATGTATTTAATATAATTTTTTTATGTATATATACATTTTTTGAGGGAACTAATTTATCAACTATCATGCTGAAGAAGAGTGTGGGGAAAAAAAACAAAGGAGGACTAAGAGGAAAGAACAATCAGTTCAAAAATACAATTGCTTTAAAGCATGAAGTGCTTTTCCACACATTTACATTTAAATAACCCATATTAGAACATACAAAATATCTACAGAGGAGACGGTGTACATTGAATTTTAGACTCTTCATTGGTACCTACATGTTGGTACTTACATCACCCACACAACACAACAACTCTATTCAGAGCTACCCTACCTCAAAGCACTCTAAAATATTATTTTACTATTTTCCTTGGTTTTCCCCTTGTTACGCTTTCCGGAACGCTACCCGGTGCGCGGACCGGGCGCTAACCGTGCGAAAATTTGAAAAAAAATGGTTTTTTTTGACATATATGGGCCTCCTCAGCCACCCTCAGAAAACCTAGGGGGGTCAGGATATGTCTCCCGTGCCCCCTTATACCGATTCCCAACATTGTTTATCCTCCATCTTGTGACTAAATTCGTCCGAAACACAAGATGGCGGACTCCCGTTACGCTACCGGTGAGCTACCCGGTTCGCGTACTGGGTAGCGCTTCCACCACGAAAAATCGAAAAAAAATGTATTTTATTTTTTTGCCCCGCGGGGCCCTTTAATAGCCGCCACATCAATCCTAGGGGTCAGGAGGGGTCTCCCTTGCCCCTTTCATTCATTTCCCCCTTCGTTTATTTCCACCTCTTGTCTCTCGATCCTACCGAGAGACAAGATGGCGGCCGCTCCGGACTGTTTAGAATGTTGAGTCACCGGAGAGCCAATCCGCTTCTCCTCGCGAAGTTCCGTTACGCGTCTGGTACGCGAACCAGGGCGCTAACCGGGACGCTGTCACAGATATATATATTTTTTTTAAATTAATTTCTCAAAATTCACTGGAGCACACATCTTGAGACCTAGCAAAGGCACATCGGGCAAACAGTCTCTACAATTTTGCCAAGTTTCATAGAAATCCATTCAGCCGTTCGAGCTAAAAGTGAGTCGAACCGCCCTATGGAAAACTCAATGTTAAAAACACGTTTTGGGACCCCCCTTTTTTCCTTGGCCCCCGCTTGACGAAACCCCCCCAACTTTCAGGGGACGCTCAGAAACAAAATGTGCCATTTTCCTGAAAATTTCAGCCAATTCCGTCCATCAACGCCAAAGTTATTCAACATAGAATTTTCAGAAATCCCTATTCAAAAAAATCCTAACTATATATACCTACTGGCGACTGCCAGTAGGTAATACATATATATATATATGTATATATATATATATATATATACACACAACATTTCTATGGCAAAATGAAACCCCTCATTTTGTTCCTTTGCAAATTAAATGTTTTAAGTGTTAACACTTTATTCCAATCAAGATGACTTCAGGTGTGCCATACTTTTGTCATAAGTAAGACTGTTAGCGCTCTAGTTGTTCTTTAGAACACTCTGGGACATTCTGTCACTGGGCTATAGTTGGGCTACATCTGGCTGATATTTGGGCTACATTTGTTTTTTTTTTGTCTCTGGTGGCCATCTTTGGGCTACATTGGGCTACATGTGGGCTCTAACATATATATATATAGCCCAATGTAGCCCAATATATATTTTTCAAAGTAAATTTTTGTAAAAACCACTGGAGCATATATCTTGAGACATAGCAAAGGCACATCGGGCTACCAGTCCCTACAATTTTGCCAAGTTTTGAGGAAATCCATTCAGCCGTTCGAGCTAAAAGTGAGTCCAACCGCCCTATGGAAACTCAATGTTAAAAACACGTTTAGGGGACCCCCTTTTTTCTCGGCCCCAGCTTGACGAAACCCCCCCAAACTTTCAGGGGAGGCTCAGAAACAAAATGTGTCATTTTCCTGAAAATTCCAGCCAATTCCGTCCATCAACGCCAAAGTTATTCAACATAGAATTTTCAGAAATCCCTATTCAAAAAAATCCTAACTATATATACCTACTGGCGACCGCCAGTAGGATATATATATATATATATATATATATATATATATATATATATATATATATATATATATATATATATATATATCGCCAGTAGGTAGTTCTAGTTCGGACCTTGATTCCATAAGAAAGGCATTTTTTGACTTGCCTATAACTTTGGCGCAGTTTGACCAATCTTCATCAAATTTTCCCCAAAAACTGTCAAGGTAGGTTCTGGTTTTCATGAAAAGTTTGGGGGTGACTGTTTCGGGATTACTCTCGAATGCACGCGCCAACAGGATGCTAAGCTTGGCTGGACGGAACCTGAACAGAAAGTTGCGGCCGCCATTTTATTGATCAGGGACGGTTTCCGGGGCTGAAAATTTCTGAAAAAGCTAACATAAGGAGTGAGAGCAGAGGTATTCTGACCCCATGTTTGAGAAATGGGAGTGTTCGTGACAAGTTGGGTGTCCAAATTTCTTTTTTTTTTTAATCACGCACGATTAACAGTGATTTCAGCTCCTCCCTAGGTGACCACGTGCAGGGAGTCAAAATCGTGTGACACATGGTGGCACCATGCGAGTTGGCAATTATGCATAATATATATAAAAACTGGAGGAGCCTAATGCGCGCCAAAGATGGCCGAGTAGGTGAGCAGCTCCGTCAGGACTGAACCCTCACCCCCACATCCTGACTCAATCCTGAGGCGCGGCATCTGAGAACGGTCAGCGGAGATCCCGCGGCACCCCCCAGAGCAACTCCGGTCCCACTACGAGGTCGGGGACCGGAGCGGAGTGCGGAGAAGTTTTGGGCCTCCGAGATGGGCGAAGCCCGGAGCTGGAGTGAGAGGCGCGGCTGACCGCAGGTCGAACAACAACCGCGGCGGAAAACGAAAAGTGGCAGGCCTGTTCGGAAGGTCTTCGGAGTTGGCCCAGGAGTGGAGAGACAGACCCGCATAGACTGTCCTGATATCCGCCTGGCGGAGCCCATCTGTGAAGACATCGCAGAAGCTTGCCGGAGCGCTGTAACACCGGTGAGGCACTGAGAATCAGACGGGGACGGGGACGGGGGCACAAAAGCCCAGCAGGTGGGCGCATGATTGGAGGACTAGGCTCTGGTTGCACAGTGTGAGCGAGGGCCGGAGCAGTGGACTGGGAGATGGGAACTCCGGTGGAGAGCCGGGGTGCCTCTGAGGACGTTACACTGCTGCGAAACGAAGAACACTGGGGAGCAGATCCGGTTGGCCGCTGCTTCACTGGATGTGGCCCTTGGGGAGTGTGTTCACCTAGTTACCTGGGAAGGAGGAGAGAATCCCAGTCTTTCCTTCCCCCCCCCCCCCGATCACCGGTGCGAGTGAAGGGAGGATCGGCGAGGAAGCTGTGGAGAACGGGGGTTATCTGGCCTGCCGGTGTTGCTGACTCCTGAAGTTTGGAGGCGGTTAGTGACAGGCGCAGAGCATAGCTTGGGGGTCGGTCCGGTGCCCGAGAGGAACAGGGGGGGGAGGAAGCGGATATACTTGCAATTCAGGTCAGTGGGGTCGTGGATGCATTGCCTACTGTTGAGTATCCTGACGGGGGATCATAGATGGCAGCTAAACCTGAAACCGAGAGGTCCCAATCTCTGTCCACTAAGGGATCTCGCTATGTCCAGGCTAATAAGCTGGACAGATACACGATGTCCAGGGGGTCCCCACAAGACTTAAAGAAGGCGCAGGACCCGGGAAAGGAATTGACTGGCTCTGGCAGAACCTACGCTTCTGGATGGGATGGCAGCTATAGACTGGGTTAGAACGGCCCTGGGACAGAAAATTGAGTCGCTTGATCATAAGCTAGATACGGTGACTATTGAAGTAAATAGTAACCACGCGGACCTCACTAAAACTAGTGAGAAGGTTAAGTCCTTAGACATTAAAACAGCGAGCTTGACAGATGTGGCATTGCTACAGCAGGAAGTACGGGAACTCAAGAGGGCCGGGGAGCTTACAGGCCGGAAGCTCGACGACTACGAAGGGAGGGCCCGAAGAAGTAACGTCCGGATTGTTGGTGTCCCGGAAAAGGCAGAATGCCTGGCCCCGGATTTATTTGTGGAAAATCTTGTCCTCAACCACCTTCAGCCCAAAGTACTGAGTAATTTCTTTACTATTGAACAGACGCATAGAGTCCTGGGTGGGAGGCCGAGACCTGGAGCTCCCCCTCGTCTGCTGATTGGGAAAGTACTTAATTTCAGGGATCGAGACACTATCCTGCAGGCCTCCAGGTCGGGAGGCCCTATGAGATTTGAGAACGCTAGTCTTTCCTTTTTCCCTGATTTCACACAAGCAGTGCAGAGACAGCACCTGGGATTCCTGGGGATCAAGAAAAAGCTCAGGGGGAAGGGGTTTGAAGTATGCCTTGATGTCGCCGGTCCGACTGCGGATTGGGCTCAACAGGAAAACATGTTTTTTTGACAATCCTGACATTGCCTCAGACTGGTTAGATGCACAACCCGAGCGGGGGTCTGAGACCTGGAAGTGTAGAGAAGGGAGATGAGCTAGAGCAGGAATAGAGGGCGCCGCCTTGGGATTGAGTACTGGGGTGTCCAGCAAGCACGTTCTTTCATAATGACCTTAAGAGAGGAGTGTCGCTATGGCGCAGAGTTAGGAGATAAGGGGGTGAGGGGAGGTTATTGAAAGCGGTCTTCCTCCTCATTTCTACCTTTAGTTAGTCGGTTAGTTAGAGTATGGGGCGACAGGCACACTGCAAGTTGGGGTCAGGCGGAAGCCAAGAGCAGGGGTGCAGGGTGGGGGGGGGGTCGGATCTGAAGACCTAGGCCCCCCTCCTTCGCAGGAATTTTGCGACGCCCTAGCTAATTTTTTCTTTTCAAAAGTTCACGATATTTATACTGAGTTTTCAGAAACAACAACTTCTATTAAATTGAAAGGTACTTCTTTACTCAAACCCCCTGACTGTTCATTTTCCCAATTTAAAGAGATAAATGAGGAACAAACAGCTGACATCAACAGGCTTCTAAAAACAGGCTCCACCTTAGACCCATGCCCCCCTAAAATCTTTCCCCCAATAATTGATCTAATTAGTGAAGTTGCAACACGAGTCTGTAATGAGATGTTTAAATCAGGGGTTTTTCCAGACAGATTAAAGAACACCCTATTGAAACCACTTCTCAAAAAATCAGGTCTCGAGAAAACTACGTTGAAAAACTATAGACCCATTGCCAGCCTGCCGTTCTTAGCTAAAGTAGCAGAGAAAGCAATGAATAAACAACTGTCCGCATATATTGAACAAAACATCTTACTTGACGACTCCCAATTTGGGTTTCGTAAAATGCATGGGACTGAGACTGCACTCATCAAGGCTGCCGACGATATTAGGGCCATCAGGGACCAAGGAGGGACAGCGGTGCTGGTCCTGTTGGATTTATCCGCGGCCTTCGACGCGGTCAATCATTCTATCCTGATTGACCGTGTCGAAGAACTGGGCATTCAGTCCATGGCCAGTGCCCTGCTCGCCTCTTTTTTGTCAGGCAGATCACAGGCTCCTTTAGATCTGTGGATCTTGCTCTTCCATGTGGTGTTCCCCAGGGCTCATCCCTAAGTCCGACACTTTTTAATATCTATGTGTCAGACTTAGCCAGGGTTATTAAAAACTACTGGATGAGCCTCACCACATATGCAGATGACACGCAGTTGGTGCTTGCCATCAAGAATGATGGAGAAGAGGTGGCAGCTCGGTTTCAGGAAGGCATGCTAGCAATTAAGGAATGGATGGCAGGAAACTGCTTACGACTCAATTCAGAGAAGACCGAGGTAATTATCTTCGGAAAGCTATTCCCACTGTGGTCTTCCGTCTGGTGGCCTCAGTCAATGGGAACTTTACCAACCCCGGGGCATACGGTTAGAAATTTAGGGATAGTCTTTGAATAAAAGCTGAATTTTACTAACCATGCTAACCAGATAGCATCTGCTGCCTTCCACAAACTTAGACTTCTGAGGAAAATCCTGCCATTTCTTCCAGATAATGCAAGGAAAACGGTGGTCAGTTCCTTGGTATTATCAGCTTTGGACTACTGCAACGGTTTATTCATGAATGCTCAATCTAAGGTGGTGGCCAAACTATAACTTATTCAAAACGCAGCAGCAAGGCTGCTGTCAGGCATCCCTAAATTCAAATCCGTTAAGCATGTAATAAGGAGCTACCACTGGCTAACTGTAAGAAATCGGATTAAATTTAAAACTTTATGCCTTACTTTTAAAGCACTTCATGGTCTTGGCCCGGTGTTTCTTAGACAGAAGCTTACCTTATATCAACCCAGGAGATCACTCAGATCCGAGGATCTGCACCAACTAACAGTATCACAGACCAGGATGGTCACCTGGGGCGATAAATGTTTTACAAACACTGCGGCCAAACTTTGGAACACTCTGCCGATGGCGATAAGAACTACCTCATCATTGTTGCAATTTAGAAAGTTGTTAAAAACTTGGCTATTTGACCAATGATTACTCCTCTTACTGTACCACTTTTGAAATCAGACAATGTTCCTATTGAGACAAGAAGTTGAGCTACAGCGCCAAGACACCTACGGGTATAAGTTGCGCTTTATAAATTGTAAAAATAAATAAATAAATAAATGTTATTATTGTGGTGGGTTTTATGTTGTTTTTTTGATTAGTTTGGCGTGAACAATTGGCACTCTTTGTTTCCTATTATCAAGGCATCAGTTGGGAATGCAGCAGTTGGGTGTTTATCCTTATACATCAGGTGGCAGTTTTTGCGATTCAATGCTTGCGGTGTGGGGTAAATGTCTCAGACTAGTCAGGGATAAGGGTGTTGAGCTGGAATGTCAATGGTCTGGGTGATCAGATCAAGAGCGGGATGGTGAATCAGCTAACTAGAAGGCATTCCCCGGAAGTTGCATTACTGCAGGAGACACATCTTGTTGGGAATCGGTGCATGGCCCTCCATAAAGGGGTGATATAAATTAGTGGTGCATGCTGGGTTTACGATCCGGGTCTAGGGGAGTTAGTATCCTTATTAAAAACTCCTTTCCATTTGAATTACAAGCTACATGGTCGGACCAAAGGGGCAGATATGTGGGTATCTCGGGCAGCTAGGAGGCAAGATAGTTACCTTCTTGTCCACATATGTACCGCCGGGCCTTCAATCAGAAACTTTTAAAGACTTGAGTGCCGTCTTTCTAACCTTGCCCGTGGGTCTCCTGGTTCTGGGGGGTGATTTCAACGCGGTACTTGATGGTGAAATAGATAGATTCCCGGCACAAATTCATACGTCATCACAGAAGTGGCTCCCTGACATTCTTGAATCGCTGGAGTTGGTTAATAGTTGGAGGGTGCGTAATCCGACTCAGACACTTCACTCATGTGTCCGCCGCGCATAATAGTATGTCCAGACTAGACTACATATTGATACCGGCGGCTATGGCGGACACAATTAGAGAAGCAAGATACCTGAGAAGGGGTATTTCGGATCATTCCCCGATGTGGTTGCGGGTTAAGATCGGGCAATCAGCAGTTGGTAGGGTAGCTCTGATTAATGCATGGCACTTGAAAGACCCAGCCACCCAAAAGGAGATACGCCAAATTTCAAAACCCTACTTTCAGGAGAATGTGGGCACAGGTGACTCTGCATAAACCCTGTGGGAGGCATATAAAATAGTGCTGCGGGGTGAGGTCCCCTCCTTAATTGCAGGTAAAAAACAGAAACACCAGGCAGAGGTGACTAGGTTGGAGGTGGAAGTCGTGGGGTTGGAGAAACGTGTGGCTGAGACTGCTGCCCTGGGAGACCTGCATATGTTGAAATTGAAACAAGACTAATACAAGGGCCTCTCCAGGGAGAGGGCAATCGCACATAACAATGACATACAAAGTCGAGTATACGAACATGGGGATAAGGCCAGCAAGTTAATCGCCAGGTTAGAACGTGGAAAGCGGGCCTCTCGTCTGGTGCCTGAATTGGAAGGGTCGGGACAGGGCGGGATTACGGAGCTGCAGGCAGTGGCAGATGCATTTTCTGAATATTATAAAGAAGTATATACCTCGGCGACTGGTTTTACTGAGACCGAGAATGACGAAGTGATTAGAGCTATAAGTATGCCGCACCTTTCAGAGGACATTAGGAAATATCTAGACTCCTCCATTACGGATGATGAAATTGCGCAAGCAATTAGAAACAAAGTCTGCGAAGGCAACGGGCCCTAACGGGATGCCTATAGAGCTATATAAATTGAATGCCCATAGGATCGCTCCGAATATCCGTGCCATGTTTCTAGAGTGTAGGGACAACTTCCGTACGACCAGCGAGTGGCCAATATTGTGGTCATTCATAAGGCTGGTAAGTCTAGGACGTCCTCTTCCTCATATCGACCCATTTCGCTTCTCAATGTAGAGCCCAAGATATTGGCGAAACTACTCACCACCAGGTTGGTCAAGGTCATTACAACCCTGGTACACCCCGAGCAATCCGGTTTTATGCCACGTCGTAACACGACTCTGAACGCGGAGACTCCACGGAATTCTGGGTGGTTCCTGGAAGATATTGGAACCAGCGGTCCTGGTTTCCGAAGATGCTACTATGGCATTTGATAGGGTTGAATGGGCCTACCTATTTGCGGTTTTGGCTAAGATGGGCTTTGGCTTGGAATTTATCAGGTGGGTTCGATTGTTATATGCCACTCCTTTGGCCAGAGTGATCGTAAATAATTGTAAATCAGCTGACTTTACCCTTGGGAGGGGCACAAGACAGGGATGTCCTTTGTCCCCACTACTCTTCGCACTGGCGTTGGAGCCTCTGGCGGCTTGGGTCCGGTGGGACCGGTCGATACGTGGCCTGCGATGGACACCGGAGTGGGAGGATAAAATCTTGCTTTACGCAGAGGATATCCTATTATACCTCACTAACCCCAGGGCGTTCCTGAGTAATTTCTTAGAAGTCCTGACTATATTCAGTAGGTACTCCGGCTTTGTTATAAACTGGACAAAGTCGGTAATATTTGTTATATCGGGTGAGACGCCTAGGGTCCCTCAGTCTTGTCCCATGAAACTCGAACTAGTGGTATTTAAATACCTTGGCATACATATATAATGCAAATGTTAAGCATGTTTTGTGTCCATTACAACATGTCCGCCGCTTCACGCGCAATTTGCTAAACACGAAGGTGATGTGGGTTTAAATATGGCTGTAAACATCAACAAGACGAGCGTGATCAAGCCTTAAGTGGCGAAACGCGTCGTGAGACTATATTCGTCTGCCGGAATAAATACCGTAACAGAAGCTTTGGGTGTCCTGCGTTTTCTTCGCATTTGAGGAGAATATTGGGAGAGAATACGGTAGCCTGCCGGTGGCTAAAGCAGGACCGCCCACTGACAGCCGCACCCGTTTACCGGCATTTGTGGAAGATTTAATGCAATACGAGCTGGCTGACCCCCTCAATGGCATGAACGTCAGGGCAGGAATCTAAAGTAACACGCACTGTTTATTATCAACATCGTGATTCGATTCCAACAATCAACGGACGTTCTATTAACAATACTGGTGCCGATTTGTACAGTACACAACGACGGGAAAAGGAACCCTGGAGTAGCACCTGAGTTTTGGATGAAACTTGGGAGTCTGGATTGCCCGAGTGTCCTGTAACTATAACTTACCGGCACATTTTTGCTACAGAGGGGCCGGGAGCACTTATCTGGCGGCTACTGCAAATCAAAACTAGTCAGAAAAGTGCACAAAGCTTCTATCGGATATTTTACAGGAATCAAAGATGGCAGACGAGTTAGATGCTCGTCGGAAGAAGACCGCCGACAAACTCTTCTTCACTAACCCCAATATCAGCACTGATGAGACCTACCACTTCCACTATTGGGATTGAGTTGAACTTACAGACAAAACTAAACTCATTGGAAAGACTATATAAGAAAGAACTTGGTAAATGGTGGGAAGCGGAGTCCCTGCAACCTTACATCGAGGTAAAAAGAGTCCCGAGGGGACTCCGAATATTTACCATCCCCAACTATGAAGATCCTGACGCTGATATGCTTCAGGAATGGTCTGATAACTCTGCATCCTGTTCGATCACTATGATGTGTATACTGGTCAAGTACGCTCTCAAAGACCGAGCGAAATTACTGGTTGAAATTGAGCAACTAACCTCAGAAATAAGTTCCATGATGACAAAAGAGGCTTTGGAGGAGTTTTTGAAGAAATTATCCACGAAAATGGAAAACTTGGAGGAAGAAATAACTGCGAAAAAACAACGCAAGTTTATACGTGATTACAAAGACTATCAAGCTGGGCGTACTCTCACTTTCCAAAAAAAGTATGATCATTTATTTGATAAAAAAACTGGCCTAGCTATAAAATCAAAAACATCAATTCCAGTACAAGAGGTTGTGGAAAGTGACATATCTGATGGAAATGCCTCAGATGCCTCCAACCCAGAAGGTAACCAAGATGTGGCAATTGATCCAACAAAAAACCCCAATTTTTTATTGCAATTTCAAATGATAAGCAAGAACCGCACCGAAACATATCAGGATATGAATGCGCAGAGAGGACGAGGACGAGGCAACAGAGGCGGAATCGCCGCAACAAACAAGCCAAAAAGAGGAGGTCAGGGCGGAAACAAAGCTCCAATGGGAATGGCAACACGGAGCAAGAACCAAAAATGAATAAGACAGTTGTAAATCTATCACAAAGAACCCTCACCCCAGTGGAGGAGAGCACCTTGGGGTTAGGACTGTCTTTTTGTCCTTCAATGAATATGAATTTTGCAGACACACGGATTGATGTATTTCGGTTTTCAAGAAAATTAAAATTGAAAAAAAGGTTCGAGACTAAGCCCAAAGACCGGGGAAACTGAGTACCTCAACAGCCATAAGTAATCTTGATATGAATGATTTTGAACTGCTACAAATCATCAACTCCGACTCTGGTGATGGTAACAAAACCGTAGATTATGACACTTGGGGAACTGATGTGGGGGTGAATCCGGGTTCTAATTTCAGACCAAAATCTATTTTTCTCCCTTTGATCCAATGTGATGCCATTGAGGTTTTTGAGAAGGGGGTCCTGAAAGATCTCATGAAAATACGTAACCACAAACTTTCCTGGACTAAGAAAAATCTTACTTTTGAACAAATGACAGCCTTAGACCAATTGAAAAGTGATAAGAGTATTGTTATCAGACAAAGTGATAAGGGGGGGAATGTTGTGGTACTTGATAAAGATAAATATCTGAAGGAAGGACAACGCCAACTGAATGTTGAATGTTATTGTAAAGTTAACTGTGATAAGCTATCGCAATCAAATATAGCTTTCAGAGATCTTTTGTTGGAATGGAGTGACAAGGGATTACTGGAAAGTGAAGAATTTCAATATTTATATTGTGCACATCCCAGAACACCAATATTATAGTTACTTCCCAAACTCCACAAAAATCCCACTGAACCCCCTGGCCGTCCCATCGTATCCTCTATTGGATCTCTTCTAGAGCATACATCTAAGTATATAGACCATTATCTTAGACCCTATGTGATGGCTCTTCCATCTTACATCAAAGACACCACCCATTTCCTTACTGTCATAAATGGACTACATTGGGAAACCAATTACATCTTAGTTACTCTAGATGTGAGTAGCTTGTATACGAGTATTCAACATCACTACGGCTTAGAGGCTGTAAAACATTTTCTGAGAACACGTTCAGTGTCCTATCTACGATATTCTGAAATGATCATTTCTATGATCAATTTTTGTCTCAATAACAATTTCTTTTTCTTTAATGACATCTTGTATCGACAGTCACAGGGCACAGCCATGGGGACCTGCTTCGCCCCCAGTTATGCGAACCTGTACATGGGATGGTGGGAGGAGCAGGTCGTCCGTGAGATGGCAGAATTTGACAACGTGGCCCTGTGGCTTAGATACATAGATGATATTTTCTTTATTTGGTGCGGGGATGAGACATCTCTAAAGTTATTTATTGGACAATTAAACTGCAACACCTTGAATCTTACACTCACTGACCATTTTAGTAAATAATCTATTGAATTCTTGGACATAATGGTAGAGGTCTCCAATGGCCAACTTAACACCAGACTCTTTCGCAAAAAAACGGCATGTAACAACATTTTAAATGCCAATAGCTGTCACCCACGGAATCTGGTGTACAGTATTCCCTATGGAGAACTTCTCCGTGCGAAACGCAATTGTAGCACGCAAGAAGCCTATGTTCAAGAAGGAGTGATGTGTGAAAGTTTTCAAAGTAGAGGATACAGCAAAAAAATGATTATTATGGCAAAAAAACGTGTTGAAGAAAAGAGAGAAGAACTGCTGAATCCTAGACTAATTGAACAGGAGCAGGAAAAAGTCAGATTCATCACCACTTTCTCTGGCCAAGCCAATGAAGTGCGAAAGATTTTTAAAAAACATTGGCATGTCCTACAAACCGACACCCATCTCAAAAGAGATCTAAATGATAATCCCCAAATCACTTTCCGTAAAGGAAGGTCCCTGAGAGATGAATTAAGTCACAACTATGTTACCTCTGGGGACACTGGAGATATCCATAAAGAGGGAGGTTTTAAATGTTGTCATAAATGCAAGGCATGCAAACATAGTTCTGATTGTAAGTCACTCACGGTCCCCAATACCAACAGAGAATTTGTGATACGCAAACGTCTCACATGTACTACACCTTATAGGGTCTATGTTCTAATCTGTCCCTGTAATAAATGGTATGTTGGCAGTACCAAACATGAGGCCAAGAAAAGAGTACTAGAACATTTACGAGCTATTCATAACAACAATAAACAATATCCCATAGCAAGACACTTCTTTATAGAGCATATGCAAAATTAAAAATTGGTTCAGATGGTGGTAATTGATAAAGTTGATCTCTGTGTGCGAGGAGGCAATCGAGAACTGTCCCTCAGAAAATTAGAGTCAAAGTATATTGTAGATTTTGACTGTTTATCCCCTAAAGGATTGAATAATAGTGAAGAATTGGCAATTCATTTACACGAATGAGATTGTGAACGATATGTATACTGTCTGTGGTCTTTATAGGTTTTAATGGTACCGTATTTTCCGACGACTTTTTAACCCCTTAAAATGTTTTCAAAAGTCGGGGGTCGTCTTATACGCCGGATACCAAATTTTCATGAGTGCAAGCAACGCTCTACCGACTATGAATTTGCCCCCACGAACCCTCCAATATGACCTGGGCTCTTACTCGCGCGTTCACACTCCCTGTGCCGTATGAGGACTTTATCCGAAGGTGTCTGCCCGCTTCACAATAGGACCGGCAATGACACGTACATGAAGACAAGTACACGTTTACCGCTACATTACCGTAATCAAAAATTGCACATGATTTCAAAATAGCGCACAGTTACTTACAGTCCCGTAGTGCTGGGAGAGGGTCCCACGGGGCATTTCGTTATTTTCTTCCTGCGTCTTGAGCCTAGAGACACAGCGGTATATGCGCTGATCTGGCGCCATAATCCTCACGTTCATCGGAAGTAGAGGAGCGTCACTAGCGCACGTCATCTACTGAGTTCATGGACATGGAAAGGGGACTGCAGAAGGTTCCAGCCGGCAATACAGTACCTTGGAAGTGGGGGTCGTCTTATACGGCGAGTATAGGACGAAACCTACATTTCATCATGAAAAGTAGGGGGTCGTCTTATACGCCGGGTCGTCCTATACGCCGGAAAATACGGTACTATTTTCATTATTTTAGATTTCAGACAAAGCATTGTAGCGGAAGACTCTGATGATACGGAATCTATATCACCCGATGGACAATGTATTTGTATCCGGACATGGTACTTGTCTGTATTGCCCACTGGGGCGGGACCTTTTGCCACTTCCTTGATGGACACGATATTGGAATTCAGGCATGATATTATATCAGATTGCCCACTGTGGTGGTTTTTAGATGCCATTTCCTGAAGTGGTAGAGACTATTGTACCGGCCGATTAGGGCTCAACTATCTTGTGGCTTAATTCTCTGAGGCTCGTGTTATTATATAACCCCACTGGGGCAAGACATGTTGATACACATTTGATATCAATATACCTTGTGATTCCTGGGAACACAGTATCACATAATGGTAATGACGATACGCGATTCTCAGTGTATTGTTTATTTTTCCATAGCGACTATGCAACCAATCAGAGTAACGCTTTTGGAAATGGGGCCAATCACAATGAAGTTTATATTTGCCACAAGAGCAAAACTATTAATGTTTACTGGGGTGAATAAGATTCCGATTAACATATTTGAGACACTATCTTGACAATCATGCTTTCAACTATATTATAGCACTGTCTATATGAATTATGTATATTTTTTACAAAGATGCTTCGAGTATAATTTTTGCACATATCATTGAAAAATCAATTGTTATGACTTTAATTAAGTTTGCAACTGTGCTAGTAATTGTTATAGGCAAATGTTAAGCATGTTTTGTGTCCATTACAACATGTCCTCCGCTTCACGCGCAATTTGCTAAACACAAGGGTGATGTGGGTTTAAATATGGCTGTAAACATCAACAAGACGAGCGCGATCAAGCCTTAAGTGGCGAAACGCGTCGTGAGACTATATTCGTCTGCCGGAATAAATACCGTCACAGAAGCTTTGGGTGTCCTGCGTTTTCTTCGCATTTGAGGAGAATATTGGGAGATAATATATATATATAAATAAACATACTTACCTTAAATATACTTACCTTTCATTGTAAAGGTAGGGTTGTAAAGCCTGTTGTAAAGCCTGTGTCCTCTGTCCTCACCCTAACCATATTAACATTTATGGTTACCCACAGGCCTACCTTATCTGATCCTGCATTCCTACCATGTTCTTATGCAAACGATAATCAGCTTATCATCTGCATCAGCAGCGATATCACCCAGGCTAAAGAGAACTTAAAAATACTAGAATTATGCCATTGTTCCAGTGAGTGCCAGGTGAGTTATGGAATCTCTGTTTATCCATGCAGTGTGTACAATTTTCAGAAAGCTTGTTCCTTCTTCAAAGAGGAGTAAATGTACCTCTGCCAGTCTATAGAAGCACCTATAAAGAGTCTAACCCCTTGATCAAAATTCAGTACACTAGTAAACAATAATGAGTGGCCAAATATTAGGAAAACATCTGTATTATTTATTCAATTAAATTTTTTTATACAATTCATGTTAAAAACACAATATAATACACATCATATAAAAATCAATTAAAAGAAGTGGACAAAAATGCAACAAAATGAAACTGATACGAAACCGATTATGACCCGCATAATCACAAAAACAGACAGAAACATGTGAGACATGAAAAATTGTTCAATACAGTTAGTACATCCAATTGCCAATAATGACACTTTGTTTTATACAATGATTAAATCTGTGGTCAACAAAAGTGCCAGGATCATGGATTGTACAGGAAAAGTGTGTCAACGCGTTTTGATGGATACGTTAAATTACACCATATTTTTCAAGACTTAATCTTATTTTCTGTCATGTAAGCGGAGTCAAGGTAAATTGTTTCACCCCTTGCTATCACTAGACTTTAGTTGAAAGTGGGCAGGTCCTAGTCTGTTCTATCAACGGTTGTTTGCTTGTAGCTGTGGTTTATCCTGCGCATCCAAGATATCACGCCTTGTGTGCTATGTGGATAAAATGTGATGGAATAGCAGTATTATACTTGTATCTATGGAAAACGGTGTCCTCAAATAGCGGACTTCTTTAGCATATATTGTGGGAAAGCGGTGTCCTCTATTATGGGACTTCGGGGTGCGGGTCCGTGCTTATTGCGGATCTGTGACAGTGATCTTGTCACAATGAAGTCTGTCAAATTAGGCTTCTGAGTTGAGGATCACGATAGATCACTCCAATCGGATAAGGTTACTGCTAAAATCTTGCGTCCCGTCAGGGGTTCCGCGTTGAATCGCCCTATAGAAGCATACATTCTAAGGAGCTCCAACAACGTACACCAAATCATTCCCGTTTACAGCGGACCCGTTCAGTTACCTTTAAAAACAAAACAAACAAAAAGTTTACCGTATATATATATATATATATATATATATATATATATATATATATATATCCATACTTATATAATAAAGAGAGAGCCCAAACGTTTGAGGCGGGTAATCTCAGGAACCACAGCACCAATCACAACACCCAATACAGCGTTGGAAAGGGCAGTTGCAGCAGAAGGACATAGGCTATGCAGACGCCCACCATATACATTTAAAAGGTAAAAGAACCGTGCCAGCAAAGTAGTCCCTTGTGGGCGTGTCTGCATTGTGCTGTGGGCGTGTGTTGGGGCGTGACAAATGCTGGGGGTGTGTGGTACATTCCGCCCTTCATGCCATGTCTCATATCGTGTGCTAATCCCACCCTGCTCCCTTTAAATACCCCTGCACCCCATAATCATAACCCACCCTTACTCCTTAAAATACCCCAACACCCTTAAACACTAACCCATCTTAACCCTAGAAATATACCCTGTACCCCAAAACCCAGACCTATCCCTAAACCCTAAAAATACCCCTGTACCCCAAAACCCAAACCTAGCCCTGAACCCTTAAAATACCTCTGTACCCCAAAACCCAAACCTACCCCTGAACCCTAAAAATACCCCTATACCCCAAAACCCACACCTAGCCCTGAACCCTAAATATACCCCTGTACCCCAAAACCCATACCTATCCCTAAACCCTAAAACTAGCCCTGTACCCCATAACCCAAAACTATATCTGAACCCTTAAAATACCCAAACACCCCAAAACATATACTTCAGTACCCCAAAACATATACCCCTAAACACATACTTACCTTATCCAAACATTTAAAAAAAACATGCTTTTACCATTCATGCATTTACAACAAATTTTGTTGTAAATGTATGCGTGGTAAAAGCATATAAAATGTAATGCCATGCGTTATAATGGCATTGCGGAGTCATGGTACTTTCGTAATGAAAGTATGCAGAGTGTTGTATGCGGAAAGAAAGTTGCGGAATAATGGGTGTTTACCCTCGCCCGGTAAGTACATTGGTGGAACGGCGGCCCACATCTCCAGCAACATACTCCTATTTTTTTCACCACCCTTTTGAAAAATGCACAGAACTCTCACATTGATGGCCAGTACCGACATACACTTTTAGACACACCTCCCGCCACAAGTTCTAGAATTGCGAACTTTAGAGCTGGGGAGCTACGTTCGATTCTTGGCATCAGCTCAACATCCTGTGATTCCAGGCAAATCGCTTTGTCTCCCCGTGCCTACCAAAAATAATTGTGTTCTTCTGTAATGTAAATTGTGCTCATGCCATGTTGTTGAGTTCGCGCTATATAATATTGCCAGGAAAAAATAAAGTAGGGAAACTTGAGTTCACACACTACTGAACGCGCACTCTTAAGTGCATCAGCAGTGCACTGTGAATCGGAGCGTTTCACAGGCCTGTCACAGATAAGGAATGCTATCAAAACGAAATCCTACAAAACAATATACTACTGGCCAGCAGCAATTCACAACCGGACAACGTCGGGACGGGCTGCTAGTATATATATATATATATATATATATATATTGCATATATGAAGGTGTGTATAATGTGCATATATGAAGGTGTATAACAGCCTTAAAACATAATACTCTGACGTCTATTAACATTAAACAGGTCCACCTTCACCTAGCAATATTAGATTAAGTCTGAAGGAACTTTCTGAAGGTGCAATCATGCATACAGTAAACTGACTTGTTTAGTGAGCACAAGGGCTGTTCATTGTTTCCAGTTAATCAGTAATGTCTTGCCCGGGAAACCTAAAGATAGGGTGTCGACTGTCATCACTGTACAGTAAAATAATTTACAGAATCACCTTTACATTCACCTCACCTGCAGAAACGTTTATTACACAGCTGGCGAACTATGCCAACACCCCAAGTAATGTACGTTTCCTACAGCTGCAATACCATGATCTATTTCCATTCATGTGATCTTTTGTAGCCCATATTTTTCTACAGTTTCTTGCATTCTCTTACCAAATCCCGAAGAACTTCCTACAACCCAGGTTACTAAAAATCAAGAGTTTCCAGGACTGCCCATACAGCATACGTTAGATGGTCAACTTCTGCATAGACAACTCTAGGGAGTGAAAAAGTGGGAAGTCGCATTCCCGCACACCAAAGGACCTTCACAGCTGTGTGGGGCGATTTTTTTGCATATACCGTGCCTCTTGCATACAAAAAAGGTGAATATGTGGGGACTCTTCCCCACATTGCCTTGATCGCTTTGTATTAACGATTTAAACATCATATCATCTTTGTTAATCGCCCCAAATCCGTTTTTCACATGCGAGGTTTAAAGGCAGAATGTAAGGGTTAACGATGACGGAGCAGCAAGCATTCAACAAGTAAAACTCGCTGCTTCGGAACCACAGCAAACTGGTTGGATGCGCGCCTGGTTAATTATGATGGTTGCACGTTTATGCTACACTTCATTGCACTTGCAATGAACGTGAAAACCACTACATGCTGTTCAATGTGCCTTTTTATACATATTTATAGGAAACTGCTTGCATGGTGGAGAAAGTCACTGTAAGTCTCTGAAAATAAAGCGAAATCACGTTCTCTTTCAAGAGCAGGACTATTTTTTTTTAATGCATTTTTTTTTTTTTTTTTTACACACTGCATGAAAACTGGTTATTTTATTTCTTTTATCTACAAAAAAGGATTAAAGGGGTGAGTGCATTGCATATTTTGTGCCTGCAAAGGAGGATAGGTTAAGTTGGATTTCTTAGGGTGTCCTATATTAAGGGTCTTTAAAATGTAAGGCAGGCCATGAAGTCTGACCGAAATGCAACATTGTACTTGTTTGGTCTTGTTAATAAGTGCCGTCATTTCACTTAGAAATTATTGCATTTCTCATGGTCATGCTCTAACTTGGCGGCTCTCTACAAACACAGTACCATTGCGACACTTTAAAAAAAATGTACTTTTAAGAAGAGCGAGTCGTCCGCTTCAGGGACACCGTGCTTTTTTCCCTGCAATTTAATTTTTTTTATTAAACTTGCATGGTGAGCTTGGCGCCCACTTAACAGACACCGCGCTCTGCAATACAATAGGTTTTGCTTTTTGCAAAGTTTGACCTATGGGTATGGTAAATGACAAGGCCTTTTAATATTATAAAAGGCATTGCCATTTACAATGCCAATAGCTCAAAATCTCGCACTCGACGGACCTCTTGCATTGTAAATGCTTGTTCAGGTCTTGCAGTGCATGTACCATCGCTGCTTATCCTTTGTTGGCTTCATTGTCACTCTACTTCGCTGCCTCCTAATTGGCCTGCAAGCACAGGGCATCTCTTAATTTTCTTTCGGTGGAACGTGGACCAAGCACAGATTGCTTCAGCTTGATTAGTGTCCGTCCACTGCTCATGCTGTGATTAAGGTACTGTTTGTTTTTTCCCTCCCATTCAACCCTTCTCCGTGTCACTTCTTCCCCCCTCCCACCTATCCCTTCTTTGTGTTGATGCTCTTGTCCCACTACCTCTCCCAGCCTCCCAGTCGTCCCTTGCCCATACCCCTACCCATCCCAATCCTCGCTTGCCCGTCCACCCTGCACAAAAAAATCCTATGACGCAGCTCCAGCACTGGTAGCTTTATATCGCTTTTTGTCTAACTTTACTTTTAGCCATGCTGCACAGCCTCACTGCTGTACAACACGGCTAAATAACATTGGCAAAACAAACAGTTCCTGCATAATGAGACCCATTGCTTGGTCAATACTTGTGTTTACAATATAGCCTGTATTTTTGATATTTACTCTATATTTTTACTGTGATATTACGGTAGCACAATCATGAGACTCCACACTATGGCCATACAGCTGCGATCAAGAAACTAGATCAAAATTGGTGGGATGCCTCCATACTAATTTCATGTGCTTTTGTCAATGGAGTCAGAGTACAAAAGAAGAAACTTCATCTATTACATCCAAGAACTGAGCGATTACCGCAAGGTTCAAGGAAACACGTTTTTTGTTTTAATTTGCCCTATACGTGGAAGATTATTAGGACATATTTGTAAAGGCTGAATGGATAGCATGATTACACTCAAAATTAAATGAAAACTTTAAGAACAAGCATTGAAAATGCAATAGGTCTCTCCTTTGATTAAGTTAAAGCCATTTGCTTTGCTAATGGTATTGTATAGCAAAGCAAATGGCTTTAACTAAATGAAAGGCGAGACCTATTGCATTTCTAATGCTTTTTCTACTCTATAGAACTAAATATGTGCATTTCACAGTGTCCTGTGGTACACATGGCCCCCCAGCATTCTTACCTTCATACTGCAAGTCGAACAACACAAGCAGGAAGGAAACAAAGGAGAGAATTCTCTTGGTGCAGGCGCTGGGAGACACCATACTGCAGTTGTGTGCAGTCACCGACCCCGATCTTCCTTTCTTTTGAAGTACAACCAACCAGCACACAACATAAACAAACAGGAGCTGCACCGACAAAGCGCGCCTCTGCAAGTGGCAGGGACAACAGCTACACACACACCCCAACGGGTCACACCCACAACACAGGGCAGCCAGCTATCAAACAATACGTAGCAGGGACGAGAACCAGTCCGCCTTGCCCCCTGCTTCCTCCCCTGCAGCCCTTTAATAATGTGAAAGCGCAGTGTATGCAAACATTAATTCTTACTTTTCAACAGCACACACACCGCGCTTTCACTGCTGTGACGTTTTCAAATATTAATTCTTACTTTTCAACAGCGCAAACGTCACAGCAGTGAAAGCGCGGGGTGTGCGCTGCTTAAAAGTAAGAATTAATGTTTGCAAGCATTTACGGCAGTGAAAGCGCGGTGTGTAAATTACTGCATTGAGGTTACTAAATGCAAATAGAACGCACCCCATGCGGAGTTAGGTGAATATTAATAACCCCCAAAAAATCTTGCCCACAAATTCGGGCACCGCACTCCGAATGAAAGCAAAAAATTACTAAATAAATGAAGCACGGTGTCAACATACAACTTAAAACATCGTGCTTCCTAGCCCGAATGACCCAAAAAAAGTTCTCTCCCACTAATTAAGGAGAGAGTATCACACTGCAAGTAAAACATCCAGTCCAGGTGGGTGTGGCCTGAAGTGGACAGGATAACAACCAGGAGGGGCCAAAGACACTATGGTGCAATCAACAAACTGGGTTTAACAAACAGTGACGAGAAATAAAAAGCGCCATTCAAAAGTACAGGCGTAACAGAGACACAAGACACAAATCCGTATTGATTCCAAGAGGCCCTTGAATGGCGAGAGCAGCGCATGCGCGCTGCAAGCGCCATGCGAGAACTAAAAATTACTTTTAGGGTGATGTGGTAGCTTAACCCAAGGGAAGCCATTTTTCATGGGAGTCAATTTGCTGCACAACAGCTAAATACTGGCCTGTAGTAGTGTACGACGGGATAAACTGAAGACATTCAAGTATAAAAACAAAGGCTGTAGACCCCGAATCCAAGGACCCTAGCCCTGTAATAATCATAACAGAGAGTGCTACAACCCTTCCATTTCTGATCAAAATTCCACCATGCAGGTTGTGAAACAAGGGATCGATTAACATTTCAAATAGTGCACTGCTAAAGTTTTTAGCCATATCTTAGATTGTACACCATTACTACATTCATCATGAAGTAAATTAAGCCCTTCGAACGTGAACACAAACTTCTATATTTCAATCACAATGTACCTTAATATCCTTGGCAATTTTAGCCCAGTCATCAGTCGTCATATTGGAAGAATCAAGCAATGGTGAATATTCTAAAATAGTGTAAACAACTCGCTTCTTCTCCTTGGACTCTCTGCAAAAAGTTGTAAAATAATGAAATTAATTATAAAATATGCAAAGGTTCCAGTAAGAGTTGTCAGTTTGAAAGTGCTATAAGGGAATCTGTAGGGAGGGGGGGGGGGGGGAAATATCCCAAGGAAAAGTGGCACAAATGGTGCACATTAAAGGACCCAGCACTCAAAGGACTACAGCTAGCAGCACTGGGAGCAAGACACTTTTTAGCCAGATCTGCCACCGCAGACCCTTCCTCCAGGGATTTGACGACATTGGTCCACACCGACATCAAGAAGCACTGGAAGCGATTTGCTTCCACTGAGTCAAGGAAGAGGGACTTGAAGTTCTTGCTCTAGGTGGGCAGAGAAACAATGGGGGAAATAAGAGTTTCTCCTTTCCTCCGGTGTCTCTCGTTTGGAGTATTCCTGCTGCAAGATCGTGGTTAGGACCACGATCGCGCAGCAGGAATACACACCACTAGGCCACCAGAGTTTTTGTTTATATATACTGAAGGAGAGTAGCCTCGTGGACAAATGCACCACTCCCCTTACAGCTCGTCTGTCCTTTTTTTTCTGCCTCCCCCCACCCAAAGGGCAGATCTGCCTCCTAGGCAGCTGGAAACACACTAGATACCAGGGATTTGTTTATACATATGTGAGAGTGGAGCCCTTTGGCTAAAGATTGCTTCCTAAGCCCATACATTTTGTTTATTTTCTGCCATTTTTTGAGCGGATCAGTCCTCCGGGTGAATGGCAAGACATCAGACACCGGGGGTAAGGGTGGATCAGGAACAAGTGTGATTTTTATCATCAATGCCCCCACATGTATACATATCCACATCAAATGTGAGTTGAATCACATTTCAGTATTCTGGCACTCACAAATTCAGAGATGTATAAATGACCACTACTCCTAAACTCAGTATATTACATTTCAAAATACATAGACTTTTCTCATAGCTATTTTTCAGTCTTTAAATTTTCCCAAATCAGTTGCTGTACAATTGGTATACAATGAAAAACAACTTTAAGATGAAGCTCTGCAGCTCAATTGGTGGCTCTGGGTGTAAGTCCAGGGGTTCCTCAGAGGTGTAGCATAGGCTAAATTAGATAATCACTAACAGCTCTATTTGTGATAGCGTGGTCGAGAAGCTAGGCTTATCAGGAGAGTGTGTTAAGCATTTATTGTATTCACTCAATCAAGGCACAAACTCCGAGATAGAATCCAGACCAATTAGGCAAGTATAAAAAAGTTATACCTATGGTTAATTTATAGTACCAAGCAGGACAGGATAGAGGTAGGTAATAAATACTTGCAAATACACAACTGTTCAAGGAAATGCAGTTGTAATTGTAACAGTTACAGGGTGATCTTGCTTTTCAGAATACTTGGCATTACATAGTAAATACTCTTTGATTGCTTTCGGATTATGTTACAATAGTGGTCACTTTTCGCCATACATTAGCAGTTGTACATAGAATGCTTTCTAAACCCAAAATCTTATACTATGAGCCACTATCGGAGGAAAAATGGTTATCGAACTAGGACGGAAATATTTGACTTAGAAGGTTGAGGTTTGGGGGTTAGGACCAAGGTTCCCCAAGGTCCAAGAGGACACTCTAGTTGCACCACCAGCAGCACTGGGACGGCCGGGTGTTGAGTGCAGAGGCCCAACGTTAGCCAATGGGCTCAGTGGGCCTTTGTTTGGGGTCTGCTGGCAAGCAGGCCACTTGACTGTGGAGCAAAGCTCTTAAGGTTGAGGTTGAAACTGCTGAGGCAAATGACCAACACAAGAGCAGCACCACCAGCAGCACAGAGGCAGCCAGGAGCAGGAGGTAAAGCGGATGTCTCGGCCCCTGGACTTCTCAGTGGAGACAGTCGGGTTTCAGAAAGCTGCAGGCTTGGTTGGGAAGACGTCTTGGAGGCAACTAACGACTGGGAAGAGGACTGGGCGGATGCTTGGACACTGGCAGTTGGGTCACCCAAGGCCAGGAAGGCATGGAGGGCTGGGGTGTCTAGGGTGTTGGTTTCCTTAGACTGCGACCGGTCGCTGTCAGCGTCAGACAGATGAGGTCAGTCTTCCTGGACTGCTTCAGTCAAGGGAGCAGTTGTATTACTGCCTTCGGTCACAGTCGGGGGGGGGGGGGATCCTTCAAGTAAAGGCTGCAGGTTTAGTTTTGAAGCTTGTGCAAGGTCAGGGGTCACCTGAGCCCAACTTAGGACCGCCAGGGGGAACTCTTTGGAGTTGTGGGCCACTCAACCTTGGGCTGTGGCGGCCGGGTGCAGAGTGGTGAAGCATCATGGAGTCCGGACTCTGATGGTTGGTCTTTGGTTTCAGCAAATCCGGTGCTCACAGGAGACGGAGTCGGTTAGTTGAGTGCAGAGCAGGTCCTCTGGGTTCTGGGGGCCTGCTGCTGCGGGACATGCTGGTTTCACTCTAGGCAGGTCATGGTTGGGACTGGCCGGTTGGGCTGGGGCCAAGTCAGTTGGTGTCCTCGGTTTCTTCCTGGGTCAGCACAGCTCTTCGGTCCTTCTTTCTTTCTCTAATCTGAGAAGGCAAGGTTTAGGGTCGCCCCTAAATACTAAATTTAGGGGGGTTAAAGGGGATGTGTTGGTTGGGACCAATGGGTCCCTTTCTTGGGTTGGGTACACACCCTATTATGCTACCCTCCAGAGGGAGGTTGCATGAGCCTCTTCCTAATTTGCTGAGTCCCTTAATCTTCAAGCTAGAGGGTACGGAGATGTGTGCTTCACCTCGCTTTCCTCACCTAACTGGTGAGGCAGGCAACGGTGTACACACCTTTTTCCTAGCTTGAATTTCCTGCCGATTCTCCCGCCCAAGTGGATTTCAGCACAGGTGGGAGCTAGTTGCTGGGGCAGCAGACGGCAGGGATAGCGTCCAAAGGAGCAGGCCTTTGATGCTTCCCCTTTCGTGGGCGCAGCCCATCCTGGAGGATGAGGCATGACACCTCTGCCCAGGATGGGCTTCGTTTCTGGATCCAGAGAGCGGAGGCCCTCTATCCAGGTGTCCACAAATCTATCTGGTGGTGACAATGGCAGGCAGCCATTCAGGAAGCACACCAGGGCTGGTGGGTTTTCAGGGGCCATCGCCAAGAAGCCCTCTGAGTGCATTTTACATCAAATCCTACACTGGCATCAGTGTGGGTTTAATGTGCAGAGATGTTTGCTACCAAACTTCACAGTTTTTAGTAAAACCATTATGGAGCTGTGAAGTTCGTAGTGACCAACTGCCAGAACAAATACTCTTTATGGCTTTACTACACTGACAAGGTCTATGAATGGACTTAGACACTGTAGGGGTACAGGGCTCATGCCTCTTTACCCTCACCTCAGGACTAGTGCACCCTGCTAGAGGGGTGACTTACCTAGGCCTTAGGCAGTGGATTGCAGGCATGGCATGCAGGGGTGTGTGCCATGTCGACTCGATGCTTTGCTTTTCTCTGCACCAAAACACGCAGCCTGCTGTGGCAGAGTATGTGGGTTACGGTGCAGGGCCTCTAAGGCTGGCACAATAGGTGCTGCATCCCTCAGAGGCCTTCCTTGGTCACAGTGCCCTTGGTACCCATGGTACCTTTTACAAGGGGCTTGCCTGTGGCCAGGGATGTGCTTATTGTGGATACAAAGGTACAACTTTGGGAAAGAACACAGGCCCTGGGAACCTGATTGGCAAAGACCCAAGGCACATCAAGTCAGGTTGCATCAGATGACAGGCAAGAATGGGGGTTAACCACGCAAAGAAAGGGCACTTTCCTACAGTGCTCAATTTCAATATTTATTTATTTTGGCAGTTCTTGGAGAACCTACAAACCCTATATAATCCTGCAACCAGAAGGGTCTAGCCCAGTGGTTCCCAATCTTTTTTAAACCGTGGCTCCCTTGACCTAATAGGCAGTTGGCCGTGGCTCCACCATTTTTTCACCGGCGGGTGGGGGGGGTGTAAGCAAGACCTCGGGAATACTTCCTGTTGGCTTCCTTAAATTAATTGGGATGCAATGAAGGTATTAGGGGTAAAAATGGTAGCAGCTGCTAGCTAGCTTTAAACTACCAGCAGACCATTATTCATTCTCCATGCCAAAGACTGACAAATATTGGCAGAGCCCACTGGTATAATCATTTTCAAACTTCACACATGATAGGCAAGTCTGGCTGCTAGTTTTAACAAATAAATGCAATAGACGAGGGGCATCGGTGGATGCTACAAATGTGGGGCTAGGACCTCCTTGTGCTTGCTCTCCTGCCCCGTCGTTGTGCCTGGTCTTCAGCCCCCTCGTTGTGCCTGCTCTCCTGCCCCCTCGCTGTGCCTGCTCTCCTGCCCCCTCGCTGTGCCTGCTCTCCTGCCCCCTCGCTGTGCTTGGTTCTTTTACTCATTAAGGATTGTAGTTTTTCTTTTTTAGCCGAGGTCCATTCCTCTGCTTCTTCTTTATGGTAGACCCGTCAAACCTCAGGTGATAACTTGACAGATACTGTACGATTGCCTTGTGGGATGAAATAATCTTTGCTGATCTTTCGGTGTGGTGGTAGCCTTAGGTCAACATCCTCGTTCACCAGGTTCAAAGTAAATGGTGCCGGTGTACTTTATTTTCTTCTACTGAAATTCTGGATGGTTTGCCTCGAATTTCACCGACGTTTGTGGGCTAAGCATGAAGTAGTTGTGTCGACTTCAATAAAAGCACTGAGGCGATTCATACATTTTTTGACACCCGATTGATTCCGGTGTCCCCATGTAGGAAAATAAAGAAAATGGGGCTTGGCTTGTTAGAAATGAAGCCTGTGCACAGCGTTTGTTTGTTTATTCAAACATGTGTGCGTGTGATCGTGTCTTTGTTTTAATCGGGCATAATTACTTTGGTGTTGTGGCACTCTGCACTTCTGACATTGCTGCACAGGGGGCCTAACGTCGCCAGATGCTAGCTTTCCCACATAGTGCGGCGGCGCCCCTGGCTACTGATAACGGCGCGCCAGGGCGCCGCGGCGCACAGTTTGGGAACCACAGGTCTAGCCAACATAATAGTATATTGCTTTTGTGAATTGGCTTTCGTGACAGAAAAATTACAGATGAAAACGTTGTTTTACAAATGGCTGGATTTTTCCTACTCATTTTCAATATTTCTTTATTTGAACACTTAAATCCTATGGGAAAACCTTGATGGATCTACACTAATGACCTCTTGCTGAATTCAGTATGTTTGTCTACTTTATAGAAATCAGGTCTGCTTTTTCCCAAAAGATTGTGACTTTAGCTGAGCAAAACTATTGTTGATGTCATTTTTATGGAAAAAACTAACACTTTCTTGAGAAGCACTTTTCTTATTTCGTGCCCTAAATAAACTTCACTATTATTAATAATGTTCAGTGCAAAGGTTCTGCTTCTTTGGCTAAACGTTTGAGGGTATAATTGGAAGGTGTAAAGGTAGATTGAAGAAAAGGAGGAAGTTCATAGAAATTGAGAATGTAAAGGATCTACAACCAGATGAAGATGGCAGAGGAGAAAGCAACAGAAGGCGATGACTGTTTCCTAATGGATTGGTGGTTAATGTGGTTTTTTAACGATTATAAAAATAATCAGTGGGGGCAGGTTTTTAAAAAAAATGTAATGCAGAATTTTAGGTGACAATTAACTGAGTATTAATCAGTGTTATGATGAAACAATTCACTTGAAACAAGTTTATTATGACATTTAGAAGCGTGTTCATTTATGTGTTTTAGTTGTGCCACATTTTTCGAAGTCACCATTTTTGTTAACATGGACGCTGCTCTGTTCATCTTGCTCCTTCTCATTCCCACTCCCATCAAGCCCCTCTCTTCGAGTCTTCTCTTCCAAGTCTCCTCATAGCACTGATGTAGCTGGTTATTTTCCTTAGAGTGCATGCATTGTGAATTAAACTTTGTGTACCTAATGTAGCAGTCTCAAGACCCTTCCGTTGTAGCTTCTGATGTGAGCCTGGTAGAATTTACACGTGTATGAGTTATTGTTCAAATAATGGTTCATAATCTGTTGTGTTTCCCCGAACAGCAACAGCTTAGATGCTGCTCAACGCTTCTTTAAAGTGGGTTAGTGTCATGTAATGCTTATTCTTTATGTTCAGAGTTGCCTAAAATGTGTTCTCTAGATCTAGTAAATAACTCAGTCACACTCTATTATGATCCATTTTTCTCTTAATGCTCCGTTGTATCAAATGTAATATTTATGTTTGGGTCTGCAGGTTTATCGCCTTCTGTCCTTGTGGCGAAATAAATGTCCAATGGACCAAAGTTGCCCTTTCCCTTCGGGACTGGCCTTTCATCAGGAGGTCTTCCCTGTGTGGTTTCATGCGAACTCGTCTAGGTTTCCTCAAAAATCTGTATGGGTGGTATTGTAGCGGTGCCAGTCCAGAAATGCACAGGGGCAATATGTACGGTTGATGGGTTAACAGAATACTTGGATATAGATTGCATGTGAATATGAAACGAATACATACACAAAAACCTTCAAATGTAGAATTCATTGCAATTTTTAAATAAGAACAGTTTGAAAAAAGAAAGTTATTTTGAATACTTCAACATTTGACTGAATTTAATGTGAAAAGGCGATCTTTACGCTGTATGAGAGTCTACAGGGAGTGACCCTATCCTGAAGGAAAGGGCAACTTTGGTCCATTTAGCTCTAATCATGCCACAGTGGAAATACAGTCGTTGGCTCACCCCTAAAACCAGAAGTATGTATACACATTTTCAACATACATAATTAGCAGAGACTTCCCTTTTGCTACTAGAGATGCTGTTGATGTTCCTTGTAAACATGGCATTAAAAAAACGTCCCTGTTCTGTTAGGGGCTTTGTCCACTTGTTAAGAAGATTTTCCTGTTCAGCTAGAGACTCTGCCCCTTTCTGTTATGACTTGTTGTTCATATGGGAGTTAGAATAATTCTGATTATGTACTCTGCATTTATGTCTTCAGGGCATTTATTATATGTTGCTTGATTTGTGAGATTCTGTAATAACCTTTGAACTTTTCCATGGTCTAGAACTCAGTCATGAGTGGTCCCAGTTACTTATGATTTACTCTGCTAAGTTAATGTTGGGTCTGATGTTGAGGAGGGTGTTTTTTATCGCAAGATCAAGGGTGATTGAGCAGAACCTCTAGTGGTTAATTCTGGGCAGATCTAAATTTTGGGGGTCACTGAATTTGGGGCTCCCACACATCTCCTCAGAGCAGTCTCAATTTTTGTTTCAGGGCTTGCAAGTACATTTCTGGCGGATTTCTACCAACATGGAACTGCAGATAGTCCAGTAATATTAGAAGGGCTTGGAGGGCTGGGCGGCTTTGCATGGTACCATAAGTGTCCATTACCTGGGAACTCTTGTCTGAATAGGAAAGAAAGATCTCACTCACAGAGCAATGGATTTTTTTTACTTGCTTTCCATAGCACCATCACAACAGAGTCCAGGAACTTGGAGGTACAATGTTAAAGTCATTTGGCTTGTGGAGACCCAACTCTCCAGCACATGTTAAAAAGAATTCTAAAAACTTTACATGCAGTGGCTCATTGTGGTAAGCTAAAGCAACCCCCCCCCCCCCCAATAGGCACTTTGAGTTGCTTTTGCAAGACAGGCATTTTTTAGAATGATGGGGAGAACAGCTGGATTCTATTTCATGCTCATCTTAGTCTGGATAATTTCTCGGCATTCATGCCTGTGCAGTGTGCCTTGGCGCAAAACATCCTTCTGGGTCCCTGTCTGTATGACTGCTGTGTGCACAGTCAGAATGTTTCTAGGAACAGCCAGTCATCGTGTGATGTAATTGATGGAATGATGGAGCTGGACATAAATCTCTACAAGGGAAGTGGAGGGAAAGGAGGTTAGAGCATAGATGGAAGACTGAAAGGAGCAGCTGACCCGTTTCTTCTGAAGAGGCCTTCACTACTGCAGCCTCAGGGTAGAGTTTCTTTCAAATTAACCTACTCTGGACCTTCCCTATACAGGGTCATGGTAAAGGTCCCAGGATTCTGGAATCCTCGCCCAGATCCAGATTAATACAGAGTCCATAGGTGTCTTGACCATCACAGCACAGGCAGTGTCCCAATAGAAACCTTGCATCAAGAGGCAACGAGGAAACTTCAAGAATTTCCCCATTTGATATGAAAAGACGGTACGCAAGAACAGTAAATGCTTACGGTGATAATGGCAGATATGAAATCTTTTAATTGACTGACCTAGAATATCGTTTGGAATCGTTCTCCAGGAGGTGAGAATTATTCGTACAAGATCAGCCTTCAACCAGAATTCAGTGACTCCAAAGTAAACGTTCAGTGGCTCTGGGGACACAGAAATGATACAGTACTTGCAGGTGACAGCTTGTACTGGGTTTATGACTGGAATTATGATATGATAAGGTTTATATAGTGTGGCTCCTACCCAGCAAGGCATCCTAGAGGGAAGGAAGCACACAAGAAGAAAATAAACTTAAATTATTTTATAAGAACCTCATAAACTGCGACTGTAGGTGCCTGATTTAGAAATGCGTTGATCTCTATTTAAGTGTCTAGCTATGGGTGCTCACGCACACCTAGTAGAGTATGGCTGCATGAATTTTCCTGGAAAATAATATGTTTAACATACACTGAAATGGTCAGCAAGAAATATTGTTTCTTTAGAGACAAGATACCATTATTGTAGTTTAGTTTAACCAACCAAGAAGAAATCGTCATTAAGTTAGGGTTTTAACATACTAAGCCCCTGCTTGTTAGGTAATACTCTATGTACCCGCCCCAGGGGCGTGGCCAAGCGGTCCAACATGGTGGCCTTGCCTTAACGTCGCTTTCGCAGCCCACCATCAATCCTCCATTAATCCTGCCATCTTATTGCAGCTACCCCTACATCGACCTCCCACGAGGCACAGCAAACAGATGGGGCACCCGCTGTGCCTGTCCCGGGCTCCTGCCGCTGTAGAACTGCTGTCTTTGCTGAAGTGGCCAGGCCCGGGGCTCGCCTTAGACGCCCTGTGCCTCCAGTGCAGCGGATCTTACGCCGCTAGTCGTGGGGGCTGTGTGTTCTGCCTGCTTGCTGGGGCCCCTCCGGATACTGCTTGGGGTGTGGCTGGAGCTGCCCTTCGCCCCAGAGCCCTCCGATGACCTGCTTCCTGGGGGAGTGAGCCGACGGCGGCCGACGACGGGCACTTTGTGAGCAGGAAGTCGGACTCCCTACTCCGCTACTTCCACGAGAACCATGCTGTGGGTGCCTGCGCTGCTGGTAGGTCAGACAGAGCACCTGGAATGTATCCTTGGACACCCGGCATCGCCCTGAGCGGCTGCAGGTGTGGCTGGTGAGTCACAAAAGGACTCACACGTGCGGCTCCCCGCCCCCCCTACTCCTGCCTGCGATGGGGACTAGCTGGCGCAATCTTCTGCCTCCCTGTCCACCCACTATGGACACTGAAAACCTGGTGGCCTGGGGCCTTGGAGGTGGCCCTCGCAGCGGTCGACTTCTCCTGGACTTGGTGGCCGTCTTGTCTGTGCCCCCAGTGGGGCCTGTTTCCCATGGTGGCTCTGGGAGACCTACTTCCTCCTACAGTCATCCTGGTAGGTGATCTGGCCCTCAATCACTCTCTACTACTCCATGCCGGGGAGACTGCCATATTGCCTGTAGCATCACACTGGCCTGGGGGGTGCCTTCCCTATGTGGCATCAGGTTTTCCCTGTTACTGAAGGGCGCCATTACCTGGGTCTGCCTGCTAGGGAGGGTGGGGTTCTCCGCATGCGGAGGCGGCTCGGCAAGGTACTAGTGCGACTTGTGGGTGCTGGACCCTCCCAGGGTGACCGTTTTCGGCCGACCAGTGGTGTGTCCCTGCTGTGGGGGCTGTGCTTTTCTCTCACTTCCAGTAAGCTCCTCCATTGGACTGTCCCTCCCCAGTATCGTTCATAATGGCTAAGGTAAGCCTACCGGAGCCACGTCGAAACAATCTACCATGGACAAGTACACTGGGGTGTATCCTTCTATCACTATCTTTTGGAAGGAATTCTTGGCGAATATTAACACCACACTGGGGTTTCCGCTACCAGCAAATTACTGCATAATCATCCTAGGGGTTCACCTGTTTAAGCTTGAGGCAGCGACACAAGCGGGCGAGTACCTTGTCTGCCACATGACTGGAGCAGCAAAGCAACTTAAAGCCCTGGCCTGAAAGACCACTGCTGTCTCCTCAGTGGCAGCCAGGGTCACTCTGCTTTGGCACACCCTGCCTATGCAGCAAATGTCACAAAAGATAACGTTCTCAGAAAATAAATTTGCCAGTCTCTGGCAGCCTCTGATTGATTATATGTCTTGAAAGGAATACCTTTGCTGCTGGCCACCCAGGCTCCGAGCCCTTCACTTGTTTGACTAATGGCCTCAAGTGGCGACTTGCTCTGGCCACTGACACAGATGGGGATGAGGGGAGAGGGGGACCCTCCCCCCTCCATAGCACCACGCAGTTTTTTAAAGAATGTTAAGATTACTGGCCCTACACTTCCCCCTGCTTAGCTGGAGTATCCCTATTCCTCTTCTCCTTGGTTTGAGTTCTTTTCTTCAGTGTTTGGCTAGGTAGTCACCTGGTCCCTTTGTCTGGATACGGCTGGGTAGGGTCCAATAGTTCTTTTGTAGGCACCCTCTCATGTCTACCGACTATCCTCCCTTGGGAGGAGGGATGTACTTTTTAGCAGGCCCGGCCCTCATGCACCCATGTTAGCCAGCACAGACATAGGGGTATACCTCATACCTTTGCATGCAACCTATAGGGTGTGCCCTGCCGCTCCCCCCCCCAGACGTGTTCCTCTCCCCTTTAGCCTCTCTGGCTGACATTTTATTTGCTTGTTGCACTCGCTCTCAGCATAACAAATGAAACTTCTGTATTGCAAATGTATGTTTTAAGCTTGCCTATGCACATATATCAATATTATGCAATTTTATGGCAAGTTAATGAACTGATGTTGAAAATCTAATGCACCAATTCTGAGGAAAAAAAAAAAGTATATTCAATACTTACGGGAGAACCAAGATATTGCCTGGAGAATCAAAGCAGTCATACAGCTTTGTTTGCTGTGCATAATGCTCATCATGAAGACTTGGCTGCTTTTTCAGAGCAGACGCGAAAGCGTTAGGCCGAGGTAACAGTACTGTGGATAAGACGGAAAAACGTAAGTTAACCATGCCTAGACTACCATTCACACAAGACAATTATTTTTTCATGTTCCGCACATTTGTAATCACCCACTTACAAAGCACATAAAATAGACACATGATGGGGGAGCTCTAAGAATATATTTCGAAACCAGGAAAAGTATATTGGAATCTTATGGAGGAGACAGTTATTAGGCAGTCACCTACTACAAAGGACTTACTATCAATTCTTTACAGAAAGCGACATGTGTCTTACAGAATCCTCTCTGGCAGCACATTTCCATCTGCCCCCCCCGCCCCCCACACTTAAGTGCACTTGAATAGCTAGGATCATGAAATGCAGCATCACTCTCCCAGCTCCATTCACAGCATTGTGTTTGCAGTGGGGTTGATGCCCAAGTATGATATGCTCAGCTGTTGCCATCTTCTCCCTCCACCTGCCCAGAATAGCTGCTGCTTCCCCTTAGTAAGGCTATTGTTGAGGGGCACCTTCATCTCTGCCCCATGGTGAACGTGTCCCATTTCCAACCCTACCTAACCCCTGTGCTTTATTTAGGAGGTGGGAGGGTGGTTGGAATTTGCGCCACTGTAGTTTCACTGCTTTATGGAAAACCTGAGCCACAGAAGCACCTTTGTACTCCCAAAGCTGGAACATAAGTTTTCATGTACAAACACATGCACACCACAACTAATTCTCTCAAAGCCAATCCAACTTCAACCTGGTTGGTAGTCATATCTTGATCATATTTAACTGGCATCTAAGCTCTTTCCCAGTTCTGACAAATTGAAGAAGTCGCCAAACATATGAAAAATAGATCTATCTCTCTATATCTATATAATGCTTCATTCCTGTCCAGCAAAAACCTGGTTTGGCAGTTTGGGCTTGACTGTTCCCTTAAGGAACAGGGTCAATGATTTTCATATGGCTGGGTCTGAACTGAGGTGGCAAAGTGAGCTAAAGAACTATGATGGATTCAACCCAGATCTGTGCCTGGCGGCGAGTGTCTGAAAGGTTTCAGGGCTCCGTGCATCATCTCTTTGCGTTTGCTTTGCACATCCTGGGTTAACCAAGCCTTAAGGTCCTGTAGGTGAAATAGCAACCCAGGACTGAATGGATTCCCCAGCTAGGTATACAAGACGGAATCTATAATAGAGTAAACAGACTGTATCCTTTTTTTCCCCTCTGACAGGAATGCCTGTTTCTTGGAAAGGTTCCATCCTGTTTCCCATCGATAATAATGGGCGCCAGCACAAATTCTAGTAATTACGGTCTCATAACCCTTTTAAATTCACAGGCCAAAGCATATGCCAGAATGATTTTTGGAAGACCTTTAAAGTTGGGCCACTGAAAAATAAATGGTACCTTCAATCAAGCTGGCTTTCAACCCAACTACAGCAACATCGATAACATACTCGCAATGTTTTACATGGCACATAAATCCATCAATTTGTTTGGCTTCCTATCTGTGTACTTTGTGCACTGCACAGTGGCCTTCAACAAGGTTGACTGGAATACAGACTGGCCCAAACTGATCAATTGCAATATCCCACAGCCCTTGCTAAAAGTAGTTATATCATTTTATGCAAGTACTTTGGTTAGAGTTCCAACAGGCCCTGGAAACACCATATACCACAAGGAGAGAGAAAGAGGTACTACCAGGTTAACGCCTGCCCCAGAGAACCAATGAAACACAAACACTGGAGTGACGCCCTTTTCTAGTGCATGGAACAATTTTCGTAAGACACCTATAGCTATTGGCAGTCTCACCACCTACTGTTACACTCCCTCAGGTAAAAGAATTAGATGAGGTAGGCTCACTCACGTAATGTTACATGCTTCATCCTTTGACACATCGTCCCACCCTGGTAAGGTGGTACGACCAGGGCAGACTCGAACTCAGGGTGGGTCTGACCTGAGGGAGTTCTTAGAAATTACTTATTTGTTCTGGATAAAACTTGGCTCCAGTTCAAAGAGGAAAAAAAGCCTTAGGATAATCCACAAAATATCCTTTATTTAGGTGGTATCCTAGGCTTATTTAAAAAAAAACGTAAGGTGTTGTCAGAGAACATTTCTGGTTGCAATAACCATTATGAGTTACTGACTGAACTTGCCAACATGTTTCTGCCCCTTTGGTTCAGTCGAGTGGTCTCGGGCATTCATCAGGGCCAGGTCCAAGTATACCCTCATCAATAAACTAATAGAGCAGGGCACCAAAGAAAGTACATAGAGAGGACCTACCTCTCTTTTAGAGAAAAAGCCACATTAACCAATTGAGGAGGGGAGATAAATAAACATCTATGTAGCAACGGTGGTAGAAAGACACATAACACAGCCCTTAACAGGGACCTTCCCATCAAGGTAGCGTAGTTATTTCTGCACAATGACAGTTCCAAACAAAAACAATAACAAACGTGACAGTGATAGAAATGCAATCATTCAAACAAAGCACGTATGCAAATGTGAAAAAACAAGAGACTGTTGGAACCCCATATGTCATTCCTCAACACATTTTAATCATAACTAATGCATGAAGGCTAATCGTCTCACGGTCTCCTGGCAAACATCACAGAATCCACTGCAACAAATATCAGACTCCGAGATGTGTGCTAGCCCCACTGCTATTTTCAATATATACACAACAAATATCACTAGAAACTTTCACCCAGCATCTAAATTCAAAGGATTGAAATGTTTCAATCCGCTGATAATTTAGTAATCTTGGATCAAACTAAAGTAGGGCTACCGCGTGCCTTGGATTAATTGTATAATTATAACCAACAGAACAAATAAGCAACAAATGAATGAACATACAAAACAAAATGATCTTTGGAAAATAAATGAACAAAGCTGAAACAAGCAATTGCAAAGGCAATTTGACTCGACTTTTATATAAATAAATGCTTCTTCATTGGCTGGTATTTTTAGTTGATATATAGGTGAATGTGAAAAAGAATTAAGGAGAGGATTGGTGAGTGAGTGCATGTATGGATGAAGGTACACCCTCTTTTTGACTATAATCTATCTGTGCACTCTATGCAGTGTAACCTTAAGTAGAAAACATGCATGAGTGTATGCGAATGAATGGATAAGTATAGACCTGAATACGTACACAGGAGGGAGCGAGTCTGGGGGGGAATGAGATGGTAGATGTAGGAAGATGTGAGCTAACATGATTGAATGAATACATGAATGCAGGAAAGAATTAGTAAACATGTGAATAAGTGAAACAATCGATGATCGATGCACTGGGTCCAGGAATGAAAGATGAATTGTACCAAAGTACATAAATGCAGCAGTGAAAGAGTGGGTACAGGAACAAATGCTTATATATGCAGGATTGAATCAGTGGAGCACTGAGTGAGTAAATAAAGAAAAGAATTAATGAAGGTACAGCAGTGAATGATTGAACAATTAAGTGTATGTGAGTGACTGAATGCAACAGGGTTAGCAGTAGTGAGTAAATGACTGCAGCAGTGGGGTATGCAACAGTAAGTGGGAGACCTACACAAGGATGCCCAGGGTCACAGGTTGACTATCTGATATCTTAACATTAGACTTTAAACTGAGTTTCCAAAATCACAACTTGGAGACAAAAAGTACTTCTTTCTCCTGCTAGTCTTTTATCTGCTCAGTTATCAGGGTAGCTATAAATTTAGCCCCTTCGCTGCAAGGCCTTTCCCCACCCCCTGTGCTAAGCCTTTTTTCAATATTTGGGGTACTTCGCGTGTAGGCCCCTGTAACTTTTTGACCACATATGGCATCCGCGCCAAGTGAGCGTCCTTTTCTTTCAATATCATGGGAATTTTAAAGGTACCCAGGGTTTGTTGATTCCCTTGGAGGAGACCCAGAAGTTAGCCAAAATACAGCCAAATTTTGTTTTTGGGGGGAAACATTGGAAAAAAGTGCTGAAGATGAATGTGTCTATTTTTTCCCTGCAAATGGTATCAACATAGGGTTGGTGGTGCTGAAATTACCATCTTCCCAGCTTTCAGGGACGGAATAACTTGTCAGAAAACCACCATTTTTTATACAGTTTTGGCATTTTACTGGGACATAGCCTATTTTTGCAATTTTTGTGCTTTCAAACTCCTTCCAGTTAATGATAGAAATGGGTATGAAAGCAATAATGGATCCTGGAAAGCTATATATTTAAAATAGAAACACACAATTCTGAATTCAGCAAGGGGTCATTTGTGTAGATCCTTTAAGTTTTTTTTTTTAAATAGAAACTAACAGTTGAAAATAGAAAGAAAATGAAAAGGAGTTGAATAAAAATTGCTGTTTGTGATAACTTTTCCGCCTGTAACTTCTTCTAAGTATGAGAGCTTTTTTACAGCAATACACTTACATCCGCTGGACCCTTCTGGTTGTGGGGATATATAAGACTTATAGGTTCACCAAGTACCAGACGAACCCGGAGCCAATAACTGTGCAGCATCTTGCAATGTTTTTTTATTGTGTACCGTGTTTATAGCAATTCATTTTGGAAAATATAAACAATGAAAAATCGGTATGAAAGATAGCTATGTATTTCTGAAATGAGAACAAAATATAGAGTTTAGAAACATTGGCTATTTGCGCATCTCAGAAATTGTGGGTACCCGATATCATGTGAATTATAGGGCATTTTTCAAAGTTTTCTTTTTTTTTTTTTACACATTGTCTTACATTTGGAAGGCAGAAATGCATCGAAAGTCAATAGGTAATAACAGTTGCTCGACAATTCTCCCGATAAAAATGGTACCTCACTTGTGTGGGTAGGCCTAGTGCCTGCAACAGCAGACGGCCCAAAACACAACGTGGACACTCCACATTTTCACAGTGAAAACTGACCCTTTTTTGCAAAGTGCCTAGCAGTAGATTTTGAACCCTAGCTCTGCCGGCACCTAGGGAAACCTAGCAAACCTATACCTTTTTTAAAACTAGACACCCTGGGGAATCTAGGATGGGGTGACTTGTGTGGCTCTCACCACGTTCTTTTACCCAGAATCCCTTGCAAACCCTCAAACTTTGTCAAATAAAACACATTTCCTCACTTTTCTATGATGGGAAGTTCTGCAATCTACGTGGATCCACAAAGTTCCACCCACCCTGCATTCCCCCATGTCTTCTGATAAAAATGATACCTCATGTGTGGGTAGGCCTAGTGCCCACAACAGGAAACGGCGCAAAACGCAACACACCACATTTTTACAGTGAAAACTGACTTTTTGCAAAGTGCCTAGCTGTAGATTTTGAACCCTATCTCTGCCGGTACCTAGTGAAACCTAGCAAACCTATACATTTTTGAAAACTAGATACCCAGAGGGAATCCAGGATGGGGTGATGTGGCTCTCACCAGGTTCTCTTAACCAGAATCCCTTGAAAACCCCAAGCTTTGTAAAAACAAACCCCCAAAAATGTTTCCTCACATTTCTGTGATAGAAAGTTCTGAATCTGCGTGAATCCACAAAATTCTACCCAGCATTCCCCAAAGTCTTCCGATAAAAATGATACTTCACTAGTGTGGGTGGTTCAAGTACCCGCAATAGGCAAGGGCCCAAAACGTATTCTTGAGACTTCAAAATCACCTATCACAAAACAACCTGGTTTTGCAAGGGTGGGGCACCTGGGGAAACCTACCAAACCCACAAATTTCTGAAAAGTAGACACCCTGTGTAGTCCAGGGTGGTATAGCTCGTGTGGATCCCCCAATGTTTCCCTGCCCAAAATCCACAGAAAAATAAAATCAAAATGTTCTCACTTTTCTGTGTGACATTGGTGTGGGATCACCGGGCTGACACACATTTCGTACCACCTAGTGTTCCCTCAGGTCTCCCGATAAAAATGGGACATCACTTGTGTGGGTAGGCACAGTGGCTGCACCAGTAAATGGCCCAAATTGTACTGCGTAAACAGCAAAATCCCCCCATCGTAAAACGAACTGGTTTTGCAGGGGGGGGTCACCTGTTTTTTGGCCCCGGGCTGGGGCCCATCTAGGGAAACCTACCAAACCCACACATTTCTGAAAACTAGACACCCTGTGGAGTCCAGTGAGGTATGGCTTGCGTGGCTCCCCCAACATTTTCTTACCCAGAATCCCCTGCAAACCTCAAATTTAGCTATAAAAATCACATCCCACACATTTTTGTGTGAGATCACTGTGCTGGCAAAAATGTCCTACCACTTAGCGTTCCCCTTGGTCTCCAGAGAACAATGATACCTCACTTGTGTGGCTATCCACTGCAGAATCTGCTAAAAACGTATTTATTTAAAAATGTAGCGCTTAGTTTGCGGTGCTATACCTTAAATCCCTATACTTTTGGCTCTTCCCAGTCACAGGCCTTTGCCCAACCCACACAAGTGAGGTATCATTTTACTCGGAAGAACAAGGGGAACGCTCGACGGTAGGACATTTGTGCCGGCACAGTGATCCCACACAAAAATGTCTGGAAAAAGTACATTTTTTCAGCTTAATTTGAGGTTTGCTAGGGGTTCTGTGTAGGGAAACATTGGGGGAATCTCACCAGGGTGTCTAGTTTTCAGAAATGTGTGGGTGTGGTAGGTTTCCCTAGATGACCGTAAGCCCTGGACCAAAAATTCAAGTGACACCCCTTGCAAAACCAGGTAGTTTTCAGATACATAGGGGGCATCTGCGTTTTTGGTCCCGGGGTCGGCAGCCATCTAGGGAAACCTACCAAACCCACATATTTCTGAAAACTAGAGACCCGGGGGAGTCCAGGGAGGTATGGTTTGCTTGGGGTGGGTCAAGTACCAGCGAAAGGCAAGAGCCCAAAAATCATTGTGGAGACTTCAAAATTACTCATCATAAAATGATCTGGTTTTGCAGGGGGCATCTGTTTTTTTGGCCATGGGCTCACGGCCATCTAGGGAAACCTACCAAACCCCCACATTTCTGAAAACTGGACATCTTGGGGAGTCCAGTGAGGGATGGCTTGCATGGATCCCCCAAAGTTTCCCTACCCAGAATCCCCCACAAACCTCCAATTTAGCTGAAAAAAGAATCACTTTTTCCATACATTTTTGTAAGGGATCACCATGCTGGCACAAATGTCCTACCACCCACGTTCCCCTTGTTCTGAGTAAAATGATACCTCACTTGTCCCGATATGTCCAAATATGCCCCCAAGGGGGCAGAAAGACTGTCTATTTTTTGGGGGGGCTGGGGGCATTGGTATGCCAATACTGGGCCGCCCCAGCCCCCAACCCCACTCATTAAAAAAACGCAAGCGTAATGGCTGGCACCTAGTGGGCTCTCTGCCACCTCTGGGTGGCTGAAAATAGGTATTTTTTGGGAGGTGGTGGGGGCATCGATATCAATCAATCAGTCAGAGAACGTGTAAAGTGTGCTACTTACCCGTGAGGGTCTCAAGGCGCTGAGGAAAGGGGGGGGGGGGGTGCTGCTACTGTTCGAAGAGCCAGGTCTTGTGGAGTCTTCTGAAGGAGAGTAGGTCTTGGGTCTGCCGTAGGATATGCCCATTCTGGGCAGCCCACACCCCTAAATTAAAAAACTATATATATTCTGATGCCTTTTGGGCTTTCTGCCCCACCCCCCAGTAGGCAGATAAGGGCCGTTAGCACCTATCTGCCTCCAGGGATGGTGGGGGGATGGGGGCAGAAAGACAGTGGTAATTTGTTATGGGGTGGGGCATTGGCATGCCCGTTCTGGGCAACCCCCACCCATACGTATAAATGATAATAATCCATGGTAGTGGGCTTTCTGCCACCCCCCCTCCCCCCACCACCGGGGGAAAGAACCGGGTCTACTGCCCCCATCTGCCCATGCGGGGATGGAAGCAATGACTTGTCCATCTTGGGCAGCCCCCACCCCTAAATCATATTTAAAAAAAAAATCCCTGGCTTCTTGTTGGCATTCAATCCCCCCCCACCATGTGGGTCAGACTGGGGGCTACTGCCTCCATCTGCCGCCCTGGGGGGGGGGGGGGGGGGGGGCAGAAAGACTGGAATTTCTTTTGGGGGCAGGGGGCATTGTCATACCTATTTTTGGCAGCCCCCACCCCTACAAAAAAAATCCCTGCTTTCTAGTAGGCTTTATGCCCCCTACCCTCCCGGGGGAACAGATTTGGGGAGGCAGAAAAACTTTAATTTTGCTGGCGGGTTCACGTGTCCTCTGATCGTCATTTGAGGGAAACCAGGGGAGCAGCCTCGGGAGCTGGGGAAACTCTTCCCCAGCTCCTGCAGCTGTTGGTTGGGCAAAGGAATCCCTCTGGTGCCCGCACCAGAGGGATTCCATGTGCCACGTGATCGGAAACACCATCACTGGCCTCCGGCCGTTCAGCGCACCGAAGGGGTTAAACAGTACTGCAGTAAACACCACATAACACGCACTTTTGAATTGTCTGGCGAGGGGCACTAAGAAGTTGCAGATTTTAGCACTTAACCCTCAATAGTGTGACTCAGTTGTTTATATTTACAGCTGCTGAAAATGCAGAATTTTCCTCTCATCGGTGTGCATGGTTACACCTTCCAACCAAAAAATGCTCTGAGAGTGCGAATCGACCATGACATTTTCAGGCTGATTTAAAAAAGGGTCAAGCACTCTTGAGCCAAGCGACCAGAGGTTCAAAGTACTTTAAATGGTATCATGTTTCCACTGATTATCACGCCACACAATGTGTGATTTGTAAAAAATATTAGCGACATGGCTCTTGTAAGGAGGCCTCTGCTGATTGCAACACCCATTGCCCCTGCCAGCTGCCAACAACATTACATATATAACTACTAACCATAACATTTCTACAAGTGTGATAATTCAGACCATTCCAGGGCCTCAATGCTATAAGAACGGCTTGGGAGGCAGGTATTAGTAATTTTGATGTATATTGAATAAATAAACCGTTTTCTGCTCATCTCCAAATTACTCAACTAGCACCACAATGTGGCAGACTGCCATAAGTGCCGGTGTGAACAGTCAAGTACCAGTGCAGAGCACCGGAAACCACAAGCACAAATTAAGAACTGAGGTTGCTATAATCTTTGTGCTTTGGAAAATAGGTCTCGCGGGCACAGCCAGCCTCAGGGACCGAGTCTAAAGTGCAATGAGGGCTCAGGTTCCCAAGTCGGGGATTGGGAAGGAGCATGCAGGCACTGCAGAGCCACAGTATTGGTAATCCCATACCTCACCCCAATAGCAAGGGATGGTCAGAGATCCAGAAGGAATGAAATCCTAGATACAGGATTGGCCGTGCCATTCAAAAGGGCCAATTGGGATTTGGAGGGCAGCAACCACAAGGAGGTCTGCCTCTTGGGTAATTTGGGAAATTTGGAGCAGTCAGACTGCTCAGGGGTTGGGCGATTTTTGGGCTACTTTCATAGCCCAATGGTATATAGCCGGGCATTTTGTAGGTTGGTAACACAAAGTTACAGAGGGCATTTGTGTTAAGGAGCCTACAGCTAGATATAGTATTTAGAGCTAGATATATGCCAGGTGTGGACACTGGCATTGCAGATGCTGTGTCTTATTCATAGTGGGAGAGATTCCATGGACTGGCCACAGAGGCGGACAGTGTCGGGATCAGAATACCACAGGACTTGTGGAAAGCAGGAGAAAAAAGATGCTTCAGTTGGTAGCGGAGTTGTTCGCTAGGTCTACAAGAGTGACATACTCTCAGGCTTGGGACAAGTTCTTGGCAGGGGGGGGGCACAACCTTGATCAGATGCGTAGGCTAGTTTGGTGGACATAGTGCAATTTTTCATGAGATGAATAACATTTTTTTTTTCAAAGACAGTCCAGGGTGACTGTTTCTGAGAAGTTAGCGTGTATCGCATTCATGGGTAAGCTGTGGTGGGGTTATTCTCTTTCTGTAGGCAAGCTGGAGAGAAGGTTTTCTGGAAGGGTGGTCAAGAAAGCAGGGTCAGTCTGGTAGCAAGAGAAGACTTTTGAATTGGAGTATATCGAGTAGGGTGCTTCGGTATTGCCAGGTGTTTGCAGGTCAGACGATGAGGCAGTTCTGCTTTTCACACTTATGTCATGGATGTTCTTTGGTGCGTTCCGAGCCTCTGAGCTGTTGGGAGGTGAGGGGAACTGGGGGATACTTTGGGAGGAAGTTAGCAGGGTGGGGAAGGGATTCAGAGTTGGCTATACAAGTCAAAGATGGATCAGATTAAGAGTGTTTTATTACCCGCCTACCCCGGGGCTCCGTTCTTACTCGTGCGATGGGGTCAAGCACTGAAGCGGCCGGCAGTCTCTGGGAGCGAGAATGTATTTCAGCAGCATTTGGAAGGGAAGTCAGTCTCCACCTTCATCTGTTGGCAAAATTACGCAACGCCTTAGTGTGCATTAGTTTAGATGCTCAGGCACACTCCTTCAGAATAAAGTTGGCTACGAAGGAGGGTCTGGAGTAAAAAAGTGATCATGGGTTTGGGGCATTGGACATCCAACTGTTCCCAGTGTTATGATTGTCAACAAGAAGAGTTGATGAGCAGTGGACAGGCTGTGATATTTTGTTTTTGTCTTGCAGGTTCTGTTCCCGGGCCATTGAAGGTCTGTTTGAATATCTGGTTTGCGAGACTCTCCTTCATAAAGTGGGTTGAGCGGCAGGCCATGTCCAACCCTCACAGATCAAATCTGTGGTTTAATGTTGGCATTTACACAATTTTTTTGCATGGGAAGGGGGAGGGGATGCAGTTGAACAAGTTGTTGCCTTGCTTGAACAGATTGTTGGTAGGTGGTAAGTGCCCAGATATCTTACTCTTACACTTAGAAGGGAATGATGTGGTGAAATAAAAACGGTCTAGCATTGGTAAAAGACATGAAAGAGGACTTAAAGGAGATCAGCAGTCGTTGGGCAGGTTGCTATGTCATATGGACATAGTTCATTTCTAGGAGAGTTTGGAGAGGGAACACTGTCCGGCAGCAACAGATCAGGCCACAAAAAAGGTCCACAAAGAGATGCAGGGTTTTTGTAGGGAGTCCGGCATAAGTAGGATAACGCATACGGACATACATTTTGATGAGTGTTTGCTTTTTCCAGGATGTTGTTACTTTTTTTTGTAGGCCGCATATTGCTCTTGTCTAGTGCGTAATTTAAATTGAGCCGCATCCAGTGGTTTATAGCCGGCAACAATTGGGTTGTAGCTGAAGGCAGTGTGAGTTTCTCAGTGGGGCAGTATGGTGTTCAGTGGGTGAGAGGATGTGGCACTATGGCCAGAGCTGCTGGATTTGGACCTGGGGAACCAGGTACAGCCTTAATAACCAGTCCACCAGACCACTCTCCTGAGAGAGCACAATCCCATGCTAGACCTTAGAAGGCTATGCAAGACCTTAGAAGCCCTGCTGTCTTAGCACCAGCAGGTGGACCCTAGCATGACAAGTGTGGGTTAACCTTCAAGGCATGTCCACCACAATCCATACTGAAGTTCACCTCCAGTCTTGCGGGGAGGCCTATGAAGCAGCACACCCTAGAACAGAACAGAACAACAGTGACTGTCACTGAGTCACAGGACCCTTGAGAAGGGCCAGCTCTAGGGCGGTGCAACCGATGTGACCGCACAGGGTGCTGACTTTGGGTGGAGGCATTATGTTTGCAAGTATATTATGGTTTTAAAAGCGCTTGCTGCCTTCTTCCTGGCTTCCAGCAATTTTCAGCAACAATTAAAATGTCATGATGACTCTGGTAATTAATGTTCTTCCTAACGAGAGATAGGAATTTTGTCTAGTGGAAGTTTTGACTCCTGGAATGGTAGCTCAGAGGGTAAATGTGCCTGCTGCAAAGAACATGTACCATGCAGATCACAAAGTGCACATAATGTAAATAGGTCAGTGGGCTACTGCTTTTGTCAGAGAGATCCTGTTGTTACTTGCAGTTTATAAGTTGAAATCCTAACATAGAACAGTGAGCTATTAACTGTCATCTAAGAGCTGCATACAAACTGCAAGGTATAAATTAGAGTGTCATGTTTTTCCCCCAGTCTTTAATTATCCTAATTTTGCGAAAAGTGTTCTATTGGACAGAAATCAATTCGGATTATTAAAGAGAACCCCAACCATAGTATTACGTTTTAAATTCTGAGTTTCTGTTTCTCTAGACCAATCAGTATTAAACTATATGGCCTACTAGTATGGTTGTCATGTGACTCCTACACCTTGAAGTCCTAAGTCTTACGTAACATTTTGTATACAGTGATTTACACATATTGATTGCCTCTGTGTCATGTCTGTGATGTAATGTGCTCTGACACCCTACAATGGTATGAGTGGTGCTGTAAATCAAATTAAATGCATCTGAGAGAGAGTCGAGGGGCACTTTTAAAGGGTGGTAGTGAGGGAATCCATGGCAGAGGTGGTCATTGGTGGGCACTAACAAACATTAATGCACAGGGCACCACCAGTGTTCAGGCCGGCCCTGCCCTTGAGGGTAGTCTGCCTCATACATAGGTACCGCCATTGCCTCGTTTCAGCAGTAGTAGCTGCAGCTCACCAAGGTTTTGCAATGCAGGATTTGCACGCACACCAAACTAAGTTTGCAAACTTCAGTCTCTCTGCTGCATTCACAAGCAATTTTAACATGTGCTGCCTGCTGTGGGGACACTAATTAATTTTGCAGCAAAGGAGGACAAAATTATGCCACAGTGTTGACTAATGTATGCATTACAAAAAAAAGCTGCAGCGTAATGGAGTATATTTTCTGATATTTTATTATTTTGACATGTGTACACATGCTAAGTCTCTTTAAAGATGTCGCCTTATTAGTGCCAGTGTAACGTATAAATGCAGCAGTGAGAGGTGATCAGTCGACATTGCAATAAGCCAACCACTCCACAGCAACACAAGTCACATTTTTTATTAACTTTTGATACATTTGAGCTACAAACAATTTATTAGTTTAAATGGTCAGATCATGCAGCAGATCTTGCATTATGAGGCAAATATGGCAGAGCGATAATTATATAGAAAACATTTGCAAACTAGGATATTTTACCATTCATGTTTGAACTGCTGTTGTGGAAAAAATGAGAAGTGCGGGTGACAGAAACTCTATGGCTCGGAGACAAATAGCTTGTGCTTTCACATTTTATCATATTTAGGACATTCTGTGATTAAAATACATTCACAAAGTGGGATATGCTTCTAAAGTCAATAACTCATTATAACCTTAAATAATCAGGTGTATCTATTGGTTGATTAAACTGGGCAGTGAAATGCCAAACAAATACAAAAAATGTGGATGTTTGCGCCGCCCTCCTATACAGACACATGCAAAGCTCTCCCCCCTCATGATATACGGGCACGCACACAGTCCTATACCATAGGCACATAGGCTTCTGTATATTTTTTATCCGGTTCTTGGGTGCCTCGGGCTGCCTGTGTTTCACCTCAGACCACATACATCCGTTTCGGGGCACGTTCCCTTTCGCTGCATGAAACTTCTCAACCTCCGGTCAGCTCTCTAGCCGGGCCACGGATAAAAGCCACAGAGGAGCATTTGCGAAAGTCTGCAACCGGCTCTTCATTCCAGCAATACCCCCACAGCCGCCCACTCGGTCCGGGTCAGGAACAGGAATATTGTACTGGCCACGGAATTCAAGGCTCCTGCCTTTTGCACTTCGGTCTTTCTAAATACAGCTCAGAATGAGGGGGGATATAATGCGGCTGTGTGTCAGCCCGGGAGCCGTGCAAACAGGCTTCTAGGCTGAAATTGTATGAGATATTGAAAAAAAAACACAAGCAACGCTGCCCCGATCTCCAACCTCAAAATGGTGCACTTTACATTTGTGTAGTGCACATTCTTCAAGCACTTTTTGTACGCAATACTTCAAATTAGCATCATAATTCCTTTAACTGCTGAGGGCAAAAGCAGTGATCCAGAAGGAATGTTCTAAACCAGGCGAAACCAACTAAAGCATGGTGCACGTTTATGAGGGTCACGCTGAAAGTGAAAGTATGAATTCAAGTGCGCCGTGCACAACAAAAGACAGGCACTGCCACTTTGTTTAAAGATACTCCTTGGCATGCCACGTTGTAATAATTAAAATAAAGCGTAGTGCCTATTTCATGAGCGCACTGCTGAAAGATAAAGTATGTTTCAAAGCGAGCCGCAATGCACAGAACAAAAGTAAGACCGGACACTATATTTAAAGAATACAAATGCAGGGTGCAGCGAAGAGAGCTGGACAAGCCTGCGGCTATTTTACGATGGCATGAAGTGTTTTTGGGGAAGGCACGGTAGATAAAGTGAAGTGGATGAAAAGTGAAAGCAGGCATGGCGAGGAAAACACGTTGTGCCTGCAGTAGGAACGAGCGGTCACCACTGCGAAAAATATAGTGCGTCCCGGCTAATGAAGGAGACCGTCTCACACCGTGAGTAAAGGATCCAGTCTGGGGGCAGAACCAAAAGCTGGACAGGGCGGTAACATGGAGGGATTAAGAAGCCTCCTTTTCAATTGTGAGCCACCATTTAGCATGGAGGATGGCGCCACCCAACCGAAAAGATGGGAGGGGCTTCAAATCCCCTTCGGAAACTGTACTGATAACAATAAACCCTTGCAGAGAGAGGAGCGCATGCGCGCTGCAGCGCTAGGTCTGCGAGACCTAAAAACTACTCAACAGGGACCACAGGCAACAACAAAAAACGCAACTATTGCTAGAAGGGTTGGAGGAAGGTTTCAGAATTCCCTTTAACACCTTCGATGCTGATGACGAGCTCAGCTCGTCATCAGCTACGGCGCTAGTATGCTGATGACGAGCTGAGCTCGTCATGTAACGCGGTAATTTGAAAAAAGCCGCACACAGCGGGAAAAGCCGCCGCAGCGATGCGGTTAAATGCCCTCAGACAGTCAGGCTTAATGAGAACCTACAATTGGCAGAGTAGCTCTTAGATATAATAAAGCTGAAAGCCAAGAATGAGTTGTAGATAGGTCACATTAAGGGTCAATTCAGCAATCCCCCTGGCAACACTTCCTGAAAAACCAAAAAAAGGACCCAAGACAATTCAGGCTCATCCACCCACTCCCACCAAGACGGCAGGTGCATAAATGATTGGACTGAGCATGGGGAATGCTCAGTAGCATATGCAACTTTTGATGAGGCTATTGACCTAGTCAGGAATGCAAGCATGTCCGCGCTGATGGCTAAAATGGACATTAAGTTAGCCTTTTGGCTTCTATCCGTTTCCCCCCCATAGTTTCCACCTATTGGGCTTACAAGTTGACGGCCAATGTTATTTTGACAAATGCTGGCCTACGGGCTGTTCCATATTGTACATGTACTTTGAGTCATTCACCTTCTTAGAGTGGGCACTGCATGAGTGGCACGTGACATGAGGGAAGCAATACTATCTTGAGAACTTCTTTTTCTTAGAGTAAATTGAGTAAGGCTAATGTTATTCTCTTTTGGCAGCATTTCTGCAGATGGCTGGGGTCCCACCAGCGCAATGAAACAGGCCCTTCAACAATGCTGACATCTTAAGCATTGAATTGGATTCTGCCCAAGGGGTGAGCAGGGTACTATCTGACAAAGTCACCAAGGTGAAGAAAGCAATTGAAATAATGGCGGGCCAGAACCATGCTTGAGGAAAAACAGCAGCTCGGGCGCAGACTTGTGGTAAGAGCATTTGCAAGGCGGCAGTGGAGACTCACCAAGAGCATCTGCAAGAAGCACCATCACATCAGGCTGTCATCAGGAGTCACGCAGGATTGCAGGGTGGAGTTAGTTTTCCTATCGGAGGAAATGGGTACCCTGATCTGGAAGGAGATATGGGCGATAGTAAAGCAACTGGAGCTCTTCACTGACACAGCAGGTAGTAAAGGTTTTCGAGCAATATTGGGCGTGGCTTGGTGTGCAGCAATGTGGCCACCCACTGGAAATAGAAGAGAATTATAACCAAAACAAAAACAATGCTACTGGACTTTTTCCCCAATAGTTCATGCCTTCTTGAAATGGCAAACTGACAAATGACACCATGCTCAGACAGCCATGCAGTGGAGCAGTTCCTGTACAATTGGACATCAGACTGACCAAGGGTGCTGTTATGTCATGTAGTGAAAGGTCATTTGAGTGCTAATTTTGCTGTGAGAGCAAGCATGCCAAACATCGCTGACTAATTCTCTCAATTTCTGTCAGTGATCGTGCTTTGTGAAGTTTTTAACCATCATTTTTACAAAATTGAATGGGAGCATTTTATTTCTTGGTTTAATCTTTATTCTTTTTTTCTTAATGTTGCGCTGTTTTGTAACAAATTTAACTGAGCAATAAAAATGTAAAAAACGGAAAGAAAAAAAAAAGTATTCACTGGCAAGTCTCCTAACAACTCCGATCAATGCCAATGTTTCTTTGGAGGAACCAACACAATCACTCACTTAATGCTGCTATGTGAAAAGTCACATCATGTTCGGAAATACCATTAGGTGCTGAAGGGAGGAATTGCGGTTCTGCTACCAACAGACTGAAATGGAATTTTTCTGGCGGTAGCTTCATCTATACATGCAACTTGTAAGGTAACCAGAGAGACAAGTGGCGACCAACAAGGGCCTCTAATTAGACATATCTGGCACTAATCGCACTTTTATTGAGCATAAAACTGATACAAGTAGATTAATGTGACAATGAGTCAGCGGGCGGATAATTATCGGATTCATCAAAAGCATGGATTAATGATTCACTTATTAACTTATACAGTGATCAACCCACATCCATGTATTCATCCATTCATGCAGCCATCAAACTGTGTACATACTATTTATCCATCTATCCATGCACTAGATAATTCGTCCAACTATTGGTTCATTCCTGCATCCATCCGCACACCCACATGAGCAAAGTCGACAATCTACGAAGCAAGCCTTTGTTAGTGACTGGCACTGTACAGCAATAACATGTACTGCCATGCAACAGCAGTCAAACTTGTATGCCCTCTTCCACCTGCAGTTGCTTGAGGACAAGTTGCGAACAATTCAGACATTTCCAGTTGCAACAACTTACAAAACGCCTAAGGCCAATAACCCAAATGAAAAAAGTTCTTCACTTTCACTCAGAAGTGTTCTGGGGGTGATCACGTACACTGCTCTGCTTCCATGTTCACTCTGCACAGAAATGCAAAATCTAATTTTAACACACCACAGTGCTGTGGGTTCTATATACTGTAGCTAACAGGTGGTCCCATCACATAACGTATTGCATAGCAGACAAGACGACCTAGATCAAGTGTGTTACTTTCTGCCATTCCTCAAAGTTTAGCTAAAAATACTTTTATATTGGTGCTGTTAAGTTTATACCTACAATTTTTAAGTCAAACTCAAATCCTAGGATGTGCTGTTGGCTAAAAAGCCAGTGCAATTAAATTGAGTTGCTGACATTTCACCTGACATTTTTTCCCCTATAACGGACATACGTGGCCGTACCTCCAAAGCATGGCAGGACCGCGAAAGAGGAGTGCTTTTGTCTGAGAAGATCAAATGTGTGTGTGGTCGGTGTCATCACCACTTCGTAGCAGGCCCAGGGAGCGTGAATTTGAGCAGGGAAGAAAACAAGTTACCGACTGGTTTCACGTTATCTTGAGGATTTCCTTTTTGTGGATTGTGTCGGAGTTCTGAACATGTTCAAGTGTTGGCAGAGTTTCAAAATAGCAGTGCGAGCTGGAAAAGTGGTGATGTGACAAGACTTGAACTGAGTCACGAGGACCTTATGCATTATGTTTTATTTCGATTGACAAGAGTTTGTCTGTTGTTTATATTTCTGGCAAATTAGCAGGTTAGTCATTTCATGGTAAGTTATTGTGGAGTTACAACCCTACAGAGGGGAAACTGGTGTGGAAGGTACTGATCAGTTGGTCAGGAGTTAAGAGGTGGTCGGGTTTAATTGAAAGAACCATTATGTTGTTTGTTAACAAGTTTATTGATGTTCTGTAGTTTACGTGTAATAGGTTTCTGAGGAAGGGGTTCTTCAGCTTTACATGGTTTGGATGTTTTTTTGGGGGGGATTCGAGTATCTGAGTTATTACGTTCTAGGGACAGGCTGGGTTTGAGAAGACAGGAAATGGTTGTGAAGGATGGCGGACATGGTGTTAAAAATGTTGCTTCACTGTTCTGCAAGTGACCAGGGGTTTAGGGTAGGTGTGTGGTCATGAGCAAGGAATTGTGGCTGGAGATGGTATTTGTATTCCTCCGTTGGTAAGGACATATTTTGTCATGCTGATGGCACTAGAATTATTGTATCTAATGTTTTGGGACTGTTGAGGAAAGCTTTGATATGCAAGAGATTTGATGCCAGCAACTCCAGTACACATACTTTTAGGATTGAGGCAATGTCTGAGGCTGCACAGCTTAATTTCAAAATGAGGATATCGAGAGAATTGGGAGGTCGCCTTCAGGTGCTGAGAGTGCGGTGTTCGATTTGGGATGGGTATGTTGGATAAGTGACATTGTTGTTGGTTATATTGTGTTTTTTCTTGTAGCTTGTGTTAAGTTCCTTCATCATAAAAAACTGTGACATGGATTTTGGCATGTTCTCTGGTTCAGTGGGCTGTGAAATGTGCAGACACTTTCCCAAACTGCTGTTCTTTTGGACTGCCCAGCAGCAGACAAGGTTTTGTGGTGGGGTAAAAGTAGAATGCAGTGGGGATAATAATTGCTCTTATTGGCAGACTTTTACCTGAATAGAGGTTGCCCAGATCTCCCAATATTCCACCTGGGAGAAAATTACTTGGTGCAGTTATCGGGTTTGTCTCTGTTGAAGGCAATGGAGGAGGACTTGTTAAGGATCAAGACGCACAGTTTTGTGACGTGTGTTTGAAGTGGCTGTGGAAGGAATGGTTGCGAGACTGGAGATGGCAAATGTTGTGAGGCGTGGGAGTGACTGCTTTTAGATGGGTTTGGCATTTTGGGGTGGAAATCTTTAAGGGAGGGGCTGACAGGTTGTTCACTGTGTAGTAGTGAGGCTTGGGTACATATTACTGAATGTAAATGCTAGGATAACTGCAGACCTGTCCTAATAAAGGTGGCCTTTTTGGTTATATCGTTCCCTGTGGTTAGGTGTAGGGTGATGACCAGTCCATTAATTTCACAGACTGTCCGTAAATTCAGCCTGATGTCCGTTATGTTCTCAATACAGGTTTTGCCCGTAATTACAGCCAATTGAGCTTTGCAGGTTTTTTCACACTGTGCAACTAACAGCTGCTGTGATGTCTTTCTAACCTGCTTCACAAATGTGAAGAATATACATAAGAACTGGCTTCCAGTGCACTGCCAAAGATGAATAAGTTAACTGAGCACTGAATGGAACTGACAAATAGTGTCAGCACAACAGATAACGTTGTGGAACGTGCTTTTATTCTTAAGGCATTAAAATGTATTTTAATTCTTTGCTGTTTTCCTCCCACATAATTTTCACAAAGATTTTTAAGCACATACCAAGTTTACATTTATATTGAGCATGTTCTTAATTAATTTTGAAGTTGTTATTGTTTGAAGTGCAGTGATGGGCCTGTGGATGGATGGGCTGACAGAATGTTTGGGTTGGTCGGTTGCATGGATGCAGATTGTGGGGGGATGAATGGACTGTGTGTAGATGGGTAATAGGATGAATAAATGGCTGCATTGGCACAGAAGACTGATTAATAATGGATGGATTCGTGGGTGGATTTGGGAGGATGTATTGAGTGGGTAGGTGCATAAATAGATGGTTTGAGGCTTGGGTGGATGAATTTAGGTGGGTGGGTGATGTGAAAGATGTGTGTTGGGGAATTGTACAATACATGGATTGGTAAGTTGATCGATAAGAACAAACTTTTTATTACAATAAAATGCATTGGCATTTCTTGCTGTAACATACATAGGACGAATCACATCTTTGTTAGCGCTGAGCACAATTTTAATTACCCCGGTGCAAATTTTACCATTTCACCACGTCATGTAATTACGCTGTATTCATGGTAAAATGACAGCATGGATGGGAACAATGTGAATGATCAGAACACAAGCATGTGTTATTTGAGGGCCTTGTGTATTTGGTGCTATTTTTAGCATGAATGCATCCTTGCGCCCAATATGCATGGAAGAACACGTCATGCTAAAACATAGCACACAATGTAAGATTGGCATTTTACTGCAATTTTAAACCTAAATGCGATTACACAAGTTTTGCACACCCCTCCCTAATCCTTCCATGGCCACACAGCATAATGTCTCAACCAGAGTATTGATGTAGACTAATCAGTACCGACAGTGGCACCCTAAGTATAGGTAGGTCGCAAACACATTTCAATGGCCATCCTCTCAATAAGCCCCTTACCCATGCCCTTTTCATCAGTCGTTTTATAATGCCTTTGTGGGAACTGCAAGAATCACATTTTCTGGACTTTGTGACGGCAGCCAGGGGCCTGTATAACGAGATCTCCACGGTCATGCAGTGGTCTACGTCACCTAACCAAGTTTTCATGTCTGGAGATGCCACATCGTGCCATCAGCATGCAATGTCTCTCTTAACCAACATGATACTGATGTGCAGAAACATCAGTTTAGGAGGTCTTGCAGGAAATTATCCAGCAGCATACCCACATTTTCCTGCCACTCAGCCCTCACATCACATGAAACATATGTCAAGGCACATAAAACCATAGGACGCAACTTTAAGGCGAGAGGTCCAGTGCATCACCAATGTATCTCCCTTGATTGAGTAGGCCACTGATTCAGCCAAGTGAATGACGGGGCCTGAAAATGTGCTGAATGTATGCAACATTTGAAGGTTTTGTGGGCAAGACAGGGCAGGATATTGGAGGTAAAAAATGACAGCAGAGAAGGACTCAATGCCAATAATTATAATGGAAGGGTAAACCCAACAAGCCCCTGGGTATGAAATAGTACAATATAGAATTGGTCCCAGCAGGGCAATTCCTAACAAAACACAATTGGAAAAACAATCAATATAAATATATAATATAAATATAAATATAGTAATATGTTATGTAAAGGTTTAGTAAAATATTATTTCATCACATTGCACGTGACAAAAGCTTATGAGTCAGCGGATAGAATGAATGGCAAGTGCCCCATTTCCGGTCTAGTCAAAGCCCAAATTTGAGTCGAGTTGGCAGAAACCATTCCAACAGAGGCTTTGTGGTTGAGTGCCAATGTCTTTTGTAAGCTCAGCCATGCATTTAGTGTCAGTCTGCCACCATCCACTAAGTATCCAGCAGGTCAGCTTCCCCTGCACACCAATGTCAAGTGTGAGTGCCACCGGGGACTGATAAACAGGCCTCTGGCAAGAATGTGGGTATTCATGATGAGTCCTTGTTCGGGGATTGGCATAAAAAGTACTATATACAACAACAAAAAAAGGATGTGAGAGCAAATAAGGTGTTAAAGATGCCAAAGTGGCCCAGGTTCATGGATCTTGCAAAGTCCGGAAGATCTGTCGAATGACTGACCTATAATGCCAATGAAACCTCCATCCACAACCATTTACCCCCTAGGAGCTTGGGCCAGGGCTTTCCCAGGTCTTTCCAGGAAGGCTGACAAGGGCTGGTTGGGAGAGGGGGGGGCATATATTGAGTATAGGTCACAGCTTTGAATACAGCATGCCAATGATGGCAATAAATCTGCCTAGCAGGTTGTGTTGTATTTGTAGGAATTAGAGGGGGGCATTTGAGCAATAACGATACCCCCACCCCTGATATTTCAATCTGAACAAACTTGATTCATACTGTTCACCTATTTAACAATGCATTATTAACCTTTCTGCTGACCCTCTGTGTCATGAGCAGTATCGGTTCCACCAACAGGGGGTTCTGATTTGCACTTTAAAACAAAAAAGCTGTACTACTTATATAAATTCCAGGAAGGTCTGCGAGAAACACAAGAGGTAGTTTCAAAGCATCAGGGGCTTTCAGACACAGACTGTGCTCTCTTGGAGTCTTGTGATGCAACCTACGTAAGCATCTGACATGCCTAGCATACCCCTCCGTGGAAAGATAATACTCTTTTTAATTCTGTTTAACTGCAACAGACGTTTATTGCTTTAGACAGCACTCTAGGGAGCATCGAACCTATTGGCTCTGTTAGTGCTTATTTATGTTTTATCAGCTGCATTCTGGCATTTTTACTAGTACGAGACCTTGAAGCTACCACCCGAGACTGTGTGCTGGTGGAGGCAGCACTGAGAGAAGGCTGGGTGAAACATCCCCTAGTTTCTCCACAAACCATCAGAGAAACTCCCTCACCACTTATTCTACATTTCCCTCCCTCTTTGTTGTGTCTAGCAGAAACGGTACTACTGCTTATGACCTGGAAGTCAACTTTCATTTATAGAGCACCGCATCTGCAGCAGGGTCGTGAACCAGGGTCAGCGGACTCAATAATTCTCGCCTCGGTGCCTACTCTAACCAGTGATCACACTCGGCAACTCTGGGCATTAGCTTGCCTCATCTCCACAACGGCCCCCCACAAATGCCGGGGATGCCTGGTTTCACCTTGGAGATACCCAGGAGGGAACATCTCACAGGGAAAGCCAGGACGGGTTCCCCAGCGGTCTATAGCGCCAGGACGCCTCCGGGTAGCAGTGCGCTTTACAAGACACACACACATTCATAAGTGGGCAGAATCTTGTGGCATCTGCCCTTTATGTTGCCTGTCAAATTTGGCTTACTGTGCACGTTTGCTAGTTTTTCAATCTTTAAATTAGCCTAGTGACATGTGAATATTTGCTGAACAATACTTTGCATTATACAAACTAAACACAATAGGCCAACCTTTGCTTTTACTTGTGTCAGTTGCCCATCTATTTAAATTTATTTTATAACTCGACCCACTCAGATGTGTCCGTAAAATTTACCTTTTGTCCTAGATTTTGACCCTCTGTTGTGAATGTTTTACTGTCACTGTTCAGATTTTGCCTCTATGCCAGGTGGTCACCCTAATTATGTGTAATCATGCCTAATATACTTGCATTAAGCATTTATCGCTCTGTCAAAACCCTCGTATGTACTGTGCAAGCACAACGCACACTAGGCTGCATCTCCTACCAGTGTAATTCTATGCCCATGACCTGTAGTGCCCTTGGGCAAGCCCTTTCCTGGGAATGGAATGGAATGGAATACCCACCAGTCAACACGTGCAAGGCCCGCCTAAAGAGCGGTCCGCTTTGTCAGGCATGGCTAAAATTAGAGTGTTTACATTTTACATCCACGAGGGTAAAAGAGCTTGATTTGAACACCAAGAAATCGCACTTTCACAAGGGAGACTATGATTTATATTAAAGATAAGGACGTGTTTTCCCCCCAATCTTGTGTGCATTATTTTGCACAAAGAAAACAATAGTCTCAGGAAGGAACGTGCAGAATTACAGAAAACTGTGGCATTGTTTTAACAGGATTTTTTTTTAGCTGAATAATGTAAAGAAAATAATGTCAATCCTTTGCAAACGAGAACTGAAGCATATATCAATCGCGAATGTTTGGTGTTAATGTTAATTATGGTGCTACTTGGAAAAGGATGCGTGTCAAAGTATTTCACGGGCGGGGGGGAGGGGGCTACGTCACATTCAATGAAGCTCCTTACCATTGTCCTCCATGGTCATTCCGATGGTACCCCCTGTGAGGATAACAAGCACTCGGACCTCGGAAGCGATTCCGCTGAGAGTCTCTTGAGAAGCCGAGATGCTGCGGCTGCTGGACAGGTTCCGGCTGCGGGCCGGTGTCCGAGCCTCGCCACCCTTCGAGGTAGGGGACGTCGTGGGCAGCCCTGCGGCCACCTCAGCCTCCACCCCATTCAGGCTGGTACGGGACAAGGCTCTACCTAGCACAGAGTTCGGACTTTCCTTCCTGTCTGCCATGATCTTTCGAACTAGGGGCTCGCGGGAGGAGGCTGTGTTTAAAGGAGCTGTGCATGTCACGTGATCTGCGGCTACGTCATGATTGCAGCCGCCCCCTGCACAATGTGCGTCGTGCATGCATTGCACACACAGTACATGTGAGCGTTAACTGAGCGATAAATGTGCGGCGCAAGAGTATTCTGGTTGAATGTTGCTATACGGAGGGCACAGAAATCGCAAATCGCAGTTCCAGAAGCCAAATATTTTTTTTCCATTTTAGTGATGCAATTTACCATGATGTAGTGCATTGCTTTAAATGGGTACGGAGTACCTGCATTTTTCAATAGGGATTCAATACTTTTAATGGGAGACTACTGGCACTTCTCAATAACACACAGGTACTCTGGGTAAATTAATGCCTACACTTTTTAAATTCCTTTTCATCCACCGATGTAGTGTAAAGCACAAGGGTTTTGACCAAAGCCTTTAAATATTGCTGCGCTTGATTCTGTGTTAAGTAGTTGTAAAGTTTCTTTCTTCCCCCCACAGGAGTATGCTGAGCCAATGGTAGGTAGGTAACTCTCGTTTATTTATTAATTAATGTCCTACAGAGCTTAGGGCGCCGAGCGTCTAACAACTACCGCTCCGGTCGCCAACTGCCGCTTTTCTCCTTCGCGCCTTTCACCTCCGTGTCTCTGCGCATGCGTGCGCCTCCTGCTCTAGTCTAGAGCGTGACGCGTCATCGCATACACGCTCATAGACTAGAGCGCATACCACATATCTCCCCCCTTTAATATGAACAAGATAACATTCCCGCCAGCAGGTTGAGTGTCCCCCCACAGGGGTATGAGTCTATTGGGGCACCTCGGGAGGTGGCACCAAGCAGTGTCCATCCATCACAAAGTCTCTATAACGAGAGGGCACAGTGACTGCCCTTCCGCTGCGGGTGTGTCTTACCGGCATGTTCTCTCTCCCTTCTGTCTCTCCTTGGGATCTCCCATCTTCTCTCACATCTGCTCTCTGCTCTGCATTCACCAGTGCGCCATCTCCGTCAGTAGGCACTGCTCCCGGGCCATCCACTTCAGTGTCCTCACCTACACTTTCCCCACGGTCTTCTGTGGTGTGCCCTGATTGGGGTCTTGCTTCCTGAAAGTCCATCCGTCTCTCGTCCTCTTCAGACTTGGGCCATACTATTATTTTATTGACTCTGGCCATGCAGTCTTGTGACCAGACCTTGCCGTCACTGAGCAGAGCCGCCCTGCCTCGTACCTCTTGAACTTGTAGGGGCTTGCTGAACTTGCTTTCGCCTTTCTTTTGTAGGGTAGGGAGTTTAACCCTGACCCATTCCCCTTCTTCCAGCACGGTTTCCTTCGTGTTGCGTCGCTTGTCGTAGTGTGCTGCATAGATCTTCTGGGCCTTCTCCAGATTGTGCTGCACCACCGCTGGGGACCACTTGCTGGTGATGGTCTTCTCCCTCCATGCTACATTGTCCCGTGTGAAGGGATGCCGTCCTCTTAGCACTTGGAACGGGCTGTACCCCACTACTGAGGGCGTGATCCGGTAAGCCCATAGCATGCTCATTACTTCCGCTTCCCAGTCCTTTCCTTGTGATATGGCTGCCTGAATGGAGCCCATGAGCACCCGATTGAACCTTTCGACCTGGCCGTTGCATGCCGGATGATAGACGGCCGTGTGTTTCACCTCGATCCCGTTCCTTTTCATATATCGACCCCACTTGTCCGATACAAATTGTGGTCCATTGTCACTGAGAATGGATTTGGGTATACCCTCTCGTAGGAATACCGAGGTCAGAAATCTCAATATAGTGTCAGTGTCCATCGACTCTTGTATGTCCACCTCCGGCCATTTGGAGTACTTATCTATTATCACACATATGTATTTATTCACCCCTCTGTTGTCTAGGACGGGCCCCAGAATGTCTATTGCCACATCCTCCCAGGGGCCTTGCGGGGTGTCAAACTTCCCCAATGCAGGTCTGAGTGGGCGGAGCACCTTGTCCGCTCCTTGGCACTGCCCGCACTCCCGCACTTGTCTCTCAATGTGGGCATCCATTCCTGGCCACCAGTACATCTGCTTGACCAACGCCTTGGTTTTCACTATGCCCAGATGTCCCTCGTGCAATAACTTCAACAGCCTGGGTATCAGTGTCACTGGGGGCACCACGCGTTCTCCTCTGTACAAGAATATTCCTGAATCGCTCAGGGATAATTCCTCTCTCATCTCGTAGAATCTTCGCACCCCCTCCGTGAGCTTCTTTTTGTCCGGCCAGCCCAGAGTGAGGTGTCTCCTTACTTCCACCTTCTTCACATCTAGCTCGTAGGCCGCCTTCCATTCCTGTGCACTAATCGACATCTCGTGATCCTCCATGCTGGCCACCATCTCCTCTTTGTCCGGGGCCTCCTCCGGCTCTTCCTCCATTGCGGCAGCCCGGCTGAGAAAATCAGCCACCTTGTTTTGTGTGCCTGGAAGATATTCTACGTCGTAGGTGTAATCCAGCAACTTCAAAGTCATTTTGGCGATTCTTGGGGTCGCTGTGTCATGCCCCGAGGACGTCAACACTTTGATAAGTGGCTTGTGATCCGTTTGAAGCTTGAATCTTGTGCCCCATATGAACTGCCGAAACTTGTTTAAGGCCCACGTGACCGCCAGCATCTCCTTTTCGATTACGCTGTACCTTTGTTCCGTCGGGGACAGCGCACGGGACGCAAAACTGATAGTTTCTTTGGATCCATCTTCTCTGACCTGCGCCAACACAGCCCCCAAGCCCTTGTCGCTTGCATCTGTCGTCACTATGGTCTTGCCGGTGGGGACGTACCCTTGCAGTGGGATGGCGTGGCTGATGCAGTCTTTTACTATCTCAAATTCAGATTGAGCCTCTGCGTCCCATTCGAATTTTGCATTGTTTCTGATTAGTTGTCTCATCCTGTAGGTCTGAGTGGCAAAATGTCTGACAAACTTGCTGTAATACTCGGCCATTCCAAGGAATGACCGCACTTCCTCCTTGGTTGCTGGGGCTTTAGCATCCCTTATCGCCTTCACATTCTGTTCTTTCGGCGAGATGCCATGTGTACCTATTTCATGGCCTAAGTAGGTCACTGAGTGAGTCCCAATTCTGCATTTGCTCCATTCCGCCGTTAAGCCCTTTCCTTGCAACACTCCTAGGACTCGATGCAGTTTCTTGTCGTGCTCTCCTTTGTCAGAGCCCATCACTAAAATGTCATCTTGAAAATACTGCACCCCCGAGATGTCCTTAAACAGCCTGTGCATTAGCTTCTGGAAAACGGCCGCGGCGGACGCCAGGCCAAAGGGCATCCTCCGGAATTGGTAGCAGCCGAAGGGCGTTATGAAGGATGTGTACTTCCTACTTGACGGATGCAGTTCTATTTGGTAATATGCTGACGTGAGGTCTATTGTGGAAAAGTGTGTTATGCCTTTCGTTCTCGCCAGCATCTCTTCAATCCTGGGGAGCGGGAATCTCTCCACGATGAGGTTTTTGTTGAGCTCTCTGAGGTCCACACAGAGCCGGACCTTACCATTCGGTTTCTTGACCACCACCAAGGGCGATAGCCATTCCGCACTGTCCACTGGCTCGATGATGCCTTGGTCTTCCAACCTCAGCAGTTCCTGTTGTACCGCTTCACTCGTGGATATGGGTATGTTCCGGACCTTGTGAACAACTGGTACTGCCCCCTCCTTAAGGACTATTTTATGTACGAATTTGTCCAGTTTGCCGACCGTGCCCTCAAAGACCTTGGGGTATGCCGCCTTCCAGTCCTCATCCTTCGAGAGGGGCCATTCATCTGTTAACAATATCTGCTCTTTCCCTCCTGGATTGAGTATGATGCCGAGATCACCTGCGTCTCTCCATCCCAACACCGATGGGCCCTTCTCCGCCACGTACAGGGTGCACGTGGCCGACCGTCCCCTGAATTCGAACACGAAGTCCCGGCACCCCACCAGGGGGATGGAATTCTCTGTATACGAGATGGGTCTGATGTCCGGCGGCATTAGATCGGGCCCCACAACCGGTGCGAAGTCCTCTTCCCATATCGACCTTTGCACAATGGTCCAGGGGGACCCTGAATCGACGGCCACATGTACCTTCACACCCCCGATGAGCATGTCCGTGCGGGGCTTATCCCTTCGCTTCCCTGCTACGTCCAGTACCTGGTCCTCTATGCACAGAACCAAGTCATCTTCCTCCGGGTCCTCTTCCTCACTCAAGTTCGCTGTGGCCGAGTCGATACACTTGACTGTGGATTTCGACCCTTTCTTCCGACACACCTTTTCGAAATGGCCGGTCAACCCACAGAACGAGCACCTGGCGCGGAACGCGGGACAACGTCTGTCCTGAGCCGCGTGCGCTGCACTGCCGCATCTGTAACACGCAAATTTGTTCCCGGGGCTGGAGCGGCCCGTCTGTTTTCCAGTTCCTCTTGTGTCCTTCCTCTGGTCTCCATAAGTACTTTTGGACTTGCTGGACTGTGGTGCCTCATCAATCTTGTTTATCATCTGCCTCGGCCCATTTTCCCTTTTTGCCGCGTCTGCCCCTCGCTTAGACATTTCCGCCTTCTTGACCATCGCCACCACTTCTTTAAGGGACGTCTCGTTCATCGCCCATAACTTGTCCTGGACCGCTCTGCTGGTGGTGTGCATCACGATTTGGTCCTTAATGTATTCATCCTGCAGGGCCCCGTACCGACACGTGATGGCTAGGCGTCGGAGTGCCGCTACATAGTCATCGATGGATTCTCCCGCCTCTTGTTTTCTCTGTTGGAAATTATAGCGGTCTATGGAGACACAAACTGCCGGGCGGTAGTGGCTGTCCAGGTCGTCCAGTGCATTCACAAAGACGTCTGTCTCCGTTGCACCTCTCTCCTTGGGTACCAGATTCTTAAACACCCTTACCCCTTCTGGGCCTAAGTTGTGGAGCAACAGTCTCTTTTTCCTTTCTGGCATGTATTCCCCTTCACTTTCATCCCCGAGGGCCTCAATGTAATTGAGAAAGTATTCTTTCCAGTCCTCCCATTTTAGTTGGGGTTCTCCCGGCCTGGGTAGGAAAGGGACGGGTGCCATCAGGGCTGAAGCTTGATTCGCCATTTTGACGTCGCCTCTAGGGTCTCCCTCCTGGGCCCTTCGTTGGGTAGGCTCACCGGATGCCCCTGCGCTCTCTGCCGTGTCGCCTTGGCCCCTTGGACTGCCCGGGGTATTGTCCCTCGCACTTTGCGCAGTTTGCTCGGTCTTCCCCCCGTCCTCTAGCTTGGGGGTGTCTCCTTTGGTTGCCAGGTTGGTGGCTGGGGGCCCCTGGTGTCTTGGGCAGCACTAACCTGGCTGTGAGGTCGGTGTTAGGGTCTGTACCGTGCTGCTGCGCTGCTGCCACGCCCTTTTGCTCTTCCTGTAGGTGTCCTGCCTTGCTGGCCTGTGCCTGGGGGTTGCAGGGGGTGATTGCTGTGTCCTCTGCGCCTGGTGGTGTTCAGATGCCAGCCTCGTCGCCACTGTAAAGTTTCTTTCTTCCCCCCACAGGAGTATGCTGAGCCAATGGTAGGTAGGTAACTCTCGTTTATTTATTAATTAATGTCCTACAGAGCTTAGGGCGCCGAGCGTCTAACAACTACCGCTCCGGTCGCCAACTGCCGCTTTTCTCCTTCGCGCCTTTCACCTCCGTGTCTCTGCGCATGCGTGCGCCTCCTGCTCTAGTCTAGAGCGTGACGCGTCATCGCATACACGCTCATAGACTAGAGCGCATACCACAGTAGTGAGTACTTGAAATGCCACATTAGAAAAGCCTGAAAGATTTCAGTCCAAAATAAGATTTCAGATTACATAATCATATAATGATGCTCCATCTAAAGAACCTTGATTTGGGAGACATATACTGCTGCCAGAAAGGGCTTCTAATATAATTCTCCGTAATTTTTCTTATCTTGTAAATATCTTTAAAATAATAATCAGCGGTGGCTCCCCCATTAGGGCAGAAGAGCGTCGCCCCACTGGCTGAGAGCCAGCAAACTCAAGCATGATTTTTTTTTTATAATAAAACAATGTATTTATATTTTTAATTTTTCTTGCAGGCTGCCAGCCGAGGACAGGGTGGGCCCATCGGTTCTGACGACAGGAGCTGCAGGGGAGGAGGAGTGTTGGGCATTGCTAAGTGCACTTAACGGTTTGGCCGTCTGTGAGAAAGTGGCTCTGTATACACTGTTCCCAAATAGGTACTGTGTGCACAGAGTCCACAGACCCCAGAGGTTTGGCAGAGGCTAAAGTTAGATATAACCTTACTCTCTAAAGTGGTAGCTTGGTCGAGCAGTAAGGCAGCATCAGAGGACAGTGTAAAGCATTTGTCAGCAAATGGTGTCACACACTCAAGAACTGAACTCTAGGCCAATGGTTTGTATAAAACATATATACTTGTTTTATTTTAGAACCAACAATAGGTATCAAAATATACTTTCTCAGATTGAGTTACTTTTAGATAAATACGTTCAATAGACAATAGACTTTGGAATAGGATAGTTACAGTTGAACACACTATCAAACACAATAACACATTGAGCTCAAAGGGAATTTCTAAAAAAGGGCAATAGATTACTTCTAGGATTACTTTTCTAACTGCAGGACTGGATCCTAAATTCAGTCCTGGGACATGTACTGTAAACAGTTGAGCAAAATCGATTAAGTCACAGTAGTGATTTTTAAGCAATATTTTGGACTTTTAAAAGTTGACAGAAGAAATTTCACAGAAAAACAGTCTAAGATTTCCTATGGAAGAAATTCACTTAGCAGGTAAGTGGGGCTATGGTTATTCTTTCTAACTCAGGGATGGATCCTAGATCCAGCACTGGTGCACCACCTGTAAACAGTTGAATTATGTGTTTTTGTTATACATGCGATTTTTAACGAATATTTGTAAGTTTGCAAAATCGACACTTAGAAAATTTTCAGCAAAAACCAGGCAATGTTATCCTATGGAAGGAATTTCAAATTGCAGGTGAAGTATGTTCTTGTTACTTTTGTAAACCAGTGCTGGACTCAGCACTGGGACATCTGTCTAAAACAGGTAAGTAATTACGGTTTTATAGTTGGTACGATTGTTAAAGAATATTTGTAGTTTGCAAAATCGACACTTAGAAGAAATTTCACAGAAAACGAGTCATTGGTTTCCTATGGGAGAAAATTGAGTTAGCGGTAAGTACGATTGTAATTACTTTTCAGGGTCAGTGCTGGCCACACATATCCAGCTCTGGGATCTCTCCTGATAACAGTTGAGTATTTTCGTTTTCGTATTTCGGCTGCTTTTAGACAAATATTTCAACATTTCTAAACTCCACACTTAGAAGAATTTCCAAGTGAAACCAGTCAATGTTAGCCTATGGAGGAAAAGTGAGTTAAAGGCTTTTGGGTAAGTACTCCACTGGCCGAGTTAAGGTTCTGGGCATAGACTCAGGGGTCTCCCAGGGTCAGGTAAGTACAGTTGTTACACCCTCAGTGGCACAGGGGCAGCCGGGTGCAGAGGTAGTTAGGCACAATGTTATCCAATAAGAGGCAGGGGGCCTTTGGTTGGTGGATGCAGGCTAGCAGGCTACACAGCTGTGAGTGCTGGGCTCCTGGTCACTTGCTCAGGGCAAATAGGGAAGTAGGTTAGGACCAAGGTTGCACTTCCAGGGGCACTCGGGCGGCTGGGTGCAGGGTGCTTTTGAGCTGTCTGGCGCTCAATGTTATTCAATGGAGATCTTGAAAAGGGAACAAAGGCTGCAGGCTCGGGGACGGAGGTTCTTCAGGAGTGACCAACACTTCGAGAGGTAAGTTGGGATCTTGGAGGATAGGTAGGCACCCAGGAGTTGGGCACAGGGGGCCGTGGGGAGTCGGGTGCAGGGGTGTCTTTTGACGTCGGGAAATCTTACCCTCTGCTGGTCGCGGTTCGGTGGGTCCCTTGCTGTGAGGCTGCAGGTGTCGTCTGGGTCATCAAGGAGGTTCCTTGGTCACTGGACTTCGGGTCACAATCGTCGGGGGGACATTCTCGTGTTGTTGGTTCACTCCAGCACAGGCCAGGCTTGGCGGGTGCAGAGTGTGCAGGGTTCGCGGTTCTGGGCTGATGCCAGGGCTTGTTACTTGCTTTGAGCAGTACCACTGCTCGTGGGCGACCCAGGTAGTCAGAGTCACAAGGCAGTCAGGTCCTCCGGGGGTTTTGAGGTTGCTGACCACTGGAGACGCCAGGGTTTAGCAGGAGCAGGTTTGAGGGTCGGCAGGCCTGTAGGGCTTGGGCCAAATCAGTTGGTGTCTTCCTCTTTTTAGCAGCTACACAGCAGGTCTTCTTGTTTCTTGTTCTTCTTTCTTGTTTCGGAATCTGGATCTGCTGAAGGAAGGTTCAGGGTGCCCCTAAATACTGAATATAGGGGCGTTACAGGTAAGGTAAGGGCAGGGACCAATGGGTCCCTGTCCTTGGGTGAATACACCCCCTATCCTGCTCCTCTCCTGTGGGAGGGGGCACACGCCTATCTCTGATTGGGCAGAGCTCCCCATCCTCAAGATGGGGGGACCCCGTAGTTGTACTTTACCTTGCCTCCCTCACCTGAGGGGTGGGGTTGGCAGAGGCTGGCACACCCCCTTCCCTTCCTTTGTTTTTCCCACCTGTCTTCCTGCCAGATTGGGGCTCAGAACTGGTGGGGGCCAGTTGCTGAGTACAGCAAGAGGCCTGGAGAAGCTCACAAAGGCGGCATGGCTTTGAAGCTCCCCCTGCCCATCCTGGGCAAGGAGACCTAGCACCTCGTCCCTGGATGTGCATTGTTGAAGGCCCAGGAGAGCGGATGGCTCTCTACCCATGGGTCCAGCAACATGTCTGCTCTGTGGCAGCCTAGGCAGCCTCTCAGTCAGGACACTGGTAGTTGGTTAGGTTTCAGGGAGCATCTCTAAGAGGCCCTCTGTAGTGCGTTTGACATTAGATCCCACACTGGCATCATTGTGGGTTTAATGTGCTGAGAAGTTTGATACCAAACTTCTCAGTCTTCAGTGTAGCCATTATGGTGCTGTGGAGTTCATAATGACAACCTCTCAGCACCATTTACTCTTAATTGCATCACTGCACTTACAGTGCCCAGGAATGGCATTGGGTACTGTAGGGGCACAGGGCTCATGCACCTGTGCCTACACCACTGGCATAGGGCACCAAGCTAGAGGGGTGACTGATGTATGCCAGGGCAGTGTGTTTGTGGGCATGGCACACAGGGATGTGGCCAATGTCGACTCTGTATGGGTGTCAGGGTACAGGGCCCCCAAGGGTGGCACAATAAGTGCTGCAGCCCTTAAGGGTCTTCTCTGGTCACAGTGCCCTGGGTACCTAGGGTTCCATTTACCAGGGGCTGACCTTTGGCCAGAGATTCCAATTGGGTTTAGGCTTTAGTATAGTTTTTAGGGAAGGAACACAGGCCCTGGATACCTGATTGGCAGGGACCCAGGGCACATCAAGGAAAAGTGTATCAGGTATCAGGAAAAATGTGGGGGGGTTACTGCACCAGAACCCCACTTCCCTACACCGTCCATGTTAGGGCGGCCAAACCGACATGCGCACTTAGGAGCCTCCAACTCGAACTGTGTTGCACAACTGGGTGGATAGCTGACACAACCTACCAGTCCCTGTGTGAGCGAGAAATCAGCCCGCTCACACCAATCCAACACTTCTCTAATGCTAGGTAATAGTATTACCATCATGAGAGCAGTGTCTGGATTGGCCTAGGGGAGTCCAGTAATGCAATGCACCCATTGACTGTCGGGAGTCGGGACAGAAGGAGAAAATCACTGAGGCAGCAGCCGGCAGCAGGTAAGTCATCCTTCATTTTTATTCTCCCATGCTCTACCCCATAATCGTAATCGTATGTCCTAAAGAACGACCCCAACCCATTATTAAAGATCCTCAATTCGTTGTCCTCATCACGCTTCCTGTCTAAGTCATTGTAGTGGCTGACATACTTCATTCATGGAGGTCTCTTCCTCCCATCTCTCAAAATGGAGCAGTCGTCGTGCTCAGTTTTTTGCAGAGAATGAGCTGTCTGAAGCGGAAATGTTTTGAGAGGCGAAAAGATCATCCTGGACCTTTGGACATTTGCACCGCTTACTTGCAGGCCTGTCAGTTTCTTTGTCTTTATAACTTATGTTCATGGGTACACACAATATGTAGTGTTCAATCTTTAGTTAAAATAAAAAAAACAAGGAACAACTGTTTTTGCTCACACTGCTGTCAATATTGCTGTAAGTTTTTAGTGATGGTGTTTTTCCAGAGAGAAAATGCGTGGCTGTAATGAGTTGTAAAACAATGGGATGAATCGGCTCTTGCGCCTTTAAAATCAGATCACATTTTTAAAGGTTCTTAATATGGCAGCAGAATGCGGACTCGGAGGGTTGTGACTTCTCTGCCTGTACATTTCATTGAGGGGGGGTAGTAGGGCACAGTGCTGCTAGTATGTCTCCTCACTGCAAGAGTGGGTAGGGGGGTCACAGGGGTGGGTGCATCTGTCTAGGGTGACCAACCGTCCGCAAATTTTCACGGTCCCTCAGTCATTTTAGTATGTTGTTTGTAAAGCGTCTGTAATTTGGGGCTCTCAAATTACAGACGCCTGACAAACTTCATACTAAAATCAAATTGGGGAATTTCAGGACGTATGCTGTTCCCCTGCGAGAGGCCCCATGAGTTTAAAAGTTTCTTCTCTGGGCCTCTCGCTCTTATCTTTTAATCTGTAGAGGCTGCCTGCAGCAGCCCCTCCCTGATAACGCAGAGACTGTGGACTGGCCCATTGTCATTCTGAGGCTGCAGATGATTATCACAGATAGAATGACAATGGTCCCTATTGTAGTGACTGCATGTTGTGAGCCTTCTCCTGCACCAATCTTGATTGCAGAAAGGGCCTGATGTCCCTTTGCAAAGCTGCGCGCATACTGAAAAACTGTGAAGTGCACGATTGTCTAAACCTTTTACAAACCTATTTTGACATGTACCTATTTTGGTTGTCTATTTACTTATATACTATTGTGCGACCTCCTTTGATATGTCTCTAAAACGTATGTTTTGTCCCACATTTTTGTCCTGAATTTTGACCTTCTGTCCTGAATTTTTGTCCTGAATTTTGACCATTCTTCCTGAATTTTTACAGTGACCATCCTGAATTTGCACCAAGCCAGTTGGTCACCCTAATCTGTCAGCTTGTGATGAACGTAAACGTGCGCAGAGAGGAGTTAGGCGACATGGGACAGGAGCACATGTGCAGGTTACGCCTGGCTCGTGCTTGGAGATTGTATTTATGTTGATCTATTAGTTTTCACATTAATAAATGTTTGTAGCCGATTACTATAGCCATTTTTAGGTTTTGTCTGCACAGCGCTTGTGCTGTGCTTGTGAAATCTCTTGTATTCAATATATCTTAAAAGGCGGAACTTATCAGTTCCCATGGGCGAATTACTGTGTTCATTCGCTTTTGTGTGGAACTTTTGTTTTGTTAACTTCCCCTGGCTGCGCATATTTAAGACACATCTACTAAAGCTGTTCAAACTGTGTAAGAACCATTCACTGTCAAGATAAGCTCTCTTCCCACAGAAAAGGCATACGGCTTCTAACAGTATGCTGGAATGCCTGCTTTGTATTTGTTTATTTATTTATTTATTTATTTATAAAGTTTTATATAGCGCGAACTTGATCCCGAAGGATATACTTAGTTGTGTAAAGCAGATGCTTTAGCCTCCGAACGTTTGTGGCATTTCCTATTCATTCCTCAGTAACTTCCTTTGCACTTTGTAGGCATTATCGGTTTGATTTTTTCAACGTAATCTTTTTTGTCATTATGATCAAATTCTAAATATTGTAATAAATATTGCACGTTAAAAATAAAGTTAAAATTCACAAGCTATGCTATATTTTACTGCTAAACAGGCAGACACAAGTGTAGTTACCTTGCAGACAACAGGGTCATGATTTGTAAGGTGCTGCAGGTGCAGTAGCACCGGGCGCAAAAGTTGTCAGAACTCCTCTAAATACATAGTATTGCTATATTTGACTGCTAAACAGGCAGTCACAATTGCAGTAACCTTGCAGTTAAAATAAACTTGTTTTGAATGGTGCAGCAGGTGCAGTAGCACCAGGGTCAAAAGTTGTCATAACTCCAATAAACACCAAATATTGCTATATTTTACTACATAACAGGCAGTCTCAAGCACTGTTCGCTTCAAGGTGCGTGTCTGCATGCCCGTGCACCTTTGTAAATCGAAGCGCGCAGTGACATCCTTGAGGCGCACACACCACCAGAATCAAGTATTCAGGTTAATCGCAGCGCCCTATAGAAGCATGAAGGGCGCTGCGATTAACATGAATACTTGACGAAAAGCAGACAATCTGCCCCCCTCCGCTCTCTATCAAGAAAAGGCATGCAGCAAGCCTAAAATCACGACGTGTGCTTTCACAATCATTAACAAATTTTAGTGATTGTGAAAGCACACGACGTGCCGTTGGGCTTGCTGCCTGCCTTTTCTTAACAGAGCTCGGCAGTTTATGTGCCTTTTTGAAAGTTTTCATGTTAAATGTAGCCCCTTGTGTAAGCATGGCGGACCCTGCAATTAACATAAATACTTTCAAAAAGGCACGCATTTTACCGCACTCTATTACCAAAAGGCATGCAACAAACCTAATAGTGCAACGTGTGCTTTCACAATAACTAATGTGTACTAGTGATTGTGAAAGCACACGTGGTGCTGTTGAGTTTGCTGCATGCTTTTTCTTAACAGAGCGCATCAGTTTGTGTGCCTTTTTGAAAGTTTTTATGTTAAATGCAGCCCGAGTGTAAGCATGTCGGGAGCTGCAATTAACATGAACACTCGAAAAGGCACACAGTCTGTTGCCCTCTATTAACAAAAGGCACGCAGCAAGCCTAACAGCACAATGTGTGCTTTCACAATCCCTAATATATATTAGGGATTGTGAAGTGCTGTTAGGCTTGCATTGTGCCTTTTGTTGATAAATAGAGCAACCAGAATTTTAAAGCCAAAAAGCAGGACATTTCACACAAACAAAAAATGGACTACACATAGCTGCTAAGGTTTCAGATTGCTATGTGTGACATTTCCAAAATTTCAGTGCAATCAGGGCACAGGCCCTATAAAAAGAAATAGGGGGACTAACCTAGTTAGGCAGCATGGAAGTAACATCATGGTGCTCGAAATCACAGCGTGCGACATCACACATGGCATCACAGGAGTTGACATAATAGAAAGTGGCATCACAAGCCACGACTTTACAGGAAGTGGCATCACAGAAAGTGGCATCACAGAAAGTAGCATCATAAAAAGTGGCATCATAGAAAGAGGCATCACAAGCCACAACTTTACAGGAAGCGACATCACTAGAAGTGACATCATAGAGTGTGGCATCACAAGCCATGACTTTACAGGAAATGGCATCACAAGAAGTGACATCATAGAAAGTGGCCTAACAAGCCACTACTTTACGGGAAGTGGCATCACAAGAAGTGATATCAGATCAAAAGCCTTCACATATATGTTTAGCAGGTCTATCATGTGTATGTTTGAGCACATTGCGAGGATAATAGCACAGTGAGCTATGGAAGGTGATATGTGACTTCTGCACCTTGCAATCCCCCAGTTTTATGTAACACATCCTGTACATTCATTTACAAACCTAAATAATGTATTGTTCATGTAATATGCAAGTGTTGATGTAAAGCACAGTGTGACAAACTAACAAGGTTTGAGCCTTTGTTTGATCTCTGCTTCATCTGTGTCAGGTGTGAGGCTCCTGACTGCCCCCAGCAAAGAGACACGATCAAAAGGAGGCCAGATGAACCCTCAAATTACGCCTTTGTTATGGGCCCAGCAGTAGTTTAAATAAGAAAGGCCTGTCCCTCCTGCACGTTGATACTTGTTGCAGATCAGACAACGTGCAGGTGGTGCTAAAAGTGTCCCGGTGTTCAGCACATTATTCAGTGGGGCCCCAATTCTTGGCAGGGTGGACAGCATTATCTACTGCAATAGTGCACATGACGTGCACGTTGCAGCTGCAGTTCCAGCTTCTCCCTCACAGCACGCAGGTGTTGTCAAGGCACTACAAATGTGTGATTAATGCATTTTAGCGTGGTGATGCAGACCACCACACTAAAATGTATTAGTCTAAGTCTGATGTGTGGTACTTGGCGGGGCTGCGAAAGGCATGCAAGAATGCAGCAAAAGATAACACTTATAAGGAATGTTCTGTGGTTGGCTAAGGATAGGACACAACAATGCATTTTCACAGAACCCATTGTGGTGCAATCTTGAATAGCACAGACACCTCTCAGGGATGTAGCATTCACATTTGACAATGATAATAAGGGACACATTGTTACATTAAAAGACTTTTAATGGAGATTATGCTTTTGAATATTGTATTCTTTTTATGTTTGTTGTATGTTACAAACCTCCCTTCAGACCCTTCATGCGGTGCTATATGTGTAGAAATACACTGTCTTTTCACTTTATTAAGCAAATGTATGAGCGATATTTGCACTGATATCTGTTGCTGCACCCACACTGGTGGTTGGGTTCTTGGCGCACAGACGACCTTATACTGCCTCACACATAAGAAAAAAATTAGAGGGAACATTGGTCACAAGTGCAGTTACCTTACAGACAACAGAGTCATGATTTGAATTGTGCATCAGCACGTCTAAACACCTAATATTGTTATATTTTACTATTATACAGGCAGTCACAATTGCAGTTACCCTGCAGTTAAAAGGGGCATGATTTAAATGGTGCTGCAGGTGTACTGGCATCAGGGCCAAAATTTGTCATAACTCGATTAAACACCAAATATTGCTATATTTTACTACTAAACAGGCAGTCACAAGTGGTGCAGTTACCTTGCAGATAATAGGGCCATTAATTGAATGATGCAGCAGGTGCAGTGGCACTGGGCCGAAAAGTTACCAGAACCCCTCTAAACACTTGCAGCCAAAAGGGTCATTATTGGAATGGTGCAGCAGATGCAGTGGCACCAGGTCCAAACTTTGTCAGAACTCCTCTAAACACCTAATATTGCTATATTTTACTACTATACAGGCAGACACAATTGCAGTTATTTTGCAGCTAAAAGGGGCTTGATTTGAATGGTGAAGCAGGTGCAGTGGCACCGGGGCCAGAAGCTCTAGGGATACCACTAAATATCAAATATTGCTATATTTAACTACTAAATAAGCAGTCACACGTGCAGTTACCTTTCAGGCATTAGGGTCATGATTTTAATGGTGCAGCAGATGTAGTGGCACCTGGGCTAAACGTTGTTGTAACTCCTCTAAACATCAAATATTGCTGTACTTTTACTACTAAACAGACAGTCACAAATGCAGTTATCTTGCAGCCACTAGCAGCATGATTTGAATAGTGCAGCAGGTGCAGTGGCACCAGGCCCCGAAAGTAGTCAGAACTCCTTTAAACACATAATGTTGCTATTACATCAATTAATTCTATTATTACCCTCTTATATTTTTCAAAATTGTACTATTACTTACCCGCACTATACCACTAGTAACTGCACAATATATTGCCTTTATGTACATAAACCATTCATAACACTTTAACAGACTTTACTGTAACTTATATTGTACAACTACTCAGCTAGCTAGCTGGCTACAACTTACAGCAAAAAACTGCTTATTATTAATCACATAGGCGAAACCTAATGCATTTACCCATGCTTGTTCTTTGTATTTTTGAAAGATTGGGGTTATTGTTTCTTTGGAAGTTAACGTATGTCACCATAGGACAAGGAGCATGTCTCGGGTGTAGTGTCATGTGAAGGCTGAGTGATCCCTTTAACTTTAGTCAGTGGCTTGTTTCTGTGTTTACTGCAAAGCGTGTATCCGATCACAAGATAAGCTGTCAGGTCACCTGCTGTGAAAATGAAATACATTTAATGGATTGAATTGAATTGAATTGGATGAACGAAGCGTCAACCATCCAACTATAAAATAGCTTTAGGGAAGGCCATGTGAAGGTCATTGACTCCTGCTCTCAGCTCAAGGCAAGGTGGGGTCCGTGATTACCAGAAGTTGTTTCACCCCCTGCCACTTCTGGGAAGCATTGCATTATTGTTTTAGTTCCTGTAAGGAGGTTACAGTGGGAAACTCGTGATGGGCGAGTTCTTAATTTATGTACTTAATGATGCTTTGTATTATAACAGAGAAACAGACAAGGACGTGTTTGCGTGAACTGAATGAAAGGGACTATATTGAATTTTACAAAACCTGCATTCAAGGGCCTTAGGACACTTCCTGCTGAGATAAGAGGACTGGTACCAGGGTGCTGCGAACTGTTTATTTTATTAGTAATAGTGAGAAGTTGACTTCCTGCAGCAACCGTTTCCCTTTCCAAGCGCAGGATTAACTGTTGTCTGGAGGGCTCTCTGTCAGATTGGAGGTCTGAGGTAAGTGCACTGTTAAGCACATTGCGTTTTAGGAAGGATGTATGTCGTTACAACGCATACTTTTACAATGCATACCTTTACAACGCATTTTTTACACCGCAGCATCCATTACAACGCATTCCACTACAACGCATGCCATTACAACGAAATCTTTGAAACTACCTTTACAACGCATTCCACTACAACGCATACTACATTTACAACGCATACCATTACATTGCATGTATGGTAAGTATTGGATAGTGTAAGGGTAAAAATTACTATTCTAACTCCAGGGGGTGCAACAGTAGGGTAAGTGTTGGATAGTGTAGGTATGCGTTGTAATGGTATGCGTTGTAATGACTGCGTTGTAAAGGTATGCGTTGTAGTGGTATGCGTTGTAGGGACATGCGTTGTAATGGTTGCGTTGTAATGGCATGCGTTGTAATGGATGTTGCGGTGTAAAAGTTTCATTGTAAAAGTAGTGCGTTGTAAAAGTTGCGTTGTAAGTGTTGTTTCCCTTTTAGGAATGATGTGAAGAAGTTATATACCGGTACAATAGTGGCCGAGCTCATGTTCATGATAGTTGATTTGATGGTTCTCTGGAAGGCTCCTTGTGAAATAAGGAGAGATGGCGTGCAAATGGATGGTCAAAGTTGTTATTATACCAGCAAAATTACGTGGTATTTTTTCTTTTTGAATTTGTACTGTGAAAATCATTTTGATGTATCTTTGCTCTTGCCTTTAAAAAAAAAATCACAAGCTTCATGAGGCTTCCAAACCTTTACTAATAATTTCACAAAGATGTGAAGATAAAGTCCTGACATCGAATGCCTGTGTGGAGTAAGGGAGTTGTGAACAGGGAATTTTAAGGATAATACGGATCAGTTACGTTACTGTAGGAATGGTTCAGCAGGGTTGTCAGATTGACAGTTCTCTGGATAATTCTTTACATGTACAAGAGTTTGTGTACGTTTGTTGTGAACACAGTATTTTAGAATCATCTGCAGAATTCACTCACCGTAATGTTCTGGATTTGAGATGTGAGATCGCAGAAGACTGGTAGTGCAGTAAAGGAGAGCGCACAGGGAGGAGGGATTGCAGGACTAAAGCCCTGGAGTCGAAGGATACCACAGGAGGCTGATGATCCCACCACTCCGCCCTGCTGCCATTTAGCGGGCTCTGCCTGTCCTGGCACTCGGTTCATAACGAGATGCAGAAAAATAAAATGATAATATATTTCCAAAATATTTTTCATCTCTGTGGCTTTGTGGGGAATTTAAGTGGGCGACGCTCCTCCGCTCTAACAGAGGAGCAGCACCTGCTGGAGTTGGCAGAAGCAATTATGTGAGTCAGTACTTTCTTTCTTTAAGGACAAAAATGAAATCTCGTAGTTGGGCGAGTGTATTTCCATTCTTGCCGGATCTCGCCCAAATGTAATCGTACACATCTGAGTCTCACAAGTGACCAAGGCAAGACTGGCCGTACTGGGCATCACGCATATCCCAGAGAGGCTGGAAAGGTGGGGGCCGGTTATGTTACTGGTAATCCACACAGCACACACTTTCGTTTCCAGCCTCCCTGTGTTTTTAAATATGGTATAGTTTTCAAAGCACGTGCTGTAGCTGCAACACAAGTGTCAAAATATCTCTGGTAATTAATCTTCCGGCTGGAGTGAGCTGGAGTTTTGTGTCGTGGCCGTATTGACTCATCTAAGATAGCTCAGAGGGTTAATATGCCTGCTGCAAAGAATGTGTACCACACAGATCACATAAGTGTATTTTATGTGTATAGATCTGTGGGTTACTGCTTTTATCACAGAGATCCTTTTGTTACTGTGCAGTTCATAAATGACGATGGCAATCTAGCACAGTGAGTCCTGTACTGCCATGAAGGAGCTGCAGGCAAACTGCATGGTACAGATTAGAACGTTTTGTTTTTGCAGTCTTTCGTTATCCTAATGTTCTTAAAAGGGTTTGTTTGAGTAGAAATAAATTCTAATTAGTAAATGTAACCCTAGCCACTGTGTTACGTTTTGAATCCTGAGTTTGTGCTTCTCCAGCCCAAGCACTCTTAAAAAATGCCTACACAACGTAGTGCCCTTTGTCTTATGTAACATTTTCTATACACTGACTTACACACACATTATTCAGTGTCTCCATGTGTGTATGATGTAAAATGCTCCGACACCATAATCTGGAATGAGAGGTGCTATGAAATACATGTGAGAGAGGGGTTATGGAGAGATGAGGGGCACTGTTGGAGGGTGATAGTGAGGGAACCATTGAAGAGCCCCAATAAAGATTGTTCTATCCTGGTGCAGTGTAAACCCATCATTTACTATGCTTTAAAAGCTAATAAAATTGAATGTATAATTAAAAATGTGTTGTAGCATGCACCATTTTTGCCATTTTCCCCACATTTCCTTGGGGGGAGATTTCCCCAAACTCTCCTTGTAGTGTTCGAGCTCGCTTGCTGCACCCTCCCGCTTCGCAGCATACGAACAAAATTTTCAGGGCTGTTTTCGATTCTCAGTCCGACCCTTTCAAAGTGCTTTCTAATCCAAAAAAAGACCCCATGGTGTAATCTAGTAACATGCAAATTCATTGGAAGGTCAGTGCACATCACAGGAGACTGCCTCCATGTCTAGAGTGCTTTTAAAACGGGTAACATACAATAAATTATCCCGAAGCGATGAATGTAATAATCTTTTCTTTCCTACAAAAGGGAATATAAGTATTGGCAAAAGCAAGCGATCAGGCATTTGTCAGGGTTGGTGATAGTTGGGCATTTGTTGCCCACAACTCTCCTACAAAGAAAATCCACTAATGAACAAACCGTAGCTTCAGAGAGAAGAGTTATTGTAAGGAACAAGAAAATGAAGTTTGCATTCCACGTGGTGAACCTCAAGGCATAGACAGCAAAATATTGGACAGGAGGCGCGCATTAGAAAGTGCTAACATTTCTCTTGCACTTTAGACAGTCTGAGTGCGTGCCAGTCTTCCGTAGGAACTCAAAACAGAAACAAAAGCATATAGGATGGCAAAGTAATTCAAACGAGTGCGTGCAAAGGAGATTAATGAATAGCTCTGTGTCTTTATGATGGCCTAAGGTATTCAAACAGCAAGCACACTCAAAAACAAACAAGCATTTGCAGTGCAATAGGTTTCACATTATTAAAGTTTGAGCTATTGGTGTTGCATTATTTAGCAATGCTAATAGCTCAAACTTTAATAATGCGAGACCTATTGCATTGCAAATGCTTGTTTTTAATGGACTTCGGCCGCTGCTTAATAGAACAAGAAAGGATGCATATTTAATAACATTGCAACTTCCTCATTTGTTATAAGAATCAATAAGTATTATGCCCTGATCGCTGTACGGTACATCTTCTGTCAAGTGTTAGGCTAACCATACTAATGGAGAACTCCATATTGACTTTGAATTACCTGCCTTTAATTGGCAGGTTCGTCTATCCTCTCTCTAAAGCCCTCGGAGAGACATGAACAGTAAAGCAGCAGATCATCCAGGTAAATAAATTGACTCTCATGCACTGTAATGCAGGTCCGTACCACTGATGCGCGAGGACTCCATTACATTGCAGCATTGAAGTCACCTCACGCCGCTTCACTGAATGCCCACGCCTGCATTTTCTGTATTTTGATGCAAATTCTTTTAAAGTATTAATTACAAATTTTAAAGCTTTGGAAATTGAATAATGTATGGAAATAAGTGGAAGAGTAAATCCTAGTTCAACAGAATATGGAACTCCTGTTAGCACCACACAGGCAGCGCTGCCGCATAAATACACCTTTTTCTGGTAAAGCACAAATCAAACAAACTAATATCATTTAAGGGTCGAAAAGCTTCCTGGAGTTCATGGCATTTTAAAAAATGCAAATCATGCTGTTAAAATCATGGGATGGGTTTGCATGGACCTAAAATGGTACTTAAAAATGCAGATTTTCTTTGATATGGGTTGGAAACCCTTCATCGCCGTAATTTGACAGCAGGGCATAGGGAATGTTTACTTTAAATCAGCGTCTTTCTGTAGCAGCAATCACGGCAGACAGAGACTCAGCAGGGAAACTGGAAACCCTGCTGCTTTCAGCTGTCTGCATCAATAATTACAATGCGCCACAGGCAGAACCTCTGGGAATCTGGCGCTATTTATCCTCCCTGACTGCCCTCATTGGTTACCTGCCACAGAGTAAATCCCAAAGCAATCAATCATGTCCGTACAGAGGTGAGGCAAATTCGCATGTGAAGCTATAGTAGAGTTTTCACTAAAGCTAGGTTGGCGGCTTTAATGGAGGTTAAAATGAACTCCAATCACAGAGGCAAAAACTAACAGCGCTACTTAATCTTGTATAAATAAAGGACAGAGGCGGCCGCGTGAGGGGAGAATATTAAATGACTGCAGCGGGGTTTCTATGGAGAACGATCATTAGCCGAGCTCCGAACAGATTGGTCTGTGAGAAGCCTGTTTAGCATTCAGGCCCTGGCGACGCAGCAGCAGGGTGTGGCGCACGGCTCGCGTGGCAGCAGGAGGAGGAGGGGGGCTTGCGCGCACTTGCAGGAGCGATAATTGCTGCCATTTGGCGGTACGCGCTCGCGCAAGTAGATCGCCTCACGTGAATGCGTTGTGATGGAAGGCAATGGAACGTGTGAACGTTTTGGGCTGAAAAGCCCAAGCGATCGCAAAAGGTATTTTTGCCTTTCAGCGTATGCGCACTGCGTAGGCGAGACCTAAAAAGCTTTAACTCTGTAGTTAAAACTCCATGTCAGCAAAGTAAACAAACAAAAGGGCACACACTGATTCAATATCAAGTTGCAAGTTTTCTACAGTGCGAGCTGCATTCTAAGAAAAGGATTACTTAATGCCGCTTAGCGAAAACCTAACAGGAAAACTTATGGGATACCAGTCCACAAAATACCATGGCCTTGACAGACAAACCATCCGAGCAAAGGCAAACAAGGAAACAACACATGAAAGCCAAAGGCTGGAGTAGGCTGATGCAAAGCACACTATCTCTGTACTTCACATTGTACTGTTTTAACGATTTGATAACATGAAATCAAAGCAGTCTAAAGCGGTCTGTGGTCAAACCTAAAACAAGCATTTGCAATGCAATATGTCTTGCATTAGGAAAGTTTGAGCTATTGGTCATTGTAAATGACAAATTTTTTATTTATGTGTTGCTTTTGAAAATAGCGAAATTAATAGCTTTGTCATTTACCATGCCAATAGTTTTAATTTTCGCAAATGTGACACCTATAGAGTTTGTAACGCAATATGTGTTGTATTTACATGACTTAGATGTATTGATATTACAAATAACAATGGCTTGTAATTTTTGTAATAATTAATTCTTAAAAAAAGTTATTGTAATTTATAATGGCAATAGCTTAAACTTTTGTAAATAACTTTTGTGAAGATTATGTTCATTGTATTTTTTTATGAAGAAAATCCAAGAACAGAAGTGAAATATTAACATCTTTTTGTGACATTTGTAATAAAGCTTGAAACATTGAGCGAACATATTTGAACCAGTTGTTGTTGAATGATTGCACAGATTGATGCTGTGGTGGTGGCGCTGAGTGATGTTGTGGTGGCAATGAGTGATGCTGTGGTGTTCAGTGATGCTGTGGTAGCGCATAGTGATGTTGTGGTGCCCATGAGTGATGTTGTGGTGCCCCTGAGTGATGCTGTGGTGGTGCTGAGTGATGCTTTGGTGATGCGATAGATAGATAGAGTGAGTGCGATAGATAGATAGAGGGAGGGCGATACATAGATAGATAGAGTGAGGGTGATACATAGATAGATAGAGTGAGGGCGATACATAGATAGATAGATAGATAGATAGATAGATAGATAGATAGATAGATAGATAGATAGATAGATAGATAGATAGATAGATAGATAGATAGAGTGAGGGCGTTACATAGATAGATAGAGTGAGGGTGATACATAGATAGATAGATAGATAGATAGATAGATAGATAGATAGATAGATAGATAGATAGATAGATAGATAGATAGAGTGAGGGCGTTACATAGATAGATAGAGTGAGGGCGATAGATAGATAGAGTGAGGGCCGATAGATAGATAGAGTGAGGCCGATAGATAGAGTGAGGCTGATAGATAGAGTGAGATAGATAGACAGACAGACAGACAGACAGACAGACAGACAGACAGACAGACAGACAGACAGATAGATAGATAGATAGATAGATAGATAGATAGATAGATAGATAGATAGATAGATAGATAGATAGATAGATAGATAGATAGATAGATAGATAGATAGATAGATAGATAGATAGAGTGAGGGCGATAGATAGATAGACAGACAGACAGACAGACAGACAGACAGACAGACAGACAGACAGACAGACAGACAGATAGATAGATAGATAGATAGATAGATAGATAGATAGATAGATAGATAGATAGATAGATAGATAGATAGATAGATAGATAGAGTGAGGGCGATAGAGTGAGGGCGATAGAGTGAGGGCGATAGAGTGAGGCGATAGATAGAGTGAGGGCGATAGATAGAGTGAGGGCGATAGATAGAGTGAGGGCGGAGTTGGAGGGTGGAGTTGGAGTTGGAGGGCGGAGTTGGGGTTGGAGGGTGGAGTTGGAGGGTGGAGTTGGAGGGTGGAGTTGGAGGGTGGAGTTGGAGGGTGGGGTTGGAGTTGGAGGGTGTGGTTGGAGGGTGGGGTTGGAGGGTGGAGTTGGGGTTGGGGTTGGAGGGTGGAGTTGGAGGGTGGAGTTGGAGTTGGAAGGTGGAGTTGGAGGGTTGAGTTGGAGGGTTGAGTTGGAGGGTGGAATTGGAGGTTGGAGTTGGAGGGTGGAGTTGGAGGGTGGAGTTGGAGGGTGGAGTTGGAGGGTGGGGTTGGAGTTGGGGTTGGAGGGTGGAGTTGGGGTTGGAGGGTGGATTTGGAGGGTGGAGTTGGAGTTGGAGGGTTGAGTTGGAGTGTGGAGTTGGAGTTGGAGGGTTGAGCTGGAGGGTGGAGTTGGAGGTTGGAGTTGGAGGGTGGAGTTGGAGGGTGGAGTTGGAGGGTGGAGGGTGGAGTTGAAGGGTGGAGTTGGAGGGTGGAGTTGGGGTTGGAGGATGGAGTTGGGTTTGGAGGGTGGAGTTGGATTTGGAGGGTGGAGTTGGAGGATAGAGTTGGAAGGTGGAGTTGGAGGGTGGAGTTGGATTTAGAGGGTGGAATTGGACTTGGAGGGTGGAGTTGGAATTAGAGGGTGGAGTTGGAGTTGGAGGGTGGAGTTGGAGGGTGGAGTTAGAGGGTGGAGTTGGAGGGTGGAGTTGGAGGGTGGGGTTGGAGTTGGGGTTGGAGGGTGGAGTTGGGGTTGGAGGGTGGATTTGGAGGGTGGAGTTGGAGTTGGAGGGTTGAGTTGGAGTGTGGAGTTGGAGTTGGAGGGTTGAGTTGGAGGGTGGAGTTGGAGGTTGGAGTTGGAGGGTGGAGTTGGAGGGTGGAGTTGGAGGGTGGAGGGTGGAGTTGAAGGGTGGAGTTGGAGGGTGGAGTTGGGGTTGGAGGATGGAGTTGGGTTTGGAGGGTGGAGTTGGATTTGGAGGGTGGAGTTGGAGGATAGAGTTGGAAGGTGGAGTTGGAGGGTGGAGTTGGATTTAGAGGGTGGAATTGGACTTGGAGGGTGGAGTTGGAATTAGAGGGTGGAGTTGGAGTTGGAGGGTGGAGTTGGAGGGTGGAGTTAGAGGGTGGAGTTGGGGTTGGAGGGTAGAGTTGGAGGGTGGAGTTGGAGTTGGAGGGTGAAGTTGGAGGGTGGAGTTGGAGGGTGGAGTTGAGTGATGTGGTGGTGACCCTGAGTGATGTAGTGGTGCCCCCTGAGTGATGCCCCTGAGTGATGTGGTGGTGTCCCTGAGTGATGTGGTGGTGTCCCTGAGTGATGTGGTGGTGTCCTCGAGTGATGTGGTGGTGTCCTCGAGTGATGTGGTGGTGTCCTCGAGTGATGTGGTGGTGTTCTCGAGTGATGTGGTGGTGTTGTGTGGCGTTCAGCAGTGTGCGGTGTGCAGCAGTGTGCGGTGTGCAGCAGTGTGTGGCGTGCAGCAGTGTGTGGCGTGCAGCAGTGTGTGGCGTGTAGCAGTGTGTGGCGTGCAGCAGTGTGTGGCGTGCAGCAGTGTGTGGCGTGCAGGAGTGTGTGGCGTGCAGGAGTGTGTGGCGTGCAGGAGTGTGTGGCATGCAGGAGTGTGAGTTGTGTGGTAGTCTGCAGCATGCAGCAGTATTGTTGTTTATACCCAAATGTCAATAAAGACATTTAAGGGGTGGAGGGGATGTGCACCCAGTAGTAGATGCTTACGAATGAGACAAAAATAAATAACTATAAGGAGAAATAAGCAAATTAAAGGAAACCTGTAAGAAAATGTAAAATAAAAGGACTCAACCAGCAGCCCTGGCGGTGAAGGGAACACCATTTCACGCAGTTGTTTACATGTGTTTAGGCAAAACACTGACTCAGCAAGAGAGCAGATGGCTTAAGTGGGCTTCCTTGCGCTCCATGTTGGATGTAGCGGAGGGAGGAAGAAAATGTTAATGATACTGGAATCGACCTATGGTTTTTGAAGGTTCACCCAAGGCCCATAAAGGAAGTACATTTAACTATGCATGTATGCTTTGTGATGGTTTTATAACAAAAGCCTAGTACACAGCTAAATGTTGTCAACATGACTTCCCTAAAAGATCGGTATTTTCCTTCAAAAACAATGAAACCAACGTAGATTGGCATGTAATGCTATACCTCTGTAGCTGATATACACCATAATGCCACTACCGTGTGCAAAGTATTAAATACATTTAACTTTAGAGGCTCCTTAACACTTCTACTTGTGACGAAAACTCTGGCGTCCGTAGTTCGGGAAGTAGAGGTGCCGGAAGGGCGTGTAGGATGAGAAACGGGAAAACACTTCACCAGCACACTTGCGCAGACCACACAAAGAGCCTGCAATCAGAAAAAAGAAAGTCGCGAGCTTCATTGTGAGACTGTACGCACGACTCCGATGACAGCGAGAGCGCGTGCGCACAAATTAAGGTAGTGACATATGCGCAGGTACGAGTTGCGTTTGGGTGTTCACGCGCGTGCGTAGTTATCCAGTTTGGCTTTTGAGCTTGCGCGCTGTTCTCAGTTGGTGCACGAGCTGCTGTACCCGCTCTTTGGTTGGCTCAGAGCGGTGGCGAGCGTGCGGGAGAGAGGGAGAAAGGAGCACGAGAGCCCAAGGCAATGGCGGCGGCAGAAGAGCAAGGGAGGCGTTTTTATATAGCGCAGACTTAACCCGAAGGTGTCAGGGCGCTTCACAATAGGAACAGTAGTGATACATGAAGCAAGAATTACAAGTGAGCATGTTACAAAAGCAAACGTTACTTTACATGAGGCAAGAGTGACAATTGGGCAAGTATCAAGAGCAAACAAAATACAAGAGGTAGCAAACGATATGTTAGTAGAGGAAACAAGCTTCTCGGCATTGCTGTGTGGGGGGTAGGTGGGTGGGCGGGGGTGTGATGAGCGAGACGCGCGCGCTGGAGAGGCAGGGGATGGGATGACTGGGCAGCTGAATGCAGCATGCACAAAGTGAAGAGCCATCGAAAGCTATTGAAAAATATACCTGTGGGGAGAATGCGCAATGGGAGAGAGACTTTGGGCTGCGTGTTGGCGTGCTGGAGAGGGAGGGGGTGTGATGAGCGAGAGGCCCGCGCTGGAGAGGGAGGGGTTGGGAGGACTGGGCAGCTGAATGCTGCGTGCACAAAGTGAAGAGGCAATGAAAGCTCTTGAAAAAAATGCCCGTGGGTAGAATGTGCGTGATTGTGTTCACATGAACTGTACTAAATCCGCAATCGTTCAAGAGCTTGTTTTGCCTACTATACTCTCGTCTATTTATCCCTGCGGGATAGAATAGTCCAGACCTAAAAATGGTTTTACGCTTTTAAGAAAATAGCACGTTTTGTACAAGGTGGACATTATCGTTCGCATACACCTACATACACCTGGCAGGACAGTGATAAAAAGCATACTGACATCGCTAAACCTCAAATTTTAGGAATTTTTTAAACAGCTGCGTCCTCAGTAAATGCACATCAGACAGAATACATAGCAACTGCGTACCTGCATTGGAGTATGTCGGTTTGTGTTTATTAATAAATGCAAAGTGGAGGAAAATTTAATTTGTCATGCATTTGGTGCAGTGTGTCAAATGATAAATGAATGAAGAAATACATCTGATAAATAAAGGTTCTCTGAGTATTTTAGAAGACTAATGTTCTGCTTGCATTTATATTGTTGTTCAATGAGACATAAGGACACTTGATGCATATTTAGGTACATTTAAGATCAGTAAGCTGTCACTGCCATGCATACCTAAAGACCTGCTCATCGTGATACAAGAGATAGCAAAGATGTTTAGTGTCAGACCGCGTTTGGGGAGACAAGTGGCAAGCAGCGACTACTTACTGGACCTCAATTATTTGGGCTGGGGTCATGTGCCCATGATGTCCGAGGTCCATTACAAGCTTTTTGGAGGGATTGTGGCTTGGCGTAAACGTAGAAGTACACAAACACCAGAAGCGCAGTATCGGATTGTCCAACTCAGTGCTTCAATTTGATAAAGAAAAGTACTTTAATACACACAACAAGATACAAGGCACAATTATTTTACTGGCACTTTGGCTACCATGCTTCGGGTCCTGGTACTCCTTACCCCCCTTCTCCTGGGTGCCCCTCCTAGGCACTAAGAAGATCCCCCTCTCCCCTGTTGCTTTCAGATCTTCAGCAGGTATCAAGGCATAGCTTCATATTACCCCATGTTTATAATTTGTTCACTCAAGCACTTTAAAACAGTCCCAAATAATTAGTTCTCACTATATCAGCTATAAATCAGTCCTGTTCCAGTGGCCAGAGGGCATCTACACACACTGGCCGTTGCGGGCACCATGCAATCCCCCTGTGGGCTGCAAGGGTGGGGGCCGGTTTTGGGGCCCCTGGGGGCCGCTTTTGTTACAGGGCCGTGCAACAAAATCGGCCGAAAACCGGCACTGGCAAAGAACTCAGTCGCACACCCAACCCTCCCTCCCACCCCCCCCGCCCCCTCCAGGGGCTGGCCGAGCACTTTGCCAGGGCCTGGGTTTTGGTTCCCAGTCCGGCCCTGCACACACAGCATGCATCCTTCTTGCTCCCTCTTCTTGGAGGAGTCAGGAGGGCTAGAGGTTGCTCCAGCGTTCTTCAGGCACAGTGCGGGTCGCCATCTAAAGGCCTACGGAATCATGCAGCACTCTGGTTGATAACAAGCCCACTTTGGGCTTTAATGAACAGGGGTGGACTTCATGGGTCATAGGTCAGGGTCAGTCTAGGCACAGTCCTTGCAGCGATGTAACCCCATCCTAGGCACTTTCTTCGGAATTAAGTCAGACAGTTTGCTTGGGCACACATCTCTGGTTTAGCTGCACTGTTTACTCAGGCACACTTCATGTTAGGGTACCCGCAGATCGCTCTTCTCAGTCTTCCTTCTGCCAGTGGACCCACACCACTAGGGGTCAAGCTGCTCTGGATCTTCAGATCATCACACTCTGTGGGATTCTCAGGCTGTTTCTATCACTCTCCACCAGGATGGCTTCAATAAGCAGTAGCACGTCATTAGGGCGAAGGGGCACTGCCCCTCCACCTTCTTCGGATGCATAAGGAGTGTCTGACAGGCTGAGCAAAGCTCAGTCTGAAAGACACTCTTTATGTTCAGGTCAGGCATCCAGAGGCTGTACAAATGCTAAATGTGCAGGTACCTGGCTGCCTGAGCTGAAATTTGCCAGGCTGAAGATTTCACAGCCCGTGGGTGTGACCTGCTCCGCCCAGCAAAGTCTTCTGTGAGCCTCCCCCAATGATGAGAGGGAGCGTTACTGATAGACTTGGACCTGGGCACTTCAGTTTCAAGCCCTGAGTGCCCAGAGCCAAGTGTTCATCAGTGACACTCATCACAGAGTAGGATGGGGCCTGCTGTCTCACTGTTCCCATACCCCTCTGTGATGAGTAAAGGACTGCTGTCTCCTCTCATCATCATCATCAAAATTACTTTATTCGACTAATACAAGTTAATCATAAAAGTATGTATACATTACTGTTAAAAATGTTAAAAGAAGCAATTCATCGGTATCAGTCAATAAATGATTTCTTGGAATTGAGACACATACATAAAAAAGAGGCAACACTGTAACGGGTTAATGGATCAGGCAGCATACGTAAAAAATACAGTGTCACACGACATTGTGTAAAATTGTGCTTACTTAAAAGTGGAATTAAAAACCTTTTCCGTTGGTTACAATAACATTTACAGAAAAAAAGATGTACAAATCAGACTGTTGCGAAGTGTCATCACATGGGCAACAAGGGAGGTCGTTCCAAGAAAAGATACCAGCAGGGTGGCCCAACATGCATGGCATATAATTGAGCCGAAACCATAGCAAAAAAAAACATGTGCCGTGGGATTGTTACAAAGTCCAGATAGGGGAATATCCCCTCAATCTGCAATGGCACTTCAATATATTCTCTAACAGTAGGTTTATTACGCTGTACATTCAATCTCCCTTCTTTAGCACCGATCATGAAACAGGACTTTAGTACTTGTTTCGAGAAAGTGTCACATTTTTCTGGCAATTCAAATTAGCTACGTAAATCAAGAGTGTATAAAGTATCTTTCACATACTTTAGCCATAACATGTTCTCCTTGTACTAAAGGGATAGGCAATCCTGTATTATTTGTTGGGTCAATGACACTGTTCTCTACGCCAAACTGAGTGCCATAAGGGGATGGGAGCAACATTTATCCAATAAGTTATATAAGGGATTCTTAGTTCTTCATGTAAATTAAAATTGGGACAACCGGTGGGGAAGACTCATCATTGATTTCCAGAACAAATCCTCTATTGTTTGGATCCTCTTTGCGTCAACATGGCCCCACACCCCTGCACCATACATGGCTACTGCTTTTGATTTAGCCCCATAGAACTTTCTTGAAATGTCTGGGTTTCCTGTTCCAATCTTATTTGAGAACTAGCGAATAGCATTAGTGCTCTTTTCTAACATAATCCCACGGTTCTCTTCCATACTCCTCCAAGATGCCTTATAATCGAAATTGATTCCTAGGTATGGGAAAGACTCAGTCTGTGTGACTTTACGATTTGAGATGAAAAAGGATGGGGGTTTATTCAATTTTTGCCCTCCAATTAGGACAAATGACTTGGGCCATATGTATCAAGCAAATTCGCAGTCGCAGAGGAGTTTGCGAATTTGCTAAATGGTATGTATTAAGGAAAATCTGGTGCAAAACAAGGAATCGCAAAATTTGCGATTCCTTATTTTGCAATTGCATTTATGGAATCGCAAATTTTGCGATTTCTTAAATGCAATGTATGAAGCAAAAATAAAATGCAGATTGTCCTTAAGGAATCGCAAATTACCACCAACTTCAAGTTGGTGGTAAGTTGCGAATTCCTTGAAAAATGCAATTTTTTAGCATTTTTCAAAGTGCCATGTGACGCACATACATGCCCTTAGGGCATGTATGTGTGCCACATGTGCACCCGTGCTTATTTCAGGGGTGCAACAGGGTGTCCTTTGGACACCCCTGCACCCTTGAAATTATTCTCAATTTGCGATTCTTAAATTGCGAATCTCAAATTGAGAATAACTTCCCATTCATTCCTATGGGCCTCCTGGCCCATTGAAATGAATGGGAAAGTATTCCTTAATTGCGATTCGCAATTTGCTAATCGCAATTAAGGAATACTAAGAATTCGCAAAAAAATTGCGAATTTGTACATACATCCCAATTTGCGATTCTGAAATAGCAATTTCAAAAAAATCGCTATTTCAGAATCGCAAATCAGGTTGATGATACATATGGCCCTTGGATTCATTTGTACGGAGATCCAAACCTTTCATAAAATCCACAATGTCTCCTCTCATTGGCTGAACATCTTAGGTGGCAGCCCCAATCATCCATGAACAACTGAGCTTCCCTTCTGCTACCTAAGACGTGCCTGATACATTCTTTTTCCCTAATGTTAAGTGCGTGTGTGGGAGCGTTAATGTATGAATGTTTGTGCATACTTTGGGGGTGTTCGCCTGCACCATACCTGCAGCACATTACAGGCTGCCACTGGCTTCAAAGCTCTTCATGTCAGAGGATCAGCTACTTTCAACAGGGCAAGCCTCAAGTTGATGTCCTCTCACAGCTGGGAATCTGGCTGCCAAGCAAACACCAGAACCTTTGCAGATAACCCTCTGTGAAGCACTCTCTTCCTTGGTCAAAGAGAACTTGGAACTGGAATAAAAAGTGGACAGAGGCTCCTATTTTTATTTGATGAAAGCAAATGGGATGTGAATTCTGCATTTTCAAAACTGCTTTTTGTCAGTTCTTTTCCATCTGTCCTCTATAGGTTTTCTCCAGATGCAGCATTTGTGTAGATTAATGCTAATCACAGCAGGGTAGTCTCCAGCCTGGAGTACCCACTACAGAGACAGAAAGAGGTGTAAGATGTCTGCACCATGTATCAACAGCCACAATGAACAATGATCAAGAAAGAGACAAAGGCAGAATTCGCCCAAAGGATAATTCTCCCTGTGAACTCGTCACGCCAGCCATTGGCAGTGCTTAAAATACTTATCATCAACCACTCAGCAAGAGGACCTAAAAATCTCTACAGAGGTCACATCTCCTCTTTCCCATCTTCATTGTCTAGGTTTCCTGCCTCCAGCTTCAGGAATGTCAGCAGCACTTACATGTGAAGACAACCTCACCTGCATCTTGTGCATATTAACAGGCCACAGGCTTCCAAAATGGAACCTGCATGCCTCAATTACTTTGGCTCAATCCTACATATAATGTAATTACCACACAAACCACATGTATACATATGTATAGTATGCACTTGGGATATTAACATTAGGATCTGCGTTAGTGCACAGAAGCAGAACTTTATATGAGTGGGACATTCGCCTCCACTCCAGTAAGGGACAAAAATGTCTTATCACAACTACGGATTCAGAAACCAGGTATGTTACCACCACATCTCAACCTGCTTAACCCATAACTGGTAGGTTAGTCCCCTGTTGGTCCAAGGACGTAATGCTTGATACTCCCCTCTAGGTCACAGAACAAGGTCTAGGACCTCACTTGTGTCAAGGGCCAGGCCTAGGCCTCTGCACAGAAAGTAGATTAGGGTTAGACTAGGGCCAAAATCAAAAACCAGGATACCAGATACACAGGGCCAGATGTAACACTTATTCACACAGTGCAGTGCAGCAGCCGCAAATGCAGTGCTGTGCTGCATGAAAAGGAGAGAGGAGGAGAGCGCCATATTTACAGAAATATGGCACTCTCCTCCCCTTCCCTAGCGCCGCTGCTGAAATCAGCAGTAGTGCTCCTTGGAGACACCTTTGCACCATAGTGAAAAGGTGTCTCCATGAGTGTAGCATAGATTTTATACTGGAAGGATAACCTTCCAGTACAAAATACAATGCTTAGGCTATCTTTAACCCTTTCCCCTAGCTGGTATGTGTGCTGTAAAGTGCAGCTCATGCAGAAAGTCGGAAAAGTAAGGAGAAATGAAAGCACTTCTCCTTCCTTGCACCTACTTCAAAAGGACACAGTTTTCTGATGTTAAACCCTTACCACTTTATTAAGTAAATAGGATTTAGCATCAGAAACCTTGGGTAGTTGCATGGGAACACCCATGCACCCCACATGGTACGCCCCCTTGGAGCTAAGTAATTAAAAGCAGTGGCCATCAAAGACTGGGAGGTTAAACTCTTCATCGCCAGAGCAAAGGACAAACATTGACACCAGAAGAGTTCCAAGCACAGTTCAGGCTTTCCCTTTGACACAAGAAAAATAAGAAAAAGCTATCTCAAAGTGAGTCTCCCCATTGCTCTCTGTCACCAACAAGGCCCTTGTCCTTGGAACAGGAGCTTGTCAATCTGATGCTAGTGGATCCTCCACGCAGCCCTGCTCCTCTTTTGGACCCGGGTCCAGACAGACCACCACCTCCTTCTACACCATCACCTCTGACACTCTAGGCTCCAACGCCGGATTTCCCTGAGTTCCCGACTACGGGATAGGGTCCAGAGGCATTTTTTAATGCAATGTATTCTATTTTTGCAAAGGTCTTGATGCATCGAGCATACCTTCAGGCCCAGCGGGCAGTGGCGCCTGCTGATATTTATGCCTTTTCAATCTTCACCCTTCAGTGCCACACCTTGGAATCCGGTGTTAGTGCCATATTGCTTTGTTCTGGCGCTCAACATATTGGCGCCGCAAAGAATGCCCCGGATGTTGCCCCGTGACCACCTCCACCACCACTGCCTACTACTTTACTCTGGATACAAGGCCATCGACGTGCAGCGCAACGTTGAACCTCATATTAATTCTCATAGAGAGCCCAAAGGCAGTACGAAGAGGAGGCTTATAGAGCACACCTCCACAAGTTTTTGTGATGGATTCTGATCCAGTAGAATACATTGTAGTGACCCTGTCCAGCACCCCCTTGAATTTCAGAGCCTGTCTTTGGTCTACTTCCACATCCCTATCCTGTGGTCACATCAGAGGTGCCTGCAATTTGTGGGGTTTCTGCTTACTACCAATTTGCGGTACTACCCTATGGTTTGACATCAGCATCACAAAGGTGATGGTGCAGGTTGCAGCCCGTCTGAAACGGGAAGGCATCCTCATTTTCCCATACCCGGATGACTGGCTCATCAAAGCCAGCTCGCCACACATGGGGTGGCGCCATTTGCAGTCAACAGCATGCTTGGTTGACCTGGGCTATTTGATCAACAAGCCCTCATTTCACCTGTGGCCGTTCCAATGACTCCAGTTCATCAGGTTGTAACTGGATACTTTTCTCTGCATTTCAGCAAGGCACAAGAGTCCCAGTCCTGAGAGTCCTTTGATTTCTAGGTCTGCTGGCTTTTTGCATTCTCTTAGTCTGGTACACACATTGAAAGATTATGGCCCTGCAGTGGTGTCTCTACACACAGTGGCTCCAATACGGGGGAGATCTATCAGACTCCATTGTGATCTCCCCACGCTATGCCGGCAGTTGCTTTGTGGCGGAACAAGATAAACCTAACTCACGGGATCAGCTGTAGCCCCCCTCCCTCTGGCCATAACTATAGTAGGTATGGATGCTTCCACCCTAGGGTGGGTAGTCCATCTGTAGGATCTGGAGATCAGGGACCTCCGGTCTCCTGTAGAGCAGGTGCATCATATCAATCAGCTGGAATTTTGGGTGATTCGGCTGGTGCTCAAGGCCTTCCTTTCCTGCCTTGTGGGTTGGTCCATACAGACCTTGCTGGACAATACAACTGTGATGTGTTATGTGTACAAGCAAGGGAAAGTAGGGCCTCACCTTCTTTGCCTGGAGGCACTGAGACTGCGGTCTTGGGCACACCAACAAGGGATATCGCTCAGCGACCAATCACCTAGAGGGGTCTCTGAATGTCAGAGCAGACAGCCTGAGCTGGCGTTATCTTGCCAATCACAAGTCGTGCCTTATGCTGAAGGTTGTCCAGGACATCTTCAACCAAGGGCGGCCCTCCTCAGGTGGTCTTATTTGCCTCCTTGGACAAAACTCCATGCCAGCAGTTTTGCACCCTATAATATCTTCTAATAGGACCCTTGGGGAATGCATTTCACTTGAGGCGGAACTTTCACCTGTATACATCTTTCCCCCATGCCTTTGATTTCGCTAGTTCTCAGGAAGATTCACCAACACCAGGCCAACATTTTTCTTATAGCCCTCGATTAGCTTCTGTACTTCTTTACATGTCCCTCGCTATGCCCTCCACTCATGCTAGACTGTCCTGCACCCCAATCTTCGAGACCTCCATCTACATGCTTGGAGATTAAGCAGGGGCAACTGAGCTCCTATCAGCTGCCACCTGAGGTGTTGGACGTCATCTTCTCCGTGCTTTGCCCCTTCACTAAGTCTGTTTATTCCGGCAGATGTGGAAACTTTCTTGCATGGTGTGCAGACAATGGTGTGGAGCTAAGCTGTCTCAAGTGCTGCGATTTGCACTTTTCCATGCTCAGAGGGGAGGTGCCATGGGCACTGTTAAGGGTTATTCAGCTGCCTTCTTTGCTTTCCTCTTTATGCTTGATCATCCATCTCTGTTAGAGTACTATTAAGGGCCTGAGCAACCTTTTTGCTTCAACTCCCTTTGTTATTCCTCAGTGGGACTGTTGTATAGTGTTTTAGGACCCTAGTGTAATTTTACCGATTCATGCCCTAATATAGGTATAAATCACCTTGTCCTAATATAGGCATAGAAATCATAACCATATTTAGACATGGCCCATGCAGTCCAAATACGGCATGGCTACTTCCACTAGTTCCGAAAAGCCACAACGGTTTCTTGGAAAAATCGGCTTCAGCAGTTAGGGACTTCCCCTTGCTTGAATATTTATTTATCCAAGAACTCACGGAGTGTTCAAAGAACTGAGACTCTTTGATGACATTATTATGTCCAACTTTACGTCAAACTTGGCACCTTCAAGGCATAACTATGCCCACACTTGCCATAGCACACACACAGTGGTTTGGAGCAGTTCGACTATCTACTTGCCCTATGCAGCTCGCTACAGCAAGTGCCGAAGGGAGCCGACCCTCCAGCAGACGCACTGAGAGATTCGCTGTCTTTTCTCTTGTCAAGAAATCCAGCTCCAGTGTTTCCAGGCTCCCCTTGCGGGGTGTTGGGAGATAGAGTCCTTAGACAGAGAGATACCAGACCTCCTTTATTCTAAACCAAGATACAGAACTGATTAGACCCTAAGAGAAATCTTGGATAGATTCTTGGCAAAAGAATACTAAACTTATGCTACACCACACTTACTTCTTCCCTCGTACTAGACTTAGGTTAGGTACATCGGGGTAGGTGTATTTTAGAAGCACCAGTTGAGTACTTTTAGTCTTTATTCATGTATGTATTTTATGGCTTAGAAACCATACCATGCTTTTACAGTATTATTTTATAATACTCTTCTTGCTATACGCATTATACTTTACAGCCAGTATTACGATTGTAGCAGTTCATTTCTTCTGCATGAGAAAGAAGACTGTTCAATAAATACTCTTATTGAAAACACCCGTCTCTCTATTTCTCTGCACCTCTGATGAAACGAAGCATGCGCGATTGACTGAGTAAAATATCTATCTATTGTTTCCACAACTCCGAAGATCAGTTTTATCTTGGGGAAACAAAGTTGTCATGTTTATGCGATTGTCAGAAAAGAATCCCTTCTTGTTCATTCCAGGAAGTTCTAGTGACCTCTGAGCTAGCTGGCACTCACAATTAAGTTTAATATATTCAATAGAGACCCATTCGACCTAATTCCTACGTCACATCTATAGGATATAATATTGCATTGCGCAGAGCCTATTGGGAATATAAGAACTACACTACATGGCGCCCAACGTTTGGTAAGGCACTAATTTAACACTAGATACTAGAGTTACTCAGTTGTGCTTTTCACAGAGACCCCTTTTTCCCGTAAAATACTCCAATAGACGTCTGGAGTGGGTTAAAGGATAAAATAACCGCCATAGCTGGGTAGGACGGAAAATCCTATGTATTAGTTGTTGGTTTTTTTCAACATTGATGGATACAGTGTTGCAAAATATTGTGCACCTTATCTTTGTTTCCTTGAAACTTGCTCTGCAAGACTTTCAAACAAAATGTCGAATAGTGACACCGAGAACGGTGGAGCTGCAGGAACTGCAAACTGACCAGGTTTAGACATTACAGGTTTACAACAAGACGACGCGGATGCTATAATCATCCCGGAAAGCGTATGGAAAACAATAGCTATAAAACTTATAGAAAATGGCCTATCACCGAGAGGTGGTTGGGTAATATTTGTCATAGAGGCACATGAGTATCGGCAGAAAGAGGTATTCTATTCATGGATTTTCTTCCCTGAAGCAAATCCAAGAACACATGTGTTCCCCTTCTACAAGATAGAGGAACCTCCAGAGGAATACATTCCTTTTGAGGATATTGAAATTCCATTAACATACCAAGAGCACCAGCTCTGGTTTAAAGGCGCCCTACAACATCAAAATCACATTACCAGGCTCGGTCCACTAGGTAGACCAGGAGCAACATTGCCGGTACTAGCCAGCTATACACCACATCCTGCCATTGAAGAAATGACAGGTCCAGAACTGTTAGCTCAGCTAAAACAATTAATAAAAATACATAGACAATTGGTACAATATGTCATGCGGACTCTAACAGTCCAACCTGCTAAAAGAATTCCACAGCACTTACCTCATCAGGGGAATACAAACAAAATCACACCACAGACTACAATCGGTCATTGGTAAATTACCCACAAAGAGGGAACAAATTCCATTCTGGTTAGCTCAAAATATTACTCAAATAGAGGCAGTATTTCCCGATAGTACACCTCATGAGAAACACAGGATTCTAACAATCTCTTTACCAACGGGGACACCTGGAGGACTGTGACACTTGGGGTACAGTCTTTTCTGCAATATAAACAAAAACACATGGTGTTCCGTCCATGGCGGTAATACCAGATGTCCTGAAACAGATTCAAACAGAATACGGGGCAGAGCCTGCTTTAAATCTTGGTATGAAGTTACTGAAGGATTTCAAACAGGTCTTGGCTATAATATTAGCAAATATTAAAGGTGAAGTAGCATCCGTAGCAATCCGCCAAAAACTAAAAGAACTTGATGTAAATGAGCAACCATATGAACTGTCCAGAATAATAGAAAAATCATATGAAGAGCTAGGAAGAGATCGTTTGAGAGAGAAACCAGTAAAACCCGAACTGACAGAAAATCCCGAAAAAGTTTTTATTAAAAACAATCTCACCACTCCTAATAAAAAGAAGTGGGAAAATACTAGACAGACACTTCCTAAAGAAAAACGTTCTCAATCCATAGGTAGGTCTCCTCAAAAGGAGCCAACTGAAAAGAGGTATAACCTCCGAAACAGGGATCATTTGAGAAAACCGGATAGATATCAAGATACTGATACACGTTCCTCTTGTACCTTTCAGACCTCCTCACAGAAGAGGACGATCTGAACACAAGGAAGAACACGTGAAGTCGAAAGACGATCAACACGTTCAGAAAAATAAGAAAACTCAATTCACCAAAAAGAAGGCAGCAAGTCTAAAAATCAGACATGCAGAGGATCTTGAGGACACAACTCAGGAACGGGGAGTGGGCCCTGACAATACTGGATAGCGCAGCAGAAGTTACCATAGCTCGCAGGATCCTGAAGGATCACCTGGAGACAGTGGACTTGAATGAGTACATTCAAGTTGAAACTGCCGATACCAGGGTTAGCGTACCCCATAAGTTATATGAAATAACACTCCGGATAGAGGGGGACATAACTAGAAAAATAAGAGCACTCTTTTGGGAGATGCTCTCTAAGGGTTATGACATTCTTCTAGCTGAAAAAGACTGGCCACTAAAGTTTGTTAGGTAGTCTCCACATGGCGAAGAAGTCATTATGCCAGCCTTCTCAAATCATATTCCTATTCATAAAAAATACACCTATGCCAGGAAATGGGCTGTGGCCCAGGCTCCAGCATTATATAAGAATCATGTGGGATGGGATAAGGACTCTCCTCACCATAAGATCCAGTTAAAAAATCAACCTACTGCTCAGAGGCAGTATCCAGTTAAGCAAGAAGCTAAAAAACAGGTCAGGGAGATCTTGGATCAATTTAAATACCAATGGGTGATTGAAACATGCACCTCATCAATGAACAATCTTTTGTTTCCTGTTTCCAAACCAGACAATACATATGGTCTAGTTTTGGACTACAGACATTTAAACTCTTGTTGCAAAACCTTTGCAGTACAAAATGCACACAGTGCAGCACTGATGAATAACACTGTGCGCAAAAAATATAAAACTACATTAGATATTTCAAATAAAATATCGCACCTGATAGCAGGTATTTGAACGCTTTCTCAATTATGGGGACACAGTGTCACTTCTGCCCTCTCCACCAGGGATTCAAGAATAGTCCAGGGTTATTTTCAGCCAGAGTAACAGTTACTGCAAAGGTATGATGATGAGGAATTATCATCAATGACATCTATCCTACAGACGATGACTTGGATAGGCACTTGAACAGAGTGAACACCATAATACTTGGTTTCGCATCTGAAGGGTACAAATTCAATTTTAAGAAATCACGAATTGCACCTCCATAATGTCTTATTTTTAGGATACAAACTTTCAAGTGAAGGCAAAATCCTGGCAGGCAACTTTTTAGAAAAATGTGTGCTGCTCCAACCTCCAAAAATGCTGAAAAACTTACAGTCAATTCTAGGTTTCTTGAATTTCTTAAGAACTTACATTTTAAATTACGCAGAAAGCGTTAAACCTCTCTAAGAATTAATAAAACCTGATTTCAAAAAAACTAATTGGACTCAAAAACACACAGAAATGTTGTGTTCAGTGCAAACAGACATGTTAGCAACAACACACTTACAGATACGCGTAAACGTATGCAACCTTGTAATCCGAATCATCCCAGGGAGATGCGGATTCACATACCTAACCTTTAATGAAGGTGAAAAGGTACTGATAGCTTATAAATCACACTTGTACACACAAGCTGAAATGAAATTCACTTCAACAGAAAAGATTCTGACAGCGGTTCAAACTGCAGTAGCAAAAGAGAGAGCCCTGGCACAGGGAAAACGCATAATGGTCATTATGCCTATACCTGCCTTAGAGGCAGTGACAAAAGCGAGCATTCCGAATGCAAAAGCTTTACATCCGAGATGGATACAATGGGTTAATTCTCAAGAACTTTTACAATACGAACAAGAATGTCCTCTGCCCACTGAGATTCTGCCTCTAGAACACTACGGATGTATAATCCATACAGACGGATCAGCTCAGCCCGCAATTGGGGGTAAACAAGCTTATAGTGCAACGTGTGCGATTGTTAAAGGTCGCTTGCGCGATGGTAAATTCAGACCGATGGTCACAAAAACTCAATCTCTAGGAGACTGTACAGCTCAGTGAGCTGAACTACAGGATTTCAAGATGGCGCTGGGGAATACAGATCACGAATTCCCCACACTCATAGTGGGCGATTCGTATTACTGCGTCCAGTCTTACAATGAATACTTGCAGAACTGGGTTCAAAACTGTTTCAAAGACGCAAAAGGTGGCACAATCAAGCATAAATTGCTTTGGGAACAAGTAGTTCTATTACAGAAAGAACTACAAAAGACTCACGTGATCCATACACTGAGTCATCAGCGTAATGGCGTTGCAGGGAATTCATTGGCTGATGAAGTCACAAAGGCAGCTGTGCAAATGGATTCCGTAGCTGCAATCACTCGTTCAAAAACGAAAATAGACAGCGAAATAAAGCAGCCTGTCACCGCTTCCAACAAAGACAGCTGTAAAACATTACCGAAAGGCTTTCCACTCAAGTACTCCTATATAACAGAGGCAAATAATGTTGCTTTTGCTCGAATCCCAGGAGTGGGGGATAGAGTAATTCCAAACATGGAACACAGATTAGGACTAATCTTAGAAGCACATGAAGGGCGCGCCTCTGCACACGCAGGTGTTTCCGCCACAGTGTCATTATTAAAGCAGAGATACTGGTGGCTGCCCATGAGGAAACAGACCCGAAACTATGTTTTGGAATGTGAAATCTGCCAGAAAATGAAAGTTTCAACAATGAAACGCCCTGCGCAGACGCCTCTTCTAATTTCTGATAAACCATTAGTGTGCGTTTACTTGGACCACTGCAGTCCCTTACAGCGGGATGGCAACTGTAAATATATCATGGTCGCAGTGGATTCCTGCTCAAGATTCATTTGTATGTGGTCTCGGTGCTCGACTGACGCCCGAACTGTTATAAAAGGTTTGCGAGTCTTTATCGGCGCATACGCAATCGGCACGCTACATTCTGACCAGGGTCCTGTTTTTAGCTCTCGAGCTTACAAGGAGGCCATGGCCAATCTGGGCGTTGCATTGCGGGTTTTAAGTCCATTCCATCCTGAGGGGAATTATGTAGTGGAAATAAAAAACCGTGACATAAAGCAATCTATAACAGCTAGGGTATTAGACTCGGGTGACGGGTGGGTCAAACATCTAATAAGTGTCCAACGTAGTCTTAATAATCTGCCAAGAAATTCTCTGGGTGGAATCACTCCATATGAAATCCTTTTTGGTACTAGTATGATAGTCGAAGACCTCGATCGTCATACTTCAGTAGTAGAACAAAAACCCTTTGATATCAAAGACCAGAAGTCTAAGCAACACATTACAGAAGCCAACGACCACTGAAGAAAAAACACCTGTCCCAGCAAGACCTATCTGGATTCCAAAAATTGGGGATCTGGTCAGAGAAAAAAATAGCGGATAAGAAGGAATTTGGGCCTTCTTACAGAAAACCAGTACCTCTGCTAGCAATCCACAGATCAAGAACAGTGTTACTGCGCCCCTTGCTGGAAGAAAAGAGACCCGGCTCGTGTCCATCGACCTGGTAAAACCACATCATGTGGCCGATAATAAGTAGTAGGCCCAGTGGACTCCAAAAGAGTAGCAGGCGCCTAAATCTTGCTACTATACAAGAGGTTCAAACTGAAAGACTCATCACATTAGAAGAATCGACAGTAAGAAAAGAAGGACTTTGCAACAAAGTCATGGAACTTGTGCCTCTTGAAACCCAAATAACAGTTCGCCAAGAAACTCCAGTCTAGAATGATGTAGCATCAGACTATACTAACATGTCAAGGGACCAAGCAGCTCCAGCGATTTCAAATAATCCGGATGCAATACCAACCATTGACAGAACTGCCTCTGGCTATTTCATCAACTTTGATAACTTTTCTGAGGATCCCAGTGAGCCCGAAACAACGCCAGCTAATAAAACTTTCAGGGAACAAGTAACAGAACTTTTTCACCAGCTTGCAAATACATATCTGGTTTCACCATGGGTTGAGTTTTGGATTATGTTAGGTGTACTTTTACTCCTACTATGGCTCATTCTCGTTTTAAGTTTGGGAAAGCTGATAGATGGAGAATATAGTAAAATGGACACAGCAAGTAAGAACATCAACTTGCTCCTAAAGCCACACAAATCATCTCATCGTGCACAAAGAGACCTGTCATCAGTGGACATCACAGCCGTTCCCCTACCTGGTGGTACAGCATGGGACAGAACTGATTATGACATTTATGGTCCGGTAGAGCTGTTGAAAATTCCACACCAATTTAAGGTTTCCTTGAGTGATTTCGTTTCACCCAGAACATTTTCTGATGATTGGTACTTTGAGGCTGTTAATAACATGATGGCAGACTTAGAAATGTCAGCAAAATTTACGAAACATGAATACCCAGAAGGTTTATCAGATTATGAACAAATGTATTGTTTTAATCATTATGGTCATCATTATTTGCACAAATCTGCAAACCCTAGAAATGTTTTTTATTATAATCAATGGGAACATTGTCCAATGCCACCAGAGGGTAGCTCAAAAACATTTTATGGAAAATTTCCATACTTCTCAGGTTTTAATGTCACAAATCCAGAAACATTTTCTTTTAAAAAATTTAATAAGACAGGAATAAAAAGCATGTTGACCAATACAAACTAAATTTATTCAGCAGCCTTTTATGCTCAATTGTCCACATTAGGTTTAGACTTTTGGAGAGACAACATTGAGACAAAAACTGTCTGGGACAAAAAAGACTGACAGGTACTAGGTTTAGAAGCCTTATTAAGAGCCTGCATCATCCCAGAACAAATAATGTTTTTAAATGAAACTGTTCAACAGACTTCTTGTCTTGGACTGGCTAAGATAAAAGATTTAAACAAACCGTCCATACCTAAACCGATACCTGATAGTAATAGAACTACAGATGAGGAGATAGACGTAAACTACATTTTACAACAGAACTAATCCTGATTAAAACAATGGTTAATCTGGCCCACAGACACGAATAACTGTCAAGATAGATTCCTGAACAAGACACAAGGGTTGACAATAACTAGGCCAGATCCAAGATATGTCCAGAGACAACATCCAAGGATAATAACAACTTACAGTGTAGGAAAACTGAGCCTTGAGTGGCTACAAAAATCCGCAGTTCCAGATATAAAACAACACTTAACTTTACTTAAATATGGCGTTGATCTGAGAGACTTCTTACTAGGACCTCGCAAACCACGTCATAAACGTTTCATATACGCTGGTATTTACGCTGCCTGTAATGAAGCCTGGAAAGTCACGTAAATGGAAACTGCAGAACGAATACAAGATATTGATTGTGTTAATTTAGAGAAAGCTCTCTGTAGTTGACAATGGATTAATGACTCTGCCATCCAGAATTTATTCTTTAGACAGCATTGTATCCTCTGCCATAGACATAATGGACAGTCTCCATTGGGTTCTATAATGCTGCTAGGCTGGACGTTACAAAATCTTCGTTCAGGCTATGTGCCTTGGCGTCTAATCAACACCACGTCATTGTTTACTGGATTTAACCTTACAGATAAACAAATCTCTTTGGCACAGAGGGGAGCAGACTATACGGTGCTGAGCATAGAAAAACTGGAAAGATTACCATTAACTGTGTCTGAGAAACCAGCAGTGGAATGGATAATACAAGGCACCATCACGATACCAGTGACGATTTTCCAGTTTCAGTATTGCTTAAAATACATACTTGAACACTATGCACAAGAAATTCTAATCATAGAGTCAATCACTTCAATTTTGCATTTTATTTGCACTTTTCTTCTTTCATTTATTTTTTAACATTTCATTATTTCATCAAGACTTTTTTGGTGAAGCACATTTACAAAATCAAACATTGAAATACTTTTCTCGTTACATATCATTCATACTCATTCGCACTAAAAAACATTTCATTCATACTCACAAAACATTCATTACACTAACAGTCTAAAACGATATACACTTTTTTACAGTTTATGTACAATGTTTGAATAAGAAACCATAGAATCTCATTAGTACATATAGCTCCCTATAGTCAAAGGTTTATTCAATTTTCTTATGCTTTCAACGTGACAAACGTTATGGGAAGGTCTACGCGTTTCGAACTCATCAAGTATAGAGTTCTCGTCAGGACCATAGACTGTGAATGAAAAAAACAACAAGGGGACCTCTATTAGTATGCTGTGTGCAATTTCTTAAGCTGCTTTAGGTTCAACACCCACTTCTCCACATCTTACCTCTCTAAATGTCAATGCGATGTGCCTCATAAATTCATCACCGTCCGCGGAGCGGCCCCACCTATGTAGCAAATATGCATGCTATTTAAGTATATCCAGTTCACATCACTCGCTATCAGACATGCTTATGAGCGTACTTACTTAAAGGTGTCTGCCTTTCTCTTGCTATTCTGGGGAAGAAATGGTGGAAAATGTATTAGGGACCTGTTGAGTGAGTGGGTTCAGCGCGCAGTGTGGGTTGAAGCGATTTTCGAGTCTTACCGGTAAGTCAATCTCAGGCGTTGTATTGTGGTTTCTGTTCAGTTTGTTGTTTTGATTGGCAGCGCCTCTGAGGGTGCCGAAGGAGAGAAAATGTCTCTTAGTATTCTTTCGTGTCACCACATACGTTAGTTGCAATGACTACCAACATCCTTGGTGGATCGTACCTTTCAGTCATGACGTGTTCAGCCTCGGTCCCGTCTCGCTGTCAGAGACGCATTGCTCCGTGGTGCTGTTAGTTCCTAGCTCTGAAGTCACCTGACTTCATCATGAATCACGGGCGCCATCTTTGACTAGTTGTTTTTACTTTATGTTCTGTTTTGCGTGTGTACGTGGTTGGTTATATTTGTCACTTGCAAGCCAAAAGATGTAATGTGCTTGAGTCAAGGGTGGTCTCGCTAATAGTTTCGGGTGGTTTGGCACATCACTGGTCATATTTTCATATCGTTCTTTTTCCGGGGGCCATCTTGGATAGGGGACCTGTTCATGAGTCTTATGCTGAATTCTGTTATTAATTGTTTACGGCACTTCTGAGGTTATGATTATAGCTTGAACATCTCAGAAAGTTCATTTAATCCGTTTGTAGCTGTGTTGAACCTTACAATCATTGTGGCTTCTTTTTTTGACAGTTTCAAGTCTAAGTCTCCTCCTCTTGGATCTTGTTCCACTTTAGTAATAACTGTCCATCGTAGTTCATTGTCTCCGTGATTTTGCAGTTGCCAATGGTTGACCAGCGGGGCATTTTGTACCTTCCGCTTTATTCTTGATTTGTGTTGCTGGATTCTTAACCGGATCTGTTGGTTAGTTTTTCCAATATACAGGAGCTTGCATGGACACCGAATTCCATAAATCACATATCGTGTTTTACAATTTGTAAACATCTCGTGTCTCCATGTTATTCCATTGTACTCAAATATTGATCCTTCTTCGGTAGACTCGCAACAGTTACATCCTCCGCATTTGTGGTGTCCCATAACTGGGGGTAAGCCCATCATACTCCTTAAATTTGCGTGTGGTTTCGTTGGTAGTGCGGCTCTCACCATTCTTATGTACTTTCGGTAGTACATAAAAGAGTGGCATTCTCGGGTGTTTTATTTTCAGATATTCGAAGTCTTTTTCTCCATTTCACCAATTGCTGAGAGAATGGTTCTCTCAAACGTTAATGTCTACCAGACACCAGAACTACAAAAACTGACGCCTTCATTAATTTTCAATATTTCCAATAAGACTCTTACAAAAGATGAAGAAAGTATACTTCAAAAAGGCCTCACCTTTGTTCCCTCCAAAAGGACAGATTTTGTGAAACTAAAAACAGAAACTATAGAATTTTTCCGTAAAATCAGGTTACGAACCTTCTTTTCAGAAAACCCGACGAATACAAATATGGAAACAACTGGACTCCACAATAAATCTTCCTTTTGCCCTCCAAACCATAAAATACCAAAGGAACTACTAACGTTTGAGAGAACCATTCTCTCAGCAATTGGTGAAATGGAGAAAAAGACCAAGTGGGTCAAATACAACATTACGAAATCTGAATCTACAGCACTGACAAACCTACAAAAAGACACATCTGTAATAATCAAACAAGCGGATAAGGGTGGGTCAATTGTCATATGGGACCGTCAGTTATACACCAACGAAGTCAAGAAACAGCTGAACGACACCAATTGCTATCGCAAGCTGAATAAAGATCCGACAATGGAATTAAAACACCAATTGCATTCCATCATTGATGAAGCTTTCCAAAAAGGATTCCTTGGAAAAAAAGAATTCGAATATCTGAAAATAAAACACCCGAGAATGCCACTCTTTTACGTACTACCGAAAGTACATAAGAATGCCAATTCTCCTCTCGGACGACCTATAGTGTCCGGTTGCGATTCTCTCATGGAACCAATTTCCAAATTTGTTGACTTCTTTTTGAAGCCATTCATCCCTCATGTAAAATCTTACATTAGAGACACAACGGACTTCATCAAAAAACTACAGGATGTGAAATTTGATCAAAGATGCGAGTGGCTAGTTACAATGGATATAACATCCCTATATACCCAAATACCGCAAGATGAAGGACTACAGGTTTTGAAACCATTTTTGGAAACCAGAGAGAAACCAGAACAGGTACCGACTGAATTTATCATACAACTGGCTCAGTTTGCATTAAAGCATAACTACTTTTACTTTGATGGAGATTTTTATTTCCAGATAGGTGGAGTGGCGATGGGCTGTCCATTTGCCCCAGAATTAGCTGTTCTTTTTATGTCAATCTATGAGGATAAATTCATTTACCAAGACAACCCCTTTGGAAATTCAATCAGTCATTGGAGTCGTTTCATTGACGACGTTTTCTTTGTGTGGTCCGGCCCTGAGGATGAATTAAAGCTTTTTAACCAGTGGCTCAATGACAGAACACAAGAGATTAAATTCAGTCTCACATATTCAAAAAATAAAATCCCAATCTTGGATGTAGAGATATACCCTTCGGATGAAGGAGATTTGATGACAGCCCTATACAAAAAAGAAACCGACCGGAACAGACTATCACACTTTACGAGTAACCATCCCCGAAGTCTAAAAGAGAACTTGCCATACGGGCAATACCTGAGGATCCGGAGAAATTGCCAAGATAAGCAAGAATATGAGAAACATGCAGAAAAACTTACTAACAACCTCATTGACCACGGATACCCCAAAAAACTCCTACGCCGTTCAAAAAAATGGGCATGGTGGACTCCACGAGAACATCTGTTGGAGAAAAAAGTGAAAAAGAAATTGGACCGCATAGTCTTGGTCACCACATATTGTCCCAATTCCAATATGTTAAAAAAAGCGGTGAATAATAACTGGCATTTAGTGAAAAATCTGAGTGAAGAACTAAATAAACCCCCACTTTTTGCATTCAAAAAGGAATAGAGTCTGGCCAATAAATTGGTGAGAGCCGCACTACCAACGAAACCACACGCAAATTTAAGGAGTATGATGGGCTTACCCCCAGTTATGGGACACCACAAATGCGGAGGATGTAACTGTTGCGAGTCTACCGAAGAAGGATCAATATTTGAGTACAATGGAATAAGATGGAGACACGAGATGTTTACAAATTGTAAAACACGATATGTGATTTATGGAATTCGGTGTCCATGCAAGCTCCTGTATATTGGAAAAACTAACCAAGAGATCCGGTTAAGAATCCAGCAACACAAATCAAGAATAAAGCGGAAGGTACAAAATGCCCTGCTGGTCAACCATTGGCAACTGCAAAATCACGGAGACAATGAACTACGATGGACAGTTATTACTAAAGTGGAACAAGATCCAAGAGGAGGAGACTTAGACTTGAAACTGTCAAAAAAAGAAGCCACAATGATTGTAAGGTTCAACACAGCTACAAACGGATTAAATGAACTTTCTGAGATGTTCAAGCTATAATCATAACCTCAGAAGTGCCGTAAACAATTAATGTCAGAATTCAGCATAAGAATCATGAACAGGTCCCCTATCCAAGATGGCCCCCGGAAAAAGAACGATATGAAAATATGACCAGTGATGTGCCAAACCACCCGAAACTATTAGCGAGACCACCCTTGACTCAAGCACATTACATCTTTTGGCTTGCAAGTGACAAATATAACCAACCACGTACACACGCAAAACAGAACATAAAGTAAAAGCAACTAGTCAAAGATGGCGCCCGTGATTCATGATGAAGTCAGGTGACTTCAGAATTAGGAACTAACAGCACCATGGAGCAATGCGTCTCTGACAGCGAGACGGGACCGAGGTTGAACACGTCGTGACTGAAAGGTACGATCCACCAAGGATGTTGGTAGTCATTGCAACTAACGTATGTGGTGACACGAAAGAATACTAAGAGACATTTTCTCTCCTTCGGCACCCTCAGACGCACTGCCAATCAAAACAACAAACTGAACAGAAACCACAATACAACGCCTGAGATTGACTTACCGGTAAGACTCAAAAATCGCTTCAACCCACACTGCGCGCTGAACCCACTCACTCAACAGGTCCCTAATACATTTTCCACCATTTCTTCCCCAGAATAACAAGAGAAAGGCAAACACCTTTAAGTAAGTACGCTCATAAGCATGTCTGATAGCGAGTGATGTGAACTGGATATACTTAAATAGCATGCATATTTGTTACATAGGTGGTCCCGCTCCGCGGACGGTGATGAATTTATGAGGCACATCGCATTGACATTTAGAGAGGTAAGATGTGGAGAAGTGGGTGTTGAACCTAAAGCAGCTTAAGAAATTGCACACAGCATACTAATAGAGGTCCCCTTGTTGTTTTTTTCATTCACAGTCTATGGTCCTGACGAGAACTCTATACTTGATGAGTTCGAAACGCGTAGACCTTCCCATAAAGTTTGTCACGTTGAAACCATAAGAAAATTGAATAAACCTTTGACTATAGGGAGCTATATGTACTAATGAGATTCTATGGTTTCTTATTCAAACATTGTACATAAACTGTAAAAAAGTGTATATCGTTTTAGACTGTTAGTGTAATGAATGTTTTGTGAGTATGAATGAAATGTTTTTTAGTGCGAATGAGTATGAATGATATGTAACGAGAAAAGTATTTCTATGTTTGATTTTGTAAATGTGCTTCACCAAAAAAGTCTTGATGAAATAATGAAATGTTAAAAAATAAATGAAAGAAGAAAAGTGCAAATAAAATGCAAAATTGAAGTGATTGACTCAATGAGTAGAATTTCTTGTGCATAGTGTTCAAGTCATATGCATAGAATTGGATGTTTTGAACCAATTGGCAGTATTGGCATTTGTTTTTGTGATACAATTTAAGGCAGGGTTTGGCCTTACTGTCTGGGAGCCTATACCCAGTGCTGACTAGTAAAATACATACTAGCAGGCCTGGATGAAAGGTTGGGTAAAGAATACATAAAGTCGACCTGGGATTTACCATACACACACAAATGTTGGAGTGGGGGAAAGGAGGTGTTTCTTAGTGGTAAAAATTGCAAAAACGCACTAAGCGAAACTCTTCTATGTCAGGGTATTAATTTACACGGAGCTTGTGATGGTTCTTCAAACAACTTATGCTGCCACCTGCAGGGTTCCCCGGCAGCAGTGATAGATCCAATTTTTAGGCAGCTTTCCAATGGGAGCTACATAATGTCGAAGGATCACAGCTGTTGTGGAATGATGCCAGGAATAGCCAATCTTGTTAGTGTGTCAGCCAGGGTCACTTGTTGTATGCAACTATTGTGTCCTAAAAGTAAGACAGACAGGGAGTTGCCGCTATGGCCTTCACTGAACATCTCTTCTATGCGAATTGATACGTTAAGCAGAATGAAAGCCATTCTTTTACAAAAAACTGTGCCACTGAACTCGTCTAGAGAGACATATGATCTGCAAGTTGCAAGGTCCTCTGCAGAGATACATGCCCTGTTATCAACAAACTGCCCCATACATTTTGCAAAATTGTTAGGTCGTACCTTAAACATGTCTGATACCAGTGGTGTTGTACTTGTATTGAAGACAATTTATTCGGGACTGTTGGCACCCTTTGAAGCAGTCCTAGGCATTTTTCCAAACTTCGTCCGCCTGCCTCTGGTCTTGGGACTCAAAGCAGGGATACTATTTTTGTTCCTTCTGCTCCGATATGGCAAGTCCAGTCACCAGCGATACCCAGATTACCATGGAGAACACTCTTCTGGCAATCCAGTATCATATGCGCATAACACAGATTCTTGGCTTGGCTCGTTTGAGAGATCTTAATACCACGTGGTTCCTATTGTTCAGACCAATCTGGCAAGATTGCATCTTACCTGTTCTACGATGCGTGCTTTGTGGAGAGGAATGCGTGTTGGATATTTGTCTGACACTTACATCAGCACTGTCAAAGTACATTGACGCTTTGCTTGGTTCGGTACCGATGCATGCATTGTGTTGTCCCCAACAGCTACCCATCCAGATGACGGCATTAATTGAGGTCTCACCAGCAATTCCAGCTGAAGGTGAGATATGTGGAACAACAGGCACACAAGTACCATCTACTGCGAACATTGCTAATGTGACTGACGCTGACGGCGATACTTCTCATCTGTGTGCGATTGATCTACTTAATGAAGTGGTTCAACTTTCACCCACTGTGGTAGACATCTTCTATGCCAGCCTAGAAGATGTAATGTTTTCTCCTGACACCGAGAATAACTTTTGAAATTAGCACACAGCGTTCTATGAACTCTGAATTCGACCTTCGCTTTTTCAAAACACATCTTTAAACTTTGGAACTCTATTTTTATACGATTTGATTTGACTTTTCCCAAAATTTGAATATTTTTTTTGGCACAAAGTAATCTGCTTAAAGAAGAACTATTCTTAGAGAACAATAATTCTTTGAGTACTTCCTAGAAACAATATTTACCTTATCCACAAACCAAAACAGTTTATATATTCTGCTATGGGATGGTCTTGATTTTTTTTCTGTAACTAAGAACCATTTCATAAATATAATTTTCATGATTCATTCAGTTATCATTGCCAATATCATATTATATGCTTACAATGATATCATTGCCTTTAAATGCATACTGTACAAATGCTCATTTTATGTGTACAACCATTTTTTAAATGCATTTCATGTATTTTTTGGGTGGGATTGTAAACACATGCTTTAGATATGTTTTAGTACTTAAAATGTAGTAATGTCGAATATAATAAAGTGGAGTGGGTGTTGCATAGCGTATTAGGACCCTAGTGTAATTTTCCCGATTCATGCCCTTATATAGGTATAAATCACTTTGTCCTTGACACAGCTCGCTACAGCAAGTGCCGAAGGAAGCTGACCCTCCAGCAGACGCACTGAGAGAGAAGCTGTCTTTTCTCTTGACCAGAAATCCAGCTCCAGTGTTTCCACGCTCCCCTTACGTGGTGTTGGGAAATCAAGTCCTGAGACAGAGAGATACCAGACCTCCTTCATTCTAAACCAAGGTACGGAGCTGATTAGACCCTAAGAGAAATCTTGGATAGATTCTTGGCAAAAGAATATTAAACTTATGCTACACCACACTTACTTCTTCCCTCGTACTAGATTTAGGTTAGGTACATCGGGGTAGGCGTATTTTAGAAGCACCAGTTGAGGACTTTTAGTCTTTATTTATTCATGTATGTATTTTATGGCTTAGAAACCATACCATGCTTTTACAGTATTATTTTATAATACTCTTCTTGCTGTACGCATTATACTGTACAGCCAGTATTACGATTGTAGCAGTTAATTTTTTCTGCATGAGAAAGAAGACTATTCAATAAATACTTTTATTGAAAACGCCCGTCTCTGTATTTCTCTGCACCTCTGATGAAACGAAGCATACATGATTGACTGAGTAAAAAATCTATCTATTGTTTCCACGACTCTGAAGATCAGTTTTATCTTGGGGAAACAAAGTTGTCATGTTTATGCGGTTGTCAGAAACTAATCCCTTCTTGTTCATTCAAGAAAGTTCCTAGTGACCTCTGAGCTAGCTGGCACTCACAATTAAGTTTAATATATTTGATAGAGACCCAGTCAACCTAAGTCCTACGTCAAATCTATAGGATATATTATTCCAATGCGCAGAGCCTATTGGGAATATAGGAACTACACTACAGGACTTGAACCAATCTCTTACCTTTTTGATGGAGACTCCATTTGAGACTCTTCACAGTGGTACTCTTTGTATGTTGACCCTCAGAACTGGGTTTTTGATTGCTATTACTTCTGCTAAAAATATAAGTTAGTCGCAAGCCCAGATCTGTCACCCTCCTTTCACTCCTCCTTTACAGATAGGCTGGTATTACCAACAAGGGCAACTTTCCGACCAAAGTTGGTCACTCCTTTCCATCTTGCCCAATCCATCACTTTTCCAACCTTCTACCCTCCAGCTCATCCTAAGAAAGAGGAGGAACAATTGCATTGGTTGAATCCTAGGTCGGCGGTTAACTACTACCAGGACTGCACATTTACAGTCAGATGACCAGCTTTTTGTTAGTTATCGTGGTGTCAAAAAAGGTAAAGCAGTACAGAAGAGGGCTTTCTCTTGCTTGATTATCCTCTGCATCAAGACCTACTACAACTTAGCCAAGAAAGAGGCTCCAAAGAGGATCAGAGCCCATTCAAGTCAACAACTTCTGCACTCACACATAGAGTCACAATTGCAGAAATCTGTAAGATGACAGCGTGGACTTCCTTGCACACCTTTGCTAAGCATTACTGTCTGGATCAGAGGTGCACAGGGATGTACATTTGGCCGGGTCCTTCCTGCAGGATTTCCTTGTTTAACAATACATCAAATCTCCTCCTGGGTAGGGTATTGTGAAATCTGTTCTGGGCTTAGTGTATTTCTCCTAGACCACCACACACAATGGGAGCTTAGGTGTGACTGGATGGGCAAGCCCCACTTACACTTGAATAGGTTGGGTCCTGTCCCCAGACAAAGTGGTCTATTTTGCCCATCCCCAAACTACAGTACCTGAATGGGTGTTTGGCAGAGAAGACAACAATTGGGCCTCCAGTAAGAATGATGTAGAACATATGACCGTAACACCTGTACAAGTGACAGTAAAACAAAATGTTCCTCTCCCACAAGTGCCACAATACAAAGTATCACCAGAAGGAAAAACAGACTAAAATAGTGATACAAGTCTTACTTATGAACGGAGTGATAAGAGAGATATAGGGTTCCCCATGCAATAGCCCAATCCTCCCTGCATTAAAAAAGAGTGATGACTCCAGTAAGGAAGATGTTCGGAGGTTTTTGTTTTTTATCTGCAGGCACTAAAAGCACAACTAGACAATTTTCTGTTGACACCAACTACCATTCTCATATAATACATAGATAACATATCTATCAATACCAGCGAAACAGACTGTGCTTCTGACACCATTGCCCTATTAATTTCCTTGGTACACATTGCCACAATGTATCTCCTACTAAATAGAAATTTGTGCAGCAGGAGGTTATCTATTTAAGGACCTCTCTTGTCAAAGGGGGAAATGTTTCCTTTCTTTCCAAACCCTTACTAAGCCTCCCGACTAAAGACACCACAAAACCTTTACCTTGACTAACTAAACACCGGAATAATTTTCTGCAAATCAAACAGGCAGTTTGTGACACTACTGCTCTTGGAACACCTGACTCTGCTAAAGAATTTCTTCTTTTAGTATATGAACATGATGGATGCACACTTGTTCTTCTTACACAACAACAGGGTGACTGGAAAATGCCCTAAGCTTATTTTTCTACCATCTTAGGTATGGTTGCTTTAGACTTACCAGCATACCTGCGTGCAAATGCAGCAACAAATGTTCTTAGACACAAAATGCATCTTCATCTACCTCACTCTGAGGTGGCATGGCTGGGGGAGCAGACTTGAAGGGGAGGGAGTAGCCCCTTCGGACGATTTGCAACACCAACCTGTCCGAAGTGACAGAGCACCAGTGGGGGAGGGGATGTTGAATCCTGCCACCCACCGGCATGAGGTACACCCCAAAGCTTGGACTAGGAAGCCTTTGAGGCGGATGCTGTGCCACCACGGCGGCTACCACGCCCGCGACCCCGCTGAGGTTGGTTCTGCGCAGGCTTCTGGCTGAATGAATGTGTAGGGGCGCCCCTTCTGTGGTCACGAAAGGAACGAAAGGTAGACATGGCCGGACGTGTGGTGGAGAGACCCAAGGACTTGGCCGTAGCCCGAGAGTCCTTGAAACGCTCCAGCGCACTGTCTGCCTTATCGCCAAACAGACGAGTAGCATCAAAAGGCATGTCCATGAGGAAACTCTGGACATCCCCCGAAAACCCCGTGGACCCCAGCCAGGCATGGCGACGTAAGGCCACCGTCGTGGAGATGGCTCTTCCCAAAGAGTCTGCTGTGTCCAGCCCACACCGAATGGCGAACTTCGCGGCATCCTTCCCCTCCACAACAGCTTGGGAAAGTACAGCACGAACCTCCTCCGGGCACTTTGGCTGAGTGTGCGCCACTGTGTCCCAAAAGCATAAGAGTAGCGTCCCAAGAGGCATGCAGGGTTGACTGACCGCAGCCCCAGGCTGGCAGAGGAAAACAACTTTTTGCCAAACTACTCCAGCTTTTTCAATTCCTTATACGGTGGAGCGGTAGGGAATGCACTTTGGGAAATGGAGGCCTGAATGACCAGGCTCTCCAGAGTCGGATGATTTGTTAAAAAGGCAGGGTCACCCAGTGCTGGGTGATGATGCCCTGCCACGTTTCTATCCAGAGGAACCCCTGTGGCTGGTCTAGACCAGGTGCCCATCAAAACATCCATCAAGACCTCATTGAACAGAAGCAGAGGTTCCATAGAACTTGTCGCCGGCTGAAGCACTGCAGTTAAGGAGGTTCGTTTTGAGGGTAACAGTAGGCAGATCAAGAGCCTCAGCTGCTCTATGGAGCAACACGGTGTATGTGGCACCTTCCTCCGTGACAACAGGAGGAGACAAACCCAGGCTCAGAGGAGAGGTCAAGGCCAACTGCATCCTCCGAGTCCTCCGCCCATTCATGCTCGGACTCGCACTGCCGTGCAAGAGGGTTCTCCGACCCCTCCCAGTCATCCCCCTCCTCCACGGCCCAAGGCACAGGCTGCAGCGGCGGGGGAGGCACAGGGGAAAACAAATGCTCCATCGGCACCGGGGACTGCGCCGGTCAGTGCCGATTCGGCTTCATGTCCTAATTAGGGTCTCAAGCTGGAGCAAAATTGCCCAGAAACTCGGGCAAGGGTGGAGGTGGGACGAACAGTACCCATTGCGGCACCAGGGACCGAACCACAGGGGGCGCCGGGGGTTGGAGGACCTTGCAGCGCTGGGGTCAGGGCCAGAGCCACCAGCTGCGCTAGCGGCAGAACCGGTGGCAAGCAAGGGCCCTCAATAGGGACCGCGGGGCCCAAAGGGGCGCCGGCTGGAGCCCTAAGCCTGAAAAGGTGGCCCATGGTGGCAAGAAACTCTTGCACCTAGGCCGGAGTCGCCGACGGACCCGGATAGGGCAGTTAGGCAGCAGGACTCTCAGGCTCCAATGGAGCTATGGGGGAAGGACTCCTGGCCTCCGCCTCTAGAGACCGACTGGGGGACATTGGAGAGCATAAACGCTTCTTCGACTTTTTCTTGTGACGTCTCTTACCTGATCCGAGGGCGAAGACTTTGACCCAGAGGAGCGATGATGATGGCTCCGCGGTTGGTCCCTCGAGTAACCCTTGACCTCGAACAGCGCGGAGATGACTGTCGGGCCTCCAGCAGCTTTTGGGACCGCTCCCGCAAAGCCTTCGGAGTCATGGCCAGACAGTCGGAGCATGACCAGGAGTCATGGTCACGCTCCAGGCAGTAGGGACAGACGCCATGGGGGTGGGCCACCGCAATCGTACAGCGACGGGCCCCACAGGATTTAAACCAAGGCATCCCTACGTGGCACAAGGAGTCAAAAACTCAAAAGAAGTAGAGACAAAAGTCTCAAAAAGTTAGTCAAAAAGTGACTAGGGTACGTAAGTGATCTGCACTTGCTGGTGCGGAAAAAGAAAGAACTGAGATCAGCGTGCATGGGTGACGCCTAAGTAGTCTCCATGACATCATTTCGGCACTTACGACGCCAGCGATGGACGCGGAGCCGCATGACGCGCCTACCGACTCGCAGGGGTACTGCTGACGAAAAACTTTCCGGATCCAGTCTGACACCTGGGGATATTCTAAGGTAAGGAATCTATCACTAACGTGTGTCTTTCAGATACATTTGTTTGTCAACTTAAACAAATGCTTTTTTTAAAGGAAGGGGCGTAGCTGCCATTGAAGTGAAAGCGCGGAATGGGGCGCTTTCACAAACAAGCATTTGGAATGCAATAGGTCTCGCATATACAATAGTTTAAGATATTGGCAATGTAAATGACAATGCCTTTAAGTTTTAAAATCCAAAACATAAATAAAAGTAATTATCCTTTACAATGCCAATAGCTCAAACTTGTGTAAATGCGCGACCTATTGGATCGCAAATGCTTGTTGGGATCGAGGACAGAGCAAGCCATATATTGCCTTTAGCCTCATTGAACCCTAAAGCACAGTGGCGTAGCAAGACCTGCTGCCAGCCTTGGTGGCCCCTGCATTGCCTCCCCACATCGGCCGTATCTAAGAGCACTGCTGGCGATTCCAGTTGCGGCCACCCCGTGACGGCCGCCCGCAGGTAAGAGCAGGGGGGTAGGAGGCCACCGTCCCAAAAACATGCCGCCCTCCACTGCTAAAGTAAATTTCCTAGTATTCACTCTGACACATCTTGCAAGGAATTTAACAAAGCCACTAGTAAAGCCATTTTTGGATGCAGTCAGAGTGATATGTATACCCTCGTTTTTGTACGGGTGGGAGGTTCTTCCTGTTAATGCAGTGACGTGCCTGGATTTAGCCTACGATTCTTCAACCTTCTTTCTTTTTTTTTTGCTGCTCTAAAAATACTTTTATTAAAATCAAGTGCATATAATGTGTATAGTTGTGATTATAAAAATAAACAGGATAATGGTGACAACAGTAGAATATTAGAAATAACTGCAACAACAAGACTCTTGCCACTAGTGCAGGCCTGTCCCTCACTTAGTGGCACCCAACAGTCCCTCACCTCACAGGGAGTGTCCGAAACGGGGAGACTGAGATGACAATAATTTGGAAGAGCACATCCTGCTTATTGCACACTGTTTCCATGACGACACAGAGCATCTGTAAGCCCAGGAATAGTAATGTGTGTCTGAAGCCATCACTGCATCTGTGCGGAGACCCAGGTCAGTTGTTTTACCCCACTGGGAGGGGGTCTGAAGTGTCATATTCGGTATATCTGCTGTTAAATTGGGATCCATTCTTGTTGTGTGGGGCAGTGAACACCTTTAACTTTACTTATACCCTTTATATATTCTAAGTATTTCGGTGTACAGCTCTACATAAGTATTCCAATCGCAAGATTAACTGTTTTCTGGAGGGCTCTTTGTCAGATTGGAGGTCTGATATAAGTGCCCTGTTAAGAGCATCGTGTTTTAGGAATAATGTGCAGAAGTTATATACCTGTACAACAGTGGCCAGGCTCATGTTCATGATAGTTGATTTGATGGTTCCCTGGAAGGCTCCTTGTGAAATAAGGAGAGATGGCGTGCAGAAGGATGGTCAATGTTTTTAATATACAAGCAGAATTACATGGTGTTTTTTCTTTTTGAAATGTTACTGTGAAAATTATTTTGTTCTATCTTTGCTCCTGGCTTTAAAAAAAATAAAATTCAGAAGCTTCATGAATCTACCAAACCTATACAAATAACTTCACGAAGTTGTGAAGATAAAGTCCTGAAATCGAATGCGGTGTGGAGTAAGGGAGTTGTGAACATGACATTTTACAGACAATACAGATCAGTTACGTTACTGTTGGAATGGTTCTGCAGATTTGTCAGATTGGCAGTTCTCTGGATAGTTCTTTGAATGTACAAGGGTTTGTGTATGTTTGTTGTGAACACAGTATTTTAGAATCATCTGCAGAATTTACTTACTGTAATTTCCAGGATCTGAGATTTGAGCTCACAGGAGTTGTAGTGAAGGAGAGAGCACAGGGAGGAGGGATGGCAGTACTAGAGCCCTGGAGTCAAAGGATACCACAGGAGGCTGATGGCACAGATAAGGAGAGCATTGGAAGGAGAGGGAGCACAGAGCAATGTAAAGTTGTTAAAAGGTAGCACAGGAGACTTCTGGTACAGTCCAGAGTAGGGTAGGGTAGAGAGTAGGGTAGGGTATAGAGCATGGGGAGGGGAGAGAGCACACAAGCAATGTTCTACAACCGAGGGAACACAGGCTGCACAAGGAATTGACTTCTAGGTACTAGGTGGAGATAAGGGAGAGCACAAAAACAGTAGGGGCACGCAGGAGGGAGGATAGAGGCAGGGGCTCGAGATGAGCCAGCACTGAAAGAGATGGGCAGCAATGTCAGACAAACTAACAGCTATGTGGTTATACTGAATAAGCAGCTACCTACGTAATTATCATATAAAATCTCTTTAACTGATGTAATAACTGTAGGAGGCTGGTTCAGTATATAGTGTCCACCCATGGTGAGGCACTATGCAATGAGCCCAGACGAACCTTAGTGATAGTGTTAAAGGGCCAGATGTACGACCATATTGCATGCGCAAAATCGCTCGCAAATTGATTTGCGCACGCAAAAATGGCTGTACGTTATGTACGACATGCACTCGTAATTTGAAAAATAGCGCTGTGAGTGAATAGTGAGTCGCAGAAAAAGCGAACGCTATTAGCGTGTTCCAACATGCGAGTCGCAAATACCGACTTGCAAAATCAAATGTATGGAGTACTCGCAAATTGCAACTATGCGCAATACAGACCATTTGTGCATGCAATTTAGCACTAACCTGAAGCAGGAGGTAACCAGTTCCACACTATAAAAACAGGCCCAGAATGCACCAAAACCTTTCCAAAATGGTGGGCCTGTATATGATAGTGAGGAGGATGCGTATAGGTGCAGCTCTACAGAGGAGGCGGAGACAGGAGAGGATCTTTAGAGTAAGGCTGACATTGTTTGAGAAGACTGAGGAAGAGATCTATGAACAGTACAGGCTGAGTAGCACAGTCATCCTAGACCTCATTGACATCCTGAAGCCACATTTGGAAAAGAGTGCAAACACAACACATGTGCAGGTGTTGTGCTCCCTTCACCTATTGGCCACTGGTAGCTATCAAGACGTAATAGCAGTGGCTGGAGGTGTTTCACAGAGTGTGCTTTCGCGTTTCTTTCGCAAATTCCTAGATGCCCTACTACACCACATACATGAACACATCTATATGCCAAGGAATGATCAGGAACTTGAAAATACCAAATTGCAATTCTAAAGAATTTCAAGATTCCCACAGGTCATATGGTGCATAGATGGGACCAATGTGCCCATATGTCCACCATCACGCATAGAATACATATTCCGTAATAAAAAAAGCACACATTTACTCAACATACAAGTTGTTTGCGACGCTAAAAACATATTCACAGACATTGTAGCCAAATTTCCAGGTAGCACACACAACTCTTATATCTTCAAGCACAGCAGCATATACCAGAAATTACTTAGAGGTGATTTTGATGATGGATACCTACTAAGTAATGAACCCCCACAGCCACAGTGAGATGTTTTAGCACGTAAATGTCCGTCTGCATGTTGTCTCAAAATCAAACTTTTCTTTGCAGGTCACAGTAAGTATGCCCTGGGTACATGGATCCTCACACCGTTCCTGTCTCCCTCCAATGCACATGAAAGGCGATACAACAGGGCACATAGACGCACAAGTTCAGTCATCGAGCGCACGTTTGGCATACTAAAATCAAGATTCAAGTGTCTACACAAAAGTGGCGGAGCATTGGAGTACATCCCTGAGACAGCCTGCAAAATTGTCGCACGGTGCGCAATACTCCACGACATTGCATGCAAGCGGGGGCTGCCCATGGAGTTGTCAGATGCAGACTCGGGGGGTGAAGAGCCTGAACCCGCAGCACAACAACCAAATGAGGGAAGCGCAGCAGCAGAGGGGAGAAGGGGCAGGGACCACATAGCCAGAAATTACTTTTAAAGGTAAGACATTATCATTCACAAATATGCCACATAAATTACACAAGAGAGAGTCAAACTGTGTTTTTAAATATGCCTTTAATTTAAGGTCATATTGACTGTGTATTAGAGACAACCTGTCCTTCTCATATAACTGACACTACCCAAATTATAAGTGCAAAGTGGTTACTTCACCACAAATAAAAGTGTAAAGCAAAAAAAAAACAATTACATTACCTTTTGCCCCTCTGTCCTGCATATGTTGATCTTGTTCATAGAGTGCCGACTGCTGCTTCTCCGCTGGTTTGGGGCATCAGCAGTGGAAACTCTGCTGTGGCTGGACACCTTACTTTCAGCAGTGTCTGTGCCTCCTCCTGTAGCTACCAGGCTAGTTTGCAGAGCTTCAACAGCAGCTGTGATCTGCTGTAGTCCCCTCGCTACATCGCCACTGTAGTTGCCCATTTCTACCTGCAGTGCTAGGGTGTGTTTGCTGTGCAGGCTTGTTGCATTCGCCAGAAGTCCACTTGCCCTCGTCATGGAGTGTATGTCATGTGACCTGCTGCGCTCCATCCTACAGTTATGTGCCCCGTCCTCCTTAAACTCCGTGCACAGCTGCACAATAGCATCAGTCATTGCATCCATTTTGCGCTCCATACGTCCCTGATTCTCTGACATCTGATTTGTGATCCTGTCAAACCCCCTGCTCATCATTCTCATTTGCTTGTGTTGTAGCTGATGAATTTTGAGCATGGATTCCTCCAGGCCAGCAGAAGGAGATGGAGTAACTGCCATGGTGTGGGCAGGAGCGTACCTACGGTTGCGGAGCAGCCTTCGGGATCGCTGACTCAAACATGGGACACTTCCCCTTGTGCCCAGAGAGCAATGTCTGGTTGTCTGCTGCTGTGGGGCTGTTGTATCAAGCCCTTGTGCACCACCCAAGGTAAAAGAAGTACTGGAATCATACAGCCCTTGGTCCGTTTGCCCATGTTCCTGCTCAGAGTCAGTATCTTCCTCAATTGGTTCTAATCCCAAAGATGTATCTATGTTGAAAAAGAAGAAATAAAGGACATGTTTTGAGTCCCTATCTCTGTGGTTGTACTATGTTCACAACTCATGTCAGTCCCTGATAGCAATGTTTGTGCCAGAACTACATTTCCCATGATGCACTAACTGTGAGTTTTTCATCATGCAGACGGAGCATGTACATGCAGTTTTGCCAGCGTGTGGTGCATGCATGTGGGGTGCTGGCTTGAATGTGATATACATTGTTTTTCAATTCTCACTTACCTGTGGGTGGGGGAGGTTGGGATGTGCCCAGACTTCCAATTTCCACGGCAGACTCTGGCTCTATCGTGGCTTCCAACATTGCCTCTGCTGTGGAGGCTTTCGGGAGGCTTGATGGGCCACTTCCTGTTTCCTGCCCAGCCGCAAGACGTTCAGCCATCCGCTCCTTTGCCCTGGACCTGAGGTCATACCACCTCTTTTTGATGTCATCTATTGACTTGACCGCAACACCGAGGGCATTCACACGCTGCTGCATGTCACGCCATATTTTGTGCTTGTCCGACTCTTGCACAGCATGTTAAATGCGACCGAACAGCTGCTCGTGGTTGTTGCAGCACTCATTGATAATGATGTCAACTTCTTCATTTGAAAATATCAGTTTACGCAGCCTCTTCTTTCATTCTTTATCATAAGTCTGGCTGGCCATCTTGCTGTGCTGTTTTCTGTGTAGCAGTGATCAATTGAGCTGCTGTACCTTGCCATGTGCTTGTAATTATGAGAAGGAATCTCCATATACACCACTTCCTATTTTGGAGTCCTTCAGATCAACCAGGAAGTTTTGTTTTCCTTTTTTATTGATACTCGCTATTTTTGCATTCAAAATGCATGCTTTCAATAGTGTATGAGATTTGCGCATGTAAAATGCATGCTTTCAATCGCGTACGCTATTTGCGAGAATTTAGCGTATTGTAATTTGCGAGTCAATTGCGAGTCACTATTTGTGTGGACGAGGTGTAGGTACATTGTATTTTGCGACTCGCTATTTGCGAGTCGCAATTTAGCAAAAATTGCGACTCACAACATTTTTGGGTGGTACATCTGGCCCTAGGTCCCTAAAAACCAAAGCTCTCAAAGGGTAGCTGTGGAAATGAGTTAAGGCTTATTTAGGAGAGTGTAAAGCGGGTGCATTGTGTGAGAAAGGGCCATCTTTCTTGCACTGGTATGCCCCCACTTTTTGCTGAACTGCTGATGTGCTTTGACTGAGTGTGCCCTGGGCTCCTGCCAACCAGGTGCCCAGGGCCTGTGTTCCTTCCCTAAAACTGTGTTGAAACAAAACCCAATTGACATCTCTGACCACCTATCAGCCCCTAGTAAATGGTACCCTAGGTACCCAGGGCATGGTGACCAGAGAAAACCCCTAAGGGCTTTAGCACTTATTGTGCCACACTTAGGGGCCCTGTGCCCTGACACCCACACACTGCCTTTGCAGGCTGAGTGTCTAACATGCAGGCTGAGAGTCGACATGGCACACATCCCTGTGTGCCATGCCCACAATTCCACTGCCCTGGCATACATCAGTCACCCCTCTAGCTGGGTGCCCTATGCCAGTGGTGTGGGCACAGGTGCATGAGCCCTGTGCCCCTACAGTACCCAGGGCCATTCCTTTGGAACTGTAAGTGCAGTGCTGCCATTTAAGAGTATATGGTGCTGGGAGGTCGTCATGACGAACTCCACAGCACCATGATGGCTTCACTGAAGACTGAGGAGTTTGGTATCAAACTGCTCAGCACATTAAACCCGCACTGATGCCAGTGTGAGGTTTAATGTAAAATTCACTAGAGGGCATCTTAGAGATGCCCCCTGAAACCTACCCTACAATCCACGTCTGGACTGAGAGGCTGCCTAGGCTGCCACACAGCAGACATGTTCCTGGACCCCTGGATGGAGAGCCCCCCGCTCTCCTGGCCCTGCAACAATGCACATCCTGGGCGAGGTGCTAGGTCTCCTCCCCCAGGATGGGCAGGGGGAAGCTTCAAAGGTCTGCCATCTCTGTGAGCTTCTACAGACCATTTGCTGTACCCAGCAACTGGCCCCCACCAGTTCCAGTTCTGACCCCCACTCTGGCGGGAAGACTGGCAGGAAACCCTACATCAGGAAGGAGGGGGTGCCAGCCTGTGCCAACCCCACCCCTCAGGTGGGAGAGGCGAGGTGAAGCATGACCCCGGGCTCCGGCTATCTTGAAGCCCTGCCCAATCACAGCTAGGTCCCTGCCCCCCCCCCCCCCACACAGGAGAGGAGCAGACTATGGGGTGAATCAACCACAGGACAGGAACCTATTGGTCCCTGCCCTTGCCCTACTTGTAACGCCCCTAAATTCAGTATTTTGGGGCTCCCTGAACCTTCCTTCCTCAGATCCCGTTTTGAAAAACAAGAACATGAAGAAGGACGATCTGCCGTGCAGCTGCTAACAAAAGGACGACGACAACTGACTTGGCCCCAGCCCTACCGGCCTGTTGATCCTTGAACCTGCTCCTGCTTAACCCCGGCGTCTCCTGCGGGCTGCAACCTCGAGAACCCCAGAGGACCTACCTGCCTTGACCCTCTTAGAAGACTGGGACTCCCATGAGCAGAGGCTCTGCTCCAACAGCAACACCCCTGGTGCCAGCCAGGAACCACGAATCCAGCCCACTCTGCACCCGCCGAGCCCAGCCCGTGCCCTTGTGAACAAAGACCACGAAGACATCCCCCTGGCGACTGTGACCCAAAGTCCAGTGCCCAAAGACCCTCCTCGACGAACCAGACGACGCCTGCAGCCTCCGAACCAGAGAGCCCCCCAACCGCGACCAGCCAAGTGTAAGATTCCCGACACCAAAAGACACCCCGGCTCCCAGCAGCCCCTGTGCCTTCCTTTGGGGTACCTACCTCTTCTCCAAGATCCCAACCTACCTCTCGAAGTGGTGGTTGCACATGAAGAATCACCGTCCCCGAGTCTGCAGCCTTTGTTCCCTTTTTACCTTTTCCGTTGAATAACATTGAGCGCCCGACGGCCCAAAAGCACCCTGCACCCAGCCGCCCGAGTGCCACTGGAAGTGCAACTACTACCCTACTCTACTTCCCCACTTGCCCTGAGTAAGTGACCAGGAGCTCAGCTCCCACAGCCACGTGACCTGCTTGCTTGCAGCCACCAACCGAAGGCCCCCTCCCCTCTATTGGAGAACATTGGGCCTAACTACCTCTGCACCCGGCTGCTCCTGTGCCGCTGAGGGTGTACCAACTGTATCTACCTGACCCTGGGGGACGCCCGAGTCTATGCCCAGAACCTTATCTTCACCAGTCGAGTACTCACCTGGAAACCGATAACTCACTTTCCTGCCATAGGATTAGGATAACATTGACTGGTTTGACTCAAAAAATCTTCGAAGTGTGAAGTTTTCAAACTCTAAAATATTCCTATAAAATCAGCCGAATCCTGAATTCGGAAGTACTCACCTTTGATCAGGAGAGAAGCCAGAACTGTACCTTGTGGCCCAGTACTGAACCGCAAAAGTAATCCTAACTGGGTCTACTAGTAACCTGTATTTTCTCCATAGGAATCCATTGTCTGCTTTTCTGTGAAATTTCTTCTGTCTACTTTTGAAAACTTGAAATATTCCTTAAAAATCGTACCAACTACTGAAACATAATTACTTACCTGTCTTAGGCAGAGATCCCAGTGCTGGACCTAGGAGCCCAGTACTAGATTACAAAAGTAACGAGAACGTACTTTACCTGTAAACTGAATTTTCTCTCATTGGATAACATTGCTAGATTTTCACTGAAAAGTTTCTAAGTGTGAACTTTTAAAATACCTTTATACTCCTTAAAAATCATTGCAATAACCAAAACGTTTTTATTAAACTGTTTTCAGCTTAGACCCCAGGACTGAATCTAGGATCCAGTCCTGGAATTACAAAAGTAATTTACAAAGTTATCAACTGCATTTTTTGTATAGAAACCCATTGAGCTAAATGTTAGATTGTGTTTAGAATTGTGTTGCCTACTGCAACCCCTGTACCTGTTGTGTTTACAAAGTTATTTCCTTTCTGCAGAGTACTTACTTGAGATCACTCATAATTGAGAACAGTATATTTTTGATACCTGTTGGTTCTAAAAATAAAACAACTGTGGGGCATATTATCAAGGGGGTTTATCTCTGTTTTTTTGGCTTTAAAAGCCAAGAAAGCGGAGATAAAATTATCTCCTATTACCTAGCTGTCGCTAACACCAGTTAGTGACAGCTAATAGGAGATGGCAACCATCTTGGGCCCCACTTTGCATGTCAGTGATATTTATCACTAATGACATGCAAAGTGGGCGTGCCAAGATGTTAGCGACTGGAAACAGTCGCTAACATCGCTATCTCCTATTACCAACTTTTGGAGATATTCGCGCTAAGCACGAATATCTCCAAAAGCTAACACCTACCCTGAGCAGTTCTTAGCCATGTTATCCAATGGGAGGTGGATAACATGGCTAAGAGCATTAGCTCGGTAATGCATGAATATCGCGGACTTTTCAGCGATATTCATGCATTGCGGCCGATTTTTATCGCATTTGCGATAAACCTTGGTAATACCAAGGTTTATCTGCGATAAAAATCGCCGCAGCTCAGTGGTAAATTTTTGTCTCTAACCAAGCAATAGCGATAATTATCGCTATTGCTTGGTAATATGCCCCTGTATCTTTTGATATAAAAACAATTGATCTGGAGTTCAGTCCTTGAGTGTGTGAAACCTTTTGCTGACTGAGTGTGTAGAACAAATGCTTTACACTGTCCTCTGGTACTGCCTTACTGCTCGCCCAAACTACCCCTTTTGAGAGTAAGGTCAGCCCTGACTTTAACCTCTGTTATACCTATGGGGTTGGTGGTCTCTATTCACACTGTACCTTACTTTGGTTTAGTATATATAGAGCCACTTTCTCACACATTAACCATATAGACAGTCAGCAAGCTTTCACACAAGAAAGAAACACACAAGTGTTTACAAAAATACAGTACTATTTATTATCACAATACAAATAACTAACTTGGAATGTCTCCTACCTAGAGATATCAAATACACATCAGAAATACTTAAATAAAAGGTAGGTAGCATAGAAAAGCGCATTGGGCCCTAAAAGGGGATGGGGGGCAAAGGATATACTAAGAAAGTGGTATAAGAGGTAAGTACAGCAATTAGACTGATACCCAAGGATGGAGAAGCCCAGAGGAAGCAAGGAACCACCAAAGGTGAGTAGCTAGGGACCCCAAGGCACCCAGTTGCAGAGTAGGTACACTGGGTCAAACGTCCATAGGATAACACAGGTCTGAGTTGGTATTGTTTTTATCCAGGACCGTTACCAAAGGACCCTGAGGACACCAATTGGTTCAAGAGAGGTTGGAGAGCCACCCCACCCGTGGATACTCAGGGAACAAGGATACCTACACCAGGGGCCTAGAGGCAAAGCAGTGTCAAAACCGCTTGTAGAAGCCAATGGAGGAGCTTGAAAGTCTGGTGACTAGAGCGACTCATGGACCAGGGCGGAAGAACCCGAATGTGGATTTTGGATGAGAGGTACCTAAAAGTAGAGTGGACAGAGTCCAAACCAACCGGAGGTGTCCAGGTGGAGATGGAGCACAATGTCACCCTTTGTCAGTGGTACTTGCTGTAGCAAGACGGTCTTGATGAAGCTGCTGTGGAGCCCAGGTGACAATGCAGGAGCCCGGGAGCAGACCATGAGCTGTCCCATGGAGGATGAAGTATGCAGGAAGGTCAGTGACCAGTAGTACCACCAACAAGCCTTGGCAACCGCAACAGTCTGGTTGAAGGAAAAGATGCTTGGATGCAGTCCAGCGAGGTCTAGCGAGGTCTGTAAAGTCAGGGCTGTCCCTAGCATGCAGGAAAACCAGCAAGAATCATTGGAGCCCCCTTGAGGACCATCTGGCAGCAGGCACAGGGAGACGGAGGGAAAGTTCAGCAGCACACAGAAGATGGAGGCCTACGGTGTAGAGTATGCATGGAGAACGTCGTTCTTGTAGTTATACGATTCTTGAGGCTGGGACCTCTTGGAGCATGAAGATCTTTCGTGAAGAGAGACAACAAGCCTTGGCAATGGCAGACAGACGTGGTGCACAGGGAGGAGGCTCAGGTCAGGTGGAGAGGGTTTACAGTCGCCCAAGTTGCATGGAAGACTGATCAGGTCTCTGTCTCTGGGGAGCCTCCTGTGTGAGAGCCGGGAGATGTCTGTGGGACAACAGGGTCAGCAAACCGGTCGTCAAAGCAGGGGTGTCTGCGGATGCAGGGAAGTGACTGCTTCACTCCAAGAAATTCCTTCTTGCTTGGATGCGTGCGGAGTTCTTACTGACTCGGAGGATGCACAGGCATGGAGTTGCAGAAACTTGTAGGAGTTTGGAGACAAAGTTGCAGCAGGAATCTTCCCACCAAGAGCAGTCTTGTCTTTGGTCCCGGCTTGATCCAGAAGCAAAGTTCCAGTGTCCAACAGCAGAAGAGTCTTCAGACAGGTCTTAATGAATCTTGACTAACTCCAGGACGAATCTTTTAGGGTTACTTAATGGATCCCTCAGTGGATCCATTAAGTAACCCGAAAAGGGAGAAAGATATTTTCTACGGTGACCCACCTATCAGCGGAGGTCAGAGATGCTACTCAGCCAAGAGAGGAGCTAGATAGGGGAGTGGACACTCCCCTGTCCTTTGTGTAGTTTCACTGGAGAGCGGGACGAAGGACTCCTGAACTGTGCCAAACTAGTTTATGCAAGGTGGGCACCAAATGTGCTCGTCACTGCAGAAACGTCCCCACCCTACCTAATTCTAAAGGAGAAGTGGTTACACCTCTCCTTTGCAGGAAATCCTTTATTCAGCTTCTCCTTCCCAAGTTAAGCTCATCATCAGGGGGGCAGAACACTGTCTAGGGTCAGCAGCAGCACGGGCTGGCAGGCAGACCCTGTACGGCTCCACAAGTAGGTATTGGGCGGGTCATCTAAGGAGCGCCCCATTATATGGTACACTGTAATAGGTGTAGTTGCATGATTCCAACATGTTTGATACCAAACATGACCAGGTTCGGGCCAGCCATTATGTAGTTGGACATCTTGACTTGCCAGTGTTCGCTAAATACCTTATAATGGATGTCCCTCACTTACAAACCCCAGAGAATATAGTCCGAGGTTTGCTGCTCGTGCAGGGGTACCCACATACTTGCAACCATGCACCCTTCCCTTGGACTGAAGGGCCTACCTTGTAGGTGACATAGTTTTAAAGTGCAGTGACTGGGATGTAAGGAACACCTTATATCTAAAATGAAAGTTGTATGCCAATAGTGGGGTGTACAAAGTACTTACCATCAAATTTAGAGGAGAGAGTCCGGCCACTGAGGTCCTTGTTAGCAGGATCTCAGTGAACTACAGTCAAAACACACTGACACCAGGCAAAAAGTGGGGGTATCTATCCCAGAAAGTTCTACTTTCATACCATAACTACACAATTGCTTTATTAAGCTTGTTTTCTCAAATATGCGTGAAAAGGCACTATTTGTCGACTCTTTTTTCAAACATTTTCGATCGCCGCCGGGCACTCATCACGAAACTTTACGCCCCACAACTTTTAAATGTCACCAGCCGCCAATGATATTATTTTACATGAGGACAAATTAAAGCATGCGCTTTCTACTATAGAGTCTTCTCTATAGTAGAAACTATCTTTTTAACTCAAATTGTATTTTTATCTCTTTTAACTATAACTTTGTAATCCCGCTTATGTTCGTGTCCATGTGGTAACACTCTTCTTATAATTTTATTGTGCGTTAAATGTCTATGAAATGTACTTTTATGATTGTTATATGTAAACAATCGAATAAAGATATTTTACTTACTTACTTACTTACTTACTATAGAGTCTGTCGCTTTAATACTCTGTTTCACAGCTGTCTCTCAGGCTCTAAGCTTTCCTTGGACCTCTCCCTTCAGACACTCCTGTCGCTTCGTTTGACATCCCTTTGTTAGAAAGGGCATAGCTTCCAGTTGGTGCAGGGACCCACTGAACCCTGATTATTGCCGTATTTTATAATTCCAACAAAGATCAAGTTGCATTTCCTTGTTTGCACTTGGGCATATGACACACTGGCTACACTACTGTTTGTTACTGTTTAATAACTGCCTCGCTATATTCTTCTCTGTCTCTCTTCTTGATCTTCCTGGATTCTTCCATGATGACATCACAGGGCTGGCACACCTTGTCCCACTCTTGGCCTCCTTATCTGCTGTTGAGTGACAGCGGGCGGGGCATACACCATAAACTACAGAAACCAAACTGCGCCGTCAGACCCCTGTTTACGCTCTATTCCTGCAGCTGCCCACGTGACCTTCAGACTAGGGGTGGAAAGAAGGCAGCAAATGGAGAGCGAGAGCCAGGAGGTGATAACCTTGGCTAACCTTGAGTGTTGTCCATGCGACCCATTCTGTTATTCTGTCTTTGTCTGACTTACGCTTCATTGGCTGCTATCGGTCCCTGCGTCATATTTATTCCGTTCACGGCCTGCTCAGTTGCGAAATTTGGATGAAATCAGATTGTGGCACAATAAAACATTCCTATGAAAACAATACGATTTTTTAACCTGAAAATCTAGTACAAACGTAGTAGATAAACACAGCAAAGTAATTCAAAATAGGAACTGGAAATTCATGTTCATTGCTTAGGATTCATGGTTTACACCGGGGCACTCTCCTAGAACTGGCTGCCAAAAAAGTATTTACTGAAGCAACATGCCACTTCACCCTCAAGTGACAAAACACCCAGAGCAGATAACCTCTTTGCCCATTGTGCTCTGTAAATATTTATCCTTCGAGAAGCTGCACTGTTTTTTAGCTGTGACTCTCCAAACTTTCCATTCAGTTCCAGTTGCACACAAATAAAATTAAAAAATAAATAGATAAACACGTAACTAACACGCACTCCTCGCTCAGGACCTCGTCTTTTGTCGACTGAGCTAACTCCCTTGACCAATCCGGGCGCTGCTCATATGCTATAATCAGCATAACAGCAGTGCTTTGATTGGAGGGAGCGGCCTCTCTCAGCAAGCACTCCACAGTGCAACAGAGGCCTGCACTTGCTCTCAACCCAACAGGTTGAGCGGTTTAAAGTGCGCATGTAAGGCTGGCCATCGCAAGATGGCCGGCCAAAAAGACATGCGTACTTTAACCCCTTCAAAGCTAATGACGAGCTGGGCTCGTCATGGCGCTTACCTGTCGTGCGCGGATGACAAGGCCAGCTCGTCATGGTGTATAGGATTTATGTTTTTTTAGCGCAGGACGGGAAAACGCCTAGCAGCCATGTGGTTAAACAGTGCATAAGAGATTCAGGCAAAGATTTTATGTTCGTATCAATATTCACTTGAAATTACAACAGGCCTCGAATAATCTACTCGATTTCCAAACAATATTGTTAGTACACTATATATTTTTATCAGTAAAACCGCATGTCAGTGGGACATTTTGTGGCCATTTCAATGGAAAATGTGCTGATTGCATATCACACTGTGCTACCACTTCATGCGTTAGTTATATATTTATTAAAATTGATAATCTTTAAACATGAATTGAGAACCATTCCTGCCACCCCCCTAATGACAATGTTGTTAATGAACTACGATGCAAATCATAGATCATGTGTATCCTATATGGCTGGATTTTCATTATATATGGAGCAAACGTTTATTCTATTAGATCAAACAAGAATTATTTGTACAGCAGACATGCTTAACTAACATATTTGAAGGTGCTCTGGTACGTGATAATGAGGAAAATGACGGCTCAGTGAATTTGAATATTTGCCCACAATCACATAATTTGAAACTAGTTTATGGGTTAACAGCATTACAGTTGGGTCTAATAGTTTAGTTAAGTCACGTGATCTGCAGTTCTGGTAACATTTTTATGATTTCTCAAGGCCTGCACAAGTCCCTCCAACAAGCACCATCCAGTAGGTTGGGGTAGCCATTGGTGAAGGTGGATATGTTATTATATAACCATTCAGACTGATTATGTAGTATGTGATATTTAGCCCTGATGAAGTCAAAGGCGATTATACATGTAGACGACATACTTGTTGGCTAGAATGTTCTGGATGACAGCTGAATATAGAAGATACCAAGAACGCAAATTTCTTGTGAGTACGTTGTGGTTTGTGAAAATCGAGCTTGAAGGTGGAATTACTGCATTTTCATTTTGAGGTAAATGGCCTCAGCGAATGTGCGTGCATCAAAGCAGCCCTCTTTGAATGGGATTTTTTTTAATACAAAAAATTGATTTTTATAAATAAATACAAAATCCACTGAAAGATGGGCACCACAAATGCATGCGCATTCAATGCAACTATTTTTTGCAGGCATATTTTATTTTTCCAAATCCCATTGAAAGATGGCCATCATGGATGTACGTGCATCCACAGCAACCATCTTTTTGTATTATTATCTGTTTATTAAAGTTTTATATTACAACAAGCTATAACAACATATTAAGTGACTACAGCCATCACATTACATTTGCCGTTGGGCGTTTTTGATCTGATAATCATTAGCACTATGCGATGATCTAGATCAATTTTTTAGCAATCCCATTCTAAGATGACCACTTTTGATGTGTGCAAAACTGTGGTGGACATCTTTTAAAAAATAGAAATATGACTGATCACTTGAATGGCCACCCATTGATAACGCAGCCGAAGGACAACAATGAGTATAGGGGCTTGTGAGGAAAAGGAGAGCTCGCAGAGAGAGCAAATTAGTCTCTCACTGCAATGCAAGGTCTGATGTTAGCAGTGGAAAGACACATCAACCCATCAAACTACTGTGAGACGAAAATACGCCTGTGCGGGACAAATGCTGGTTCATAGCGTGAACCAAAGGCATGAAGTGAAGTCGAAGTAGCAGACAAACACATTTCAATCCTGGACACTCATTAGCATTTGTCTGATGATGCTCCTTTCTCTTAAGTAGATTGTCCCAAGACAGAAAATGAAAGGTACACCCTTGAAGTAGCGTAAGTAGAGACAATACAAATCCAACTACTAGTAGGAGGTGCACTTGATTTATAACCCATATGCCTAACACAAAAAGCAACAAACAAAATATCAGTTTAACAGAATGTTTCAGCCAGGGCACCATAAGTCATAACTGTTGAACCTGCATTCAATAAATGAAAACATTGAGCAAACTTATCAGCAATCTCGGGAGGTGGGAGGAGCCAACATGGGTAAAATAATGTCAAGGGAAAGATGAAAATGGGGCAACACTTTAGGCTTGAAGGAGATAGCCTCAACACTAGCCCCTCAGGAAGGAATCTCAATTAAATTTCTCTACACAACAAAGCAATAGCCCCAAACTGGATGTATGACGTTACAACGCATACTTTTACAACGCCTACCTTTACAACGCATTTTTTACAACGCAACATCCATTACAACACACTCCATTACAACGCATGCATTTACAACGAATTTTTAAAAACTACCTTTACAACGCATACCATTACAACGCATAACATTACATTGCATGTAAGTTAAGTATTGGATAGTGTAGGGGTAAAAATTACTATTCTAACTCCAGGGGGTGCAACAGTAGGGTAAGTGTTGGATAGTGTAGGGGTAAAAATTACTATTCTAACTCCAGGGGGTGCAACAGTAGGGTAATTGTTGGATAGTGTAAGGGTACTATGTGTTGTAATGCTATGGGTTGTAATGGTATGCATTGTAATGACTGTGTTGTAATGACATGCGTTGTAGTGGTGTGCGTTGTAGTATCATGCGTTGTAATGGTTGCGTTGTAAATGCATGCGTTTTCTTGGATGTTGCGTTGTAAAAGTTTCGTTGTAATGGTAGTGCGTTGTAAAAGTTGCGTTGTAAAGGTTGCTTCCCCCCCAAACTTTGTGGATAGTGCAATTGCCAAACAAAGTGAAACCTTGAAACTGAACAAATTCACAGGGACCACCTCAAAAGGTTCAAACAGAGTATTTGGGGAGTATATGCAGAGCTTTAAAAACCAAAATATTATCCCAGGAAGGAACCACAGATTCACACTCTTGGGCACCAAGTGTCAATGCCCACATTGCTATAAAAGCACATATAGCCTTAAACCAAGCCTGCAGATAAGAGGTAGGTAACCCCAATTCAAAACTGTACTTCAAAAATCCAAAAATGTAAAAGGATCACAAACAATAGGTGTTATTTTACGGCCCACACACCAAAATCAGAAAGACCGCCAATAAGGTGAATGCATTTTTAGGGCAGGACACCTTCATACCTGCTTGGAACCTAGCACCTTATTAGATATCCACAACTTTGAAAGGTCTACCCGGTGAGCCAGCAAGCCATCAACTGGGAAAGATTGGCTGAGGGATATAAGAGGGTAGTGACGTGAAGTTAGGAGGCCATTCTTGCCCCACACCATTCAGAGAAAAGAAGACAGAGCCAGGACCTGCTAGGCCAGATGGGATTAAAATGACGACAGATTCCTTTTTGCTTATTTTGTTAAAAAGCGTGGTCAGATGAAGGCATGCAGGAAAGGTGAATAACAATGCCTGAGGTGAATGAAAGAGTGCACCCATTCCCTAGACCCCTATTAAATTCTCCTCTACATAAAATATTGCCAGCAGAGTGTTCCTTTTGGAGGAAAACATCCATGCCAAGGTACCCCAACCATCCCTTAAGTTTCTGAAAGACCACCAGGTTGGGACAGACCATGTCAAGGGGTCAGCTTGTACATTCTCCTCAACATGGAAGTAAGAGGCCTGCAGAGAATGAAGGAGAGCATTTATGCATGTCAATAGGGAGTGCCGAGAAGGAGGTCTGGTACACCCCATGCTCTATCAGAAGGAAGAATACAGCAGGTGTCAGGAAAAGCAATCCCGCAGGTCTATAATTTCTTCTGCTAGGTCTGTAAGTATGAGCACCCATAAGAACTTGTTACTTATGTTTGGTACTGTTCTTTCTGGTGAAAACTTTAACAGCAGATTCCTCACCTTTAAAATAATACTGGGTGCCAGACTGGAAATCGATTGTTAAGTCGATCCTGGGCAGTGCATGCGCAGCTCTGTGAGGCATGCTGTATTTGGGTATGGACTTGAAGCCCCGCCCACTCTACGTCCATATTTGTGATTGGCTTGTGTCATTGTCGTCCATAAATTCTGCCTCCTGATTCTTTAATAGGCTGGTAAGTCCCTCCTTACTACCACCTTCTCTTCATTTGTAACCTCCCATGAGGAATGGCCCTTTTACTTCTGTTGTTACACGGTATGTCTTATTTAGTCTGTATGCACTATTTTCTTTAATGAGTTTCTCCTACTGCAGGCAAGACATGCTTTCCTGCAACATTCAGAGCACCATGTACCCTTTCACTTTCCAAGCAGCCCGGGACAATGGGGGCTACTTCTTTGAAATGGAAATGAACAAGAGTTTCAGCTGCTGTAAATGACATTGCCTTTTATTTATGTGTTAATATCAAAACAGATAAATAAACCAAACTCGGTGCTGCGAAGCATTAATCGGACCTTCCTGTGTCCTATACGGAACATATTCCTGCGGCACGGCAGTGGGAGCATAAGTGTCGAACACACCAGTATTTGCATTCACAGCTGTAAAGGTCACCCATGAGTAGAAAATCTTAAAAGGGTAAGCTACTTCCCTACTCACAACCATGATTACTGCCGTGCCTTCTAATCCGATGTTATAAGCCTGCAAATGATTGCGCACCGCAATACGACTATGTTGCGGTATGTCCACGTCAGCCATAACGACACAGTAAGAAAGAGGAACAATAAAAACCTACGTAGCACAACTGGTAAGGTAAGGTAATACGTTTATTGTTTGTACATGGTTAATTAAAACCTTTACAAAATTGTAAAAACACCAATATATACATTTTAAAAGACGTGTGTACTTAGGCGTATCAGATTAAATTAAGTTAAAAAGGAAGAGTTATTTGAGATCAGTTCGTGCTTGTCCTCTGGGCCATGTAATGTTCGTTAAGCACTGATTAGTCTTTTCATTGTCGAATCAAAGAACCTCACGACCTGGCAGTTCAATTTAGTGTTATTGGTGTTAAACACAATTTAACTGCCTGCCTGCAGGACCGAATGGCATGGAGTTTAAAAAATGGTTGTAAAAGGTTATGCCTCAGGTCTTTTAGTCCAGACAGATGCAAATCACATGGACAATGTCCTCCTTGGCGGTTTTACACAGGCGACACTGCTGTAAAGAGTTGTTTCTTTCCCAGGGTGGGAGGTCGGGGAGTATAGGGATCACGCCAAGGCGTAGTTTTAGCAGCTTTTCTTTGAATTCCCTTTTCATACCGATTGTGAGGTATGCTTGCGGTTGTATTTTTCCATAGTCACCCAATGTTATCCAGCCGTGGGCCCCTGTTTGCTAGATCCTGCTTGTCTTCGATCACTGAGATAATGCGCGCCTATTTTTTGGCGATTTTTTTATAGGGACAAAAGGTCTATTGATGTTTCCCAGATGTCGGTCAGGCCAAGGACTTGGAGTGATTCAAATAGGTAGTCTCTGGGGGAGGATTTGCGTTGCCGAAGTAGTTCTTCCCATACGTTGGAACTCAGGGAGCCCGTCTCTGCTATGCGGATCTTGTGCCAGCTGGCTATGCACATGCTCCGCCTTTCTAGGGTTTGTTTAAGGATACCGAACTCTAGTCGAATTTGGGCTGGAGAAATGTATTTTGGGAGATTGAAAATAGCCCTGTATGTTTTGGCTATGACTGTATCCAGTAATACGGCATCCTTTCCATGGAGCGATTCGCTGCCGTATGTGAGAGTGGGCTGTAGTTTTGCACGCAAAATTTCAAGGAGCGGTCTAAAGGTGAGATCAGGTAGTTTGGCCTTTAATGGTTTTAATCCCAGGTAGATCGTCGTCGCCTTGCCTCGTAGGGAGTCAAATTGTACCCTAGACATGTTTTTGGAGTCCAGGATAACTCCCAAGTATTTATAAGACGTCACCCGATCAAGCTGTACTCCATTCAGATGCCAACAGAGGTTCCCTTTTTTCCTGTGATTCACAGGCATGACCTTTGATTTGCTAAAGTTAATTTGGAGGGAGTTTTTTGCTGAAAAAGTGTGAGTTGCGTTCAAAAGGTGCTGGAGGCCCATTGGTGTCCGACTTATCAGCACCAGATCGTCCGCAAATAGGAGGTTGGAAAGGACGATTTTCCCCAGTTTGGGTGCGTGGTTAGGACATTTATCGAGGACCCCAGGTAAGTCGGCTAAGAAAAGATTAAATAGTAGTGGTGCTAATACGCACCTCTGCTTTAGCCCTTTTGTTGTCCTGATGACATTCGAAAGGTGCGTACCTGCTCCAAGTTTAATTTTGATCCAGGTTTCTGAATGGAGCTTAATTAGCGCATCTAGGAGGCGTTTTGGTATTCCCCAGTGGTCCAGTTTCTGCCATAGTTTGTTGCAGTCCACATGATCGAATGCCGCGGTGTAATCGATAAACGAGAGGTATAAAGATGACTTAATCTCTTTTGCTGCTCCCATCAGCAAGGACAATGCCATGATGTTGGTTGTGGTCCCTTGGCCTTTGGTGAAACCCGTTTGATTTATTGGGATAATTTAGTTTTCGGATGCCCATGAAGTTAGTTCCTCCAGGATGACTCCAGCGAAGTATTTAGCCTCCACATCTAGTAGGGCAATGAGCGGGTAGCTGCTGGGATGCTTCTTGCTACCGCGTTTATAAATCGGGCTGATGACTGACCCGTGCCAAGACTCTGAGAGAGTCAGAGTGTGTTTTATATAATTAAATATTTGTGCCAGCGATTCGCACCAGAACTCCACATCTGATTTATACAGTATCGGTGGGATGCCATTCGGCCCCGGTGCCCCAGTGGGTCGCCCCCTCGATATTTTTCGTTTGATATCTACCGGCAAGATTTCATACGATGGGCCTGGCACGATAGCCTTTGCAGGATCTTTATCCGTGTTGGATTTATCAAATATTAATGTGCTAGTAACTCCGTGGGCACACTCTCCCTGGGCTTCTATGCCCATGTTATTCGAATTTCCTTCTGATTTTGACTTTATGGGTATTGAACAAGGATTGTTTATAACGGCGTCCTCCATGGTGTGAATCATTATTGAAATGCGTCAATAGGTATTTTGTCCATACCTCCTCCGAAATATTTGAGTTTTGACCTAAATGATCAGGGTTCTGTAGTCTTTTGACCATTTGCCAAAACTTGGACCAGTTTTTCTGTTTCCCTTTGTAGAGAAGTTTTACTCACTGGTCTTCATTTCTTAATTTCTGCTTTTCCCTTTCAACTGTTTCAGTTGGCTTTTTGCTGCCTGTAGATCACTTTGTAGGCTCTGGTTTGTCTGATCCTTCCGCAATTGCCTCAATTGTTTATTTATTAGTCGTTTTTGTGTTTTCATTTCTAAGGTTGGTTTATTCGAATTTCCCTTCCCTCGACGTGAGTTTTTAGGCACAACTGGATAGCAATTCAAAAGGAAACCGTTTGAAAAGATTCAAGCTTGAAAAGACCTATGTAACTATAGGTAGGTTTGTCCGACACCACTGTCTTCCGGAAACAATAGTGAAGGGGTTAAGGACCGATTGAAGTACTACTCAAGTCTCATGTAATAAGACCACCAACGATTGGGCGCCATGTCGCAGGGATTCTGCTCCTACACAGAACTGTGCATAGAGACTTGGAACCTCAGTGAATTAGGGTGTGCCAAAATTCACCTTAGTAACCCAAATCCCCTATCAGACTAGCAATCAGTGTCTCATTGGTTCTACCATACCCCCAATGATTAGACAACCCACATGAACTTAGAATACCTCAGGTAACGGGGAACACACAAACACTCTTTCGTTATACCAGTCCAAAACAAGACACGTGCAAGTTTGAAATATTTATTTCTAATGCCGTGTTCTCAGGCGGAGTATCTTAGCTAATACAAGCAAACATATTATAAGCAACAAGGTTATCAGCATAGTTACTATTCCATAAAATCCAAAGGTGAAAGCATGTTAAAATGCTAAAGGGAAGAAGTCTGAATAGCACCTCAGTCTTACCCTCCCTTGCTAGTATATTGCTAGTATATTATATTATATTATATATACAGAAGGTCTCTTTGGGTTTTAGAAGGGCGGCCCCATACCTCTGGTTCTAGTAGAAAGGTATCAAATCATCTTCTACACCATCTCTCTGCATCCGAATGTTCTTCAAGTGTATTTGCATGGTCTGCGCAGTGCATTATTAAACGCGCCAAAACCAGAGTTGGCCACAGCTGCATATGTGTTATGTCTAGGATGTGTGCTGATCAGACCGCACAAAAACCACTGTGATGAAATAACCTTGAAGGCCTCGGCACTCACTGTTCAGACATAGCTTACCAAGCAAAGCTGATACAATAGGAAAAAATATTATTCTCGTGTGAAGCAAAATATTCTACTAGACTCTAAACATTTATAATAATATGTGCCGTATGCAAAAGCAGCAGAAAGGAAAAATGCCGTTTAAACTTCTAATGAGCTCATGCTAACTTAACACAGTGTGAAGGCAAAGCCCATCTCCATGACAGCATTGTCATTTACAATGCCAATAGCTTAAACTCTCGCAAACGTGAGACCTATTGCACTGCAAAGGCTTGATTACAACAGTTGTTTCTCCTGCTTGTCGTTAGGTCATTCCTTTGGACTCAGACTACTTTGTGTGCCCCAGAATTAAGAGTGTGGAGCTGCATACAGGTGCCACCTACACTCTGATATCAGTTTTGTTTTGCACACCTCCATGCCCTCAGACTTAGATCAATCATAACATATGGAGTAGATAGTGTGCCAAACCTGTTTTGGAACTTATGAGCAGGTACAGGACTCCACTCCACAGACGGGGAAGAGGGCATGCAGTAAGGAATCTGCAGCTAGATAGGGTATACAACAGTAGAACCAATACGGAAATGAAGTAACTTGTCCTTATGATAGATACCTCTAACCACATATTCCTCACATTTAGAACAGACATCCCAGCAGTTACTCCCAATCTTTGAGTCTTTGAGGAGTGGACTCACCCCAAAATGTCTTGCAGGACTGAGTGATCCAAATTAACCCTCTATGTGGATTTAATTGTCTAGGTAGTTGTCAGAACCCCATTTGGAGAGCCACGGGGAATGCAGGGGTTACTGGGCCCAACCTACTAAGGATCCTGCTCAGCTGGGTCAAGCACCTCCTTCTGCACCGGACTCTCAGTTAGTAGGGTAGGACAAGCAGTCAAGGCTCCCTAAGAGAGGTGTAGATGCATATCAGTGAACATGATTCCTAAGTCAACGTGCACACAGTGCACACAATAAATCAATGTCCAGTCAAATACTTATTTTGTATGAAAGAATTATTTTAATTCTAATTCTACACATGCAAAGGTAAACTACATTCAATAAGCAATAAGACAGTCCTCCTTGAGGTTGGCATCCTAGTAGTTGTCAGGCCACCCCTGGGCTACCAAGTATCCATGTAACAGGTGTTTTGTTATTCTCCAATCATATGTGGCAACATCCAGGAAATGTAAACTACTAGGCCCAGTTCATGGGGTTTCCCACTTATGAAATAAGTGTAGCCACTTAGACTTCAAGTAGGGTTGTAAAAGCTAAAGGCAGTATATCCCCATGGCCTGTTAGGCCCAGGACTCAGCTTACCTACCCCGGCAGTGCGAACCCAGGCAGTGGTGCAGTGCAGTTCTGTCCAGGATCGGCAAATTGGGGCTGCACTCGTTCAAACACACAGCTCCTGCAAGGCAACAGCTCTCTCCTGAGCCACCTTATCAGCTTTCTGACGATCGGTGTTGCTTCAGCTTCAGCCACATACAGTAAGTCTTGTTCTTCCTTGCTTGGGTATGGGGGCAGTATTCTTGCTCCAGGTGGCTCCGACAGAGTCTTCTCTGGCCTGCTCAAATACAAAGCCTCCCTTGCCCTGGTTGTAGCAGCAATTTGGGCTACGGGCCATGACCTGGACCAGCGGGCTCATCGCTTTTAGTGGCCCCTCCTGAACCTCACTGTCTGGTCTTGCTGGCCTCAGGTTGCCCGCTCCATGGGCTCTCCTGGCACACAGGTTCGCAGCAAACTTCTAACACATGGGCGGTGGCCCGATCAATGTGACACAGTTTCTTGGCAAATGGCGCCCCCCCTGGCAACTTCTACAATGCTGCACATGGGCAATGACCTGATTATTGTGGCAATGCCCTGGGTGCACGGTGCCCCCTCCTTTTATAAGGGGTCTCCAATCTTCACAAAGTGGCACACGGGCAATCGCCTGATCAATGCAGCACTGTCCTTGATGCACGGTCACGCCTCCTGGCATGCAACATCACCAATCTTCACAATGCAGCACCCGGGCACCTGCTAGATCGGTGCAGCACAGCTCCTTGCACTTCGCTTAGGTGCCCCACATGACTGGGCTACCCTCTGGATCTCACTGCCTTCAACACACCGGTCTTGGTGAGCAGGCAGGTACTGGTGCTCCAGACTTCAAGGCAGGTGATCTTGGTTTCCTTGGTTGATGTGCCATCACCAAACAGGGTGACTAGCAGGCTAGGCTCCTTTTCCTGGCCACAGACAAAAGTCTTGAAGAGTTTCCCCTCCTCATACAGCCCAGCTGGATGCTGAGCAGAAGACAACGTTTGGGGACTCAAACTCCCCTACTTATAGCTCTTTTCAAGAGACAAAATGTGATTTAGGGTCTTGACCTTTGAGGTTTTATGTTGGGGGTCTGCTTCTTTGATATCCCTTCATCCATGCTCCTGAACAATGTCTGTCACAGCTGACAGGGCTCCAAATCTGATTAACCCAAAACAAGATTCATAAGAGTGACCCGACTTCACACCTGTGTGTCAGCCATAGTGATCTGGTCATCAAAGGTTAATCCTAGGCCCTCGGCCCTACCCTTTATGACTCTTTCATCAGCCTCATCTTCCTCTTCCTGAGATGGGTCCAGGCACTTTCCTTGTGATCTTTTACTGAATATAAGCCCTTTTAAATTCACAATGAGAACCCAGTTCCCCATAGCTCAGTGCTTGTCTCACCCAGCTCACAGGAATGCAACAATGCATAATTCTGTCTGGGGGGGAGATTCACATACTCCTCATGTTTTTACCAGGCAGCTCAGGCTTCCCAAAATGGAACCTAAGGTCCTCTTTGCATCGTACCTATGCAGGCATTTCTGCACTCAGCTTACATTCACAGCACAGTCCACTGTCTAGTATTGTTGTGCCCATGTACCATGCTAACACCAGCATTTCCAATGCAGTGCATGCACTCAGTCTCCACACACTGCTCAATACATCAGCCTCTGTACTGCACCAGAGTGTGTCACTGCAAACACCCTCTGCCAACACACACACATTTATCATGTGCACACTGTTCCACACTGCACCCTCTATGTTGTGTATCACTAGAGCACCTACATGTACTTTGCACATGATTTCACTAAGCACACACTTCTAACACCAACCTAATGTAGGCCAAGGGTGAGTTAAAAATACAGCAGCAAAACTTTTAAAAAGGGGAGTGAGCCTAGAATCCTCCCTCTAATGAGTCAGGGTAAAAAGGACCCAGTCACAACTACTGATCATCATACGAAATGCTGTCACCACCACGCTTGTGCTGTGCAACTCCTCGTGAAGGCAGTACCCTTCCACCACTTAAAGGGTAGCGATTTGGGTGCCCCTCCCAGTCTGACAAGACCGCAATCCATGAGACAGGCCAACGTCATGGCGCACACACAAAATCCATTGTTTGACCATGACTGAAGAAAAACAGCATTAGGAATCCAGACAATGATACAGTTGGGCACTCCTCTTTACCATACAGAGGACTTTTGCACCCCAACTGTAGTAATGCTTGCTAATTGTAAGCACAAATGCCCATACAGTAACATGGCAGATGTCTAGGACAGGAACACCTCCCACCATTAGTGTTGAGGTAGCTTTGGCTCAAGTGGAATGATCTTATAGGCTCTCATGGGGTTCCTTCTTGGCCTGGGCAAAGCATGCCTTTAAGCAAAGGACAATACAAGCAAAGCCCAAAAATTACTGGTTGTACACATAGTATTTCCTCATGTGCTCTGGGTAAAACCTGATAGCTCTTATCGCATTAAGCCAGCGGATCGTCTCCTGCTCTTTTGAGGGAGAAAAAAGCTGACCCACATAGAAAGGCAATACCACCTTTGACAGAAAGGAAGCCACATTTTTAGTACCAATTTGTCAAAAAAGAACATGGCGTAAGGAGCTTGCATTGACAGCGATTTGATTACAGCTGAATAATACAGAGCTCCAATTGCGATAAGAAAAATTGTCTGGATGTAAGGACCAATAGAGAGCAACAGTGCATGGGCTTGAAAGGTATGCACATCTGAAATGTGAGGACCAAGTTAGGTGCCTGTGGCGCGGTGGAGAAGAAGACCAGGACAACTACGAGTTTTTTTGTTTTATTGACGCTATGCTTAACAAAGAAAATAAACGTTCTGGGGTTAAACAGTCCTCAGCGCAAAGAGTTCTGGGACTTGTGGTTATATTCCTGTTTCTTCTTCTCCTTTGATATTTGCAGGTAGTTAGGAGGCTGACTCTTTTATGGCGACTGGAGGGCTTGAGGTCCAGGTACTCGTTGGCGGAGAGGACCAGGAAGGGGGTGTGGGGGGAGAAGGCAGAGATGAAGAAAAAAAACGTAAGGAAGGTGTTTTCGCCTTCTATAAGTGTCACGGGAAGCCAGGGGGGTGAAGGGGTTTGCCACCTCTATCGTCACCAGTGTATTGTTGTGCACTTAGTCTAAGTGGTGTAGGAGTAGGGGGCTCTCCCTCCCGTTTCACCCCCACCCCTGAGTCCCTCAACTGCACGGCCCAACGGAAATCCGAAGCGTCCCCAAACCTTGTGTAGCCACGACCCTCCTGGGCCGTGGCCCGAGTTCCCGCGTTGCCAGGTAGGGTCTGGCTGCCCGTCTATTTTGCCTTCCGGTGCTGCTCCCTTGGCGTGCTCCTCTCGGGTCGACGCGACGTCCTGTTCCTCTCGAGCGTTCCTCCTCCGTCCAACGGGGGTATGTGGAAGGTTTTCACCAACATCTCCACCTGACTTGTCCTGTGAGTCGGTCCTGACGAACGCCGAAGTCCTCTTGCATCTTCCATCTTGAAGCCGTCAAGACCACGTACCTCCGTCACCTGATTTGGGAAGTCTCGTGCCTTTCAGGGCCAGTACTCCTCTGGAAAGGTCTGTAAATATAGAAGGGGAGACGGGGAGAGATAATGGGGAAAGTGTTCCGCTGAGGCGTCCCCGGAATGCACGTCCTCACAGTGCCATTGAGGCATAATGAAGGGCCTTTGGTGAAACAAGTGCATTACATCTTTTATGAACCTTATCACAACAGGCGACTTGAATTAAGAAGGTTGGTCAGGCAAACATAAAAAGGCTCAACATAAAACCTTTAGCTGTGCCCAACACAAAGTCTTACTGGGCCAATGACAAGACAATCAACAGAAATCTGATAAACTGGGCAGTAGGGAATCAGTCTGACAGCCCTTGAACCGGCCACAACGTTCTACTAATGTCATGAATCGATGGCCGCATCCCATTCCATCATTTTTTGCCCACCATGCCACCTCAGTTTGGACCCAGCCATATGCATATCAGTTTGGCCCTGCTCCTCATGGGAACACTCCAGCCAGGTGACATTATGTGCAAAATAACAATGATTAGGATTCAGCCTGAGTAATAACCAGTTGCTGAGATTAAATCAAGCATTCCAGTCATCATTCTTTGTATACTTTAGATCAGTGGTCTCCAAACCGGTCCTGGAGGGCCGGATCCATGCCAGATTTTTGGGATATCCCCATTGAGATGCATGTAGTAATTTTAAAAATCTGGCATGGATCCGGCCCTAAAGGACCGGTTTGGGGACCCCTGCTTTAGATGTTCTGAAGACACCAGGATTACTATTGGAGACTCCCCCCCAACACCCCTAGACCTCAGAGCCCACGTTTACTGTGGCCATACAGTGCACATCTTGAAAATCACCAAAGTGGGTAAGATTAGCCCTAGGATCCCTTATCCCATTGACTTGGGCATTCCTGCTCACTAGTATGTGCTTGGCATAAATGTAGCACCCCCAGGCACCTACTTCAGATCACTTCTATACCTGGGGAAGAACTGATGAGGACTGTACCTGCGGTTGGTGATCTAAGAAGAGCCCCAAAGAATGGACCGGCTGTCCATCTAGTACCCAGGACAAAGAAGTGTTATAAGGCTGACCTCCTGTTGAAGCTGTAGGTACACAACAAGACACAAGAGGCCTTTTCCTGCATTTCTCTAGTTGACCAGAGACAGCTGGACCTGGCATGGCCCTGCTCTGGCCTCTGCATTACTCTCTGTGAGTCTCTACGTGCCTATCTTGAAGTCCTGGGGGCTTTAGAAGTGTACTCCTGTGGTGGACTTAGGCCTAGAGCACTAAAGACAGAAGGTAGTATCTTTATCCCAGGACAAACCTGGTTGGTGTATCTGACGAATACTCCATGCTGGTCAGCATCAAATTGCACTTAGGTCCTGTTCTACCGCGACCATTGGCTCTTTGTGCTCTTGGCACAATTTCTACTGAAATCGTAAGAAATTCATCTCCTGGTGCCCCTTATTGCAATTTTGTCATCTCAGTGTCCTTTTGTTTATCAAAATATCCTCTATTTTGCTTATTTGTTTTGAGATTTTATTGAATTTTGACTTTATTACTGTTTTAGTCCTTCATAAATACGTCACACTTAACACATGGTCTGTAAGTTAAATCTGTCCGATCTGTGCCATTGCTACCATGGAGTTAAGCTCAGGGTAATATATAGACTTTAAGGATTCACCCAGACAGGGATTGTGGTTATTATTTGACGTGGGTACTCACCCCCCTCAACTAATGCCCCAATTTCTCACAGAAGTGATTAATTTCCCGGTAGGTAGAAAAAATCACATACTGACCATTTCCGGTTGTGCATTGTCCCGTCTAAGGAAAATCAAAGCGGCTTGGAAGTTGTTGCGCTGGGTGAGGAGGAGATGGAAGATTGCTGTCCTTGGTGTCATTTGCAACCCCGGCCAGCACCTCTTACTCCTAAGCTATGAAAAGTCTGGGAAGGTTGCTGAACTGATTGCAAGGGCTGCCACTGTCGCTAGGCTTGACCCCCTGAATGGCCTCTGAATTTCTGGTACTGGGTGAAAATGGTGAGATGGGGAAAGCAAATCATACATGGCTGTATTGTAAATGCCCTAGTGCGGAGTCTGCATTTTTTTTCCAAAGTCTGGCTCAATTGAAGGGTTTGTGCGATAGGGATGCCTAAACATTACTGTGAAACCCAGTAGTGCATGCATCATAGATACCTGTTCACAACACTTTTGCCTATGGCATGGTCCACACAGCCTGTTGTGTCAAAGTTAGCTCTCAACACATACGTGGAATCTTCCAGCCTTTATTGAAATGTTTGGGTAAAGACTGAACACATTTTTCAGGGAGAACCGGCAAGATCTCACTGGTCATGGCTGAAAGAGCATGCACATAAAATGTAGAGACCTCATTTAACGCTTGAAAGGTGTGTGGTCAGATTGATCTTGGTCTTGGACACCTGAACAACTAAGCTTTCTGCGGCTGGAATTTAAGTGAGAAATCTCAGGTCATGAGGGCTGGCTTATACCGTCTGGTCACTGGACAAACTACTAGGGGAGCAGAGCACATCTTCGCCCAAGCAGTCATGAAAGGTTATTTTATGATCTCACTGAAAAGCAGCAAGGGCTCTGATAAGGCAGTCTCAGGCAGTAATATGTCTGTTCACAAATTTGTTTTTGTTTCAACCTTTGGTATTTTTAAATCAGCTGGCATGCGGACAACCACCGCAAAAAGCATTTTCCTCTGTGGGCGGATCTAGTGGAGATTCTAATTCACTTTCAGTAGAAGTGTCCTGTAGTGTTGTGTATGTTAGAGATAGTGGGACCCCTTGGATCCCTGACAGACTCCGCAGAATAGTGACACAAGTGATTGGGTGTGGTTAAGAAAATTCATGAAGAAGTATGGGCAGTTAAAGGTTACACTCTGGAGAATAAAGACATGTAATAACGAGCTCCGAGTGTGGTGTGATCATTTATATGTACCTGGGCTAGGGAGGACGCTACTGTAATGTTGGTCTGTCCCCCAATGAATGCGCTGGAGCAACAGTGTAGGTTAATGCTTATTTATTTATATTTTCCCTAAAGAGCGCCGAGCCTGTCTTGCTCGTGCCGGCTCTCGCGCTTCTCTGCCGCGATGCGCGCGCAGCCCAACATGGCCGCCAGCACGTCACGTCACCTACGTGACGTGCAACACTAGAACGCGCACTATATATCTCCCCTTTTTCCAATCCCAACCAATTTAACTTACAGTTCGCCACTCATGTCATAGTCTCTGAATCTTGCTGGCTTGACCACCGCTCTACCCCTCCTGGTCAGTCTTACCGGGGTAGTGGCGGACACTCCTTCGCTTTTGTCTCCACTTCCTAGCGCAGCCGCGCTCGCATCTCCTCCACTCAGGTCCTCTCCGACCACCTGCTCCTGGTCGGCTTCGCCAGTCTTTGCCTTTTGTTGTTCTCTTCTTACATCAGGTTCTTCCTCCCGATGTTCTTGTTGGACGGTTCCTCTTTCCTCTTCTCCTCCTTCTGTTCCACCATTGTTCCAGCATAGAATCTTATTGCATCTCGCCATGCGGTCCTGCGACCACACATTTCCGTCGCTCAGCAAGGCCGCTCTGCCCATTACTTCCTTCACCTGCATGGGCTTGCTGTATTTGCTCTCTCCTTTCCTTTGTAGCGTGGCCAGCTTTACTCGCACCCATTCCCCTTTCTCCAATCCAGTATGCTTCACGTTTCTTTGTTTGTCGTAATGTTTGGTGTAAATGGTTTGGGCTTTCTCCAAGTTGGTTCGCACCACTGCTGGGGACCACTCGCTCATGATTGTTTTCTCTTTCCATACCCGATTGTCTTGGGTGAATGGTTCGCGGCCTCTCAGTATCTGGAATGGGCTGTAACCCTGTGGGGGTGATCCTATACGCCCACACCATGTGCCATATCTCCTTTTCCCAGTCCTTGTTGTCTGAGATGGCAGCTTGAACCGACCCCATCACCACTCTGTTGAAAGTCTCCACCAAACCGTTCCCGGCCGGGTGGTAGATGGAAGTGTGCTTCGCTATGATTCCATTCCTTTGCGTGAATTGGGACCACTTTTCTGATCTGAATTGGGGGCCATTGTCGCTGAGGATGGATTTTGGGATGCCTTCCCTTACAAACGTGTCGGCCAGGAACTTTACAATAGTCTCTGTGTCCATCGCTTCGTCTATCCTCAATTCCGGCCACTTTGAATATCGATCCACTAGGACACAGATGTATTTCTGGACTCCATGCACCTCTAAGATCGGGCCTAGAATGTCTATGGACAGTTCCTCATATGGATTTCTCGGGGGGTCGAACTTGCCCAGTGCCGGACGCAGTGGTTTGAGTGTCTTATCTGCGCCTTGACACAGTGGACACTCCCTGACATGTCTCTCGGGCCCTTACCTCCATTCCTGGCCACCAGTAGTTTTGCTTGGCCCTCAATTTAAGCTTACCGATCCCCAGGTGTCCTTTATGGAGTATGTCCAGTAGTTTGGGGATGATGTTGGTTGGGGGTATGACTTTCTCTCCCCTATACACAAATACACCTTGGTCGTCTATGGACAGTTCTTCCCTGACTTCAAAATACGGGTCTGCTTCTTGTCAGGCCATCCTTTGGTGACGTGTGATTTCACTTCTTCTAGCACCTGGTCTTCCTCGTACGCCTGTTTCCAATCCTGATGACTGATGGTCGTTTCTTGGTCTTCTGTGAGTGCTATCCATTCTTCTGTTCCCGCTTTGTCTTCCTCGCTCGGCTCCATGGCTGCTGCTCTGCTTAAATAGTCTGCCACTCTGTTCTTGCTCCCTGGAATATACTCCACGTCGTACCTAAATTCAAGCAGTTTCAGCGTCATTTTGGAGATCCTAGGCATTGCGTCGGCATGTCCACTCGATGTTAGCACTTTCAGTAGGGGCTTGTGGTCCGTCCTCAATTGGAACCTTGTGCCCCATAGGAACTGTCTGAACCTAGTCGTGGCCCACACCACTGCCAGCATTTCCTTTTCGATCACGCTGTACTTTTTTTCTGTGTCACTCAATGTGCGGGATGCAAAGCTTAGTGTTTCCAATCTTCCTTGCCCTCGGTCTTGCATGAGGACCGCTCCAAGCCCCTTATCACTGGCGTTGGTGGTCAGCACAGTTCTCCCTTGGGGGTCGTACCCTTGAAGGGGTATTGCTCCTGCCACTTCCTTCTTGATGATATCAAACTCCTCTTGTGCTTCCTTTGACCAGTGAAATTCAGTGTTTTCTCTTGTGAGTAACCTCATGTGGTGGGTCTTGGAGGCGAAGTGCTGTACAAATTTGCCATAGTACTCCGCCATTCCAATAAATGATCTTACTTCTTCCTTGTTGGACGGTGGGGGTGCCTCACAGATCGCCTTCACATTCTCTGCCTTTGGAGTTACTCCTCGCACTCCTATTTCATGTCCTAGGTAGGTCACCGACTCCATTCCAATCCGGCACTTGGTCCATTCTGCTGTGAGGCCCTTACTCTCTAGGATCCTTAGTACATTTCCGAGTTTCTTGTCATGGTCGGGTCTGTCTCGTCCCATCACCAGAATGTCGTCCTGGAAGTATTGGAAGCCGGATGTGTCCTTGAACAATTGATGCATCAGTTTCTGGAATACGGCTGCCGCCGAGGCAAGCCCAAACGGCATGCAGCGGAACTGATAACACCCGAATGGGGTGATGAATGAGGTGAGGTTGCGGCTCTCTGGGTGTAGGGCAACCTGGTGGTAGGCTGAGGTCAAGTTTATGGTGGAGTACCATTTGATCCCCCTGGTGCTGGCCAACATCTCCTCTATTCTGGGTAAGGGGAATGTCTCTACCACTATGTTCTTGTTCAGTTCGCGCAGGTCGACACACAGCCGGACCTTGCCGCTGGGTTTCTTAACCACCTCCACTGGCGCCAGCCACTCAGCACACGCGATGAGCTCGATGATCCCTTTTCTCTCTAATTCCTGCAGTTCATTCTTCACTTCTTCCCTCACTGCCAAAGGGACGTTCCTCACTTTGTGGGCCACCGGCACCGCACCCTCTTTAAGAATGATTTTGTGTGCAAACTTCTCCAATCTTCCCACCGTGCCCCCGAAAACTTTGGGATAATCGCTCATCCATTTGTTGAGGTCTGGCCATGCGTCCGGTTCCGTCAGTAGAATTTGCTCTTTACCTCCCGGATCCAGCTTGATGCCTAAGTCGCCCTGGTCGAGCCATCCTAGGACTGAGGGGCCCTTTTCTGACACGTAGAGTTTGCAGTAGGCGGACCGGCCTCTGAATTCAAAGTTTAATGGCCTGAATCCCGCCATTGGTATGCGGTCCCCGTTGTATGTGACTGGGCGGATGTCCAGTTTCTCAAGTTCAGGGCCCAGCTGTGGTGCAAACTTCTCCTCCCATACCGCTCTCTGGACAATGGTGTAGGGTGAGCCAGTGTCTGCCACCACCTGGATCGTAATTCCTCCTATCGACATCTCCAGGACCGGTTTCATTGTCCTTTTGCCATCAACACCCAGAACTTGGCCCTCCACACTCAATATCTCGTCATAGATGCAGAGTACCGTTACAACCTCCTCCTCGGTTCCGTCTTCTTGTTCTTCGCCTTCTTGACCTACGTACCTCACGGTGCCTTTGGAGGACTTTTTCCGACATACCTTCTCGTAATGGCCGATTATTCCGCAATACATGCATTTGGCGCGAAATGCTGGGCACTTCCTGTCGTGCGCCTCGTGCGACCAGCTCCCGCATCTGTAACATGGCCTCCTGTTGTTTCCCGCTTGTTTTCCAGGGCGGCCTGTGTTGCCTTGCCATTTGCCCTGACCCTTCTCTGACGATTTCCTGTTCTGGTAGTCTCTGCGGGGCTCCTCATTGTCCACTTTGTTCACCATGACACTAGGCGCTGTTTCCTTCCTTGTTGCCACTGCACAACGGCGCGCAAGTTCAGCTCTTTTGACGATGACTAGCACCTCCTTGAGCGTAGTATCCCCGCTAGCCCATAATTTGTCCTGCACTGCCGTGCACGTGGTGTGCATCACCACCTGGTCTTTTATGAACTCTTCCTCCCAGTTGGCATACCTGCAAGAGGACGCCAGCTTCTTCAGTGCCGCCACGTATTCTTCCACCGTCTCTCCTGGCTGTTGCTTCCTCTGTTGGAAGTTGAATCTGTCCACTGAGACACATACCGCCGGTCTGAAATGTTCATTTAAGTCTTCAATCGCGTGGGCATACACGTCATCGTCTGTGGCCGCTCTCTGTTTTGGAACTAGACTTTTGTAGATCCTCAGGCCTTCTTGGCCTAGGTTCAATAGCAAGATGCGTTTTTTTCTAGTGGGTTTAAATTGTTCTTCGTTTTCGTCCTCTAGGACTCCGATGAAATTGTCAATGTATTCCTTCCAGTCCTCCCATTTCATGAGTGGTTCTCCGGGTCTGGGTAGGAACTGAACCGGCGCCATTGCGTATCCGGCTTGCACGCTCATCTTCTCACTCTTGGCCGTCAGCTGCAAACTTCCTTGGCCTCTCGGGCTTCCTGGCGTGTTGTCTTGCTCTTCCTTGCTCCCTTGGGGTTGGGGACTACCTGCCTCAGCCCCCTCCCGCTTTTGTGAGGTATCCAGCGCGGTCCCCCTTGTCCTGTGGGTCGTGGCGTGCTTTGGCATGCTTTATGTCGCGGTTCCGGCCGGTCTACTCACTGTAGGTTGGCTGTCTTGCTCTTCTGAGCTCCTAGGGGCTCTGCCACGCTCTTTAGGGTGCTTGTGTGGGGTTGCGTTGTCTTGTCCTGGCCCCTTGTTCCTCTGGGTGACTGGCTCTGTGGTCCTGCTTGGCACTGCTGTTTCCCTCGGTGCTGTGTGGGGGGTGGGGGGTCTGCTATCCCACCATCGTCGCCATTGTAATGTTGGTCTGTCCCCCAATGAATGCGCTGGAGCCACAGTGTAGGTTAATGCTTATTTATTTATATTTTCCCTAAAGAGCGCTGAGCCTGTCTTGCTCGTGCCGGTTCTCGCGCTTCTCTGCCGCGATGCGCGCGCAGCCCAACATGGCCGCCAGCACGTCACACCACCTACGTGATGCGCAACACTAGAACGCGCACTACAGCTACATGTCCCACTCACTAGCATTTCATAAGTCCATGTACAATCCAGCACCAGCATAGTGAAGTGAGAGCACAGTGGCCACCTTCTCATCCTCGTCATCATTGTGTAGTACATTCCGAAACCCTTGAACTGCGTCTAAATCAAGATAAACAGGGATGCTAGGCTCCTATAGTACTGATGTTGAAGGAGAGCCTATGGATCATCCAATGAGGAGGCTGTGCTTTAGTGATTTCACAGCATGGCATAGATCTCATGGCGCCCAGGTTGTTCCAGAGGAAGATGGCATCAACTTCAAGATCCGCACCCTATCCACCATAATGTCCTCTTTCTGCTATGATGTTACGGGGGCAAACAAACTCAAGGTGCACCAGGATCTGCCTCAGAACGGTATCTGAGAGAAGAGAAGGTCAACAGTGTCAGTCTCCTGGATTGCCAGGTGTGCAGCTTCTGGCCAGCTCAGAAGTTGCAACAGGCACTCACGCACGTATGGCACAACGTTTACTTGGACTTACCCAAAGACTGGGAGACTTGGTACAGGAACAGCCCCATGATTTGGAGTAGGAACGGTCTGCAACTTGGAGCGGGATAAGGATCTCTGTCTCAAGAGCGACCTCTTCAAATGTTCAGCATGAACTACCTGCTCCCTGATTGCCTTTGGGTACATCAGGGTGCATTTGTGCCACAACTTTCAATCCAGCTACAGGCCTTTGAGAGTCTGATAGCACCACCAGCTGGCACATGAGAGCACCTGCTGTTGAAAATCTGTATCCATTCTGATGCCCGGGAATAGTCTAATGGTGAGGAATCTGCGGTTAGAAGCATCCATCAGAACTACATAGCTCAATTGCAGTAGATCAACAAGAGGAACAATCTCTCTAGAAAATAGTACAATATGATTTTTCAGGTTGTGCAATATGGTAATATTATACTAAACATTGAATATTACTCCTACTTACTATGAGTTCTGAGAAAAAAATCTATTGGGTGGAATGCCTAATTGTATTCCAGAGAGAAAATGACCAGTAGATGAAGTATTATTTTCCACTACATTTATCAACTACTGGAATTCATTCATGCCCGATATAAGGATTGTGTTGTTATTAAGAAGTTACTAGAGAGGAACAAAGCGTGTTGGCTGTGTGTTTAAAGAAGAAAAAGACCAGGCTATTTTTTCAAACATTTGCATGAGTCCAACGCTTCATTAGTGTACAATAAAGAAATTCTTGTGAATATGAATTATTGCCTTACCATTGTCTGTCTAATGATGGCAACCCTACTGTAACGATTTTAGGTGCTATTGCAGACAGTCAGAACACTAATAGGTATGTATTTTGAGTAGCTGGGCTTTAAAGGTACTGCACCATTATTTTTGGTCTGCATGGACATGGCCTAGAGAGTGTGGTAAAGGGTGCCAACAGTTGTTTGTAAATGAAACATTGCATTTAATATGATTGATTATATGCTTGTGAAAGTAGAGGAGTGTTCAGCATTAGAAGTGATTGAATATGGTGGGGGGTTCTGGTAAATTAGTGCAAGTACCATTTAGGAGGAGATAGTAGAAAAGAAAACTATCGAGGAAATGGTTCTAAATAGATGAAAAGTTGGAAATGGCGGTAAGGATTCAAGTTGGATAACCCCATTGGACAGGTACCCTATCATCAAAGGTAGCATGAAGGAAATAAAAGATGGCCAGTGTCTCTGCAGTCTGTCTGTCAGTGTCTAAATGTCATCTGGTGGTCATTTTGCCAGGTTACTAAAGCATTGGCAATGTCAATAGGCCTGGATTTAAAGAAATCTTGTATTGTAATGTGAATCATCACAAGTAAATAGCATGGGAATATATATGTATTTTTGTGGAAGCAAAGAACTATAGATTGATATTGGTTTACGGTAAAATGTCAGGTGACAGTTGCACTGTCAGGCCAGACCTACAATTCATGAAGGTTATTGACTGCCCTCCTCCCATCTCTGCTGCTGCCAGAGAAAAACAACACAAATTATTTAATTATCTAAGACACTTTAATAGTATTCTACTGTCATGTGCGTGCCCCTAAAAGTTCAAGCCTAGGCAGCTTGATAAATAAAGCAAATGATCATGGCTGCAGGGAGTACCAGCACTTTTTTTGTGAAAGCACATAACTTCTGCCCATCCAAAACATGTAATCCTGGCTCCCAACTTGTGGGCGGATCCAAAGCCCCTCTCTAGTGATGCTCACTTAATTGTCTGGCAAGAACTGTTTTGTCACGCCATACCATTAAAACTCCACTGTTGCTTCGGCAGATGTGGGGAGTGTGAGCGAGGGAGAGGGAGGTGGAGCTCAGGTTCTTGGAGAGTGGGTGGAAGCTCAGGCGATGGTTGATGTATGCTGGCTCTTGGTTGTGCGGGGCGTTGTTGGCATGGGTCAGTATCTTGAGCTAAGATTTCTTGTGGATGGGGAGCCAGTGAAGTTTATTCAGGTGTTGGGTGATGTGGGTCCGTTTGGTGAGGTCGAGGATTAGTTTAGCCACTGAGTTTTGTATAGTCTGTAGTCAAGAGATTGTAGTCATCATATTTGAATAGGATTGATTACAAGCCTCTTGTTTATTCATTGTGCTGTAGCATGTCTAACATATATATTACATGGCCAGAGTTATCAGAGAACAGGAATGGGAACCCTTTTACACCATAGTTTCTAAACATTGTGTACACAGTTATTATAAATACAAATTAACAAAGAATTACAATATAATTAAAATCAATTCTATCTTTATTCAATCACAGGTAATGGATCATAAAAGAGCACATCATAAAGTACAATATACAATAACAATTGTTAAACCATGGTGGTTAAAACGTTTAAAAATGAGCACATCAAGTTTATTCACAAAGTACCAAGGATTGCACTTTATTGATTTCCAGTTCTTGAGAAGATGAAGTGCAAAGAATGAAAGCTACATGAAATGAGTGAATATTTTGGTGAACTGGATTCCGCATTCTTTTAGTGGTTGTTAAAACACTATTACAACACAATCCTGTGTATGGCAAGAGGTAATACATGTGATAGTATGTTCTTGTAAATTAGTTAATAATTCAATATAAAACAAATATCATGTTTTCATTAGTTTCCTGTATACATTAACACTTTCAATAAAGAAAGTGAAATGTATACCTTTGGGATGGAAAAGTCCCTCAAATGGTGATGCACATGTACCCCTGCCCTGAATGCCAACAACTGTAATGAGGCCGGGAGTTAAGCATCAGGAGTGCAGGGTGGCATCATATCGTGCAGTGATCAGTAGGAGTGGACAGGTACTTTTTAACTAGTGTCTTTGAAGTGGACCTACAGGCTCACTCATTTAAAGCTCCACTGTTGTGGGTTTAACTCACCATTGGCCTACCTCAGATTGGTGTGTAGAGCTGGGCAGTGTGTGTGTGTGTGTGTGTGTGTTATAGATGTCCTGGATGTTTGTGTACCTGCAAATGGACAGGGAGAATGTAGTGCATGTATATTGTATGCATGTGCTGGGTGTATGTGTGCCTGTGAATGGTACACTACATGAAAGATTATGGGTTCCATTTTGGGAGGGCTAACAGAGGAATCCCCATAGACATATCTGTGTATGACTGCATTCATGTGAGCTGGGTGAAACACACTGGAGAAAAGTAGATCCACGCTCCTCAGTATACTTCAGAGGGTATTCTTTGATTCGCAGAGAGATCACTAGGAAGGGGCCTGGGCACAATTCAGGAAGAAGATGGGGTTGATAAAAGAATTATAAAGAGGAGTGTTGAAGCCCTGGGGTAACCTTTTGATACACATATGATTGTGGCTGACAGTCAAGTGTGAACCTCTAGTCACTCCCATGACCTGTGTTGTGGGGCTATCAGATTTGAAGTCGCTCCTGCTGTGACAGACTACTTTCTGGAGGAAGGGCAGGCGGAGAAGAGGGTAGATTAAAAAAGAAGCAGACCCCAACATAAACGTTAAAGAGTCAGATTGTAAATCACATTTGGAATCTGGAAATTGACTATAAGAAGGGGAGCTTGAAGCCTTACAAATTGTCAACAGTCAAGTACCCAATCAAGCTGTGTGAGGAAGAAAAACTCTACATGACCTATTGCCTGTGACCAGGGCTGGAGGATAAGGCCTTCCAGTTTCCCAGCTGTTTGAGGGCACATTACCCAGGGATTCAGAGATAAAGTACCTCTGGAGCACCTGTGCCTGCCTGCCAAGTCCAGTGTACTGTGTGAAAGCGAGGAGAGCACTGGAGGAAGAAAACTCCAGTGATAGATTCTGGTGCTGGATCTCTGAAGCGAAGTGTTAAGAGAATAGCTTTCGCACCGATTGGGTTTTAGTCCGTGTATGGAAAGAAGCCATTGTTATGATTACTGCAGTACTGATCAAGCCATAGCCTGAGTGCGGAGTGAAGTTGGTAGCCCTGTATGCCAGGTGGGGCCACTATGAAGATTGCTGCTGTGCCGATAAGGCTACAGATCCATGTACAGTGAGGATGGAGGCCCCATATGCTCGTTGAGGCCACCTGTAAAAGACATGGTCTGGTCAAGAGGAAGAGGCTGCTGTAGTGATCTGTGTGGGCCCAAGCCCAACTGAGAACCAGTATCAGGGCATCAAATCCTCCAACCCCATCTGTGAGGGATATCCAAAGACACTTACCAGCATCAGAGGAGCATTAAGGACCACTCGGTCGCTGCCCCCGCAGAATTGCATGGAACAAACTCCAGAAAACTAACTGCTGCCTATGCAAGTTGACACATAAGGAATTCAAGGACAGCTGACGACTGCACCTGCTGAGCCAAGTGTGAGGAAATTACTGGGGAAAGCTGTTGCTGCTTCAGCACCTGTGAAGGGTGCGCTTAGAGAGTCCAGTCATGTTTGTTTTGCTGGTGCGAGTAAGACTGATTTACATGGCAGATGGCCCCAGGGGAACCTGTCTACCATGTTGTTTTTCATCACTGGAACACATTGTAGTGGGACACCTTAGACTCAGACTTCTAGTGGAGCTTAACCTAAATGTCACCTTTAGTGAAATGGAGAATTACCACTACTGCTTGCAAGAGGGAAGAGGGAGTTATGAACTCACCTGTCAAACCAGAGTAGCCCTGACCTCAGGGAACTGTGTGTTTTTGTTTGTGAATGCCATATTTTACTTTGTGTTGGTTCATAAAAGCAAGTATTTGACTGGACAATAATTTATTGATGCTACTGAATATATTTTGAGTGGTGAGCCTTATTACACCGCCTGTGTCTACCTCCCCAACCCCACAAGAAGACTGCCCAGCTAGCGCTACCACTGAGTGTCAAGAACTGATGGGGTACTTGGCCAACTTGCTCTGGATTGAGACTGACATCAGAAGTAAAAGTCCTTAACCCCCACAGTTGGGCCCAGTGGCTACTGATTGCTCAATGGCCACTGAATGGGATTCTGACATGTACAAATAATCCAAACTAATTAGAAGCTTTACAATGTACGGCAAAGGTTAAAAGAAATGATAGAACGTAAAATACTATTATATACAAATTATGAATTCAGTATAGACCAGGGTGTATCAAAGCCCCCATAAGATGAACTAAAATACATGTAAACATTAAAAGGCAGGTTGGATACAATACATTTTGTAATTAACAATTCAGCATGATGATACAATATTGCCATCACGGATGGAAAGCAGTTTCTGTGTTAAAAGTAAGAAAGAAGAAAAAGATCTTGTGGTTTATTTGTTGTCCAAGTAACACCTTGAAGTAATATTTGCGGTTTTGCATAGTAAGGGGAGATTCGTTTAAAAGAACAGAGTATATTCATTTTAAATGGAAGAATCTTTTTACCATATATCCAAATTAAGTGCATACAGTGGTCCAATTTAGCTAAGAAAAACACTAAGGTAAAAACCTCCCTGATTATCTGATAATGCTTTCCACAATGATTTCCTTAATTAAGAAATAGGACACCTAATTATCTTAGCTTTAATTACAGTAACATTGAAGATACTGTTCTAGATTTTGGTTGTTGCACTCTGTTCAGCCATTTGACTCAAAATAATAACAGAAGCAGCAGCTTGCTAAATTCATAAGGCCTTACATAGATTCTCCCAAAAACAAGAAAGCTATTGAGTCCCTCTATTAAAAATAATGACGAGGTAGCCCTGAAAACAAAAAATGGACTGATCCATTTTGTTTGCCTAGGTAACATGGGAAAGGAGAAAATTCAATATATTTTTTTAAAGTATCCACATTAACTATTTAAAGTCAAACACAGGCCTAGCAAGATGTCCAACTTAGTATTACAACTCGAACACGTCAGTCCTGCTCTGTAAACCAGTTTCTGTTGCTTGTGGTGTGCTTAGTGTTGACTTATGGGTTGGACCCTTCTGGACACTCTCTTGTTTATTTCTGCCCAGGTGCAAGATGCAGGAGGACATTGGAATTTGTTCCCAGGTTGGAAACCAGATGTGCCGGGTGGCAGAAGCATGCAAAACACTCAGGGGCAGATTATCAAGGGATTTATCTCCGCTTTTTTGGCTTTAAAAGCCAAGAAAGCGGGGATAAAATTATCTCCCTATTAGCAACAGGGTGCTAACACACAAATTCGCATGTTAGCACTCTTTTTCTCTACGCTTCCCCTTGCATCTCTAATGAGATGCAAAGGGGGCGTTCCAGAGAAAAATAATAGGAGAAATGTTGTTAAGCGACATTTCTCCTATTATCAAGGATTTCACTAACCCTGTTAGTGATAAAAAAGCAGCGTTAACCGTGGTTAGCACAGCTTTTTTTTACACCTGGTATTTTCCTGACTTAGCCATGATATCCTATGGAAGGTGGATATCATGGCTAAGTTTGTGAGCCCCTATCATCAAGCTAACGCCAAATTGTGAGAGATTATCGTTGGTTTTCCAGTGATAATCTCTCAATTGGCAGTTAGCGCGAGGATTTTTATCACTTCTGAGATAAACCTTGCTAATAGCAAGTTATCTCTGAAATAATTTCCGGCGATGCTTAGCGTTAAAAAATTAGTTGCTAAGCATCGTTAGCGATAAATATCGCTAAACGTTGGTAATATGCCCCTCAGTTCGAAAATACATTCCTTGAACACCTCTGGGAAAGTGACTAGTACATGTTTTTTTCGTTTGAACTAACCTAATCCTCCCTTCATTCAGTGGGCTTCTTGACTCTTCCCTGTGCGTACCTTTATAGTGTTCTCTCTCTCTGCATGAGCCACATGGCGGGGTGAGGTAATTCGTCCCAATCCATGATGGCTCGTTCCATTATTGATTATTAAGACTAACCAATCCATCAGGGCTACCTTTTTGTCCTTTTCGGTTTACTTCCTATTCCTCCATCTTCATTTCACTACATAAAAGGATATGGACTAGGGCTGTCACTCACTGCATCACAAATGCTCCAGTAACTATAGTTAGGGTTTCCCCTTTTGTTTACTTGCTGCCGAAAACTTGCTTCATTGCCTGGAATCCTGCAACTTCTCTTGGTATCCAGTTTAATCTCTTGAATCCTGCTTCTGGAACCTAGCTCCATCTCCTGGAATCCAACTCCTGTAATCTTGCTCTGTGTTCTAGGAACCTGCTTCAAGAGGTGGCATTTTTAGGATGTCATTCAAGATGTACACCTAGTCTTGGGGCTCCATACAGCATTGGAACCACTGAGGAAATATTTGCAGCTTCTGCAATGCAACTGTTAAGGAAAGATTATGGCATGCATCTCTTGGCCTGTTATCTAACCATTAGAGACACATTTGTGGCAGCTAGAGTTCTTTTCCAGCAGATTGCGTCGCTAAGATTATTGTGACTGCCATCTTGATTTTCACTACAGGCGGGGCACTCTCTCTTTAACGCTTCTTCAGCCCCTGAGGTACTTTGCATATTTCATGTGTATGGTGCTCCTTTATTGTTTTGACATCTCTGGCTTCACAAATGGTGCCTTGAAGTATTCTCTTCTGTGTCACACATGATTCCTTTCTCTATTTACGACAGGAATTTGAGATCAATCAATAAATCAAAGACATTTATAGAGCGCACTACTTACCCGGAGGGTCTCAAGGCGCTTGGGGGGGGGGGGGATGGGGTGCTGCTACTGCTCGTACAGCCAGGTCTTGAGCTTCTTCCTGAAGGAGAGGTGGTCTTGGGTCAGGCGCAGGTCGGGAGGGAGGGAGTTCCAGGTCTTGGCGGCCAGGTAGGAGAAGGACCTTCCTCCTGTTGTCGTTCTTCGGATGCGGGGGACGGCGGCGAGGGCGTGACTGGCTGATCGGAGGTGGCGTTTGGGAGCGTAGAAGTTGATGCAGTTGTTGAGGTAGCTCGGGCCTTGATCGTGTAGGGCTTTGTGTGCGTGGGTGAGGAGACGGAAGGTGATTCTTTTGTTGACGGGGAGCCAATGCAGGTCTCTCAGATGTCCGGAGATGTGGCTGTGTCGTGGGATGTCGAGGATGAGTCTGGCTGAGGTGTTCTGGATCCGCTGGAGTCTCTTCTGGAGCTTGGCGGTGGTTCCGGCGTAGAGGGCGTTGCCGTAGTCCAGTCGGCTGGTGACGAGGGCCTGGGTGACCGTCTTCCTGGTCTCGGTGGGGATCCACCGGAAGATCTTCCGTAGCATGCGCAGAATGTTGAAGCACGACGAGGAGACGGCGTTGACTTGTCTGGTCATGGAGAGGGAGGAGTCCAGGATGAAGCCCAGGTTGCGTGCGTGGTCTGTCGGTTTGGGTGCGGTGCCCAGGGCGGGGGGCCACCAGGAGTCGTCCCAGGCGGAGGGCGAGGAGCCCAGGATGAGGACTTCCGTCTTGTCTGAGTTCAGTTTCAGGCGGCTGGTCGTCATCCACTCGGCTACATCTTTCATCCCTTCGTGAAGGTTAGCTCTGGCAGCGGCGGGGTCGTTGGTCAGGGAGAGGATCAGCTGGGTGGCGTCGGCGTAGGAGATGATGTTGAGGTTGTGTTGGGTTGCGTTGAAGAGGGTGGGGCTCAGCGAGGATCCTTGAGGGACGCCGCAGATGACTTCGGTGGCCTCTGACTTGTACGGTGGTAGACGGACTCTCTGTGTTCTTCCGTCGAGGAAGGAGATGATCCATTCCAGTGCCTTCTCCTGGATTCCGACGTTGCTGAGGCGCTGCACTAGGGTGCGGTGGCAGACAGTGTCGAATGCCGCGGAGAGGTCTAGCAGGATGTGGGCCGCTGTTTCTCCGTTGTCCATCAGGGCTCGGATTTCATCGGTGGCAGCGATGAGGGCGGTCTCTGTGCTGTGGTTGGCTCGGAAGCACAGAGACATGAAAGCTTCATCCTCATGAACCTATTTAAGGTACCCTTGGTCCATTCCTCATCCTGAAGGGCCCCACTGAGTCTATTACATAAGATATTTTGCACAGTTATTCATTTAGTTGTTGAGGAGCGCTCAAGTGATTTATGGCCAGAATAAAGAAGTCATTATATCGAACTTTTCCTGGCACTTCTCACTCAACAATGTCAACGCTCTCATCAATGAAACTGCACTCGTCCACCTTTACCAATGAAAGACTCAAAGAGGACCCTCTTCTCCATCAATAGCTGCATTTCCTATATTGTTAGGCAGTATTGGAGCAAATGTGTGCTTTGCGACCATATATTGAAGTAACAAACACCTGCATTTAAAGCCTCAATGATAAATGGTCAAATGTGTAATCTAGATGAACATTAATAGAGCAGCATGTCAGCGACATACAGGATTTTTCTTTTAAATTTTCGGCATTGGAGAAGAATGTACTAATGTTGAGGAAACACGCAGGGAACCTAGAAAATGGAAATAGGCAAAATAAACTACATTTGTATGGTTTCATTAGGGTTTTGAGGCCGAGGATTCTATTTCCTTTTTTACCTAATTTTTGCCGAACATTCTAGACTTACCCTCTTCAAGAAATTTGAACATTCAACGTGCTCATAGACTTAGTCCTCGCCTATCTTCTTCAGTTGCTCCGCCAAAACCTTGTGATGTGATCATTTTATTTTAGCAACTTACAGACCATCTGAAAGTTCTGAACATAGCCAAATAAAATAAAACATCTTATATGGTCTGGAGTCTTTTCAGTCACATTTCAAAACAAAATGACTACTTGGATGATGCAGCTGTCATCAGGACATTTATTGACTCGCACTCGACTTCTTTAATAGATACTGCTGGTCCTTCCTCCTTACGTTGACTGTCATGCATTATTTATGGTGCCTTTAACTTTGATTGTCTCCCATTTAAGTCATCAAATGTTGACTATCTTGGTTAATTGACTTGGTTGTTCACATATTATCCTTTTCACCTTCCCCGCAGTTCATTGACTCTTTTATTATGTCCTTTTCCTTCTTCGTTCTATGTGGCGTTCCAGTGTGGTATGTTGTCCCTTGTTGGCTATGCCGTCTTTATCTGTTCTGTGTGTAACCACCTCATCTCTCTTCATGTTCCTTATTAAGGTACGTATCTCAGTCGTCAGTTTTGACATGTACTGTCTTTTATTGTTATTTTTATTATCTTTCCCCTTTCCTCTCCTCTTTCTCTTCATATCCTTTCTTCTTCCTGTGGTTGCCATCTAGTCCTTAAATGGTTTTCTTATTCTTTCCTCTCTTGCGACTCATGCTATTTTCATTTTTGTGGATCGTGTTGCTTTATATTTTGTTGTTTATAACATTCACAATTATTTCTTGGAATGTAAAAGGTTTTGTGAACCTCATTAAGAAGCAGAAAATTCTATCCCATGTGGCCTCCTATAAGCCTAATGTAGTTTAGTTTTTTTTTTACAAGAAACTCATTTTACAGAAGTGGAAGCCTTAAAGCTTATAAGTAAATGGGTGGGTTCGGTTTTTGTTTCTCCCACAACTAATAAGACGAATTGAGTTATTATCTTATGTCATAAAAAGTTGAAATGTACAGTTCTTACTTGGGAAATGGATACAAACGGTGGTTGGTTGACTTTGCCAGACTACTTATTCTGGCTTAATATCGCTAGGAAATGTTTACAATAGCAGGATGATTTTTTAATACTAAATGGTGATGTAATCAGAGTATGGACTCATTTATTGATCAAAAGTTGCAAGTTTGTTTTGTTACCCACAAATCTCATCCAAAAAAATCAATCTCCTATTTCCCCAGATCATTTAATAGATGTGTGCCAACCCCATCACATGCTTCCCTCTCTCTGCTAGATCATATTTTTCTAAGTTAATCAATAGCTCAGCACCATTTCTTCTGCCAATATTGAGCCTATTGTCATCTCCGATCATGCCCCAATTGTTGTTGATATGGATCTACTCCCAGCACTTCCCAAATCAAATAGATGGAAAGTTTAATAACTCTCATTTACTTGATCCTGTTTTTCTACCTCATTCACATCTTTGCTGAGGAATTTTTTATGATTAATGCAGGAATAGAAAAGTCTCAATTATTATGGGACACTTGCAAAGCTAAAAATATGTTTTTTTGCTAAAAAGCATAAATTCTTATTAGAGAATAATAAACGTCTTGAACGTCAATTTTATTCCTCTCCTTCAGACTCTATTATACAAGATCTTGTTCACACTAAATTAAATTTTAATAAAATACCTACTGTAAATGCGTCATCCATTTTGCTATGTAGCAGTGCTCAATATTACGGGTGACATAATAAAGTTGGGAAACCTCCTTGCTAATTTTTTGAAGATTCCGAAACAGCGCTCCACTGGTGAATCTATTCAATCATCTGATGGGAAGCGTTTATTCAAGGACTAAGATATTATAGAGGAGTATATGAAATTTTGAAAAAACTTGTACACTCCTGAATCTCCAGTACACCTCTCTCTCATTGACTCCTCCTTTCCATGATAAGCTTAACTACACATCGCTTAAGAAGACCTTATCTGTCTCAGAATCCCTTAATGCACTGAATGCTCTTAAGAAAGATAAGACTCCAGGCCCAGATGGGCTTACGGTTGAATTTTATTTACAATTGTCAAATCTACTTCTTCCTAAACTGTTGCATCTCTTTCATTTTTTTTATCATTCTGGTACAGCTGGGGTACTTTTCGGGAAGCAACATGTGCCTGATTCACAAAGAGGGTCGAGATCCTTCCCAAAGTAAAAAATTATCATCCTATCTCCCTTGTAAATGTTGATTATAACATTTTTGCCAAGCTTCTTGCCCTGCACCTTGAACCTTTTTTGCTCTAATTGATAGGCAAAGAGCAGTCTGGATTTGTTAAGCGTCAATTGACCTTGGTTAATTCTAGATTGTTTTTAATGTTTTAAATAAAAGTCCTTCTCTATTCTACCCTTAAGCTGCTGTCGCTAACAATGCCGGAAAAGCATTTGATAGAGTTGATAGTATTTTTTTCTCTTACTTGGCATACTTTTGGCACCAATATCATTTCACTTTTCTCTACATTATACAGATCCCATGGCTTCAGTGTTGATAAATGGGTGTGTTGTCCAATAATTCCCTTTACACCGCAGGGTTTGTCAATGTTGCCCTTTACCTCCTCTTTTATTTGTCTTAGCCCTTAAACCCTTCTTGACTCGAATTAGTAAGAGTGATCTTATATCTGGTTTTCAATACAGTGATAAACATTTGAAACTCTCCACCTATGCAGATGATATTCTCCTCTTCCTTTCTAACTCAGAAGTTTCATTTTCTGCGTTACTTTATGAAATATCCGAATTCTCCTCTGTCTTAGGTTATAAAATTTATTTTGACCAAACAGAAGTTTTGACTATTACTAAATTCTGCCCTAAACAGTCTTTCGACTCTACTGGCTTTCACTTAAGATGAAATATTTGGGTATCTGGTTTACCAATTCTATTCCAGATTCAGTTAAGATAAATATAAAAGAGGGGCTAAATAGAATAGATAAACTTCTATCTCATTGGAATTTGTTATTCCTGTCTTGGTGGGGTTTACCTTGACTACATCAAAATGACGATTAAGTCTGATACTGATATACATTTTGTTAATGATCCCAGTTCATGCACCACTTACATGCTTTAAAAAAATACTCTTCTTTCCAAATTTTAATTTTTGTATTAAGAAAAAATCTAGAGTATCCTTATCGCATTTTACGAAGGCCAAGACTGTATTAGGGGCTAACTTTCCAGACTTTCGGACATGTCATATGTCTTTAACTGTCCTCCCTCATTTTGGCAAAAATGTTCTATTCCTATGGAAATCATTTTAGACATTCATAAATCTTCTTCTCCTACACCTTCTTCAGCTACCCCCCTTTTAAAAAATACTTACACTTAATCCTAAGGCTTCCTTTATTTGTAAATCCCATATCCTTTACATTTTAAATCCAAGATCACATTTAGATGGGAAACAGATTTGGGATGTGCTTGGACCATTGTGTCAATCTATGTTTTTTCTATACCACAGATTATATCATAAACCTACTTCCATAGCTAATTTTCTTAACATGGATAACATCCTTTTGGTCATGAAGTCACTCTCACAGTGGCTTGATACACCTTCTATTTCTATGTCCACCAACAGCCTTCTTTTGGAATAAAGTATGGTCTCAACATACACTCATTTTTAAATTATGTTGTTCAATGTCAATGTCATTACTGTTTTCAGGAAGATTTTCAGATGTTATTAAGTTAAATACACATGAGAATGGACTATTTGACCTTATGTTAGCCTTATCTTTTCAGCAAATTACTATTAACTGGAAGTGCGCTACTAATATATAATTAAAAGCATGGTGTTAAAATGTTTGTCATTATCGTAGATTAAATACAGCATTTGCTATGTTGTGTAGGCCACATTTAAATAGAGACATATTGGTTATTTTCAAACTTTTTAGATATTCATGCTAAACAAGCTAACTCTATTTGTTCTGAAAATTGTAATACCCCGTAATGTGTTAGGTTCTCTACTTTCTTTCAATGATACATTTCCATTTTTGTTTTCAAATTAACCATGTTCTTTACTCATTCCTGGTTTATTAATTACTGCATTCTGCTCCTCAATCTTTAATTGTTGGTTTATAATTCCCTCCCCACCCTCGTTTCCCCTCTTTCCCCATGAAATATAAAATTGTAAACAGATTTACTTACTTATAATTATTTATCTTTTGCTCCCAGAATTGCATATGTTATCGTTGTTGTTCCTGATTTATGTAAATCTAGTCTCAATAAAGCTGCTTAAAATTTAAAAAAAGACACAATAATTGCTTCCTGCAACTGACATATTGCACCTCCAATGTCTTCTTAACTCTAGCCCCATCATGAATCCTCACCAGAATTTGGCTGGAACACTTCAACAACAAGCACAAGAGCTCCAACAATAGGCTCAAGAAATACAACAAATATGGCTAGAGATGTTGCCCTTAGACTAACGGTGGCAATGCAAGATCTTCCAGCATTTAGTTCCAATGTTATTTGTTTTTCTGGCGATCTTACCTAAGCTAAAAGTTACAATAATATCACATTTTAATTTCGGCCTACTCCGTATTCTTGCAATCATTTAAAGGAAGGATACCTAATTGGCTGATTGTCAGGAACAGCTTTGTCTTGAGCTACTCCTTTAGTCACTATTTCTGATCCTTGCTTAGATGACTACCAAGCCTTTTTAACTGTCTTCAAAAAGATATTTGAAAGGCTAAACTTGGCCAAATGCCAAAAAATCACTATAAGGCATCTGGATGGTCTGGCCTATCTGAGAAGATTCCAGCAGCTAGCAGCTGAATCTGCCTGAGCAAAATAACACAGGCAGGGTTAAAGAAAGGATGAATTGGTGTACTGTACGCATCCTACTTATTTCTCTGGATTGTTAGATATAGTAATTCTTATTGAGCTTTGATTGCAAAAGTGGAGAAGCGAAAGAATAAGGTCCCAAGATCGAGGAACAAAGGCAGTTTCCCGGGCATTTTCAGAGGGTGAGAAACAGCAACAGTGCCTAGAAACATTTCACAAAATATTGGGTCCTCCTTATCTGATAGTACCTCCATACAAGAGGAGCAAATGTGGTGACAAGAGGTTCTTAAGCAGAGGAAGAAAAGGTCAAAAGAAAAGAGTAGGCTTGTATTTGTATTGAGGAGATTCCGTTTTTTTGCTTGGACAGTGCGCACTACACCCTGCAAAGCTCTCAGGAAATACAAAAGGCTGTCCTTTGCAAGGGAGGAAGGATTAGGTGGAATGGTTTGCCCTTAGGTCTTTCTTCCATTGACTCAAGCATAACATCACCAACATAGTTTTCCTTCTCCAAATTTCACTTGGAATGGTTGTCAAATTTTACATTCTGGTGTTGACTTCATTAGAATTTGGGATTTCTGGGATGAGTATCCATGATAAAAGGGCCTCTATGCATTCTATCCCCAAAAGGCCAATGAGGGTCCAGAAAGTGTGCTCATGGTCAACTGAATTTCTTTGGTTTGTGGAACTGTAAAGGAAAAGACTGTATCCATCCTTGTCTCTTTTGGTTTACACAAACAAATGCTTTCTTTCTTTTCACTTGATCACTTACCTTATTATGTCATAATTTTTGCAACCTATAAATCACTTAATGGATCAAGAGAGTAGACATCCATGACTGTGCATCGATCAGAAGGGCCTAGGAAAGAAAAAAGGAAGACATGAAAACATAGGAGGAACAAGAGAAGGAGATAATAAAAAGAGGATAGAATGGGGGAAGAAACCAAAAGGATGATCACAGACAAAAGGAAGAGGAGGAAAAAGAGACTAGAAAAAGGAAAAGTAAAGAGGAACTTTCATCCAAACGGGAATAGGAGAACAGCAGGTGATTTCTATTAGACTATGTGAGGCAATCTCAAGGGACCCTGCTGATGCAGACAACTCAAGAAAGCTCCTGTAGGCATCGGGACTATGGTGAGACACTCAGTAGAAGGACCACATCATGCCCCTACCCTAAGGAGAGGATAATGCAGACACCTGACGGGGACCCTTTACATCCATGAGAGCTCTAAAACTGGGAGCATGGAATGGAATGGAATAGTAGTGGCATTTTCACATCCACCAGGAGAAGCTTCCTAACAGTTTTCTAGGACTTGAGGAAGAGTTCTCGATAAGTCTAGGGCAAGGGTGGTGGGAGGAAGGAGAGGTGAAGTCAAGGGAAGTCAAGATATTGCGGGAAACGAATCCTACCTGATAGTTCGAATTGAAGGAATCTGTAAGAAGTTTATATAATACATTTTTCTTTCCTGCCTCTCCCTCCTGAGAAAGAATCGTAAGCAGCTTGAACAACAACGGTAATAAAGAACCAAGTACATTATTTTTCCTAGTAAAAGAAACAAATAGCAAAGGTAAGAATCTAAAGAATACATAGCAAAAGGAAATTCCTAAAAGAGATCAAGCAATAGGAAAGATGAAAGAAAAGAATGATCCAGAAAGGAAAGAAATTATAAGAAGGAAATATAGACCAGAGCCACATTATTTGTTTATGTTACTAATATTATTAATTGTTATTTAGTTACTCACTCCCACTTAATTGTGCTCTTACCGAGAGTCAACATTCAATGGAGAGAAGATTTCTAAAGAACACTGGATATCCAGAAAGAAGCTAGAATGAAAAAAAGACTGTGAGTATATCTCTATAGATCTAATTGACAAAACTTATTTGAACTAACAGAATAAAAAAACACATTTTGTCTGAAAATAGTTGGTTTTGTGGAACACTTTTAACCTATCACATGTTCAACCACAAAGTGTTGTCAGAAATGGATCACACTTCTGCCACCCAATTATACAACAACTAGTAGATGGACAAAGGTACTTAGAAACAAATTGTGTGTGTTTACCGGCAAGAGAGAATGAATATTCAACAAACAATGTAGGCAATGTAGACATAGAATTATAGGTTAGTGCAAAACTCACTTGCTCAGGAAAATGCGAGCATTGGGCTAGCTTGCGTGGATGCAAATGTGAGAGTAGAACCAGCTACTAAGAAAGTATCAACAAGAGGACAGATCCAATTATGTTGTTACTAACTTTGAAATAATGACACAGAACACAGCTTGACCTACTGAGAGTTGGGGCCTAATATATTGCAGATCTGCTTTTAGGAGACCTACAAGTGGCTTACTAAGCTGCAGGCACAGCCCGTGCCGGGCGTTATACTGGGGCGGTGACGTCAGGCAGGGGAGCGTCAGGGTGGTGGGATGTAAAATACGGCATAAGGACCATTAGAGGTAAGTATCGAAAAAAGAAAAAAGAATTGTGTTGCCCACTCTGAATCGCCAAATGTGATGCAGCATGGGCAAGGAAATTCGTTTTTTTTTCGATACTTACCTCTAATGGTCCTTAGCCCGTATTTTACATCCCCTCACCCTAACCCTCCCCTGCCTGACGTCACCGCCCCAGTATAACGCCCAGCATGGAGCGTGCCTGCTAAGCTGCTAACCCTAAAGGCGTTACCTCTTACCCCAAAATTAAGAAAGCAATATTATAAACTTTAGGAATTGATGCTAAGAGGTATTAGATTTCCTTCAGAAAAGATAATATATTTAAAGACCCACCCTGGACGTTAATTTATTGATTTAAAGATTTAGGGAATAAATGGTTAAACCCAAGCATCCTTTACTGAAGAAATAACTCATAAGATTTACATAGAATACAATTTACATTCTTTACCTGTCAGCGTAACCAAATGGATTCAATAACATCATGTTTCTAAACCCAAAGCCATTCATTTAGCATGCACCTTACATAGAGACCAAGACTGGGAGAGCAAACCTTAATGGGAACCATAAAGAAGGTGGAAGAGAGTGAAAGACTTATAATAAAGTTATAGCAAAAAAACAGAGGGGCCGTCAGCAGGGCGTAAAATCCCAATAAGCATTCTGTAAGAACTCAATATTTTGATTGTGATAAATGTCGGCATATAGCAAGAAACTGTCCCCATAGAAAAGGAAGAACCCCCATGGACATTGGGGTAGTAGACAGACCAATATATTATACCAGAGAAACTTTCAAACCTTGTTGGTGTCCCAGGAAGGTAAATGGGAGTGCAGTCCAAGCACTGATAGATACCAACCACAAACATTAGGTAATGGAAAATAATCTAATAAACACTGGTCAAATAGATACGCAAACTGAAATGAAGAGTACATGTGCACAAGGTGAACAAAAATACACAAAAAACACATACCCAACTGTGAAGATATCAATACAGTCAGGAGAATATGCACCAAAGCACAAGTTGAGGTGATGCCAAATTTTCCAGAGGACATTATTGGAAGTGATATCTCTTGGTTCCATCAGCCCGTAAAGAGTTCCATAAGTCAAGTCAAGTCAAATATGCTTTATTCAAGTTTTTCTCATAAAACCACATACAATCACAGATATAAAAACATTGATATAAAAAAGCACCACTACATTTAGAAGACATTAATTCATATATAAAAATTGTGAATGAAATATACAGGTAAGTAAAATACAGACAATCCCTGAGATCAATAAAAACAATCAGCTGCCTAAAACCTTCTGTCTGATAGTCCATGCCCATCCAAGATATTTGGCTGTAGCTATAACTAAAGGCACAAAAGTGCTAGTGCAAATAATTCTTAAAGCTACGTCACTTCTGGTAGTACCTAGGTTTTTGCACACTGGTGTTAACCAAATGCTCCTGGGTTCTGCATAGCTTCTACAAGCAAATAGAAAGTGGCCAATTGTTTCCTTGTGTGCTCCACAGGCTGGACAGTTTCTATTAGATGAACCCCCACCCCACCTGCCTGATAAAGACCTAAGGGGGAGAGCACCAGCTCTAATTTGAAAGAGGACCTTCCTATCCCTGGGCGAGGTTATAGTGTCCCAATAGAGTTCTAAACTGGGATACAATGTAGCTTCTAAAAAGCCCCCAGCCATGGAACCAGCCTTGGTGTCTCTCCAATTCCGGGTAGCCACATATTCCCAATAAATTTCCTTTAAAGCTTTTTTGCTTGGGAATAGAGCACCTGTCGGATCATCCCAGAGCAGTTGGAGACCAAGATCGCCCAGCATAGTTCTAATGACATTTAGCCAGCCTATTTTATGGAACACATCTGCTTTAATTATAGCTTGAAATCCCTCGGCATAGTGAAGCTCAGGAGTGTTCCAGAGTCTCCACCAGTATAAAATTGGACGGAGCCTCGCTAGATCTACTACAGCCTTTCTACCCAGGTCGTACCTAAGTGGGAGTAAAGGAGTACTTTTGGGGAGACCAGTGATTGCCCTGAGAAACTTGTTTTCTGATGTTTGTAATGGCTCAAGCCTCTCAAAGCCCCACAACTCGGCTACATATAGTGCAGAGCCGAGGGCCTGGGCCTCGTAGACCTGCAGTGCTGGCTTAATCGGTTTAGTCCTAGATTTTCTGTGCTCCGAGCCAAGGGCACCTGCCAATTGTCTATGCCTAAGGACTGCAATATCTATATGCTGGGACCACCTAAGATCATCTGTTACATACATACCTAGATAAATAAAAGCTTTGACTATCTCTAGAGGTCGATCATTCATACTCAGCTTAGATCTAAAACTTTGATGGGGGTTGAAGGCCATTAGCTTAGTTTTCGCCACATTGACTTCTAAGCCATGCTCCCCACAAAAGTTATCAAAGATAAGTAATGCTCGCTGAAGGCCGCTAGGAGTCTTAGATAAAATCAGGGTATCATCTGCAAACATTAAAATCGGTATCTTAATACCAGCCAAAGAGGGAGCGTCCACATTTGCAGATAGCATGCGAGCCACTACACCATTAATAAACAGGGAAAAGAGTGTGGGGGCCATTGAACATCCTTGCCGGACTCCCTGATCCACCGGGAAGTCTGCGGTGACAACTCCTTGCCCCCCCCCACTGAATCTTGGCAAAATTCGCTTCATGCAGCCGCATTATCATTGTCAGTAGTTCTTCTGGTAGACCCAGGTTCCTCAGTACCGCCCACAGCTTAGTCCTTGGTACCAGGTCGAAGGCAGCCTGCAAATCGACAAAGGCCGCGTACAGGCTGCCCTCGCCCAGCAACACAGTTCGCCACTGCAGTAAGGTAAATCGGAATACCTGGTCCATCGTACTAGTGGACTTCCGAAACCCGGCTTGGAACGGAGACAGGGCGTTGTTCTCCTCCACCCAGGTCATAAGCTTATTGACAACCATCCTCGCCACCACCTTTTGGATGGTGTCAATTAAGCTTATGGGTCTATAATTCCCGGGTTTGGATCGATAACCCTTCTTGAATGCAGGTATTATAATTGCACCTTGCCAGGATGTCAGTACGGGAGCACCCTGCGCTACTGCATTAACAAGAAGAAAAATATATTTACACCACAGCTTTTTATCATTAATAAAGAGATCTGCCGGGACCCCGTCCAAGCCTGGGGCTCTGCCACTAGTCACTGAACTGAGGGCCATCATTACTTCATTGTTGCTAAAGGAGTTATCTTTAAAGTGAACCGGCCTTAACCCAGCCATCTCCCTACCAGGTTGCGTTTCAGCATACTGGGGCTTAAAATAGTTGACCCAGTCCTCCTCCGATACGTTATTATCAGGAGGGTCGGAAACACCACCCCTGCCCCATTTTACAATGTTCCAGAAGAGCCTAGAGTCTTTTTTCTCACTTGCTTCCTTTAGCTCATTCCAATGGAGTTCATCCCACATTTTCTTGGCTGTGAATATACTATCCATATAGGCCTTTCTAGCAATACGAATAGCCGTCACTTCTCTCCTCTTGATTGTGGAGCCTAAAGCCAAGCGGGCGTTCCTACACTTGGAATTATACCACTTTGCTGGCTTAATAGTTACCCTGCTCTTCCTCTTTATTAGTTTCAGAAAATGTTTCCTGATTTTAGAAAAACAATTATCATGGATTTCTGTTACTGATTTTAGACATGATATAGTTGGATTGACCTGCTCCATGGCCATTATTGCTTTAACAGCCTCTGCCTTAATGATATTCATAGACCGTTGGTTGGACAAAACATAATGGCCATTTTATTCTACGCATATCATTTGTAGGGACAACCGAGGGGGCACTACCCCTCCCTGAAGTCGAGGTTTCATTGTCGGGTGTCCACCATTTGTGCTCAACGCACAACGGGTTATGATCGCTTTCTATCCTCCATTTAGTCGCAGACTAATTTCCAGAGTTTCAAGCTACACAAGACATAGTCTATTCTACTCCTGTATCGGCCGTTGTCGAAGGTGCATGCCCCTGCCTTGTCACCCTTGGTCCTCCCGTTTAGTGCCCTTAAGCACCTTTCGAGGCAAATAGCATTTAAACAGACAATATCTTCCGACCATTGAGTGACAGGATTCAGTTCTAATTTGGGGACCCCCCATTGCCTATCCTCTTCCTCCCCAGCAAAGTCGTCACAAATGGCCAAAGGTTCAAAAGTGCGGTTCAAGTCACCGGCTATGATAATGTTATTGTCCGGCGACTGGGTTTCAAGGAGGTAGGCCAAAGCCGCTAAAACTTCTGACCTCCCACCCTTGTTGCCCCTGGCATAGACATTATAAATGTCAAGCCGTCCTAGAGAACCCAAATCCACTTTAATATATTGGATATCTTTAATTGCAACTTCGACCACCTTGATAGTTAGCGACATGCTTTGCCGGACCCAGAAAGTCAGGCCACCCATAGGGCGGCCCTTAGGACCTTTCGTTGTTGGGACCGAACAGTTCAAACACCCCAGGGCAAAGGAGGGTTCACACAGCCACGTCTCCTGGAAAATACACACGTCAAAAGCGTTAACAAAGTTTAAACAATCCTGCGATTCCTGTTTAAGGCGCATGCCGGCTATGTTCCATGAAACTAGCTTTCCCACACCATCCCTCTCACCATAAGAAAGTCCTGGGGGGATGCCTACTGGGGGAGTAGAAAAGGCAGTAGCGTTGCCAATGTCTGCAACAGGATCAGTGTTTTCATTTATCATATCAACCCGACATAAAGGATAAACAGGAAGAGGATTAAAGTCTTCCTGCGAGTGACAGCTGGCTCGGTTATTACGCAGTCAGTCGCAGTCATTGAGGCCTGAGAGGACGTTAAATCTATTTGTGACCTCGACATCTGTAATATATCCTGGGTCTCCTCTGTGCCAAGCTCTATTAGTTTTGCATAGGTATTATATTCCACCCTCCTGTTCCCAATGGAAAGCGGAGGTTATTTGCAGGCATCTTATTCATGGGATTCCAGTGATTTAATTTACCCTGATTACCTGGTCTATAGAAAAACCCCAGAGACAGTATTTCTATCCCCTGTCCATTTGTACTTCGCTCTGCCTCCCTGAGGATCCTAGCTACTGGTTTCGGGCTGTTAACATTTATGACTATACAATCTCCCTCACGATTTTTCCTAGAGCTTCCTAACCATGCAACTCGCCGGCCATAATTATATTGTGACCTATCGTATGCCCTCCTTCAATATTTTGTGAAACCAATGAGTAACCTTATTGTTTAATTGAAAATAGTCCTCTCTTTCCTCTTGACGGAGAGGAGGGACTTTAGCCAAAACCACCACTAGAGGAGTCCTTTGGGGGGTAGATCTAGGGTAGTTTGGTTGCCTATACCTTGGGCCGGCTTATTAGAGTAGATGGAGCCCATGCCTGGTTTAGATGGCTGAGCACCTACTTTCTGATGAGACTGCAGGCCCCCTGTGAGGCACTGGCCTGCCTCAATGCCCAGATCTCTACCCCTCAAGTCGGTTACTCTGTTATCACTATTTGTTGCAGGCCCTTTTGCTATTTGGGATACAGTTTTGCAAGGGGATATTAATTGGGAATCATTGTTAACTTCCCGTTCGCCTACTTGAGAAGAAACAGCTCCCACCTTCTTATTAGCAGATAAAGAGTGTAACATTTTGGAATTGTTGACAGTAACTTGTTCCAACTTGCCTAAACTGGCAGTGATTATTTTCAGTCTCTCTATTGGGGGGAGTATCAGGGATCTAATTGTGTGTTCTAACTGCCCCAACAAGGCCCCATCTCCTTGTACAGCAGCTATTGGCTTAAATATTGGGTGAGGTTGGACCGAAGTAACAGGCTGAATATGGTTCAGAGTGCCCTGAGATTTAGCCCCTTTAGACACTAACTTTGGGATTTTTGCTCTTTTACCTTTCTGTCCACCTCCCCCTCGCTTTCTTTTGCCTGTAGGTAAAGTGCATGAAGATGGAGAATCAACTATATGGCAAATAGGAATAATCGGGGGAGGAGTTACACAGGGGGCAGTTAACACCTGAATAGTGCTACCTGTCTGTGAATTTTGAGAGCTATTCCCCAAGGAGATATTACTGAGCGAATCTAACGCTATGCTAGTCTGTGGCAATCCCAAGTCACTTAAATGTTGGCTTATACAGTTCTCTGGAGTAGTGCAGTGTTAAATTAATCCCAAGGACGACCTTTTGGAAAAAATTTCGAACGACAATCTTTTTTCAGCATCAACTATTTCTTGATCATGGGCAGCTGCGACCCAAGTAATATAATTGTCTAGAGTTCCCATTAGACTTCCACTGGTTGATTTAAGTCCAGTCTTACCCCCTTTGTCCGACTGGGCAGCCATGTTAGTAGTACAAGACTCCGGTAGATAGATTGGCGTGCAGTAAACTTGTGTACACGAAACAAATTAGCCCGTAATGGTTGTCAAAATGACTAGTACAGCTAGGAGTGGAACAGTACGTTGAGCAGAGTCTTAGGGGGGTGGCCAAACCCGGCCTCATCCGGCCCCGGACGGCCCGCCCTTTGCCCGGGCTTAGCCTGGCGCCCGCCCGCGCGCATCCCGCGTGCGCGTGCAAAGTGGTGGTTAAGTAATAGGAGGTTGGGGGCGGGAAGAGGACCAGCTGCGGCAAATCAGCGCCGCTGTACACGCTGGTCCTCGCAGTCCCACGGGCGATCTTGGGGTCAGGCTCTCAATACGATGGCAGATGGATTCCTCTCACTCCACAATGCGAGCGGCTCCCGCGCAGCGGGGGCCGCAAGAAGTTGCTTTTTCTACAAAGAGGGTCAGCGATATCCAGGAGTCCCCAGCAGCTACACCAGCACTCCCTCCACAAGTCAGAGAAAAGAGTTCCATAAAAGAGGGTTAGGTTTGATAAAAAGAAGCTTCTTTTTATATGGAACGATTTACCACGCCTACCATTACACTAAGGAAAGCCAAAAGAGAATGAGGAGAAGCAAAGAAAAAGAAAGCTTTAATTTTAAATAATCAAAGGAGGAGCAGTGAGGGAGGAACCACTGTCATCTCTCAGTGAGTTTTTTAATACATATTATTTTTAAACGCAGCCCCGTTTTCCTTAAGAAAAAACTGGCTGTGTTTAAATTGTTTTACTATTTAAAAACAATCGAAGACATCGTGGTCTACTGATCCTTGCAGGCCATCCTCCCTCTGATTATGCCCAATTAGAGTGAGTCAAGAATATAATAAGGTAGGTTGGATTGCGACCCACACCAATTCGAAATGTAATTAACCAGCCTATTGATATATAGGTTGGTTTGAAATCTAGTAAAAATACTGGATGCAAATTGCAACACATTTTTGAAACCAGTATAATAATACCTCTAGCTCCAAGGGTTTCTTGTCTATTGCTAATTTCTGCTGCCACTTTATTACCAATTGTTCTCAGTCCGCTCACAACATAACTAGAATACTTCGAAAAGAAAATCTCTGAAATAACTTTTTTCTTGGATTTAACAACAGAACACGCTTTTCAAGACCTCAAGATAGCATTTACTCAGGCCCTACTTCTTTAACTCTATAATCATCTTCAAAAATGTTTGTGGCAGCAGATTTTTCAAAAATGGCAATACAAGCTGTCCTACTTCAGAAATAGGAGGCTGATCAGCTAGACCATCCAATGAGCATATCTGTCCATTACCCTAATGCCCAGCAACAGATAATACTCAATTCTTGAAAGAGAATTGTTGGCAGTACATAAATCTTGTGAATAATGGAGATTATTTGCTAAAGGAACCTCACAAACCATGTGCAGTATGCACAGATCATGGAAATCTGTAGTGCCTTCGAAATTTACAATGTTATTATAGTAGTCAAGCCCAATGGGCATTATGTATTTTCACAAGACCACCTCTTTAGCCATATGTCTTCTCTTACTGATATCTAAGAACTTCCAAACTTGTAGCATAAAATGTAATTCCCAGCAAGTGAATTGTTTTTTGGATCCAGTCAGATATTTTTACAACAATCTGAAACCGTCCAGTTTTGAGCAAATTCCTGTTACCTAAGATAAGTCTGTATTTCACTTCACACATGGGGCCTTATGGATTTCCACTCAGGACCTCCAACAGGAAGTTATGAGAGTGTGATATAATTCTACCGTTGCTACATTATTGCACTTAGTCCAGTGTTCATTATGGTCCACAGCAGTCAAGAGTGATGTTCATTCCTATATCAGGTCCTGTCCATTTTCTGCTCAGGGTAGAGACTGAGCATACATAACCTTTTGGAGACCTTCCTCTTCCTGTAGTTCTTGAACCCTGGCAAACCATCTCTACTGACTTTATTGACTATGTTCCTGTCAAAAGGGTGCTGAGTTATAATAGTCATAGTAGATACTTTTTCCAAGATGCTATATTTATCTCCTTTAAAATGTTTAACCACCAATGCCAACTAATTGCAGAACACCTCTCTGGGTTACTGCAATCCCAGAGCCATCAGCAAACCCTAGGCTGCCAAATATGCAGTTAAGCGCTTGGAGTGACATCCAGCAACACGCCGTCTGCGTGCACAGTCTACCGGCCTTCCTCTGATCGTGGATAGACTCTAGTATGCCCTGGACACAGATGTGACAGTTTCTGGGGTTTTGTTTACATGTTGTGGTGGTGTTTGTGGATTGTGATCTTAAGCCATTGGATCGTACTTCCATGACATGATTGTTGCAAGAGATAAGCCATAACGAAGATTACAAATTCACTAGTGAATTTGAGGTAATCATATATCTGATGTTCCAGTCCATTTCTGTATTTGAATTTACTTATTTTTTATCATTCAATTTACAAACACTGAAACTTTAGCATACTTAAAATCCTTTTGGTTTTGAAAAGAACTTTTGGTGTGGTTTTCTATGACCAACGAATTCAAAGCTATAAAGGTTTTTAGATCAACCAAATCCAATTCAAGGAGTTCCTTTGATGGTGGCTGCCAATAGAGTTATTTCTGAGAATGTTCCAGAGTTTTCATAAGCGATTTCGTAAATAATATGTGCATCATGAAATCCAGTTTTGAACCGTTTTATTGTACTTTCCTATTGATGGAAAACAGTTGATAATATGGTGATCTTTTCAAGTGTTTGACCTCTTCTGCAGTTTTTGTAATATATACTCAATCCAAAAGAGGTTCTCGTAGCTCCTGGCTTTTGGTAGTAAATACTTCATACTCTCTACAGTTCTATCTTGCACTATGCAATTGTTCCTTATGTTCATTTTTGATGCAGAAATGTGTGTGGCAGCTATTGACTTGAAGAGCTGAATTGGCAGAGGTAGGTTTTAAATTAAATTTGGTTTCAGTTTGTTGTTATTGATATAGATGGTAAGATACAAAAAAACCTAACTTGTATTTTGGAGATCTGCAATATTAGTTTGATGTTACATGTATTATGGTTCATTATGTTGATATATCTCTGAAGTTGCCCTGGGCTTCCTTGAAAATAAGAAGAATATCAACAGTTAATCTAAATAGTCTTTTGCAAGGAACATAAACTCAGAAAATATGTGTGCCATCCCACACTTAGAGTCTCTTTGCCTGTCCCATGAAGAGACAGACATATGGCGGAGAAGCATTTCAATAATCATTTGATTCTTTGATCAGAAATGTGCTGACCTAGTTGTCAGTCTTCCTAATTGCTTCTAGACCATCCTCGCTGCTATTGAAAGTTTACATGATTACTTTATCAGTAGTAACCAACACTTAATCTTCTGCAATGGGATATTCTCTTTTTTTTAATAGAACTTCTTGCTTGCATTTAAGAAGGTAGGTCACGAATAACGCACTGAAATTGAAAATCAATAGATTCTGTTACATTTGAACATGAAGAGTCTATACCTATTATTACAGAGCATCTAGTATGATGGATATCACATTTATGGATCTTGAGTAATTGATCAAATGTGGCCATCTTGGGATGGTCATTCTATAGATTTTCGTCTGTTAGTAATTCTTTTGCATTCCATGCTTTCAGTAATTTGTTTTAGTTCTGTTTGAATTTCTGGAGTTGGATTGCAATATCTTTAGTAACAGGTGACTTCTAGCCGCTGCCTATATGCTTCTCTAATGTAAGTTTCTTCATGTTGAATGATACTATTGCCTTGTTTGTCCACTTCCTATAGACTGATTATAGAACTTTTGTTGTGCCCTCTTCATAGCTTGTTTCTCTTTGATTATTTTCTCCGACGAATTACCAGGAGAAAGGATATGTGTAAAGACAGCTAGTCTTTTAAAATTGCTCTCTAAAGCAGAATTTGTGTCTATGTGAAATTCTGGGGCTGTAATTTGCACACTCACTACAGTTTCTACAATGTTTTCATATAATGTACTTATAAGGTGTCTATCTTTCAGTATTCCAGAAACAAAAGCAAAATAAGTTGATAGCATCTTAGGTTAAACCCGAGATGGTGCGTCTTTGGAGAATGAGTGTTGTTTACCTTTACTTACAGGTTTATATAGGTTAGCTTTGGTTTCTGAAAGACCCCAGTGAGAAGTTGGTCACAAAGATGATCCTTTGTTTAAAATACATATTTCTTTATATTTCATTTATGTGGGAGGTATGTTGACCATTAGTTGTTTTTACGACTGGATTGTTCCTTCTTTTCTCTCCTTTGTGTCTTGGTTTGGATTCCTAGTGTAGGTGTTGACTTCTTCCTTGGTGTAGCTAACTTGTTAGTTTGTTCTTGTCTTGGTGCTTGCGCTGTACCTTCTTACCTCTTCTAAAAAATCAACAGAGATCCAGTCAGTTAAATCTTTATTCGTCCTAAAATATGACCATAAAAGCACATGATAAAAACATTGTTATCACTTGAACCTAACTCAACTAACTATTCAGCAGGAGAATTATTTATCACGATGATAACAAAAAGGTTACATTTTAAAACCTTAAAAATAGTTTATTGCAAATAAGCAATTGTTAACCAAATCATTTCATTAAGAAAATATGAGCATTGCGGCCAGGTGAAAATCAATAATCATTATCACAAAGCATATTTCCTTCTCAATTTTAAGGTAGAGGAGATCATATTTAAGCCAGAAAAACACTTAGGAGAGGAATCTAAGCGTTTTAAATAGTGCAACCCTTCTTGATGTGTATTAAAATTCATATAAAATAAAATAGGACATAAAAAATAGGATCTCAAATTGCAATACAGTGTGCAAAAAAACATGAAGTGCTTCATAGATTGAGCATAAACTCCATCACATGGGCCGCATGTAAGTGAGGCGAACCTAGTGCCTGTCTGAGAAAAAGTCACTAAAAACTGTATCTTACATACTCTTAAACAAGTAAGAAAAATCTTTGCTCATGGTCCTCTATCCAGAGTAGGTATGGTATACCTGGGATGGTTGAAATTGGCACTTATGGTGGATAGAGACCATGTTGAGAGTTTTCATTATTCTGGCTTTCTACCTAAGTGCGAGAAACCTTTGTTTTACAAGCTCCTTAGTATGAGAACTAATACTACCTAGGGTGTTAAAAAGATGGCTCAAACCCATATCTTGAAGGATGTTTTTTATATATGTTAGCCATAGAATAGCTGACATGCTACTTAAATGAAGACAGTTCCTACTACCTTGCGGGAGAAACACAGCTAAGAAGTGGTCCATAGTTTAAGCCATAATAAAATGGGAGCCAGACTTACATTGTCCTACAGATAACCTAAGCCCAGTTCCTGATAAAATATAAAACTGGTCGCAGTTTTGGGCATTATTAGCAGTCAGGAAAAAACAAAGGGTGGTGAGGGGCCCGAGGGGAGAATTTATTTATAGACCTACTGGTTTCTTGTCCCCCAACTACAAAGTTAAACACACGGAAGATGCCAAAGGTCTTTGTTTGATTAAATTCCTATATGGAACCTGTAAAGTGTCCTACATAGGTAATAGAACCCGAAGGTTCCTGCAGAAAAGGAGAGACACAGGAGATAGGGAGTCGTGAGATACAGTTCAGAATATGAACCCAAAAAGAGTACCCATCAGCCCACTCAATAGTGGAACTTCGTCATCAGGGATTTCACGTTGGAAAATGGTGTCCAATAAGCCCTTCACCAAGAAAAACTTGAGGCTAGCTGTTCTTGGACCCAATGGTTGAACCCTCAACCGAAGAAGATGACAGAGTCTAGGCTGGTAGGGCTTAGTTGCAGTGCTCAGAAAGGTGTGAAAAAATGAAACAGAAAGGAAAATAATCCAGGTGATTAAAAATACCTATCTTGATGTGATAAGGAAACTTTATTAGGTCTGCCCATCAAGGTGGTATAATTAAAAGCAGAGTGATAATAGCATGCAAAAAATTGCTATTTACCATAGATGTTATGTGGTCAACATGTTTCAGCCTTTATAGGCTTTCGTCAGGACCTATGATTCACTACTGCAACACTTACTTTCTGTGCTGTGAATGACAATCTACAGACATTCTCCAAATTGGTGTGTCATCTCCTGTGAAAAAATAAGAGAACACAAAGGGAACAACACAACAAAGAGTTATGGTGCTTAAAACAGTTGTCATATATGTACATGCACTGATTTGTACAATGTGTTCTCATTTGTAACTTACCCAAATTTTTTGGATGAGAAACCTCGCCTCACCTGGCAACGGCTCAGGATAAAGGAGGCCATGCACTATAAATCAGAATAATGTGTTTTAGTTCATCTTGTAATTCGGATAGATAAATCCAGGTAACATTCCAGTGAGATACATAGAGGCAGTCCGGGTGGCCGTGGGAAGAATGACGGAGAAAAGGAGAGACACAGGAGATAGGGAGTCGTGAGATACAGTTCAGAATATGAACCCAAAAAGAGTACCCATCAGCCCACTCAATAGTGGAACTTCGTCATCAGGGATTTCACGTTGGAAAATGGTGTCCAATAAGCCCTTCCCCAAGAAAAACTTGAGGCTAGCTGTTCTTGGACCCAATGGTTGAACCCTCAACCGAAGAAGATGACAGAGTCTAGGCTGGTAGGGCTTAGTTGCAGTGCTCAGAAAAGTGTGAAAAAATGAAACAGAAAGGAAAATAATCCAGGTGATTAAAAATACCTATCTTGATGTCATAAGGAAACTTTATTAGGTCTGCCCATCAAGGTGGTATAATTAAAAGCAGAGTGATAATAGCATGCAAAAAATTGCTATTTACCATAGATGTTATGTGGTCAACATGTTTCAGCCTTTATAGGCTTTCGTCAGGACCTATGATTCACTACTGCAACACTTACTTTCTGTGCTGTGAATGACAATCTACAGACATTCTCCAAATTGGTGTGTCATCTCCTGTGAAAAAATAAGAGAACACAAAGGGAACAACACAACAAAGAGTTATGGTGCTTAAAACAGTTGTCATATATGTACATGCACTGATTTGTACAATGTGTTCTCATTTGTAACTTACCCAAATTTTTTGGATGAGAAACCTCGCCTCACCTGGCAACGGCTCAGGATAAAGGAGGCCATGCACTATAAATCAGAATAATGTGTTTTAGTTCATCTTGTAATTCGGATAGATAAATCCAGGTAACATTCCAGTGAGATACATAGAGGCAGTCCGGGTGGCCGTGGGAAGAATGACGCTTTTAAAAGAGGGGAATAGCATGCCATTATATAAGTGCAGTCTGTTCGTTCACAGTGACAGAGTTACACTGCTTGCCCTCTTCAAAGAATGACGCTTTTAAAAGATGGGAATAACATGCTGTTGTATAAGTGCAGTCTGTTCGTTCTTGAACAATGACAGAGTTGCCCTGTTTACCCTCTTTAAGGAGGTCTTACTCTCCTAATATTTAGTAGAGTGTGTAAAGAGGGAGGGGTAAATAAGAATGTGACAAATCTGTCTGAGCGATATTCTAGCTCTGAATGGTGCGCTCCTTATTTCTCATGTCAAGAGGTCAATTCTAGAGCTATCAGTGGATGCACAAAAAAGTAGTAATGTGGACAGATCAATATTCTAAACGCAGCCCAGAGCGCACTTACCTCTCCGTCGTTGCCTCGTGCTGTACTAAGCCGAGGGGGAGGTAGTGACGCAGTGCGGTGCGAAAGAATAAATGTTGAACCTGCGGACCTTAGAGAGAGTCGACTATTGCAGCTTTTTTATAGGCTCTTTGTGCTGTTCAAACACGGCCCAATGGTTGTTCGTTAAAAGGAGTATCGCTCACTCTCAATAGAGCGTGAGCTCCTTCCTCTTTGACCCGGATATTTATCCACATACTGCGTTGGCGGACTGCTCTGGAAACAGAAACAGTCGAAAAACCACCTCTAAACAGACTGGCATGTGTTACCACTTTCAACACCTCATCTTCAAAAATCCAAAAAATTATAAGACAGAAATGGCGGATTCTGAACAGTGCTGGAGACAACATCCCTTTATCACTGTTCTCGTTCAAGAGAGGGAGCAACTTGAAGGACGAACTGGTTCACACCAGACCACGACACACCATGGAAGCACCCACCTCCACTTTGTGGAATCTTCCGCCAGTCCAAGGACATCACCCTTGCGGGAATTGCTCGGTGTGCCCGCAAACAAAAAGAACCCTATCAGTAGATATTGGTACCACTCGACCATGGGTACTCAAACGCCATACCAACTGCAACAGCGAGAAAGTCATTTACCTAATTACTTGTCCATGCAGTTTGAGGTACATAGGGATGACGACCAGAAAAATTAAACTACGCATACAAGAGCACAAGAGCACAATCAGGCGCCATAAGCAAGCGACCCGGCTCACTTCTCATTTCCTCACCGCAAAACATCATGCAGATGAGCTAGAGTGGGTGGTGTTGGAACAACCCCACATACCTCAACATGTCGCAGATGTCTCTCAGTTTTTACTAAGAAAAGAACAGAGATGGGTGTACAAATTAAAATGTGACACAGAAGGACTGAATGATGACATCCCGTGGATACAGTTATAAGGCTTCTTTGGGACTGCAGTCTGCAGTATCTATACAATTGGCAAGTAACATCAACCAGTTCCCAACCCTTTCTGACACGAATTGAGGTACTGTTTATTTTGGAATGTTTTCCATTTTTCTTAAGAGGTTTCCTCCTTCCATTTTTTACAAAACGAAAACGCTGACTAGTTGCACTATTCTGAACATGGAGGTTAACAAAGTGCGCTCTATGCTCCGCTCTTCTGTTTATACGAGTGGGTTCTACAGCCGTGTCATCGTGGTTTAAATTGGACACTGCCGTCGCACAAACCTACGATGGCCCATATTCCTTTGTGTTTTTAGGATTAGCACACTAAGAACAGAGTCAACAAGTTAGGCACACAAAGGCCAGGTATTCCGCGCCGTTTTGGTACGAGCGCTGATTCTCTGTGATATCACTCATTTTTTGGCAAGGAGTTACTGGCGGTTTCTCAAATTTCCGTTTCCAGCAAGACAGATCAATCAGAAACGGACCGTCTTCTGTTTCCAGAGCGGTCCGCCAACGCAGTATGTGGATAAATATCCGGGTCAAAGAGGAAGGAGCTCACGCTCTATTGAGAGTGAGCGATACTCCTTTTAACGAACAACCATTGGGCCGCGTTTGAACAGCACAAAGAGCCTATCAAAAAGCTGCGATAGTCGACTCTCTCTAAGTTCCGCAGGTTCAACATTTATTCTTTCGCACCGCACTGCGTCACTACCTCCCCCTCGGTTTAGTACAGCACGAGGCAATGACGGAGAGGTAAGTGCGCTCTGGGCTGCGTTTAGAATATTGATATGTCCACATTACTACTTTTTTGTGCATCCACTGATAGCTCTAGAATTGACCTCTTGACATGAGAAATAAGGAGCGCACCATTCAGAGCTAGAATATCGCTCAGACAGATTTGTCACATTCTTATTTACCCCTCCCTCTTTACACACTCTACTAAATATTAGGAGAGTAAGACCTCCTTAAAGAGGGTAAACAGGGCAACTCTGTCATTGTTCAAGAACGAACAGACTGCACTTATACAACAGCATGTTATTCCCATCTTTTAAAAGCGTCATTCTTTGAAGAGGGCAAGCAGTGTAACTCTGTCACTGTGAACGAACAGACTGCATTTATATAATAGCATGCTATTCCCCTCTTTTAAAAGCGTCATTCTTCCCACGGCCACCCGGGCTGCCTCTATGTATCTCACTGGAATGTTACCTTGATTTATCTATCCGAATTACAAGATGAACTAAAACACATTATTCTGATATATAGTGCATGGCCTCCTTTATCCTGAGCCGTTGCCAGGTGAGGCGAGGTTTCTCATCCCAAAAATTTGGGTAAGTTACAAATGAGAACACATTGTACAAATCAGTGCATGTACATATATGACAACTGTTTTAAGCACCATAACTCTTTGTTGTGTTGTTCCCTTTGTGTTCTCTTATATATTTTTTCACAGGAGATGACACACCAATTTGGAGAATGTCTGTAGATTGTCATTCACAGCACAGAAAGTAAGTGTTGCATTAGTGAATCATAGGTCCTGACGAAAGCCTATAAAGGCTGAAACATGTTGACCACATAACATCTATGGTAAATAGCAATTTTTTGCACGCTATTATCACTCTGCTTTTAATTATACCACCTTGATGGGCAGACCTAATAAAGTTTCCTTATGACATCAAGATAGGTATTTTTAATCACCTGGATTATTTTCCTTTCTGTTTCATTTTTTCACACTTTTCTGAGCACTGCAACTAAGCCCTACCAGCCTAGACTCTGTCATCTTCTTCGGTTGAGGGTTCAACCATTGGGTCCAAGAACAGCTAGCCTCAAGTTTTTCTTGGGGAAGGGCTTATTGGACACCATTTTCCAACGTGAAATCCCTGATGACGAAGTTCCACTATTGAGTGGGCTGATGGGTACTCTTTTTGGGTTCATATTCTGAACTGTATCTCACAACTCCCTATCTCCTGTGTCTCTCCTTTTCTGCAGTAACCTTCGGGTTCTATTACCTATGTAGGACACTTTACAGGTTCCATATCATTATTAGCAGACTCCAAAGAAATTTATTTTCGGCTGAGTGCAAGGTACCCAGACCTGCGTAACCACAAACCCCTACCCCATATGTATCGACTGAGAGACATTTACTCCTATATAACATGGACATCTCTTTGAGTGGCTCATGATCTAGCTTTTCACAAAGCTAAAAATGTACTTCCAGGTTGCCACCATCTTCTGAAATCTCCGAGTTATTAACCTATTCTAGGTCAGGTTGGCATCGAATAGAATGCTTATGTAGTTAAAATGAGATATCTTAGTAATAGGGCCCTCCCAAATAAAAAAGGTTTTGGAGCAAGGATTTTTTGGGCTGCAGTTCGGGATGAAAGATTTTTCATAATGGACCTGTAGTCCATTAGCTGTGCATGCAATGAGGACCGCTTTGTCCATGTACAAAAGTATTTTAGGAACATCTCTGTCACAGGAAATTAAAATCTGGGCTAAAGTATTAATAATAAAATACAGGGATCCTAAAAACTGAGGCTTCCTCAAGAGTTGTTCTCCATGATTCAGTGTCCAAGGTGGTTGATAATGCTGCCCTTAGTGACATGTTGCCCTTTTGTGTCCTATTGTGGTTCCTGATTTGACCACATTTCTTGGCAAATTTGTATAGATGTTCTTATTGATAGTCAAGCTGGTGGTACTTACGTTTTCAATTTTTACTTTCTGAATGATCTTCGTCAAATTCACCAATGACTATTATTTAGAATCTCACAGTTATTTGTAACTTCTCCACAGTTAATCTCTCCAATCTTATTGGTGGTCTAATTTACAGCACTTTTGTTTCTCAATTTCTTCGTTGGGAATATAAATTAGTGGTTTGATCATGTTGTTTGAGGCTGCTCTTAGATTATATCCGGTCTTTTGATTTTTAATAGATCTACAGTATCAGCTAAAGCAAAGTAAACATTTTTGTTCCCGTGGAACATAGTTTGCATCAAAATATTTTTATATTTGTTTAATTTTGCTTTCTGTTCTGTTTCTAAATTCATTCATAGTTTTGATTATAAGTCTAGGGGGTATTCTGAGGCTGTGGAACTGCTGATAAAAGAGAGGTACGCAAACTTAGCTGCCCCCTAGGAGTCAATCAATGACATTCTGGGAACATGAAGTAGGTTGCGGTACATCTGAACTTCTGAGACAGGACTAACTCAAGTTTTCCATATATGTGTGCTTTTTGAATAAAAGGAATATGAGTGTGAAGAAAAGGAGTACAAAAAACAGAATTTCATAGCTAATTTGTAATAGATCAAGAAAAGGAACATATTCTCTAGAAAAAGTACAAGCTGTGGTTTCAAGTGGTGTATTTTATTTGTATTCATTCTTCTTGTAATAATCATTGGAGATGTTCAGACAACACTTTTCACCTTATATGACAGTCACCTGGGCTTTCTCAAGACTTACAATCATTACAACTAAATATTACTATAACATAAAATATGCTTACTAACTAGAAGTGCATTATGTACAAAAGTGTATGTGTTAGTGTTAGACCTGGCACCTTGGCGTTGGTCTCCCCTCCATTTTTTTGCTGTTGCCTCATGTGTTTTTGCTGGTGATAGATGCTTTGGGCACTGTGCCACTGCTGTTCAGTGCCACAGTGCAAGTGCTCCCTATGGTAAATTGATAAATGGATTAGTGATTCCATGATTAGTTGGTTTGGTTCACGTGTCAGACCCTAGTACAGTGCACTGGGTGTGCCCAGGGCTTGTAAACCAAATACTGCTGGTGGGCTTGCAGCACGGTTGTGCCACCCACAGAAGCGGCCTGTAAGAGTGTGTCTCATGTCTGCCATTGCAGAGCCTGTGTGCAGTCTGGTACTGTCATGTTGACTAGGCAAGTACACCCACTTGCCAGTCCCTAAACCTTCCCTTTTCTGCATATTAGTCACCCCTATGGTAGGCCCAAGGGCAGGGCGCATTGTAGGTAAAAGGTAGGACAAGCCCTGATGTGTGTGGCATGTACTAATAGTGAATTACAGCCATTTTCGTTTTTTACTATTGCAAGGCCAACTGTTCCCCATAGGCCAGAATGGGCAGTTTGATTATTACATCTTATAATCCTAACTGACTCAGGGAACTAGGTAGAAATTTGAGTTTGGTATGCCTGAACTCAGAATGATAAAATACATCTTTTAATGAAGTTGGTTTTAACATTCTGTGTTTGAAAATAACACTTTTAGAAAATAGGTATTTTCTTGTCAAACCTTCTAAGCCTGCCTCTGCTAGGTTGTGTATTCCTTGCCTGGTGTTTGAGTGACAGGGGCTGAGGGATTCCAGGAGACAGGATGATTTAGAACAGGGCTGAATAGAGAGATCTAAATGCAGATGGGAGGGAGGAGTTGCACCTGGGACCTGAATAGGGCTGTGTTTTTCCTCCACAATGCTGGCTCCACCTCCTGTGGTGCGTTTGACTCCCTGCCCTGCACTGTGAAAGGAAAGAAGGAGTGGTTTGCACTAGGCAAAGGCCTCTCTGCCTTCAGAGAACAAAGAGAAACTGTGTATAAAAGAGGGGACCCAGACCCCCGAACATTAGATCACTTATGGGAAACAAGAAGAAACCTTTGCTGAGGAAAGGAACCATAGAGACTGAGGAGAGAGTATCCCTAAGTTGAAGTGCTGTTTGGGGGATTGGCCTGCTGTGGTTGCCTAAATGCCAAAGAAAGGAGAAAGGAATTTTGTGTGTACTTTCAACAACTTGTGAAAGGTCTCCAAGGGCTTGAGAAAGAGCTTAACTCCTGCTGAAGTCTCAGGGACAACAGACTTCACCCACCAGCTCTCCAAGAGTTCTTTGGAAGTGCTTGCAGTTGTGTTGGGCTTTCGGAGGGACTGCGTGTCGCAAGGAGCTAGTGTTGAGTTCAGAGGATGGTTATCACTAACCTTTGTCGCCGGATACAGTGGGAACGATGAGATGCAAATTAATCCCTTCCCCTACAGGGTATTACCCATGAGTATAGATGTAACACTACACGGATAACACCACTACCGGGGAAAGGGAAAAAAGGGACAAAGGAAACAATAAAGGTGCAGCTGCTAGGTTCAGATAAGGGATGTCTTCAGAGGCGATGTACCTCACTCTCCTACAATCCACCCCGTTGGCCCAGCAAGTGAGACACAAAATATTCATAAGAAGAATAACTCTCAACAATCACACCCCCTAAACCCCTATGTGTGTTAGTACTTACATATCATGCATCTGCACATCACTCAATGCAAAATGTCTAAAAAATGGAAAAATAAAGAAACAAAAGAATATCAAGAATAGTCTTGCAGTTATATATAGTTGAGGTACTTGTCTTTCAGCAGATAACCCTCTGGAATATCCATCTGGTACTGTTAATCCTCACAATTCCTCTGAGGTCGTTTACAAAAAAGTCACCACACATCTGATTCGATCTGCAACTGGGGAAACCATTGTGGATACATATATTAGCTTAGAGCGCCATCTAGCGTCAATACTCTAAGCTATTCTGGGGAATTCCCCAGCCCTTACGAGTGTCCACAAAAATACATGTACTGAGGCAAACCTTACATGAACCAAGGTTAGCGCTTCCTCAGCGTGTATGCCAGAAGAACAGTCTCTGCTGTGGTGGCGCTGAGTGGTGCTGTGGTGGTGCTGAGTGATGCTGTGGTGGTGCTGAGTGATGCTGCAGTGGTGCTGAGTGATGCTGTGGTGGTGCTGAGTGGTGCTGTGGTGATGCTGAGTGATGATGTGGTTATGGTGAGTGGTGCTGAGTGATGCTGTGGTGTTGCTGAGTGATGCTGTGGTGTTGCTGAGTGATGCTGTGGTGGTGCTGAGTGGTGCGGTGGGGGTGCTGAGTGGTGCTGTGGTGGTGCAGAGTGGTGCTGGGGTGGTGCAGAGTGGTGCTGTGGTGGTTCTGTGGTGGCGCTGAGTGGTGCTGTGGTGGTGCTGAGTGATGCTGTGGTGGTGCTGAGTGACGCTGTGGTGGTGCTGAGTGATGCTGTGGTGATGCTGAGTGGTGCTGTGGTGGTGCTGAGTGGTGCTGTGGTGGAGCTGAGTGGGAGATGGGGAGAGGGAAAAAAGGAGAGCAGGGAGAGGGAGAAGGAAAAGAGATGGAGAGAAGAGAGAGGGGGAGAGAGGAGAGAAAGAGGGGGAGAGAGAGGGGGAGAGAGAGGGGGAGAGAGAGACAGAGACGGGGAGAGAGGAGAGAGTAGAGAGGGAAAGGAAGTGAGGGAAAGGGAGAGAGGGAAAAGGAGAGAGGGTAGAGGGAGAGAGGAAGGGGAAGAAGAGAGGAGGAGGACGAGAGCGAAGGACGGAGGGGAGAAAGTGAGGAGGGAGAGAGGGAGAGAAGAGAGGAGAGCAGGCAGAAAGGGAGATGGGGAGAGGGAGAAAAGGAGAGCAGGCAGAGGGAGAGGGTAAAGAGATGGAGAGGGGAGAGAGAGGGTTAAAGAGGAGAGAGAGAGGGGGAGAAAGGAGAGAGAGAGACGGAGACGGGGAGAGAGGTTAGGGAAGAGAGGGAAAGGGAGAGAGTGAGAGGGAAGTGAGGGAAAGGAGAGAGGGTAGAGGGAAAAGGAGAGAGGGTAGAGGGAGAGAGGGAGGGGAAGAAGAGAGGGGGGACGAGAGCGAAGGACGGAGGGGAGGGAGAGAGGGGAGGAAGAGAGGGAGAGAGAGGAGAGCAGGCCGAGGGGGAAATGGGGAGAGGGAGAAAAAGGAGAGCAGGGAGAGGGAGAGAGCAGGGAGAGGTAGAGGGTAAAGAGAGGGAGAGAGGAGAGAGAGGGGGAGAGAGGAGAGAGAGAGGGGAGAGAGGAGAGAGAGATGGAGACTGGGAGAGAGGAGAGGGAAGAGAGGGAAAGGGAGAGAGGGAAGTGAGGGAAAGGGAGAGAGGGAAAAGGAGAGAGGGAGGGGAAGAAGAGAGGGGGAGGACGAGAGCGAAGGACAGAGGGGGGAGAGAGAGGGGAGGGAGAGAGGGAGGGAGAGAGAGAGGAGAGCAGGCAGAGGGGAGATGGGGAGAGGGAGACCAAGAAGCGAGTTCCTCCTGCAAACTAGCTTGAAAAGACAGAGCTCGGGGTATGGTGGGTTGAGTCTGCACGGGCACACCATGCCGAGCAGCTGCAGCCCTGGCAGGGCGATGTAGTAAAAGTCTGTGGGAATCCTGTAAATATAGTACCTTTTCAATTCCCCTGGGACTGTACTTCATTACATGGTGTTCACAGCAACAAACAATATGAGAGTGGGGGCCAGTGACGGACGGCACGCTGTTCCTTTAAATCCTTTAAAAAAGCTTTTATCAGTACTAGCCTTCAGAATGTCAATCCAAGCAAACCAATTTTGATATTGAAATTACGAATTAATAGCACCCATAGGCAAGCAAAGTCTAAGAATGTATTATCAAATATTGACGGGCAAAAATACAAATAAGCTCTCTTGAATTAATTTCTCAATGTGGCCATCACAATCTTAAAAAAAGATCCCTTTCGCGTGAAAGTAGCACAGCAGATACAAAAATAAGTAGTTTTCTGACAATTCTACTCTACGTGGGGGTATTACAAAGAAAGGTTTCTCAACGCCTCCGAGCCAGCTTGCAGTTGTGACTAAATCCCTGGGTGGATAACCACATTACCGCACTGAATGGAAACGAGCTGGTTCGAACAATCGAGATCTGTTGTGGATGCCTTAAGGAGGGGCAGATGGATCAAAGGAACCCCGAGCCCTCCCCAGTGGGCTATTTCCTATCCAATAAGGCGTTGCCAAAGAAACAAATTGGTAAAGACATTCATTTTGGTAACCAGGATAATGGTTCTGTGAACACAACGAGCTAGAAGAAAAACAGACTACAATAATGGGAAGGGAGAAGCAATATTGAAAGCAAAGGAAAGGAATTTAAGAAAAGAAGAGGAAAACAGGTCGAAAAAGCAGTAGGGGAAATTAGCGAAAGTAAAACATAAAGGAAGAAAAAGAATAAAAAGAGTGAAGGTGGAGGAAAAAGAGAACGTTAGCAATCATTGACTTCATAAATGCGCTTAACACCAAATAAACGCTGTTCTTTATTTCTGTGTATTTATTTATTATAAAGCGCTGCGAGTCGCTAATAAGTGACATCGCGGTGCTATATAATGTGCTTCTTATGCAAGCCTGTCTGAGACATGCTCCCTTATCACCTTCGGAAAAAAAACAGTCACAATCCAGTTTATACTTCTCTGTGCACCTCTTTGTCTACGTCAAAATGCGCCTTGAGGAGATTCGATGTGAGCAGCAGCTCACCCATCAATTCATTCATTCATTCACGGAAGCAGTCTGATATGAATGAATCAATACGGAGGCAGAGCGCTGAGGGGGAGGCGGGCGCACTTCCTTTCACTGCCACCCCCCTCCTTCCCACCTCCTAAAAGGGAATAGGCAGAGAGCGCGCTCCCCCCCCCCCCCCCCGGCCCACTCCAGGAGCTGAGCTCCCAGAGCCAAGAACCGCAAAACACAAACCAGAAACGAAACACCCAAAATATGTCTAAACGCAAACGGGATAAAGTTGTCGTGTTCCCAGTTGGCTAATGAACTGGGCCGCGTGGAGCAGTCACCCCACCCCCCTCCTCACCCATCTGTGTTATTGGTGAGTCAAGAGAGGGTGGTCTCGATTACGTTTTTCTTAAAAAAAAATAAAAAATGAACAGCATCTGCAGCCCCTCCTCCCCTTCCAGCCATCCGTTAAAAATCCAGTTGCAATAACTTTCGTAGTATTACGATAACCTGCGGAATTTGGAACAAATAAAGAAAGGAGAAGGAAGGGAAAAAGACAAAACGAAACGAAGGAAGAAGAAGAAATAAGACGAAAACAAGTACAAAGAAAAAGAAACACATTATTGACATGGCAAAGAAACTAGGTAAAAAATGTAATTAACAGAGCACACATTGGAAACATATGGAGCACATGTGAAGAAAGAGAGAAGTCTACAACAGCAGAAGAAGGAGAGTCATACATGGCAAAACAGACAAACAAGTTTTAAAAGGAGACAGTGAAACTAAAAGTACGGCCGGCCGGCCGTGAATAATTAGGGGGTGAGAAATGCGCTGGGAGGGCTGCCTTTGATGTGGTAATGCGAGGCAGGCAGGCAGGCGGATGGTGGCATTGTGCACGCGCTTTTTAGGGCTTGCGCCTGCGCAATGACCTAAAAAGCACATGCACTGTAAGGAATTGCCAGTGGAATCGCCAGTGGTGGTTAAACTCTGGATAAGCCACAATAGAGCTTCGCCAGCTACGCACAGAAGCGCATCCGCAGGCGAGCCCTAAGAAGGAGATACAATAGCTCTCAGCCTGATTACTCATGAGTGTCACGATCGGTGCACAATTCCAACCTGGATGCATTCCAACCTGGATGCAGATCTATATTAAAGGTCTTCGGGGAGCGCGAGTGAAAGCTCCAATGTGATCATGCTGTTCAGAAATGATTTCCCAGCCATTAGAAACCCGCCAGGGAATCGAGGTCAAGCATGTGATTAATGGCTCTCTAATTTCCACATAGGTGATAGCGCACATGCCATCCGCTCATTCCTCCTGACACCCTACCTGAACCCTATGTGCAAATCAAACACGGAGAAAAGAGGGAAAAACCAGACCTAAGTCGCCCTCCACTCATAAAGTCATCAATATATAAATGACCTAGGTCAGTTTAGGGCATTCAATTTTACAAGAGCTGGCGTACAGTATATCATAATTTTCTTTTTGACAGATCCATCAACCACTTCTCAACAGTAAGAGGGCGGGAAGTACACCAGTCATTGGCCCATCTTAAAAACAAGCCCGCTCCCTATCCAGACAGATACGAAACCATCACCCAAATGTGATGAAAAAAATATGTGATAGTAAGATAACACCTCACGGGCGCACCACCAATGGGACCCCTGGTAGGTACTCAGGCAATTTCTTCAGGGCAACAATTTTTTATGCCACTGCATTGGACACCGGTAATTGGAGCGTGATCGACGTTTATACCGGTAATCTAGTTTAAGGGGGCTATTTTGCCTGCGGGACGAGAAAGAGGGTAAGTGAAGATGGCTCACAGTTGTATGGTGTTGTTTTCACAGATAAGGATTACGGAAGGAGTGGTATGGTTACTCACGAATGTAGATAACCTTAATACCTTTGTACCTAAGAACGATTGGCTGGTATGAGAAACTGTTGCCGATAGAGGGTAACTATGACATGTTTGTGCGTGGTCTTGACAGTGGTTTACCAAAACATACATGTGGTGCATTTAAAGTAAAACTCGTTTTTATATGCTTTTATCCCCATGACAGTAATTCGAAACCCTGGTGTCCAATGCAGTGGCATAAAAAATTGTTGCCCTGAAGAAATTGCCTGAATATCACAATGGCAATGAAACATGTTGGCAAGTAGAACATGGCTCTATAGGTAGTAGCCATCTTCACTTTTTTAAGATTTGCAATTAGCATAATAGAACAAGAATAAAGTTACCTGTTCGTGCTTTTTGCTGGTTTTTTGTATATATTTGGTTTATGGTGTGTGAGATCACTGTTTTTGCATTTTTTCCACTGCACTTATCACTGTTAACACAGTATTGGACACTTTTCCTTTAAGCTCGATAACACCGATGATGATAACAGGGCCGTCCTGGTGAGTACCTACCAGGGGTCCCATTGGTGGTGCGCCCGTGAGGTGTTATCTTGCTATCACATATTTCTTTCATCACATTTGGGTTATGGTTTCGTATCTGTCTGGATAGGGAGCGGGCTTGTTTTTAAGATGGGCCAATGACTGGTGTACTTCCCTACCTCTTACTGTTGAGAAGTGGTTGATGGATCTGTCAAAAAGAAAATTATGATATACAGTACGCCAGCTCTTGTAAAATTGAATGCCCTAAACTGACCAAGGTCATTTATATATTGATGACCCTATCTGAACCCATCAACCCCCGAGTGAGAGACGATACAACGTGGCACACAAATCTACTCGCAACATTGTGGAGCGCACCTTTGGGCTGTTAAAAAGCAGGTTCCGCTGCCTCCACAAAAGTGGAGGCACACGTCAGTACTCACCCCTCATCTGCTGTAAGATCATCGCAACTTGTGCAATATTGCACAACCTTGCTACAAAGAAAGGTACAGAAGTAGAATTAAGTGATTGTGAGGACCACAATGATGAATGTGCACAGCCTGAGCCCAACACAGCAGGAGTGGCGCCAGCAACAGATGAGAGACAGAGACGGGCAGACATCACATGCAACTATTTCTAAGTAAGAAAGGAGACACAGCCAGGTGTAGTATGTACACAACGTAGTTTAATTTTTGGGCACTACACCAGTACACAAAGGCACAAATGTGCAAGACCAATTGTAGCCATCCATTCTGGAAGTCCTGGGTTACTCACCCATTCCAGGTCAGGGAGTGTGGGCAGTATCAGTTTTTGCGGCCACGCCTACCAGTGCCGGATGACATTGGCTGGCTGTCCTCACTGGGTGCGTGGGCAGTGGCAGCCCCATGGAGCCTGCTGCTCCTCTGTGTGTCAGTAATGGGGGGTTGTCATGCTGCTCCTACTGGTGCTCTCCTTGCTCTCACCCACATCCAGAGCAACAGTATGTACCGACTGCGCAGTCAGCAGCACCTCAACAGCACTTGTCACCCTCACAAGGCCCCTGGAGACTTCACTGCTGCTGTGTGCCAGTCCCTACTGCATGTTTACACGTCGCCTGCAGAGCATGGAAGTGGCAGTGGCCAGGCGGTTGACTGCCCTTGTATGTCGTTCTGCCCGCTACCTCTCCTTCCGCCTTGCTGCCCTGTCCTGGTCAAGCTTGCTGCACAAGAGCAGTACAGACTGGGACATGTCCCGTATGCCAGCATCCATCTCTCTCATGCCCGCAGCAGTCTCTCTACTCCCCTCCGCCATTGAGCTAATGCCCCTTTCAATGTTTGTCATATTCTCGTTCAGGTGCCTCATCTGGCATTGTACCGACTAGATGGCCTTCCCCTGCATGCGCTGTACTTTGACCATGCTACTCTCCAGTCCACAGAAGACACTGGGACCCTCACCATGTTGCAATTCACTGCTGTCTCTGGCCCTGCGGCGTCTGACACCTGGGCGGGCCCCCTCGGCGCTGGACTGCTGATTGGCAGTGCTGTCCTCACCGGCCACGGTTGATGTATCACCCCCCCACCGTGTCTCCTGCTGATGACTCCATTTCTATTTGTGTGGCAACTACATGCCTCTTGCTTTTTTTGGACTGTAGGCATTGTGACAGCCGGTGACGCAAGCAGTTCAGGTGAGGACCGGAGTATAGGGGGCCCAAAACGCTCTGGGGAGGCCTGCAGCTGTGGTGACGCTGGAAGGTCTTGGGAGGCTGGCTGTGCTGGTGGTGCAGCAGTTTCCTGGGTGGTAGTCCCTGCACTTGTGCTCGCCTCCTGAGTGTCTTCCCTCTGTGGTGCATGACTTCCTTCTCCTTGGTACGCCTGCGAGATCTCTCGCCTGTGGACAGAAATTCGTACATTAGCTCTGTGGTCCTGCAGCCCTGCTTATACAATTAAATTCTGATCTCTGAAACACTGTTGCTATTGCCTCAGCTTGCTTATCACTGATGTGTGTCGCATGCCTTGTTGTTTGCTGTGCTGTCTGACATAGTAGGTGTTTCTATGACTACGACTACATCTGACATAATGCATTGCTGGTGTATGTTGCTACCTGTACTGGAGTGGGGTTAACACTACCACATAGGGGAAGGGGAAAGGGAAGGGGATGGGGTGGGGTAATTGCTGTGCATGCTTCTTACCTTTTATGGTGGCAGCTCGGGCTGAGCTGTCTGCATCTCCCACACCACAGACGCTGTCTGGTTCGATGGTGGACTCCACCAGCTCCTCAAGCTCAGTCAGGGCAGGTGCCCTGTTCTTCCCTCCTCCAGTCAGGTTTGCCTGTTTGTGGAGCTCAGCCATCTTTCGCTTCGTCAAGCTCTGGAGGTCGTACCACCTCTTCTTCAGGTCGTCAATCTCCTATGTGGTCACTCCGATGTCATTCACTTTTGACTGCATTGACAGCCAAATCTTACTTTTGGCAGATTCTGCCACCAGCACGGACTGATTCCCAAACAATTTATTGTGTTCCTTTGCTACCTCCTCCACAAGGACCTGCAGCTCCATGGTGCTGAATTTAATATTCCTCTTCCTCTCTGCACCTTCACTCTCAGTGTCTCTGCTTTCCCAGGAGTAAAGTTTTCCAGTGCTTCAAGGGCTCTGCTCTGCTCTCACAGCCTCTCCAGCAGCTTCAGATTGCTTGCACCTGCATGGTTGTGGCCACTTCCTGGTTGGGAGGAGGGGGGGTTGCACCGAATTGGCTGAATCCTGTTTTTTTCTGATTTGGAATAGCCGATTCGGTATTTACCGATTCGGTATTTACCGATCGGTGTTGGGGATTCTGTATTTATTTACCGAATCGTACCGATTCGGAAATTGTTACCGAATTATTACCTACATCCCAAATACTGATTTCTTATTACCGATTCGGTAAAATTCGTTAAAAATCGGTATTTAAGAAACGGTATTTGGGATTTACCTACATATGGCCCTAAGCTAATTCTACCATTTTCATAGTACAGTATTGTGGATTTTTGTTGTTTGTGGTCTTGTGTTAAATCTATATAAAAATATTAATTTTTTTACTACAACTTGTCTGGTGTCCATTTGTAGTGTTATCACTGGGTTACTTTATGTGTTCACAAATGCATTACACACTGCCTCTGAGATAGGCCTGTCTGCTCGTGCCAAGCTACCAAGGGGGGGTGTTCCCCCACTACCCTGACTAGACGCAAGGGTCCCTATTTGGTCAAAGGTACGTACCTCTGCCAACTAGAGACACCCAAATCTAAGAGTTAGAAATGGGGGTCACTAGTTGGCAGAGGTAAGTTACTTTGTCCAAATTGGGATCCTTGCTTCTAGTCAGGGTAAGGGGATACACAATTTAGACAACCTCGGCTCACCACATGGATAGCTTGGCACGAGCAGACAGACTTATCCTAAAGGCAATGTGTAAAGTATTTGTACTCAAAACACAGTAATACAGTGATAACACCACAAATGGATACCACACCGGTTTAGGAAAAATAAAGTATCTTTATCTAAACTCAACCAGACCAAAACGACAAAAATCCAACATACATGTAATAAGAATATGACGTTAAAAGGTTTCAAACAACTGGATCCATGGAAAAGTGTGGATGCGTGATTTTCCACAAAGTACATGTAGATGCGTCAAAATTCACAAGGCCAAACAGCTGCAGAGATGCGTCAGTTCCTGAGACTATGGGGAGGTGATGTGACAGTTTTGCTGCACTCAGGAGAAGTGATGCGTCAAATCCGGTCTGTAGGGGGTAGTGATGCTTTGACTCAAAGAGGGTTCTGGTTCGTGGGTGATGCATCGGGAAAACTTGCAGCACAGGTACAATGCGTGGAAATCCGGGATGCCATGGTGATCGCTGCGGAGGAGTCTAGCAGTGCTGTGTCACTTTCTTCAATCTTGATTGCTCGATGCGTCGATTCTTGCAGCGGCAGCAGGCGCTGCTTCGGTTTTGGCAGCAGAGCGGCGATGCGGGGAGATTCTTCTTGCACAACGGTGCTGCATCAGGAAAACAGCTGCAAGAAGAGCGTTGCGTTGATTTCTTCAGTTCTTTGGGTTTCTTCCAGCTCCCAGCTGCAAGCATGACCTCCAGTGGCCCAGAACTGAAACAGGCACCTACTGGCAAGTCAGAGCTTTCAGCAGCAGAGTTCAGGGGAGTTGAGGGTGAAGTCTTTGTGTCCCTGAGACTTCAGAACAGGAGGGCAGCATACACAAGCCCTTAGAGCTCTTCTTCAAGCAGGTTCAAAGCAAAGTTCCAGTCTTTGTCATTTCCTTGGCAGAAACAGCAACTGCAGGCCAACCGCCCACACACCAAAAGGGGAGGACTCCTCCTCACAGCACTTCAGCTCTTCTCCTTGGCAAAGGTTCCTCTTGAGTCCAGAAGTGATCTAAAGGCCTGGGGTTTCAGGTGTAATACTTATACCACAAAATGTCTTTGTTTTTTTTGTGCAAGGGTCTATGAGCCAGCCAAACCAGTTCCGTCCTCACTGGTGCAGTATGACCACAGGGGGTGGAGACAGCATTGTGCAAGGGAGATAGGCCCTATTCAGGTGCAAAGAAATCTACTCCCACTACTCTAAATTCAGCCAAGGTCTATTCAGCTCAGCTCGGAGTCATTCACCTCAAACCCCCACCAGCCCCCACCCCAAGTGGCTATCTACAGTGAATGAACAGCCACAGCCCCATGTCGCTCCAAAAGGTACAAGTTACTTACCATCGGTAACGATGTATCTGGTAGAGAAGATTCTAGCCGCATATTCCTTAACGTAGAATTATCCCCAGGCGTGAGACTGGATCCGGAAAACTTTTTGCCACAGCATCCCTGCGCGCCGGGGGAACAGCATCACGTGACTCCGCCCAGGCGTTGTCCACGTACATGACATCAGCGAGGTCACATAAGTCCCACCCCGGCGCGCCTGCGTCAGTTTTCTTCAGAGAACTTTTCTGTGCCACAACGTGGAGCCATCAGCCAAAACTGTGAGAGTACAGGGACAGTGTGCGAAAGAGCAGAAAAATTGGAAAAAGGAATGGTGAGGAACAACACCATAAAGAGCAGTGCCAGGCACTGCAGTACCCTGGGAAAAGAATAACATAAAGAACAGAGCCTAGCCCTGAGCAGCCACCTTGCCACTACAGAGATAGCCCTCTCTGAGACAAAGGACATATGTAAAAATGTCATGATAACAAGTAGCAGGACTACAACCCCAACCAAAACAATGAAGGGGAACCAGTCCGGAACAAACAAGGAACGAAAAAACTCCAAGACAGCCCCATCACAGAGTGTGACAACCCCCCTAAGGAATAAAGGGCAGAGGCACCGCCAAAAGACCCCAACCTAGAGGATAGCAGAGGGCCCAGAACCCTGGTAATAAAAGGAGGGAGGCAGTGGAAGGTAGGCCCCAACCTGGATCAACTAGAGCATAAAGGCACAGAAGCACCTATAACCTATCCTCCAATGTGCCAAAAGGGGAGGAAAAGGAGCAAAGAAACAGGACAAACATCCTGTCAGAAAGAGGAAAAGAATGTACTAATAGAAGACACAGCCATCCAGCCGTGCAGAAGACCAAGCCAAAGGTCCTTGTAGAACGGGGAGGAAGGGCGGGTCGTGAAGGAATCTGCCGCTAGAATCATCTCTACCAGATAAATCATTACCAAAGGTAAGTAACTCGTACATCTGATAGAGACTGATAGCCACAGATTCCTTAACGTAAAATAGATACCCTAGCCATACCCAGAGGGAATGAGGGTCTGGAAGAGGACTCCACCGCCTGGACATACTGAGAGTCCCACAGGGGACAGGTGAAACGGACAGGGTGAAGAACCCTGTCCCCCCAGGCAAGGGGAACCCCTACACTTAGAATACCACCGACCCCAGAGGGAATGCAGGAAGACAAGAAAAGAGGTAGCCTGTCCTCATTCAGCAGAGGAAACAAGGGCAAGGCAAAAGGAGGCCAAAGCACCCCACGCCCATACAAGGCAACAAAACCTCTACTCAAGGCCAAGACAATGAAGAGGAGCACCGAGGGAGAAGAGCAACCTAGAGACTCCAAGGAGAAGAGGAAGAGCAAAGGCAAGTTTCCCCACGAGAACACACCCAGTGAAGAGGGCAGCTGCGCCTATCACAGCCAGAAGGCAATAGACCAGACAGAACGGCGCTGTCACCAATAAGCAGGCAGAAGCAGACAGGGGAGCCAGCGGACATCCAGGAAGAACCATCTAACACTCCGCAGGGACAGAATTTGCCCGAAAAAGGGACAAGAATCATCTCATCCCCCAGGGAGAGAGGTAGAATTGAATGCAGGGACCACTGGGAAAAGCAGACAAGGCATGGATGACTGTCCCACTAAAGCGCCAAGAAAGCACAATGGTGCTGAAAGACAGAAGGTTGTCACCGACAAGCAGAGCCAGACGCAGAGAACACCACGGAACGATGCACTCAGGGCAAGCCAGACGCCAGCCAAAGACAGAGTGCAGGAAGGTGAAGAAGGGTCCGGACACGCTCCAGGGAGGAGTCCGCACCCTTGGCCCAAAAAGAAGTGGAACCAGACAGAGCCATGACGTCACGCCGCAGACAGTGGGCCAGACCAATACAACAGTCCAGCGACCCCGGTGAAGGACACCCGGGGCGCAACTAAAGCCATTCCATCAGCAAGAGGATTGCATCTGCAACATACCGCAATGCCACGGAGAGCAGAGGCCCGAAGGCGACCACAGCTCCCCAGCGCATGACAAAGCTATATAACAGCTGCCACTGCCCCACATAGGGCATGTTAAGTCCCAGGACATGGGAACCTCTAAGGAACAAACTTCCGCAGCAGAGGACAACAGAAAAGACCTACGGAAAAACCCCGCAGAAGGCTTGTCATGCAGCCAAAGAGAAAAAACAGAAGGCCTAGTCCCGGGGCCAGCATGGTGAAGAAACCCAAAGCAAAAATACACAGTCAAGAAGGGGCGGCCAGCAGCCAACAGAACCACAGTCCCAACAAGGAGGACTCAAATGCACATGAAGCACACAGATCACACAACTGGGGTGACCTGCCCCAACAGTATAACAACTTCCAAAAACCAGATCAACTCCCAGGTCACTGAGGAGGAGTAGGAGGAGGACGACGAAGCCCCGCCAAGAACCTCTGAATGGCTGAATCCGCAGAGGCATGGAACAAAAGAGCACCATCGGAAGGAAGGTCCACCAGCCGTTCCCGAACGTTCTCCGGGAACACACTGTCCCGGAGGCAGGCATGGCGTCGAAGTGCAACCAAAGAAGCCATGGCACGACCAAGCACTTCCGAGATGTCCAGGGCGGAGCAGAGAATAAACGCCGCCAGCTCCTGGCCATCCAACACATGGTGCCTCAAATCGACACAGGCACCCTCCTGAGAAGCGACAGACATAAGGGACTCCGCCGAGTCCCACAAGCAAGATTGGTTGAGGCAAATATATTGCGACCCCAGGAGTCCAGCCAGCGGGCCTCCCTTGACGGGGTAGACAACAGCGGCGGCAGAGAGGGAAAGGCATTCTGCAAAAGAGGGCCTCTAGTAGAGGGGTGAAGGGAAAGACACACCGGATCATGCGGTGCGAATGGTGGAGGTGAGAAGGTGTTGGGGCACCGGGTCACCCGTTGCGGGACGGACTCAAGTCCACAAAAGAGAAGAATGGAGAAAGCCCTCGACGGGAAGCAGCAGCTCCCTACCACCAGAGCCCCGATGAAGAACCTCCAGAAGGTGATCCTCAGGGAAAAGGGCAGCTGAATCACCCATGCGCAACAGCACGAGTGAAGGCCGCACCCTCCTCCGTAGGGCCCCGCGGTGGGGAAAGCAGCTCCTCAGTAGGCGACGGCTGCAGGCTAAGGCAGCCGTCCCCCAGGCCATCCGGAAGAAGGAAGGGCCAGGTCCGGAAAACAGAGGAATGGGGGAGCTGCGGCGCCTCCAGCGAAGACCGCGGCCGTTTTGAAGGCGAGGAGCCGTCCTTAGATGACGTCGGGGAAAAAGACACGACGCGTCGGCCCGTCTCTGGAGAGGATGACACCAGCAAGCATCGAACCTCTGGAGAAGAGGCACCCGAGGACTAGTCAACGGCCCAACTTCGGCCTGGCGTCGTAGAGGCCGTAATCTGAGGCAGGACATTGTCGTCCGACACCAGGGGAGACGCCGGAACAACCTCTGCCACAGCGCTCGGTGCAGGAGACCGGGGCTGGGCCGGAGCCGGGGAGGCGAGAGAACGGTGCCGGAAAGGCATCAACCTGACCTCCGACGAGGCAGCCGCATGTGTGGAGGGACGAGAGGGACATGGGGAAGGACAAGGGGTCCCCCACCAACCTCGGCCCGTGACTGGACGAGAAGGGCTCTATGTCAGCCCCTGTGGCGCTGCCAGGGCCAGCAGCGCCGGTGCCTAAGCGGCATCACCTCGGACGAGGTCGCCATCTGTCCCGACGACTGAGTCCCCGTGACCTCCTGCGACACCGATGCGCCGGGGTCTGAAGGAGGCACCCCCGAAGGGCCGCACCCCAACGGCACCACATCCTCCGAACCTGGATCTGAACCAGTTGGTGCCAGAGCCAGAGCCGCCGCGGAGGCCCCCGCATACTGCAAGGGATTCGCTGACAACCCAGGAGGGGAAGGAGGAGGAAGAGAACCAGCGAGGCCTGCAAAGCCGTCGCATATGTCTCTATCTGGGCTCTAGTGGCCCCCACAAAACAGCGGATAGCGGGCCGACACGCGGGACCGCACCGCCTGTGGATAGCCCCACCCCCAAAAGGCCGGGAACCAGCCCTCGGGGATAAACTGCAACACTTATCGACAGGTGAGCGACGCACATGCGGTCTGGGAGAAAGAGGATGTCGAAGATGGAGGCGGTTGTTCCGAAAACCTTCTGCAGGGGACGGGCATGGTGACGACGCCGACCTAGACATGCGAGCCGGGACCTCGGTTTCATCTACTGGCACACCTCACAATCAGTGGAGTTGTGGTGTTCCCCCAAACACGAACAAACAAAATGGAATCCACTCTGGGAGTGGTGGTGGTCCCTAAAGTGATGGGGAACACACAGTGTTGTTTAAATGCCCCTCACACACCAACAGGCCCCTTGGTGTCATGCTTCATCATCGGGGCCTTCGCACCCCTCTACGGGATGCGGCGTGCTACGCCTCACGGCCAGAGTGGATTCCATTTTGTTTGTTCGCATTACCAAGGGAGACCGAATCCATTGACTCTCTCTCTCTCCCCCCTTTGGTTATATCGTAGTTCCCCCAAACACCACATGCAGATGGGGTGAGGATTCGTCGCCGACATCTGGGGTGCACAAGACGAGCACGTTGGCATTCGCACACTGTTCCCACACACACGCAATAAGCGAAAGGGAAAGGCCTGAACAGGCCCGAGCACGATCCGGATCCGCGGAAAAAGAAAAAACTGACGTAGGCGTGCCGGGGTGGGACTTATGTGACCTCGCTGACATCACGTACGCAGACAACGCCTGAGCTGAGTTACGTGATGCCGTTCCCCTGGCGCGCAGGGATGCTGTGGCAAAAAGTTTTCCAGATCCAGTTTCACGCCTGGGGATAATTCTACGTTAAGGTATCTGCGGCTAGTAGTCTATCAGATTAGACGGTCAATACACAAACAGACAGAGGCACACAAAATGGTTAAACAAGAAAATGCCTACTTTCCAAAAGTGGCATTTTCAAACACACAATTTCAAAGCCATTTTTACTAAAAGATGTGCTATAAAATGCTGAGTTCAGAGAGCCTAAACTTTATTCCTCTATCTTGTCCTAAAGGGAAGTTATACTTGTAAGATGTTACAAAGTATTTCCCATTCTATCCTAAGGAGCAGATAACCTTTCAACAGTGAAAAAACAAAACTGGCAGTATTTTACTATCAGGACATGTCACACACACCAGTACATGTCCTACCTTTGACATACACTGCACCCTGCCTGAACAGGGAAGGTTAGGGACTGACAAGGTGGTGCACTTGCCAAATTGGCATGACAGATAAACTGCGCACAGACACTGCAGGTCTGAGATACTTTTTCAGGCTACTCATGTGAGTGGCACACACAGTGATTCAGGCCCACTAGTAGCATTTGATTTACAGGCCCTGGCACACTTAGTGCACTTTACTAGGGGCTTATCAGTAATTTAGGTATGCCTATCAGGGAGAACCAATTGTAATCACAATTTACAAAGGGGCACTTGCACTTTGACATTGATCAGCAGTTGCAAAGTGACCAAAGCATCTAAGCCAGCAAAAATGAAAATCAAGAGGCAAAAAGTCAGGTGAAACCACGCCAAAGATGCCAAGTCTAACAGCAAAATTATATTCCACACAGTATGCACTGCAAACTGTGCAGAAACAAAGAAACAATACAGCAATAAAAAAGGTAAAGGATAGTTCAGTGGCAGATCTAATTCATAAGGTGGATGTCAGTTATATTTATATGACTGTGTAAGAAATCATGGTCTTCGCTAATGAAAATAGAAGGGGGTTGTCATGCATGTGAAGTAATTGAACATTGAGTGTCCTGAAAACTACTGTAAATACTAGAACTTGTCAAGTAAAACAACCATCAGTAAGGGGTGTATTACAGGAAATGATGCTAGCTAATTTAATTTGGAAGAACCATCCCTTACCTTGAGGTCTACTGCAGTAAAAGTTGCAATTCTGTGAGAAAAGGGTACAATAAATGTGTGTCGGTCAATGTCTAAATGCGATCTGCTGGTCATTTTGAAGCCAGATTAAAATATTAAAATGCTATGTGGTGACATGATTTTCTGTGGGTCCACTGTGCATGATGTCAGTTTGCAGGTGTCCATATTTTGAAAGGTGGAGTCATCCAGTAGAGAGACAGCAGTCACCGTATTGGACTGTGATCGGTTACACAGTTAATGTTTATTAATTATGTTTCAAACATGAATCACACCTAATAAACATAAAGCACAAGTTACTTACCTTCGGTAACTATATGTCTGTAAGAAACATTAGTAGTGATAGATTCCTTACATTAGAATTACCCCCAGGCGTCAGACTGGATCCGGAAAGTTTTTCGTCAGCAGTATCCCTGCGGTCGATAGGTGGTAGGCGTCTTCGTGCAGCTCTGCGTGCGTCGTTGGCGTGGGATGACATAGCTGGAGCTACTTAGACGCGCCCACGTGCGCTGACATCAGTTCTGTACATGACTTTCCGTGCCAGGAACGCAGAGCCATGTTAGAAACTGACCACTGGTGCCATGAAACTAGAGCCCTGAAAGGATGACCTAAACCCTAGAAATCATTTCACAGAACGGGGAGGATGGGTGGGGCGGTAAGGAATCTATCACTACTAATGTTTCTTACAGATATATTGTTACCAAAGGTAGGTATCTTGTGCATCTGAAAGAAACACGTAGTAATAGATTCCTTCCATTAGAATAGATACCCCAGCAATACCAAAGTGGGTGGTGGGTCTGCGAACCAAGATCACACTAGAAACTCCTAGAGAACAGAACGGCAAAAGAAGCTGTCTCTCCGGACTTGGCTGTCCAGGCAGTAGTACTTGGTAAACATGTGCAGAGAGGCCCACATGGCTGCCTGACAGATGTCCTGCAAGGGAAATCCTCGTCCCAGAGCAGCAGTGGCTGCCTTTGCCCTGGTTGAGTTGGCGCGCAACCCCACCGGGGGCTCCTTTTTAGCCAAGGAGTAACAAGCCTTTATGCACAATACGATCCACCGAGAGATGGTCCATTTGTGCACAGCCCGGCCTTTCTTGGCACCCACGTAGCCAACAAAGAGCTGGTCATCCACCCGGAACTGTGGAAAGATAGAAAGAGAGCACACGTTTTGGGTCCAGACAGTGGAGCCCCTCTTCCTCTTTAGAGGGATGCGGAGGGGGAAAGATGGTGGGTAAAGTGATGGTCTGCCCAATGTGAAAGGCAGTATCAAGCTTTGGCAGAAAAGAAGGACGAGTCCTTAGAACAACTTTGTCCGGATGGACAGAGAGAAAAGGAGGTTTAGAAGAAAGAGCCTGGAGCTCACTCACTCTTCTGGCAGAGGTGATGGCAACCAGGAAAGTAGTCTTTAGAGTGAGAAGACAAAGAGGACAATTATGAAGTGGCTCGAAGGGAGCAGACGAAAGGTAGGAACAAGATTTAAGTCCCACTGAGGCATCACAAAAGGAACAGGAGTAAATATGTGCGTGATGCCTTTCAAGAATCTATTTACAACAGGGGACCTGAAAAGGGAAGGCTGGTCTGGAAGCCATAAAAAGGCGGAAATGGCCGAGAGATAGCCTTTGATAGTCCCCAGAGCAAAGCCCTACTGGGCCAAAGAAAGAAGGAAAGGAAGGACCTCTGAAACTAGGGGTAGAAAGGGGATCCACAGCCTTTACTGTGCACCATGCCACAAACTTATTCCACCTGCAGGCATATACCGTCTTAGTGGAGGGACGCCTGGCTGCCAAGATAACATTACAGACTTTGGGGGGCAGGTCGAAAGACGTCAACTGCCACCGCTCAATGTCCACGCAAGGAGGTGGAGGCTGGACAGGTTCAGGTGGGACAGAAGATCCTCCCTAAGAGGCAGACGGATCAGGGGATCGATGCTCATACTGAGTAGCTCGGGATACAATACCCTTTGAGCCCAGTCTGGAACCACAAGAATAACTTGGGCCCGGTCGCGCCTAATCTTCTTCAGCACTCTGGGCAGAAGTGGTATAGGCGGAAAGGCGTACAAAAGACTGTAACTCCACTCGTGACAAACAGCGATGCCGAGCAAGTGCCACCTTGGAAATTGCAACGCGAGGAACTGATGACATTGCACATTCTCTTCGGTGGCGAATAGATCTAAGCAAGGTTCTCCCCACTGCTGTTATGTTATGTTATTTGCATTTATAGAGCGCGTGGTTACCCTCGGGTGTCCTGGCGCTGAGTGCTGGTTACCGGGGAAGACGAGTGTATGCTACTGAGAAAAGAGCCATGTCTTCAAGCACTTAGAAAAAGAGAGGAGATCCGGGGAATTCCTAAGATAAAAAGGAAGCTTGTTCCAAGCTCTAGAAGCACATAGAATGAAACTTCTACCTCCCCAATTGTTTTTTTTAATATGGGGACTTGCACCTGTTTGGCACCAGTAGACCGTAGCATTCTGCCAGGCACATACCATTGGAATTTGCGCCTCAGGAACTCTGGACCAGTTCCATTAAAGGACTTAAAACGGTGGATAAAGCTTTAAAGCGTGGTCTTTGCTTTACAGAGAGCCTATGCAATTTCTTAATTTCTCCTTTCACAGAAACAAACTTTGGTGTTCCTGACAGCAGTCTAGCTGCTGCGTTCTGGACAAGTTGAAGCCTGCTCATATGTTGTTTTTAGACATTGAGATATAGGCCATTACAATAGTCCAAACACGACATTATAAGAACAGTCACCACTGTCTTGAGATTGCTCTTGGTTAAGAAGATCTTAATTTTCCTTATGATTAGTGGCTTACTTGATCCCCCATGGTAATTTTGCTGTCCACCAATACTCCAAGGTTTTTAGCTTTTCTTGTGGGTACTGGACATAAACCAAGGTCCTCCAGCCACCACTCCGGTGTCCACACCCCGAGGATTGTTCTCAACTTTTATGACCTCGGTCTTGCTGGAGTTGAGTTTTAAACAGTTAGAGGACATCCAAACATAGATTGCAGTCATACAGTCATGGCAACGTTCCTCAGACTCATTTTCGACTCCCTCCGTGAGCAACAACACAAATTGTGTGTCGTCAGCATAGGAGGTGAGCTGGAAGCCAAATGACCTGATAACTCCAGCCAAAGGTGCCATATATATATATTAACCCCTTCCATGCTCATGACGGAACGGTTCCGTCATGAGCGTCGGTTGAGCTGTGCTCATGACGGAACCGTTCCGTCATGAGCCGATAGGCTCATTAGAACCTTCAGCACAGCGCGAAAATTCGCACCGCGCTGAAGGGGTTAAAAAGAGAAGGGCTAAGAGATGAGCCCTGTGGCACCCCACAAGGGAGTGAGAAAGGTTTGGATGTATTGCCATCCAAATCCACGGTTTGCGGGCCTATCTGCTAATAAGGATTGTAAGAGTTTCCATGCGAGACCTTCAACACCAATCTCGGACGACCGGCCCATCAATATTTTGCTGAAAGAGACCTTGCGCCACGTCCGAGTTCAGATGCCATTCGTGATCCATCATGCACCGGCGGATGAGTTAGTCTGCCCTGGCATTCAGAGAACCTGCCAGGTGTTGAACCACCAGGGACACGCCCTGATGTTCCAGCCAAGCCTAGAGACGCAAAGCCTCTTGGCATAGGGTCCACGACCCCACCCGCCCTGTTTGTTGCAGTACCACATGGCCCGCCTTCAACAGCCAGTCGTCGAGATAGGGGACGACTGAAATCCCTGATCTGCGCAGATGAGCTGCGACCACCGCAATCACTTTAGTTAACACCCGAGGGGCGCTGGTAAGGCCAAAGGGGAGCACGGTGAACTGAAAGTGCTTGTGTCCTGCTGTGAATCGCAGGTAGCGCCTGTGGTCAGGCAGGACGGGAATATGAAAATAGGCGTCCTGCAAGTCCAACGCCACCATCCAGTCTTGAGGGTCTAGGACAAACAAGACCTGAGCAAGTGTGAGCATCTTAAACATCTCCTCCTCCTGAAGAAGTGAATGATTTTCCGAAGGTCTAAGATAGGACGCAGGCCCTTGTCCTTCTCTGGGACCAGAAAGTAGTGGGAATAACAACCATGACCTACTTCTGGCGTCGGAACATGCTCAATGGCCCCCTTAGCCAAGAGGGCTGCAACTTCCTGCTGTAGAAGTGCAAATTGATCCCCTGACATACAGTAGTACTGAGGTGGCATGGCTGGAGGGGTTATCTCGAAGGGGAGGGAGTAGCCCCTTCAGACAATTTGCAGCACCCACTTGTCAGAAGTGATGTTGCGCCAGTGGTGGAGATGACGGCGTATGCGTCCAACCACTGGGGTCTGATGGACCTGAAAGGTCGGACTAGGAAGGCTTGGAAGCGGATGCCGAGGGGGTGGAGGTGGACTGGCCCGACAACTGGCCCCCTGAACCACCTCTACGGTTCCCACGTCTGCGGCCACACTGAGGTTGTTGCTGCTGTGGCCTGTGGCTCTGCGAACGCCATGGGGCGCCCCTTCCGTGGCCACGAAAGGAACAAAAAGCAGAAGGTGGAGGCAGTCGATTGGCTGACAGGCCCAAGGGCTTGGCCGCAGCCCAGGAGTCCTTGAAGTGCTCCATCGCACTGTCTGCATTGCTGCTAAAAAGACAAATGTCATTAAAGGGCATGTCCATCAAGGTGCTCTGGACATCCCCTGAGAAGCCAGTTGTCCTCAACCAGGCGTGGCGCCGAAGCGTCACCATCATGGAAATTGACCTGCCCAGTGAGTCAGCGGTATCTAGCCCACAACGTATGGTGAACTTCGCTGCATCTCTTCCGGCCGCAATTGCCTGGGAAAGAACTGCCTGTGCCTCCTCCGGGCAGTTTGCCATCCAAATCCACAGTTTGCGACCTTTCTGATAAAAAGGATTGTAAGAGTTTCCACGCGAGACCTTCAGCACCAATCTCGGACAACCATATTTTGCTGAAAGAGACCTTGTGCTATGTCCGAGTTCAGATGCCATTCGTGATCCATCATGCACCGGCGGCTGAGTTTGTCCGCCCTGGTGTTCAGAGAACCTGTCAGGTGTTGAACCACCAGGGACACGCCCTGATGTTCCAGCTAATCCCAGAGACACATAGCCGGTTGGAATAGGGTCCACGACTCCACATTCCCTGTTTCTTGCAGTACCACATGGCGGTGGTGTTGTCTGTGAACACTTGCACTACTCTACCCATGACAGAGGGGAGGAATGCCTTCAGTGCAAGTCGGATCGCCCGAAGCTCCAGCAGGTTGATGTGGAGCCTGGAGAGTGCCCTGCTGGTCCCTGAACTCGCCCATAAGTCTCCTCCCTCCCCCCAATGAAAGGCCACCCACCCTTCCGCCCCACCCCTCCCTTGCATTTTCACCAAAAAGACAGACCACCAAAACAAAAGCACCCCACAGTAAACAAAAAAGTTGCCTCCACCATTATCCCCCCCAGCCCACCCCCCCTACCAAAACCCAAACAAGAGCAAATCAGACAAGGACCAGGGGGGACAACGGGTCCAGGGACCCAGTCCGCACCCCACCTCAGTGGGATCTTATGAGAGAATCATCATAGCAGTAAAGCAGCCCACACGCGCCCTGAAGGGCTCAGCCGTAGTTCAGAGCAGCATACCTTGATCCCATAATCTCAAGTACTCCGACCATCCTGAATACCAGGTCATCCCTTCCCCCCGAACAGAGGCAAAGAGAAAGCATAGGTAACCAACAAAGAGTGCATATAGTGAGTCTCAGTAGAGGTTCTTGTCCATACGTATAGGAACCAAAAAAGAAAAGCCAGTCTGAGGGACGTTGCAGCAAACACGGGACATGTACAGTCTCACCCTCGCCGAACCCCCGGGACCTGTGGAGCCTCCTTACCATGGGTGTGATAGCTCAGGGCAAAGCAGAGCCCCTCTGTGGGGCCAAAGAGACTCACGCCTGCGGAGGCCCTCTGTTAGTCGTTGTCAGTGTCTTCCTTTTCTCGAGCTCGGCACCCAAGTCAAAGTGGATGATGCACCCTGGGAGGAGTCTCCAGACACCTCTGGAGAGGGAACTCCCTAATCCGATGAGAGGCCCAGAAGACTCAGTCCGTCCTTCAAGTCGGTGATGTGTCTCCGCTTGTTGCGATACTCAAAACTAAGACCGAAAGGGTATGTCCAGTGGTACCTGATGCCATATGCCTGCAGCTTAGAAGTGATAGACCACAGCGTCTGCCTGCGCGCCAAGGTAGAGGGGGCGACATCTTGATAGATAGCACAAGAAAAACTCTGAAAGGAGATGGAGTCCTTCGCTCTAGCCGCTTGCAGCTTTTGCTTCCTTGACCTTTTAGGAGTGGAACTTCGCCAACACCTCGCGTGGCCGTCTCCGATCACCATTCTGCGGGGGACCCACTCTGTGCACTCTGTCCAGTTTTATCTTGAGTTTCTGGGGGCTCAAGATTTCCGCGAACAGGCCTTCCACAAAGGCTTCTATGTCTGGCGCTTCTGTGCCTTCCTCCAGGTCTCTGATCCGTATGTTCTCCCGTCGTGCCCGATTTTCAAAGTCTTCGGCCTTCAGTTGTGTCTGCTGCAGTTGTTCCTTAAGGGCTAGGATATCGTCCCGGCACTCCCCGCGAGTTGCTTGTGCTCCTGGTGTTGCGTCTCCAAGTCTAGGACTCTAGTGCCCACCGAGTCCAAATCCTGTTGTAGAGATGACAATCTTTCCGACAAATCTGCTCGTAGTTGGTCTATGGAGGACTTGATGTCTTGGCAGAGTTCAGTGCAAAGCTCGGTCTTAAATTCTTTAAGCATGGACATTGAGTCTGTTTTCTAGAGGGCCATGGTTGCCTTGTCGGTGTCCCCTCTGAGAGCCGGACGTTTGTCAGCAGTAGTGAAGAAATCCAACACTTTGCTGGTCCCCTTGTTCGTGTTCTTCTTCGGCGGTGTTAGGAAGGGGCCCCACACGGCCCAGAAGCCCCTAGGCCCTGCAGCGTCATTCCTCTAGGACCTGTCGTAGTTACAGGGGGTGTTGGATCAGAATCTCACTCTAGTGCTCGGCACCTCTTTCAGGATTCAGTATGAGCCACCTCCCAATCCGTTGGGGATCAGGTCGTCCAGGCGAGCGTTCGGGTTAGGGGCTACACGCCCTGCGTTGGGTAGATATTACAATCAAGAAGTCTACAGTCACAGACCCCATGTGGCCAACTGCGGTAGTAGTCCTCCAAGGCAGAGCTATAGTAAGGGGTAGCACCCCGGGAGCAGCAGCCAAGACCCCGAGACCGACCTTCCGCCGAGGTGGCTCCCCAGGAGGCCATCCGTGGCACCGGCTATACCAGGAAGGGCCCCACCGCTCACCTCCTCTTCACTCGCGGGTCACAGCAACAGTGGTGTAGTCCCAGGGGGCCGATCCACCCAGCTCCCCCGTCCACAGTAGTACATTAGCCACCTTCAGGATCAGGTGCCCGTGAGGCAAGTTCTCAAGGCCTCGCAGCACCTCACAGAGCCTTCGGAGCCGCCATCTTGAGGTCAGGCATAGGAGAGCTCACTGTCATCAAGTGCCTGCCAGGGTTCCAGTTGTCCGCCTGTGCTCCGGAGTTCACCACCACTGTCCTCATTGCTCTGAAGCCCCAGCAGACCACCCAAGAGCCGCAGCTGCCGCAGAACGGCATGTGCTCGCCGCCGTTCATTGCCTTTTATCATCCGCCATCTTGTTCTCGGGTCCCCCTCCGGCAGCCAGAACTAGCGCATTGGGACCTCCTGGGACCACAAAGAGCCACCCGGACACCTGCCACCGACGCCTCACATCTCCCGTCACCTGTGGGTATGCAGTGGTGACGATTCCGCCGAGAAATGCCGCCAATATCCCCCGCCAGACAGCGCGCAAACCGGGAGCAGATGCAGGCTACGTCTGCTCGGCCATCTTGCCCGGCCACGCCCCTGAATAACCTATTTTAAGGATACCTTGATAACTGAATTGTGGATTTTTGTTGTTTGGCCTTGTTTTGGGTTAGATAAAGATTACTTATTTTGCTAAACTGGTGTGGTGTCTTTTTGTAGTGTTTTTACTGTATTACTGTATGTGTTCACAAATGCTTTACACACTGCCTCTGAGATAATCCTGTCTGCTCATGCCAGGCTACCAAGGGGTGAGCAGGGCTAGAAGAAAGGGCCCCTATTTGGACAAAGGTACCTACCTCTGCCAACTAGATACCCCCATTTCTAACATTGGTGGTCAGCGGTGAGGATCCTGGCTTGCATTTGTGAGTTACATAGTGATTGGTGTACACTACTAGTGAGTGCAGACCGTTACGCAACCACACGTTTTTTTTCTGTTTCATTGGCATCCGCCTGGAAGTATTTTTGATACTACAACTCTGGTTAGTTGTTGCAAAATGGAACTTCACTTCTGGGACATGTACATCTACACAATGAAGGAGCTACGTAAGTTCTGAAAAGAAAGGTGGTTGCCTTTGCGGAGAAGGTCCAAGGAGGATAAAGAGGCATCCCCGTTGGGGGCAACACTACCAGTGGAGTCTGAGGAGGAGGAGGACTTACCTGAAAGTGAGGGAGAAACAGAAAAAGATGGCTGGCTTCCGCCTTGTGAGCAGAGGCAGAGAGTGCTTGATGAGGAGCTATAGAGGGCTGAGGCAAAGAGGGCCTTAACCCAAGAAGAAGAAATGTGTGTAGCTCAGGAAGGGAGCTTGGCTGTGTCGGAGGTGGAGTACAGCACAGATGGTGGCAGCAAAATTGTGTTATCTAGTGCTGAGGGAGCAGTACACACAGCCAGAGATGTAGTGCGTGACTTGAAGGAGGTGGTTAGCATACACTTGGGGGTTCAAGGATATGAGGTATCTCCAGTGGTGCACAGTGTCCCTGAGGTGGAGTGGGGAACTGGCACCTAGCGGTGGGCGGGACACTCTACTGACTCTAGATGAGAGGTGCAGGGAGAGGGGTTTCCCAGTGGTAGAAATACTGGTGTGTGAGTGTGGAGACCACCCAGAGGAGTGTGGGTTGAGTGTCAGAGATAGTCAGACACTGTCTTGCCAATTTCAGGATAGTGGTGTAGGGTACTTGAGCGAGGCACTGGATGGTAAGGCAAAGGAGAGATTTGTTAAAACCTGTGTGGGGTTGTATTATTCAAATAGTGGAGAGCATATTTTAAGTCCCTGTTTTCCAGAGCTATGCCAACACCTGGTGGAGTGTGAGTTCTCTGACCCCAAGGAGCTCACACTCGAGGCAGAACTTTTGGTAGATTCCAGAGGGTCTGAAGAGGCATCTGGGGGTGATCCTAAAGGAGGTGGCTCAGGTTTTCCCCAACCAAGTGAGGTAGGGGAGGGTGGTGGTAGCCCAGATAGGTCCCCGAGTAGTGGGAGGGGTGTAGGGTCCCATGTCCTGTCTCAAAGGAAAGGAGAAGGAATGGGAGTGGACGGTGTCCAGAGGTGCCTGAAACCCAGTCCCAAGGCCTGGTTAGTTCAATGAGTGAACACCAGGAGGAGGGCCTAGTCTTTACCGGGAGGCCATTCCTTCGGGGGGATCCCAAGGTGTCAGTTGAGATGGGGAGAATGCTATAAACAGCATTCCACCAGCTCTGGTGTCTGGCCACACCGCTCCAGTGGGAAGGGTGCAGGAGTCCAGAGAGAGGGGTGAGAGGGGGGTGCATTCCCAAGTGGAAGGACCCGTGGGTCAAGGGTAGTCAGCTCTGAGGTCAGAGCATCCCAGGACTGACCCTGGTGAGGCCACTTCTGGCCTGGCAGGTCTTCATGCTCTGTTAGGTGGACAGGAGGCTGGAGACCTGCGCCAGGCAGACTCTAGCATAACTCCAGAGGGGTGTGTTTCCCGTGGAGGGGGGTTGGTGTACTCCCCGGAAGTCCTGGGTTGTCAGGCACAGGTCCAGCCTAAGGGTACAGACCCTAGGTCAGGGGCCAGGTTCAGGGTGTCCCCCCTGACCTGGAGGAGGGGCAACTGCTAACAGTGCCCCTACCGGTTTGTGTTCTGGGGGCACCGCTTCAGGTGGGAAGGTGCAGGGCCCCAGTAGGGGGGCAGGGAGAGGGCAGCCTCACCCCTGACCCCTGCCCAGTCTAAGAGTACAGACCCTAAGCTAGGATCCCAGTTGCAGGATAGAACCCCTGAACTGGTGGGCAATTGTGCAGGATACTTATCACAGGTGCCCTGACAATTCTGTAAGGGGGTACCGCTCCAGGTTGGAGGGTGCAGAGCCCCGAGGAGGAGGGCCAGGTGTGGGAAAGCCCACCCCAGTCTCTTGTCAGGCCACCGGGTACAGGCCCGGAGCTGGTGGGTCAGTATCAGGATGTCATACCTGACCTGACAGGAGGGAAAATGGACCAAGGGTGCCAGGCACCTGGGGCTACTGCATCCCACTTTCTAATGCCACAGAGGTTGGAGAACCATGAAAGGCCTGGAGCCTGGCTCTCATTACTGACAGCTGTCAGTGCCCATTGTGGGTGGCTGTCCTGGTGGACAGAGTTGCCCCTGCGAGTGGGACAGGAGTCACATTCCGGGGGTGGACTGGGCCACACCACTGTGTTAGCCATGTGGGTATACTGTCTGTCGGTTGGGAACCCCCTGTGAGCAAACTAAGGGTAGTTGCAGCAAAGATTGTGTCCACAGGTGACGAGAAGGCTACCCCATGGGTTAGCTTAGTGGGTCTAAGAGTATGGACAGAGGAATCCAAAAGGTTTAGATTGGCGTCGACTGGAATATGCCCCTGAAGTTGCGGGCACGGGTCCATGTTCTATTTACCCATGCAGCTAGCCTCTCAAGGTATTAATTAGTCTACCCTGGCTTTAGGATGGAAGAGGTTTGTGTTGGTCTTGGCCCTTTTTGCAGGGTCCTCTCAGAACTTTTTGCCTTACTCCTTTATTGTTTCTGACTTGTTTTTGTTTGTTTTATGACTCTGGGCACTTTACCACTGCTGATCAGATGCTAAAGTGCATATGCTCTCTTTTGTAAATTACTGTTATGGATTGGTGTTTCCATGATTCACTTCTTGATTTACTTGTCAGTCCCTAGTACTGTGCACCATGTGCCCAGGGCCAGTAAATCAAATGCTGTAGCGGACTGCAGCACTGATTGTGCCACCCACAGAAGCAGCCTGCAAAATGTAACTCTGGCCTGCCATTGCAAAGCCTTTGTGCAGTCTAGAACTGCCATGTCGACTTGGCAAGTGCAGACACTTGCCAGGCCCTAAGCCATCCCTTTTCTACATATTAGTCACCCCTAAGGTAGGCCCAAGGTGCCCCTGTGTACATGGTGCATTGTATGTGAAATGTAGGACATACCCTAATGCGTGTGGCATGTTCTGATACTAAAATACTGCCATTTTCGTTTTTCACTATTGCAAGGCTACCTGTTCCCATAGGACAGAATGGAGAGTATGTTTATAACATCATATTAACATAACTGGCCCAGGGAACAAGGTAGAAAAATAAAGTTTAGTATGCCTGAACTCAGAATGTTAAAGTACATCTTTTGGTGAAAGTGATTTTTACATTCTGTTTGAAAATACCACTTTTAGAAAGTAGGTATTTTCTTGCCTAACCATCCAGTGTGCCTCTGCTATGTTTGTGTACTGCATGTCTGGCTTATGGATGACAGGGGCTGGAGAGGGGCAGTGGCTCCAGAAGTCTGACGAGTCAGAGCTGGGCTGAATAGTCCTGGTCTGCATTTCAAGTGGTGGGAGGAGTAGCACCTGCACCTGAATAGGGCTGTGCCTGCCTTCCACAATGACGGCTCCACCCACCTGTGGTTTGTCTGTATCCAGGGCTCACACTGACAATGGAGGTTGTTGTGCACTTGCAAAGTGCCCCACAGAACTGGTTTGGCTGGGTACACAACGCTCCGTCTTCAGTGAACAAAGGATTTTTGGGTATAAAAGAGGGGCCCAGACCCCAGACTTTTAGTTCACTTCTGGGAATCAAGAGAAACCTTTGTCAAGGAGAAGAGCCAGAGAAGCTGAGGAGGAATACTGCCCCTGTGCCGTTTGCTGCCTAGGGATGGCCTGCAGTCACTGCTTGCTGCCAAGGAAAGGAGAAAAGGAATTTGCTGTTTGAAACTGAGCTTGCCTCCTGTTCTGAAGTCTCAGGGACACAAAGACTTAATCCCTTCTGTCTCTCTGTATCTGGAACTGCTGTTTTAGCTGCTACAGAAGGAAATTGCAACACAGATGCCTGCAAGCAAAGCAGTAACCTGCACCGAAGCCGTGGGCACTGCTCGTGAAGAGCACTACGCACCACCCCAACTTTCATCGTAGGCCCGCTGCCAGCTGACGCCAAGCCGCATTGACTCCGAAGCAGTCATCGAGGTCGCTGCCTGCACCGGAGCTGAGGACAATGCTCATGACATTCACGACGCACCGTCACGACTCGCACCACAACCGCGACTTCAGCATCGCAGGTGCTTCATCAACACGGAGCCGATCCTCGATGTGAGTGACTCCCGAATTCATTGACAGTCGTTAGAAACTGGCACCTCGCTGCCTTTCGTGACATCACCTCCCCCACACAGTAAGGAACCGACATCTCACCTCCCCAGCGCTTCATAAAGGAACAGAGGCATCACCTCACCTGGGGTCGTAAGGAACCGACGCCACAGGTGCCAACGAAGGATCACCTCCCCGATGCCATGCACCATGTTTGTTTTCAGGTACTGTTCTTTGTGGGTCCGCTTGACTCTGGGCCCATTGCTGCACACCTCAAGGTCGGCGCCGTACTTTGGGATTATCATCTGTCATAACGTCGTAATAACTCCATGTGGAGTTATTTGTTGCTACATGTGTTATTTGAGTGAATAGCCTATTTTAAGGATATCTTGATAACTTTATTGTGGATTTTTTGTTCGTCTGGTCTTGTTTTGGTTTACATAAACATTACTTATTTTCCTAAACTGGTGCGGTGTCCATTTGTAGTGTTTTCACTATATGTGTTCACAAATGCTTTACACACAGATAAAGCACACTCGGTGGAGAACATGGCGGCTAGCGGCAGAAGCTAGTCGGGAGGCTCCGGGACCAAATACGGCATTTTCTTCGTGTCTCACATGGAAAACACTGATTTTTATGTCGGAAAGGAACAGAGAGGACGGAGCAAAAGATGCGGGCGCTGTAAAGTGCAGCTGAGTGGTTTCTGCTGAGTGGATGTTGTGTTAATCAGCGAGGGCAGACAAACACGGAAGTGACAGGGGAGACGCTGTGACGCGGACGGCTGTGTGTGGTGTTTCGCAGGGGTCTGTGAGACACACTTTTGTGCACCGCGTCCAAGAACCATTTGTTGAGCGGACTCGGCGAGTGTCCCTGGGCGAGTGCCTGGGGGGGTGAGAGGACCTGGCGGAGACAGGGATTATCGTTCGGGCTGACGCCGCCATTGCTGGTGCGAGCCCACTGGCACAATCGGATACACAGTCGCCAAGTAAAGTGAAGGAGGTGAGGAGACTACAAGATTGTAGTTCGGGGAAGGGGGCTGTCCAGTGGACTAGAGCTGCGGTAGAAGTGAGGAAGGGGCCCAGTGCTGTTGCTAGAATTTCGCATGTAGGTAGAGGCAGGGGGACAAATTGCATTCACGGACTTCAACTCACAGACTCCATTGGGGCGGGAAAGCAAAGTCAAAGGCAGGTGGAGAGCACTCCATTTATTGGGGGAGCAGAGGGAGCTCCGCTTAATTTAGAGGGCAATTCACAAGGTCCACTGAGAAGCACGAAGCAAGACGGGGAGAGATCCAAGGGATCTAAGGGCCCAAGCACTTTGTCATTGGTGAAAAAGGATATAACTCTCCCGAAAAATAAAGTGCCGCTCTCTATAAATAAACCGCCTCTGCTTTCTAACTCCAAGGGGAAATCGAAGAAGAGGAGAGACGGGTTAAAAAATATACCCCCTCAAGCTATAAAAAATAAAAAAAAGCCTGCTCCCTCACTCAAACAATATTTTAAGGTGGTACCCCAGACTCTGGAGCTAAGACCAGTATGGGGTAGACTTACTGGCGCAGATTTGAAGTTTCCAGAAGATCTTTTGAGTCCGAACAGATTTCAGCCCTTGGCGGGTCAGGAGGATATAATAGATATGCAGAGCTCAGGATTAAGCGATGATCTATCTAGCGCACAAAACGGGTTAACAACATCTAGCAACGAAGAGGTACCTTCTAAGGAAACTAATGGTCCCCAACTAACTACGGAGTATCCGGATATAATGACAGGTAGCTTAAGGGCGGAAATATCGGAGGAAGACGATATGACCCCTAATGATCAGTCAGTTTTGCAAATGTTGCAGTCCTTAAGCCAGGAAATGAGGAACGGGTTCAAGGTCTCACAGCAGAACCAACAATTAATTAAAACTTACTGTGAAAAATTAGAGGAGAAATTTGAGGCACTGGCTGTTAGAACGACGGATTTAGAATCCACAGTCACAGATCTGAGAAGGCTAACTTTACAACATACAAAGAAAATCGATAATATAAGACAGCGTGAGCAGGGGTACCGGGATAAACTGGAATCAATTGAAAATGCTCAAAGAGGAAACAATCTTCGTTTGTTGAAAGTACCAGAAGGGGCAGAGGGGGAGAACATTATTGAGTTTGTTGCTAAGCTAATCAAACAAGCCGCGGAAATTGAAATCTCAGAATCGGACATAATCAAATACATACAGAGAGTACATAGAGACCCATACAGGCTGAAGCCAAATAAGACAAGGCCAAAAAGATTCTGGTTCACTTTTTAACATATACGTTGAAAGATGAGATTCTTAATAGGGCTCTGAAAAGCAATACTCTCTCAGCAGAGGGGATTACTTTTCAAATTAGATCGGACGTATCTTCAATCACAGCATCCAGGCAGTGGGAGCTTGGGAAATTATTAGATCCATTTAGACAGCAAGGGGCAACAGCACAGTTACAGTTCCCGGCATCTTTAAAGATCATGTTTAAAAATAAGATGAGATTATTTAAAAGAGTGGAGGAAGCTGAAGCCTATCTACAATTAATTATGGAATCTGCTCAGGAGGCAGGGATGGAATAATGCTCGGGTCTTTTTGGAGCTCTAGAATTTTCTAGCTTTTTCCCTTCCCTTTCCATAATCGTTCTATCATTGTGCCCTTTCCTTTCTGGTCTGAGGTATATAAGACAGATAGATAGGTAACTAAGTGCAAATACGAGAATAAGGGGCACATAAAGGAGACAATTCATTATGTAAATATGTAAATAAGCCGTCTGGAGTCAGGGGAGGAGCCTCAAGGCCAGAATAGGGCCAAGAAGAAGAAGGGAGGTTCTCCAGGGGAGCACATGGACAGGAAAGGGGAGGGGTGGGAGGAGTGGGCACACTGGGTGGGGAGCATGTGGGAAAAAAATGTCTGAGTTGCCAAAGTGTTTTAGGTAATAATAATTTCCACCAACGGTACAGGTTAAGTGAACCCAGGATATATATCTGAAGGTCTTATCCTGGAATGTAAACAGTCTGAGGGTAGTGCATAGACGAAAAGGTTATTTCAATACATAAAAGATGCACCGGAGCAGGTTTTTATACTCCAAGAAACCCACTTGACAGAGGAAGAGTTGCGAGAGGTATGTAATAAGAAAAAATGGATCCAAGAGGTGATCTGTAACTCACAACAACTAACTATAAGAGGGGTAGCGATTCTGGTTAAAGTGAATCCAGCCTTATCAGTAGAGAAGTCCAGGGTAGACTAAAAGGGCATATGGGCGATAGCCACGATTAAATATCATTTCCATAAATTTACATTTGCAGGATATTATGGCCCGAATCTGAATGACCCTCTCTCCTTAAGGGAAATGATGGAAGAATTGCTAGAGTTTAAGGATCCCCTAATCTTAGCGGGTGACTTCAATGTGGTTTTGGACCCGCAAATGGATAAAACATATAGGGATAGATCCATATATAATTCCAAAACTCGTAATCTCCTGGGAATAGCTATGCACCAGTTGGGTTGGTTAGATATATGGAGAAAGAAATGGGGATCAAAGAAGGAGTTCACGTTTCATAATAAGAAGTTAGGACATAAATCAAGGCTAGACTTCTTTTTAATCGCAGAAGAATTGGGGGATAAGGTGAAGGAGGTCAAGCATGTAAGGAACCACCTATCTGATCATTCAGCAGTCTCCCTAACTTTAAAGCTGCTGGGTGAGCCATGTACGAAGAGGTGGACTCTGGATCGTACTATTTTGTTGGAAGACGATGTGGCAAAAAAACTGATAGACGAGTCCGAAGATTTTTTTGAGTTAAATCTGGGAACTGCCTCAATTGAAGTTGTATGGAATGCTTACAAGGCCGTTTTGAGGGGGGTGATTTTAGCTATTCAAGCCACAAGACAAAAAAGATTCAGGGCTAAGGTATCCGAAATAAAGGTAAAAATAGCCAGGCTAGAACAAGATCTGTTAGCCCAGAATTATCAACCAAATCCATCTGCTTTACAAGAATTAGCGGTGTGTAGAGCCCAATTAGAAGAAGTGTTGGATACTAGTCTCAGGAAACGGTGGCAGGCTAGCTCTCTCGCCCATTTTGAATATGGGGAAGCGAGTGGGAAGCTTTTGGCCTGGAAAACTAAAAAGACCAATCGAGGAACAGAATTAAAGAGGTACAGTTGGATCTAACGGGGGAGACCTTAGATAACGCGTCGGACATAGAAAAAGCTTTCTTCAGCCATTTTGAACAGGTGTACAAAGAGGATATGTCTCCACAGAACTCCTCGATTCTTGAATGGTTAGAACAATATGCAGTCCGGACAATTGAGGTCGAAGAAGCCACCAACTTAAACGGGAAAATAGATTTGAGGGAAGTGGTTAGGGAAGATAGTTCAAGTAAGAGGGGTAAGGCTCCAGGGCCTGATGGGCTGCCAACAGAGCCATATAAAATTCTGTCCCCAGTTGTTGCCCCAATTCTGTGTAGACTATTTTCCTCAATTTTTGAGGAGGGAGGACAGATTCCTGCATCATGGAACGAAGCAATGGTGGTGTTAATTCTCAAACCTTCAAAACCACAGGCGTCATGCGACTCATACAGGCCAGTCTCTCTGCTGAATCTGGAGTATAAAATCTTTGCCGGGATTTTAGCAGAGAGACGGAATGGTGTTGCTGGTAAATTGGTGCATGAGGATCAGAAGGGATGTGTCAGAGGGTGATATATACAGAATCTGATCCAAGCATTGGTGGGAGCTATAGATCTAGCATCTCTACATAAATTGCCTATGGCCATTATCACGCTCGGCGCCGCCAAGGCATTTGACCGTGTAAATTGGGTCTTTTTAACTAGGGTGTTAGAGAACTGTAACTTGGGGAAGAATTTTTGCAGAGCTATCTCTTCAATCTATCAGTATCCCACAGCTAGAGTCTTGGTTAACGGGAACTTATCAGCACCCATATGCATTAAAAAAGGGACAAGACAGGGATGTCCCCTTTCGCCCCTGCTCTTTAATTTATACATTGAGTCCCTGGCGGACAGGATCCGACAAGACACGAATATAGTACCTTTTAAATGTAGGAATTGGGAAAGAAAAGTCTCACTATATGCTGACGACATGCTTATATACACGTCAGACCCAATCCAAGCAATTCCGGCAATGTATATTGCTGCAACCCAGTTTGGCCAGCTGTCTGGGTGTAAGATCAACCAGACCAAAACGGAATGTATGCTTTGGAATGTCGAAGCCCGGTTTCCTATCGAAAAACAAGAGTTAAGATACTTAGGTGTCCATATCACCCAGGACATTGCAAAGTTAACAGACAGAAATCTAGACAAAGTAACAAAGGAAATCACTGAGATATTAAAGGGCTGGTCTCTTCTCCTCCTTACACTTATCGGAAGGGTGAATATCATAAAGATGATGCTGCTCCCCAAATTGATCTTTTTGTTTCAGAATATCCAGTTAGCTTTTAATGAAGATAAGCTCAGACAAATTCAAGCTAAATTCAATTCCTTTATATGAGCCTCAAAGGGTATCAGGGTTTTGTGGAAGAAAACGAGCAGGAAAAAGAGTAAAGGGCGGTTTGTGCGCCCCGAACGTGAAGCCATACGCATGGACCATATTACTGAAAGCAGGAATTCTACTTTTTAATTGTCCAGATAGGTCAGAAATAGGCATAATGTTCAACGAAATGCTGATAGGGATTCATGGGGTTCAAATGGTTTTCTATATAAATATGGAGATCCTCGCTTCTTTAAAAAGGTGCGATTGAAGATGCTGAGGGATATGGCGTTTAATGGGCCAGATTAAGGAAGACCCTGAAACTTACATACTACACAGCCATGTCTCTATTTGGGAGTCTCCTTGTTCCCCGGAATGGGCAAAAGATAGCTTTGCAAAGCCCTTAATAGATGCGGACATCAATCACTGGTCTCAGTTAATGATGGAGGGTGCACTGATATCTTGGGAAGAGATCTCTTGTGCCACTAATAACAACTTATCTAAGTTCAAATACCTTCAAATAAAGAGTTGTAGCCAGGCGATCGGATCGCAAGTAGGAACAACAAGCGCCGTTGAGGATTTACTTCAAGGAAAAACTAGGAAGATAAAGACAGCAACCCTGTATTGGGCTATTTTAGAAGCAGAAGACGGCGATTTCACTCTGCCATCTCATCTGTGGGGAGAACATATCTTGGACGTCGATTTGGAGAAGTTATGGCAAGTACCTTTTGACATACTACATACCACAGTCTCTCCTGCCAATTTAAAACGCAATCATCTTTTCTCTCTTCACAGAGTTTATTGGTCTCCTGCTAAGCTTGCTAAATTCTCGAAGGAGACTGTTCCTTGTTGTCCTAAATGTAAGATGGAAAAAGCAGACAATCTCCAAATGTTTTTAACATGTCCTGCCTTGCATAAGTATTGATGTGCGGTATCTGAAGGTATGGAAAGCATATTGAAGTTAAATGTACAGGTCAGTACCTCACTTGTATTTTTTGGTATTGCTTTGAATTTTGAATTCCTTTCTCGAGAGACAAATAAGTTACTGTTTTAATTAATCATATTAGCTCGAAAAGAAATATGTAAATTATGGATAAAAGATACTGCACCAATTTATTTAGATTGGATTAATGCAATTAAGTACACATTGAAATTAGATAGCATCAATTAGAAGAGAAAAAAACATTTTTGGACTGCATGTATCTCTTGCTTGGACAACTTTTTAGAATAAGGTTCAATGATTATGCCTTTTTGTAGTTTAAAGTACCCTAAGATCAGTTATATGGTGGTCAGTTAGAGGAACTGAATTGATTCATCTTGAATGGGTATCTACAAAAAGTGCTTCCAATAAGATCTTCGGAGGTTATGAGCATTCCTGGTTACATTCGGTATCAGTGGTTGGTAACAAGGGAAAGATCTTCGAGAATATCTTTTGGCATATGAGGACCAAAAAAAAAAATGCTTTACACACAGCCTCTGAGATAAGCCGGTCTGCTCGTGCCAAGCTACCAAAGGGATGAGCAGGGGTTATTTTAGGAGTGTATCCCCCTTACCCTGACTAGAAGCAAGGGCCCCCTATTTGGACAAAGGTACCTATCTCTGCCAACTAGAGACCCCTATTTCTAATAGGTGTGATGTGATCAAAAGATCTGCTTTGCTTTTAAAAAAAAACAATCTTAGAAATTCACTGAAAAAAACAACATTTATAATTACATTACAGTTTGGTGGATATGTCAGTAACAACGTTTTGACCTTAAACAAAAGGAAGACACAGAAATTCACCAGTTATTGTTAGCAGAGGTAACAGGATACTTAACGTCTGTTAAAAAAATGAAGTCCCTACTACGGAACGCTTTTATCTGTATCAAATCCCTCAAATAATTTAAAAGGAGAGGGAGCCGTCTGCCTACCTCTCCATTTAAATTGTTTTCATAGATGGGGGGCCACGGGGCCTTTTCAGACTCGGGAGGGGGACTACCTGCCCCCTTCGCCTTCCTTTATATGTTGGCCTCCCTATTATTTTTTTATATTCGGCTCTAGGAGCAGCATGCCCCTCTCCCCATTGTATTTATTATGGTCATGAGAGATGGGGGTGGGGGGTCCCTGAAACCGCCAAGAGGGTTGGGAGGGGGACTGGCAACCCCTCCTCTGAATATAAAAATCTGCTACCAGCCTGGGCCCTGGCTCACCCGGGGTAATTTCTTTGGCATTGCGTTCAAAAAATTGCCGCCAATTCAAGAACTTTCAACAAATTTAGTGTAGAAAAAAATTGTTCTCGCAAGGTAAAGCAAATTAGTTGTTCAGTATACAACAAATGTTTATCAACGCCTCCATAAGGTTCCTGTCTACATGAGCAATTTAGATAGATGAAGTGAAACGTATGCAATTATTTCAAAACAATTAAGTGCAGTACTAAAGGTGGCAAGGGTTAATAGAAATGACAGTATGTAATATGCTGTTACAAATTCTTGAGTAAATCAGGACAGACCAAGTTGAAAGTGTATCACAACCCCCAGGAGTTTCCTGCTAACATTAAAAGTTTGAATGGATGAAACACAATGTATGTAAGTGTACCTTGAGATAAGCCCTGCAGGGAGCAAAGACTAGACACAGAGTTTTCAGAAATGGCAAAAAGGTCCACAAAACGGATATCCAAAAGTGGTTTGGTCTAAGGAGTGGACTTTAAACCTAGAACTTCGGCAGGTTTGAGAATACATTATTACCCTCCCTGAAGATCTGAGAGTTCATACAGTAGTGCCTGGTGAAGGTGTGGACAGATACCCATTTAGCAGCCTGGCACATGTAAAGGCCCCTTGCTAAACCCACAGAGGAGGATGCGGCTCTGGTAGAAAGAGCTGAAAAACCCTCTGAAGGCTCCTTCTTAGGTAAGGTGTAGCATATCATGATCTAGAGGACGATCCAGCTTGAAAGGGCCCCTTTTTGGACAGTTCTTCCCTCCTTCGTACTGGCAATTCCAATAAAGAGTTGGCCATTCACCTGTGCTCCTTAGTTTGATCAATAAGCTAAGAGCTCTCTTTGGATCATGTGATGAAGCCTCACCTCACCTTTAGAGACAGAGAGAAACAAGCATTTACAATGCAATGGTTTCGCCTTTGGAAAAGTTAGAGCTATTGGCATTGCTCATGACATTTCTTTTTTTTTTTTTACTTATAAATAAATGGCATTGTTATTTACATTGCAATAGGTCTCACATTTGTTGGAGTTGGAGCTACTGGCATTGTAAATGGCAATGTTTTTTATTCATGCTTTTTTGTTTGCAGTGGAGTGATTTTTTTTTTAAGTGCACACTATACCATATTATAAGCTTTTATAGCAACTATACAGTAAAGCTATAGCTATTTTAACGTAAAAGGGTGTAAATGGATGAATACAAATACAAAAAAGAATCTTAAACTGTATGGTGGAATGTATAGCAGGTGACAGAGACTACCGATCACAACATACGTACTTGAAGTGATTGTGGGTACCATATGTAACGAGATGCATCCATAAGATTTGAACACTTTTAAGAGGCACAGTCAAGTATTTTGGAATAACGGCAAAGAGAAGAGCAGCAGTTAAAGCGATATAGAATAAAAAGAAAGAAGAAACTGTGTAGAAAATAAGAAAGAAATATCTTAATTTCGCATATATTAGCATCAGCCCTAATAAATCATCCAAGCTCCTGATGGCAGTGGGTCAAACCCCTGATGCCAGGTTATTTTTGGTTTGTAATTCTCCTGTTCTCTAGTGGTTGGGATGCAGGTTTTGGAGGAGTTAAGTTGGTCTGAATCCACCGACTGACAGCTCGGAGGAAATGGTCAGGCCCCGAGAAGTCCATATCCACCCTATGTCACCATCTGAATTATGCATGCGTCCTTGCAGCAGGTACCGTTGAAGAACTCCGTGAGGTCCAGTGGGTTGTGAACTAGAGATTTGGGAGAACTGGTGATATGATTGAATCTTGAAATGTGTCAGAGCTGAAAAGAGCCAAGGAAACAGGGGGACGACGGTGGCCCTGCTGAGTGGGCAGGAGGAGAACCAATAGCCACTGGTCTCAATAGTAAGGTCTGGTGGTGCACTCTGCTAATGATGCTGGGCACGTGCACCAATAATGCAGCCACTCCATCTCTGCCCACTGACATTCAATCCCGACGGATTCAGTGCCTCAGAACATACCACACTGCTGTTCAATATTCTACTCAGAGCCACACAAAGCAACTGTCAAATAACGCCCTCGAGCTACAACAAGGTACCCGAGCTAGAACAAAGGTACCCGAGCTAGAACAAAGGTACCCGAGCTAGAACAAAGTCACAGCTCTGTGATAAGACCACGCACTGCAACGCACACACCGGAGGGCGATGAGCCTTGAGCCAGGCACACCCGCCACAAGCCAGTGAGCTAAAACAATCACCACCCGGTGAAGGGTACTTATTGTCGAACAAACCTAATTGTGTGTGAGAAAAAGTCCCCGCCCCAAGCTGCAGGAATCACAGACGTCACGTAGAAGAAGGCAAAGTCGCGCAGACCTAGCCCTCAGCTGAACAAGCAGGCCCTATGCGCGCTGCAGGGGCCAATGCACCGGGCGCTCTAAATGGCTTTTCTCGCCCCATCTCTCGATGGGCGTGCATAACAAGAGCCCGCCCCTGCTTCCACACATCCTTTTGTACCAGGGGAAAACCTGTTTGCCTCCACCCTCGCCCCTAGTGAAGTTACTCGGACTGCTGGAGACTCCCCTCTCCAGGGGCAAACCTCAGTTCTCGAAGCCTCAGTCAGGTACACCTGGAGGAAGTTGGCAGCTCCCCACCCTCCCTACACGTATTCGTTCCATTGACTGCACCTCTTAATTTGCGAACGAGGTATGCAGTCGGCCATTCTCACCCAACCACCTATCGGGTCTTCCGCGTACCCTCTGGCTCTGTTGTGATGACCGCTTCCCTCCCAATTCTACCTTATAATAGAAGCCCCTCCCTTGCCCCCAGCACCGGGGCCTTCACGGGCAAATATCTGGATGGTTCCAAACAAAGAGGGGCGCAAGAGGTGGAGACATGGCCGGAAGTCATCAAATACCACAGCAGGGAACTCAAACACCACCCTGGCCATGAGAAGAGCGCACACAAACACACCACTCGTCACCCAGAGCTTCTGGCAATGCCCCAAATGTACTCAAGTACCGACGGTCACTCCATGCACATAGTTAACCCAGACAGACCCGGCCCACTTAAAGCCCTGGGCACAGCAGAAGGGGTTTGGGCAGAAGCGTGGTAAGGGTACAGTCAAAGCGCGACGCATGAAGAGTACTAATGTTTACCAGCGGGATTGGGGGTTTGCAGTCGACGGCTAATGCAGGCGGGGTGCACAAGAGAGCGCTGGCAGAGTCCATACTTAATTGCAGCCTAAATACGAGGCGGGTGAAAGAGGGGTACGGGGGAATGTTCAGGATGACTTCCAAGATGGATGCAGAGGGGTATTGGTAAAGCTGCAAGGAGGATACGCGCGAATAAAGTTTCCAGGTTGAGTGTCCGAAACATTACAGGGGAGGGCGGAGTTTGGTTGGAGTGGTACAGCCTCGATAGAGGGCGCAAGGAGTGTAATAATCAAGGCTGCAGCAGCGCAGTTCATACAGGTGGGGTCCAATCATGTTCGGAGATGTACAGGTGCAAGGCGAGTAGTTGGAATGAACTTCAGCAGCCAAGGGAAGGGCCAGGTGTACGCCGGGGAATGGTGACGAGGACCGGGTGCCCCGAGGGATACTGAGGGGGTGTGGCTGGGGGAAATGAGCTGGGGTAAGGGAGGCGGGCGAGCTCCTGTGACTAGGGTCAGTGAGAGACAACGGGCAGGGGAGGGTCAGTGCCGCGGGAGGGAGGATCAGCGGGGGTCGTCGAGGAGGGTCAGCTGAAGCGGAGGAGGGGACTTTGCAGCCGGTTCAAGAGTTTTGCACCCCTTCCCCCGTTACCCTCTGCCCCCTCTGCACACGCCGGGCTCTGGCACTGCACTATCGGCTCTGCAACCACGGGACAGAACGCGGGACAGGGAACCAGAGCGAGATCAGAGCGGAGCCGGACTAGACCCGGAGTCAGCTCGGGACATATTCGAAGCCAAAACCCGAACGGAGATAACGTTAAAGCGGAGCAAGCATCCGTTTACAGGGCAGAAGCGGCAACACCGCAGCATGCAGGGCGACGAGAAGCGGAGACTCATCCAGCCCAATAACCAGTGAGTGTCTCATTTAACTCCTCTGCCTTCTTTTTCTGTGGTTGAAATAAGTGTGTCTCCTATCACCCATCCTTCGCCCATATACACGTACCCCTGGCCTTTATACGCCTTGCCCCAAAAAAGTGCATACAACTCACCGTTCGCACAGCTGTGATGTGTTAAAAGCGCTTCCATCAGATCCCCTCGCGCTTCACTCTGTGACGGTGACTTATCTTTTTTTTGGGGGGGAGGGTGTCCAGGACACGGGGAGGGGCGGGAGAGGACACGGACGGCGGGAGGGGGGCGGGAGAGGACGAGGGGGGCGGGAGAGGACACGAACGGCAGGAGGGGGGCGGGAGAGGACACGGGCGGTGGGAGGGAGGTGGGAAACGTGCACAGGACAGCGAGGGGAGGGGGGACGGCGGGAGGAGGGACACGGAGGAAGGCAGGACAGCAGCAAGCACGGCCTGGCCGGACCAGATTCGGGGGCGTTCCCGGCTTTTGGCTGACGTAGCATGACGTAGCCAAAAGCCAAAAATTCTCGGGAACGCCCCCGAATCTGGTCCGGCCATGACGGACGCCTCTCTGTTCCAATGGCTAGCCTCCATTTATGGAGCTAGCCAATGAAACAGAGGGGCGTATTCAAGGCACCCATACTAGAAACTACAGATTTCTCTGGGGGCGGAGCTAAAAGCTCCGTTCCCCAGTCGAAACCTAAAAAGCAGGGAGTGTGATGGACTGCCCCACATGGAATGGCGACACTGCTTTCAAAAGCAAACTCACTGACACGGCATGCCAAAGTGATTACTGTGGGGAAATACTGTCATATGAGACAGCAATCTCAAATAAATTGTGCATGTGTTAACAAGATGCGCACATTAGGACTGTATTAAGGTCTGACTGTGGCATAATGAACGGGTGAGGGGGAACATGTAATTAAGCCTTTTTAAAAAATGCATCACAATGGGTGATTTGAACAAAGTCACTCAGCTACATCCACTCAACCTCTGTGCAATGAAGTATACGTTGTGGAGGTTTGGGTCCAAAACTGCTCTGGGATTGGAACAACAGTTCCTCCTGAAGTTGGAGAGGAGAGCAGATGCTCAGACTCAGCAGCTTGGAATATCAAAGTCCTCGAACCAACTCCGAGGCTATCAGGATCAGCTGAGTCCAGCCCCTCCTGACATTCTTCAAAACTCGGTGAAGTAGCGACAGAGACAGAAATATTTGAAGGAATCCCACAGAAGGCAGAATGTGTCTCCAAGAGAGCCCTGAGGCACAAACTTCACAGCACTAATGGCTCAAAAATGATCAGTGGTGAAAAGATCTATCCTATGTACTTTCCACTGAGCGAAGATTGCTTGAACTACCGCCGGGGACAGGTGCCACTTGTGGTTGACTATGATGCCTGCTGAGCTCGCCTGCCCTGGCATTCGGGGAGTGTTTGGGCAGACAGGGACATCTCCCAGAGGTTCAGCCAGTGCCACAGTCTCATTGACTCCTAGCGCAACACAGGAGACCCAACCAGCCCTGTTTGTTGCAGTACCACATGGTGGTCTTGTTGTCTGTCACAACCTTAACAGAGAAACTGAAGATGGAAGACAGGAAGACACTGATGGCCAGATGGATGGCATGCAGCTCCAGAAGATTTTTGTGGTGCCTCTGCTCCATCGAAGACCAGAGGCCGCTCAACTCCTCCTTGTCCAGTTGGACTCCCTAGCACAGAGATGACTTATCTGTCAAAACCATGCACTCTAGATGAGGTAGGTAGAATGGTCTCACTCAATTCAAATTGGCATCCTTCATCCACCATTGAAGGTCCCTGGTTGCCTCATCCAACACACAAATGTTGTCTGAGAGACAGCCCCAGTGCTGAGCCAACTGAAGGGGCTAGGAGGAGTTCCAGAATGCAGAATACGGGACTAGAAACATCAGGACCATGTCCTGAATGCATCAGACTATCTACAATGGTGGAAAAGCATTAAACACCATTATGGCCAGAACAGCTACTATAATGGCATTGCTCTGAGCTGACTGGAGGTGAGATTTTGGCTCATTGATAGAGTACTCCCATGATGGAGAGTAGCAAAATGGTAATCTGCAGGTGGTCCACAACTGACTGTGATGGTGGGATGTGATTATTTCCATCACCTTCGTTAACACCCATGGGACCAAGGTGAGACCAGAAGGCAGGATGAGTAACTGGAATTGTTCACACAAATAAGCAGAGGTCATGCTTATGGAACGGAAGAACATGTACATGGAATTACATGTCCTGCAAGTCCAAGAACACTGTCCTGTCCCATGGATCTACGGCAGAGAAAACCTAAACCAGAGTCAGCAAGTTGAATTTGTTCTTCTGGAAGAGTGTGTTCAATAACCAAAGATCCTAAATTGTCTCGAGCCCACCATCTTTCTTTGGCAATAACAAGTAACATGTGTAGCACCCTTTGCCCCTCTTCTTGTTGGGTACTCCTTCTTTCGCTTCTATGGCCAGCAATGACTGAATCTCTCTGGCAAGGATAGAGGTATGTTCTGCTGAGGTCTGAGCAGAAAATAAGAGGAGCTGGGTGGAGCGGTAGGGAAAGAAAAGGAAGAGCATAACCATAATGAACAATATGCAGGACCCATAGGTTGAAGGTAATTGCCCACCTGCTGGGCAGGTGAACCATGTACTGCCCCATACTGGCCACCAGTGACTCCAAAAGAAGGAATCAAAATGGCATGGGTACAGTGGGTGAAGAGGAAGAAGAGCACTGACTTTGCAGATGACCCAGTCTTCTGCCACTGCTACATCTCAGGGAGCCCCAAAAAGACTGAATTAGCTGCTGAACACGCTGTGATGGCTGCCTCTGGCAGCAAGACAGGCTGAGGGTATAACCTCTGAAAATCTAGTATTCATGATGGAACTGGAGGGCTGGGGACAATAAGCCAAATGTGTGAGCCATAGCATAGCTATCCTTGAATTGCTCCAACCTGGAGTCTACCTTGTCTCCAAACAGCCTGGAACCATCAAAAGGCAAATCCATAAGGGATGACTGCGCATGCCATACAAAAGATGGGATACATCGAGGTCTGGCGGCGAATCACTACAATAGTGCACATTGCATCGCTCATAGTCTGTGGTATCCAGACTGGCCAGTCAAATGTATTTGGCTGCTTCCTGGCTGTCGTGGACCAACTGGGCAAAGGTATTTCAGAATTACTGGGGAGGGCAGGGCAAGGCCTTGCTCACCATATCTTAGAGGGTATGAGTGTATATCCCAAACAAACAAAAGCATTCAGAAACTGCAGTGCCAAACTGGTATCAGAGAATGCCCTCTTGTTAAATGTATCATTACATTTAATTTCCCTGTGAGGCGAAGCAGGAGGCAATACTTGCAGGTTCACCTTGCTGGGCATAGCCGGAACTACACAGCTTTGCTTTATGGAATGCAGTGTTAGAAATGCTGAATCACCCGCTGCTTTCAATGTTTCTATCAAGGCTTAATTGAAAGGCAACAAAGGCTCTGAAGTTGAAGGGCCACAAAGAAAATATTCTCCGAGCAATTTCGCTTTGGCTTCCACAGTTTGCAGCGTTATTTCCAACACATCTGTGCCTATACGGACCGCCAGAACAAAAGGGGTGCTTTTCTCAGGGTAGATTGGGGAATCTCATTCCATCTCTGGCAAAGTATCAAAACCACTTGCATTCTTGAGGTCTAAAAAGAGACCAGCATCAGTTTAGTGAGATGATAGCAAATGATCAGCCTCCTTCTCATCATCCTTGTTGAGTGGAACATTCTGAAGGAGATATTCTCCAGCTATCATACTGGCCCAGAAAAACTTTTCCCAGAAGCAGCTCTCAATTGGAGGGGGGCTCTGGCCATGACTCCACCCTCCATGCATGTCATCAGTGGTCTATAATAGGTACCAACCGGTGTACTGGTGTCAGTTCCTAAACCTTGTATGTGCCCCACTAAAGTGGGTAAAGGGGAACCCAGAGCATCAACAACAGTGACAATAAGAGAGCATCAAATGTTGCACACCTTAGAATCTTATTCTGTGAAGCACTGATTCAACAGAAATATAATTACAAAATGAAAATAACTTTTATTTCTAATGGTTATATTGTCCTACCCATTTCTCATAGTAAGAATGAGGCCTAAACATACTCTCTGGGACGAGGGAAATAGCAGAGCCAATTTACCATGAAGTTATGCAGCACAACCGTGGTAAAGTATGTCACTTTATTGGGCATCACCACATGCTTGAACTATAAGGCAGTATTGTTTGTCAAAAGTATGCGAGGATGACCATGTGGCTACCATTTCATTTATAACTTTATTTCTATTTGTATAAAATCACAAAAGTTAAAACATATACAAAATATGTAATAAAAACAGTGACAGGGCTGCTCATGATAATTACATTGATTGATGCAGTATCTGTAGTTTAGCACCTTATTTGACAATTAAAAATTATTATAATTAAATAATTTAAAAGCGTTAACTTTAAAAGAAAACCATGATTGTAGACCTATATTTAGCTCACAGCATTTGCAAAGGGTACAGTTAGTTTAGCAGGATAATACAGGATGGTGAATCGAAATCGACGAGGCTTCGCTAGAAATTAGCCTTTGCCTCTGCCTCTTCTCTTTCCAGCGAAGCACCCATACCCACCCTAGATATTTTGCTGCTGCTACCACAACCGGAACAGCCACAGAGGTTTTAAGGATTCGAAGGGCCTCAAGAATAGACCTAATACCCATATTAACACAGGTTGATTTCAGCCACCTCGTTCTTGGTTTACTGTAAGCAGGACAAGCAAAGAAAATGTGACCTACTGTTTCTATAGTGTCTACGCAAAACGGACAGTGGCTGGATTGTGTGTTGGCCCACTTGCTTGTAAAGTTGTTAGTTGGGAGAGTTCCCACTCTGAACTGGTGGAACAACTTCCTATCGCGGGTCAATGAAATAATATCCCAATACACCTCAAATTTAGGCTCCAACTTGGAATCTAAAAAGACACTAGAAAGGGAGGTGCCAGAGGAGGTCTGGATATGCTTCCTGTTGACCATAGCCCAATAGACAGCCTTGAACTCGGGTTTTGATGGGAATGTACTGTCAGCTGGGGATGACCACAAATGGACCAAACGCATATCTGATAGTATGTTATGTACAGTCTAAACCACCCCAGTTTCTTGTTGACACCCAAGTCCTTGACTTCCAACAATGCTTGGGCATAATGGATAATTTCTGGAGTTACCCATAATCTTCTCCAATAGGCAACCAACCTATAATGTACCACATCTCTAAAGGTGTTGCACCCTGAATCCAAAAACAAGGGGACTAGTGGGGTCGATTGTGGGACACCGATTATAGAATGTAAAAATGTGTTCTGACCCAAGACTAGGGTGTCAACATTTGCGTAGCCCCACAGCTCTGCTCCATATAGTATTGAAGCACCAATTTTCGATTTGTAGGGCTAGAGGACCGGTGCTATGGGTTTGGTGTGGGAGAGTCTGTGTTCCTTCAATAGGGCTCCCGCATGTTGGGCATGTCTAACTGCTTGTTGAGTAACCTGTGGCTTCCAGGTGACCTTCCGGTCTATTAAAATACCCAGGTATGAGAATGTCTGTTTGTTCAAGGATTCCCTCGTTCATCCGGACAACACCGACAGCCTTGTAGGAGTTCGTCAATACCATGTACTTGGTCTTATCAACATTGACAACAAGATCATGTTCCAGACAAAACTCCTCAAATCTGGACAGGGCACACTGGAGGCCCTGTCTAGTCTTAGAAAGTATGAGGGTGTCGTCCGCGAACATTAGTAGCAGTATCTTATACCCTGCCAATTTTGGAGCATCTGTGGGGAAACCCTTGAAATACTGCACCACCCCTTTTATATATATGGAGAAGAGGGTGGTAGCAAGGACACACCCTTGCCTCACCACCCTGTCGACCAGAAATTGTTGTGTGGTATTACCCCTTTCATCCCATCTAACCTGGCGAAGTTGTTAGTATATAGTTTCACCACAAAAGCCAACAGGTCAGCCGGCATGCCCAATTTTTCTAATAAGCTCCACATCTTGTTGCGTGGTACCAAGTCAAACGCAGACTTAAGGTCCACAAATGCTGCGTAGATGGTACCCCTCCCTTTGGTCACAGTACGCCAGTATAACAGGATGAACCTCATGACCTGGTCCACAGTGCTTATACATTGCCGGAATCCTGCCTGTAGATTCGACAAGATGGCAGATTCCTCAAGCCAGGCCTGGATTTTGCACAACACGACCCTTGCGATAACCTTTTGAATACAATCTATTAGGCTAATGGGCCTATAATTGTCCGGTAACGACCGATCTCCTTTTTTGAAAATGGGCAAAATCACTGCTCCTGCCCAGGTACAGGGTAAGGGAGCTCCTTTGGCAATGGCATTAGCCAGGAGCTGGATGTATTCGGCTCATAATCCTGTATCTTGGAGGAACAGATCAGCGGGGATGCAGTCGAGCCCCGGCGCCCTACCCTTTGGGACCCGAAGCAGAGTGCTTGCAACTTCCTTCCTAGTAATCTGGAGAACAGGGCTTTTTGTTAGGATTCCCGTGAAGACACTGGTTTACAGAGTCACTAGTAAATTGACCTCCGAAATAGGAGACCTACTGCTGCGGCTCTACATGGTTTGATGGGACATTGGCCGGAGCGCCATTTCCCCACTTCACCAGGTGCCAGAACGTGGTCATATCTCTCCTGGTACTTGCTTCCAGCAGGGCAACCCAATGCTCCTCGTCCCAATCCCTTTTGGCTGCTACTTGCGCCGCCTTGTAAGAAAGCCTACTTTTGTTTTTTAATGCCCTATCTTTAGACCGTATAGCCGCTGCTAACAATCTATAGGCTGTCCGACAGGATGAATTGTACCATTCTGCTGCTTTAGATCGTGCTGGTTGGTTAGATATTTTGGGCCATATGTATCAACACATTTCCCCATAGACACAGAATGGGCAAAACCCTTTGATACATCTGGCCCTAAACTTTTAGTAATAAAATACATTTTAAGATCGTTAAAAAGGTGCTCATGGACATCTACTGCTCTATCACTCTGTGCTTCTTGTGCTGCCTCTGCCTGGAGTGTTGCTACCGCACTAGATACCAGCATATTCATGTGGGTCACACTCTTGGCATTACACACCACCTTGGACCATTTAAGGCAACGAGTATCATTAATCACGTGAGCTTCTACATGACCAAGGTTACGTGCCATACCCTCTACTTGGGTGGAATAGTTGAAGCGCAAAGAAAGAAGCAAGGGATTGTGATCGCTTTCGATACGGACAATTACCTCCATGTCTAGTAGGGACGGCCAGAGTTCTTTGCTTAACAAAAAAAAGTCTATACGACTTGCACGTTGCCCACTTGTGAAAGTTGCCATCCCAGTTTTGTCCGAAGTAGTGCGCCCATTTGCTGCTCTCACCCCATGTTCCATACTGAAAATATTCAGTTGTAATGCAGCACTAGACCATTTTTATGATAACGGGGAGATCCAGTGTGGGAATAAAGCAAAACTCATCCTCTTCTGCACTAAAGTGCATATCATAGATATCTAGAGGTTCAAATGTACAATTGAAGTCTCCAGCTATGAGGACCAGATCTTCTCCTTGGTTCTTGGTAAAAAAAGAATCTAAAATAGCAACAGTTTCCGAAGCTTTACCACCCTGATTTCCCCTGGAATAGACATTAATGAGTAGAATACCTGGGAGACTTCTATTGTACAGCTTAATAATAAGGATGTCCCTGGATTCAATGGAAATCTCCTCCAGCTTGAGTTGGAGGGACTGCCTTACCCATGTTGTCAAACCCCCTTTGGGGCCATGCAAATGTAAATAACCTGGATGAGAAACTTTCTCTGTGGCCCAGGTCTCCTGCATGAAAACAATATCCTGGGCATCTATAAATGAGGACCATTCACTAGAAGCAGTTTTACTTACTAGGCCCGCTATATTCCAGGAAATCAGTTTAGGGACTGAATTTTCAATATCTCTTGATAAAGAACTAAGACCACACACTGGTGGATGTTTTTTACCATTGACATGGCTGAGCTCCACTGAGTCACAGGAACTAGTCAGAGGCACCGCAAAACCGGGAGATGGTAGTTGATTGTGAATAGTAGACACGCCCTGTAAAAACAAAGAGGAAGAAACTACAAGTATTGAGTCTTGCACTACTACGCCCTTTCCCAAATCAGACTGCGTAGGGGGGTTATGCTGTCATGTAGGTAACCCACTCAGTCAGTCTATATCCTCAAAACTAGTAAATGGGTCAAATCTATTGTAAACTGGCACATTATAATCAAAGCAATTATGGGCCTGCTGACCACTCCTTTGACTGCCTGATTTAGGAGAGGGTGCTATAGTGTTAGGATAGAAAAACCCAAGAGGCATTATAGAAATACCATCCCTGTTCAGATGCCTAGCCCCTGCCCTTTCTAGGATCGTCCTTACAAGGTGCGGAGACCCGAAATTCAAGACCACACAATCACCACTACACACTTTCTGTGACATACCTACCAACAGGGTTCTACGTATCATTTTGAACTCTTGGAAAAGATGCGTCCCCAGACCAGTTCTGTGATGTAGTAGATGGAGGGCCTTGTTTTTGAGGGATGACCAGTGTTCCACGGAGTTTGTGTTAAGTGATGGAACATTGGTAAGTATGACCGTATACGGTGTGGATTCCGGTGGTAACTTTAGGGAATCCCTCCTATATGTCAATCCCACCCCAGAGTTTACTGGGTCACTACCCTCTATGTACTTTGTTGGAGTCCCTGCCCTCACTACTGTGGGTTGAGAATTTGTTGAGTTAGCTGTGGAAGTACAGACTGTTTTTGTTGTGCTAGCTCCAACATCTAAAGTGGCTACCAACAGATGACTTCTACCAGGACTCCTCCTGTGAGTGTTAGGAAGCAACCACAGCCTTAAGGGAGGGGGCACTAATGGCCTTTAGAGGGTCTTTCCTGGCCAAAGTAGAGCAGATCTTGAAACGTAAGATGATACAACGTGAAATCGTGCATTTTGACACACCTTTTCTTTCCTGGTTTTGCCAAATCCCACAAAGAGGTAATCATCCACCATGTCCTATCAAGTGTGGCAGTATGAACCCTGGCACCTGAGATTCAGTCTATGCAGGCTCTTCTTTTTCTTGGTGGGCTGTGGGGGAGGAAAGAAAGTCAGAAGAGAGATAGACTGGGCCTAGTGCAAGGTCAAAACCACCTAGGGCAAGAAAACTGTGCAGGTGCAAAGGACCAGCTTGTCCAGGTAAAAACTCTGAACGGTAGAACAACTAAAAGGGCCTAAAGTTATCCAATTCTATGTGCAGAAGTTATTGCAGCTCAAAGTAAGACATCTAACTGGACAATTGTGCATCAGCTCGAAAGGGGATTCCATCAAGAAAATCAGCACAAGATTTAAATCCAACAGAGGAACAATGAAAAAAGTATTAGAAAATCTGGAAATCAAACCTTTCAGCAAACATGCCACTAAAGGTGACCTAAAAATGATGGCTGACCAGGGAGGCACATGAAAGCAGAAAAGGCAGGCAGCTAACACCTGACCGGAGCCACAGGTAGCCCCTCCTACAAATGAGACAGTGTGAAACACAGAATGTCAGAGAGGTATAAAGTAAAGAGGTCTAAGCCTTCTGTTCAACTCCGGTACAAAAATGTGTTCTACCAACCCACATAATGGATTGCATAGTGGCTTTTCTTGCAGAGAAAAATTATTTTTGCAATTTCGTTAGGGAAGTAAAGGGCTCCAAATGGCACCGCTCAATCTCCATACATGCAGCCACAGCATTAGGGGATTGGAATGGAGGGCCTGAGAATAGCTGAACCTGAAGGCATCCCCCATGGAAGCATTCAGTGGAGTGTATGTCACAAAACAGTGGTCACTTTCTGTTTTGGATCATGGCAAGAAGCTACATCAGTGAACACCAATATATGGACTTCTCCCTCACCTTGAGGTGTACTTCCCAATTGTGATCCTCCAGCAGGAGGTGACAGAGCATTAAAAAATCCTACCAGATGATTTGCCTCTGTGAAAATCCCCCTTTGCTGCGTCCACTGCCACAGGTGAATCAACTCTCCATAACTGCGCACCAAACTGGCTGTTGATATAATGTATTGTGGTGGTTTTGTTTGACAGGAGATGAGTGGCACTCTCTGATATGGCAAAAACATGCCCTCAAGGCAAGACCATCCGCATGCAGCTCTAGGCACATTTATGTGAAGACTCTGCTGTGACACATACCAAAGGTTTATGTTGCCCTGTTGCCCACATGGGTACTCCCAACCTACTGAGGAGGTCAAGTCAAGTCAAGTCAAAAATATGTTTATTTAGACCATTTGATCTATAAACCACAGTTCATCCTTTATCATTTAAAATCACATAACACAAATTCATATTCTTAACAGTAAAAATTATCCTAAAAACAACCTTTATACAATTTAAAACCAAAATTCATTTGGATTATAGGGCTATTGGCTATTTTGGGTCTCCAGTCAGATCAGGAATTTATATACCCCCTGCATATATTTCCCGATAGCTATCGCAATGTCAAGATTTTCCATGTCAACTAGAAGCTCCCGTGCTTTAGTGCGATCCTCAACCTCATATTTTAAAAATATCGGGCGAAGAAACTGTTTACGTAAATTAAAAAAACATATAACAATCCAGCAAGATGTGCAAAATATCACATTTCATTCCTAGTTTACACACACATTTACCATCAGGGTGGATTAGGGCAGTTTTTATTGCACTATTTGTAAATAACGGATTAATACCTATTCGTAATTTAAGAACTTCTGCTCTTATTCAACGGTTTGGTGGTCTACTGAGGAGGTGGCCAAGATCAAGGTAGCCTGGGCTTCCAAAGTACTGAATAGGTAATCCACCTCAGTGTTGGCGGAGTCCATCCAATAGTGCCTATCCAGTTGTACTGTCTGTGAGATCTACACCTGAGCCAAGATGCTCCTTGGTGGTGGAACTGTGCCTTCACAGGCACCACTGCAGGACCCTTATCTGACACCTGGTGTGTAGAACCAACAGGATGGATTAGGCCATGAATCCAGGCAGGATAAAGACCTGCAGTATTGGGAGACATGTTTGACTCTGGAAATCGGAATCATCTCCCGAATATCTATGATCCTCTGAGCAGGAGGAAAAACTTTCAAGTGTATCATGTGTATCATGTTGAAGGTAAATTTCGAGCCACGGAGAAGAGTAATTGTGCATCTCAGATGTTCCTCAGCCAGCGCCTTGAACGATGCTGTCCCCAGTCAGGTGTCCAGATACAGATATTCATGAACTGATGTCTATGTGGGTTCAGCCCAAAAAGTCCTGCAGGACCAAACTGACAAAATGCCCATCTTTTTGGACATGGCTATCAAGGAAGTAGTGCTTTGTGAATGTGTTTCCTCGAACACCCATATGGTAGCCTGACTAATGTTAAGGTCAGGTACTCCAAGTGCCAATGCAGCATTTGCAGCCTTAGACTTGGTGGAATAGGGCTCTCAGTACCCTCGAGGGCTGCTTTTTGGCCAATGCATAGCAGATCTTAATGCAAAGGACTATTCACCATGAGTCCTTCTCTGCAGCGCCTTATCTATCTTTATCCTAGAGAACCTACACAAAAATATGATTGTTTACCCAATGGCTTTTGGTGCAGTGCTTAATATGTAAAATAATAAGTGCCAGGGCCCTGACCAGGAGGCCACTGAAGCTTGCACCACCCATCATCCCTGCCATCTCTCTTGCCTGCAAGTGTGACAGTTCAGATTATTCCAGGTCCCCAAAGGTAAATAAGAGGCGGGGGAGGCAGAAATTAGTAAAGGTTAATGTATATTGTATTCATAAACAACCGTTGTACTGCTCATCCCTAAATTAGATGAGCAGCTCCACCAAGTGGCAGACTGTTACAAGTGTAGTGCTGACACAAGTGCAGGTGCCGAGCACCGAAAACCACAGGCTCAAATTAAGCATCTCTTTGGTGGGATTGATGTAAAAGCTTAAATCTCTTTGGGAGTCCAGACAATGGAGTCTCACCTCCTCTTTCGAAGACTGAGGAGGAACAAAGAATGTTGAGAGGGTGATGGATTACCCAACATGAAACACTTTTGGCAAAAACGGCCGCATAGTCCTCAACACCACTTTATCTGGAAACAAAGTGGCGCAGGGAGGTTGCACCTAGGGAGCCTGAATCTCACTTATGCAACGAGCTAAAGTGATCTCAACATGGAAGACAGCCCACAGGGTCAGAAGATGCAACAAGCTGCTGTGCATCAGCTCAAAGGGAGTAAGTATAAAAAATATCAGTACACAATTAAGGTCCCACTATGGCATCACAACTGGTCTGGGATGTAACGTGTATCAAACCTTTAAGAAAATGCATCCCAAAAGGTGATTTAAACAAAGGACGGTTGGTCCAGTAAACACAGGAAGGCCAAAAGGACTGACAAATAACCTTTAGTGCCTACTCCAAAGCCTTGCTCAACCAAAGACTAAACAAATACCAAAATATCTGACAGTTTGGTTTGCAAAGGGTCTGCCCTGTGGACTCCACACCAGGCTATAAATGTGTTCCAGAACTTGTGGAAGGGCATCTGGCAGCCAGCATGGCATTCACAACTTCGATTGGCAAATGAAACACAATGAACTGCTGTTGCTCAATCTCCTTGTATGTAGATGTAAATTGGGCAGGTTCTGATGGAGAACCCTACCCTGCTGCTGCGACAATCGATCCTACCAAAGTGGTAACCTGATTGGAGGGCAGTCACACCTACTAACAAGAGTAAGTAACTTACCTTCAGGAACCCTTTCTCTAATTGATACTCTATTTTGCCACAGACTCCTCACATTTAGAATATCACTAGGCACCAGACTGGATCCAGAAAACGTTTTCATCATAGCTCATGCATGCCAGTAGGTGCATTGTGCAGTCCAGGGTCAACTACGTTCCACCCTGGAAGTGGCTGTAGCCATGTAGGCACCAACCCAGCACACTGCTGTCAGTTTATTTCTGGCCATTGTCTCGCCCTCGAAACCCACTAATCAATTGGTTGTGACAGTATGCAGTTCTCTAATTTGAGATCTTTTTACACAGAAAAGAGTATGTTCCACAGAACGGGGAGGTAGGAAGGGGGTGAGAAATCTGCAGTTACATTATCCACCAAAAAGAGTGTTGACAAAATGAGGGAACTTGTTCTTCTGATGGCTACTTCTAACTGCAGGATCCTCACTACCCATGGAAAAGATACCAAAGCAGTACCTCCCTCTGTGGCACGTTTGTGAACGACTCTGACCACTCTATGTGAATCTCTCAGTCCTGCAGCACTAAATGGCCAAAATGCCCTTCCTTCAGGCCTGGTCGTCAAGGCAATAGTGCTTCATTATTGTGTGTAGCCGGACAAATATCCAGGAAAGGCACTACGCATGCCAACAGATTGAATACCACAGCTGGGGGAGCACTCAATTAACCGATATATAATCAACGCTGCAGTGTCCTTAATCTAAATATACGAGAAAACTAGAAAGGTCTCCACCTACAACTTTATGTGGATCATGTGTTTTGTTATATAGTGCTGTAGAAAGCAACAATATTGACACTTGAACAACGATTATTCTGACGCCAGTTGCAATGGATTAACATAATCAAATGAAACATACAAAACAGGAACAACATATAAAATAATTCAGTTTTCATTCATCATTATGAAAAGGCTTTTTACACAGAGAATTATACACAATTAAAGAGTGGAGTTAAAATGGCAATTTCATAATATTGAGCACAAAATGACAAATAAAAATATTAAACAGAATATTGGTAAAAGCTAAGAAAACTACAAAGCAGTTGAAGCGCCGTTTCAAGTGCAACATTGGTTAAGATATGTTAAATAGGGAATGCATAAGATAATTTGAACATTGCTACCATGTGTTTTGAGGTTAATATATTATTGCATTATCCAACATTGTTTTTAGAAAACTCTGTCCTGAAAAAGGTGGTTGATTCATGTCTCACCGAAATGCCGCGTTGACTGCTTTGTAGTAATCGTTGTTCAAGTGATAATATTGTCACTTTCTGCAGCACTATATAACACAACACATTATCCACATAAAGTTGTAGGTAGGGACCTTTTTAGTTTTCTCGCATGATTAATTGTTCCCTACTTCAGTCAATAGGGTTTCTCCTCTTTTTCTCCTTAATCCAAATATATACATTGTGCATTCAGTCCATTCAATTTCTAAACAACTTTATTCTTGCATCTTCCACAATAAATGTCCAGCCAGCCAATGTGTTTCGTCCTTACAACATGATTTCATAAGGGCTGTAAAATAACATACATAAGTATAAACTATTTACAACAAAAACAATTTATAAATACATTAAAGCAATCCATACATGATTAATATTCCCCTCCAACATCCAAAGGACTGAACACTGTTAAAAATGGGGTTTCTGTTAAGCTAAGCTATGCACCTAAGCCAGGCAGAACTGTCACAGAATCTCTGAGGTCACACAAGGACTGGTGAAGGAAGGGCAAGCCCACAAGCCCCTGGAGAACACTGGGGCACAAAGCAAGGTAAGCAGGCAGGCAGGCCAGCACCTTCAAGCCAGATGCAAAATGGCAGCTCCATCTACAGCCCAGCAATCAGCAGGCACAAGGTCAATGAAGCAAAGCAAGTAGTCCTAATGGCGGTTTCTCCTGGCAGCACAGCAGCCCTCTAGCAAAGTGAAGCATGTGGAGCCAGCAGCGTCTGGTTACAAGTCCCACGCAGTGTCTAAAATCAAGAGGTCAGAGCCCCTGTACTTATACTCAAAATTGTCTTTGATCAAGGGGTGACTTCAAAGGGAACCTTTTCAAGTGCACAACAATCCCTTTCAACCCAGCCCTGGCTCCAGATGTCAGTAAGGGGTAAATCAGCCCTTTGTGTGAGGACAGGACACAACCTACACAAATGTAAAAGTGTGAACGTCCTCTCCCAGCCCTGGACACTATACAGATTAATGCAGATGTAACTCCCGTCACACCCAGCCCTTCCTGTGTTGTGGCTGCCTGGAAATTATGCACCAAGTGCAGCTGTCACCCAGCCCTAGACATGTATGTGACAAAAGACATCCAATTGATGGACGGAATGCAGAACAAATCAGTACAGATATCTGGGCCTAAATCCATCGTTTTTTTGCTCACCATGCCATTCCAGTTTGAACCCAGCCATATGGAAATCAGTCTTGACACTGTGCTCATTGGGAACACACCAGCCCGAACTGCCAGGTCAGGTCCTCACTGGACTGGAACCAAGCATCTTAGGACCGGTTTTGGGGTTTCACCCCTCATCAGCCATGATAGCTTGACTACAGTGGCATGGAGAGCACAGGACCAATGTCTGGGCATACCCGTCCCATTCGGGGTGACAAATGCAAAAAGAACAATTGGTGGACAGAATGCACAAGAAGCTAAAGAATCAGACTGGGGGTGAGAGTCTGAAAGGTTTCAGCCCTCTGTCCACCATCTTCTTGTGTTTGCTATATTTCAAATTCTTAATAGCCTTTTTAATTATCCCAACAAAATACATCCTTAAATATGCCTCAGAGAAGTCAATTTCATGTAGGGCAAAGGATATAAATATATTGCGAATAATGTTCCAGGCAATTTGTATGTGATATGGTAACCAAGAAAGCTTCTGCTGTGATTTCACAAAATTACTGATAGGGAAGTGCAGAGGTAAATAACTCATTACAAACCCTGGTCACCTTCATGTGTTGTGAAATTTAGCCTTATCCTGGCGGGCCACCCGTTTTGTACAAAGGCCTCACCTTGAAGTTGAAGTTGACTTCCTTCAACAAACGTTTTCACGGCCGGCTAGCGCCATTCTCCAAATATAGGATCTAAATATATTGAGAATAATGTACGAAAATGGAGGCTCACCATGATAAGACTAAATTAAGATTAAGACCTGTAGAGGTTGAAACGCGTAATGCTGGAATCTTTGCTGTGAATAAATACACAATGAAAAGAGGATCAGATAGTGGACTTGCTTCACGGTGCTGTTCTTTTGGCTCGTCTTTCTTTTGGAATATTATATATATATATGCTTCTTTGGATTCTCCACATGGGTCGCTACTTCTTTCTTTGGGAGGAGTTTACTGCCATATACTCATGCGAACAGCCAAGTCGCATTCAAGTGAACCCACGCAGCACAAGAGGTCAGGACATCTTGGCAGGCTCGTCTGAGCATTTCTTACATTTTGGATTGTGATAGCAATCTCGTCCTGAACCCACCACGACGCCTGGGGGACACAGCGGTGAGGAGGTAATTTTACTTCCACTTTGGGTGACCGGGTTTCCTGCACCAACCCCCGTGAAAGGCTCCAGGCGAAAGGGTGCAGCGGTATATGCGGGGGATTCGAGGGGGCACTGGACTGTTGAATTGCCTCACCTCCCAACTTACTTTGACGCTGTGCCTGCTTTGACGACCACTCCGTCAGTGTCACCCCACGCAGCTTCTCCTTCCCCGGGATGCACCACATGGCGGCATTATGGGACATGTAGTCCGTATCCACAGGACTACACAGGAGAGCCCTATCAGATCAGGGGGCGGAGCAGGGTGTTTAAATCTCCACCAAGGCAGGGTTGCCTACGCCACAGCACATGAAGCATTTGGAGAGGAGCGCTGACGAAGGCCGACACGCCGAAATGCATTCGCTGAGAGACTTTTCCTCAATTAAGTGCTTCTTTGGATTCTCCACATGGGTCGCTACTTCTTTCTTTGGGAGGAGTTTACTGCCATATACTCATGCGAACAGCCAAGTCGCATTCAAGTGAACCCACGCAGCACAAGAGGTCAGGACGTCTTGGCAGGCTCGTCTGAGCATTTCTTACATTTTGGATTGTGATAGCAATCTCGTCCTGAACCCACCACGACGCCTGGGGGACACAGCGGTGAGGAGGTAATTTTACTTCCACTTTGGGTGACCGGGTTTCCTGCGCCAACCCCCGTGAAAGGCTCCAGGCGAAAGGGTGCAGCGGTATATGCGGGGGATTCGAGGGGGCACTGGACTGTTGAATTGCCTCACCTCCCAACTTACTTTGACGCTGTGCCTGCTTTGACGATCACTCCGTCAGTGTCACCCCACGCAGCTTCTCCTTCCCCGGGATGCACCACATGGCGGCATTATGGGACATGTAGTCCGTATCCACAGGACTACACAGGAGAGCCCTATCAGATCAGGGGGCGGAGCAGGGTGTTTAAATCTCCACCAAGGCAGGGTTGCCTACGCCACAGCACATGAAGCATTTGGAGAGGAGCGCTGACGAAGGCCGACACGCCGAAATGCATTCGCTGAGAGACTTTTCCTCAATAAAGTGCTTCTTTGGATTCTCCACATGGGTCGCTACTTCTTTCTTTGGGAGGAGTTTACTGCCATATACTCATGCGAACAGCCAAGTCGCATTCAAGTGAACCCACGCAGCACAAGAGGTCAGGACGTCTTGGCAGGCTCGTCTGAGCATTTCTTACATTTTGGATTGTGATAGCAATCTCGTCCTGAACCCACCACGACGCCTGGGGGACACAGCGGTGAGGAGGTAATTTTACTTCCACTTTGGGTGACCGGGTTTCCTGCGCCAACCCCCGTGAAAGGCTCCAGGCAAAAGGGTGCAGCGGTATATGCGGGGGATTCGAGGGGGCACTGGACTGTTGAATTGCCTCACCTCCCAACTTACTTTGACGCTGTGCCTGCTTTGACGACCACTCCGTCAGTGTCACCCCACGCAGCTTCTCCTTCCCCGGGATGCACCACATGGCGGCATTATGGGACATGTAGTCCGTATCCACAGGACTACACAGGAGAGCCCTATCAGATCAGGGGGCGGAGCAGGGTGTTTAAATCTCCACCAAGGCAGAGTTGCCTACGCCACAGCACATGAAGCATTTGGAGAGGAGCGCTGACGAAGGCCGACACGCCGAAATGCATTCGCTGAGAGACTTTTCCTCAATAAAGTGCTTCTTTGGATTCTCCACATGGGTCGCTACTTCTTTCTTTGGGAGGAGTTTACTGCCATATACTCATGCGAACAGCCAAGTCGCATTCAAGTGAACCCACGCAGCACAAGAGGTCAGGATGTCTTGGCAGGCTCGTCTGAGCATTTCTTACATTTTGGATTGTGATAGCAATCTCGTCCTGAACCCACCACGACGCCTGGGGGACACAGCGGTGAGGAGGTAATTTTACTTCCACTTTGGGTGACCGGGTTTCCTGCGCCAACCCCCGTGAAAGGCTCCAGGCGAAAGGGTGCAGCGGTATATGCGGGGGATTCGAGGGGGCACTGGACTGTTGAATTGCCTCACCTCCCAACTTACTTTGACGCTGTGCCTGCTTTGACGACCACTCCGTCAGTGTCACCCCACGCAGCTTCTCCTTCCCCGGGATGCACCACATGGCGGCATTATGGGACATGTAGTCCGTATCCACAGGACTACACAGGAGAGCCCTATCAGATCAGGGGGCGGAGCAGGGTGTTTAAATCTCCACCAAGGCAGGGTTGCCTACGCCACAGCACATGAAGCATTTGGAGAGGAGCGCTGACGAAGGCCGACACGCCGAAATGCATTCGCTGAGAGACTTTTCCTCAATAAAGTGCTTCTTTGGATTCTCCACATGGGTCGCTACTTCTTTCTTTGGGAGGAGTTTACTGCCATATACTCATGCGAACAGCCAAGTCGCATTCAAGTGAACCCACGCAGCACAAGAGGTCAGGACGTCTTGGCAGGCTCGTCTGAGCATTTCTTACATTTTGGATTGTGATAGCAATCTCGTCCTGAACCCACCACGACGCCTGGGGGACACAGCGGTGAGGAGGTAATTTTACTTCCACTTTGGGTGACCGGGTTTCCTGCGCCAACCCCCGTGAAAGGCTCCAGGCGAAAGGGTGCAGCGGTATATGCGGGGGATTCGAGGGGGCACTGGACTGTTGAATTGCCTCACCTCCCAACTTACTTTGACGCTGTGCCTGCTTTGACGACCACTCCGTCAGTGTCACCCCACGCAGCTTCTCCTTCCCCGGGATGCACCACATGGCGGCATTATGGGACATGTAGTCCGTATCCACAGGACTACACAGGAGAGCCCTATCAGATCAGGGGGCGGAGCAGGGTGTTTAAATCTCCACCAAGGCAGGGTTGCCTACGCCACAGCACATGAAGCATTTGGAGAGGAGCGCTGACGAAGGCCGACACGCCGAAATGCATTCGCTGAGAGACTTTTCCTCAATAAAGTGCTTCTTTGGATTCTCCACATGGGTCGCTACTTCTTTCTTTGGGAGGAGTTTACTGCCATATACTCATGCGAACAGCCAAGTCGCATTCAAGTGAACCCACGCAGCACAAGAGGTCAGGACGTCTTGGCAGGCTCGTCTGAGCATTTCTTACATTTTGGATTGTGATAGCAATCTCGTCCTGAACCCACCACGACGCCTGGGGGACACAGCGGTGAGGAGGTAATTTTACTTCCACTTTGGGTGACCGGGTTTCCTGCGCCAACCCCCGTGAAAGGCTCCAGGCAAAAGGGTGCAGCGGTATATGCGGGGGATTCGAGGGGGCACTGGACTGTTGAATTGCCTCACCTCCCAACTTACTTTGACGCTGTGCCTGCTTTGACGACCACTCCGTCAGTGTCACCCCACGCAGCTTCTCCTTCCCCGGGATGCACCACATGGCGGCATTATGGGACATGTAGTCCGTATCCACAGGACTACACAGGAGAGCCCTATCAGATCAGGGGGCGGAGCAGGGTGTTTAAATCTCCACCAAGGCAGGGTTGCCTACGCCACAGCACATGAAGCATTTGGAGAGGAGCGCTGACGAAGGCCGACACGCCGAAATGCATTCGCTGAGAGACTTTTCCTCAATAAAGTGCTTCTTTGGATTCTCCACATGGGTCGCTACTTCTTTCTTTGGGAGGAGTTTACTGCCATATATATATATATATATATATATATATATATAGTCACACAATGCCCGAAAGCTGATTCCGAGGGCACGCGCAGCTTGCCTGCCATCCAGCTTTATCCTTTACGGCATTGCTCCCTTGTTCCTGGAATAACATTAGGTCCCGACGCGTTTCGTCAGTGATGTCATCAGTGATATCATTTGAGATGTCATCAGTGATGACACTGACCATGTCATGAATGATGTAATATGTGACGTCATCAGCAGTGCATTGCGGGGGAGCGAGTTATAGTTAGCTCAACTAACTATAACAGGGGAATTTCTATTGTTTTATATGAGTGAAATGTCCAACTAACTATAATGTCCATAACACCTTTTTCTGTGAATTTCCAAGGTTTTTTAAATGCTAATTCCTAACTATAACGTCTGTAAAACCTATGGCTTTTTCAGTGAATTTCAAAGGTTTTTTAAATGTTAATTTCTAATTATATTGTTCATTAAACATATCTTTTTTTCTGTGTTTTTTAATTATCATCCCATTCTCAACCTGGTGAAAACTGCAAATCTCGCCACTCTTTCATCAATACCTTCCGCCATCAAAATCGCCACAAACGAGAGCCACAACTAACGCTAATGATATGCAAAGTAGGCGTTCCTTTGCAAAAAAACCCACAAAAACACCACTTTCTCATATTTTCAACAACCAGCCAAATCTGCAATGCGATCCAAAAAGCAGACAATAATCCAACTTACCAGTAACAAATTAACATCCACCTTTAACTGGTGTAAGGAGGTTCACTATCTACTGCGTGAATTAGACCCAACTCACAGTCACATCTAAAGACCAACACATGATAGAGCTACTGATCATGCAGCTCCGACACCGAATAAGGCCACAACACCCAGCGCCACCACCACCACAACCTCCCCCCCGGCCTCCCCCTCGCTTCTTCCACCGAGGCAGCGCAAAACAGGACAACAGACCTTCCCCAAATACCACGTCCCCTCAGCCACACAATAGCTGAATGTTGGGAGATATGGCAACCAACTATATATTAAGAAGGCAAGTCAGCCATCAATAATAATGCACACAATGCCAAGTGTAACGCTGATGTGTTGCACTGACCTCACTATGCAAAGCACAAACCACTCCATGTGGAGATATATTATTGATACTTGTAATGTAGTGCACAGTGGACGCAACTATGTTACCTCAGGCAGTGGGGAAGATCTCGGTCATGTAGCTGTATTGTCCCCCCCGGAAGCGGAAGCAGAGTGTGCTGGTCCAACGTACGGCACTCCAGCGTAGGAGTATGTATAAATAGGCCTGGCCCTGGAGGTGGTTTTCTTGTGGGAAGACCAACGACTCTGCCAGAGAGGCAGCCCTCACCCTGCCACGTGACTGCCGCTATGACCGCGGGCCTCCTCCACACAGGCCCCCTGCGAACTCAGAGGCACAGCACCACAGACTTATGTCTGTACCGACTACTGCCTTCGATCTACACTGTGGACAGAAGGGTTCACAACTTGAATTCAGCCTTGATTTATTAATTGTACAGAAAATTGTACTCTATGTCCTCGGATTTTGTCAAAGAAGTGACAAAAAGCATTCCTCGATGTCTATGCTAACTACTGCCTTTGATCGACACTGCGGACAGAAGGGGGTCACAATTCAGATGCAGTGGCGATTGCACATGACGCAGTCCAGTTCGCAAGACACGTTGCTCCCAGGGCGGCCCACCGGGACCACACATCATCGCATGATGCGCACACGCTGTGTGCTTCAGGTGCTACTAACTCACTGCACCATAAGTCATCTCTACGTGGCCTTCTCAAGGCAAGACATTGCTCCCAGTGTGGCCTGCCGGGACCACGTATCATCGCTGGGTGCGCACACGCCGAGTACTCCAGGTGCCACTAACTCTGCAGCTCAACTCAACGCCACAAGGCTGTGCGCCCGTCCTGACCACTGCCTGTGCCCTACACTTGGGTTACATGGTTCACAATTCAAGATTAGTGGTGATGCAAATTGTGTAAGAGACTATAATGGGCTAAGAAGATCAAATGCTCGCAATCTGTGCAGCTCAAGTCAATGTCACTGATGTGTTTTATCTAGGAACCCTATCAATATTGTGACCTCATGCCCCTATACGGCTATAATCAATACATATCCCTATAATGGCATAATAATCAGAGCCATATTTCAGTAACTCGCCTCTGCAGTCCATGACACAGCAGAAGCCACTTCCTTAGATTCCTAGAGAGCACATCGAGTTCTTTTGACATATCAAACCCCCAGCAACCTGGGAAAGCCCCCCTTGCTTTGTTTTGATTAGTAATAGAACTCCTGCGAGCACTGTAAGAACGACCAGTTCCTAGTGACATCTTTATTGACGTCTTATGTCTAAAAACTTACGTCAAACTCGGCACCTTTCAGGTATAAATATACCAACGTTGCCTTAAGCAAAACACACGGTGGTGGTGAATACTGGAGCAGAACAGCTGTCCGCTTGCAGAGAGCCCAGCAGATGCGAGAAGCCCACGGACGCTGCCCCTCCTCTTTGACGCGCTGAGAAAGACGCTGTCTTTCCTCCTGCCGAGAAAATCCAGCTCCGGCGTTTCCAGCCTACCCTTGCGGGTGACTGGGATATCGGGTCCTGAGAGGGAGATACCAGACCTCCTATATTCTATTCCAGAGGTACGGTGCTGACTAATCCCTTAGGGAGAATTCTTGAATCAAACTCTTGGCAAAACCAACTTAACTTAAACTCTTACTTACTCCCTCCCACGTATTAGGCTTAGGTCAGGTACACCGGGGTAGGCGTAGTTAGAAGCACCAGTTGAGGTCGTTAGCCAATGTATATATGAATGTATATATTGTATTCATTTTAACTATCTTATGGCTAAGAAACCATATCAATGCTTTTACAGTATTATTTCGTAATACTCCTTTTACTGTACGCACTTTTCATTATAACAAGTCTTGCAAATGTGGCAATTCATTTCTCTTGCATGAGAAGGAAGACTGCTCAATAAATAATATCTTTTGTTGAAAACGCCAGTCTCTCTTCTCTGCACTCTGGTGAAACAAAGAACGCACTTCTGACTGAGTGAAATAGCTGTCTATTGTTTCACACGACTCTAGAGATTGACTCTTATTCTGGGGAGCAAAGTTGTCATGTTTATGCGGTTGTCGGAAGCTGAATCCCTTCTTGTCTGAGCCAGGGAAGCTGATCACTTCCTATTCAGTCAAGAAAGTTTCCAGTGACCTCTGAGCTAGCTGGCGCAAACCTAAATTAAGTCTAACATAGTCAGTAGAGACCTAGAAGACCACAGTCCTACGTCTACACTGCTGTTTATGTTATTCCAATGCGCAGGGCCTATAGGGAAAATAGGAACTACACTACATGGCGCCCAACGTTTGGTAAGGCGATAAAACTAACGCAAGACGTTAGAGTAACTCAGTCGTGCTTTTTCACACAGACCCTTTCTCCCGTAAATACTCCAATAGACGTCCGGAGTGGGTGAAAGGTTAAAATCCGTCGGAACTTAGTAGAAAGAGATTCCTATGTAGAGTTTCTGGTTTAGTCAACGTTGAAGGATACAGTGTTCCAAAATATTGTGCACCTAATCTTTGTTTCCTTGAAAACCTGATCTGCAACAAAAAACCTTTCTGACAGTAAAATGCCAGATAGTGATGAGGAAAGGGATGCTGCTATATTAGCAAATCAACTAATGGAGGACCACACAAGTCTCCTACAGAATGACCAGAATGCCATCCTCATTCCAGTCAACATAAGAGAAACTATAACTTTAAAACTTATAGAAAACGGACTGACAGCACGAGGTGGTACAATCATTTTTGTGATAGAGGCACAGGAATATCCGCAGACAGAGGTATTCTATTCATGGATAAACTTTCCAGCGGCAAACGCTACAACACACGAGTTCCACTATTACAAAATAGAGAAACCATCGGAAGAATATGCTCCTTTCGAGGAGATTGAAATCCCATTAAAATACCAATAGCACCTGCTCTGGTTTAAAGGCGCCCTAAAACATAATGATCACATTACCAGGCTCGGTCCACTGGGTAGACCAGGAGCAACGTGGCCGGTTTTAGCCAGCTACACACCACATCCAGACATTGATAAAATGTCAAGAGAAGAACTTTTAGCACAGCAAAAATTATTAATTAAAATACACAGACAGTTAGTCCAATATGTAATGCGGACTGCAACAGTCCAAACAGCTGTTAATATTCTACAGCTAACCCCTCATCAGGGGAACACAAATAAAATTACACCACAGAACATACAATCATATCTTGGAAAAACTCCCGCAAAACGGGAGCAAATTCCATTCTGGTTAGCACAGAAAATAACTCAAATAGAGGCAGTATTCCCGAATACTACCCCTATTGAAAAACACAGAATTCTGACTATCTGCCTTCCAATGGGGGTCGCACCACAGGAGGACTGTGACACTTGGGGTACAGTCTTTGCTTCCATTTACACAAAAACACATGGTGTTCCGTCCATGGCGGTAATACCGGATGTGCTAAAACAAATTCAGAATGAATACGGTCCAGAACCTGCTTTAACTCTTGGTATGAAATTACTGAAAGACTTCAAGCAGGTCTCGGCTATATTATTAGCCAACATAAAAGGAGAAGCAGCATCTGTGGCGATCCGCCAGAAATTGAAAGAAACAGATATAACAGATCAACCAATTGAGCTTGCCAGAATCATAGAAAAATGCTATGAAGAATTAGGTAGAGATAGTTTGGGTGGGAAACCAGTAAAACCCCAACTGCTTGAAAATCCTGAAAAATTATTTATTAAAAATAATCTAAACACTCCTAAAAAGAGCTGGGATGGAAATAAACAATCTACTCCCAAAGAAAAAGTTTTCCAGTCCAGAGGAAGGTCTCCTCGATGGAGAGAAAGAACTCCGAATCGAGAACACCAGTCTCCCCAGAGGGAGCCCTCTGAGAAAAGATATAACCTTAGAAATAGGGATAACTTGAAAAAGCCTGATAGATATCAAAGTAATGATACACGTCCCTCTCGATCTTTTTTGCAGAAATCGGAAAGAAGAGGATGGTCAGATCCAAGGGAAGAGCACACCAAGTCCAAAGACAAGGAACCTGCTCAAAGTAAAAAATTACAATTTCCAAGAAAGAAGGTATCCAGTATTAGAGTAATTGAACGTGCCGAGAATACTGAGGACACAGCTGAAAAACGGAGAGTGGGCACAGACAATGCTAGACAGTGCAGCAGCAATCAGCATAGCTCGTAAGATCCTGATGAGTCATCTGGAGACAGTGGACACGAATGAATACATTCAAGTGGAAACTACATATACCAGAGTTAGCGAACCTCAGAAGATATACGAAATAACACTGCGTATAGAGGGAGATAAAACTAGGAAAATAAGGGGTCTATTTTGGGATAACCTCTCAAAAGGCTATGACATCCTGTTAGCCGAGAAAGATTGGCCCCCAGAGTTTGTCAGGGGGTGCCCTCATGGCGAAGAAATGATTATGCCTGCCTTCCCAAATCAAATTCCAATTCACTCTAAATATATATATGCAAGGATATGGGCAGTAGCTCAAGCACCTGCACTATATAAGAATCATGTAGGATAGGATGAGGACTCTCCTCCTCACAAAATCCAGTTAAAATGTCAACCAACTGCACAAAGGCAGTACCCAATTAAGCAAGAAGCTAAAAAAACAGGTCAGGGAGATTTTAGATCAACTTGAATACCAAGGGGTGATTGAAACATGCACCTCTCAAATGAACAATCCTTTGTTTCCTGTCTCCAAACCGGACGATTCGTATCGTCTAGTCTTGGACTACAGACACCTTACCTCATGTTGCAAAACATTTGCGGTACAAAATTCGCACAGTGCTGCACTAATGAACAACATAGTTCGCAAAAAATACAAAACAACATTAGACATATCTAATGGGTTCTTTTGTCAAAATATTGCACCAGAAAGTAGGTACTTGACCGCTTTCTCAATAATGGGGTAGCAGAAAAATTTCTGTAGGCTCCCACAGGGATTCAAGAACAGCCCAGGATTATTCTCAGCCAGAGTAACAGAGTTACTACAAATGTATGATGATGAGGCATTATCTTATGTCGATGATATCTATCTCACAGACGACGATTTGGATACTCACTTGAAAAGAGTGAACACCATAATACTTGGGTTCGCAGCAGAGGGTTACAAATTCAACTTTAAAAAGTCACGAATTGCCCATCAAACAGTCCTATTTTTAGGATACGAATTATCAAGTGAAGGCAAAAGCCTAGCAGACAACTTCTTAGAGAAGTGCGCTGTACTCCAAGCACCTAAAACGCTGAAGAACTTACAGTCCATTCTAGGCTTCCTGAATTTCGGAGGAACTTACATTCTAAATTATGCAGAGAGGATTAAACCTCTTTATTATTTAATAAAACCTGATTTTAAACCAATCAACTGGACTCAAAAACACACAGAAATTTGGAGATCACTGCAAACAGACATGTTAGCTAAAACAAAATTAGAAACACGTGATAATACACGCAACCTTGTAATCCGGGTCATCCCAGGAAGATGCGGATTCACCTACCTGACCTCTAATGAGGGAGAAATGGTACCAATAGCTTACAAATCACATTTGTACACACAAGCAGAAAAAACATTCAGTCTCACAGAAAATACTGTAACGGCAGTTCAAACTGCTATAGCAAGAGAACGATCCCTAGCCCAAGGCAAAAGAATAACTGTTTTCACAGCAGATTCAGCCTTCGAGGCACTATTCAGCCCAGTAAATCTAAAAACAGTGGCACTAGATCCGAAATGGATACAGTGGGAAAATTCTCTTGCTGCAGAAGATGTGACATACTATTTTGTCCCGAACATGAAAAAACGGAATGATTTAAAATATGAAAAAGAATACCCTCTGCCAATCGAAATTCTCCCTCTTGAACAGTACTCTTGTATAATATATACAGACAGATTTGTACAGCATTACAATGTAGAGGATAAATCCTACGATGCAGCCTGCGCGATTGTTAAAGGTCGCTGGCTCTGCGGTAAATTCAGACCGAAAATAACAAAAACTGAATCACTGAGAAAATGTTCGGCTCAGCGAGCTGAAATGAGATCTTTAAAGATGGCGCTTGAAAATGCCGAACGTGAATTCCCGACACTAATCGTGTGCGATTCGCATTTTTGCGTCAATCCTTACAATAATGATTTGCAGAACTGGGTTCAAAATGATTACAAAGACGACACAGGTGCCACAATCAAGCATAAAATGCTTTGGAAACAGGTAGTTCTTTTACAGAAGGAACTACAAAAGACTCACGTGATACACACGCTGAGTCATCAACGTGATGGAGTTCACGTTGCAGGAAATTCATTGGCTAATTCAGCCTCAGCGAAAGCAACTAAACCGGCTTCCGTAGCCACAAAAAAGCGTTCAGAAAAATACATAGACGGGGAAACCATGCTGGCGGTAAAAACGTCTTCAAAAGGCAACTGTGCAGCACTACCTGTGAACTATCCACTCAATTATACATACGTAATTGATACAAACTCCGTTCCTTTTGCTTGAATCCCTGGAGTGGGGGATAGGGTAATTCCAAACCCGAACTGGAGATTCTTATTGATAGCAGACACACATATGGGTGAAGGTCCGAGGCACAAACAGATGAAGGAATCTCTGACAGAATTACAATCAGAACATTGGTGGCCGGGGATGAGCCTGTAACATTATAAATTTGCAAAGAGCTGTCCAGACTGCAACAGAGACCGCAGTAACAAGTCAACCCGAGTAATGCCATGGCCATGAAATCCAGCGTCCTTTTAATTCCCTTTAAGACTATAATCACTTAAAAATGTGGCCCCAGCGCTCGGCTGATGCCAGAACTGTTATAAAAGATTTGCGAGTCTTTATCGGCATATACGCAATTGCCATGCCTCATTCTGACCAGGGTCCTGCTTTTAGCTCTCGAGCTTATAAGGAGGCCATGACCAGCATGGGCATTGGATTGCGGTTCTCTTGTCCCTTCCATCCTGAGGGAAACGGTGTAGTGGAAAGAAAAAACCGAGACATAAAGCAATCTATAACGGCAAAGGTATTAGGTTCGGGTGATGGGTGGGTCCAGCATTTAACAAGTGTCCAACGTAGTCTTAACAACTTGCCAAGAAATTCTCTAAAAGGTTTCAGCTCGTACGAACTATTGTTCGGAACTAGAATGTATGTTCAGGACTTAGATAGTCATGCTTCAGTGGTAGAAGATAAGAAAAAAGGCTTTGACATCAAAGATCATTTGGCTGTTTTACAGGACTTAAATGAAACAAGAAAAGCCCTGAGCAACATAAAGTTAAAGCAACAGCCAACAACCACTGAAGACACACCACCTGTCCCAGCAAGACCTGTCTGGATTCCAAAGATTGGGGATCTGGTCAGAGAGAAAATAGCGGTGAAGAAGGAATTTGGGCCTTCTTACAGAAAAGCAGTACCTGTCTTAGCAATCAACGGAACAAGATCAGTAGTACTACCGCCCCTTGCTGTTAAAAAGGAGAACCGAGTTGTATCCATCGACCTGGTAAAACCACAATCATGTGGCCTATAATAAATAAGTAGCCCCAGTGGACTCCCAAGAAGTAACAGAATACCCAAATTTGCTAGTATCCAAGAGGTTCAAACAGAAAGACTAATCACATTTGATAAACCTGCAGTGAATAAAAAAGGACTATGCAGAAATACTATGGAACTTGTGCCTCTTGAAACCCAAATTAAAACAGTTCGTCATGAAACACCAGTCTACAATGATGTAGCATCGGAATGTGCTAATGAAAGCCAAATGGAGAAAACAATTCCAACAATCGACAGAACTGCACCTGGCTACTTCATCAATTTCGATAACTTTTCTGAAGATCAAAGCGACCCTGAAGTGACGCCAGCAACAAAGACTTTTAAAGAAAAAGCAACGGAACTCTTTCATCAACTCAAAGAAACCTATCTTATTTCTCCATGGTTAGAATTTTAGATTGGGCTAGGTGTATTTTTCCTCCTGCTTTGGCTCATCATGGTACTTTGCTTGGGAAAATTCACTGAGGGAAAATACAGTACAATGGACACAGCAAGTCAGAACATCAACTTAGTTCTGAAGCCTCACAAATCATTTCACATCGAGAAAAGAGAACTATCATCAGTGAATGTCACAGCCATTCCAATACCCGGCGGGGTAGTTTGGGACAAAACAGATTACGAAATATATGGCCCGGTCGAACTCTTGAAATATCCTCATCAGTTTAACGTTTCATTAAGTGACTTCGTAAAACCAAATACATTCTCTGATGATTGGGACTTTGAAAGTATAAATAATATGATGTCGGATTTAGTTTTGTCAGCAAAATTTACAGAACATGATTATTTGCAAGGTTCATCGAATTATGAACAGATGTTCTGTTTTACTCATTATGCAGACCACTGTTTACATAAATCTGCTCAACCTAGAAATGTTTTTAAATATAACCAATGAGAACATTGTGCTACTCCACCTAAAAGCAGTTCAAAAACATTCTATGAGAAATTCCAATACATAACACAAGTGATGCAGAAACATTTTACTATAAACTGTTAGATAAAACAGGGACAAAAACCTTGCTGACAAATACTAAATTGATATATTCAGAAGCATTTTATGAAAAAATGATTACTTTTGGTTTTGATTTCTGGAAAAATAACATTGAAACAAAAACCATCTGGGGTACAAAAGATTGGCAGGTACAAGGCCTAGAAGCATTATTTCGGGCCTGCATGATCCCAGAACAAATAATGTTCTTGAATGACACAATTCAACAAACGACCTGTCTTGGCCTAGCCAAGATTAAAGACCTTAACGAACCGTCTATTCCAAAGCCAATACCTGATAATGCAACCACAGATATTGAAGTAGACGTATCCCAAATTTTAAATGAAAACAGAACACATCCTGGTTGGAAAAAGTGGTTAATCTGGCCTACAGACACGAATAACTGTCAAGATAGATTCCTGAACAAAATACAGGGGTTAAAAATGACCAGACCAGATCCTAGATACTCCCAGAGACAACATCCAGGGATAGTAACAACATACAGTGTAGGGAAACTATGCCTTGAATGGCTACAAACATCCACACTGGCACAAATTAAGCAACATTTGTCTTTACGTGAAGATGGTGCTGACTTGCGCGATTTCATAATGGGACCACGCAAACCGCGTCAAAAACGTTTCATTGTGGCCAGTATATATGCTGCTTACAACGAGGCATGGAAAGTGACTCAAATTGAGACAGCAGAGAAAATACGAGAAATTGATTGTATTAATTTGGAAAAATCATTTTCTGTTGTAGACAATGGGTTAATGACTCTGTCCTCCAGAATATATTCACTGGACAGTATTGTATCATCTCCTATCGATATAATAGACCAGGACTTGCTAATGTTACAACATGGCCAGTCCCAATTACGTTCTATTGTACAGCTAGGCTGGACGTTGCAAAACCGCCGTTCAGGCTATGTGCCATGGCGTTTAATCAACACAACATCATTGTTTTCTATCTTTAACCTTACTGATAAACAAATCAGTTTGGCACAGAAAGGAGCAGACTATACAATCCTGAGCATCGAAAAACTTGAGAGATTACCATTGACAATGTCAGAAAGACCTGTCATTGAATGGATAATACACGGGATTATCACAATTCCGATAACAACTTTCCAATTTAAAAAATGCCTAGAGTATATACCAGCAGGCCAGTATGAAAGGTTGATTAAAGGATACATTAAGTCATCATGGAAATTACCTTATGCACATACATGTTATAGTGACAACAACAAAAATGTATTTCTTAGTGGTAATGAGTGTAAACAATCACTAAGCGGTATACTTTTGTGCCAAGGTATTAACTTGCATGGGGCCTGTGAGGGGACTTAAATAACATTTCATGCCACCAGCAGGGCACACCTGCAACACAGATAGAGCCATTCTTTAGACAACTTTCTAACGGGAGTTACGTTCTAATAACGGATCACAGCTGTTGTGGCTTTATGCCAGGGAAAGCATATCTCTTAAGCGTCAGTTCCATGGTCACTTGCTGTATGCAAGCATTGTATCCAAATGGCCCTGGAGACTCAGTGGCTCCGATTTGGCCTCCGTTGAATATCTCTTCTATACAAATTGATACTTTAAGCAGAATGAAGTCTAAGCTTTTACAGACAACAGTGCCCATCACGTCATCAAAAGAGACGTATGATCTCCAAGTTGCAAGGACAACTGCAGAGATACATACACTTTTATCAACAATTTGCCCTGTACATTTTGTAGAAATGTTAAGCCAAATCCTAAATATGTCGAATGCCAGTGGTATCTCGAATGTATTTAAGACAATTTATTCGGGACTGTTAACACCCTTTGAAGCAGTCCTGGGCATCTTTCCCAATTTTGTCCATTCGGTCTTTGGCAGCCTATCACTACTTTTGGGACTCGTAGCAGGGATTTTATTTTTGACCCTTCTACTCTGATATGGCAAGCCAAAACACAGACATGACTCCGGCAAGGATGGAAGAAATGATCCGAGCAATACGCTACCGGGACCGCATAACTAAAGTCCTTGGATTAGCCCGGCTAAGAGATCTGAATATGACCTGGTTTCTTTCATTCAGAGCTATATGGCAGACCTGCATCTTACCTGTGCTTCGATGTATGCTATGCGGAGAGGAATGCGTGTTAGACACCTGTCTTGCACTACAATCAGCAGTACCAATGGATATCGATACTTTGCTAAGTCCAGTAACGGCTCATGCATCGTGTTGTCCCCAGCGGTTACCAATCCTGATGACTGCATTCGTTGAGACTCCTGCGCTACGACTAGGTGGTGGCAGTGACGCAAGAAATGAAAGCAACATCACCCAGGTACGACCCTCTGTGAGCATTGCTGATCCTGAAATCGATGATAGCAATCATTCTCACAACTGCCAAGGTACAGCATTATCGAACTTGGTCGAACTGTCACCTGAATATGTAGACCAATTCTTTGCGAGTCTGTCTGAAATTATGTTCTCCCCTGAACAGAAACAATAACTTTTTGGAAAACAATACGGCACACAGCGTTCCCATGAACTCTGAATTCGGCCTTCGGCTTTGATAAACAAAAGCTACTGAAAAGCGTTTGGAACTATTTTTTCCCCCGCTCATCATGAAATAATTTTTTCAGGAATTCCAAAATATTTACCTTTTTCTGGCACACGTACTTTGCTTAAAGTAGAACTATTCATAAAGAACAGAGCTTCTATTTTTAGTAGATCTAGAGACAAAACATTACCTCAGCCTCTAGCACATTTTACAGCAATTGTATTTATATGTGATGAAATAGTCTCGCCCTTCTTTTTTCTGTATTGAGAGACATTTCATGTGTAATTTTTCGCAAATCGTTCAACTGCATATATATGCAAATTTTTTTTGAATGATTACTCTGCTTAAAACGTACAGTACCTATTATCATTTTCATGTATTTCGTATACACCATTTCAAATGCAAAAGGTATTTTGGGGTGGGTAGGAATACACGTGCATCTTTATTGCTTAAGTTTTTAGTAATTGATGGACATAAAATTGTGGAGTGGGTGATGTGTTTTATCTAGGAACCCGATCAATATTGTGACCTCATGCCCCTATTCGGCTATAACCAATACATATTCCTATAATGGCATAATAATCAGAGCCATATTTCAGTAACTCGCCTCTGCAGTCCATGACACAGCAGAAGCCACTTCCTTAGATTCCTAGAGAGCACACCAAGTTCTTTCGACATACCAAACCCCAGCAACCTGGGAAAGCCCAGCTTGCTTTGTTTTGATTAGTAATAGAACTCCTGCGAGCACTGTAAGAACGACCAGTTCCTAGTGACATCTTTATCGACGTCTTATGTCCAAAAACTTACGTCAAACTCGGCACCTTTCAGGTATAAATATACCAACGTTGCCTTAAGCAAAACACACAGTGGTGGTGAATACTGGAGCAGAACAGCTGTCCCCTTGCAGAGAGCCCAGCAGATGCGAGAAGCCCACCGACGCTGCCCCTCCTCTTTGACGCACTGAGAAAGACGCTGTCTTTTCTCCTGCCGAGAAAATCCAGCTCCGGCGTTTCCAGCCTACCCTTGCGGGTGACTGGGATATTGGGTCCTGAGAAGGAGATACCAGACCTCCTACATTCTATTCCAGAGGTACGGTGCTGACTAAACCCTTAGAGAGAATTCTTGAATCAAACTCTTGGCAAAACCAACTTAACTTAAACTGCTACTTACTTACTCCCTCCCACGTATTAGGCTTAGGTCATGTACACCGGGGTAGGCGTAGTTAGAAGCACCAGTTGAGGTCGTTAGCCAATGTATATATGAATGTATATATTTTATTCATTTTAACTATCTTATGGCTAAGAAACCATATTAATGCTTTTACAGTATTATTTCGTAATACTCCTTTTACTGTACGCACTTTTCATTATAACAAGTCTTGCAAATGTGGCAATTCATTTCTCTTGCATGAGAAGGAAGACTGCTCAATAAATAATATCATTTATTGAAAACGCCCGTCTCTCTTCTCTGCACTCTGGTGAAACTAAGAACGCACGTCTGACTGTGTGAAATAGCTGTCTAGTGTTTCACACGACTCTAGAGATTGACTCTTATTCTGGGGAGCAAAGTTGCCATGTTTATGCGGTTGTCGGAAGCTGAATCCCTTCTTGTCTGAGCCAGGGAAGCTGACCACTTCCTATTCAGTCAAGAAAGTTTCCAGTGACCTCTGAGCTAGCTGGCGCAAACCTAAATTAAGTCTAACATAGTCAGTAGAGACCTAGAAGACCACAGTCCTACGTCTACACTGCTGTTTATGTTATTCCAATGCGCAGGGCCTACAGGGAAAATAGGAACTACGCTACTGTGGGCCTTTGCTTACCGTTACCTCTGGCCTATACTGTGGAAGACCGGCGACACGTGGTGCCAACTAACCCTGTTCAACACAAGCTGATTCTACATGTGTAACTGGTTCCTGAGTCCTGAATGGCAGCAACCCCAACATGGTGGCAGCGACGACACCACCAGACTCCCTTCAATCAGTGAAGGATATTTGCATATGGAAGGCCAGTGACGCGTAGTACCAGTGAACCTGAACTATGCAGGCCGGTGGGGCCACCAACATATGCACGTGGCTGTGGCTCCTTCCTCACCGCTGCCTCCGACCTACACTGTGGAAGACCGTCGACACATGGTGCCACTAACCATATTCAACACAAGCCAATCCCACATGTGTAACTGTGTCCTGAGTCCTGAATAGCAGTGACCCCAACTCGGTGAGTCAACCACTGCACCAGACTCCCTTCGATCAGTGAGGCATATTGCCATATGGAAGGCTGGCGACAAGTGCTGCCACTAACTCTGTTCAACACAAGCCGATCCCACAAGTGTAACTGTGTCCTGAGTCCTGAATGGCAGTGACCCCAAGTCTGTGGCAGCGACCAGAGCACCAGACTCCCTTCGATCAGTGAGGCATATTTCCATATGCGACGGCGGCGACATATGGTGCCACTCTCTTTAACAAAAACCGATCCCACATGTGTAATTGTGTCCTGAATCGCACTGACCCCAAGTCCGTGGCAGCGACCACAGCATCTCACTGCGTTCGATTAGTGAGAAGTATTTATAGATTGAAGTCTGCCGACAATGGTGCAACTGAACCTGCGCTACGCAGGCCGGTGGGGACACCAACGTATGCACATGAATGTGGGCCCTTCCTCATCGCTACCTCTAGCCTACACTGTACTCTGCAGGCCTCACAATTCAGATACAGTCCTGATTCCACATGACGCAGTCCAGTAGGCAAGACGCATTGCTCCCAGTGTGACCCATCCACATCAAGCATGATCACAGGCTCATACAGTCTCAATGCTTCTGGTACCACTAACCCTATTTAAAACAAACTAATCCCATATGTGTAACTGTGTCCTGAGTCCTGAACGGCAGTGACCCCAACTTTGTGGCAGCGACCACAGCACCAGACTCCCTTGAGTCCTATTTGTTATTCGTTTCTTTAAATAATTTTTTTATATGTAAATTTATACATGACTAAGATTCTTCTTTGTCCAACCGCACAGGAACACTTCCGGGCCCAAAAAGGTTGTTGGGGGTATGTTGGTAATGTGAGAAGAGGGTACGTTACCTGCTAATGTGGGGAGAGGGAGCGTCAAAAGGGTATCACTCACAGAAAGAACTCCGATATGTTTTCACAAATGCCTCGGACAGATGCCAGCTGATGGACTGAATCACAAAATGTTTTTTCAATAATTATGTAGTGTGAGTTATGAACAGTTCAGAACCAGGCTGGCAGTGGGACAGCTGCGGCCTGTCCGCTCGACTCCCAGATGCAGTACTATGAGCCGTCCATGTCATTGTGTCTATCCCTGCCCTGTTCCGTCGTACGCCACGCCACGCCACTTCGATTACATTCCAACGTTGGCCCCACATAACTACCTGTCGCAGGCGTACTCGCTGTTGGTGTGCAGGTCAGTGGTCTAGTTCTCAACTTCTCACGGCCACTCCCTAAGGGCAGGTTTGCACACACACCACACAAATATAATAGATAGACAACGTCACATTCTTCACAGCCGGTGCGGACTAGCTGGCGAACGCTCCACGGATCGCAACCATAAAGAGTCCATGAAAAGTTGCGCAGAAGGTTACTCGCACCCTGAGCTGTACAGCCGTCAGCAGCCTACCATCCCCTTGGCACGGACTTCATATGCATAGGGTTAGTGCCACAGCAAACTCATGTGGCCATCAGGAGCCAACCACCTGGGGGCCTCTTTGAGCGGGTAGCTCGGTGCTCTGCTGATGGCGTATGTCCGCTGATAGCGCTTAGAGACCTTTGGGTGATAAGGCACTTTACAAGTGTATGATAACATAACATGACTACGTGGCATGAACTTGAGTTCCACAGGCTTAGCGGCACCAAGGTAGTCTCTGCCATTAACGACTCAGGACTCACCGACATGTGTGAGATCTACCGGGCCGCGGAGAAGCTGATGTGGTCTCCACAATTCAGGACTCAACAACATCTGTCAGATCCAAAAAGAAGCTGATGTGGTCTCTGCCATTCAGGACTCAGCAACATCTGTAAGATCCGCGCAGAATCTGATGTGGTCTCTGCCACTTATGACTTAGGACTCAGCAACACTTCTGAGATCGGGGGGTTTTGACGGGTACATGGAGTGCCCACTGCTGCACACTCCGATGGCACCAGGTAATTATCTGCTCATGGATGCGCTCTACCTTTCTCTCTCACTTCCCTCTCTTCTTTCTCACTCTCTTCATTCCTTTCCTTCTTTTTCTCTCTCGCTTACCCTTTCTTTCCTTCCCTCTCTTTCTGGCTTGTTTTTTCTTCTCTATTTCTCTCTCTTAGTCCTATGATATGCACATTACACACGTCCTTATTTTGTGCTTTATTTTCCAGGCTCTGTTGTCGACATCCATCATCCCCGCAGGAGTCTTCCACCTTGTTGTTTTCTATTATGTTTGTTAATTTTTGTTTATTGGTTTATTTTATATATATATATATATATATATATATATATATATATATATATATATATATATTAATAAAAAAATAAAATGTGAAATTAGTTTATGGTTTATATATGTTTATAAAAAAAGCTTGACAAAAAAAATATTAACCTTTTCGGTTGTTTTCTTAACTGCTGTGTGACTCTTTCTTGTTCTTATTACTGTTATTTACTGGTATCCACCATGATGTTAAATTTTCGAGCATCGCGGGAATACTGGTGATCTCTACAGTTTGCACCAAATTCTGAATACTGTGTTAGATTTATCTCAACTTTAGTTGCATTAAAGTGCTGATAATGAAATGCAGAGTAGCTGTGCCCGTGCAAAAAGACACGAGGTGCACCATTGTTATTTGTTAAATACTAAAATCCTGTATTGAATTGCACCAAGGTGGTGCCTGCACTTACAGTGTACACACAAAATCAATGAAGAAATATCATTGTATTTATATTGATAAGGAATAGTGCGTCAGCTGCTGGATTTTGACGGGAAACACTGCCTAGTTCGTATATTGTTCTGCACATGAAAAAATGAAATCACAACTTTCACAACTGCAATGCGAAATTAATTCTGTCGATAAACCATGTTACCACCAGGAATTTTACACATGCTTTCTGATGGTGTTAAGCAGGATGACTACCTGCAGCATGAAAGGAAATACATCCAAGAGCCACACCAGAACACCTACAGGTGCCATAGAGTCAATGAGCATGATACAGCGATGCCCATGAGGGCCACAAGACTCATTGCAACAATCCCAGGACCACCAATGCCCTCCCAAACCCGCATCTGAGCAGGTGTGTCCGTGTGGTCATTGTGTTAGCATGATAGGCACAGGCCCTGCAACATCACAGTGTGCTGTCTTCAGCAGACATTACCATGTCACTTCAGAGTTGGCAGTGACCCTGGACATGTAGCTACGCAGGCATCCTCCTGCAAGTACAACACACGTATGCTGCTCCGTCGTACGGTCAGCGCAGGGGTGTGCCTATCCTGCAACAGAAACAGGGTGTATCGGACATGTCTGTGTGCAGGAAGTGCGGTAAGTGTGTCTCTGTGTTCTGGTGGGGCCTGCCACAAGGGCAGCAGCAGACGATGTTGTAAAGTGACATACACCACCACCAAACGGCACTCTCATGGTGTAGCTCGAATGCCGCAGGACCTGCCGGAATAGGCATTACAATGCTGTGCCGTACGAGCGCACAGGATAAAACAGCGCAATGTACAAAAGTGGGGGGGTCGTGGGAGGGCGGAGCAGCTCTTTGGCAACGTAACACAGTGAACCTGCCCATGTGCCACCTGCTGGGCATCTCATCCATGATGACCACGGTCGCAGACATCCCACAACACCCACGACCGCCTTTGTACACATCCTACATGAATGCAGCGTGGTTTTCACTTCTATGCTCATTCAGTGGTGGGATGTTGCCAGGTTGTGTGACTTATGCTCCTTGTTGGTGTGTTTCATTTTGACCATTGTCTGTCTATACTTGTGCTGCACTTGATTGTACATGTGTGCCATTGTGCACATCTCCCCCCGTCCCCCCACTCTCTGCTTCTTCCTCTTCCTGGTGCTGTTGTTTCTATATTTGTGTTCCTCCACACATAAATACATGTAAAGAACAAATTAGAATACTTCCTTGATTCTTTTACATTTCAAAACTTCTATTAGTTTCTTTTTAATTTCTGCTATAAACATTTCTTTTCATATTCAATGACACATCGAAGTCAGCAGTGCAACGTATTCTATCAACACACTTTCTAAAACATTCTACAACACGTGCAGGTTAAAAGTTTATAAATTATTTTAAACGTAACAATATTTTTTGCAAAACATTTTCTTGAACATTTAACGGCACTTGCAGGTTAAAAGTTCACAATTGTTTTAAGTTCGAACAGTGTCTTCCAAATGCAAGTGGCAGGTGTAGTTGTGTTGAGCAAATGTTATCCTATAATATGTACTCCACATTCAAACTGCTTTTTCTTAACCAATCACAAAGATGCTTTACCACAAAACGAATGAGCACCCTACTTTTAAAAAACAATGCTTTTCATCCCCCAATCGGGTATCATTTTGTATGTGACAAAAAACTAGTTCCCCATCTTTAAACATATCTCTTATTCTACGAAGGAACTGCATGAGCTACCTACATCTTTCCATACCTTCCAGCCATACCTTCAAAATGCTAGTGTAGATCGTAGGACATAGCTATGTTTTCTGGTGCAAGAGGTATGCAAAACAGAGACGTATTGACAGACCTAGGTTTCCAAAATGTGGACATTAAATGGTTTGCACAGAGAGGATTGAAGTGGCACCAATTGTTGCCTCTGGTTAAAACCTGTTTGCATCTCCAACACCCTGACCTCAGCATTGTGCACTGTGGTGGAAACGACCTAGGCACATTGACTTGGGTAGGTTTGGAAATGCTTAAGAAGGACACCTTTGAACAATTGATGTTACTTTTGCCTCAAACTGTCTGTGTATATTCCAATATATGCCAAAGACAGAAGTGGAAATGGTCAAAACAATTTTGTCCTCAGATTGAAAAATCTAGGAAGAAAGTCAACAAAGTTGTGTCTACATACCTCAGAGACCACAAAATGGGGTCCATCTACAACAACAACATGTTTTGATATGGCTGATATCTACAGAAGTGATGGAGTACACTTCACAGATCAGGGAAATCGAGTTTTCCAGAATAACTTGAAGCTGTGCACCCGTACTTATATGTTGCTCCAACTAATGAACACAAGGGCTCTTTTTAGAGCCACCCTATAACTTACAACTTAGGCCCCCTATATTAGGGCCTGGTAACGGCAACTCCCGGACCCTCGCCAAAATGTATTCTCCACACAGCTGTGGCGCAGCAGCCAGACCATCTCACTTTGCAGCACAGAGCTCTCACTTTGATCCCCGGCTCTACTCACCAATAAGGGTAAGTAGTTTGCGCTTTACAAATACCGTATTGATTTACCTTCGCACTCCCTATACTACACCACCTAAGCACCATATACAAGTTGGACAGGTGTGGCACAGCGCCCAGAGCACATGACTTCACAGCTTAACGCACACACAGTTTAGGCTCACGGTTTCATCCCAGAGTCCAGCAGCAGCTCAATTTAGCAGCATGACACTCTAGGCAATATCTCACTTAATTTCCGTGCCCTGAACTTTGAGACTGGTAGGGGTCAGTAGTTCAGCGACTTTACCCCGACTCCGGCAGCAGCTCAGCTTATGCCCCCAGCGCCATCAGACCCGTAGGAGTGAGTAGTTTGCACTTCACAAATACCAAATTGATTTGATGGGCGCAAATTTACCTTCGCATTCCCTGTATAACACCCCCTAAGCACCATACACAAGATACAATGTTCGAAACAAAAGTTCATCCGAGTAGGTATAACTACATGCTCACACTACTTGGACAGATGTGGCACAGTGGCCAGAGCGCATGACTTCACAGCATATGACACACAGTTTGGGTTCACGCTTTCATCCCCGAGTCCGGCAGCAGCTCAGCATAACAGCATAAGACTCTAGACAGTACCCCACATATTTTCTGTACCCCAGGACTTTCAGACCAGTAGGGGTCAGTAGTTCGTCTTAGTAGGTATAAACACATGCTGACACTACTTCCAAAGGTGTAGTGCAGCGGCCACGGCATATGACTTCACAGCATAAAACACGTAATTTGGGCTCAAGCTTTAATCCCCGAGTCCCTCACATCTCACCTTAGCAGCATCAGACTAGGCAATACCTCACTTAAGTTCCATAGCTCACTACTTTCACACCGGTGGGGGTGAATGCCTTGCTTTGCACCCCCTCTATAGCACACCCTAAACACCCCACAGAGGTTACAGTGCTCCTACCCTCCTTTTTTCCACTTTTTTCGCCCTTTTTTCCCCTTACTCGCTTCAACGGAATCACAAAATGGCAGCCAACACTTCCTAGGTGCAACCGCTCGCAGCCATTCAGCAGCAAGCTCGTGCTCGTAACGCCTCAGCCAATCAGATGTCAAAATTCACAAATATCGATATCTATACATTTTGATATTTCTCCAAAACTACTGAACAAATTTGCACCAAATAAACAAAAGCGTGCTTTCTAGACCAAGACCCTTCTCCCTGCCAATTGTGGGGTAATTCCGTTCACCCGTTCGACCTCTAGCTTTATCTAAACTTTCCTATGGAAATTAACACGTTTTGGGACCCCCCTTTTATCTCGCCCTCCCCTTGACTAATCACCCCCAAACTTTTAAAACAGGAGCTGATATGAACAAAGAATTAGGTTTGAAGATATGACATGAAAATTCATCAAACAAATCCAAAGTTATAAGCAAAACAAAAATGCTATTCCTATGGAAACTTGGTCCTAACTATAAGTACCTACTGGCGACCGCCAGTATGTAAAATATACATATATATATATATATATATATATATATATATATATATATATATATATATATATATATATATATATATATATATATATATATATATATATATATATATATATATATTACCTACTGGCGGTCGCCAGTAGGTATATATAGTTAGGATTTTTTCCTATGGGATTTTTGAAAATTCTATGTCGAATAACTTTGGCGTTTGAGGACGGAATTGGTTGAAAGTTTCAGGCAAATGGCACATTTTGTTTCTGAGCAGCCCCTGAAAATGTGGGGGGGTTTCGTCAAGGGGGGGCCGAGAAAAAAAGGGGGGTACCAAAACGCGTTTTTAACATTGAGTTTTCCATAGGGCGGTTGGACTCACTTTTAGCTCGAACGGCTGAATGAATTTACACGAAACTTGGCAAAATTGTAGATATGGTTTGCCCGACGTGCCTTTGCTATGTCTCAATATATGTGCTCCAGAGGATTTTGAGAAATTAACGTTTTAAAAAACAGATATATCTGTGACAGTGCTCCGGTTAGCGCTCCGGTTCGCGTACCTGACGCGTAACGGAACTTCGCGAAGCGAAGCTGATTGGCTCTCCAGTGTCTGTCAACATTCTAAACAGTCCGGACCGGCCGCCATCTTGTCTCTCGGTAGTATCGAGAGACAAGAGGAGGAGAAAATCGAAGGGGGAATTTAATGAAAGGGGGCAAGATAGACCCCTCTTGACCCCCTAGGAATGATGTTGGGGTTATTAAAGGGTCCCGTGGGGCAAATAAAAAAAATTGATTTTTCGCGGTAGAAGCGCTTCCCGGTACGCGAACCGGGTCGCTCACCGGTAGCGTAACGGGAGTTCGCCATTTTGTGTTTCGTTTCAATTAAATCACAAGATGGAGGAAAAACAATGTGGAAAATGGGTATAAGGGGGCACGGGAGACGTATCCTGACCCCCTATGTTTTCTGAGGGTGGCTGAGGAGGCTCATATATGTTGGAATAAAAAAGAAAATTTGAATTTTTCGCGCGGTTAGCTGCCGGTACGCGAACCGGTTAGCGAACGGGGAAGCGAACATAAGTGAAAATTAGTGAAAAAAGGTACTCCGAAATTTGGAAAGACTTATTATAGTTAAGGTAGCTCTGAAAAGAGCTTTTGTGTTCTGTGTAAGTTTTAGGTACTTATAAGTAGGTACCAATACACAGTCTCAAATTTTGTATGAAAACTCTGTTGCCCTCATCTGAGAAGTGCACACCATCTCCTCTGTAGATATCTTGCATGTAGTAACGCAAGTTATTGTTGTAGATGGCGCCCATTCCATGGTCTCTCATATAAGCTGAAATAGATTTATTTACATGCTTCCTCGCTTTCTCAATTTGTGGACAAAATTGATTGGACCACCTCCATTTCTGTCTTTGGCATATATTGGAATATACCAAGGCAGTTTGAGGGAAAAGTGCCATTAATTGCTCAAAGGTGTCCTTTAAGAGCATTTCCAGACCTACCCCAGTCAAAGTGCCCAAATCATTTCCTCCACAGTGCACTATTATGAGGTCAGGGTTTGGCAAATGCAAAAAGGTTTTCACCAATGGTATCAATTGGTGACATCTCAATCCTCTTTGCCCAATCCATTTGATATCCACATTTTGAAAATTGAGGTTGTGTAAATTTCTGTTATCAGCATACCTGTGAGCCAAGTGGATATAGCTATGTCCAAGAATCCAGACAGAAAACATGGCGAGAGGAGGTTCTGCTGCAGTCAGATGAAGTGTGGGAATGAAATGGCAGTTGAAACAGTAGGAGTTTGTAAAGAAAAAAAACTGTGGAGTTTTAGTGCTAATGGTTCATTAGCAATGACTGGTGGATTTCCATTGCTGAAAACAGAAAGTTAGGGTGCATGGATGTGTTCTTTGAAAGATGTAATTTGAATGGTTAAGAAAAAATGTTTTTATGAAAGATTGCAGTGGATTAGCAGGTGTACTGAGAGTTCAGAGTTCATTTGAAACATTGTTGTGTGAACTTGTAAACATGAGAGGTCTGGCAGGAGGTAGTTGCTATGGAAAAAGGGCAGAAAGGGCAGAGGGGGGAAGGGCGTTGATTTGAAAAAAGTGAGGGAAGAGTTTTGATTGGCTGACATGAGAGATATGTGTGATGAATATCAGCATTTCTGTGCCTTTCTTGGTTGCAGCCTCTGGAGTGCATACCTTTTGTTCTGCTAAAGAAAAATTGGTGTGTTTCTGAGACTGTTTTGAAATTCAAAAAGCATTTGCTAAGGTGAGATATGGTTTCTTTATTTTAGATAGAGACTAGTATGCTTTTTGGAGAAAATAAGAAAGCCAGCTGTGCATTTAAAATGATGTTTTGAGTCAAGTGTTTGCATTATGTTTTCCAAGAAGATTTTGCATTCTTTTACAAATTGTAATTGCAGATAATGTTAAGTATTAGTACTGACAAGGTGTGGTTGTACATAGGAGCTGTGCTGTGTTTTCAAATTATGATCAGAAAATCGTTTTTAAGGAAAAGGAATGCTTTTTAAATTTATAAGAATTTATTTACTTGCGAGGTGACTCTTGCAATGCGTGTTTTTTATGGAATAGATGCATGATGCATCTGTGCTGTTTATGCCCCATGGTGCTCCACAGTGTCAATGTCAATCAAAAGCGATGCATAAGTGGTGCAAGGGCCTTCTAAATATGCCTCCATGTGTGCTTGGCAATTTTAAGTCACTTGCTCCTGGTGCAAGAGCCTTGTAAATACGCCCCCATGTGTGCTTGGCCATTTTAAGTGACTTCCCCCTGGTGCAAGGGCCTTGTAAATACGCCCTCATGTGTGCTTGGCCATTTCAAATCACTTCCTCCTGGTGCAAGGGCCTTGTAAATACGCCCCATGTGTGCTTGGCAATTTTAAGTCACTTCCCCCTGGTGCAAGGGCCTCTGAGACTGTTTTTAAATTCAAAAAGCATTTGGTAAGGTGAGATATGGTTCCTTTATTTTAGAAAGAGACTAGTATGCTTTTTGGAGAAAATAAGGAAGCCAGTTGTGCATTTAAAATGATGTTTTGTGTGAAGTGTTTGCATTATGTTTTCCAAAAAGCTATTGCATTCTTTTACAAATTGTAATTGTAGATAATGTGAAGTATTAGTACTGACAAGGTGTGCTTCTACATAGGAGCTGTGCTGTGTTTTCAAATTATGATCAGAAAATCGTTTTTAAGGAAAAGGAATGCTTTTTAAATTTATAAGAATTTATTTACTTGCGATGTGAGTCCTGCATTGAGTCGCTTTTGTTGAATAGATGCATGATGCAGCTGTACTGTTTTTGCCCCATGGTGCTCCACATTGTAAATGTTAAGAACGATGCATAAGTGGTGTATGGGCCTTGTAAATACTCTCCTATGTGTGTGCATGGCCATTTTAAGTCACTTACCCCTGGTGCAAGGGCCTTCTAAATATGCCCTCATGTGTGCTTGGCATTTTTAAATCACTTATCCCTGGTGCAAGTTCCTTGTAAATACGCCGTAATGTGTGCTTGCACATTTCAAATCACTTCCCCGTGGTGCAAGGGCCTTGTAAATACGCCCCATGTGTGCTTGGCCATTTCAAGTCACTTCCCCCTGGTGCAAAGGCCTTGTAAATACGTCCCCATGTGTGCTTGGCCATTTTAAGTGACTTCCTCCTGGTGCAAGGGCCTTGTAAATACGCCCCCATGTGTGCTTGGCCATTTCAAGTCACTTCCCCCTGGTGCAAGGGCCTTGTACATACGCTCTCATGTGTACTTGGCCATTTTAAGTCACTTCCCCCTGGTGCAAGGGCCTTGTAAATATGGCCCCATGTGTGGTTGGCAATTTTATGTGACTTCCCCCTGGTGCTGTGTTTTCAAATTATGATCAGAAAATCGTTTTTAAGGAAAAGGAATGCTTTTTAAATTTATAAGAATTTATTTACTTGTGATGTGACTCTTGCAATGCGTGTTTTTTATGGAATAGATGCATGATGCATCTGCGCTGTTTATGCCCCATGGTGCTCGACAGTGTCAATGTCAAAAGCGATGCATAAGTTGTGCAAGGGCCTTCTAAATTCGCCTCCATGTGTGCTTGGCCATTTCAAGTCACTTTCCCCTGGTGCAAGGGCTTTGTAAATATGTCCTCATGTGTGCTTGGCAATTTTAAGTCACTTCCCCCTGGTGCAAGGGCCTTGTAAATGCTCTCCCATGTGTGCTTGTCTATTTCAAGTCACTTCCCCCTGGTGCAAGGGCCTTGTAAATACGTCCTCATCTGTGCTTGGCAATTTTAAGTCACTTCCCCCTGGTGCAAGGGCCTTGTAAATACGTCCTCATGTGTGCTTGGCAATTTTAAGTCACTTCCCCCTGGTGCAAGGGCCTTATAATTATGTCCCCATGTGTGCTTGGCCATTTTAAGTCACTTCCCCCTGGTGCAAGGGCCTTGTAAATACGCCCCCATGTGTGCTTGGCCATTTCAAGTCACTTCTTTCTGGTGCAAGGGCCTTGTAAGTACGTCTTTATGTGTGCTTGGCAATTTCATATGACTTTCCCCTGGTGCAAGGGTGTTGTAAATACGACACGCATGTGTGCTTGGCTATTTGAAGTCACTTCCCCCTGGTGCAAAGTCCTTGTAAATACGCCCTCATGTGTGCTTGGCAATTTTAAGTCAATAACAATAACATGAACAATGTCTGTTCTGGAACAATCTCTAAATAGAAATAGAGTATCGAAATTAGTTGAGATTAACATATAACAAAGCACAGGTCATATGTTGAAGCATTCCATTCCATTGCTATTTTCTACCATCAAGTATGTTGCAAAATCCTTCCATTCAATTGTTTGCTTACTGTTATTGATTTACTGTTTGGTAATAGTATTTAATAACATTTTTTTAATACATTTTCCACAGATTCAACTCAAAATATTCTTAAAAATTCAAACATGCCCTCAAGGCAAAGAAAAAAAAAAGAAGCAAAGCGACTTACACTGCACCGTGATATAAATGGAGATAATGGACCTTTGCAGCAGTTCTCTAGAATTAAAAGTTGTGAAGTCACCAAAAAAATTCCGGGTAAGACAACAAAATCTTTTTTAAGAAACATTTGCCGACGAAAAAGTATCACTAGAGAACATGTTTTAGTTCAGAAGAAGAGAGCCAATTTAAACGGGAAGGAAAGGTCCCTCAAAAATGTAACTGCTAGAGCAGGAGATAACTCTGTGCATGGTAGTAGAAGGAAAAATGTGTTTAGAGACATTCGTAGATGAATGTTCCGCAACAGGATAATTGGCAATTTGTTAAAATTTTTTAAGAAAGGTCAACAGAAAGTGGCTTTTTATAAGAGAAAGAAAAATGTAGAGAAAATTATTGATCAGGCTTTCGAAATTAAGCGAAAGTTATTTATTTTGGTAATCAATAGAATTAGGAAACTAAACAAGGTAATTTATGATTTCAAATCAAATAGTAGATGGAAGAGAGTAGTTAATAGAAGTAATTTTTGTGAAGTTTTCTCAGGAGAATGGATGCATAGTTCAAGTTGTGAGGCATTTTTCAATGAGGAGAGTTACTTCCAGGACAATGATTTGGTGCATGCAGTTGACACCAGTGGTCGAGCATATGAGGTAAAAGATGGTTGTCCGGTTGAAAAAGAAAAACTTGTGTCTGCAGATGCAGAAGAGTTGTTAGGTGATGAGGTTTTAGGGAGACGTCCTAAGGGACCAGTGTACATCTGGAAGTGTAGTTCTATTTGCAGTGTGCAACAGGATTCCATCACTTTGCTTTGTGATTTTGTTTGTACATTTAATAAGAAAAGTGTAAAACAGAAAATGAAGTTGTTGCAAGAATTAGATCCTTGCAGAGTGAGAGAAGTGACAGGTTTGCTGGTCATTCACAGGCTTGTCTTTCCAGGAGAGTATGCCAGAGTGTTTTTCATCATTTCAGGATGCTAGCAGTGCATCATAATAAAGTGAGGAAATTAGTTAGAATGTTGTATTATGCTAAGAGTCCAGCAATTATGCTTAAACAATTAAGCACTGCTCTTTTGCATGGTTCTGAAGTAGATGTGAAGAATATTTGTAAAGAAATTGAGTTCTGTTACTTTGCTGGTGAAGAGAACAATGTTGAAATTGACCCAGTAGAAGAAAGTAATGTGGAAGAGAGTGTACTGATTTCTAATATAGATAAGTTTCACAAGGAAATTTTCAACTTTCAGGTGAAATCAAGTGAGAGGCCTAATTTCACTGAATTGAAGGATTTAAATACTTATGAATCTATTTTGATGGAAATTATGCCAGAATCCGCTGGGGATCTCAGGGTCAACTGACTGAGAGGATTCCGGTAAACAGGGGAGTGAGACAGGGGTGTGTGATGGCTCCAACCTTGTTCTCCCTCTTTATTAATGGGGTGGTAGACCATTTGAGGGAGGACCAGGCTGATGCCCCCACCCTTGCCGATGAGAAAACACCTACTCTCCTGTTTGCCGATGACACTCTTCTCATGTCTAAATCCCCTATGGGTCTGCAGAAACTGCTTGATCGGTTTTGCAGCTTTTGTAAAGAAAGAGGGTTGACAATAAACACTTCCAAAACAAAGTTGATGGTGTTAACCTCGAAAAAGCAACATAGGAAGGTTAACCTCTTGTTGAATGGCACCGCGCTGGAGGTGGTTCAAGAATTTGATTACCTAGGAGTTAGACTTTGTAATAATTTGAGTTGGTCTGCCCATATTACTAAAATGGTTTTAAACCTTAAAAGGGTGGCAGGAGTGATTCTCAAAAACCAGCAACGTTCCATTAGCAGACCCATAGCCCCTACCCTGGCAGTATACGAAGGGAAAGCTCTGTCGGCGGCAGTTTATGGTTCAGAACTTTGGGGTGCGGAAAATACAAAAGCTTTTAAAAGTGGCGGAAAATAAGTTTATTAGAAATATGGTTTCGCTACCTTTATCGTCCCCCTTGAAACCCTTATTTTTAGACCTGGGCAAAAAATCAATAGTAGATCTGGTGCAAATTCGCCCCTTGTTATTTTGGGTTCGTCTTAGAAGGACCCCAGAACTCTCTAACTATGCCATGGTTTTGGATGAGTTGATTGGTTTGAATGTAGCCAACAAAATCAAATGGTTGAATAATCTAAAGAGGCTCGTGAAAGCCATAGGTTTGGAGGAGAGTTGGATCTCTCAAAACACCCCCAAAAACAATTGTAAAGAAACTATATTGGGATTGGGTTGTTGCAAAAGATCTTAGGAACCAAAATTGAGGCCACTTAACCAACTCCTTCCTTGAACATAAGCCCCTTGGAAAATTGGAGCCCTTTTTGGATTTTATCCAGGTCCCTCGAGATAGAACTTTGTTTCTGGAATTCAGATACGGCATTTTACCTCTTAACACATTCAAAGAAGGTTGGAAGGGATATAGCGGTACAGGGGTTAAATGTCCAGGTTGTCCCTGCCCGAAAGAATCATTAGGACACTTCCTATTTGCTTGTGTAGCCTACAAAAAACCTAGAGATAGGTGGTTGAAACCTGTTTGTAGGAATTTAGGGGTGAGGGAACATAGATTAGCCATGCGTATTTTACAAACAAATGTCAATTCAATGCATATGATTTGTGGGGTGGCTAAATATGTGGCGAATGCTTGGTTCATTAGGTCAAAATTTTTGCCCATTGTCTGAAATTATTTTTATGTTAATATTCTGTTTACTGGTGGAAAATTTTAATTTTTGTGTATAGTTTATTTTGGATATTGTGTGTTGTACTTTTATGAAACTTGTTTCGAATAAAGTATGTATGGAATCTATTTTGATTCAAAGTGTCCATCCCTTTCAGGCTATTGTACGAATGGAGCCAAAGACAGGGAAATTGCCTCCATCAGATTTACAGAGAGGATTAAAGGGAAGAGTTGTTTATTTGCCTTTAGATTTGAAGAAAAACATTAATACAATTGGAGTAGAGAAAGTGGAAGAGGAACCTCTAGTTATCCTAGTTAATGGGGTTCCGACAAAGAGTAAGAAAATCTGGCAAGATTTAGTGGATGTTAGGAAAGTCAAAAAGGCAACATTGTATTTGATAAAAAATAATGAGTACTACAAGAATGTATGTACTGCAGAAGAGGAAGTAAGCGAAGAAGAGGACAGCGAATTGTGTGCTGGGCAAATTGAGAAAGTAGAAGCTTCTAAAAATGAAGAAATATATGAACATTATAGTGTTCATCCTTTGCATTCCAAGGAAGTCCTGGGGAATGCTATTGAGTTGTTTCAAATGAAACAAGCCAAAGGGAGTCCCATAAGTGTTTGGGAGGAAAGTTTGGAAGCTCGGTGTTTTCCACAGTTATTTCCCACCGGTCGAGGAGGACGATATGATGAGCGACCTGATCAAATTCCTGCTTCTGAATACCTGACTTTACGATTGTATGCAGAAGATCCTAGGTTTCGTCAATGCATTCCCTATTTGTTTCATCTATTGTTTGAAAGTGATCTGTCTGGACTGTCTTATGCAGCGAATCACATCCTGAAAAGTGGTGTACAACTGCGAAATATCTCAGCAAGGGACTTTATGGATAAAGTCAATGTGCAAGACAGTATTTTGGATTCTCACCTGATTAATCTGATGGCATGTCAGCGTGGTACTAATGAGTATTGGTACCGTCGTCATGGTGACTTAAAATGTATGCTGAGGAACTTAGGAACTCCCACATGGTTCTTCACTCTGAGCTGTGCTGAGTATGGCTGGGAAGACTTACTTGAATTTCTACGAGAGGCAAATGGAAACATTGAAAATATTGAATTCAAGACACCCGGAGAACTGTGCTCTTTGGATCCAGTGAATGTATGCAGGTACTTCAATCATAGATTTGAAGCTATGATGTCTTTCATCACGAACAAGAAAAATCCACCTCTTGGAGAGGTGTTGGATTTCTTCTGGAGAAAGGAGTATCAAGCACGAGGTGCTCCTCATATACATATGCTACTATGGATCAAAGATGCACCCAAAATTGGAACAGATCCGGATGACTTAGTGATGAATTTCATAGAACAGTATTCTACATGTGCTGTTCCAAAGACAAAGGAAGACAAAAGTCTAAGAGAACAAGTTTTACGGTTTCAAAGCCATCATTGTGGAAAGTACTGTCGTCGTAAATTCAGAAACAAGAACAAGTACTATACAAAATGTCGTTTTGGATTTCCACGATCGGTGATATCTAAAGGAAGAGTGAACAATTTGATGTCTTCGCTGCGACATAATGTGACGAGGAAATCACCCAAAAACACATACAATTTGAAAAGAAATGAATGCCTAGATGCATCAACCTTTTTAGGAAGTGCAAACGGTGCGAATCGCAAAAATCGGCCGTTTGCACTTCCTAAATTGGTTTCTGGGATGCATCAAGCATTTTTGGAAAATCGCTATTTTTAGCGAATTCCAAAAATGCGATTGCTTTTAAGGAATCGCAAATTCACGATTCCTTAAATGCAATGCATCATTCTCAAAACATTTGCGATTTTACAAATTGCAAGTGCAAATTACCACGAAGTTGAACTTCGTGGTAATTTGCAAAATTGTTTAAAAAAGCACAAAAATGCATTTTTTAAACTGTTAAGTTACAGACACACATGTCCTTAGGACATGTGTGTATGTAACTTACAGGTAAAAGTGCATTTCATGGGTGCAGGGGGGGGGGGGTCATTTGGACCCCCCTCTCCACCCTTGAAATGCTTTGTTGAATTCCGATTTCAAATAGCGAATTCGCAATTCCCATTCATTCCTATGGGCATTTCAGCCCATAGGAATGAATGGGAATTGCGAATTCGCTATTTGAAACTCGCAATTTTATTGCGATTCGGTAAAAATTGCAATTTTTACCGAATCTCAATAAAATTGTGAAATAAATGAAGCATTGCCATTTGCGATTCCTTATTTGCGATTCCTTATCTTTCGCAAATAAGGAATCGCAAATGACAACGTTGATGCATCTACCCAGAAGAGTCCAAGTACATTAACGACTACAACCCAGTGATTTTGTCCATGTGGAATGCTAACATGGATATACAGTTTGTGGCTGACAACTGTATGGCTGCGGCTCGGTATGTGACGTCTTACATCACAAAAAAAGAAAAGACAGAACTGAAGGATATGTGGGAGGATATTTCCCATGAAAAGAGCCTCAGCAAGAAGTTGTACAGTTTCAGTCTGAAGATGTTGTCGCATCGAGAAATCGGAGCTTACGAATGTTCTGACCGGTTATCTTCAGCAAGTCTCTATGCCAAATCTAGGAGTATCATTTGGACGAGTCTTGGTCTTGCTGTAACGCGTAATCGAGTTCTGAAACCTGTACGGGAAATTGAGTATTTGGCGGAGAAGGAGCCAAGCAGTACAGATATTTTGAAGACCAACATGTTGGATACATATTATCCAAATAGAAGCAGTCACCTGGAGAATGTTCGTCTGTATGAGGTTCTGCAAAATTACATTTTCAAGAGGAACATCACAGAAGATATTGATAAAGGAGTGTATGCTGTAATTGGAAGTGAGGGATGTCTGGTCAAGCAAAGAAAATGTAAATTCGTAAATCATCGAAAATTGAATTGCGAATCTCCAGAAAAAAAAGAGTTTTTCTATTTAGCTCTTTTGCAACTTTTCAAGCCTTGGCGTGCAGAAGAGGAACTGCTTGGAGATTTCCTCTGTTATGAAGACTTTTTCAATGCAGCTAAGGAGTCCATAGAATGTCCTGTTTTTCCAAAATATCTAGAAATGTTGAATGCAGAAATCGAGCAGGAAGCAACAATTGCAGCTGAGATTGCTAGAGACAGTTCTCAGGACAGTCAGAGTTCTGTTTCATTGAGTCAGGATCCACTAGGAGAACCAGTTATCGAAAATGAAGCTGCCACTGCCATGATTGAAGTGGAAAGAGCCATGGCACATGCTCAGGAGGATGCGGTTAACTTAGAAGATTTGGAAAGACAACTCAACGTTGAGCAGAGGAAAATATATGACGAAGTTACCAAACAAATTGAGCATGGATTAAGTCATGAGAAGAAAGAGTGCTCATGTACGTCGTTGAAGCCTGTCAGACTGTACGTGAGTGGAGAAGCAGGAACTGGAAAAAGTTTCCTCATTAAAACAATTTCATGTTATCTGCAGGAAAGGACTGAGTCATCGCTGTCTTGTGTTGTGACCGCTCCAACTGGTCTGGCAGCACATAACATTAAAGGTATTACTTTGCATCGGCTACTGATGCTGCCAGTGGAGCATGATAACAAATTACAATACCACAAGTTAGCTGGAGATGCTTGTTGTGAAGTATCTAGAGTCCTGAAGAAGATGAAACTTCTTATCATTGATGAAGTAAGCATGGTTTCCAATGTCATGCTTGCCTTTGTGCATTTGAGAATGCAGGAAGTTCTTAAAACAGAGTATGATGTGTTATTTGGTGGCAAACACATCATTGTTTTCGGTGATCTTCTGCAGCTGACACCAGTGAAAGGACAACCAGTGTTTAAACTGCTTACGCATGAAGATACCAGGAAGTGCCTAGGGAGCATTGGCAACGTTAACATATGGTTAAACGTCAATTATGCTGAGCTGCATGAAAATATGCGTCAGGCGAAGGATGAAGATTACAAGAATATTCTACAAGATGTTAGAATTGGGAAAGTGACCGAGCGTGGGAAAGAAGCTTTACATGCATGATTACTATCAAATTTGTATCCAGAAGAAGACGTTCTGCCAGAGGATATTTTTCAGAAAATTACTGAGAAAAAATCTGGAATATGTTTGATGCCAACTCTTGCAGAATGTTCCATCTTCAACAACAAAATGTTGAATTTAGAAAACCAAGAGATTGTGAAACTGGAAGCTATTGACAGAATAGAGCATATGGGAGCAACAATTATTTTGTCTGAGAATTTGAAATCTAAATTGGATTCATTAGAGAAGACTATATCTAAAACTGCTGGTTTTGAAAAGACTCTGAATGTGTGCTTAAATTGCCGTATCATTTTGAGAAGGAATTTACATGTTGAAAGAGGTCTGGTAAACGGATCAATGGGTAATGTTGTTGATTTTGAGAAATACAGAAATAAAGATGGAATAGAATTTTTAAAAATTAAATTTGATGGCATTGAGGAAGTACAGCTAATTGGTCGTGGCACAGCTAGGTTTTTGCTTGTAAAAGACTTATATGTTCGCCGTAAGCAGTTTCCTGTTTGCTTGGCATATGCGGTGACAATCCATAAATCGCAAGGTTTAAGTGTAGACACTGCTTTGGTGAATATTGGCAGCTCTGTGTTCAAGGAGGGTATGGCTTATGTAGCATTGTCACGAGTCAGAACTTTATCGGGATTGTACTTGATTGACTGTGATGTCACAAACATTTGTGCCGATCTAGATTGTGTTAAGGAATACAATAGGTTAAGAAGAGAGTATGCGCCACATTTGCCTCAATATCCTTTGTTTGAGAAACGTGTGGTAGGCCGGAAACAAAGAAATATCAGTAATAGTAGGGAGGTTGTAGCAAAAAGACCAAAAGTCGATGAACCGAAAATTGTAAGCAGAAAGAAAATGAATTCTGTTGAAGATGTTGTTGGTTTTCAATTTGAAAATAGTTCTGGTGTCAACTGCTATGCTAATGTAGTGGTTAATGTTGTCTTTTCACTAGAGACTTTAAAAGAACAGATAGTGATCAATTCAGAACAAAGTTTATGCTGTTTGTTGAATTCTGTGTTAGAGAAATGTAGCGCAGATAGAACAAGAGTAGAAAGTGTGTCTGAAATTCGTAATCTGTTAGACAAATGTTCAGGTCAAACGCAATTCTCTCAAAATATTCAGCAGGATTGTCAGGAGTTTTTAATGTACATGCTTGATGTATTGCAAGATGAAGGTGTAGATGTAGATTATCTGTTTGGCCTTTCTTATCAATGGCAGAATGATTGCGAGAACTGTAGGCTATCAAGTACTACTAGTGTAGACTCAGAAAGGTTTATTTATTTAACTTTGCCTGACAGTAAATCAGTATCCTTCAATAAGCTAGTAAAAGCAGCCGATCAAAACATGGAGTGTAGCCAATGTAAGTCTGCAATGCTGTCCGCGTTAATTATACGAAGTTATGGCCAGTATGTCATTTTAATGTTCCAACGATGTAGGCCTGATGGAACAAAATTGACAACTTTAATTAAAAATTTTGTGGCTTCGCAGTTGTCAATATCAGGAAGGACTTTTGTAACTACAGCAATTATATATCATGACGGTCTTTCAACATCTTCAGGACATTACACAGCTTATTTGAAATCTGGAAACAGCTGGTCATTCTGCAATGATTCTGTTTTAACTTTCAAAAAAAGATTGCCTTTCCAACTTCAAAATTCTTACCTGGTGTTTTTACAACCAAAATTTTAGGGAAGGAATCTTGGGATTTGTTCTGAGGAATTTCAAGAGGTTCTAATGGCTCCTACTCTATATGGCCTTGTGGATAAGTGTAGTACAGAGCGAAAACTGTTTGTGTTTATAAGCTAATTCAAGCAGTAGATCAAAACAAGAAGTAGAGGAAATGTAAGTCTGCAATGCTGTCCACATTATTTATAGAAACTTATGGGTGAAATGCCATTTTACAATTTCAACTACATAAACTGGATGAAAATAAGTTGTCAAGTCTAATTAAAAATGTTTTGGCTACATAGTCATCGATTTCAGGAAGAACATTTGTAACTGCAGCTATTATATGTTATGATGGTCCTTTGACAACATCAGGATATTACACAGCTTATTTGAAATATAAAAAAGGCTAGTCTTTCGTCAATGATTACCATTTTAGTATGAAGCAATGTTGCCTTTTGACTTGTTTTTAGAAGTGAGAATTTAGGATAGGTAACTGGATTATAATGATTCTAGGTGTTGCTGTAATTTAGTGTGCTGTTTTAAATTGCTTTGTATGTCTCATTTTTCTTAAAACGATGGAGCTTATCTTTCAGAAAGTGGCGGGCAGAAAATAGTAACAGCACAACAGAGTATAAGCTGTTCATAGGACATCCTTTGACGTCATAGAAAGTAAGTTACTTTTGAGGAGTTCTGATTTCTGATTGATTATATTTTATGGGTTTTTTAAACACAATCATTTTGATTGTGTTTTTTTTCCCCGCTGTTATATGATGAATACCTTCAACTCACTGTTTTCAGTGAAATTTGATATATTCTGAGAACAGCAAAAATAAACCATTAAATATGTATAATTAATTTTGTAATTTGAATTGTGATTTTAAATATGTACTCATCTTGTCTCATGCTCCCTCATCTTTTAGTACCTTCTATTAATTGAAAATTTTTTGTTCTTTCTTACACAGATTAAAAGTATAAAAATAACAAGAGACTAAGTTAACGACAATTATAAGGTAAGTGTTTAGTACTCTTTATATTACATCTCTATCACAATTAACTTTTATTAGTTCCACTGCTTCATTTCTTTAACCCTCAGTTTTTTGCCTTTGCTACTTCCCTTATTTCTTTTTCTATTACTTACTTATACTACTCTTTCCACTCCTTTTCTCAGTTCCTCTTTCAACAGTATCTGTGTGTTACTCCCTCTATTTGTCTTTCTTTTAACATTACTCTCTGTTTACTTACTCCTCTTTTTTAAAACATTTTTTTTTTTTAGTTCGCTTCTGGTTCGCGTACCGGCACGCGAACCGGGAAGCGAATCAAAAGAAATAGAGGTTGCCAGAGTGCTAAACATTCTAGCAATTTCTTATAAAGCGGAGGTAGTTCTGAAAAGAACTTTTTTTAAATTATTTTTGTTGTTTTATATATTTTTTTTTTATTTTTCTGAACATTTTTATAGTTTTTGGGGTTTTTTTCAGGGGGAAGAACGAAAAACAGGCATTAGAAACGGCTCAACAGGAGCAAAAAAAAATCACTTTCTGGGGCGTTTTGAGTACTTGTGATTTTCATATGCTCTGTTCATTAAGGTCAGGCTCATCTCGTCGTAACAAAGCAAACCCCCACAATAAATGCACACCAGCTTGATGTGTTGAAAATTAGTTTGAATAGTGGGGACCGTCTCCCTCGCCTCTGGTCCCGAAAGACTTTTATGGGTTGAGGTGGTGGCCACAGGAGTTGGTGGATTTTCACGTAGGTTACGCACCTCTGCCACACTATAATTTATTGGATGCCACCTTTGCATGTGGAGATGCATAGTATAGTTACCAAAGCTATACTTTTTATCCGTGCCTCGGGACAGAGGTTCTGTACATATCAGGCATGTAACATAACGGGCATTCACCTTTTTTTGGCCTGCGAGAAATGAAAAAAACTGCCAAATAAAATTGTCCTTGCGGTGTGATTTCCGGGGCTCTTCAGGCAAAAATTCAATTTGATGTACATCCTGTTCTTCTTCTTCCTCCTCTTCTTCAGGGTTGGGAATAAACTGGGGAGGTCGTCCATCCTTCCTAGAAGGTTGTGGTGGTGGGGGTCCAGCTACAATTGAAGCCATCTTCCAATAATCAAAATAGTTCTTCCTCTCACAAAGTTGAAAGTCAGAGTGAGAAAATTAGGAGGGGGCTTTCATCATTTGGGAAAAAAAAATGTTCTAAACCAATGAAAAGTGTTATTTTTAGGTCACATGACCTAGCCTTACATCATTCAGAAACCAAAAGTGAAATCAACCAATAAAAAGTGTTATTTTCAAGTCACATGACCTGTTACGCTTACGTTACGCGTCCCGCGCCGCGCCCCGGATCGCTTCTGGGGCACTGCGCTTCACGCCTCGGTTCGCGTTCCGGAGCGCTTCCGGGTGCGCTAACGCGGCGCGTCATAAGATGCATTACGCGGAAACGAGATACGTCGCGCTTACGCGACGCGTCACAATGTTGTTTTCTAGCGGGGTGGTTGCGCTAACGGAACGTTTACCGGTTCGCAGACCGGGTCGCGGAACCAAATTGAGCTAACGGGAAGCTGCCCGGTTCGCGGACCGGCAGCGAAACAAAAAAAATAATTTAAATAAATAAATAAATAAATAAATTATATTACAAAAATATAAAATATATTTTTGAATTAGAATAAAAATACATTTTACAGCTTTTGATATTTGCTATTAAAAAAACATTGAAATTCACTGAAAAAACCATAGGTTATAGACCATATATAGTTAGGAATTAGCATTTACAAAACCTTAAAAATTCACTGAAAAAACCATAGGTTATAGACCATATATAGTTAGGGATTAGCATTTACAAAACCTTATTTTACTTGCACAAAACCATTGAAATTCGCATATATAGTTAGTTGCACTAACTATATATCGCGCACCCGCAATCCACTGCTGATGATGTCACATATTACATCATTCATGACATGGTCAGTGACATCACTGATGACATCACTGATGACATCATCCAGTGACTGTATGTTTCTGTAAAGTTAAAATATGTCTTATGAGTTGATGTATAAGTGTCTGGATGAAGCATTTAGTAGGTGCATGACTGACTGTATGAGAGAGTGATTAAATGAGTCTCACTGAGTGCATGGGTTAGTGACTAAACTGTCTTAATTTGTGCATCATTATATCTGTTGTTCTGTAAACTGCTGCATGTGTTGATCAATAGCTATATGAGTAACTATATGGGTTATTGATTGGTTGCCCAAGTATTTGTATGGGAGAGTGAGTGTGTGTGTGTGGGTGGCTGGGAGGTGTGTGACTCTGTGCATAGATGTGTGAACAGTTGATTCACTAGATGTATGGGTTCAAAACTGCATGTGGAAACAGCTGTATGGGTTGTTGACTGTGTGCATGGGTGTATTGGTGAGTGAATGTATATCTCAGTGCTCCATGTCAAAGTAAGTACATATGTAAAACACAGTACATGTGAGAGTTGTCATATATAAATTACTGTGCATAAGAGCCAGTGAATGCGTGAGTGGCTGTATGGATCATTGTAAACTTGTATCAGGGATTGTATAAGAGAGTAAATATGTGTTAGTATATGTTTGAATGAGTAAGGTGTGTATAACTGTATAGATGAGGAAATGGAGGTGTGATTGATTCTTTGCATGAGTGACTAGGTGTGTGAGTAACTCCATGGATGAGTGACAGTCTGTGAGTGTCTGTTTACACTGATTGTATCTAAGGTTATATTAGAATCTGAAGAGGTTCAACGTATTATCACATGAATGATATCATCAGTGATGTCATCAGTGATGTCACTTGAGTTGTCATCAGTGATGTCATCAGTGATGTCATTTGAGATGTCATCAGTGATGTCATCAGTGATGTCACTGACCATGCCATGAATGATGTAATATGTGACATCATCAGCAGTGGATTGCGGGTGCGCGATATATAGTTAGTGCAGCTAACTATATATGCGAATTTCAATGGTTTTGTGCGAGTAAAATAAGGTTTTATAAATGCTAATCCCTAACTTTATATGGTCTATAACCTATGGTTTTTTCAGTGATATATATATATATATATATCAAAAAGCGCAAGACCTATAAGTTCCAGAGGGATAAACTGGACTACCAAGATGGGCGCATTTTCACATTTGCAAAAAAGTATGACTCTGTTAAACAGGACAAACATACACCTCGAGCCCAAACTACAGCTTTGGGCATGCAGGAACCAATCCAATCGGCAACCTCACAGTCTGATTTGAGCTCTGTTCCTGGAAGTGAGTCAGAAGGTGAACAGATAGCTGCAAGCTTGCGGCTGGGGTTTACCAAACGATCACTGGCTCAGGAAGTGGATTGCTTGAGACACGACCGGAGGCAGACCCTAAGATCGCACATTTTAAACCTAAATCAAGGCAAAGGAACCACATCAAACGCAGGAGGTGCAGGCAGTGCCGCAAATCAGGCTGCGCAGAGAATCAGGCACCCAAAAAGAAGACCCAGAAGAAGTGGAAGCGCCGCTTAACAGGCAGGCAAGTGACTCACTGTCAATAATTAACCTAACAAATGTCCATTTAAGCCCGAAAGAAATAACAACACTATCGCTGGACTTAACATATTGTCCGCCAAGCAGTTTTGATTATGCTTGCACGAGATTGGATTTATTCAAGTAGACTAGGAAATTACAAAGTTACAACAATGTAATTATAAGACAGTCTGATAAGGGCGGCAACATCGCCCTGTGGCCGAAAAGCATGTACATGGAGGAGGCCATGAAGCATCTCAATGACAGGCAATGTTATGGCCGGAGTGATTAGACATCTGTAAAATCAGCATGGAACAACTTTAATTCCAAATTGCTAGTTTGGAAAAGCATGGGATTATTGAGTGGAGACGAATTTAAGTTCTTAAAGACAAATTATCCGGTGATTCCGGTATTCTATCTAATCCTGAAAGTACATAAACACCCTGTAAAGCCACCGGGGAGACCGATTATTTCGGCCAAATGCAGTATGTTTGAGAACACATCCAGGTACATTGACCATTTTCTCCAAGAACATGTAAGGGCCCTACCCTCATATCTGCGGGACACAGGTGACTTTTTAGAAAAGATTCGACCAATAATATGGCAGGATGATTTCCTATTGATCACACTTGACGTGACTGCTCTTTATACCAGCATTAATCATTTGAATGGCATTCGTGCAGTAGAGTATTTCTTGCAAAGCAAACCTGCCTTGATGCTAAACCACAACAAAATGATCAGTGAAATGATTCAAGTATGTCTCTGCAATAACTACTTTCAATTCCAGAACAAGATTTTTCAACAACTGAGGGGCGAGGCGATGGGGGCCTTCTTCTTCCCCAGTTATGCGTGCTTGCACATGGGACTGTGGGAGGAGCAGGTCCTCAGGACCACGTTTGAAGATGCCATATCGAATAATGTTGTATCGTGGTATAGGTTTATCGACGACCTCTCGCCTGGACCCGTCTTTGCTCTTCGGTGGTGCGATCCCTCCACGGCCTGGAACAACCGTGATACATGTTACCCAAAGTTTCCCAGCATATGAGGCCGCACACTGCAGACAGGTAAGGAAACAACCTTTATTGTAATCAAGCGGTCAGCATCTCATCCTGTTTTAATTCCGTTGGCCTTACGCGTTTCAGAGACTTCATTCTCCTTCCTCAGAGGCCATGCAAGCCGCCAATAATTACTGCATACTGCTCCAGTCCCTTGCGTGCTCTTTATATTGTCTTAATTAGGCGGGTCCAGGTGAGGGGAAATGGCTCCTTGTAAATGGTGCAGCGGGTCATCATACTAAAGCGGACAGAATCCCATGCTGAGGCTCATTAGAGGGCTGCCAAAATCATCCAGAATTGAATGTAAGCCACCGGACCCACCAGAGGGAAAAAATATGCAAAATTGAACTGCAGGGACTAGCGTGCATTGCGAAGGAAACTCCCAGAATCACGGCACACAAGAGCCTAATTAAGACAATATAAAGAGCACGCAAGGGACTGGAGCAGTATGCGGTAATTAACGGCGGCTTGCATGGCCTCTGAGGAAGGAGAATGAAGTCTCTGAAATGCGTCAGGCCAACGGAATTAAAACAGGATGAGATGCTGACCGCTTGATTAAAGTAAAGGTTGTTTCCTTACCTGTCTGCAGTGTGCGGCCTCATATGCTGGGTAACTTTGGGTAACATGTATCACAACGGTTCCAGGCCGTGGAGGGATCGCACCATCGAAGAGCAAAGTCGGGTCCAGGCGAGGGGAAATGGCTCCTTGTAATTGGTGCAGCGGGACATCATACTAAAGCGGACAGAATCCCATGCTGAGGCTCTTTAGAGGGCTTCCAAAATCATCCGGAATTGAATGTAAGCCACCGGACCCACCAGAGGGAAAAAATATGCAAAATTGAACTGCAGGGATCAGCGTGCATTGCGAAGGAAACTCCCAGAATCACGGCACACCAGAGCCTAATTAAGACAATATAAAGAGCACGCAAGGGACTGGAGCAGTATGCGGTAATTATCGGCGGCTTGCATGGCCTCTGAGGAAGGAGAATGAAGTCTCTGAAACGTGTCAGGCCAACGGAATTAAAACAGGATGAGATGATGACCGCTTGATTAAAATAAAGGTTGTTTCCTTACCTATCTGCAGTGTGCGGCCTCATATGCTGGGCAACTTTGGGTAATATATATATATATATATATTACCTACTGGCGTCTCGCCAGTAGGTATATATAGTTAGGATTTTTTCTCTATGGGACTTTTGAAAATTCTATGTCTAATAACTTTGGCGTTTGTGGACGGAATCGGCTGAAATTTTCAGGAAAATGGCACATTTTGATTCTGAGCAGCCCCAGAAAATTTGGGGGGGTTTCGTCAAGGGGGGGCCGAGAAAAAAGGGGGGTCCCAAAACGCGTTTTTTGCATTGAGTTTTCCATAGGGCGGTTGGACTCACTTTTAGCTCGAACGGCTGAATGGATTTGCACGAAACTTGGCAAAATTGTAGGGACTGTTAGCCCGATGTGCCTTTGCTAGGTCTCAATATATGTGCTCCAGTAGTTTTTGAGAAATTAACGTTCAAACCAAGATATATATCTGTAACAGCGCTCTGGGCAGCGATCCGGTCCGCTTACTTTTCGCTTATCGGAACTTTGCGCGCAGAAAGCTGATTGGCTCTCCGGTGTCTGTCAACATTCTAAACAGTCCGGTGCGGCCGCCATCTTGTCTCTCGGTAGGATCGAGAGAGAAGAAAAGGTGAAAAACTAAGGGGGAATTTAATGAAAGGGGGCAAGGTATCCCCCTCTTCACCCCCTAGGAATGTTGTTGGGGTTATTAAAGGGTCCCGTGGGGAAAATAAAAAAAAAATGATTTTTCACGGTAGAAGCGCTTCACGGGCCGCGAACTGGGCCGCAAACTGGTAGCGAAACGGGAATTCGCCATTTTGTGCTTCGTTAATTAAATTACTAGGTATAAGGGGGTGCGGGAGACGTATCCTAATCCCCTATGTTTCCTGAGGGTGGCTGAGGAGGCTGATATATGTTGATACATCTCTTCCAGCGGCTGCGCCATCTTGCCTTTTTTTAGAATGCCACAATTTTGTCGTGCACGGCAGCCATTTTAGATGCCAGGCTGGTCCCAGGCTATCACCTAACCCTGCGGATGTAGTTTATGGCCCCAGCTGTAGAGAATTCAGACATGCCAATCCTCCTGATTCAGGCGTGTGACTACTGATTTCAGTGCTAGTCTCCCGCCTCCCGATTTCTGCAAGCAAAAACCCGGGGGCATATTACGAACAACTAGCGATAATTTTTGTCTCTAACTTGTTTAGAGACAAAAATTATCGCCGCACATCGGCGATTTTTATCGCAGATAAACCTTGCTATTATCGCAGAAAAGTCAGCGATATTCATGTATTATTGACCTAATGCTCTTAGCCATGTTATCCACCTCCCATTGGATAACATGGCTAAGAACTGCTCAGGGCAGGTGTTAGATTTTGGAGATATTCGCGCTTAGCGCGAATATCTCCAAAAGTTGGTAATAGAAGGTAGCGATGTTAGGGACTGTTTCCAGTCGCTAACATCTTGGCACGCCACTTTGCATGTCATTAGTGATAAATATCACTGACATGCAAAGCGGGGCCCAAGATGGTCGCTATCTCCTTTTAGCTGTCACTAACTGGTGTTAGCGACAGCTTGGTAATAGGGAGATAATTTTATCTCCGCTTTCATGGCTTTTAAAGCCAAAAAAGCAAAGATAAACCCCCTTGATAATATGCCCCATGATTCCTTGGGGGTTTCAGCCGACAGGGCTTGGTATTGTGTTACATGGTAATTTTTCCATGAAACGTCAGAGGGTCGATGCAGGGGTTCTAGAAGAGGTGATAAACCATTTAAGCCTCATGAACAAGCGCATGGTCTTTTAAAGATTTGTGAAGTACTCGGGGCGGCGGTGTGTGTGTGCCCTCTTTCAGGAGCGGGCGGGGGGGCACTGCCAGCAACTTGCCAGGTCAGGTAGTGTTCAACACGTGCATCACCCTTTCTCTGCCTGCTATTGCGCTCCATGCTTCGGAAAGGTAAGAAAAAGAACGTGCATTTGAGTTTGAAATGTCCGATCCTGCAGCAGCACACTTCCAAAGCCCACACATGACAATAACCCGATTCAAGGCCCCATTCACCCGTTTTTCAAAAAATAGATAACACTCCAACAAATTAAGGTTATAAAACTTTATTAACTTTTAACGATAATGAACAGAACAAAAACTAAAAACATTTAAACATTTATTAACACAAAAAGCAACAATGGTTAGAAGCTGTCTTTTGTGCGAATAGTCCCAAGGCAGCACAACGTGCAGAGTTCTGGACGGCACCCAGGTGATGTCGCCTGGGTGCCGCACTGGTTTAGGGATCCTACAATGCTGCTCCGAAAATTGGCGTGGGGCGTCCCGGGTGGGGCGGGGGGAGGCCTCGTCAGTAGCGGTCTGTTGTGCGAATAGTCCCAAGGCAGCACAACGTGCAGAGTTCTGGACGGCACCCAGGTGATGTCGCCTGGGTGCCGCACTGGTTTAGGGATCCTACAATGCAGCACAGAAAAACAGCGTGGGGCGTCCCGGGTGGTGCGGGGGGAGGCCTCGTCAGTAGCGGTCTGTGTCCAGTGTCACATGGCTGACACAACATGTACGACAGGCACCCAGGTGATGTCCAGTAAACTGCCGCACTGGTTTTGGTATCCTACAATGCTGCTCCGAAAATTGGCGTGCGGCGGCCCGGGGGGGGGGGGGGAGGCGGCGTGAACGGACCTCCCCAGGTGGCGGCCATCTAGCTGAGTTGCGCTCGCTCTTGCGGCCACAGCGTCTCGCTCACCATGTTGTGGAGTTGCTCCCACTCTTGCAGTGCAGCGATAGGCGGCTGCCACATGGCTGTCAAAATGGCGGACGGCTCTTCGGTTTTGGGCCTGGTCCACTGAAATGGCCCTGGGACACCTTGGAACTCGGACGCTTGCCTGCTAGGGCTTGGGCTCCATTCTCGAAAAGCGTCCCCTCAGCCGTCAAGATTGTATAAAAGTCTTGGGGGCCCCCGACTCCCGCAGGCTTCCGGTGGGGAGCGGCTGCCATGATTGCTCGCGGAATGACCACGACGGAGCCACGAGATGGTGGTGCTCTCATGCTGACGCCAGCTTCAGTCTGAATGATCCAGAAACAAGGTGGGGCTTTCATCGTTTGGGAAAAAAAATGTTCTAAACCAATGAAAAGTGTTATTTTTAGGTCATATGACCAAGCCTTCCATCTTTAGGAAACCAAAAGTAAAATGAACCAATGAAAAGTTTTATAAACAAGTCACATGACCTGTTCTGCGGCATAGGGCTACAAAAAGCGTAGAAAATCCGTTGGCACGTGAGGCGGCGTCAGTAGCGGACCGATGTGCGAATAGGCCGAAGGCAGCACAACGCGTCGAGATCCGGATGGCACCGAGGTGGTGTCCAGCAAATTGCCGCACTGGTGTGGCCATCCTACAATGCTGCGCCGAAAGACGGCGTGTCCAGCTGAGTTGCGGTCACTGTCAGTAGCGGACCGATGTGCGAATAGGCCGAAGGCAGCACAACGCGTCGAGATCCGGATGGCACCGAGGTGGTGTCCAGCAAATTGCCACACTGGTGTGGCCATCCTACAATGCTGCGCCGAAAGACGGCGTGTCCAGCTGAGTTGCGGTCACTGTCAGTAGCGGACCGATGTGCGAATAGGCCGAAGGCAGCACAACGCGTCGAGATCCGGATGGCACCGAGGTGGTGTCCAGCAAATTGCCGTACTGGTGTGGCCATCCTACAATGCTGCGCCGAAAGACGGCGTGTCCAGCTGAGTTGCGGTCACTGTTGCGGTACAGTGACTCGAACGCGCCGAGATCCGGATGGCACCGAGGTGGTGTCCAGCAAATTGCCGCACTGGTGTGGCCATCCTACAATGCTGCGCCGAAAGACGGCGTGTCCAGCTGAGTTGCGGTCACTGTTGCGGTACAGTGACTCGAACGCGCCGAGATCCGGATGGCACCGAGGTGGTGTCCAGCAAATTGCCGCACTGGTGTGGCCATCCTACAATGCTGCGCCGAAAGACGGCGTGTCCAGCTGAATTGCGGTCACTGTTGTGGTACAGTGACTCGAACGCGCCGAGATCCGGATGGCACCGAGGTGGTGTCCAGCAAATTGCCGCACTGGTGTGGCCATCCTACAATGCTGCGCCGAAAGACGGCGTGGGGTGCCCCGTTGGCTTATGAGGTGATGTCAGTAGTGGACCGATGTGTGAATAGGTCGGAACCAGCACAAGGCGCCAAGATCCGAATGGCAAGTCCTGGATGTTGAGTGCCTCAGTTGAGAGTTCTGAGCAGTGCTTGTAAGACTGTCTGAAGCTTATTTGCACCTGCTGCAGCTTCACTAGGTCCGGCGGAACTTTTTTCCTTTTCCTTTCTGCTTCTTTTCCTACAATGCGTTTCATCTGAAGACACGACCAGGTCCCTGAATGTGTGCAGGGGGACGCTATTGATTGAATGAAAATGGCGGCTTGACACAAAGCTGACTCAAGCGTTACTGTTGGTGCTATACAGACTAAAATTGGTTTTCAGTTTGTACATTCTTCAGGTTTTTTTTTTCATCCAAGTCTGATTGAGAGTTTGTAGAAAAATGGCTTCAGATTTTCCACATACTACTCTTCAACATTCTTTCTAAATGTAACTATGTGAAACTCACTAGGAGAACGGCTGTTTCTGTTTCCTTTCAAAATGCTGCCACCAATATTTTCTGAATGGAAGACACCATCTTGTAGTATAAAGGGCCGAAAGGGGTTCTGGTCTGGCCGATGGTTGGTGGAGACATTTTGACTATATCTTGGACCTGCCCGGCCTCGCCCAAAATGGCGCCGGTATAAATGGGACTCGTAACCCCTTGCCCGCAAATATATATCTAGAAAATGTTATTGTAAGTGGCCCTGTCGTATTTTAATTACAAAATGTACGTCCACCGATTCCGCAACTGTTAGAGACCTTTGTTCTTGTCACCTAATGGCCCGCTCGTTACGTTCTTCTACAGTGTAAATGTCTCCTCATCATATACGATTTCAGTTTGCTCCGTGGCCGGCCCACGTGGTTATAGGCCCGTATTTGTATACTGACATTTTCACAATAAAGGTTTTTAAAACAAAACACGGTAGTAGTATTTACATTTGTATATTTTTTACTTTTAGTGACTGTTTTCGAATCAGTAAAAGGCAAGTGAAATAAAGCAGTCCAATTACATGACGGATAAAGGGTATAATATGTAGGAACGCAGTAAAGATAAATGGTCAAGGGCAGTTGTGTTTTTCATGTCTGCAACATAAAGTGATCGATAAGAATCTGATAATCAGGCGTATCGGCGACTAAGACAGCAGGCCGAATCTCTTTTACTCAACGGCTCCGTCGTGGAAGGAAGAAACGCCCTTTTTCTCGAAAAAGGAATATATTTTACTTGCAAGACAGTTGTAAATTTTCCGGGAAAGTACATTAGCCTGGAATATTATAACATATGTTTGAAAAAAAAATATTGTTCGAAAATAATAAAAAGCGTAATTTTTAGGTCATATGACCAAGCTTTTCATCATTAAATTAACAAAAGTAAAATGAACCAATGAAAAGTTTTATTAACAAGTCACGTGACCTGTTATGCTTACGTTACGCGCTGCGCGCCGCGCCTCGGATCACTTCCGGGTGCGCTAACGCGGCGTGTCATAAAACGCATTACGCGACAACGTAGGTCAAGAATATAGTCAAAATGTCTCCACCAACCAGCGTTCAGAACACAACCCCTTTCAGCAGTCCAAAAAGTTCTGTTAAATGACAACAGAGGGGACAGGCAACAAGAACCATCAGTCAAAGAGGGGAGGGCAAGTTCTTCTCTTCCGGGTCATGTTGGGGCGCTACCGGAACTGATCGAATTGGTAGTCTATAGTGTTTCTGGATGTTTCAGACTAAAGCTGGCGTCAGCATGAGACCACTACCATCTCGTAGCTCCGTCGTGGCCATTCCACGAGCAATCATGGCAGCCGCTCCCCAGCAGAAGCCTGCGGGAGTCGGAGGCCCCCAAGACTTTTGTAGAATCTTCACGGTTGAGGGGACGCTTTTCGAGAATGGGACCCAAGCCCTAGCAGACAAGCGTCCGAGTTCCAAGGTGTCCCAGGGCCATTTTAGTGGACCAGGCCCAAAACCGAAGAGCCGGCCGCCATTTTGAGAGTCTTGTGGCAGCCGCCTATCGCTGCACCGCAAGAGCGGGCGCATCTAAACTACATGGTGAGCGAGACGCTGTAGTCGCAAGAGCGGGCGGTAAACAGCTGAATGGCGGAAGAGGCACAGTGTAGCAAAAGCGGGCGGAATGGCAACTAAAACGATAAAGGGGCGCCCCACTACATCTTGTCTTCAGGTCAAACGGATTGTGGGACAAGGTCCAGAATTGAAGAGTCATCAAAAGGCAAAAAGTTCCGCCGGACCCCGGGAGCCGGCCGCCTATGTCGGGGGCGATCTCAGGCTACACCAGTGCTATAAGACTTGGGGAGGGTGTCGGAGCCAAGCGTCTTCTCCGAGTCCATGGCCATCACACCGCCCCTCAGGGGCCTCCGTCAAGCTGTTTAGGAAGGTAACATATCACATTGTTTTCTAATGCAGTCAGGTCCACAAACGACACTCACTTACTTTGAGAATAGTGAAGCTGCAGTAGGTGGAAATAAGCTTCAGACAGTGTTACAAGCACTGCTCAGAACTCTTAACTATGGCACCCAACATCCAGAACTTATGCTATTTGAGAATGATAGTGACATCGAAGCATCTCAGGGACCAAAACCATTAACGAACTTTCACGTATGAAAATCTTACTTGGGGAGGGGGCAGGAGCGAAGCGCCCCCTCCCAGTCAGCGCCACCACACCGTATGTTGAAAATCTGAAGCCATCGTTCTACAAAGTCAACCAAACTTGGATTGAAAAATCTAGAAAAATGTACAAACTGAAAACCAGTTTTGGTCTGCATAGCATCAGTAGCAACGCTTGAGTCAGCTTTGTGTCAAGCCGCCATTTTGATTCAACAAAGCACAGGCATTGAAAAAGGCTGAAATTCAGAACTCTAAACTATGGCACCCAACATCCAGGAGCTTGCCATCCGGATCTTGGAGCCTTGTGCTGTTTTCGATCTATTCACACATCGGTCCACTACTGACATCATCTTATAAACCAACGTTTTGTAAATAGTTATTTAATAAAATGTTTTACCCTGTTTCTTTGCTGGTGTGTTGTGTATATTTTCAATATTTGCATAGGGTTTGTCGTTATTTTGTGCGGGATGGGTGATGGAGCCGAGCTGTCTTGCAGCCCTCATGGTGTGGAGCTCAGTTCATCTCACTATTTTCGTATTTCTCATGAAGGGTTGTTCCTAATATTTCTATTTTAGCGAGGTCAAAAAGAGATCCAATTAGTGGCCTACTGATTTTGCTCGATTACTTTAATTTTTTTACACGATTTTTCACTATCTGCAAAGACTAAACAGAGTATTGCGACTTTGTGCTTGTTTGTAAATAGAGAATGATCCAAAGAGAACCAATTCTAAAACAGTAAATGCTTGGACAACAATCAATCAAATGGAGAGACAAGGAGGCACGACGGATTACAACGGGGGTAAAGGCCTGCGTTAACTACCCTTCAGTATCTGCAAAGAGAGAGTACTACTAAGACAAAAGAGGGGAGGGAGGGGGGGTGCAGCGTTCAAAGCACATCAGCGTGCATAAATACGAAAATGTTTTTATCTATCACGTACTTGACATTTTAAAGCTTTTCATATTTGCTATTAAAAAACCAATGAAATTCACAGAAAAAACCATAGGTTATAGTGGATATATAGTTAGAAATTTGCATTTAGAAAACCTTGAAAATTCAATGAAAAAACCATTGGTTATAGTCCATATATAGTTAGGAATTAGCATTTACAAAACCTTATTTTACTCGCATAAAACCATTGAAATTCCATATATAGTTAGAAGCGCTAACTATATATCGCGCACCCGCAATCCACTGCTGATGATGTCACATATTACATCATTCATGACATGGTCAGTGACATCACTGATGACATCACTGATGACATCTCAAATGACATCACTGATGACAACTCAAATGACATCACTGATGACATCTCAAATGACATCACTGATGACATCACTGATGACAACTCAAATGACATCACTGATGACATCTCATTTGTCATCACTGATCACATCACTTATGTGATAATACAATGAACCTCTTCAGACTCTAATATAACCTTACATACACTCAGTATAAACAGACACTCACAGACTGTCACTCATCCATGGAGTTACTCACACACCTAGTCAGTCATGCAAAGAATCAATCACACTTCCATTTCCTCAACTATAAAGTTATACACATCTTACTTATTCAAACATATAATAACACATATTTATTCTCTTATATAATCCCTGATACAAGCTCACAGTGATCGATACAGCCACTCACACATTCACTGGCTCTTATGTTCAGTTATTTATATATCTCAACTCTCACATGTATTGTGTTTTACGTACGTACTTACTTGCACATGTAGCAATGAGAAATCCATTCACTCACCAACACACCCATGCATAGTCAACCGCCCATATAGCTGTTTCCACATGCACTCTTGAACTCATACTCCGAGTGAATCAACTGCTTACACATCTATGCACAGAGTCACGCACCTCCCAGCCACCCACACACACACTCAGCCTCCCATTCAAATACTTGGGCAACCAATCAATAACCCATATGGCCACTCTTATAGCTACTGATCAACACATGCAGCAGCTTACACAACAACAAACATACTGATGCACAAATTAAGACAGTTTAGTCACTAACCCATGCACTCAGTGAGACACATTTAATCACTCACTCATACAGTCAGTCATGCACCTACTAAATTCTTCATCCAGACACTTATACATCCACTCATTCTTCAATATGTGAAACATATTTAAACTTTACAGACACATACAATCATTTGAGTTGTCATCAGTGATGTCATTTGAGATGTCATCAGTGATGTCATCAGTGATGTCACTGACCATGTCATGAATGATGTAATATGTGACATCATCAGCAGTGGATTGCGGGTGCGCGATATATAGTTAGCGCTTCTAACTATATATGGAATTTCAATGGTTTTATGCGAGTAAAATAAGGTTTTGTAAATGCTAATTCCTAACTATATATGGACTATAACCAATGGTTTTTTCATTGTATATATATATATATATATATATATATATATATATATATATATATATATATATATATATATATATATATATATATATATCCTACTGGCTGTTGCCGGGAGGTAGTTATAGTTGGGACCTATTTTCCATAGGAAATGCGCAACATCCTATTTGGAATAACTTTGGCGCTGGTTGATGACTCTTGGCGGAATTTTCAAAACTAATGGCCATCTCCATTGCGCTCCTTTCTTGAAAGTTTGGGGGTGATTCCTCAAGCAAGGGCCGAGAAAAAAGGGGGGTCCTAAAACGTGTTTTCCCCATCCAATTTCGCATAGAACTTTTACCCACAGCTACAGCCCGAACTGCTGAACGGAATTACGGCAAATTTGGCAAAGATGTAGTCCTCAGTTTAGACTTGTGCCTTTTTCTTAAATAGTGTCAATCTGTTCAATGGTTCCTGAGAAAATTACAGTTAAAATCGTAAGTATATATATCTACGGGTGAGGTGGATCCGCGGACTCTGAGCGCACCGTGGGCACACCATAAGCGCACCCTTCCGATCATGCGCTGAATACTAATTGGTTGTCAAGTGGTTGTCAACATTTGAAACCAGGAACTGTTGGCAGCCATTTTGTGCCTCGGTAGAAGCGAGGCTGAAGAAGTTAGTGGAACAAGTGTGCAAACGTAGAAAGGGGACAGGGTAGAAATATCCTGATCCACTAGACCTGTTTAGGGGACCCCCAGGGCTCAAAATTGTATTTTATTATTTTTAAAACCCGGCAGGTGTTTCCCAACGGGGCTTCTTTTATAATTAGCAACCGGGGGTGCCAAATCCCGGGGGCACATTTTTTAAATGTTATGGGGGGCCCAGAGGGGCCTCCTAGTCCTGGGTACTGCCACCCCCAGGGGCTATAAAATAAATGGTTGGGGGGGCTCCAAGGTCCCCCCTGCAAAATTAGTGGTGGGGGCCTCAACGACCACCCCAAGCCCAGGGACCACCACCTCCGGGGCTTTCTGTATTGTGTGAGGTGGACTGCGTGGCCCCGCTCCTGGAACCCGCGAGGGCCCTGGGGACCGGCACACCCCAGGGCCGGCTCCTTCAGTGTCCCAGGGTGCCTACCCCGGGACACTGCTGTTTGCTGTGAGAGGGCGGAAGTCTTGCGGCTCCTGCCCTCCCATAGCAAACTTGGTTTGGATTTTGAAAGAGAGAGCAGGGAAATCTGTTCTCTCTTTCAAAATCCAAACCAGATTGCTTTTCCACATGGGGAGCTGCATGTTAGCAGCTCCCCATGTGGAAAAGCAATGCCGGCTCCCAAACGCGTACAGGTTGTGCACCAAACTCGCTGGAGTCACGCACCCTACAGATTATGAGTTTTGCATCCAATGCGTGCATACCAGGGAGCCGCACTGGGTGCGCGACTTCTAATTTTACCGTAAAAAAATAGCCCCTATCAGTAATTTTTAATATCCTCGGGGACCGCATCCCCTGGGGCTTATAAAAAACGTTGGGGACCCTGGGGGGACCCCCAATGCCCCCACTGTCCCGCCGGCACCCAACGTCCTTCGGGAGACGGCATTGATTTTCCACATGGGGAGCTGCTAACATGCATGTGGAAAAGCAATCTGGTTTGGATTTTATTTATTAAGGGAAAATTCAGTAGTCAAAAAAGATTAGCCTCAGTGCGGTCTGTCTGGACCACAAATCGTAATGCTATTACAACAAAACTTTTACATCATATGTTCCATTACAACGCATATTATTACAACGCATGCCATTACAACGCTTATTCAATTGCAATGTATGTCATTGCAACGCAAATTTTTTATTTTAAAAAATGAAAATAAGTACTTGCTTTAAAAAATAATACATAGTTAATAAACTAAATTGTAATTTATAAAGTAATAACGCATTAGTGGAATTAGTTAAAACAATACTCGAGTATAAGTTAAAATACACGATAATTAAATGAGAGTATCTCTGGCACGGGAGGCTTGGAAAATAGGGGTTTTGGGTGGGGTAGTGTATTAAAATCAAGACAAGAACTGTAAAGAAAGATTATAAATATTAGATAAATAAATGTAAGAAAACACAGATTAATTGAATTCTACAAATTAATACTAGGGTATGAATTAAAATAGTTGAAGAATAAAAGAGAGTATCTCTGGCATGGGATGCAGGGAAAATAGGGGTTTTGGGTGTGGTAGTGTATTAAAATGTAGGCAGAAACTATAAATAAAGATTATAAATATTAGTTACAGAAATGTATGAAAACACTGATTAATGGAATTAAATAAATTAATACTCGGGTATGAATTAGAATACTCGAAGATTTATAGAGTATCTCTGGCACGGGATGCAGTGAAAATAGGGGTTTAGGGTGGTGAAGAGTATTAAAAACAGTTAGAAAGAAAAGGCAGTTAATAGAATAATACGTTGGAAAAAAGGGGAATGAATGTAAATACTTGTATTAAAAAAAGAGAGAAGCCTATAGAAATGCGTTTCTTTTTTAAATTTTTATTGGAAGAATGACAAAAGAGCATATTCAGAGGAGAAAAACAAAAGAATACCGACATACATTAAATCTTTGTCATTCCCCATATTTTTCACATATTTTCTCCACCACCCCCCACCCTTCCCACCACCAAGGCACAGAATACACAAAAAATCACATTGCGGAACCAAAAAAGGAAAACAAGCACAAAAGAGACAAACCTAGGCCCATTGGATCTCGAAAATTGACAGTCTTCACCCGTCCTTAACTCCCAGAATTCAACCAGTTTAAAAGAGGCTCCCTGATCCGTTCCCCCTCCCTCTGAGCCCTCGGGCCTCTCCTTTTAAAGATCAACAATTCCCACTTCCCGACATTTATAAATTTACCAAACCACTTGCAAAATCTAGGGGGAGCAGGATCCAACCATACCGTTGCTATGCACAGTCTAAGTGTGGCCATCGCAATAAATAATAACTTTCTTTCTGGTACATTCATATCCATATCTCCTATTCCTAACATTACCACCTGTGGTGAAAGTTTGATCATGTATCCAAACATCTGTCCCAGCCGTTGCTCGAAGCATCCAGCAATGAGGTCAGACTGGGCCATACGGCAAACATGTGAACACTATCTACAGCAAATTCCCCGCATCTAGGACAATTAACTCCGTCCACCCCACCCCATTGTTGTATACGATGCAGGGTAACATACAGATTTAACCACGTCTTGAAACATTGAACCTGAAGGTTTGCAGATATGGTTGCTGTTTGACTGAAGCCTAATGACTCTTCACATATTTCTAGTCCTGCCTGTACGACAATCAACTGACAATCAACCAGCGACCAAAATGTTTATCCAGATCGTCGCATCTGGTTTCATTCACCATTTTATACAACGTGGAGATACTTGATTCACCTCCCTGCATCGCATCAACCAGTGGAATATGGACCCAGCTAACCCTTTTACGGAATAAAAAATCACGTATCTGCAAAAATTCAAAGAAATACCGGTTGCTTATGCCGAATTTCTGTCTAATACATTCAAAGGACATAACCCCTGTTTCCATAGCAATGTCCCCTATTGCCAAGACTCCTTGCAAGTTCTATTCTCTAAAATAACCATCCCTGAAAATTTCCGGTAAAAGAGTATTACCAATGACAGAAGTATATATATGCAATCTTCCGATTTTAAATAATTTTCTCACGGGTGTCCAAACCTTGAAGGCTGCCAGCAGGGTCTTGAACCTTACCCGTTTAAAATAAGCTAAATCAATATGTCTGAAAAGCAGCCCTTTAGCTTCTTCGCCGTAAATCAAACGATAAATAGAAATGTCAGCACCAGCAGGTTCCTCACCATCTAATAAACCTAAATGCCTCAACGTAATTGCCCAATAGTAGTATTGAAAGTTCGGTAACGCCCATCCTCCGTTCTCCCTAGGTAGCGTCATATATTTCATAGCCCATCTGGGTCTTTTACCGGCCCATACAAACCAGGAAATACGCTCAATTTTCTTAAACCATATCAAGTCAACTAACAAAGGAATAGCTCTAAAAAAATACAAAATCTTTGGTAAAAAAATCATTTTAACCACATTACATCTCCCCATCAGGGTTAAATGTAAATTATTAATCCGACGTGCCTCAGAATCAATTTTACTTAATAGAGGGGCAAAATTGATCTCTACAATCTCCTCCGGTTTGGCGCATAGCTCAATCCCCAAGTATTTTACCTTGCCAATCACACGTGAGTCTATCAAGCTGATTTTCTTGTTACATATATTACTTGTGTTTTGGGGTCATTAAGATGGTATCCTGAGATTTTACCAAACTTAGTTGTCAAACTCTGAATTTCTGCCAAAGCAATCTGTGGGGAGTCGGTCAATTTGGCAAGGTCACCCGCGTACCCAAGGATTTTAGTATCTCCTCCTTTGGCTCTAACCGGTTGAATCAAAATATTAGAAAGGAATTTTTTCATTAAAGGATCGATATAAATGGCAAATAATAAGGGGGAACAAGGGCAACCCTGCCGAGTACCTCTTAGAATGGTGATTGTGCCGGACTGATTTCCCATGACCGAGATTTGAGCGGTAGGCTGTTGATACATGCTCCGAATAGCACAGATATACATACCTATCACCTACACCATAATGTCGCAAAACGGCCCATAAAAAAGGCTGAAACCTTGGTGAAATCAAAAAGAGCAATAGTGCGGCGTATATGGTCAGTCGTTTCTCTTCCGGGACAAATCCGTGTTGTTGTGGAGATACTAGGTTTTTAATCACCCCGGAGAGCCGATTAGCGAGGATCTTGGCATAAATTTTAATATCACTGTTTATGAGCGTGATAGGCCGATAAGATCCTGTATCAGTAGGATTCTTGCCCTTCTTTAAAAAGGCAACAATTCTGGCTCTTCGCCATGATTCCGGAGGCATCTCTCCCCTTTGGACCCTGCGAAACAGCTCCAGCATACAGGAGTAAGCTGTTGCCAAAAAGTTTTGTACAATTCGCCAGGTAAAAAATCCGGGCCAACCGCTTAGCCCGCCGGAAGAGAGTCTATCGCTTGCCAAAGCTCATCTATTCTAATTTCGGCATCCAAAATTCCCAACACCTCAGTGGACAGGGAATCAACCTCTGCTTCTTTTAAATATTGCTGTATCCCAGCCTGCAGAATCTCATTATCAAGAATATCCTCATAATATAATTTGATAGTATTTTTGAAAAGCTAGAGCGATGGCCCCCTCCTCTGTCACCACACCCGCATCCGGATCCAGGATAGCATTAATCCGAGTGGCAGACTCTCTTTCTCTAATTCTTGCCACTAGTACCTGTCCCGCTCTTTCACTATTTTTAAACATTCCTGAATGCTATGCCATAAATTTCCCTGCTGCTTTAGCCTGTGACACTTCTGTAATAGCTGACTTGGCTATATTGGTCTGAATTTGAGCCATATCGCTGTCTCCACCCCGTAATATTGCTTGGGCCAATGATATCTCAGCTTCTTCTAGGTCTTTATACAATCTGTGCATTTTCACCTTCTCTTCTCTTTGACTTTCCCACCCATACCGAGTTGTCTCCCCCCTAATCCCAGCCTTAAGCGTATCCCATACATTTTGGTTCCCGGTGCTATTTAAATTTTCATCTAAAAATGTTGAGATCCAAGGAGCCATAACTTCAGTGTATTTAATGTCCGTAAAAAAACCTTGATTAAAGGTCCAAGCATCCGGTTTATTTCTACGGATTTACACCATGACCTCGAGCACAAGCGAATTATGATCCAACATGACTCTTGGGAACCTAATGATACTAGAGCCAGCCATAAGAGCAGCGGAAATAAAAAAATAATCGAGCCTGGAACAAGTCTTATGTGGTGCAGAAAAAAAGGAAACCCCGGGTCCTTCTGCTTTAATGCTGCCCATACATCAATCAGCCCAGGTATCTCTATAAAATATCTCAGGGCCTGATAAACTTTGGGTTTTCTCCCTACGTAAGATACCCTAGATTGATTCAGCCATTCACAACCCAAATTTATATTAAAATCCTCACTGATAATGAATGGTGATGGCCAGCCGACCAGCTCCAAACTCAGCCACTTGTATAATTCTGGGTCAGCAAGTATAGGGCCATAGATAGAACATAAAGTAACATTTTTATCTAAAAATCTACCATGTACTATAACCCAACGGCCGAGGCTATCCACCGAAGATCGAATACCACTCATCTTCCCCCTCCGTGCCAAAATTGCCACTGCTTTGGTTTTAGCCTCCAATCTAGTCCAAGAAACTAATTGATACCCGTCAAAGTCCAGAAGTTTGTGCAGGCTAGCCTCAATGTGCGTTTCCTGAAGGCAGATGATATCTGCCCGCAGGAAACGCAGATCTTCTCTAAACCCGTCGCTGTTTAACAGGGTCATTTAGTCCACATATGTTAATGGAGGCTATTCGGATATTAGCCATACTTCCTAACACATGTACCTACGAAAAAAGACAGAGAGAAAAAGGAAGAGAAAGCAAAAAAAAACAGCCAGTCCCCTACAGCAATCTAGCTTCATTTCGGTTGTTTCCAAAGATAACCTCAAACCCTGTACATGCCTCCTCCCGCAGCTCATCCCCCACCCTAGTTCGCCCTCCCCCCAGCCCACCCTGAGCCCATCCCCAACCCCAAAAGTAGGCAAAATAGATCAGCAGACCCATATGATGCCTCCCACTTCCCGAGTGCCCCAAGGTCACTCCCTGTCTATATGTCCTTCCTAGAAAAAAAGGAGCGAAAAGGAGAGCCCGAAGGAGAAAATGAGCAATTAAACATCAGCATATTTATTTAGAGGTTTTATATAGCGCTGGCTGGACCCAGGGGTATCAGAGCGCTTTACATTTTGAGACAAGAAGGTCAGTAAGACATGGGTTATACATAGTATCAATGAATATAAACAACATAAGTCTCCGCCTGACATATTACAAAATGATAAATATGGGAAATAAGAACACCGAAAGGTGGGAGATGTGCTAATCAAAAATAACCAGGCGTACATTGAAAAGAGAGCCAGAAAATTGCAGAGGAGGATAGGGAGGTTGGTGGTCAGATTGGGTTTGTAAGGACGAGAGCAGGAGGGGCAGAAATGAGGGCAGAGGGTGTACAAGGGAAGGGGGGTGCAGGGAAGAGTGAAGGTGGTAAACAGGGAGGTGGAAGTGACGAGGAGGAAGGGCGAAGTAAGGCTGAAAAGAAGGGAAGGCGGATGCATCTGAGGTCGGACAGATGTGGCCAGTGGAAGAGAGCAGATATGGATTATGGTCCCCAATATTTATTGAGGAGATGTAGTTTGAGTTCTTTTTTGAAGCTAGAGTAGGAAGGGTTGCAACGAAGGTCAGTTGGAAGGGCATTCCAAATGCATGGAGCGTTGCCGGAAAAGGATCGAGACTGGGTGGTTTTCTTTTTTAGAAGGGGGGGATAAGAAGGAAAGTGTTTGTGCTTCTCAAGGAACGGGAGCAACCGGCTTTTGTGAGTTTGTTAGCGAGGTAGGTCGGTGTATTCTGATGGAGAATTTTGTGTGTAATGCAGGCTGTTTTGTACGTGGATCTACCTTCAATGGGGAGCCATTTAAGGGTTTTAAGGGTAGGGGAGATGTGGTCGAATCGCTTGCAGTCTGAGGTAAGCCTAGCTGCAAGGTACAGCACAGATTTAAGCGGTGCTAGGTGGATCTTGGGAATTCCGGTGAGAATGGCATTGCCAGAGTCGAAGCGAGAAAGAACAAGGGATTGGACTGCTAGTTTGAAATCATTGATAGGGATGAAGGGCTTGATTTTCTTAAGGTGGCGGAGAGTGAAGAGGGCTCCTTTGGCAGAATTATTGATGTGTGTCTTGAGGATTAGGAGGTCGTCAAGTGAGATACCTAGTGATTTGACTGAGGAGGACAAAGATAAGGAGCAGTTGAGGGCATTAAGGTCAGAGATCCAATTCTGAATGGGGAGCTGGTTGTTTTTAGAGGAAAAAATAATTATTTCAGTTTTTTTGGGGTTGAGTTTGAGGTGGTTAATGTGGAACCAGGTTTGAATCTTTATGAGTGTTGTTGAGGTGAAGGATGTCAGCATGAGTTTTAATCTTATAATAGAGTTGGGTGTCATCGGCATAGAGATGGTAGTTGATCCCGGCTTGTTTAAGAATGAGTGTGAGAGGTTCCATGAAAAGGTTAAAGAGAGAGGGAGAGAGGATGGATCCTTGCGGAACTCCTACGGAGATGGAGGTAGGGTTAGATAGGCAATTTTAGATTTTGGTTTGTTGAGAACAGTGTTGTAGGTATGAGACGAACCATTTGTGTGTCGTACCATTTAGGCCGAATCGATCTCTAAGAATATAGAGTAGGGCAGAGTGGTTATCAGTATCAAACGCTGCAGAGAGATCAAGGAGGATCAGAAGGCTAGATTCACCATTGTCAAGTGAGTGGTGGATGTCATCAACAATGTTTAGCATGGCGGTTTCAGTGCTGCATCCTTTCCTAAAGCCAAATTGGAAGGGGTCTAGTAAGTTAAAGTGTTCAATGTGTCTCTCTAGTTGGAGAAGAACACATTTTTCCAGGGCTTTAGAAAGAAGGGGAAGGTAGGAGATGGGACAAAGGTTATTGAGGTCGTTTGGGTCTGCCAAAGGATTTTTGATAATGGGGGTGATTTGGCCTAGTTGCAAAGAAGTGGGGACACAGCCGGTGGCAAGGGAGCTGTTTATAATAGAGGTCCAGGTAGGGGTGATGATATGTTTGAGGTTTTGGACAAGTTTGGAGGGGAGAGGGTCTTTGGTGTGGGAGGAAGGCTTGAGTTTGGAAATGATGTTAAAGACGTCTCTTTCCGTGACTGGAAGTTAAGCCAAGCGGCATTATTTTTAGTAAGAGAGTTAGGATGATTGGAGTCCAGGAAATTGGGGGGCAAGGAGAGGTGAGGGAGATCAGAGTTATGATGGGCAGTAGAGGGTGTAGGGGGAGTTCTGATGGAGGGTGGGATATTAAGAGAGGTGTTTGGATTGGTGGTAGGGATGGGGGCAAGGAGGGGTGAGGGAGATCAGAGTTATGATGGGCAGTAGAGGGTGTAGGGGGAGTTCTGATGGAGGGTGGGATATTAAGAGAGGTGTTCGGATTGGGGGTAGGGATCGCAGTAGAGAGGAAGGATTGCTCAATTAGTTGAATTTTGTCTGAAAAAAAGAGAGCTATTTCTTCACATCTAGTCTTTGAGGCCAGTGGGACAGGGGGAGCGGAAGCAGTTTGATTGCGCACAATGTTGAATAGTTCTCTTGGCCTATTCTGAGCTCGATCTAGTTGTGACTTGAGGAAGGAAGTTTTTTGTCTAAAGATGTGTTTTTTGTAGGACGATCTAGCAAGTCTGAGGCTGGCCAGGTTAGAAGGAGAGGGGTGCTGTCTCCAAAATCTTTCAGTCAGTCTGAGTCTACGTCTTTCAATGTTTAAGTCTGTGTTAAACCATGATTTGGAGGGGATATTTCTTTGGTTTTTGAGTGTGGGTGGTGCTAGAAGGTCAAGGGTAGTAGTGACAGCTTTGTTATATTGTTCGGTTAGTTCATTCGTGTTAAGGGAATGAGGGATAGCGAGAAGCTGGGCCTGAAGTTTGGATTCAAGTAAGTCGGGAGGGATATGACTGAGATTTCTGATCAGTTTCATGGGTTTAATAGTTTGGGACGGAGGGGTGGAGGCAGAGTTGGTTATGGAGAACAGGATAAGGTGATGGTCGGACCAGTCAATGGGAGTGATGTTAGATATAAGGGCTAGATCTTTGCTGGTAATGATAGCGTCAAGGGTGGCTCCTTTGGAAAGGGTTGGTGACTGACAGATTTGTTTGAGGTCATTAATTTCGAGAAGGTCAGATAGGAGAGAGATTGAGGGATCTTTTGTATCATTCCAATGGAGGTTAAAGTCTCCCAGGAAGAGGTTTTTAGATTTGGAAATTGAGGATTGCGTAAGAAGGTTAGATAGCTCGTCAATGAATGGGTAGTGATTTCCAGGCGGATTATATATATTGTGAAGGCGGATGGGGGGGGGGAATCCTGTATTTTGAGTTCGGCTACAAGGTATTCAAAGGAGGCATATTTGGCGTTATTGATAAGGGAGAGCTGTAGTTCATCTTTGAAGATGATATCTACACCACCGCCTTTTCGGACGGGTCTATCTTTCCTAATGATGGAGTAGCCCGGGTGTGAGAGAAGGTCAAGAATGCTTGTAGAGTGTTCATTAAGCCAGGATTCTGTAAGGAACGCGATGTCGATGGATTCGATAAGGATGGTTTCAGAGATTTCTATGGCATGTCGGGCAGCGGAGCGGCAGTTAACAAGCATGCAGGTGAGGGGTTTGGGAGTGGGTTTGGGAGATGGGAGGGCCTGAATGGAGGTGAGATGAGGAGGGGGTCTAGGTGAGACAGGTGAAGGGGAATACGACTGGTTCCCAATATGACGGCGATGCTTGAGAAGGTGGGAGGCCTGTACATGGTTGGTGAGTAAGGAGGGTAGGAATTTTGAAGGTCGGAAATCTCCTGGTGAGAGAGGGTGCAAGTGGTGCGGAGTGGTCTTTGAGCCAGGCAAAGCAAGGGATTTGTTTTTCACGGTTTAGATGTGGTGGGGTTTATTAGACTAGGGCTAGCGGTGTTTTTTCGGGGAGGGAGGTAGCTCGATTTGAGGTTAAGGACATCTTTCCTGAGACGAGAGAGATCTCTGGTAAGGGTGGTGAGGTTAAGTTCGATGTTGCGAAGGGAGTTTGAGATAAGAGTGAGAGGGTAAATAGGGTGTGGGGGGAGGAGGACAAATGGGGTTCAGAATTAGCTGCGGAGGGGGGTCTGCTCTGAGGAGCAGTGAGCAAAGGCAGGCAGGAGGCCTGATCTGAGGAGGAGAAGAGCCGATGCAGGTAGGAGAGCAGGCAGGGCTGTAGTTGTATGGGAGAAGGAGTGGCATGTCGGGGTATGGGGAGAAGGGACCTCTGTGGATGAGAAGTTTTGAGATATCAAGGAGAAACAGTTATGGATTGGTGTGGAAGTGAGGGGGGATAATGGGAAGAATATGGTTCAGCGAGGGAGAGGATGAGTAGGGAGAAGAGGGGTGGGGGAAGTGAGATTCAGAAGGTGTGAGGCTGAATTGGGTGGGGAGGAATGAGGGGGTAGAGGGGGAAAGGAAGGGGAGTCTGGGTGAGGAGTGTTGTGATTCGGTGGTTGTGAGAATGAGTTGGGATAGGAGGCGTGAGGGGGTGTTGGAGGAGGAAAGGAAGGGGAATCTGGGTGGGGAGTGCTGTGATACGGTGAGAGAGAGGATGAGTTGGGAGAGGAGGAGTGAGGGGGTGTTGGAGGTGGAATGGAAGGGGAGACAGTGAAAGAGGGCACGGAGGGATGGGTCATAGGGAGGGGAATGGGTGGGCTGATTGGGTGCAAGGGGGATTGGGAGTGAGAGGGTGAGGAGAGGATCAAGGGGAGAGGGGGTTGTCATAGTGAGAAAAGAGGGGATGGGTGACCACGTTTGCATAGTGTCATTAGATTTTGAAAGGTCAGGGACGGGAGAAGTGAGCTGGTGGGGCGGGGCCGGTGGGGAGAGAGGAGGTAGAGAGTATGGGAGGCTGTTGGTGGAATTGGACAGTTGGATGGTCAAGGATCTGAAATGGAGTTCGAAGGTGTTAAGATGGGGTATGGCCGCTTTGATGACGATGTTCCCAGTTTTAAATATGGAGATGTTGATTGTCAGGCTCAGTCTTCCTGTGTCTTCGGGATTGTGCTGAAGATAAATGGGTTCCACCTCCTGACGTCCCCGGTGTCTGAGATTGTATATACAGAGCACCAGGATAGTCAAGCGAGGGAGGGAAAGGAAGGGGACAGCGGGGAGGGAGAACTGCAACATCAACAATAGATGTACTCAGTACACATACCACAAAGTTAAGCATAGATCATCTGAGTTCTCTTCCTTTACTTCTAAATACACCTAAAAACATTTCCTACCTGAAAAGGAAAATATTGTAGTCTTGTATGTAAGAAGAGATAAGGAGACCCCAGGAGATGTCAGACGTCTAGGAAGAGACAACAACCATTAGGGAACGTATCAATCGTGGCATAAACATGTTTCGTGATATGAGTCACAACCTACCAACACATTTCGTGTGATGTCCTTAGAACTGTGATCCCCTGTAAATCCCCTGTAAATCTCTCTTCTATGTAGAACCAAAAAGAACAGGTTGCGGAGAAAAGAAAGCAAACAAGAACAGCTGGAAACGGTAATGCTCCTTTCCTTAACGTCTCTGTGCACTTGCATTCAATGGACTCTGTTAAGTTTGTTAACAGTTTGACACACAGTTAATGTTTCAATGGGTGATTGGCCAGCCCAGCCTGGACCCCCGATCCATACAACAATCACCAAGAAATGTACCCAAAGTCTCGTGTTACACCACGCGAAGATTGCCTGATTGGTTTCAAGCACAAGTCTGAGAACACCAGTTCCGTTTTGAATAATGTCAAAAGAAATCGCTCCCGATATCAGGAAACAAACACCAGCACTGGTATGAGAACCAACCAAGAACAAGGAATAGCGTTACCTTAAGCATAAGCAACAGGACAAGTATCCATTGACCACCGGGTACCTGGGAGGCAGTGCAAGGCTAATTAGCACTTACCCTGAATCCATAGTCCATGGAATCACCAGCCAGAAGCAAGAATATTCGGCAACGCCGGGTCTCTCCATTCTGTCTTTATTTCCTGGTTGTACGCGGATGCGTATCACGTCGCCAACGTCCCAGGCATGCTGGGATATGTAGTTTCATGCCCTGGAACGTAGGAACTTGAGATAAACAAGGTCAGCGTAACGATGCAAACAACGAACTGTGACATTGATTTCCCCACAAAAGGTTGGAGATGGAGTGGTGGAAAGTTTGTCGCCATGGGGTATTTTGGAGGTTTTAGTGACTGGGAGATGTTGTGTGAAAATGCTTTTCCATTTAGAGGGGCGTTTGGAGTAGAAGATGTAATTCGTTTTAATGGGGGCGGTAGGGCTGTAGTAGTTGTCAACAATAAGTGTTTCAGGGTTTCGATAAGCCATACCAATACTCAAAACCCAATCCCAGAACACACTTGCAACCCTAACCCAAGTCCGAAAACCCCAGGCCATCAAACATCAGCCATCAGGAAGTTTCTTTAGGTACTCCTCGGCCTGTATTTCTGAAGTGAACACCCGGATCTTGCCCTTAAAGATGACCTTCAGCCATGCAGGATTCATTAGGAAAACCTTGCAGCCCTTCTTTTGGAATGGAGTTATCAGGAGGCGCAATCGCCACCTGCGTTCCACAGTTGTGGGGCAAAAATCCGGGCGGACGAAAAATACGTGTCCCTCTACCGATCGCTTAGCCTCAGGGCGGGCTTTCTCGAAGATGGCTTGCCGTAGCAAAACATTGCCAAAAAAAGTCAGAATGGCCCTTGGTTTGGCTCCGGGGTCCGGGTTTTTTTTCAACATAAGAGGAAAGCGATGAACTCTTTGGATCTTGCTTTCCCAAGACCAATGAGAGAGCTCAGGGAATGTGGCTTGAAACAGCTTAATAACAAAACCTCTAATATCCTGGCCCTCTACTTTTTCCTCGATCCGAAGGAGGCGAAGGTTATTCCGACGTAGCCTATTTTCCACATGATATCAGCTAACTTATCATCATTAGCTGTTGTTTTGTTGACAGTACTCTGAAGCCCAGACTCAAGCTCGACAATCCTCTCTTCCAAGGCCGCAGTTCTGGCAATGACTTCTGAGCAAGCCTTCGTGTTCTTCCTAATGGCCCCCTGTATCTTCATAGTCGCCAGTTGTGCCCTCTTGTGCTCTTGTCTTGCCTCGCTTTGGATAGATTTGAGCATATCATATATCGGGGTATTGGATGGGGGTGAATGAGATTCGCCCCTAGATCCCTTCCGTTCGACTCCTCGCAGCCTTGAGCCTCCTGAGCCGGTTAGACTTATCGCAGCCTGTATGTAGTCCCAATGAAGGTTATTGCTGGTCTCAGACCCATCACTGTGCGAGGGAGTTAGCCTAGCCTTACTGCGGCAATGTCAAGGTGTGTTTTTTAAAAGTGTCAGCTGTTTTAGGGGGGCTACCATCCTCCTCCTCTGAGGTGAGGCTACCGCTCTCAGAATTTGCAGTAAAGTCGATATCTGATTCCTCAGCCAGAGAAAAAAAACTATCCCTATCTAGGGGGTCCGCTGAGCTGGAAGCTCCTTTACCATTAATCTCCTCCACTAGCGTGACGCGGGAGGGAGTAGTGCTCTGGTGTGGTTGCCCACTGAGAAGGTTTATAGCCACAGCCCCATTACTGAACCCCTCCATCTCTTCCGCATTCACGGTCCCTTTTCCCTCACCTCAGGAGTTCAAATTACCCCCGGCCTCTTTTTTCTGCAGCCCGGAAGCACGCTGGTTCTTGGCGAAATCCTTAGAGCTCCCTCTGCCCGGGGAATTTAGCGCCAGCGCTGATGCAGGAGTTTTACCAACAACGATCTTCCCCTCGGTCTTTCCAGAAAACATAGTGGGGGCAGTAACTACTTTCACCAGTCCTGCCCCCTCCGGTGCAACTGTAATAGACCCTGGTACTACTGCGATAATCCCTGGTTTTCCATGGTCTTTTACGCCTGCAATGTCATTCTCCTTGGAGCCCTAGGTGGGAGGAGGTTTCCCTTTAGTTAGCCCTGCTTTCTTTGCACTCACCGCCATAGCTCGGGAACCGGTCTTTTCCAATTTGTCCAATTTGTCCTGTTACCCCAGCCTCTCTGTTTTCTCTCCCGCGGGCTGCTGTTTCTTCGACCCGATGGCTGGTGCTTCCCCCGCAGGTTTTACCACAGTTGCGGGGCCGTTCCCATTTCCATTTTTCCACGGCGGCATTGGACCGTGCTGGACGCCGGCCGACTCGATATAACTCCTCTGAGCTTTCTCCGCTAACCACGCCCGCCAGGCTCCCAGGTGTACGAGGCTCCGAAGGATGGTGAAAGCGAGCCGCGCGGACCACAACCGCAGCCTCTGGATCTCCCACTCCCTCAGCATTAATTTAGCCTCCTTTTGCAGACCGTCTCTTTGTAAGTCCTAGGTCTCGTTTTCCAACTACCGCTACTACCGCAGCAGCCTTTTTCCACCAGTGGCTCCTTCGGCGGCTCCGTAACAGCTCCAAACCATCCACACTCGCAGTTGAGACAGGGAGTGACACTCACTCGATTCAAGCGGCCGCCATCTTGCCCCAGCCGCTTCCTTTTATAAGAAAAACGAGTTTAAATAAAGCATTTTGGAAAATGTTAAAAAGTATGGAAAGAGGCACGTTTATATAAACATGTGACGTACTAAAACAGTGGAAATGAGAGCACCAGTCAACTGAAAAGCGTGAGTTAAAAGAGGGTTGAGCAATAAATTGATCCCATAGAGTGTTAAATAACCAAAAAGCATATAAACCATCACTGTGGGATGATTAGTTTTGTTTCAGAGAATCAATAAGGGTGAAGAAACTACAAGGAAGGTAATGCTACAGGGCTGCGGAAGGATCTTGAGAATATCTTACATTTCTTCAGAGGGAACATATTGTTAATGTATATTTAAAAATACATAAAACATTATATCCCCTCCAGAGGATTAGGATAAATTACGACGGAGTAAGGAAAGAATATCAAAGAGAGGTAAATTATGTGAAATGGTATAAGTTTGATATTTTTAAAAAGAAAGCAAAAATATTTAAATGATTATAGAATGTAGTATGTTTAAGTTTAAATGGAATATAATAACGAGTTGACGAAAGAACCATTACAAGAAATATAGGTGAATTACATATTACTTTGTACAAGGTAATGATTCGGAGCGATGGTATCATCTTGAGTTTATCTTTCATTTCCACAGAGAGAACATATTGTTAATGTATAATTTAATTTACATTCAACTTTATGATCCTTCAAGTGGGGTTGGATGACTTTCAACAGAGGATTTGAAAGAATAATAAATAATATTTTTTTTAAGAATGTAAGTATATTATAATGATTGAAAAAATGTACTATAAATACACTACCGACGCAAAAAGGAAATACTTTGGAATAAAGGAGAATACTCTATCTTCTAGAGTGAAAATGGGTTAAAAATATTTATATTGAGTAGTGCTTTTACCAATTTTCATTATCTTCGCAAGCACTTTTTATGAAAAAAATAATAATTGTGCCTTCAAATGTTAATTAATAATGCTTTTATTTTTTAAATATGAGTGTTAAATGTAATAATGAAATGAAATTTACATAAAAAAGGAAAGATGAAGTAGTGAGGGAGTGTTTGTCGTAGCACTTCTATTCTACTTTACCCGAAAGTAAAAAAAGCCCAATCATTTAAATAAAGATGACGGGGCAACACTTATATAATGTAAACATAAGGAATGAGTGCTTATGATAAAATTTAAAAAATGTGGTCCAATGCGTAATACCAATGTAAGAAAAAAAGATTTTGCAACTCACCCATGTGATGATTTAAAAAGACTCAATAAAAATATTTGGAAAATGTGTGCATTTTTCTTTCAGGGATGGTTTGAAGAATTATACATTTAATGAAAGGACACAGTACTCCACACTAAAGGAGCAAAGTCGGCACAATTATAATAGAATATAAATTAGAAAAATATTTCTAAATACCTTCACAGTCAACGAACTCGTAAGCAGAGTAGACAGTATAAGTTAAAAACATCCTACCACAACCTTTTTTTTAATGCATTGTAAAATAAAGTGCGTTACAAATTGGCTTTGTACATGTTGAGGGTATCATAAGGTCACATATAAAAAACAAGCCAATCAACATTAGGCTCAGGAAGCTACAGTTAAGCACACAACAGCCAATGAAATGTTTTTGAAAATCTGCGCAAGGGAAGGGATTGGTCGGTGGTTTGAACCTTCATGAGGCGTCCGAACCACTAAGACGGGCCATCACAGCGCTTGGAGCAACTGTAAAATGGCGTAGAGCACGTGTGCCCCGTCTTTTTTATTGGTAGGGTCACGTGTGTAGTGGCGCATGTGCTGGATGAGTGTGGTGTGGGTGTATACCAGGCATGAGGGAGCGTGTGTGTGCCGTTCTGACAACTAGACCTGGAACTAAGAAATCAGTACAACGGAAACCTGGGCAATGTTGCATTTTTGTTTTTTCCTGGCAGCGTAAGCGGAGTGGGCTGGCCTGATGTATGCCAGTGCTGTACAAGGCTCTGAACCATGATTCTGGAGCTATGGCCGTGGTTCCGTCATGAGCTATATGAGAAATCAAGTGATTCGGGTGTATGTCTTGTAGTGCTGACGTCACCCAGGTCTTAAACGCAAATGTGTCATTATATCTATAAAGTTCCACAACATGGCCAACAAGGAAGGTACGGGGTATCACTCATAGTTCCATACATAAAAGATGGTGGACATGACGCACTTCTGCCATTATGAATGTTTGTTGTACATCAGTGGTGTGTTATAGCTGTAGTAATACAGGGCCGTGAAAGGTTTAAGTTGCAGTTTTTGGCACATGAAAGGCAGATAATATATATACGTATGTGGTCATTCAGATATACCGTTGAACTTGGTGCTGGAAATCAGTGTTCGAGGCTCGGAGTTGCGTCCACATCCTGTTATTGTAGCGTAATGACGTAATCTACGTGTGCCTGAAAATGTACGTAAATACGGTGCTCATGTAAATTGCTGATATAGTTTTGGGTTGATTTTGCGCTATATAAATATGCTAAAAAAAAGAGGATTGGCCCACACTTACTGTCCGAGGTAAGAGGGTTGTATAAGCTATTTATATCACAGTATAATGTGGTAGGAGCAGCATTTTACAAACATAATAAATACACAGACACAAATAGATAGTTGAAGTGTGTACGGGCACGTGTGCTCTACTCCATTTTATTACTTTGCTGTTGGTAACAAGTAGAATAGTAATCATGATATCATACATAGATATTCAATCGTAAATGGTTTATGACTTCTGCTGTACAAAGGTAGGAGCACTACATGTCGTGAGTTGTGGTGCACTAAGGTAGGGTCAGTTTTTGTGGAACCTGCGATGTGTGGTTCAGGCAGACCGCACTGCTAAGAATGTCTTTTGGCTACTGAATTTTGCCTTAATAAGGACACCTGGTGATTATTTATGGTGCACTGAGTTAGTGGTACGTCTGGTAGTCAGCGTGTTGCCTACTGCACTGCATAATCTGTAATCACGATTGAAATAAAAGATGAAACATGTATGGAATACATTGTCGAAATGTGTATGTTTCAGAGACATCATAGTTCAAGTTGTGCCCTGTGCTGTCCACAGTGTAGACTGCCAGTCAGTGTGCGTCTGCACTTGCAGCGTGAATTTTGTTTTTCAACTAAACCTAGAACTGATATATAAGAAGTTTTTGAAGGAAGGCTACTAAAGGGATATTGTATAGGGTTTGATAGACGTTTTGTTTAGTTTGGTACTGCACTCTGCAAATAATGAATGAAGAGTCAGTTGAATTCTGCCTGAATACGGCCACATGGTGATGAATTCTGGTGCACTGAGTTAGTAGTACCTTTGGGATTGAGTGTGCACGTAACCTGCGATAATGCGTGGTCCGCACAGGCCGCACTGGGGGTAATGTTTTTGGACTACTGAATTTTCCCTTAATCAAGCCTCGGGGTGATTATTTATGGTGTACTGAGTTAGTGGTACGTCTGGTGTTTAGCGTGTGCTCACCCTGCGATGATGCGTGGTATAAACGGGTTGCACTCAAAGCATTGAATGTTGCATCCTGGATTGCATGTACTTTGAGGGGGGGGAAACTACCATCGATGGTTATCAATTGTTCTGCAAACTAGGTCTACTGATTGCTCCCCATAACAAATTAAATGATTGCACTTCACGCAGTGCATTTTAACTTTCTCAAAATGGGGGTGTATGTTTGGTGGCGATGTTGCAGATTGGGAGCATTTGGTTTCCTTAACCGATTATACACACATTATAAACCGATTATACACAGACTTACACAATTTGCATCGGTACTAATCTTGAATTGTGAGCCCTACTGTTCGCAGTATAGACCGGAGGCAGTCGGCAGGAAGGGCCCACAGCCATGTGGCATTGTCTTGATCTGTATAGAGTTAGTGGTAGGTGTGGCTCTCAGCGTCTACGCAGCCAGCGATGATGCGTGGTGTGGGCCAGCTGAACTGGCAGAAATGATTTTTGCCTAGTGAATTCTGTCTTAATAAGGCCACTGGGAGATGACTTGTGATGCAGTGAGTTAGTGGTACCTGAAGAAATCCACATGTGCGCACCGTGGGATGATTTGTGGATCAGGCGGTCGCACTGGTACAATGTCTCTTGCCTACTGAAATGAGTCATGTAAAACCGCCATTCCACCTGAATCGTGATCCCTCACAATGTAGATCGAAAGCAGTAATCATCACAAACATCAAGAAATTATTTTTGTTATATCATTTAACAAAATCTGAGGACATAATGTACAATTATCTATACCATAAATAAATCAAGACTAAATTTCATGCTGTCCTTAGTATAGATTTAAAGCTGAATTGGAGTTGTGAACCCTGCTGTCCGCACTGTAGATCGAAGACAGTACTGAGCACAGATATGGACGAATTATTTTTGTCTCTTATTTTAACAAAAGCTGAACACATACAGTATAATTGTCTCTGCATTAAATAAATCAAGGGTGAATTCCCTACTGTCCGTAGTGTAGATGCAAAGTTGAATTCAAGTTGTGAACCCTGCTGTCCGCAGTGTAGATCGAAGGCAGTAGTCGATACAGACATAAGTCTGTTGCGCTGAGTTCGCAATCGGTCTGTATCGAGGAGGCACGTGGTCATGGCGGCAGCTACGTGGCAGGGTGAGGACCTTCCCTGTGGTAGTCTTTTCTCTTTGCAGAAGTGAACGAAGCCCAAGGCGTAGGCTAATTATTTATACTCTTCAGCTGGAGTTGCGTACGTTGGATCAGCCCACTCCACTTCTGCTTCAAGGGAGGGGGGGAGACAACGCAGCAACATGACCGAGATATTCCTCAGAGCCTGAGATAATATGGTTGCGTCCACTATGCAGTACACACGTATCAATGGTATATCTACACATGGAAACGTTTTTAGTTTCTATAGTGAGATGTGTATAGCATTTCATCCGTAGTTTTGGCATTGTGTAAATTGTTGATGTGCGAGTTCCTTCCCTTATACATATTTGGTTACCAAATCTCTGAACATTGAGCTAGTGTGCTGTTGAGGGGATATATTATCTTGGGAAGGTCCGTTGTCCTGTGTTGCGCTGCCTCTGAGGTAGTAGAGTGAGAGGGGTGAGGAGGGGTGGAGGGGTGGTTGTAGTGGTGGTGACGCTGGGTATTGTGATTTTGTTGGGTGTCGGAAGTGTATAATTAGTACCTCTATCACTTATTGCTCTTTAAATATGGGTTTGAGTTGGATGTAATTCACGCAGTACATAGTCGACGTCCTTACACTAGTTAAATGTTGATGTTAATTTGTTAGTGGTAAGTGAAACTATTGCTTGTTTTTTTAGGTAGCATTGCAGATTTGGTTTCTTGTTGAAAATATGTGGAAGTGGTCAACATTATAATTATGAATTGTCATTTAAAAAACCTTTAAAATTCAATGAAGAAACCATAGGTTTCAGGCAGGTTATAGTTAGGAATTATCATTTAAAAAACCTTAGAAATTCATTGAAAAAAAACATTGGTTTCAGGGGTGTTATAGTTAGCTGGACATTTCACTTATACAAAACCATTGAAATTCCTCTGTTATATAGTTAGTGTCATTTGAGATGTCATCAGGGATGCCACGGACCATGTCATGAATGATGTAATCTGTGACATCATCAGCAGTGCATTGCTGGCGTGCGAGTTATAGTTAGCAGAACTATCTATAACTGAGGTATTTTGATGGTTTTATATGAGTGAAATGTCCAGCTAACTATAACACCCCTGAAACCTATGGTTTTTTCACTGAATATATATATACACACACACACACATGCATACACACACAAATATTTAATTTTTTTCTTTTTTCAGACTTAAATCCAGAGAAACTCTGACACAAGTACAGTTTCTTTAACAACTTACACTTAATAAAATAAATACAAATTCAATTCATTTTAAAAGAATTTTCATATCTTATAAAACACAAAGTCTGTAAAAATGCTGTTTTTAACATCAAACTATGTATGCAAGTTTGAAAAATGTACACGTACTCTTATAATTTTAAGCGTGTAATTAATTGTGCTCTTCACATCAAAGTAGAAAAGTACAATACAGAAAGTGTTGACCCCTAACATGAAACCATAGAGTCTATACTGTCTTTGCTTCCTGTGTCACGTGAAAACATTTTAAAATACTACTTCTGACGTTAAACATTGGTTTGCAAAATAAATTATGTTGTTCCTTTCCATCAGTGCTTAAATTTACTCTGGATTTCTCCTTCATAAACACTATACATCTAGCTACCTTATTTTATTACCTTCTAGTTAAGACCCACTTTGAAACCAGAAGGATAGACAGTATAGCAGCACATATATTATACAGAAACAACAGATTGATATAAAAGCTCTAAATGTCCTTTCTGTTCCCCCCACAATTTGTGTACCTGAAACGTTGCTTCCTTCATCCTCTAAGACTACGCATCCCTCAGATCCTGTCCCTCCCCCTTTCAAAACCTTATGTATAATAAATGCCTGTATCTTTACGGTTATAGAAAAATACAAAGGAATCCTGTCCCCATCAACATATACATGTAGCAAACATACCCCTACCACCATAACTTTTTGTGCTATTACTCTTCTGACTGGCAATATTACTCTAACACTTTCCTGCAATTAGTGTTTTTACCACTGGTATAGAACTACTGATCCAGCCAACAGCAGTATTACTTCTACAGGCACAGCTGCTAGCAATACAATCACACTGGGGCTAGTACTGTTAAAAGCAATTATTGGGAATATTTATATAGAAATAATCTAGCTAAACAGTGCAGTGGAGAAAGGTATGTGGCCATGGGATAATTAGCCAACATGAGAAGATACTAAGAAATGCAAGTATGTTTACAATGAGATTTCAGGACAGTACATGCTTATAAATATATAAGACATCAGAGAAGGACTGCATAACACTGAAATGAGGGGGAGGAAAGATTTCTAGGTCCTTATTTAGAGTTTGCTAGATAGGGTTCTCATTCACATTTGCGACTGACTACCAGGTCTCTATGCCTCATTTAGAGACAGGTACCCGTAAGCTTTCTATCAACAGAGCCCAAGTTGGCCTTTTCAAAAGAAAACTTTTTTCAATGGCCCAACAGAGCAGCGGCCATAGGATTAACAGTTATACCATTTACCCAATTTAAGATAGACACTGTTTGTCCCTTTTTGCTGGTCTGTCACCGCAAAGTAGAGGTTGTGAGCGAACAAAAAACTGCCAGGGTCATTATTTTTTTGTAGTACAAAAAGAAAGTACCGATTTGGGAGTGTGTTTATGAAAAACAAACAAAAAGGTTAGATATGGAAGAGGGACATAAAACTGACAGCTGTCATCAACCAAACATGTTTTACCTTACAGGGAACCCCTTTGACGGCAGTTCCTTTCAATGTACAGAGGTAATTGAATGACCAGAGGCCATCTGTATATTTTGTGGACAGTAGTCCATCATGGTGGCAGAGGTAAAGTCCTTTGCCACCCTGATGGACTGTGCTCTGACAATACCTAAATCAAGCCCATAGTCTAAGATGGAATCAGGATGGAACAAAGCTCTTCCTGGGCAGGGGCAGTAATCCTTCCTATCTACAAAAAGGGGGATCCTTCCCTCCCAGGAAATTATAGGCCTATAAGCCTGATCGATTGCATTCAGAAGGTTGTAGCAAGAGAGTGATCTTAGCAAGAATGCAGTCTTGGATGGATGATTCCCACATCCTATCAGATTTACAAGCAGGGTTTAGACGTTGCATTAGCACAGTGGATCAGGTGCTAAGGTTTATCCTTATTTATTGGCGCACCGTCACTTTGGGGAAAGGGTCTATATATGCAGCTTTTGTGGACCTCAGGTCTGCATTTGACCTAGTCCTGCGCTCTAAATTGTGGCATAATCTCGTAAGGTTGGGTATGCCACTGGAAATTGTGACCTTTGTTGTCAAGTTGTATACAGACAATTTTGCACAAGTTCGGTGGGACAAGGCAGGGCACACCACTGATACATTTTTGGTTGAACAAGGGATAAGACAGGGGTGTGTCCTTGCACCCACCCTATTTTCCATTTACATCAATGGGGTTTTGAAATATTTTGAAAACTGTCCAACTGATGCTCCGACTCTAGGTGGAACAAAGATGACACCCTCATTCTTTCCAAAAGGCGTCAAGGGCTCCAATGTGCCTTGCATAGATTTGAGGAGTTTTGTGTTGATCATGACTTGGCGGTGAATGTTGATAAAACCAAGTTCATGATTCTCCGGAACTCCAGTAAACCTACCGGAGAAGTCAGGATGAAGGAGGGTGCTCTAGAGCAAACTGACATTTTCTCATATCTGGGAGTAACTCTAGATAAAAGGGTGAGCTGGAAGCCACAAATTGACTGTCTTTTGACCAGACATGTCCAACTATCGGGGGTGCTGCTTGGGAACACAGTCGCTCTTTTACAAAACCGGTAGCTCCTGTACTGCACATTTACAATGCCAAAATTAGTGCCTCAATTTTGTATGGTTCAGAGCTATGGGCGTTTGTGAAAATGGACGCCCTAGTGGTGGCACAAAACAAATTCCTACGCTCATTAACGGGTTGTATAAGTCCACTCCTTTGATTCCCTTGTATATGGAATTGGGGTGCCACTCTATTCGGGATATGTTATGTTATGTTATGTTAATTCCGATTTATAAAGCGCCAAATCACCGACAGGTCTCTTGGCGCTTGCTTTGGGAACCCGTCCTGACTTTCCCTGCGAGATAACCCCTACTGGGCATCCCCAAGGTGAAGACCAGGCATCCCATCGCGGTGGGCCATAGTGGAGATTAAGCAACCTATTGCCCAGAGTTGCAGAGTGTGAACCCATGATTCGAGTAGGCACCGAGGCGAGAATTATCGAGTCCGTGGTCATTTTTGAGCTCAAGACCCTGCCGCGTCGGGAATTGAACCCTGGTCCCGGGTCTGACCTCTGCATCAGGGTCTGCCTCCTCTAACCAGTGAGCCACACTTCTCCACCCGGTATAGACTAGTATCCTATTGGCGAAGTCTTTGGGTAACTCCCGAATTAGCCATCTATGCATCGGCAGTATTAGAAATTCGAGACATGGATGTGAACAACAAAATTGAGTGGTTCAGGTGCATCAAAAATGTTCTCTGCGAGCTGGGGTTGAGTCGGCTATGGACTTCCCCTGAAGATATTCATTTCCCAAGCAAACCCGAGCTCAAAGCAGCCTATTGGCATCTAGTCTATTCTAGGCAGTTTGCTTCTTTTAACAGTTCTTTTGTCTAGTACATTTCTGCAAATTAAATCAGAACCCACATATGAATCGTATTGGGATGTAATCACTTCGTCCCGTGATAGAAAACTTTTTCACCAATTTAGAGTGGGTACTCTACCCACCAATGACTTTACTTCAAAGTGGTCTAACTCGGACAACAACCATAGTTATTGTCCCTTCTGCCCGGGCAGGATTGAAACTGTGGCCCACATTTTAATTGCTTGCCCCGTGTACCGTCAACCGAGACAACACTGGCTGAAATTTGTGTGTTTATTAATGGGGACCAGCGACTTTCCTGAGGCTTATAGACTACTAAAAACTGCAGTGGATGGCCCTACAGTGATTGCATTAGCTAAGCTTTGGGGCTGGGCATGGGTGATTCGCTGGTCTTTATTGAAGAACAGATAAATTTTTTTTAGTATACTTAAATTATGATGCTATTGTATAGGTTCTTCTTCTCTTTTATGATTGATGCTCTCCTTAATAGGGATGTAGCTCTCCGGCCCGTTGTTTGGTCGTGTACTTTTATTCTGTTTTAAATTATAATTTTTTTTAAAACTAAATTTCGTGTATTTGAGTGTTCTCCCAGTCTCGCTGTTATAGTGTAATGTCATTGTAAAATTCAACCCCTGTCTTTGTAACTTGCTAACTTTTGTGATATTTTTTAAAAATCGAAATAAAGTTTATAAATTGGAAATAGAAATGGTAAATTCTAACAACCTCTATGAACTGTACAAACAAAACAGCAAGCCTGAGGTGAAATGACAGGTAATTCCACAAGCCTTGGAGTGATTTATACATAATATAACAGCATCTGAGAGGGATTTTGACAGGAAGCCAATGGATTTATTTCAAGGGAGTTGAGATTTGCTTAATCTTTGGCTAGTGAATAAAGAAGATTCTGCATTAATTGATTTTTTAGTCCTTATTAATACTACCAATAGTACCATAATACAACCACCAATAGCAATACAACTAGTAGGGGTAAACTAAGTGTTACGATTATTACCACGGGCTAACCCAACTAACTAAGGTGAATCCTAGTAGTACTATGTTTTAAAAACTATCACTACAAGTAATAATAATGGTCTTACAATTGATATTGATATTATTCCTATCGGTGGGGGCAGCTCCGGATCAGTCGAAGAGCCCGGTCTTGAGGTCCTTCCTGAACGTGTGCAGATTTGGGGAGCATCTGATGTTCACAGGGTGCTCGTTCCAGGTCTTGGCTGCGATGTAGGAGAAAGCTCTACCGCCTGCTCTGCTTCTGCGTATGTGGGGGACCTCTACTAGGGCGAGGTCGGCAGAGTGGAGGTTTCTCCTGGGTACATGGAAGGAGAATCTCTTGTTGAGGTACTTGGGTCTGATGTTGAGGGATTTTTAGGTGTGGATGAGGAGTTTAAAGGTGACCCTCTTCTCGACGGGGAGCCAGTGGAGGGTCTCTTAGGTGTTGGGTCATGTTCTTGTGACATGGTGTTCCGAGGACGAGTCTGGCTGTGGCATTGTGGATGGTTTGGAGTTTACGTAGAAGAGTTCTGTTGATTCTGGTGTATTATTCGTTGCCATAGTCCAGTTATGAGCGCAAGGGTGACGGTCCTTCTGCAATTGGGGGGGATCCATTTGAAGGTCTTGTTGAGGATGTGCAGGCAGTTGAAACTGGTGGAAGCGACGGCATTGATCTGGCAGTTCATGGGGAGGGAGGAGTCAAGGATGATGCCCAGATTTCGTGTGTGGTCTGTAGGGGTGAGTGGCTTCCCTAGGGTGGAGGGCCACCAGGTGTTGTCCCAGGCGGATGTGCAGGGGCTGAGGACCTCGGTTTTCTCTGAGTTGAGCTTGAAGCAACCGTCATTCATCCATGCTGTGACGTCCTTCTTTCCTTTGTGGAAGCAGAGTCTGGTGTCTTTGGGGTTCTTCGTGAGCGAGAGGATGAGCTAGGTGTCGTCGGCGTAGGATACTATGCTGAGCCCATGCTGTCTGACAATGGCGGCAAAGGGGGCCATGTAGATGTTGAAAATCGTCAGGCTGAGAGATGATCCTTGGGGTACTCCGCAGTTGAAGTCAGTGGGTTTGGAGAGGAAGGAAGGGAGTATCATCTTCTGGGTTCTGCTGGAGAGGAAGGATGGAAGGGAGTCTGATCCTCTGGGTTCTGCTGGAGAGGAAGGATTGGATCCAGTCGAGGGCGGCTCCTTGAATCCCGGCGTCGCGAAGTCTGGCTGCAAGCATGCGATGTGAGACTGTGTCGAAAGCTGTGGAGAGGTCTAGCAGTATGAGGGCCGCGTTGTGTCCTTGGTCAAGTAGTATGCAGATGTCGTCCGTGGCGGTGAGGATGGCGGTCTTGGTGCTGTGGGTGCTGCGGAATCCGGATTGTGAGGCGTTAAGGATGAAGTTCTCTTCGATGAAGGAGGTCAGCAGGGCGTTTACGAGTCTCTTGGTGACTTTGGCCATGAAGGGGAGGAGCGAGATGGGCCGGTAGTTTTTCAGATCCGTTGGGCCGGCCGGCTTCGTGAGGAGGAGTTTATCCTCATCTCGCTTCCAGTCGTCTTGGAAGATGCCGGATCTGACGGAGGCGTTGATAGTCCGTCCTATTTAGGGTGGGTTAGCGGTGGCGGCCCTGTGGAATATGTGCGGTGGCAGGGGTCCGTTGGGGCCCTGAGTGAGTTTTCTTCATGGTCACGGTGATGTGTTCGATAGTGGCACGATTCCGGGTCAGGATGGTTGGCTTGTCTACGGTGGTGGAGAGGGGTGTGGTGTCCGGCGTCTGTTCGCTGAAGTGATCATAGAGGGCCTTGATCTTCATATGGAAGTAGGAGCGGAGTTTGTCGCAGAGTTCCTGGGAAGGTGTGATGTCCGTGGCTTCGCTGGGGTGTTTGGTAAACTGCTGTATGACATTGAACAGTTCCTTGGCCCCGTTGGTCTGGACTTTGTCTCTTATGACAGTTCGTTTGGTGTCTCTTATGCGCTGATGGTATGCCTTCAGAAAAGCCAAATAGAACTAATAAATGAGATCTCAACAAGATTTCCTTATTCATCTTTGAATATACATTTTGTAAACAAGTATTCTTTGAGAAATCATCCATGCATATTTGAGTGAAGTTCTACTACCATCAGGAAAGATGTTATCTTTGTGCTAATCTTACAATGTAGATGAAACATAAGCATTATAACAATGTTCCTACAATCGTACTCTACTAGGCCGAAAACCTAAACAAGTCCAATAAATTAGTATTATTCAGAACTCAGCAGAATGTATGCAGGAATAAAAATGTATTTAATTTAACCAAAATAAAGTTATTACTTTTCCAAGTATTGAAACTCGTAATTGTATTTTCCAAAAGTAAATCCATAAACAAGACTAATGAATTGTGCTACACCTAATAGGAGTGGTCAGGTACAATTCCTCTCCTCCCATATCCTCAGAGAAATAATATGCACATTCATTAAATACTGGGTGTGTCAATAATGCACCTCTAAAATGTGCATATCCAACTTTATAAAAAGGTGTGAATGCAACAATGCGGGGATGCACATGGTGTCTTGAATATAAAATCAATAAGTTGTGAAGTGCCTTGTAAGTGTGGGTGAGTAGCTTGAACTGTCATCTCTTTGCAACTGGTAGCTAGTGGAGTTACCAGAGGTGAGGGGTGATGTGGGTCTGGCTGGGTAGGTTGAGGACGAGGCTGGCTGCTGTGTTATGATTAGTCTAGAGTTTTGTCATGAGTTGGGCGGGGATTCCTGCATAGAGGGAGTTGTCATTATCTAATCTGGCTGGGACATCTTGCAAAACTGTTCGGCTCGTGTTGGATGGGAGCCATCTGATGCCCTTCCTGAGCATTCTAAAGTGAGGAAGCAAGCGGAGGAGATGGGCGCTGGCAAGCTTCTTCATGGATAGCTGGCTGTACAGCATGGTGTCGAGGTTGCAGCCATGCTTGGTGGGTTTGGAGGGTGGCCATCATTCGTTGTTCCAGAGTGTATCCTTGCCTTTCCCAAAGAGGAGTATTTCTGTCTTGTCGGTGTTGAGTTTGAGACAGCTGTTTTTCATTCAGGAGGCCACATCTTTTATGCATCTTAGGAACTTGTCCTTGTTGGTCATTAGTCAGAGAGAGGATGAGTTGTGTGTCATCGGCGTCGGAGATGATGATGAGTCCAAGGCTCTTGACAATGTTGGCCAGGGGTGTCAGGTATACGTTGAAGAGGGTTGTGTTGAGGGATGAGCCTAGAGGTACACCGTAGGTGATGTTCTTGGACAGCAAGGAATAGGGAGACAGGATGACCTTATACATTCTGCATGCGAGGCAATCCACTTGAGGGCTGGTCCTTGGATTCTGATCTGGTACGGTCTGTTTATTAGTGTGTGGTGGGATATGGTGTTGAAAGCTGCTGAGGGGTCAAAGAGGATGAGGGCTGTTTCTCTGTGGTCAAGGAGCATTCTGATGTCGTCTGTGGCTGCGACTAGAGCTGTCTCACTGCTGTGGTCAGCTCTGAAGCTGGATTGGGAGGGGTCCAGAAGGTTATGGTTCTCCAGATGTTTAGGGAGATGCATGTTGATGGCTTTCTTGATTACCTTGGCTGAGAAATTGTGAAGGGAGAATGATCGGTGGTGTTAGAATCTCCTGGGTCCGCTTTTTCAGCAACGGCTTCATGTCAGCATATTTCCATTTCTGGGGTAAGAGGGCCATGGTGATTGAGGAGTTGAGGACCTTGGTGAGTTATTTGCGGATGGGCTGATTGCCGAGGTTAAATGTATGGTGTGAGCAGGGGTCTGCTGGGGATCCATAGTGGAGTGGATGGATCTCATGATGGACACAGTTCCTTCTCAGTGAGGGTGTTCCATGAGGTGAGCTGTTGTGGGTGTGTGTCAATCGACGTGATGCAGTCCTCGGCAAGGGGTTAGGGGGCAAGGTCTTTGTAGGTGGTGTTAATTTTGATGTGTAAAAAAGTACGCAAGGGTGTCACAGAGAGATGGCAAGGGTGTGACCTCATTGACTATGTTAAAAAGTTCTTTATTGTTTTTGGAGCCGTCCTTGATGCAGGTGGCTAGGGCGGTCTTCTTGATGTTCTTGAGGTAGTGGTATCAGTTGAGGGCATCTTTGAAGTGTTTGGGGTCCTAGAAGGTCTTACTAGAGCGCCATCATGTTACCTTTAATCCACAGTCCCGTTTCTTTGCTTTCATTTTCTGCCGTGAACCAGTTAGGGTGTCGTGTTTGTTTCTTGGTTTTGGTGGGTTTCTTCAGTGCGACTGTCAGTGCTTGCCGTGATTCAATTGGAGAAGTTGTCCGCCACTTGTTCTGTGTCTTCGGTGGTGGTGGGTAAGCGGGAGTTGAGGGCATTAGTCCATCATTGCTGGGATACCGTTGCCCAGCTGTGTTGTGTCTCAGTGGAGACAGAGCCGTTGGAGGGGTTCTGAAATGCCGGATTGGACGTAGTTGAGGTCGGTCCAGGTCAGCTCCTTGGTGTGGGTGTATTTTACATTGTTGCTGGCTGAGAACATAGGGTCAAGCTGGTGTTCTGAAGTGTGGGTGAGGTGTCGTTAACCAGCTGTTAGAGTCCGAGGTTGGCCATCATTTCTAGGAAATTGTTGGCATCTTCTGTGTTTTCAAGGTGGAAGTTGAGGTCTCCTCGGAAGATGTACAGATTTGAGTCGAAGGCAACCTATCCCAGCCCTCTTGTATGTAGACGATGCTGTGCTTATGTCCCGCATACAAGTAGGACTTCAGGGAGTGCTGGATAGCTTCACAAACGTTATGAAAGATTTAGGGTTAAGAGTTAACTCTTCTAAAACATTTATAATGCGCTGTGGCAAAGGCATTAATAAACACAAAGATTTGTTTGTGGCAGGGTAAAAGATCGGGGTTACCAAGAATTTTGCACCTCTGGGCATTCTTTTCACCCATAATGATCCCTGGACACAAGCAGTGGCCGTGAAAACACTGGCACTAGTACGCACCACTGCCGCCCTTAGTTCTTTTGCCAAGAAACTAGGTAAAAGACCGCCTGAGGAGCTTATCAAGATCTATAAAGCAAAATGCATTTCAGCTGCAGTTTACGGGACTGGGGTCTGGGGTCCAGTTGATATGCTCCCCATTCAAAGGGTAGAAAATTCATTTTTAAAATATATTTTATCTGTACCTAATGGTACCTCAACATGTATATGTCATGCGGAGTTGGACCTCCCTTTCATTTCTGATGATACCATGGATAAGCTATGTCCGAAACATTTTGAACGACCTTGGATACTCAGAGTATTTTCACCAATCCTAGCTGCATCGGGGAAATCACCAGGAAGGACTTAAAGAAGGCAGGCCTGTCACTGTTAGACATCGCCAGACTGTCATCTGAGATAGCAAAACCCACTGTCCTACACAATCAGATGATCTTAATCACTTTTAATATTCAACCCTACCTTACTTGTATGGCAGAAGCTTATGACATGTTCCTATTAACTCGATTTCGACTGGGGGTCTTTCACAGATTAATCACCTTCCCTAAAGTGAATGACTGGTCTCATGACCTCCAACTATGGCCCTGTGATAATACTTGTAAACTAACTAACTACGATACACATTCCTTTTTCTGGATTTTATTCCTTTGCTAGAAGACTGTTTAGAACCCGTATTAAAACTGTTTAGGCTTCGCCAATGTCAACCTGTACTGACAACGTGCATTCTGTCTTCAGGACGGCAATTGTCCTGAACATGGTCCTGAATCAAAGAAAGCAAATGCTTACCTAAATGTTGCTCTAAATTTAAATGGGGGTTTTATCAGTTTTACCTAAGTTTTATCTTTAAGGAAATTTTATAAATTCTGAGAAAATTAATTTGTATGAACTCGTTTTATCTATGAATTGTTGCAGTAATTATATCTGTAAGATTAGGGGGTCTCTAGTTGGCAGAGGTAGGTACTTGTGACAAATAGGCACCCTCTTCTCTAGTCAGGATAAGGGGATTACACTCACAAAATAACCCCTGCTCACCCCCTTGTTAGCTTGTCACAAGCAGAAGGGCTTTACTCCAGAGGCATTGCAAGTTAAGCAGTTGTGACCATATACAGTAAGTGAAAACACGGACGGGGGTTGGAGGGTCTAAGGGAGTTTAGAGACCTGCCCAGGTTATCATCCCCGATTACAATATTTAACTACACAAAAACTTGGGGGTCTGAAATCACAAGAGAGATAACAGTGCTCTAAGGACTCTACTCCTCTATTCTGTCATTAAAGTACTAGAGTTGATAGTTATATAGTCCGTTTACAGAGTTCACAAACCAACGCATATGACCACCAGCAAAGGTAGGTGAGACCCAAGGTCCAGAGATGGATTACCATCAAAATTCTTGTTAGTGATCTAATTTTATCATCTGGCCATCCACAGTTTTCTGCCAAATCGGGGATTAACTCCCTTGGCTTTCTTCAGGGCCTCTGTTCTTAAATACTTTTGCTTCAAGAAAGCGAAAAACAGTGACAATATAAAGGATATATATTCTTATTCCTCTATGTCAACTGGCCTCCCCCAACCTCAGATTCAGCTCGGGGCAACGATGGAGAGAGCGTGGCCTCCCTTACTCGGAGCTTGGTCCAGGTGAGGTATTTTCCCCTGTCAATGTTTTTCGTTTTCTTGTTATTTTGAGTGCACTTTTCACCAGCAGTAGCAAAAGTATTTAAGAACAGAGGCCCTGAAGAAAGCCAAGGGAGTTAATCCCCGATTTGGCAGAAACATGTTGGCCCCTAAGCAGTCATTTGTTTATACTGCAATCTTGCACTATTCTGGTTTTTAATAGAAAGAGGCTTACAGACATTAAAGCTTCCTTACTGTGAGTCCTCTATTCCTTTTTAACTTCACTTTCCTTACACCTTCACTCTTTGCACTGCACTTGATTCCATTTAGTGATCCCACGCATGGTCAACATGTGATTGTGGGTCTGACCCCATACCTACCAGACGGTACTGGAATTAGTCTCAAATGATCTAGAGACGATCCAGCCCTGAACTGTGGATGGCCAGATGATAAAATTAGATCACTAACAAGAATGTTGATGGTAATCCATCTCTGGACCTTGGGTCTCACCTACCTTTGCTGGTGGTCATATGCTTTGGTTTGTGAACTCTGTAAACGGACTATATAACTATCAACTCTAGTACTTTAATGACAGAATAGAGGAGTAGAGTCCTTAGAGCACTGTTATCTCTCTTGTGATTTCAGACCATATACAGTAACCCAGTGACAACACTACAAATGGACAACACACAGGTTTTATATAAAAAATAAGTAGACTTTATATAGTTACCACAAGACCATAAACGACAAAAATACACACTATGATTACTTTAAGATGGTAGATTTAAGCTTAGTTCAGTTCTTAGATGCGACACTCTGCGTCAATGTACCTTAGGTTGCGTCGCTCTAGCATGACAAGCAATGTCGCAGCGATGGGAAATGTGGCAAAGTTCAGATACAAAGAAATATAGACGAAAAGATCTTCCAGACGCGGCACGCTTCTCGGGGATGCGAGAAGTCCTCGGTTCGATGCGTGGACTGCAGCGGCAACACCCTTATGATGCGACGGCAACAGCTCCAGCGGCAATGCTATTCTACCACGATGCGTGAAGCTTCCGCTCGATGTGACAACTACGGTGGAGACATCCAAGATGCGACAGCAGCAGCTCCGACGGCGGCGCGCTTCTCGGGGATGCGAGGTGCTCTTGGTCCATGCGGTGCAATGCGACAGTTCCAGCGCCGACACCCTACTTCGGAGTTGCGACGGCAGGCACAGCGACACGCTCCGACCTCATTGCGAGATTCCTATCCTGATGCCGTGCAGTGCGACAACTATAGCGGTGACAGCCTCCTTCGGAGTTGCAACGGCAGCAGCAGCGAAGGCAACACGCTTCCTCTTCGTTGCGGCACGCTTCTCTCCGATGCTTTGCAGTGTGACAGTTCCAGCGGCGACACCCTCCTTCGGAGTTGCGATGGCAGGCCCAGCGATGGCGACACGCAGCTTCTGAGAAGGCCCAAAACAGCAGCAGGCACTTCCAAAAGAACTCTGGGGAGCTTGGGGGTGAAGTCTGTTGTCAATGAGACTTCAGCAGGAGGCAAGCTCTTTTCCAAGCCCTTGGAGATCCTTCACAAGTTGAAAGCAAATTACACAAAGTTCCTAAACCAAATAGTCAAACATGGAACCACTGATTCATACATCATTTTACAATAGGGAGCACTTGCACTGTGGCACTGAAAAGCAGTGGCACAGTGCCCAAAGCATCTAACACCAGCAAAAATACATGAGGCAACAGCAAAAAATGGAAGGGAGACCCACGCCAATAGTGCCAGTTAAAGCTTCTTTTGATTTGAGTTGATGGCAATAGTGGCCATGAAGTCAGGAATGACATTGCACAAGACAGGGTAGGGTCCTGGAGGTCTGTAGGCAATGGTGCCTTGGATGGTGGTTTTGCTGTTTGTTCAGAGTTGGAAGTTAAGGTGCTCCATGAAGGGGGGTGGAGTTGTCTGTGGTGGTAGAGCATAGAATTACAAATAGCAACTTGTTTAGTTGAGATACATAAAGCAGGTTGTTCAGCAACTCCTCCGAGTGGGTACTTTAAAATATGACCTGGTAGCTATCTACCTATCATTTTGTAATGTGATCTAGGTACTGAGGTCGGTGCATAATTTGTACCCACAATTTGCAATCTGTTTGTTCCGACGTCTGGCCTAAGAAAACAAGCAATGGCCTGCGAGCCAAGCAAAAAGTATCAGAGGCCTGCACGAGGACAGTTATGAATTTAATAAACTTCCATTTAGGACAAGACCTAGATTGTTATCCAGTAAACAAATATCTTACTTACTTCAAGCAAATTACCCATAATAATACAACAAGCGAATATAGCTAAAATACATACATGCAACAAGCAAATCTTAAACGTAAAACAAATTCACATTGAACACGCTTGAATATTGCTGTGAAATGTAGCCTTTTAATGAGGAAGGCTTTATAAATACTGCGTAGTGTCTAGTAAGTGACTATTTCTACATTCACTCCAGCTTTCAGTGTTTTATTTTTTTTAAATGTCGAATATATGTATCTTTTCCCCAGAATGTGCTTCAGGAAATATTAAACACTCTGGTGAACATTGGGATTATGAGGCAAAATCAAGGAATATAACTCTGCAGCAGCATTACCTGTTGTGGTGGGGCTGACCATCTGAATAAGTTGTGACGGCAGAAACAGGTCAAAGCATGCAGTGAAACCAATAACTACCAGTTTCCTGGGTTCCTCTCCATGCATTTACCAAAAGCCTTTTACTGGCAGTACATGCAGGATGTTCACCCTCCAGGCAATTGTTCACATTTATCGCATTCCAAAAGCGGATATACCATCAAACTTTTAATCACGCCTTCCTATTAAAACTAGTGTATAAATACATTTCTGTAGTATTGGGGTTAGGGACACAGTTTAAATGAGCAACTTCTTAACAACATACTTCCAGAAAAAGTTTTAAAACTAGTGTGAAAGTGCTGTCATCAACCAAAAACAAACAATAGTTTATGCTAAAGGCACAATCTTGACTTCAAGGACTCATACATCATTTAACTTAACGAGATCTAGAGAAGCGGCTGCGACTAGAGAAACAAAGTTGACGTCCTTAAACTAGCACAACAGTGATAACGCTGGATTCTTATCATGTCTTTTGTCTCCACTGACCAATCCTAAGAATCCACAATTCACTTGATCTTTTTATCTGCTGAGAAGTGTAAAGGGGAGAAACCATTTCCAAATTCAATCTTCAACTGTCCAATCAATTTAGGTTCAAAGGACCACTGACTACCATTAGGTTTTAAGGGTTTATTACAAAGCCAAGAATAACTGGACATGCAAGCACCTCAGCAAGAGGTTAAGAAAATAAATGGGCACTAATACAAATATAATCCTACGCACGAGTCTCATCGAACTCAGAATAAGGTGGATTGTAAGTTCCAAAAGCATTAGGCATACAATAGTCGCTCCAACTTCTATCTTAGTATTCATTAACCTAGAAACGAAAACAAAGTAATCTGTCCCTACACTGTCGCTAAAGTGACATCCCTCCTTTGCATCATTCCCAAGCAAGAGAGAAAAAGGTGTCAGTAGTGAAGACTTCCTCAAAAGAACACTCACTTTGCATAGGTAAGTAGCCTAAGCTACAGAGCTCGTTTTAAGATGCTCCTTCTAACTTCCCCACTTGTCCTCATCTCCTCTCTCAACCTTCTCCTCTCTCTTCCCTTGGGGCACTATCCCTAATACAAAATCACAAAACATTGGTACAAGCCCTCCACACACCCCTTCAGACATGTCTTCCTTCTCAAATTTTTTCATAGAAACTTTGACTGTCCAAAAACCGCTGAAGTGTCCTTGCACCTGCAACAGAAAGCATGTGAACAAATTGACCTTGCACGCACACAATTCTGCTGTCTACATTAGACTAAGAAAAGGAGCCTTCCCAAGGAAAATACATTTCAGGCCTACAATATTCTGATAACAAAGTCACACATAGGCCTCTCCTTGACTTATATGCAATCAGGCCTTTACACATCTAAACATACATTTCTAAAATTACACTATAAGCATTACATTCATATTCATCTAATGCATTATATTTCGTTACATGAATAAGCAATTCAACACATTCAACTTAATATGGTGCACGTTTAATCCTAAGGCATCACTTTATACGTGAACTAATTCATTATGCATCACCTAAAGCACATTTTCAACTAAACACTACATTGCTCTTCATAAATGACATGGTTACATTTCTATTCGCACTAATATATGCCGCTTTAGTATTGCAATTCTAATAATCACACGTTAATACATTCCTCTAAATATGATGCACCCCTACAAATTTCCGAATAACATGGCGCTCTATCAACAGCTAAGACATCTGCTGTTGAACTGCTATGTCGGATTAAGGTTGAATTGATTCACATATTCTTTATCGGGATCATGTAATATTCAGTGACAGCTGCAGGTGTATGATGCCAGGATGTATCTGATGCTGAAGACTCCTGTTAAATACCCTTTGGAAAGAAAGAGAAAAAACATGGTATAAGTGTGAGCTTTTTAAGTAATCAAATTTATCAATAAAGAAAACACAGAGCAGAAAAACTGTGCTCCATTTGAACTAACAAGGACCATATCACAAAAAGTGCCACAGGGGTGCAAAGGGGATTTGCACCCGCGGCGCTTCTGCTAGTCCCGGGGAACTTTGGTGCTATTAATTGCTCGGCAGATGCTTGTGGGGCATCTTCTATAATATGGATTGTGCCTGTGCAGGTTTTGTGCCGACGTTATCACAATGGGATGTTTCCTCATTGGCTGGAGAGCATGGCGCATTGCTAATCAGGGAATACTTTGAACCTATGTTTTATTACAGACGTTTTAAGGCAAAGTGGACTCTGGCCCAGGGCCCCATCTTCTATGGGAGCCCCCTCTCTTTTAGTGACACCGAAAAGCTTGCATTTCATTTAAAAACATTTTAATTCTTGCTTTAGATCATGGCTGGGAACCGTGGTGGTGCACTACTGTGACAATGCCTAGGACAGTCTCATGGCTGCCTCTGGTAACATGAAATGTCTGGCTCATGTTGAAGACTGGTCTGCGCTGAATGTCTCTTAAGTGACATCTCTTTCAGTGGCTATCATTTCAGGAGTGATACCATTAAAAAGTGGGTGAATCATAGACTATTTTAGTAGTAGGGATGTACTGCAATTTGCAGAAACTGCTGGATTTCCCCTATGTCAGTGCCTCTGAAAAGCCATAGAGCGGAGGCAGAGTAATTCACGTCAGTCTAATGTCATGTGAATGACCTTCCCCCAGACCTTTGTACTCTTTCAGCCGAACCAGGCCATTGCGAAAGTCTCCAGCTTCCTCATTGGTAAGCTCCTGCAAGTAGGCGAATAATATATTGGTAGACGACTCAAGAACCATGGAAGTTTTTTCAGGATTACTAACTGTGTAAATGATTTAGAAAAACTGGATGTACATGTTACATGGAAAGTTAGAACATTTGGCTTCAGCCCCATGTAGCCCAATATGAGAGACCCCTGCGGGAAATACCAACAAGTACCATAATAAGTAATATTTGAATAAAATAAAAAGCTCTAAAATCAATAACAACTCAAATTATAACTTGTACAGTGTTTTAAACCACGCTTTGTTTCTAAGCGCTGTGGGCCCAATTTACAAAGATAAACTTAGACCTGAAGTCTAAGAGCCTCATTAAGTTTGGCAGACCTACTGTCGGACTGCCACTGCTGCACGGACAGGAGGACCGCCATACCCGTAGTACAACCAACCGCCGATTAAGAGTATAATCCATGACGGGTGGGCGGGGGTGCGGTGCTGGTCTGTTATGCTCATAGGCGAGTCGAACATGCAGACCATCGCCATTAGAGAGCAGACTGCACATTCCTGCACTGTGTGGCATGCACCATGCTGTGCATGCCACACCATGCAGGAACAGGTGTGCAATTCCAGTTGTGCACCCCTACATGCACCCCCAAACCCAGGAGCGGCAGGGGGGCTTTCCATCATCCTTTTCACGGTGGGCTCACCGTCATAAAATGGACACTGGACATCCAACTCATAATATGCTAGTCGGAGCTGCAGCGGCACCACCAGCATATTACTGCTCCTGAATGCTGCACCACTGGATCCCGGCAGACACGGCAGTCCTGTGGAAGTCCAACCGCCACACTCAAAACCGTACGGGCGAGCCCGCAGTGGTAGCGGTGGTCGGACTGCCACCGCGAGTATGGCGAACCTGTGGACCGTCCTATTGGTAAAAAGGCCCTAAGTTTAGACATGAAGTCTAAGTTTAGACTTCAAACTAAGGCTGGGTCTCCAGCTCAAAGTAAAAGGCAGACCGGCAGCTTCAAACGGATGAGCTGTTTAGACTGCCGCTTCGAATTTGAGCCTGCACTCTGATGAACATAGTCACCTGAAAGGCTGCATTGTCCCAGTCTAAACCTGGTCCACCCAGTTAAGGATGCAGATTAGAGTTGAACAATGTGTCCAGCATGGAATATGACAACAGAGAAAGAACAATACCTAGCCAAAACCGGGTACAGGTACATTACAGGCAAATAACTGAAATGCACATTTTCTAATGTCTTTATAGATAACTCCCAGAAAAACTAATTAGGCAAAGATACTAGGTGTCAATTCGTTTTTTTTTCTTTTAGCTCTCGCCTTCAGCCATCTGTTGGAAAACAACACTTTTGTATTGCATCACTTGCCTGCTCCTGATTCAATGGCTCTCCTCTACATTGAATTTGTCCTGCACAAGGATCATTTCAATGTCACTGTGTTATGACTGGATGAATGTATATTTCCACTGGAGACATCAGACCATCAATCGAAGCTGGTACACACTGGACCTCCTGGGTTTGCCAACTCTTGTTTTAGCAAGCACACAAAAAAGTTGAATCCATTTAGCAAATCAAATATTGATTTTGAGCCAATCTATGCATACCAGAAATGGATCAGTCTTAATATGATTGGAGGTTGAAAGCAGGGCATGCAGCATAAGCAAAGTAAAGTAAAGTATGTACTGGAGAGCATGTCTGTTCAGACTACGTCTGGAAGAACATGATCACTGTCAGATTGGTAGGTTAGGTATATGTGGAATGGATCTAAATGGAGCTCAACTGCATAGAAGATGGTTTTGATCTTGAAATTGTAGAATGGACCCCTATCTACAAGAGCTATATAGGGCACACCTGTAATACAGTAAATTGTAGAAGAATGTGCAGCAGGAGAAGATGATTTCCAGAAAGGTGGTTTGGCTTAGGGTTGGGTAAAAATGTCTACCAAGTTTCCAGACTTTGACCCGTTCACTGTCAAGCTTAAGGAAACTTTAGCATGCAGTCTGCAATGACAGTCTTCTTTTGCATTTCCAGCATTTACCTAGTGTAGGACCTTGTTGAAACGTTTCTGTAATGTTTCTGCAAAGCCTTTTATTTAAAATTCAAATCCTTCTCTCTTTGTAATGCTCATAAGTTTAAAAAAGAATTGGGATGTTGCAAGTCCCCAGACTGTGCAGTTTTGCACACACGTAGTTCATAGATGAACTGGCAACATGAAAGTGCGAAAAACCCGATGCAGCTTTCATTAACCCAAAAAATTCCACTACCGTAATTAGATGCAACTAACACCTACAAACTGGTCTTCAAGACCTCTTTTCAAAATCACATCAAGGCAGCTTGAATAGAGAGCCTTGAAAACAAAACATTCCTGCACCAATAGACTGTTGTCCAGTAATCCACTACAATGTTTACCTGGGATGATTTCAAAGTTGCACTTGAAAAAGACCAGAATTTGGAATGATCAGAACCTAGTGGGAATGAGGGTCTGCTACTTGTATTATTACCCATATTCAGCTCCCCTGTGTTTTAGGCACATTTTTACAGTTCTGATATTTCTTTCAAAGCATCACTATTTGCTACAATTGTACTTGGTGCTCTTTGAAGCTACTTGCTCTGGGTTCGCAAGTGAACGTTTCTCTGGTAATAGGTTTTGCCCAACAGTCCTCCCAGGATAATGCCGTTACCAACCCATACGCAATAGCTGGTAACAAATATAGTACTTTCTCACACTTTGATCTATGCTTAACACAAATCGATCCTAAACTGAAATATGTGAATGCTTAAGCTGCATCTCTTACCCGTCATTTATCTATGTGCAGCTGACTGAAAAATTCAATGGCCTCTTCGTTTACTGCAGCTTCTGCCTGCAAGTGAAGAGTTACAGTAATGATTACTATCATGGAATAATGATCAACTATGCAAACCAATAAAAACTTTTCCCTATTATGCTCATTAGTTTTTTTTGTTTTTTTTTTTAATGCAAAAGCACGCATATACAATTGAGACCCACAATCGACTGGCACAGTCTCCATGTGCTTTTGCAGGTTTTTTGTGATTTGGTGAAAATTGGTGTAAGCATTTTTTAAGAAATCCAACGAAAAACAGTCTTAGAAAAAATTGAAGTGGAGTTGTTGGAATTTTCAGGTAAAATTATTATGGCTGGAGACTTCAATACAGTATTAGATCGCAAGCTGGATAGAACTGGTAATGATAGGGCAATAGTAAATAGCAAAATGACAGCAAAGGTAAGGTCAGTTATGGCACAGCAAGGGCTTTGTGATATTTGGAGATTTAAAGCTGCACAGCAATCAGGATTTACTTTTTATAATAAAAAATATAAGCATAGTTCACGGATAGATTTTTTTTTGGTGGACACTAGGTTGAAAGAGCGGGTTACAAGTGTAGAACATATAGGGGCACATCTATCAGATCACTCTGCAGTGAGTCTAAACTTAAGTTTAGAATTAGAAGAAATGAGTTCTGTCTGGAGATTAGACCGAACAATTTCAGCAGATGAGGAATATCTAGAAGCTCTTAAAGAGGAGATACAAGTTTTTTTAGAGGCGAACGTGGGTTCAGCTAAGGAGGATACAGTATGGGAAACTTGCAAAGCGTTTATGAGAGGGAGAATGGGAGCTCAGGGTGCGAAGAAGCGAAGACTGTATCATAGCTTAGTTACCAATTTAGAAAAAGAGATTCGAAATTGTGAATCTAGTCGAGCTGCCCAGGGTGGTAACATTTCAGAAGAGTCAGTTAAGAATAAGCTTTTAGATTTAAAGATTCAACTTACGGCAGTACTCGCTCAAAGAGTTAAAGAAAGATGGGAAGCTAGCCAGTTGGCACACTTTTCATATGGAGAGGGATGTGGCAAGTTATTAGCGTGGAAAGCCAAGAAAGACGTCATACGTAATCAAATTAAAGAGATTAAGAAATCGGGCACAGGTCAAGTTCTAACGGAAAGGAAACAAATTGTAGAAGCGTTTCATGATTATTTTGTGAATGTGTATACAGAGGATCTCTATCCAAATAAAGTTGAGATTGAGAGTTGTCTACCCTTAGTGAAATCACTTGCAGTGGATGATATGTTGGAGTTAAATAAAGAAATCACTGAAAAAGAGGTGATGAAAGTGATCAAGGAAAGTAAAAGGGGGAAAGCCCCTGGGCCAGATGGCCTCCCAGCAGAAGTATACAAAGCTTTAGGAAACATATTTGTTCCCACATTATGTCATTTGTATAATAAATTTTTTAGAGGGGAGGTAACAATTCCAACATCATGGAACGAGGCAACTATTATTTTGATACTTAAATCAGGGAAATCTCCAAAGAGTTTGGATGCTTACAGGCCTATTTCACTCTTAAATTGTGATTATAAATTCTTCTCTAAAATCCTAGCGGACAGACTCGGTAAAATTATTCATAAACTGATCCATGAAGATCAAAGGGGTTTTATCAAGCTGAGATACCTGAACGAACTTACTTACTTATTGATAGGAATGATAGATTTAGCTTCCAATTATGAATACCCCTTGGCAATGATCGAGTTAGACGCTGCCAAGGCCTTTGATCAAGTTAACTTTGCATACTTAAAATCACTTCTGCATTATCTCAACCTAGGAGACAAATTCACGCAATCTATTTTTGCTTTGTATTGTGCACCAACATCGCGAGTTTTGGTTAATGGGACTCTCACACTCCCTATTAGAGTAATGCGGGGCACCCGACAAGGATGCCCTTTATCACCCTTGCTTTTTAATTTATATATAGAGCCTCTTGCCTGTAAAATTAGAGCCTCAGAAGAGATACCCCCTTTTGTTGTGATGGACTGGTCAAAGAAACTTGGATTATATGCAGATGATATTATTGTTTATTCTTCAAATTTGGTTGGTTCTTTGGAAAATCTAGTTAAGATAACAAAGGATTTTGGTAAGATCTCTGGTTACCAGTTAAACCAAGACAAGACTGAAATAATGACCTGGAATCTTAACACAGGAGGGGTAAAAACCACAGCAGAAATGAGATATCTTGGGGTTAGGATTACACAAAAAATTGAAGATTTGGCAAAAACTAACTTTGATAGGGTGAAAAAAGAAGTTGTTGATACCCTAAAAGGATGGATGAATTTACCTCTTTCAATATATGGACGATCCAATCTTGTAAAAATGGTGATTGTACCTAAAATTACTTTTTGGTTCGAGACTATCCCGTTGGGTTTTAAAAAGGAATGGCTGGTTAAGTTACAGAGCACGATAACTTCATTTATTTGGGCGTCAAAGGCCTCTCGAATCTCATGGAAGAAAATAAGGAGGAGAGTAAATAAAGGAGGGTTGGCGGTCCCAGATATACAAATTTATGCATGGGCTTTTTGCTTAAAAAATTGTAGGATGTTGTTGGGTACCCTCCTTAGTTCTCAGACTGGCGAACTGTTTGGAATATTGCTGAAAAGGTCAGGATATCATGATTTTGGTTTTTTGTATAAGTTTGCAGACCCTAAATTTTTTAAAAAGGTGAGACTTAAGACTTTGAGAGACTTGGCTGAGATATGGCATAAAATTAGAAAAATATCTAAATTGCCCTATTTTAGCTATATGGCCCCAATATGGGAGTCTCCTGGTGCTCCATCCTTGACAAAAGACGCGCTAGCTCTACATCTGAAAAAGGAACCTGCTTTGCAAAGGTGGAAAGATTTGTTCCAAGATGGCAAACTTATTTCATGGGGTTTTTGCCAGCAAATGTGGGGTCCAGTTTTTTCAAAATATAAATATCTACAGATCCAAAGCTGGGTAAACCAGTTGGAAACAGAGATCGGAACTGAAAATGACTTTGAGCTAAAGTTGGAGACAGGGATCTTTAAGAAGGAAGTAGCTTTCTGGTATTGGCAAATACTGGAAATGGAAGATGGACCATTAGTTCTGCCAGAGACCCTGTGGATGGATAGCTTGCCAAGGATCGCGACAGAAAACCAATGGCAAGTAACTATGTTCATGCTATATAGTATTGTTAAACCTGCAAACCTAAGGCGAAACCTTTTATTTACCATTCACAGGGCATATTGGTCTCCGTATAGACTTTCTAAATTTAAAGATGGAGGAATTGTTGGATGTCCAAAATGTAAAGCTCCAAATGTGGATGATTTGCATATGTTTGTGTCCTGCCCAAAAATCAAGCAATTCTGGATTGATGTAAGTAATTCTCTCTCTAAATCTCTGAACCAACGCATTGAGGTAAGCCCTGAATTAATTGTTACGGGGAGATATGATTTAGAAAACAGATTTTTGAATAACAATGTTAGACTCATTTTTTATGCTATGTTGCTAGCACGTCGAGAGATATGTAAACTATGGGTCTCACCACTTAGTCCTAGTTTAATGGATTGGATTTTAGCTATGAGGTACATGGCTAAGCTTGATATGTTAGACCGTTCTAAGAGAAATAGAGGATTTTGGGTACCCTTTGTTATGCTTTGGTTGAATTACTTTTATGTTAAAGTCCGATGATTAAGCCCATGCCTGTCTCGCTGGTATATGGATTCTCTTCAGGACGATAAAGAGATGGTGGAGGACACACATGTTGGGTCAGGTGGTCAAGAGGGGTAGTTCAGAGGAAGGCCAGACTCAAGAATATGTGTTGTCTATGCCCCATTACTCTAAACCAGCTTATGAGATAAAACAGCCCAGTGGTGGACCAAGATAGAAGTTATGGGGGGCAAGGTGGCAAATGAGGATATAGAAAAAAAAAGAAAAACAGTCTTAGTACACTTAGCAATATAATTCGTTTGGCATTAGAACCAATACATTTGATTGCATCAATCCACGACCAATACACAGAGCAAAACCGAAAGCTGCTTTATATCATGACAGTCCAGCAACATGCCATGTTGACTGCTCATCACACAATTCCCCACAGATAACAAGAGTAAAGCGGCAATGACAGCACCATAAACAGTGGAAGGCAATCATGCAGTGACTAACTGGGCTCCAGTAACTGTGTTTTCAGTATCACTGCAGAGGATAATGTAGTAATAAATCACTGCTGTTGAGGGTTCCAACATTAAGTTTATTTGTCATAAGTATAACAGGTGCTCCCAGCTTGGCGGCAGTCTCTCACAACGAACATTCTAACACGCACTCGCAGAGGCAGAGCGGACTGTACCAGGAGGGGAGAGGGGAGAGGGGTGGTAGGGAGAAATAGGGAGGTTACAACACACCTTCCCCTCTAAGGAGAACAGAAGGAAAGGGGAAAGCGGCGCCCCAGGCGGGGAGAAGGGGGGGGGGGTGGAAACGAGAGTGGGAAGAAAGGGATGAGAGGAGAGGGAACATGGGGACAAGAAAAGAAGTGAGAGAGAGAGAACATGAAAGCTGGGGCTACATCAAGGAACACATTAAACATGAAACTATAAAACCATCACGTTAACCTCAGTGTAGAACTGACAAGAAGTAGTCATGAGCATTAGGTTCCTTAAGTCCTATAGGATCCGTAAGGAGTCCTGGCCTTTCTCCCAACGGATGAACACCCTGGGTGCTACAATAAGTGTAGCCGGTTATGCCGATCCTTAGAAGTCCACTCCTGCCACCCCGCCAAAGCGTTTCTATCAACTGCATGATAAGTCTCAAGGCATGGGTAAAGGGCAGGAAAGAGTGCAACCTAACTTTTTCCCTTAGGGTCCTCTAAGTGTGAACAAGTTATACAGTTTATTCCCACCTGGAGTTGAGCACTCTTCAACTAGTCTTTCCATACCCCTCGGGGAGGGTGTATAGGCGGTAACGCTGTTTTCTTCCTTGGGCAGTAGCTGGGGCCCGGACATACCCCGCCTGCTCCCTCTGACAAGATAAGACTCTCTCTCAATGTCGTCTTCGATGACTGGTCTGGTCCCTCTTCTACCCTCCTTACCTTGGCCGTAAGCAGAATCCAGACTTTTATCGAACTCCATTGCAACAGCTCCGGAACATTAGCATCAGTCTCTGCTGACCTTAGTCTGTCATTCTGCTCCCTTCCTTGATGCCCCTGGAAGAACTCCGTAGTGTTTCTTGGGCCATGACACTCCTGCATGCTCCAATAATTATCGAGTGTACCCTTCTTCCCTGACAGGCCTCTTAGTGGGAGACCTTTTGACATTTTCAGCATTTCCCCACTCTCACTCTCCATCTTACCTCTGTAAGGCCTTTGAAAGTATTTGGCTTTCTCCTCACCCTTATCCTCCGACAAACTTAAGTCCCTTTCTCTTTTCTGCCCACCATAGTCCACATATTCTTCCCTTGTTTCAGTCCTGAACTCAACCGGTGTGGTACTTTGCCTCGTCTCCCTGCGATTAAAGAGGTTACTCCTACATTTCATTTTTTCTAGCTCATTTCTTGCGTTTACTATGCGCTCTTCCTTTCTCTCGAATTCTCCGTTTTTCACAACTTCACTTCCTCTGGCTTTTCTCTCGCATTTCTTACGTAATTCTCTTTCGTCCACCCAACTTTGGTACATTTCAAGTTTTTTCCTTATTTTGTCCTTTGCTATTTTTTTCCCTCGTCCTTTATTGTTTGCAGCTTCCTGAAAAACTACCGGTCCTTTTGACGGGAACGTGCGAGCGATCCATGTTTCGCCCCTGGTTGCATCCATGCCGGTCGCTCTCCCTTTAAGAGCTTCCTCTCGCCCCAGTCTGTGGAGATCTGTATCTCTTTCCTGTTCATGTTTGTCTTCATATTCCTCCATCATTTTGGTCTTGGGCTCAGACGATGTGGTTCTTCTCCACTTCCCTTTGTGATTGAATTGGTTACTCTTACATTTTATCCTCTGCCTCTCCTTAGCTGTAATAATTATGCTTTCTCCCTTTCTTTCGAATTCTCTTTTTCCTTCACTTTTTCCTTCACTGTTTTTTTTCACATGTTTCTTAACTTCTTTTCCATACTCTTTATTACTTGCAGCTCCTTCAATAACACCCAAATCCTTTGATGTCAACGCACGAGTCTCCCATGCTTCACTGTTTGTTCCCTGCATGCCTTGGATCTGTGCCAGCACACTCTCGTGTTCTTTTCTTCTTCCATAACTTGATGTTTCCAATTTCTTTAGATCCTTCCACCCTGACCTGGTGGATCCTCTTTTCGTTATATATCTGGTACTCCAAGTATTATTTCCCTTGTGCATTAAATCCATTACTTTGTAACCTATAGCGTTGATGTCCTCCCCTGTGTACATTTTTAGGGATATGTTGGCCTCTTTGAAATCATCTCCATTCTTTTTTTTAGCAAAGTCTCTATTCCATTCGCTCTTGTTTACCAACTCATAGCGTGATCCTGAAACTAAGATCATATCCGTCCCTACTCCACCTATGAGGATGGTACACTCCGGGTTTATTTTTCTAGTATTATCTTTCTCTTGGCTAACCATTCTTTCCTTGCTCACTTCTTCCTTTTGCACCTTTACCAACGAGGCTTGTTTTTTATATTCCTCCCACGCACTCACGATGTCTTCATTCACATTTCTGACTGACCCTTTCGTGAATACTTTTCCCATTTCGTTGTACTTTTTCCGTCCTTCAGTACCTAAGCTGTGAAGTAATACTTCAGCCTTTTCCTCCGGTATAAGGGACACTTCCTCTTCCTCGACGACTGTTATGTACTCTTTCCACTCACTCCATTCTGTGGTGTTTATTTCATCCACCTCCATAGACAGCACTGGTGGCGGAAAATTATACCTTAGGCCCCACTCCATGTTGAATGCACCGCTATCTCCAGGAATTCACGTGAAGATGTGATATCCACCTCGCCAGAAAGGTGGCGGTACACGTGCGCTTTGTAGAGTTCTCTGTCGCCCCGAGCAGATTGAAAGTAATGCGCAGGCTGTGGGCACTAGTGTTCTAAATGTGAAGGAAACATTCCTACACCACCTACTGTTATCCTTCTTGGCTCCCTGAAATCACTAAATATGTCTTGCTCGTGCCGTTTGTAGGTTTAAGGCCCTTGTAAATCCACTGACACAGATACAAAGAGGTCACGTGTCCCTCCCCAGGCGTGCTGCCTAAAATCTGTAATGACTCCGCAACAGGGGTTCCTTGCACTCCCTGCCCCTTTGCAATCTTCTCACACCGCTTCCCAGCGCTGCCTCCGTTCCGTTTCACGCGTGGCCACCAGGGTTAACTCCCTTCCTTGATCACCTCAGTTGATTTATCCAGCTAGACGTGCTGCCACAGTTAATCTTCAATAACTGGAACGAAAGCTCGCTACACTCTCTGTTCCTCTGATATTTCCTCACACAGCTCAGTTCAGTGCTGTTCCTCCGATTTTTCCTCACACAGCTCAGTTCACTGCTGCCGTACCATTTCATAGAATTACAACACTGTTCCGTTTCACTCGTGGCCACAGGGGTTATCTCCCTTCCTAGATCACCTCAGTTAATTTATACAGCTAAACATGCTGCCACCTTTAATCTTCACTAACTGGAACGAAAGCTTGCTAAACTCTCTCTGTTCCTCTGATATTTCCTTACACAGCTCAGTTCACTGCTGCCGTTCAGTTTCATAAGATTACAGCACGCTGTGTTACACTCCACGCTCCTCACAATGTCACTTAAGCTCGACGATCCCGGATAGAAATGAGCGTGCGTTGATGAGTATGGCCCACAAGGTGGCAGTGCGATGTGGCACCTGCTCAGCTTAAAAGCTGTGGTAACTGACACTCGCGCCTGTCAAACTTTAAAATCAGCCTCACTCCACTTCTCCTCCAGATCAATTTCATAAGTGCACACCACTTGAATTCTGCCAAAAAGTCACTGTACTACCAACAGGGTAATTCTTTCATCCAATGTTTCACGCACTAGTCCTTCCTACGTTATGCAGAAAATTATTTGAATTATTAAGTAACCTCTCATTTCAAGGAGATTCGTAAACTACTCGCAGAATTTCACCTTAGGACTGTCGTCTCATATGTTCCTCTAGTGAAAGACACCCACCTCAAGATGTCGTACCTCAACTTCCTCCGGGATGTGTTATCTAGCCGACTGCTTCCCTAGTTGGGACGGCTTCTCAGCTCAGCCTTGGCTTCCCATCAATAACCCTTCTGGTAGAGGGCTGTCTCACGTTTGTCACCAGGTCGGGAGTGGTAGAAAACCCAGCTACTGTCGGAGCCCAACTGACATCGAAAGAAGACCGTGCCTGAACCACGCTGCACTGACCATCCGGCAATATTCTTCCACAGCAACAACAGCAGGTATAACACCTCACCCGCTTTCCCTCAGCGTCTTCTTTCACAGTGGTGACTGATCCGTTTCCCGCTACCGGACACTTCTTCACTGTCGCGTCCCAACCAACTGTCCCGGCTATACCTCCCGCTGCTTCCTGAAACGCTACTTCCACCACCGCGGGATACCGCCAAGGGACACTGGTTACCAGATCCACCGTCGCCAGTCAGACCTTATACGAGGAGGGAGCGTTCCTCTTTTCCACACGGCACCGGCTCACCTTCTCTGAGGCCTCACACCCGACTCCCTTTTATGTTCCGGAATCGGGAATCGCACGTCCCCCCAAGGGAACACCTCGATGATTTCCACCTGGATTGCCAATTGGTCTGCTGTCCAGTGATCTTCAATCATCAACTGGTGAGTCTCTCTTTTCGATTCAAAGCTCCGCACAAGCATCACATATCCAGGGGGGAAAGCACCTAACTGACCCTGGCTCAGCTCCTTGTCCTCGTCGCCAGAAATGTAGTAATAAATCACTGCTGTTGAGGGTTCCAACATTAAGTTTATTTGTCATAAGTATAACAGGTGCTCCCAGCTTGGCGGCAGTCTCTCACAACGAACATTCTAACACGCACTCGCAGAGGCAGAGCGGACTGTACCAGGAGGGGAGAGGGGAGAGGGGTGGTAGGGAGAAAGAGGGAGGTTACAATAGATAACGATCTGGATAAAGATCTGTAAGTGGGAAGAGAGAAAGGCTGCTCCTCTATCTGGACAGCGAGTGTGCCTTTAGAACTATGGTCTCTTGGCAGGTCAAAATAAACACGCATTGTTAAAGCCAATAGGTCTCACCTATGAAAGAGCTATTGAGTTGCCAGTGTCTTTCAGCCATGTTGTAAAGCAGGGTGGCTGCTGTGCAGCACTGCTAAACAACAACGTGTGAGGGAAGAAGCAACATAGACAGCGGAAATAGGGAAGAAAAAAAGCAAACAAGGGGGTGGGAGCGAAAAAAGAAACACAACAGTAAGAAGAAAAGAGAAAAACAGTACTTCAATCACAGCAGAAGGACCAACATCAACATGAAGTATTCAGTACTTGGCCCATGCTCTACATGAAAAAAGAGGAAGTGAAGCCAGTAAGTGCTGGCCAATTGTGAGGCAGCAAATAAGAGTGACAATGACGCTAAAGAAAGATAAGCACTAGGAGGGCTCCAAGCCCCTGGTGGAAAATGATTTCTTGTTAGCGCATGCGCTGAAGCAGGCGAGCCCTAAAATATGGAGATCAGTTACGCATGCTATACGAGTTACTTACCTTCGGTAACAATGTATCTGGTAGAGACGTTGTCTAGCTGCAGATTCCTTAACTTAGAATATCCCCAGGCGTCAGACTGGATCCGGATTTTTTCTTGCTGCAGCACCTCTGTACGTCGGGGTACAGCACCACACAACCCTGCGAGGTCATACAAGTCCCTCCTGGCGAGCTGACGTCAGTTTTCTTCTGAGAAACATTTCCGTGGCACAACGCGGAGCCACCAACAAAAACTGTGAAAGTATGGGAACAGAGTGCGAAGGATGAAAAATCTGTGAAATAAAGAAGGAGGATGGTGCAAGACACCATCATAAATGACAGTATCAGAGACTGTCTATATATAAGTGAAAAGCAAGAGTTGAACAAAGCTGTGAGAAAGAACCCCGCAAAGAAAAGCGTAGACCCTTCCCCAAGTGCGAGCAACAAGGGAAGAATATCTCAACAGACAAAAATAGACTTTTATTTCCATGTAGAACTGTGCCGTCCAGCAAGGACGGAGCACAGAAAGTACAACACTCCACTGCAGGAAGGTATGAAAAGACTGGCACTTCCCCTATAGTAATGGAGGTCTGAAAGGGAGCTCAACAGATCCCCAAAGAAGAGGACTATGGAGGAGACAAAAGCCCTGAGTCAATAGAGGAGGCGGGAGGGAGGGAAGGCAGCAGGAGAAGAAGAGAAGAAAAATAAGAATCTCCTGATGAATGTGAATCAAAAGGCACCATCTTACAGGAAAGAAGCCCCTTGGAGGGAGTCAGCCGCATATGGCAATTCTCAAAGGGGCGCAACAATGTGAGCACCCGTCTAAGATAACCAATGGCAACTGAAAAGAGGCAAGTGGATAAACCCACTTGGCAAGGTCCTCACAGAACGAGAAGGATGGGTGGGTGTTAAAAAATCTGTGGGTAGACAATATCTCTACCAGATACATGGTTACAGAAGGTAAGTAACTCAAACATCTGATACATCTGAATCAGGCATCTAGCCACAGATTCCTGACTATACCGGACTATGGGAAAAGCTGTGGCGGAACAGCCAGACAGCAATCCCAGTAGCTCGGAATGGCGAAAGATAACGGGAAACAAGGCATCTAAAAAATGCCAGAATGGCGCGACACCATACCCGTATAAGCATAGGATGTATAAACAGCACCAGCCATAACCCAGAACAAAAGAGAGAGAGAGAAAGTCCAGAACGAAGGAGGAAAAAGGACCACTCTCAGCTTAATGGTGCACTATGTGGTCACTAACCAAAGGTTGAGGAAAACATGAAGGGATGTAACCAGAACCTACTAGGCTAGCCCACGGAAAGGAGGCTGGAGAGGCCACATCCAAGAACCGAAGGGCAAGAGGCAGGAACTGAGCAGCATGTTAGGAGAACAGGCGGGAATAAGAAACACGCCAAGTGCACACCAGCCCCCCAAGGGGGCTACAGGGGCAAACAGTATCAACCTGAAGCACGCTGGTGCAGCCACAACTGAAACATGCACAGAGCAGACAGCCACAGAGACAACAGGGTGGTGTAGATCAAATGAACATAGAACTGTCCAACTAGGCAGCTTGAAGGCCAGGGTGAGAACTAACTCACAAATACAGAGTTGCAGGGCACAAAACCTGGGACGACCAGCATCAGAAGAGCTGTTCCACAGGCACAGTAGATATAGAGTAGGGTTATATCCAAATGAAAAGGACACAATTGAAGGGAGTGGCAGCAGAGGCACCAAAGCTCCAATAGGAGCTGTGAAGAGGAACACGTATAAACGTTGAAAAGAGCCTCAGAGTTCTAGACCACATCCTCCGAATGTGTGGGAAAATTAACCCTCCCTCAGAGAGAGAGAGAGAGATATTGTTCAGTATCTGAACACCAAGAAAGGAGCAGCGTGAAGCTGGGGTACCACCTCCAGGAGTGGGAGGCAAAAAGAACCCTTATTGCAGAAGATGCAGGAAAAAGCAACAAAGTGCACATAAACACACTGAACAGAGACACTGCAGCGTAGAATAAGGGCAAGCCTGAGTAAAGCACTGAAATTCTCCTTGAAACACGGAGACGTAGGACCAGACCTCGCAGTAGCGAAGAGAGGTCGAGATGTAGAAAAAAGGTAATCCATGGGCAACCCGTAGATATATATATATATATATATATATATGCCAAAGAATTCCTCCTAGCGCTCCTGCAATCCCCCCCTCACCCCCGTGCCCGGGACCTCACAGGAACAAACAAAGGCTGACCCAAAAGGTGAAGGTGAGTGATTTATTTAGAATATCAGCAGCCTGCCTGCATTACGCGTTACAGCCTACACATAGGCCTTGATCACATGACGCCCAGTAAGAAACATACTGCATTTAAAGTGCAAAGTGCAAGTAACCTAAAACATGATTGGTTACCACTAACACCAGATGCATAGGCACAGAAAAAATACTTACAGGTTACAAATGTATCTTTAAAACCCAATAGCTGTAAGTATAAAAGCACAATCAACAATATCATAAAAAGCTAGTAAATTTTTAAGAATATATAAAAACCACATTATAAATAAAAATAATTATGGTTAAAAATATATGCTATATATGACAAAAAGGAGACACAAATTGATAAAATATTGCAATTCATCCCCTTCATGTGCAAATTGTATGCGATTGTGCCAAATAGACAAAGACAGGATGTAGAAAAAAGGTTACCCATGTGCAACCCGGCCGAACTTCGAGGCAGGGAGTGAGGGACGTGATGTTCAAACACCATTCAAGCCCAGAACATTTGCTGTAGTCCTTACCAGGGAATTGTTGCCTGCCAGCTGCTCAATGGAGAGATGAAAGGACGCTGACAAACGGAACCATCACCAACGAGTAAGAAACACTGCATGTTGGGAAATGCAGTCCACCTGAGAAAGCAGAGATGATTCCGTGCCGCATTTTCCAGGTAGCCTTTCACTACTTCAGTGATTAGGAACTGACATTACTTAAAAGGGGACTAACAGCAACAGTGGCAATAACTTGAACAGAAGGGCGTTTGATAAAGGAACCCTCCGAAACGCGTCATGCCCTATGTTTTAATTAAACTATGGTGCCTCACGAGCCCCGCTGTGTCACCTCGTTCTTTTTCTAACGAAGAGGAAGCCTTGGAAATATTTGCGTGGTGGACCGGAACGGGCTTTCTGGCCAGCACGCGAGGATGGCCCTCCCGCAAGTGTCATGGGGGTCGTTAGATGGAAGACTCCCCGACCGCCCCGCAGGAAGCCCGCGACGGAGCTCAAGCTGCAAGCTGCAGCCCATACCTGAATGGGGAAATGCTCCTACTTCATGAACATTCCTGAACTCTGAAGCCGGCCGAACTTCGAGGCAGGGAGTGAGGGATGTGATGTTCAAACACCATTCAAGCCCAGAACATTTGCTGTAGTCCTTACCAGGGAATTGTTGCCTGCCAGCTGCTCAATGGAGAGATGAAAGGACGCTGACAAACGGAACCATCACCAACGAGTAAGAAACACTGCATGTTGGGAAATGCAGTCCACCTGAGAAAGCAGAGATGATTCCGTGCCGCATTTTCCAGGTAGCCTTTCACTACTTCAGTGATTAGGAACTGACATTACTTAAAAGGAGACTAACAGCAACAGTGGCAATAACTTGAACAGAAGGGCGTTTGATAAAGGAACCCTCCGAAACGCGTCATGCCCTATGTTTTAATTAAACTATGGTGCCTCACGAGCCCCGCTGTGTCGCCTCGTTCTTTTTCTAACGAAGAGGAAGCCTTGGAAATATTTGCGTGGTGGCCCGGAACGGGCTTTCTGGCCAGCACGCGAGGATGGCCCTCCCGCAAGTGTCATGGGGGTCGTTAGATGGAAGACTCCCCGACCGCCCCGCAGGAAGCCCGCGACGGAGCTCAAGCTGCAAGCTGCAGCCCATACCTGAATGGGGAAATGCTCCTACTTCATGAACATTCCTGAACTCTGAAGCCGGCCGAACTTCGAGGCAGGGAGTGAGGGACGTGATGTTCAAACACCATTCAAGCCCGGAACATTTGCTGTAGTCCTTACCAGGGAATTGTTGCCTGGCAGCTGCTCAATGGAGAGATGAAAGGACGCTGACAAACGGAACCATCACCAACGAGTAAGAAACACTGCATGTTGGGAAATGCAGTCCACCTGAGAAAGCAGGGATGATTCCGTGCCGCATTTTCCAGGTAGCCTTTCACTACTTCAGTGATTAGGAACTGACATTACTTAAAAGGGGACTAACAGCAACAGTGGCAATAACTTGAACAGAAGGGCGTTTGATAAAGGAACCCTCCGAAACGCGTCATGCCCTATGTTTTAATTAAACTATGGTGCCTCACGAGCCCCGCTGTGTCACCTCGTTCTTTTTCTAACGAAGAGGAAGCCCTGGAAATATATATATATATATATATATATATATATATATATATATTCACTGAAAAAACCATAGGTTTCACACCGGTTATAGTTAGGAATTAGCATTTAAAAAACCTATTAAATTCACTGAAAAAACCATAGGTTTCACACCAGTTATAGTTAGCTGGAAATTTTACTGATATAAAACCATTGAAATTCCCACGTTATAGTTAGTCGGACTCACTATAACTTGCGCGTGCAATGCACTGTTGATGACATCACATATTACATCACTCATGACATGGTCAGTGACATCACTCATGACATCACTGATGACACCATCCAGTGAATGTGTGTCTTTCTGAAAAATAAATATGTTTTATATATGTATATGTAAAGGTCGATGGGAGAATAAATGTTTAAATGAAAGTCTAAATGGATGGTTTTAAAAAAAAAAAAATATTGAATAACTGGCTTATTAAGTGTATCTTAGTGAATACATATATTAGTGAGTAATGTTTAAATATTTAAATATATGTATCAGTGTTTCACTTTGTGTATAAGTGGCTGCATGGGTTGGTGAGTAGCTACATATGTGTGTATATGGGTTATTAGATGTTTTTTTTAGTATCAGTATAAGTGTCTGTATGATTTGGTGGGAGTGTTACTTAGCACATAGATGCATAAATGACTGACTCACTGTTTGTATGTGTTTTGAAGACAGCATATGTGCCGGACTGTATGGGTGAATGAGTGTGTATATGTATGTGTTAGTAAGTGAATGACTGTCTTACTAGTGTCTTTATCAGTAACTACATATGTTTTAATCTAGTATATGTGAGTATTGATGTATATAAGTGAGTATATATGAGAGTGAGAGATTGAAAGAATTCTTGTTTTAATAAGTATGTGTTTCTATAAGTGATTTTTTAAGAGAGTAAGTATGTGTAAGTTTCTTTAGAAGTAAGATGGTAGTGTGTGTATAGCTGTATATGCAAAAAAATGGATGTTCAATAGTTTATTTGCATGTGTGAGTATGTGTGTGAGCAACTTTTGGAAGACTGTCGGTGTGTTAACGGATGTATAGGTGTCTCACTACATATGATGAGTGAGTATATGTATGACTGACTATATAGAACTGTTGATGAATGAGTGGATGTGTATATAAATGGTGGAATTACTGAATTGGTTGTTGCAACTGGTATAGATATCTCCACTTTTTTGAAAATATTAGTTTCTATTTTTGAATATGTGTTTCAAGGGTTACTTTACAGTGAAAGGAGGTCAGTCACTCTGTCACAAGGACGGTGTCATCAGTGATGTCATGAGTGATGTCACTGACCATGTCATGAGTGATGTAATATGTGATGTCATCAACAGTGCATTGCACGCGCAAGTTATAGTGAGTCCGACTAACTATAACGTGGGAATTTCAATGGTTTTATATCAGTAAAATTTCCAGCTAACTATAACTGGTGGGAAACCTATGGTTTTTTCAGTGAATATATATATATATATATATATATATTCACTGAAAAAACCATAGGTTTGACCCCAGTTATAGTTAGCTGGAAATTTTACTGATATAAAACCATTGAAATTCACACGTTATAGTTAGTCGGACTCACTATAACTTGCGCGTGCAATGCACTGCTGATGACATCACATATTACATCACTCATGACATGGTCAGTGACATCACTCATGACACCATCCTTGTGACATAGTGACAGACCTCCTTTCACTATAATGTAACCCTTGAGACACATATTCAAAAATAGAAACTGAAATTTTTAAAAAAATGGAGATACCTATATCAGTTACAACAAGCAATTCAGTAATTCCACTATCTATATACACATCCACTCATTCACCAATAGTTTTATATAGTCACTCATACATATACTCACTCATCATATGAAGTGATACACCTATACATCCTGTTACACACCGACATTCATCCAAAAGTTACTCACACACATATTCACACGTGCAAATAAACTATTGGACATCCATTTATTTGAATATAGAGTTATACACACACTTCCACCTTACTTCTATTTAAAATTACACATATTTATTCTCTTAAACAATCACTTATAGAAACACATACTTATTTAAACAGGAACTCTTACAATCTCTTACTCTCACATATACTCACTTATATACATCAATATTCATATATACTAGATTAAAACATATGTAGTTACTGATAAAGACACTAGTGAGACAGTCATTCACTCACTAACAAACACATATAGACACTCATCCACCCATACAGTCCTGTACATATGCTGTCTTCAAAACACATAGAAACAGAGAGTCAGTCACTCATGCATCTATGTGCTAAGTAATACCCCCACCAAACCATATAGACACTCATACTGATACTAAGAGAAACATCTAATAACCCATATACATACGCATGTAGCTACTTACCAACACATGTAGCCACTTATACACAAAGTAAAACACTAATATATATATTTAAATATTTAAACATTACTCACTAATATTTACTTTTTCAGAAAGGCACATATTCACTGGATGGTGTCATCAGTGATGTCATGAGTGATGTCACTGACCATGTCATGAGTGATGTAATATGTGATGTCATCAGCAGTGCATTGCACGCGCAAGTTATAGTGAGTCCGACTAACTATAACGTGTGAATTTCAATGGTTTTATATCAGTAAAATTTCCAGCTAACTATAACTGGGGTCAAACCTATGGTTTTTTCAGTGAATTTAATAGGTTTTTTAAATGCTAATTCCTAACTATAACTGGTGTGAAACCTATGGTTTTTTCAGTGAATTTCATAGGTTTTTTAAATGCTAATTCCTTTCTATATCGAGTTTGTATCCTTTTTTTTTTTACAATTTGCTGTTTTTTTGTAAGTATTCTTTTTTTTATATATTTTTTTTTTTTTGCGCTCTTGGTGCGCGCTCCGAGAAGCTTTCAGCTAAGCGCTCCCGTAAGCTTTCCGGTGAGCTTAGCAGAAAGCGCACCCGGAGCGCTATTGTCGTTCGTGAAAAAAAATATGAATGAAAAGTTAATAATAATGCAAAACTTTTCGTACTATACAAATAAAATCAGTTTTTTTTAATAAGGAAAATGATTATGCATTTCTGTAAAAGTTTGATGACATCACTTCGGCGCGCAACGTAAGTGCCCTCGGAAGCGCCTACGCTCGCGCCTCGTAAACGCACGCAGAAGCGCCTACGGTCGCGTCATATGTGCGCCCCGGAAGCGCCTCAAATCGCGCCGCGTAAACGCACCCGGAAGCGCCTACGATCGCGCCACGTTTGCGCCCCGGAAGCGCCTCCGCTCGCGCCGCGTAAACGCACCGGAAGTGCTCCGAAGCGCGCAGCGTAAGCGCGTCGGGTCATGTGACCCTAAAATAACACTTTTCATTGGTTGCTAACAGTTTTTTTTACAAAGAATGAAATCCCCACCCATTTCCTTCACTATTGCTTTGTACTTGGAGAGAGCAAGAGCTGTTCTGTGTACTATCTTCATCTCCTACTTTCCTGATCTACAGCAATGGCTGCAAGAGAGTCATCCAGCAGTGATTCAGATGCATTTGTAGATGAGGACCCTCCTACGGAGAAGAAAAAAATCCATTTCATCTGGAAATTTTATAACATCCCTGAAGGTGAAAAAAAAGTCAACGCTCCAAAAGTAACCTGCAAAATATGTGGGAGTACTTTATCCAGAGGCAATCCTCTGAAAAAATATAGTTTTGGTAATGCCAATTTAATCAGGCATGTCAAAAGAAGACACCCAAACAACTTTGCGAGGGAGAGTGTCAGAGACCTGGCACGGAAATTACCCACAGATGGCGGCAGCACCTCCACTGGTGGAGCAACACCTTCGGGACCATCCCGTAGAAGAATGGTCCCTAACATACAGCCAGAGTTTGCAGGCATCAAATTTCTGTGCACGGAGTGTAACGAACTGCTCTGCTATGGGGAGCAGAGTGTTGAACTTATTGCCCTAAAGAAACAGCAACACCGCTGCCCTGACAGTCCCTAAATTTTCACATTTTTTTGCTCCTGTTGAGCCGTTTTTGAATTCCTGTTTTTTGTTTTTCCCTTGACAAAAATCCAAAAAAATTATAAAATTGTTTTAAAAAGCCAAAAAAAGTTCAAAAAGTTCAAAAAACACAAAAAAATATAAAACAACAAAAAGAAGAAAAAAAAAAGTTCTTTTCAGAACTACCTCTAATTTATAAAAAAATGCATTTTTTTGTGAAAAAAATCTGTCATTTTTTTTCTCCTTAGTACGCTCCTCAGTAAGCTCCCCGGTACGCGTACCGGGTGCGCCCCCCACGGAAATCGAAAAAAAATAATTTTTTTTTGAGGCCCCGCGGGGCCCTTTAATGGCCCCCACATCAAAACTAGGGGGTCAGAGGGGGTGTACTCTTCCCCCTTATTGTCATTTCCCCCTTTCTTTTAGCCACCTCTTGTGTCTCGATTTTACCGAGACACAAGATGGCGGCCGCTCCAGACTGTTTAGAATGTTTACAGACAACTGAGATCCAATCAGCTTCCTGCGCGCAAGTCGCGTGTCGCGCCTCGAGCGCTCTCCGGTGCGCGCACCGGAGCGCGGCTATAGATATATATATTTTTTTGAACCTAAATTACTCAAAATCCACTGGAGCACATATCTTGAGACATAGCAAAGGCACATCGGGCTACCAGTCCCTACAATTTTGCCAAGTTTGGTGGAAATCCATTCAGCCGTTCGAGCTAAAAGTGAAATCGACCGCCCTATGGAAATTAACATGGGGAAAACGCGTTTTGGGACCCCCCTTTTATCTCGGCCCCCGCTTGACGAATCCCCCCCAAACTTTCAGGGAAGGACCGGACCGCCATGAGACCATTTTCCTGAAAATTTCAGGCAGATTCGTCAACCGGCGCCAAAGTTATTCAAAATAGAATGTTGAGATTTAACATTGAAAATTATCCTAACTATAACTACCTGCTGGCGACCGCCAGTAGGTAATATATATATATATATATATATATATATATTTTCTGAAAATGCTCGCTTTAGCCACCAACTCCCATAGGGTCAGAAATAAAAACGAGGCAGACCCTCCTTGGTGCTTTTGCTCAGTTTATTTCACCAGTCCTCACGACGCGTTTCGGCAGATCCCTGCCTTGATATATATATATCTATACTACTATTATAAAGGAAGAACTTTGAGGCGGGTAAACTTGGGAACCACAGCGCCAATCCACACACCCGATACATCGTTGGAATCCTCAGGGTGTGCAGATGGACATAGGCTATATAAAGTTAAAAAATAAGTTATATTTAAAAAATGTACATTATAAAAAAAGTAGTCCCCTCGAAGTAGCGCCGGCCGCGACCTGCCTGCTGACGTCAGGAGCACGGGGAGGAGCGGCGGACATGGCACGGGGAGGAGCGGTGACGAGCGGCGAGGAGCGGTGGACTGAGGAGCGGCGGCTGAGGTAAGGCAGCGGGGGTCAAGGCACATTTCCATTACATTGCGTTATACTTTTACAACGCATACCATTACAGGGAATACCATTACATTGCATTTAAGGTAAGTGTTGGATAGTATAGGGGTAATAATTACTATTCTAACTCCAGTGAGTGCAACAGGAGGGTAAGTGTTGGGTAGTGTAGGGGTAAAAATTACTATTCTAACTCCAATGAGTGCAACAGTAGGGTATGCATTGTAATGGTATGCATGGTAATGACTTGCGATGTAATGCCTGCGTTGTAGTAACGTGTTGTAATGACATGCGCTGTAGTGACATGCAATGTAATGGCTGTGTTGTAATGACATGCTATATAAAGGATGTTGCAATGTAATGACTGCTATGTAAAGGTAGTGCAATGTAATGACTGCATTGTAAAGGTTGTTTCCCGGTCAGAATGGTTCCAGAATGGTATATGGTTGGGGCTGCCCTTTCAGCCCTCATCCAAGGTATGCTTTAAGCACCCACAACTGTCAGTTCATAAATTATATTGCACGACTAGGGTGCCAGGAAGACTGCTATCTAATCACACCTTTCCTCTTGTCTTTGTGCTCCACAACCCAAGCTATACAGTGCCATGACTGGGAAACCCAAAAGGAAAAGGTGAAAGCATACCTATGTCTGCTGGGCGAAACAAGGAGGATTCTTTGAAGATAGCACAGAAAGATAACAGTTGTGAAAACCACCTGTTATTGCTACAGCCAACCACTGCTATGATCCTTTTTTTTTTTAAGAACTGAGTTTCTGAAGACTATTGGTGCGCAGGCATCTAATCATTTGCCACGCATGTTTGGTAACTGCCAGTGATCTGGACCACCCTCTCTAAGCGCTAAGAGACCTGCTGGTGATTATGCGCTATAGAAATAACAGTTAACATAACAAGTGTAAAAAATGAGAAAACGTAAATAACAAAGTAGACCAGTCTTCTCTACTACAGAGTAAGGCATGCCTAGAGACCCATCATCTACATCTGCCAAGCAACGCATATAGTTTCTTCACTAGTGTATTTACTTTAAAATATTGATATTAGATATCAAATGAGCTTTCCAAAATAGGTAAGGAGGGATGGGAGAAAAGGCAAGACACCAAGAGAAAAGGGTTTTACAGTCTGAAAGTATGAAATATTCTCCAATTTACAAGTCATTCAGTTGCAGGCAGTGTTTAGGCAACTTAGAACATTACAGTGAAGTAGGACTTCTCAGACTATTTTTAAAAGTGACAAATCACCATTTAGTATGTAGGCCATTCCAACCATGGTCAATTATCGGGGTACAAGCTACAATATTAAAGTAAGGCAGTGGCTGTTATATCACCCGATTTAATGTTGAGCAAGTTATGGAAGACTGATAAGGTTTTACTGTAAATGTAACACCATCTTAAACAAGTGTAGTGTTCTTGGTTGTTGGACGCAATCAAGGAAGAATCACAGTAGTTTACGGAGGATCGAGGATAAAAAAAATAAAACCGGATGCATGGACTCGATGTTTAAAAGTCTATCAGAGTTAAGAATTCGGTCTCTTATTATTAGATTGGTGGACAGGCTACACAAGTACTAGCTATAGGCTTTTTCAGGGTGTGCCCGGGAGAGGTGTTCACTGACCCTCTGTAACATTTGTCCTGGTGATGGGCTCTGATGGCCAGACTTGTGAAAAACATTATAAGGACCATCAAAATCACACAAACCCATTTTTTTTTAGTTACCTTTTATCATTTTGGGAGTTATTTTATTTAGACCCTATGGGCGACTCCTCAGCCAGTCAGGTCAGCTGAGATTATGGTGGAGGACTGCCTGGCTGTTTAAAGATCCCTACCTACCAGCCTGGGTTATTTAAGCCTACATTGGTCCCTCCTAACCAGCAGCGCCACTTTAGGCTTTGTGAAATGGCCATTTTCACCCTGCTCTGAATTTGTGTCCATTTTACTCAACCTCCCAAAGCCAATGTTTTTCTGTAAAATATTCAATGTTGCTGACACACAGGGAGTTTTTTCCCTGCATTGTGAGGCTACTGAAGGATTCCCCTGCCACTATGCCTGATGCCAAGGTGTGAAGTGACATACCAGAGACTTTTTTCTCGTGTAGGGCTGCTCATGTATGTTGTTACATTAGTGTGAACGTGGCCTACATAAGGGATTATGGGGATGATTTTCACTCTCCCTTTGCTTACAACCATTCCCATATTTTTTGCACCAACTCATGACCAAGCTTCTCCATTTAATTGGCATTGTGGAAAACCGGCTGAAGCCCCATCATTTGAGGTGTCTCAGTATTCTTACCTATTTGCTAAGGATAACAACACAAAGGGGGTGGCTGGATTGCAGTCCAAGCACACTGACTTAAAAGCCAAATGGGAAGGAAAATTAGCTTTCTTTCAAGTTTTCAACACCTAACTGAAAAGACAGAGTGGCAATATAATGCCTGTTATGACTTCTGGGTGTAGCTACTAGACGACAAGGATCGAGAAGATAATCTAGACATATTACAGGTCATTCTAAGCAAGTCCTAGTGCTGGGTGATTTAAATGATGGGGAGAAGAATTACTTGCCACTCCCTAAACTGACCCACATGATCAAGGATGATCCAAGATTCAAAATCAGACACGCAAAGGCTCAAATTAGGGTGGGCATCAGATGGACTAGGTTGCAGGTGATTTATGGCCTGGTCCCCGGATTGGACCATAGATTGCCGCTTTTCTCATAAGAGTATTTAACATGGTCAATAGAGAGAGTTGAACAGACAAATACTGAAAGCCCACTCTACACAAAAGGAGATAGGCTAATTTGAAGGTTGACAAAGAATGTTGACAAAGAACATCCTGTCAAGCTTAGATGGTACTGCAGAGGAGGACCTAGAGGCCTTTTATAAGACTGTGGATGACAGATTAAAGCTATTAAGTGTCTAACTTTGACATGATTCATCGGTTAAACAAAAGATTAAGCCTTGCTTAAAGCAGGCTAACCAGGAGCAAAAACAAGCCAGCAGGATAAGACCTTGAAAAAAGCTTGGGGTCACTGTTGCATACACTTGTGGAAACATTCAATTTACAGTTTACAAAGAAACGTATAGCAAAGAGTTACTATACCAACCTCAATAACACATGCAGTTCACAGCAAAAATGTAATTTATTACATATTCCGTCATAACCATCTCTTTTTCAAAGTCCTACCATCACACACGGTAGTTGAATACCTGTGTCTATCCTTTAAACAGAAGAGCATGAAAATTCTGTAGAAACATTGCACCATCTAGTTAAATAGGGTGATGCACCATTACCACATAGTCGCTTATTGATACAGAGTTTACAGTCTTAAACGCGAACCATTGCCTGAAGTCTGGCTTAGGATGTGGTAAGGGTGTCTTTCATTCAGATGAGTTGCCAACTGCAGCATGTTTAATTTTCTTCAGTCATAGGGCCAATGTAAGGAGGTTTATTAAACAATTCATGGCAGAAGGGGTGGTGCTATTACCAAAAATAAAAACAATAACCACCTCGCCTACTTCTAAAGAAAAATGCACTATCTCTGAATAAACTGGCTAATATTAGGGCTTTTATGATCTCCAGGTTCTCAACAAAAACTTGAGGCGTGGTCTACGGGCAGGATTAACAGAATCTAGAGGACTGTCCTTATCTGGCTGAATGTCAAATAGGTCTTGAGTCCAAATGATGACACCAAGTTAGCCTAAGTTGACATTTCTGCTTTGGGTACACAATCTAAGCCAGCTAGTGATCCTATTTTTGTTAGACCCGTCAATACAGTTTGATACAGGGAATCATCCTATTCTGATTTAAAGGGAAGACTTAAGCAGAGTTTATCGCCTGAGGCAATACTAAATCTTCCCTTAATGGCACAAAAGTGAAGCGGTTACATAAATGTGTGTCCATTCCCACCATCACCATAGTCCTATGGCAATAGAGGTTTCAGTATCACACATAAAAGAACCTATGTTAGGATTTTGGGAGTCTACTTGGATCATCCACTATTCATAAACCCTCAGATCTCTACAGAAGTGAAAGAAAAATGCTACTTATCCAGTGTGCATCTGTTCTTGGCATATAGAGCTGTAGAGTCATATGCTGTGCATAGATCGCCATCTAGTGTTGAGTCCGGATGTTTGCACTTTAGTTTTTCTTTGAAGAAGTCTTTCCAGTCTAGAGGTAGGTGACTGCTCCTTTCGGTGAGAGTGGGCATGGGTGTAGGAAGGTGGATATCTGACTATGGATGCCCCCAACTTTTTGCCTGGTGTTTTGCTGGTTTTTCGACTTAGTTGACCTGGGGCCCTGCTATTCAGGACCCCAGGCCCACTGCTCTCTCTGTAAAATGGATTTCATGTACCTTAGGTACATATCTAATTGGATACTGAGTCACCTTATCAGTCCCTGTACAGTGTACCTTAGGTACCCAGGGCATAGGTGCACCCAGGGCCTACCAGGGGCTGCAGCATGTATTATGCCACCCCTGGCTGGCCATCCAAATCTGACACAACTGGCTGCACGACAGCTGGGGCAAGGTGGTGTAATCACCCTTTGCTTTAGATATAGTATTCCTATATCTAACCCTAAAATGGACACATGTATTCCTATCAGTCACTCCTATGGCAGGCCTTATCAATCCCGAAGGCAGAGTGCTTGGAATTATGTGAGATGGTGCTCTGGCATGAGCTGAGCCGGTATGCAGCTTGCGGAACCAAGTCCTAATAGCTGTTCCATGATAACGCGTACCATATACTCTTAAGTGCCTTATAATCCTCGCAGTTATTTGTCAACTTTGGTATCGCTTTATCAAAACATGTCGAGTAAGGTGTCATACGAATTGGAATACTAACCCCTCGCCAATTCTGGCGACGGGGTTAGCATTCCACCCTTCTAGAGGGACACGACATGTATGTAACTGTGAACCCCGGTTAAAGCTTAACACAGCCTCAGCTCCACAAAATGGATGCTGCCACCACAGACACAAGTCTGACCTCCTGCTGCTGGGAGTCCTCCCAGCGAGGAGAGCTCGGACAAAGGGTTTCCTGTCAGGGGCGGTGCTAGCACCATCCCAGACAGGGTTTTGTGTATCCCAGGTAGGCAGGGCTGAGAGGAAGGTGACTGCAAGTGGCACCCCGGTGCTGACTGTGCATATGCCAGCTTAAACCAGTTCCAGGGGCACACCAGCCCCTGAGCTGGGGAAAGTCCGGACAAGGGAGAGGGGTGTAACCACCCCCCTCCTGGTCCCACCCATGGGCAGGACCTAGTCGCGTGCCAGCCCCTTTTCTGAGGATAAAGGTAGGAGCAGGCCCCCTTCCCAAATTAGATAATTCTGAATCTTGACTACTTTCCACGAAAGGAACTCTTGACTATTTCTGAAGACTCTCCCTTGTGGCTAAGGAGTAGCCACCCTGCACCAGCGGGCACCATCTAAGTGCTTGCGGTTTGCTACACGTCCATCCTCCGGATCAAGACTGACCAGCTGGACGAGACCCGGATTCCCTGGCATCTCTGACCTCTACCTGCATCATCAGCCCAGCTGAGATTCGTGGGTGTGACGAGACCTGAGGGACCGGCCATCTTCAAACCTGCACGACGCTTATCCAGCACGACCGCCGAGGGATCCTCGAGTGAGTGCTTTGGGGTATGAGAAGCCCTAACCCTGAGCAGCTCCAGCACCGAAGTCCAGCCCCCCAGCATCCCCGAGATCTGCGTGGGGCCCTTCTGCTCTTTGCTGCTCACCGCGTTGTCCGGTCACTTGCCTGCTGGCTAGTGGCCCTCCTGATGACAAACCACGACGATTACATCACTGGTCTGGTTGCTCGAGACTGGCCGTTGCTCCCTTCCAAAAGAGGAGCACCCCGGACCCTCCTGGTCCACTCCAGACGCCATCTTGACTCCACCGCGTGGGCTTGCCTGTGCCAAGGCTTGTTGCTCCAATCCTGGTTCCAGCATCGCCGACAGCAGACACCTTCGTGGGAAAGCTCGCACCTCCATCCTGGTCGCCGACAACGCCTCCTGGTCCGAGAGACAGCAGAGTCCAGCGTCGCCCACTCCCCTGGTCGAGGTGACTTCATCCGGTGCCATCCTGGTGCCCACCTAATCACTGGCTAGTGATTAATAACTGAGTCCCCTCTGCTTTCAGGTCATCTCCATCATCGATCCAGGCTTGGATCCCTCCGAATATCTTCACTGGTCGCCTGCCAGCAACTTCTTCTTTCAGGCTCCATAGACTTCAACGAGGATTCCCGACATCTTTTGAACCCTATGCAGCCGCAGCCTCTGGGCCAGGTAACCCGAGCATTTCGGTGCTCCAACGTAGGTTCACTGTCCAAGTGTCCAGATCCTTTTTCGTTTTCAGTCTAGCTAGTCGGATTCGTCCGGAAACAGTAACTTTACAAATACTAGCATCCATAGACTTTGACCCGCATCCCGTGTGAGAGTGCACACTCTGCACCCTATCTCCCTAGGCCTCCTGCTCCTAACCTTAGGGTTCAGTAGTGTAGTCCTAGAGATCCTGAAGCCTCTGGATCTTGTTACTTACCTGCTAGTATTTCGCATTCCACTTTTAGTGTATATGGTTTTTCGTGCCCCTCAGGCATTTGTGTAAATTGTGCGACTTAAAGTATTTTCTTAAGAGTTTTGTATTGTGCTTAGCTCCCTGACTCATAAAGAGTTCAGGGTAGACTTGTTATAAATAAATATCCTTTTATTTTCATAACAACTTGTGTGGTGTCCTTTCACTTGGTGTTCAAGGGGTATATGTGATGGTATAACAGCTGGCTTAACACGCCCTCTAGAGTTTAGCCTATAGACTGCTCTTGTCCATGCTACTAGGATAGCTGGTCTATAAGGTTGACTTACAACCAATCATCAATAAGGGTCGTTTGGAATGATACACAGTGATCACTAGAATAGTGAGCACTATATATTTTATTTATTTATTTATTTAAAGGTTTTGTAGAGCGCGTAGTAACCCTAGAGCATCCCATCGCTAGAACCTGAAACTCAAGGGGGTTCAGCAATGGAGGGGGTTATGGGTGAGGGAAGAGCAGGGTCTTTAGTGATTTCCTGAACTGGAGGAGATTGGGTTCAGTTCTCAGTCTCCGTGGGAGGTTGTTCCAGTGTTTGGCTGTGTGGACCGAGAAGCGGCGGCCTCCGGACCTGGCTTTTTTAACTCTGGGGACTGTGATGAGGTTCTCTCCGCTGGACCGGAGGGCCCTTTCCGCTTTGTAGGGGATGATGAATTCCTTGAGGAGGGGAGGGCCGTTGTTATGGAGGGTTTTGTGGGCCAGACAGAGGGCCTTGAAGGCCACCCTTTCTCTGACTGGGAGCCAGTGGAGAAGCTTAAGAGTTGGCTTTGCCGATGATCTGGCGGGTGTGTCAGTGAGTAGGCGGGCTGCGGCGTTTTGAACTTTCTGCAAGGTGTTGAGGGTGGCTTCGGGAGCTCCCAAATAGATTGCGTTGCAGTAGTCAAGTCTTGCCAGGATGAGGCCCTGAATCAGGAGTTTCTTGGCGGTCGCGGGGAGCAAGGGGAAGATCTTTCTGCAGGCCCTGAGAAGTCCGAAGCAGATTCCTGCAGTCTTTTTTGCCTGTGTTCTGAAGCTCAGGTCGTTTTCAATGCATACACCAAGGCTCTTGACCTCTTCCTTGGGTGCGGGGAGGTCACCCAGGCAGTTGGGCCAGAGGTGTGGCGGCAGGGAGGGCCCTTTGTGTCCGAGCATCAAAATCTCGGTCTTGGAACCGTTCAGTTTTAGTGAAGAGGAGTTCATCCAGCTGTGGACTTCAGTGAGACAGCTGTGGAGATCAGAGGGAGATTGGTGCGGGTGTGAGAGGGTTACCACCAGCTGGGTATCGTCGGCGTAGTTGATGATTGATACGCCGAACGGACTGACCAGTTTCTCCAGCGGAGCCATGTACACGTTAAATAACGTTGAGCTAAGGGATGAGCCCTGCGGTACTCCACAGCGGAGGGGGATAGCGGGTGAGTGGCTGTCGTTCTCCCAGACTTGGAAGCAGCGGTCATCTAGAAAGGATTTTAGCCACTTCAGGGCCGTACCCCTTACTCCGACTTCTCCCAGTCGTTGGATTAGGGTAAGGTGATCCACAGTGTCGAAGGCCGCACTGAGGTCCAGGAGGATCACTGCCACTGATCCTCCCGTGTCCAGAATGCTTCTGGCCTTCTCCACTGCTGCCAGGAGGGCGATGTCAGTGCCCTGACCTGGACGGAACCCTGTCTGGGAGACCCCAAGTAAGTTGTTGTTCTCCAGGAATAGTGAAAGTTGTTTGTTCACTAACTTCTCCGTGATCTTACTGTTACCTGGGAGAAGGGAGATAGGTCTGTAATTGGAGAGGTCCTGGGGGTCTAGAGAAGGTTTCTTTAGTAGGCCTTTGACCGCTGCCGCTTTCCAGCTAGGGGGGACTAGGCCCTGCGAGAGGGAGGAGTTGATAAGTGCTGTGAGGGGGGGGGGGGGACGATGGTGCTGGTCACTTTTTTCAGAAAGCGGAGAGGGGCAGGATCGAGGGGGGACCCACTTTTGATTGAGGCCAGTGTTGCCGCTACCTCTTCCGTGGAGACTGGGCCGAAGGCGTCCAGGGAGGGTGAGGGGCCATCAGGGAGATGGGAGAGATGGATGGGATGGATGGCATGATCCCTGTCCATGTGACTAGATTCGCTGGGGGGAAGGGCAGAGAGAATTTTTTGTATTTTCTCATCAAAAAAGGTAGCGAGTTTAGTGCATTTGCTTTCCGCTGTTTTGGGGTCCAGTGGTTTGACAGGGGGGTCAGGGGCGTGAAGGAGTTCCTTGAGAATGGCAAAGGTTTCGTGGGCCGAACAGGCGGCGTTTTTGATTCTGCCTTCGTAGAAGGCGATTTTGGTATTGCGTAGTGTGTCTTTTTTTATCTGCCGCTTTGTCCTTCCTCCAGAGGCGTTCGTTCCTCTTGCATTCCTTTCGTAAAAGGTTAAGTTCGGGGGTGTACCAAGGGGACGGGTTGACTCTCTTGATGCGTTTCAGGGTGCTAGTTTTCGGAAGGATGTCATCCAGAGATTGGGTAACCCAAGTATTGAATTCATTGTCAGCGGCGATGGTGTCTTGAGAAGGGAGGGGGACGTTTTCATTTAATTTGGCTCTCCATTCGTCTGGGACCAGTTTATGCCAACGTCTTATAAGGGTTCTGATTTTGGGGGGTTGAGGAGGCGGAATGTTGATGGCCCATTCAAAGGGGACCAGAAAGTGATCGGTCCAAGGGAGGAGGACGTGGGCAAGGGTTTTCAGGTCTTGGATGTTGGTAAATATGGAGTCGAGTAGTTGCCCTCTGTCATGAGTGGTGAAGGACTGGGTTATTTAGAACCCAGCGGTGCCAGGGCACAACACCTGAAACCTTCGTGGGTAACCTGCTCCGGCGTACGAATCACAGAGACACGGGACACTTCCTTCGACGTCAAAGATTCAAGGTTTATTTGCTGCAGGGAACACAAAAATCACGACAAGTACAACTCGTGCAACTTGGGGAGACTGCTTCAAATTGGTTCTGTGGATCGCTCCTTTTATACACAATTTCCCCATAGAGTTACATTGAACACAAAAGTTTATGACCCGGTTCCCACAATCATCCCCCAGAGGGGTCGTTTTGGTCACTTTGAAACGCACAAAGTCCGGGACATAAGTGCGGAAACATTTGGCGGTTCCCAACTGTAAAAACCATCTTCCCACCATTAGCGCATTCCAATCAGTAGTAAAACAGATCGAAATAGGAACAGGGACAGGTGCAGAGGAAGAGGGAATCAGTGGGGAGATCGGAAAGGGTGTAAAAGGGGAGGTATCGGGAAACACGAGATACAGGCATCAAAGGGACGAGCCTAATGAGATGCACGGCTAAGACAATAAGTCCGTGCGGCAAGATGAGCCTCGAGCGGCGCCATCTGCTTTACAGTAGCATCCCCCTCATCATAAAGACACTTACAAAGGACATGTGTCTTCCGCAAATATCTTTGAGAGTCCCAGGGTCGCGAAGCGGACAACGTCCGTTCGCTGGCTACTTGAGGGCAAGAGACAAAATGGATGCCGTATCTAAGATGGAACCCGTGGGTACAGATAGAAATACCCACGTAACAGACGAACGGTTTAGGTTAGCACAGCGAAACTGCGTACACCCACTAAACTCGTCATTTGCGGTTCATGGATACCAGACTCGATTATATTCGTGCGAGTCGAATGCACCACTTACAATTGTCACGGAACCTAAGACGCTCCTTTTGCCCTCATGTAGGCAAGCACTAGTCGGAATCATACTCGATATTCATCAGACCATCTAGATGTTGCTGTAGCATAGCTCTGTCCAACCGAGTCCCATTGGTAACAGGCGGCTGTCTCATACACGTTGTAGCACAAAGGCCACATAAGGCAGGACCGCACTGCACGCAAAGGCAACACGTGAACAGGAACACCACGACAACTCCGATAATCATCAGAATTTTCCAACCCCAAGTCGACATTAGGCCCCAAAACCACCCAAGTAGCGTCCAATCCCCTACATCCACGTGTATGGATTCAGAGATCTTATGCAACTTAGAGATGGCTTGATAGACAGTCGGAGCATTATCTGGAATGAAAATGCAGCAGCTCGAATGGATCACCTTACATACCCCACCTCGATCTGCTAAGATGACATCTAAAGCCATACGGTTTTGTAACGTCATAAGTCTATCCGCCTGAAGTTCTGTGGTGATATTACCAAGGGCACTGGCAGTAATATTAGCTGTCGATTCTACCACTCGAGTCAACTGTCTCAGGTTCCTACTATTAACCATAGGTCCCCAAAACGGGAGGAAACCCTTGAAAAAGTCTCCTGCCTCTTGACCGGCAGTGTCCTCTTCGCTAATTACGCCTCGCACAACTCTAGTCTTATGATAATCGGCATCTACAGTGAACGTCGGAGGCAACAGATTTGCTATGAAGCATGAGCCCATGAAGTCAGCGGGCAACCATGCGTATGCACGATCATGACAGATAAAGTATGTACCCTTGGCAGCCAGAAACACAGGGGACGAGACCATCGGCAGCATGTAATTTTCAGTGCAAGCACTCTCTCCAAGTCGGGCTTTCGATCTTCGGCCACGACCCATCAGACAAAAATTACCAATGTGGGGTACGACCCATATCGGAGGCGAGCTTTTAAGCTGTTTTTCACTCATGAACACACTATACTCGCCTCTACTCAGGACCCTGTAAGCTTGTACCTCTTCCTCGGGGATAAGCGAGGGATCATAGATATCGCTGTCTAAGTCCTCTATTGCTATCGACAAAGGTTTCTGATACGAAGTAGGACCAGAGTAGGGGGAACGTGGTTCTCGAATGGGGTGGAAACCTAGTGCGCTTCGAAACATTGTTTGAAATGCTCGAGCTGACCCTTGGGAACTATACGGTAACACCAGATATGGAATTCCCTTATCCGTAGTATGTGGCATCAACCCACACACCCAACAATTAGTAGTGTTAACCACTAACTGATGCTGATGAAGGAGCTGAATAAAGGAATTATTGCGGAATTCTGCACGTCTAGCCTGCTCGTGTTCAGGTAAGATATGGAAAGAATGAGGAGAAACAGTGGAGGTAAGTTTAGGGTCAGGGGTAGGAGTAGGTGTAGCAGAAGGTAAGAAGTAAGACATCGTGTAATACACCCCACCCGCCAAGAATGCTGAAACAGTCAAAAACAACATAAACACTTGAAATATGAAACATTTCGTACGACTAAGTTGTTGCAGCTTGAATCTCTGTAGCTGAGCTTCCTCCAAGTCCATCAGCTTCAAAAATGCCATTCCCTACGACCGTCCGCAACGTTTCTTGACGCACTTCGTTCTGTGTAGCAATAGTCGATCCCTAGGAGTTCCCAGGAACCGACGGCCTTTAACCTAGCGTCAAGACCTACTATCCAGAAGGAAGTACGCGCGCGGCCCTACGGCCTTTAATGCACAATGTATATATATGCAAAAACAAAGTCTCTCGGCTGTGGAAGCAAAAAGTATAAGGAATGAAGCTCAGTGTATATATACAGGAATAATCACAGTAATATGAATGTTCAAAACTGATCACGGAAAACTGGATAATGCAGTTGTCAATACAGCAAAGCAGGATCGTTTATTAGTCTTTAGTGCTAGATCGCAAAAAGTATCGGGTTTTCCCAGGACGTGTCTGCTCGTCGAACAAAGGATCCGTTGAAGAGACAGCGTCCTGCTGATCAGTTGAGTGTTTTGGTCTTGAGTCTTTTGATGACAATTGTTCGACAGTGTCTTTCTGCTGCGCTGAGGATTCTCCAACAGGCTGTGCGTCGCTGAAAGGTACAAACGCCGGCAATCCTTCGGTTTCAGTTGATGCAATGCCTCTCCTTACCCACGGGTCTGCCGGCAAAGGGATAGGGACCCTTTTGGTATGGGTGGCATGCACCCAATTCTTACGTCCCTCGAGACGAACAGCAGTCCTCGTGGCCAGGAGAACCTGGTAGGGTCCAGTAAACCTCGGGTCCAAGTTATTTTTGCGCGAAAAGTTCCGCGTCACCACCCAATCTCCGGGCTGGAGCTGGTGGCCTGGACCCTCCGTCTGCGTCGGCAGTGCGTCGTAAACCTGTTGGTGAATTAACCTCAGTTTAGCAGTCAAGTCATGAAGGTAATCGATCAACATTGGGTACTCAAGATCACAGAACATTCCTGGCCTAGGAACCCCCCACACATTCGCAGGACGGCCGAACACTATTTCATAGGGACTAAGCCCTACTCGGGAGTGTACAGTCGCCCTAGTTGACAGTAATGCTAAAGGTAAAGCGTCAGGCCACGAAAGACCAGTCGTAGCCTGAATCTTCGCTAGCTTTAGTTTAAGGGTGCCGTTGTACCCCTCAACCAATCCAGCTGACTGGGGATGATTGGCGCTGTGGAATTTCTGATTAATTCCAAGGCCCTTACACACACTCTTCATCACACTACCCACAAACTCACTTCCGTTATCTGACCACACGACTCTAGGCATTCCATACCGAGGAAAATATCCCTTCAGTAGGATTTTCGCAGTAGACAAAGCAGTATTGTCTTTGAGAGGATAGGCCTCGATCCATCGGGAGAATGCGCAAACCACAACCAAAACATATTTCAGGTTATTGCATCGCTCCATATGGATGAAGTCCAATTGGATCACCTCAAAGGGACATGAAGGGGGAGCAAAACTGCCAGGAGGAGTTGGGGTTCCTTTGCCAGGATTGTACATCATGCACACCATACAATTCTTCACCAGACGTTCAGCACATTTCGTGATACCATCATTCTTCCATACAGGAGACAACAATTTACAAATGCCTTTCGTGCTAATATGTGCTAACCCATGCGCCATTGTCACAACGGCCAGCACGTACGCATCGGGCAACAACCATCTTTTCTGATCCGACAAATCAATCCAACAACCATTCGCATCCAACTTTCCCGTGCTTTCTTTCCACTTCGCCTTTTCAGTCTCGGTGGCCTCATTCTGAATTTCTTTCACACTTTCGATAGTGTCTTCACACATGCTCGATTCTGTAGGCCACCTAACCGAACTCGTCACATACATTCGAGTGCTAAGGTTCCGAGCAGTCTCCTTAGCAATCTCGTCCGCAAACGCATTACCACGACCAACATCATCCGTCACCTTACGATGCGCACTACATTTAACAATCGCTACTTGTTTAGGCAACGTCAGTGCATCCAAAAGATCATTCACAAGCTGGCCATGCTGGATCTTCGTACCATGCGATGTCAAGAAACCTCTCTCTCTCCACAATCGTCCAAAACTATGTGCGACGCCAAATGCGTATTGGCTGTCGGTAAACACATTCACACGTTTCCCTTTTGCTAACACACATGCTCTAGTGAGAGCGATCAATTCTGCAGCTTGGGCAGAATTCTGATTCAACCTTGCAGTCTCAACAACAGTATTCAACGTTACAACAGCATAAGCAGTAGTCACATCGCCATTCGGCAACTTAAAACATGACCCATCCACATACAGTGTACCGTCCGGGTCTTCCAATGGGGTGTTTTTAAGGTCCACTCGACCTTTTGTTTCTTCCTCTGTCCTCAAGTAGCAATCGTGTTCTGCTACTTCATCTGACTCTGCGCTAATTGGTAACAAAGTTGCCGGGTTCAGAACATTGCAACGTTTTATCTGAATATGACTTGCCAGCAACGTCAGCTCGTACCCAGACAACCTCGCACTCGTCAAGTGCTGGGTTTTCGTACGATTCAAAAGAGTATCGACTGCATGCGGAACCATCACCGTAAGCATATTATCCATGACCAGTCCTGCTGATTGTCGGATGGAGACCGCAGCTGCCGCAGTTGCTCTCAAACAACTCGGCAATGCTCTAGCTACTGGGTCCAAGGTCGAGGAAAAATATGCACATGGACGCTGTTTACCACCAAAAGGTTGCGTTAAGACACTTAAAGCACAACCTTCCCTCTCGTGAACATATAATGTAAACGGCTTACTGTAGTCAGGAGTACCCAACACAGGAGCCGAACACAATGAATCACGCAATTCAGAAAAACTTTTCTGACATTCTTCCGTCCATGGTAAAGGAGTTGAAACATCCTTGCACGTAAGAGCCACCAATGGTTTCGCTAGCAATGAAAAATTAGGAATCCATTGCCTGCAGTACGACGTGATACCTAGAAAGGCACGCACATCTCTTTGGGTTTTTGGCACAGCCATTCGCGCAATCGCTGCAATCCTCTCTGGGGTCAACCTCCTTCCCTCCTTTGACAATAAGTGACCTAGATAGGTTACTTCTTGACAACAATATTGGAGTTTAGAAGGGGACACCTTATGATTCAACTCACAGAGATGTTGCAGCAACGACACCGTAGCAATTTTGCAAATGTCCTGAGTATCAGCAGCCACCAATAAGTCGTCGATGTATTGGATTAAGGCCGCACCAACCGGCAACCTAAACGCATCCAGTTGACCCTTCAAGGCTTGACTGTAAATCGATGGACTTTCACAGTAGCCCTGAGGAGCGCGTTTGAACCGGAAGCTGCGTCCACCGAGAGAGAAACCAAAAAGGTCTCTGCTCTCCTCGGCAATCGGGATGCTGAAAAACGCATTTTTCAAGTCAATCACCGAAAACCACGATGCAGAGGCTGGAATCAGAGTCAGTAGCGCCGTGATGTCAGGCACAACAGGGAATTGAGGAACCACAATTTTATTCACCTCCCGTAAATCGATAACAAAGCGATAAACAGGCGGTTTTGAGGGATCAGTACGTTTAAGAATGGGCAGTACAGGGCTGTTGCACACGTTTCCCCGAGTCTCTTCAATAACATCTTTCTCGATCAGATCATAAATGATCGCTAACAGTGCTCGTTCACCATCAAGAGAGATACGATACTGGGGAATACGTGGCAATCGCACGCTAGATTTCAACTGAACAACATAAGGGGAGATGTCAAGCAGGCCCACGTCATTTGGACCCGTTGCCCACAAAGACGCAGGAAGAGAACTCAATTCCGGTGGAAGCTTATCGAGAGACAAATACATAGGAGAGACAACCCTCTCTCCTAACGTAAGCTTTACACCCGCAGGAGAACAATACAAAGTTGCATACAAACGTTTAAGCAAATCCAGACCCAAAAGATTTTCACCACAACCAGTAGTCAAAATTAACGGAGCTTGAAGCTCACGTGGCCCTATTGTAAGGGGCAAAGGGCGCAAAACTGGATTGCTAACGGGGGCGCCAGAGAATCCAACGGAAACATTTGTTAAGCCAGACAAAGGTGCGCCAGGGAGTTTCGAATGCATGATAGAACTTTTCGCTGCACCAGTGTCCAACAGAAAAGGCTCAACGACGCCCGATGTAGCAACTGCGACGTAAGGCCCTCTCTGATCAACCGGAACTGATACCACTCCCTCTCCTTGTCTTTGGCTGTCCTAGTAATTGCTGTCGTCAGTTCCCTGATCGACGTAATAATCGTCTACATTGTACTGCGCAGATCGTCCTTGCGATGATCCACGTTGATCAAAACAATTATTAGAATTAGAGGAGTTATCAGAACGATCATTCTGAGCACCACGACCCCTACCACGTGATGTCTGCTGCGAACCACCACGACCTCCTCTAGATGAATTACCACTATTACGATCATTCAGAACAGGGCAATTGAATTTAATGTGTCCCTCCTGTCTACAATAAGCACATTGATTGTACCCTAACGATGATCTTTGGGAGGAGGAATCATTACGCGGCTGCGACCGATTCGATTGCGACTGCGATCTATTCTGTTGGGATGCATTCTGATTTGAACGCGGAGGATACGCTTGTTGCAACAACACTTTAGTTTTTAGTTCTTTCGTCTTTTTATCAGCACGGTCATTCTCCTCTTTCTCTCTATTCTCATAATATTGTGCTGTAGCCAATATCTGAGCTGAGGTAGAAACGGCCCACGCACTTTCCGAATTCTTTAATTTATTGCTCAAATCGGGCAGTAAGTTCGAAACAAATTTATCCACAAACAATCGCTGACCACCCTCGGTACCCATATCCTGTCCACTATGGTCAATGAATGCTTCCTCGAACCTCGTGAAGAAGTCGGAAACACTCTCGTCCTTCTTTTGCTTACAAGCTGACAATTTGTCCCAATTCACCCTCATAGCTGGCATAAGAGTTTTCATTAACGTTATTATTCTTTGAGGGAGAGCAGCAATCAACTGTTCAGGCTTAGCACCACCAACTTGCAACCCATCCGCCGCTATAATGGCCGCCCAATCACCACCTAATTCGTTTGCGTGATTTTCCTGACGAATCTTAGCCCATACCGGTTGCGGTACAACATTGCCAAACAACATATCGATATCGGCAAGATTCATTACCGTGGCATCTACGAGCTGCGATAATTCTTTGTAATACCGTGTAGGATTTTTGCGAGGGTCAGGCAAAGATTGCTTCACCTGCAACACTTCCGATCTTTTCCATGGGAGATGTATCCATACTCTCTGAAAATACGGCAGGATAGGTGGAACGTGAGCAGCATCACCTGGCATCAACACGGGTGGAACTTCACGCATAGGAAACTGACCAGACTCATCTGGCTGTCTTTCAAGATCCTCAACAAACAATGCATGAGGTATCGGAGCGGGACGAAAAGATAGCAACCGCTCAACAGCACGTCGAACGTTGGTATCCACTATCAGTCCATTCGAGAACTGAAGCTGAAGATCAGACAGGGCGGTCAGCACCTCGTCAGGTGCATCGGCGGATATCTGATCGCGAAGGAACTTACACATTTCATCAAACACATATCTCTGGGTTGGTATATTGAATTGACAAAATGTTTCGAGTACAACACGGGGTGGACTTCTAAGAGGGTTTACCATCCAACCCATCGCCATATTATATAGCGCAACGCGTTCTCTGTTTCCAGGAAGCTGACTACGTCTCTGAGGACCATCGGAACCAGCGGACCCATGAACAGGTCCGAGCGAATGAAAGAAGCTAGCCGCAAGAGGGGTAGTACGAGAACGAGTAGAGGGAGAAGTATAGGACACAGGACTAACAAGTGAAGGAGTAGAAACAGTAGCAACAGCAGGAGTTAACAAAACAGGAGCAGTAGCGGGAGCAGGAGTATGTGGAAGCGGAGGAGCAGTAGGGATAGCAACAGACAAAGGAGCAGGAACAGTCGGAAGAGCGGGTGCAGTTTGAGGAACAGGCGGAGGAAGAATAGGCGGAAGAATAGGTACGGCAGGAACCACAGGAGCTGCGGTACCCTGTACGTACGGAGGTGGCGACTTCATAAGATAAGACATTAAAGGATCCTCAACTGCCTCTTCCTTCTTTTCCGACTCCGTAGGCAAAGCGGGATAACATTTATCTACGGTCATACGCTGTAGTCTGTCAAACACTTCCTTATCCTTAACCTCCTTATCACGCTGAAATTGCTCTGCTTTCTTTACTATGGTAGCAACATTATCTCGCTGATTACGTTTAGTCTGTCTGATTTCTTTCTGTCGGGCTTCTTTACGCCACAACCGAAAGGCATCAAACATGGCCGGCCTTGACTTTCGTTCGAACAATTTAATCTCTAGATTATCTAAGATCGGGGCCTCGAAGCTACCATGAGGTGGCCAACGAAGGTCACCATCCTTCTTCGTGTATTTAATCCAATAATCGTTAAAGGTAATTGGGCCTAGCCCATGTTTACTGTACAGTTCATAAGTGGGAGTTCCAACCGGAGGTATCGGACACGAGTCCTCCAGTCGGGAATCCGTACCACAAGGTTTGAAACAACTAAACAAAGTACTGCGACCAGGCATCTTGCACACTAGCCGAGTTTCACAAACTTCAAGGGTTACGGGATTTACCAAGTCCCAGCAAAGAACAAAACCCTCGGTTTTTGGCGGCTGCAGTCGTCAAACAACACAACAAAGTACCAAGAACTACAAATGCAATGGAACCATGCAACCACTAAGTAACCACAACCAAGAACTCTGGGAGCGACCCACAAATACTTAACTCAAAGATCGATGGCGTCACCAGGAAGGCCCGTCAATCGTCTCGCTCTACCAAGGTCTACGCCAGGCGCCAAAACAGGTCTACAGTCAGGGCAGCAGTCCGTCGCAGCCGTCAGGAGGTGGGAATCTTCGCGGGAAAAGTCTTCGGGCCACTTATTTCGACAACAGGATCGATGAAGCGGGGTGCACCTTCCCTCGGAGATATCACACGAAGTTCCTCACGATCGTCGGGCTTGGACCGGTACCACTGATGCAGCCCCACGTTGGGCGCCAACTGAAGGACTGGGTTATTTAGAACCCAGCGGTGCCAGGGCACAACACCTGAAACCTTCGTGGGTAACCTGCTCCGGCGTACGAATCACAGAGACACGGGACACTTCCTTCGATGTCAAAGATTCAAGGTTTATTTGCTGCAGGGAACACAGAAATCACGACAAGTACAACTCGTGCAACTTGGGGAGACTGCTTCAAATTGGTTCTGTGGATCGCTCCTTTTATACACAATTTCCCCATAGAGTTACATTGAACACAAAAGTTTATGACCCGGTTCCCACAATCATCCCCCAGAGGGGTCGTTTTGGTCACTTTGAAACGCACAAAGTCCGGGACATAAGTGGGGAAACATTTGGCGGTTCCCAACTGTAAACACCATCTTCCCACCATTAGCGCATTCCAATCAGTAGTAAAACAGATCGAAATAGGAACAGGGACAGGTGCAGAGGAAGAGGGAATCAGTGGGGAGATCGGAAAGGGTGTAAAAGGGGAGGTATCGGGAAACACGAGATACAGGCATCAAAGGGACGAGCCTAATGAGATGCACGGCTAAGACAATAAGTCCGTGCGGCAAGATGAGCCTCGAGCGGCGCCATCTGCTTTACAGTAGCATCCCCCTCATCATAAAGACACTTACAAAGGACATGTGTCTTCCGCAAATATCTTTGAGAGTCCCAGGGTCGCGAAGCGGACAACGTCCGTTCGCTGGCTACTTGAGGGCAAGAGACAAAATGGATGCCGTATCTAAGATGGAACCCGTGGGTACAGATAGAAATACCCACGTAACAGACGAACGGTTTAGGTTAGCACAGCGAAACTGCGTACACCCACTAAACTCGTCATTTGCGGTTCATGGATACCAGACTCGATTATATTCGTGCGAGTCGAATGCACCACTTACAATTGTCACGGAACCTCAGTGGCCTGTGGGTTTTTTAGGTCGAGGCCAGTGGAGGTGATATCCTGTAGCAGTTCTATCGCCTGCTTGTCGACCGGGTCCAAAAAGTGGACATTGAGGTCCCCCAATAGAAGATAGTTGGAGGAAGACGTGCACTTAATGGTGATCTGGTCGATGAGTTTGCTAGGAAATTCAGCAACTTGGCCAGGGGGGCGATATACAAGCATTCCCGACAGCGATGTCACTGGGGAGATTTGGATGGTGAAGTGACAGCTTTCACATCCCTTGATGTAGCTGTCCGAGGTTCTGCAGGTGAAGACGTCCTTGTATATTATGGCTAGTCCACCTCCTCTGCCCTCTGGTCTATTCAGCGAGCATATTAGGTATCCAGGAGGGAGTGCAAGGACTATGTCAGGGCCATTGTTGGGAGTGAGCCAAGTTTCCGTGAGAAACAGGATATCAGTAGCCTGGTTTGAGATCAGGAGGTTAATTTCGTGCGCGTGTTTAGCGAGCGACCTGCAGTTGAGTAGGCCTAATTGAAGTCCACCGGGTGCCGGATCAGGGCCCGCAGGGTTGCAGAGGCTGCACCTGGTGAAAGGGTTGTCGCCCGTAAGGGTGTACGTGCAGTATGGGCGTTTCTGGGTGTTTAAGGCTAGAAGCTTGTCCCGGCAGTAGGTCGGGCATTTTTTGGCAGAAATGGGCAGAGTAACTGGGCCTGGGTCCGGCTGGGCCCGGACGGGCCCAGACGGGCTTGCCTTTGGCGCGCCTTCGGCACGCCCGCTGCGCCCGTCCGCTGCGCTGCCTGAACTGACACATGATTTATGGAAGGAGATCGGGTAGTGGGGGGGTGGGCGTGGCCACGAGAGGTGGGAGTGTCCGTGGCTCCTCGCGGCCGGTGATGGCGGCGTGCGAGTGAATTCCTGTCCCTGACAGCGTTTAAATCGACCGTCTATGGGAGTATCAGGTCAGTGCTGGGGGGTGTGCGCAACGAGTTAAAAACAGAAGTAATCACAGTTTTTGAAAAAGCAGGTAGTACAATTTTTAGCAAGCGTCTCTCTCCCTCTATATCAGGCCAACTTCTCACATTGGTGAGCAGCGGTTGGGATTTGAGCTTGCTGTTTTACCACACGTATCCTAAGAATATCATTTGAAAGATCACATAAGTACCAAGGTACATATAACTTACTTTGAATACTCTGAGTTCTACTGAACCAGCTGTTGTAGTGTAACAGGGCTTAGCACACCCTGACTACAACTCTTAGCAAGGGATCAGTAGGCAAACAAATAGTGTAGGTAAGTGCACCACTTACACCTCACTAGAAAAGCATGTCTGACAAAGGAGAGAATTCAGAAGCTCCCCTTATGTCAGTTGACCCTCCACAGGTCATGTCAAGATATGCAGCTCTTAGCTTCCAGGAGATGAGACACGTGTGTACCTCCAGGAAGCTAAAACAGGGTTCGAACCCTACCATCCCATTTCTGATAGGTCTCTTAGAGACTTATGATGCCAGGAGAGCTTCTAGCACAGGCCCTTCTAATCCAGATGGGAGCATGCCCCCCTTAGAGGGAACCCTTGGGGACCCTGACCTCAACCTCAATGGAACAGGAAGTGAAGGAGAGGAAGAGGATCAGGAGTTGTCAGGGGATGAGGCAGACAAAGGTCAGGTAGTAGTCAGAGGGCTCACCAGGACCAACTTAAGCATGCATGAGAATGGAACTGGGGGACCCCCAGGCCCACTCTCAGGCAGGCTTAACATTGGGAGTGGACGAGTTAGGTCTCTCTCCAGAGGCTCTAACAGATCCATTCGCACCAATGGCTCTCAGGCCTCTTCTCACAGAGGGATGACATCCCCTCAGAGAAGAGAGCATGAAGCTAAGATGAGGGAAGTCAATCTGAGGATTGAGAGGGAAGAACTTGCCCTTGCCAAGGAAAGACTTGCCTTTGCTAGAGAGCAGAAATTGAGTGGGGCAGACTCCACTGGTGGCAGCATTATCCCTAGAGATAAAGACAGGAGTTTTGATACTAGACACCTGAGTAAAATAGTGCCCCCCTTTAAACAAGGGGATGGCATCCACAAATGGATGACTGCTTTGGAGAGGGCCTGCACTGTCCAGTGCATCCCCCAAAGTCAGTGGGCAGCTATACTGTGGCTCTCCTTTGAAGGTAAAGGTAGAGATAAGCTCCTCACTACTAGAGCTGAGAATGCTAACAATTACCAAGTCCTGAAGAATACACTGGTTGATGGGTTTGGCTTAACAACTGAGCAGTACAGGTTGCTGTTCAGAGACACCCAGAAAACTCAGTCTCAGGATTGGGCTGACTTTGTTGATTGTGCCACTAAGGCTCTAGAAGGCTGGCTATTGGGTAGTAAAGTTACTGACTTCACAGGATTGTATAATCTTATTATGAGAGAGCAAGTCTTAAATAATTGTCAGAACCAGTTATTACACCAGCACCTGGTAGACTCTGATCTGACCTCTCCACAGGAATTGGGTAAGAGGGCAGACAAATGGGTCAGAACCAGGATTAGGCCTAAGAACCAGGGTGGTGACCAAAAGAAAGAATCAACCAAGCCTCAAGAGAAGGGTGGGAATAAATCTTCTGATCAAACCCCAGGGCCCCAAAAATCCTCTGAAAAGGGTGGGTCCTAACATCCTTCCAATACCCAAAAGAAACCTTATTGTCATACCTGCAAACAGGTAGGCCATTACAAAACTGACAGCAGTTGCCCAAGTGCCAACAACAATAAGGAGAACATACCCCCAAGTAAAACTTCCCAGCCTCCTGTTACTACTAGTAGTAATCCCCCAGGTAGTGGGAGTGCCCCCAAGAATCTGGGTGCATTTACTTTGGAAGTTCCTGGGGACTCTGGCCTAACCAGGTCCCCTGACTTAGATACTCTGGTCTGTGAGACTGGCATGGGGTTTGCCAACTTCACAGCTTGTCCCAACACTTTGGGCAAGTACAGACAGGAGCCCCTCATCAATGGTTCAAAAGTTGAGGCCTATAGAGATACAGGGGCTAGCATCACCATGGTGAATGAGAGCCTAGTCCCCTCAAGGCAACTTATACCTGGAGCCACATACCAGGTAACTAACATTGATGGAGTGCAGAGAGATCATCCCATAGCAGTGGTCAATCTCAGCTGGGGAGGGGTCACTGGCCACAAGAGAGTGGCAGTGTCACCAAACTTGCCTGTAGATTGCCTACTGGGGAATGATTTAGAGATCTCAGCCTGGGCTGAGGTAGAGCAAGAAACCCATTTTAAAATGGTAAACCTCCATGGTAAGGTTAGTGGGGCAGTGATAGCCACAGCCCCAGTCCAAGATGTCCTCCCTGAACAGGTCAGGAGGGCTCTGCCAGTCACAGTCCAATCTCAGACAGATTCCTTCCCTGAACAGGTTGGCAAGGCTGTGATGGTCACAGCCCATACCCAAACTGAGTCCCTTCCTGAAAAGGTTGGTGGAGTTGTGATGGCCACAGCTCAAACTCAGACAGATAATAGTGTTGTGAAGCCTGAAACTATGGATCACTCCACTCAGACAGAGAGCATTGAGGAGGAAGAGAAATCTCCCTCCCACCAGACTCTAGGAAAGGATCAGCCTCCTCAGGGAACTGATCTGACCCCTTGTGAAGGAACTGCCCCAGAGGTAGTCAGGCCTAGCCTGGCAGAACCCCTGATGTCAGTGGACCCTTCCAAGGTGGGACCCAGTCTGGAGCAGGTAACCTGCCCCTCTCTGCCCTGCCTCAGTCAGCCCAGGGCTGTAGAGGTCAGGGAGGCCAGTGGTGGACCCCAAAGGGCACCCTGTCCAAAAGAACTTCCCAATCAGCAGACTAAGGGCACTGAAGCTAGTAGTCCTAGCCAAGTGAAAATAAAACAGACTCCTGAGGGATCCCCCTTAAACTTAGTTCGGGTCCTCCCACAGATGGACACTGTTGGGCACAGCCAAACCTGGGACCTAAAAGCCCCAAACCTGACCTGTCCCTCCAGTAAGCCAAACAGAGGGACTCAGCCTCCAGCTTTAGGTAGCCAGAGGTTGACCCTGAGAGCTCACAACAACTCAGTCCTTGAAAGAAAGGCATATATGGTGGATAGTGATTGGAGGAAGTTGAGACGAACATTAGTGGAGTCTCACTTCAGTACTCCATCCCAGCACCAGCCTTTTACTTTGCCAAAACACACCACAGGTAGAGATTCCCTATGGTGGAGACCCTCAGATACCCTTAGGGTGAGGGATTGCTTAGTGGACCATAATATAGGGGGTAACCATGCCAGTGCATATACCACCTCATATGGCCACTCAGGCAATATAGGTATACCTGGTCAAGGATAGCCTTATCTCCTTTCGTTTGGGGGGGGGGTTATGTAGGAAGGTGGATATCTGACTATGGTTGCCCCCAACTTTTTGCCTGGTGTTTTGCTGGTTTTTTGACTTAGTTGACCTGGGGTCCTGCTATTTAGGACCCCAGGCCCACTGCTCTCTCTGTAAAATGGATTCCATGTACCTTAGGTACATATCTAATTGGATACTGAGTCACCTTATCAGTCCCTGTACAGTGTACCTTAGGTACCCAGGGCATAGGTGCACCCAGGGCCTACCAGGGGCTGCAGCATGTATTATGCCACCCCTGGCTGGCCATCCAAATCTGACACAACTGGCTGCACGACAGCTGGGGCAAGGTGGTGTAATCACCCTTTGCTTTAGATATAGTATTCCTATATCTAACCCTAAAATGGACACATGTATTCCTATCAGTCACTCCTATGGCAGGGCTTATCAATCCTGAAGGCAGAGTGCTTGGAATTATGTGAGATGGTGCTCTGGCATGAGCTGAGCCCGTTTGCAGCTTGCGGAACCAAGTCCTAATAGCTGTTCCATGATAACGCGTACCATATACTCTTAAGTGCCTTATAATCCTCGCGGTTATTTGCCAACTTTGGTATCGCTTTATCAAAACATGTCGAGTAAGGTGTCATACGAATTGGAATACTAACCCCTCGCCAATTCTGGCGACGGGGTTAGCATTCCACCCTTCTAGAGGGACACGACATGTACGGAACTGTGAACCCCGGTTAAAGCTTAACACAGCCTCAGCTCCACAAAATAGATGCTGCCACCACAGACATAAGTCTGACCTCCTGCTGCTGGGAGTCCTCCCAGCGAGGAGAGCTCGGACAAAGGGTTTCCTGTCAGGGGCGGTGCTAGCACTATCCCAGACAGGGTTTTGTGTATCCCAGGTAGGCAGGGCTGAGAGGAAGGTGACTGCAAGTGGCACCCCGGTGCTCACTGTGCATATGCCGGCTTAAACCAGTTCCAGGGGCACACCAGCCCCTGAGCTGGGGAAAGTCCGGACAAGGGAGAGGGGTGTACCCACCCCCCACCTGGTCCCACCCATGGGCAGGACCTAGTCGCGTGCCAGCCCCTTTTCTGAGGATAAAGGTAGGAGCAGGCCCCATTCCCAAATTAGATAATTCTGAATCTTGACTACTTTCCACGAAAGGAACTCTTGACTATTTCTGAAGACTCTCCCTTGTGGCTAAGGAGTAGCCACCCTGCACCAGCGGGCACCATCTAAGCGCTTGCGGTTTGCTGCACGTCCATCCTCCGGATCAAGACTGACCAGCTCGACGAGGCCCGGATTCCCTGGCATCTCTGACCTCTACCTGCATCATCAGCCCAGCTGAGATTCGTGGGTGTGACGAGACCTGAGGGACCGGCCATCTTCAAAACCTGCACGACGCTTATCCAGCACGACTGCCGAGGGATCCTAGAGTGAGTGCTTTGGGGTATGAGAAGCCCTAACCCTGAGCAGCTCCAGCACCGAAGTCCAGCCCCCCAGCATCCACGAGATCTGTGTGGGGCCCTTCTGCTCTTTGCTGCTCACTGCGTTGTCCGGTCACTTGCCTGCTGGCTAGTGGCCCTCTTGACGACGAACCACGACGATTACATCGCTGGTCTGGTTGCTCCAGGCTGGCCCTTGCTCCCTTCCAAAAGAGGAGCACCCCGGACCCTCCTGGTCCACTCCAGACGCCATCTTGACTCCACAGCGTGGGCTTGCCTTTGCCAAGGCTTGTTGCTCCAATCCTGGTTCCAGCATCGCCGACAGCAGACACCTTTGTGGGACAGCTCGCACCTCCATCCTGATCGCCGACAACGCCTCCTGGTCCGAGAGACAGCAGAGTCCAGCGTCTCCCACTCCCCTGGTCGAGGTGACTTCATCCGGTGCCATCCTGGTGCCCACCTAATCACTGGCTAGTGATTAATAACTGAGTCCCCTCTGCTTTCAGGTCATCTCCATCATCGATCCAGGATTGGATCCCTCCGAATATATTCACTGGTCGCCTGCCAGCAACTTCTTCTTTCAGGCTCCATAGACTTCAACGAGGATTCCCGACGTCTTTTGAACCCTATGCAGCCGCAGCCCCTGGGCTAGGTAACCCGAGCATTTCGGTGCTCCAACGTAGGTTCACTATCCAAGTGTCCAGATCCTTTTTCGTTTTCAGTCTAGCTAGTCGGATTCGTCCGGAAACAGTAACTTTACAAATACTAGCATCCATAGACTTTGTCCCGCATCCCGCGTGAGGTTGCACACTCATTACCCGATCTCCCTAGGCCTCCTGCTCCTAACCTTAGGGTCCAGTAATGTAGTCCTAGCGACTCTGAAGCCTCTGGATCTTGTTACTTACCTGCTAGTATTTCGATTTCCACTTTTAGTGTATATGGTTGTTCGTGCCCCTCGGGCATTTGTGTAAATTGTGCGACTTAAAGTTTTTTCTTAAGAGTTTTGTTTTGTGCTTAGCTCCCTGACTCATAAAGAGTTCAGGGTAGACTTGTTATAAATAAATATCCTTTTATTTTCATAACAACTTGTGTGGTATTCTTTCACTTGGTGTTCAAGGGGTATATGTGATGGTATAACAGCTGGCTTAACACGCCCTCTAGAGTTTAGCCTAAAGACTGCTCTTGTCCATGCTACTAGGATAGCTGGTCTATAAGGTTGACTTACAACCAATCATCAATAAGGGTCGTTTGGAATGATACACAGTGATCACTAGAATAGTGAGCACTATATATCAGGCCAACTTCTCACAATGGGTATCGACTCCATTGTTAGATTGTTTTCCCGCAGAGGATGATAATGGAGTTAGTAAGAGTAGTAAAAAGAGATGTCCATGAATACATGTATTTAAGTAAAATAGATACCCGGAGAGGCGGGTGGCGCATAAGACTCTACAGCTCTATATGCCAAGAACAGATGCATACTGGGTAAGTAGCATTTTCCGTTCGAGGCATATGAGCTGTAAATCATATGCTGTGCATAGACTACAGCAAAAAACACAGTTGATGGACAGAATGTAGAACAATGTCATACATTCACCCCAGTACAAGGATCTGGGCCTAAATCCATCGTTTTTTTGCACTCCACACCACCCTGAGTTAGACACTGGCTATATGCAAATCAGCTCTGACCCTGTGCCCCATGGGAACAGTCCAGTCCGAACTACCAAGCCATGTCTTTCCCAGACCGGAATCAAGCATCCAAGGACCGGTTTCTGGCTATCAGCCTTCATTCAGCCTGGATAGCTTGACTCCAGTGGTGTGGAGAGCCTGGGACTCACGTCTGAGTATACCCAGCACACTCGGGGTGAAAATTACAAAAAAACACAGTTGATGGACAGAATGTAGAACAATGTCATGCATTCACCCCAGTACAAGGATCTGGGCCTAAATCCATCGTTTTTTTGCACTCCACACCACCCTGGGTTAGACACTGGCTATATGCAAATCAGCTCTGACCCTGTGCCCCATGGGAACAGTCCAGTTTTGTGCATAGACTACAGAGCAGTTATCTCCCAAAGCGATGGCTAACCTGCATTTGTTGCAGTGGTCTGAAATAGTGTACGTAAAACTGCTTGGCCCACTCTAGCTTGTTGTCTTGCTAACACATCTACACAATAGTGTTTTATGAATGTGTGAGGTGTAGACCATGTTGCAGCTTTGCATAAGTCATCTATTGGTATATATCCTAAGAATGCCATAGAACTCTCCAGTTTGCATGTAGGGTGTGCTCTAGGGGGAACTGGTAACATTTGCTTTGCTTTTGCATAGCATATTTGAATGCACTTGACTATCCACCTTGCAATACCTGATTTTGATATGGCATTGCCTTTGTGTGGTGGAGCAAAAACGACTTATAGTTGATTTGTGTTGCGAAAAGGTTTTGTCCTTTCTATGTAATAAAAAGGAATGCTCTCTTTACAACTAACGTGTGCAGGGCACGTTCTGCTACTGAATCTGGTTGAGGGAAGAACACATGCAACTCAACAGATTGATTGATACGAAAGGCAAAAGTGACGTTATGAAGGAATTTAGGATTAGTCCGAAAAACCACTTTTGTTTGGCGCATTTGTAAAAAGGGTTCTTCTATAGTTAATGCCTGAAGATCACCCACTCTTCTGAGTGATGTGATAGCTATGAGGAAAGCAATTTTCCATATGAGAAATTGTAGTTCATATTTGTGCAATGGCTCAAAGGGTGGACCCAATAGTCTGATAAGAACAATGTTGAGATTCCACACTGGAGCAGGTAGACGTCTCGGGGGAATGACTCTTTTAAGGCCCTCCATAAAGGCTTTGATAACAGGTATTTTAAAAAGAGACAGATGTTGCCTATTTTGGAGGTATTGCAGCCAGATGTAAGTGTATGGAGGTGTACGCTGAATTGTAACGTTGTAGATGTAACAAGTAACATATAATGTTTTGAACAGAAGCACCAAGTAGGTTGATATGGTTGTTATTTCAGTATATTACAAACGGCTTCCACTTTGCCACATTGCAGGCTCTTGTGGTAGGACGTCTAGCCTCTTTGATAATATTCATGCAGTCTGGCGATAGATTGAGGTAGCCAAACTCTAAGACTTCAGGTGCGAGATTGAGTTGACTGGGGTCTGGATGTCTTATCTCTCCATGGCTCTGTGTGAGGAAATTGGGTGTAAGACGTAGTTTTTGGTGAGGAACTACTGAGAGATCCAATAGGGCTGTGAACCAAGGTTGACGTGCCCATGTGGGAGCAACTCGGATTAGTGTAAGGGATGTTTTTTTGAGTTTCCGAACCACTAATGGAATGAATGGGAGAGGCGAAAAATGTAAGCAAATATCCCGGACCAATGCATCCATAGTGCATTGCTTTTGGACAATGGGTGTGAATACCTGGACGCAAAGTTTAGTCATTTTGCGCTTAGATGTGTGGCGAACAGGTCTATGTGTGGAAAGCCCCACATTTGAAAGAATGGGAGGAGAACTTGAGGGTGTAGTTCCCATTCGCGGATTTGCTGTGTCTGACGACTGAGCAGATCTGCCATCTGATTGTCTATTCCTGGAAGGTGTTCTGCTAGGAGATCTATTTTGTGATGTATGGCCTATTTCCAGATGGTCTGTGCAAGCTGAGACAGCTGGAGAGAGTGTGCCCCCCACTGTTTTTGTATGTTGTACATGGCTGTCATGTTGTCTGTACGAATTAAGACAGTCTTGTGTACTAGCTGAACTTGAAATGTTTTCAGCACTAGAAAATTCGCTAGCAGTTCCAGGTGATTTATACGAAGCTGTTTCTGTTGCAAGCTCCAAACGCCCTGGCTTGTGTGGGTTTGGAGATGTGCTCCCCAACCTGCCAGTGATGTGTCAGCTGTCAGCACTATCTGTGGAACCGGTTTGCTGAATGGCCGCCCTTTTAAAGCGTTTTGTATGTTCTACCACTGCAGCGAGCGATGGGTGCGGTCGTCTACCAACCCTAGATTTGATAACTGACCATGAGCTTGGGTCCACTGATGTGCTAAGCATTCCTGTAGGGGACACATTTGAAGTCTTGCGTAGGGGACTATAAAAAGGCAAGATGCCATCATTTCCAGTAACAGCATTAACACTTGAGCTGGTAAGGAGTGTTGAAGCATGAACTGAGACATCAGGGTTTGTATATTCCGAACTCACTGGAGTTGGGTATGCTAGAGACGTGTGTCTATAGTAGCTCCTAGATATGCTTGAGACGTGGATGGTGGGAGATGGGATTTGGACAGATTTACTGTGAATCTTAGCTCATGGAGCAATTGCACAGTTGTTTGTGTGTGGTGTAGACAGCTGTTGTGCGAGCTGGCCTTTATGAGCCAGTCATCCAAGTATGGGAAGACGTGAATACGTTGACTTCTTAGATGGGCTGCGGCTACTACCAAGCCTTTTCTGATAACCCTTAATGCGGTTGTTACTCCGAATGGGAGGACGTTGAATGGATAGTGCTGGACGGCTACCACAAACCTGAGGTATTTGTGGTGCGCAGGGTGAATTGGAATGTGAAAGTAAGCTTCCTTTAAATACAGAGTGGAGAGAAAGTCACCTTGCTGAAGGAGGGGAAGCACCTTTTGGAGTGTTAGCATATGAAAGTGGTCCGACTGAATGTATAGTTTTAGTTCTCTGAGATCTAATATAGGCCTGAGAGAGCTGTCCTTTTTGGGAATTAGAAAGTAGAGGGAGTACACTGCTGCTCCCTGGTATGGTAAAGGGACTGGTTCTATTGCACTTTTCTACAACAATGAGAGAACCTCTTGCTTTAGATGCGGTGAGATGTTCTTGTGACATGAGGTGTGTCCTTGGAGGAATGTACAGTGGAGTGTTATGTTGTGTTACTAGGAATTTGTAGAGCGCACGGCTACTCAATTGAGTGTCCCTAGTACTTGTAAGCTCCAGGCAGTAACCAGATTGGATAATTTTTAGAACTCATTTGTCTGATGTAATTGTATTCCAAATGGGTTAGAAATTGGGAAACACATCCCCCGACAGGTGTGGAATGGTTGGGGGTATGGAAAATAAGCCACTTTTTGGTGTTTGCGGGGGAAGTGCTGGTTGAGGTACCTCTACCTCTTCCCTTGCCGTTGTGTCCTCTATATCCACCTCTAAAATAACCTCTTAAATAGGGCGACTGATTGTTGTAAAAGAAGGAGGGATTGTCAGTAGACACATTTTTGGAACCACCCCTGTAAAATGAGCAAAAAACGAACCACTGTTGGAAGGTGATTGTAAGGCCCCCATGGACTTAGCAACTTTCGTATCCTTTTCTAGTGATGTATCGACAGCTGGACCAAAGAGGTGTTCTTTGTCAAAGCGTTGATTAAGAATAGAGGCTTGCACCTCACGTTTGAATCCTGAAATTCTTAACCAAGCATGTCTATGGAGCAGTACTCTAGTGTTTAGTACCCGAGCTGCTGTGTCTGCCTGATCTAGAGAACACCTAACAGAGGTATTAGTTATTAATTCACCCTCTTGAATAAGATCACTTGCTCTGGATTTATGCTCATCGGGAAGAAATCCAATGACCTTTTCGAGCTCATCATAATGAGCTCTAGCATACCTTGCCAATAGTGCTTGGGCATTGGCAATACGCCAATGATTAGCCCCTTGCGACGCTACCCTTTTGCTCGAAGCATAAATTCATTTGGACTCTGTTAAGAGGAAGGGCCTCAGCGGTTTGCAAATTAGCGCTTTTACAAGCGTTGGAAACTATCAAAGAGTAACTGGTATATATATATATATATATATATATATATATATATATATATATATATATATATATATATATATATATATATATATATATATATATATATATATATATATATATAAATATATATATATGGTCATTAGGTGCAGATTTGTACTACTTCTCTACCCTGGGAGTGATGATTCTAGCTCTTGCACTCTTACAGGGTCTTTAAAGATGTCCTCAGTATCTTTCAACATACCCTTTAACATTGTCAATGTTTCTGTAGCCCTTTAAGATGAACCTAGTGTCTTAAACGAAAAATCCTCCTCTAAAGTCTGTTTATGAAGCTCTACTCCATGATATATCTAATAATATCATCTGGAGGAGAAGGTCTGAATGGATATAGGTCCGGGTCATTATCTGGCTGAGGGTCAGTATTATAATTATCGCAGTGTTGGTCTTCGAGGCCCTCCTCCACCCGAAGTTTTCACCATCGCCTCATCCTTGGTGGTCCAGTGGACCTCTGTCTCCATTATCTTGCTCCACTTTTTCTCTCCTTTTTTACTCGTTTTTCCCTCACTTCTATCTCCCCCCTTCACTCTCCTTCTGGGTCTTAACCTCCATTTTCTGTTTTACCCTCATTTCAAGCTCCCACCTTTACTCTCCTTCTGTGTCTTTCCTCCGTTTTTCACTCGTTTTTCCCCCCATCTCAATCTCCCCCTTTCACTCTCCTGTGTCCTCTGTGTCTTTCCTCCACTCTTTCTTGCACTTTTTCTGTCGTTTTCCCCTCATTTCAAGCTCCCTCTAACTTTCCTTCTGTGTCTTTCCTCCGTTTTTCACTCGTTTTTTACCCTCATCTCAATCGCCCCCTTTTATTCTCCTGTGTCCTCTGTGTCTTTCCTCCACTCTTATTTGCACTTTTGCTGCCTTATTTGCACTTTTCACTCCTTTTGCCTTTTTCCTTTTGCCTTTTTCCTTTTGCCTTTTTTAGCCCGTTTTTTTCCGCTGCTGCTGCCCCCGCGGCCCCTCCCCCACAGCACGACCAGTGCAACCGGCCAAATCCCGCTCCCCTCCCATCTCACCCCACCCTCTCTCAATGCCAACGAACTCACTGATATCTTTAATAAAACTGTCTCCGAAGTTTTAGATCAACTCAGTGGATCTCTGTTTCCATTCTCTAGCTCCACTTTCTCTAATTTTTACTCATTTTTTCCTCACTTCTATCTACCCCCTTCACTCTCCTTCTGGGTCTTAACCTCCATTTTCTGTCGTTTTCCCCTCATTTCAAGCTCCCCCCTTCTCTCTCTTTCTGTGTCTTACCTCCGTTTTTCACTACTTTTTTACCCTCATCTCAATTGCCCCCTTTCACTATCCTGTGCCCTACGTGTCTTTCCTACACTCTTTCTTGCACTTTTGCTGTCTTATTTGCACTTTTCTCTCTCTTTTTGCCTTTTTTAGCCTGGTTTTACCCGCCGCTTCTGCCCCCGCGGCCCCTCCCCCCAGCACGACCAGTGGGACCGGCCCAATCCTGCTCTCCTCCCCTCTCCCGCCTCTCAACTGTCCAGTCCTGCCCGACCCCAACTTAATGGCGGCCACGCCGCCGGGGCGCCAAAGGCAAGTCCGTCTGCCCCCGTCCGCGACCCGCCTGCGACCAGCGCCAGGAAACCTGGATCTCTGCACCGCCAACACTACGACCGAGCGGCACTCCACGCTCTCAACCCAGGCCGCAACAACAACTGCAAGCTAGCATCACCAGCCGACACCCACGGACCCTTCAGCTGTCACCGCTGTCGGCACACCTGCAGCACCGCCAAGACCACTGACGCAGAGCAATCCGCCCGCAAGAGCACAACCGAACTGAAGACCCTGCAAAGCACCCTCCTCAATGTCCGATCCCTCCACAAACATGCCACCGAAATCTGGGACCTCCTCGAGAGCACTACCCCGGACGTAGCATTTTTACCGAAACCGCACCAACACCACCTCGGGACAGGACATCGCCATTGTCATCGTCATTCCCCACGGATACAAGATCTCCAGGAAGGACTGCCCCACCCGCCCTGGAGGACGAATCGCCATCGTCCACAAATCCACCCTTCGCCTGAGCACACTCCCCGACGAGCCCACAGACATGATGGAACACCTTCACTTCAAGATACTGGCCAGCCCTACTTCCACCCTCCGAGGTACCCTCATCTACCGACCCCCTGGACACTGCGGACTTTTCGCCAACTCCATCACGGACATCATCTCCCCGCATGCCATCGCGTCCACCAACTGCACCCTACTGGGAGCCCTCAACTTCCACATCGGCAACCAACTGGATCCCAGCACCACATCCCTCCTGGACAACCTCCACAACATTGGACTTTGCCAGATTGTGACCGAACCAAACCCTCGACCCCCTCTTCACAACAGGAAACTCCATCACCTTCAGCCACACCACCGAACTTCCATGGACTGACCCTCGATGCGTCCACTTCACCTTAAGAACACCCACCATCCACAGACACCAGCACCTGCTCCCACGAATAAAGTGGACCGGAATCATTGACGACCAGTTAACCTCATCACTCAGCAAGTCCACCCCAACCATCAAGGAAAACGACAATGCCACCACCGCAGCCCGAACCCTGCACAGATGGATCTCCGACAGCACAAACACCATAGCCCCCCTAAAAAAAAACGACAACACCCACGCCAAGAAAGCTAGATGGTTTACCACCGAACTTCGAGAGTCCAGACGCACTTGCCGCCGCTTCGAAAAGGCCTGGAGAAACTCCAAATCCACAGAAGCCCACAACAACTTCAGAGTCGCCACCAACGCCCACCACCAACTCATCAGAAAAACGAGGAAAAAAGCGAGTTAAAAACAAAATGAAGACAAAATCTCCACTCATGCACACAACAGCAAAGAACTCTTCAACATCATCAAGGAGTTCGCCCAACCCACCAGCCAGTCCACCGACATCTCTCCCTCACAAGACCTCTGCGACAAACTCAGCACCTTTTTCCACCACAAAATCAAGAGCATCTACGACAACTTCGACGAAGACAACCAACACACTGAACCCTCACCAACCACCCGACACCCTGAAGCCAGCGATCGACAACTGGACAGCCCTCACCACCGAAGACACACTGAAGACGATGAAGTGAATCCTCTCCGGGGCCCCTATGGACCCCTGCCCCACCACATTTTCAACAGAGCCGCCGACATCATCGCACCCATGCACTGCCACACCATCAACCGGTACCTGGCAACCGCCTCGTTCCCTGATGACTGGAAACACCCTGAGATCAACCCCCTCCTGAAGAAACCTTCGGCGGACCCCACCGACCTCAAAAACCAGACCCATCTTCCTGCTCCCGTTCCCAGTGAAAGTCATTGAGAAAGCCATCAACAGCCAACTCATCACATTTATAGCAGAGCACAACATCCTCAACTTCTGCCAATTTGGCTTCAGAAAAAAACTACAGTACGGAAACCACCCTCCTTGCCGCAACAGACGATATCTGTACCTTACTGGACAAAGGAGAAACAGCAGCCCTCAACCTCCTCAACCTCTCAGAGAAACAGCAGCCCTCAACCTCCTCAACCTCTCAGCGGCGTTCAACACTGTCTCTCTCCGCACCCTAATACGCAGACTCCACGATGCAGGGATCCAAGACAAGGCCCTCGACTGTATCCGCTTCTTCCTCTCCGGCAGAACGCAGCGGGTCAGACTCCCCTTTTCTTCTCAGACACTACATCTACCACCTGCGGAGTCCCCCAGGGGTCCTCCCTCAGCCCTACGATCTTTAACGTCTACATGGCTCCGCTCGCCCCATCGTAAAAAACCAAGAGACTGAACATTGTGTCATACACAGACAACACCCAACTCATCCTTTCCCTATCCAACGAACCCAACACTGCTAGGTACAACTTTCGAGAAGGCATGGAAGCTGTCACCAAGTGGATGAAAAACAGTTGCCTACAATTAAACACCAACAAAACGGAAGTACTCATCATGGGACCAAACCCAGACGCCTGGAACGGCACCTGGTGTCCCCCTACCCTTGGAAGCCCGCCCACCCCCACGGACCACGCACGCAACCTGGGAATCATCCTGGACTCAGAGCTCAAATGGACCACCAGATCAACCCTGTCTCGTCCTCCTGCTTCTACACCACCCTCCGCCTCCTACGTAAGACCTTTAAATGGATCCCCCTCGAACACAGAAAGAACGTCACTCACGCCCTGGTCACCAGCAGGCTCGACTACAGCAACGCACTATGCCAGAATAAACTAAAACCTCACCCGCAAGCTTCTCTGAAAATGTATATTTCTTTCCAAATTGAAACCGTCCTCTCACACAAAAGAGCCGCTCCCAGCTACTCTCGTCCAAGATCTAAAGCATGTCACTGTCCCTTTTTGGACCAATATCATCAATTCCTCCCTTTCCACTGGGTGCGTCCCTGTCTCCCTCCAACTCGGACAAACCAGGCCCATTCCCAAAAAATGTTGTCACACAAAATGACCCAGACCAACAAGGCACTTAGAAATTCATTATTTTCATGTTGTACCAAATGTTACAATACTTTTGCAACTAACTCCTCTATTTTAATTATTGAGGGAGGAGGTACATCCATGTTGTGCCATATTAAAAGAATTCCCAAGCCCTTAATATAAAATTTAACAGTTCTGAGACGACGAATATCACACACCTTAGTGTCGCACTAAGACAAACATGTAAAAAAGTGTGTGAGAGCAAGATGGCGCCTCACGGGCGCTCCACCAACGGGAACCTGGCAGGTACTCACCAGGATTGCCCTGATCTCATCATTGGCACCATCAAGCTCAAAAGGAAATTGTGTCCAAGAAACGGTGTTTGTGGAAGGGTGCAGTGTGAAAAAACCACAGACAACACATATAGTGTCAAAAACAACATATAACCCACAATCAACATGGATATATGCCTTTTCATGTTGGTTGTGGAATCTAAAAAAGTGGGTATGGCTACTCCTTATCCAGCCATACTCTACTTGCCGACATGTTTCATTGCCATTAACATTTTTGGCAATTTCTTCAGGGCATCAAACATTTTTAAGCCACTGCACTGGACATACGTAGTCTTCACAATGTATATTATTTACCCTTGGTCGACTCCTACCAGCCGACAAGGCGTAACCCTCCTGTGTTTTTAGACGACTCCAAATCTGAGTCCCCTTAAGCTCCCTTCGGTAGATTTCACGATAGGGACGCTTATGACAAGTTGTATCATCAACCCGTTTTCATTCCAAAAAACCCCAAGGCCGATCCTAACGACCCTAACAACCTCCGCCCTATCTCCAACCTCCCCCTTCTTTCCACACTTACAACCTGCTGGACCACCTACAATCCGGCTTCCGTAAAGGCTGCAGTACTGAAACTGCATTGCGAAATATAGTTGATGACATCAACCAAGCCCTGGATAAGGGCGAGACCTGCTTACTCATTCTTCTTGACCTCACTGCTGCATTTGATACAGTTAACCATTCAACCTTACTTAATGCATTCAAAGATCCTTTTGGCCTTAATGGCACTGTCCTAAATTGGTGTTTCTCCTACTTTCCACACAGAACCCAACAAATTAAAATTCAAAACTGCCTCTTTTGCACCACACCTGTCTCCCTCAGTGTCCACAAGGATCTATCCTCTCTCCCACTCTCTTCAACCTCTTTATGGAACCCCTTACCCTCATACTTAAACAAGCCGGAATTAACTATCACCTGTATGCTGAGGACACCCAACTGTATTATAAAATTAGAACCCACTCTTATGTCTTACACCTCAACACTGCCCTAACTAGATACAATCCTGGTTCTTCTACAATCATCTCTAACTCAATCCAAACAAAACAGAAATCATTCTTTTCTTTCCTAAAAACAACCCTCTCCCCAGCCAAACGTGGATCGCTGACCTTAATGCCCTAAACTGTTCTCTCACTCTCCGAATCAGTAAAATCCCTTGGCATCACCATCGACAGTAAGCCAACGCTCAATTCCCATATAAAAAATTCGGCCAAGGGAGTACTCTTCACGCTTCAACTTCTCATAAAAATCAAACCTTTCATTCCAGCAGAAGATTTCTAATCGGTTGTCCAATCTCTAGTCCTCTTGAAAATTGAAACGCTTTACTCTCCGGAACTCCCAAAGTTCACTTTGCCCCCGCAAATCTTTTCTCAACCTAGCAGCCAGGCTAACAACTGACTGTAAACGTTTTGCTCACATCTCACCTGCCCTCAAGGACCTTAAATGGCTTCCTATAGAAGGCAGCTCCTCCTATAAAATTGCCTGCATTACGCACAAAGCCCTTTATCAAAAGACCCCACTCTACCTATCTAACAAACTCAATAAAGCAGGTTGTGCCCGATTGCTGAGAAGCACCAACTCTCTTCTCCTTGTTGCCCCTCTGTTAAAATAAAAAAAGCCTCTCAATCTCACCCCTTCTCTGGTAAGGCCCCCAGCATCTAGAATGCCCTCCCTAAAGATCTACGATGTAACCCTTCTTATGTCAGTTTCAAAAAAAGACCTTAAAATGCACTGGCTCAACAAATATTGGGGTCCATAATTCCTTCTCTTACCATACTTGCTATACTCTCCCACCTCCTTAATCCCGTGCCTTTTCCCCCTCCTGCCCCATTTTTTTGGCACCCTCACCTACAATTCCCTTTCCTTACCCCTCTCTACCCTTTTCGTCCCTGCCTTTCCCCATCCTAACACTTCCCCCACTCACCCTTTTCAATCTCCCAACCCCTCCCGCTTTAATCCGACTACTGAGCCTACCCCTATGTACTGTATTATAATCTGTAACTACATCTTTCTCATGTTGTTTGTAAATTGCTACTTCTTTCCTTTTTCGCGCTTTTCAATCTATATTACTCAATGTGTTCTTTTAGTCCACCTTGTCTGAATGATGCACTTGAAACAACTGTTCGGTATTCCTTTACTATCATTATACTAATGTAAAGCGCTCTGATACCCCTGTGTGGAGCCAGCGCTATATAAAACTTTTTAAATAAATAAATAAATCACTGAAAGGAGGACTCACCTACCTCAGTTGACTGGAAAGACTTCTACGAAGAAAAACAAAGTGCAAACATCCGGACCCAACACTAGAGGCGATCTATGCACAGCATATGATCTACAGCTCATATGCCTCGAACATTACCTTTTTTAATTTAAAGCTGGCAAACATTATGGTCACTTTTTGGAATTGTCAAATAGATTGTGCTCATAAGAGCCCAGACTATGCGAATGCAGGGTGTACTGAAGAACTGTTGCACAGATTTAATGAGTGCAAAAAATCATAAAAGCATGCTCTACTTTAGCTTTAACAAAAAGCCTTCATCTCACCATTTTCTGGCTACCCAAGAAGCAGCAGGCTGAATTAGAATGCACTATCACAAGAGAGAAGATACTAGAATCAGATGAGGCTGATCTAGCTGAAATTCACATCATGGATCCATGTAGGCTTCTCAGGGTGCTTAATTGTGGAATTATCAGTCTCTCCTATTCGATGACTAGACACCATCTTAGTTTTAGGAAAGTGGTGAAGACTGGGTGTTTTAGAGAGTGTATGACTTGATGCCATTACATTGGAGGCTTCCACAGCTGCTTTTAGCGGTCTTCTGGGTGCATTAAGCATGGTTTACAAGTATAGCACCAACAATATATTGTTCTTACAATTGAAATTGTCCAGCTCAACATAAGGGCAACTTTAATTCGGGCTTTGCATTAATAGCTGCTGTTAATTTTGACCAATTATTAACACCTTTGCTGCTGTGGGTTTTCCCGTCCTGCGCTGAATATCCAAAATCACCATAATTCATGACGAGCTGGCCTTGTCATCCGCGCACGGCAGGTAAGCGCCATGACGAGCCCAGCTCGTCATTAGCTTCGAAGGGGTTAAAGAAACAAATGATCAATTGAAAAGGTGGTAGGTGGTAGGACACATCAATTGTATTAAAATACCAATCCTTTATTTATCTCATTCAATCAAACTTTCACTAGGCCTCTTTACATTTAATTTGTTGCATGCACTGATAACAAAGTTTATTTGAAAGGCAAAGTAGGCCAGTGAAACTGTAAAATGGATGCCGCTGTTTCCCTAGGGACAGGGATGTAGCATACACGAAATGGCATTACTGGGCATTGTTTGGAAGTAGGATCATGCAAACCATGAACTCATCAACCCAGTTCTCTGTTGTTTAGTGGTCGTCACATAAGGAATAAACATCCAAGGGAAAAAAAATTAAGAAGTAGGATACTCTTTAGAAGGTTTGGCTAGACAAACTCAAAGGGTTTGCATTTCCTCTAGGAAATGACCATACACCACTTCCGGTTAATTTGATTTTCCCAATCAACTACACTGAACCTCGATCACACTAGTACATTTTAACAGGAAAAATCCATGTGACCTGCAATTATATTAGGTGTGAAGAGACTGAGGCTCCATTCCTCAATGTGCCATGGCTATGGACGAAGCTACAAAATTATTTGGGTGAGATAGTAGACAAGGTGAGAAAGATGTGCTCACCTTGTGCAGCTAGGCTTCTCTTGCCTGTGCCCCAAGGTGAGTCAGCCTGTGCTAAAAAAACTTCACTGGCTGCCAATTACAGAGCGGATCAAGTTCAAAGCTTTCTGTGTAGCTCATAAAACGCTTTGGGGAACTGGTCCCAAGATAAATCAATCTCTGGTGGCTATTTACCAACCCACGAGAGGCCTCCGGTGTGCAGATCAATTTTTGGCAGTGGTCCCAAAAATTAAGAGAGAACGATCTGGGGGCTGCATGTTCTCCTATAATGCAGCTACGCTCTGGAACGCCCTCCCGTTTCCATTACGTTCCACCCCACACCATCTTACCTTTTGTAAACAGTTGAAGACTTGGCTGTTTCAAATCTCACCATAATCAGCCTGCCTTCCGACTTTACTCGTCACTGATTAATTAATTAATTAATTAATTGTGTGTGCTTATATAGCGCTGGAATCACCCCCGAAGGGGTACCTCCGCGCTTCGACCGCTGCGAAACCCTTCCTGGCTTCCCTGAGAGATGGTCCCTTAATGGGTATCTCCAGGGTGAGACCAGGCATCCCGGGCGGTCTGGTGGGGCCGTTAGTGAAGATGAGGCAAGCTAGTGCCCAGAGTTGCCGAGTGTGATCGCTGATCAGAGTGGGCACCGAGGCGAGAGAATTATCGAGTCCACTGACCCTGGTCCAGAAACCTGCCGCGTCGGGAATCAAACCCTGGTCCCGGGCCGTCCTCTGCTCTCGGGTCTGCCGCCTCTAACCAGTGAGCCACACTACTTCAGTGCGGAGATGCCTAAGGGTAGCCAGGCGCTCTATAAATACTTAATAATAATAAGGATAATATGACTAGGGAACGCTTGGAAAGTTTTGTACAGCAGTGTCTTCAAGGGATGGTCCAGAAATCCAAAAATAAGAACGCCCAATATAAGTTTGCACTTGTGGCCAGATGACACAGGGATTCAAAGGTGCAAACAAAGACCCATCGGGGTACCTCATTGGGAAGAGGATTTGTTGGAATGACCTCTAGCAGAGGAGCTCAGAATGAGAGAAGCCATTACAGATACTCAGATCCCACATAATTTGTATGCATAGGCAGAACTGATAAACGATTTTGAAGGAAAGGAAGAGCCTCCAGATGCGTTTAACTCAGATGCATAACCTGGAGAACCTGTGGGTGCGATAATGTTCATATACACGTAGATGTTCAGAAACTCATAATTGTTATTAACGTAGAGTACTGCAGAGCCCATTGTAATTATGATGATTATAGCAATCCTTCTGTGGCACAGAAGATCATGTCAGTGGGATATGGGCCACAACAATTCTCAACCTGAGCAACTCTAGAGAATATAAAAAGTCCAATCAATAATTGCTTTCCCAACAGTTTTTAATTTTCTATTTCTTCTTTTATTTCTTCACAAATAAATCCAGTCACTGGGTACAATTCATCCAATAATCTTCATATATAAATAGCCAACTGATTCTTGCCAACACGTGCTTCGTTTGGCTTTACAGCCAAAAGACTTTGTCAGAACAATCTTTCAGGACCTCAACAAGGGACTTTTTTTTACTGGATCCAAGATTTTAGAACTTTGATTCAAGTGCAGGATATAGAATGGTACCTCAAGAGGATTACTAGATGTGAGTTTTGTTCGGCAGCAAATACCTGACTGCACAGCAGCATCAAGAGTTGAGTTTCAGAAACAGGATTAGAAGAGAATGCACTCTGGGATCGATCCCAGCATGAGTCTTAGAGGTAAGTTTCTTAGAACTGCAGGTCTGGTGTCACCAAATATAAGCAACCAGGGGTCATGCCAGCTGTTGAGTTCTTGTGGGGGATCACTGTAGAGTTAAAAGAAACAAGCAAACACGGATGTGGGAAACAATGGGTTTACTGGCTCCCTACTTCCCTGAGTACACAACAAAATTCTAAACTCCAAGGACTCATGGCTCTGAAAATGACGCTGCAAGTTAAACCTTTCCTCAGAGTTCCATCAGAACGCACGTTTTCTGCATTGGGTAGTGCCTGGAATAGTCACTTAGGAATTAGCTCCAGTCAAACTGTATTTTTCAAAGTCTGATAAGCACAAATGGAATTTAGGACAGAGAGTACAGTATGGAAATAAGGGGGGAAAAAGCTGTAATGAAGTAGTTGCATCATTGTATAGTTCCAGTGGTGTCATTTTGCACGCTCGCACATGCATCATGATGCATGCCAGTTGTGGTGACGCAATTAAAAAAAAAACATTTGATTTGGACCGGCAAATATAGACAATATTGCAAATAAATTACTGGAAAAGCTATACTTATAAAGTGGAAAGGCTGGCATCAATTTGCCACCTGGCCCTCAAAAAGAAAAAAAGGAGAAGCACACAAGGAAGGGAGCAACGAGAAGGGTATTGGGAAAATTAAAGCAGGGAGAGAACAAAATAGGCCAGAAGGAGAGGCACACGGATAAGAGTAACTTGGACATGGGGTGGGGGTAGGAGGAGAGCACAGAGGCAAGGGACAACATCCCAGATTACAGGGGAAGAGAAGCAGATGAACAAGAGAGCAACATGGAGCATGAGAGGGAGAAGGCAACCAAGGGAAACAGCAGGAAAACATCTGCACTCTTATGGCATAATTAAACAAAAAGAAAACAAAATGTTCTCTAAAAGTGAGCAGAGGAAAGACAAGTAAAGAGGATATGCTTAGGGATTCAGAGAAAAAAGAGGGACAATGCAAGCTGTCAAATAAAGACAAGAAAGATGTGACAATAAAGCAAACTTAGTATAAGCAATTTTGTGCAGTCTTTAGGCAAATTGTACGTTCTTACTAAACTGACAATGTGCAGCTTCAACCTAAAAGTTCATTATCAACCACAGTTCTAATTTCAGACTAATTCTGGATGGTATAGTGTGAAATGTCAAATTGTAAAAGCTCCATATATGAAATAAAAATCGATAAGTGGCAGGAGTTCTTTTAAAATATGAAAAGAAAACCAGTAAGATCCTAGTCTCTTGTGTGAAATTGCTTTGTTTTGCAGAACTGCAACCGTTGAATCCATTGAAAGGTTGGAAGCCAACTACTGTTTGATATTCTCACTGTTAAAAAAGTACTAAATTAACTGAGCAGGAGTAGGAGTAGAAAACACCACAAGAAAGGCGAGAACAAGTGAAAACAGAATATACAGCCCAAGATGATTTTGAATTCAAATCTTATATTCCTTAGGGAAATCTGTAGATGAAGTGCCATGGTTGACATCTCAGAAGCTATAGCGAAAGCTGGATGTTGTCAGCAGTTGCACAATGCCAACAGCATCAAAAGGATACATGTCCAGTCATGGATCTCAAATTGTTTGGGACACGTGTATTTTTTTTACATCAACCTTGAAGAAAAGAATCGAGGTCACAACACCAAGACTCATGCTCAAAATATTCTTAAAGGCCTAAACAACTAAATAACTAAGTCGAAAGGACTAATGCCAGTGTAAATTGTACGGTAACAACTTAAAAAATGGTAGATAGATTTCACACTTGGACTGAGAGCCTAGCCATTAAATATCTAGAAGAGAACGGACAAATGTTTAAGCCTTATATTACAGACATTTGAGAGGAGTTTAACAAATAAAACATTTGTGTCCCCAAAATCAGGGAGCCCCTTCTTTACATTCATGAACATATCAAAAATGACGTAAGCAGCATGTGTCAACAACCAAACTTACCACTTGAAAAGGAGTTTTCCCATCACAACCAACTTGGTTCATGTCAGCGCCCGCTAGCCTCCAAGCTGTCAAGCCCTCAACTCCACCACTAGCAGCCAAACTGTAAGACAGAAAGGTCGACTGTTAGAGACAAAATGTCCACGGTATTCACTACAAAACACTCACCCTCCAACAGCAGCAAAACAAGCAATTTCCCATTAACTTTTAAAAGAAATTCTGCGTGCTATGTCAAGGTCACATGTTTGAACTCTTTTGGGCTGACAGAGCCTTTCATCTTCCCAAGCTCAACAAGCACCATTCAGTATAATACTATATTTAGTTTGTAGTGTAAACAGTTTAAATTAGGAAATTTTATAAAGAATAAAGGGCCCGTTTGCTGTACATTATATGAAAACTGCAACTTACAGAGGAGTTCTGCCTCCCCCCATCAACAGGGATTTTCTACATCAGAGGGTGCTTCTGTGAGCTGTTTAAACTGTGTTTACTAGGGCCTGTGCACTTCGTTTTTTGGCCAGCAGAAGAATTTAAAGTTATATTCAAACAGTATTGTTAAATTTCAAGTTAGTGAGGCCCTTACCTGCTGAAGTCCAAAGTGTGGATTGAGCCTGTCTGTCTCCTAGGAGATTCTGAACAGGAGAAGCTGCTTCCAACTACCCGGCCAGCATACCTTGTCTGAGGTCGCTGGGACCTTATATGGTCTGCTAGTGGTTGGTACATGTCTACACTGATTGGTGGTTGTATCTGGTGTTTCTATTGGATTAGGGTTAATGTCCTCATTGGTTGGGTATTTGAGGGTTCTTTTTGGTGTCTGGGTCTGTGATTCAATCATTGTAGGGTTGGGACTAGGGCTACGGTTAGGCTTTCTATTGGAAGTAGGGACTAGGGCTTCTTATGTTATTGGTTGTTGGGAGGAGGGTGGGACTACGGCTAGGGTTAGACCTTAAATTGGAAGTAGCGATTATGGCTTCTGGTGTGATTGGTTGCTGGACTAGGTGTGGGACTTAGAGTAGGGTTAGGCTTTCTATTGGAAGTAGGGAGTAGGGCTACCTGTGCCATTGGTTGGATGGACTTGTTTTGGGACTACTGGTAGGGCTAGGGCTTTTATTGGACGTAGAGATCAGGGTTTTTGAACTGATTGGGTGCTTGGAGTAGGGCTAGGATTGGCTGTAAGGTCCTGGTCTCCTATTGGTTCTTGATTTTAGGACTAGTGTTGTGATAGGATAGTTTTAGGGCTAGGGTTCCCATTGGCTGGAGGGGTCACCTGATCACTTGGGCTAGAAATAAGGCCAGGGTTAGGGCGTCTCAGCCCGGTCGTCAAGGCTAAGGGCAGAGAGGACAAGGGCTGCTGCCTGTTTGAGCCTGTTTGAGACTGGTCAGGACTAGGGCCAGAAATGCTGCCATTTTACTCATTTAGCAATATCCAGCCCCCACCATCCACATCCACAAACAGAGCAACACACTCGCACCAAATGTACAACACGCACAACACTATGCACAGATTAATGTACCATCATGCACTACAAACTCAACCAAACCACATCTACACACCCTACTATCCCAACTACCACACATATCCACCATCACCTACAAACAGTACACAACTCTATCCTATACCACTAACCAATACACTCATCACTAACACAACGCCAATCAACACCATACATAACTACATCCCATTCAGACACTCTCCCTGCTGTAATTACACCCAACAGACCACTTTTTATCACTAACAAACAAATAATCATCCTTCCATCAGTTGTCCATCAAACACCCTCCTCTTCCTTCTACCATAATAACACTAATGCACAACACACACACTGCACACCACCACACTTTGTAACTCTTGCAACAAACCAGTCTAAGATAAACACTCTCACCTCTACTTCATTCCTTCCTACACACAACATACACTCTACTCATAAACACATCACCAACCCCTCTACGTCACAACCTCCTCTAACAAACAATACTACACAACCAAATCCGTTGCATGAAACATATACACCAGCACCCTTTTTCACTACTCCTCAAAAGCAAAACATCACACACACCATCACAACATGATCTTCAAAGCGCAACACCTCATAATATTTACCATCACAAAATACAAACATATACCCACCTTTCAAACCACACAAAGGAACAAACTCCAATGCCAAGATTTCCCTCTTCCACCACACCTAACACAGATAGAGCAATACAGCACCTCTCTTCTAACCGCCTCTCATCCATTGGACACTTTAGAACATTACTACATGACCCACATGCTGCACCACCTCCCCTGACTCATACACTTTCCGCCTTAAACACATGCAAAAAATATAAGCAACATGCCACACCTCACAACTTTGCTTTCCCATGTCTACTTCACAACAATGTTACACCACTAAAGCAACACAGCACTCCAAATCACTCTCAAACACCATCTCCAACACATACACATGCAGACCCATCAAAATGCCTTCTTAGAATGCTGGATGAGGAACACGATACAGAACAGCTACACGATTGCTATCCTAATACAGCTAATACCAGCACTAAAAACACACCTGCTACAAACCCACACAAAACTGATCACTGTTCTACCAAACAAAGTCCCAATATCACCAAAGGCCACTCACTAAACCCTCTACTAATAAATCCTTGATCCCACTCTGAAAGCAAGAATCACATCTACGATTTTCTTACCGATGCAAAACCAGACATACTATTCATATCCGAATCATGGTTGGGAGAAGATATGGCTCCAGTCCTACATTAGGCCATGCCTCTATGCTATCAAATAATCACCCAAAATCGTATAGCCAAAAAAGGAGGTGGTCTAGCTGTTGTATTCAGGCAAACCATACATATCACTAAAATTGACAACCTCTCCATAAAGAATTGTGAGGCTCTTCTAACAAGATGCAATCCTACACCGTCTGCCTCCTGTAACTTCCCGCTCCTTTACAGACCTCCACCTAGCAAGGCAACATTCCCAGAATGATGCACTTCTAGACACAGTTTCAAACCTGATAACAATACACTCCAACCTATGCGTTCTGGGTGACCTTAACATTTGGCTTGATAAACCCAATATGACCCATCCAAAAACTATAATCACCGGCCTAGACGCATAGAACCTGCATCAGATTGTCCACAATCCGACACACACCGCTGGACATATCCTAGAGGTCATTTTTGCTAGTACTGAACTAGTTACCTTTCAAACTATAACTCCAGTCACATGGTCAGACCACCACTTGCTTGCCTTCCAACATAAAACAACGCTAAGCGACTCAGCTAAAACTACCTTACATCCATCCACCTATCGGCCGTGGAAGAAACTCAATTTGGAACACTTGGAAAAACACAACTAACATCCAGTACAAATCTGGAAACCATAAATTCTGTTCAAAATCTATATGAGTGGCTACACGAAGCTTTTGACATCCTGATACCAATCAAAACCACACAACAGAACAAAAAAAAAAAAGCGTCTTGGAGAAACATAGAAATAAAAGACATGAAACAACAAATTAGAAAGCTGCAACATACCTGGCTCAAAACAAACGACAAACAAGACAAACTTCACCTACAGAAAATTAACAGTTTATAAAAGTCTGCTATCAAAAAGCTAAGAAAAGGTACTTTTAAGTCAGAATTCAAAACGCTAAATGTGCAAATAAAGAATTCTTTAAAATACTCAATGAATTTCGCAAACCAAATTGCCTAGAAGGAACTCATCCTGTTACTCAAGATTTATTTCACAAAGCGGCAAATCATTACACGGACAAAGCAGACACGTTGGAATCGTACTTAAAACAGAAACAAAGCACCAGCTCTAACCCTTGTCCAAAACAACAATCCAAGAATGCTCTAATCAAGCCTCTCTGTTCCTTTCAACACATCTCACACGATGAATTTATGGACCTGGTCAAAGCAAGCAGGCCTGCCGGCAGCCCTTCTGACCCCTGTCCGCCACAAACTTTCAAGACAATTCTTTTAACAACCTCTGCTGCCACTCCAGTAAGAAGAATCATCGATGATTCCTTAACTACTGGAATATTTCCAGAAGAACTCAAAAAGTCATATATACGCCCTTTACTGAAGAAAACAAACTTGGACCCGCTGAACCCTGACAAGTACAGACCCATTACAAATGGACCGTTCCTGGGCAAACTGATAGGAAGAGCAGCGTTCGCCCAGATGTCACAATTCAATGAAGAGAATGACATACTTTCAGACTTCCAAACAGGATTCCTGTCCGGGAAGAGGCACTGAATCTGCCCTCCTTGCCATCTGGGATGACCTAAAGAATACAGTTGACCGTAACGGGGTTGCTGCGCTTCTCCTCTTGGACCTCTCAGCTGCTTTGACACGGTTGACCATGACACTCTGAAACAAAGACTCTATGAAGCCGGCATAGAGGGAACTGCTCTAGACTGGATCTCATCCTACCATCGAAACAGAACTAATGTCATCCATACCCCACCTTTCTCGTCCAAACCGTACTCCATAAAAGCAGGGGTCCCTCAAGGTTCTATCGTCTCGCCCATGCTTTTCAACATCTACATGAAGTCATTATCAGTAATTGTAAATGTATGTGTCTTGTAAAGCGCACTGCTGCCCTGAGGCGTACTGATCAATAGATTTCACCTTACGTGATATAACTATGCAGATGACACGCAAATACTCCTTCAACTGGAATGCCCCAAAGACATTTGAAATCACCAATTGTCAGCTGTTTCAGAGCCGTGGATCAGTGGATGACCTGGAGCCATCTCAAATTGAATGCTTAAAAAAACTGAAATACTCACATGTGGCGATTGGAAACATTACAACCCGCTTGCCGCATGGCCTGATGAACAGAGATCACTGCCTAAAGTATTGAAGGAAGTAATAAACCTCGGAATGACCATGGACTCCAAGCTGTCGAGGAATGCCCAAGTGGATAAACTAGTAAGGTCAAGCTTTGCTACTATAAAAACGCTGCAACAAATTTTCCCTCATTTGGGATTTCCACACAAGGTCCAAGCTACCATCTCCCTTGTTCTGTCCAAACTCGATTACGCCAATAGCCTCTACCACTGATCACCTTTAACGACCATGAAAAGACTACAACGGATTTAGAACTCGGCTGCCAGACTACTCTTGCATATCAAACTGAGAGATCACATCTCCCCTGACTTGAAAGCCCTGCATTGGTTACTGGTTGCCAGAAGATCCACGTTCAAGCTGCTTTGTATCACCCACAAAGCAATACATGGAATGGGACCACTCTTCATCAGGAATAAAATCACCAAACACATTCAACAATGGAACCTCCGCTCTAAAGGAGCATCTCGCCTCAAAATCCCACCATACAAGAAAAAAACCATGGGTGGCACATCCTTCTCCATTCAAGCAGCCAAACTATGGAACTCTTTACCCCCCCAACATAAGTTCCACCGACAACCACCTTATCTTCAGAAAACTACTCACGATTTGGCTCTTCCCCATACGCAAACAGAAATTTACAGCATATCCCTCTGTATACAAGCATTTTTTTCACTATAGATATGTACCTATCTTTGTGTATTACTTTGTATAAACATGTAAAATAATTATGTTGTTGAGAGAAAAAAAAATAATAAATAAAAATCATCTTTGGTCTACATGTAATTGTGCATCTATGTACCTTCCATGTACTTGGATCTGTGTGTCTGTTACTTTTCTCCTGAAAAAGCATATCCAATGCACTACCCTATTTCTCATCCTGTGCCTCTATCAATATCTTTAATCTACATATACTTACCTCCTTTATGTATCTATATACTTTCAATGTAATCATGAATCTATATATTTATCACTTTCTTCTAATTTAGCATTTCCAATGCACTACCCCATTTCTCAGCCTATACTTCGCTCAATATATCTTTTAACCCAACCTTCTGACTCATCTCAAAACTTCTTCTACTACTCCTTCCAATGCACTACCCTATCTCTCCTCCTATACATCTATCAATATATCCTGTACATACACTCTCATTTATCCCAAACCCCATACCACTACTATGATTGCCAAAATAACCCTTTCTAGACTCTCTCCTACTCTACCCCGCCTTGCATCATCTGACACCTCTTTTACTATACCGATTCCCTAAAACAAACCTTTCTAAACTTTTCCCTCTGAGTACTCCCTCCAAAACACCTTTTTACTCACCAAAAAGCCTCCCCATACTGCTAAGACCTAAAAAAAAAAAAAACATCCTTCACTCTTTTATCCCTCCACTATCCTTTTTAATCAAAATTAATAGACTAACATGTTCACTTCTCATATTCCATATTAAACTAAATTACCCAAATAAGTGGAAAACATATCCACTACTCGAATTACTTCATATTTTTTTACGATACTAATTTTCAACAGTAATCCTTTATGGGTTCCGGACTGGCGTGCTACTCGCCAGAAAAGCGCTTCAACACCCATCAGGGGTAACAAGTGCTATATGAATGCAAATCTTTCTTCCCCGTTTATCCGTCCGCTAACCTTTTCACTCCAAGTAACTGACTAATATCCACCACTGAAATTACTTGATATTTCACCATATCAATTCACCACTAATCCTTTGTAGGCTTCCTGAATAGCGTGCGTCAACAAGTGCTATATAAATACAAACCTTTGTCCTCCTCTATCCCTCTGCTATCATTCCAAATCCAATTAACTGACTAACCTATCCACCACTTAAAATGTACTTGCATGTTTCACTATACTAATTCAACACTAATCCTCTATGGGTCCCAGAGTAGCGTGCTACTCGCAGAAAAAGCAATTTGACACCTCGTCAGGGGTAGAAAGCGCTATATAAATGCAATTATAATACAATACAATAGATGGGACCCAGGCCGAGCTACATTTTAAGATCATGAAACTCAAAGTGAGTTTGTAGGCATATTATTTATTCATAGACTTTCCACACATTTGAGAAACACTGCAGAACTACCTTTTTGGGTCAACTCCTTTGAGGGAAGATAGGAAACAAAAGGACCATAGTCAAATGAACAAGTTACTTATCTTTGGTAATACTATTTCTGGTGGATACTATATCTAACTGATGATTTCACACCATGTGAATAACACCCCACCCCACACAGTGCCCGATTGGATCTGGCAATTTTTCTCTATATTGCTTCTGTGTACCTGTAGGAGTAGTTGCGCGGCTCTGAGACTGTTTTGTCCCACCCCTGGGGCCTCATATATGAACCATGCCTACAAGTGGACATCAGTTTCATGACTCTGCCTGCACCACTGGATGTGAAGATTAGTCACTGATCAGATGCAAGTGTTCAGACCCCTAAAAAGAGATCTTTAAGGATTGTGAAAACAGTTTGTTTCACACAACGGGAGGAAAGCGGGTGGTGAGGAACCCGTGGTTACATAGAGTATCCACAAGAAAGAGCATAACCATGGTAAGTAGCTTGTCCTTCTGATGGATACTTCTAGCCACAGCCTTCAGCTTGTCAATCAATGCCAAGGAGTACATGCGAAGGTGGTGGGGTCTGGAATGTCTCAAACCAGAAAATCCTGTTGACTGAATGGGCAAATTACCCTTATGACAGACGCACAAGTTACTACTTGTGTAACGATATATCTGTAAGAGCCCTTAGTGATAGATTCCTTACCTTAGAATATCCCCAGGCGTCAGACTGGATCCGGAAAGTTTTGCTTAGCAGTACCCCTGCGCGTCAGTAGGTGGAGTTGTGCGGCTCTGCGTCTGTCGCTGGCGTCGTATGCGGAGAGATGACATCACGGAGACTACTTAGGCACCAATCATGCACGCTGACGTCAGTTCTGTACACACATGTGGAGAAGTGTGGCTCAATGGTTAGAGCGGCAGACCCTGATGCAGAGGTCTGGCCCGGGACCAGGGTTCAATTCCCCGCCTCGGCGGGTCTTGGGCTCAAAATTCCACGGACCTGATAATTCTCGCCTTGGTGCCTATTCCAATCATGGAGTTCCACTCTGCAACTCTGGGCAATAGCTTGCTTAATATCCACAACGGCCCCCACAACACTAAGGATGCCTGGCCTCCACCTTGGGGGTGCCCAGGAGTGGACACCTCACAGGGAAAGCCAGGATGGGTTCCACAGCGTTATTTGTACAAGTGCCTTGAGACCCTTGCGGGTGAGTAGTGCCTAATACAAGTATCAATTTACATTTCCGTGCCAAAACTCAGAGCCATCCAAGAAACTGAACATTGGTGCAGAAAACTAGGGCTCTAAAGGGGATGACCTTACCCTAGTAATCAGTTAGCAGAATGGAGAGGAAGGGAGGGGCGGTAAGGAATGTATCACTAACTAATGTCTCTTACAGATATATCGTTACACAAGTAGTAACTTATGCATCTGAAAGAGGCATGTTATTGATGGATTCCTTACCTAAGAATAGATACGCCAGCAAAACCAACCACGGAGGTGGGTCTGCGAACAGGATTACACCAGAAAGTCACGGAGCACAGAACGTCCAAAAAAGCCGTCTCTCCGGACCTGACTGTCCAGGCAGTAGTGCTTTGTAAATGTGTGCAACGAGGCCCACATAGCTGCCTGACAAATGTCCTGCAAGGGACTAAGCGTCCCAAGACAGTAGTAGCTGCAATTGCCCTGGTCGAATGGGCACGCAGCCCCACAGGAGGCTCCTTCTTGGCCAAGGAGTAACATGCTTTGATGCACAGAATGACCCACCAGGAGATGGTCCTTTTGTGCACGGCCCAACATTTTTTGGGGCCCACGTAGCCAACAAACAGTTGATCATCGACTCGGAACTGCTGTGTAAGCTGCAGATAGAATGCATGCGTTTAAACAACAAGGGGACCCAAAGGATGCAGCCATGGACCTTGGGAAAGTACTTTGTCAACAACAGTGGACCATTGCAAAAAGTAATTTAAAGAAAAACAATAAAATATAGACACAGTCTTAGCTATATTTAGTAAATAGACCAGCCCAGCCGGGCGAGGGTCTGAGGTGTATTGATATAAAAATTTCGTGAGACAATATTACAATATTGCAAAGTGGGGCACAAGCCTGTGACCCACAATACACACTTACACAGTTACGTACAAACAGAACACAAGGGGCTTTTTAGGCAAGAAACAATTGGTTTGTGACACTTCCAATACAATTTTGTCAAAGTGTCACCGAAAAATGAACCATAACACCTTTACAGTCAGATTACAGTCTTTTTGTAATAGTATAAGGCGTTAAAGGAGTGTCGACGGCGTTTCGATTCGCTATTTTAAATCATGCGAATCATCATCAGGACATGAATTTATGCCTAAGATAAGCCATAATAGCCTAGGAAAGGAAGGGAAAAGAAAAATATTTACTTGGGAGCCCTGTTATCAGACCACCTGTAGGGGAAGTAGGGGAGAAAACTACACGGAATACATATAACATTTAGGATATGTCATGCTTACAGTGTGTTAATCCGGATAATTTGTGAGCATATTGTATGCCGTTAATTAATACTTGTTAACTTATGGTTGTGTTACTATGGAGCTGAGCATGGAGGCACAACCCCATAATAACGGCAAGGAACATAGTAGGACTACTGTGCCCAATGGTAACATATAGCCAAGGTAGTGAATTCAGCGAGGGGGTTTAATAGGCGGGTGGTGCAGTTTACATTGATCATGGTGTGGGAAAAGTGATAGTAGGTGAATAGGGGGACTGCGTAGACTTCACGGCGATAAGGTGAGGTAAAAAGATACAGTTTGGAGCAACGGTGCATGGTGACAGGTGTCAGTGTTGCAGACAGGACCGAGTGGTATTAATAGTTACAAGGATCAGCATCGGTGGGAGTGAGCCCTCGGCGATAAAAGTGAGTTAAGAGGTTGAGCTCCCACGCGTGGTGGCAGGTGTCTGAATTTACAAACATAGCCGGTGAACTTGGTACGTGCGGCGGCCTGAGATGACCCAACGAACGGCGTCAGTGAGGGGGGACGCCAGTCCATAAAGTGTGCAAAAGCTTACCGCAGGACCGGGGATTGTCCACAGCACGGTTGTGGCTGAGAGGGCAGGTCAATACCTACGGGAAATACCTTAGTCAGTTACTAGGTTTCCCATGGGTGGGCATGCCGGACCGAAGTGGCGCTTACCTTAAAATTAAGGCGGATCGGTTAGAAATCTCGTGTACTGCTCGGGATGATACCTAAGAGATAAGCGGTAGGTATTTACCGGTTATTATCGTTGCACAAGTCGGGGTACGGGGTGGAGGAATGCCTCGCGAGGTTGTGAGACTTACCGGTGTAACAGGGACGAGTTTCCATCAATGGACGGCAAGCTCTCGGGTCGCAGTGTGTCTACCTCGGAGCCAGTGCATTAAGTTAAAAGCACTTCCTGATTGACTCGTGACGCGGGTGACGTGGGGGGAGTGATCAGTGAAGAAGGACTGATCCGTACGTGGTGCATGGTGAATGGGGCTGCCATTTTAAGACGGACCCATGAATAGGTGCAGTGAAGCATGCAATTGACAACACTGATTGGGCAGGCATACAGAGAAAAACAATGGGACACATTTTCCCAGTAGAAGATGGTACAATAAAAACCAAAGGTATAGGCTCTAACACCCTATACAGAATGATGATATACATTTAGCAGAGAGGATTAGTCAGAAAGCAATTAAATCAGTGAATTACGATCCTCCAAAAGATTGAGTCCAGTATTAAGACTATCTGTTTTGAGGATCCATTTAAGTTCCTCTTTGTTGAGAATTCTGGAAATGTCGCCTCCTTGTGCAGGAACTTTGACTGCAATGATGATTGTCCACCTTAAGTCATTATCCGAATGTCCTTTTTGTAGATAGTGTAGAAGCCAGAGGGTCATCCTGACTGAATTCCGGGATAGAGGCTAAAAGAGCGGAATCATAGCCTAAATATGCCAGACTCGCTGCTCGGGAGGATAAACTCGAAACAGCGTTGAGTCCAGAACCGCTCCAATGAAGGGGAGCTTTTGAGAGGTACTCAGGTTTGACTTCGGTGCGTTGATGGAGAACCCCATCAATTGCAAGAGGTCGGCCGTAGTCTGGAGGTGGGTGACAACTGCCTGGGGTGAGCCCGCCTGAAAAAGCCAGTCATCGAGGTAGGGGAAGACTGACACCCCTGACCTGCGCAGATGAGCTGCGACCACCGCCATCACTTTCGTGAACACCCGGGGGCACTGGTAAGGCCGAAGGGGAGCACAGCAAATTGAAAATGCTCCTGGCCTACTGTGAACCGCAGGTAGCGCCGGTGGGCCAGCCGGACGGGAATGTGAAAATAAGCATCCTGCAAGTCCAACACCACCATCCAGTCTCAAGGGTCCAGGGCAGTCAGGAGCTGAGCCAAAATCAGCATCTTGAACTTCTCCTTCCGGAGGAAGCGATTGACGCCCCGGAGGTCCAAGATGGGGCGCAAGCCCCCCTTGTCCTTCTTGGGGACCAGAAAGTAGTGGGAATAACAACCTGTTGTGTGCTTATCTAGGATCCTGATCGATACTGTGACCTTATGCCCCTATTCGGCTATAAATCCATTTATTCCCTATATTGGCATAAACGTTCAAGTACAATATTCAGAAAGTCATCTCTGGCCTCACACGAACAGAGCCACATTCCAGAATAGTTTTCTCTGCCAATTCCTTTGCAACCAATTAGTGCAATGACAGAGCAGAAGTCACTATCTGAGCTTCCTAGATTAACACTCCGAGTTCTTCAACAAGATAAAAACTCAGCAAACCTGGAAATCCCCGCTTGCTGTGTTTTGATTAGTAATGGAACTCTAATGAGCAACTGATAGCGATCACTTCCTAGTGACATCTTTAATTGACGTCTTATGTCCAGCAAACTTACGTCAAACATGGCACCTTTCAGGTATAAATATTACCAACGTTGCCTTAAGCAAATGCTGTGTTGCTGCTACCGTTGTTAGCTGTGGTTCGCTGAAGCTAGCACCCTGTTGCCCATCGCCTGAAGCTGCTGTTATGCTGAAGATATCATAGCTGCTATCGCTACTGCTATCGCTGCTAAAGCGCGAACGATGGTGTGGTGTAACTAGGAGCTGAACAGCCGTCCCTCTGCAAAGAGCCCAGCAGATGCCAGCTGCCCGCGGACGCTGTCCCCCCTCCTCCTCCTCGACGCGCTGAGAAGAGACGCTGTCTTTCTCCTGCTGAGAAATCCAGCTCCAGCGTTTCTGGTCTACCCTCGCGGGTGACTGGGATACCGAGTTTCCCCTGAAGGAGATACCAGACCTCCATCATTCTATTCAGAGGTATGGTGTTGACTAAACCCTTAGTGAGAATTCTTGAAGCAAACCTTGGCAAAACCAACTTAAACTAAAGCTACTTACTTACTCCCCTCCCAAGTATTAGGCTTAGGTCAGGTACACTGGGGTAGGCGTAGTTAGAAGCACCAGTTGAGTATTTTAGCCTAATGTATATATGACTGTATATATGTTTTATTACTTTTAAACCATTGTATGGCTAAGAAACCATATCAATGCTTTTACAGTATTATTTCGCAATACTTATCTTACTGTACGTACTTTTTATAATAACAAGTCTTGCAATTGTGGCAATACATTTCTCTTGTACGAGAAGAAAGACTGTTCAATAAATGTTAACCCTTTATTGACAAACACCCGTCTCTCTATTCTCTACATATTGTGAAAGTAATCTGCACTAACCTGACTGAGTAAAATAACTGTCTATTGTTTCACACGACCCTAGAGATCGACTCTTGATCTGAGGAGCAAAGTTGTCATGTTGCACGGTTGTTGGAAAACTGAATCCCTTCTTGTCTGTGCCAGGAAAGCTGATCACTTCCTATTCAGTCAAGAAAGTTTCCAGTGACCTCTGAGCTAGTTGGTAACAAACCCAATTAAGTTTAGCATAGTCAGTAGAGGCCTGGAAGATCCGCACTTCTACGTCGATACTACTGTTTATGTTATTCCAATGCGCAGGGCCTAGTGGGAAACTAGGAACTACGCTACATGGCGCCCAAACGTTTGGTAAGGCGATAAACTAACGCAAGACGTTAGAGTAACTCAGTCGTGCATATTTCACACAGACCCCTTTCTCCCGTAAATACTCCAAAAGACGTCTGGAGTGGGTGAAAGGTTAAAATCCGCCCGAACTCAGTAGGAAGAGATTCCTATGTAAAGCTCTGGTTTATTCAACGTTGAAGGATACAGTGTTCCAAAATATTGTGCACCTAATCTTTGTCTCCTTGGAGACCAACTCTGCAAACCTTGCATTTATACAATGCCAGGAGAAAACGGAACCACTGGGGCCGCAGCAGATGCGACTCAGCAGGGTCCCGATAATACTGACCCGGATGCTATTATCATCCCGGTCCACTTAAGAAAATCTATAACGTTAAAACTTATAGAGAACGGACTGACACCACAAGGTGGTACAGTAGTCTTCGTGATAGAGTCTCACGAATATCGGCAGACAGAGGTATTCTATTCATGGATAAACTTTCCAGCGGCAAACGCTACAACAAAAGAGTTTCACTATTACAAAATAGAGGAACCTCCGGAAGAGTACGCTCCTTTCGAGGAGACTGAAATCCCACTAAAATTCCAAGAGCACCTGCTCTGGTTTAATGGCGCCCTAAAACATAATGATCATATTACCAGGCTCAGTCCACTAGATAGACCTGGAGCAACGTGGCCGGTTCTAGCCGGCTACACACCACATCCGGACATTGCAAAAATGTCAAAAGAAGAGCTGTTAGTACAGCTAAAAACACTTATAAAAATACATAGGCAATTAGTCCAATATGTAATGCGGACTGCAACAGTCCAACCAGCTGTTAATGTACCACAGCTGACCCCTCATCAGGGGAACACTAATAAAATTACACCACAGAACATACAGTCATGTCTTGGTAAAACACCCGTAAAACGGGAACAAATTCCTTTCTGGTTAGCACAGAAAATCACTCAAATAGAGGCAGTATTTCCTGATACTACCCTTATAGAGAAACACAGAATCTTGACAATCTGCCTTCCTATGGGAATCGCACCACACGTGGAGGACTGCGACACTTGGGGTACAGTCTTTGCTTCCATTTACACAAAAACACATGGTGTTCCGTCAATGGCGGTAATACCAGAAGTGCTAAAACAGATTCAAAATGAATACGGTCCAGAGCCCGCTTTAACTCTTGGTATGAAATTACTGAAAGACTTCAAGCAGGTCTCGGCTATATTATTAGCCAACATAAAGGGAGAAGCAGCATCTGTGGCGATCCTGCCGAAGTTGAAGGAAACAGATATAAAAGATCAGCCAGTTGAGCTTGCCAAAATCATAGAAAAATGCTATGAAGAATTAGGTAGGGACAGCTTGGGTGGAAAACCAGTAAAGCCCCAACTGCTCGAAAATCCTGAAAAATTATTTATTAAAAATAATTTAAACACTCCTAAAAAGAGCTGGGATGGAAATAAACAATCCACTCCCAAGGAAAAAGTTTTCCAGTCCAGAGGAAGGTCTCCTCGACGGAGGGAAAGAACTCCGACTCGAGAACACCAGTCTCCCCAGAGGGAGCCCTCTGAGAAAGATATAACCTTAGAAATAGGGATAATCTGAAAAAACCTGATAGATATCAAAGTATTGATACACGTCCCTCTCGATCTTTTTCGCAGAAATCGGAAAGAAGAGGACGGTCAGACCCAGGAGAGCACACCAAGTCCAAAGACAAGGAACCTGCTCAGAGTAAAAAATCTCAATTTTCAAAAAAGAAGGTAGCCAGTATTAGAGTAATCAACCATGCCGAAAATACTGAGGACACAGTTGAAAAACGGGGAGTGGGCATTGACAATGTTGGACAGTGCAGCAGAAATCAGTATAGCGCGCAAGATCTTGATGAGTCATCTGGAGACAGTGGACACAAATGAATTCATTCAGGTTGAAACTGCCGACACCAGACTTAGCGAGCCCCATAAAATATACGAAATAGCATTGCGTATAGAGGGTGATAAGACTAGGAAAATAAAGGGTCTATTTTGGGATAAACTCTCAAAAGGCTATGATATTTTGTTAGCTGAAAAAGATTGGCCCCCAGAGTTTGTCAGGGAGTGCCCTCGTAGCGAAAAAGTGATTATGCCTGCCTTCTCGAATCACATTCCGATTCACAAAAAATATACATATGCAAGGAAATGGGCAGTAGCCCAGGCACCGGCATTATATAAAAATCATGTAGGATGGGATGAGAACTCACCTCCCCACAAAATACAATTAAAAAGTGAACCAACTGCCCAACGGCAGTATCCCATTAAGCAAGAAGCTAAAAAACAAGTCAGGGAGATCTTAGATCAACTTGAATACCAGGGGGTGATTGAAACATGCACCTCTCAAATGAACAATCCTTTGTTTCCTGTCTCCAAGCCAGACAATTTATATCGTCTAGTTTTGGACTACAGACACCTTAATGCATGTTGCAAAACATTTGCAGTACAAAACTCGCATAGTGCAGCCCTAATGAATAACATAGTTAGGAAAAAATATAAAACGACATTAGACATATCTAATGGTTTCTTTTGTCAAAACATTGCACCAGAAAGCAGATACTTGACCGCTTTCTCAGCATTTGGGTCGCAGAAAAAATTCTGTCGACTCCCACAGGGGTTCAAGAACAGCCCAGGACTATTCTCAGCTAGAGTAACAGAGTTACTACAAATATATGATGATGATGAGGCATTATCTTACGTAGATGATATCTATCTCACAGACGACTACTTGGATACTCACTTGAAAAGAGTGAACACCATTATACTTGGGTTCGCAGCAGAGGGTTACAAATTCAACTTTAAAAAGTCTCGAATTGCCCATCTGACAGTACTATTTTTAGGGTACGAATTATCAAGTGAAGGGAAAAGCCTAGCGGACAACTTCTTAGAGAAGTGCGCTGTACTCCAAGCTCCAAAAACGCTGAAGAATTTACAATCCATACTAGGTTTTCTGAATTTCGGAAGAACTTACATTCTAAATTACGCAGAGAGGGTTAAACCTCTTTACAAACTAATTAAACCTGATTTTAAACAAATCAATTGGACTCAAAAACACACAGAAATTTTGAGATCACTGCAAACAGACATGTTAGCGAAAACTAAATTAGATACACGTGACAACACACTCGATCTTGTAATCCGAGTCATCCCAGGAAGATGCGGATTCACGTACCTAACCTCTAATGCGGGAGAAAAGGTACCAATTTCAATTAAATCTCACTTGTACACACAAGCAGAAGAAACATTCAGTCTCACAGAAAGAACTGTGAAAGCAGTGCAAATTGCATTAGCAAATGAACGAGAATTAGCACATGGTAAAAGGATTAATATCCTCACAGCGGAATCTGCCTCCGGTGCGCTATTCAGCCCAGTAAACCTGCCTAAAGTGTCACTGGATCCGAAATGGATACAGTGTATAGATTCTCTAGGAGCGGAAGATGTGAAATACTATTTCGCCCCGCAATTCGAAGAACTGAATGATTTAGAATATGAAGAAGAATATCCTCTGCCAATCGAACTTCTGCCTCTCCCACAATACGCCTGTATAATCTATACAGATAGATTTGTACAGCATTTTAACTTAGAGAGCAAATCCTACGATGCAGCCTGTGCGATTGTTAAAGGTTGTTGGCTGTGCGGTAAATTCAGACCGAAAGTAACAAAAACTGAATCCGTAAGAAACTGTTCGGTTCAGAGAACTGAAATTAGATGTTTAAAGATGGCGCTCGAAAATGCAGAACGTGAATTCCCGACACTTATCGTGTGCGATTCTCATTTTTGCGTCAACTCTTACAACAATAAGCTGCAGAGTTGGATTGAAAACGATTACAAAGATGACACAGGTGCCACAATAAAGCATAAATTGCTCTGGAAACAGGTAGCTCTTTTACACAAAGAACTACAAAAGACTCACGTGATACACGCACAGAGTCTTCAACGTGATGGCGTTCACGTTGCAGGGAATTCATTGGCTAATACAGCCACAGCGGAAGCAACTAAACCGGCTTCCGTAGCCACAAAAAAGCGTACAGAAAAATACGTAGACGGGGAAACCATGCTGGCAGTAAAAACGACCGTAAAAGGCGACTGTGCAGCACTACCCGTAAACTATCCACTCAATTATGTATACATAATCGATGCAAACTCCGTTCCTTTTGCTCGAATCCCTGGAGTGGGGGACAGAGTAATTCCAAACAGGAGCAGGAGGGGCTTCCTCTTACTGGAAGCACACATGGGGTTGGGTCTGAGACATCAAACAATTAAGGATTCTCTGAAAGAATTACAATCAGAGTACTGGTGGGCAGGAATGAGCATAGATATTCAATGTTTTGCTCGAAATTGTGAAAACTGCAACAGAGATCGCAGTAATGAACAGGCCAGTGTAGTTTCAGGAACCCTGATGGACAGCATAAGGCGGTCTATCTGCGCAATCAAAGAAGAGAAGCGCGTCCCATTGTACATCCTTAAGGCTAAACACACTTAAATAATGTGGCCTCCAGCGCTCGGCTGACGCTAGAACTGTTATAAGAGAGATCTGCGAGTCTTTATCGGCACATACGCAATTACCACGTTCCATTCTGACCAGGGTCCTGCTTTTAGCTCTCGAGCTTATAAGGAGGCCATGGCCAGCATGGGAATTGGGTTGCGGTATTCTTGTCCATCGCACCCCGAAGGGAATAGTGTGGTTGAAAGAAAAAACCGGGACATAAAGCGATCTATAACAGCGAAGGTATTAGGTTCAGGCGCTGGGTGGGTCAAACATCTAATATTTGTCCAGACCAGTCTTAATAACGTGCCAAGAAATTCTCTAAAAGGTTTCAGCCCATACGAACTATTGTTCGGAATTAGAATGAACATTCAGGACCTCGATAGTCAGATGTCAGTGGTACAAGAAAAAACAACAGACTTTGACATCAAAGATCGTTTGGCTGTTTTACAGGAACTGAATGAAACAAGAAAATCATAAAGCAACATAAAGATAAAGCAACAGCCATCTACCACTGACGAGGCACCACAAGCAACAGCCCCAGAAAGGCCTGTCTGGATTCCAAAGATTGGGGATCTAGTCAGAGAAAAAATCGCGTTGAAGAAGGAATTTGGGCCTTCTTACAGAAAAGCAGTACCTGTCTTAGCAGTCACCGGAACAAGATCAGTTGTACTACCGCCCCTTGCTGGTAAAAAGGAGAACAGAGTCGTGTCTATCGACCTGATAAAACCACAAGCATGTGGCCTATAATCAACAGTAGGCCCAGTGGACTCCCAAGAAACAACAGAATACCCAAACTTGCAACAATCCAAGAGGTTCAAACTGAAAGACTAATCACATTCGATCAGCCTGCAGTGCACAGAGAAGGACTATGCAATAATGCCATGGAACTCGTGCCTCTTGAGACACAGATTGAAACAGTTCGTCAAGAAACACCAGTCTACAATAATGTGGCATCAGAAAGTGCTACCGAAAGACAGATTGAAAGAACAATCCCAACAATTGACAGAACTGCCTCTGGTTATTTCATCAACTTCGACAACTTCTCTGAAGATCAAAATGTCCCCGAAGTGATGCCAGAAACAAAAAAGACTTTTAAAGAAAAAGCAACGGAACTCTTTCATCAACTAAAGGAAATCTACCTTATTTCACCTTGGTTAGAGTTCTGGTTCGGTCTAGGTGTATTTTTCCTCCTGCTTTGGCTCATCATGGTACTTTGTTTGGGAAAATTCATTGAGGGAAAATATAGTACAATGGACACAGCAAGTCAGAACATCAGCCTAGTCCTGAAACCACACAGATCATCTCACGTGAAGAAAAGAGAACTGTCAACAGTAAATGTCACAGCAATTCCAATACCTGGTGGGGTAGTATGGGAGAAAACAGACTAAGAGATCTATGGTCCGGTTGAAATCCTGAAGTATCCTCATCAACTGAAGGTTTCCTTAAGTGACTTTGTAAAACCTAGTACATTCTCTGATGATTGGGACTTTAACAGTATTAATGACATGATGTCTGATTTAGTAATGTCAGCTAGATTCACAGATCATGATTATTTACAAGGTTCATCTAGTTATGAGCAATTATTCTGCTACACACATTATGGTGATCATTATTTGCATAAATCTACACAGCCTAGAAATGTTTTTATGTATAATCAATGGGAACATTGTGCTACACCACCTAAAAGCAGTTCTAAAGCATTTTTTGAGAAATTAAAATACTTCTCAGGGTTTAACACCAGTGATGCAGAAACGTTTTATTACAAACTGTTAGATAAAACAGGAATGAAAACAATGCTGACAAATTCTAAATTGATATATTCAGAAGCATTTTATGACAAAATGATGACATTTGGTTTTGAATATTGGAAAAACAACATTGAAACGAAAACAATTTGGGGTACAAAAGATTGGCAGGCACAAGGCCTTGAAGCACTATTCATAACCAGCATGATACCAGAACAAATGTTGTTTTTAAATGACACAATACACCAAACATCCTGTCTTGGCCTAGCTTAGATCTATGGCCCCGATTCACAGAATGAACTTAAGACTCAATCCTAAACTTACTACTGTTTTGGTATTCACAGATTGCACTTACTACTTTTGGTATTCACAGAATGAACTTACTACTTTTGGCATTCCCAGAATGCACTTACTACTTTTGGTATTCACAGAATTAACTTACTCATTTCGGTATTCACAGAAGTTAGGACTCCTAACTTTAGGACTCCTAAATGCATTCTGTGAGTACCGAAAGGCCTAAAATTACGATTTTTCTCAATTTAGTAGTAGTAAAGTTAGGACTACTAACTTTAGGACTCCTAAATGCCTTCTGTGAATACTGAAAGTCTTAAAATTAGGATTTTTTTCAATTTAGTAGTAGTAAAGTTAGGACTCCTAACTTTACTACTACTAAATTGAGAAAAGTAAGTGCATTCTGTGAATGCCAAAAGTAGTAAGTTCATTCTGTGAATACCAAAAGTAGTAAGTGCAATCTGTAAATACCAAAACAGTAGTAAGTTTAGGATTGAGTCTTAAGTTCATTCTGTGAATCGGGCCCAAAGACCTTAAAACACTGTCTATACCAAAGCCAATACCTGAAAATACAACTACAGATATTGAGTTAGACGTCTCACAAATTTTACATTTTAACAGAACACATCCTGATTGGAAAAAGTGGTTAATCTGGCCTACTGACACAAACAACTGTCAAGATAGATTCCTGAACAAAACACAGGGGTTAAAAATGACCAGACTAGACCCTAGATACTCCCAGAGACAACATCCAGGGATAGTAACAACATACAGTGTAGGGAAACTCTGCCTCGGATGGCTAACATCATCCACACTGGCTGAAATTAAGCAACACTTGTCTTTACTAAAAGATGGTGTTGATTTGCGCGATTTCATTCTTGGACCACGCAAACAGCGTCAAAAGCGTTTCATAGCGACCAGTATCTATGCTGCGTACAACGAGGCTTGGAAAGTCACACAAATTGAAACAGCTGAAAAAATACGAGAAATTGATCGTATTAATTTGGAAAAATCACTTTCTGTAGTGGACAATGGGTTAATGACTCTGTCTTCCAGAATATATTCGTTGGACAATATTGTATCTTCTGCCTTTGACATAATAGACAGAGACTTGCTAATGTTACAACATGGCCAATCTCAATTACGTTCTATTGTACAATTGGGCTGGACGCTGCAAAATCTTCGTTCAGGCTATGTGCCTTGGCATTTAATCAACACAACGTCATTATTTTCCATTTTTAACCTTACTGATAAACAAATCAGTTTGGCACAGAAAGGAGCAGACTATACAATCCTGAGCATCGAAAAACTTGAGAGATTACCATTGACAATGTCAGAGAGTCCTGTCATTGAATGGATAATACACGTAATTATCACTATTCCCATAACAACTTTCCGATTTAAAAAGTGCCTTGGAGGGGCGTGGCCAAGATGGCGGGGTGAACGGACGCTTCTTCCCGCAGCTCCTCCGGCCCGACTAGGCCCGAGCCCTTTTTCGTTAGCTTCTCTCCCCCCGCTGAAGCTCAGCGGCCGAGAGACGGGCGGCGGAGATCCTGGGGCACACATTGATGCTACTTTGGCCCCGATGGCCTCGGTGGAAGCACGCTAAAAGATCGATTGCCGGACGGAGGAGCGCCTTGGAGGCAGAGCATAGCGGGGCGCTGTCCGGATGCCTCGGCTGGGGCCTGGTGCTGACATCTAGCGATCTGGAGTGAAGCTCGCCCCGGTGCTCGACGGGGATCATCAGAGGGGAAACAGCTGTGTGACTTCGCTGAGCGTGGACCCTGCTGTGTGATCGTTGTAGTGCTTGGACTTGCGGTGGTGGCCTCTCATGTGGTACGGGGCCCGGCCCCGTGGCCAGTTGGCGACAATGCTTAAGATCGGGGCCAGGTCTACCGTTTCTCCTCTCTAGCTGGACGGCCCTGGATGGAACTTTCCTGTGTATACCTGGCTCTTAGGGTGGCCCTGGTGGCATCGCCGGGCTTGGTCGATCTTCCCGGCCCCGCCTAACCGCCATCTTGTCTTCACAGCGACGGTGACGCAGCCCTCCTTCAGTGTCGCTTGAGGTCGTCTCCTACGCCTCTGCTTTTGCACAGCTCTCCCTTCCTGCGGGACGCACCAGCCGGGGTTCCCCTAGCGGGGGTCCCTGTTGAAATCTTGGCTGGGCACCGAACGGCTCTCTGTGACTGGACTGGCCCGCCATTTTGTCATCTGTGGCGCAGGTCCCCTATCTGGCCGGGAGCTCCTCCTCGGGGGACTCTACCGAACGTTGGAAGCTTATCGTGGGCCGAGCCTACTGCAGGTGGCCGAAGCCAGTGTTCCTGCTTCAGTTGAGTGCGACAGCGTACGAGACACGAATGTCCGGGAAAGGAGGATCGAGGAAGGGGGATCGCACCCTGCCAGACATGCTTAGCAGGGCCCAGCAACAGCGAGACAGGGCGCAACCGTCTCCGGGCTCTTCCCGGGCCGCTGCGGACCCGACCGGGGGTGAGCCCCCCGTCACGAGGTCCTTCATGGAGGAACTGTTCAGTCCGCTTAAAACAGACTTCCAGACGTTGAAGCAGGAGGTGGCCAGTGAAGTACGCGAGGTCCGCACGGAGGTGGAGGGCCTTGGTGAGCGGATGGAGACGGTGGAGGCGGCGGCCCAACGCCGGGACGACGAGATTGTCCATTCGCAACAGGACGTTCTCCGTCTCAGGGAGCAACATGTTGAACTCCAAGCCCATAACGAGGACCTGGAGAACAGGTCGAGGAGGAATAATATACGGGAACGGGGTGTACCGTACGCAGATGAGGGGACAGACCTGGTGGGAGCGCATCATGTCCGAGGCCCACAGGAAACAACCATTGACGTTCGTCAGCGACCTGTGGCGCTGTATCAGGACCTGTCTGCCATCACGTTGCAGAAGCGCAGGTCCTTCAAGATTGCAACCGACTTCCTGCGCGAGCACGAGACACCGTTCTCCTGGGGGCATCCCTTTCGTTTGATATTCCGTTGGAACGGGGTGCTGCACCAGCTGCGCTCCTTGCAGGATGTTTGCGGCGTCTTGGGGCTCACGGCAACTGAAGAGGATGGAGCAACGCCGACCTGGAGGCGCTCGGATAGAGGAGGACGACGTCGGTCAGCGAGAAGGAGATCGGCGGCGAGCGCTGGGCGGCCTGACTCGCCCACCATCAGAGCGGACATGGCCAGCGCACTGAGAGAAGCGGCCAGGGACTCGGCCGCCTCGAACGGTGTGGCCTTGACGGCCTAGACACACTCCGGGGGGAGATGGACATAGCTTCTTATTTGCCAGGTTTGGGGGTCGGAGGGATGGCCGGGGGGAGCGGGGAAGGCGAGTGGCCGGACGTCCACTTTTGGTACTTTCTGCAGACTTGTCCGTTTTGGGACAATGGGTTGTTTGTGTTTGAGTTGGAATTTGGCTGGTTGCCATTGGTTCGTTTGGGGTGGGGTTGGGAGTTGTTCAGGGGTTGGGAGGGAACCGTCCGATATTTCCTGTGTTAACGCTGGGTCCTACTTTGCTTGTCCTGCGCTGCTGCCCTGCGCCCCTCCCCCGCTGGCTGCCTGCCCGCGACAAAGCGTCTCCGGACTCTGAGCGATATGTCGTCCCTGAAGGTGGTGACCCTTAATGTTAAGGGTCTGAATAACCCTGTAAAGCGTAGGGCGATTTTGTCTCTGCTGGAGGGGACACAAGCTGATATATCCCTCCTGCAAGAAACCCACTTGTTGTCCCGTGATTGTCACAGAATGCGCTCTGCCAAGTTTCCCACCCAGTTTTTCTCCTCTGCTGCGTCCAAGACTGCGGGGGTGGCTATTCTGTTGGTGAGCTCCTTCAAGGGGGAAGTGTTGTATAAGTTTGCTGAACAGAAGGGGAGGCTTTTGGCATACCGCCTCCGCCTAGGGGGCACATCGTTTACTATTGGCTCCCTATATAGCCCGAATGATCATCAAGAACGCTTTTTAGATTCGGTGCTGGTGGATGTAACTGCCTCCCCCGATCGTCATGTTATCCTAGGGGGTGACCTAAATATAGTTTTTGATTCTGCCTTGGATAGGTCAGCGCAGCGATTCCCGCAGACTGGGGAACTTTCCCAGGCCGGGAAGGCCCGAATCACCGACATGGATTTGCATGACCTTTGGCGCACCCTCCACCCTACAGATAGGGATTATTCCTATTACTCGCATGCGCACCGGACCTACGCACGGTTGGACTACTTTTTGGTTAATGGACCGATGCGTGCCGCTGCTACGGCGGCGGACATTGGGGTCCTGACACTGTCTGATCATGCGCCGGTCGTGGGTGCGTTTGCGTGGCCGGCGACCTCCCCCTCTCGGGGGGGTGTGGCGCCTTAGGGACACCCTTCTGCACAACAAAACGGTTGTAAAACATATTGAGGAGGCCATACAGGAAACCAGGCACACAACAATAACTCAGACACCTCATTGGCGACACAGTGGGCGGCGCTGAAGGCGATCCTCAGGGGGGAATTCATCTCCATCTCCTCGGCAGAAAACAGGGAACGGCAGCGGAAGAGGGAGGAGCTGACCTCTCAGGTCTGGGAGCTAGAACAGGTCCACCGCCGTACGGGTGCTCCAAGGGTTTGGAGGCAGTTGAAGGCTGCCAGGAAGCTCCTGTCGGCGCAGGACATGGACGTTACGTCTGAAACATGCATTCTACACAGTGGGGATAGGTGTGGCAAACTCTTGGCACACAGGCTCCGTGTCGCGCAACAGCGAAATGTGGTGAAGGAACTCTTGGGTACAGACGGGGTGGCTGTTTCTGGTGATGCGGCGGTGGCGGAAACTTTTTGTAGTTTCTATGAGGCGCTGTACACCGGAGAGCCCCCCTTGTCGCGGGAAGCCGTGGAATATCTGGAATCTGTGGCCCTTCCGGCGCTAGATCCCGCTCAGGCGGAATATCTTGAGCGTGATATCCACGTTGAGGAGGTGATTTCCGCGATAGCCAGACTTAAGCACAGGAAAGCCCCGGGCCCGGACGGTTACACGTCCCTGTTTTACAAAACTTTTTGCCCGGTTGTGGCCCCTATCCTCGCCCGGCTGTTTACCTCCTTCTCCGAATCAGGAGCCATCCCACCGGATCTCCTGAGAGCGACGGTCTCAGTGATCCCGAAGCCTGGGAAGGATCGGGCCTTATGTGGCTCATATAGGCCCATCTCGCCCCTGAATGTCGACCTCTAGTTGTACACGGGGATTCTGGCATCCAGGCTGGCCCTGCACCTCCCGGGTCTGGTCGAGGCCGACCAGGCTGGCTTTGTGCCCGGCAGACAGACTGTCGACAATACTAAACGAGTGACGCACATTCTGGAAAAAGCTTCGCGGATCCCAGGTGAGCGGATGTTGCTGGCGGTGGATGCCGAGAAAGCCTTCGACAGGGTACACTGGCCTTACCTCGAGCAGGTGCTCAAGAAACTGGGTATCGGTGATAAATTCTGCTAGATGGTTTTCAATTGTTACAGGAACCCTTCAGCGACGGTGAGGGTCAATGGGTGCAGCTCCCGTAGTTTTTCAATCGAGCGCGGCACTAGGCAGGGGTGCCCACTTTCCCCACTCCTCTTTGCTGTTTACATGGAGCCCAGAGGATCCGCCAAAACCCGGATGCAATCAGGATCAAGATGGGGCAGTACATTCACACGGTCAGTCTTCATGCGGATGATGTCCTGCTGACCCTGGACGATCCCAGGAGGTCCCTTCCCACCTGAATCCGCGAGTTGGACGCTTTTTCACGAGTGGCTGGTTTCAAAATGAACATGGGCAAGTCGGTGGCTCTAGATGCGTCTCTGGCTGCGGATACTAGACGGGACCTTCAGCGGCTCTTTCCCATGCAGTGGTCATCTTCCCTGGTGCCATACCTGGGGATTCTGCTGGCGCCGACGTTGCCAGAGATGGTAACGGCTAATTACACCTCTCTTAGTAAGAAGATCAAGGAGGAGCTTGGCCGCTGGAGCAAGGGCCTGTTGTCTTGGCTTGGCAGGATTGCTGCGGTCAAGATGACGGTTCTGCCCCAGATCCTATACCTTTTCCGAGCCTTGCCGCTCCAGCCTCCAGTGGGTTGGATCAGGCAGACGCAAGCTGACATCGCACGCTTTGTCTGGCAAGGAAGCAAGCCGCGGATGAAGAGGGTTCTCTCCACGCTTGCCCCGGAGGCGGGGGGCCTTGGTATTCCGGACCTCCGGAAATATTTTCAGGCGGCGCAGCTGCGCTACCTTGTGAGTGGAGCAGGTGGGAATCCGATAAGCACTGGCTCTTTCAGGACCAGGCGGTGGCAGGGCGTACCCTCCAGGAAGTTCCATTCTTGCGCCGAGTTCACCGCCCCCCCAACCTTTACGCTTCCTTTGTCACGCGGGTTCCCCTGAGGGTGTGGGACACGGTTTGCGAGGTTCGGGAACTCACCACGTTCCCCTCGCCATTTACGCCCATAGCGGGTAATCCTGATTTCTCCCCAGGGATGGAGCCAGGCGCTTTCTCCCATTGGAGGACGGCGGGCTGTCGGGCGCTCTTTCAGATTTATGGTTCGGAGGGAGTGGTCCCATTTCAGCATCTTCAACAGGAGTTCCACCTGCCGGAGTCGGATAGTCTGCGATATATGCAGGTCCGGCACTGGGCGCTTCAGCCTCAGGTGCGGGACACAGCAGATCGTCAGATAACACCATATGAGCGGTGGCTGGTGACCCGCGCCTCCGATGCTAAACTGATCATTGATCTCTACAAGTTCTTACAGCCCCCTCCGTTTCACTACTATAATCCGGGCAGGGAACGATGGCACAGGGAATTAGGTAGGACACTTAGCCATAAGGAGTGGGACCAGATTGCACACCGTGCGAGACACTCAGCATATCACACTGGCCTCACTGAGACATTCACCAAGGTATCCACATACTGGTATTACACCCCAGAGAGACTGCACGAGATGAACAGGCATATCGAGAAGGAGTGCTGGAGAGGTTGTGGTCAGGTGGGGACCCTTTCACATATTCTTTGGGATTGTCCCTTGTTGGCTGCTTATTGGAAGGAGGTTATGATGAGGTTGATATGCATTTTGAAATTGAATTACCGCGCTTTCCGGCGTATGTATTGCTGGGCCTTCCTAATGGCCTGATGTATCCGCTGAAGTCCCGCAGGGGCAGGCAAATCGCGATAGCGCTGGGCTCAGCGGTTCAGAACATCCTAATCCACTGGCGCACCACCACGGTCCCCTCCATCACTGGCTGGTTGCACAGGCTTTGGCATGTGCTGGGTATGGAAAAATTGTCACTCACGGTAGCGGGGGAGATAGACCAATTTGATGAGCTGTGGCAACCCTTTCGTGCACTTTTAACTACGGAATTTAGGGAACTCACCTGTACGAGGTACCTCAGGCTTCTAAGGTTGACGCCACCGGCGATTCCAGCAGACTAGGAGGGGTAGCGGGGCTGGGTTCATGGAGGGGGGGGTGCGGTGGGGGGGCAGGTAGTGTTATTAGCGGTACAATGGACGGGGTGGGGGGGGAGTTGAGGTGAGTTGGGGTGTTTGGGGGGGGTTTAGGGGATAGTGGGTTGGGTTTCTTTGAGTTACTGTTTATTATTCTCTGCTCAGACTGATGGTGTTGACTATGCTCAGATTGAAGGTATTGCTTATATTTAGCTCTTTTCATTTGCTGTTGCTTCCTTTTCCACAGCGGACTGGTCCACCGTCGCACTCGTAGTATCATGCTCATTTCCTTCGCTTAAATGTATGTAACCCTAACCTCCTGTTCCCTCTCCCTATGTTTTTGTCTTAATAAAATGCTTTAAACCTAAAAAGTGCCTTGAATACATACCTACTGGCCAGTATGAACGATTGGGTAAAGGATATGTAAAATCAGAATGGAAATTACCATACACACATTCTTGCTATAGTGACAGCGACAAAAATGTATTTCTTAGTGGTGAAAACTGTAAACATTCACTAAGCGGTATACTTTTGTGCCAGGGTATTAATTTACACGGAGCATCTGATGGAAATTCTAACAACCTTTCATGCCACCAGCTAGTCACATCTGCAACTCAGATAGAGCCCTTCTTTATGCAACTTGCAAACGGGAGTTACATTCTTAGAACGGATCACAGATGTTGTGGCCTTGTTCCAGGGAAAAGTTATCTAGTAAGCGTAACATCCATGGTCAAATGTTGTATGCAGGCATTGTTTCCGAATCTCTATTCTATACGAATTGATACTTTAAGCAAAATGAAGTCTGTGCTTTTGCAGACAACAGTGCCCATAACGTCATCTAAAGAGACGTATGATCTTCTAGTTGCAAGGACAGCTACGGAAGTTCATAAACTTTTATCAACAAATTGCCCCGTGCATTTTATAGAAATGCTTAGCCAACTCCTTAACATGTCTAGTGCCACAGGCATCCCAGGCATATTTAAGACGATTTTTACGGGACTGCTAACACCTTTTCAAGCCATTTTGGGAATCGTTCCTAATTTTGTACACTCTGTTTTTGGCGGCATACCCTTATTTTTGGGACTTGTAGCAAGGATTTTATTTTTGACCGTCCTGCTTCGTTATGGCAAGCCAAAGTCAGACATAGCTCCCATGGGAATGGAAGAGACAATCCAAGCAATGCGCTACAGGGACAGGATAACTAACGTCCTTGGATTAGCCAGGCTGAGAGATCTAAACATGACCTGGTTCCTTTCATTCAGACCTATATGGCAGAACTGTATCTTACCGGTACTTCGATGTATGCTATGCGGAGATGAGTGCGTGTTGGACATCTGTCTTTCACTTCCATCAGCAGTACCAATGGACGTCGATACTTTGCTCAGTCCGATAACGGCTCACGCATTGTGTTGTCCCCAGCGGCTACCAATCCTGATGACGGCATTCGTTGAAACTCCTGTGCTACGACTAGGTGGTAACAGTGGAGCGAGTGACAAAAGCAACATCATCCAGGTACGACCTTCTGTGAGCATTGCTGATCCCGACTATGATGACAGCAATCATTCTCACACCTGCCAAGTTACAGCACTATCGAATTTGGTTGAACTGTCACCTGATTTCGTAGACCAATTCTTTGAGAGCCTGTCTGATATGATGTTCTCACCCGAACAGAAACAATAACTTTGGAGAAGCTTTCCGACACACAGCGTTCCCATGAACTCTGAATTCGGCCTTCAGTTTTTAACAACAAAAACTGCTAAAAGCGTTGGAACTCTATTTCCCCGTTCAAGCATTAATTCTTTTGAATTGAACACTTTTAAATATTCACCCTTTTTTTGGCACGAAAAATTCTTTGCTTAAGGTAAAAACTATTCTTAGAGAACAGAAGCTTCAAACTTCTATTTCTAAACACATCTAGAGACATAATAACTTACACCAGCCTCTAGCACATTTATTGCAATGCATTTATATGTGATGATTTATCTCGCCCTTCTTCTGTTTCAGAGATATTTCATGTGTAATTCTTTTGCATAATCGTTCATTGATTTCATATGCAATAATTTTTGAATGATTTCTATGCTTCAAAAACGTACAGTACCTATAATTTTCACGTATTACAATATACGCCTATTTCAAATGCATTTATGTATTTTGGGGTGGGCAATGTTACACATGCATCTTATTGCTCTAGTTTTAGTAATTTGATGGACATGAACCCGTGGAGTGGGTGTTGTGTGCTTATCTAGGATCCTGATCGATACTGTGACCTTATGCCCCTATTCGGCTATAAATCCATTTATTCCCTGTATTGGCATAACCGTTCAAGTACAATATTCAGAAAGTCATCTCTGGCCTCACACGAACAGAGCCACAAACCAGAATAGTTTTCTCTGCCACTTCCTTTGCAACCAATTAGTGCAATGACAGAGCAGAAGTCACTATCTGAGATTCCTAGATTAACACTCCGAGTTCTTCAACAAGATAAAAACTCAGCAAACCTGGAAATCCCCGCTTGCTGTGTTTTGATTAGTAATGGAACCCTAATGAGCAACTGATAGCGATCACTTCCTAGTGACATCTTTAATTGACGTCTTATGTCCAGCAAACTTACGTCAAACATGGCACCTTTCAGGTATAAATATTACCAACGTTGCCTTAAGCAAATGCTGTGTTGCTGCTACCGTTGTTAGCTGTGGTTCGCTGAAGCTAGCACCCTGTTGCCCATCGCCTGAAGCTGCTGTTATGCTGAAGATATCATAGCTGCTATCGCTACTGCTATCGCTGCTAAAGCGTGAACGATGGTGTGGTGTAACTAGGAGCTGAACAGCCGTCCCTCTGCGAAGAGCCCAGCAGATGCTAGCTGCCCGCGGACGCTGTCCCCCCTCCTCCTCCTCGACGCGCTGAGAAGAGACGCTGTCTTTCTCCTGCTGAGAAATCCAGCTCCAGCGTTTCTGGTCTACCCTCGCGGGTGACTGGGATACCGAGTTTCCCCTGAAGGAGATACCAGACCTCCATCATTCTATTCAGAGGTATGGTGTTGACTAAACCCTTAGTGAGAATTCTTGAAGCAAACCTTGGCAAAACCAACTTAAACTAAAGCTACTTACTTACTCTCCTCCCAAGTATTAGGCTTAGGTCAGGTACACAGGGGTAGGCGTAGTTAGAAGCACCAGTTGAGTATTTTAGCCTAATGTATATATGACTGTATATATGTTTTATTACTTTTAAACCATTGTATGGCTAAGAAACTATATCAATGCTTTTACCGTATTATTTCGCAATACTTATCTTACTGTACGTACTTTTTATAATAACAAGTCTTGCAATTGTGGCAATACATTTCTCTTGTACGAGAAGAAAGACTGTTCAATAAATGTTAACCCTTTATTGACAAACGCCCGTCTCTCTATTCTCTACATATTGTGAAAGTAATCTGCACTAACCTGACTGAGTAAAATAACTGTCTATTGTTTCACACGACCCTAGAGATCGACTCTTGATCTGAGGAGCAAAGTTGTCATGTTGCACGGTTGTTGGAAAACTGAATCCCTTCTTGTCTGTGCCAGGGAAGCTGATCACTTCCTATTCAGTCAAGAAAGTTTCCAGTGACCTCTGAGCTAGTTGGTAACAAACCCAATTAAGTTTAGCATAGTCAGTAGAGGCCTGGAAGATCCGCACTTCTACGTCGATACTACTGTTTATGTTATTCCAATGCGCAGGGCCTAGTGGGAAACTAGGAACTACACTACAAACCACTCCCTACTTGCTGACCGGGAAGGCACTCGGTGGCCCGCTTGGCCAGCAGGGCCCTGACTTCCTGACGTTGAAGAGCCAAATGATCCTCCGACCTGCGGTGGTACCAAGGTGGCCTGGCTGGAGGGGATGACAGAAAAGGAAGCGAGTAACCGTGGCAGATTATCTGCAGCACCCACTTGTCCGATGCATCCTCGTGGAGGTGGTGGCAGACCCTGCCACCCACTGGCGTGGGTTGCTCCCTGAAGCTCGGATAAGGAAGGCTTAGAGGCGGCAGCAGCGGGGGTGGAGGTGGACTGACCCGCGCGCTGGTTGCCAGATCCGCCCCTGCGGACTCCACAGCCGCGCGGAGGCTGGTTCGGCACAGGCTTGTTGGAGGAGCGTGCCTGAGTGCCCCTGCCCTGGCCACGAAAGGAACAAAAATGAGGCGTGTCAGGGTTCTTTGTAGAAAGACCCAACGACTTGGCAGTAGGCCGAGAGTCTTTAAAGCGCTCCAGGGCGTTATCGGCCTTATCCCCAAAGAGGCAGGAGCCATCAAAGGACAGCGAGCTCTGGACATCGGGCGAGAACCCAGTTAAAGCAACCAGGCTTGGCGTCACACCGCCACCGTCGTGGAAATCGTCCTGCCCAATGTATCCGCGGTATCCAAACCGCACCGGATGGAAAACTTTGCCGCATCCTTACCTTCTGAAATCGCTTGGGAAAGGGCAGCCTGGACCTCCTCAGAACACTGAAGCAAAACCTGGGCTACCGAATTCCACACTGCGTGGGAGTAACGGCACAACAAGCAGGTGGTGTTAACCGACCGCAGCCCCAAGCTGCGGAAACAGGCTCTCCATGTACCACCACAGCGGTAGCAACCTAAGCTCTGATCAAATGAACCCGAGGGCTGCTTATTGGCCAAATCGCTGCAGATCTCTATACAGAGGACTATCCACCGTGTTTTGGTCTTTTTCTGCAGTGTCGTAGCCTTTTCTCCCCAACTAACCCCATACTCAATGACCATCAGTAAAATCAATGTAAAAGCTCAAAGATCTTTAAGGTCGAATTGGGGGAGTCACAACTTTTGGAAAAACCGCCACTGTAGTCCTCAATACCAGACTGTCCAGGAAACCGGTTGTGTATGGAACATGAATTGATAGAGCTTGTAGCTCATTCATGTGTCGATCTGAGGTTAGCAATATGAGGAAAACAATTTTGAGAGTTAATAGACGCAAAGTAATCCTACCCCAGTGTACCTAACCTAAGTGTAGTACGAGGGAAGAAGTAGGTGCTGTTTAGCTACAGTCTAGTTTAGTTGTGCCAAGAGGTGCCAAAAGTTTCTCTAGGTTCTAATCAGCTCCATACTTTAGAATCAGAGAGGTTGGTATCTCTTTCCTGGGACTCGATCTCTATCACCCCGCAAGGGGAGTCAGAAACACTGGAGCTGGATTCTGGGCGAAGAGGAAGACAGCGTTTGGGCAGTGCGTCAGTTGGGGACTTCACTTCCTTCGGAACTTGCTGTTGGGAGCTGCGTCGTGCAAGTAGGTAGTCGAACCGCACCATGCCTTGCCATAGCAAGTGAAGGTATATTTATAACTTGAAGGTGTTTAGGAATGCCAGTATTGATGTACAAGTCGGGCATAAATACGTCATTGATGAACCCCTAAGGAATAGATGTTCACGCATAATAAATGAGTTATTGGAGAAATCAATATCCAGGCAAGGGGAAGTCCTTATGGCTTAAGAGTCTGGTTTTCCAAGAACTCGTTGTGACGTAGAGGATCAGATGTAGTTGACCATGCCTGTATTTGGTTAGCATGAGCAATGCCTAAATAAGGGCTGGATTTCTATGCCTAAATAAGGGTAATTTGAATTCTACCTATGTAAGGGCATGAATCAGGAAATCTATATACAGTATCTAAATTGACACACACAGAACCTCCTGGCTCAGGACTTAAGACCCCACTCTGCCCTGCTTGTTGTAGCATCACACTGTGGTGGTCTTGTCTGTGAGCACCTGGATCAGCCTCCTTTAGATTGATGGTAGGAGGATCTTCAACGCTAAGCGGATGGGCCACAATTTCTACAGATTGATGTGGAGGTGGGTTTCCACTGAAGCCCATAATCATCTGCTCACCAACTCTCCCAGATTACCTCCCCTCCTCAACAACAATGCACCTGTCCCCACTGTCAGCTCTGGGTGGAATAGGGACAGGGATCTACCACCACTCCAATTGCAGTTGAGCAACCACCCAGCACCACTTGAAGTTTTTTGCACTCTCCTCTGAAATCTGAATGGAATCCAACAGGTTCTCTAGGTGCTAAGCCTACTGAGACTTCAGATCCGTATTATGCGATCAGCAGTAGTCCATTATGCAGTAAACAGTATGCAGTATGCAGAAGGCCAAGAGTCAGAGAAGTCTCACAGCCACTCTCAATGAGGCTTTAAAAAAATAAAAAAAAGGAAAATCTCCAGAATGACCTGGACTAATTAACTCGGAGGGAAGGCTTGAAAGTGCACCATACCCAAAGCGGATATAATGAATGGGAGCCTATGCGAAGTAGTCGCCCAGAGGGTGTGTCGCTGCTTTCCTTGAGGTGCTCCAGGGCGAGACCACATTGTCCCTGAAGGGGTAGACAGCATCAAATGGCATGTCCATTAGTGATATCGGAACGTCAGTCAAGACGTCCATGGATCTCATCCATGCGTGGAGCAGAAGCAACACAATGGTACCGACTGTCCTGCTCAAACAGTCACTGGTGTCCAGCCCATGAAAATGTTGTACTTTGCTGCTTCTTGGATAATCTGCACATGATTGGCAGAACATTCTTTGGGGCTGTCAGCAAGATAATGCTGGCTGGGTTCAAAGTGGAATGGCATGGTGAGCAAAAATCGATGGATTTAGGCCCAGATCTCTGTACTGGGTGAATGTATGACATTGTTCTGCATTCTATCCATCAATTGTTTTAGCAAGATAATACGGACCATATATCGTCCCTGGAGGCAACTAGCATTTACTGACTGGAGGGCAAGGGTAGCTGATGAGATTAGTCTCTTCCCAAATGCCTCAAAACCCTTTGATTCACTTTCAAGAAGTGTAGTAGGTAATGAGTTAGGATAGGGTCTATTTGTTGATGCCTGTACAACCTTCCAGGCATAGTGTGTTGCATAACGAAGGAAGGATCACCACAAGCAGATTTTGATTTTCTAGCAGCTTGTCTGTTGGCTGCTGGGCATGAGCCATACTTGGCCCATCTACCCAGAAGTGTGCCCATCAGGGAATCATTGAAACGGAGAGGTTGTTCTGTGGAAATCTGCAAAGATGGCAGGACTTCCATCAGGACATTATTCTTTACTTTAACAGGCGGAAGCTGAAGTTCTAAAACTTCAGCAGCCCGTCTGATCAGAGAGCAAAAGAAGTGGATTCCTCTTGGGAGGAGCCTATGGGGAGACTTAAATCCAGTATCTATGGAAGAGTCTAACCAACTTCCATCCTGACCACGGGAAATTGATGATCCTCATTATAATGGATTGCATCATCCTGGTCATCTTCAACATCATGCTGACTGGATTCTAAATCCGAAGCAAAAGGAGTGTAGCATTTAAGGGAAAGGCAGAGTTCTATCCGGGACATAATGAAATTGGACCAGATGCAGGCAGCGCCAAAGATTGCAGAGGGCATGACTTTGGTCAAGGTTGTGTCATGTTTACTTCAGAGTCCAGTAAGACAAGGGGTTGGTCCTCTGGCGTAGACACACTAGGGACCAGCGAAGATCATGAGGCTAGATTGTTGATCAATTTTACAATGGTCATTTTGGGAGGCTCAAAAACGATTTAATTTTCTTCACTAACGACACCCCCTCTTGGTCCACCAGCTTATATAATTCTCTTAACGTCACCTCCTCCTCGTCTGTCCCTCATGGGAAACAACTAGAAAATTCCCCCTCTGCGTATTTCAATGGCTCCCTCACCATCTCAATCTATAACAATGGTACTGTCATGATCCAAGGCAAAGACACCTGTCTCTCTCTCTTTGACCAACTCTTCCCCTCCCTACTCCCGCCCTCTGCGACCGGGTTTTCCCCTGACTCTCCATCTAGCTCTACCGATTACTCCCTTTCTCCTCCCCTGATCCCCCTACACTCCAAAAGGCTGCAACCTCTGGAGACACAGGTCGGCACTCTTCCCTCCCCCTCCCCTGTGCCCTCCTCTCCCTTTCCTCCCACTTCACAGTATGTCCCCCCTTCATCACTTCAGCCTTACCACTAGCTAATACGCTCCTCGTCCAATCCGCACCGTCCCGGTACTCCAATCTCATCTCCTCCCCCCTATTCAAACCTGCTACTCCCTTTTTTAGTCCACCTCCAACCTTCTCCCCCAGTTAACTTTCCTTATGCTCCCCTCATTCCTCCCACTCCCCCTCTTCTCTACCCCCTCCTCCCCTCGCCTCTTACCCCGATTTCTCCACAATCCCATTGCATCTCTCTCCTTCCCCCCACTCCTCCAGCAATGCTGTGCTACCCCCTTTCCCCCCTTGGTAACCCTTTCCATCTCCCTCCATCGGGCCCAGCAGAACCATTTTCTTTCTTCAAATTCCCCTTCTCCCAACCCCCCCTCACTCTCCAGATGCCCGTTCCCTCACAGCCACCTCTCCTAGCCAACAGGACCTCTCCAACCACCTCCCCTCTTTTCCTCCCAAACCTCCTACATTCCTATGACACCTCACAGTCCTCCCCTCTCCTTCTACCCCACCGCCTTGATCCGCACTCATCTCCCCCTAAATATGTCCTTAATTCCTCTCCTTCGCACAACGCCAACAAAGACAACTCTCCCTTCACCTCTGATACACCAACCGCGCTCTCAACCTCGACCTTTCCCCACCTATGAACCCATATACCCCAACTCTCGTCCTGTCCCCCCACCTCTCCCTGCCTTCCACCACCAATTTCACCCCCTCCTGTTGCCATCGAGACACCCAACCTTCCGTGCTCTGCCCTACTCTCTCTTGAAAATAAGCTAGGCTCTGTTATCACCTCCATCTCCCATCTTGTAGCTACCATTTCACTTTTAAGCTCCAAGATTTCCATTTTTCCATTCACCTCAACTCTTTTGGAAAACTCTCCCCTCCCACGAGAAGCACCTCGCCCTCTCACCCCATCATAGCCAAGCATAACCTGTCGTCTGCAAACATCGTTCACTCACACAAGCCCTTGAACGCCACCCTTCTTCTACTTGCATCTCCGAGTAACCCAACTATCTACACTATTCCAACCATCTCTTCTGTCAGAACCAAGCATCCACCTAAACCCTCCCGTGCACCCCCGTATAAGTACAATATCCCTATCACCCTTCTTAGTCCAAGTGCCCCCGTCACCAAAACAGTCTCGACAGAGCTGCACGGTCTACTCCACAACTGCAGATCTGCAATAAAACACAAACTCGAAATCTCTGATACTATCACAATATTGACATGCTCTTCCTAAAAGAGACCTCGTTCAACTATACCTCTCACTCTATGTTTGATCTCCTATTACAAACAGCCAAAACTAGGATCTCGTTGAAGAATCGTGAGGATCTTCTGACTCCACACATTGAACAAACTAGTAATCAGAGACCGGTGTTTGTGTCGAAATACTCTACCAGGAGCATGGCTATCAAAAACATCATTTTGAAAAATTGGGACATGATCCAACATGAACCTGACTTCCAGGGTATTTTTAACCACAGACCATTGTTCGCATACCAAAGGTCTAAAAACATCAAAAACATTTTGGATTCTCAACCTATTGAAACATCCACCTGTTTCACGGGCACCAGACCATGTCAGAACTGCAGTCACTGCTGCCATAACATCATCAAAGGCAATACCGTTAGTCACCCATCATCTGTCAAAACCATCAAACTTATGACTAACGCCACATATGACTCCATAAATGTGGTTTATTTACTCAAATGCCCGTGCGGACTCCCTTATGTAGGGAAAACTGAGAGAGAAATAAAAGTCAGTTTGACTGAACACAAGAGTACCATAAGGAATAAGACTACGAAAGCACCTCTAGCGGCCCACTTTACCGCACATCACCACAACGTCAGCCATCTACGGTTCCTTGTATTTGAGATTGAACCGTTGAGATCAGGCGTTGATAACAAGAAAAGACTCTTACAAAGAAATTGTTTAGATGAAAAGACTGGATACCTGTCAGCCGAAAGGCCTTAATGATCGAATTGAATATAGCTGTTTTCTTTAATGTCGATATCTTTATATATATACTGTTCCCTTAATGCTGATGTTTTTATTTACAAACTGTGCACTTTCTGTTTTCTTCGCTGTCACTACTCTTCTTAGGTCCATTTATGACCTCTTACACCTGTTCATCGTATCTAATTTCTTCACATTTACTTTCCTTGTCTTTTTTCCCGAAATTTAATTTTCATTTCCGTCATTTATTCTTTTTTCCCTTTCACTTTAATGTCCCGACTCGTTTTTTGCTCACTCAAGATGGCCGCCCCCAGGAGTCTGTTTTTTACCTTTACCCTTTGCTTTTTGCAGTATGATTTTCATATACTTATTATATTTCTTTGCTTTACATTTGCTTTTCACATACCTAGGTGTTCTACATTTCATTCCTCCAGTCTATACACTTATAATTTTTGTCACTCGTAATGATCAACTATTTACTTCCGCGTTTCATACCCGGAACGTTCACCCGATTGACTGCATGTAACAAGGCTCTCCTGAACACGCCGGTAAGATTAAATTGCTGTATCACAGGCACATTAGGGTATTAATTCACGCACTTTGTGGTGTGCACTGTTCACCGTAGTTTCCTTACATGCCCATACCATATTGTGCCGTTACTTTGATAATTCTAGTCGACCGATTCCACGTTGTAACCTTGGTCTTGTATCCACCTAACTTCACCATAATCTGTTTCCTGCATGCACCAATTGCTACACTCGATCGCCTTTTTATTTTTTATTTTTATTTTCTTGCCGTCTTACATTTTCCACCGTCGCGGCCCTCTTTGTTACTTCTGGCATCACTGCACAGTCCTGCAAGTTGTAGTTCCCTACCTCGTCTTGTGTTATCCACTCGCATTGATGTACATTCCTTGTGGAGGTTCTTCCACTTCCTGATTCGATGTATTTTCATTCACAGATTGCCAACTGTCCCCTGATGGAGGGACTTTGTCCCGAAATGCATAGGGATACTACTATTGCAATTGGATCTTTTGGATATTTTTGAAAACCTTGAGTTTACATGCCTATTCAAATAAAGTCGCTATGATCATAATACGTGACTCTTCAAATAAATACATTACTATGGACAACTAAAAAATTGTGATCACTACATTGGTTACACCCCTAGAACTTTTTTGAAGGAGACATTCTCCACCTGGAGTGCCATTGGAAGTAGTGTAGGTGATCCCAACAAAAATTTAGGAGAAACCCTTTGTTGAAAAGGGAGGGGGTTATATATGCGCAAAAATTACAAAGGTTCCCTTTTCATCTGATCTTAAATAAAGTGATTGAAGTCTCTGAGGGATCTTGGTAAAAGACAATGGGCAGACACTGGGTTATTTAAAGGTTGTAGCTGGATTAACAAATTTACAATTTAGCAATGATGATGTATTTCAGTTGTTTACGTTACTCTATTAAGTTGATGTTTTACAGAGATATTCATATTCATTTTTTAACTTATAGCAGAAAACATTATCCATCATTTAAAAATAACCTGTACTCGATAAAATCAGGTATATAAATCAATTAGAAATACAAAAATATGAGTTCCAACCATAGTATGTGAACTATTTCTGATCAGTTTGTTTCATTCTTTAGAAACGGTACATAAACTGCAAGAGCTCGAAATCGCCCATTGACTAAAGCGACTAGCCAGCAGCATAACTAGGTATGTTCTGCGGTAATTGAAGTAAGGTTGAATCAGAAAGTACTGACTAAGGGACAATAAAGATCATGGGTAACACAACGAGGTTGCGGATTAACAAATAATGTGTAGATCTGTACTGTGATATGTTTAGCAAAAATAGAAGTGTCACAAAATCTAGGTAACTATGATATATACTGTTCTAATAGGTTATTTTTAAATGATGGATAATGTTTTCTGCTATAAGTTAAAAAATAAGAGTGAAGTGTGGAGATGACTTTTTGTTTTACTCTAGAAATTAATATCTCTGTAAAACATCAACTTAATAGAGTAACGTGTTTAATAAGTATTTTACTTCTCTGTTTTAATTTAGACTGTTCTTTTTAAATGAAAAAAGTGTCCTGAAGAAGGTGACGACCTATATCACCGAAACGCCGCGTCAACATATTTCTTTCCCTTTTTTTAATTGTTTTAATATTGAAATGTGTTTTTATGAATAAATATGATGTTTTTAACCCACAATATATGTAAGAATTAGAAAATAAATACCAGAGATAAACCTCATCTTTCTGTCTCCTCACTCTCATTGTTCAAGTTGATGCCCGATGTAAACAACTGAAATACATCATCATTGCTAAACTGTAAATTTGTTAATCCAGCTACAACCTTTAAATAACCCAGTGTCTGCCCATTGTCTTTTACCAAGATCCCTCAGAGACTTCAGTCTCTTTATTTAAGATCAGACGAAAAGGGAACCTTTGTAATTTTTGCGTGTAGGTGATCCCTACACTCCCCTTATTTTGTGATCTCCTATTACCCATAGGCTATTCTATTTTTAGGAATGACTTAACTGTCAAAGTTGGGGGAGGTGTTGCAGTCATCTTTAGAAACTCCCTTCAACTTAAGGCTTCTCCTATCAAGGCCTTCCGCACTTTTGAATGCCTATCTCTTGAGCTTCAACTACACCACCGCTCACCCCTCAGATTCCATGCCATTTACCGCCCACCTGGCAGCGGCCCTTAGTTTATGGAGGAACTCACTGAATTCATCAGCGACCAATACTCGCAAAGTGACAATAAGACCATCGTGGGTGATTTCAATCCCCACTGGGGCTCTCCGCAAGACTCTTCCTCGAACTTGCTGGGCACCTTCCTCTCTACAAACGATCTTATCCAACACTGCACAGAATCAACACACACTAAGGGCTCAATCCTGGACCTTGTTATTTCCAAAGCAGGAATGCTTTCTATCGCTACCCCTATTCACGTAGACTGGTCTGACCACCTCCTCATCCCATTCTCTCTTCACCTAGCACACTCTATAACTCTTGGCCAACCTAAGAGGGCTACCTCCTGGTTCCGTGACACTAAAAATATTGACACCGTTTCCCTCTGTGAATCAGCTTTGCTGTCACTTCCAAGGCTAGAACCGAAAATAGATGTTGATGATCTCCCCTCCCAATGCCTCTCAGTCCTTGCAGTCAAAATCAATAACGTCGCTCCTCTCCAAAGCAAAAAGAAAAGGCCCATTCCCTCAGCACCTTGGTTCAACAAATCCCTCTATGAAGAAAGGAAGCACCTAAGACTCCTGGAGAAACAATGGAGGCACGCGCCCTCCACCGATAATTTGGCCACGCTTCATTCAGCAAGATCCAAGTACCACAAGCACATCTTCCTTGGGAAAGCATCACACTTCAGAACCCTCCTTGACTCAGCCAAAAATAGACCCAAAAAACTATTTGATCTCATCAAGAATACTAACTGCTCTCCCCAACCTCCAAGTTGGAGGATTCTACAAAGAAAGCAGCGGATTTCGCTGTATTTTTTGACGAAAAAGAGAAATCACTTGTGGATCAGGTCGCTCATCCTACCCCTCCACAGGAGCGCAAATCACTAGCCGTTTGGCAGAACTTCAACCTCATCTCTGAAGATGTCCTCCTCAAGTGCACCCTTGAAAGAAAGCCCTCCAACCATTCTCTTGACCCCATCCCTAGTGCCATTGCCATTGACTTCTATACCCATTCTCTTCCCTATTGGACCACTCTGGTCAACCTCTCCCTCTGTCAAGGCTCCCTTCCTGTTCCCTTCAAAACTGGGCAGGTCAACCATCTGCTTAAAAAACCGACTGCTGATGCGAATGACCTCAACAACTTCCGCCCTATCACTAACCTACCCTTTCTAGCGAAGACCACAGAAAGATGTGTTGCGAAACAACTCTCGAGTCATATCAAGGACAATGATCTTCTTGACAATTTTCAGTCCGGCTTCATCCAAAACTGCAGCACTGAAACAGCCCTGCTGCAAGTGATTGATGACGCTCTGCGGATACTCGATTCGGGGGGGTCTGGTCTTCTAATTCACCTTGACCTTTCTGCAGCCTTTGACACTGTCAATCACAACACCCTCCTCAACACTCTTCAACAGAGAATGGGCATGGAGGACACTGTGCTTAAATGGTTTGCTTCCTTCCTCTCTGATAGATCCCAAATGATCAAAATAGTTGAGAGTCTTTCATCTCCTTTGGTGGTAGGTCAAAGTGTTCCTCAAGGCTCTATACTTGCACCCACATTGTTCAATCTCTATTTGGAACCACTGGGAAATCTCCTAAGTAAATACGGGGTCCACTATCATCTCTACTCAGACGACACTCAAATCTACCTCAAGGCTGCCTCCACTCACGATCTCTCCGTCCTAAGCTCTACTCTGGACTCCATTCAAAACTGGATGTCAACACATCAACTGATTCTGAACCCCTCCAAAACTGAATTCCTCCTCCTCTCCTCCTCACTTTCTCCTCCCCCGGTTCAATCATGGATGGACCATATGAATCTACTGAACAATAAACCCATCATTGTCGACAGCGCAAAATCCCTTTGTGTCATACTCGACACAAAACTCAATCTAATCTCCCACATTAATTCAATTGCAAAGTCTGCTCGATACCAACTGCGCCTGCTTTGGGGGATTCGTCGCTTCTTCCCGGAGCATGACCTTAAAACCCTGGTCCAGTCTCGACGGGCTCTGAAGTCTGGTTCCACTGGGAAGGACGACAAAGTGAACCGCTAGGACGCTTGATGGTGCCTGCGTGTGCAGGGTGGTCACTCCTTGGCCACAAGGGAGATTTTCTTCAGTCTTCTGTGGAGCAGAACGTCGAAGTCCAGAGTTCCTTCTTTGTAGTTTCAATTCAGGATAATCTAATTTGGAATGGGACCAGCTCCTACCTTTTTTCTCCTAAAGGTGGCTGTACTGTGACTAGGTCCCTCCTATGGGTGGGACCAGGAAGGGGGTGGTTACACCCCCTATCCTTTGTCCAGTTTCGCTCCAAGCTGGGGCTGGAGTGCCCCAGCAACTGGTTTGAACCGGGGTATGCACAGGGACACCTTGTGTGCCCCAGGCATGTCTCATTCCTTTCAGCCTGGCCTACCTCAATACACAAAATCCTGTCGGGGTGGTGCTAGCACCTCCCAAGGCAGGAAACCCTTTGTCCAGGCCTCCCTCGCTGGAAGGACTCCCAGCAGCAGGAGGTCAGACTCGTGTCCGTGGTGGCAGCATCCATTTTGTGATGCTGAGGCTCTGTTTAACTTTAACCAGGGTTCTCAGTTACATACATGTCTTGTCCCTCTAAAAGGGTGGAATGCTACCCCCGTTGCCAGAACTGGCGAGGGGGTAGTATTCAAATTCGTATTACACCTTACTCGACATGTTTTGATAATGCTATGCCAAAGTTAGCTATAACCGCGAGGATTATAATGCACTTAAAAGTATATGGTATTGTGTTATCATGTAACAGCTATAAGGACATGGTTCCGAAAGCTGCAGACAGGCTCAGCTCATGCTAGAGCACCATCTCACATAATTCCAAGCACTCTGCCTTCAGGATTGATGAGGCCTGCCATAGGAGTGACTTATACGAATATATGTGTCAATTTTGTGTTAGATATAGGTATACTATATCTAAAGCAAAGGGTGATTACACCACCTTGCCCCAGCTGTGTTACCAGCCAGTTGTGTCTGTTTAGATGGCCAGCCAGGGGTGGCATAATACATGCTGCAGCCCCTGGTAGGACTTTGGTGCACTTATGCCCTGGGTACCTATGGTACACTGTACAAGGACTTCTAAGAGTGACCCAATACCAATTGGTAAATGCACCTAAAGTACATGTGTGTCAATTTAGAGAGAGAACAGCTAGGCTGTGGGTCTGATTAGCAGGCCCACAGCCAGGGAAAGTCGTAACCAGAGAAGCAAAAAGCAAAAATCTGGGGTGACCATAGGATTGCAGACCCTACTCTCCTACACAACCCCCCCCCCCCCCCAAACTTAGGGACTTTAAACTAACCTTGACCAGGTGAGTCTCCCTGTTCTTAGTGGAAATACCTGGAGAGACCATCTGCATTGCCATGGTCAGTCCCTGGTCTGTGCTCCACTGTAAAGCCCATCCCCTGTCGGGAAATGGACCACCTAAGAAGTTTAGGGTTTTCACCCTTCATTTGATTTAGCCATAAGAGGGGCTTATGGTCGGTCTGAATCTTGAAGTGAGTTCCAAATAAGTATGGCCTCAACTTCTTCAGGGTCCAAACCACAGCAAAGACCTCCCTCTCAATAGATGACCAACGTTTCTCTCTAGGGGTCAGTCTTCTACTTATAAAAGCAATGGGCAGGTCATGACCATCATTATTCAGTTGAGATGGAACAGCTCCCACACCCAACTCAGAAGCATCTGTTTGGTCAATGAAAGTTTAGGAGTAGTCTGGACTCTTAAGAAAAGGTGCAGTACACATGGCCTGCTTCAGGTCATCGAATGCCTTTTGACAGCTAACTGTCCACTGAACTTTCTTTGGCATTTTCTTGCTTGTCAGGTCATTAAGTGGGGTCACAATGGTCCCATAATTTCTGACAAATTTCCTATAGTAACCAGACAGGCACAAGAAAGCTCTGACCTGTGTCTGGGTGGTTGGAAGAGCCCAGTCCTTTATGGCCTGTATCTTGCTCTCCAATGGTTGAACCTGGCCTCCACCTACAAGGTGGCCCAGGTACACAACCTGACTCTGCCATATCTGACACTTGGTGGCCTTGATAGTGAGGCCTGCCTTCTGCAGGGCCTCCAAAACTTTCCCCAGGTGGATCAGGTGATCCTCCCAGGTGGAGCTGAAGACAGCAATATCATCTAGATATGCTGCACAAAAGTCATCCAACCCAGTGAGAACTTGGTTCACCAACCTTTGAAAAGTGGCAGGTGCATTCTTCAAACCAAAGGGCATCACCACAAATTGGTAATGACCTCCTGGGGTACAAAATGCTGTTTTGGCTTTGGCATCCTCAGCTAACCTGATTTGCCAATAACCAGCTGTCAGGTCAAATGTACTCAAGAATTTGGCAGAAGCCAATTTATCTATGAGTTCACCTGCCCTATGTATTGGATGGGCATCTGTCTTAGTAACAGCATTGAGAGCCCTGTAGTCTACACAAAACCTCATCTCTCTTACCATCTTGGGTGTGAGGTTTTGGCACTAGAACTACAGGACTAGCCCAAGGGCTCTCTGAGGGTTCAATGACTCCCAATTCCAACATCGTTTGTACTTCTTTCTTTATGCAGTCCCTGACGTGGTCAGGTTGCCTGTAGATTTTACTCTTTATAGGCAGACTGTTACCAGTGTCCACCTCATGGGTGCACCAGTTTGTGTTGCCCCGACGACGGACTGCCCCCCCCCCCCGGAGGGACCTCACAGCAGCCGGCGCCACCCGGGGCGCCCACCACGCTGAAGCGGACACCGAGGGGCCGGTAGGAGGCAGCGGTCCCCGAGCCAGGCGCTGAGGGCCTGGAACTCTGACCGGGGGGCAGCACGCCACCGGAGATAGGATAGCCGCCCCCCCACCCCGCATTGTAGTCACGCGGAGGGGCGCTCCTGCGGACCCCCCCTCGCATGGAGGTGAGAGCGACCGGAGAGAAAATGGGGCATGAGTAAGGAAAGGACCAGGCCCCGACCGACCTACCCAGAACTCACGAGCACCTCGGCCAAAACAACAACCAAGCCGGTGAGGCGCAGCCGTGGGACGGCAGGGCGAAACACCAGCTGGAGGACCCCCTCCCCCCCCCCTAAGGGACAACAACGACGGCCTAACCTGAGGGACCGGCTAGCACTCGCGGAGCCCCAACCCAGGAGCGCAGCACTACAGGGGACACCATCACTGGAGTAGCGCCGGGGGCCGACCCTGCAAGACAGGCGCCACCCGCACATGTCCGGGGGAGTGCGGACCCGCACTGGGACTGGTGGGGCCCCGCCGAAGGGGAAGACGGGCAGACAGATACACAAAATGGCCGCCGAGCAACTGGCTGCGAGGCTAGACAGCGTGCTGGCAGCGGTGGAACGGATGGAGCAGTCCCTCCAGCAAACTAGAACCTCCCTGGAGTCCAAAATAGATGGGGTCGCAGTGGACCTGACCCTCCTGCGTGATGACCATAGGAAATTGTCCGACAGAACCAAGACCCTGGAAGGCGCAGTGAAGGAGATCGAGCCCAAGGTCACTCAGACAGACAGGCAAGTGCAAGACCTCCTGAACAGAGTGGAGTACCTGGAGGACAGGGCTGAGGACGCGGAAGGGAGGGCGAGGCGCAACAACATTAGACTTGTGGGGGTTCCTGAAAAATGGGAAGGGGCCTGCCCGGCCGAGCATGTGGAAGACTGGCTGCGGACACTTTTGCCCGAGGGCTCGCTGTCACCGCACTTCGTCGTGGAGCGCGCACATTGGGTGCCAACGAGGCCCTATACCACCGGCGCCAACCCGAGGCCGTTGCTCTTCAGGATACTGAACTATAGGGACAGAGACACGGTGCTGCGAGAGGCACGGCAATTGGGCGAGGTACGCATAGACAACGCGTCGATCATGTTCTTCCCCGACTACACCGTCCAGGTACAGCGCCAGAGGCACGACTTCATGGAAGTGAAGAGGAGACTACGCACTGCGGGCCTCAAGTACTCCCTACTGTTCCCTGCCAATCTGAGAGTGGTGGCGGGAGACAGCACTTACTTCTTCAACACACCCGAGGAGGCCAACGAGTGGCTGGACGGGGGCACGGACACGGCACCGAAACACTCTCGCGGAGGCGAGACGAGGACCAGGCCACGAGGACCGCGGCGACGCCGCAGACACAGGACCCAACAGTCCCAGCACGCGGAGGAGGGGGCGGGACTCTCCCCCACACTGGACCAGATGCTCCGAGAACAACGCGATGCATTGAAGAAGGTTTCCCAAATAAGCAACTCACCCTCCCATGAGACAGCCCAGGAGGACGGCCGACAGCCGGTACCCAGCGACGACGACGAGGCCATATACGGGATCCCGAACTCACAGATCTCGGTGGAACTGCCCATCGTCACGCCGCAAACCTCAGACCTGATCCACTGATCCTACAGGGGATGTCTACACTGGCCTTGCCACAACGAGGGAGGGCTGGCAGTGGTCGACTGGACGATGATGCGCAATTGGCGCCCGCCACTGATGGGGCCACCTCCCCCTCCCCCCCCCCCCCCCCCCCCCCCTGCCAGCTGACCGAACTGTGGACTCCTGGAACAGTGAGTAATGCCCTTATGGCACTAGTGGTAAGCAGGGAGGGCACTGAAGGGGTGGTCTTGTAGCACGCATCTGCGCCTGGCCGCGCACAGGATGGGTCACTTGGAGCATTGGACCGCAGTGGGTGGCCACTAACGTCCTGTATTGAATGGCTCAGGGAAGAGACCTGCTTCCACTAACTGACTATATATCCGTCTTGCCGAACTTGTGCTTAGCACGCACTGCCCCTTAAACAAGTAAGAATGTTTCTCTCCCTTGAGAGTATGGACGGTGGCCCGTTCCGCCACTGCCCTTTTGGTATTTTAGTGGGGATAGCCCGCTGTTGGTTGTTGTTCTTTATTGTTTTTTTTCCCTGTCCTAATGTTTTCCCAAACTTTGCTGAGTGTACTGTGGGGGGTGGGAACGGAAGAGCTGGGAGAGCCGCTGCTGGGGCCTTTGGTGGTGCCGCCACTATTGGGAAGGTCAGGGAGGACTGTATATTGCTAAAATGTCTGCCATAAAAATATGCACATGGAACATTAGAGGTATGCACACACCCGCGCGCAGGTATCAAATCTACTCCAGAGGCAGAACGTGCAGGTCGCGCTCTTGCAGGAAACACACCTGAGCGGGGCGGAGGTGACAGCGCTGAGGCGGAGATGGAGGGGACAATTGTATGCCACTGAATACTCCTCGTACGCCCGCGGGGCACTGCTGTGGGTAAAGCCGGGAACCCCCATCGTGATGTCAGAAGTTCACATAGATGCGGAGGGGAGGTATGTCATGGTGAAGGGTCGCATAGACGGGCAACCAGTGGTCCTGGCGTCCATTTACGCTCCAAACACGGATCAGGGCACCTTCCTGGCGCGTATCTCAGAGAAATTGGCGCCCTGGCACGGCGTCCCATGGATCCTGGGAGGCGACTATAACGCGGTACTAGACCCAGTGCTGGACCGCTCGGTCCCGCCAAGGCCAGAGGCGACATCCCAGGGGGCCACGAGGGCACTTACACAGTGGGCGACACAGTGGGGTCTGAAAGATGCATGGCGTGCGCACAATCCGGACACTAGGGTGTACTCATATTTCTCGGGAGCACATGCGTTACATGTTCGCCTCGACAGATACATGGTATCAACGGAAATGTTGCCCCATATCACTGACTCTCAATACCTGGGTAGGACTCATTCGGACCACAACCCCCATACACTGCACATGGCTTGGGAACGCCCGCGCCCACCAATCCCCACGTGGCGATTGCAACCTGCATTACTACTAGATGGCCCCTTTAGAGACTCCCTGCAGGCCTGCGTAGCGCAATACTTCGATGACAATTCAGATACAGCATCCTCCCCGAGAGTAGAGTGGGACGCATTCAAGGTGGTGGTACGGGGACATTGCTTGAGCACACAGGGGAGCATACGGTGGAAGCTGGAGGAGGACTTGCGCAGGGTGGAAGCGGACCTACTCGGCGGGGAGCAGGAGGCGGTGGGAGGTGCAGGTGACCGGCTGCAGGCGGCCCGGGCGAAGCACGAAACGCTACTGGAACGGCTGCGACACGTCAACTTTGCGGCCCATTCGGCGCGAGTGCACCAGCACGGTGACAAGCCCGGTAGGCTTTTGGCCTGGTTAGTCAGGCAGGAGGAACGCACGGAGCCGGTCTCCGTCATCCGCACGACTGAGGGAGAACTGGTGTACACCCAAACCAGGATACACCACGCGTTTGTGGGACACTATCAGGCCCTATACAAATCGCAACTGAGAGTATCCGCGGCCTACATAGCAGAATACCTGGCGGACATCCCACTGCCCTCCCTTATAGGTTCGCAGCAAGACGCCCTGGGGGCGCCATTCTCTGCGGAAGAAATACGCGAGGCCATTTTCGCACTGTCCAACGGCAAATCACCTGGCCCGGACGGACTGCCCGCCGAATTCTTTAAGGTGTGTTTAGACACGCTGGTTCCGGAGTTGCTCAAATTGTACAATACTGCGATGGAAGAATCAGCACTCCCAGACTCGCTTAACGAGGCAAACCTGGTCTCACTGCTGAAGCCGGGCAGAGATGGCACACTCATGGGGTCCTATAGGCCGTTGGCCATGCTGAATACTGATTATAAAATCTTCACCTCCCTCCTGACCCGCCGCCTGGCCCTGGAGGCACCAACTCTGGTACATGCCGATCAAAACGGCTTCATGCCGGCGCGGAGCACGTCTCGTAACCTACGCCGCCTCTTCCGGATTCAGGAAGCGGCTCTGACGCATTGGCCTAGATCGGGGTGCCTGGTCTTGGACCTGGAGAAGGCCTTCGATTCAGTAGAATGGCCATACCTGGGAGCAGTGCTGGACAGATTAGAGGTGGGAGATGCATTTGCTGACATGGTCGGACTGCTCTACCAGAGACCCAGTGTCCGAGTGAGGACGGGCGGGCTGCTGTCGGAGAAGATCGGGGTGCGTAGAGGCACCAGACAAGGCTGCCCCCTGTCGCCCCTCCTCTTCTCCTTAGCCATTGAACCACTGGCGGCTCTGCTACGGGACAGAGGAGCGGAATGGAGGATCCCATTGGCTGACGGAACGCACATAGTCTCACTCTACGCAGACGACCTGCTGCTTTATGTGCGGGACCTCACCGCAGTGCCAGCCGAGCTATCGGACATCTTCCAGACCTTCGCAGAGGTCTCGGGCCTCAGGGTCAACTGGGCCAAGTCCGGGGTATACTCGTTCAGCCGCGATCAGGAGGAATGCGATGTGCATCTTGGAGGGGCCAGGCTCGCTTGGTACCCGACCACGTTTAAATACCTAGGACTACACATCTATAGAGACCCACAGGACTCACTGGAGGGCAACCTGGTGCGCGCCATTTCCTCTCTGCGAGCTCAGATGTCCTTCTGGAAAACCCTGCCGCTGAACGTGCCCAGCCGAATAGCTCTTACTAAAATGATAGCGCTCCCTAGGCTGCTGTATCACTTCGCGAATATCCCCACGTATGTCCCCACGCGGATATTCCGCGACCTGGAATTAATGCTTCGCGGCTTGATTTGGAATGCGGGACGACCTCGAGTGGCGCTGGCTAAACTGTACTCCCCGACCGCGGAGGGAGGATTGGCTGTCCCCAACATGGAGCTGTATTACCTGGCCGCACAGCTCCAATGGGTGACGTACTGGCTCAGCGATACACATCTGGACGATACGGCCACTGCGGACCACCAATGGACACACCCCCAGATCTGCGCCCTGTTTCACCCATTTACCAAGGGTCCCCGTCCTCTGCCCCTGCATATGGCCGTGGCCCGCAAATGTTTTCTCCGCAGCCTGAAGCTGACGCAAACTACCAGACCATATGCTCCTGCCCTCCCCCTGCTGGGCACCCCCAGGAGGAGCGGGATGGTTACGCCGCGCAATCTGGACCACTGGATCACAGCTGGGGTGGAGACCATGGGCGACCTGTATGCTGACGGGGCCCTGCTCCCGTTTGCGGAATTATCTGACACCACGGGACTCCCGGCCGGGCAGTTCCTACTCCATGCGTCGGTACTGCGGGCATACACTGACTCCTGGGGTGACATCCAGGATGAGCCGCCAATGCACCACCTGATCCAATATCTACACGTAATGGGCAGAGGCTCGCACATTACGCATTGGTTAGCACAGGCGCTTCTCATCCACACGCAAAAACCCACACAGCAGATTAGGGCTAAATGGGCGGCGCGCCGAGGGAGGGATTGGACGGATAAGGAGTGGAACCTAGTACTAGCTAGCCCTGTGAACGTCCCCCGCAATTCCCGCTTCCGTATCATCCAACTGTACATATTGCACCAGGCATACCTGACGCCAGATAGAATAAACAGATACTTCGCGATCGACACTGCCGTTTGTCCCAGATGTGACCTGTTGGGCGCAGATATCCTGCACATGCTTTGGCACTGCCCAACCCTGACCGCGTACTGGGGGGAGGTGACCTCACTCCTGAATCACAGCACGGGCCCGGGCCTGCCGGACACGTGGGAGGCGTGCATTCTCGGACTCTATAAAAGAACCAAGCTGAACAAAACACAGGCACGATTCTGGGATCTGGGCCTCATCACGGCCAAACGGCTGCTTACACGACACTGGAAACGGCGGGAACCGCCTACCCCAAAAAACTGGTTCACATCCTTTACAAACTGGGCCAGGGCGGAAGGCACGGCGCTCCACCGGGAAGAAATAGCGGGCCTGCGGCAGTTCCCGATAGCACAGCTCTGGGATGGCATCTTGGGGTCCCTGCAGGGGGAGGGCACTGTCAGAGGGCTCACGTAGAATAAGTGACACCGGAGGTGGGTTACAGAGGCTAATGCTCTATCGCAGGAACCACCGCATGCGGCGCCCCCCCCCCCCCCCGACACAGACAAGAATCAACCAGCGCGTAGACCTCAGATACGACCCGACGCCCACACGGGCGCCCACCAGCAGCCATTGCCCAGCAGCGCGCCCCAAGCACAGAGTTGCCGCCATCGCCCCCGCAAGCACACTCCACCCCCCCCCCCACCCACTTTCACACATATGTTTACATGTTTGCAGTATCGGACCCCTGCTCACAGACGGTGGCCTCCCCGACCCCCCATGTTGAAGTGGGTAGAAGCCGTTGGTGGCACTCCAGACGGCGACTGCAGGCGTAAACGCCGATTGCTACACCGACAGCGAGGCTACTCCACCTGACTGCCACATGCTCCACTAACAAGGCCGGCGACCGGCGAACCACCATGGCCCACAGGGGCTGTCCCACTCTAAATTCGAGCACACTTGCACATACACACCTCTGACCTCCTGTTGCACTGTAACAGCATCGGCAAACAACACACCGATCAGAGGTGGCTCCTACTAACACCGTGCAAGTGGGACGGACTTCAAGTGGTGAAGCCGCGATAGGAACATTGGGACATACCGATACGAACTGTTTTGTTTAGTTTGCCGATTTCATGGCTCAGTTCTAGGAAAAATGAAAAATAAGGCGTCATTTATGGACTTCTCTTTTCTTGAACTTAAGATAATGTGACTATCTTATCTATGTCCTAGTACACCGGGGACACAAGGGGCGCAATGACACGCCCTCCTATGCTGACCTACATCCTTACGATTCACCGTTCATTTGCAGCCGGCCCGCAGGGTTGTAGGCTTTGCTATATGTACTGCACCTTTGAACATTAATAAACGTCTTAAAAAAAAAAAATGGGTGCACCAGTTTGTCTGACTGGGGGTCAGAGAGAACATTTGTCTAAAGGATTGAAGAACCTGTTTGCAATCCTTTTGTTGATGCTCAGAGAGGCTGTCAGAAAAGACCACATCATCTACTGACCCATCAGCAGGGTTCTGAGTGAGCGGGTCTGGGAGAGGGTCACTCTCTTCCTCCTGTCCCTCATCTGTGGCCATGAGCAAGCCCATGTCCGCCCTGTCAACAAATTCCTTGAGCCTGTTAAAATGAAGCACCCTGTGGGGGCTCATGGGAGTTCCAAGGTCCACCAGGTAGGTGACCTCTCCCTTCTGCTCAATGATGGTGTGGAGTCCAGACCATTTGTCTTGGAGCTGCTGGGGCCACTGGCTCCAACACCCACACCTTCTGCCCTGGCTGGTAAACAGTTAGGACAGCCTTTTGGTCATGCCAAGCTTTTTGAAGTTCTTGGCTGTCCTCAAGGTTTTTGGTTGCCTTCTCCATGTACTCTGCCATCCTGGAGTGGAGACCCAAGTACATAGTCCACTATGTCAAGCTTAGGCTTTTTGAGAGGTAACTCCCAGCCTTCCTTCACAAGACATAGGGGTCCTCTTACAGGATGCCCAAATAGAAACTCAAAAGGGCTGTAGCCAACCCCCTTCTGTGGGACCGCTCTGTAAGCAAACAGCAGGCAGGGTAAAAGGATGGCCAATCTTCGCCTAAGCTTTTCAGGTAACCCTTTTATCATCCCTTTTAGGGTCTTGTTGAATCTCTCCACAAGCCCATTGCACTGTGGGTGATAGGGTGTGGCAAATTTGTAATTTACACCACACTCCTTCCACATTGCAGTCAAGTATCCTGACATGAAGTTTGCACCTCCGTCAGTGACAACCTCCTTAGGAAACCCCACTCTGGAGAAAACTGCAAGTAGGGCCCTGGCCACAACAGGAGCTGTAGTGGTCCTAAGGGGAATAGCTTCTGGGTACCTGGTGGCTTGATCCACTACCACCAGTATAAATCTGTGCCCAGATGCTGTTGGGGGGTCCATTGGTCCGACAATGTCTATCCCCACTCTTTCAAAGGGTACCCCCACCACAGGTAGTGGTATAAGGCGGGCCTTTGTTGTGCCACCTGATTTGCCACTGGCTTGACAGGTGACACATGAGCGACAAAACTCTTTGGTGTCTTCAGACATGTGAGGCCAGTGGAAGTGAGGGACAAACCTGTCCCAAGTCTTGTTCTGGCCTAAGTGACCTGCAAGGGGAATCTCATGGGCTAAGGTAAGAAGGAAACCTCTAAGAGACAAGGGGATGACCAGCCTCCTGGTAGCACCAGGCTTGGGGTCTCTTGCCTCAGAGTATAGGAGTCCTTCATCCCAGTACACCTTGTGGGCACCTGTAGCATTCCCTGCAGCCTCAGCAGCAGCTTGCTGTCTGAGGAGTTAAAGGGAGGAACAGTCTAACTGTGCCTGCCTTAAGTCTGCCCTGGAAAGTCCCCCTGTCGCAAGAAACTCAACCTGTTCAGGTTCAAGTTCTTCTAGGACAGTTCCTTCTGGGGTCTTTGGGTCAGCCTCCTGAGAGGGCTGATCCTCAACCTGAGGCAGGGGGGAAGGCACTGCCTTAACCCTACTGCTCTTCCTCTTGGGTAGTGTCTGGTCCATTGTTCCAGGATCCAGCACTTGTTCAGCTGGGCATTTTCTGGCGTGTGACCTGGCGACAGCAAGGACATGTGCTGACAAACCTAACATTTCCACATGAGTCCTGTACTCCACTTCTGACCATAAGGAGGATTTCAAATCATTGCCCAAATGACGGTCTACTGGGAGGTCTGAAATAACTACAACCCTTTTGAGGCCAGTTACCCTTCCCCAGGAGAAGTTAACAACTGCCATACTGTAATTGGTAGTGACGTTGCTAGCATTGGTCACTAGGGAGTCTGAACCTAGAATGATCTGATCAGGGTCCACAAAGGCTGGTATCACCATAGTGACAATGGCATATGTGGGTATACAACGTTTAGCACGCATTTTTTACCACGCACTACCCTTACAATGCAGGCATTACCACGCATACCATTACAACCCATTGCGCTGGGGGGCGCTCTAGGATAGGGAATAAGTTTAATTTTATATCCAACACCTTCCCTAGTGTCCACGGGGACTGGAGTTGGAATATAAAATTATACTTACCACTATCCAGCACCTCAAAGCGCTATGCGTTGTAACGGTATTCGTTGTAAATACCGCGTTGTAAAGGTATGCGTGGTAATAGTATGCGTGCTAACGTCATACATCCGCATATGTGTCCCTGTAGGTCTGAGCCATTTTTCCATTGATTAAAGGTGTTTGCCTGTACTTGCCCAGGGTACTGGGACTTACAGTAGGGGTCATATCCATGTCCCCCGTACAAACAAGAACAGCCTGAGTAGGTATTCTGACTAAGTCAGAACCCACCTCAGTTCCCAGGGTTAACCCAACTATAGCCTTGGGGGGTACACTACCACTACTAACTGTACTAGGGGTGCAGGTGCCTTAGGGGCAGTAGTGGTAGGAGCTGAGCCTTTCTTGGTGCACTCACTAAACCAGTGAGTCTTACTTTTACAGTACTGGCACCATGGTTTTCTTGGAACATCAGTCTTCTTCTTTTGGGAATTCTGGGACCCACCCTCCTTAGATTGTTGGGGCCCTTGTTGAAGACTTCTGGTCATTTTGTTGATTCCGATTACTACCCTTTTTTTCTGCTTTCTTCTGGCCACCACCCTGGTTCTGGTTCTGCTGCTTGACCCTGGTTGTGACCCATATGTCTGCCTTCTTTCCCAATTCTTGGGGAGAGGTCAGATCTGAGTCAATCAGGTGCTGATGCAACAACTGGTTCTGACAATTATTTAAGATTTGTTTTCTCATAATAAGACTGTACAATCCTGTGTAATCAGTAACTTTACTTTCCAGTAACCAGCCTTCCAAAGCCTTAGTGGCACAATCAACAAAGTCAGTCCAATCCTGAGACTGAATTTTCTGGGTGTCTCTGAACATCAACCTGTACTGTTGAGTTGTTAGGCCAAACCCATCAATCAGTGCATTTTTCAGGACTTGGTAATCATTAGCATCCTCATCTCTAACAGTGAGGAGCTTATCTCTACCTTTACCTTCAAAGGAGAGCCACAATATAGCTGCCCACTGACCCTGGGGTACCTGCTGTACTTTGCAGGCCCTCTCCAGATCAGTCATCCATTTGTGGATGTCATCTCCTACCTTATAGGAGGGCACTTTTTTACTCAGGTGTCTATTATCAAAACTCCTGTCTTTATCCCTAGGGATACTGCTGCCACCAGTGGGTTCTAACCCACTCAATTTCTGCTCTCTGGCAAAAGCAAGTTTCTCCTTGGCAAGGGCAAGTTCTTCCCTTTGGATCCTCAGATTAACTTCCTTCATCTTTGCCTCATGTTCTCTCCTCTGAGGTGAAGTCATCCCCTTCTGAGAAGATGTATGAGAGACATGGGAGTGAATAGATTTGTTAGAGTCTCTGGAGTGAGACCTACCTCTTCTATTCCCAAGGTTAGGCCTGCTTGTGGATAGGTCTGGGGCTCCCCCAGTTCCATCCCCATGTAGGCTTAAGTTGGCCCTTGTAAGTCTGCTGACTAAAGCTTGGCCATTGTCTTCCTCTTCCTCAGATGAGTTCCCATCTTCCCTACCATCTACATCTTCTGTTTCAGGGAGGTTCGAGTCAGGGTCACCTTCTAAGGGGGGCATGCTTCCATCTGCTGCATCTGAGGGGCCTGGATTAGAGGCTCTTCTAGCATCATATGTCTCTAAGAGACCTAACAGAAAAGGAAGGGTAGGGTTAGAACCCTGTTTCAGTTTCCTGGAAGTACACAATTGCCTCATCTCCTGGAAGCTGAGTGCTGCTTATCTGGAAAGGACCTGTGGAGGGTCACTAACCACAAGGGGAGTCACTGAGGCCTCTCCTGTGATAGACATGCTTTCTAGTGAGGTGTAAGTGGTGCACTTACCTACACTATGGGTTTTCCTACTGATCCCTTGCTAAGAGTTGTAGTCAGGGTGTGCTAGGCCCTTTCTACTACAACAGCTGGTTCAGTAGAACTCAGAGTATTTCTAAGCTTGATATATGTACCTATGGTACCTTATGTGATCTTTCAAATGATATCTCAAGATTATATTTGGTAAAAACAACAGCAAGCTCAAATCCCAACCGCTGCACACCAATGTGAGAAGTTGGCCTGATATATGATGCTCAGTAGTTCTAGTGATCACCTTGTATCAGTCCAAACAACCCTTATGGTGATTAGTTGTAAGTCAACCTTATAGATCAGCTATCCTAATGGTAGCATGGACAAAGCAGGCTTAGGCTAAACTCTTTTGGCATGTGAAGCCAGCTGTTTTACCACATATAACCCCCTTGAATACCAGATAAAAGGACACCACACAGGTTGCTATGAAAATAAACAATATATTTATTACTAACAAACACCTCTGAACTCTTTATGAGATCAGAGGGCTAAGCACATAACAATACTCTTCAGAAAAATACAGTAAGTCGCCCAAATTACAATGGTGCCCTAGGGGCACTACAAACCATATACTAAGTAAATGGTATAAGGAAATCGATAAAGGAAATGAAGAAGCCCAGAGGCCGTAGGATTGCTGGGACTACACTACCCTAACCTTAGGTAAGGAGCAGGAGTGTGAACTCACACGTGAGATGCGGTACAAAGTCAATGGGCAGAACAAATTACGAAAAGGTAAGTAAAAGACAGTTCCGACTGGTTGAGACTAAAACTATAGGATACCTGGACACTAGGAGAGTCAATCTAGCCTAGAGCACCGAAATGCTCTCCTTACCTCACCCACGGGCTGCGGGTGCATAGGTGTGAAAGTGTGTCGGGTTTCCGCGTTGAAGTCTATGGAGCCTTGAAGAAAAATGCTGCAGGCGACCAGGAGGAAGATGTCCGGTGTGATCCAAGGGTGGATCAAGGAAGATGGAGACTTGAAAGCAGAGGGGACAGTGTTCAAAGTCACTAGCCAGTGACCAGAGTGGAACCAGGAAGGAACTAGATGCTGTTGTTGCGATCAGGTGAAGAGTGGACGCTTGACTCTGCAGCCACGTGGACCAGGAGGTGTCTTCGACGACCAGGATGGAGGCACGAGATGTCCCACGCAGGCTCTCGCTGTCGGCGGTGTCTGTTCTGGATTCGGCGTCAACAGGCCTTGGCAAAGGCAACCCACGCGGTGAGTGGAAATGGCGTCTGGTGAGGACCAGTAGGGTCCGGGGTGCTTCTCCTTTGCAGGGAAGCAAGGGCCAGTCTGGAGCAACCAGACCAGCGATGTAGTTTTTGTGGATCGTCGTCTAGGAGGCCACTAGCCAGCCGGCAAGTGACCAGACAACGCGTCGAGCAGCAACCAAGCAAAAGGGCCTCACACAGATCTTGTGGATGCTGGGGGGCTGGTCTTCAGTGCAGGAGCTGCTCGGGGCTGGGGCTTCTCAATCCCCAAAGCACTTACTCAAGGATGCCTCTGAAGTCGTGCTGGAAGCGAAGTGCAGTTTCTCCAAGATGGCCGGTCCCACGTGTCTAGTCGCACCCACGGATCTCAACTGTGCTGCAGATGTAGGTAGAGGTCGGAGAGGTCTGGAAGTCCGGGTCTCGTCGGGCTCTGAAGTCTGGTTCCACCGGGAAGGACAACAAAGTGAAGAGCTAGGACGCTTGATGGTGCCTGCTTGTCACTCCTTGGCCACAAGGGAGATTTTCTTCAGTCTTCTGTGGAGCACAACGTCGAAGTCCAGAGTTTTTTCTTTGTAGTTTCAATTCAGGATAATCTAATTTGGAATGGGACCAGCTCCTACCTTTATTCTCCTAAAGGGGGCTGTTCTGTGACTAGGTCCCTCCTATGGGTGGGACCAGGAAGGGGGGTGGTTACACCCCCTATCCTTTGTCCGGTTTCGTGCCAGAGCTGGGGCTGGAGTGCCCCAGCAACTGGTTTGAACCGGGGTATGCACGGGGACACCTTGTGTGCCCCAGACTTGTCTCATTCCTTTCAGCCTGGCCTACCTCAATACACAAAATCCTGTCTGGGGTGGTGCTAGCACCTCTCAAGACAGGAAACCCTTTGTCCAGGCCTCCCTCACTGGAAGGACTCCCAGCAGCAGGAGGTCAGACTCGTGTCTGTGGTGGCAGCATCCATTTAGTGATGATGAGGCTCTGTTTAACTTTAACCGGGGTTCTCAGTTACATACATGTCGTGTCCCTCTAAAAGGGTGGAATGCTACCCCCGTCGCCAGAAATGGCGAGGGGGTAGGATTCCAATTCGTATGACACCTTACTCGACATGTTTTGATAATGCGATGCCAAAGTTAGCAATAACCGCGATGATTATAATGCACTTAAAAGTAAATGGTTTAGATTTATCATGGAACAGCTATAAGGACATGGTTCCGAAAGCTGCAGACAGGCTCAGCTCATGCTAGAGCACCATCTCACATAATTTCAAGCACTCTACTTTCAGGATTGATAAGGCCTGCCATAGGAGTGACTTATAGGAATATATGTGCCCATTTTGGGTTAGATATAGGTATACTATATCTAAAGCAAAGGGTCATTACTCCAACTTGCCCCAGCTGTGTTACCAGCTAGTTGTGTCTGTTTAGATGGCCAGCCAGGGGTGTCATAATACATACTGCAGCCCCTTGTAGGCCTTGGGTGCCAAGGGCGGTGGGTGAAATTTGAAAATGGTGGGGCGCAAAGTGATTTGCAACAGCACGTAGCGAGCCCAAACCCCAAAAGGGTGGTTTGGGGGGGTTTACCCCCAATACAATTTTGAAAAAAAGAAGAAAAATGGTTTATTTTCAAGCAAATTTGAGAAAGCAGGAAGGTTAATAAAGCAATTGTGAAAGTGCAGTTATGACATTAATAGATTGCATAACATAGGTAGCTGCTTATTCAGTATAACCACAGAGCTTCATACATTCACTACCCATGGATGTGGCCTGCAGAGTGTCACGTGAGGTCCAGCGTACCCTCGTTCAAATGGAGTCCAATCGGCCCACCCCATGTCACTTGGTTCACAGCCTGCTTGACAAAGCATGCATCAGTCTTCTGATGCTCACTCTACTTGTTGGAATCTACATGAGATCGTGTTGAGTCCAGTCAGTAGCGAAGACCAGATCCCCCATAGGGTTCTGACTCTTACACAGTGTTATCTCATATCCACGCCACAGAATGAGACTCATGCAAGGTGTCCCCTCATGGCCACTCCTTGGGATGTCAATCAATCAAAGATTTATAAAGCATGGTTCATACACTGCCACCTCATGCCCACTTCAAAGGGTGAGACTCCTAAACAGTCTCAGTGACCTCTCCATTGGGTGTTACTCCTGCCCTGGAACACCCCATGTCCTCTCCTCAGATTGTCGCTCCTGCCCTGTACCACCCCATGTCCTCTCCTCAGAACATGGCTCCTGCCCTGTACTAGCTCATGTCATTGTGACTTCAACCCTGTTCTATCTCATATCCACTCCCCAAGGTGGGTTTCCTGCACCGCGAGACCTCATGACCCATCCTATGTGAAACAATTTTTTTTTTGCAGTTTTATATAGAACGAACTCGACCCGATGATACTGGAGCAAAAGAGAAAAGAGAGCAGCTGAAGCGTCTGGCGCCATCTAGTAGCATAATTGTGTTGGTTGTGTCATCATTATTAAACAGACCAGACTTGCTCCAAAATTCATAAATACATTTTGCAGTATGGGCGTTGGGCCCTAGAAAAGCATGGGGCCTGGGGAATAATGACCACCTGTACCCACCCCATGCCCCCTGTCCACCTTCCGACCACCCTGTCCTTTCATCATCTCTTCATAAAATATCAGAGGAGCATTGTACAGCCTTCATGGCTTGCCTCACATCTGTCTTCAATCTGCATTATTTATCTTTTTGGAGCAGTGGCCCCGGACACAATACTCTAGATGTTCTCTCCATTAGCATTACGGATTCAACCTGCAGGTGCGACCTCCACAACCAGGGCACAATATTCTACATGTGACCTCTATGTCTGAATGCAAAAATCCAGATGTCACCTCCATAATTGACATAAGAAAACAGATGTGAGTTCCATAAATGGATAAAATACTTCAACCAGAACACTATGCCCCAGAAGCAATGTCAAAAAAATGGCATATTACTCCATATGTGACTTAAGTAATTGGACACATTATTGCAGCTGCAACCACCATAACCAAACACAATACCGTAGACAACTTTCCAAACCGGAGTCAATACTCTAGATGTGACCTTCATAAATAGATACAGCAGTTTGAAAGAAGCCTTCAGAATAGGAATGGGCGAAATTGAGCTACTGCACTTAGCTTCCCTTATTTTGTGAGGGAACTGATAAAAATTTCAACTTTGTGAACACATGGAGATGGCAAACTTTTTTTTACAAAAGAAACCAACTTTTAATTGGAGAATTGTATCGAAAAAGAATTTTACTAAGAAAATTCTAACACTCATGGCCTTATTGCGAGATGGGTAAGGTAACTCATAAGGGGCCAGATAATCTTTATAGTACTGGCTACTTTTGTTTAACAACAGGTGCTGATGGCCGCAGTGCTGGTTGAAGGAGCCCAGGCTCACCAAACCTTATGTCAGTTTAATCACTTCTTACAGAACAACTTGGGAGCAGATGAGTTCAGTCTAGCTCACACATGAGACTTGGGAGTATCTCCCACTCCAACCTCCCCCCATACTCTCTCATACCTTCCTCTCTCTCCCAAAAAAACCTCAAAAGACGTGCTATTATATTTATCTCATTCTCGGAGGCAGCGTATCTCTTGGCATCTGGGCTGGGCCATGAAGAGAGACATGTCCATCACAGTTGGGGGAAGTGCAGTAAAGCTATATATATCCCATCTCCACACTTATATCAGCTGTTTGTAGCTCGCCCTCTACAATTTTTGCCTTACAGTGTTTGACTTTTAGTCCCAGGTTCATAATAGAATAAGCACTGGCGAAGGCAATAGTACCGATATTAGCTGACAGCTTATTAGCTTTGTCAGTTCTTGTTTTCTGATGTGCCGTTTTGTAAAACTTTATTTTCGAGTAGCTGGTTGCCCTTCCCAATATAAAAAATAAACATTGGTTAAAATATTTTGTGGGCTCACAAAGCACATTTGTATTCATGTATGTTCTGCCATGACCCCTTTTATATTCTAATAGAGGGCTTAGAGGCCACCCATTGTTTGGATTCACTGTATCTCATTTGCTGGCTTCTTTTTGGTTAGCTGGAGGCCTTCCATTTCCTGTTTTGATCCCTCACCTGGTGCACGGACACAATACTAGTAGCCTTCCACTGCTCCGCTTTTATGCACTACTTTTTTTGTGCTTACGCTTTCTACCATAGTGTGTGTTTTTCAGGTGTCTCCCCTCCTGTGTCTCCCACCTGTTCTTCCCGCCTGCCGACCCTCCACTGTCTGCATGCCTGCTCTTCCTCTGCTGTATGTGTTGCTCAACCCGCTCTGCCTCCATTGTCTGTGTTGCCCCACCTGCCCTCCCTTCGCTGTCTGTGTTACCCTCTGCCTATTGTCATGCCCTCCCTCCATTGTCTTTGTTGCCTCCCACATGCCCTACCTCCCTTGGTAATGTTGCTCCCACCCACCACAACAAAAAAGCGCTATAATGCGGACACTGCTGGCTGCATCATGCCTCATTTTGCACCCACACCCTGGGTGGTCAGTGGTGCCCCTACATGCCTTCCCTCGCTCCCACCATCTTGCCTCCCACTCCACCCTCCCTCAGTGAAAACAGCGCTATGACACAGCTGCGTCATTTCACTTTTTTTTGTAACATTTAACTATGGTCCACAGCACCCGTGCTGCTGTACAACATGCCTACAATAAATGTAAATTGATACTTGTATAGCGCACTCCTCACCCGCAAGGGTCTCAAGGCGCTTGTACGAATACCGCTGTGGAACCCATCCTGGCTTTTCCTGTGAGGTGTCCACTCCTGGGCACCCCCAAGGTGGAGGCCAGGCATCCTTAGCGTTGTGGGGGCCGTTGTGGAGATTAAGCAAGCTGTTGCCCAGAGTTGCAGAGTGGGACTCCATGATTGGAATAGGCACCGAGGCGAGAATTATCAGGTCCGTGGAATTTTGAGCCCAACACCCGACGAGGCGGGGAATTGAACCCTGGTCCCGGGCTAGACCTCTGCATCAGGGTCTGTCGCTCTAATCATTGAGCCACACGTCTCCACATATACAATACATTGACGACGCCAATAATAACCTCTGTAGGCTAGGTGTATTGGCTTTGTCAACGCATGTTGCCATAGAGGCCACTGAAGAATTTGTGTTGAAGTGGTGTTTGTGAAAGTAAAGAATGCTGTCTGCTACTCACGGTGAAGTTGCCCATCAGCTGAAGTAGACTGGCCCAAAATCTCATGCTGAATGCCGGGACTGGAAAAGTTGTTCACGTCAGACTTGTGTAATAACTAAGTGTAGTGATCTGAACAATACAATTTGGACATCCTACCGGCCGCAGTGCTTGCTGTCCCCGTCTGTCACCAGCCCATGTGCAGGAATGAAAAGAGGGCAAGGAAAACGGGAAACATTGCCTTACATAATGCTAACGCATATAATGCACTGTGGCCAATGAAGAACATGTTATAGCCCAAAATTACAATTACGTGCAAGGTTACCGTTACAGTAACAATGGCTATCTAGAAATGAAGGCCTCCATAAGTAGCAATTTTACAGACTTCACAGAGATGCTTGTGACTGCTCAGCCCATGAACGTAGAATGTCAGGTCAGGTGCACTGTGCACAAGGACTCGTGCAACGGTGCACTAGTCTGAAGATGTCACAATATAAACTGGTGCCTGGAGAGGCTGGGGCAGAATCAGTTAGACGTTAGGCTAAAAATCACACTACACTTGATGAAATGTAATTATTTAATAAGGTGGCATCTATGCAAGGCGATAGGATTGAGGGGGTCACACAGTCATGTGCTACATCCTAACGTGATAGAACTCATAACCCCCCACATACATGCTGGTGGTGGTGGTGTCCATGTATGGCAGACACGGCTTGGGCTCCCTCACACAGTTATGCGCCAGAGCCTTTACTGACTAAGCCCTAATTCTCTATTTACAAGCTGGTGTCTACTCTATGCGAGGTCAGTGGCGTGGGCTGTGTCCGGCATGGGGCTGGCTCTGTCTTTGCCGCGCAGTCCCTGTAAGTCAGGGGCCTCTTGAAGAGTGGCGACTCGAGATGCCCTGTGTGGTCACTGTGCCCCAGCATTTGTGAAAGTGCGCATTGCTAGTGGTGAGTGAGCACTGGTTAAGCACAAACATCATCTGAACAATACAATACAAATAGCAGGAGTAGGACGTCCTACCGGCCGCAGCGCTTGCTGTCCCCGTCTGTCACCAGCCCATGTGCAGGAATGAAAAAGGGCAAGGAAAACGGGAAACATAACATTGCCTTACATAAAGCTAAAGCATATAATGCACTACTGTGGCCTTACCTGTACCCGTGACGACGGTGAGGCGGGAGTCACACACGGACTGCTGCCTGCGCACGAGGCGAGTTCCAGGCTAAAGTTAGACGTCACAGCGGCGGGCGTCCCGAAATCACACAGTGATTGGCCTGCACTGGACCAGCCAATCCTGGCGCTGCATGCAGCGCCAGGATGGGCTAGGGGGGCACATTTGCTGCTCGCCCTGTCGCCCCTTGTAAACCCTAGCTACGGTAGGCTAAGAAGTACCCCTGGGTCCCACTGGGGAACTTTCAGTGCGCATGCTTGGGAAAGTTGGAACCCAATTTGCACTTGCGCACTACGGTCTGTCTGCTGCAGCCTGAGTGTACTGTCACTCAAGCTGCAGCAGGCCACCACCCCCCCCGGGTGTGTCCCGGCGGCTGACTCGTAATGTACACACTTCTGTACAGACTACAGACTCCGAGTAATTTTATTGTAAGGATTGATTGCGGCCGCGATACGGGTCCATGTGGCTGGTGGGGCTACGCCCCTACGCCCCCAATGGACGCACCGCGGCTGTCACTTACCTGTATATACAAGCCCGACAGATTGACATTGCCAATGCTTGTCGCTTGCTGTGGTCGGACAGATCCATGATGTACCTTTCACATTTCTGCGGTAGGTTCTCCATTGACCACTAGGTGGCACTTAAAGGCAGGAAACTGATGTCGCTCAAACGTGGCTCTGTTTACAGCGCTGCGTTTAGAGCAGGATGAACGACGAAGCTACAATGCTGTCTCCCGCCAAACGGACAGAACAGTCTGTAGCAATAAACAACTAGGATCCCCAGCGCAAGCCTATACATCTATAGAACTCCCCGAACAGTCAACAAAGCACTCTTCAACCTAGTATAACTAAACAAAGCCCCAAGAACTTCTGACCGAGAAGACATGCGTTAGTAATTTATGCGTTAGTAATTTATGCGTGACGCGTTTTTATCTAGCGCGGACATTACCCAGAGGTGTCCGAGCGTTTACAACAGAGCGAAGAACGTTACATTAGAAATTCAGAGTATCATGGTTGTAGGTGACAATAAGTGTAACTACTACAGTTACTCATGGCGATAGATATTTACAAATTACATATTCACTACAGATTACATATTTAGAAAAGTTAGAAAAGTTAAAGCAATTAGGGTTGTACAAATACATATTTACAGATGACTCAGGGCAGTAGTAGCCGCCATGGCCCGAGTGGAATGGGCACGTTGCCCCACAGGAGGCTCCTTTTTAGCCAGAGAGTAACAAGTCTTGATGCACAAGACGACCCATCGAGAAATGGTCCGTTTGTGCACCGCCCGTCACTTTTCAGCGCCCACGTAACCAACAAAGAGTTGGTCATCCACCCGGAACTGGCGTGTGCGATCCAGATAGTATGAGAGCGCACGTTTTGGGTCCAGACGGTGGAGCCTCTCTTCCTCTTTCGAGGGATGCGGAGGCGGAAAGAAGGTGGGCAAGGTGATGGACTGCCTGATGTGGAAGGCTGTGACTACCTTGGGCAGGAAAGAAGGTCGCGTCCACAACACAATTCGTCCGGATGGACAGAAAGGAAAGGAGGTTGAGAAGAAAGAGCCTGGAGCTCACTCACTCTCCTGGCAGAGGTGATGGCAACCATGAATGCAGTCTTAAGAGCAAGGAGACGAAGAGGACAGTTATGCAGTGGCTCGAAGGGAGTGCACATCAGATAAGTCAGAACAAGGTTCAAGTCCCACTGAGGCATCACAAAAGGAACAGGAGGGAACATATGAGTGATGCCCTTCAAAAACCTATTTACAACTGGGGACTTGAACAAAGAGGGCTGATCAGGGAGCCTTAAGAAGGCGGAAATGGCAGCGAGGTGGCCCTTTAGAGTGCCCAGAGCAGAGCCCTGCTGGGCAAGAGAAAGAAGAAAGAGGAGAACCTCTGAAAGAGGGGCAGAAAGGGGATCCACAGCCTTTGCTGTGCACCATGCCACAAATTTGTTCCACCTGCAGGCGTATACCGATTTTGTGGAGGGACGCCTGGCTGCCAGAGTCACATTGCAGACTTCAGGAGGCAAGTCAAATGGCCTCAACTGCCGCCGCTCAATCTCAATGCATGTAAGTGGAGACTGGACAGGTTTGGGTGGAGGACTGTCCCCTGCTGCTGCGACAGAAGGTCCTCCTGAAGAGGCAGACTAATCGGGGGATCGACGGACATGCTGAGTAGCTCTGGTTACCAGTATCTTCATGCCCAGTCCGGAGCCACAAGGATGACTTGGGCCCGGTTGCGCCTGATCTTCTTCATCACTCTGGGCAGAAGTGGTATAGGCGGAAAGGCGTACAACAGACCGCAGCTCCACTCACGACGAAAAGCGCCTCCAAGCGAGTGCCGCCTTGGAAATTCCAACGCGCAGAACTGATGACATTGCGCATTCACTTCTGTGGCGAATAGATCTAACCAAGGCTCTCCCCACTGCTCAAAGAGGCCTTGCGCCACGTCCGAGTTCAGATGCCAAACGTGATCCATCATGCACCGACAGCTGAGTTTGTCTGCCCTGGCGTTCAGGGAACCTGCCAGGTGTTGAACCACCAGGGTCACGCCCTGATGTTCCAGCCACTGCCAGAGGTGCAGAGCATCCTGGCATAGGGTCCACGACCCCACCCCGCCCTGTTTGTTGCAGTACCACATGGCGGTGGTGTTGTCCGTGATCACCTGCTCTACACTCCCTCGGACAGAGGGGGAGGAATGCCTTCAGTGCAAGCCGGATCGCTTGCAGCTCCAGAAGGTTGATGTGGAGCACGGACACCGCCGGAGAACAGAGGCCTCTGATCTCCGCTTCTCCCATATGGCCCCCCCCATCCCCCAGCCCTGGAGGGACGCGTCCGTCACAACTATGTGCTCCGGTTGGGGTAGGGAGAGGGATCTGCCGCTGACCCAAACTCGGTTTGTGAGCCTCTGCAACTGTCTTGCAGTGCCCTCTGAGATCAAGACATGGTCGGACAAGTTGCCCTGATGCTGGGCCCACTGAAACTTCAAGTCCCACTGCAGAGCCCGCATCCGCCACCTGGCGTGATGCACCAGAAGGATGCAGGAGGCCCTCAGCCCCAGAAGCCACAGCGCCAACCTGACCGAGACTCGGATAACAGCTGCAAGATCGGAATCAGAGCCTGAATATTCCGAACCAGCTGTTTGGGAGGATAAACCCGAAACTGCTCCGAGTCTAGAACCGCTCCGATGAAGAGGAGCTTCTGAGAGGGACACAGTTGCAACTTCGGCACATTGATGGAGAACCTCAGCAGGTGCAGGAGGTTGGCCGTAGTCTGGAGGTGGCTGACGACTGTCTGGGGCGAGCCCGCCTTCAACAACCAGTCGTCGAGGTAGGGGAAGACTGAAACCCCTAACCTGCGCAGATGAGCTGCGACCACCGCCATCACTTTTGTGAACACCCGTGGGGCGCTGGGAAGGCTGAAAGGGAGCACGGTAAACTGAAAGTGCTCGTGGCCTACCGTGAACCGCAGGTGGCGCCGGCAGGAAAGGGATGTGAAAATATGCGTCCTGCAAGTCCAACGCTACCATCCAGTCTCCCGGGTCCAGGGCAGCTAAGACCTGAGCCAAAGTCAGCATCTTGAACTTCTCCTTCCGGAGGAAGCCGTTGACTTTCCATATGTCCAAGATAGGGCGTTGGCACCCTTGGCCCTTCTTGGGAACCAGAAAGTAGTGGGAGTAACAACCGCGTCCTACTTCTGGCCCAGGAACGCGCTTGATGGCCTCCTTGGCCAAGAGGGCTGAAACTTCCTCTTGCAGAATTCCAAGTGATCCCCCCACACACGGTGGTACTGCGGTGGCATGGTTGGAGGGGTCGCCTCGAAGGGGAGGGAGTAGCCCCTTCGGACGATTTGCAGCACCCACCTGTCCGATTTGATGGTGCGCCAGTGGAGGAGGTGATGGCGAACTCTGCCCCCCCACTGGCATTAAATGGTCCTGAAAGCTCGGACTAGGAAGGCTTTGAGGCGGATGCTGCGGGAGTGGATGTGGACTGGCCTCGCCGTTGTCCCCTGTTACCGCCGCGACGGTAACCACGTCTGCCACCGTGCTGAAAGTTAGTCTGCGGCCCGTGGCTGGCAGGACATGTGGGAGCACCCCTTCCTTGGCCACGAATGAAGCGCTGGGCAGAAGATTGCTGGCACAGGACCGACACTTGGCCGTAGCCCTGGGGTCCTTAAAGCATTCCAGCGCATGATCTGCCTTGCCACCGAAGAGGTGGCTGCCATTGAACGGCATGTCCATAAGGGTGTTTTGGACATCGGCTGAAAAGTTGGCGGAACTCAGCCAGGCGTGGCAGCGAACCTCCACAGACGTGGAAATTGCTCTTCCTAGCGAGTCTGTGGTGTCCAGTCCACATCTACCGTGCTACCGTGCTGTGTCTCTTTCTTTTCGCGAGGGCTTGAGCGAGTTTCGCCCGGGCGCCCTCCGGGCACTCAGGCAGCACAGCTGCAACCGTATCCCACAAAGAGTGGGTGTAACGGCCAATAGGCTCGCGGTGTTGACCGACCGCAACCCCAATCTTAGGGAAGAGAACATCTTCTTTCCGAACTGTTCATACCTCTTGGATTCCCAATCAGGTGGTGCAGTCGGGAATGCGGATTGGGAAGTAGAGGCTTGGATAACCAGAGTCTCTGGGTGGGGTGGGTGGACAAGAAACTAGGGTCGCCCGGGGCTGGGCGGTGGCATCTGGCGACGCTCCTATCTACAGAGGGATCTCTAGTGGGCCTGGACCAAGTGCCCAACAGGACGTCTGTGAGAGCCTCATTAAATGGCAGTAGAGGCTCTGGGGAGCTTACCTGCGGTTTAAGGACCTCTGTGAGGATGTTAGACCTCACTGTTGCGACAGGGAGCTCAAGAGCCAAGGCCTTGGCTGCCCTCATCAGCTCCACAGCATAAGTAGCCCCCTCCTCCATAGCCACGGTAGGAGGGGAGACAAATCCAGTGTCTGGGGAGGTATCCAGGCCACTGGCTTCCCCTAGTTCCTGTGTCCAGTCCTAATATGACTGGCACTCACGTGCCATGGGGTTCTCAGACCCCCCAGTCTCCCTCATTCAGAGATAAAGGATGGACCCAGATCCTCGAAGAATTCCTCTTCGGCCAACTCCGGATCCGGACCAAGGGGCGGACCAGGGACGGCGTCGTGCGGGGACGACGCCTGCGATGACACCCTAGGGGCCGACGCCGGCGGGTCGTAAGGTCGACCAGCGGCAACCCGGATCCGGAACCGGATCTAGTGGGGCCCTGCAGCGCCGGGACCGAAGTCGCAGACGGCGCCGAAGCACCTGACGGCGCCGGGGCAGAAGCACCCGGCCCGCTTGGGCCCCGAGTCGGGCCGCTTGGCCCGAAGGCGCCGTGGAACCTGACGGAGGAGAGAGCGACCTCATGGCCATGAGGAAGACGTTGATCTCCTCCGGCGTCGCGTTCTGCCCAGGGACCGGTGGGTATGGAGCAGGTCACGACGCCTGCGGCTCCGGTGGAGCCACGTGGGCGGTGTCACCTGAACCCCCAGCCGCGTCGCACGAACGTCGGTGGGAGTCAGAAGAGCGATGTCGCCTCTTCGACTTCTTGTGCCTCTTACCTGAGGACTTGGAGCCCGGCGAGTGGTGTCGACTCGCCGAGCTGTGATGACTCCGGCCCCGGGAACGGTCCCTCGACTTCCTTCCGGACCGGGACCTCGAGCAGCGCGGGGTCGACTGCCGGAGCTCAAGGCGCTTACGGGACCGCTCCCGCCTAGCCTTCGACGTTAAGGCCCGACAGTCGGGGCACGACTTGTCATCGTGGTCGGGCCCCAGGCAATGTAGGCACCGGCAATGGGGGTCGGTAACAGACATCAGTCGGTTGCAGTCGGCACAGGGCTTGAACCCGGGCATCCCTACCAGCACCGATGGAGTCGTAGACTCGAAACAGATGCAAAAAGGATCGAAAAAGCTTAGTCAAAAAGTGACTAAAGGGTACCACTTTCTCCGGACCTGCGCTTGCTGGCACGGAAAAAAAGAAGAACTGACGTCAGCGCGCGAGGGCGGCGTTTAAGTACTCTGACGACGTCATCCCGGCGCCAACGACGACGCCGACGACGAACGCGGAGCCGCAGACGCGCCTCCCGACAAGCAGGGGTACTGCTACGCAAAATTTTGCGGATCCAGTCTGACGCCTGGGGATATTCAAAGGTAAGGAATTTAATACTAACCTGTTTCTTTCAGATACTTACTTACTAGTAACCATGGGTATCGCCAATTTAACACAAATATTCCACAGGAGGCACTGGAAGCATTGGAATATTTTTTGAAACAAAGACCTAGGCCACACGAGGAACCAAAAAACCTCATATCAGCTTTAGTGCAAATTTGCATGAAAATACATTTCCTTTGCTTTAATCACCATCACTACATGCAAGTCGAGGGAATTACGATAGATAGAGCCTTTGCACCAGAGATGCCGATTCCTCTGTCAATTCGCATGTCGCTCCGCTCTCAATTATCACCTTAGGTGCATTATTTTAATAGAGCATTGTTGGCTTTTGGTTTTTATGAGACCTTTAGAGAGGTCCTTAATAAAAATCTACAAATCTCCCCGGGCTCAGATTGTGAATAATGGCAGCCTCACAGTTCCTGTGTCAATAGAACTTGGCACAAGACAAGGGTGTCCTGTGTCTCCTATTCTATTTGTTGACTTATACATTGATCCTTTAGCTCAGTGTTTTAAGTAGAACAAAACGTTATACCCTTTTGTCGTGAATGGTTTTACAAGGAATCTAGCCTTGTATGCCGATGACTTGATCTTATTATCGACTAATGACAACCAAACTTTACCAGAGGTATTTACAGAAGTACAGGACTTTGGGAAACTGTCTGGGTATGAGGTAAATAATGACAAGACCGAAGTTACATCTTGGAATGTGGCAGTTCAGGGGGTTAGGCTATCTAATGAGATAAGATATTTTGGGGTAACCATAGTACAGGAGCTAAAAGAAATTTCTAAAGTAAATCTAGTTAATGTCTCTAAGGAGGTGGACGTACTTCTGAAAGGATGGCAGAAACTCCCGCTTACACATATACCCAAGTGCATTATGGATGCTTTGGTTCAGCCATTAAAAGATGCGAGAGTTGCACGGTGGCTGGACATAGTAGATGGAGACAAATGTCTGTCATGGGATACTTGGAATAATTTAACCAGCGGTACATTATCCAGATTTAAATACTACTGTAGTGTAGTTCCTATATTCCCAATAGGCTCTGCGCATTGGAATAACACTACAGATTTGACATAGGACTGAGGTCAGTATGGCTCTACCGAGTATGCTAAACTTAATTGTGAGTGCCAGTTAGCTCGGGTCACTAGAAACTTTCTTGAATACACAAGAAGGGATTAGTTTCTGACAACCGCATAAACATGACAACTTTGTTTCCCCAAGAATCGAAAAATATCTTCAGAGTCGTGGAAACAATAGATAACTGTTTTTTCTCAGTCAATCGTGCATGCTTCGTTTCTACAGAGTTGCATAGAAATAGAGAGACAGGCATTTCAATAAAAAGGGGTTAATTGAACAGTCTTCTATCTCATGCAAGAGAGGTGAACTGCTACAATTGTTAGACAGAATGCAAAGTATAATGCGTACAGCGTAAACAGTAATATAAAATAATACTGTAATAGCATTGTTTGTTGCTATGACATGTAAAAATACATACATAAATAACACAAGCTAAAATACTCAACTTTGCGCTTCTAAAATACGCCTACTCCAATGTAACTAACCTAGGTCTAGTACGAGGGAAGAAGTAGGTGTTTGTCTTTAGCATAAGTTTAGTTTTTGCCAAGAATTGCCAAAGGTTTCTCTAGGTCCTAATCAGCTCCATACCTTAGAATGAGAGAGGTTGGTATCTCTTTCACTGACTCGATTTCCCAACACCCCGCAAGGGGAGTCAGAAACACTGGAGCTGGATTTCTCAGCACAGGATGACAGCTTCTGATCAGTGCGTCAGCTGGAGAGTTGGTTTTCTTCGGTACTTGCTGTAGAAAGCTGCATCGTGCAAGAAGGTAGTCTAACTGCATCGAACCACACAGTGCTTTGCTATAGCAAGTGAAGGTATATTTATACCTTGAAGGTGTTTAGGAATTCCAGCTTTTATGTAAAGTCGGGCATATGAACGTCATGAATGAACCCCTAAGGAATAGCTGTTCAAACATAATAACTGAGGTCTTGGAGAAATCAATATTCAAGCAAAGGCGAAGTCCCTAGCGGCTTAAGAGTCTGGTTTTTCAAGAAATCGTTGTGACGTAGATGAACGGATGGAAGTAGCCATGCCTGTATTTGGGCAGCATGGGCTATACCTAAATAAGGGCAAATTTTCTACGCCTATATATGGGCAAAGCGAATTGTACCCATATAAGGGCATGAATCGGGAAATTTATACGGAATATAAATCGGCATACAACACTACCAAATCTCAATGTGGTGCAAGAATCAGCAGTGGCATTCCCCTACGGATAACTCAATGAAGGATGATCTGCAAGATCAAAACCCAAAGAAAAAGGAAGTGGCACTTTGGTACAACTATCTCCTTTCTCCAGCAGACAGGAACCTTGAACATCCTTACTTGGTCTGGGAGAAATACTTGCCTGATGAGGAGCTGAGAGGATTATGGCAAGTATATTTAGACATGCTTTACCCATTGATCAAATCTGTTGCATTAAGGAGAAACCACATTTTTACACTCTACAGGATATATTTGTGACCACTCAAACTGTCTAAGATGGGGGGGTGGCGAAGCCAGATGTACGAGAGGTCGAGAGGTGGTGCCCAGAAGACATACAACATCCACATGTTTGCTACCTGCCCCCTGCTAAAGGAGTTCTGGGGAACATGAATAAGACCCTGTCGGAAGTTTTAGGTAAAGATGTGGAGGTAAGCCCCCCTGTAATTCTTTTTGGTATGATGGGGTGGAAGGCCTTTCGGGCTGCAGAATAAATTTGTGTTTTACTTAATACGTTTGGTAAGAAGGGAAATTTGTAAGAACTAGCACCAGACAGCACCTCGACATGGAGAGGCTGGTGGAATTCAGTAAGATACTTTAGGGATATAGATCAAAAGGTTAATGCATATAGAGAAAGAACTGAGCTTAGGCTATGTAGGAAGCTCTTGGACCTTGCATAGTGATGCATGCTAGGAATAGTGTGTCCAATGATTATATCTCTCGGTCAGCTTATGATGTGTACCACGGGTAGGCTCTCGTAAGAACATCAGCAGAGATTGGTCCCCCAAAGTTATGAGCAGCAGCAGCAGTTTAGAATGAGAGGTTGCTTATTCTATGGAGGTTATATGAGGACGAAAAAAAAAAAAGAAATATGAAGAGGCGGATGGATGTGTCAGTCATTTTAAACACCACATTATGACCTGGAAAAGGTATACTGATGATATCATAATGATTTAGAAGAGGAGCTGAGGAACTTCTCACAATGGTTAAATAAGAGGACACCAAATATTAAAACTACAACTTGCCAGTGAAATCAATTTTCTAGAACCAATAATTAAACATGATGGTTTTCTATATATTACTCTGTCTGTGCACTAAGGAAACAGACAGGAATACTTTTCTACATTATGCCAGCAGTCACCAAAGAGATCAAGGATAATCTCCCATTCTGTCAATTCCAACAGGTCAGTAGATATGGTTCCAGAAATGATGAATACTTCCACAATGCCACAATATTACTCAACAGTCTTAGGGAAAAACAAACATATAATCTTCTGAAGTACTTCTTGAAAAGAGCATTGCACACCCCAAGAGGCTGCTTACTAGAACTAAAACCAAAAACAAACCCAGGACCAAATAGTGTGTTTCACAACATTCAATGCAAATACTAACCAGCAAAAGAACGTTAGAAGACCACGCGGGCACTTAATCTCAACTTTAAACTAGTTTAAAGCTACCGATATTCCCCCTAAAAAGAAACAGGAAACTGAGAGACAATCTTGTGTATTCTACAAGGGAGGGCAAAATGACTCAATCCAACAACAGAAGTTTGTATGGCCTACCCCCAATAAAGGGACACCACAAGCAAAGCAATTGTTAAGGCTGTAGAAGTACAACTGAAGGAGAAGAATTAATCAAAAACGATACTATTAAACATTCAGAATTTGCAATTTGTAATACCAAAAACATGATATACTCTATTACATGTCCAAGTGGAAAAGCGTATGTTGGTAAAATTTGTGGAGAAATAAAAAAAAAAAAAAAAAAAAAGATTGGACAGCATAAATTATGTGTTTTCTGTAAAATTATGACAGTTCCTCTAGTGGGCCTTGTTTTGGGAATCCAAACACTAAGTATGTGAATTTAAATCTACGGGTCTAAGACAAGTAAAGAATAAGGAGGATACGAAGTCAGCCATCTCTAGGAAAGGCATTCAAGATATTATGCTTATCAACTTCTGATTTGAACCTAAATAAACAACCGGAAATCAGTCAAATATACATCTGAATTCCATTTGTGTAAATTTCATGTTTGGCTTTCTTCTATCTGAACCACAACTCCCAGAATTCAACATAACTGATTTAACAGCCATTGAAAAAAATAGCCACTTTAAAGAGTGGGAATTCACACTATTTCTTACGTAGAACTTTGATTACAGAGGTCAACCCTGTTCTGAATGTTAGTTGAAGTAGATTCTTCAGCAAAAAACAAAAACCCATACAGAAAGAAACCACAGGTAACCAAGAGACTCACAAACATTTAATTTTGAAACCGCAGAATTCCATTTCCCAAGATCCTCCTCCTACAGGATTCCACCCACATTTAGTGAAACAAAGACAATCATGTCACTTGGTAATTTAGGTAAATCTAGGTACACCAGAGCACGCCAAAAGAACCGTAGGTGCATATTGCTATCAAACTGCTTTTTGGACAGGAATAAAACCAAACCTGACAAAAACGCAGCACAGTAAGCACAGTAAGCAGTCACAGGCAGATCCTTCATGCTGTTGCTGCAGGTGACCTTTGAGAAAGACCTGCTATCTAAGCATGAGCGAATTTTGCGGATCTCGCGTTCGCGAATTTTGCGGATTTGCGGATTCGCAATCCGCAAAATCCGCGAATTCCCGCGAATTTGCGGATTTTTTTTTTGTGTGTTCGCCCGTGTTTCTGCCAGTTCGCGAGGGTTTTTACAATTTCGCAATTTGCGAACTTACCTGTCGGGTCGCAAGTTTTGCGAACTTGTTGTTTCTACGTGTCCAGCCTGTTTGGGACACTCTTCTTCATCACTGCCACTCTCTGTCACCACTGCCACTCTCTGACTACTCATGCCACCCTCTGGCCCACCCATGCCACCCTCTGTTTCATCACCACACCCTCTGGTTGTCCAGTGTACATTATTTTCGGCAAAGCAAAGCACACCTTCCCTGCCTCAAGTGACCTGAATTAATTTGGGGCTGATTAATGTGTCACAGAATATTTTTTTAGCTGGCACCTGCTTCCTTAGTGCGCCCTGATTAGTGATCTTTTGCACTTGCTAAGTGCTTTCATTGTTGCAAAATTAGTTACAACACCTGCCCTGCCCCAACTGACAATAATGAATTAGGGGCTGATTAATGGATTTTAACTTCCAGCCTGGCTCCTGCTTGTCTCCCTTAGCTGTAATTCAGGACCTTTGTGGCATATGTGTAACTATTCTGAGGTTCAGAGCAGGGTCACATAATAGTTTCAACTGGCAACTGAACTCTGGAGGGGCCCCTCAGGAAGCACTACAGGAAATGGCTACTAATGATGTGCCTGAACTTTTGAACCTGGTAAGTAGTTACTTTCAGTTTTGCTAAGATCGTATTTCTGCAATTTTGCACTTATTCGCGGGGCGCGAACTCACGCGAACAGTGCGAGCAGTGCGAGCAAAATCCGCTGCTCGCGGATTTGCGGATTTTGCGGGAAATTCGCAAATCTCGCGGATTGCGGATTTCCCGAAAATCCGCAAAATCCGCGAGCGGAACGGATTTTCCGCCCATGCCTACTGCTATCTCCCCTGGGAAACTTTACCATGACTAGTTGCGCTGCAAATCAACTGTCTCAAACCTGGAAGTACTTTACCATATGTTTTCCTCCCATCACTAATGGAGTACTAATAAGTTCATAATGCTTATTTCTCCAGCGTTACATGAATTAACACTATCTTCGCTTATTCTAAAGAAACCACGGTGGCTATGTACTTGAATTCCTTTTTTAATCAACATATCCTTAAAGCATTTTCTTAAAATGTAAACCAATTATATTATTTTTTGTTTATACAGTGTCCTATCAGCATAATAGTTTAGCACCCCGAGGATGACCACACCTGCAAATTATGTACCACTGGAGGTCGAAATGAGTCGGTGGTAGCTATTTGGAGTAGAGAAGTGGTACAGTATGTAAGGACATTTCTCCACTGCCTAATAAAAGGGATAATCTAATTGCAGAACTTTGCTGTCTTTGGGAATGTAGGGATGTGAACACACTTCTCAGGAGCTCCATTTATTGGTTGAAAGACAGATTTTTAAAAGACTACCAACATTTTTTTCTAACTTTTTACAAACTGACTGGACACTACTAACATCTGATTGATTGTTTGATGATTTTGCATTTAAGTCATGTGATTTATTATTTGATTTTTTTCTATATTTTTTGTGGATTTATGATTTGGGTCATTTATTTAGTTGACTGGGTCACTGTTTTATATCCATCATCTATGTATATCTAGGTTACTAAGAATATGTGTTGATTTCCAGTGCTCTAAACAAACCAATTACTAAAATAATTCTATAGTAATTATTTGCAAACTGAAATGGATCTTTGTGTTGTTAATCAAAATGATGAAATTTTGATGGTTATTGAGGATCTCAAATTTTCAATCTTCTTATATCAAGGAGCACCGACACATCGCTAGAGGTACCCATTAGTTGATGAAACTTATTTTAAAAGCTCTCCAAACCCCTAAAGCACACACACATACATACAGACACACACACACACACACTTGGTTTAGCAGGCAAGTGGTCAGGCAGTTTGCCCTTCAACAACACTGACCATGTTGATGCTTTCTACCAAAAACAATTGGAAGTCGGAAGGCTAGGATGAAAAAACACATTGAGTGAAGGGAAAATATATATAATGAATAAGTGCAAACTGCAGGGAACAATAACTACAAAGGAGCTGAAACAATCTCTGGGACAAGAAGACAAGAAGAAAAAGGGCACAAAAATAATTTATTGAGGGATTTTACATACAAAATGATGAGGGCAAAAAAAGGCAGCAGATGAGCAAGCACTCAAAGTAGGAAGAGAAGAGTTGGAGCCAAGGAGACAGACATACTGGAGAAAGGTAAGAAAGAAGCTACATTATGAATCCATCAGACAGAGCCAAGCAGCAGGCTACCCACAGGTATACAATAGTAGTTAATGCTTGACACTACACACCAACATCAACCGCGCACTGGAACATTTACAGATAGGTTGTTTTCCCAGAATGTTTTTCCCACTGCAAAAAACTAGGTAAAAGTGTCAGAGTGGAAGAAATGGATCCTGTACAACCCCAGCACCTTAGGATTTTCTTACCGGCAAAATTCTCTTCCTGCATCTACCATCTCTTCCCAATTAAGATGAGCACCAGTCTGACGCAGCAATCCTATCACTTTCCGGTGCCTTGAAAAGAAAAACAGATCTCTTAATAAAATGGTGATGCTACAATGCTGCATGAGAAACAAAGTTAATAGATCATTGTTAGTCATTATCCATATAATAATTTGCCAGACAAGGATAATATTTGGCAATAAAAATAAACTATAAAGAAGAAGTTAATGTTATTGTTAACACAAGAAACATAACATTTCTTGAAAGAATCCAGAATTCTAGCCTATGTGTACCTACTCTTAGCCAACAACAAAGGTGTACCTGCTACTACAGGAGTGCATGAGGTCTGACTGCAAGTTTCAGTACAAATTCAACGTTTCAGTTGCTGGAAATATTCCCAAAATTATCATTGATCTGAAAAAGTGGTTTTAAGAGACTAGCAGGTTGTAAAATTCAAGTTAAAAGGATCATGAAGAGGCTCCAAGTAGTAAAACTGTAGTAAATGTTTATTCCAGTAAAAGTGATCCCATCCATCCAGCAGCCAATATCAGATGCAACTGACCACAATCTGCAGTAGCATCACCATACCAGGTTCTATCACCATGGTGCACCTTTTAACATAAGCAAGGTGACTACAGTAATAAGTAAATATAAGAAGCAAGTAAAATCACAATATTACACACCTCCCCCCTATATACAAGACTTAAAAAAACGTAGAAACACTACAATAAACCTGGATAAAATAAAACATGTAAGTTACATCTGATAGTCCTCAAACCTCAATTGTAGTCTGGTGATCATCTTGTTTCTTGAATTGCTATCATTTTTACAACCCTCTGCAGAACTCGATTGAGAAGTGAGGAAAATTCATCTTCATTAACCTTTAACTAACTGTTCTTAATAATAGCCACTCAGTTTAGGTTCCAAATGCGTGAATCCTCAGTTTTGAAAGTATTCATTAACACTTTGATTATCCTATAAGGTTTTTGCAACACATTGGAAGTTTTCCTACTAACCGGAGCTCTGATCATAACCAAATCACCTACATTGACAGCAGTAATTTTCACTGCCTTTCTTTGATCATAGCCTATTTAATATGCCTTTATTTTTTTACATTCTTTGACCCTCCAATCACTCACTATCAGGACTTTCACACCTCTTTTAGATTCAGGGCCATTGATCCAGAAAGGAGCAACCAATGTGTTGTCACTTCTTCCTTTAAGTAAATCAAGAGGGGTACGACCAGTAATGGGGAGATACCCTGTAAATTTCAACTTTTCGGATAACTTCCTCTTTCCAATCTAAACTGTTCTGTTTGGCTAAATCAATGGTTTCTTTTAAAACACGGTTGAAGCATTCCACCATACCATTGCTCTCGGGATGATGAAGTGCACAACTCTTATGTTTGATGGAACATTTTAATAAGAACTCCTCCATTTCATTTGAAACCAATTGTGTCCCATTATCAGTTAACATGACTCCAGGTAAACCTTCTCTCCCAAAAAACCCTCCAAGAAACGATCACCTGCTTTGTATCAATGCACCTTGTGATTTTAACTTCCGCCATCTGGAATGTAGATCAATCAAGAGAAAGACATAATTCTCATAACCATTCCCACAAATAGGCCCCAAAATATCAAACACTAACTCTTCCCATGGTTTCTTTAGCCGTTCCCTAATAACCTTGGGTTGAACTCTGGGCTACTGACATTTCTCACTCATACAACAAGTTATGCAATCCCTCACAAGTTGTTCCACTTGCAAGTCCATACCTGGCCACCAATATGTAAGTCTTAAACTCTCCTTGGTTTTAGACATCCCCTGATGGCCTTCATATGCCATCTCAAGAAGTTATTCACAAAGTGCCCCTAAAAATAAGGCCTTCACTTTCAGATAATTCATCCTTTACCAGCCAATACTTTTCACAATTGCCTTTCACCTTCTTGTCCCATCCTTTCTTGAGTAATGAGGTTTACTCAAGAAATTCTTTATCAATAGCACTCTCTTCCCGCCATCTACTTTCCTTTATTCCAACAGTCTCAATGGCGCAAAAGCATTGGCAGTATCATTACTTTGTACAACTAACCTTGACAATGTGTCTGCAACACTGTTCTTAGCACCTGATAAATACTCAACTATAAAATTGTATCCCTGAAGTGCTACTACCCATTTTGAAATTCTTCGTGAAATTGCATCAACTCCCTTCTTATTAAAAACTTGACACAATGGCTTGTGATCAGTCTGTACTTCAAATGTCACACCCCATAGAAGATTCTTAAGTTTCTTTATAGCCCAGTGAACAGCTAAGGCCTTCTTTCAATAACAAGTATTGTAGTTCTGCACCTCTAAGACTTCGTGACAAAAACAAAATTACATTCTCTGTGTCCCCATCTTTTTGTTCCAAAACAGCCCCTAAACCTTTCATGTTGGCATCAGTAACGAGGACAGCTCTGTTGGAATGGTCAAAACTCTTTAACTTAGGAGTTTTCTTGAGCATACCCTTAATCATATTTAATTCCTTTTCACAATCATCAGACCAGATGAAATCCACACCTTTGAATAATAATTTCTGCATATTCACACACATTCCAGCAAAATGTTTCATAAACTTACTATAAAATTCTGGCATCCCAAGAAATGTCATAAGTTCCTCTTTGTTGGAAGGGGAGGCTAGATTTTGAATTGTATCAACAAGTTCTGCCTTGGGTTGTACACCTTGACCAGAAATAGTGTGCCCAAGGTAATCTATAGATGACCTTTTACATTTGCATTTGTCTATTCTCACCATTAAATTATACTCCTGAAATTTCTTAAAAACTTCAGAGTATGGCATCATGCTAGTCTTCATTCTTCCCATAGACAAGCACATCATCCTGATATATTTTCACACCCACAACTCCTTTCAATACACAATCCAACGCTCTCTGAAATACAGACGCCGGGGACACCGGTCCAAATGGTAACCTAATGAACCTGTAAGTACCAAAGGGCGTGATAAATGCAGTTAGGTCTTTGGACTTATCATCCAGTTTTATCTGATGATGGGCCAACTTTAAGTCTACAGTAGAAATACATTTTCTTCCTGTAAGAGCATCAACATATCAGAAATTTTTGGTAGAGGATACTTGTCTATGATGACCTGTTTATTTAATTCTCTTAAGTCAAAGCACAGACGAAGACTTCCATTGGAGTTTCGATCGGCTACCACAGGCGACAACCACCTAGTGCCTTCTACTTCTTCAATTATGCCATTTTTTTTAGTTTCTCTAGTTCTCCTTTCATTTCCTCCCTCATAGATAATGGCAAGCTCCGCACTTTACCAGCTATGGGTATGGCCCCAGTGTGAGGAGTGGCCTGATATATGATGTTCACTAGTTCTAGTGACCACCTTGTATCAGTCCAAACAACCCTTATGGTGATTGGTTGTAAGTCAACCTTATAGACCAGCTATCCTAGTAGTGTGGACAAAAGCAGTCTTTAGGCTAAACTCTTTATGGCATGTGAAGCCTGCTGTTTTACCACATATAACCTTTGAATACTAAATGAAAAGGACACCACACATGAAGTTATGAAAATAAACAGTTATTTATTAACTAACATACACCTCTGAACTCTTTATGAGGTCAGAGGGCTAAGCACATGACAAACTCTTAGGAAAAATAAGTTTACGTTGCACGATTTACAATGGTGCCCTAGGGGCACGACAAACCATATACTAAGGAAGTGGAATGTGAAAGTCAATTAAAGGAATGGAGCTGTCCAGAGGTTGTAGGATCGCTGGGACCACGCTATACTAACTTGAGGTAAGTAATAGGAGGCCCACGGAGTGCGTGTGAGAGTGTGAACTCACACGCGAGATGCGTACAAACGTCTATGGCAGTACAGTTTAAAGAAAAGGTGAGTACGGACGTTCCTGACTAGATAGGACTGAAACAACAGTGCAACTGGACACTAGGATAGTCAAGCTACCCTTGAGCACCGAAATGCTTGTGTTACCTCACCCACAGGCTGCGGGTGCATAGGTGCGAAGTCGTGTCGGGTTTCCACGTCGCAGTCTATGGAGCCTTGAAGAAAGATGCTGCAGGCGACCAGGAGGAAGATGTCCGGTGCAATCCAAGGGTGGATTGGTGAAGAGAGGAACCTGAAAGCAGAGGGGACAATGTTCAAAGTCACTAGCCAGTGACTGGAGTGGAACCAGGTGTCGTCGTCGCGATCAGGTGAAGGTGGACGCTTGTCTCTGCAGCCTCGTGGACCAAGTGGTGTCTTCGACGACCAGGATGGAGGCACGAGCTGTCCCACGCAGGCTCTCGCTGTCGGCGGTGTCGTCTCCGGATTCGGGTTCAACAGGCCTTGGCAAAGGCAACCCACGCGGTGAGTGGAAACGGCATCTGGAGTGGACCAGGAGGGTCCGGTGTGCTCCTCTTTTGGAAGGGAGCAAGGGCCAGTCTGGAGCAACCAGACCAGCAGCAAAGTTGTCGGTGTTCGTCGTCTAGGAGGTCACTAGCCAGCTGGCAAGTGACCAGACAACGCATCGAGCAGCAAACAGGCAGAAGGGCCCACGCAGATCTCGTGGATGCTGGAGGGCTGATCTTCGATGCAGGAGCTGCTCGGGGTCGAGGCTTCTCAGTCCCCAAAGCACTCGAACGAGGAGGCCTCGGCAGTCGTGCTGGAGCGAAGTGCTGCTTCTTTCAAGATGGCCGCTCCCACGTGTCTCGTCGCACCTACGGGTCTCAGCTCGGCTGCAGATGTGGGTTGAGGTCAGAGAGGTCTGGGAATCTGGGTCTCGTCGGGCTCTGAAGTCTGGATCCTTTGCAGGAAGACGACAAAGGGAAGTCGCGGTACGCTGATGGCGCCTGCAGATGCAGGGTGGACACTCCTTGCCCACAAGGGAGATTCCTTCGGTCTTCTGTGGAGCAGAACGTCGAGGTCCAGAGTTTCTTCTTGTGAAGTTCATCAGGATAATCTAATTTGGAATGGGACCAGCTCCTACCTTTATTCAGCTAAAGGGGGCTGCACTGCAACTAAGTATGAGCGCAAAATCCGTTCCGCTCGCGGATTTTGCGAATTTTCGGTAAATTCGCGATCCGCGAACTCCCGCGAATTTACCGCGAATTCGCAAATCCGCGAGCGCCGATTCCGGGGGCAAAAGTTGAAGCCTGGCTGGCCTGTCAACTTGTAACTATTTTAGGATGGCGCCGGCAAGCTGCCAGCGCCATCCTAAAATAGTTACTAAGTTAGCTTCAACAGGAAGCTCTAATAGATAAAATAAAGCAGGTGCTCGCACCTGCTTTATTTTATCTATTAGAGCTTCCTGTTGAAGCTAATTTAGTAAGTATTTTAGGATGGCGCTGGCAGCTTGCCGGCGCCATCCTAAAATAGTTACAACATAAACAATCGTGAGCGTCGTCGAGGCAGGTGTGCCTTCTTCACAAATCTACAGTGGAAAATCAGCTGTGATGCTGGATAGAGGCTTTTGCATCCTTGACTTTCAAGAGCGCAATACCCGTGCTGTTTCTGTGACCAGGGGTTTCTTTCTCTTCATCTGCTGAACTGATCTTTCTCAGACCTTTTATTACACACAAGAAGCATGTGTGACTGTGAACTCGCATGGTAGCCCTGCCCGTTTGGCCCCGCCCACACACTCGCGGTTTGCACCGTCTGCCCGCCATCCACCCACTATGATGGACAGCTCACTCAAGGGACCCATGCGCCCGTCGGGGCGATTGCATAGTAACACACACATGGTCGCTCGAACTAGTTGATGCTCAAATTCAGTTACTCATTCATTAGCCCAAAAACAATTGTGAGCGTCGTCGAGGCTGGACAGGCGTGCCTTCTTCCCAACTCTACCGTGGAAAATCAGCTGTGATGCTGGATAGAGGCCTTTGCATCCTTGACTTTCACGAGCACAATACCCGTGCTGTTCTTGTGACCAGGGGTTTCTTTCTCTTCATCTGCTGAACTGATCTTTCTCAGACCTTTTATTACACACAAGAAGCATGTGTGACTGGGAACTCGCATGGTAGCCCTCCCCGTTTGGCCCCGCCCACACACTCGCGGTTTGCACCGTCTTCCCGCCATTCACCCACTATGATGGACAGCTCACTCAAGGGAACCCTGCGCCCGTCGGGGCGATTGCACTTGCATGGAAGCCCCGCCCCAAATCCGCAAAATCCGCGGATTTTGCGGATCCACGATCCGCAAATCCGCAAAATCCGCGGATCGTGGATCTGCAAAATCCGCCCATGCCTAACTGCGACTAGGTCCCTCCCCTGGGTGGGACCAGGAAGGGGGGTGGTTACACCCCCGTTCCTTTGTCCGGTCCTGCGCCAGCTCTGGGGCTGGAGTGCCCCAGGAACTGGTTTGGACCGGCATATGCACAGGGACACCTTGTGTGCCCCAGGCATGTCTCATTCCTTTCAGCCCTGTCCTACCTAATACACAAAATCCTGTCTGGGGTGGTGCTAGCACCTCCCAAGGCAGGAAACCCTTTGTCCAAGCATTCCCTCGCTGGAAGGACTCCCAGCAGCAGGAGGTCAGACTTGTGTCTGTGGTGGCAGCATCCATTTTGTGATGATGAGGCTTGAATTAACTTTAACCGGGGTTCACAGTTACATACATGTCGTGTCCCTCTAGAAGGGTGGAATGCTAACCCCGTCGCCAGAATTGGCGAGGGGTTAGTATTCCAATTCGTATGACACCTTACTCGACATGTTTTGATAATGCGATACCAAAGTTAGCAAATAACCGCGAGGATTATAATGCACTTAAGAGTATATGGTACGCATTATCATGGAACAGCTATTAGGACTTGGTTCCGCAAGCTGCAAAAGGGCTCAGCTCATGCCAGAGCACCATCTCACATAATTCCAAGCACTCTGCCTTCAGGATTGATAAGGCCTGCCATAGGAGTGACTGATAGGAATATATGTGTCCATTTTAGGGTTAGATATAGAGATACTATATCTAAAGCAAAGGGTGATTACACCACCTTGCCCCAGCTGTCGTGCAGCCAGTTGTGTCAGATTTGGATGGCCAGCCAGGGGTGGCATAATACATGCTTCAGCCCCTGGTAGGCCCTGGGTACACCTATGCCCTGGATACCTAGGGTATGCTGTACAGGGACTGATAAGGTGGCCCAGTACCAATCGGTAAATGCACCTAAGGTACATGCTTGTCAATTTAGAGAGAGAATAGCTAGGCTGTGGGTCTGATTAGCAGGCCCACAGCCAGGGAAAGTCGTAAACCAGTGAAGCAAAAAGCAAAAATCGGGGGTGACCATAGGATTGCAGACCCTACTCTCCTACACCCAGTAATTAACCTCATATTATGAAAATAACCACGCAAACATCCTAACTCTTCCTTAAAAACATTGGGAAATTGTCTCGAGGAGAGTGGTAAAGTCACAGTCACAGTTCTGAGCTAAAACATAATTAAATTGAAAATCTTCCTTCAAGATAATGGGAGGATCGCTGTTTGGGTCGAACATTACTCCCAGATCTTTCTGGTGAAACCAACTGAGAATGCGGTCACCTTTACGTGAGACATATATTTTCTCAGAAACATATCTGCCTCTATACTCAATTAACCCTGAAAAATAACCCAATAATTTTATAGGTTCTACTAGGTTGTATGTCAGCTTAAAGCAGTTTCACAGTCATAGGAAGTTTATTTATAAAAAATTGTTTTGATATTATGGTGATTTTCGCTCCCGAATCAACCAAGACTCACCTTCAACACGTATATCATCCAAAGGACCTTTCTTGCGATTGTCAGAGACTTGGGACACAATATGACCATAGTAGCAATCAGACTCCTTATCACTATCACTATTCCTGTTATCAGCAATGGTAATAACTTTTCCTTTGTTTTTCTTGATTTTGCACACAGAGGTAAAATGTCCTACCTTTTTACAATTTGCACACGTCGACTTAAGACCTGGACACTTTTTATCATTCGCCAAATGATTCTCACTCCCACATCTGCAACACTTAAGTCTTATATCTCTCACAGTTTTCTTCTGTGCCTTGGTTAAAGTACTTCTTTTAAAATCTTTTTCTCTTGTACCAGTTTTCACAAAATGAACGGTGTTTTCTTTGTTTTCACGTTTAGTAATTATATGTACACATTTCAAAGAGTGCTGAATTTGTTTAGCAATCGATATAACCTCCTCAAGAGTGGGTTCATCTTTTTGCCATAGATCACTTCTAACCTTCTCCACATTGCACCCTAACATAAATTGGTCCCTAATTCTTTCCTCAAGAAGGGCCCCAAATTTACATGAGGATGCTAACTTTCTAAGAGCAGTGACATAGTTCGACAGATTCCCCTTCATTTTGTGTCCTCCTACCAAAATGATATAGTTCGAGGATGACTGACCTTAGTTAAATAGTGCTTATCAAGTTTCAAAATGCAAATCTCATATTCATTCAAAGTTTGATTATCAACATTGGGCAAGTGGTCAAACACCTCTTGTCCTTCAGAGCCCAGGCAATGAAGGAGAAGAGCAGTCCTCCTCAGCACTAAGATTAGTACCACACACTTTGGCGTACCTCTCAAAAACCTTCTTCCACTTCTGTCATTTGATTTGCGGATTGCCAGGTGTGGAAAGGAAGAATGGAGGAGTAGCCACATTCTGCATGATAATATATCCCCCAAAAACTCCAAAGTGAAATTATACTTACCAATATGGAGATAAGTTTGTCCTGAAAAAAAAATGTGCCTAACAAACCGTAAGGAATACAGGAATGACAAGCTTATTGTAAACAAAGCAATCTTACTATTACAAACAAATAAACGAAATAGATGTAAATTCACCACATTCACATTCAGCAAAATGACCAATTGAAGTAATGTCAAAAAGTTCGCTAGAACATAATGCTGAAAGAAAATGAATGTTAAAAACTAAAGCATTAATGCCGATACACCACTAGATGGCACCGTCGTATCAATTTAGTTTCTTGAGGTACATTGGAGTGTAGAAAAATACGAAATCCTCAGAGTCCACTGTCAGCACTGTGTTTACCCGCTCAAGAGTTGAAGCTCCACATTGTGAGGAGTGTGGTGTCCTCACAAGTCGTCTTCATGCTTGAGCAAGTTCTGTGGAACTTAGAATGTTTATGTATCTGATGTTCGTAGCGAGTCAGTTGCTCCCAGTTAGCTGATGGATGAGGTGTTTCATATTAAACCTCTGTACTACCATATCATCGTATCAGTGTTATTTATGAACTTTTCATTGGCGACGATGGGCGAGGAAGAAAAGAGGAGGATTTAAGCACCTCAACATCAAGCTAAGCGGAAGAAGATTATTCGAAGGAAGTGGTGAATTAATAATTCTTTTCAACTAACTGTCTAAAGAAATGACGAAGGAATATGAATTATGAGTGCAGTAATATAAGGAGATAAAACAGAATTGAGGGACGGAAAGAAAGAAGCGTTTTACCTCCTCCAGCGGCAGTCTGTTCTAGTTGAGAAGTCTGCATACTTCTCCAGCGGCTGTTTTCGTCATCGGACTGAAATACATGGTGAGGAGGTTGGCAGGAGAGATTTCTGTCTGTTTGTGTTTTTTCTCTGAGCTATTCGCATTTGGAAGGGCTCTTGACTTGTGGTGCATATAACGGGCATGAACGATCATTGTTTCATGCCGGAGATCTTGTCCTGTGGGCTCCGTGTTACAAATGATGACGTGTTCGAATCTACCAAAGGGATACCGTGGAGAATGTACGTCATCGTCCTGAGCACGCCCTGTACGTGAAAGCTAATTTTATGCGCAAGAACGGATGCTTGTGTTGAGCGTTCGTCATCTTTCATTGCACGCTCTGGACCCGGAAATAAGTTTCGTCGAGCAAGGAGCGAATGTACTTGAAAATCGGGGACTGACGGAAGAAGATTGTAAAGCATCTAGTCATGTTCCTCTAGTTCTGAATGCACTTTAGACCTGAAGAACGGATATATTGGGAGGAAATGTCATCACTCAATATCTGGATTTTCTACATGGATTGCTTTATTTAAAAACATGTATTTAAAAGAAATGTATAACTATATTATTTTTTTCTTTTAATATATGTTGCTCTTGTTGTGATTACTCATATATATAACATGGTATTGCATTCTGTTGAAAGTCAATTGAAGTCAGTAAGGTTTGTTTTGGTTCAGTTTTAATTTTAATATATATTTTATTGGCTATGCCATTTTGTTAGATTTAAAAAAATCAAAAGTGAAGGGAAAGGTATTGGTGCAATTGAAGTTTTAAAAATTATTTGAAAAATGCAAAATGTTGCTACTCCGCCATTTTTCTCAGTGATCCAGGTGACCCCGCTGTCAAATGGAGTAAGTGGAAGAAAATATTTGCACATTATGCAAAGGTATGTGGTACAAATTTGAGTGTGGAAAGAAAATTTTCCCTTTTGTTACACTGTTTAGGAGGTGAGGGTCAAGAGGTTTTGGACAATTTACCAGCTTTATCTCCACAGGAACAACAAGGTTTAGATGAATATGAAATATGTTTATTACAGTTAGATAAGCATTATTTACCTCGTGTGAGCACAATAACGGAGAGATATCATTTTGGGAAAAGCGAGCAAGGAAAGGATGAGTCTGTTGAAGAATATTGAACTGCTTTGAGAAAATTGGCCTCTTCTTGTAAATTTGGTGCAGCTAATGAAGAGCGATTATGAGATCAGTTTGTTCTCAAATGTAGGGAAGACAAAATTAGAGAAGAATTGTGGCTTAAAGATGAACCACCCTTAGAAGAAGTTGTTGGTATTGCGAAAAAAGTAGAGCATTTGTTAAAATGTGTAAATGAATTAAAAGGTGACAAAGTTAAAAGTCAAACTGTAGTTGAAGAAGTGAAAGATAATGTTTGTCAAGTTAAGGATGCAAAGGTTCCTATGAAAGAGTTGAGTAAAGAGGATTCATCATTTGGAACAATAGTGTGTTTCAGGTGTGGAAAATCAGGACACAAGGCGAACTCAAAGTCTTGTCCTGCTTTGAGTTTTGTGTGTCATGGTTGTGGGAAGAAGGGACATTTTGTGAAATTTTGTAAGTCAAAAGAAAAGAAATTGGTTAATAAAGAGATAAAAGAAGTTGTATGTCAGGTAAAAGAAATGTAATGATCATCCAGTTGGTAAAGCAAAGATTGATGGTATAGAGATACATATGAAATTTGATTCCTGTTCACATATCTCAATTATTTCAAAGGAAATATTTGAAAAATGGTTTCAAATGTAGAACAAGTTGTTTAAAATGGATGTGAATCAAGGTGGGTATGGTGGATCTCCCATAAGCATGCTGGGTTATTTTAATGCTTGTATTGAAATGAAAAAGAAAATAGTAGTTGGGCAAATTTATGTTTCTAAGTGTGGTGATTGTGTAATTGGATGGCCACATCAGCGTTTATTAGGAGTAATGTTAAATCCAAATTCTGATCCACAGATTCAAATTCAAGAAGTTAAATCTGACATCAATTCTTTTGTAAATGAATTTCCCCGTCTTTTCAGATCAGATTTGGGGTGTCTCAAAGGTTACAAGCATTAAATAAGATTAAAGAAAAATGCTGTGCCAGTCATTGCTAAAGTAAGAAGGATTCCCATAGCTGTACAGGATAAAGTTGAACAGGAATTAGAAAAATTACAAACACAGGGTATCATTACTTCTGTAGAAGCATCAGAATGGTTGGCACCAGTTGTTGTCGCCAACAAACCCAATGGTGACATCAGATTATGTTGTGTTTTGAGATCACTCTACAAAGAGGTAATTGTAGACAAATTTCCTCTTCCTAATATTGATGAATTATTATCTTCTTTGGGTGATGCAAAGGTTTTTACAACATTAGATCTTACTCAGGCTTATCAGATTGAGTTGACGCAGGAGTCACAAGACCGGATGACTTTTATCACTCCTGTGAGTGCATTTAAGTATAAAAGAATGCCATTTGCTCTTGTGTCTGCTGCGTCGGTTTTTCAGAGGGTAATGGTTTCTATTTTAAAAGGAATAAAATGAGTGAAATGTTATCAAGATGATTTACTTATTTTTGGAACGAATCAAGAGGAACATGACAAGACTCTGAGATCTGTTTTAAGGAGGTTGGAGTGTGCTGGTCTTACTTTAAAATTTGAGAAGTGCAAATTTTCTGTAAGTGAAGTTAACTATCTGGGGCATTTCATTTCAGCCTCAGGTGTGATCTCTAAAAAAGATTTGGTAGATACTATACAAAATTTAGCGTCCCCTAAGAATAAGGAAAAGGTTGTTTCTTTTTTAGGAATGGTTAAATATTATGGAAAATGTGTTCAAAATGTAGCTATGAAATCAAACAACATGAGAAACGTACTTGGAAAGAATAAAGAATTCATTTGGTCAGAGGACTGTCAACAAGAATTCGAAGTTATCAAAAAAGGATTCAGTTAATTGTCCTAATTTACAAGCCTTTATTCCTAATGAAGAAGCTTTTGTAGTGGCTGATGTGAGTTCTAAAGGTTTAGGGGCAATTTTGAAACCGAATAGAGGTGGAAAAGAAAAACGTATTGCATGCGCTTCCAGAAGTTTAAGAGGTGGAGAATTAAACTAGTCTGTGATAGAAAAAGAAGCATTGGCCCTTTTTTGGGCTCTCAGGAAATTAAAAAAAATTCTGTGGGGTTTACAATTTAAGGTTTGTTCTGATCATAAACCTTTAAAGGAAATTTTTACAATAAACGGTTTAGATTTTATCTCTTCACGGATAAGGAGGTGGGTTATTGGTGTGCAGGAATTTAATTTTAGTGTTGAATACATTCCTGGTGTGGACAATATGACAACGGATTGTCTTTCACGTTTGAAATGTGATATCACTGAAGGAGGTTTTGAGGAGGAAATTTTAGAGGATGAGGTTAATGTATGTGAAGTCACTTCTGGGGTTATACTGGAGGAGGAGTGGAAAGAAGGTATTAGAAATGATAATGAAATTTCTCAGGTTATTGGTTTAATCTTAAATAATTCTAACTTTGACAACTCTTTGTCCAAGGTTTGGCATTTAGTTGTGAATGAGTTATCTGTTGAAAATGGGATTCTATTAAGAGGTACAAAGCTGATTCCCCCAAATTCCTTAAGGAAAAGATTAGTTGAGGAAGCTCATCAAGGTCATTTAGGCATTGTAAAAACAAAAGAAAGAATTCGAAATTCGAAATTCGTTTTGGTGGGCAGGTATGGATCTGGAAGTTGAACGGGAGGTGGGAGAGTGTTTACAATGCAAATTAAGTGATACAATTCTCACTCCTCGGACTTCTCCAATGGTGTGTCCTAATCTACCGAATGGTCCATGGGAAGATGTTGCCATTGACATTGTGGGTCCTCTTTTTTTTCGGACCCCTTATCTTATTGTTTTGATTTATTTATATTCAAGATGGGTAGAACTATCTTCTGTCTCAGAAGTCACATCTTCTTGTGTAATCTCTTTTCTTAAAGAGATATTCAGGAGAGAAGGGTTTCCTAAAACTCTTTTATCAGATAATGGACCACAGTTCTGTTCTAGTATGATGTCGGAATTTTTGTTATCATGTGGTATTACACCCTCTGTTTATCATCCTGAAACTAATGGAACTGTAGAAAGGTTTAACCTTTGATGCTGATGACGGAACCGCTCCGTCAGCCACGGTAGCGCTGTGCTGATGACGGAGCGGTTCCGTCATGGCCCGCTCGCCGCGCCTGCGCGGCGCGGATTCCGCGCCTGCGGTGGGCGTTCCATTGAGCGGCTGGGGCCATGACGGAACCGCTCCGTTATGAGCACAGCTCAACCGCGGTTCTGTCACCAGCATGGGCGCGCAGCGAAGGTAATAACAGGGTAATAAAAGAAAATATCCAACTTTCAAGAGTTAATTCTTTGAATTGGAAGGAGGAATTACAGAAGTGTATTTTGGCTCATAGATTCTCTCCTCAAATGTCTACAAAAAAGACTCATTTTGAATTATTTAAAGGCAGAACTCCTAACACAAGTCTATGTCAAGGTTGGATGTCTTGGGGTAAAGGTGTTAAAGATAACAGTATTGGTGATTGGAGACTTAGAGAAGAAAAGCTTCAATTTAAAAACAAATTGATTTTTGATGAAAGGAAGAGGGTAAAAGAGGTTACAGTATAAATTGGTGATGTTGTACAGGTCAAGGCTCCTGTTGGTGCTTGCAAAAACCACAGTTGATGGACAGAATGCAGAACAATGTCATACTGTTGGAGCTTATCTTGGTCTAAATATTCTGCTCCCATGCGTGTTATTAAGTGTTTAAAAAATTCTGTTAAATTAGAGAATGGCAAAATTTGGAATTTAAATCGTGTTGCCATTCTTAAGGAAAGTTCTTCAAATGGGAATTTTGAGAAAAGTATGGCTACTTGCTCAAGTGATTCTGACAATTCTCAAGTCAGGAGTAGTACTCGGAAAAGAAAAACTCATATCTATCTTAAAGACTATGTAAAGTAAATATATAAATGATTTTATTGCAACTGTTCATTTTCTTGCATTCTGTAATCAAGTTATTTTGCATTTTGTTATCTTTCCTTTTTAGATGATAAGATATGTACTTTTGTTATAAGAAAGAAGATGTGTGGTGTCCTCATAAGTTTTCATGCTTGAGCAAGTTCTGTGGAACTTAGAATGTTTATGTATCTGATGTTCTTAGCAAGCCAGTTGTTCCCTGGTAGCTGATAGATGAGGTGTTTCATATTAAACCTCTGTACTACCATATCATCGTATCAGTGTTATTTATGAACTTTTCAAGGAGCACACAAAAAGTTTAATGTCCTGTATCCTTGTTTAAGAGTGCCATGGGAAAAGAAACCATAACATAGCGTAGAGAAGGAAGTTGAAATAAAAAATCTGCCACGCCGCGTTACGCACACAACGCACAATGCGTAACGTAACGAGAAGAAGTAAACTTGAGGAAGAACCTCAGATGGATTACCCTGACGATTGACGCGAAGAGTGGAACATTTGCGTGTCCAGGATACAGGTAACCAAGCACACAAGACAAACAACAGTGATTTGAGAGAGCGGTTAAGATTTTTGATAAATGCTGTTTCTCAGTCCAGCAATTTCGCTAAAGACAGCAACTGGCCAACAGTTAAAAAAATGCTTCCAACTTGACTTTTACCCAGCAGTTACCATCCAGCAGCAGGCATCACAGTAATGAAAGACTCCTTGACACCACAGCATATATTGAAAATAAAGTTCTCCCATTAGCGCTTTGCATGAATGAAGAAGGGAGGTATTCACACGAGTACTAGCACGGATTAAAAAAGTGACGCCCTCGCTAAGCAAAGATTGTAAAGGTGATAATAAACTAATTTAAAAACAAAATGTCCATGAATTATCACCACAAAAGCGATCTTAAAGAGTGGCACTTTCCTCATGATCTTAATGAGTGGCACTTTCCTCAAATTAATTGTAAATAAGAAGAGCCCGAACCGAAGTCTCCCAACCACAATATTGTTTTAAGGTGAGGCGTGCGGCGGTTGCGCTAATGTGTGAGCTCACACAGGGACCTTGAAACCATGAGATAAATTGGTAAAAGGTATGGTGAAAGAAGCTCAAGTTAAAATGTATTGTCCCAATGGTAAAGAGGATGTACTCGCATCAACTAAGAGTTGAGATGAAGTAGTCTTTACACAATCCACAGTTCAATCATGTAGAAAGTTTAAATAATGTTGTTGAATATTGAGATCATGATCCTGTAGTATGGGTTGTAACCGCAGCTCGTCGCCAGTGTAAAATTCAAGTTAAAAGGATGATGAAGAGGCTCCAAGTAGTAAAACTGTAGTAAAGGTTTATTCCAGTGAAAGTGACCCCATCCATCCAGCAACCAATGTCAGATGCAACTGACCACAATCTGCAGTAGCATCACCACACCAGGTTCTATCACCATGGTGCACCTTTAAACATGAGCAAGGTGACTACAGTAAGAAGTAAATTTAAGAAGCAAGAAAAATTACAATATTACACAAGTTAAATATTTTTCAAACACAAACGAATCATTTCAGCTGTTTGAATTACTGTCCACAAAGTTATTTTCAAAACAACTCTGCAAATCATTGCAGGGGCTTTGCAAGAGATCAACAAATAGCAACTCATGTGCAGCACATATTGACTCTTGAAGAGTGTAAAGACTTAGGGCCAGATGTAGGTGGCCATTTACCGACCGGTAACGGCCGATTTCGGCCGTTACCGACCGGTAAATGGTCATTCCATATGTAGGTGGCCTATTTTACCGATTCAGTAAATTTACCGAATCGGTAAAACACAGAATCTGTAATTTTGAAATGTAGGTGGGACTCTTCTGAGTCCCACAGGCCTTACCGAATCGGTATTTTACCACCCAATCCAATTGGGTGGTAAAATACCGATTCCTGGTGTGCATGCACATGTGTACATGCACACCTATGGCATGTGACAGACGGACATGCCCTTAGGGCATGTCTGTGTGCCACATGTCACACATGCCTTAAATCGGTGTGCTAGAGGGTGTCAAAGTGACACCCCCTGCACCCTTGCAAAATTCGGTATTTACCGAATTGGTAAATACCGATTCGGTAATGCCCATTGATTCCTATGGGCTTCAATGCTTCATAAATACCGAATCAGTAAAATTCGGTATTTATGAATCGGTAAAATTAACTTACCTACATCTGGCCCCAAGTTAGCAACGTCTGGAAAATGGATGAATTGTTTTGACAACTTCTGAACCCTTAAATGCTCATCAGTATGTGGTCTACCCTATTTCTGTAAGTGCCTTAAATGAAGGCAAAGGAAGCTCTCCCTTCCTCGTTACAATAACCTGCAGAATATGTTAGAGGACATTTTTAGAAGGAAGGACAACTTCTTTCAGTATTTTAACTATTTCAACAAAGAAATCTAGTCACATATATTAATATGGGCCTCAGCTGAAGATGTGCCTTTTTCACACTTCAGAGAACTAAAGAAGTGCTGTTACTACCCGCCCCACTAGGGAGACGACGACAAAGCTTCTTGCAGACATTTTATATCTTGGAACTTCTACATCAGACCCTCTGTTACCATTAAAAGAGGTTCTGTTTGAACCAATCATGGCAGATTGGCCTAAACCATTTTTTGCACCGGGACCAACTCATCTTATTGGTAGCCACCACAGGGAAGTGGCTGATGACAACAAGTCCTTGAAACAGCATTCCACTCGAGAGCCTTGTGGTACAGGCCTTTACTTGCAAGGTGAACAGTAACTCCTTTGAGGTACAACCACCCCCCGCCCTCTCCTCCAGAAAGGGAGTCTAAAAGAAGTAATGCTATGGCCTTTTGAAGGAGCCAGGTGTTTTGAAGATAAAGCCCCATCCCATTAATTTGTTCAACAGCATATGTCGTTCTGAGATTACCCTAAGGTATTGGCCTTCTGCCAACATAGGCCAGACTTTAGGTGGTGCTAATGAAAGAAACAATGCAAAACGTTGAACACAGCATCAATCCTCTTCACACTGCACCTCCAACACCCAGACATTGGTGGACCATGCCAGTATTGTTTCCAAAGACATGTTGATTACCAAGAGTGCTACAGATCTTGTCCCAGAGGTGGAGCATAGACTCGGCTGTTACGTTTGCTACTTCCCATTCCCTAATAAGGTCAAGGGCTTGAGACTGATCCTAGACCTCAGATTACAGAACTTTTTAATGAAAAAGGGGACAATCAAGAAGCCCTTCACACATGTTCTGCTAGCCCTGTACCACAAGGATTGGATGTGGCCCCTGAGCCTGCAGGATGCATACTTCTATGCACTAGTACTACAGTTCCACAAGGAGCATCTCTGCTTCCTGGTGGGGCAGACCACTTCAATTTCACCGTCCTGCCTTCAGCTCTATATTGGCCCCTCCGGTCTTTAAGAAAGTCATGTCTGCGGTCTCAGACCATCTTTACATTTGGGGGCATACATGTATTCGTGTCCCTTGATGGTTAGCTGTTGAAGGTGGGGTCACTTCAACTAGTCTTGGACCATTTCATTTTTGTTGCCCTGTAATATTCATGAAGTTCAAGACTCCTCTTCAAACTTCAAAAAAGGCTCAAGTAAATTGTTGGAATTAGCATTGATTTAAGGACTGTACACATTAATGCACTATAACTAATTTTAAGCACCCTGGAGGGCATTTGTATTGATGTATCGCTCATGTTGAACAAAACCAATAAAACATAAATCTTTCATAGAGGCTGACCTTTATTGGTCTATTGTGGACACAGTCGCCTTGAAGGCCTTTCCGCCTCTACAGCGAGACTGGGACATTCAAGCTAAAATAATTACATTTTGGGCAAGAGCTAATGTTGCAGTCCTAATGGTTCTCAAGCTTGGGGGTCTGTTACCATCTTGCCTCCTCCTACTACCTCACAGTTGTTGCCACATCAATGAAACCTGCGTCTGGAGTGGATCCAAAATTAGGGAAATCCTTCATATAAGAGCTGCGTCTTTGACGAGGTGGCTTAGCACCTCCTTTGGTGGATGACTGATGCCTATCTGACCTGCAGGATACCTCATTCAGAAGTCACAATAGTGGCCAATATCTCATTCCTCAATTGGGAAGGTTACGTGAACGATGTGAAGATCAGAGTCTTCTGATCTCTGGTGGAGCAGCACCATTGCATAAATCTTCTGGAGCTGTGGGCAAAGCAGGGCAGCAAGGGCCCATGGGCCCTCTATCTGGTGGTCCTGAGGTTGTGGAGCTAGCCGACACTTCACAGGATATTTCCAATGGTCAATCAGCTGGCAGGGTCACTGAATTTCAAGGCAAACTAACTCCACATGCATCATCTTGCCAACCATGAGTGGTGTTTGCTCCTGGGGGTGGCGCAAGGCAACTTCGTAAAGCATGAGGTATGCCCTTGGTAAGCCTTGTTGACCACTTCCCAAAACTCTCTGTGGGAAGAGGTGGAAGTCATTTTGACTGCTCTCAACCAAGTGTGTATATAGCTGATGGGCTAAATTGGCACCTGGTGTGAGGAGAAGCAAGCAGGCCTCCTGAAGGAGAAACAACTGATTTTCTGTTGGCACTGTCTCTGGCCTGGCAACTTTTTGCTGTATGAATAATTGAGGGGTACCTATGCACCTTTTTTTGTTTGCATGCATCATCAGCACTTCTAATGCAAATTGTTAGTTAATAGGGCTCTCACATACATTTCACCCTAGTCCCTTCATTATGCAGCAATGGGACCTTAATTTGGTCCCAACCTTTTTGATGTATGTATCCTTTTGAGCCTTTCCACAAATGGACTGAGGCCATTGACCCTTAGCAAGTTGCAGGCCACATCAGCTCAGCTTCAATATACTGTCCCTGATGAGCAAGTTTATTACCTTCAGTAACGCTCTTTATTGAGACTAAAGGATCTAATTGCAGATTCCTCCCCCTTTGAACTCCCATCCCTCTGGAGCCAGACTGGATTTGCAAAGTTTCCATGATCTAGCTCCAGCATGCCAACAGGTGCAGCCTTCAGGTTACATGGCTGATCGGTCCTGATTTGTTAAGCAACAACACTGAGACACATACAGACCCCAACCTTTGATGTGGATAGCATTTTCACAAGGCAACTTCCACACCCTCCAACACAGAGCTACTTACAAAATCAGTGATAAACAGTTTGCAAAACGAATGTTAAGATCTTATGACCAATGAGACTTTGACTCCACAGAAGAAGGAGGAAGGCAGGCCCAAACAAATAGTTGATTAGAGCATTACTGAAGGTAAGCAACTCATTCTTCTGATGGATACTTTTAATCCCAGTGAGGAAATATAAATTCTATGATCAATTGTGTCCCCTATCTTAGACCCCAACGACTCCGTGTACGCGCTACAAGTACATGTATGTTCCCTCCACTTCCAGCTATGAAGACGCAAATACATTTGCGTCCAACGTTAACATGTCCTCTTTCAGATCCACCATGAACGGGTTGAATATTCCGTTCCTAAGTATGCCTTGCCAACGTCTTTATGTGATGTACTTTACACGTTTTTCAGCTCTGGCGAAGTAGGCCCTGAATTCTGCCATCGAGCCTTTTCCTGCCTTCTGACTCTGAATGCCTCAGCCTGGGCCTGCATCTGTACCCGTGACCTCTGCCTTACTCCCTGCGCGGCTAACGGCGCTTGGCTCAGCCTGTTGCCTGCCAAGACTGTATTCAGCCTTCGAATTATCTGCTCCACTCCTCGAAAATACATTCCTGTCTCGTAGTTCAAGTAAACATCCTTCCAGCTGCAGAGCAAAGGGCCCGGCCTTACTGTCTCCGTGCAAGTAATTCATAGCTCCTGTTACCATGGTAGGCCCATGCCCCCTCGCATCTCATGCAGACACGTAGACGCTTATACACGCACTCACAGTCAGTATAGAATAGCCTCTGTCCGAGAGACCTTTCCTTCCAGATAATACAGTTCCTTAAACATAAGATATTAGATACGATTTGGGATTAGGTTGATCTGACATCCCAGACTTCTGTCTCCACATGTAGGGCTAAATGTCAAGTCCCCTTCACCCTCCAGTTACACGTCAATCACACGTCATGCTGCTGCGCGCGCATCTCTGCCATGTATTTCTGCTGACACTGCAGGATCCACTTATGGGTCCACCTACTTGTGACATCATGTTAATGACGTTTCTAGTACACGCCTTCATGCACGCCTATTGTAACGCCTTTTTATTACGTAGGTGTATTCTTATCTCTCCTCTGAGCTGTTACGCCTTCTGCAATATGTCATTACTGTAATGCATTGACTATATATATGAATGATTGTCAATAAAGTATTGTCTGTCAGTCCCTTCCCGAACCTACGTGGTGACGGAATGGTATGCCACCTTGGCTCGAGCCAAATACCCAATTCCTTTTTAAGGAATAAAACCCCTTTTGAAAACCTCAAATATCACGGATTTTGCCTCTTATTTTTCTGAGTTATTCTTATTGAACTTTACCGCATAAATTAAGCATGGGTAATTAGAATTTACCACATAATTGGCGCCCGAATAGGGACCCCTCCCCCACCTTACGCGCCGGAGGTGCGTTGCAGGCCTAGCCCCCTGCCACAGCCGGACGGACAACTACGCGTACCCGCAGGATTTCCTGTATCTCCCTCAGGCCAACGGAGGTGACTGAGGCTGCGATCAACACCCAAACGAGGCGGTGAGGAGTGCGGAGGATCCCGACCAGAGCCTAGCTGAGAGAGCAAGATCCGAGGTATACGGAGGCCCACCAGGTTCCGAAGTTCCGAAGTATCTGCGTCACGAGTCGAGTCCGAATCCAGTCCGGTCCAGTCCAGTCCAGGGTTTCCGAGGCCTTCCGTTTCAGTGCTTCCCGGTGAGTACCGTTGCTGGGGACGCATCTAGACGTGCGCATTAGTTTGTGCCGGTCAAGACGGGTTTGGGTACACAGACCTGGTCTGCACTGTTTAGCAGTGTATCTGTACTGTTTTAGCAGTATATCCTGTCTGCACTGTTTAGCGGTGTATCTGTACTGTTTAGCAGTACATCCAGTATCATGCAGTTAGCGAGTTTTATTCTAATCATTGTTGTTCGTTTTAAAATGTTTTAATGTGTTCTCAAAATGTCGTGGTATGAGTGATTGTTCGATTCTCATTATTGTGATTATTGTGTTCATTGTGTTCATATCTAAGAATCAAGTAGCCAGATTTTAAGATGCCGTTATTCTCCAAATTAAGACAGATAAAAACTAGAAAAGGGATACTCGAGGAAGCTGTTCCCATTCCACCTAGGGACACTCCAGGGTACTTTATGTACCACAAACACGGCCTAGATGCCGTTTTATATCTCGATTTATGGGTGGACTACACCAAGGATCTAGCGGATAATCAGAGATGGCCCGCTGCTGGGACATGGGATGCAGATTGCATCATGAGAGTAAAAGAAGCATTATGGAAAAAGAAAGCCAGACAGTCACAGAAAGATGCCATTGAATTATGGCGTAAAGAATCGCATAGGCGTACAGAAAAAGCACACAGAAAAGAAGCGAAAAGTAGAGAGGAGTCAGAAAAGGCCCGAGAAAATGTATTAGTTGAGGAAGGTATCCGAGTAAAACTAGAACAAGTAGATAGACAACGAAACACCCTTATGAATGGTATGTATACTCTCTTGACCGAAGGTTTACCTAAGGCCACCCCGGAAGTACCGAAAGATCTGCCACCTCCATTGCTCCCGACTAAAATGCATCAGAAAACCGCAAAGGACATTTTCCTTTCTTCCTATCTAGACGATGTAGCCCCTGAATATGTTAATGCCGCACCGCGAGGCACACCTCCTACTGGCGGCGCTCGACCCCGAGATAGTCAGCCCCCACCTCCGCGACAAGCTACTCCTCCTCCCGTCCCAACCCTTCCAGCCGTTCTTCCACCTCTTCCTGCAACTAATCTTCCTACTTTGCACCCAACGAATCCCTTCGGAGCCGGCGCCTCAGGAGGCGCGTCCGGTTGGGCGACAGGTTTCCAGACAGGTTTCCAGACCCCACCACCAACACATAGGTGGACTTATAGGGATTTAGCACTACAACGTACACCTCAAGCAGCCGATTTTGATATATATAAAGAACGTCTTGCGGACTGTAGATATGATCCAGTACCCGGTAAAAATGACGACAGATTAATACTCGCATCAGTGCGACTAAGACGGGTTACCAACTTTTTATTGACACTACCTGGAATGGTTGATCATCTAGACAGAATATATCATTTTGTTCAAACAGGGGAAGGCCCTGAAAGTATTGGCCAGGCCATGGCTCACCAGAAAGTTGACACTCAAGCCAAGATATTACGTTTTTTTATAAACTGCCTAATAAGAGAACAAGATAGGCCGGGTGTTAACCCGGAGGAAATGAAAGCACTTCACAGATGGGGTCAGAATATAGCAGACGGGAACCACGATAAACAGAGTTGTATAAAAAACCTGTATCAAAGAATCAGAAGCGCAGTGATAAAAATACATGAAAAAAGACAGTTAGAACCAGACATAGAATCAGACAAGTTTGAATCCTCAGGGGAGGAGGACCCACCAGAAACGGCGGCAGGACAAGCACAATTACCAGTTAGAGAAATGATAGCGTATGTAGGTAAAGGAAGACCCTTTAATAATTCAATGCGTCCAGTACATCCAGAAAGTAAAAGAATTTTTCAGGAAGCCATGTGTAATCCGAGAACTCCTGAACACTTATTCCAAGCCACTGACAACAGACTTCGAGAACGAATGGGGTACCATGTACTCGATTCTATGGACGAACAAGAGTTAGCCAGGCCAGCAGTACAATGGGCTGACAATCCAGAGAAATATAGTGATGATGCGTTAGCACACACATTTTTGAATATGACACCAAGCGAACAGCGTTTAGCTGGTACATACATGATACAACACCTGCTCTTAATATATAGAAGCCAACACTCTGATCCAGGTCCCCTGCCTGATATATTAGCAGAACTGCTCATAAATAAATGGAGAGGTCTAGGTACCGATCTAATTAAAGTAATACTAGAACATCGGCACAGATATAGTGCCTTCCTATGTCCACAATCTGATTCAGCGCACTCCATGGAGAGAAAAATGTACTACATAGACAGACAGAATCCGTAACGAGAAGTGCACCCAGTTCAGAATGCAGATAGTACGCTTAGACGTGTGTTTGTGTACACACCCATAACTAAAATAGAATTATTGGAAATGAAAAAAGTAGTACCTAGCCATGACAAAGATCCCGCAGGTTTTCACCGTGAAATAAAAGATATGCTACTCATGGGCGATTACACCTATCCAGACCTTATGAAAATATTGAAAGTATTACTGCCTGCTGGTATTTACGAGAAACTCAAAGAAAAAGAATGGGAGGTGGGAAATGCAAAGATTGATTGGACTGCATTAGAAAACGAAGAAAATACTCGAGTTCCGGGCCTAGGGCTTGGAGAAAAAGTTAAAGCGTTACCCGGATTGTTAGTACAAGTATTGCCACGTTTATTAAGTACGAAAAAGGAAGATTGGGGTGCAATCTCAGCCTGCAAACAGAAACCCGATGAAGACACTAGTGACTTTTACTCCCGATTTGAAAAATGTTTTGGTATTAATAGTGGCCTGAAAGCAAGTAGCGATTCATATCCACATCTTTTTGTAACGAAATTATTCGAGAATTCACTGCCCCAGGTTAAGAACAGAGTACTGAAAGTCGAAAGCACTTGGCAAGCTAATACTCCTTCACAAATGTTACAAATGCTACAGTATCACCAGAATAGAATTAGAGAAGAACAAGAACACGAACAAAGACGTATGAAAGACACGAAAATTAAAATGTTAGTTGCTCAGTCAGTTCCTGCTGATGGTCACAAGAAGGGTGCGACCCAGCCCAGTAATTCGACGGCTCCTGTTAAAGGAGTTTGTAACTATTGTAAACAGCCAGGTCATTACATAAACGATTGTGCAGTTCTGAAACACAATATCTCCACGGGTAAAACCAAGGAGAGACCGCGTCCACCTAGACAAGATCAGGCCCAACAACAAGTACCACAGAATATACAACATATTCCGCCTATGCCAGCTACACCACAGACCGTAGCAGTACCACAGCAACAGCCCATTACTGCAACACAAAACACGACACAACAGATGTACCAGTATGCACAAAATGACTACCCCGATTATCAGCGATACACATGAAACAGCCTAGAGAGGGAGGTTGGCTTGCCTCTTATAGAGGTTCCTGTAGATCAAGAGGGTCCTTATGTACACAGTCAAGTATTAGGGAAAGACAGAAAGTTTCTAATTGATACAGGGGCAAGCAGAACCACGATAAGTCACGATGAGGTTCCAGGGGCACCCCTCTCAGGCTCACAGAATGTTTCCCTTGGATTTTCAGGAAAGCCTATTATTAATGAAGTATCGCAACCTCTTCCTCTTGCAGTAGGTCCTTTGACACGGACTACAGATTTATTGCTTACAAAATCATGCCCAGAAAACTTGCTAGGTATAAAGACACTGAAAGCTCTAGGAGCTATAATATGCTGTTCTCCGGAAGGAGTACGATTATTCTTGCGAGATTTTAAAGGTCACTATGTATTAAGAGACATGGATCACCGGTTACAGAATGTCCCTGCACATTTGTGGGCGCAAGGCCCCACTGATGTAGGTTGTATGCACATTACACCATATCGAGTCACACTCAAAGCAGGAGTGGTATTACCACGAATTCGACAATACAAGTTACCCCCAGATGCTGTAGTGGCTTTACTGAAAATCATTGACGAGCTGATTGCACAAGGAGTGGTTGCGGAAACCGACTCCAATGTATGTAATTCTCCTATCATTCCAGTTCTTAAACGTACTGATCCAAATGCACCACCTGTGTATCGATTAGTTATTGATCTGCACGAATTGAATAAATGCATTGTACCACAGTATCCCGTGGTTCCAGATATCTCTTCATTACTGACAGCCATTGATTCAGAAGCGACGTTCTTTACTGTAATTGACCTCAAGAACGCCTTCTTTAGCGTCCCAATCGATCCGGAAAGCCAATACTTGTTCGGATTCAGTTTAAATGGACGAAGTTTCAAATTTGCACGCGCACCTCAAGGATTCACAGAAAGCCCCAGCATCTATAGCCAAGCACTGAAAAGACAACTCGACAGTATCCACATGCCTGTTAACACTGCCCTACTTCAGTGTGTCGATGATCTGCTGATCACCGCCCGAAGCGAACCCGAATGTGAAAAAGCATCACTGACGGTTTTAAATTTCCTGGCTGACAAGGGGCACAAGGTATCCCCTTCGAAGCTGCAATTCTGTGTTCAGCAAGTTGTGTACCTGGGTCACTTGCTGTCCAAAGTGGGGAGACAGCTCACTCCTGATCGCATCCAGTTAATTGTAAACATGTCACCACCCAAGACACAAAAGGAGGTGCGGGCTTTTATAGGCCTCACTTCGTACTGCAGACAATGGATTCCCCAATATGCATTTCTAGCAAAACCACTCATTCAGTTGACAACTCAGGAGGCAGCGACATCGACTGTCCTCCCTTGGACTCAGGAACATACACAAGCTTTTGAGGACTTAAAGAGAGCCTTATGTCAAGCACCTGTTTTAGCAACACCATGTTACAGTAAGCCTTTTACACTTTTTGTCACAGAACGTGAAGGTACTGCCTTGTCAGTCCTCACTCAGGAACAAGCAGGTTCACACAAACCATGTGCCTACTTTTCTAGCACATTAGATCCAGTAGCCCAGGCTCTGCCTGCGTGCTTGAAATCAGTTGCAGCGACAGCTTTAGCAATCAGACAAAGCGATTCCATAGTATTAGGACATCAATTGACAGTGAAAGTTCCACATTCTGTGGAAGTTCTTTTAAATCGTACACAGACTCAACACTTGACCATAGCAAGACTGACAGGTTATGAATTGACATTGTTTCAACCACACATAGGAATCAGACGCTGTAGTACATTAAATCCTGCCACACTTTTGCCATTAAGTGGTGTAGATCCATTGAAACATGATTGTATTGAAGTCATTACTATTACGACGAAACCCAGACAAGACTTGACAGATGTTCCATTACCAGATCCAGACCTGACACTTTACGTGGATGGTTCATGCATGAGAACGGGTACAGGTGAATTAGTGGCCGCCTACGCAGTCACGACAGACACCGAAGTTATAGAAACCAATTGTATCGACACCCTGTCAGCTCAAGCAGCAGAGCTCATTGCTCTGACACAAGCCTGTATTCAAGCCTAGAATAAGAAAGTTAACATATACACTGATTCACGTTATGCATTCGGAGTCGTTCACGACTTTGGAGTGCTCTGGCGAGAGAATGGTTACTTAACTTCTCACGGTGCCAACATTCAACACGGTCCCCTCATTCAAGCCCTGTTAGATGCAATACATCTACCTACTGCAATATCTATCATGAAGTGTAAGGCACATACAAAGGTCACCGATACGATCTCCCAGGGTAATGACCTGGCAGACCGAACAGCTAAGCAAACTGCCCAGAATCGAACTCATGTAACCGACTTGACAAAAACAATAGTTCCGACACCGACACACTGCATGACAGTCAGGGATCCCGCACATGATGTAATTGACATACAGACACATGCCACACCAGACGAAATCAAGAAGTGGACTGAACTAGGAGGGATCCAAACAGATCAAGGATGGATGACGAAGGGAACATCTACATGGTTTCTCCCCGACTCTATGGTTCAAGTCATCATTAACACAGTACATAGTCCAGCACACCTAGGAGAAAAAGCCATGCTAGACAGTATTCAACACATATGGTTCAATAAAAACTTACGAGCAGCAGCCAAGCAAAAAGTGCGTACTTGCATGATTTGTTGTCAGTTCAATCCAGGTAAAAGCATTCCCGTAGAGCAAGGTGGATTTCAGCCTCCCGATCACCCTTTTGAAGTCCTCCAGATGGATTATATCCAGATGGAACGTTGTCGAGGATTCAAGTATGTCCTCGTAGTCGTATGTGCACTTTCCCGATGGACAGAAGCATATCCAGTCCCAGATTACACTGCTCCGACCACTGCCAAGCAGCTGGTTCGTGAATTCTTCCCGCGGTATGGTTTGCCCCGTATCGTGTACTCAGATAACGGTCAGCCATTCTCATCCGAGCTTGTGAAACATATTACACTCCTGTTAGGCTATCAGTGGAAATTCCACTGTGTCCGCCATCCCGAGGCAGCAGGTCTCGTGGAGCGCCATAATCAGACTCTGAAAATCCGACTTTCAAAAATATGTAGAGAGAAAGGCGTTGACTGGATAGTAGCCTTGCCAGTTGCCCTTTTCTATATGAGGATGGTGGCGCATTCTCGAACCGGGCTATCCCCGTATGAAGTGGTCTTTGGTAGGCCACCAAATATGTGGGGGACGCCTATACCTCGTAAAATCACAGACGTTGACTGTATTATGCTGACAGATTACCTTGCCTCCTTGATGTCTGCACTACAATCTTGTCGTTCACAGGTAGCTGCAGCCTTTCCCGACAACACCGAGGTGAAGCCCCATGAAGTGGTCCCCGGCGACTTTGTCTTCGTTCGTAACTTCGACCGGAGAAGTCCGTTGGAGCCCCGCTGGCAAACCCCGAAATTGGTTCTTCTGACGACGAGGACCGCCGTTAAGGTGGAGGGCAGAAAAGGGTGGCTGGCTGCATTCGAGCCACATTAAGAAGTTTCACGGACTCCCTTCGGACTTGGACTCTAAGCCCTGCCCTCCTCCACAGACTGATTCAAAACTCCCCCTGGTTGAGAAAACCGCCTCCGAAGAATATAGACTAAAACTACGGTCTAGCAAGTCAGACAGTTTAATTGTTTAAGTCCTCCCCTAGGTGAATCGGTTAAATTAGTTTCTGACATGTATCCCCTAGACCGAGATAGAGAGAGAGATAGACAGAGACAACTCAAGAAACGTGCATATTGTAAATCACTTCGTAGTCACTGTATAGTGACATTATTGATTATGTTTTTTCTAAGCCTTCTGATTATTGCTGCCAGTATATTACTGCATATCTACTACCCTATTTTCAAGCGTGTACAATCTACTTACAATGTCACCGCCGAACATTCTTTTAGCGAATTACCTCCACACGAATTGTCTTACAGACTTGCGCTGCGCAACAACACATTCATTAGTATGTTACATCACTCCCATCAGACTAATAACGCTACAAACTGTTGGATATGTGGCCGACTTCCTCCCTACCAGAAATACAAGGGAGTTCTGCCCCTCTTTCCGTACCCGTTCACTCACAACGGCTCATGTGGTGCATGGTTTAGATTGATTAATTCTTTAGATTCTGATATTTCTGTTTACGACGGAAATTGGGTTTGGGGAAACCTGAACTTAGTTCTGCTTAAAGCCTGTTACCCTGACAAAAAGGGACTTCCCACTAGGACAGGAACTGATCTAGAAAATGAAGTATATGGATTAGGTAATTATACAATTAACCTCATGATTCTGACTGTTGAATCCGAAGCTGCACCAGTTCTACCTGCTATGTCAGTATTACCAGTCACGGGTGAATTATGTGTCAGAAAGAATGGTTCAGTACACTTAGGTCATAGTAAATGTATTACTGTGGTCGAATTCAGTGATCAAGGCAAGTCTACATTCAGAGTTACTCGTCATTCCTACTTTGTTTGTGGCCATACCGCATACATACGCTTACCTTTAGATTGGGATGGTACCTGTTACATTGCATTCCTTCTGCCACCTGTTTTCCTAGCCCCTCCTGATTATCACAGAAATACCAATCTAGTAAACAATAGACTCCGAAGAGATCTCCCGATTGTCGACTACACTGAAACGGCATGGGAGCAATACACAGACTTCAATAAAGGTTTCTTTCCCTACTTAGGTGCTGTCTTTAATAGTAAACTGATAGGCAAATTAACTAGAACCCTCGAAGCAGTAGTGAATGAAACTACTTCCGCTCTAGGCAACTTAACAGAGGAGCAGTCTGCTATGCGGGTTGTTGTTCTTCAAAATCGTCTTGTCATTGACGTCATCCTAGCAGATAGGGGCGGAGCCTGTAAGGTCATCGGGTCGAGCTGCTGTGTTTTCATTCCAGAAAACGCGCCAACAGTATATAAAGCTATCACACGTCTTCATAAGATTGCAAGTTTGATACATCAGAATCCAGGCACCTGGACTTGGTCCGGTTGGTTCTGGGCAACGTTGACCGCTTGGGGATGGAAGATCCTATCCTTCCTAGGCATTGCCCTTCTCATAGTATTCAGTTGCTGTCTGTGTCTACAATGTGGGCCAGCGATTTGTGGCCTGTGCGCCACATCATGCATTCCGCATTCAAATTCCCATTCAAAACGCGAAAAGAAGAAAGAAGAGCAAATGATGTTACGTGAACAGATTGATCGATTCATGAGGATCGATATATCATGAAGGGTCCGTAGGGGACAAGGAGGGAATGAGCAAATATAAATTCTATGATCAATTGTGTCCCCTATCTTAGACCCCAACGACTCTGTGTACGCGCTACAAGTACATGTATGTTCCCTCCACTTCCAGCTATGAAGACGCAAATACATTTGCGTCCAACGTTAACATGTCCTCTTTCAGATCCACCATGAACGGGTTGAATATTCCGTTCCTAAGTATGCCTTGCCAACGTCTTTATGTGATGTACTTTACACATTTTTCAGCTCTGGCGAAGTAGGCCCTGAATTCTGCCATCGAGCCTTTTCCTGCCTTCTGACTCTGAATGCCTCAGCCTGGGCCTGCATCTGTACCCGTGACCTCTGCCTTACTCCCTGTGCGGCTAACGGCGCTTGGCTCAGCCTGTTGCCTGCCAAGACTGTATTCAGCCTTCGAATTATCTGCTCCGCTCCTCGAAAATACATTCCTGTCTCGTAGTTCAAGTAAACATCCTTCCAGCTGCAGAGCAAAGGGCCCGGCCTTACTGTCTCCGTGCAAGTAATTCATAGCTCCTGTTACCATGGTAGGCCCATGCCCCCTCGCATCTCATGCAGACACGTAGACGCTTATACACGCACTCACAGTCAGTATAGAATAGCCTCTGTCCGAGAGACCTTTCCTTCCAGATAATACAGTTCCTTAAACATAAGATATTAGATACGATTTGGGATTAGGTTGATCTGACATCCCAGACTTCTGTCTCCACATGTAGGGCTAAATGTCAAGTCCCCTTCACCCTCCAGTTACACGTCAATCACACGTCATGCTGCTGCGCGCGCATCTCTGCCATGTATTTCTGCTGACACTGCAGGATCCACTTATGGGTCCACCTACTTGTGACATCATGTTAATGACGTTTCTAGTACACGCCTTCATGCACGCCTATTGTAACTCCTTTTTATTACGTAGGTGTATTCTTATCTCTCCTCTCAGCTGTTACGCCTTCTGCAATATGTCATTACTGTAATGCATTGACTATATATATGAATGATTGTCAATAAAGTATTGTCTGTCAGTCCCTTTCCGAACCTACGTGGTGACGGAATGGTATGCCACCTTGGCTCGAGCCAAATACCCAATTCCTTTTTAAGGAATAAAACCCCTTTTGAAAACCTCAAATATCACGGATTTTGCCTCTTATTTTTCTGAGTTATTCTTATTGAACTTTACCGCATAAATTAAGCATGGGTAATTAGAATTTACCACACCAGATTCCATATCATGTGAATCAATAGGAAAACATTGCCCTGCCTTTGAATGTGGGCTGAGCAATTTACTTTACATCTGGATGTCCTACAGGACTGGCCAGGTAAAATGGCCCTCCCTGTAGACAAGAAAGTCAATTCAGTAGTGCCTGGACTAGATGTCTGTACAAATATATGTACTACCACTGTTTTTCATTAACTGCCTTCGCATACAATCTAATTAGTTGTTTTCTGAAGTTCTAGTTAAACATAAGGAAAGTAAATGTAAATTATTGATACATTGTTTTATTTTCACAGTGTCCCTGAAGAAGGGAACCCCCCGTAATGCATTGGGCCTATTTCTCAACTATGTTTTCAACTACATCAAAAATTTTCTCAGCATTTTAGTTATTACAGTAATTCTGTATTCTGGTGATATAAAGCTGGTAATTTTCATATTTTGTATTAATGTAATCCTAGACTGATTTGGTGAAACAAATAAGATTCACATGCAAAAGATTACATAAAGCTATGTTTGGAAGAAGAACTTTCTTTTTGAGTGATTAATTGAAATACTTCAGGTTATCAATTGTTTATATTTGTCATACTTTAAATATATTGGAGTGCGCTTGGTAAACTAGTGGAATTTTCCACCAGATGTTGATTGTCATTGAGTTGGAAACACCTGGGTGCCATAAGCTCCTGTCTCAATTGCGGTAATCATGGGAGAACATATGTAGTAAGGCAAGTGCACAGATGTACATGCAGACAGTGCATGATAGGTTAGGCCTTTTTCCCAAAAGGCTGCTATCAAGGTAACATACATTTTACCTGTAAAATACCAATCAAAAGAGCAAATGCTGCTTCATGGATACGTCACTGAAGCTAAACTCCATTCCTAAAGCAGGATGTTACCAGCTCCAGTATTAAAACAAATTAATAATGCAACTTGCAGCACCAATTATTCCTCATGTCTGCAAAAGGATTGGCTATATGAATGGTTTAACAGCATTATTAAGCAAAAGATACAAAAGGGGTTTGGATGCACCTTCCAAGGGTATGACATATGTTAGCAGACTTTTTAATACAGGTTTAACCCAATGTTCTCTGGTTTTAAATAAGACTGTAGAAAACACTTAACCCCTTCACTGCGGCGGCTATACCGCTGCAGTGCTAAGGGGGCGGGCGGAAGAGCGGCGGGCGCATGCTGTTGACGGAACCGCTCCGTCACCAGCCGCGATTGCGCTGTGCTCATGACGGTGTATGTATAGGCGGGGTTTACCCAAACATAGTCACTGGCACCTGGGTCAATTAAGTACTGAGAGGGAGGGGTCCCAGGGTGAGTGTAGCAACATATATACAATTCAAAGAAATTAATTAAAGAAACAATGAATGTGTCCACACTGTTTTATTCACAATGGGGCTCGGTATATTAAATATACTATACATTGATTGCATATCATAATTGGTTGTATAGTGCCCCAGGAGGAGAAGGAGGTGATTAAGTGAGGATATTGTGATGGAAGGGAATTAAGTGACAGTAAAATCAACCAATTTTCAAAATTGCATTGGTAAATTAATTATTATACACAAACATAAGACCATTGGTTTAATGCATGAATACACAAATATCATACTTCACTGAATACATTAAATGTCAAAATATTGGCGTGATGTTGACAACAAGAAGGGACTATTGTCGATGTTTCGTCCCTCGAACATTTGCAGGAATTAGTGATGGCCTTGCTATGGGGTCTTCATCAGGACGGGGTACGGGGCAGGCAACCTGAGGTGACAATCAGATTAACACTGGGTCTGAAAATATTGTAGGCACAAAGGATCACTTCACGGTGTCCGAAGTGGAGATTGCATAGGCTCAAGGTCCGATAGTTATAATGTTTACACAAAACAGATGGCAGTATCCGGAGTAGACGGTATTTTGGATATTCGTCAGGTCAGCATTTGTATTTTTAAGAAAATCAATCCGTGATGCCGTGGGCTGAGTCAATCTAGCGATGAACGCCGCTCGGGTGGCCCACGGCATCACGGATTGATTTTCTTAAAAATACAAAGGCTTCTAGTGCCAGCCAATTAACCTATGAATTACAGCTCAGGTACATTTATTTATATTTCAATAACACTAAACCATGTTTAAAACACACAAAATGCATGAACTTGTCATTTGAAAGCACACGGTTGAAAACTGTCTTTGATGACATGAAGTATGGAGGGCGCTATACCTCAATAACTTGGCACAAAACTAGAAGGAAATTCAGAACCATAATGGTGTCATAATGACTTTAGATGAATGCAATCGCATTAAGTAGAATTTCTCTAGAAGCGGTAGAAAAGATGGAGCCTAACGGAATCGGAAGTTGATAGAAATTCAATGGAAGTAGAAGATGATGAATTTCAAGTCTTGTACTCTTAGGCAATATAAACGTGAGTTTTCAACTTTGATGAAGCTCACGAAAGCTTTAGAAGGTGGCACTCAGAGCTATCTAACTGTATGTAACATTCTAACAAACGTCTACTTTACAGACAAGTAGAAAAGGTTTTAAAGAAAGCCTTTTAGTAGTAGGTTTTCCACACCTGAACTTGACTGCGTTCCTCAGTGGCGTGTTCCCAAACCGGTCCTTAGCATGAACAGTTGCACCATTATTTAATAAGTACTGCACTGTAGGCAGGAGTCCTTCAGAACATGCCACATGGATAGGGGTTCGACCTTCATAATCTTCACTGCTCAAGTTTCCACCCTGAAACACAAACCAAGAAAAATTGACCACAAATACACAAAAATAATCCACCAGCCCTGCACAAAAACGTTATGCCCTATGTTGGAAGACTTAGTCGTAGACCTCATCAATAGCTTCTTCTATATCTAAGTAAGCAATATTTGGCAGCATCATATCAACATTTCTTTTTGATAAGATTGTAATACACATTTCCTACCCCTCCTCAATCATTATGGATCTTATTCGACAGCTTCAAATAAGTCTACTTGTCTTCCCCAGAAACATTCAAGTTTCTGAGGACAGCCAGGCAGATCGTAGACTTGCTTTTCTAGTAACCAACTGCAATTCACCCTACACCACCGCTTACATAGTAGGGGTAGCTGCTGCTGCCCTCATGTTTGGTCGATGTCCCTCAGGAAACAAGCCTCACAAACAGCTTTAGGGTATCTATGTCATGAAAGATATTCAACCAGGCTATCTGAAGTGTCATTTGAAAGGTAACGTCTATTACTTCCGCTAGTGCCCCAGACAGGCCATTCCAGCACGGCCTCAGGGGCTGACAATTCTCAACAAGATATTCAAAATTTGCATTTTGGTAAACAGAAATGCTCTTCCCACTGCCTTTGATCTATCAGTTGTCTCACAGCATAAAGACCTACTGTCAAAAATTAAGTTTGCAAACTAGGAATGAAATTTATGCAGCCAATATTCATATACTGTGACAAAATCGAAGTCAATTTTCAGCCAATAAGGTTCAGGTAACGAGTCTCTTCGAGCTTTGCACCAAGTTTGATGCAGACATGACCCGAGGCTGTTCACAATTTGCTGCACTTTAATTGCAGTCGACTTAACTTTTTGATTCTGCCATACAATAAACTGAGTAACAGCATAGTTAGACTCAATTGAATTTGCCCATTTGAAGAAAAAAAAATAATGCCATCAAAATGCATCTGACAGCAGTAAAATAAAAATGTATATCTCCACTTTGACATATAGACAAAAGCGAATTAACACAGTATGACATTAGTAGAAATGTGTGTACAACATACCATTTCACGGATTATTTCCAATGCATTGATGTCACCAGTTTTCGCAGCAGCACAAGCCAAAGACGGTGTCAATGCATCCCGAACGGCTTTCAATTCCTGGAATATAAAACAAGGCTGTTACAGTGTAAAAGCATATACCATTCACATTCTAATGCCTCTGCTAACATGTTGCAGTAAAATAATTTCACAGGAATTGCATTTCAAACATGTCTTTCAAATCATATGAAACATTAGCTACAAAAACTAAAAATAGCCTCTTCCTGTAATGCACGGAATTCTTACTATGTCCTTGAATTAATCATCAGTGTATTAGTGTATGAGAAGTTGTAGTGCATGGCAAGTGGCCATTTCAGAAAGGGGAAACAAATGTGTGCAAAATGGCATTATCACATAATAAAATATGGGGTCAACATTTAAATGTGCTTTGATATAATATTTCAAACATCTAGGGCTTCAATTTCTGTTCACCACCTTTGTACTGGTGCACAAAAAGAAATATTAAATATTTCTTACACAGGCCAAGACTTTCACAACACATCAGAACTCGGCTTGCACGCCATCAGTGGGTCCTGACCCAGTCTGGGAAATGCTAGCCTAGAGAAATAGATAGAATCCAGGGTTGGGGGAGGGGAGTGGGGGAGGTACTGAGAGGGGTGTGCGGGTGCAGCACCTGCCAAATATGGCACCCAGAAACAATCACTTGTTTAGGACCATTATGGTGTGTAGTACTAAGTGTAACTGTGTGATTAAAGTACTTTCTTTCTTAAAACGATAGCAATGGCTGGAAATTCAATGTATTGGGTTGGTTGGTTGTCATTTCTGATCTGAGCTCAAGCACCCCCACACTACCTCAGTCAGAAGCCTTTGGCTCCCCACTACTCAGTCAAATGTGGAAAGTGTTACACTAGGCCCAGTTTGCACACCCAAAGAAGGAAGTCCCCCAGGGCATCAGAGGCAAATTAACTCAACCCCCCAGAGTTGAGGGAGAGTAGTCCTCCTGCCTGCTCCAAGGCCCCCTTGAGAGTTTATAAAGCAGTTGTTTACTGCTCCTATATCACTATACCAACAAAAAACAAAATGCTTTTTCTGTTGCTTCCTAAAAGAGAAGGATCTCACCACATCTAAAACATGCAGAGACTGCTAAAGAAAATACGTTTTTCCACAAATGAATGGAAAAGAAAGCAAAACCATTCTTACAAAGAGAAGCACAAACATTTCAAGAAGAAAAGATTTAACACTGCAAATAAACTTTTCTAAATAGTGTTATCATAAAATAGTCACAAATTGACGACTGAACGGCTATAATTCATAAAAACTAAGATACAGACCTTCCTTAACTTCTCAAGTACAGAGGACGTGACCTCAACCTCTTGAACAAAGGACATTTTTCAAACTACAAAAAAGTGGTTTTAATAACCATGCCTTGGATCCACTAATATCAGCTTGTACTTAGGTAGCTTTTAATAGTTGGAATTGCTTTCCGCTTTTCAAGCTCTGCGTTCCTTCTCCAACATATCACAATACCATATATGTAACTTGACTGACCTTGACTTTTTCAAATCAAACTATGGTTTAGGATAGAGCCTAGTATTTACATTGCCTTTCCCACAGACATCGAACTCCTAAAAAACAGGTTACATTGAACTATCAAGTACCTCTTTACAACTCATGCCAAGGGATTTAGCAATGACTTGAATGAACTTGCTGTCTCGAAGAGAGATCTTGGCTCCACAGTCGGTGACTTTTATTTCACCTCTTAGGTTATCACACAGCATCTTAGGGAAGAAAACAATCAGCTGGTTATAAAAAAACAAGAAATGCTACCAACACAGTGAGTTGTGTTCTTCAAATTTACATTACATAACAAAAAACACTGTATAAAACAAACACAGCTAGATTACTCAAGTCAGTTTGGCATCAAATTAAGAGCAATCTCGATTAAAAGTAAAACTACTTTGTAATCCTTTGCTGACTCAACTCTTCATAGTGGTCTATGTTCTGTTGTACAAGTATCTGAGCTTCGGTTCTGGTTTTCTAGACTTGGTCATCAGTAAAGCAAATCCATGATGAAAATATAATTAAAGTATTTACCAAATTTGTTTTCAAAACTGTGAAAATTTATATTTAAGAAACTAGAAAATCAATAAGTTGATTTTGGAAGTAAAAGGAGTTCTTTGTCTTTACCTAAACATTCCAATTAGGAGTCTGCTTCCTATGGTATTATAGTAGTTGTCAATCTCTATTTTATGATGGCATTTCTCCCAACCACTGCCTCCATCTTCTTAGTGCTCATGATTTGAGGGAAAGTTCATGCCTCAGAACTAGGCATCCTTGCTTGCCCTCAAATATATGAAATATATATAAATAAATACATAAATTATAACACAGGTGAATATATTATTATTAAATAACAAGTTACTTACCTTCAGTAACGATATATCTGTAATAAACATGGGTTTGTTATAGATTCCCTTCCTTAGAATTACTGCCAGGCGTCAGACTGGATCGGGAAAGTGTTTTGTCAGCAGTACCCCTACGCGTCGGAAGGTTTCGTCAGCCAACTCTGCATTCGTCGCCGACCTCGCAGTAGCTACATAGACACCGCCCTCGCGCACTGACGTCAGTTCTGTACACGACTTTCCAGGCCAGAAACGCAGAGCCATGCAAGACCACTGGTGCACAAAACTAGGGCCCTGAAGAGATGTCCTTAAACCTAGAAGTCAATTCGCAGAACGGGGAGGATGGGTGGGGCAGTAAGGTATCTATAACTAACCTATGTTTCTTACAGATATATCGTTACCGAAGGTAAGTAACTTGTTCATCTAAAAGAAACAGTTAGTTATAGATTCCTTACCTTAGAATAGATACCTCAGCAATACCAACTCCGGATTTGGGTCTGCGAACCAAGTTCACACTAGAAAGTCCTGGAGAACAGAATGGCCAAAGAAGACGTCTCTCCAGACTTGGCTGTCCAGGCAGTAGTATTTTGTAAACATGTGCAGCGATGCCCACGTAGCCGCATGACAGATGTCATTTAGGGGGACTCTTCGTCCCAAAGCAGTAGCAGCTGCCATCACCCTGGTGAAATGGGCGCGCAGCCCCACTGGAGGTTCTATCTTAGCCAAAGAATAGCAGGCTTTGATGCACAGAACAAACCACCTTGAGATGGTCCATTGCTGCACAGCCCGACCTTTCTTAGCGCCTACATAAGCAACAAAGAGGAGGTCGTCCACCCGGAATTGTTTGGTGCAATCCAAGTAGAAAGAAAGCGCACGTTTTGGATCCAGACTGTGGAGCCTCTCTTCCTCTTTTGAAGGATGCGGAGGCAGAAAGAAGGTGGGCAAAGTGATGTTTCGGCCAATGTGGAAAGATGTAACCACCTTGGAAAGAAAGGAAGGTCTAGTTCTAAGGGCGACATTGTCCGGATGGACAGCCAGAAAGTGAGGCTTGGAAGAAAGAGCTTCTAGTTCACGCATCCTGCGTGCAGCGTTGATGGCCATCAGAAAGGCAGTTTTCAAAGTGAGAAGTCTGCGAGGACAGTTATGTTGCGGCTCAAAGGAGCACAAATAATGTAGGTAAAAACTAAGTTCAAGTCCCTCTGGGGAATTACGAAGGGAACAGCAGGAAAAAGATGAGGAAGGCCCATAAGAAATCTATTTACAACAGGGGACTTGAAAAGAGAAGGCTGATCAGGGAGCCAAATGTCACTTCTTTTAGAGGACATTAGCCCCGATGCTATTTTTCTCACGGAAACATGGCTCAAAGAGGCATCAGACCCTGATATCACTTCCCTTTTGCAACAGGGATATCTATTACAAAGAGTCGACAGGCCAGAAGGCAGAGGAGGGGGAATAGGAATACTTTACAAAAACCAATACCAATGTAGGATTAACGCAGGCTTAATATCAAACTGCGAAAGCATGCAATTCGCCCTTGACCTCTCTCCTACAGCGACCTTTTCAGGTATACTTATCTACCGCCCCCCAAACCAAATGGGAGACTTTCTCGACTCCCTACAACTTAAAGTCGCTGACTTAGCTGTTACTAGCCCACACCTTACCATACTAGGTGACGTCAATATCCACCTGGACAATCCAGATGATCCCTCAACCAAAGCCTTGTTACGAGAATTTGGAAGCTATCCAACTCACTCAGAAGGGTTTCGAACCCACACATGAGAAAGGCCATCTTCTGGACGGAGTGTTTAGCAACGATCACAGACTAGTAGTTGGGACCCCTATGGCCCTTACATGGTCTGACCACTACTTGGTCCCCTTACGGTGGCAACACACCGCCTCTGTCCCACTACCCCCACGTACATCGCTTCAGGGGAGAGAATGGACTAAGCTCTCTGTTGACAGGTGGACAGATGCTCTACTTACCAACATCCCACAAGCTAAGGATGACCCAACAATATTGTATGACAACTACTCCCAATGGATCTCCAAGGCCCTTGACTCTGTGCTACCACACACAACCTTAAGGGAAAAAACCAAATCGAAGGTATCACCCTGGTACACTCCCAAACTTAAAGAAATGAAAAAACACTGCAGGAAGTTAGAAAGAACCTGGAGGGCCTCTCGTAGCAGCTTGGCTAAAATAAACCATCATGATGCTATAAAAGAATATAAAGCTGAGATTAACTCAACTAAGGCCCGCTTCTTTGAAGACAAAATTAACAACGCCCATAACTGTCCCAGAGAAATATTCCAAATTGCAAAATCTTTAATTGACACCCCATCCATCCCCATGGACCCCAGCAAAGCACAATTCAGATGTAATAATCAAGCGGAATATTTTTATAAAAAAAATACAATCAATTTCATCGGCATTTGTCGCTCCAGATCTAGCTGACCTTGAAGCAACTAGGCCACCTGGCATTTCACCCCATAGACTAGTAGAGTTCCCCCCAGTAGGAGCGGACGCTCTGGAGCATATCATGAAAAAAGTTAAATCTGGATCCCCAAGTGATCCTGCACCTCCATGCCATCTAAAAAAAATTACAGATACAATACGGCCAGTTATTCTTAACATCCTTAATAATTCCATCACTACTGGCATAGTCCCTACGGCCTGGAAGAAAGCCCAAGTACGAGCTCTTCTGAAAAAACCTTCCTTGGATCCAGACAACATGGCCAATTACCGTCCAATATCCCTGCTTCCCTGGGTCAGCAAACTGCTCGAGAGACACATCAATACATCTCTCACTCAGTACCTAGAATCAAACAGTATACTCCACGATTCCCAGGCAGGATTCCGCCCCAAGTTGGGAAAGGAAGCAGCCCTTCTGACAGTGACCGAGTTAGCCAGGAAACAGATGGACTTAGGCGGCACTACAGCAATTATTTTGCTTGATCTTAGTGCCGCTTTCGACACTGTAAATACCATCATCCTCATTGTTGGAAATGGGGGTTGCCCAAGTCTCAAAGGGGGTAGCATGGCATCAAGCGGGCAGGCCAAACTTGGAGGACATGTGAAGCATTCACGCAGTACCCTCAGTCAACACACCAGGCACACTACAAAGGAGGCAGGACACCAATTTGAATTGGAAAATTAAGCAGTTTAGTATCTCCAACCTGCAAGGCAAAAAGGAAAAATACACTGGAAAATCACAACAAGGCGCCAACTGGCGCCAGAGCCGAGTATTTCAGTGGGGGGTTATTTACATGGGACCAAAAAGGGATTGAGTCCATAGTCCATAGCTATAAGGAAAAAGGATGGTTAATCAAACATTAGACCTGGGGCCAATCTGGCGGGGCCAACTCAGACTCTCATCCTTAGGGGGTTGGCTGAAAATATAAGATACCACATTATGCATAAATACACCTCATGCATTACAACGCCAATCCCCACCCCTGTAAAGGAAGAACAACAACAGAGCATTACAGCACATACTAGTCAGGAGCACCTGTAAGAAATCAGTACGGCAGGCTCATTAACAAGGGCATAAACAGGGGCCTGGAATAACTCATCAGGCCAGCATAGGGGCACACCTGCAATAAAAGGGCACCACAACATACAATCCACCTTCAAGGGTAAAACATCAGTATACCTTGGCTGTAGTAATGCCAATAATGACCGTAGGCTCAGGTCACAACATTTCCAGTGAAAATCCCCTCTACACCACTACAAAAGAGGCAATACCGTGGGGAATTATAACCTTGGCATCACACAGTTAAGTAGGATTTCTAGGGGGAGGCCTAGGTATCCACAAGAGGTCTCAACAGGAGCACCTGGGGCATATGTCTCCTTAGCTCACAGAGGGGGGGATTGATACTCTCCACCCCAATAGTATTCAATGAGGGCAAACCCCGCGTTTATCTGGTGGGGCAGGCCTTAATCAAGGGGCAGACAACCCCTCAACCCAGAATGCACATCTCATTAGGGCCCAAACACATTAGCCCGGAACAGGAGTATGGGAGTAGGGGGGGGCAACAGACCTTCAACAGCAGTAAAGGGACCACCGGGCCTCCTCCCTCCTCATGGGCCCCCTAATCACACTGGGGGGACCATGTCCTCCCCAATAACCTTTACTCCGGGCACCTTACTGGGTTTGGTTCGGTCCCCACGGCAGCTGCGTACCGGTTGGTGAGTCTTTTACTGATGGAGTCCCCTCCGGGACTTGGAAGTCATGTAGGTCCCTCCCAGGGTTGCTCCGCTCGAGCTCCCACTCACCAGCTTTCCAGAGCTCTTCCTTCGGTACTGCCAGTAGCAGCAAGGCTTCACTGGCTTCCAGGCCGGGGCGGAGGCAGGCACCGATCATGTGCCTCGATGCCCCCACCTCCCGAGAGCTGGGCTCCCTCTGGGGCACCCCCAGGGGGAATAGACACCCTCGGGCGCCGCAGGTCACACAACGAAGTCCTCCCTCGCGACGCCTCTTCCGGGCCGGCAAGGCTGGCACCGACAGTGTGCCCCGGCCCCACCTCCCTCAGCGGCACGTCCTCCCGGCAACGGCCCTTCGTCCACGGGCACAGACCGGCGGGGTGAGCTCCCGCTCCGGTTGTTCAATCCTCGGGGCTCCCCCTTCGTCCACGGGGGCCCCACAACAGCACTTCACCCGGGTCCCCCTCCTACCTCACGGGGACCCGGGGCTCGGATTCCGCTTCTCCGGGCCTCCCCGGCCAACAGCCAATCCCTGCGCGGCCTTCAGAGGTCACGGCCGCGCAGGCCAATCCGTGCGCGGCGGGGGCGGGCCGATGATGCAGCCTGGCCCCCCCGTCACGTGATGCGGGAGTCGGCGGCCTCAGGGCCGAGCGCGGCCCTTCCTTCACTTCGGCGGCCCTCTCCTGGTACCGGGGGCCGCCGCGACGATGCCAAACACGGCGGGGGTCTCCCTGGCGACACCGGGCTGCGGCGGTGACGACGGCACCAGTAAGGGGTAGGCTCCCTTCTTAATTAATTAATTATATGGCGGAAAGCGCCAAAACGAGGGTTGGCTCCTCCAACGCTATTTCTCCTCACAGCGCCGGGCCACGGCAGTGACTTTTGGCGGTAATAAAGGGGTAGGCTCCCTTTTGATTAATTCCCTATGTAGCGGCGAGAACGCGCCTCCTCAACCGGCGCTATTCACAGGATTCCACCGTCTCCTCACGCAGAGCGCTCCACAACGAGGGGTAAGCTCCCTTAGCGCTATTCAGTCAACAACTTCCTCAGGCCACACAGCAGGCACAGCGCTATCACTGGAAGGGGGCGCTTTTCTCGGAGGACAGCTCCTCCCTCAGCCCACACCGTTTTCAGGGCCAACAGCTCTCCGGGGGTCACACCAGCCCCAGCGCTTCCACACACAGCGCCCTACAGGCAGTCCCTCACAGTGTCAGAGCTTCCACAGGGGGGGGGCCACAACTTCCTTGGGGGCATCAACCTCCCCAGAATGGCGCTTGACAGGCAGTACCTCACAAGGGCAACAGTTCCTCCAAGCAGCCCAGGGCAGCAACAGTCTTGGCATTTACAGCGCTTAGGTAGGCAAACCAGGGCTTCCAAGTAGGCTCTTCACGGAGGGGGGGCGAACAGCTCCACAGCCAGCCCAGGGGCACACTCCTCACCTCCTGGGGGGTTCAAGCCCACAGCATTCCTCCTCTTCTGGGCACCTTTTTCTCTCAGCGCTGGCGTAGTTCAAGGTCCCACGGCGTCAGGGACCTAGGAAGAGTCCTCCCTTGTCAGGGGCCCATGGGGACAGCAGCGGGGGGGTTTATAGGGGTGCAGGGCCCAGCTCACAGGCCCATGTGGCGGTCGCACCTCACAGCAGGTCCCCCTCCCTTCCTTGTCCCAGCTGACTGACTCTCTGGTGACACTTCACCCTCTTTATACCCTCCTCCCAGGCAGTGCCAGGACCTTCTGGAATGTTGGCACATCTAGCCTAAACTGGTTCTAGGGGAGGGGGTGAGCACCCTGGGTGCCAGGCTTTCCCTCCTAAAGCTAGGGGTAGCTGGGTAATATTATCTAGACTGCTGACCTATGTCAGTCCAGTGGCAAAACCCATGGCCATGGCATCCATTTTAAAAACAATACATTTCAGTCAGGTACATTTCCAAAATGGGGGTGCAGTTTTAAAATGGGGGATTTTACAAGTGCTCACATTATGTCAGGTAATTACATTTTCACAAGGAGTCTCACACCACTCATGGCCTATACAGGTTTAATCCCATGGGGGAGACAATCTAGATGAGGGGGTCAAAAGCGAAAAATTTTGGGGGAAAAAGGCCAAGTCCAACACTCATCCATCGTCTTAAGCAAATAGGAGTATCAGGAACAGCCATTCGTTGGCTACAATCCTTCCTAGAAAATCGCTCTTTTCGAGTAGTTGAGGGCACTACGCAATCCAGTACTTGGCCTCTCGATCAGGGTGTGCCTCAGGGCTCGTCCCTGAGCCCCACCCTTTTTAACATATATATGCTTCCCTTGGCAGACATCGTCCACTCATTTGGCCTGGAATTAGTCACATACGCTGACGACACGCAACTGATCGTCTCCATGAACCAAACTATCGCCTCCTCGCCTAATCTTGAGAAATGTCTGGTGGCAGTTAATAAATGGATGACCAGCTCTCACCTAAAACTTAATGGGGATAAAATGGAGCTTATGATTCTTGGAAACCCAAACATCCCCTGTCCACTACCTAACTGGCCCCCATGCATGGGCACCCAGCCTCAGTCCAAACCCCAAATAAAGAGCCTGGGCATTTGGCTTGATGCCAATCTTAATTTCAACCACCAAGCAACCACTGTATCTGCCACCTGTTTTGGCCTGATGCGTATGCTCAGAAAAGTACTACCACTTCTCCCCCCACAAGCCCGCAGGATCATGGTGCAAGCAATTATTCTATCCCGTTTAGATTACGGGAATGCGTTGTACCTGGGGGCTCCGGCCACTACAACAAAGAAGCTCCAGGTCACGCAAAATGCAGCAGCCCGTCTCTTGCTGGGCCTTAACAGGCGGGACTCAGGGACTGCTGCTCTAAAAAGACTCCACTGGCTACCCATCAAGGCTAGAACACTGTTTAAATCAATGTGCTTTATGCACAGGGCTATGTGGAAAGAAGCGCCAGCAATGATCTGCTCGCTGGCCACTCCATATCTCCCCCGTAGGTCGCTGCGCTCCAGCACAGCCTTTCTGGCCACTGAGAACAAAGTCAAACGTGCCAGATGGGGAGGACGCTCCTTTTCCTGGAATGCGGCCAAGGCATGGAACTCTCTGCCAGTCTCCCTGCGCGGTGAGCCTAATTTCCTAAAATTCCGGAAGGAATTAAAAACCCTTCTTTTCATGTAAATCTCACTACCTTCACTTGCCCCCCAGTCACACTCAGCGCTACGAGGCCTCCGGGTTGTCTGCGCTTAATACAACCCATTTTAATAATAATAATAATAATAAGGGAGCCTGAGGAAGGCTGAAATGGCTGAGAGGCAGGCTTTAAGAGTGCCCAGAGCGGAGCCATGCTGGGCCAAAGAAAGGAGGAACAAGAACACCTCAAAAAGAGGGGCAGAAAGGGGATCCACAGCCTTTGCTGTGCACCAAGCCACAAATGTATTCCATCTACAGGCATATACAGTCTTAGTGGAGGGACTCCTGACTGCCAAGATTACATCACAGACTTCGGGAGGCAGATCAACAACGTCAACTGCCACCGCTCAATCTCACCGCAAGGAGATGGAGGCTGTACAGGTTCGGGTGGAGGACTGTCCCCTGCTGCTGCGACAGAAGATCCTCCCGAAGAGGCAGTCGGATCGGAGGATCGATGGCCATGTTGAGCAGCTCGGGATACCAGATTCTTCGTGCCCAATCCGGAACCACAAGAATGACTTGGGCCCAGTCGTGCTTGATCTTCTTCAGCACTCTGTGCAGAATTGGTAAAGGTGGAAAGGTGAACAGAAGACTGCAACTCCAATTGTGTCGAAAAGCGACTCCTAGTGAGTGCCGCCTTGGAAATACCAACGCACAGAAATGCTGACATTGCATGTTCTCTTAGGTGCCAAATAGATCTAACCAAGGCTCTCCCCACGGCTGAAAGAAACCTTGCACCACCTCAGAGTGAAGATGCCATTCGTGATCCATCATTCACCTGCGGCTGAGTTCATCCGCCCTGGCGTTCAGTGAACCTGCCAGGTGTTGAAATACCAGGGATATGCCCGGATGTTCCAGCCATGTCCAGAGGCGGAGGGCCTCTTGACATAGGGTCTATGACCCCCACCCCGCCTTGTTTGTTGCAGTACCATAAGGCAGTGGTGTTGTCCGTGAACACCTGCACTACTCTTCCCCTGGACAGAGGGAAGGAATGCTTTGAGTGCAAGATGGATCACCCAAAGCTCCAGAAGGTTGATGTGGAGCCCGGACTCCGCCAGAGACCAGACCCCTTTGATATCCGCCTCTCCCATGTGGCCGCCCAATCCCAGAAGGAATGTGTCTGTCACCACTGTGTGGTCTGGTTGGGGAAGGGAGAGGGATCTGCCGTTGACCCAATCCTGGTTCGTGAGCAATTGCAGTGCAGTGCTCTCCGAGATCTGGATGCTATCGGATAGATTCCCCTGATGCTGTGCCCATTGGAACTTTAGGTCCCACTGCAGAGCTTGCATATGCCACCTGGCATGATCGACATGCAGGAGGCCATGAGGCCCAGCAGCCTCAGGTTCATTCTGACCGAAACCCAGGATAGGGGCTGAAAGATCGGAATCATAGCCCGAATATCGCGGACTTGCTGTCCAGGAGAATAAACCTGAAACTGTGTCGTGTACAGAACCGCTCCGATGGAGAGAAGCTTCTGAGAGGGGGTCAGGTGTGACTTCGGCACATTGATGGAGAGCCCCAGCAAATGCAGGAGATCGCCCGTAGTCTGGAGGTGGGAGACGACAGCCTGGGGCGAGCCCGCCTTCAACAACTAGTCGTCGAGATAGGGGAAGACTAGAACCCCTGATCTGCGCAGATGAGCTGGGACCACCGCCATCACTTTTGTGAACACCAGAGCGCTGGTAAGGCCAAAGGGGAGCATGGTAAACTGAAAATGCTTGTGGCCTACCAAGAACGGCAGGTAACGCTGGTCAGGGGATGTTGTTCTCTTATTAGAGAAGACATTCTTAGAGCACGAAGACTCTTTTTCCCAGGGACTGCTCTTGATTCTATTCAATTAAGACTGAAGGACCAGGTCATGGTTGAGAATTTGCTAGCTTTTGAGTTTCGAACATCGTCCCCAGACTATTCTCGGATACAATTCAGACATTCCCCTTCTGTCGCTGGCACATCTGCAGGGTTAGGTATCTCCCCTCTAGAAGGTACTTCAAATCTTAATCTTAATGATTGGCTTCATATAGTACCACAGAGAGCTAAGCATTCCGGTGTAAATTGCTACAATTTAATTCATCAGCCAAGAGAGGAGATAATCAATCTGCTCTCTATGTCGGTACCTAACAGTCTATTGCCACTGATGGAAGTCCCCGGCCTAATTGACTCTGAAATCCCCTTGAGTCCCACTACCCTTGAGGCAAGGATAACGCCGGATAAGGGAGGTAGTGGTATACTTAATGGCCCGCCAAATGCCCTGCCTGTATTGCCCCCAGTGAGGACATTAACGCCCTCCTTGTTCGTCCTGTCATGGAATATAACTGGCCTGGGTTCTAAGATGAGCTCCCCTGAATGGCAGTCCTCCATCCCTGGGTATGATGTGTGCCTGTTTCAAGAAACTTGGACTATTGAACCGATCTATTGTACAAGCTATCTGAATTTTTATGCATCCACAATTGCAGGTGGTAAAGGCCGGCCATCAGGCGGCTTATCAGTCTGGGTCCGCCACGACATTGACTTTGTGGTGCATGTTTTAGAGTGTCACAGTAAGGACATATTAGTACTCAGTTTAAGATGGGGTGAGGGCAAAAGGCTCGATGTGTATAACATCTATGCGAGGGGCACCAAGGGAAAGAAGTCGTATGTATTTGTAGCCCTAGACTCACTGCTTGACCAGCATTCAAGGGGCATATATGTAGTATTAGCAGGAGACTTTAACCTGACCTTTGAACCCCTTTTAAATTGGAACTCGAATTTTTATGATGCTGAAGATGAATTGTGGAGTATCCCGAAATTAAATCTAACTCCTGTAAAAAAAATGGACAGAAGCTATAATCCAGATTAATTCACTCTGTATGGAGAAAGGTTTGAGGGCCACGAATGGCAGGACTCAGTCAAATAGAGATGGTGCCCCCACATTTAACAATGGCATTAGTCAAAGCCGTATTGATTATGTTTTAATTATTAGTCAGCTATGGCACACACTAAGGGATATGAGCGTTGTTGCTCGCATTGAAAGAGATCATAACCCGTTAGTTGTGGTCTTTGAAATTAGAGCAGGCATCGTTACACCTCACTCTGAAGGGGAGCTGCTAACCCTTTATTTAATTCCATCACATAATATGAGGCTCTTGAAATGGGCAGACCTCCTAGTAAAACCTGAAGTCCTAGGGACTGAAGTCCTAGGGATGCTGGCAGCGGATGCAGCTAATGCAACCTCAGAGATGGAGAAACTTTTGTTTAACTGGGCCTTGCCCGAGGAGGTTATTAGATTTCATGCGGAGTTCTTTAGACAACTTTGCACCTATTTCTTTAAGATTGGCAAAAATAATGGTACCATCCGGAAAAAGGGAAGTGTCGGAAGGAGTTCAACCCGGCTGCACGCGCGAAAAGGCACAGTCGTAAACTTGCTTACAACTAACAAGCCCGTACGGCGGCTGCCGCCTTTCCGTGCACGCAGCCGAGTTGAACTCCTTCCGACCATGAAGTGGTCACAATGAAACCTTAAAGATACGAATACCGAAAATAAAAACGATCCGGCATCCGCCTCCTGCACACAACGCTCATTAATGAGAGAACAGCGAACGGGGATTGGCGCATGAATTTCTTATGGCCACCCTTCATTAATAAGTGACAGCGACCCTCCAGTCCGTGTCCTGAGGAGAACCCGTAGAATCAAATTGGGTTCGAAACGCGTTGACCTTCCTTCCAAGATACAAAACAGACGGGGCTTGATAGGAATTAAATAATACACTTGCAATCATTTAGTCCATCATGTGTTATTCCTACCCATAGCACCCCATCATGAATTATAATACGTATCTTGTGTAGGTGTTGACAAGTAGGCGAATGTAACCATCAGTTTGTCCAATTGTTTATTATTATTCAGGACTGGTGCCTCAAAATTAATTCTGCTGAGGCATTGCATAGTTGTCTATGTGATTTTTTATATGATAATTCTTTTGTAAAAAATTCTTTGTTTGACATGTTCATATCAGTGTATTGAATGTATGTATGTATTTGTTTAATAGTTCGTGGTTTTTTGATGTCATAAAAAATATTCTTTCAAAAATTTCTTTATAAAATAAGAATTGACTCAACATAATGGTTGTCAAACCTAGTAATTGACTTGACTAGGCGATGTATTATTTGTAATTTAACCTGCTCGGCCATTTGCTTTTGTTTACCCTATACTAGCGGTCCAGGCCGGACAGTGACAGGACCCAAGCCTTTTTTGTTTTCACTGTTTGTAGATCTAAGGGCAGCATTTGATCTAGTGTCTCGAAAGAGATTGTGGAGAGTTCTGTCTGATTTAAAGATGCCCCAAGATTTACTATCTCTGGTAGCTAGACTCCATGAAGACACCTATGCGAAGATTAGGTGGGGAAGTCAGGGCCAGATTACTCCTGCATTTGGAGTGGGCATGGGGGTGAGACAAAGTTGCGTAATGGCCCCCACTCTGTTTTCGATCTTTATAAATGGGTGTCGCAAAGTTCCTGGATGACAGACACTCCAACAGATGCACCTAAATTGGGGGGCGTAAGAATTCCGATTCTTAGGTTTGCTGATGACACCCTCTTGTTAGCAAAAACTCTGAGTGGTTTAAGGCGAGCACTAATACTCTTTGAGGATTTTTGTCACAAGAGGGGTCTTGGGATAAACGTCACAAAAACAAAATACATGACTTTCAACCCGCAAAGATCCTCAGGAGGAGTAATGCGATTGAATAACCGCCATTGGAGAAGATGAAAGATTTCACATATCTAGGTGTTATTATTCAGGATAATATGAATTGGGGTAAGCATCTAGACATGGCCACACTAAAACACCGCCAGTTAGCGGGTACCATATTGTCTGAATTTAATGCATCCTTTACTAAGCCAGTAAGCCCTCCTCTGACCATATATAATATGAAAGTTGTTAGTGCAGTCTTATATGGGTCATAAGTGTGGGGCTTCAATAACTTGTCTAAATTGGCTGTAGTGGAGAATAGCTTATTTCGAAAACTAGTGAATCTTCCTCAAAGCACCCCGGTAAAGCCCATGCTTCATGATTTAGGAAGGAAGGCACTAACGGATAGTGCTAGATTACGCCTCATGCTGTACTGGCGGAGACTCTGGACAACCTCGTAACTGGCACACTATGCCGAGGGCTTTAAAGATCTGATACACTGTGATCGTTCTAAAAAGATCTCTTGGTTAAAGCAGGCTAGATCGCTTTTGTTAAACAGGTGGATTTATGGGAGAACCCTGATAACGCCCGGTTCCCATCCAGAGAACAAATGAAGGAGATGTATTGGGGATGGTGGATGCCAATAGATACAGGAATAGTGACCCACTGACGGGTCAATTCCTTATGGTTAAACCAGCTCAAAACTTTGAACCCTACTGGGTTGCTATTACAAAGCAACTAGATAGAAAGCTCCTGTTTCAACTGAGAGTAGGTACGCTTCCAGTCAAATTGTTTACCTCAAGGTGGGAGGCTTCAACGGACACTCTTTGCCCTAGCTGTAAGGAAACCCCAGAGTCTGTGGCTCACTTGTTATTTGCCTGCCCCGCCTACATTGTCCCGGGACGAATATGGCTGGCCCCCATTTGTCGAGTCCTGGGGACAAGGAAGTGTGTTGAGGCGTTAAGATTGATCCGGACTGAAACATGGATGCCACTTAATATCGCTGCAGCCAAATATTTAGGTTGGGCATGGATTATAAGAGCCAAAGCTACTTTGGCATCATGATAAATATGTATAGTGTACATGTTTTCATTTCTTATATAAATGTGCATATATATGAACCTACGCATGTGCATGGCCCCTAAACTATCAACATTGCACATTGCACTGCTCCACTTCGTCACTATTATGTGCTGGGTTTCCATGTGTTACTACTGATTTTAGCTCATTGTTTTAAAACGTTTATATAGATGTCTTTTAACTGAGAGATGCTTCTCATTTTAGTTGATTTTATCCGCCTTTATTGGGTGTTGATGTTTTGGATTATGCTTTTATGACAAATTGTCGAATAAAGTTTGAATGACTAATGAACTGATCCACTTTTTAAAATGTAAAAAACATTCATCACTTTTAAAGAGGATTACCAGCAGAAATCAACAAAGCACTCAAACTACAGGTAACTACAATGTCACAAAGAACTTTTATAATCAAACTTTAAAGCGAGGACAGGAAATGAGTACTTAAAGTGCAATCAAAAATAAATCACAATTGTTTTCCTTTTCAATGTAAAAAAATATGTTTCAAAAGCACGTTTTTAAACAGATTTGGCACAGGAGACAAAGGAACTATTTGTGTACTGTGTAAAACGACAACAAGCATACAATGGGTGCTCCTAGTTCAGAATAGCATACTACGGGTATTACATTTGTTAGAGTATTTTAATAAAGACAAATTAATGTAATTAACATGTAGAATGTACGTGTAGGCCTAAATGAAGAAGTCACATTTCATAATGGCAAATGGGAGCAATAGGCTCCCATAGTAAGACGTGTTGAGTTAAAAATGCTTCTGAATGCAGTTTTCTTTTCCTTTTTCTTTTTTTACTGACTTTAAGTTAACATTCCTAGTAATGTGAAGAGTTCCATGATCAAATGTGCTAAACTAACGCGATCTCATGATGAAGGATAGTATTCAAACTTCTTATGGAAAGATATCTCAGACAATACAATAGTGTGGTGGATGATGTAGTTAAAATTTACTTTAAAGTTTCTTTATAGACAAGATTTGTAAGCTAGAATGTATGTGAAAGTGATGATTTCATTAAAAAAATTACAGACCTAACTGTGAACTGTTTTGTGTAGAAGAAGCCGGTGGAAACCGACCACGATTTTCACAATGTTACCAGAAATGTAACATTAAGAATGTAATAATCTGACTTTTTGTTACAAGACATTGTAGATGGTAGAAGCTTCACATTACCATGAAGACATCGAAACCTCATTGGCTGAAGAAACTCAAATATCGCAACAGATGTATTAGTTCTAGATATCGAAATGTTATAATAGTGTGTATTCTTAGATTAGCAACTTCCCCAAGGCTTCTTTCCTGCAGCCACACAGATACCCAGACTATTTGCACTCTGGACTTCTGCACTTTGCGCAGACTATTCTAAGCTCTTTATCGAGTCATTTACTGAGACCTATTTATTCCCCTTTGCCAGAAACCATGCTTTATCTCTAAGACTCCAATGAATATTCTAAACTTCTCCTCAAGATAAGTGATACTTGAATTTCCTAAGCTTTATACTTATAGATCTCGAGTTCAAACTCTTCATGGGTTTTAAGATACTTTTCTCAAACTTGGTATTAAGAATAGGGAATTACTTTGTATGGAACCCACTTTATGCTGTATGTTCTGCATTGTATTGAATAAATAATTGATGCTTAATAAAAACATATCATCTAAAGAATTAAAAAGAACCTTTTAAACTTGCATCAAATTTCATCACTGACTCTTAAAACTGATTATTTAACTGTGGTGAGTACTTTTATCGATATTGCAGCTTCAGATTAATTCATACCTGCGTCAAAGGCCCAGAGCCTTTGGCCCAGAAACAGCAGGGATTTTTTTTTCTTCAGTTATGCGGAGATGCACTTCCTGATGCGTAAACCACATATTTATTCAGCCCCCTGCTCTCTCACATTGTTATGGTTGCTTGAAAGAAGCAAAACAGGTTGCATAGAAGCCACCTTTGTTGTACGATTAGGCTCAAGCACTGAACTTGCAATTCGGTCAGTGGAAAGTCTCCACAACTACTTCACATTGACTTATTTTCAAATTACACTACAACACCACCACACCTTTAAGACAAAACAGTGCAATCACTCTGGATAAATATATACTTTTGGATACAGAGACAAATAGCATAATTTTGGAGTAATTTTTCGCAAAACACCTAGAAATACTTGATTTTTCTAATGTGTACCTTTCTCTTCTTCTCATGGCTGATGTGGTATTTGGCCAGTACATATGAGAGTTTAGACAGTGCAGCTTCAGGAGTCATGTCCCCTCCTGGAAGGACTCCTGCTTCAGTGAGAGTCTGCAATTTACAAAAGAGACGTTTGGTTACAAATGTGACATCTTTGAAAGATACCTTCAATATTCTGATAAGTACAACTTTAGGAATAGAGACAACTTCAGTTTTAAATGCAATACAACTTCATGTAATGCAAAACATTGAAATAAAAGATGTATATAATAGGTTACATTATTTCCAAGTAATCAAGTCTACTTTCAATTAGCAGTGAAATTTGAAGGGTGGCAATTTTAGACATGCTTGTCTACTCTACCACCCAAATCTTGCCCAAACATTGGTTACTACTGCTGTCAAATCTACCAGACATATGCCAAATACTGTTCCAACTGAGGGTACCTCATTCCTTCAGTTAGTTAGTTTGCCAATGAGAGGACCAGCTGGATATTGCCAATGGTGTGTACAATATATGGCCTCTCTTAGGTTATCTGTTCAAACTGCTTCTCTTGAGTGATGAGGAATTCTACTCCTAGTCTTGTTCAACCCCCTTCCCCACTTAAGATATTGCACTAAAAAACGAAGTTTCTTTCTGCACGGCACTCCATTTTATTTGACAGATATTAGCAAAGTTGGCCCTTTATTTCCCATGGTATCCCACTGTTAGGCTTATTTACATTATCTCAGATGTGCTCTCTGTGAAACTGTACAGTGTGGGTTGCAATGTTGTGAAATGATCTACACCACAAGGTGTTGTAAAAGTGTAAATGGATGGGTAGCAATGCCTCTTAAAGGCATTAGCCAAATGATTTACATCAGCTCTTTAACACCTTTAGCAGGCAACTTCCTTTACAGTCATTCTAAATGTTAGTCTCAAGATTAACAGGTTTTTTACACACAACCCTGTGATTTGTTGTCATGTTCAATCACGCTGAAGACCGAGGCACAGTTACACAACAGAAGGATCATCAACTGAAGGAGCTACCTAACCCAGCTTACGGTAAATTGGAACAGTGCTTAATACACCCAATTGTTTTTTGTTTGTTAACTAAGAAATGCAAAACTTGAAGTCTTGTATCCAGCCTATACTGGTACTAGAATCCTAGTTTACCATTTAAAAGTCAGCTAGCCAGGATAAAGGGGGACCTCTTCTATGACTCACATATAAACATGATATTCCCAGACTACACGAGAATGGTCCTACAGCAGCGACAATCTTTCCAAGCAGTCAAGGCACGACTACGAGAGCTCAAAATTGTATACTCGCTCCAGTCCCCTGCACATTAGCGAATTATATACAATTTACGTACTTTGATATACTGGAAGTGGTCTCTAGCTGGACAGACGAACAGATACGAACCAAGCCTCACACTCCTCGCCAGTGTTGGTGCGTCCATTGGGGGCGATGGGGTTTTGCCCTACTAATGCCAGGCCCCATTCAACTTCTTTGTTCTACTTCTCCGAAGCTAATTCCAATCAGGGACGCTGAAGGGGGCGGGGCTGCAGCAGCACTCACGGAGTTGAGTGACAGCAGCATACTATACAGTCACGTAGAATCCGACTAGGTTCTTTAGAAAGCCCTCACTCACCAACCTAGTTGGTGACATGCTTCATCACTGGGCCCCACCAGGAGAGTCCGAATGCCACCCTGGTGTGCTTCAACGCCAGAATTACTGAAGAGCGGGTTTTATTGTGGATTGCGATCAGTGAAAGTGAGTTAAAAATGTCTAGATTATGTCAAAAAAATAATTGTTATTACTTAGCCAATTACACAAGAATAAAAACGAAGTGTGGGATGTGTCAGCTGAATAAATTGTTCAGCTATATCCCTTAGTGTATGGTCAACTTGTTTCTGCCTATGAATGGTGATTAACCAGGCATTCGTCAGGACCAGAGAGGTGAACCTCGGCAGTATGGACGCGCTAAGGCCCACCCTAACCAGAGGTTATAAGTGTGAAAAAAATGTTTAAAAACTTGATAATCAAGTATTCCTCATGTTAAGAGGAACTGAGTTTATACTGAAACAATGTGAATGTTTTGTAATGGACAATGAAAAACATGTAGACAAAAAGAGTAAAAACATACAAAGTGTTATTTGGATGCGATTTTCCGTGCGTTTGTCATAGCGAAGCATACAAACATTGGTGCTCTTCGAGGTGCCCTTGAACAGTAACATAGATTCAGTGTGCTATTGTGAGTCATCATGTGCACTTATTTGAAATAAGGTTGACTTATTTAGTGGGACTACCGTAATGTAAATCTATTGCCATGTATGCCCATTGCAGCGTTTAGCGATAGCAGTAATCTGTAGAATGAAACACTATCTATATTTAAACGACATTCAAGTGCTGCTGGGCAAGTATGGTTCGTAAATTTAAGAGGTATCTTACATAGGGTGGAATCATTCATCACACCATGGGTCTCGGAAGGGGGGTAGTGGCAAAATTGCACACCCTGAAAATAAAGAGAAACAAGTAAAGGGAATTAAATAAAAAATCCCGAACACGCAGAGGTTCCTTATCTCATGCCTTCAGATCGATGCCAGGCACCCGCTTGGTACCTACAGCGTTCCTCATGAACCGGACCCCGCTGGTAACTGATTCTCAGTCACCGGCATGGTTTTATGCTGCCGGGAAAAGCCTCGGATTGCGCCGGGGGCTGGACGTGTGTCAACAACGTTGCGTTAGCGTGCTTAACATGGCGTGATTGATGGCCAATCACAGAGCTTATGTGAAATTGAACAATCTGGAAGCTGAAGAAGAAACTTGTCTCAATCAAACAGCTAGCGCTATTGACAGCTTTTGTTTAAAATTTGGAAAACTTTATTGACACCGCTAAAAACCACTGGGCCCGATTTATACACTGTGATGCTAATAAGCAAAATCAGGAAGTGGGGGTCTGTACCAGAGGGAAAACGAGAAGAAGTAAAAAGGTAGAAAGTTCACCATTAAGAGAGCAGAAAAAAATGTGGGCATTATCACTAATTTTTATTGAGGAAGTGTCTCCATTTACAACGCCACCTCCGTTAATTCATAAGATCTTAGTAATTGAGATATTGATACTACACATGGTAGTAATGGAGAGAAAATAAGTCCAAAAAAAAACATCTAAGAATCAGCATCAGAATACTTTGCCCCATGGGATATGGTCATCAAGTCCTTGTAAGTGAGTGCCCAAACGGTACACCCACCTCTGTACTTTCTATACATGATTTGTTGTGTATTATTTTGTCTTTTAACCTGTTCGATAATAGTCCACCTGAGGTCCTTTAAAAAAGGCCGTAGCCTTAGAGACGCTAGAGACAGGCCCTTCAGGAAACCTCCATCTATAACTGAGTCATGGGCCCTACCAAAAGTAGTGGGTAATTTTTCTTGTGCAAACTGTAGCATTTGCCACCTAACTACACATACCAAGGTCTTGAACCTTGAACCAGGAAAAACGTGGGCCCAGCATGCCCTCACTAACTGCAACTCCACAAATGTGGTCTACTAGATCAGTTGTCCTTGTGGGTTGCGCTATGTAGGCATGACCACACGTAAAGTCAAACTACGTGTGTATGAACATCGAAGCAACATTAGCTGTGGTCGAGTCACTACAAAACTGAGTGAGCATTTTTTGCAGCACAATCACACCACAAATGACCTCACGTGGACTAATCTCGAACAGGTTAAAACACAAAATAACACACAAGTCCTGTATGAAAAAGAACAGAGGTGGGTGTAACGTTTGGGCACTCACTTACAAGGACTTAATGACCATATCCCCTGGGGCACAGTATTACAACGCAGATCCTTAGATGTCTCTTTTCAGTCTATTAGACTTATTTTCTCTCTATTACTTACCATGTGTAGTATCAATATCTCAATTACTAAGATCTTATGAATTAACGGAGGTGCCATTGTAAATGGAGACACTTCTTCATAAAAAAATTTGTGATAATGCCCACATTTTTTTCTGCTCTCTTAATGGTGAACTTTCTACCTTTGATTTGCAGTTCACCCAGCACCCCTTTCTTCTTCCCGTTTTCCCTCTGGTACAGGTCCCCACTTCCCGTTTTTGCTTATTAGCATCCAAGTGTTTAAGCTATGTCAATAAAGTTTTACAAATTTTAAATGAAAGCTGTCAATAGCGCTAGTTTTCTGATTGAGACAAGTTTCTTCTTCAGCTACCAGATTGGTCAATTTCACATAAGCTCTTGACACAAGCTCTGTGATTGGCCATCAATCACGCTGCGTTAACTATAACGTGATGTTGCCAGACACGCCCAGCCCCTCGGCGCAATCAAAAGGCTTTTCCTGACAGCGTAAAACCATTCCGCTGAATGAGGATCAGTTAACAGCGGGGTCCGGTTCATGAGGAACACTGTAGGTACCAAGCGGGTGCCTGGCATCAAAGGCATGAGTCGATATGAAGACCCGAGATTAGTAACCTCTGCGTGTCCAGACTTTTTTTATTTAACTCCCTTCCCTCGCTTCTCTTCATTTTCAGGGTGTGCCATTTTGCCACCACCCTCCTCCTGAGACCCATGGTATGATGAATAATTACACACTATGTAAGATACCTCTTAAATTTACGAACCATACGTGCCCAGCAGCACTTGAATGTTGTTTAAATATAGATAGTGTTTCATTCCACAGATTACCACAATCACTAAACGCCCCAATGGGCATACATGGCAATAGATTATTTGCTTTACAGAAGTCCCACTAAATAAGTCGACCTTATTTCAAATAAGTGCACATGATGACTCACAATAGCACACTGGATCTGTGTTTCTGTGTTCATGTTCAAGTGCACCTCGAAGAGCATCGATGTATGTATATATGTTTCGCTATGACAAACACAAGGAAAATCGCATCCAAATAACCCTTTGTATGTTTTTTTCTCTTTTTGTCTATATGTTTGTCATTGTCCTTTACAAAACATTCACATTGTTTCAGAATAAACTCGGCTCCTCTCAACACGAGGAATACTTGATTATCACGTTTTTAAACATTTTTTTCACACTTATAACCTCTGGTTAGGGTGGGCCTTAGCGCTTCCATACTGCTGAGGTTCACCTCTCTGGTCCTGACGAATGCCTGGTTAATCACCATTCATAGGTAGAAACATGTTGACCATACACTAAGGTATATAGCTGAACAATGTATTCAGTTTACACTTCCCACACTTTGGGGCCGATTAGGATGGAGGATTTTCCGCCTCCTCCGGGCCGGCGGAAGCCACCTCCGGCCCGGAGGAGGCGGAAAATCCTCTGCGGAGTCACCAAAGACCCACCGCCAAATTAGGATGGCTGGTGGGTCTGGAATTCCGTCCGCCGCTTTTCCGCCGCGGTCGGCTTCCGACCGCGGCGGAAAAGCTATAACATGGCAGGCGGTGTCTATGAGACACCGTCCGCCATATTATGATGTATGTGTAAAACTGCTTTTCCAAGGCGGCTTTTCCGCCATGGAAAAGCATACGGACATTCACTTTGGGGGCCCGTTGCGGGCCCCCTGGGTGAATGGGGGGTGGGGGGTGCACATGGGGGGTACCTATGGTACCCCCTTGCATTTGCGTGCACAAAGCGGCAGGCACCGTGCGGTCCCTGCCGCTTTGTGCATGTAAATGTAACACATGCTTTTTTAACATTGCGGCGGGTGCAGCTTGAAGCTGCACCCGCCGCAATGTTAAATATGGAGGATGTGACCGCCACCCTGGCGGTCACATCCTAATCAGGACGGAGGGAACGCCGCAGCCCCTGCGGACGTTCCCTCCTCCTCAAGGGTGGCGGACGGACGCAAGTCCGTCCGCCATCCTAATCGGCCCCTTTGTTTTTTATTCATGTCTGATTGGATAACTAATAAAAATAATTTTTTTGACACTCAACATTTTTAACTTACTTTCACTGATCACATTCCACAATAAAACCAGCTCTGCAGTAATTCTGGTGTTGAAGCACACCAGGGTGGCATTCGGCCTCTCCTGGTGGAGCAATTGAAGCATGTCACCAACTAGATTGTTGTTAATGCCCTTAGCCATGGCTTTAAGTGGGCCAGATCCTAGTTATAAAAAGCAGGTGCCACGACGGGTCCCTATCCCGCTCTATGACTTTACCCTGAGCCAGGGTGGGAACTTAACTCTGCAATAGTAGTGCTGGCCGTTGCTTTTGATGTAACTTCAAGAGACTCTTTTTTCAATTTTATATAGCGCAAACTTTTAGCGCTGTACATGAGCACCAGTTATTACACACGTACAAATTCATTTTTTGAATCACCGGATGTTGGAGCAGAAGTATCCCAGAGAACGACAATTTTTAAAGTGGTAACAGAGGGTTGTGCATACTTGGAGCTAGAGGTGGGCAAGCCATTAAAGTTCAAGCCAGGCTTAAGCCAGATGCCTGGATCAGCGTCGAGCCCAAAATGAGCCAAACCTTCATGTGACTTCTGCCTGCCACCCAAGCTTTAACCGAACGTGCCAAGAATGACAGAAATAACATTAACCGTTGATGTAAAACAGGAGAGGGGAAATAGTTACCCATCTAGTGGCTGATGGCAAAATGTGAAATCAGAAAACCTAGGAATTTTACCTGCTTGTAAAAATTGTGTGATCCTTGTTCCATTTCAGGGCAGTTTGAAATAGGTAAGTTTAGGGTGTGTGCTATGGAAGCTCTTGTGTCTGATCTAAATAGACTATAATGTTGTTTCATATAAGAATGTAGGCCACATACAGAGTGCACATAACTAAGAACCTGGTGCGGTAATGAGGGGCATGAATATTTTGAAGTTTATGTTACAAACTGTGACTTGTGATAAATGCTTTTCAATGCAGCAATATAATCTAATTTAAAAAGCTTCTGCATGTTAAAGCAAAGGACTTTTTTTTCAACTTTGAAGAGTCTGTATTATATTGCTATATGGGCATAGTTTAAATGCCAAACATTTCCAGGGCTCAGCTTGTGCATGGGTTCTCATAGCTTAACCAGACCACTAGCTCGGCTCTGGCTCTCCCTCTTAATTCTTTCACTCGGCACCTCAACTTAAAGCATTACAGTTTTCTCTTAGAAAGATATATGTGGAAAAATTTTAGTGAAATCAGTCTTCTTGTTTAGTATTTTAAAGGATGCAAGTGGCTGTTTGAACATTGTCAAATTGAAATGTTTAGCTTTGATGAGGGTGGTAGGCCGCAAATCTCAGAAAGCCTTTGACTTTCTTTAACGAGGCCGCAATAGTAGCAGATAGCATTTCTAAATGAAACACAACTTCCTGACAAAAAGTAGAGGTTAGGGATCCTTGCTGAGGTCAAAAGTGACTGAAGGCGAACTATCACAGAGTTCAGCTGACAGGAGACATATCGCCTCCATCTACAGTCCTCAGAAGAACACTTCACCTCATAAAATAATCCAAATACATAATTTCTTATATGGACAGCCATGGGTCTGGTCTACTTGCAAGTGCACCTGGAATCCTATCATTGAAATCTGAACCCTCATTGAATGGATGGGCTCGAAAAGCAGTACTGCCTGAGGCATATTTTGAAAATAAAAAGGTTCCATCAGTCAGAAGTAACTCATCTATATGATGTATAAGTATGAGGTAAAGGTGTAGTTTAAACGTAGCCATAAGGCAAAAGAACACTGGACAGGGTTGTAGACAGATCAGAGGTACACTCAAAAGGGGAGGCTGTGTTCTTAGGGGATTATTTATTGCCACGATGGAGTGTTCTAGAAAGAGGTTTTTTAAAATTGAAGACAAGTGGGGTGAACATGGATATGGGACGTTGCTGCATATTTGGATGCATAGAAGGACTGTTTCATAGCCATTTTTGCTTTTGCTTATTTGCCTCCATTCTGGTACGTCAGACTGGCGGGGTGCTAGTCACGATGGCTTTGAAGATGATGCAGCTCGCTCTAAAGGTGGTACGGGTGACCAAGGGGAGTGGGTGATTTCTATTAGGGTATGGGTGAGGTGGTCATATTTCTTTAGGCCCTTGATTAAGTATCCTTTAGCATATAGGTTACCCTTAATGGGTCCAGTATCAGTGAGAACATTGAGCAGGATTTTGCCACCACCCACAGGTCATAATTCGATGGCTTGAATAACAGTTTTGAATCTACTTTCTAGAAGTAATATTTTCACTTTCTTAAGCAGAGAGATTGGGTACTAAGTCATCTTGGTTTTCTTGGCAATGTGCCTCTTACACGTCAGGTCCATGTCAAGGGTGCATCTGAGTGGATTGACATTGGTTAAAATTGGGCTTTAAATCTGGAATGTAATAACTGCACTTACACAGTTGCTTTATTAACCTTCTTGCTTTCACAAATTTGCTTGAAAATGCACCATTTGCCCACTCATTTTTCATAAATGTTGCCGGGGGAGAACCCCCCGAATCTCTCTTGGGTTGTTTGGGCCCACTCGCTATGCTCGCTTGCCGCGTTGCACTCTGCCACACATTTTACGCCTCCCCACTTTCAAATATGTTTTTGTGTTAGTATTACCCAATGATTGGCAAACCGTCAAAAGTCCCCCTCCCCCGGTGGTAGAATAACACACCACGAGCGTCAGCGTTCTGACAGATTGGCAGCTCCGGACCAGCGGGCCCGGCCTGCCAAGGGTGGCAGGAGGACTGCTGACCTCACATCTCGCTACGAGCAATGAAAACAAACACACGTTCGCATTTCGAAATCTGTTGGAGTGAGAAGTTGAGAACAGGACCCAATATACCGGTCACAGTGGTCTCCCCAGAAGAGGGGGTTTCGCGCTTCAGTCACTGCCCGACGGACGCACAGGAGTCCTGAGGCGTCCCTTGGACTGCGGGACTCCCGTTCTGGGAAAGGGTGGTTTACTTGTAGCGGGTCCCACTCCAGCTCAGAGGCTGACAGTGCTCTTAGCTGTGGGGGAGCTAGAATTACGCCACGTCCATCATGAGGACGAGAGAGTAGCGGAAGGGTGCTCTTTAGGAACTTCTACGTATCTCTATGAATCCAACTTCCTTTGAAGTAAAGAGAAAAGATGAGCACGGTCATTTCTAGCAGTTGAAGATTTCAATTTCGTTCCCTTTTAAATGTCTGGGCACTAAATCACAACAGCACATAAGAGTACTACAAAAACACTACAGGAACACTACAAAAGTAGTACAGGAGAACTACATTGTAAGAGCAGCACAGGAGCACTACAAGAGTGATGCATGAGCACTGCAAGAGCGATGCAGGAGCAGTACAGGAGCACTGCAAGAGCAGTACAGGAGCACTACAAGAGCCGTACAGGAGCACTGCAAAAAACAGTACAGGAGCACCACAAAAACTACTCCCCCTTTCATCCCGCGTTCACCTACAGAGCTGCCAGGGTGCCCCTCTGCGCACATTTGTGCATCTTATAGGGTACACAATTCTAGTTAGTGACGTGCCCCGTGTCTCGCAGCAGCACAAGGTGAAAACCCTGCAACGAGCAAAACAAAACAACCCCCTGTATGGGCGGCGAGTGAACACGCCGAAAAAGAGCCCCTGATCGACAACAAAGGGCTGCTTGTGGAGGTGGGTTATTGTGCGGCTGTATCAACGTTCTGTATGGTCCGTAAAACTCTGGGAACAGGCTAGCTCTTTACATACACGTGTGATGTGATATGTTCTGTCATTATGTGCCCTCTTTTATTATCACCCCCAAAAAAGAGGAAGGGCAAGACGTAATTCGCGAACACAAGAAAAGCAAAACAAGAGTAAAGACCCTAATTGAGAAAAAGACTGAGGACAGACAGCTACCATCCATGCGTTGTGTACTGGTAGTACATTGGTAGAGAAGCGTGGAAGGAACCGGATTTATTTAATCGAATGTTATTGAGAGATATGGGTGCAGTATCAGCCAATCTTTTCCCATGGTTTATACTGCAAAATGGAACGCCAAAGACTAAACAGACAACTTGACGTCAAAAACCATGGAATCACACGAAAATTAATCTCAATAAAAATCTGCATAGTCATGCACTCAATTTGTCTTTACAGTAACTTGAAAACAGATATGTCAGGGAAGAGATCAAAGATCTAAAACTACTGGAGAAGGGGCTGATAGGCAGTGTAGTCTGGGGGACTTTTGGTGACTTTATGCTTAAAAGCGAGAGTTGGTTGTTGACTTGTGGGAGTTCAATATAGGGGGTTGTTTGACATGAAATCAGTTGAATGTGGTGAGTTGGACATGGCGGGGGTGGGGGCGGTTCAGTAAAACGAGTATGGAGCAGTTAGATATAAAACTGATAGCTTACACACAGCGGGAGAGCTGGATAAATACCGGAGAAGACTAGCCAGTTAAACTGAAAGTGGTGCTGACAGAAGCAGCGGTTGCCAAATAAACTTAAAAGGGTGTTTTACAGATGCAGGAGGATGATCTGTTATATGCTGCAGATTAATGCTAAGGTTTGTTAGTTATATATTAGTGGGAGTGGTTTGGTTTCGGGCAGTTGACTTCTACGGCTGGTCTTGGTGAGACTTATAGGTTGGTCCTGTCCAGATGTAGTAAGCGGCTGTTTAGATTTATGGTTAAGTGGTCAGTCAGATAAGGGGGTGGTGAATCAATGTTGCAGTTTAATATAGATGTGGGATAGTTACATTTTGGGTGGGGATTGACTGTTAAGGGTTGGTTTAATTCTGGGTGGCAGTGAAGGCTGCAAGTTTAGAGACAATTTAATGTGGAGTACAATGTTGGGTTACAGAAGGGCTGTCATTCTGCTTGGGGGCGGGTGTGGCTGTCAGCTTGGAGAGTTGGTGTTCTGGTATCTGTTCTGATAGGTTGAACAGGGATACGCTTGCGTCTATTACTCACCCAGGTCAGCAGGCTTTCGCACAGCTCCACCCGATCCACGGCCTCTGTGTGAAGCATGCTGTGCTCTGTTCGGAAGGTACTAGGGGTTCTAAGGGTGCGGGGCTTCCTGAGTTACTGGTATCGGCTCTCGGGTACGGTGTTCTCTGGCTGCGGCTCGCGTTGTCTTTGGGCCCGGCAGCTGCCACCCCGCACGCACTTCGCAGAATCACATTCCAGCGTTCCCGATACTACGTGCACATCCTTGATCACGGCCAGCTCAGCCACACACATGGGTTCCCAAGACCTTCTCAGAGCCCAGAAACAGCGGTATGCTCGTTCGCTCAGAGTACTGGAGTCTCCCGCTCAGACATTACAATGTTTTTCAGAGACAAACGAGCTAGCTTGGTGCATGAGTGAAATGGATCGGGTCCTGGTTACTTAAGAGTTCTGCCGGAGCCTAGACTAGAGCTTTTAAGAGCGGGTCAAACTGAACTCCTGTGCTCGCTCGTTGTTCTTCATCCAAAACAGACGCATTTGTTTCGCACCAGCATTAAAATTAAGCATGGGGGTTGAGGAACAGCTTTTTGTCTGTAAGCCCCGTCCTTTTCAGACTGGGCGCCCGGACTTCCTGCTGGCATAAAAGGTTCCTTATCTTCTTTATGGGGCCATCTGGACCCATAAAGATGATAAGAAACCTTTTACTTCAGTAGTAAGTCAACGAACCCAATCTGAAAAGAACGGGGCTTAAAGAGAAAGAAGAACGTCACTAGGACCTATTCTCCAATGGCTGGTCACCGTTTAGGAGGCCAGCCAATGGAGAAGAGGGGCGGGGCTTAACCTCTCTAGTGATATTCTCTCTATCTCATTAAATCTCTCCAGCAAGACTGCGCATGTGCGCAGTCTTTCGCAGGCTGAGACCTAAAAATGCAATAGAACTACAAGTTAGAGATGTCACTGACACAGCTGTTGTGTATTTTATGTTTTCAGTGAAAAGAAATTGTCAGATAGAGGTCGTTGTTCTCTACTAAGTCTACACAGTAACCCAAGCTAGAACAAATAATGCATTGTCAATATGAAAACTTCAGTTGAAGGGATATTATTATTACATCCCAAAACCTAAAAGCTACTGAAATGCACAAGTAGTTATCCAACTACAGTCACAATCATCCTTTCCCCATCCAGGTAATGTTTATGACGCCGCAAAAGCCCTAAAGACACAACATAGGAAATCAGTGCTGAGGTAGCGCTCAGCGCTTCCAGTGGCATGTACAGCTGTTTGTCTGCACCTTCACAACAAATAGAGTACAGACTATTCTTCTTTCTTTCACTGTGGGATTAACATAATGAAGTCTAACAAGATGCCAAGATAGTCGTTTTCTGGGTTCACAATATTTTATACCTCCATAGAGGCCAAACCTAACAAGCATTGTCAAAGCCATTAGATCTTGGCAATCTGAGATGTAACAGCATAGTCGATGTTCTTGTCTTTTAGCGATGTGTTATGGAGTGGCTATTTAGCTTAGTAATGGGAAGGCTTTGCCCTGCCCTCCCAGAGGCCTTTAGTGATACCAGCCACGCTAAATCTCATGTTTGGAGGAAAGGGGTGTGGTGCAGAGCCTGAAGGAAGTCCCTGTCTTCAAGTTAGTCATTCACCACATTCGTAGCCTCAGATGGCAGGCAGTAGAGATATAGGGTTGGAGGTTAGAAGAGTAGAGATCAGATTGCCAAGTTGTCAGCTCAGGAGGTTGAGCCCTGTGCACACAAGGTACACTCAGTAAAGGCAGCAAGTAACAAATGCTGGCTCAGCCAGTACGAATAGCTGAGGTCCTCAGACACAGGGACAAGAAGGGAAGCCAAGGGACGCAGAAAGGGACGCGCCACTCACGGAAGTACGGCCAAGGTGACTGGCGGTAGTAAACTGCGCTACAGAACCTGCTGCGGGAAGGAGTCTGGTCAGACTACGCCTGCCTCGTGGAAATTCAGTGTGCCAACAGAGACCCAATTTACATCCTGTGATTATAGGCAAATCAGTTAATCGCACATGCTTAAATTTTTTTATCTGAACATGTGAAATGTAATTGGGCGCTCATGTAAAGAGCTGTAATGTCCTACTGAAAACAAAATCCAAGATCGAACTGCTTGTTTGCGCCAGGCACACACAGAGCATGAGTGGACGCGAGGACGGTGAGCAGTCCAAATCAAAAACTTACATCGCCTCTACGGAGTAAGGCAGCACTGCATGCGCTTGGTCACCACAATGAAGGAGGGAGGAGGCAAGCAGCGATGAGGAAGGGGGTTGGGGCACGAACAGGCACCATATGAAAACAGCGTCTGACATTTAATCTCGGTCTTTAAATGCTCAGAAAATGTAAAAAGTTAAGAGCATGATTTACAGCCCTGTTTACTCGTAGCATGTGAAAACCCGAGTGCCCCTGGTGAGGGCTAGCAAACGAAGAAAAAAAAGTTCCTTAAATGGGAGTAGTGGATAGCTAGTGGTAATTAGTCCATGCTTTCTGGAAAGACTAAACACGGGAAGAGGCATGCCGCATGCATGCCATGGACAAATCAGGAGAGTGAATAGGAGAGTAATGATGGAGCTAGCAAATGGGAAGCCTATGGGCCAAACTGAGGCCTACAAAGCAAATAACACATGTCTCTTTTGAGACAGTGCATGTGCTGTCTAGAGCCAAGACCTAAAAATTATTGAAAGTCAGGAAACCTTTGAGAACTTGGTGTAAACTTTGACTATTTCTACTCCAAACTCATGAATATATATCTAAACATGGAAGCCTGAGATTTCTTAAGTGTTGGAAGTACACGTCTTTCCCACTTATCAGGCACAAGCAACTCTTATGTTAATATTACATTGAGTGTGAATTATCACCCACTCGTCAGGAGGAGAGAGTGAGAGTAAAAGAGGGTAGTAAGAAAAAGAAGAGAGAGAGAGGCAGATGTGCATCCCCAGTATCAAGGAACTAGTCCCGAAGGGGAGGGTCAGGCCTTGCCTCTTTTGTTAGCCTTCACACTTCCCGAAGGATGTCATGTTTCATCACTGGGCTTATGCTCCTCGTCGGGCCGGTGCTGCAATGCCCGACGGGACACCTATTGAAAGGGTCAATTTTACTGTAGTCTTTTAGGAGAAAAGCCGACAGGTGAGTGCGGGTATGCGGGCTAGATCCAGGGGTGGAGGGAGAGAAATGCTTGCAGTGAAAATATGAAACTTTTAAATACCAAAGTGTATCCACAGGGAGACTTTAATTACGTGGTACCCTTGGTAGGATAAAAAACCACAAAGGTTGGTGGGTTACTATGGGGCTTAATGTGCCCAAGTAACAACATGTTTCACACCTGGTGTGTTCACAACAGGATCAGTGGCATTTCTTCAGGACTTAAATGAGGTGAGGTGGTGCACGTGAGAGGTGGGGTTCCAAGGAAAACGGTAACCCACTAAAGTATCAGGTACTGCAGGGTTGACCACATGGCTTGTGCCTTTGCTAGAGTGGTTGTAATCACGAATAGTAGATTATTCCTAAATGAAAGGAGTACCCTCAAAGCAGGGGAGCATTGTCCCTGGGCTAGTCCTTGCTGATGGGCCGCGCCTTATTGGGGGCTGCTAGAAATGGGTCCCATATCTAGCAGGCAGCCGCTGACGCAGGGAAGGTGCGATTGAGCTGGCATCCGACGCAACCCCATTAAGGTCATAAGGCCATACACTGCACAATACCCATCTGAAAACTGTTTGCAGGAAACAGAGTTTTCTAAAGTTCAATTTTCCACTAAGTTCTAAGGCCCTTTACTCCAATTGCTGCTTTCAATTTGCATAATTTTCAACAATGTCTACTACAAAATAAATTCTATTTAGTAATTATTTTAGAGGTTTTACATATCTAGTCATCATCATGAGGCTTGGGATGGCCATCTAGGTTCAAATATTCAACTCCCAACATATAAATTGCAGATGATACAACAATTAGATAATGGTTTATAGTTCAAACTTCACACCTGTCCAGTAGCATATGACTGACTAACAGAGCCTACTAAACACTGGGTGCAGTTTACAATCAATACGCCCCGGTCTGTGGCATCCTGCAGTGCTTGAAGAAAATCCGGTCTATTGTCTGGTGCATTTCCTGAGCCAAATGTTTCCAGTACAATGCCTTCCATTGGAGGGTGCAGAAATGCTTTCACCTGTTCAAGACAGAAAGACGTAATTAAAAAAAATATATACACATTTTAAAAAAAAAATCGTACTGAAACCATGAATCTACAGATTTTCCAATGACTAGGGCAAAAAATAAGAGCAAGGTATAAGGTCAAACTGTTAAAGATGCAACAACTTTCAAGTCTGAACTTTTGTACAACGTAGTAGAATGGCTAAATGAAGAGAACAAATGCAAAATATTTTAACGTTTTCATCTAGGTGAAATCTTTTATGAAGAATATTAGGCATGTGGCAGCTGGAGGCATGACATAGACAAAAAATCTTAGTTGTATTTTTCTGTTCAACTACCCAGTGCTCATACTTGTGTGTATGTATGCATTTCAAAATCATTTAGATGCTAAGCCATAAATTATTAACTACCTAAAAGAAACAAACTTGACAAATTATACAAGAGAGCTGCATCCCGATCATTTCGAACACTCCAACATGTCATTTTTTCAATAAGAACTGGAGTGAAGGGGGAGCTCGCACAGCTTAGTGTTTTACAAGTAATCCGTTTTGTAGATGTGTGGTGTGCTACGAGAGGAAACACTGTCTGGCCAAGCAGTGTGTAATCCAAGGAACTCGTACAAAGCTCACTCTGTTGAGAGAGAGCACCTCTGTGCACAACAAGCAAGACTCGTGGGTCTAATTCATTTAAACATCAAAAATTCAAGCAGATTAAACGACGACTAGTTCATTAAGTCTTTACTGTTTATTCAACAGTTGTTGAAATTGCTGCTTCATAATCAACGTAAAATATCCAAAATTAAATTTCCATCATCAGATAAATCATTCTGAAGCAGGTTATCACAAATCCCGATGCATTTTGGGCCACGCCCTTCTTCAGGGGATTACTCTACAAAAACAATCCAAAAAAGTACAATTCAATCAAGTATCCAAATGTCATAGCAAGAAAAACAACATGAAAAAGTGCTCATATACAAGTAGTGCGATTGTGAAAAGGGTGCAAGAATAAAGGTAAACGCCAAAAAAGCAGGTGTCCATAATGGTCAAACAATAAAAATAGTGAAACGTAGAGAAAGGTTAGAAAATAGTCAGCCCGTATGGGAGAAAGGATCACCAAGTGTTAATGCAGTCGAAAAAGGTGGATAAAAGTACAGCGGGATTAGCAGTGAAAAGATAAGCTCCAAAGTAACGCAACCCAAGTTAATGAAGTTAGACGGGGAAAGGAGTAGTCCCAAGGTAGGTACTTACTTAAGAACAAAGTTGGAAAACTACGCGGAGTTCCGCGGAGTCAGTGTTAGTCAACGGAGCAGCTGAGCCGAAGTGAAATATAGGCGTGTGGGAGCAAAGAAATGAAAAGAGAACTGTTGGTCAAACGTGGAAAGAGACGTAACCACTCCCTAGAGAGGTAGAAGGCAGAGGCCATGTTGGAAAGGAGGGTATCTAACAAAAGCAGATATCACATAATGAACAACGTAACTAAAAAAGAGTAAAACAGGAAAATGAATAAATGAAGTATGACATTGCATTACAGGTAGCATAGGAATTCCATGCGATCGTTAAGACCATGAGGTACCATGGTGGACATAAGACGGACCCAAAAGTTTTCTCTTTTGAGAAGGGTGTTCTTATTGTTCCCAGTGACTTTGACTTGCTCAAGTATTTGAAATTTCAATTGAGCCACACTGTGTCTGTTTTCCAGAAAATGAGAGGCCACACTCGATTTCAAGTTTTGTGTGCGGATGTTGCTTTTGTGTTCTAGGATACGCACACGGATTTTTCTCTCAGTATGTCCAATGTAGCACTTGCCACAGGGGCATTTCAACATGTAAATCACGTTACTGCTATTGCACGTAGCATTCACTCTGAGTTTTATAGTGTGTCCTTTCATGGGGTGAGTGGTTTTGTTCCCAGGGATACAATTACTGCAATTGCTACAGTTGTAACAAGGTTTGAGACCTGTGTAAATAGTAGGTATAGCGGTAGAACTGGGTTGACTCAATATTTCTTTCACATTGCGACCTCTGGTGAAAGCGAACATCGGGGGTTGGCTGAATAGACCCTGAAAGTCAGGTTCCATGGTTAATATGGGCCAATGCTTCCGGATGATGTCTTGAAACTGTTTGGACATCTTCGAGTATTTAGAAACAACAACCATACGGTTCGAAGGTTCTTTAGGTTTGGGTTTGAGTAGTTCAGACCTCAGGCATTTGTTAGTCCTCTCCAATGCCAGATCCAGAATGGGTGTTGGGTACCCATGTCCTCTCAGTCTATCCAGTGTGATGGTGAGTTCTTTCTTACTTTCTGATTCACTAGAGACAATTCGCTTCACTCTTAACAGTTGTGCATAAGGTAAGTTGTTTTTCAGGTTAGGTCGATGAAAGCTGTTATAATGTAATGTGGAGTTCCTATCCGTGGGTTTCCTGTAGATTGTAGTGAACCACTCATTAGGTTGTCTGTGTATTTCCACATCCAAATAATGGATGCAATTTTCACTGTATTCCCAAGTGAATTGAATACGTTCATTGACATTGTTCCATGATTCCAAAAAGTTAGTTAGGGTGTCAGTAGAGCCTTCCCATAACAGGAAGACATTGTCAATGTACCGGAGGTACAGTCTCCCATGTTGTAGCCAGGTGTTTTGACATAAGATATGTGACTCTTCAAATACTTTCATATAGATATTGGCGTAGCAAGGAGCTGCCGAATTGCCCATGGCGGTACCATTCAACTGTAGTATCCACTTGTCTAACACTGTAAAGTAACTATGATACAGAGTGTACATAGTGAGATGCATGAGGAAAAGTTTCAAGTCAGGATCAAGATCTGATGTGATTAAAGTTTGTTCAATTGCTTCCATTCCGCCATCGTGAGGGATGGAGGTATACAGTGAACACACGTCCACTGTACACATGATCAATTCCGTGTTCTTGAGATCATTCATGATGGGTTCAAGTTTAGACAAAAAGTCAGTGGTGTCACGTACATGTGACTGAGTCTTGAGGACAAATGGTTGCAAGTACCTGTCCAGAAATTTACCGGTGTTCTCATGTATGCTTCCTCTTGTGGATACAATCGGCCGAAAGGGGGGTTTCGTGGGATGTTTATGCATCTTGGGGAGCATATACATAACAGGAGGTCTGGGATTGATGGGAGTCAGAAATCTTCTAGTCTTGTCATTGATAGTTCCATTTTCAAATGCCAAGTTGATGATTTGGATCAGATTTTTAGCAAATTCAATGGTCGGATCTCCAGGTAATGTGTCATAAGTGTTGGTGTCATTGATATGAGCCTCAATTTGTTGTTCGTAAAAACTAGTGTCCATGATCACTAACGCACCTCCTTTATCCGCATTTTGACAGGTAATGGTGGGATTGTCGGCAAGCTTTTTGAGAATGTTTCTCTCCTTTTTGGACAAATTCCCATATTTCATGGTCGATTGAAACGGTAAACGTGAGATCTCCTGTTTTATCAAATGTTCAAAAGAGTCAATGATCTTGTGGCTTTGAGGAGCCAAAAATGTACTGTGAGGGCGAAGTCCTCTGAGCATATCTTCTTCCAACTGAGGTGTGGGACAGATGTTCTGAAAGTAATGTCTCAGACGGATGTTCCGTACTAATTTAAAGGTACTGACTTCAAGCTCCAGTGTGTTACTACGACTGGTAGGCACAAATGATTGTCCCTTTTGTAAGGTTTTGATTTCTTCTGTCGATAAAACCATGGAGGAATGTTGATCACAAGATTTTGATCCGCGTTTATCGTCTCCGGTTGGGCTTCTTTACTTTTGTTGCCGTGGAGTTTTTTCGGTTTCCTCAGCGGGTTTTCCCCCCCGGGTTCTTTTTGTTGGGCTTGGCCCGATTCTAAAAAATGAACCGCAGGATCAGCGGATGTGCTTGGTGTTTCTGTTTTGTTGTTAGGTGTATCACGGGTTGGTCTTTGTCGATTCTCATCTTCGGAAGAAGAAGTCTCATTACCAGAGAAAGGATTATAGGCTTGGTTAGTGCGTCGGCGGGCGTACACCTCTGCCCAGGTGTACACCTCGCCGAGCTTATAGTCTATGGTATCTCTCTTGAATTTGCGCGGTTTTCTTTCCTTTGTCTCCTTGGTGTGTTTGTCAATCTGGATGTTTACGTTCTCCAACATTTGGGTAAGTTCTTCAGATGTCATGGCATCGTCCAGCTCTTTTTTTACGCAAGTGATTTCCTGGGATAGTTCTTCCAAAGTCTTAGACAGTTCTTCAACGATCAAAAGAATCAGATCGAGAGAACACTTGTTAAGGATGGAGTACCATCGCTCAACAAATTTTGCATTATTCTTACACAGTAATGGTTTTAGAGGGACTCTGAGGCCCCGGGGAATCTGTTGAGCCCGATGGTACCGAATCAAGGTACTAGCGTGTAGTTTTTGATTGGATTGTTTTTTCAACAGGTAGAGTAATTGTCTGATGTTACTCTCCACACTGCGAGTGTTTCCTGTGAAGGTGATGTCATCTTGGATGAGGCCGTATATTTTATCAGCATCTTCGAGTGTGAAGGCAAATGTACTCGCCTTTTGGTCGGTCATACCAGAGACCGAATCGAAATTCATGTTCAGAGCGTGCTGAGATCCGGGGACAGAAATCAGAGAGAACTGGAGTGAAGGGGGAGCTCGCACAGCTTAGTGTTTTACAAGTAATCCGTTTTGTAGATGTGTGGTGTGCTACGAGAGGAAACACTGTCTGGCCAAGCAGTGTGTAATCCAAGGAACTCGTACAAAGCTCACTCTGTTGAGAGAGAGCACCTCTGTGCACAACAAGCAAGACTTGTGGGTCTAATTCATTTAAACATCAAAAGTTCAAGCAGATTAAACGACGACTAGTTCATTAAGTCTTTACTGTTTATTCAACAGTTGTTGAAATTGCTGCTTCATAATCAACGTAAAATATCCAAAATTAAATTTCCATCATCAGATAAATCATTCTGAAGCAGGTTATCACAAATCCCGATGCATTTCGGGCCCTTTTTTCAATAATGCAACAGGGAATATGACTTTTAGAGGTACAGTGTAGTCTTTTGTAGTCATTGTGGCACATACATATCAAAATGTAGTACACTCCTTTTTTCCCCCATATCCCAGTAACCCCAAAAAGCAGCCATCTGGGTCAGATGATGTGTTCCTTATTCTGAAAAGGGAGTGAGGTATTTTTGCCAGTTTGGATACCTACCTCCAATCGCAACAAAATGAGGCACACACGAAGGAGACACATTTCTACTTACCTAGCAACTTTTATTCCGCACCAAGCAGAAGGGTTTCATGTAGCAGTATTAAATCTGCTCTCCGATGTTTGCAATACATCCATTAGTCTTACCTCCAAGGACATTCCAGGTCAACATTTTTTGTAATTTCCCCTTCTCCTGGTCATCCTTCATAGCCACGAGTTAGGCAAGCAAACAATGTATTCCTGCCACAATTGTAGCCAAAAAAGCAACAGAGGTCTAACAGACCCTAATTCTTCCCCACACATTCTTATATACAATGGCGCCGTCTCCATGTTAGAAAGATCTGTCATCTTTCCTCAACCTCCATATTTACCTGTGCCGCAAAAGCAGCGCTCAGTTATCACCACATGAATAATCATAACATGGGAGTAGTAGTACTAAGCGAACTTACTTACCCTCAGGAGATGTTACTGGCTTCGATAGTGGTGCTGCCCAAACCGGGCAAGGATGCATCTAAATGCGGCTCCTATCGGCCAATCCCGTTGCTCAGTGTCGACTTAAAATGGTTTACGGGTATACTAGCGAAATGCCTGGGCCCCCTTATGCCGGGTATAATCGACCCAGATCAATCTGGCTTTATAAAGTCACGGCAGAATAGCGATAATACTAAGCGCATATTTCATCTCATAGCCAAATCTCACCGCACCAAGATGGACGCTCTCCTCCTGTCAGTGGACGCTGAAAAAGCGTTTGATCGGGTGAATTGGCGCTTTTTAGATAGGACATTTTGGTTTTTGAGACAGGTTTAGAGCATGGGTATCGAGCTGCTACACTAACCCCAGGGCTTCGATTAGGGTGAACGGAGTAACTTCCATGCTCTTTGAGATACAACGGGGTCCAGACAGGGTTGCACACTGTCGCCTCTCCTCTTTGCCCTCTATGTTGAACCGTTGGCTCAGAGGATCAGGGACAATCCGGAGATAGTGGGCATCCCTTTTGAGGAAGAACAACACACCATTAGTTTATATGCTGATGATAGCATTGCTTCCCTGGAGTCCCCAGCATGATCGGTCCCCGAAAGAAATGGAGTAATATGGTCAGGTCTCTGGTTTGCGAGTTAATATCAGGAAGTCCTCGATCCTTAGGTTTCAGGCGGATGGCCAAATGCTCCCTCCCGAAGGAACGACTTACACGGGTATACTGACTTATTCTTCTATTCCTTAACTGGGCATTGAACTGGCAGCGTCTGTGCCTCAGACGCTATACCTCAATAATTCTAAATTCCTCCAGCGAACTACAAAAGACCTGAATGACTGGAAGCGTCACTCACTCCCCCTGCTGGGCAGGGTAGCAGCAGTGAAGATGTCTCTCCTACCTAGAGCGCTGTACCTCTTCCAGACTATTCCTGTCTGGCCCCCCGGGCATTCTACAGGCTCTACAGCAAGCAATCAATCATTTCATTTGGGGAGGGAAGAGACCCCGAATACGCAAAGACCTGAGCTATTTGAGACCGGACAAGGGGGGATTGGGGATTCCTCACATTCTAGAATACTTCTGTGCGGCACCGCTACAGTACTTTTTTGAATGGAAACGCCCCGAATCTGAGAAGAGCTGGCTTTTCCAGAATAAAGTGATAGCTCAATTGGATCTATGGACGGTCCCCTTTCTTAAACGATACACAGACCTCCCAGCCTCCGGGTCTCCCCTACCACAAGGACTCTACTGAGGGCTTGGGATGGAGTGGCAGTAAAACAGGGTCTGACAATATTTCCCTCCCCCATGAAACCTCTCTTTGATAATAAAGAGTCCTCCCAGGGCATTGATACAAGGGCATTTTCAGTCTGTAGGGCATCTGATTGTCGGTCAGTAGGCCACTTCTTCGACCTTGAGGGCATCATCCCTTTTCAAGACCTTAAAGCTGACTACGGGCTCCCGGACACAGAACGATTCTGCTATTTCCAGCTTCGGCACTGGCTCCATCATGCCGATGTTCACCCTGGTGTAGCCAGGAAACTCACTAAGTTCGAGAAGTGGTTGTACACTAAGAATACTGATAGGGCAATGATTTCTTAACTTTACGATATGATTAGAGGTGAGATTCCCATGGAGTACACTACAGGGCAGAGGAGGTGGGAGAGAGAACTAGGGAGAGTACTGACAAGTAAAGAGTAGATGACATCTATTATCGCGCGAATCACACAGCACGTAACATATCAAGTAAGGAGTCAGCGGTTAAGGTGGCCACGAATTGGCATCTGACCCCGGCCCGCTAGCATAAAGGGAATCCAACTAAGCATGGGCGGAAAATCCGGATTTTCGGTAAATTCGCAATCCGCGAACTCTCGCAAATTTACCGAAAATCCGCAAATTCGCACACAGTGGATTTTTTTGCTTGGTGATACAATATTGCGGCGTGCGGCGTTCACTTACCGTCATTCAGCGTTTGCCGAGTTGTTTTTCTCGATATTTTGCTTTGCGAGTGCAGGCCATTTTGGATCTTGCTGCGGGATCCCGCAGGAGTTTGGCGACGCATCGCGAGAGTTCGCAATTGCGAACTCGTAGATGCGGCGGGCAGCAACAATCTCGCACTTGCGAAATTACAAAATTTGCAATTCTGCACAAGAAATCCACCAGCAAGCAGCATAAACCTTCTGAAAATGATGATTTTTATCAGAATAACTCCTCAGGTTGACATTTGACTGCACTTTTTGGGGATTTTAGGCCTTTTTGACTTTCTTTGGATCACTTTTGGATTAGAAATCAACTTTCACAAGTAAGTTTGTTTGGGGCATTACAGTTGCTGTTCTGCAGAAAAAAGAGTTTTGCAAAACTGAAAGCACTCAGCAGGTGCAAAAGTTCACTCATCATTAGTAACCATTCCCTGTAGTGCTTCCTGAGGGGCCCCTCCAGAGTTCAGTTGCCTACTTGCAACTATTCTATGACCCTGCTCTGACCCTCACAGCAGGCTCATAGAATAGCTACAAGTAGGCCACAAAGGTCCTGGGAAAAAAAAATTGCACTGCAACAGAAAGCAAATTACAGATAAGGAAGCAGGTGCCAGACAGGAATTTTAAAACAGTGACACATTAATAAATCAACCCTAAATTAATTCATGTCAGTTGAAGCAGGGCAATTGTGCTTGCTTCCCCCCCCCCCATAATCTACAGTGATGAACCAGAGGGTGGCATTGATGTACCAGAGGGTGGCATGGGTGAAACAGAGGATGGCAGTGGTGAAACAGAGGGTGCTGTGAACCTGTGATGATGAACCAGACGTAGAAACAACATAGTCGCGACCGTTGCGAGCCGACAAGTAAGTTCGCAATTGCGAACTGGTACAAAACCCTCGCGAACTGGCAGAAACCCTTGCGAACACAAAAAAAAATCTGCAAATTCGCGAGAATTCGCAGATTTTACGGATTGCAAGTTCGCAAATACGCAAATTCGCGAACGCCAGATTCGCAAAATTTGCCCATGCTTAAATCCAACACGAAGTTTGTTGAGGTGGCGTGGCTGCGGTGAGGATGGCACTCTAGTACACATATTATGGGACTGTAGAGAGCTGCAGAATTACTGGAAAGATGTTTGGATGACATTGATCGCCAATTCGATACTGAGATACCACGGCTTCCTGTTTGTGATTTTGGGGCTGTCCAACCCCATAACATACCCACTTAAATCCAAACGAGGCAGACTAATGGGAATAGCTTTAGGAGCCGCTACACAGAACATCCTATTACACTGGGGCTCCCCCATGAGACCGACACGGTTGGGATGGCTACAAAAACTATGGTATATTAAGGAATGGAACGCATACAGGCCTCCCTATTGAATGCTATGGCCAGCTTTACGGATACTTGGTAACCATTTCTTTCTCCCTTGTCGGTGGTGATGAACAAAATCACATGTCCTAAGTATCTCCGCCTTCTCCGTCTCACAAGCTTGGCCTCCACAACATAACAAATAAACGATAATCCATGACTTCACCTTTGTCCAGCTGCACCTCAATACAGCACAATGGCACAGCAGTTCGGGGGGAGGTGGGCAGTTGGGATGGGGGGGGAGGTTCTTTTATTTCAGTAAAAGGCAGTACATCACCAGCTCTCAATAATGGTCTGTACAAAGATGCTATTCTGGCGGCACAGGAGGGGCCTTGTTGTAGCCATATTACTAGAAAACCATTGCTAGTAGGAGGGGACATGGTTAAGATCTGAAGTGCAAGTGGCTGACATTTGTCTTATTGAATATTGTTTGTACAATTTTGACGCAAATGCCAATAAAAACAAAGTTAAACCTAAAAATAGCACCAGTGTCTAAACACACAAAAAAACAAAATTGTGTGTTATATACACATACACTGCCTTGTTAAGAGAAAACAAGCCACTAACACGTTTGGGCATGATTGTTTTGTTGACGATGAATACAACATACAAGGGCAATTGAGGATACTATGATTAATTCGGTGTACAGCTTGGATTGGATATTTCCGGGGTTTCCGACCCGTCGTACATGCTTTCCACTTGATTATATCTTTGGCACCTTTAGACGAATCTTCACAAAAATGTCCCAAAAAAGTACACCAGTGATTTTTGTTAGGCATGGAAAGTTTCGGGGCAATCCGTCAATCAGGGGCCAAGAAAAGGGGGGGGGGGAGTGTTTTTAAAAATCTATTTCGAAACTATAAAATCCCTGTAACCTTTGATTATTTTTTCAGTTAAAATTTTATATATATATATATATATATATATAGATATATATAGATATATATATATATATATATATATATATATATATATATATATATATATCTATATCTATATATATATATATATATATATATATATATATATATATATATATATATATACGATTCACAATCCTGCTCCGCTACATCTGCACATGGAAAGAACTCCAATCTGCATAAACGAAACCCACAGGTACAGACCACTCCACAGCGCGAAGAGTATATTCACAGTGGTTTATTTACACGCAATCGCCAGCATGACGCGTTTCGGTCACTACACGGTGACCTTGATCACATGCCAAACAAAACCAATGAAATTGCTTATAAAGGGTGACCAATTAACACAAAAAGCGGGACAAACACAGTAATGGAAACTGAAGAAACACTGAATTGCAATTCATCCAAAGTGAAAGAAAACAGATCCATATTTACAACGGTTAAAAAGTAAGTATATACAATTAGAAATGAGTCTAAATGTACACATACCGAAATACCTGAATATATACAGTTTATCAATGTTTTACACATATATTTGTACAATATTTACAAATGGCAAATCTGTCATCCTCATATCTGCTTAAATACATATATGTACAATGTTGATTCCAATTTTAGAATCTTTGGTTCACAGGATGATAGTGTAGAAATTTCATTGTTTACCACTAAAGTTGCCCGCTAAAGTGCTAGTGTTAAAAAATATATTCCCAAAATTGCAAAACCCTAGTGCAAAAAGATATAAAGTGCCAAAGTGCAGATAAAGCCAACTTAGGAGTCAGGTCCCTGACCCCTAATACCTCATAAACGGCTGGCCAAAATATTGAAAAGTGAATTAGGAAATTGGTAAAGAGAAACTCAAGTTGAACCATGTTACACCTTATTAGGAGGTTTACATGTTTATCGACTCATATTAAAGACTACCCAGGAACCCCATCTAAACACTGTGGCTGACATGAATGGGAGACTAGTATCTATAAATTGTATTGCACATTTAACATATAGTGGGAAACTTATATTAGGACATAGTGCCTTAACAATACCCCACAAAGATACTACGTGTCAACAAGAAGTATCAGCTCAGAGTGGATCAAACGTATTCTCTTAAAATGAGATATTGATATCATAATCCACAGACAGAAATTATTGTTGTGAGAGGGGGAGAAAAGTAAAACACAGACAGCGAATACATATATTGATAACAGCCCATCTGGTGGGCTGGACCATTCAGATGACAGGTCAAATTGTCTTACTAGATGTTACAAAAAACAGTGAAGGTCCTCTCCCGTGTTTAATCCATTAGGGATCCTTGAATCTAGAAGCAGAATGTACTTGCTTTCTAACTGTCTGAGGTATTTTTCTCTGTTGCCCCCTCTAATGTTTTTGGGGACTCCGTCAACTATGAAATAGCTAAGATGGTTTACATTTTTCTGATGGACCAAGCTAAAATGCCGAGCTACCGGGTATTTTTCATCAGAGTTTACTATCGCTCTGAGGTGCTGGAGTATGCGATTAAAGGCTTGCAGCTTGGTGCTCCCGACGTACTTGAGCCCGCAAGTACATTGGAGCACATAAACTACAAAGTCAGATCGACAAGTGAAATGCCCTTTTATCGCAATGGGAGATAGGTCAAATGCAGATTTGTATTCCCTGGTGGAAACACCAAATTTACCGGCTCTGCACGAGACACACTTAAAAAAACCTGACTTTTCAAATAACCCCTCTTTTTTAGGCATGACCTCTGGACTAGATCTTACCAGGGCATCTCGCATCGAGGGAGCCCTTCTGAAAGTTATAGTGGGTTCCTCTGGAAGTAACGGGGCTACACTAATGTCTGTTTTTAACAAGGGCCAGTGTTTTTTAAGAATGCCTCTCACTTTTCTCTCCTCGCTGTTATAGGTCGTGATCATATTCAATCTCTCAGGGACCTCAGAAAGTGATTCTTGTCTAGTCCTGATGGCTGTAGTGGAGTTTAAATATTCATCTCGGTTTAGCTCATTCGCTTTCTTAAGGGCCTCTTTGAGAGCAGTGGCTTCATAGCCCCTAGCAATAAATCTTTTGAATGCCTCAGTTTGACATTTCACCAGGTCAACCTCCGAACTGCATATCCTGCGGATACGCAGAAATTCCCCATAGGGGATGCTTTTCACGAGGTGACCGGGGTGCGCACTTCCAGCGTGTAATATAGAATTGCCCGCTGTGTGCTTTCTATGAAGTCTAGTCTGGAGTTTCCCATTCTGGACATAGATCTCAACGTCCAAGAATTGGATCATTTCTTTGCTGATCTGTGACGTGAATTTAAGATTTAGAAGGTTATCATTGATGACATTCACAAACTCAGTAGCTGATTCCACAGACCCTCTCCACACCATACAGATATCATCTATAAATCGCCAGAAGTGAGCTATTCTGTTGGGAAACTTGCTTGCGAGTGACCCCATGAGGACATGTTCCTCCCACCAACCCACATGAAGACATGCCTAGGTGGGGGAAAAACATGCCCCCATGGCCACTCCTCTTAGCTGCTGGTAAATTTCCTTGTTGTATAGGAAATAATTGTTATTTAAACAAAGATCCAACATTTTTAAAAGCATATTGCTATGTTGACTGTAGGCAATATCACGCTTACTCAAAAAGTATTTAACCGCATTCAGTCCATCCTTATGAGCTATGCTAGTATAAAGAGAATCTATATCTAGCGCTATCAGAATCGACTCATTGTCCCAAACAACATCATTAATTTTGGAAAGAAAATGTCCCGTGTCCTTAATATATGAGGGTAATGATTCCACAAACTCATGCAGGAAATGATCCACATAACGTGAAACGGATTCTAGCAAACTGCCCTGAGCCGAAATGATAGGTCGGCCGGGCACTGGAGAGATTTGTTTATGAATCTTTGGTATACACATATACATATACATACACAAACACACAGACACATTCCTGTAGGAGAGTAGGGTCTGCAATCCTATGATCACCCAGATTTTTTGCTTTTGTTTCACTGGTTTACGACTTTCTCTGGCTGTGGGCCTGCTAATCAGACCCACAGCCTGGCTGTTCTCTTTCTGAATTACGATATGTACCCTAGGTGCATTTACCAATTGGTACTGGGCCACCTTATCAGACCCCGTAACGCAGGGCATAGGTGTACCCAGGGCCGCCAGGGGCTGCAGCATGTATTATGCCACCCCTGGCTGGCCTCCTAAATTTGACACAACTGGCTGCACGACAGCTGGGGCGAAGTCGTGTAATCACCCTTCGCTTTAGGTATAGTAGTTCTATATCTAACCATACAATGGACACCCGAGTCCCTATCAGTCACTCCTATGGCAGGCCTTAACAATCCTGAAGGCAGAGTGCGTGGGCTCGTGTGAGCTAGGTTCAGGCCCAAGCCGAGCCCGGTTGCAGCTTGCGGAATCAAGACCCAATGGCTGTTCCATGATAACGCGTACCACATCGGTAACTTCGGTGTCGCGTTATCAAGGCATGTCGAGTAAGGTGTCATACGAATCGGGGTGCTGCCCTCTCACCAATTCTGGCGATGAGGTTAGCATTCCACCCTTCTAGAGGGACACGACATGTACGTAACTGTGAACCCCGGTTAAAGTTAACTAAAGCCTCAGCTCCACAAAATGGATGCTGCCACCACAGACACGAGTCTGACCTCCTGCTGCTGGGAGTCCTTCCAGCGAGGAGCGCTCGGACAAAGGGTTTCCTGTCGAGGGCGGTGTTCGCACCGTCCCAGACAGGGTTTGTGTATTCTGGGTAGGTAGGGCTTTTGCGAGAAGGTGACTGCGGAGTGGCACCCCGGTGCTCACTACGCATCTGCCGGTTAGAACCAGTTCCAGGGGCGACAGCCCTGGCCTGGGGAAAGTCCGGCAGGGGAGAGGGGTGTAACTACCCCCCTTCCTGGTCCCACCCTTAGGGCAGGACCTAGTCATGTACCCACCCCTTTCTTTAGGATAAAGGCCGGAGCGGGGACCCTTCCAAATTAGATCATCTTTGAATCAAGAATACTTTCTACGAAAGGACTTCGAGACTCTTCTCAAGATTTCTCCCTTGTGACTAAGGAGTAGTCACCCTGCATCAGCGGGCACCATCTAAGAACTCTGCGGTTTGCTGTAAGTCCTTCCTCAAGGAATCCGACGGCCCAGCTCGACGAGAACCGGCTTCCCTGGCACCTCTGACCTCTACCCACGTCATCAGCACAGCTGTGATCTGTGGGTGCGACGAGACCTCGAGGGACCGGCCATCATCAGAACCTGCACGCTCTTAAACCAGCACAACCATCGAGGTAACCCTCTGGTGAGTGCTCTTGGGTCCGAGAAGCCCCGACCCTGAGCCGCTCCAGCACCGAAGTGCAGTCTCCCAGCATCTCCACGATCTGCGTGGGGCCCTTCTGCTCGCTGCTCAGCCCGTTGTCTGGTCACTAGCCGCTGGCTTGTGCCCTTCCTTGACGACGACCGACAAACAACTCTGCTGGTCTGGTTGCTCCAGACTGGCCCTTGCTTCCATCTTTGCGAGAAGCACCCCGGACCCTCCTGGTCCACTCAAGACGCCATCTTAGGCCCACCACGTGGCCCTGAGATTTGCCAAGGCTTGTTGCCCCATCCTGGGCCCAGCGACGCCGACAGCATCATCCTTCGTGGGACAGCTCGCACCTCCACCGTGGTCGCCGACAACGCCTCCTGGTCCGTGAGACTGCAGAGCCTAGCGTCGCCCACTCACCTAGTCGAGGTGACGGCCAACCGGTGCCTTCCTGGTACCCTCTGACTACTGGCTAGTAGTACGAACTTGGTCCCCTCTGCTTTCAGGTGTCATCGATCTCTGATCCAGGCTTGGATCTCTACGAACTATTCATCACTGGTCACCGGCCAGCAACTCCTTTTCTTCCGGCTCCTGGCTCGTCAGCGAAGACCCCGACGCCTGTAAGACTTGTGCAGCCGCAGCCCTCGTGGCTAGGTAACTCGGCATTTCGGTGCCTGCATAGCCTCTTTACTCTAGGGTCCTGAGTCCCTCGCTTCCGACTTGCCTTATCGGGTCCGCCCGAGACCTTAAACTTTCCGTGTCCTCGGACACTTGTTTTAATTGTGCACTTGAAGTATTTGCTAAAGAGATTTGGTTTGTGCTTAGTACCCTGTCCTCATAAAGAGTACAGGGCTGTTGTGATTCTTAATAAATATACTGTTTATTTTCATAACACTTGTGTGGTGTCCTTTCACTGGGTGTTCAAGGGGTACGTGTTGGTGAACAGCTGGCTTAACGCGCCCTCTCGAGTCTTTAGCCTTAGACTGCTCGTATCCACGCTACTAGGATAGCTGGTCTATAGGTTGACTTACAACCAAACACCATAAGGGTCGTTGGAACGATACATAGCGGTCGCTAGAATAGCGAACGTTGCATATCGGGCCAACTTCTCACATTGGTGAGCAGCGGTTGGGATTTGAGCTTGCTGTTGTTTTACCACACGTATCCTAAGAATATCTTGTTGAAAGATCGCACAAGTACTGTTAGTACATATAACTAAAGCTTAGAATACTCTGAGTTCTACTGAACCAGCTGTTGTAGCTCCTCAGGGCCTAGCACACCTTGGCTACAACTCTTAGCAAGGGAACAGTAGGTAAACACATAGTGTAGGTAGGTGCATCACTTACACCACACTAGAAACAGTATGTCGGACAAAGGAGGAAACTCTGGGTCTCCCCTTGTGTCAGTTGACCCTCCACAGGTCATCCCTTCAGGATATACTGTGCTGAGCTTCAAGGAGTTAAGACAGCTGTGTCACTCCAGGAAGATCAAGCAGGGGTCTAACCCCACAACGTCCTTTCTGATTGGTCTCTTGGAGACTTATGATGCCAGAAGGGCTGAGAAACTTCTTAGCTCTTCTAATCCAGAAGGAGACATGCCCCCCCTCGAGGGAACCAGAGACGATCCTGACCTCATCCACCTCGCAACTGAGAACGAAGATGTAGAGGATGATGAGGATGAGGATCCCTCTGGGGATGAGGCAGATAAGGGACAGGTAGAAGTCGTTAGACTAAGCAGGTCCAACTTAAGCAAACATGATAGTGGTACTGGGGGACCCCCGGCGCTACTGTCAGGTCCGCTTAACATTGGGAATGGACGAGCCCGATCTCTGTCAAGAGACTCTGGCAGATCCCTTCAAACCAATGGCTCTCACAACTCTTCTCAAAGAGGGATGACGTCCCCTCAGAGGAGAGTGTACGAAGCTAAGGAAAGGGCAGCTAATCTGAGGATCGAAAGGGAAGAACTTGCCCTGGCCAAAGAAAGGCTTGCCTTTGCGAGAGAGCAACAGTTAAGTGGGGTAGTCCCCACTGGTGGCAGCAATGTACCTAGCAATAGGGAAAAGAGTTTCGATACGAAACACCTTGGTAAGATAGTGCACCCCTTTAAACAAGGGGACAACATCCACAAATGGATAACTTCTTTGGAGAGGGCCTGCACTGTGCAGGGTGTTCCCCAGAGTCAGTGGGCAGCTATCTTGTGGCTCTCCTTTGAAGGAAAAGGAAGAGACAAGCTCCTCACCACAAGGGTGGAGGACGCCAACAATTACCAAGTCTTGAAGAATACACTCGTTGAAGGGTTCGGCCTAACCACTGAGCAGTACAGGGTGCTGTTCAGGGATACCCAGAAAACGCAGTCTCAAGATTGGTCTGACTTTGTCGATTGTGCCACTAAGGCTTTTGAGGGCTGGTTGCTGGGCAGTAAGGTTACTGATTACAAAGGATTGTATAATTTGATGATGAGAGAACAAATTTTAAACAATTGTCAGAACCAGTTGTTGCATCAGCATCTTGTCGACTCGGATCTGACCTCTCCCCAAGAATTGGGAAAGAAGGCAGACAGATGGGTTCGTACGAGAGTTAAACAGAACCAGGGCCAGAATCAAGGTGGTCAGAAGAAAGCAGACCAGAAGGGTAAAGATTCTAAAGGGGAACAAAATGACCAGAAGTCTTCGACAGGTCCCCAACAACCCAAAGAGGGTGGGGGTCAGGCTCCCCAAAAGAAGAAAGAAGGCCAATCCAAAAGATGGTGCCAGTACTGTAAAAGTAAATCTCACTGGTTTAGTGAGTGCACCAAGAAAGGAGGAGGGCAGACTCCTGCCACTGCAGCCCCTAAGGCACCTGTGCCCCCTAGTACAGTCAGCAGTGGTAGTGCGCCTCCCAAGGGTTTAGTAGGGTTAACCCTGGGTTCTGAGGGGCGTGACAACTTAGTTGGCACACTCACTCAGGCTGTCCTTGTCAGTACAGGGGACGTGGACGTGTCCCCTGACGTAAGCCCCAATACTTTGGGCAAATACCGACAGACGCCTTTCATAAATGGAAAGATGGCTCAGGCCTATAGGGACACTTGTGCCAGCGTCACCATGGTGACGCCTAACTTTGTGGACCCTGGACAGATCATGCCAGGTACAGAATTCCTGGTGACCAATGCAAGCAATGTCACTACCAATCACAGTATGGCAATTGTAGCTTTCTCCTGGGGAGGGGTAACTGGTCAAAAGAAGGTTGTAGTTAGTCCAGACCTCCCAGTGGATTGTTTGTTGGGCAATGATTTGGAGTCATCACAATGGTCAGAAGTGGAGCACCGGACTCACATGGAAATGTTAGGTTTGCCAGCACATGTGTTCGCTGTGACTAGGTCACAGGTCAGGAAGTGCCCCACTGAACAGGTGCTGGATCCTGGAACAACGGACCAGACACCTCCCAAGAAAAAGAGCGGTAGGGTTAAGGCTGCGCCTTCCCCCTTGCCCCAGGTCGTGGATCAAGTCTCAGAGGAGGCTGACCTACAGGAATTGAGGGAAACTGAGCCTAGGGAGTTCGAACTTGATCAAGTTGAATTCTTGGGTTCAGGGGGACCCTCAAGTGAGGACCTGGGGAAGGACCAGTTAGACTGCCCTTCTCTTGAACCCCTCAGACAGCAGGCTGCTGCTGAGGCTGCTGGGAACGCCACAGGTACCCACAAGGTATACTGGGAAGATGGACTCCTGTACACTGAGTCAAGAGACCCCAAGCCTGGCATGACCAGGAGGCTGGTTGTACCCTTGTCTCAGCGTGGTTTCCTACTTACCTTGGCCCACGAGATTCCCTTAGCAGGTCACTTAGGCCAGACGAAAACGTGGGACAGGCTTGTCTCACACTTTCACTGGCCTCACACGAACGAAGATACAAAGGAGTTTTGCCGCTCCTGTGTCACTTGCCAAGCCAGTGGTAAGTCAGGTGGCACGACAAAGGCCCCCCTTATACCAATGCCTGTGGTGGGGGTGCCCTTTGAACGGGTGGGGATCGACATCGTCGGTCCCATGGAACCACCAACAGCATCAGGGCACAAGTTTATACTGGTGGTAGTGGATCATGCCACCAGGTATCCTGAAGCTATTCCCCTTAGGACCACTACAGCACCTGTTGTGGCAAGAGCCCTAGTTGGAGTGTTCTCCAGAGTGGGCTTCCCTAAGGAGGTCGTCTCCGACAGAGGTGCAAACTTCATGTCGAGCTACTTAACTGCTATGTGGAAGGAATGTGGTGTCAACTACAAGTTCACTACACCCTATCATCCACAATGCAATGGGCTTGTTGAGAGATTCAACAGGACCCTTAAAGGGATGATTCATGGACTACCTGAAAAGCTTCGGCGTAGATGGGACGTCCTGATCCCCTGCCTCTTGTTCGCCTACAGAGAAGTCCCACAGAAGGGGGTTGGCTACAGCCCTTTTGAACTTCTGTACGGGCATCCTGTAAGAGAACCCCTGTGTTTGGTGAAGGAAGGATGGGAGAGACCTCTCAAAAAGCCTGCAGCCAACATAGTGGACTATGTGCTTGGCCTCCGCTCGCGGATGGCTGAATACATGGAAAAGGCATCTGAAAACCTTAAGGCCAGCCAAGAACTCCAAAAAGCTTGGCATGACCAAAAGGCTGTCTTGACTGTTTACTAGCCCGGACAGAAGGTGTGGGTGTTGGAGCCAGTGGCCCCAGCAGCACTCAAGGACAAATGGTCCGGGCCCTACACCATCCTGGAGAAAAAGGGAGAGGTCACCTACCTGGTCGACCTGGGAACTCCCCGGAGCCCCCACAGGGTGCTTCATGTCAACAGGCTAAAAGCATATGTCGACAGGAAGGACATGAGTTTGCTCATGGCCCTAGATGAGGGACAGGAAGAAGAGAGTGACCCTCTCCCCGACCTGCTCACTCAGAATCCTGACGATGGATCGGTAGATGGTGTTGTCTTTTGTGGCAGCCTCTCCGAACATCAACAGAGCGACTGTAAACAGGTTCTTCAGTCGTTCAGACATATGTTTTCTCTAACACCCAGTCAGACCGATTGGTGCACCCATGAGGTTGACACTGGTGACAGCTTGCCCGTCAAGAGTAAAATCTACAGGCAGCCTGATCACGTTAGAGACTGCATCAAGAGTGAAGTGCAGAAAATGTTGGAGCTGGGAGTCATCGAACCCTCGGATAGCCCCTGGGCTAGTCCCGTAGTTCTAGTGCCGAAACCTCACACCCAGGGTGGTAAGAGAGAGATGAGGTTTTGCGTAGACTACAGGGGTCTCAATGCAGTCACTAAGACTGACGCCCACCCAATACCAAGGGCAGACGAGCTTATCGATAGATTGGCTTCGGCCAACTACTTAAGTACGTTTGACCTGACAGCTGGGTATTGGCAAATCAGGTTAGCTGAGGACGCCAAGCCTAAAACCGCATTTTCAACCCCTGGTGGGCATTATCAGTTCGTGGTGATGCCCTTTGGTCTGAAAAATGCACCTGCCACCTTCCAAAGGTTGGTGAATCAAGTCCTTACTGGGCTGGATGACTTCTGTGCGGCGTATCTTGACGATATTGCTGTCTTTAGCTCCACCTGGGAGGATCACCTGGTCCACCTGCGGAAGACGTTAGAGGCGCTGCAAGCAGCAGGTCTCACTATCAAGGCCACCAAGTGCCAGATAGGGCAGACACAGGTTGTATACCTGGGCCACCTTGTAGGTGGAGGCCAGGTTCAGCCACTGGAGAGCAAGATACAGTCAATCAGGGACTGGGCTCCTCCAACCACCCAGACTCAGGTTCGAGCTTTCTTGGGCCTGACTGGTTACTATAGGAAGTTTGTCAGGAACTATGGTTCAATTGTGACACCATTAAACGAACTGACAAGTAAGAAAATGCCAAAGAAGGTTCAGTGGACAGCGAGCTGTCAAAAAGCATTCGATGACCTAAAGCAGGCCATGTGCACGGCGCCTATCCTCAAGAGTCCGGACTACTCCAAACCATTCATTGTCCAAACAGATGCTTCTGAGTTGGGTGTGGGAGCTGTTCTTTCTCAACTGAATTTTGATGGTCAAGACCAGCCCATTGCTTTTATAAGCAGAAGGCTGACCCCTAGAGAGAAGAATTGGTCAGCTATCGAGAGGGAGGCCTTTGCTGTGGTTTGGGCCCTGAAGAAGCTGAGGCCATACTTGTTTGGCACTCACTTCAAGATTCAGACCGACCATAAGCCTCTCTTGTGGCTAAATCAGATGAAGGGTGAAAACCCCAAACTGCTTAGGTGGTCCATTTCCCTACAGGGGATGGACTTTACAGTGGAACATAGACCTGGTACTGATCATGGCAATGCCGATGGGCTCTCCAGATATTTCCACTTAGAACAAGAAGACTCACCTGGTCAAGGTTAGCTTATTGTTCCGACGTTTGGGGGGGGGGTCATGTAGGAGAGTAGGGTCTGCAATCCTATGATCACCCAGATTTTTTGCTTTTGTTTCACTGGTTTACGACTTTCTCTGGCTGTGGGCCTGCTAATCAGACCCACAGCCTGGCTGTTCTCTTTCTAAATTACGATATGTACCCTAGGTGCATTTACCAATTGGTACTGGGCCACCTTATCAGACCCCGTAACGCAGGGCATAGGTGTACCCAGGGCCGCCAGGGGCTGCAGCATGTATTATGCCACCCCTGGCTGGCCTCCTAAATTTGACACAACTGGCTGCACGACAGCTGGGGCGAAGTCGTGTAATCACCCTTCGCTTTAGGTATAGTAGTTCTATATCTAACCATACAATGGACACCCGAGTCCCTATCAGTCACTCCTATGGCAGGCCTTAACAATCCTGAAGGCAGAGTGCGTGGGCTCGTGTGAGCTAGGTTCAGGCCCGAGCCGAGCCCGGTTGCAGCTTGCGGAATCAAGACCCAATGGCTGTTCCATGATAACGCGTACCACATCGGTAACTTCGGTGTCGCGTTATCAAGGCATGTCGAGTAAGGTGTCATACGAATCGGGGTGCTGCCCTCTCACCAATTCTGGCGATGAGGTTAGCATTCCACCCTTCTAGAGGGACACGACATGTACGTAACTGTGAACCCCGGTTAAAGTTAACTAAAGCCTCAGCTCCACAAAATGGATGCTGCCACCATAGACACGAGTCTGACCTCCTGCTGCTGGGAGTCCTTCCAGTGAGGAGCGCTCGGACAAAGGGTTTCCTGACGAGGGCGGTGTTCGCACCGTCCCAGACAGGGTTTGTGTATTCTGGGTAGGTAGGGCTTTTGCGAGAAGGTGACTGCGGAGTGGCACCCCGGTGCTCACTACGCATCTGCCGGTTAGAACCAGTTCCAGGGGCGACAGCCCTGGCCTGGGGAAAGTCCGGCAGGGGAGAGGGGTGTAACTACCCCCCTTCCTGGTCCCAACCTTAGGGCAGGACCTAGTCATGTACCCACCCCTTTCTTTAGGATAAAGGCCGGAGCGGGGACCCTTCCAAATTAGATCATCTTTGAATCAAGAATACTTTCTACGAAAGGACTTCGAGACTCTTCTCAAGATTTCTCCCTTGTGACTAAGGAGTAGTCACCCTGCATCAGCGGGCACCATCTAAGAACTCTGCGGTTTGCTGTAAGTCCTTCCTCAAGGAATCCGACGGCCCAGCTCGACGAGAACCGGCTTCCCTGGCACCTCTGACCTCTACCCACGTCATCAGCACAGCTGTGATCTGTGGGTGCGACGAGACCTCGAGGGACCGGCCATCATCAGAACCTGCACGCTCTTAAACCAGCACAACCATCGAGGTAACCCTCTGGTGAGTGCTCTGGGGTCCGAGAAGCCCCGACCCTGAGCCGCTCCAGCACCGAAGTGCAGTCTCCCAGCATCTCCACGACCTGCGTGGGGCCCTTCTGCTCGCTGCTCAGCCCGTTGTCTGGTCACTAGCCGCTGGCTTGTGCCCTTCCTTGACAACGACCGACAAACAACTCTGCTGGTCTGGTTGCTCCAGACTGGCCCTTGCTTCCATCTTTGCGAGAAGCACCCCGGACCCTCCTGGTCCACTCAAGACGCCATCTTAGGCCCACCACGTGGCCCTGAGATTTGCCAGGCTTGTTGCCCCATCCTGGGCCCAGCGACGCCGACAGCATCATCCTTCGTGGGACAGCTCGCACCTCCACCGTGGTCGCCGACAACGCCTCCTGGTCCGTGAGACTGCAGAGCCTAGCGTCGCCCACTCACCTAGTCGAGGTGACGGCCAACCGGTGCCTTCCTGGTACCCTCTGACTACTGGCTAGTAGTACGAACTTGGTCCCCTCTGCTTTCAGGTGTCATCGATCTCTGATCCAGGCTTGGATCTCTACGAACTATTCATCACTGGTCGCCGGCCAGCAACTCCTTTTCTTCCGGCTCCTGGCTCGTCAGCGAAGACCCCGACGCCTGTAAGACTTGTGCAGCCGCAGCCCTCGTGGCTAGGTAACTCGGCATTTCGGTGCCTGCATAGCCTCTTTACTCTAGGGTCCTGAGTCCCTCGCTTCCGACTTGCCTTATCGGGTCCGCCCGAGACCTTAAACTTTCCGTGTCCTCGGACACTTGTTTTAATTGTGCACTTGAAGTATTTGCTGAAGAGATTTGGTTTGTGCTTAGTACCCTGTCCTCATAAAGAGTACAGGGCTGTTGTGATTCTTAATAAATATACTGTTTATTTTCATAACACTTGTGTGGTGTCCTTTCACTGGGTGTTCAAGGGGTACGTGTTGGTGAACAGCTGGCTTAACGCGCCCTCTCGAGTCTTTAGCCTTAGACTGCTCGTATCCACGCTACTAGGATAGCTGGTCTATAGGTTGACTTACAACCAAACACCATAAGGGTCGTTGGAACGATACATAGCGGTCGCTAGAATAGCGAACGTTGCATATCGGGCCAACTTCTCACAATTCCCACGTACATATACACATACACACATACACACGCTTACACATGCATGCATACATACATACATACACACACACACACACACACACACATAGGCCCACCTCATTGTTCGTCACTAGTCAAAGATACAAACCAGTAACACAATCACCCACCTATGAAATTACTTACTTGTGTTTCAGCAGTTCTTGCCCGTTTTAGAGTCAGTTTGCAACTTGTATCGCCCCATGCCCCAAACATGCCTTGATATAAGCTTCAGCACTACTTGGGCTCCTGCTCACTAAGATAAGGGTACTGGTCCCTCACTCTAACATGTGTGAATCCTAGTAAAAAACCGAGTTTGAAAGTTTAAATCCTAGTAAATGATAAATACAGAGAGAATTGCTAAAACAAACTTCTCCTCCATAAAGTAGTGGCCCCTATAGCCGGGCCGACGACGGCTGAAATGCCAGAAACCGGTCCCCGGAAGCTTGTCTCCTTTCCGGTGAAGAATTGGCTTGGTAGGTTGGTATGCCCTGTTCCCATGAGGCACTGGGTCAGACTAATTTGCATATAGCCAGGTTCTGAACTGGGGTGATGCAGTGAGCTAAATAACGGTGATGGATCAAGCCCTGATCTTTTGACTGGGTAAGAGTGGTCTGCTTAATTCAGACACTCTGTTCATCACCACCCCCTTTCGGAAACGTTTTTGGCCACTACAGGTGTGGCAGGGTATACTCAGACATGAGTCCCTTGCTCACTGCACCAGCAGGATTCAAGCAAGCCGGGCCGACGACGGCTGAAATGCCAGAAACCGGTCCCCGGAAGCTTGTCTCCTTTCCGGTGAAGAATTGGCTTGGTAGGTTGGTCTGCCCTGTTCCCATGAGGCACTGGGTCAGACTAATTTGCATATAGACAGGTTCTGAACTGGGGTGATGCAGTGAGCTAAATAACGGTGATGGATCAAGCCCTGATCTTTTGACTGGGTAAGAGTGGTCTGCTTAATTCAGACACTCTGTTCATCCCCACCCCCTTTCTGAAACGTTTTTGGCCACTACAGGTGTGGCAGGGTATACTCAGACATGAGTCCCTTGCTCACTGCACCACCAGGATTCAAGCAAGCTGGGCCGACGACGGCTGAAATGCCAGAAACCGGTTTCCGGAAGCTTGTCTCCTTTCCGGTGAAGAATTGGCTTGGTAGGTTGGTATGCCCTGTTCCCATGAGACACTGGGTCAGACTAATTTGCATATAGCCAGGTTCTGAACTGGGGTGATGCAGTGAGCTAAATAACGGTGATGGATCAAGCCCTGATCTTTTGACTGGGTAAGAGTGGTCTGCTTAATTCAGACACTCTGTTCATCACCACCCCCTTTTGGAAACGTTTTTGGCCACTACAGGTGTGGCAGGGTATACTCAGACATGAGTCCCTTGCTCACTGAACCACCAGGATTCAAGCAAGCTGGGCCGATGACGGCTGAAATGCCAGAAACCGGTCCCCGGAAGCTTGTCTCCTTTCCGGTGAAGAATTGGCTTGGTAGGTTGGTCTGCCCTGTTCCCATGAGGCACTGGGTCAGACTAATTTGCATATAGCCAGGTTCTGAACTGGGGTGATGCAGTGAGCTAAATAACGGTGATGGATCAAGCCCTGATCTTTTGACTGGGTAAGAGTGGTCTGCTTAATTCAGACACTCTGTTCATCACCACCCCCGTTCTGAAACGTTTTTGGCCACTACAGGTGTGGCAGGGTATACTCAGACATGAGTCCCTTGCTCACTGCACCACCAGGATTCAAGCAAGCCGGGCCGACAACGGCTGAAATGCCAGAAACCGGTCCCCAGAAGCTTGTCTCCTTTCCGGTGAAGAATTGGCTTGGTAGGTTGGTCTGCCCTGTTCCCATGAGGCACTGGGTCAGACTAATTTGCATATAGCCAGGTTCTGAACTGGGGTGATGCAGTGAGCTAAATAACGGTGATGGATCAAGCCCTGATCTTTTGACTGGGTAAGAGTGGTCTGCTTAATTCAGACACTCTGTTCATCACCACCCCCTTTCTGAAACGTTTTTGGCCACTACAGGTGTGGCAGGGTATACTCAGACATGAGTCCCTTGCTCACTGCACCACCAGGATTCAAGCAAGCCGGGCCGACGACGGCTGAAATGCCAGAAACCGGTCCCCGGAAGCTTGTCTCCTTTCCGGTGAAGAATTGGCTTGGTAGGTTGGTCTGCCCTGTTCCCATGAGGCACTGGGTCAGACTAATTTGCATATAGCCAGGTTCTGAACTGGGGTGATGCAGTGAGCTAAATAACGGTGATGGATCAAGCCCTGATTTTTTGACTGGGTAAGAGTGGTCTACTTAATTCAGACACTCTGTTCATCACCACCCCCTTTTGGAAACGTTTTTGGCCACTACAGGTGTGGCAGGGTATACTCAGACATGAGTCCCTTGCTCACTGAACCACCAGGATTCAAGCAAGCTGGGCCGATGACGGCTGAAATGCCAGAAACCGGTCCCCGGAAGCTTGTCTCCTTTCCGGTGAAGAATTGGCTTGGTAGGTTGGTCTGCCCTGTTCCCATGAGGCACTGGGTCAGACTAATTTGCATATAGCCAGGTTCTGAACTGGGGTGATGCAGTGAGCTAAATAACGGTGATGGATCAAGCCCTGATCTTTTGACTGGGTAAGAGTGGTCTGCTTAATTCAGACACTCTGTTCATCACCACCCCCGTTCTGAAACGTTTTTGGCCACTACAGGTGTGGCAGGGTATACTCAGACATGAGTCCCTTGCTCACTGCACCACCAGGATTCAAGCAAGCCGGGCCGACAACGGCTGAAATGCCAGAAACCGGTCCCCAGAAGCTTGTCTCCTTTCCGGTGAAGAATTGGCTTGGTAGGTTGGTCTGCCCTGTTCCCATGAGGCACTGGGTCAGACTAATTTGCATATAGCCAGGTTCTGAACTGGGGTGATGCAGTGAGCTAAATAACGGTGATGGATCAAGCCCTGATCTTTTGACTGGGTAAGAGTGGTCTGCTTAATTCAGACACTCTGTTCATCACCACCCCCTTTCTGAAACGTTTTTGGCCACTACAGGTGTGGCAGGGTATACTCAGACATGAGTCCCTTGCTCACTGCACCACCAGGATTCAAGCAAGCCGGGCCGACGACGGCTGAAATGCCAGAAACCGGTCCCCGGAAGCTTGTCTCCTTTCCGGTGAAGAATTGGCTTGGTAGGTTGGTCTGCCCTGTTCCCATGAGGCACTGGGTCAGACTAATTTGCATATAGCCAGGTTCTGAACTGGGGTGATGCAGTGAGCTAAATAACGGTGATGGATCAAGCCCTGATTTTTTGACTGGGTAAGAGTGGTCTACTTAATTCAGACACTCTGTTCATCACCACCCCCTTTCTGAAATGTTTTTGGCCACTACAGGTGTGGCAGGGTATACTCAGACATGAGTCCCTTGCTCACTGCACCACCAGGATTCAAGCAAGCCGGGCCGACGACGGCTGAAATGCCAGAAACGGGTCCCCGGAAGCTTGTCTCCTTTCCGGTGAAGAATTGGCTTGGTAGGTTGGTCTGCCCTGTTCCCATGAGGCACTGGGTCAGACTAATTTGCATATAGCCAGGTTCTGAACTGGGGTAATGCAGTGAGCTAAATAACGGTGATGGATCAAGCCCTGATCTTTTGACTGGGTAAGAGTGGTCTGCTTAATTCAGACACTCTGTTCATCACCACCCCCTTTCTGAAACGTTTTTGGCCACTACAGGTGTGGCAGGGTATACTCAGACATGAGTCCCTTGCTCACTGCACCACCAGGATTCAAGCAAGCCGGGCCGACGACGGCTGAAATGCCAGAAACCGGTCCCCGGAAGCTTGTCTCCTTTCCGGTGAAGAATCGGCTTGGTAGGTTGGTATGCCCTGTTCCCATGAGGCACTGGGTCAGACTAATTTGCATATAGCCAGGTTCTGAACTGGGGTGATGCAGTGAGCTAAATAACGGTGATGGATCAAGCCCTGATCTTTTGACTGGGTAAGAGTGGTCTGCTTAATTCAGACACTCTGTTCATCACCACCCCCTTTCTGAAACCCTATAGAAAGAACGACTTCCATCTCTGCTTCTCGCTACTGCTAACTGCCAGCACGTAAATGTATCTGTTTGTGGAAGGCTGCATTAGACATCCCTGTTAACCAGGGCAATCCTATGTGTAACTTTCAACTACCAGTAACCAGATTGTAGACGGGTAGAATGATAAGTACAACAAGACCAGGAGTGAAGTGGTTGAGACATGTGCTGCAATGTCCAGCTGCCAAAGATAGCAGGGGCTGGACAGCAAGTGGGGGCAGGATAATTACATTATTTGCTGCTGGGAGATGTAGCTGCCTGTTGTATATTTATACTTACTTCAATATGGCTACTTTGTGTCTGTAGTCCTTTCTTAGTGTTCCTATCTTACCAATCTCCCATAGTACCTAAGAGTGTTCTATCTGGTATGTGAAGTGTCCAGCCTTGGCAGTTGAAGGTCTGGTCAGCTGTGAAGTTTACTGCTCTGCTGTACTAACTTAATAAATCTATCTTAATAACTTGAAGAGGAGTCCTGCTGCCTACCTAATCTACTTACAACACTGCCCTGTTCATAGGCATGGTCCATACCCTTTCAGTCTGCAACTACCAGAAGCATTTCTAGCACAATGGTGGCCATCACTGACATAATGTTGATCATTCTTGGCATACTTCATACTATTCAAATGTTTGAGGGCATTACGGTAGGTAAACCTGCAAAATGCACTGAGATGGTTATTGCTGACAATCCTGCATGCAAAGCGCTCGAATGTAATTTGATGTATTAAATCTTCTACCCATGATATGTTAGTAATTCAGCATACATTTCATGGTTCCGATTTAACTGCAGCATTGCAGAACATGTTAAAAACTCCTCCTGTTGCCTGAGGTGGTGAGGGTGAGAAGAGCAAGAAATCCAAATTTAAATGGCTCCCTTGGACATTTGTAATGTATGTTTATAAGTATGAAGTGTAAGTATAAAGTGCTGCTGTCACTCCCGAAGGAGCATCCTGGCGCTTTTCGGAAGTACAGATAAGCGTCAGAGCAGGCATGATACGGCATTTCCAAGCTTCTCCTAAATCATGTAGTGTAATTTCTACTTTTCTGTCAGAGCCATGATTGCTTTACCATTGACCATTTCCCCTTCCATCTACTGTCCTAACCACATTGTCTGGGCCTCACATCTCTTTCCCTGTGTCAGACACCCACAAGGGGTCACTCCGTCTAGTGAGTATTTTGGTCAAGATGGCTACCAACAATATCCTTGCTCATTCCAGCCAAAACATCCTCTCCCTTCTCATGTTGCCTTTTTCCCAAACCATTACCCCTCATGCTTTTAGGAAATGGCAAGTTTGGGGTGGTATAAAGGGCTAAACAAAAATCCATCACACCTATATGCAGGTGAAGTACATGACAGAGGCTGCTTGTTTTACTGAAACAAGAACGACATTTGCCTACAAAGGGCAAGAAAGGGAGGAATAACAAATAAAATCAACTCACAAAAAATATGATTTAGCAAAGTTAAACATACTTTATCAAGGACTGTGGATTACTAGGCTCTTGGGTGCAATAATTAACATTTATCCAGTTGTAAGATACGGTAGTCAAACATCAGAAGAGAACAAGTGAAGTGCTTTAGAGTATTAGCAAAGGGAGAATGCCTGATTTTGTCACAAGGTGCATTCCAGATAGAAAATAATACATCTATCAAAATGCCAATAGGGAAGGAAGTATTCACTGGGTCTGGGGGGGTGAATGGACATGTGTGGGGATAAAGCAGGTGAATTATAGGGGGCTGGGCTAGTCTTAGTTCTCGGACTGCAAGGGGGAAAATAAGGAGAACGAAGCCGGGGTAAGAGGACAGAAGAAAATATGAAACTAAAGGGCAACAGAAGTATAACAGAAGAGAGCTGACAAAGATGAAAATCAAGACTCTAAAAGAAGCAGAATTATTGGAACAGTGGGAGATATTAGGACATGAGATGGACAGCTCCCCTTCAAGGAAGATGCATCTGCTTTCTTGATCTAGCTGAAATGACAGGAATACTTGTTTCTGTACACACAACACAATAGAGGATTAAATATCATACAGTAAAACGAGGTAAGTAAATTGTCCCCATAGAGAGTCCTCTCTGAATATTCCCTTTCTCAATACAAATAATAAGCATGGACCTATAGATTATGAACAGTAATGCAGCAGCTTTTCTAAAGAAATCCACAATACATTCATTTATCTGGTTTCCCATTACGGTACAGTATCCATATCACTGGATCAATAGACTTTTACATTGTTAATGATATGCACATAAAATAAACCTACTGTTTCTGTTGTAATCCCTGGAAAGATGCGCAGCAATCCAACGTTTCGGTTCATGTCAGTCTGCACACTAAATTTCTTTAGTGTGTTGGGCTTCCACACATTTTCCCAATTAACTATAAAACACAGGAAAACATATTTAGCAGTGACCACCCACTCCATGTCCACGTGGTAAATTAAAAGTGGAACGTAGACCTCGGAGTAGAACCACATTATTGGCATCATGTGTGTATATCAAAATCATTAATATTCACAAAAACCAGGGATGATGCAGAACAATGAATACAAAATAACCAATTGGAATCCTTGTCCTTGTTAACAATAGGAAATGTTACATACCTGCGGCCTACTGTTTGCAGCTTGTCGTGTTTAAGATTGAAGTTGTATCCTGCCATCTAGTGCTGGGTTCAAACTATTACAAATGGTTTTGGTTTTTGAGAATGACTCGTGATTATGTAGCTGAAGCTCACAATGCATTAGCACACAGCCTCAAGGTTTTGGACAGCTGGGCCCAAAGATAAAGCTGGCCAGCTGTTCCTGCAAGAAACGCCACAGTGCAGGCTATACGTCAGGTGGATATTACTTCTCTGAAATAAGGCACTCACTATCTGATACCAATTTGCTGCTCGATATTACATTTATTACACCACACTTTAGGATTCTGCATCTGTATTTTAACTAATATACCACATTTTAGGATTGTGCATACACACCAGGGGGACCAGAACCGTGACAATGTGGAGAAAGATATATTTTCCATACAATTTGCCATTTGGATATTCAGGGTTCTCTAAAATATCGGAGTTCCATGTCATCTATAAAACAAGTCCACATCTGCCGGGTGATTCAAATGCTGGCATGTCACTTCTACAATGATACCAGTGCTGCGCTGGACATAGTTTCCTTCATGCAACGTCACAATCAGAAAAAAGCACTCTAAAAAAAATAAATAATTTGCAAGAGTAGGAGCTCAAGAATATACAAATAAAAATAAAAGGAGCAGAAAACTGAAGATCAAATTAAGAAAGTTCCTTGTATAACGTATCAGTGGTACCAAGGGCCTTGTGACCAGAAAGGGTCTCTAAGAGCTGCAGCGTGTATTATGCCCTCCTAAGAGACCCCTCAAACACATGCCACAGCAGCCTGTGTGTATTGGTGCAGATAAAAGTGAAGAGTCGACCTGGCATACATCCCTGTGTTGCACGCCAATCAGCAATGTAAGAGGAATAGGTAAATAACCTCTACAGCAGGTCTTACAGCCCTAAGGCAGGGCCCATTATAACTCATGGGAGGGCATAACTACATAAGCAGATATGCCCCAATTGTGTCCAAGTCCATTATTAGACATTATAAGTGGGGGGCGTGGCTTGGCGCCCGGCGAGGACGGCAGCGCGGATGTAGGCGCTCCCGGTCGCCAGGGGATTTCGCCGCTTTTCCTGGCACACCTGACCCTGCAACGCTCGTTCCTCACTACCGGAGACTGCAGTGACAGCGGGGCTCTTGTCGGCGATCCTTCCCAGGCGGCGGTATGGCCGTTTTTCACGTTTACATCGCGGACGCGGCTGACTGAGAGTCGCGTCCGCCATTTTGTGTGTTCTTAGCGCGGACTGCGGCGCTCCTGACCCACAACAATGCGCATTCACCACGGAGCCCCACACAGCGCCAATTTCTCATGGTGAGGTGCTTTTTGCTTGACTATTTCACCGCTGCCTGTGAATGCTGCGTGCTGCCTCTGAATGATTTTTGGCAGGTTTGGTTTGCGCTTTTTATCTCTGTGGCGGCCATTTTGAGCAAATGCTCTCTCATCTCCTCAGCCACCCTGCAAAAGCATTCAGACTAATTCCACTATACGTCAACTGCGTTGCTTTCTCTCTTGGCCACATATCCAACGCTATTTACAATTTGGAGCAGTGCTGAGCACGGTTTTTTGTGCATTCTCCTTCATTTGCTCCCCTTATACTCATGTGGTCTTCTTTTTGACGAACCCTTTTTGCTCCACAGGCTGTCATTTCTCTACACTTTGTCCCCATGATGGCTCTCTGCTCTCGCAATTTATGTTCTACCTTCTTCAATTAGAGACTTGATTACTGGTCCATCCATTTTCCTCACTTCATGGTATACCTGCACCTTGCGCAGTTTTTCAGTTAAAAGCCTCGACGCATACTCTTCACTGCCTCTGGACTAGTAGTGTTCCTTATTGTTCTTCGTCTTTATGGAAAAGAAGGCATTCTCTCGCACCTCCAAACCTCCACGCCGCATCTTCATTAAAAATTCCAAAGTCTTTTCTGCACTGGCGCACCTCGAGGCCTCTCAAGGAATCATCACTCAAATGTCGCAGTCTAACACGGAGAAGCCCATCCAGCCTCCAGGGAAGGTCACGTCGAAACGTCCTAAAAAAGATCCTCCATCGCCAACGGGGTCCACATCAGCTGTTTCCATGGAGCTGTTATTGGAAGAAATACGCGCCCTCAGACCCTTCATGAAAGAAACTAACTCTAAGTTGCAGGTTCTTACTGACAACTGGTCTCAGATGGATGCCAGAGTGACTACAGTAGAAAATTCCCTAACAGCTCTACAGGAGTCATCCTCTAAAGTAACACACATGCAATCTCAAATCTCTTCTCTTCAAAGGCAGGTTGAAGATTTGGAAAATCGTAACAGGCGCAACAATCTTCGTCTCTACGGCCTTGCGGAGAATTGCGAGGGGACTGATCCCATTGCCTTCTTCAAATCATTTCTGCCCAAGCTCCTTCATCTACCTGAAGATACCACGCTTAACATCCAGCGTGCACATCGGTTGGGTCGCCTCCCTTCTACTTCCTCTCCTTCTTCACGGCCAAGAGGTGTCATCATGTACTTTTTAGAATACACTGACCTCCTCAAAGTTATATCAGCGGCCCGTGCCTCCCCTCGATTGCAATGGTCAGGCTCCAACCTTTTCTTCGCACAGGATTATGCAAGAGCTACAGCTACTCGACGCAAGGCCTTCTTGGACATGCGACCGGAGCTCCGCGCCATTGGAGCCAGATACGGTCTTTTCCATCCATGCCTATTCCGAGTAACCTACAACAACAAAACTACGACATATGAAGATCCTGTTCGCCTACGAAGCTTTTTGAATGCAACTCAAGCCTCTGATATGGACTTCTCTAGCTCCTCGTCAGCTTTCCCGCCATGATTTCTGCGTGTTACAGCGTTGAAATTTCAGTTAATCTGCATGCTTGTCGTGCTTAGTTGAATGTATTTTTGCTTGTTCTTGTTATGTTTTCAGGCGGCTCCTGTTCTCATGTTCTCCTATTCTCCCCCTTATTCCCTTCGTTTTCCTTCTCTCCCTGTTCGTTAATTACTATTGTTCACTGCCGCTTATTTGCGTACCTTTTTGCTACTCATTATTGTCTTGTTTTCACCCTCTCCCATTCGTCTCACTCATTATTATCTTTCTTCCCTTCTCCTTGCAGGTTTTACAATATGTTTGGCGTCATTCCCCTGACCTGTTGGTTTGTTTGCATCGGACGCTTGCTTCCTTTGCCTGGCGCTCCCCCCTCATTCATCTCCTTGCGTACCCTTCCCCTGGTGATCAACCCTCCCCATCTCTACCCTTCGTAAGTATGTTTTCCCTTTCCCCCCAGTTGTTCACTTTCCTCCCTGTATCTTTTTTGCTTTTATGTCCCCCAATTTTCTTTATTTCACAGGTGTCTCTTTTTCTTGTTCTTCGAATACTCTTCTATGTTGTCTTCTATCTACTATTCTGACTATCTCTTGGTCTACCTCATCCCCTCCTCTACACAACTCGCTCCTACTTTTCTTCTCCTCACCCTATTTCTTCTTCCCTCATTCTTTTACTCTTTATTATACTCCACTGCTTTTTATCGAATCTCTTATTCTTCCGGGCTTCTTAATTCTTTTGCTCTCCTTTACACCCTCTTCTCTCTCTTTAGTTTTCATCTTTTTTTTCGATATGATGTGTCTCTGGACTATCTTCTCATTTTTTCCGCATCAGTTACTTGTTTCTTCTGTTTTACAGATGTATCTCTCTCTTCTTTCTCCAATACTCTTTTATTATCGGCTCCTTCTTGTTACTCCACTCACTTCTACTTTTCTCCTCCCGGATTTTCTACATCTACCGCCTATATTTTTTTCTTCCTCACGTCTTTCCCCCCTTCCTCATCTTCTTGCTCATTATTATCATGTCTTGACGTTCATTGACCTTTTCGCTCTCCTTGCTTTTCTTACTCCTCTGGGTCCCTCTCGAATTTTCTTCTCTTCTTCTGCTTTTCTTTTTTTCCTCTTCTTTGATATGATATGTCTCTTAAAATAATCACTTGGAATGTTAAGGGCATCAACTCACCTATCAAACGACAAAGAATCTTGTCTCATCTCTCGCGTTTAAATGTGGACATTGCTTTTTTGCAAGAAACCCATCTGTCTGCTGAAGAATCTGTCAAATTGAAAAGAAGCTGGGTGGGTGATGTTTATTTTTCCCCTGGGGATGGTAAGCGTAATGGAGTTGCTATTCTATGTCACAAAGCTCTTTCCCCTTCTATGATTGCTCATGAGTCAGATACTGAGGGCCGTTGGACTTATGTTAAACTTTCTATTAAGAATGTTCCAATCTCTCTTCTAAATGTTTATGCCCCTACCACTGGTGATCCCACTTTCTGGCATTCATTTTCCCAGCATGTTACCAGATTCATTGATGATAATTTCATTTTAGCGGGAGACTGCAATCAGCCCTTAGATCCCTTTTTAGACAGGAACTCCAAAGCACATTTCATTCCTAACAAACCTCACAAATCCTTCTCCCAAACCATCTCCCAACATAAACTCACTGATGCTTGGCGTCTTTGTAATCCAAATCTCCAAGAATTTACTTTCTACTCCCCATGTCATCATTCCCAATCTCGAATCGATTACATTTTTGTTACCCACAATATTGCTCAATCTCTATCTTATGCAGAAATAGGTCCAATCTTACTTTCTGACCATGCCCCTACATTAGTTCAATTGGATCTCTTACCCAAATCAACAGGCCCTAAACGTTGGCGTTTCAACAATTCTCTTCTCCTAGACCCCAAATTTACTGCAGCCTTCACCTCTTTCTCGCATGAATTCTTTGCCCTAAACGATACCTCCCCTGTTCCCAAACATACTATTTGGGATGCTTTTAAAGCGGCATCGAGGCACTTTATCATTGGCTTTGTTGCTAAAAAACGTAGAGCTGCTCGAGAAGCTACTAAAATCATCCTTCTAGATATTAAGAGATTGGAGCATTCTTATTTTACCTCCCAATCACAGCAAACTCTAACTGCCCTCATCAGCGCTAAAATGAAATTCAACAAAAAATCTACAGATGATGCATCATTGTATTTATTAAAATCTAGTGCCAAGTTCTATGGGGGCAAAAACAAGGCTGGAAAGATCTTGGCCAATTATCTGAAGGTGAAACACAACAAACTGGACATTGAATCTATTTACGACAATGACTCGAACCTTAAACACACAGATGCAGACATTCTCACTACATTCTCTACTTTCTATAAGACCTTATATTCTTCTGAAACTCAACCATCTTCCCACTCACTAGACACTTTTTTCTCCACCATACAAAAACCATCACATTTTCCACTTGACCTTTCTCAATTAGAACACGATATATCCCAACAAGAATTACTCAAAGCACTTCAAACCCTCCAAAAAGACAAAGCCCCTGGGCCCGACGGCTTCACAGTAGAGTTCTTTCTCCACTTTTCAAAGCTTCTTATACCCAGACTCCATTCCCTCATTGGCACCTTCCTTTCCTTGGGCTCCTCCTCCGGCTCTTTTTCAGACGCTCATATCTGCCTCATACCCAAGGAGGGGAAGGATCCTCAATATTGCAAAAATTACAGGCCGATTTCTCTGGTCAATACTGATTACAAAATTTTTGCAAAATCTCTTGCAGCTCGGCTCGATCTTCTCCTTCCAGACTTACTGGGTGAAGAACAGTCCGGCTTTGTCAAAGGCCGATTTATCACTGACAATACCAGACTCCTTTTTAACATTCTCTCTAAATCCCGCACTTTGCCTCACCCTCTTGCGGCCATTGCTTTGGACGCTGAAAAAGCGTTTGATAGGATTGAGTGGACTTATTTGTTTCATACCCTCCAATGGTTCGGTTTCGGTCCTGTTTTTACATCCCTAATTTCACTGCTTTACTCTAACCCACGCGCAGCGGTTTGTGCCAATGGTCAAACTTCTTCATTTTTTGATTTAAAAAGAGGTGTTCGTCAAGGATGTCCCCTATCCCCCTTTCTTTTTAACTTGGCTTTAGAACCCTTCCTCTCCAAGCTTCGTCAAAACCCCTCCATCCATGGTTACCAACTATCAGATTCCCACATCAAACTAGCTGCCTATGCGGATGACATTCTGTTATTTGTCTCCAACCCCTCCGTCTCCATTCCTGCTTTTCTTACCGAAGTCCATGCTTTCTCCCAAATCTCTGGTTATAAACTTAACAATGACAAATGTGAGATCCTTCCTTTAACCAAATTTACATTCAAGCAAGATTTTGCTGCCTCCAACTTCACATGGAAACCTTCCCATATCAAGTACCTTGGAATGCATGTTGCCCCCACCATCCCAAATACCGTTTCTCTGTGTATGTCCAAATGTATTCAAAAATTGACAGATCTCACGTCCAAATGGCATCCTCTTTACCTCTCCTGGTGGGGCCGCCTAGACACTATAAAAATGATGCTATCTCCCATTGTCTTATACACGCTCTCTAATATTCCGGTCCCTATCCCATTCAAATTTTTCAAACAGATCAACTCCATTCTAATCTCCTTTCTCTGGCACAAAAAGAAACCACAAATGTCCCTGGTGCGCTTGATTCGTCCTAAATCAGAGGGTGGGGTTAACTTCCCTGATTTCCCAGCCTATCACAAGGCGTTCCAATTGAGACAAGCCTCTTTTTGGCTCCAAGACCCTGACACCCCATGTCCATTATGGGCCAAACTTGAACGTCTTTTTCTTTCTCTCTTCTCTTTTTCCGAATACCTCTCCTTCTCTCGCAAACCTGCATCTATTTCTACTCCGATTCATAAGTTTACCACAAAAATACTCCTCTCTTCCTCCCATTCACCCCCTAACACTATTGCCGATTTCCTCTCCTCCCCCATATGGCATAACACCTCCTTACTCATCCGAGACAGACCCTTTTTCTGGAAATCTTGGCATACTCGAGGGCTGCAATGGATTTCCCAACTTTTTTCAAACTCCTCTTTTCTATCTTTTCATGAACATCGCATCCTTTATAACTTACCCACCTCCTGTGCACGCCACTATCAATCGCTTAAAAACGCAGTTTTATTGAAATACGATCTCCTCACTCAACCCAATCCTCCTTCTCCCCCATCCACTCTCACTTCCTCACTCCACTCCTTCTTACGTACCACACCAAAATCTACTGCTATTTATAAATATCTTCACACTAGTGAGACTCCAAGACCTAAATCCAAAATCGAGGAGTCCTGGGAACATGACTTGTCTGTCTCCTGGTCAGTTCCCTTTTGGGATAAAATCTGGACCAAACTCCGCAAATCTTCAAGAGCAGCAACACTCACTCAGACTTTATTTTTTATTTATAATAGACTCCTTTTCACACCCTTTGACCTGCACAAGCGTTTTCCTAACACTCCTCACACATGCTGGTCTTGCTCATCTCCACAAGCTGACTTATTCCACATGTTATTTTTATGTACTCATGTTCGTAGTTTTTGGTTACAGGTTTGGGCTCAAGTTAATGTGATTTTCCACACCTCTATCCCCTTCTCCCACACACATATTTTTATGGGTAGCCTTTCCCCTTGCTGGGATGATGTTGACCTGAAACCCCAGATTGTTGACCTCTTACTCGCTGCTGCTTTCCAACAATTAACAGTTAACTGGAAGGATTTCTCCAAAATCTCTTTCAAAGCATGGTGGTTTAATGTCTGCCATAACCACAGGCTCGATACCACTCATGTTTACCCGGCATGTTTGGCTGTCAAACGCATGGACTTATGGACTCCAGTTACACTTTATTTGGATTCTTGCAGTAAACGTTTGTTTCACCCTCTACCTCCACAACAAGAAGTTCCCAAACCTCCTTAATCGCTCGATACATTCCATTTATCCTTCATTGTATCACTCTCTCAAATTTTCTCAATGCTTTTATGATTGCCATATTTTATGCTCATGTATTTTTTCTGTATCTCTTCCTTATCTTTCACTTTGTACCCAGATTTCTTTCTTATTGCAAATGCATTTGTATACTTATGCTCTTTTCTTTTTGCTTAAGAGTCTTTAACTTTGTATTCCATTGTATTTTGTTTTGACACCTGATCTTCTCTTTTTATTATTATCAAATAAAATTCTTTTGAACTTAAAAAAAAGACATTATAAGTGCACAGTGAAACCATATGGAGTACTTGGGCTGGGAGCTTGTCACTGAGTTCCAAGGCTCCATGTTGGCTTCACCAAATTTCAGATTCCTTGGTATCAAACATCTCAGCTTAATGGGCCATCACTGGTTCCAGTGCTGGATTCATTAATAAAGGCAAACATTAGGTGCCAGAGGTGCCCCCGGCAAACCTACCCAAACCACTATGTACCTGACTGGTCTGCACCAGCCTGCCATCTCTCTACGTATGTCTGACACCCCAGGTGGAAGCCTTTTGCTCAAATGGATCAGAAACAAAGCCTGCTCTGGGTGGAGGTGCTTCACGCCTACCCCCAAGCAGGAACAGCACAGCACAGTGGTGATCCTCAAAGGCTTCCTGCCTTGTGTTATGCAGACTAGGGCCTCTCCAGCTAGTAGAGATGCCCCCCCAACCAAGCTTCACTTTTGGCAGCAAGGTCACTGGGAAAATAAGTAAGCAAAAGAGGTGTGTCCCACCCTCGGCCAGGACTACCCCTAAGGTGCCCTGAGCTAGGGTGACCATCCTTTTAAAATATTCCATACTGTTTTGGAGGACTTTAGCAAATAGGGTTAGGGGTATGCCCCCTCCCCAGAGAGAGTGGACATACAGAGGGTGTAGTCATTGTAAAGGTAAGTAACCACTGGCTACTACCTTCTAACCCCTGTAAAGCCCCTGAATTGAGTATATAGGGGCACCCCAAACCTAAATTATCAGATTACCGACGACCTGTGAAGGAGATGAAAAAGTTATATAGGGGTTCTGCCCAAATGACCCTCCAAAACCTGGGCTAGGTACATCACAGGGATGAAAAAATAGAACAAAGGGGATGTGGAGGGATAAATTCAAAAAAACTTTTACAGTTTTTTTACATGACTCAATCTAGGTGATGATAATTTAAAATTCACTGTCCAATTTAGTAGGAGTTCTGTTAGCTTTTTGGATTTAAAGATCAAGGATGTAGGTGGGAGTCTAGATGTGGAACTTTTTACAAAACCCACCGATAAAAATACATTATTGCATTATACCAGCTACCACCCCAGAGCACAAAAAGATAATATACCTTTTGAACAGTTCCTTCGTCTCCGAAGGAACTGTTCCTCTCTGACAGACTTCTACAAACATTCAGAAAATTTGAAATCTAAACTTAAAGATAGAGGCTATCCTAAGACATTTAAAAATCACTCTTTTAAACGTGCCAGGTTCTATGACCGGGATAGTATGCTCAAGAACACTAACAAAAAGAAACAAAATAATGATACAATTCATAAAATAGTTTTTTTGAGTCCATTTTCAAGTATAAGTAACAAGATAAAGAATATTATCAATTCTAATGGGGGCATTTTAAATGACAATGAACAAATTACCATAGATCGGCCCATATTGGTCTTTAAACGCAATAACAATGTAAAGAAGGAATTATTGCATACATATAGAGAGATGAGTGAAACAAGACAACGGACCATTGAGGGCACTAGAGCAATAGGCAACCACAAATGCAGGAGCTGCATAATTTGCAATCAATGTATAGAAGGGAAATACATAGAATATCATAAACACAACTTATGGGCAAAACACCTCAACAATTGTAAGAGCAGGAATGTATCCTATCTTCTTATCTGCCCATGCAATATGGGGAATGTTGGGGAGACAGGACGTGAGTTAAGGATACGCATATCAGAACATAAATCTGCAATAAAAAATCACAAGGAGAATGCTCCACTAGAGGACCACTTTTTAAAAATGGGCCATACCAGTCATGATTTTAAGTGGTTTATCATCGAAAGGATAACAGGTAGCAGAAGAGGTGGTGATATCACTGTCAAACGTAAAAACCGAGAACAGTGGTACATATCCATTCTTAAGACTATTAGGACTGGATTGAATTCTAAAGAAGACTGGTTGAAACTAATAGGCTAGGATTTAGAAACCCTTATGTCTCAGTATTTTGATTGTTTTATGGGATAATGTCATTAAAAGAGTATCAAAAATATACTTCTTTAAAATGTTTGAGTATTGTGGACACTGTTTTACAATAATAAATGTGGAGAATATGGGGTGAGGACCCTACTCGCACTAAATACGTGGGTGTCGTCCCGGCCGGCACACCGCATGTTTATCGCGATAAAGGCTTGGGAGAGAGGGGTGGGGGAGAGTGAGCAGACCAAAAAACCATTGGAGTGTGAAAAAGGTCGCTTTATTGGAACAGGTGCACATTTACAAATACACAAACTCGGCAACCGCCTCACAATCTAAAACCACAACCAAGATTTGTTCGTTTTTATTTCAAAACCCCAAACCCCGCCCCCACCCCACACCCTCCATCACACCCGCCCCCACCCGTACATACCCAAACACATAAAAACCATACAAACCCCAATAACATATAACATCACATTAGCAAATACAAAATATCACATCCCCGATTATAAACCAACTGATCATATCCCCCGACCCATATTCTCAGAACCCAACCTCAATCAGTATGAAACATCCCCCAACAAGATCCGACTTTACAACTAACGGGTCCAAACCTGGCCCAAAACTGACAATAACAGAGCAAACCGCCATCCAGAAAGCCGTGGGGGGAAAGACTGATTAGGAGAGAGCCCCACCTTTCTGCCCCCCCACATAATCCTAAAACAGGGGGGACCACATGAAAAGAGGGGCAAGCCAAAACCGCAAAACACCAAAGCAACCCATTATTCACCTACAAACTGTTGCACGGTCAAACAGCGAGACAAAACCTCCCGCAGCTCCAGAAGATACAAATCCATTCCCATTAGGGACAAATGTACCCCGTCACCCCTGAAAAATTCCACTGCATCGTATTTGATGTCACCGTGAACGATACGACCGAAACCCAGGTCCCTGCAGAACCTAGAAACCTCCAAATTCAGTTTCCTCCGAGATTTATCCACCGCCTTCGGCTTCACCGCATTCCTCCAAACCCTCCTGGGCACCAATTCTGTCCACAAAACGTGACACCCCGACCACTGTTTATGTAATAAAGCCAAGTCTTTTTTGATCGCCCGAAGCAGAACAACCCCCTTCACAGAACCCAAATCATTCTCACCTAGGTGAAGAACCAAAACATCCGGGCAAACCCCACCTACCAACCAAGAATTGAGTGCAGGGATCAGTTCCTTCCATAACATACCCCCTTTCCCTTTCCACACCACATTGAATATGCGATCATTAAAACCCAAAGATGAACCAAAATAACTTTGACGAGCTTGCACTTGAGCCCTTTTTACGAAGGAATGGCCCACGATCCACACTGTAAGGAAAGCAGCCCGAGGACCAGCCACAGAACCTGAAAAAGAAAACAGAATCAGACAGGAAAAACAGAAGAAGACGCCTGCGCTCCAGCAGATTCGTTCCTAACATAGCGCTGAAAGCAATTAGAAGTCCAGCGCCCCAGGCCCATGATCTCTTCCCTCGACCAACCCCTGTGAAAGGCCTCCGTGGCCGCCCCAATCCTAAATGAGTGAGTACCATATAACGACCCATCTAAACCAATATGACGCAGCGCTTTTCGCAGTACCATGCGCAATTGATAAGTGGAAACACATGAACCATTCAAATGTCAAAAAACCGGGAGGTCCACTACCCCACCCGACATTTCCTTCCAGCAGTGAGCCCAACGTAAAGGGCATGTTTCCGGAGGGGATACCGCTTCCAACCAAACCCCCTTACCCGCACTTCTCTGATCTGTTTTGGAATGAGAGAGCCAAACGTGGACTCCCCTGATCGACAGCTGAACATCCCCCCACAGAAGGCCTCGAGAGGACTTGGTGCCCAGCAATTCAGACACACAAAACGCGCCAAAAAACATCCACACCATCAAAGTGGCAAACAAACAAGCTTCCACTCTATCAGAACATACAACCGGAAGCACAGAAATCACCTGAAACAGCTTTTGCCATGACAAAGGGGATCGCAGAGTTCGCACAGAACCCCTCTCTCTGGACCACCCTTCCAACATCCTCCTACCCAACTCCCCGGCCGACGGAGAGTATCCCCAAAAAAGCTTTCCCACAAAGGAAATACCTGCTAGTTTGCCAGAAATAGTAATTCTGGATAAATTCCTGTCCATCATGCACAAAATAAACTGAACCACATCTTCAGACCGTTGCCAATCCAGCTCCCTCCGACATGCAACCGACTCCAAAAACTCCTTCCAGGCCAACTCATACGCCATTCTCGTGGAAGGAGCCAAAGAACCTAAAACCAATTGAAGGACCCGGTGTTGCCTACCGTCCACAGGTGGTCCGGCATGGGAGTCGGCTCCTCGTCTGCCTACAAAGCAAGCCCACGGAATCTCTCCCACTGTGAACGAGACAAAGCATCTGCAATGTCATTGTCCACGCCAGGAACATGCAGGGCCCGAAAACAGATATCATATTTCAGACATCCCAACACAAACAAAGGAGTTTCAAGATCTGGGGATCCCTGGCCGACTGTTTATCAATTACTTGCACCACAGCCATATTGTCGATGCAGAAAAGCACCTTTTTGTGGGCCAGAGCCGTACCCCACAAAGTAACAACTACTACGACAGGGAAGAGTTCCAGAAAGGCAATACTTCTGCCACCATTCTTCCATTGTGCCGGCCACTGTTGGGCACACCACTTTCCCTGCCAGTAAAGACCAAAACCTTCACTGCCTGCAGCATCAGAGTATATCTGTACATCCCAACACCAATCCACCTCCCGACATAAAGGCACACCGTTGAAGGAATGTAAAAAGAAGATCCACATGCGTAAGTCCTCCTTGACCCCCGCTGACAGCCTCACCCGATGATGTGGAAGGGAATGACCAGACAGAGCTCTGCCCAACCTCCTACAGAAAGTCCTGCCCGCCCTGACCACCCTGCACGCAAAGTTAAGGTGTCCCAGCAAAACTTGTATCTCCTTCACAAACACTTTCTCTTTTCTCAACATGATTCCTACCAAATCAAGCATTTTCTGTTTTTTATCCAATGGAAGACGAGCTTGCATCAAATGCGAGTCAAGTTCTATCCCCAAAAAAGACATGGTCGCGCAAGGACCCATGGTCTTTTCAGGAGCCATTGGTACCCCTAAATGACTCATCAAGGATTGAAACGTTGTGAGAGCATCCTGGCAGACCAGCGAATTGGCTGTACCCACAAAGAAAAAATCGTCCAAATAATGCGTGACCAGTTCATGTCCACTTTGGTGAGTAAAAAACCATTGCAGAAACGTACTAAAAGTTTCAAACAACGCACAGGACATAGAGCAACCCATTGGCAGAGCTTTATCCACGTACCATTTTCCAAGAAAATGGATGCCCAGAAGACACCAGTCTTCAGGATGGACTGGAAGCAATCGAAATGCGGATTTGATATCGCATTTTGCCATTAGAGCATCAGGGCCTGCCGTCACAACCAATTGCATAGCCACATCCACAGAAGAATAAGACACCGATGCAGCGTCGTTGTCAATGAAATCATTTACAGACTCACCTTCTGGCCACGATAAATGCTGAATGAGCCGGAACTGACCAGGCTCCTTCTTGGGGACCACACCAATAGGGGATACAATCAGGTTCGCCAAAGGCCAATCATCAAAGGGGCCCGCCATCCTACCCTCACTCACTTCCTTATCCAATTTTGTCTGTACAATAGCAGGGTGTTCGCCTGCCGACTTCAAATTCTTAGACCAACGTCTCAAACACGGTCCTTCGTATCCCAACCGAAAACCAACCTGGAAACCCGATAACAAAACCGACCGCAGCTCGGCGGGCTCGTAATCCCGCAAAGCGGCAGCCAAATTATCTACATTAACCGGTGTACGAGCCTTTGGGCCCAGCACCGGATGAAGACTTCCCTCCCCTGGGAGCTGGAGGTTGCTGTGGTGCAACAAAAGTCCCTGAACTCTGTTGGGAAACCTGGGGACCCCCGGAAGGCCTAGGACCCCAGCATCGGGATAACGGATGGTTCTTTCTACCACATTGTGAACATTCGTGTCGGAACTTACAGAACTCTCTGTTACATACCCCTCTGTTAAAGTCCCAACACGTGCCTGTAGGCGACTGGGTGGTAGAGTTGGCTCCCACCCCTCCCCGGGTGGGACGAGACGATAAACCAAAGGAAGACCACTGGCTGTGAACACCGTTCTACCAGTGGCGGACGAACCCATGGTATGCTGCCAAAGGTCAGTGTCTAACTCACCCCATTTGGCCTCGGGATCCCATGCCATGCGCGCCCTAAACTCCTCATCATACTGAGCCCATGCGTAATCATTCCTAGTAAGTTAAGCCTTACGAATAACATCCATATACTTAAATAATGAAACGCAGCGCTCAGGGAACTTTTCACAATAGACGCTGGCATAAATTAAAAAGGCCGCCGTCCAATTTTCAATAGTCAATGGTACCTTAGGGCGCTTAGCCAATTCAAACTCCTCCTCCCTAGAACCTTCTTTAGCACGAACCTCCCTGTGCAACAATTTTAATAGTTCCACATACTCACCGTTCCATATCCGTTCTTTCGTACTGAGCATTAAATGAGCCCCCAAAGGCTTAGTAACACCCATGTACGGCAACTTTTTCATTTTTAATTCTTTGCTGTGTAGTACATTTTTAGTAGTGCCCAAACCAACAGTGGACGTGCCACTATCCACTTTATCACTTGTACTGACGTCATCAACGTTTGTGCCCACACCTTGGTCTCTGACAACACGACCTTTATATAATTTACCATCCTTCTCACTAGATATCAGGTCCACTCCAACACCAATAGAGACCATGTTTGGCCGCACAGAATGTACCACAGTCTCACCTGGGCGTAACAGAGGGGGCTGACTGGCTTCCGTCCTCCACTCCGAATGTGCATTGTCGTCCGCCCTCCGAGGAGCCCTCACCGAGGGGCCGAGCACTCGTGGCCTTGACGATTCCGCACGACTCCGTACCACCTGTGCCTGTAACATACTGTGAGAAACATTAGAATGTCCCCCCCCCCCCAGACACCACTTCCCGAACTTCGCCCTCTTCAGGGCTGTCCTCATCATAATCTAAAATCAACGAATCTTCTAACTGAGAAGGGGTATTTACAACCAACGAAGTCTGTACTGACTCCACCGTTTTAGACCGACCATGGGCCTTACCAGCCCTCACGCTTGACCTTGGCGGGGAGGACGACTGAACCCGCCTATACACTCCTCCGCCGTTACCACTTACAACTTGTTGATTCCCTGTAAAAGATAAAGCATCATTACGACCACCACGTGGCACAAGAGAGGTCGTGCATGACCCGCTCCCGTGGAAAACGCTGGATTCCACCGTCGAGGCTGGTAAGGTCACGCTTGACCTGCTGGCACCGCCCATGTCGAAATCCCTCGTTGGGGCCATCGAGGTCGTACTGAACCTGCGTGGGATGGCCGCGGCGGGATCCCTCGATGGTATGGGACGTGCCGCGCCAGGCTCCACCCGCACTTCTCCTCGGCGTGGTTGGGCTGCTTGCCGCCCTGCCAAGTCTGCTGCTCCAGTTCGAACTCCCACCTGTCATGAAAAAGGCCGGACTGGTGTGCCGGGTCCCTTACTAAAACCAACTCTAGGAGCAGAAGACAAACCGCCAACACGACCTCCAAAACCCCTACCAGCCTCCTCCAAAGTCCCAGAACCACCTGCGCCTTTCCTTTTTAAAGCATCACATAGCCTAGGAGACGGTTGGCAGACCTCCTCATCTGAACTAACATCCAACAAAGCTTGGATAATCTGCGACGCCGGCCCCTGGGCAGAAAAATCTTGAACCCTCGCTTCCCCCAAAGAGCCCCGAGATGCAGCCCCCGAATTCACTCTCAGACCAGGAAACTGAAAATCCCCGGACAGCCTATAGAAAGAACCCTCCTCAACAGGACCCTGCTGAACAAAACCATCACCACTCCCCTCCCCGCCCAGGGGGAAGACCTTCCAAAACCTCCGACGGGCGAAAACTCCCCGCAGGAATACCAGTACCATAAAAGTCCCCCCCAAGGAAAGACCCATCAGTCCGCCCAGCTCCCTCCACCAAGCCCATCTGGGCCCATTCCCCCTCCCCTAACGAACCGCTACATACAGAAACTGCCTCCCCTCTGTTAGACACCGAGGGGGAAAACAATAAAGGACTACTCCAGTCCCTTACCGACGCCCACACCACCACACCAGAACTCTCAGACATGACCACACCAGGCACTGACACTAAAGGCCGAGCGATGGAACCACTCAAAGTACCACCGTCAACCGCCACAGGCACCTGAACCACGTGCTGACGAATAACGCTCTGGGGAGCGACAACCTCTTGCACCACCTGATCCTGACCGCTCTTCTAACTGCCGCTGCGCCACAGTTTCAACATTCAAAATGGCCTCCGCCCCCCCTCCCCCGATGACGTCAGCACCCGCCACCGCGGAGGCCGAAACCGAGCGACGCGTGCAGCCACGCTGTCTGGAAGCACGACGGCCTCGCAAAACAGGAGCAGAGGCCGCCCTGTCACCAAAACCAACTGTAGAAACCTCCCCCGTCACAGCAGGAAAATCACCTTCCCCAACCACCTCGACCAAAGAGGTATCTAAAGAAACAGACGGATCCGAAGACCCCGAATCACTCCCCCGACGGGACCTCGCACCCGCCCGCCGAGTCCTGGAACGACCCCTTTCACTTACCCCATCCTGTCTCCCGCGTTTCGAGGAGAAACACGCTGCTACCACAGCCGACACCCTCGCCGAAGCCTCCCGCTGGGGCCGCGGAGGCTCGGTCTGCCCCCGGTCACCTATAACCAGGTCCAAACGACCCGCCTCACTGAGAAGACGAATAGCTTCCAAAACTCGATAATCTTCACCAGCCATAGTAAGCGAAAAGAGATAACTACAAGAGGAAAGGTAAGAAATACCAAAACTCTGACAAAAACTAGCTACGATCAAACCGGCCACCAGGTCACCTAAGCCCAAAATGGTGCCCGTAAAGCGGAGCCCCGCCCATTTATAGGCAACGCACCATCCAACTAAAAACCAGCCCAAAAAGAGCCCAAATGGAATCTGCTAGAAGGCGAGCCCCCACCCAGATCTCCCAAACCGCCCGGGGGAGGAGAACTCCCAGGGGTCGGCTGCCCTCCCCCAAGCCCCCCTTCTTTTGGTTCTCAAGAGAACTACATGTCCCATGGCCCCCTACTCGATTGGAGTAGACATTAGCATCCAATATTACACAGGGAAATTCCATCTCTAAGATGTTTGTTTCTACAAATTTAGTAACATAAAATGTCCTTCAAAAACGTGGTTTTATTCCCACTACCTATAAAAATAACAACAGCTTTCGAAAAGATCGAGGGTTTTTAATTTTGCCCGAACCCCGATCGAATACTTGTAGCATTTTTTCGATTTTTGCTCAAACTCTGAATATTCGGGGAGTGGATTGGCTAGGCAAATATCGTACCTTTTGACGACATCACGTGTGATGCTTCAGTGCTTCAAAGGTGGGGCATATTTGCAATGATTGATGGTGTATTTAAACGCGGCCGATCAGAGACGTCAGAAATTCCTAACAGCAGAACGGCGTTGGGCATTATTACGACGAGTATTCACTTAAACCCAGAGGTAAGCCTTAGGGGGATTAGTATGCTGGTTAGGACAGGAGCACACTGCCGGTCCCACAGTTCATTATTTATTGGAGACTTGGGACGGCAGTTTAACTATTGTTCGAAGACAGAAATGTGATCAAGATAACTGCCGGAACGTTTCCCAATAGGATATATATTATTTTAGGATCGTCGGGACGGGAACCATTGAGACCATTTATAATTGGAAAACAGAGATCTTTTAAGACGTAAGGACGAAGTTGACGTCTATATAAACATTAGCATGCTAATATATGCAGATATCATGACAGTGCCACTAAAATCACTTTGTACCATAAGACCATTACTTTAATATTTGTGGGTATCGGTTTTCTGAAATCCTTTTACATTTCTTTTTTCAGGCGCCAAGTGCATCTTAATGAGCTACAATTCTTTTAATCGTATATTCAGACAACTTATTGACGTTGTTTCAAATTAAGTGATACGTGAAGGTAGGCTTATAAATTGGAGTAATACCACCTTGGTTTAATATCAAGTTGACCTTTCACAAGATGAAGTTATTTGAGAATGCCCCCTTCATTTTATATATGTATATTTTTGTCTATGTTTCTTTAGGGTCCTATGTATCTTATAACTTAAGGATAAGTCCTGATATTGTTTAGCACAGACTCCAACTGCCACGAGTGGTGAGGTTGCTGTAAACACACATTTAAACAGAATCAGGTGGGAAAATACAGCCATACTAATATATGCTTAGTAGAGAGCTTCATACATGATGTGCCTTAAATTGGATCAATTAGGCTGCTGTTTTTATTTCGATAACACTATCCCCACTTTATGGACTTCGGAGGGGATATTACGCAGAGATTTGTCCACTGTGTTCTCTTGTTGTAAGGTATGTGTATAGAACATTGGTCGATTACACTTTCTTAGTCTTATGACAAACACAATAAGATTTACAGCTCCAGAGATCTTATAGAAATAATAGTAATGATAATAATGCAGTAGATAGGTACAGACCCGGGGCACAAGAGTAGGATAATTCAACTTCTTCTCAAAATGGGTGAATGTTTCTGGACTGAGTGCCTTTGGTTGGATAGTATGAATTTATTTATGGTAGTCTTTGGAGAACCCGTCAAAAATGATAAAAAATTAGCAATATGTTTGTCGATTCGTAGGAATTATTAGATATTTGAGGTATGCTTTTGTCGTAGTGTGGACACATTATTTTGTTGTTTTTTACATTTGAATTGTTTTTAATGTAATGGTAATGTGGATAGAGAGGAGATCGCACATATGTTGTTTGACATATGTATTTTGTTCCAACACAGGCACACATGACTCTGTGCTATTAGGCGTAAAGAGACAATTATCGTTAAAGGTCCTGATGAAGGTGGTTCAAAATTCGTTAGCACCCCAAAACGCGTTGACGCTCCTGTGGTGTTAAATTCGAGGAACTATTGAGTCAGAAATTGTTTACAGTGATATGACTCCAAAAACATAGATTCAATCTAAATAATGTATTACTGATGATTTTTAATATGTCACTTGTTATCTTTTTATTAATTGATTTATTACTTGAATTGTTTTTATGAAATTTGGATATTGTTTGTCTTTTGGTTTAAAAAAATAGAATTGTATCGTTGATGTATATTGAATAAATGTATGTGACTTTTTAGATTGAGAGTTTGAATTTGTGTATATAATTATGAGCTGGGTTCTCTAAAGTACACATTTATGAGAGTGATTTATATTACATACGGTTGAATGTGGTGTTTTGAATGGTAGTGAATTCCAAGGGAATAATTTCTTGCAATATTGTAAGCTTAGAGCTGCCTTGTGGCTTCCCCTGTGCTTACCTTAACATCGGAGACTGGGTTCCAAAACCATGCCCCTTTTCTCCATTAGATAACATTCTCACCAGATCCCGTGTTTGACCTCTGCACCCACCCGCCCCAGTACTGCTGATGGTGCAGTAATGTCACTTATCTGAACCTTGCCTGCTACTGATTTATCAACCAAAAGCTCAATACCGTAAATCGTTTACTTACCTGCAAATTGCTGATTGTTTCCTCCTGTAGGGTGGAGAAGTGTGGCTCAATGGTTAGAGCGGCAGGCCCTGATGCAGAGGTCTAGCCCGGGACCAGGGTTCAATTCCCCACCTCGGCGGGTCTTGGGCTCGAAATTTCCACGGTCCTGATAATTCTCGCCTCGGTGCCTATTCCAATCATGGAGTCCCACTCTGCAACTCTGGGCAATAGCTTGCTTAATCTCCACAACAGCCCCCACAACGCTAAGGATGCCTGACCTCCACCTTGCACATTGGGGGTGCCCAGGAGTGGACGCCTCACAGGGAAAGCCAGGATGGGTTCCACAGCGGTATTCGTACAAGCGCCTTGAGACCCTTGCGGGTGAGTAGTGTGCTATACAAGTATCAATTTACAATTTATAGGTTAACATTGTACTGATTAAAAAATGCAGTGCCTACTTTTTACATTGAAAAACAGTGACATTGCAAAACATTGTACTGTAACAAAGTATCATTGGTTCTATAAAACAAATATACTTAAAGTATTATTTTTACAAACCATCGGTCTCGGATTTAGTTATTGAGTGTATCCAATAATTTCTTGCCTGCGTGTGTACAACAAATGCCTAGCACTGCCCTCTGATAACCTTAACTGCTCACCCACATTACCACAAAAGAGCATTAGTATGATCTACTGTAGCCTCTGTAAAGCCTGTGGTGATCCACTGGACTCTGTGCACACTATATCTTACTTTGGTAAGTATATACAGAGCCAGCTTCCTACAATGATGGATCAGTCTGGGGGAACCCACAGGGGGGCTCCTCCCCTTGAGATGCTTGGGTACGTAGGGACACCGTTGAGCTACTTCTCCTCAAGCTGTGGTGTCCGGGTGCAGTGGTGTCTTTTAACATTGAGTTTGGTGCTGGAGTCACTCACGGTCAGAGAGAGACTGCAGAAAGAGGCTTCAAGCAATGACTGGAAGTCCGATCTTGGCAAACCCAAGTGTGGGCTTAGCCTTTGATGATCTCAGGACCCAGTTGGTACTGTCGCCTCCCTCTGACTCGGGCTGTGGTGCGCGGGTGTTGAGGCACTTTAAGATGTTGGCAATCAGAGGCTCTCTCTTTGTCTTGGTTTCTGCTGCAGAAGAGCAAACAGGGCAGCTGGGACACTCACAATTTGGATGTCAGTATCCTTGAAGTCCCTTGATGTGCAGGTCGGTCTGCCTCAGCCTTGGTGTCTGCTCCAGACACATTAAGCCTGGGCTGCTGCAAGTGTTCCAGAACCCCATTTATTGATGTTGTGCTGCTCCGATAGACCCATGTCCCTACACTTGGAGGAGAATGGTGACCTGCAGGAGTGCGGCCACCTCTTCCTGGGCAGCTACTGTGCTTGAAGTCCCGCTGAGCAGCAGGTCGGTGTACCGGGCTTTGCTTCTTTGGTGCCTGCGGCTGCAGGGGAGTAGCTCCTCTACTCTAGCAGAGTTTCTCTGGCGATTGATAAAGCACTGGCAGCCCTCCGGGGTTTCTTGGAGTCTACACAGTGGTAGGACAAGTCAGTTGCTCCATAACAGTAAGGTGCGGCTGGCAGAGTTGGTGCCAGGTCAGTCGTGCTCCTCGGTTCTTTGGTCAGCATTCTTCTTTGTCCACTCTTTTTGTGTCCATCAAAATCTGAAGTCCTGCAACAATGCATCCCAACTCTTGAACAAAGGATACAGATGAACTCCATGGCAAGATGTTTAGCAAATGTTTTATTGTGAAGCGTGCAGAGTGACTGTCTATGCGTTTCAACTGTCAACAGCAGCCTTGATCACAACAGTGAGCGCCATTTTTTTAAAGAACATATAGTGTGGAAATAAAAGTGATAAATAAAAGGTGCAATGGACATAGAAAACATATCCAATTCAAAGTGTTCACATACATTGGCATAAATTCAGTAAAATACTTGCTGTCTTACATGGAGGAATGTTATAATTCCAAGCATCTCCGATGCCATGCAATTGAGGAATCTTATATTCAAATTTAAGAAACCTAAATTGATACAACAATTGTATAGTTCTACTTAGACAAAAGAAAGGAAATGGCCTCACATTGTCCCTTGTTTAGTGGTGCTATGATCCATATTTGTGCAGCATGTTGCTATCTATGGTTTAAATAATTCAATGTTTCTACCACAGTTGGTTCAAAAATTCTCCATACCTCTAACAAGGGGCCTGGGACTATTCACAAACATCCCAACTGCATAACGTTAAATTATCAAAAGAAACAGGGGGGTCACCTAGAAAACTCAATTTAGGGGTGTTAAGGGGGCAGGGGTAGCAGCCAAAGGGCTACTTACCCCTGGGATCACTACACCCCCTAGATTACCACTTCCTTTGGGGAGTGGGCATTAGCCGGTCCCAGAATTCCTAATTCTACCACACACAAGATGGTGGAATTTCTAACTTTATGTTTACTTCAGACTGTTCACCCAGTAGGTGTGACCAGCATGGCAGTGCAACACGCCTTCTGCATAGCTAATTTTCCCACCTGTCCTGGGGCCAGATGGACCCAGGGGGTGGTATCTCCTCTGTCTGGGGAAGCCTTGGGTCGTGTATCAAAGGCGACAGAGGCCTTTGAAGTCTCCTACCTTAATATGCAGATCACCAGTCATCCTACTTGGAGGAGGTGTAAACACCTCCTGCAAGAGCAGGCATTGTTTCTGTCCTCTAAGAGAGGAGCTCTCACCTCCTACGGGGTCTGAAAATTGTCGTGCTGGCAGGCTGGACTGTACCAGTCAGCCTGCACACTCGAGGACTAGTTGAGTTCAGGGGGTACCTCTAAGGTACTCTCTGCATGCATGTGCTAATAAATTTATCACTGGAAGCAGTGTGGGTTCATTCAAATGAGGTGCTTGATATCAAACTCTATATGATTCAGTGAAGCCATTATGTACCTGGAGAACTCGTTTTGACCAGTGCCCAGTACATACCTTAAGATGGCGTCACTGCTCACTTGCAATATCCATTATCAGAACTAGACATCACTGGGCTTACCTGCACATGCAGATAAGTCCTCACAGAAAATATAATGCACCCTGCCTTAGGGCTCAAAGGCCTGCTGTAGGAGTGACTTACATATATTAGATGCAATGACTTTAACTTGGCACACAGAAGTGGGTCATTTTTTTTTTTTTTTTTTTTAAATATATTTTTATTGCAGAATTATAAACCACAGGATACAATTAATCAGCCAGTACACTTGTGAGATCCCCCCGGCCAATAAAAATTCCCAATCGTACACAGCCATTCAGCCCGCATCCCGGAGGCCGGGCGGCATTACGTCGTTCAAGAGGAACACATCACAGTGCACGTCCCATAGGGACCCTGGTTGAAAAATCGTTTTGCGTATCTGCTTTTACCCCCCCACCCACAACAACACTCCCGTCAGCCATCCCAATGATAATCAGCGATATTGCCCTTGTCGGGACCTGCCCTAGGCGCTCTGGGTCGTCACCCCTGGCCGCTCTACCCAGCCATTCCTCACTCCACATAGTGCCCACCGTCCCAATAGATCCAAGGCCCTAGCAAGCGATCATCTAATGGCTTCCGGCCCTCCCCAAACACCCTTCCACCAACCCCCCCAAAGCCCCCCCTCCCCTGGCAACTGCTAAGGTGTGTGCCTCTTCCTGTCGAATTGGATGGGTCCATTACAGTGCGTGGTACCATACTTCTGTGTTCGCCCCGCGGTGTCCAGCGGCTTAGTTCCAGCGCCATCCTCATCCTCTACCAAAGAATCACGCAAAGCCTGTACCACTAACTCCCATGCACGCGCCGCATCCAATACCCTCTCATTCCCCAACTTTACAGCTTGCTTCATCCGGAGCACACTCTCGCAATCAGACCACCGCAGCAGCTCATTCTTCCATCTACGCAGTGAGGGTCCCCCCCGGGACTTCCAATGCCACGATATTTCCCTCTGTGCCAATATCAGACCCAGGTCTATGAATTTGCTTGTCACCTTGGTGTGTTTAGTATGCGGGAACCAGGGCAGTAGGCACGCCGCCATGTCGAATTCCACCTCCCTGTCAGTCACTTCATTCAGAAGGTCCCCTACCTCCGCCCAATAGGTCCCCAGGTGTGGGCACTCCCAAAACAAGTGGTCCATGTCCGCCCCCGGGGACGAACACCGTGGGCAACAGGCATCCGGCACCTGAAAGTACCGCTGTAATTTCTCAGGAGTTAAATAAGCCCTATGAAGCACATAGAAATGTACCTGCTGAAAGCGCGCATTTCTAGTGCCCTTCCACGTGCGCCGCAGGATGTGGCCCCATGCCGTATCCGGTATGGGCCGGCCTATGCTCACCTCCCATTTAGCCTTGAGCCCCTGGAGTGGTTCCAGCCCCTCGTTCAGCATCCTATTATGGAGGCACGTCACAGCTTTGAACGTACCAGCCGCCATCACCACATATTGGCACGCCATATTCGTCGTGGGTTCCATGAGCCCCCCTTTCCAGTGCTTTTGTATGGCAGCCACTACTGCCGCGTGTAGGAGGAAGCCCCCATCAGGCAGCCCGAACTGGTCCCGGAGCACTTCGAACGGCGCCAAAGCCCCGTCTATGTACAAGTCACCCACCACCTGCAGTCCCGCCTCTTCCCAATCCAGCAACGGGGACCAATCTCCTCCGTGCGGCAAAGCCGTCAGCATCCCGATCGGGATCTCAGGGGCATAAGGCCGCGATGCCCTCACTCTCCGAAGGCTCCTCTGCCAGCACAGCCGGAGCGTCCGCTCTTCCATGGTAAGGGCCCGTAACTCGAGCCTCTGCTGCATAATGATGTAGGACAGCACGTGGCGTTGTATTCCCCGATCCCGGTCCTCCTCCGGGCCCCGGAACACCCTGGCCACGTTCTGTGTAAGGACCTGCAACTGCGCCGCAAGATAATACAGCTCGAGGTCGGGCACAGCCATGCCCCCTTCTAGCTTGGGGCGAAGTAGCATGTCAGGGCCACTCTACGGCGGCCATGTCCCCACAGAAAGCCAATTATCATTGACCGCAGTTCTCTAAACACCCCCTGGGGAATCCAGACAGGCAGCGTTCGGAAATAATAGAGGAAGCGGGGGAGCGCCACCATTTTCAACAGTGCAATCCTGCCCAGGACTGTCAGCGGGAGGGTCGACCAGAAAGACAAGCTGCCCCGCAGCGCCCGGACACAGCGGCCAATGTTGCCCTCCAATAGGTCCGCAGTCGCGTGGTAAATGCGGACACCCAAATAGGTAATGCAAGAGGGTTCCCATACTACCCCCAAATCGCTGCTAGGGACTGGCGAACCCGCTCACAGCGGGAACACACAAGTCTTCGCCCAATTGACCTTGAGGCCCGACAGCTGGCCGAACTCAGACAACAGATCCATCGCTCCGACCAACGCCCCCGAGGTGTCAGCTAGGTACAGGAGCAAGTCATCTGCATATAGCGATATATAATGCCACTGCCCGCCGCTGACAATCCCCGCGTATCGGTCACCTGACCTCGCATGGACCGCCAAGGGTTCCATCGCCAGGGCAAACAATAGAGGGGAGAGAGAACATCCCTGTCGTGTTCCCCTGCCCACCGGGTACGCCGCAGAGACCAGGCCGCCCAATCGTACTCTCGCCGTTGCCGAGGTATATAAGACCCTCGTCCACCTTCGAAACCCCTCACCCATGCCAAACCTCTCTAACACTCCATCCAGGAAAGACCATTCCAAACTATCAAAGGCCTTCTCGATGTCCACAGACAGAACCGCCGGGGCTCCCTCCCCGTCCAAGATGGCGTCCATTATTCCCACCAGGCGGCGGATATTCAGCGCCGTGCTCCTCGTGGGTATAAACCCGGCTTGGTCCCTGTGTACTAGGCCCGTCATATGCGGGGCCAGCCTGGTGGCCAGGATTCGGCTCAGGATCTTATAATCCACCGTCAGCATGGACAGCGGGCGATAAGACCTCACATCCGCGGCATCCCGGCCAGGCTTGAGGAGCGGTACAATCAAGGCCTCCCGCATGGACCCAGGCAATGCCCCCGTCTCGAAAGCTTCCGTATATACCACCAGCAGCCTGGGCGCTAAGCTGTCCACATATTGTTGATAGAATTCAATCGGCAGTCCGTCCACCCCGGGCGTCTTGTTGCGGGCCATATGTTTGATGGCCACCCGTATTTCCGTGAGCGTGATCGGGCTACCCAGCTCCCTCGCGTCTTCCTCGTCCAGGACCGGAAGCTGCCTCTCCCCGAGGTAGTCCGCGATGTCCTGAACCCCCACTCCCAGCTGACTCTGGTATAATTCCTCATAATACCCCCTAAATCGTTCCAATACCGCCGCCTGGGAGTACACCATCTCTCCCTGCGCATTATTAATGCAGAGGATCGGGCAGCCCCTAAGTTCCGGGTTAGCTAGTCTGGCCAAGAGGGTACCCACCTTGTCCCTTTCTGCATGTGCTCTGATGATGTACTGCCTATAGTCATAACATCTTAATCGTTCCGTCTCGGTGGCAACCACCTCCTTCGCCTCCAACAACTGGGCCTGTAGATCTGGCCTAGCCGGCCTGCGGCGCTCCAGGTCCCTCAAAGTTTCTTCCGCTTTCGTTAGGTCATTCAGCACAGTCGTTCGAGCATTCGAGAACCTACCCAAACACACCCCTCTCACCACCACTTTCATTGCATCCCATTCAGTGGACCTACTCGTAGCCGTGCCCTCATTCACTCCGAAATAACTATCAATGCCTTGCCGAACCGCGTCGCTGAACACAGAATCCTCAAGCGTCTCTGGCCAAAGCCGCCATGTTGGTATCACTGAGCGCTCTCTCTGGCACTGAATGTGCACCAATAGGGGGTTATGATCGGATATAGTCCTAGCCAGGTACTCCGCATGGGAAATCAATGGGGCTAGGGATCCCCCGCAGAGCACCGAATCTATCCTGACATGCAGATCATGGAGAGCAGAATAAAAGGAATAATCCCTGGTTCCCCTGTGCCGCTCCCTCCAGACATCCAGCAACCCCCATCGTTCCTGCTAGTCCTTCCTGTGCGCGGCCAGCCTGCGCACCGGAGAGTCAACTAGGGGGGGATGGGACCTATCCAGAGCAACATCCGTGATCGAGTTGAAGTCCCCCCCTAACACTATCGGACCCGCCAGGAAAGAGGCCAAGGACCCCGAGAGACTATCAAAGTATCGGCCTTGGTCAGTGTTCGGTGCATAGACACAGCAGAAAACCACATCCCGTCCATATAACCTCCCCTCCACCGCCACAAACCTACCATCCGGATCTACTACTTGTTTCAGCACTTGAAAGGGTATCCCCGCCCTCACCCAGATCAACACCCCCCTGGCATACGCTGAATAAGTGGTGCCAAACACCTGGCCCCGCCATCTTTTCTGCAAGGCAGCGCACTCTTTTTTGGTGAGATGGGTCTCCTGGAGCATAGCAATCTGAACCCCCCTGCGTACCAGAAATGCATGTACCTTGTGACGTTTCACCATAGTCCGCAGCCCCCGGACATTCCACGTTAGGCATTTCAAATTAGGTAATGTCCCCATTCCAACTTCGTACAGTCCGATTCAAATAACGAAGGTCCATGGCCCCCCCCATGCAGTTGCCCCCCCCCCCCGAACATTCCCAAAACTGAAACACTTCCCCAACCCCACTCCCCAGGACAGAGCACACAAACCCAATGGCCGCCCCCATCCAAACCTTGAACCAACTCCTCACACTCTTACCCTGTGGTCTCCACCACAGTCGGCCTTAAGGGCCCAAGGGGGGTGAGTCGCCGCCGACCCCAGCTAGCGGAGCCCGCGCCCCGCACCTTCATCCCCTCCAAAGCACACATCTCCCACTCCCGGCAACCCGCCCTCCATCAACAGGATATCACCCTACCATGAAGTCTCGATCTAGTCCCAATTCTATCTCAGCCGCAGAAAATACCATCCTATGTCTGTGGGGTTACTATCGGCCCCTTCGAGCTTTCCGCCTCTGAAAGTTCCTCTCCCGTCCTGCTGCCTTCCCCTCCCGAATCCGTTTCTGCCCGTTCACTGTTCTGTTGCGACCCTGTAATGGTCGCCGTCGCTGCGAGCGCATCCCTCTTCTCCGCCGCCATTTGAGCCTCCCGTTTTTCCCGCTGGCGCCTGTTGCGGGATCTGATGCGTTGTGACTGCCTCACCCGGGGCTGCTTGGGTTGGTCTCGCCTACTTTTATGCGATCTGTCCGTCCCCGCTCTATATGACTCGAGCCATTGCCAAACTTCATCCGGAGTCTGGAAAAAGTGCGTAGTGCCATCCATAATGATCCGCAGCTTGGCGGGGTAGAGCAAGGAGTACTGGATGCCTTCCTCCCTGAGCTCCTTCTTCACCGCGAGGAACGATGCCCTGTTCTTCTGGACCGCTTGAGTGTAATCCGGGAAGATCGTTACCTTACTGTTCTCCACCTCATACGGGGCCGACATCCTGGCCCGCTGGATAAGGAGATCCCGGTCCTTGTAGTGGAGGAGCCGCACCACCATCGGTCGGGGGGGCGGCCAAGCCCCGGCGGGCGAGCAGGCACCCGGTGAGCTCGCTCCAGAGTGAAAAAAGGAGTAAGCCCCTCCGGTGCCACCACAGTGCGGAACCAGTTCTCCATGTAGGCCACCGCATCCTCCCCCTCAATCCGTTCCGGCAGGCCTACGACCCGTACGTTGTTCCGTCTATTGCGGCCTTCGGCATCCTCCGCCCTCCGCTCCAGTGAGTCCAGTCGGGCCAAAATGTCCGTGATCCTGTGCTCCGCGGTTACCACCGATGGCTTCAGGTCCAGCAACAGTTGGTCATGGTCCTTGACCCTGTCCGCCAGCTTCGCGTGATCCGCGCGTAGCAGCCCCAGGCCCGTGGCCACTTGGGCAATGTCATGGTGTAATGCTTCCTTGGTGGAGGTGATCGCATCTAGGATGGCATCCAGACGCCGGTTCAGCCGCTGTTCCTGATCAAGCTCCGGGGAGGGACTCTCACTCAGCCGAGTCGATGTCGCCGAGTCCCCCTCGCGACTCCCGGGCATCGGCCCTCCGATCGCCGCCATGCCAGGGTGCTGCGTCACAAGTCCAGTCGCTCGTTGCGCGATTACGCCCTTGGTTCCGTGCCGGCCTCCGGGCACCGGGCAGTGCAATGTCCCGGTCGACGCTCTCAGGAGCAATGGCCAGGTGGACGGGCTCCGTTCCGTCACCCCCCTCCGAAGCCTGAGGGGGGAAGGATGAGTCTTGGGGCGGTGGCCAACGAAGGTCCCCGAGCCCCTGGGTGAATCAGGTCAGCGTCCCCTGGTCCCCGGACACAGCACCGCCGATCCTAGTGCCTCGGGCAGCCGAGTGCAGGATCTCTTGCCGCTCGGCGACAACTTGGCTCAGGGCTGAAGTTCGGGACCGTCCGACCTCCTCGCCGCCATTTTCTTCTCACCCTCGGCAACACCTCGGCCGCCTCTTCTCTCGATCTTCTCGGGGCCAGCAGTCCCCCAACGACTCTCCGATTGCGCCCAGCTGTCCCTTTACACTTCAGAGGGCAGGAACGTCGTCTTCGGGTCGCCTAGGGTCCCGAAAACAGGAGAATTAGCGGGATTCCGCGCGGAGCTGCGAGCTCACGCCGCCATCCCGATCGGCGTCCAAGCCACGCCCCCACACAGAAGTGGGTCATGTCATGTTTTCAATCAAGGTTAGTACCAGGTCATGCAGCCTGCAATGGTAGTATGTGTGGATTTTGTATGTGGATCCTTTAGGGTGGCATTAGATATTATACATCCCCTAGGGACCCTCTTTATTACCTATGCCCTAGGTACCTGGGGTACCATTTACTGGGGATATACAAGGGTGCTAAAATCCTTAGCCAATTGTAGCACAATTGGAGAACACCTTGTTTTAGGGAAGCAGCACCAGCACAGAGCTGGTTAGCAGGCCTCAGTGCACTGTCCGAGTCGAAAATCAGCATCTAGTAGTTAAAAAGGAGGCAAAAAGTGGGGGGACAATTGCAACAAAAGCCTAGTCTCCAACACGTAACTTTGACGAGACTACTCCTGGTAGGAAAGCCATAGTGCACAAAGAGTACTTCTGAGAATATAAATCAATTACAGTTAGTGCCCGGCAACAACACAAATCAAGAATTGATTTCCCCAAAGGTGCTTTTAAGATCAAACAAATACTTCCTAGTGATATTGATTAGATACAAAAGCTGAACTATTAAAGATATATCAAATAAAGCTGTGAAAAAATAATTATATATATAGAACACAGTATTGTGGCCTCGTCAAATGTATATTGAGGAAGCGGAAAAACAGTTACAGGACCATTCATGTTACAGAAGGAGCAATTTGGGAGCAGTAAGGCTGGCATGGGAAGATCAAAATGCCAAACTAGTTGCATGGAAATGTGGCAATTTAATAACTAAAGAGGAACTGGGGTTTTTGAAGAAGGAATTCCCGGTTATCCCTTCTTTTTACTTGCTCCCAAAAGTCCATAAGAACACACAAATCCCTCCTGGGAGACCCATAATCTCAGCGACCAATAGTTCCACGGAGAAGATGTCAACTTACATTGACTATTTTTTGCAGGACAGTGTCAAAAATTTGGATTCCTATGTACAGGATTCTTCTGATTTTGTCAGGAAATTGGGCAATTTTGTTTGGAATGAAGACTGTGTACTCATGAGTTTAGATGTCACATCCTTATACACGTCTATACGTCATTTGGACGGTATTAGGGCAGTGAATTACTTTCTAAATAGGAGATCTATCAATTTTTCTGCTCATAATTCCATGCTCACTGCCATGGTTAAGATGTGTCTGGAGCAAAATTATTTTTTGTTCAACAGTCAAGTGTATCAGCAGGTCAGAGGGGTAGCTATGGGGGCCTGCTTTTCTCCCAGCCTATCGTGCTTGCACATGGGCTGGTGGGAGGAGCAGGTCCTCATGGTGCAGCATCAGGCCATTATGAGGAGGCATGTTCCAGTCTATTTCAGATATATAGACGACCTCTTTTTTATCTGGCAGGGTACTATGCTAGAAGCCCAGGAATTTGTAAAGAAACTTAATTGTAATGATCTAAATTTGGAATTCACTTCCACCTTAAGTAAAACACAGCTTTGTTTCCTTGACATAGAGGTCTACATACATGCAGGTAATCTAGCCACAAGGTCATATAGAAAGCCGACTGCAGGCAACACCATCCTGCACTTGGCAAGCCAACACCCGCATCACTTGATACAAAGCATCCCCTTCGGGGAGATGCTTCGTATCAAAAGAATTTGCAGTGATGATAGAGAATGCACAAGAGCTATGGAGGAAAGCAGATTGCGTTTCCTAGCACGGGGGTATTCAGCAAAAACTATCTCTAGGGCCATGGAACGTGCCAACAACATGACAAGAGCACAGATTCTGGCGCCTAAACCAAAATGTGAGGCTGTTCATACTGAAACTTCCAAGGAAAGCTCTAGGGTAGTGGTTACATATAACCAACAACATAATGAGATCAGGCGGATTTTCAGCCGTAACTGGAACCTGGTGACGGGGGACCCCGTCATTGGGGGTTCGGTAGGCAGAAGGCCAGAATTTTCTTTTAGGAAGTCCACCTCTATGTCAGATAGGCTAGTTAAGAACCATTTGGAACCTCCGATATCACAAACCTTTATGAATTTGAAAAAAGGTTTTTTGAAGTGTTCCAGTTGCAAGGCCTGCAAGAATGGATGTAATAAAACACGCTACAATACTCCATTCAAGGAAGAACCTGTACTAATAACAAAACAGTTATCCTGCAAAACGGAATTTGCCGTTTATGTGCTGCAGTGCCCCTGTGAACTTAGGTATGTAGGGAGTACCCGGCTTCCGGTTCACAGGAGAATACTGCAGCACTTGAGGGCAATCTCCAACAATGAACAATCCTACCCGGTGGCACGCCATTTTCAGGCGGTGCATGGGAGTGATCCCAAGCACCTCACCTATTTTGTCATAGATTGTGTTCCACCGCTCAAAAGAGGTGGGAACAGGGATGGGCTGCTCAGGGTCCTTGAGACTCGGTATATTTTGGAACTAAATAGTCGTACTCCTGGAGGTCTTAACGCCAGTGAGGACTTATACACCTGTCTATAGTTCCAAATCTCATATGATCTGTGGCTGCACCCGATTAGTAAAAATAGATGTACTGTTCAGCAATTGCGTGCCACTGCTTGGAAAATAAGAAAGAAAGAAAATAAATTAATAGAATTGTTTTGCATTTCCGGTTAGAGCTGTGTGTTAACATCCGTCAGTAAAATGAACTTAAAAGGGAGGGGCTCTTTCCTTTTTTAAACAATTTTCTGTTATAATTTACTTGCACTTGACACTTTGAATATTCTTTGTTTGCACTTTTGCGATGATGGCTGCTCCTTGCCGCATTATGGGAATCTAATGGCGTTATTTGTGTATGTTTACATAAGATTCTGTTTACATGTAGCACTTGACACTTTATTGGAAATTCCCACTTGGGATATATTCTCTGAAATGTTTTTTTAAAAGGGTCAGGAAACATAGTCTTTTAAGAAATATGAAAATAACATCTTATTTTTATGATCTATATATCTATATATTTATATGTATATATTCATGAAGTTTTTGATTATGTTTATTTATTTGCGCAACATTGCACATATATGTACATACTTCAGTTCATTTACCCACTTGGGTTGTATTTTAGACGGAATAGGACTATACACTGATGATTTAGTCCTTTTTTTTGTGTCTATGTACCCTTTGAAAACATTTTGTATGTGATTACAGTGGTTGAAACTTAGTCCATCTTTTGTGTCAGTGTAAAGGAGGATAAATTCCCATGTGGCTTTGTGATCACATCATGTGATCAAGACAGTGGATACTGTCGAAACGCGTAATGGCGGGCATGCTGAGCAAGATTGAGCTTGAATAAACACACTTGTTTGGCACCATCTTTGGGTTCCTCTCTTCGTCTGTTCAGGGCTGCGCAATTTCTGGCAGTGTTGGAGGTTTGGGACGAGTCTTTCTTCGATATATATATATATATATATATATATATATATATATATATATATATATATATATATATATATATATATATTACAGCTCAAGGTTGCCCTTTGGTGGGAAGCACTCCGACACTGTAGAAAGTTAACAAAACCTTTTATTGGGAAAAGAGAAGCGATGCAGCGCCGATGGCATTTAGCAGTTCAGAGACGTCTTCCCGACGCGTTTCGAAGTCTTGATCCTTCTTCCTCAGTGGCATGGACGTCAGTGAAAGTTTGTGATGTGTGGGACACCGTCTCCATTAAGTATGCGGAAGAGTCCGCCCAATTCGGCCGCTGACATAGAGTGCAGCTTGAATGCTGGGTCTCGTAGTCCCTTAGCTGGTCATACTTTAAAACAGCTTCCACATGAAATTCACTGCTGCACAAAGTTCAGAGCCCGCAGATGGGCCTCGGTGCGCCCGTTTCTCTTATAATCCATTACGGTGTCTCCCAAGTTGAGATCGAAGATATTCGGTCCCAAAGCCCCTGTTACGGGGTGGTGCATTCCCGGCGACTGGACCTGCCGCCAAAATATTACAGCTCAAGGTTGCCCTTTGGTGAGAAGCACTCCGACACCGTAGAAAGTTAACAAAACCTTTTATTGGGAAAAGAGAAGCGATGCAGCGCAGATGGCATTTAGCAGTTCAGAAACGTCTTCCCGACACGTTTCGAAGTCTTGATCCTTCTTCCTCAGGGGCATGGACGTCAGTGAAAGTTTGTGATGTGTGGGACACCGCCTCCATCAAGTATGCGGAAGAGTCCGCCCAATTCAGCCGCTCACATAGAGTGCAGCTTGAATGCTGGGTCTCGTAGTCCCTTAGCTGGTCATACTTTAAAACAGCTTCCACATGAAATTCACTGCTGCACAAAGTTCAGAGCCCGCAGATGGGCCTCGGTGCGCCCGTTTCTCTTATAATCCATTACAGTGTCTCCCAAGTTGAGATCAAAGATATTCGGTCCCAAAGCCCCTCTTAGGGGGTGGTGCATTCCCGGCGACTGGACCTGCCGCCAAAATATTACAGCTCAAGGTTGCCCTTTGGTGGGAAGCACTCCGACACCGTAGAAAGTTAACAAAACCTTTTATTGGGAAAAGAGAAGTGATGCAGCGCCGATGGCATTTAGCAGTTCAGAGACGTCTTCCCGACGCGTTTCGAAGTCTTGATCCTTCTTCCTCAGGGGCATGGACGTCAGTGAAAGTTTGTGATGTGTGGGACACCGCCCAATTCGGCCGCTCACATAGAGTGCAGATCCACATTGAGCACTTTTTTTACTTTATAGCATGAAGTCTCTTCACAGTGATTGTTTTATCTGATAAACAGCAAGGCATCTCTTTTTGTAACTCATTTTCCAGTTCAACCGTTCAAAACCACAGGAAAATATACAGTACACCGAAATGTACACAAGTCACTGAGTAGCAACACATTTTTTAAGTGTTACAGTACATTTGCATAGCATCATGGTTTAGAGCTCCTTGCTCCTCTATGTATTGGCACAGAGGATTGGCATGGGAAAGTGCAGAAATTATACTATAGAATTTGTGTCAACTTTGTAAGTATTACATTTGATTTGCTTAGCTATGAAGGGAATTACTTACTTGTGATATCCACTCCAGCATTTGCCAGAGGAGGTAAGTTAGGAGAAGCAAAGGCCTTAAAATTTGATGCATCCACCTTTGTCACCCGGTTTCCCCTGTACAACGTGTGATGAAAACAAAGGCACACCTGCAACACAACGTATTAAAAAAAAATAAAAACTACAAAGTAGAAGTTCAGTATATAAACACTAAGAATCAGTTATTTTAATTGCAGTCCTTGCTGTAATAATCCTCAGAAAATTATGTTACATTTGTCTTTTCGCAACACCACCTTTTGGAACACAAATTACTCCAATATCTAGCAATACACAAGATATCATTAAAACTCCTAACCTTAGCTTGTCACATTAAAGGCCTACATTGGCAAATTAACTACAGTTTGCAAGATGCCAATTCACCACCAGAGACACTACTCAATTCAATTCAATGTTTACATTATTCGGTTTCAATTAGTAGAAAACCATAAAAGTATAGACATGTCATACAAATAAATTTTCCACAAATGTTACATAAATAATTAAAAATCACAGTAGATTACCAACATAGCTTAAATTTCAAAGTTCATATTAAAAGAATATACAGCAAGAAGATAAAAGTGCATCAGTCTTCGGTTATAGGTTACTTCTATGACGAATACAACATTTTAAAAACTTGGCAACATTTAGAGCTAAGAAATCAGAATCTAAAAGTTGGAGAACCATGAAAGCAGGACGGCATTGGCATACGCCTGGGCTTTTTAAGATTGGAGCTAACCATCGCCTTCTAGGTTCAATATAAAATGTACAAAAAAGGGTCATATGTATAAGTGATTGGGGCGAGACACCGTCGCAGGGACAGAGGGATAGCAGCTTTGACCAGTCGTTTACAGTTGGAAATGTGACTAGCCGATGGAAAGTGTTGAACCTAAACCGGGTCAACAAAAATCTGTCGTAGCTGCTTAATTTCCAAATTAGGTAAGGCTGAATAACCAAGGAGGATTGGATCAGCAAAGAATGCTGTACCGTGGTTTTGTTTGCTTCAGAGGCCAGACGAAGGTCCACTATGGCATAAGCACTGTATTTTTAACGTTTTCCTTGAGAGCTCTGCTATTTGTGGGGGGTTATGATAATATTTCTCTAAGCCCAGGTCATATAAAAACTGCTTAACATATCGGAGCTAACCGATCTTAGCAGAGTTTTTGAGTGAAAGACAGTCCTTTAGGAGACTTTGGGTGAGAACTAACTTAGTTGATAACCAGAGGCGATGCCATAACAGGATTGGCTGCATCTTTATGGTATCTGTGATGTAAGGCAAACCTAATTCTAAATGGCAACAGAAAGTTGAAGTACCCTTGGGAACGGCGAGGAGGAACCTCAAAAAACTGTTCTCCACTTTTTAGAGGGATTCCGCCTGTACGTAACCCCATACCCTTGCTCCATAAACAGCAGTGCTAATGCATTTTGCCTGATAAATGCGGATCATCTCGACCGGAGGTCTTTTTCCTAGTCTCTGAGAGAAGTTTACTAAAGCCATGGTTGACTTTAAAAACAGCAATTTTCTGGCCTCTAAAGCTTTTTTCCAAGAGCCTTTCTCATCTATTAAAACTCCAAGAGAGGGATAAGTAGTTGTATTCTGCACCCTGGAATTATTTATATAGGTGTCTCTGCCTTTTCTTTGCTTTGGCCCGGAATTCATGGTGAAGGTTGTTTTGATGTTAATTTTTAAATTTAAGTTAGACATGAATGAGTTATATCTATTTAGTGAGCGTTGGAGTTCCAGGGGAGTGTGGGCGATAATCACAGCGTCGTCCACGTAGAGGAGAGCGGGAACCGGACGGTTTTGAACTTGAGGTAGGTCCTGGCACCCCTCCAACATGGCTTCTTCTAGGCCATTATTGTAGAGAGTGAAAAGGAAGGGGGCCAGAACACAACCCTGTCCGACTCCCCCCTAAATGGGGCTGTCAACTCTCCTCCCGCTCCGAATCTCACTCTGGACGTTGCACTGGTGTATATTTCCCGAAGAAAATTTACTAATGGGGGATCGACACCCATTGCTGTTAAGATGTCTCAGAGCTTCGAATGACCTACGCAGTTGAATGTGCAGTCTCCCGCCTTTAGCGTTTACATATTTGCCCGTAAGCAACGTCAGGTTTAAAACTTGCTCTATGGTGCCCAGACCTTCCCTAAATCCGTAGTGGAGATCCGATAGGATCGTGTTATCCTCAGCCCAAAGCTGTAGGCGCGCTAATATAATGCGCCCCACAACTTTTCCCAAGGAGTCAAGTAATGAGATGGGACGATAGCAGGTTGGGCTTTGGCGATCCCCCCTTTTGAAGACTGAACCAAGATGGATTCTGACCATGAGTCCAACAGTCCAACTTTGCAAGTAGCTTCCAATACCCTGAGCAAAATTGGGGCCCAAAGGTCCATTTTATGTTTGTAAAGGTCAACCGGGAACCCGTCGGGGCCTGGCGCCTTACCCCCTCTGCTTGCCCTTAAAGCTTGCTTAACTTCAGTCAAAGTGAAGTCTAAAGCGAAAGAGGTGCATGTGGACTTAGTACTGTTAACGCTCGTCCCGAAGTGACACTGACTATGGGCACGTTGGGAGTTTCTCCGAATATTTGTGAAAAATGAGTTATCCCGGATGATTCATCAATTTTACTTGTTTCCCTGGATCCAGACAAAAAAGGTGTGTTATTCACCTCCCAAAAAGTGGCACTGTCGTTCGTTAAACAACTATTATGTAAATCTGCCCATAGCTCCTCTTTTAGTTCTGTTTTCCTTTGCCGTAATGCTAGGTGATAGTTTTTCCTAAGTTGGATTATCTCTTGCCAGTCTCTTACCGTTTTATTTAGAGCATTTTTAAGATTTGAATATGCTTTGGTATAGGTTTTATTAAACCAGCCCACCATGTTCTTTCTTTCCCCTTTAGTTTTAATATTTAGTGCTTGCTTTACAGATTTAGTTACAACCAAAAAGTTGTAAAGAATCTCCAGAAGGCTTGATGAATCATCCAAACAGTTCATATTTGCTGCCATGGAGTTCTTAACAACTTTTTTGGTAATCGTTGCTGGGTCAGCGTGTACCCACTTAAGTGAATAGCCGTTTAGTCTATTCAAGACCAAGTTTTCCTCCCCGTGGGACCTCGTCCGGTTTATCTTTCCTCGCACCAGTGGAAGAGAAAGAACAATGGAACTAGGGAAGTGGTCACTAAAAGCACAGTTGTAAGTTGTGAAGTTCGAGATAAGGGATGAGGCCCTGTTGGTCAGAAAAATAAAATCTATACACTAGCAGCACCTCTACCGTTAAAGGTTGGAGTAAGGGGGACAGGGGGAGATAATAATTCGTTGGCCAGGGCCAGTTGCAAAATTAAAATTGTCTCATTCAAACAGGCCCCAGTCTGAGTATGAGTGAAATGTGTCATGTTGTTATCTTTCTCATCTAATAGGCCACAGATTATATTGTCATTTTGGGCACACAAGAATGAATTAAAGTCACCACCCCAGATGATAGTAAGGTTTTTTCCTTGATATTTGTTATTAAGTTCTAAAAGGAGGTAGCGAATTTCTTTCCGGGTGTTGATCAGCTGGCATTGCTGTAAGTTATTATAAAAATTGATTATCACAAGAAAATCCAGTTTGTTATTGACAAGAATAATTATCTGAAAACTTGCCTCGAGTTTTAGGGCTATAATTTCCCGCACTGAGATTAAGTTGGAAATATAAACCCCCAACCCTCCTTTTGCACGCCCTGATATTGACGGAATCGCAGGGGAAAAAAAGGTTTCGTAACCATTTAAATGGATAGGTGAGACCGCCCACGTCTCTTGGAGACAGAGGATGCCGTAGGTCCGCGAGAAGGTAAGCCACTCACCAAGATTGACCTTTGAGCGTAGGCCACCAATTTCCCAAAAAATAATCTTGAGTGGTTCCCCTTTTGTGGATTTTGCGTCAGAGGGAGGGACTGTTACAGAGCCTCCAGGTTCCTTTAAGGAAATTCCAGTAGTAGGAGTGCCCTAGCCTTGATATACTCTAGTTGTTATTGGTAAACTCTGAGATGTAGAGCTATTACCAAAGTTGACTGTGGTAGGTTCTTGCTCCATCTCAGGTAGGACCAAGATGGGATTTGAGGTGGGAGGTATAATGTTTAATACCTGCGCCTCTACCAATTGTGATGTAGGGGAGAGGATTTCTGAGTGAGCCTCTTTTGGGCTTTCGGTCGTGCAGGACGTGTTCCTAGAAAAATAGATTGGTTGTCAGTCCACATCCTCAAGAGGGGATAACCTATTTGAAGTTACAATAGATCCATTCCCTGCTCCTCTGGACCTAGTAGGGGGTTTATAAAAGAAACGCAGCGGGCGGGCTATAATGCTGGAATGTAGATGGGAAATTTCCTCATTAAGCTTCATTAAGAGATCGGAATATTTGGGGGGATCGAAAATTTATAACAATACAGTCACCAAAATGGACTTTGATGAGGTACCAACTCTGCGGACCATCAGTATTTCATTTATATACTGGGGGCTAAAATTCTTGAATTTGGTCAACCAGGCCACCACTTTGTTACGGAGAGTAGGCCAGGATTCGCTCTGTCCCTGTTTTAGTACTGGAGCCCCCGTTAGAATTAGTACATAGGGGCAGGAGGCGGGTGGTAGATCTAAAGTATCTGTGCTCGGTTGTACACTAGTGTTTTTTAATTTTTCCCCTCTGTTTGACCCTCGTCCACTCTATTCCTCCACTCTAAACTGGGAGTTAAGTTGAGGATCCTCTACTACGTGTCTAGGTAAAGTTAATGCTTGAGGTTCTCTTGGGGTACCCGATGTATTTAGCTGGATCAGGGGCCTGTGTCCCTCTGTTTGTGTGGTGTTGGAAACCTTACTACTGTGGGCCATTTTTATATTGTCCAGTAAGTTGCTAGGTGTCCCTACAACCTCTTTCAGCTGCTCGATTTTCTCCTCCATGTGGCCAAATCTTTTTTGAATGAGCTCACTCATCTGGATCATCATGGCACTGATCAGAGTTTCCAGCAACCCCCTAACTAAATCTACAAAGAGAACCTTTCTCCCCGGTAACAATTCATTTAAATTTGAGATCGGTACTTCTGTCAGAGGGCCAAAGGTATTAGGAGGAGCCTCTGTTTGGGTTTCTGCTTGAACAAATACTTGTGAGAGAGAGCCAGGGGCATCTTTATTCTTACCATCCTTGCCCCCCCCTTTCTCCCTTCGTTCTAGTTCTTGCTACGTTCCCTTTCATCAGTTTGGATTGTTTCCGCATTTGAGGCCCTATTCCTACTGATGTAGTATTTTCAGTCTCTCTATCTTGACTCGGAGGAGCTGGGGACTGTTTAACCAGGGGGGAGTTGGTGTTATTTCGTTGAATTATAACCTTAGGTGTTAAGGATCTATTAGATTCTTCCTCCCTGGTCAATGGGAACTGAGAAGGATCTAGTAAGAGCTTTCGCTCGGTTAGCTGTATCTCGTGGGTGAGAAGGGACTCTGCTCTAACCAGGAAGGCATCTAATGTGCCTACGGTACTCTTGCGTCTCTCCATCGTTCTCAGTTTTGGTGACAATGATAACCCCTATAAACAAGCTAATGCATAAACCTGTGTGGATACAAAAATAAAAACCAGCCAGTAAAACAGGAGGTGAGGACCTGGAAGCTCTGAGATTAAGATGCAAATGCTGGGGCTCTTACTTACTATGCCCAGGGTATTAAGTGGGATTAAAAAACTGGGGGGTCTCTCCAAGGGGCGAGGCCGATGTAATTAAGGGCGTGGCTTAAAAACACATAAGCTAAAAGTTTGTGCTTAGCATATTATCTGTACCTCCTCTGGTATTTCGCTGCTTCTATAATTGCATCCATATGTATAATAAAAGTAACATTACAACTACAACAAGTCAGGACTATTCGTTTTGCCAATGGCTGTTAGTTGCATAAGATAAATACGCAACAACTATGGCTTAGTTGTTTATAATATTGAAAATGCTTCCATTTGCAAATAAGGAGACAGTGAAAGAACTATAACCAGTATCTTTGAAGTTACATCAAAGGCAATGAAGGGCGGTACTGCTGCAGAGTTAGAATTTTTTTTACCCTGAGGGTGAGGGCAAAAATGGAGAGCCCGACAGGGACCCGTCTCAGCACTGGCATTTTAGAAACTACCGGTGCTGAGCACCAGCAGGACCCGGCCCCCTTAAAACCCTAATTATGCCATTCTTCCCCACGATATTTCATTTTCACACTATGTATCCCCAAATGACATCCTCTCCCGGGGACTGCTGCGTGCTGGTTATTGCGAGCGAGGCAGGCAACAAATGCGCACTCTTGAGTCAGCGCTCTACCTCACCCCGGAGAACAAAAAGAGCGGAAAGCTGTACAGCACCGACCGGAGTCATGACTGGAACACCGGCATGTATGGTAGTTGGGGTGCAGCCACACACAACAAGCCCGAGTCAGCGAGGATGTCACAGCGGAAGCAGCCTTCCCGGAAGCAGACACCAGACCTCAGTCCGCAACAATGTGACACGCACCCCCTCAAAGGAGGGGGGGCGGGGACAGCCAGAGATAGATATCAACAGGGTGGGTCCGGGGTCTCCCTCTGCTTCACAGGGAGGTGCAGCTGCACTTTGTTACCACATAGCACTTGGAGTTGTCCATAATCACAAAACAGAGACAACCAGATTTCCTCCATATTAGCCGCTGGGTGGTCTTTTTTCCGTGCTTAAAAGGGCGCCTTTCCGCCCGTCCTGAGGAGTACAAATATCAGAGGCCAGTTACAAATAATTTCTGCTGGACCCAAGTGACGCACAGTATTTCAGGACGCTGGTCTATATGTGAGAATCAGAAAAAAAGCGTGGGGTATTCCAATGGCTCGAAAATACAGACCAAGTCAGTAGACAATCAACAAAAGGCATATTTGGTAAAAATTACAACACTTTGTCATTGAAACTATTTATTTCTCTAGTAAATCCAGAAGAGTCCCTCTGTGGATTCAACTGAGTGCTTTGCGATTTTTCTTTTCTTTGTGTTTAAACAACAAAGAAGTGACAAGCTGGGGAGCGCAGTCTGCTGTTTTTCAAAGCACATACTCGTAAGGTGTATGCCGCCACAAGCACAAGTATGTGCTTGGAAAAAGAGCTGCGTGATGGCAAAAGTGAAAGCAGGCTGGCGAGTGGTGTACAATGTGCGCGCACCATGACGAGAAAGGAAAGGCAGGTAGCGCCTCTGCTCGTCATGTGCGCGTAACGGCACGCTCTATGCCAGTCAAAAAGCTGTCGTAGGACTTTTAAAAGTCCACACACTAAATATCTCACAAAGCAATGCATGCGCTGGCTCAGGGGAGACCTAAATATGGCAAATGTTTGCAAAAATATATTTAGTCCAAAGCTGCCAAAGAAAAACAGGAATACTTAGAGGTGTTTAACACTCTCTTGCTGACCAAGAAACTGAAATAGTTTTCCAAGGCCTACTAAAAAATCCTCGACTCGTACAGTACCAATCACCTACCTTCTAAACCGATATACAAATTAAGTTAAGGGACAATTTATCAAAAGGTAGCAGAATATTAACTTGAATACGTAGGGGGAAACCACTGTTCTGCCCCTTCTAAAGACAGCCAATTATACCAACCTCTGGAATTACAAATTGTCCAGCAAAGAGCAGCGCATCGAGCAGGTTGTCACGAGCGTCATTCCGAAGTGTGTATATGGGCACCTGTAGGACATAAAGGGTGAAATATAAATACAAATACTATCGGAAGCATGCCATTTAAAGAAGAGACAAATGCATATAAAATGTGAACTCTAAACACAAATATTATGAGTGTGTGTATACTATTGGAGATTTAAAAAAAGATTTTTCCTAACCACAATTTCTTCCTTCCACTTTAAAAGTTATATGGGCTTGCCTATAAAATGTCTCTTTTATACCTGCTCAGAAGGAAAGTTACTTAACACAGTGCATTTGGCAAGGAGCGCTAGAGCATCTACCCTTCTGACTTCATTCCATAACTGCTTTGCAACCAAGCATATTTGCTGTCTGACTTGAGATGTTTATTCACACAGCCATGACTCATTGTGACCATCTGGGCCATTTGGAATTTGGTTGCTTTCCCTTTTAGGTCCCCACTGACGAGGAGCCAGTGCCAATTATTCATGCTCTTCCAAAATAAAGCGATGGCACAGCCCTGTGGGCATGACCACTCTTGTAGATTCTTTTGCAAAATTATAGTTCTAAAATGGTTGCACATGCTATTGCGCAGATTAAAGTTAGTCTACTCTGCTGTATGCCAGAACTGTCAGGGTCAGATTCTATGGGGAAAGATGTGAGGATGTCATAACCCTCGCATGTGCCCATTCCGCGGAGACCCAAGCATACATACTTACCGGCCCCCGCATTCTGCTGTTGCCAATAGTGGGAAATAATGTCAGCCAACAATAACTGGTATTAGTAGTGGTCGTTGTTGGCCGCAGTTTATTAATAACCAAAGACATATTAATAACACAAACTGGTTTCAAGCAATCTTCCATTTTACGAACATTAAGCATCAATCGTAATTGCCATATACAAATTATGACACCATCTTGTGATAACCGGTGTCAGTCTTTTTATGCCCTCCTTAGTTCGAAAATGGGGCTTGTACACAAACCAGTTTGTTGCCAGTCTATTGGTGCTCCAGTGGTTGTTTGCCCACGCTTTCTGCGTATTGCGGAGGGGAGCTTTCCTGTCGGGAGTTAGGTCCCCAGCTCGCTACCATTTGCGCCCTGCCGTCCGGCCGGGTCTGGGCCGCGAGTGCCGTCTCCTCCTGTTACTCCCCTCCTTTATGCCACCACGTCACCCTGCCGTGTGGCATTCAAAAGTGAGTGGCCATCCCCTTACACACCGCCCGCCGGTGTGTTTTCTTAGCCAACCAGTGTAGGATTTCCGCTAACGCCCCTCCCCTTATCCAGCTCTGCGACTTTGCTGTTCCTTAGGTGTGGGTGGGTGGGCTTCAGTCGTTGTTGTTGTCGCGCCGTTCTCCCAGCTCCTCGAAGGCGTTGTGCTTCTGCTGGGAGGCGGCGTCGCTTAAATCCTCCTGAGCCCTCCATGCAGGCCTCAGGTGAGTCCCCCTGATTGGGGGGTTCAAACAAAGCCAGGTTGACCATTGGGCGCGCTTTGGGGGCGCTCAGGTCAACAGGTCACTTCCGGTCGGGTGGCTGGTGCGCACCCCGCTTCCGCTGGTTCCTGGGCGCATCAAAGCGCCCAGAACCAGTTTACCCCCGCTAGTGGCACCACGAGGGTTATGGCGCCGGCCTTCAAGCCTCCCCCACCCTTACGGGAGGGTGCGGCGGCCTCTGCAATAACCCTTGCATGTGCCCATTCCACGGAGACCCAAGAATACATACTTACCGGCCCCCGCATTCTGCTGTTGCCAATGGTGGGAAATAATGTCAGCCAACAATAACTGGTATTAGTAGTGGTCGTTGTTGGCCGCAGTTTATTAATAACCAAAGACATATTAATAACACAAAACTGGTTTCAAGCAATCTTCCATTTTACGAACATTAAACATCAATCGTAATTGCCATATACAAATTATGACACCATCTTGTGATAACCGGTGTCAGTCTTTTTATGCCCTCCTTAGTTCGAAAATGGGGCTTGTACACAAACCAGTTTGTTGCCAGTCTATTGGTGCTCCAGTGGTTGGTTGCCCACGCTTTCTGCTTGTTGCGGAGGGGAGCTTTCCTGTCGGGAGTTAGGTCCCCAGCTCGCTACCATTTGCGCCCTGCCGTCCGGCCGGGTCTGGGCCGCGAGTGCCGTCTCCTCCTGTTACTCCCCTCCTTTATGCCGCCACGTCACCCTGCCGTGCGGCATTCAAAAGTGAGTGGCCATCCTCTTACACACCGCCCGCCGGTGTGTTTTCTTAGCCAACCAGTGTAGGATTTCCGCCACGCCGCAGGGAGGCTCACGTCTTACTGCGGCTCCCCCCCCTGCACCTGGTTCGTGGCTCCCACCTTTTTCCATACTTGTGTATATCTTTATCTTTTTTTTTTTTTTTTTTTTAATTGCAACCTGCGAGTGTCATTGCACCCCACAAGTTATCCCAGAACACCTTCATCCCCTTTTCGGAGAGGTGCACCCCGTCTTGCCCGTAGAGTTCCGGGCGGCCTGGGTGGATGAGGCCGTACCGGATTGATTCCAGGCCATTGGCGAGGCAAAACTTGTGCATCGCGACATTTAATTTCCTCCTTGCGTTAACGACGGCCTTGTTGGAATCGGCACCTCTCCAATACTTCCTGCTGATCATTTCGGACCAGACTATCATTGTGGGACTCAGCCACGCTGCTGTCTTGGTGAGATCTTTTTGGACGGCCTGCCCGACTGCTTTTCGGCCTAGCCGGGTCAGGTCGTTGCCCCCAAGGTGGATGATCAGGACGTCGGGCAGCCAGGCCGAATCTGCCATGAGGCCGTCCAGCGTCGGCAGTAGCTGCTCCCATCTCATACCCGGCTGCCCTATCCAGCGGATGTACGTCGATTTGGGCCTGCTTACGTTGTGGCCCCCTTGCCGCCACCAAGACTCCATTCGGGATACGAATGAATGTCCCACCACCCAGACCAGCCGCGGGCGTCCCCCTCTTGAGAGAAAGCATTCTGTTAGGTGGCCTTCTGCGCACCGTGTGTACTTACGAGGGGGCTATCACCCTGCCGTGCGGCATCCCAAAGTGACCACCTTCCCCTCTCCCCCCTCGGGGCTTTCTCTTCTTTTTTTTTTTTTGCGTTTGTTTTTTTTATTTTTTTTATACGAGACGCCTTGGAGCGCCATCTGCCCACCGCCTGGATCCTGTCCTCGGGCATGCCATGCTGCGCTGCCGAGGTCGCTGCGCCGATCCTGAATGAGTGCGAGGCAAATGATGCCGCGCGATACCCGGCTTTACCAAGGCCTTGGCGCATTATAGCTGTAAACTGGAACTTACTCAGGTTCCTTCCGTCCTTATGTATAAAGAGGGGGCCCTCACCAGCTGGTCGTGCCCCCATGTACCGAAATAGCCAGCATACCGCGCAAAGCCCAGCCTCTGGGATGCAATGGAGACGTATCGTCGTCCCCCTCCTTGCCCTGTCCGTTTTGGACTGTCTCAGCGTTAATTCCACTGCCTTCGCCATTGGTTTAATGTCTCTTGCCTGCAGGCTTTGCTGCGCTGGGCCCGACTTGCTGGGGGCTACTAATTCGCTGATTCGGAATGCTCCGAAGAAAGCCGTGGTGAATGCCGCCCTAAATAGTAGCAGCTCATATTTGTCTGATATTAAGCCCGTGAGGGCTCCCAGGAGCTGCCCCAGCTTGGCGAAATCGATGGGACGCCTGTTGTCCTTCTTTTTGCCTTCAACCCTTCTCCAGCCTTTTAGGGCCGCCTTTAAATAGGCCGAGGTAGTTGGGTCCTCGCCTGTATAAAGCCTGGCGAAATGGGCGATGGCGGACAAATGCGCCTGTGCCCATGATCTCGTTTTCTTCGACTTAAATGCCCATTGTACGAATTTCTCCACTGCTGTGCGAGTTTTCGCCCTGTCTTCCAGCGATTTTAGACCCCCAACTCTCATTACCGTGTTTGCGTAAGTCCTGTATCTTCTGTTCGCCTCCGCGGTAAGTGATTGCCCTATCAGCCAGGATAAGTCTACACCCCCAGGTCCCAGAGGGACGGTGGAAAGGCGGTAATCTCCCTGTCTGCCCCGGGCACCAGTTCTCTGAACCGCTTCATTTGAGACCGGGAGTGTGCATCTACTGCCGAGTTCTCTGACCCTGGCACGTGGCGTGCCTTCAGCTCCAGATTCCCTTCCAGCTGTAATTTAATTAACCGCCGCATTAGCCTCAGCATGTCCGGGCATCTCGCTGAGCCTCTTTTAATGGCCTGCACTACTCCCATGTTATCTGACCACAGCGTGAGTTTCAGATTTTTTATTTCTTCTCTCCAGATGGTCAGTGCTACAATTATCGGGAACAGCTCGAGAAACGTGATGTTCCTAGTGAGCCCCTGCGCATGCCACTCCTCCGGCCACTGGCTGGTGCACCAACTGTTTCCCAGGACCGCGCCGAAACCCAGGCTTCTGGCCGCGTCCGTGTAAAGAGCTATCTGTTCGGCCGTTACCCACCCCTCTCTCCACATCCGCTCCCCATTGAAATCTTGTAGGAACTCGTCCCACACCTGCAGGTCCTGTTTCACGCCTGCGCTCAATCTGATGTGGTGGTGTTTGTGGGTGACGCCGGCCGTCAGCCCTGTTAGGCGCCTCGAAAATACCCTGGCGGGCGGGATTACCCGAGCCGCGAAGTTAAGTCTACCAATCACTCCTTCGATCTCCCTCAGGGTGGCCTTCTTCTGACCCCGTAGCTTCGATACTTCCTCGCGAAATTCCTTTACTTTGTCTGGAGGCAGCCTGGCCGTTCCTGCTATAGAATCCAATTCTATGCCCAGGAACGTAAGCCTCGTGGTCGGGTTTGTCGTTTTTTCTTTTGCGAGGGGGACCCCTAGGGACCTGGCTAGATCCTCGAAGGCTGCCAATGTGCTAGCGCAAACTGAGGAACCTGCCGGGCCTGTGAACAGGAAATCGTCTAGGTAGTGCAGTTTTCCACCCTCCTGGTGCTGGTCATGAAGCGCCCATTCTAAGAATGTGGTGAACTGCTCAAAATATGCGCATGATATCGCGCAGCCCATGGGCATGGCTTTGTCAATAAACACCTCCTCGCCCCATTGGAAACCCAGTAGGTGGAAACTGGAGGGGTGGACCGGCAATAGGCGGAACGCTGATTCAATGTCCGCTTTCGCCATGAGGGCTCCTATGCCTGCCGCCTTTACCAGCTCAATTGCGTCGTCGACTGACGCGTAGTCCACTGAGCAAGCTTCGGGGTCGATACCGTCGTTCACGGAGGAACCTTCCGGAAACGAAAGGTGGTGTATCAGCCTGAATTGACCCTCTTCTTTCTTGGGAACCACTCCTAGTGGTGAGACGACTATGCCCTCTTGTACTTCCTTTGGGAGGGGGCCCTCAACTCTACCCAGGTTCAATTCTTTCTCTATCTTGGCGCTAACCACCTCGGGGTGTTGCCTTGCCGACTTCAAATTGCTCGCCCCCGCCGAGGGGAGCGGGCCCCGGAATGGGATAACAAAGCCTTGCTCGAAGCCCTCTACCAGTATCCTGGCATCTGTTTTGTTCAGATATTTGTTTGCCAATCTGCGCAGCCGTTGTGTACTAATGGGGGATCTGGCCAGCTGGCACTTACTAATGTCCACCAGTCCCCCCCTTTCCCCTGCGTTGAGGCTTACGCTTCTTGCTCTTTTCTCTCTTTTCCCTTTTCGATTCGTGTTTGGAACCTTTGCATGCAGCGGAAGCGTGCTTGCCCCCGCAGCTGGCGCATGCGTGTTGAAACTTACAAGCGGAGCCCCATGAGCAGTCCCCTGCCTCGTATCTCCAACAGATCGCCTTAGCTGCGGTTGGGGAGTACGATCTCCCGTTCGACCGCCTCTGGTATGTACCACTCTTCCCCTTTTGGTATGAGCTCCGAAAGGGCTGGTCGCTTTTGCCCGCCCAGGACCTAACCTCCTTAGCCGTAAGCATCTTGTGGATGAACCCCGATACATCCTCTTCATTCCACTCCATTTCGGGGTGCCTCTGCATTTTTAGTCTAAACCCTTTATCGTACTCTAACCAGGCATCCCCAGGGAACTGCCTCTGTGCTAGGTGGATGTTGGCCTCGTATAGCCACAAGTCAGCAGCGCAATGGGGGAACTTTCCACTATAATGCATGCCATGATTCTGAACGCATCTAGCCAATTGTCGAAGTTGCGCTCCTTTCTGGCCCCGCACCTTTCTCTCCTGTCCTCCTCCTTCCTGTCGCACGTGGTTAGATCGAGCCCCTCTAGCTGAATTTCTAGCAGCGAAAATATGTCTATGAATTCCTTGCGCCATATCCTCTCTTTTACTGCAAGAGGGATGAGACATACCAAGCCGGTGGCCTTCGTAGTCAGGGACGCCGAACCAGGGGATGGCCTGATGTAATGATCGTTGACTACCCCGCTCGGAGGTGGGCTTCCCAAAACGGGGCCGTAACCCCACCTGGGTAGCGGGGAAATCTGTTCACCTTGGGCGGACAAGCTTACCTGCTCCTGCACTCTTGTTTGTCGGGCCCACCCCGGATCGACCATATGCCACGTGAGACCTGCCGCTTCCTCTGCGCGCTGCTCCGTAGGCCCTGCCACTCCTTGCCCTGTGCCACTAAGTAGCCCCGGCGCCAGCGATTTTAAACATTCCTTTACGATGTCGCTAATATGCTCACCCTTTTTCTTTTTGCTGGTCGTCTCGCCCTGGTCGCTGTCCTCCGGTCTCAACGGAAGAGGTTTCTGCCGTACTTTCCTCGGAGGGTTCCTCTTGGATGTTCTCTTCATCGGCGTGTTTTTTAGCTTCTTGGGTGCGGAAGGCCCTGGTTCTTCGTCTGCCTGTTCCACCGGTCTGTTTTCTTTCCCTTTACCCAAGTGAGGGTGGAGCCAGTCGTCACCGTGGATGGCCGCTAATTCACGGATCTTCATCAGTACCTCTGCCCTCTCGTCTGGCTGGCCCTCCGACGTGTCGTGATCGTCTGCGCACTTCCGTGTGGCTTCTTGGTTTGTCTGCGTCAGGCCGTCGGCTGGGGCACGGCTAACTGTGTGTGCTTACCCCGGGCTCTGAGCTTGTTGCCGCTTTACCTTTTTATTCGCTTCGGAGGAGCTGGCACGGCGCGCCGTACTCCACGAGGCGTCTTCGGAGACAATGACCTGTATCTTCCAACCGTGGCCTCGCCTTCTTCAGCTTTGTCCTTCGCCGCGTCGCCTCTTTCCTTCAGTCGTTGTTGTTGTCGCGCCGTTCTCCCAGCTCCTCAAAGGCGTTGTGCTTCTGCTGGGAGGCGGCGTCGCTTAAATCCTCCTGAGCCCTCCATGCAGGCCTCAGGTGAGTCCCCCTGATTGGGGTGTTCAAACAAAGCCAGGTTGACCATTGGGCGCCCTTTGGGGGCACTCAGGTCAACAGGTCACTTCCGGTCGGGTGGCTGGTGCGCACCCCACTTCCGCTGGTTCCTGGGCGCATCAAAGCGCCCAGAACCAGTTTACCCCCGCTAGTGGCACCACGAGGGTTATGGCGCCGGCCTTCAAGCCTCCCCCACCCTTACGGGAGGGTGCGGCGGCCTCTGCAATACGGTACAGTGAAAAAAAAAGTATCATTATGATATGTCATACCGTTGAGTCCAGGAGAATGCAACAGTGCTCCACAGAGAGCTAAGAAGTTTGTAAAAAAAAAATAATAATAATAATAAAAGTTGCATCAATCTTTCAATACAGTCATGAGAAAATGTCATATTTTAGCTTCTTCCTGAAGAGAATGTAGCAGGGATTTCTGCTCATATACAGAACTGTGCATAGAGACTTGCAACCTCAGTGAATTAGGGTGTGCCAAAACTCACCTCAGCATCCAAAATCCCCTACCAGACTTGCTATCAGTTTCTCATTGGTACTTACAAAACCCAAATGATTTAGACAACCCAGAACATGGACTTAGAACACCTCAGGTAACGTGGAACACATGAACACTCTTTCGTTATACTAACGTATCAATCCAGAAAGAGGAGTCAATGAGGACATGTGCGAGATTGAAATGTTTATTTCTAATGCAGTGTTCTCAAATGCAGTATCTTAGCTAATACAAGCAAACATTTTATAAAGGACAAGGTTAACAGCATGGTTACTATTCCATAAAATACAAAGGGTGAAAGCATGTCAAAATGCTAAAAGAAACCGGTCTAAATCGAACCTCAGTTTACCCTCCCTAGCTAGTATATTATATTATATCTAAAGAAGGTCTCTTTGGGTTTAGAAGGGCGGGCCCATACCTTTGGGTTCAGCAGCAATGGATCACATCATCTCCTGCACCAACTCTCTGGACACGGATATTCATCAAGTGTGTCTATCCTGTTTCACGCAGTGCCTTGTTAAACACGCCTAAACCCAAAGTTGGCCACAGCTGCATCCATTATGTCTACTCTGTGCGCTGATCAATCCAAACAATAAGCGCTGTGTTGAAATAACCTTGAAGGCCTCGGCACTCAGTGCACAGACATAGCTTACCAAGCAAGACTGATATTATAAGCAAACATGTTATTCTCGTGTAAAGCAAAATACCTAACTAGGCGAAAAGCTAAAATGTGTCGTGTGCAGAGGCAGCAGAAAAGGAAAAATGGTGTCTAAACTTCTAACAAGCCCATGCTTACTTAACACAGTGCAAAGGTGAAACCAATACACAAGACAAGAACACAGGCCTAGTCTGCAATGACATAATGAGAAGAGAAAAGGACTGGACTGCAGCCCAGATTAGATACTAGTTGCAGGAAGCTGGCTCTATATAGCATACTAAAATGACATGCACTGTGCAGAGTCTCCAGTGGGTCCCCAATTGTTTACAGAGGCAAAAGTTGATAATACTAACACTCTCCTTCATTGTAGTGTGGGTATGCAGTTAGACTTATCAGAGGGTAGTGCTAAGCATTTGCTGTACTCGCAGAGGCAGTAAAGGAGACACAAAGAATAAATTTGAGACCAAATTAGAAAAATAACACTTTTCTTACATATATTTTAACCACTTCGCTGCGGCGGCTATTCCGCCGCAGCGCTAAAGGGGCGGGGCGGCCGCGCGGCCGCCGCATGCTGGTGACAGAACCGCTCCGTCACCAGCTACAGTTGAGCTGTGCTGGTGACGGAGCGGTTCCGTCATGACCCGCCCCGCTCTTTAGAACGCCCGCGCAGGCGCGAAATCAGCGCCGCGCAGGCGCGGCGGCCGGGCCATGACGGAACCGCTCCGTCATCAGCACAGCTCAACTGTAGCTGATGACGGAGCGGTTCCGTCATCAGCATGGAAGGGGTTAAACTCAAGAGCTTTGTTCAAAGGTAAGTACAGTTTTCAACAGAAATATTCACAAGTAAAACATTCAAACCTGTGCGCTTTTACGCACAGTTCAGTACAAACATGAGGAAAAATCAAAGATACATAAAAGTAGATACAGTCGGTTTCAGAGGTTCACCTTCTGGGATCGGAATAGTAGTGGGCGAAAATTTAAGGTACTGTCAGAAATTAATCTGGAACAGCCCAGGTTCTACCAGGAGAATGGTGCTGGTGAGGCTGGTAGCTGGCGTGCTACGGAGAAGGGGGGGCACATGTAAAGAGGCTGCACAGGGGGACGTGTGAGCAAGTCCGAGGGTTCTCAAAGGAGGTCGCGGTCGCAAGGGGTCTTGGAGCATGCGGGGCACAGGTGGTTCTTCAGGACCCAGGACAGGCGGCTCGGGTGCAGAGTGGTTAGGTCAGCTGGCCGTGGAATGTGGCACCTCGCGATCAAGGACAAACAGCTGGCAGGGGCAAAATCAAAGCAACTGAGCCACTCTCGAAGTGGGTCTCAGTGATGCCGATGTCCCTCGACGGCTGCTTGGTCCTGGTACAGTGGGAATCCCGACTGGGCTCTCACTGTTGGTGTTTTGTGAGGGCGTCTGGTACCCCATGGATTGGTGCTTCACGGCTCGGGTTGGGCCTGATGTCTTCATACTCAGTGGGGAGACAGATCTGACTTTCCAGAGCACTAGTGCCTGCTCTTGGTTGTGTGCGGCATCGGTCGGGCCTGGGAGATGCAAGGCGGTGGACTGGACACCGCTTGCCACGGCCTGCGGACTGCAGGGGTGTAGCTCCTCTACTCCAAAGGAGACTGCCAGTGGTTTTTGTAGTGCTGGCAGGCTAACGAGGGCTTTGGTAGGGCTCCAACTCGCAGGATGAGTCACTCAGTCGCAGCTGTCGAGATAGGACTGAGGACGGCAGGGTTTCGCATCGAAGTTAAAATTTCTGCTGAAGTTCTTGCCAGGTAGTGACTCTTCTTCATCCTTCTTCTGTTTATCCGTCGAATTTGAGTTCTTGGGTTCAGGGGTGCCACCTAAATACTCAATTTAGGGGTGTTTACAGGGAGTGACAGATAGTAGCCAATAGGCTACCTACCTTTAGGGTGTCTATACCCTCAATATGACCACTTCCTGCGGAAGTGGGAATAACCCTGACCCTAGAAGGCATATTCCATCCAAAACAACATGGAGAAATCTTGTTGTATAGCATTTTAGGACCCTAGTGTAATTTTCCCGATTCATGCCCTTATATAGGTATAAATCACCATATCCTATATAGGCATAGGAATCATAACCATATTTAGACATAGCTCATGAAGTCCAAATACGGCATGGCTTCTTCCACTAGTTCCAAAAATCCACAACGATTTCTTGGAAAACTCGGCTTCAGCAGTTAGAGACTTCCCCTTGCTTGAATATGGATTTGTCCAAGAACTCATGGAGTTTTCAAAGAACCTAGACTCTTTGATGATGTTATTATGTCCAACCTTACGTCAAACTCGGCACCTTCAAGGTATAAATATGCCCACACTTGCCCTAGCAAACACACAGTGGTTTGGAGCAGTTAGACTATCTACTTGCCCGACGCATCCTGCTGCAGCAAGTGCCGAAGGAAGCCGACACTCCAGCAGACGCACTGAGAGAGACGCTGTCTTTTCTCTTGTCGAGAAATCCAGCTCCAGTGTTTCCAAGCTCCCCTTTACGGGGTGTTGGGAAATCGAGTCCTGAGACAGAGAGATACCAGACCTCCTTCATTCTAAACCAAGGTACGGAGCTGATTAGACCCTAAGAGAAATATTGGATAGATTCTTCGCAAAAAAAGACTAAACTCATGCTACACCACACTTTCTTCTTCCCTCGTACTAGACTTAGGTTAGGTACATCGGGATAGGCGTATTTTAGAAGCACCAGTTGAGTACTTTTAGTCTTTATTTATTCATGTATGTATTTTATGGCTTAGAAACCATACCATGCTTTTACAGTTTTATTTTATAATACTCTTCTTGCTGTACGCATCATACTTTGCAGCCAGTATTACGAATGTAGCAGTTCATTTCTTCTGCATGAGAAAGAAGACTGTTGAATAAATACTTTTATTGAAAACGCCCGTCTCTCTATTTCTCTGCACCTCTGGTGAAACGAAGCATGCACAATTGACTGAATAAAATATCTATCTATTGTTTCCACAACTCTGAAGATCAGTTTCATCTTGGGGAAACAAGTTGTCATGTTTATGCGGTTGTCAGAAACTAATCCCTTCTTGTTCGTTCGAGAAAGTTTCTAGTAACCTCTGAGCTAGCTGGCACTCACAATTAAGTTTAATATATTCGATAGAGACCTAGTAGATACAAGTCCTACGTCACATCTATAGGATATATTATTCCAATGCGCACAGTCTATTGGGAATATAGGAACTACACTACAATCTGAAAAGTGTGGTCCACATAAGCTGACCCGCCCTAGGGGTGGTGCGGGCTGAATGTGTGTACACCTCCTAATGGTGCTAATTTTCCCACCTGTTTTGCCACCATAAAGTGGGGTCAGAACAAGGGAGTGTGCTCCTCCACTATCTGGAGGGGATTAGGGTTGCATAATAATGGCGGCAGGGCCTTTGAAAGTTCCCGCTCTGGAATGCCCATCCTGCTTGGAGGTGTGAGCACCTCCGCCCAGAGCAGGCTTTCTTCCTGACCTCCGAGAGCGAAGGGGCTCACCTCAGGAGGTCAGAAACCTGCCTATAGTGGCTGGCTGGTTGAGACCAGTCAGTCAACACACTAGTAGTCAGTAGATGTTCCGGGGCACCTCTAAGATGCCTTCTGGGTGCATTTATTAATAAATCCAGCACTGGCATAAGTGTGGTTTAATTAAGACTAGGTGTTTGGTACCAATACTCCTGGGGTACATTGAAGCCATCGTAATGATGAGTGTCCAGCCCATGTACTAGTTATGGCTTCACTGAGCACTGGTAATATCAAAAGGTGAACTTAGATATCATCAGAACTGATCTACTCTTGCAGATATGTCGACAACTCGGTATAATGCACCCTTCCTTAGGGCTGTAAGGCCAGCCATAGGAGTAACTTACCTATGCCACATGTAGTGCTGGCAGACATGGCAGACAGGAATGTGTGCCATGTCAACTCTTTGATTTTCTCTGCACCTAGACATGCAGGCTACAATGGCAGATTGCATGAGCTTGGTGAGGGGGTCCCTTAAGGTGGCACAATTTGTGAAGCAGCCCTTACGGACGCTCTTTAGTTCCAAGGCCTCCAGTAAGTGGTACCAGGAGTACCACTTACTGGAGACTTAAATGGATCCTAAAAGGGTGCCAATTGTGGAACAATCGTACAGTTTAGGGAAAGAACACTGTTACTGGTGACCTGGTTAGAAGACACCCAGTACACTTTTAGTCAAAGTTCCACCAGATACCAGGCAAAAAGTGGGGGGTAACCATGTCAAAAGGTGCACTTTCCTATACCAGTGGCCAAGAATAATTCATGCAGTCCATCAGTCACTGTTGTTTTTCTTCTATAGCGTTTAATGCAGTGCTTTAAATGGAAATACAGAAGTCCTGATGCTCTCTATTCAGGATATATAAAGGGGTCCCTGACTAAACACACAGCACTTACACATATTACTTAATTATTTGAATGAGACACAAATGGTGGTGACCAGTGTTTTTATTATCACTGTACCAGCAAAGAACATGTATTAATTTCACGATTGCTAGTGCAATATACAAAATTCAAAATGCGCCCACAAAGGAAGGGGGGGGGGGGAGTGCAAGGGAAGGGGGTTTCTTTTTAATTAGTTAACATCACTAATCAAAAAATTCCTTAGGCACCAATACACAACTGGAAAGCATTATCATTGATCCATACTTTTGAGATCAAGAAAACACACATGTTGAACAACAGAACATATCACATGCAACAGAAACTCCCGTGATGATTATCATTATCAATTTTTGGGTTGAGGAGTTCTTGAAGGTAGATGGTGGTCTACGTTTCGACCCAAAGGTGTAGGATACTTGATCCTTACTTGCGGGTCTTCATCAGGATGTGGGGGGAGGTGGAGGAGAGAGTGGGGCTGTGTCCTAGGTAAGAAAAGGAAATGCGCTAAATTATTATAAACGGTCTCAAAAGAGTCCCGACATAGTTGAATTTCAGGCCGAGGGGCCTGTGAATTAAGGCAATAAAAACATGTTTCAAAGGATCTTAGATGGACTTTGGAAGAAGGTTAAAAGGCAACTGAGGACAAAATTCGGCATAATTGGATGACCCGACACAATGAGTAACCTGGGCAGCCGCCCAGGGGAGCGTGTGACCGAGGGTCTAAAAAACATGTCACTAAACGTTGGTACCGTAAAAACGGCCACCGCACTGACAGTAACATGGCCTAGTTTTTGGGCTAACATTTGAAGTGTATTATTATTGAAAAAATCATTGAGAAAATCATTGAAAGAGTCATTAAAAAAAAAAAAAAAAATGGGGCATTATTCACCTGGTTTGGACGCCAGGACAGGATGTATGGATTATTGAATTATGACCGCTTTAAAGGGGACGCGGGCGTCCGTCTGCAGAAACACCAAGTGAAAAAACAAAACATCAGGACAAATGCAGGCTGAGAATCAGGCAAAGAACGCATCACACACATGGATCTAGTGCAAACACTCACCCGAGGGAATAATGCATCAGACCCTCAAGAAGGAGCAGTCACGGCACGTCACCTTCGTAATTGAAGTATGTTTTAAACGCGTCCAAGACGGGATCGCGCACAGAGGACCGCCGTCTGAAAAAACGGGTTACCGCTAATTAGAGGTGCCAAGGGCGAATTGGCCTGAAAAATATATAGCGCCGGTTCCAGCAAACGGACTTACCCGTGGTCGGTCAAAGAAAAGGTCAGCGCGTGTCAAACGGGAAACCAGGAAGTGTTACCTTGGTAACCACGTCCGTTTATATAACCTCCTAGAAGAAAGACTGGAGGCCGTTACTAGGTTACCGGGAAAAACAAATCTTGGGGAGTGAATGCAGACCCAGGAGGTTTGTTGCCAAAAGCGTGAGGGGGCAATATTAATGATTGACATTGGGATTCTGCCTGTTACGAACCAGATGGGTCACTAAAGACATTTGTCTCCTCAGAAACACTGCACAATTTTAAAGTTTTATGCATGCATGAATAAAATGTCATATTTACAAGCATTGCCAAATATGAATTTACGATGAGGGCATTGTGAGATTCAATGGACTGTATAGCATTATACACGCATAAATTGCCGTATTCATAAGCATTTGCTAAATATAACTTACAATGAAGGCATGGACCTGCCACACAAGGCGGTCAAACGCACCTCACTTCCAATTAGAAATTCAAAAAGCATCAGGTGTGTATCATAGGTCAGCATTATTATCCAAAAGGCAGACATAGTATAGTTCCCCATTAGACGCCCTCGAGATGTTCAGACATCTTTAAATGGCGTGGACCAACCACACATGGTAGTCAAAAACGCCTAACGGTCAACATAGAATACGTATCCTTAACATATGCATGGTTCAATGGTCTGCAAGCTCTATATTGTAAAAGGGTGGACCAACCAAACATGGTGGTCAGACGCCTTTGGATCAGAGAGAAAACCTCAGAAAAGGATAGGTTGTGAGCAAGCTAGTTTGATGTAGTGTAGACAGATCGAAGTGTGACAGTAAGAAAACCAAATCACAACGTGGCCATTTGCGCAAAGCTGCTCTCAGATTCATTCAAACCCCTGTTCACGGAGTCAAAGAAACGGATCCATTTTATCTCCCTCACATTGAGGATGGATGCGATGTTGCCACCCCTTGGGCCCAGTCGGACCTGTTCCAAGATTGTCCACTTTAGGCTTTCTGGGAGGTGATTATGAGTGTTACAGTGTTCGACCAACGGGGCTCCTGTGACCTTGCATCTCACCCGACTGCAGTGTTGTAGAAAACGTACTTTCGCACGCTGCTGGGTTTGCCCCACATATATCTGGTCACACGGGCATATTATACAATATACCACATTTGTGGAGTTACAGTTGGTATGTGACTTGAGTAGTACTTGCTGTTGCTTATGGGTAAATATCTTAGTCTTAATTGTCAACGGGCAGGCTTTGCAAGACCCACACCGGAAATGTCCCACAATCGGCGGCAGGTTCCACAGGGTTGTAATTGTTGATGTGGCTGGGTTAGGGAGAAAAGAGCGCACCACATAGTCACGGATATTCCTTGCCTTTTTGAAGGCATGCAGGGGGGGGGCCGCTGATGTTAAGATCCTCAGAAATCAGATTCCAATATTTATTGACAGTTTTTTTTATCCTGTTGCTCTTTGTGGAAAAAGTTGTCACACAGATCATGCGATCATCATTCTTATTTTGTCTCTCTCCTCGTTCCAGTAGAGTCTCTCTGGGGTTGAACCATGCTCTCTTCATGGCTTTCTTAACCAAGCGTCTGGGGTATCCACGGTCAAGTAATCTGCCCATCAATATTGAGGATTGATCCATATAATCCTCCTTTCTGCTACAGTTGCGGCGAATCCGCAAAAAATGGCCAAAGGGGAGGTTATCCCGAAGGCCCCTGGGATGGTGACTAGAGTACAGCAGGAGGGAATTCCTCTCCGTAGCTTTCCTGAAGAGATTCGTTTTTAGGGTTTCATTCTCCACAAAAATTGTTAGGTCCAAGAAATCAATGGATTTCTTATCAAATTTAATTGTGAACTTTATGTCAGGGGATCTATCATTGAGCCAGATGAAGAAATTGTTGATATCTTCCTCAGATCCTGACCAGATACAGACCACGTCGTCTATGTATCTCATCCATAGATTTATTCGGGATCTGAAAGGATTGGCGTTGGTGAGTATAAAAGTGTCTTCATACATTGCCATGAAAATTATGGCCAAGTCTGGAGCAAAGGCCGCCCCCATCGCCACACCCTTGGTCTGGAGATAAAAACAGTTCCGAAAGATGAAGAAATTTCTCATCATTGCAATCTTGAGCAATAAAATAATGAATGATGTTGGTACTTGAACTGGTGCCTCACGTTTGTCAAGCGCAATCGACATTGCGGCCAGGGCCTCCTCCTGGGGTATACTTGTGTACAATGACACAATGTCACATGTTACCAGGAGGTCTCGTGTGGAATCAAAACAGTGTCCATCGATCAGGTTGATCGTTTGAGTGGTATCCCTAAGGTATGTAGTTGTAGCCTCCGCCAGTGGTTTCAGGAAAAAGTCTATGTACCTACAGAGAGGTTCCAAAAGGGAGCCGCATCCCGATACGATAGGGCGTCCCGGGGGCTTTTGGAGATCCTTGTGGACTTTAGGTAACGTGTAAATGGTGGGAAGGCGTGGATGTTTTTGATTCAGGTACTGAAATTCGTGTTCCGATAGGAACCCTTGTTGTAGGCCATCTTGGGTAACCCTCAGGATTTCAGACATTATGCTTTGTGATGGATCACCGCCCAATTGTCTATAGCTGATCCCATCATTTAGCTGTCGTAGAATTTCATTGGTGTAGTTGTCCTGGTCCTGTATAACAATCGCACCACCCTTGTCCGCGGGTTTGACCACTATTCCGCTGTTGTCCCTCAGGGACTTCAATGCACATTTCTCCGCTTTACTGGTGTTATATTTGGCGAAATTACTGTCCTCCAGGATGATCTGTACATCACGTAGTACTAGACTTTCATACGCCAAAATTTGTTGAGTCATGGCATACGTGGATGGTACAAAAGTCGACGGTGGCCTCAAGTTGGTAGTTGAGGAGGCTTGTTGGGAAGGTTTGTCCTTGAAGAAATATCGGAGTCTTATCTTCCTGAAAAATTTGTGAAGTTCGACCACAGTGTTGAATGAATCCGGTATGGAAGTAGGAACAAAAGATAAACCACGGCTTAATACTTTCGTTTCATTCTCCTGGAGGGTGTAGTTCGAGATGTTAATCACAGGGGAAGTTACCTCTACCACCTGTAGTTCTTCCGGCGTGTGGATCTCTCCCCGTGTTCCTCCTGGGGGAAACTCACTTGCTTCGTGCCTCTCCCTCTCGCGGGGTCCCACTCCTGGCCAGAATTGGGTTGGCCCCTGCCAGGGCCCCTGCTCCAATTGTTCCCTCTGCCCCGTGGCGGTCTCCATCCTCCCTGTCCTAAAAAAGGGGGTTGGTAGGAAGGTCCGTAAGAGTCCTGGTATCCGTATGTGCCACTGGGACCGGCACGTTCTGTGTCTTCACCTGAACTATACGAAGAATCAGAGAAAGTTGTAAAGTTTCTTCTGCCCCTATAGGCCCCTCGGCCCCTGTTAGTGAATCTCCCTTGGTTATCCTGTCTATAGTATTCGTCCTGCAGGTAGGGGTAGGTTCTTTTTTTGTCATACGACCTCACATCACGGGCTAGTTTCTCAAGTTTCTTTTTGATTGTGGTCGTTTCGAAATCCTGAAGGGTCGCCACCAGTTTAGTCAATGCCTCTTTAGAGTTAGTGAGGGTGGAGTCCCCACTTATCTCAGCTTTTAAGTCAGCTATCTGCTTAGTTAGAATGACAATTTGTTCACTTGCTGTTTCAATGCCTAGGACCATCCAATGTCGCGAACAATTGTTCGCGACAAAGCTGAATCCTTCTCGAAACTTGGGAACGTCGATGAAGATAGAGGGTTCCACTTTGACCTGTAAGCCTACAGGGATAATATTGGATTGTAAACACTGCGCCAGGAAGTGTCCATGCAATTTGGTTCTAATAAGTTTTTTCTCTAGGCGCTCCAGCTGATTAACTTTGTCATTGAGAGAGAAATCAATCACAGGTGTGGTTGAGGACAGGAAAGTATTAGCAGAGTCTGAAAGGAATTGTTTAATATAGTCCTCAGTGTACGAAAGAACCTCCTTATCAACCATGTTGGTTGGGGGAATCCTTTAGGAAACAGAAATGAAAAGGGGATAGGTATACAAAGTATGAAAGAGAGAGAACCTCGCAGACCAGCGTCTGCTCGAAGTATATTTTAAATAGAGGGGTTCGACCCATGTAGTCAGTGGGACCTGGGTAATACGTTTAGGATATATAAAGGGGTCCCTGACTAAACACACAGCACTTACACATATTACTTAATTATTTGAATGAGACACAAATGGTGGTGACCAGTGTTTTTATTATCACTGTACCAGCAAAGAACATGTATTAATTTCACGATTGCTAGTGCAATATACAAAATTCAAAATGCGCCCACAAAGGAAGGGGGGGGGGGAGTGCAAGGGAAGGGGGTTTCTTTTAAATTAGTTAACATCACTAATCAAAAAATTCCTTAGGCACCAATACACAACTGGAAAGCATTATCATTGATCCATACTTTTGAGATCAAGAAAACACACATGTTGAACAACAGAACATATCACATGCAACAGAAACTCCCGTGATGATTATCATTATCAATTTTTGGGTTGAGGAGTTCTTGAAGGTAGATGGTGGTCTACGTTTCGACCCAAAGGTGTAGGATACTTGATCCTTACTTGCGGGTCTTCATCAGGACGTGGGGGGAGGTGGAGGAGAGAGTGGGGCTGTGTCCTAGGTAAGAAAAGGAAATGCGCTAAATTATTATAAACGGTCTCAAAAGAGTCCCGACATAGTTGAATTTCAGGCCGAGGGGCCTGTGAATTAAGGCAATAAAAACATGTTTCAAAGGAACTTAGATGGACTTTGGAAGAAGGTTAAAAGGCAACTGAGGACAAAATTCGGCATAATTGGATGACCCGACACAATGAGTAACCTGGGCAGCCGCCCAGGGGAGCGTGTGACCGAGGGTCTAAAAAACGTGTCACTAAACGTTGGTACCGTAAAAACGGCCACCGCACTGACAGTAACATGGCCTAGTTTTTGGGCTAACATTTGAAGTGTATTATTATTGAAAAAATCATTGAGAAAATCATTGAAAGAGTCATTAAAAAAAATGGGGCATTATTCACCTGGTTTGGACGCCAGGACAGGATGTATGGATTATTGAATTATGACCGCTTTAAAGGGGACGCGGGCGTCCGTCTGCAGAAACACCAAGTGAAAAAACAAAACATCAGGACAAATGCAGGCTGAGAATCAGGCAAAGAACGCATCACACACATGGATCTAGTGCAAACACTCACCCGAGGGAATAATGCATCAGACCCTCAAGAAGGAGCAGTCACGGCACGTCACCTTCGTAATTGAAGTATGTTTTAAACGCGTCCAAGACGGGATCGCGCACAGAGGACCGCCGTCTGAAAAAACGGGTTACCGCTAATTAGAGGTGCCAAGGGCGAATTGGCCTGAAAAATATATACCGCCGGTTCCAGCAAACGGACTTACCCGTGGTCGGTCAAAGAAAAGGTCAGCGCGTGTGAAACGGGAAACTAGGAAGTGTTACCTTGGTAACCACGTCCGTTTATATAACCTCCTAGAAGAAAGACTGGAGGCCGTTACTAGGTTACCGGGAAAAACAAATCTTGGGGAGTGAATGCAGACCCAGGAGGTTTGTTGCCAAAAGCGTGAGGGGGCAATATTAATGATTGACATTGGGATTCTGCCTGTTACGAACCAGATGGGTCACTAAAGACATTTGTCTCCTCAGAAACACTGCACAATTTTAAAGTTTTATGCATGCATGAATAAAATGTCATATTTACAAGCATTGCCAAATATGAATTTACGATGAGGGCATTGTGAGATTCAATGGACTGTATAGCATTATACACGCATAAATTGCCGTATTCATAAGCATTTGCTAAATATAACTTACAATGAAGGCATGGACCTGCCACACAAGGCGGTCAAACGCACCTCACTTCCAATTAGAAATTCAAAAAGCATCAGGTGTGTATCATAGGTCAGCATTATTATCCAAAAGGCAGACATAGTATAGTTCCCCATTAGACGCCCTCGAGATGTTCAGACATCTTTAAATGGCGTGGACCAACCACACATGGTAGTCAAAAACGCCTAACGGTCAACATAGAATACGTATCCTTAACATATGCATGGTTCAATGGTCTGCAAGCTCTATATTGTAAAAGGGTGGACCAACCAAACATGGTGGTCAGACGCCTTTGGATCAGAGAGAAAACCTCAGAAAAGGATAGGTTGTGAGCAAGCTAGTTTGATGTAGTGTAGACAGATCGAAGTGTGACAGTAAGAAAACCAAATCACAACGTGGCCATTTGCGCAAAGCTGCTCTCAGATTCATTCAAACCCCTGTTCACGGAGTCAAAGAAACGGATCCATTTTATCTCCCTCACATTGAGGATGGATGCGATGTTGCCACCCCTTGGGCCCAGTCGGACCTGTTCCAAGATTGTCCACTTTAGGCTTTCTGGGAGGTGATTATGAGTGTTACAGTGTTCGACCAATGGGGCTCCTGTGACCTTGCATCTCACCCGACTGCAGTGTTGTAGAAAACGTACTTTCGCACGCTGCTGGGTTTGCCCCACATATATCTGGTCACACGGGCATATTATACAATATACCACATTTGTGGAGTTACAGTTGGTATGTGACTTGAGTAGTACTTGCTGTTGCTTATGGGTAAATATCTTAGTCTGAACCTCCTTATCAACCAACATGGTTGATAAGGAGGTTCTTTCGTACACTGAGGACTATATTAAACAATTCCTTTCAGACTCTGCTAATACTTTCCTGTCCTCAACCACACCTGTGATTGATTTCTCTCTCAATGACAAAGTTAATCAGCTGGAGCGCCTAGAGAAAAAACTTATTAGAACCAAATTGCATGGACACTTCCTGGCGCAGTGTTTACAATCCAATATTATCCCTGTAGGCTTACAGGTCAAAGTGGAACCCGCTATCTTCATCGACGTTCCCAAGTTTCGAGAAGGATTCAGCTTTGTCGCGAACAATTGTTCGCGACATTGGATGGTCCTAGGCATTGAAACAGCAAGTGAACAAATTGTCATTCTAACTAAGCAGATAGCTGACTTAAAAGCTGAGATAAGTGGGGACTCCACCCTCACTAACTCTAAAGAGGCATTGACTAAACTGGTGGCGACCCTTCAGGATTTCGAAACGACCACAATCAAAAAGAAACTTGAGAAACTAGCCCGTGATGTGAGGTCGTATGACAAAAAAAGAACCTACCCCTACCTGCAGGACGAATACTATAGACAGGATAACCAAGGGAGATTCACTAACAGGGGCCGAGGGGCCTATAGGGGCAGAAGAAACTTTACAACTTTCTCTGATTCTTCGTATAGTTCAGGTGAAGACACAGAACGTGCCGGTCCCAGTGGCACATACGGATACCAGGACTCTTACGGACCTTCCTACCAACCCCCTTTTTTAGGACAGGGAGGATGGAGACCGCCACGGGGCAGAGGGAACAATTGGAGCAGGGGCCCTGGCAGGGGCCAACCCAATTCTGGCCAGGAGTGGGACCCCGCGAGAGGGAGAGGCACGAAGCAAGTGAGTTTCCCCCAGGAGGAACACGGGGAGAGATCCACACGCCGGAAGAACTACAGGTGGTAGAGGTAACTTCCCCTGTGATTAACATCTCGAACTACACCCTCCAGGAGAATGAAACGAAAGTATTAAGCCGTGGTTTATCTTTTGTTCCTACTTCCATACCGGATTCATTCAACACTGTGGTCGAACTTCACAAATTTTTCAGGAAGATAAGACTCCGATATTTCTTCAAGGACAAACCTTCCCAACAAGCCTCCTCAACTACCAACTTGAGGCCACCGTCGACTTTTGTACCATCCACGTATGCCATGACTCAACGAATTTTGGCGTATGAAAGTCTAGTACTACGTGATGTACAGATCATCCTGGAGGACAGTAATTTCGCCAAATATAACACCGGTAAAGCGGAGAAATGTGCATTGAAGTCCCTGAGGGACAACAGCGGAATAGTGGTCAAACCCGCGGACAAGGGTGGTGCGATTGTTATACAGGACCAGGACAACTACACCAATGAAATTCTACGACAGCTAAATGATGGGATCAGCTATAGACAATTGGGCGGTGATCCATCACAAAGCATAATGTCTGAAATCCTGAGGGTTACCCAAGATGGCCTACAACAAGGGTTCCTATTGGAACACGAATTTCAGTACCTGAATCAAAAACATCCACGCCTTCCCACCATTTACACGTTACCTAAAGTCCACAAGGATCTCCAAAAGCCCCCGGGACACCCTATCGTATCGGGATGCGGCTCCCTTTTGGAACCTCTCTGTAGGTACATAGACTTTTTCCTGAAACCACTGGCGGAGGCTACAACTACATACCTTAGGGATACTACTCAAACGATCAACCTGATCGATGGACACTGTTTTGATTCCACACGAGACCTCCTGGTAACATGTGACATTGTGTCATTGTACACAAGTATACCCCAGGAGGAGGCCCTGGCCGCAATGTCGATTGCGCTTGACAAACGTGAGGCACCAGTTCAAGTACCAACATCATTCATTATTTTATTGCTCAAGATTGCAATGATGAGAAATTTCTTCATCTTTCGGAACTGTTTTTATCTCCAGACCAAGGGTGTGGCGATGGGGGCGGCCTTTGCTCCAGACTTGGCCATAATTTTCATGGCAATGTATGAAGACACTTTTATACTCACCAACGCCAATCCTTTCAGATCCCGAATAAATCTATGGATGAGATACATAGACGACGTGGTCTGTATCTGGTCAGGATCTGAGGAAGATATCAACAATTTCTTCATCTGGCTCAATGATAGATCCCCTGACATAAAGTTCACAATTAAATTTGATAAGAAATCCATTGATTTCTTGGACCTAACAATTTTTGTGGAGAATGAAACCCTAAAAACGAATCTCTTCAGGAAAGCTACGGAGAGGAATTCCCTCCTGCTGTACTCTAGTCACCATCCCAGGGGCCTTCGGGATAACCTCCCCTTTGGCCAGTTTTTGCGGATTCGCCGCAACTGTAGCAGAAAGGAGGATTATATGGATCAATCCTCAATATTGATGGGCAGATTACTTGACCGTGGATACCCCAGACGCTTGGTTAAGAAAGCCATGAAGAGAGCATGGTTCAACCCCAGAGAGACTCTACTGGAACCAGGAGAGAGACAAAATAAGAATGATGATCGCATGATCTGTGTGACAACTTTTTCCACAAAGAGCAACAGGATAAAAAAAACTGTCAATAAATATTGGAATCTGATTTCTGAGGATCTTAACATCAGCGGCCCCCCCCTGCATGCCTTCAAAAAGGCAAGGAATATCCGTGACTATGTGGTGCGCTCTTTTCTCCCTAACCCAGCCACATCAACAATTACAACCCTGTGGAACCTGCCGCCGATTGTGGGACATTTCCGGTGTGGGTCTTGCAAAGCCTGCCCGTTGACAATTCAGACTAAGATATTTACCCATAAGCAACAGCAAGTACTACTCAAGTCACATACCAACTGTAACTCCACAAATGTGGTATATTGTATAATATGCCCGTGTGACCAGATATATGTGGGGCAAACCCAGCAGCGTGCGAAAGTACGTTTTCTACAACACTGCAGTCGGGTGAGATGCAAGGTCACAGGAGCCCCGTTGGTCGAACACTGTAACACTCATAATCACCTCCCAGAAAGCCTAAAGTGGACAATCTTGGAACAGGTCCGACTGGGCCCAAGGGGTGGCAACATCGCATCCATCCTCAATGTGAGGGAGATAAAATGGATCCGTTTCTTTGACTCCGTGAACAGGGGTTTGAATGAATCTGAGAGCAGCTTTGCGCAAATGGCCACGTTGTGATTTGGTTTTCTTACTGTCACACTTCGATCTGTCTACACTACATCAAACTAGCTTGCTCACAACCTATCCTTTTCTGAGGTTTTCTCTCTGATCCAAAGGCGTCTGACCACCATGTTTGGTTGGTCCACCCTTTTACAATATAGAGCTTGCAGACCATTGAACCATGCATATGTTAAGGATACGTATTCTATGTTGACCGTTAGGCGTTTTTGACTACCATGTGTGGTTGGTCCACGCCATTTAAAGATGTCTGAACATCTCGAGGGCGTCTAATGGGGAACTATACTATGTCTGCCTTTTGGATAATAATGCTGACCTATGATACACACCTGATGCTTTTTGAATTTCTAATTGGAAGTGAGGTGCGTTTGACCGCCTTGTGTGGCAGGTCCATGCCTTCATTGTAAGTTATATTTAGCAAATGCTTATGAATACGGCAATTTATGCGTGTATAATGCTATACAGTCCATTGAATCTCACAATGCCCTCATCGTAAATTCATATTTGGCAATGCTTGTAAATATGACATTTTATTCATGCATGCATAAAACTTTAAAATTGTGCAGTGTTTCTGAGGAGACAAATGTCTTTAGTGACCCATCTGGTTCGTAACAGGCAGAATCCCAATGTCAATCATTAATATTGCCCCCTCACGCTTTTGGCAACAAACCTCCTGGGTCTGCATTCACTCCCCAAGATTTGTTTTTCCCGGTAACCTAGTAACGGCCTCCAGTCTTTCTTCTAGGAGGTTATATAAACGGACGTGGTTACCAAGGTAACACTTCCTGGTTTCCCGTTTGACACGCGCTGACCTTTTCTTTGACCGACCACGGGTAAGTCCGTTTGCTGGAACCGGCGCTATATATTTTTCAGGCCAATTCGCCCTTGGCACCTCTAATTAGCGGTAACCCGTTTTTTCAGACGGCGGTCCTCTGTGCGCGATCCCGTCTTGGACGCGTTTAAAACATACTTCAATTACGAAGGTGACGTGCCGTGACTGCTCCTTCTTGAGGGTCTGATGCATTATTCCCTCGGGTGAGTGTTTGCACTAGATCCATGTGTGTGATGCGTTCTTTGCCTGATTCTCAGCCTGCATTTGTCCTGATGTTTTGTTTTTTCACTTGGTGTTTCTGCAGACGGACGCCCGCGTCCCCTTTAAAGCGGTCATAATTCAATAATCCATACATCCTGTCCTGGCGTCCAAACCAGGTGAATAATGCCCCATTTTTTTTAATGACTCTTTCAATGATTTTCTCAATGATTTTTTCAATAATAATACACTTCAAATGTTAGCCCAAAAACTAGGCCATGTTACTGTCAGTGCGGTGGCCGTTTTTACGGTACCAACGTTTAGTGACACGTTTTTTAGACCCTCGGTCACACGCTCCCCTGGGCGGCTGCCCAGGTTACTCATTGTGTCGGGTCATCCAATTATGCCGAATTTTGTCCTCAGTTGCCTTTTAACCTTCTTCCAAAGTCCATCTAAGTTCCTTTGAAACATGTTTTTATTGCCTTAATTCACAGGCCCCTCGGCCTGAAATTCAACTATGTCGGGACTCTTTTGAGACCGTTTATAATAATTTAGCGCATTTCCTTTTCTTACCTAGGACACAGCCCCACTCTCTCCTCCACCTCCCCCCACGTCCTGATGAAGACCCGCAAGTAAGGATCAAGTATCCTACACCTTTGGGTCGAAACGTAGACCACCATCTACCTTCAAGAACTCCTCAACCCAAAAATTGATAATGATAATCATCACGGGAGTTTCTGTTGCATGTGATATGTTCTGTTGTTCAACATGTGTGTTTTCTTGATCTCAAAAGTATGGATCAATGATAATGCTTTCCAGTTGTGTATTGGTGCCTAAGGAATTTTTTGATTAGTGATGTTAACTAATTAAAAAGAAACCCCCTTCCCTTGCACTCCCCCCCCCCTTCCTTTGTGGGCGCATTTTGAATTTTGTATATTGCACTAGCAATCGTGAAATTAATACATGTTCTTTGCTGGTACAGTGATAATAAAAACACTGGTCACCACCATTTGTGTCTCATTCAAATAATTAAGTAATATGTGTAAGTGCTGTGTGTTTAGTCAGGGACCCCTTTATATATCCTAAACGTATTACCCAGGTCCCACTGACTACATGGGTCGAACCCCTCTATTTAAAATATACTTCGAGCAGACGCTGGTCTGCGAGGTTCTCTCTCTTTCATACTTTGTATACCTATCCCCTTTTCATTTCTGTTTCCTAAAGGATTCCCCCAACCAACATGGTTGATAAGGAGGTTCTTTCGTACACTGAGGACTATATTAAACAATTCCTTTCAGACTCTGCTAATACTTTCCTGTCCTCAACCACACCTGTGATTGATTTCTCTCTCAATGACAAAGTTAATCAGCTGGAGCGCCTAGAGAAAAAACTTATTAGAACCAAATTGCATGGACACTTCCTGGCGCAGTGTTTACAATCCAATATTATCCCTGTAGGCTTACAGGTCAAAGTGGAACCCGCTATCTTCATCGACGTTCCCAAGTTTCGAGAAGGATTCAGCTTTGTCGCGAACAATTGTTCGCGACATTGGATGGTCCTAGGCATTGAAACAGCAAGTGAACAAATTGTCATTCTAACTAAGCAGATAGCTGACTTAAAAGCTGAGATAAGTGGGGACTCCACCCTCACTAACTCTAAAGAGGCATTGACTAAACTGGTGGCGACCCTTCAGGATTTCGAAACGACCACAATCAAAAAGAAACTTGAGAAACTAGCCCGTGATGTGAGGTCGTATGACAAAAAAAGAACCTACCCCTACCTGCAGGACGAATACTATAGACAGGATAACCAAGGGAGATTCACTAACAGGGGCCGAGGGGCCTATAGGGGCAGAAGAAACTTTACAACTTTCTCTGATTCTTCGTATAGTTCAGGTGAAGACACAGAACGTGCCGGTCCCAGTGGCACATACGGATACCAGGACTCTTACGGACCTTCCTACCAACCCCCTTTTTTAGGACAGGGAGGATGGAGACCGCCACGGGGCAGAGGGAACAATTGGAGCAGGGGCCCTGGCAGGGGCCAACCCAATTCTGGCCAGGAGTGGGACCCCGCGAGAGGGAGAGGCACGAAGCAAGTGAGTTTCCCCCAGGAGGAACACGGGGAGAGATCCACACACCGGAAGAACTACAGGTGGTAGAGGTAACTTCCCCTGTGATTAACATCTCGAACTACACCCTCCAGGAGAATGAAACGAAAGTATTAAGCCGTGGTTTATCTTTTGTTCCTACTTCCATACCGGATTCATTCAACACTGTGGTCGAACTTCACAAATTTTTCAGGAAGATAAGACTCCGATATTTCTTCAAGGACAAACCTTCCCAACAAGCCTCCTCAACTACCAACTTGAGGCCACCGTCGACTTTTGTACCATCCACGTATGCCATGACTCAACGAATTTTGGCGTATGAAAGTCTAGTACTACGTGATGTACAGATCATCCTGGAGGACAGTAATTTCGCCAAATATAACACCAGTAAAGCGGAGAAATGTGCATTGAAGTCCCTGAGGGACAACAGCGGAATAGTGGTCAAACCCGCGGACAAGGGTGGTGCGATTGTTATACAGGACCAGGACAACTACACCAATGAAATTCTACGACAGCTAAATGATGGGATCAGCTATAGACAATTGGGCGGTGATCCATCACAAAGCATAATGTCTGAAATCCTGAGGGTTACCCAAGATGGCCTACAACAAGGGTTCCTATCGGAACACGAATTTCAGTACCTGAATCAAAAACATCCACGCCTTCCCACCATTTACACGTTACCTAAAGTCCACAAGGATCTCCAAAAGCCCCCGGGACGCCCTATCGTATCGGGATGCGGCTCCCTTTTGGAACCTCTCTGTAGGTACATAGACTTTTTCCTGAAACCACTGGCGGAGGCTACAACTACATACCTTAGGGATACCACTCAAACGATCAACCTGATCGATGGACACTGTTTTGATTCCACACGAGACCTCCTGGTAACATGTGACATTGTGTCATTGTACACAAGTATACCCCAGGAGGAGGCCCTGGCCGCAATGTCGATTGCGCTTGACAAACGTGAGGCACCAGTTCAAGTACCAACATCATTCATTATTTTATTGCTCAAGATTGCAATGATGAGAAATTTCTTCATCTTTCGGAACTGTTTTTATCTCCAGACCAAGGGTGTGGCGATGGGGGCGGCCTTTGCTCCAGACTTGGCCATAATTTTCATGGCAATGTATGAAGACACTTTTATACTCACCAACGCCAATCCTTTCAGATCCCGAATAAATCTATGGATGAGATACATAGACGACGTGGTCTGTATCTGGTCAGGATCTGAGGAAGATATCAACAATTTCTTCATCTGGCTCAATGATAGATCCCCTGACATAAAGTTCACAATTAAATTTGATAAGAAATCCATTGATTTCTTGGACCTAACAATTTTTGTGGAGAATGAAACCCTAAAAACGAATCTCTTCAGGAAAGCTACGGAGAGGAATTCCCTCCTGCTGTACTCTAGTCACCATCCCAGGGGCCTTCGGGATAACCTCCCCTTTGGCCAGTTTTTGCGGATTCGCCGCAACTGTAGCAGAAAGGAGGATTATATGGATCAATCCTCAATATTGATGGGCAGATTACTTGACCGTGGATACCCCAGACGCTTGGTTAAGAAAGCCATGAAGAGAGCATGGTTCAACCCCAGAGAGACTCTACTGGAACCAGGAGAGAGACAAAATAAGAATGATGATCGCATGATCTGTGTGACAACTTTTTCCACAAAGAGCAACAGGATAAAAAAAACTGTCAATAAATATTGGAATCTGATTTCTGAGGATCTTAACATCAGCGGCCCCCCCCTGCATGCCTTCAAAAAGGCAAGGAATATCCGTGACTATGTGGTGCGCTCTTTTCTCCCTAACCCAGCCACATCAACAATTACAACCCTGTGGAACCTGCCGCCGATTGTGGGACATTTCCGGTGTGGGTCTTGCAAAGCCTGCCCGTTGACAATTCAGACTAAGATATTTACCCATAAGCAACAGCAAGTACTACTCAAGTCACATACCAACTGTAACTCCACAAATGTGGTATATTGTATAATATGCCCGTGTGACCAGATATATGTGGGGCAAACCCAGCAGCGTGCGAAAGTACGTTTTCTACAACACTGCAGTCGGGTGAGATGCAAGGTCACAGGAGCCCCGTTGGTCGAACACTGTAACACTCATAATCACCTCCCAGAAAGCCTAAAGTGGACAATCTTGGAACCGGTCCGACTGGGCCCAAGGGGTGGCAACATCGCATCCATCCTCAATGTGAGGGAGATAAAATGGATCCGTTTCTTTGACTCCGTGAACAGGGGTTTGAATGAATCTGAGAGCAGCTTTGCGCAAATGGCCACGTTGTGATTTGGTTTTCTTACTGTCACACTTCGATCTGTCTACACTACATCAAACTAGCTTGCTCACAACCTATCCTTTTCTGAGGTTTTCTCTCTGATCCAAAGGCGTCTGACCACCATGTTTGGTTGGTCCACCCTTTTACAATATAGAGCTTGCAGACCATTGAACCATGCATATGTTAAGGATACGTATTCTATGTTGACCGTTAGGCGTTTTTGACTACCATGTGTGGTTGGTCCACACCATTTAAAGATGTCTGAACATCTCGAGGGCGTCTAATGGGGAACTATACTATGTCTGCCTTTTGGATAATAATGCTGACCTATGATACACACCTGATGCTTTTTGAATTTCTAATTGGAAGTGAGGTGCGTTTGACCGCCTTGTGTGGCAGGTCCATGCCTTCATTGTAAGTTATATTTAGCAAATGCTTATGAATACGGCAATTTATGCGTGTATAATGCTATACAGTCCATTGAATCTCACAATGCCCTCATCGTAAATTCATATTTGGCAATGCTTGTAAATATGACATTTTATTCATGCATGCATAAAACTTTAAAATTGTGCAGTGTTTCTGAGGAGACAAATGTCTTTAGTGACCCATCTGGTTCGTAACAGGCAGAATCCCAATGTCAATCATTAATATTGCCCCCTCACGCTTTTGGCAACAAACCTCCTGGGTCTGCATTCACTCCCCAAGATTTGTTTTTCCCGGTAACCTAGTAACGGCCTCCAGTCTTTCTTCTAGGAGGTTATATAAACGGACGTGGTTACCAAGGTAACACTTCCTGGTTTCCCGTTTGACACGCGCTGACCTTTTCTTTGACCGACCACGGGTAAGTCCGTTTGCTGGAACCGGCGCTATATATTTTTCAGGCCAATTCGCCCTTGGCACCTCTAATTAGCGGTAACCCGTTTTTTCAGACGGCGGTCCTCTGTGCGCGATCCCGTCTTGGACGCGTTTAAAACATACTTCAATTACGAAGGTGACGTGCCGTGACTGCTCCTTCTTGAGGGTCTGATGCATTATTCCCTCGGGTGAGTGTTTGCACTAGATCCATGTGTGTGATGCGTTCTTTGCCTGATTCTCAGCCTGCATTTGTCCTGATGTTTTGTTTTTTCACTTGGTGTTTCTGCAGACGGACGCCCGCGTCCCCTTTAAAGCGGTCATAATTCAATAATCCATACATCCTGTCCTGGCGTCCAAACCAGGTGAATAATGCCCCATTTTTTTTAATGACTCTTTCAATGATTTTCTCAATGATTTTTTCAATAATAATACACTTCAAATGTTAGCCCAAAAACTAGGCCATGTTACTGTCAGTGCGGTGGCCGTTTTTACGGTACCAACGTTTAGTGACACGTTTTTTAGACCCTCGGTCACACGCTCCCCTGGGCGGCTGCCCAGGTTACTCATTGTGTCGGGTCATCCAATTATGCCGAATTTTGTCCTCAGTTGCCTTTTAACCTTCTTCCAAAGTCCATCTAAGTTCCTTTGAAACATGTTTTTATTGCCTTAATTCACAGGCCCCTCGGCCTGAAATTCAACTATGTCGGGACTCTTTTGAGACCGTTTATAATAATTTAGCGCATTTCCTTTTCTTACCTAGGACACAGCCCCACTCTCTCCTCCACCTCCCCCCACGTCCTGATGAAGACCCGCAAGTAAGGATCAAGTATCCTACACCTTTGGGTCGAAACGTAGACCACCATCTACCTTCAAGAACTCCTCAACCCAAAAATTGATAATGATAATCATCACGGGAGTTTCTGTTGCATGTGATATGTTCTGTTGTTCAACATGTGTGTTTTCTTGATCTCAAAAGTATGGATCAATGATAATGCTTTCCAGTTGTGTATTGGTGCCTAAGGAATTTTTTGATTAGTGATGTTAACTAATTAAAAAGAAACCCCCTTCCCTTGCACTCCCCCCCCCCCTTCCTTTGTGGGCGCATTTTGAATTTTGTATATTGCACTAGCAATCGTGAAATTAATACATGTTCTTTGCTGGTACAGTGATAATAAAAACACTGGTCACCACCATTTGTGTCTCATTCAAATAATTAAGTAATATGTGTAAGTGCTGTGTGTTTAGTCAGGGACCCCTTTATATATCCTAAACGTATTACCCAGGTCCCACTGACTACATGGGTCGAACCCCTCTATTTAAAATATACTTCGAGCAGACGCTGGTCTGCGAGGTTCTCTCTCTTTCATACTTTGTATACCTATCCCCTTTTCATTTCTGTTTCCTAAAGGATTCCCCCAACCAACATGGTTGATAAGGAGGTTCTTTCGTACACTGAGGACTATATTAAACAATTCCTTTCAGACTCTGCTAATACTTTCCTGTCCTCAACCACACCTGTGATTGATTTCTCTCTCAATGACAAAGTTAATCAGCTGGAGCGCCTAGAGAAAAAACTTATTAGAACCAAATTGCATGGACACTTCCTGGCGCAGTGTTTACAATCCAATATTATCCCTGTAGGCTTACAGGTCAAAGTGGAACCCGCTATCTTCATCGACGTTCCCAAGTTTCGAGAAGGATTCAGCTTTGTCGCGAACAATTGTTCGCGACATTGGATGGTCCTAGGCATTGAAACAGCAAGTGAACAAATTGTCATTCTAACTAAGCAGATAGCTGACTTAAAAGCTGAGATAAGTGGGGACTCCACCCTCACTAACTCTAAAGAGGCATTGACTAAACTGGTGGCGACCCTTCAGGATTTCGAAACGACCACAATCAAAAAGAAACTTGAGAAACTAGCCCGTGATGTGAGGTCGTATGACAAAAAAAGAACCTACCCCTACCTGCAGGACGAATACTATAGACAGGATAACCAAGGGAGATTCACTAACAGGGGCCGAGGGGCCTATAGGGGCAGAAGAAACTTTACAACTTTCTCTGATTCTTCGTATAGTTCAGGTGAAGACACAGAACGTGCCGGTCCCAGTGGCACATACGGATACCAGGACTCTTACGGACCTTCCTACCAACCCCCTTTTTTAGGACAGGGAGGATGGAGACCGCCACGGGGCAGAGGGAACAATTGGAGCAGGGGCCCTGGCAGGGGCCAACCCAATTCTGGCCAGGAGTGGGACCCCGCGAGAGGGAGAGGCACGAAGCAAGTGAGTTTCCCCCAGGAGGAACACGGGGAGAGATCCACACACCGGAAGAACTACAGGTGGTAGAGGTAACTTCCCCTGTGATTAACATCTCGAACTACACCCTCCAGGAGAATGAAACGAAAGTATTAAGCCGTGGTTTATCTTTTGTTCCTACTTCCATACCGGATTCATTCAACACTGTGGTCGAACTTCACAAATTTTTCAGGAAGATAAGACTCCGATATTTCTTCAAGGACAAACCTTCCCAACAAGCCTCCTCAACTACCAACTTGAGGCCACCGTCGACTTTTGTACCATCCACGTATGCCATGACTCAACGAATTTTGGCGTATGAAAGTCTAGTACTACGTGATGTACAGATCATCCTGGAGGACAGTAATTTCGCCAAATATAACACCAGTAAAGCGGAGAAATGTGCATTGAAGTCCCTGAGGGACAACAGCGGAATAGTGGTCAAACCCGCGGACAAGGGTGGTGCGATTGTTATACAGGACCAGGACAACTACACCAATGAAATTCTACGACAGCTAAATGATGGGATCAGCTATAGACAATTGGGCGGTGATCCATCACAAAGCATAATGTCTGAAATCCTGAGGGTTACCCAAGATGGCCTACAACAAGGGTTCCTATCGGAACACGAATTTCAGTACCTGAATCAAAAACATCCACGCCTTCCCACCATTTACACGTTACCTAAAGTCCACAAGGATCTCCAAAAGCCCCCGGGACGCCCTATCGTATCGGGATGCGGCTCCCTTTTGGAACCTCTCTGTAGGTACATAGACTTTTTCCTGAAACCACTGGCGGAGGCTACAACTACATACCTTAGGGATACCACTCAAACGATCAACCTGATCGATGGACACTGTTTTGATTCCACACGAGACCTCCTGGTAACATGTGACATTGTGTCATTGTACACAAGTATACCCCAGGAGGAGGCCCTGGCCGCAATGTCGATTGCGCTTGACAAACGTGAGGCACCAGTTCAAGTACCAACATCATTCATTATTTTATTGCTCAAGATTGCAATGATGAGAAATTTCTTCATCTTTCGGAACTGTTTTTATCTCCAGACCAAGGGTGTGGCGATGGGGGCGGCCTTTGCTCCAGACTTGGCCATAATTTTCATGGCAATGTATGAAGACACTTTTATACTCACCAACGCCAATCCTTTCAGATCCCGAATAAATCTATGGATGAGATACATAGACGACGTGGTCTGTATCTGGTCAGGATCTGAGGAAGATATCAACAATTTCTTCATCTGGCTCAATGATAGATCCCCTGACATAAAGTTCACAATTAAATTTGATAAGAAATCCATTGATTTCTTGGACCTAACAATTTTTGTGGAGAATGAAACCCTAAAAACGAATCTCTTCAGGAAAGCTACGGAGAGGAATTCCCTCCTGCTGTACTCTAGTCACCATCCCAGGGGCCTTCGGGATAACCTCCCCTTTGGCCAGTTTTTGCGGATTCGCCGCAACTGTAGCAGAAAGGAGGATTATATGGATCAATCCTCAATATTGATGGGCAGATTACTTGACCGTGGATACCCCAGACGCTTGGTTAAGAAAGCCATGAAGAGAGCATGGTTCAACCCCAGAGAGACTCTACTGGAACCAGGAGAGAGACAAAATAAGAATGATGATCGCATGATCTGTGTGACAACTTTTTCCACAAAGAGCAACAGGATAAAAAAAACTGTCAATAAATATTGGAATCTGATTTCTGAGGATCTTAACATCAGCGGCCCCCCCCTGCATGCCTTCAAAAAGGCAAGGAATATCCGTGACTATGTGGTGCGCTCTTTTCTCCCTAACCCAGCCACATCAACAATTACAACCCTGTGGAACCTGCCGCCGATTGTGGGACATTTCCGGTGTGGGTCTTGCAAAGCCTGCCCGTTGACAATTCAGACTAAGATATTTACCCATAAGCAACAGCAAGTACTACTCAAGTCACATACCAACTGTAACTCCACAAATGTGGTATATTGTATAATATGCCCGTGTGACCAGATATATGTGGGGCAAACCCAGCAGCGTGCGAAAGTACGTTTTCTACAACACTGCAGTCGGGTGAGATGCAAGGTCACAGGAGCCCCGTTGGTCGAACACTGTAACACTCATAATCACCTCCCAGAAAGCCTAAAGTGGACAATCTTGGAACCGGTCCGACTGGGCCCAAGGGGTGGCAACATCGCATCCATCCTCAATGTGAGGGAGATAAAATGGATCCGTTTCTTTGACTCCGTGAACAGGGGTTTGAATGAATCTGAGAGCAGCTTTGCGCAAATGGCCACGTTGTGATTTGGTTTTCTTACTGTCACACTTCGATCTGTCTACACTACATCAAACTAGCTTGCTCACAACCTATCCTTTTCTGAGGTTTTCTCTCTGATCCAAAGGCGTCTGACCACCATGTTTGGTTGGTCCACCCTTTTACAATATAGAGCTTGCAGACCATTGAACCATGCATATGTTAAGGATACGTATTCTATGTTGACCGTTAGGCGTTTTTGACTACCATGTGTGGTTGGTCCACACCATTTAAAGATGTCTGAACATCTCGAGGGCGTCTAATGGGGAACTATACTATGTCTGCCTTTTGGATAATAATGCTGACCTATGATACACACCTGATGCTTTTTGAATTTCTAATTGGAAGTGAGGTGCGTTTGACCGCCTTGTGTGGCAGGTCCATGCCTTCATTGTAAGTTATATTTAGCAAATGCTTATGAATACGGCAATTTATGCGTGTATAATGCTATACAGTCCATTGAATCTCACAATGCCCTCATCGTAAATTCATATTTGGCAATGCTTGTAAATATGACATTTTATTCATGCATGCATAAAACTTTAAAATTGTGCAGTGTTTCTGAGGAGACAAATGTCTTTAGTGACCCATCTGGTTCGTAACAGGCAGAATCCCAATGTCAATCATTAATATTGCCCCCTCACGCTTTTGGCAACAAACCTCCTGGGTCTGCATTCACTCCCCAAGATTTGTTTTTCCCGGTAACCTAGTAACGGCCTCCAGTCTTTCTTCTAGGAGGTTATATAAACGGACGTGGTTACCAAGGTAACACTTCCTGGTTTCCCGTTTGACACGCGCTGACCTTTTCTTTGACCGACCACGGGTAAGTCCGTTTGCTGGAACCGGCGCTATATATTTTTCAGGCCAATTCGCCCTTGGCACCTCTAATTAGCGGTAACCCGTTTTTTCAGACGGCGGTCCTCTGTGCGCGATCCCGTCTTGGACGCGTTTAAAACATACTTCAATTACGAAGGTGACGTGCCGTGACTGCTCCTTCTTGAGGGTCTGATGCATTATTCCCTCGGGTGAGTGTTTGCACTAGATCCATGTGTGTGATGCGTTCTTTGCCTGATTCTCAGCCTGCATTTGTCCTGATGTTTTGTTTTTTCACTTGGTGTTTCTGCAGACGGACGCCCGCGTCCCCTTTAAAGCGGTCATAATTCAATAATCCATACATCCTGTCCTGGCGTCCAAACCAGGTGAATAATGCCCCATTTTTTTTAATGACTCTTTCAATGATTTTCTCAATGATTTTTTCAATAATAATACACTTCAAATGTTAGCCCAAAAACTAGGCCATGTTACTGTCAGTGCGGTGGCCGTTTTTACGGTACCAACGTTTAGTGACACGTTTTTTAGACCCTCGGTCACACGCTCCCCTGGGCGGCTGCCCAGGTTACTCATTGTGTCGGGTCATCCAATTATGCCGAATTTTGTCCTCAGTTGCCTTTTAACCTTCTTCCAAAGTCCATCTAAGTTCCTTTGAAACATGTTTTTATTGCCTTAATTCACAGGCCCCTCGGCCTGAAATTCAACTATGTCGGGACTCTTTTGAGACCGTTTATAATAATTTAGCGCATTTCCTTTTCTTACCTAGGACACAGCCCCACTCTCTCCTCCACCTCCCCCCACGTCCTGATGAAGACCCGCAAGTAAGGATCAAGTATCCTACACCTTTGGGTCGAAACGTAGACCACCATCTACCTTCAAGAACTCCTCAACCCAAAAATTGATAATGATAATCATCACGGGAGTTTCTGTTGCATGTGATATGTTCTGTTGTTCAACATGTGTGTTTTCTTGATCTCAAAAGTATGGATCAATGATAATGCTTTCCAGTTGTGTATTGGTGCCTAAGGAATTTTTTGATTAGTGATGTTAACTAATTAAAAAGAAACCCCCTTCCCTTGCACTCCCCCCCCCCCCCCTTCCTTTGTGGGCGCATTTTGAATTTTGTATATTGCACTAGCAATCGTGAAATTAATACATGTTCTTTGCTGGTACAGTGATAATAAAAACACTGGTCACCACCATTTGTGTCTCATTCAAATAATTAAGTAATATGTGTAAGTGCTGTGTGTTTAGTCAGGGACCCCTTTATATATCCTAAACGTATTACCCAGGTCCCACTGACTACATGGGTCGAACCCCTCTATTTAAAATATACTTCGAGCAGACGCTGGTCTGCGAGGTTCTCTCTCTTTCATACTTTGTATACCTATCCCCTTTTCATTTCTGTTTCCTAAAGGATTCCCCCAACCAACATGGTTGATAAGGAGGTTCTTTCGTACACTGAGGACTATATTAAACAATTCCTTTCAGACTCGGCTAATACTTTCCTGTCCTCAACCACACCTGTGATTGATTTCTCTCTCAATGACAAAGTTAATCAGCTGGAGCGCCTAGAGAAAAAACTTATTAGAACCAAATTGCATGGACACTTCCTGGCGCAGTGTTTACAATCCAATATTATCCCTGTAGGCTTACAGGTCAAAGTGGAACCCGCTATCTTCATCGACGTTCCCAAGTTTCGAGAAGGATTCAGCTTTGTCGCAAACAATTGTTCGCGACATTGGATGGTCCTAGGCATTGAAACAGCAAGTGAACAAATTGTCATTCTAACTAAGCAGATAGCTGACTTAAAAGCTGAGATAAGTGGGGACTCCACCCTCACTAACTCTAAAGAGGCATTGACTAAACTGGTGGCGACCCTTCAGGATTTCGAAACGACCACAATCAAAAAGAAACTTGAGAAACTAGCCCGTGATGTGAGGTCGTATGACAAAAAAAGAACCTACCCCTACCTGCAGGACGAATACTATTGACAGGATAACCAAGGGAGATTCACTAACAGGGGCCGAGGGGCCTATAGGGGCAGAAGAAACTTTACAACTTTCTCTGATTCTTCGTATAGTTCAGGTGAAGACACAGAACGTGCCGGTCCCAGTGGCACATACGGATACCTGGACTCTTACGGACCTTCCTACCAACCCCCTTTTTTAGGACAGGGAGGATGGAGACCGCCACGGGGCAGAGGGAACAATTGGAGCAGGGGCCCTGGCAGGGGCCAACCCAATTCTGGCCAGGAGTGGGACCCCGCGAGAGGGAGAGGCACGAAGCAAGTGAGTTTCCCCCAGGAGGAACACGGGGAGAGATCCACACGCCGGAAGAACTACAGGTGGTAGAGGTAACTTCCCCTGTGATTAACATCTCGAACTACACCCTCCAGGAGAATGAAACGAAAGTATTAAGCCGTGGTTTATCTTTTGTTCCTACTTCCATACCGGATTCATTCAACACTGTGGTCGAACTTCACAAATTTTTCAGGAAGATAAGACTCCGATATTTCTTCAAGGACAAACCTTCCCAACAAGCCTCCTCAATTACCAACTTGAGGCCACCGTCGACTTTTGTACCATCCACGTATGCCATGACTCAACGAATTTTGGCGTATGAAAGTCTAGTACTACGTGATGTACAGATCATCCTGGAGGACAGTAATTTCGCCAAATATAACACCAGTAAAGCGGAGAAATGTGCATGACTCGGACCACCCTGACACCCAGGCCCCCTTGAATACCCCGGAGCGTACCCTGGAAACCATATTTTAGACACACAGGACGGAAATAGCAGTAGGTCAACGAGAGCGAGGCGGGAGGGCGCAATCCCTAAGCGTAAGCGAAATAATACTTACGCCGTAGGCCCTACAAAAGCAAAACTAGCTAAGGCAGTGCACACCACTGATACGGGCAGCAAAGAGGCTGGGAGGGAGGCAACTGTGCCGAAAGTAGGGCAGCAGGAGGTACCGCCTGAAACCTTAGCTCTTAGAATATTAGATGATACTATCCTAGACGATTCTATTGTCGATATTATGGCAGATTGTAGTGTAGCAAATAGCACGGGCTCTAGAGAGGAATTAGGGGATTCCCTTGTAGACACCTTGAGGAATTTATTAGAAACCCTTTTTACCCCCTTGCAAGCAAGGCTCGAAGGTATAGAAAATCAGCTTAACATACTGCAGAAGGATATAAGATCCCTGAACAGTAACCAGCCGAAAAAGGCTGTCCCAGCAGTCCCATTGGCAGGCAAACCTCAGGCATCGAACATACTTCCAGCAGCTCCCAAAAAAATAATCCCCAAGACCACCAAGCTGAACCCCCCAACACTGAAACTAGTAAAGTACATGCCAAACCCCCTGCACCTAATGAATGTAATACCCAAAAATCGGTCAGCCCTAAATCTACCACACTTAACACTGACAAAACACCGATAGAGAGAGCCCAAGAACGTAGAAATATTAATCTACCCCTGGAAGCGAGTCCTTATGTGGTAATTTTGACAGGGGTTCCGGAATTGGCTCTGGCACTTACGGAACCAACATGGGCTTTGAAAAATAAGGTATCCTACTGGCTAAACATCAACCACCCTTTACCACCGCACATAACGAGTAACATCTTTTTGGTACGGAGGGTACCCTGGGTGGGATGAATGAATGAATGAATGAAATAAAATTTATAGTGCGCAACTAAAACCCGAAGGCATCGAGGCGCCTAGGAAAATAGGAAAAGATCAGAGGGTGACTGTGTGGTCGTAAATTTTAGGGATCCACGATCAGTGACCCATATTTGCTCGGGGGTACCTCGGAATAATGGCAATACGATTGTGGCTAGACCTTTATCCTACTTTTATACATCAGAGGAACAGCCTGGTAATGGGTGGAGTTGGACTAGGGCCATTAATCATGCTAGGGAAGAGATGAGATATGAGCATTATAGGCCCCTCGACACTAGCAATTGGGGTGGGGCCGAAGATGCAGGTTGGACTCTAATCCAACGGAGAGCAGGAAGACCCAACTTTGGTAACAACTGGAACTGTGGAGGCTGGCCTGGTTTCCAGCCCGCTCCAGCTCCTATCCCTTGCCATAACCGGTATAGAGGATTGGAAGCTGTTGATTGACTTCTGGCACAGGTAGCTGCTGCTAGGGTTTCTCCTGTCTCATATCCCCCCATCAGAATCAATAATGATAGTCCTCTGGGGTCATCGGTGATTATTAATAGCCCATCTCCATCTTTGCCTCTCAATGGATTAGGGGAATTAGGGACAACGATTATGCCCCATACCCCCCTTTGGACCCGAGGACTTCTGTGGACGATGTCGTTCAGGAAGGAAATGGCAAATACGTAGAAACTGGGCCGCTAATCCCAACTGTAAGCAGCGGCACAAGCTTTGACCTGGGGTTAGCCCGGTCACACGATGGTGGTCAGAACAGTTGTAACGGCCCGCTTAACGTCATTTCATGGAATATCGCGGGCTTGTCTAAAAAAGTATTACTTCCTGACTGGAATGCCCTGATAGATAGATACCATGTGTGTATCTTTCAGGAACCCTGGTGTCTCGAACCGATGCACAAGTCGGGCTATTCCACCTTTTATGTCCCAGCTATTCCATCAGGGCGGGGCCGCCCGTCGGGCGGCTTGTTAATCTGGGTGAAGATTGCACTAAACTGTAGAATAATCCATCGCACCAGTGCATCGATGGATTTGATGAGGCTAACGATCAGAGATTCCAAGGCCACAGTCACTCTGGAGCTTTTTAATGTTTATGCCAGAGGTCTGCAAGGAGGGGCTAAATCTCCGACCATTTCCGCTTTAGCTGACTCACTTCTTAGCTGTCCGACCGATTCACTCCCCATGGTCACCGGTGACTTCAACTGTACTTTTGAACCGCTGGTGGTGGGTGGAGCGGGAGGTCTCCATGATGAGGATAGGAGATGGGGAATACCACAACTGTAAATCGCGCCAATTAAAAAATGGACACCAATTGTCATCCAGATGAATGCTAGGTTAATGGAATATTCCCTGGTAGCTGTGAATGGCCGTACACCATCCAATTTTGCGGGGGCCTGTACATACAATAGAGTTTCATGCCCTAGCAGAATAGATTATATCTTGGTCGATAAAAGATTATGGAAATATGTGAGCGACATGATTGTCACTCCTTCTATCCATAGCGACCATAACCCCCTATCCCTCTGCATGCAGAACCAGTTGCTTAAAGGGGATCCTCGGACTAGTATCAGACCGAGATTGGCGACAAGAGAAATTATCCCCTCAAATTGCAAAAGGTTTATCAAATGGAAAAAAATTGTCCTTGACGAGCACAAAATAACCACCCTTGCTGCGATCGTAAGAGACCAGACTGAAAAGCTTTCTGATAGTTGTACAAAAGACCCAGGTGAACCCCCGGCGGATGTGATTTATAATGAAACAATTGACAGGATGGCCGCCCTTTTTGTTGACACTCGGGCGTCCACCCAATGTAAGTCCAGGAAACCTGGAGCTAAATGGTATAACCATGAATGCAGGGGGGCAAAAACTAATCTGATACTTGCCGTCAAAACCCGAGATGCTGCTGAGGTCCGCCTAGCCCGATCTCAATATAGACTAGCATTATTGGTGACAAAGAGGTCCTGGGATGGCATGCATTAGGAGGAGCTGAAGATGGCTAGCCAGGCTAAAAACGGAGAGTGGTTCTGGGCTTTGGTCAGAAATTCAGGTGGAGGCGACACAGATCCAATACCTAATCACATTACCGACGGGGAGTGGTTCGACCATTTTAGTGGCCTATACGAAGGGGTAGGGGCACCTGAGAGTAGTGAATTACCTGGACAGGACGTATTACCCTTGATAGCCAGTGTGTCTTTCTTTGATCCTGTCGGGCAAAGAGAGGTTGAGACTGCTATCAACAAAATTGTGCAAGGGAAGGCACCGGGCCAGGATGGGATTCCGGGCGACCTCTTTCGAGCCAATACTGAGCATTGGGCCAATTTCTTTTCTCTTTTTATCAATGCCCTCCTACAGGGGGCTTCGGTTCCGATTTCCTGGAAAGGAGCCGAGGTGATCCCGATTTATGAAAAAGGACCCAGAGGAGACCCCGCCAACTATCGTCCAATCAGTCTCATTGATGCTGGTCAGAAGGTGGTTGGCAGGGTCCTGCTGGAGAGAATTCTCACATGGGCGGAGGATAATAATATCATTTCCCAATTCCAGGCAGGTTTTAGGGCGTGCACAAGCACCATTGACCAGGTACTTAGATTGGTGCTACTTTACTGCAAGATAGTAACAATTGGTAAGGGTGGTCTCTACCTGGCCTTTATTGATTTAAAAATGGCATTTGACCTGGTCCCTCAAGAACGCTTGTGGTCAGTTTTACGGGAGATGGGGTTCCCCTCGTCCATTTTGAACTTGTTGTCTCGTATGCACAATGGGAACTATGCTCGTATACGGTGGGGTACCCAAGACCAAAAAACTGCTAAAATCCCAGTGAATAGAGGTGTTCGCCAGGGATGTGTCCTGGCGCCCACCCTCTTCTCATTGTTTGTGAATGGGGTCGTCTCCTTTTTATCCGATATTGATGCTGATGCCCCGAGCCTGGCTGGTGTAAAAGTGCCCGCCATGCTCTTTGCCGATGACACCTTATTTGGTATCCAAAACACCTACGGGGCTTCAGAAACTTTTGGATCGGTTTTCCACATTTTGTAATCAAAGGGGCCTGGTTATGAACACAACAAAAACCAAACTCCTCTATTTTAACCCTAGTAAAAAAGCCAACTGCACGATTACCCTTGATAATGTACCCCAGAGCGTGTCAAAGTCTTTGATTATTTAGGGATAAGGATATCGGACCAACTTAAATGGCAGTCTCACATTGAGAAAATGGCCCTGAATCATAAACAAGCTTTGGGAGCCATTGGGAGAGAACACAGAACCTCAACCTCCAGACCTATAGCTCCGGTGCTGGAGATCTATTCTGCGAAAGCAATAGGTAGCGCTTTGTATGGAGCCGAGCTCTGGGGTTTTAACAATGCTGACACCCTTGTAAAGGCTGAAAATATGTTTTTTAGGGAGCTGGTCTCACTACCTAGAGGCACCCCAAACAAACCCCTCCTAATATGATTTTGGTCGCCGTTCCATTTAAGACCTTATCACCCTGCCCTTCTCTATTGGGCTCGCTTATGGCGCACTCCTGAATTATCTAGCTATGCTAATGGCCTTAAAGAAGTGATGAATATGCAAGGGTCCCACAAAATCGTTTGGCTAACCAAGGTCCAGAAGCCTTTACTTGCTATTGGTCTTAACATTGCTTGGGAGAAACAGGAGTGTCGGTGTCCAAATTGGAGATCAAGAGAGCCTATTGGCAATGGGTTGATGCCCAGGATTCTAGAGATACGAAACTGGGCAGGTTGACAGATGAGTTCCGTTTACACAAGACTGTACATCGTCTTGAACCCTACCTGGATTTCATTAGGAAACCCAGAGATAGGGCCCTATATATTCAGTTCAGGCTGGGTACTCTCCCGGTTCGTGAACGTACTTGTAAGTGGAAACCCCCCAACCAAACACCTATCAATTGCCCGTTTTGCACTGACACACCCGAAACTATACCACATTTCTTTTTTGCATGTAGTGCCTACAAGAAACCTAGGTCAAAATGGTTAAGACCTGTCTGTTGTCAGCTTAAGACCAATAACCACGCCATTGCTCTTAGAATTTTGCAGACGGACCCTAATACCACCCTAGCCTGTGGAGTACCTAAATTTCTCAGTTGGGCATGGCTGATCAGAATGAAATATATTAGATAATTTTATACGGTGAATATTCTTCTTTTTTGCTCAAAGCTGTAATTGGTTTAATGACTTTTTTAATTGTAGCAATTTGGTTTAAGTATTTATCCAAATGACTTATAAATGTATTGTCTTTTAATTGTATTGTGCTTTTTAAGATATTTTATATCGAAATAAAGCTTTGTATTCACTAAAAGAAATAACGAAATATGGTAGTTTGTTTCTCTTCACATTGCTGTAGTTGAAGGGCCTGCCCTCTCAGAGAAGCAAGCAGTGAAGTCGGGGTAGCGTTATCTCGAATAAAATGAGATCTGTAGTGGAGGGGAGAGCAGAGGAGGTGTTTCCACTACGCCAAAGCAGTGAGAGGCAGCTTCTGCAGAGCTCCCTGCGTTGGAACAAGACGGTGTGTGTAGGCTATGCAATAACAGCTGTTAATTAACCCTTGCGGCCCCAACCCCCCTTCACCCCATTATGGGCAATCACCTGTGGCTACATATCTGCCAACTCACAAGGTGGCACCGTGTGACGCACGATACCGGTCCCCTTTAGCCAGTGGTTTTCCAGCTCGTTTTTTGAAGCTCTTAACTGCCAATGTCCATTAAGGGTATGTGAAAACTCTCTCGGACATCAGGACCAACCTCAGCATGTATTTTTCTTTTTGAAAGGAGAGGGCTTGGGAGAGGGGTTCAAAAGTGCCTCGTAGGTATTTCTAGGAACGGCGACCTCCCCCTTTAAGGCCCCTACTCACACAGTGAGATTGTTCTTCAAGTTGGCAGGTATGTGGCTAGGACCCAAAATTATGGGGGCAGACAATTAATAGCCATTGTTACCAGCAAGTTTTGCCAATAATGCTTAGTTCCTGGATAGACTTAATAAATAATGGAAAGGGCACAGCAACAAATACTGGGACAAAGATGTAACTTCAAGGGCTCTGTAGTTGAACTGTGCACTGAACAAGCATTATTCAAATAAAGTTGTGTGTACTTCAGTCCAATTTTTCCCATTGCTCAGGCCGGAAAGGCTTATTTTACAACACCAAGAAAGCAATGCATGTTTTGTGCAAGTATATTATGAGGTCTAGAATTTAATAATTTGTTAGGGCCATGCTCTCCCCCCGCCCAAGCGGGCGGTCAGTAGGTTATAGTGCATAAAGTTAAACAATACCGATCTGGAACTTTTGTAATCCCGCCTGGTCTAAAATTCCGTCATTGGAAAGAGGGGGCTGGATGATGACCCACAGGCAACGTAAACAGGCTAGAATTGAAGAACGCAGTCTTTCCGGTGCACAATGCACGCTCAGGTACAAAAGTGGGAAGGCACACTTCTCGGCGGATGACAACTGGGACCTTGTACCATGTTTTGGTCCATTGTGAAAAGCACTAATGCCTTTCTGAAGCAGCAGTGAACAGATAACTCAATAAAATGTCGGTCCTCAACCTGTAATCGGGCCGGGGACACGCTACGTGCTGAGAGTCGGATAATTTAACAGCATTTCGATCAGAGTTTGAGAGGAAAGGAATGGTTCCACCTTTCAGTTGTGGATATAGTCGAGAAGAAGGACGCGTAGAAGTACCTCACACATTGCTTTTACATTCGGATTCTACAGTTGGAATTACTGACATTACACAAATATATGAATCCGATTGACAGAGATAAGCAGCAGGCCGGATCAATCCTCCTTAATTGTACACGATAACAGGAGGATCCCTTGTGCTTGGCACCCAAAGCCTAGAAGCCCTGAGGAAGTCGTGAGGGATACATTCCTGTTGCGACAAAAAGCTTTGGTGTAAGGCTAAAAAGAAATAAAAGAACAAAGAGAAGATCAAGAATTTCAGAATTGTTCTTTGTTTACAAAATAACTACGAACTGCAGATTTGATTGTGTTATGCATGTGCCTTGAATGTGGTTTATCGGTCCTCAACCTAGCCCACACTGCCTGTGCATTACGTAATCGGCTGTTGCTGACACACACCTATTACTCAACAGTAAACAAATAAAAGTGTAGCACAGCTTAACCGAACATCCCTAGTCAAACAAAGTTATCTAGGGGTCACCTTCGGGTAAAGTCTGCGCTATATAAAAACGCATACATAAATAAATAAACATTATTACTATTTCTGGCAGACACGTTTCAGTTTTCAAGGATTAAGAACCAGGATGTTTTGACAACATTGTTCTAGACCACAGAGGAGCAAAGAAAAAAAAAGACACCTAAACTGACCAAGGAACACGTGGTCACGCCCATTGGTAAATGAGACAATGGCCATAGGAGTTAGCAAAGGCTACGTTCAAGCAAAGACTCGAGGGAATGAAGATTACCAATGCCCTGAATTAAGCATATCAGATGTGCGTTTACCAAGCGCCATCAAACAGGGCTGAACGGAGTTTGATGCAATGTCACAATCAAGCATATTTAAAACTGTGCACCTATCCATCCAGGGCTCCCGATGGTTGGACCCAAAACCCACCAATAGACGAGCGTGCCTCGAGAATGGATGTTATATTGCCAGCATGTTCCCCTTGGTGGCGACCCTAAATAGGTCTCTGTATACTTTTACCCACTACAACTCCATTTTAAGAGATACCACTAAAGCTCTATTTCTTCTGGACAAATCTCTAGTCTCCAACATTGATAACCCTTGTTCCATCTCTTTATGGTACAATAGGAAACTTCAACTGCCTATCTCCCCTACACTGGGGCCACACGGGCCTCTAAAGCCATCGCTCTAGTGTCAGGCCACTATGCACGTAATGAACCCTTAACCTATGCAACATTCCAAGTACTTCCTTTCCAAACTGGAGTGCTAGGACTTATTGAAAATAAAATTAAGGATCTCTAAATGAGACCTTTTGAACAAATTAAACTTTCTTCTCCTCTCTTAACCCCTAAGATGCTCATGACGGAACGGTTACGTCATGAGCGTCGGTTGGCCTGTGCTCATGACGGAACCGTTCCGTCAGGAGTCCATAAGCCCAATGGAACGTTCAGCACAGCGCACGAATTTGCGCCGCGCTGATGAGGTTAAATGTATCTAGTCAGAGGGCCACGGAGCATCTAAGTTTTACAAACTAATCTGTAGTACTAATAAATGACCCACCTTCAACCTACGTAGTAAATGGGCTTGTTCTTATTAAGCTAAGAAATTTGTCACCGCCGTCAGAAGACACCTGGCTTAACATTTGCTTTAACTTGCTCTAGGGTAAACTTGTCCCATCATTAGTACAAACAAAATTTTTTGCAGCACACTCTACTGGACCCCAACTAAAACTGAGGGACTTGGACTCTTGCTGGTCATGCAAAGCACAGCGTGGCGACCCTGAACACATGCTCTTTTCCTGTACACTGCTTACCTCTTAATGGAATGATACCGCTGCCCAACTAGATAGAATAATCAAAACACCCATCTCGCTGGACTTCCCATCGATCGTACTGGTCTCATATGCTTTAGAAACACCACTGCCTCTGTCAGACTAGGACCTTACCCTACTCTATTATTTATCACCATTGCAATCAAAGTTATCCTGATAGACCGGAAGGCCAATAACAATGTTTCCTATTACACATGGTGGGCATGGGTCACATATCTTAGAAGTACTCATTCAGACCAAATGACAGCTGTGGGAAACCCTATTGCCGCGCAACAAATTTGGACAACCTTGGATTCCTTAAATCACAACTCACAGTAGGTTATGCGGATGCCTTGATCTTCAACCTATGCTCATTCCTTCCCCACCCCTTTCCTCCTTCTTCTGATCTGCTATCCCAGTCTGTCTATTTCTTTGAATGTTCGGTGCCTTACAACCATTAGTCTATGTGGACCATGGATGCTCAATAAGCATATTGAAAGCCTTGGGTATTCTTTAAGGCCTAACCACATATCGCACTAATATTGCACGCCTTACCAAGAATGGAATTACCAATTCAAGGTTATGTGTACTTTCCTCTTGTGTGAGAAGCTGGCCTGGTATAAAATGTCCACTAATGTGAGTGGCACTTTGCATCAGTCCAGACAACCCTTATGTGATTTGTTTTAAAGTTTAGAATGCTTTATTGAGATGAAATGCAAAGTAAAACAACAGTATACATTTTACAAACAAAGGTCAAATAGTACCATTACCAAAATTGAAATAACAAATTGGAAATATAATTGGAAGTGTATGATCAAAACCAATGTGAACCTTCTAAACCTATACTTAGACAAATGCAAGCAATTAAGTATTTTAAAAGGAGGGGGGAAAGAAAGAAGGAAAGAAAAAAGGGAGGGGGAGAAGAGAAAGATAAGGGGACGTGACAAGCGGCAGCTAAATAGATGTGTAAAAATAACAATAAGAAAAAATTGAACATAATATTATTAAGAAGGTACATGACAATATACATACAAAGTAAGTCAAACGGGCAACCTGGAAAGAAATGTGGTGAGTGGTGACGAAAGTAAGTATTTTTTTAAGTCAGTAGGGATGTAGAGGTGGCATGTACATGATCTAGTCTGGGGTGATGACATAACAGGTTCCACCAAGCTTGGTACGAGATTTTAATAGTGTCCTTCCAATTGGTGGTGATAGTCTGAAAAGTAACAGCTATAAACAAATCAATAAATGTACTCACGCTTCTCTGGGTATTCCATGTAAGTGAGGAGCCACCCAGATAAAACGTGTTTAGTATCAAAAGGAACATTGGTGGATACAATCTCATTCAAATTCTTCCACATGAGTAACCAAAAACTTTTAACCAAAGGAGTAGAAAGAACAGATGGAGTAAGGCACTACTACCGTGAGGACAAGACCGGCATTTCATGTTATCCATTAATTTGAACTTATGAAGATCCATAGGGGTGAGGAAAATCCTGTTATAGAAATAGTATAGAGTCTGCGTTGTGCTTGCTGATTGTGAGGAGGTGTGAATTTTTGCCCAAATGGAGCCCCAGGTCTGAAACGAGAATTCTTGTGCCAGATCTTTTTCCCATACAAGTGAAGGGTGAGACAATATCTTACATATATGGAATGCCTTGAACGGAGTTGAGAAATCTAGCGAGTGGATGTCTGATTTTGTGAGGCTGAGGAAGAATTTTGGGAGTGGAGATGAGTGATGGATGATCTGAGGTGAGGTGAGAATAATAAGGAGCATGTAAGAGATATGTTATATTTATCTTGGATCTCCGTGAAATCCATGAGAGACCCGTTGATCATCAGGAGCGCAAATGTAATAATGCCTTTATTAATCCATTCTTTCCAAAATAGAGCTCTGTTTTTAATCTTTAAGTGTTTGTTATACCAAACAGGAGTAAGTATGAAGTTATCCGAGTGAGAGAGATGAACTTTAAGCGGAGAAATACCAACTGCAGTCGAATGTGTGAAAATGGGTGATGAAAAGCGTCTAGGGGGTTGAGATAATCAAGTGACAGCAGCAAAGAAGATTGGTGCATATTGGGATTGTTCCAGTGAACTCCAGGCTGTTAAAGGTGTATGTGAGGAGACAGAAAAAAAGGTCCAAACTTGTTTCAGGGTGAATGCAGAGCGATAGCTTCTAATTTTAGAAAAATTAACCCCTCCTAATTCTTTGGGCTGCTGAAGTCGGGTAAGTGAAATCCTAGTTTTACAGTTATTCCATAGGAATTTGGTCAGGGAGCGGTTAATGGTATTGAAGAAAGAGTGGGAGAGTGACTGGGAGCACAGAAAGGTAAAATTGATGAACGGGAGCAGCATCATTTTAATTGTAGCAAGTCTGCCCCACCAAGACAAGAATAGTGCAGACCAACTATCAATGAGTGCCGAATGTATTTTAAGTATGTCTGCAGGGTTAATTTTAATAGGATCTTTGATACGGTTAGTGTAGAGGATACCCAAGCATTTAATACTCTTGGGTTTCCATTTGAAACCTGTAACTTGAAACATGTGAGAAAAGCAATGTTTATTCAATGGCACAACCTTGGATTTGTCAAGATTAAGTTTATAACCAGAGACAAGAGAATACTCTTTTAGCAAAGAGAAAAACGTCAGCAAAGAGGTAGTGGGGTTGGAGAGGTAAAATAAAATGTTGTCCGAGAAAGGAGTAATCTTAATATCTGTATGATTAAATTGGAATCCTGTATAGTGTGGAGAGCGACAAAGTTTTTCAAAAAATGGTTCTAGGGCAAGAATAAATAGAAGAGGGGATAAAGGGCACCCATGACTAGTTCCTCTTTGAAGTGGAAAGTATTTGGATTGACAACAGTTTACCCAAATGGAAGTGGAGGTTGCAGAGTATAGTGGCTGGATATATCTAAGAATGGAGGGGGGGGGGGGGGCTAAAGCTGTGCCATTTCAATGCTCCAAAAACGAATTCCCAGTTTACCCTCTCGAAGGCTTTTTCAGCATCCAACGCGATTGCAGCAATCGGTAAATTCACCTTAGAGGCTAAATGGATAATATTAAGGAGAGTCCTTGACTTATCTGTAATGGACGTCCTTTTACAAACCCTGATTGATATATGCTGATTAGGTCCGGAATTACCAGATTGATACGAAGGGCTAATAATTTGGCAAAGATCTACAGTCCGTATTAATTAGGGAAATGGGTCTGTAATTTTTACAATATGAGGGGTCTTTGTCCAATTTAGGGATCAAGCACAGCATCGCTTGAGTGAAAGAACCCTGTGATACACCAGAAGCCAAGAAGTGATTTATGAGGGTTTACAACTGAGGGACCAGGAATTGTTTCAAATGAAGAAAAAACGTAAAGTAAAACCATATGGACCAGGTGTTTTGTCTTAAGGAAGTTGGATAATAGCATTTGTGATTTCTTGTTCTGATATTGGACAATAAAGGGATGTGAGATCCATGCAGTTGTCAGAGGATTTGTGAATGGTTTGAAAGAAAGAATCAATTTGATCAGCAGAAGGGGTTGACTCAGGGGTATAGAGAGGGGATTAATCTTGGGTGAAACACTCGAGAATTTTAGTATTTGTGATGTGTCTAATTCCTTTGCAATCTGTGATGGCAACGATCTTGGACTTTTGCTTTTTAATTTTAAGATAATTGGCTACGGATTTGTCAGCTTTATTCCGGCCACCATACATATTTGCATAACATTTAAGAAGATTGTTGCAGGCATTATCCCAGGAATGTTTATTGTATTGCATTTTAGCCTTAATGAGATTAGACAAGGTATCAGAACAGTTCGTAGTAAAGTATTGGTGCTCTAGGGCCTCGATTTGTTTTAAAGTTAATGCTGCAGCTGTAAGAGCCTTTTTTTCCGAGAGACAAAATCTATTATAAATCCTCTAGCAGTGGCTTTAAAAGAATTGTAAATAAGGTGAAATTGTGAAAAAGAGGAGAGATTATTATTAAAAAATTCCTGCATAAACTGTGTAAATTGTTTAACAAATTGAGTGTCCAACGGAAGGGCATTATTAAAGCACCACCAGCGTGAGGTAGGTGCGTATGTGGGATATTCCATATCTAATTTGACAGGGGCATGATCAGAGATGAGAATGGATCCAATCTCAGCATTCGTCATAAATTGGAGAGATGATTGGGTGAGAAATATGTGATAATTTTGGGAATGAGACCTATGAACAGGGGAGAAGAAGGAAAATTCCAGGACATCAGGATGGGAAATTCTCCATGCATCCAACAAGCCGCTAGATGTAATTGCTTTGCAGAAAGTCTTTTGCATTCTATTGGGGATAAATTTGGTTTGGGATTTTCAATCTAAAAAAGGATCCATAAGTTGATTGCAATCGCCTCCCAAAATCAAGTTTTCTGAGGCTTGAGAAGAAAGGCGAGTGGAGAAATCAATCCAGAATACTAAATCAATACCAATGGGACCATATACATTGCAAATAGAGAATGTAGTTTTGTTAACTTTAGCATTCAATAAAAGCCATCTAACATTAGTGTCTTTGACCTCAGTTTGCAAACAAACAGTTACTGATTTGTGAAACATTATTACTACACCATTTTTGTTATTAACTGCTGGGGAACAAAAAACATCTCCAACCCATAATTTGCGTAAGAAAGACAAATCCTGTTCTTTAAGGTGCGTTTTTTGCAATAACGCTACGTGGCATTTTAATTTTGCAAGGTGAGATAATACTCACTGTTTTTTAATTGGATAAAGATACCCTCAACATTCCTAGAGATAATACGTAGACCACATTAAGCACATAAATATATAAAACTTGGGGTCCGGATTACGGCAATGGAGGAAAAGATCAAGATAAACTCTCTCCCCCAAAATAACGTGGCAGACCCCAATCTATCACAGTCTCCACGTAATACTGTGAAGCCTTCAACAACTTCAAAAAATAGAGTATCCCAACCCCAACGGACAAGCGCAGGTACGCCAACTCAAACTAGCAGGAAAGCCCCCATCAAAACAAAAACAATACCTAGCTGTCCCTCTACAACGAGGCTGAATAATGCTACAATGCCATCAAAAGAGCTACCCCCCATGATACGGAACATGCAAAGGAGAACTAACCACATCCATCTACCACCGGAGGCTGCTCCGTTCGTGGGTGTCTTGTCTGGGGTGCCGGAACTCCCAAAGGGTAAATCTGAAAGCGAACAGGAGCTGAGAAATAAGACACTATTTTGGCTAACAAAAAATAGACCCCTACCCCCATACATTGATGGTAGAATAAAATGTGTTAGAAGGGTGGGATGGTTAGGCCCGCTCCGAAAAGAGAGATCTGGTGATCTGGTGCTAATAAAGTTTATTAATAACAATGTTGTCCCTTACCTCCAATCTTGGAAACCACAGATAGGAGACGGACCTATACACACCTGGGGTTTATCCGATTTTTATCCAAGAGAAGCACTACACCTTCATACAAGATCATCGCCGAGATTAACTTTTGGTTGGGCCAATATACCTCCGGGGTGAAGGGCTTTTTACATACAGACCCTCTCTGGTCACTCCATTGATTCGTTACCTGACTTTTTAAAAACAAAAAAGTTTTTATTTTATGTGACATGATTTGAAATGAACTGAATTAATCTGATTTGTAATTGTGTATATATTTTGCAATGTGCTTTTATGATTTTATATTTAAATCGAATAAAGCTAAAGCTACTACTACTACTACTATAAAACTTGAAAGAAGTATAATAGATGAAATGCAAAAGGCAAAGCGGCATTAAGCAGTACAATTCCTGAATGGAAGTAAATCTAATAAATAGAATAACAGATGTAGACCGAAAGATAATGGATAAGAGTTGAGAGATAGGAATGGAAGAAAAACAGCTCGGCTGAGGTAACCAAATAAACATACCAGGGAGAGATTAAATGAAAAACGCTAAAAGTAAAAACTTAGTGACAGAGAAAAACTGCTGCAAAGAGTAGAATATAGAAGAAAGGAAAACCTTCGGGGCCTTCCGAAATTCCATAAACTCGTAAGTTGTCTCACCGGTTTCGAATTTCTAAATCTTCTGTAGTTTTCTTCAATTGCTCTACCTCACGAGAAAGGAAGTCCACTTTAGCAACCACATCCTGTTCATCACTAATCTTTTGCTCTACATCCGAAAGCTTTGAGTCCAAACCCGCCCATTTCGCCTCAATTTGTTGAAGTGTTGCGGTGGTTTCAGTCATAAATGGTAAAATTTTGCGCAATTCGTCCAGAATGTCTTCCAAAGTCAGATGAAGAGGGGATTTTGTTGGGTAGGACGGATCTTTCTTGGTACATTTGTTGGTATGGCTGACCGGGTCTTTGCGACCACTAGTAGTAGAACCAGCAGCCCCCCGGGGCTTGTTTGGGTGCCTGGGATCCATATACAAAATATGCGTAACCAAAAAAGACCTCTCTTAAGGCGCAAGAATCCAAGTCCACACAAACTACTATATGGCAGGAAGTTGCACTAACATACCAAATATAGAATTGACTAGAAATGTTAACTTGAATAGTCTTAGATACATATGAGGGGAGAGTGAAGGCACATAAAGAGGAAAATAGTTGTCCGTTGCAGATATGTGCTTTTAGTAGGAAAAAAAGACAATGATGAAAGACCCCAAATGGGCAAAGAGCATCGACCACAGGGGAATTACTGCTGTGCTGTCTCCAGTGAATAATGTGGAAGTCATGACATAAAATGGCGACCACAATGTGAGGCATCACAGGGGCAAAGAAAAACAAGGAAAAAGTGCTCAAATAGACCATTTTGGTCTGATAACAAACTTGCCTCAGTGCTCCACACGACTTCCGCCAAGGGAATCCATGGTTGTATCGCTGCACCGCTGGAGAAAGAAAACCCTTCCGCTCTGACTGTTCCTCGGTATCACAGAGCTCCTCTAATGGGCGGCCATCTTGAATCGCTGCCACTCTGCGCCTCACCTTTTTTTGTTTAAATTTGTTTATTGGGATTTAGCATTTCATGTTATAAGTGGATATAATACAGTTATAATATATCGACATGCAGGAAGTTGAAAAATGACTGTAGATAATAGAATTTACAACATTACTGCATAATAAACACATTAGACATGGCACAGTAGAATATTCTGGGTGCTACCCTCTTGCCTGGTTCTGTTTCTGTGTTAGTACTCTTGCTAGAACCTGGCTGGGTAAGTTTCCCATGATCGTGGATAGATGGTTTATCCCCACATTTACATTTTTGTACTATCACATATGATATTTGATGAATGCGTAACCTTTTGAAAATCATCGGTTTCGGAACTGCTGATGAAGAAGAACTACCAACTTTGGGGATAAACTGGGGAAGTTGTTGGGGAGCTGCTGGAATGTATATCAGTGAAAGCAATTGTGCGGCTGGTTGTATTTTTATTTTCACAGTGCAGTGTTGTGTATGTAGGGGGCTGCGGCAGATCGTCTCAATGAAGTGTATGGGATTAACTGGGCAGCGCACCTAACCTTTATGGTAATTTAAGAGGTCTTTGACAAACTTAGAAAGCTCTCTAAGTGGTAGCTGTGGAGAGCAGCCTTCAGGCTTAGTCCCAAAGGAGTGTAAAGCAGCTTGATTTACCAGAATGCAATCTTATAGTATAGATTAAGTGAAAAAGAACCACACCAAGTATTTATAAAAATGTGTATTTATTATATAATACTCAAGTATGTTCCAATATCTCCAACACAGAGAAACACAATGCACACAATACTTTAGAAAAACACAGCAAAGAGCACAAAATACACAGTGGCCCCGGAGGGGGAACAAACCATATACTAAGAAAGTGGTATAAGAACCATGACTCCAGTAAAGACAGTGTTGAGAGGATGTAGAACTGCTGGGACCAACCAAGGTGAGTAGATAGGGACCACACCGAGGGCGCGCTCAGTGTGGAAACACGACCGCGTGCTTCGTACAACTCTATGTGCAAGTCGCATTTGGATTTTTAAAGATTAAGGACCCTTCCTAGTGGACCCTGCAGAAATCCCATGGAAGCAAGAAGTGTCAGAATCGGACTTTATGGGCCGCTGTCCGCGCAATGCGTGGGGTTTGGATGCCTTGCTTCATTGAACCACAAATCCCAGAGGGCCAAGGGTGAAGCTGCGCGAGATGTTATCCGCGCAAATCAGGAAACATAAGCCAAACCCAAAGCAAAGACGGAGCCGATAATTTTGGTGAGCCGGAGAGCAGTAAGGTCGTGTATACTTGGATGTAACCGTGAGTAAGAGTTACAGTGCATTTCCGGCGGGATACACACGCATTTGGAGAACAGCTGAACTGTAGCTGTGTGTATTTGCCGGGAGAGACGGACACGGCTGTGTTCGTCAGTTTCCCCCTCCTTTGTTTTCTTCGTAGTATCTGTGTTGCGTTTCCCGAGTGGAGGAGAAATGCGCCTGTGTTTCTAGCTTGGGAAAATCCCTGGGACAAAAAACATTATAAACATTCGGAGAGAAGGATTACGGAACTGTTAGTATTTGTTATCCTTAGGGGAATATCAACAAAACTCACAGTGAAGTGAGTGTTACTTGACTGATTTGTGCGGACCAGTGCAAGTCACGCTATCAACCATACAACGTTATTATTTGTGTGCGTGAAGAAACCTTTTGAAGGTGCAGTTAACCTTCAGCTCCTTGTGTGTTCCATGTTTTCTTTTCGACAATTTGTTTGTGTTTTATTTCACACTGCAGGAGAGAAACCAGGGGGGTACCTAGTATAACGGAAGAGTGGAACAAGGCAGAATACTGTCAAGAATTGATTGTTACCACTGATAGGACCTTCCCTCTCTCTCCTGCATCTAAAGACTTATAGTTTTCCTTTTCAGGTAGGCTTGACTACTAGTGTGAAAAGAGTCCAATTCACTAATAGGGTGTCTCTGTATTCTAGAGTAGATAGGGAGGGGTGTGAAACTAAATCCCTTGTCCTTTATCGTTTCAGATCTCCCTCCCCGCTGTCCCCTTCCTTTCCCGCGATTGCGGAACCCTCCTATTGGTCTGTGATTAATGCCAGGTCACGGGTTGGTTGCGTGAGAGCGGGTTTAGGACTTTCAACACAGCCCCGAGGAGAAACGTGCCGGATCGTGACAAAAAGGTTGGAGAGCCACCCCACCTGTGGATACCCTAGTACCCATGTTACCTACACCAGGGAAGCCAGGTACATACGTGTGAAGTGGTGTCTGAAACCGCTGTCGACTCCAATGGAGAATTTCAGGAAAGTGTTGCTGTGACAGGATGCCTATTCCACCTTCCTCTGCTCAAGCTTGGGTCAGTAGCAGTTGGGCAGGAATGTGTCACTGGTCAGCAGCAACCATTTTGTGCTGCCTGGTACCAGTAACACAGAGCCTAACGCAGGGCTTTTCCAGTGCTTGGAATCATACCTCTCACACTGTTTACGATGTGGGGGTATGATTACAACATGTTTGATACCAAACAGGATAGGATTTGTTACAGCCGTTTGAGATGGTCATCGCGTAATTATGCGGTGCCCCTCTATATAGTATATGGCTGCTTCACGGACAACCCAGTAGAATTTACTCCGAAGGCTGCAGGTGTCCTGCTCAGGCAGGGGCACCCTCTCACTCCGAACTAAGCACCCTGCCATCAGCATTTCAAAGGCCTGCTATAGGGGTGACTTATAGATTTTAAGTGCAGTGACCCTTATATATAGTAATCCTATATCTTAAGTGGTGCAAGCACCAACTTACACAGGCTGCAATGGCAGGCCTGTAGATCCATTTTGCATGGTCTCCCACGGGTGGCGTAATGCATGTTTCGGCCCATGGGAGACCTCTTGGGTATCTATGCCCTGGGTACTTTAGTACCATATACTAGGGACTGATAAGAGTACCCCAGTATCCAATCTGAAGTGTACCCAAGTACTCAACACAACAATTTAGGGAGAAAGCAGATTGACTGAGGTCCAGTTTAGCAGGATCCCAGTCAGACTAGTCAAAATACAGCTTAGCACCAAGCAAAAATTGGGGGTAACCATAGAAGTAGATTCTACTTTCCTACATCTTGTCATTGGCCATTGTTCTATTGTGTAACCTTGAACGCCAAAAGTTGTTTGCATGTCTTTCATTGTATAGTTTTAAAACTCAATAAAACATATTGGCACAGAAAAAGTGCATGTTGCCTACACAAGTCTTTACAGACGACATCCAGCAAGAGTCAGGGTCATCAGGGCGTTACCTCGTCCCTATTTGGTAGGGCACCCAGAAAGGGTGTCTCCTCAACATCTGCTTTTCGCACTAGCAACTGAACCACTTGCAAGGAAATCATGCGTAGATGAGGAAGTGACGTCTTTAAATGGACTTCAAATCTAGAAACAAAAGATCTGTGTGCTGATGACCTCTAAGTTACTGCTGACACAAATGCACAAAGTACAGCAGATACCACACAAATTCAGCACTATTTCCAGTCTCGAGGTTGAGTAGACCAAGTCTAGCATTCTGATGGTCCAACAGTTAGTGGATGTGACAGAATGAGGATCCCACCCTTCCACTGAAATGGCTTCATGTGGCTTCAAATAGGTTGGGATCCACAGTACCAAATCAGACCAAAGTCTGGGCAGATAAATCACTTCAAGCACAGGAAGAAATATTATTACAAAGGAGTGCCCTGCCAGTTTCAATAACAGGGAGAGTGCCTCTAGATAAAATGGTGGCACTACCTGACTCGTTCTATTGTGAGAACTCGAATACATGCACCCTAATTCTACCATGGTTTGTTCGCATAGGACAGTGCTGTTTTCCTTTGTTTTCTCAATACCAATGACAGACTTTAAACAAAGAAATGCTGGCCCGACTGAAGACTTGATGCATATTTAGAACTTTCCCAAACGATTCAACATTCCTTCCTTAAGTGCATCACTTTCCTAGGATATCAATGACAAGTGCAAAAAAAAATCAGCATTTGATGGGGCTGGGCATGCTAGACATCTCCATATTACAGTGTCCCATATCTAATACTTAACAACAGGATGCAAGCCTTCTAATCTGATCCAGCCTACATAACGGTGCTGTGGGTCCAGAAAAACAAGTCATCCATTCTCTTCTTATACAGCGGAATACCCCCAAAGACATCTGAAAGATCCTAATGGGGAAGGAGGACTCCACACGAAGAAGTGATAATAGGTAAGGTTTATTCGCAGGTTAAGTAGGAGATATCAGGAACCCACGCCAACCGCTGCACAGGACAGGACGGAATCCCCGACTAGAGATTCCGAGTTCCAATGCATGCGGCGGACGTGCACGAGACAATGCACGAGGATACTACACATCCCCCTTACTAGAAAAGAAAAAGAAAAGCATAACATCCAAGATATATACAAACAACATCAGAGATAAAACAACATTACAGATTGATACAGAGAAAACTTATTTGCCAACATTGTAATCTTTATGCCACACAGGTGGTTTCCTTGGACGGGGGGTATCCAATCTGCTGGAGGACATGGGAACGGGACGTTGCGGATGAGAGGTTGAAGGTATGTGGCATTTGTCGGGAAAGTGAGAGGTTCCGGTATGGTTGGGGGAGGAAATGTCAATAGGAGAAGACGGTCTCACACAAAGGGACGGAACCCTAACAACTTTGGAAAGACTCCACACATTACCGTCTGATAGTTCCACAACTTGTCTGCCCACTCTAATAACTAACATGGGATCGGAAAAGCGTGACATACCTGAACTGATAAAACCAGACTTCCTCACTCGTACCCAATCACCAACCTTGCAGGGATTGTTGGAATAGTTACGAATCACTGAAGTATCAAGTTTCCTGAACTTGCCATCGACAAGATCCCTCATCCATGGCTGACTCATGTTACACACACCCTTCCTCCCTCGCATCTTTTCAAAAGGAGATAAATCCCCCACAGACCTTGGAGTATTCCTGTAACTCCACAATAGTTTTCTAACCGCATCATAACAATTCACACCATTGCATACAGCAAGTTGTAAAGCTTCTTTGAGCACCCTAATCCACCTCTCAACCATTCCGTTGCCTTGAGGATAATACACAGAAGAGCGTTTGTGTAAAATGCCATGGTTGCAACAAAAGGATTTCATCTCTACGGAGGTGAACTGGGTGCCATTATCTGATAGCATGGAAGAAGGAAAACCCTCCTTCTCGAAAACGGAATTTAGGAAGTCAATAATGACTCTGGAAGATACATGAGGAACAAATCTTACTTCAGGCCAACTAGAGAATTGGTCTATTAAAACAATAGCATAGACAGGGCTACGACCCAAAGACATTGGACCAGCAATGTCAATGGAAACACACTCCCAGGGTTTAGAGGGCCTCGAGATGGAGTCATGCTGATATTTTATAGGTTTCTGTGATTTGTCACTCACGCAGCATTCAATACAAGATCTAACCTTTCTTTCAATACACCTGTCGACACCGGGCCACCAAAATTCGCTTCTTATCCTTCTTTTCATACCGGACATGCCCGGGTGACCCTCATGAGCCATATCTAACACAGTGTCTCTTATATCATGAGGTACAACCAAAAGCAAACCCCTCAATAAAGTATCACCTTGGACAGAAAGTTCTTGTGCAACATGAAAGTATGGCAGAATGCTAGAAGATAGACTGTTCTTTGAAGGCCAACCATTTTTGACAAAAGATAAAACGTCTAAATAATCACGATCATCACTACAAGCCAGAACCCAATCATCTTCTCGGATGCAACCATTGGATACCTCACATATCGACACAACTTTGTCAGGGTCATTATCAGGGGCAACATAATTGTCATCTTCAACAGGTAACCTGGAAAGGAAATCGGCAAGGACATTTTTGGCACCGGGAATATATTCGACTGAGAAATGAAAATCTTGTAGCTTATACTGCCATCTCGCAATCCTGGAAGTGGCTTTGCTACAACCTTTGGTCGTAAAAAGATCAACCAGGGGACGATGATCAGAGCGCACAATAAAATCAGTGCCATACACATACCTGCGAAAATATTCGATCCCCCACCAACAAGCCAAAGCTTCTTTTTCTAAAGTGGAATACTTAGTTTCAGCACCACGTAACGGTCTTGATGCAAAAGCAATGGTGACAAAACCAGAATTTTGCTTCTGCATCAGCACCGCCCCAAGGCCAACATTGCTTGCATCAGTGACGATAAAAGATTTGCAATTGGTGTCAAAAGGTGATAAAGCAGGGGCGGAAATAATACATTTCTTTATAAAATCAAATTGAGTCTTGCAATTGTCATCCCAAATAAATTGTTGTTGGTTTTTCATTAACTTTCGTAAGTGCGAGGTCTTATCTGAGAAGGAAGGAATGAACTTTGCATAATACTCGGCCAAACCGAGGAAGGATCTGAGCTGATCCTTGTTGGTTGGCTCGGGAGCATTCTCAATGGCTTTAACTAGACTTAACTTGGGGGAAATACCCTCTTTACTGATGGAATGGCCTAAATAGTCTACAGAAGCTTTTTCAAATTTACATTTTTCCTTGGTGAGGGTAAGACCATTGTCTTGAAGAATGGACAAAACCTTGAATAGAATTTCAGAGTGTTCACATTCATTTTTGCCGAAAACTAATATGTCGTCCTGAAAATATAATACATTAGGGACATTTTTAAACAAATTGTGCATGACACGCTGAAACACTGAGGATGCAGACACCAAGCCAAAAGGCATCCTCTTGTATCTGTAAGCACCCTCAGTGGTAATGAACGATGTCAGATGTTTACTGTTTTCATGAAGGGCTATCTGATGATATGCGTTGGACAAATCCAATGTGGTGAAGATAGATGCATCCTTCAGTTTAGAGAACATCTCTCCGATGTTAGGTAGAGGATGCCTATCAACCCACACATTGGAGTTTAGATCGCGCATATCCACACAAATACGAATTTTCCCATTGGGTTTATGGGCGACAACTACAGGCGAAAGCCACTCAGAGGATTCAATTTCCTCGATTACATCCAAATCACATAATCTTTGAAGCTCTTTTTTAACGGACTCTCTTAAGGCCAAAGGGATGTTGCGTACCTTGTGTACCTTGGGAATGGCGTTGTGTTTAAGAACGATTTTGTGACTAAAATTTTTAAGCAAACCCAAGTTTGAGGAAAAGACCTGCGGAAAAACAGTTTCCCATTTGTTGTCTGAAGACACATCAACAGAATTGATAAAATCAGAATACCCTAGAACTTGATCCGGATGATTGGGATCAAGTTTCATCATTAACTCTCTTTGTTGTGGCCAGCCTAACAAGCATGACCCATCTTTTGCAACATATACTTTAGCAGGAATTGACTTGCCCTTAAATGATAGAGTGGAGTGGAAGTACCCAAATACCTCGATGGGTTTTTTACCATAACCCCTTAGTTTTATGTCAGAGGGAAATAAAGACATAACTTCTGGAAATTCTCTTAACAAAACATCGTCACCAATCAATGTGTACTTTGCACCAGAATCTGCCATAACTTTTATGGACTTGGACCCAATTTGAAGCATACAGTACGGTGAGTCTTTTTTCTCTTCTCCGACTTCATAAACGGTGCAAATGTCATCATAAACATCGTCATCACTGTCTACAGCCTGGACTTGAGAGAATCTGGGACGTCTGGAATCAGAAGAAAAATTCTTTGATCTGTTGCGACTCTTGCACATTCTGGCAAAATGACCTCTGGATTTACAATAATTGCAAAATTGTCCAATGGCGGGACATCTCTTGTCAGTTGCAACGTGGCCAGGAAAACCGCACTTGAAACAAACTACATCTTTTTTGAGACCTTGATACGACGAAGAAGGAAAGGTAGGTTTGTTGTGAAAAGATTCAGTAGGATTCTTCTTGACGGTTTGAACCACAGAAACATTGGGTTTTTCTAAAGAAGATTCTTTTGGTTTTTTGTCGGATAACTCCTTGATGCCTAATTTCATATCCTCGAATCGGTGTGCAATGTCAAGGGCTTTTGAAAGGGACAAATCCTTTGCATCAAGTAGCTTCTCTTGAAGTTTTACATCGGAGACATTATGCACCAGCTGGTCTCTGATCATCTGATCTTGAAATTGTTGATAATTACATTTGGCAGCGAGAATTCTCAAATCTTTGACGAAGGAATCAATGGGTTCAATAGAAAGTTGTTGTCTACTAAGAAACTTGTGGCGAGCAACAACTTCGTTGACTTTTTTGATGAATTGCCTATCTAATTGCATGATGGCATTTTCGTACACATCAATTTCTTCCTCTGATGAGTTATCCAAAGTAAGAGAAGGAAGGTGAGAGAGGATTTGTCTTCCTTCTGCACCTAAAGAATGCTTGAGAATAGCGAGTTTTCGTTTGTCAGTGTAATTCTCTCCACCTATAGCTTCCAGATAGGCTTCAAAACCTTCACGCCATTGTTTCCACTCCAGGGGGGGTTCACCTGGACTAGCTAAGAAAGGTGGAGGTGCATTAAAACTTTCCATTGTTGGCAAAAAGAGCAATATGATGTCATAAACAACCTGAGAATAGGTTGAAAAAGATATTAGCCACTTTCAAAGAAAGACAATGATAGTTCCTTTCTCTGCAGAGAAATCCAACCTACAGGAACAGCATTGTGATGTCACAAAGGCGAGTGACTAGAGAAAACAAAGTTCACATGTGCTGACTCTGCCTTTGTGATGCAATGAGAACGTAGAATGTGGAGCTTGCTTGTGCTGGCGCTGCCTCTGCCTCAGAGCTGTCTCTGTGACGACATGAAGAAAGAGAGAAGCTTATGCGCATGCGCTGTGATGCTGGAGATGAGATGCGCGAGATGGCCAATGAGCACGAGTTGAATTGTTCCAGCGCGAGGGGACGCGCATGCGTTAGTTTAAAAGGCAGGCGAAAGGGCTAAAATATTGTTAAATAGATAAAAGTCTCACCACAACAGCTGAAAATACGGGATCTTCAGGATGATGTTGATAAGAGGATAGGGAGACTTCGACAGAGTGCGAGGAGTAAATAGCAGGTTCAAAGTCATCAACGGTAATCTTGTCCGGAAGATCCGGGGCTGTGGGCTCCAATAATCGCTTGGGTGCGTTTCCTCGTCGTCGCCAGTGAAAGATCCTAATGGGGAAGGAGGACTCCACACGAAGAAGTGATAATAGGTAAGGTTTATTCGCAGGTTAAGTAGGAGATATCAGGAACCCACGCCAACCGCTGCACAGGACAGGACGGAATCCCCGACTAGAGATTCCGAGTTCCAATGCATGCGGCGGACGTGCACGAGACAATGCACGAGGATACTACAACATCCCTCCAGCAATGGGGGTGGCTCTTGGAGTATGGGGTGATGAGCTATCACAGAGGCAGGTAGGTGCGCCGCTCCATCAGTTGGCTGTTACATCAGGAATTAAAGGTTGGGACAGAGTTGACATTTCCACAACAGCAGCAGAAGTAGTGGTTTGAAAATCTACAGCAACAATTATTTTCTTGGCTAGCTACAACTCTGTCATGCCCTCTGGCCATACCTCGCTAACACAGACACAATACCAGACTTTAATCACCCAGAGTAGTAAGTCTTAAGTCTTACTTTAGTAGACATCCCCCGCACCCTAACACAAAAAAAAACAATCACTGCTAGAAGCCGGAGACTCCCTGGACTAAGCAATTTCTAGGATTAGAAACTCAAAACAATATACAAAAATACAGTAACAAGGATACATCTAATAATACACAAATTACAACATAATTATTCACAGCCATAAAAAATAAAAAAATCTGAATTTTAATGGGAAGGTTGGACATTTTTAATATTTACCTTTATTTCTACCAGAGGAAGCAATATACTACACTAGGCGCAAAACTCACAACATACAGAATAGCTTAGGGTGCCAGGCCACGGAGGGGTTTTCTGGGAGGTTTAGTAAGAAAATCTCCAAAATGTACATATTAATAGAGAACAATTCACGAGACACCTTTCGCAGGTAAAAGCCTCCATAGAGGACGCAGACTGGTAACAAACCTTTAAGGCACTCAGACAAGACAAGATATCGGCCCATTTAATTTAACTATTTAGACCAAATATACTACACGAGGCAACAACTAAAGAGAATACAGAGATTCTTCTGAGGGGTCCCGCAGAAAAGGAAACTGCTCTTGAAATGGTCTGGAATTGCTGAAAGGTCAGGGTCTTTTGGATGGCAGAGCAACAGATGCTTGATTAAGTTTTTGATCATCCCATTACTCACTCCTCATTCTTTTTTTGCATATTCTGGAAGAGCTGGACCTTAACAGGTATGAGAGAACCTGTTTGGTCTTCGAGCTTGCAAAAAAGTGACCCTGCACAATGTCCCCCCCCCAACCCCAACTCACTCAGGCCAAATGGAAGGCTGGTTTAGATACCTGTAGGTTAATGAAAGTGCCCATTTACAGGGTGCATGGGGGCCCCCAAACTACCGTTCGATATGGGATACAAGGCTTCAATACCAGAGCGGTAAAGAAACAAAGATCCCAGGTCCACAAAGCTAAATATATGATTACAGACATGTATATGTCGGTTAACTCTGCATGAGCCCTGTGAGTTTGAATGAATGAATTTGCTTGGAAATTGAAAATGTTTGATTAAAAATGCATATACAGAACAAAGGCTGTTACTTGCCAAAAGTCAAATATCATACTTCTGTTGCAAAACATTCCATTAGTGGTCCAACAAGAAATGGTAAAAACAGGAGTTCTTTTAGATTGTGTATATAACGTCTGTAGGGCAGATGTGATTTACACTTGGAAAACGAACCTGATGAGCCGAAAATCTGCCGCAGTGCACCACACAACAGAAAAAAAAGCAAAATATATCACGGAAACCTAAAACGATCAGCAAGACGCACACAGGCATGGTCGCAGCAGCTGGCGCGTTTCATAAAAGCGGAGTAAAACTGAGCAGACATCTTACCTGAGAGCCGGTTACCACAATGGTTTTACCGAGGTTCTCACACATAAAGGACAAGGCTGACGATGTGTAGGCCATCGTGTCGGTACCATGTAAAACCACAAAGCCATCATATTGTTCATAGTTTTTCTGAGGATGAGAAGAAGTTGTTAAAACAATGTGTTTGCTAGCTAATACAGTACTCATATTTCTCAACATTTTCCAGCCCTAATGGCTTTACCACCCATTAGCACAGAATAGTTAGGAAAGCCAACCATGGCAAGCTGATGCAATGGTTACATTTTCTTACTTTGCAATCCCATGGCACAAAACTAAAACTGAAAAAATCATGCTGCCATCTAAACATGGCGGCCAAATGCTTGCAACCCCCCCCCCCCACGTAAAAAAAACGAGAAATAAATAACCAATTTTAAAAGACCTGTATGAGTGCTTCTCTGAAGGCAGGTGTACTTGGTAGAGCTAGATAAACACTTTACAGTTGCTCTCAAATAATTTTAATTGGCGCAAAGAAAAAGGTACCATTGTCTGTGAAGACCCCTAGCCCCATGCTACAAGCTGGGGTAGGCGGAAGCAAAACGTGAATAACAGCTGAGCCCCTCTGTTTGTATATATGTTTATATGTATGTCTGAATTGATTTCTTTTTTTAAAGATATTAGGAGGCTGGTGAATGAGCTAAAGCAGTCTCCTAGTCAGAACCAACCCCACCGACACCCAAAAAATAAGCAAAAGGAAGGCAATGCCATTCAACAGCTACACATATATGTTACAGGTAGATTTAGGTTTTGGAACCTACATTTCAATAGTGGGAGCAACCAAATCAGGCGTGGGACAGGTAGCCTTAGGAGTAAATCTTTGCACCTTCCAGCAGCAGTAAGCAGTACAATTTCAGTAGCACTTTTTCATTAGCATACTATCAAAATACTCACATTTGAAATATAAATAGCAGTGAAGTTTAACGACTGGCACTGTTTCAGAACCTAGAGGTGCAGTAAATAATTAAACAACCAGGATCTTGTGCCTTCGCTTACCAAAGTAGTTAAAATTAATTGAACTACAGGACTACGTAGTCCCCATCGTTCAAAGTGATCTTGATTACAAAAGTTCATAACTGTGGAGATGGTTATGAAAATTAAGAACAACAGCATTAGCAAACAAATACTGGCGAAAGCAGCGAGTTTCGCTTTTAAGCCATACCCCGGAGGACGCCAAGGAAGATTCAACCGTGCCTACTGATCCGTCTCTTCAAGACATCATGAGCACCATTGCTAGCATGAAGGAGACCATCGGCCAGCATATGAGGCTCTAGCTCACAAAATCGACACGGTTGCTATCGATGTCACATTGATCAGAGCCGATTTGTCTAAAACCAACGAGAAGGTGAAATCGTTTGATTTGAAGATTGGCAACCTGAAATCAACTAACGACCTCATGTCTCATCGACTGGAGGATTTCGAGAATAGGGCAAGACGCAACAACATTCGCGTCATAGGTGTCCTGGAAAACCCCGAGAATCATTCGATGGACCTCCTGGTGGAAGACCTGGTCTTGAACCATCTTGCCCCTACAGGACTGAGCAAGTTCTTTGCAGTGGAGCGTGCCCATCGCGTTCCGGGTGGTAAGCCGAAACCGGGCGTCCCTCCGAGGCCTATCATTGCCAAGCTCTTTCACTTCAGAGACCGGGATGTTATCCTGCAGGCTTCGAGGGTGAGCGGCCCGGTAAAATTCGAAAACTCTAAAGTTAACTTCTACCTGGATTTCACTCAACTCGTCCAGAGGCAAAGGATGGGTTTTCAGGGTGTGAAGCGACGTCTCCGTGACTTGGGCCTGAAATAGGCGATGCGCTTTCCTACCAGGCTTCGTGTAGAATACGAGGACCGGACATTTTTCTTTGATCGACCAGAGAATGTGAGTGACTGGCTGGATTCTCTGCCTGCCCGGAACAACAGAACTGAGCACCCTGGTGGTGCCGAGGGTGGTGAGCAGGAGCAGAAACGATGATTCGGCCCCTGATTTCTGAAAACTTGACTTTGTGCAGCTGGGTTCTATAATCTCCTTATTTTTGTATTTCATTGTTGTGTGCCCGAGGGTGGCGGGGGTGGTGGGTCTCTTTCCTCCTCCAGGGGCTTTTTTTTTTATAGATTGGGTAATGGTAGGGTGACAGGCACACTGCAAGTTGGGGTGGCTTTCTAATGCAGGGGTGCAGGGAGGGGGGAGTTGTAACGGGATTTGGTTGGGGGGTGGGGAGGGGTGTTTGTAAGTTTGTTTTTCTTCTTCAAGGCAACGTATTGTTTTTCTCTATGACTCGAATGTTGTGCTCTTTGTGGGGTGAGTTCTGCATCACTTGTTGGGATGGGGGGTAGTGGGTTGAGGTTAATATCTTGGAATGTTAATGGGTTGGGCGATAGGATAAAACGGGGTGTGGTGCTGCAATTCCTGCGTCGCATGTCCCCCGATGTGGTTCTTTTACAGGAGACGCATCTGGTGGGCAACACTTGTCATGCCATTAATAGGTGGGGTTATCGCCTTGTCGCACACTCTGTTTTCACCACTGGCTCTAGGGGGTGGGCATTCTTGTTTGGTCCTCTCTCCCCCTGGAGATAGACAATGTAATCCTCGACGACAGGGGCGCTACGCCGCCCTCACTGGCAGATGGGAGGGTAGGACTATTTCGTTGCTCACTATATATGTTCCTCCGGGCCTCCAGACCTCCACTTTTTCAGATATTGTGCAAGCTGTGCTGGAACTTCCTGATGGTATTTTGGTTATGGGCGGGGACTTTAACTCTGTTGTTTCTGGTACCGTAGATCGTCATCCCCCCAGGGAGCTTCCTAAATCCCAGTCATGGCTTAGTGGAGTTTTGGACGCTTTTGGTTTGATAGACGGCCGGAGGTTGATGCATCCAACGCAGAGTCAGTACACCTTTCACTCTGGGGCTCATGGAAGTCTTTCTAGACTCGATTAGGTCCTCATGCCTGCTGCCCAGTCCCCTTCTATTAGAGAGATTCAACACCTCGCCCGGGGCTTTTCAGACCATTCCCCAGTGTGGCTTTGTATGGATACTGGAGTGAGTAGTGCGGGGCGAGTCGCTCCCATAAACCCCTGGTACTTGCGAAATCCCAAAACCCGCACCAGTTTGATAAAGTCCCTAGATCAATACTTCCTTGAAAACGAGGGGTCTGTGTCCTCATCTGTGTCACTGTGGGAAGCCTTCAAGACTGTCACTCGTGGGCATGCCTTATCCTTGATTTCTGAAGCCAAGAAAACCAAGAATGAAGAGGTTGTGCATCTTGAGGCCGAAATAATCAAACTGGAGAATGACTTAGAATTAGGTGTTACCCATGATCGACTCCACGCCCTTGGTCTAAAGCAGCTGGATTATAAGTCCCTTGTTACGGACGCTGCCAAAACAATGCACAGGGAGCAACAGGTCAGGTTGTATGATGTCGGGGACAAGGCGGGTAAATTGATTGCGTGGCTTGCGTGGCTTGATAAGAAAGAAAGGGCGAATCGTGTGGTCCTCGTGATTCGGAATTTGAATGAAGAGTGTGTGACTGACCCGAGCGAGATTGTGGAGTGTTTTGCGGACTATTTTCGTACTGTGTATTCCCCGGTGTCTGATAGAGATGAGGAAGACTCCCATCTGTTGCTACGCGATATTACGTTGCCATGCCTATCGGAGGTGGACCGAGACTTGATGGAAACTCCATTGTCTGCGGATGAGATTGCGATCGCTATTCGTTCTGTTCGCTCCGGCAAGGCCATGGGCCCGAACGGTATACCCATCGAATTATACAAACTGCGCCCTGATAAAGTCGCACCATATCTCCGAGATATGTTCATGGAGTCACGAGACCTTGGCGCCCTCCCTTGTGATCAGCGTTTAGCTACAATTGTGGTAATTCCTAAGGAGGGCAAGCCTCGGGATCGCTGCTCCTCGTACAGGCCCATCTCTCTGTTGAATGCTGAACCTAAAATCCTAGCTAAAGTTCTGGCTAACCGGTTGATTACGGTGATTGCTGACCTGATCCATCCGGACCAATCTGGTTTTATCCCGCATCGTAACACCGCACTCAACTTGCGGCGCTTGCATGGTGTTCTCGCGAGGGCTGGGTCACTTAACGAGTCGGCCATCTTGGCTTCCTTGGACGCCACAATGGCCTTTGACACTATCGAATGGCCTTACCTCTGGGCCGCCCTCGCGAAATTTGGTTTCGGTTTGGAGTTTATCGGGTGGGTGAAACTGCTGTACAAGGAACCGCAGGCTCAGGTGGTTGTCAATGGCCGGGTATTCAATTCCTTCACTCTTGGGAGGGGTACAAGACAGGGGTGCCCGCTGTCCCCCTTGCTTTTTGCACTTGCCTTGGAGCCCCTCGCAGCTTGGCTCCGCTGGGAGCCTTCGATAAAGGGTATTCAGTGGACTCCCGATTTTGAAGACCGGATCTCGCTTTATGCGGATGATATCCTCTTATACCTCACCTCCCCCGAAAATCGCTTAACGTCTTGTTCGATGTTCTCACCTCCTTTGGCAAGAATTGAAGTCTAGTTATCAATTGGACTAAATCCTGTGTCTATGTGATTTCAGGTGGTCTTCCCCCCTTGCCGCGTAGATTTCCCATTCAGGTTTCGCAAACGGGATTCAAATATCTGGGGATCTTCATATCATTGGACCCTGTTGCTCGCTATGAGCGCAATTTGCTCCCCCCTCTCCAGAGGTTGAAGCTTGACGTGGTTCGTTGGAGTAGATTGCCATTGTCGCCGCTCGTCGTGCCGCGCTCTTTAAAATGATGTCCCTGCCACGTTTTCTGTATGGACTTCAGAACTCACTCGACACCATCCCGGCGAGTTACTTCCGGGAGGTGGAAAGCTTACAGAGGCGACTTATCTGGGACGGGCGTGCAAGAATCGCTCTCGCTAAGCTAACCCTCCCCTGGTGTGATGGGGGCATGGCGCTCCCAGATATCAGGCGGTACTATTGGGCCTCCCAGTTGAGTGTGATTAATTACGCGACGTATGCACCCAGCCCAAACCCGTCATTTGAGATGGACAAGTATAAGCTGCTGGGTGGGAATTACAACAGGGCGCTCTACTCTAAGGTAGCAGGGAGGAATTTAACAGGACCTACTAAGATTGCCGTGCGAGTCTGGTGTGATGCAACTTCTGCTTTGGGTTGGAAGGATCGATTGACACGTGCGACTCCATTGTATGCGTGGGAGAGATTGGGATGCCTCTGGATAACAAAAGGTTTTGAGAAATGGGACATGATTGGAATTATCAGAGTGGGTGACCTTTGGGCTAAGGGTGCTGACAAGACTTTTGAGACGTTAAAGAATGAATATGAACTGAGTGACAGGGAGTTTTTTACATATGCGCAGGTTCGTCATGCCTTGACCTCGGTCTTCGCCTCCGATCCCAATATTCCTGAGTCCTCCCCGCTGGAAGATCGTGTACTCGATGGTCATCTGCCTGATAGTACGATTTCACTAATATATAAAAAGTTGATCAACAATCGGGCAGATCTCCTCGTACGTCTCAGGGAGGCCTGGACTGGGGACGGGCTGGAACTGGATGATGAAGACTGGCAGTCCGCAATATCTTCCCCTAAGGAGGTGGCCATTCCCGCCCGTCTCCGCCTCGTCCAGCTTAAGATCCTTCATCGTGTGTATGTCACTGGTCCTCGGTTGGTCTCCATGGGTTTTTCTGCGGATGGGTTATGTAAGCGTGGCTGTGGATTGAGTGGTACTTTCCTCCATATCATTTGGGAATGCCGGGAGGTGGCCGCATTTTGGAATCGAGTGCATGCTGTGATGGAGTGTGTCACCGGGGTTGCTTTGCTGCCTGAGGCCCAGAGATGTTTGTTGAATGTGTGGGAGCCGAATGATTACAACGTCGCCCAGACTGTGGGCGGCCCTTGAGAACATGATCGCAAAGAGAGACATTGCGCAGTTGTGGGGTTCCTGGCGGCCGCCCACCGTGTCAGTATGGAAGGAAAATATGGATTGGTGTATGTTCAGAGAGAAGACTGTATTTGGCTAGGGGCAAGCCTGGGGCGTGGACTACAATCTGGAGTCAGTGGAACACCTATAGAGGGAACATATGTACACCCCCGTTCGAGGATACTCCAGACATCTCCTTCTCCCCCTGATCCGACATTCCTTGTCTAATCTCTACTTGTTACTACTTTCTGACTCTCCCCACTGACCCCCCCCGACCAACTCCACCGTTTACAAATTTGTTCATCTTGCAATTGAGGCTCCCCCCCCGTACAAGCGCAACTTCATGTTCAATGTCTTAGGCCTTGAGACTTGTTTGTTTCTTTTCTTTGTTCTTCTTTTATAAAAAAACAAAATACTATTGTATCCTGGCTTCATCCTGAGTTGCTACGAACATTATCCTGCACTCATCATCATTGATGTCATTTGAGATGTCATCAGTGATGTCACTGACCATGTCATGAATGATGTAATATGTGACATCATCAGCAGTGGATTGCGAGTGCGCGAAATATAGTTAGTACAACTAACCATATAGGAGCAATTTCGATGGTTTCGTATGAGTGAAATGTCCAGCTAACTATAACACCCCTAAAACCTATAGTTTTTTGAGTGAATTTCAAAGGTTTTTTAAAAGCTAATTCCTAACTACATAAGGCCTGAAACCTATGGTTTTTTGCAGTGAATTTGCAAGATTTTTTAAATGCTAATTCCTAACTATATTAGGCCTGAAACCTATGGTTTTTTCAGTGAATTTGCAAGGTTTTTTAAATGCTAATTCCTAACTATATAAGGCCTGAAACCTATGGTTTTTTAATTGAATATGCAAGGTTTTTTAAATGCTAATTCCTAACTATATAAGGCCTGAAACCGATGTTTTTTTCATTGAATTTCGACGGTTTTTTAAAAGACAATTTTTAAATGTATTAATTTGTTTTTTTAATACTGATTTACTACACTTTTGCAGGCAGGTGTTCAGAGGGCACGCCCCCTTTTTACAACACTCTGCAGCACAACCCCTGGCGCGTTTGCAGAGGAGCAACTCATTTCCCTTGCATACTGGGGGTCCCTGGGGGGCAACTAGCCCACCAGGAGCCTCCAGTATAAGCCAGGGGGCTGCATTGCAGAGAGGTGTAATGAGGCCACACCCTTTTTTTATACCTCTCTGCAACGCAGCCCCCGGGCGTGTTTGCAGAGGGGGAACTAATTCCCCTTGCATACTGGGGGTCCCTGGGGGCCAACTAGCCCACCTGGAACCTGCAGTATGCGCCAGGGGGCTGCACTGCAGAAAGATGTAATGAGGCCACACTTTTTTACACCTCTCTGCAGCGCAACCCCTGGCGTGTTTGCAGAGTAGGAACTAATTCCCCTTGCATACTGGGGGACCCTGGGGGCCAACTAGCCCACCAGGAGCCTCCAGTATGCGCCAAGGGGCTGAGTTGCTTTGCCCCAGGGGCGGAAGTCCCCGGGGAAGTGGGGGGGGGGGATTGTAGACCCCCCACACTTCTTTATCACTATGCCCCTGCGATTTGGTCCCCCTGTGGGGTAATTTTTTAAAAAACAGACCAGGTTTTAAAAATATATATATTTGGTCCTTTTTAGGTCGAAGCCTGCATTGCAGGGCATGGCCCTGCTGCAGGCAAAGAGATATTGTGAGCAAGGGAACTTCAGTATGGCGTGAAGCCACGCCCCTTTTTACCATTGGCAGGCCTCTGGAAACGGAGGCCTGTCATTGGAAAAAGCTCCTGTTTAGCAGATTTGTCTGCTCTGGATCCCGCCTCTCGAGGACTCCATGACCTGCCTTACGGTAGCACGACAATATTTTTTGAAATATTGCCTTGGTAACCATGAGGCAGGTCAGGGAGTCCTGGAGGGGCGGGATTCAGTATCCTGTTCCCGCCCCGTTTTTATTGTAGTATGGGCACGAGCCGATTCAGGTCTGTGAACGAGCTTCACAGTGGAACAGCTTGTGCACCGCAAGTAACAATTATCACAGCATGAGACCCCACTTATCACAGCATGTCAACAGGCACCCCAGGCTGATAGAGCACTCAACTATAATTAATGTGCAGTTGAGTGCTCCAGCAGTGTGGGGCGCCTCTCTGCATGCTGTGATAATTATCACTTTGGGGCCTCATGCTGTGATAATTAGGGTGGCATGCTCTATTTGCAGCACTGAACATTTTCAAAGAAGGCGAAGCAGGGACATTCATTGGAGACACTCACCCTCACGCCCTCACCCCCCTCACTCGCCCTCACCCCATCAAACCCCCTGACCCCTCACACACCTCCTCACCGTCACACCCCCTCACTCTCACACCCCCTCACACACCCTCTCACCCTCACACCCCCTCACCTTCACACACCCTCTCACTCTCACACACCCTCACCCTCACACCCCCTCACCCTCACACCCCCTCACCCCCTAACACCCCCCTCACCCTCACACCCCTCACCCTCACTACCCCTCAACCACCCTCACACCCCTCACCCTCACACCCCCTCACCCTCACACCTCCTCACACACTCTCACCCTCACACCCCTCACACACCCTCGCTCACCCTCACTCACCCTCACCCTCTCACCCTCACTCACCCTCACACCCTCACTCACCCTCACACCCTCATTCACCCTCACACCCCCTCACCCTCACACCCCCTCACTCTCACACACCCTCAACCCCTCACCCTCACACTCCCTCACCCCCTCTCACCCTCACACACCCTCACTCACTCTCACACCGTCACCCTCCCTCACACCCCCTCACCCTCTCACCCTCACACACCATCACCCTCAAAAACCCTCACACTCACACACCCTCACCCCCACTCACCCTCACTCACCCTCACTCACCCCCACACACCCTCACATACCCTCACATACCCGCATAGCATAACAAAACATAGCATAGCATAACAAACAAAAGCATAGGATAGAAAAAGCACAGCATAACAAAACAAAGGATAGGATAGCAAAACAATACATAGCATAACAAAACACTACATAGCATAGCATAACAAAACACAACAAAACATAGCATAGCATAACAAAACAAACCATAGCATAACCTCATAGATGCTATTAAACATTCCTCCCCAGTGCTGCGCTGTCCATTGGAACTAGTGCTGAATGGACGTCCAATGGTCGTGCGCAGCACTGGGGAGGTAGTGCTGCCGTCGGCCAATGCACCGAGGCAGCACTTAAGGGGTTAACATAACAAAGAATAACAAAACAAAACATAGCATAGTAAAACAAAACATAGCATAGCATAACATAACACAACAAAACAGCATAACATAACAAAACATAGCATAACATAACATAAAACAAAGCATAGCATAACAAAACATAGCATAACAAAACATAGCAAAACACAACAAAATATAGCATAGCATTACTAAACACAACAAAACATAGCATACATAACAAAACACAGCATTGCAAAGCATACCAAAACATAGCATAAGAAAACACAACAAAACATAGCATAACCAAACACAACATAGCATAGCATAACTAAACAAAGCTTAGCATAACAAAACATAGTATAACAAAGCATAGCATAACAAAACATAGCATAACAAAACATAGCATAGCAAAACATAGCATAGCAAAACAAAGCATAGCATAATAAAACACAACAAATCATAGCAAAACACAACAAAACATAGCATAGCATAACAAAGCATAGGATAGCAAAACTAAACATAGCATAGCATAACATAACAAAACAAAGCATAGGATAGCAAAACAAAGCATAGGATAGCAAAACAAAGCATAGCATAACAAAACATAGCATACCATAAAAAAACATAGCATAACAAAACACAACACATAGCATAACAAAACATAGCAAAACACAACAAAACATAGCATAGCATAACACACAACAAAACATAGCATACATAACAAAACATAGCATTGCAAAGCATAGCAAAACCTAGCATAGCATAACAAAACACAACAAAACATAGCATAGCATAACAAAATACAACATAGCATAACAAAACACAACATAGCATAGCCTAACAAAACAACACTTGGCATAACATAACAAAGCATAGCATAAAAAAGCATAGCATAACAAAGCATAGCATAACAAAGCATAGCATAACAAAGCATAGCATAGCAAAACAAAGCGTAGCATAATAAAACACAACAAAGCACAGCATAGCATAACAAAAAATAGCATAACAAAGAATAGCATATCAAAACACAGCAAAGCATAGCATAGCATAACAAAACACAACAAAACATAGCATAACAAAACAAAGCATAGGATAGCAAAACTAAACGGAGCATAGCATAACAAAACAAAGCATAGGATAGCAAAACAAACATAGCATAGCATAACAAAACATTGCATAACATGACAAAATATAGCATAACAAAACACAACACATAGCATAACAAAACAGCAAAACACAACAAAACATAGCATAGCTTAACAAAACACAACAAAACATAGCACAGCAAAACAAAACATATAATAGCATAGCAAAACATAGCATATCAAACACAACAAAACATAGCATAGCATAGCATAACAAAACATAGCATAGCAAAGCATAGCATAATAAAACACAACATATAGAATAGCATAACAAAACATAGCATAGCATAACAAAGCATAGCATAGCAAAACATAGCATAGCATAACAAAGCATAGCATAACAAAGCATAGCATAGCATAACAAAACATAGCATAACAAAACATAGCATAGCAAAACAAAACATAGCATAGCAAAACACAACCAAACATAGCGTAGCATGACATAGCATAGCAAAACACAACCAAACATAGTGTAGCATGACATAGCATAGCAAAACACAACAAAACATAGCATAACAAAACAAAGCATAGGATAGCAAAACATAGCATAGCAAAACAAAACATAGCATAGCAAAACAAAACACAACAACACATAGCATAACAAAACACAACAAAACATAGCATAGCATAACAAATCATAGCAAAACACAACAAAGCATTGCATAGCATAACAAAACAGAACATAGGATAGCAAAAAAACATAGCATAGCATAACAAAACAAAGCATAGAATAGCAAAACAAAGCATAGAATAGCAAAACAAAACATTGCATAGCACAACAAAACATAGCATAGCATAACAAAATTCAACAACACATAGCATAACAAAACATAGCAAAACACAACAAACCATAGCATAGCTTAACAAAACACAACAAAACATAGCATAACAAAACAAAACATATCATAGCCTAGCAAAACATAGCATAGCATACCAAACACAACAAAACATAGCATAGCATAACAAAACATATCATAGCCTAGCAAAACATAGCATAGCAAAACAAAGCATAACACACACAACCACGCACACACAACCACAACCACACACACAACCGCACACACAACTATCTATCTCTCTATCTATCAATCTATCACCCTCACTCTATCTGTCTATCGATCTTTCGCCCTCACTCTGTCTATCTATCGCCCTCACTCTGTCTATCTATCGCCCTCACTCTATCTATCGCCCTCACTCTATCTATCGCCCTCACTCTATCTATCGCCCTCACTCTATCTGTCTATCTATCTACCTACCTACCTACCTACCTATCTATCACCTTCACTCTATCCATCGCCCTCACTCTATCCATCGCCCTCACTATCTATCGCCCTCACTCTATCTATCTATCGCCCTCACTCTATCTATCTATGGGCCCGATTCACAGAAGGAATTTAAGACTCAATCCTAAACTTACTACTATTTTGGTATTCACAGAATACACTTACTACTTTTGGCATTCACAGAATGAACTTACTACTTTTGGTATTCACAGAAGTTAGGATTTTGTCTTACGTTTGTCTTAAGACAAACTTAAGACAAAATCCTAACTTCTGTGAATACCAAAAGTGGTAAGTTTCCAAAAGTAGTAAGTGCATTCTGTGAATACCAAAATAGTAGTGAGTTTAGGATTGAGTCTTAAGTTCATTCTGTGAATCGGGTCCTATCTATCTATCTATCTATCTATCTATCTATCTATCTATCTATCTATCTATCTATCTATCTATCTATCTATCTATCTATCTATCTATCTATCTATCTATCTATCTATCTATCTATCTATCTATCTATCTATCTATCTATCTATCTATCTATCAGTCTATCTATCCTTTGCCCTCACTCCATCTATCGCCCTCACTCTATCTATCGCCCTCACTCTATCTTGATATCGCCCTCACTCTATCTATCTATCTATCTATTGCCCTCACTATCGATCACCCTCACTCTATCTATTGCACTCACTATATATCGCCCTCACTCTATCTATCATTCTATCTATCTATTTATCTAGATACTGATCGCCATCACTCTATCTATCTGTCTATCTATCTATCGCCCTCCCTCTATCTATCTATCGCCCTCCCTCTATCTATCTATCTATCTATCACCCTCACTCTATCTATCTATCGGCCTCACTCTATCTATCTATCGCCCTCACTCTATCTATCTATCTATCTATCTATCTATCTATCTATCTATCTATCTATCTATCTATCTATCTATCTATCTATCTATCTATCTATCTATCTATCTATCTATCTATCTATCTATCTACCTACCTAGATAAGACAAACTTAAGACAAAATCCTAACTTCTGTGAATACCAAAAGTAGTAAGTTTATTCTGTGAATGCCAAAAGTAGTAAGTGCATTCTGTGAATACCAAAATAGTAGTAAGTTTAGGATTGAGTCTTAAGTTCATTCTGTGAATCGGGTCCTATCTATCTATCTATCTATCTATCTATCTATCTATCTATCTATCTATCTATCTATCTATCTATCTATCTATCTATCTATCTATCTATCTATCTATCTATCTATCTATCTATCTATCTATCTATCTATCTATCTATCTATCTATCTATCTATCTGCCTCACTCACTCTATCAATCTATCTATCTTTTGCCCTCACTCCATCTATCGCCCTCACTCTATCTATCGCCCTCACTCTATCTATCGCCCTCACTCTATCTATCTATCTAACTATTGCCCTCACTATCGATCACCCTCACTCTATCTATTGCACTCACTATCTATCGCCCTCACTCTATCTATCTATCATTCTATCTATCTATTTATCTAGATACTGATCGCCATCACTCTATCTATCTGTCTATCTATCTATCGCCCTCCCTCTATCTATCTATCACCCTCCCTCTATCTATCTATCTATCGCCCTCCCTCTATCTATCTATCGCCCTCACTCTATCTATCTATCCCCCTCACTCTATCCATCTATCCCACTCACTCTATCGCATCACCACAGCATTACTCAGCACCACCACAGCATCACTAAGGGGCACAACAACATCACTATGCGCTACCACAGGATCATTGAATGCCACCGCATCACTAGTCACCACCACATCACTCAGCGCCACCACAGCATCAATCTGTGCAACCATTCAACAACAACTGGGCCAAATATGTTCTCTCAATGTTTCAAGCTTTATTACAATTGTCACAAAAAGAGGTTAGTAGTTCACTTCTGTTCTTGGATTTTCGTCACAATAAAATACACTGAACATATTCTTCACAAAAGTTATTTACAAAAGTTTAAGCTATTGCCATTATAAATTACAATAACTTGTATTTACGTTTTAATTAAAAAAATTAAAAGCCATTGTTATTTGTAATATCAATACATCTAAGTCACGTGAATACAACACATATTGCATTACAAATGCTATAGGTGTCACAAGTTATAACTATTGGCACTGTAAATGACAAAGCTATTATTTTTGCTATTTTCAAAACCAACACATAAATAAAAAATGTGTCATTTACAATACCAATAGCTCAAACTTTCCGAATGCGAGACCTTATGCATTGCAAATGCTTGTTTGTCCTTGTGGGACCACCTGGGCAGGCCTAGGGTGTCAGGGTGTATCTACCCTGACCCCTTTTTGTGTTCTTCACGTTTGTTTTTTGCTTTCTTTTGCCTTTGTCTGTCGAGCACAAGATGGATGCCAACACTTCCTGGTTAGAAGTGTTGACAGCCAGCCAATGAGCATGCAGCTTTCTCAGGAAGGCATGCTGATTGGCTGCCACTGTCTGTCAACACTCCAAACCGGAAAGTGTTGGCAGCCATATTGTGCCTCGTTAGAACGAAGGCACAAGATAGCAGTGAAACAAAGGTGCAAAAAATGCAAAGGGAGCAGGGTAGAAGCACTCTGACCCCCTAGGCCTGCTCAGGGGGTCCCACAAGGACCCCCCATGCCCCAACATTTTTTTTTTTAAATCGCGATATTCCGAACGATTGAAAAGGACTTTTCTTGAGAAACATTTGGATTTGGATTATAATGTCCTATACTTTGGAATTTTTGAAAGACTGACTTTGAGGATGCTATAAATTACTCAAGTATGCCCGAATTGTGTGGGTAAAATTGATACCTAGTCACTTTGAATAAGAATGTACTGACGTCTCGTCTAACATTTGGAAGAAATATCTAGTTATAAGACAACAGGATACCGACATAACTTGAAGGAAATAAGAACGCCCTGAAGAAGTTCTGTTGTACAGAACGAAACGCATTGGCTGGCTGTGGTACATAAACTTAAGGAAAATAAAAGCATTTGAATATACACCAAGATTCAGCGCTTCAATAAGGACTCTAAGTGATATGATTTGATTGGACTTGTTGTGCAAGTGGTGCTGTGCCAAACTTTGGAATATTCTTTACTACTCTCTGCTACTCACTACTATTCTCACACTCTGCTACTCACACTCTGCTACTCACTACTATTCTCACACTCTGCTACTCACTACTATTCTCACACTCTGCTACTCACTACTATTCTCACACTCTGCTACTCACTACTATTCTCACACTCTGCTACTCACACTCTGCTACTCACACTCTGCTACTCACTCTCTACTCTCTACTCTCTACCTCTCTCTACTAGTCTCGGCCTCTCTACCTCCGCCTCTCTACCTCGGCCTCTCTACCTCGGCCTCGGCCTCTCTACCTCTGCCTCTCTACCTCTGCCTCTCTACCTCTGCCTCTCTACCTCTGTCTCTCTACCTCTCTCTACACACACATATACACATATATATGCATATGCATTTATATATATGTATGTGTATATATATATATATATATATATATATATATATATATATATATATATATATATATATATATATATATATATATATATATATACACATGAAAGAAATCCCGACCGCTTCTCGCTGCGGTCTTAGCGGGCGTAGACCTCCACTCCACAGTTTAGATCAGATGGATGTTAAATCATCGAAGCCACAACACCGATCAAAGTGCCAGCAGTGCAAAATTTATTTTTCAAAAAGTGTGTCAGAGCAAGTGCTCTTCCTGACACATTTTGCATTTCTGCATATCTATTTATTTATTTATTTATTTATGGGTTTCTATAGCGCTGGAATCGACTCCAACCGGAGTATCTCTGCGCTGTGATACCAGATAGAGTCCAACACTATGCAGATGAGAGAATGGGTCTAGATTTTATCGGTGAATAGCAGAGTTTTGAGTTGCTTCCTGAACTTTAAATGATCTGTGCAGAGCCTAAGGGTCAGGGGCAGTTTGTTCCACAGTGTAGGCCCCGCAACAGATAGGGCTTTCCCTCCATGTCTAGTTTTTTTTACACGAGGTACAGCCAGCAGAAAATTCTCACTAGATCTCAACGATCTGGAGGGAGTATAGAAGGTAAATTTCTGCTCCAGATATGTAGGGCCATTTCCATTCAGGCATTTGTGAATGATACAACATATCTTGAACTTGGCTCTTTGTCTAATGCTCAACCAGTGTAATTTCTGCAGCAGAGGTTTTGATGCTGTTCTAGGGGGAGCATTTAGAACAAGGCGGGCTGCCGTGTTCTGGACCACCTGAAGCCTGTCTAGAACTCCTTCATTGGCAGAAAGGAGTAGCCCGTTACAATAGTCAATGCGACTCAATATAAGGGCTTGCACCAATGTTCTTCTGGAGGAGTCCGGTAGCAGTGGAAAAATTCTACGCATCATGCTTATGATGTGGAAGCATGCGCCAGCTACCATATTGCTGTGCTGTTTGAGCGAAAGGTCCTGATCAAGGCGTATCCCCAGATTTTTGACAATCTGTTTAGGCTCTGGAACGACACCGAGATCAGAGGGCCACCAGTCAGGGGTCCACAGTAATTTGGCGTCTCCAAACAGCATTACTTCCGTCTTGCTGACATTGCACTGTAGGAAGTTGGTGGACATCCACAGTGCGACGGCTTTCATGCCAGCGGAGAAGGAGTTTCTTGTTTCTGTGGTGAGGTTACGAAATGGGAAGAGGAGCTGCGTGTCATCCGCATATGACACGGGGATGAAACCATATTTGCGCATCACTCTTGCCACTCTTACTATCTATATAAATACAAATATAAATGCATGCATACATATATGCATACATATGCATGGTATTTACATGAAAGTTTGAAAAACACTAATAAAAGCAAAGCTAAAAAGCCACCTCATTACAAACAGAATGGCTTTAACTTAAACAAGGGCGAGATCTATTGCATTTTCAATGCTTGTTTACCTTGGTTCCATCAAGAAGGCATTCAGATGCGTCACACATTTGCCATAAATTCTGAATTTTAGCACTCTAGTTGCTCATTAGATCACTGTAGTAAAGCTACTGCTCACCAGGGAAGTCTGCTGCTGGTATTCAAAGTGCATGTTTCAGTCTGCATGTCAGAATTTTTTTAATGAAATAGAAATATATTTGAGAAGTCACTCAAAATGTGCCCTAATTTTTCTTTCTGAAGCACTAATCATACTTTCTATGGCAAAATGAACCCCCTAATTTTTTCCTTTTTAAATTAAATATTTTCAGACTTACCACTTCATTCCAATCAAGATGGCTTCTGGTGTGCCATACTTTTGTCATAAGTAAGACTGTTAGCGCTCTAGTTGTTCTTTAGAACACTCTGGGACATTCTGTCATTGGGCTATACTTGGGCTACATCTGGGTGATATTTGGGCTACATTTGGGCTCTTTTGTCTCTGGTGGCCATCTTGGGAGACTGCATGTCAGAATTTGTTAATGAAATAGAAGAGGATTTTAGAAGTCACTCAAAATGTGTCCTAATTTTTTTCTGCAGCACTAATCATACTTTCTATGGCAGAATATACCCCCTCATTTTGTTCTTTTAAATTAAATGTTTTAAGAGTTACCACTTTATTCCAAACAAGAAGGCTTCAGGTGTCCCATATCTTTGTAATAAGTAGGACTTTTAGCGCTCTAGTTGTTCTTTAGAACACTCTCGGAAGCTGCAGTAGAACACAAAGGAATCAACTTATAGTCTCTGTCCTTGTTGGATGTACATGTTTTTTGAGTTTGAAAAGCTTTATTGAGTTGAAGAAAACAATATAAAACCTCAGTACAATAGCACAAATAAAGAGCAATAGGAATTAAAATAATTGTGGAGAATAATGTGCCAATAAACAAGAAAGGCCCCAAAAGGGGAAAACGCTATACAAAGAAAAAATGCTTTTATAACTTTTCATTTTGTGGGGAAGGAAGAGGGAAAGAAAGAGGGAAGAAAGGGAAAAAAGGGGGGATGGAAGGGGAACAGCAATAGAAAAATTTATGGTAAGAGAAATAAAGAGGTATGGAATACAGAGAAGTTCACAGTAATAATAATAACAGTAATACTAAATATAACAATAACATGTGATCAAGAGGCACTTTTAGATAAAAAGTCTGTTAAAGGGGACCAAAGAAAATCACGTTTCATCAACAATGGAATAGAAGAAGCACATGCACGATCTAGTCTATGATGATGGCAGAGCAAATTCCACCGAGCATTTTAAACCACGTTTGTAGTGTCTTTCCAATTAGTTGTTATAATTTGAAAAGCAATAGCTATGCAAAGATCAATAAATTTACGAGCATAGAGTGGGACATCCCAAACTGGAGCCAAACCACCCAGGAATACAGAAGAAATAACAAAGGGAACATTAGTAGATAAAATCTTATTAAGTGTAGACCAAATGTGGGACCACATAAGTTGGACCTTAGGACAAAGAAAAAACATGAAAGAAAACACAAAGAAATCAACTGACAGTCTCTGTCCTTGTTGGATGTACATGTTTTACTGAGAATGTCAGACTTCATTCTCACATGACTGAGAAAGATAATGTGAATTTACAGGAAATATGCGTTCAGCTTAGCTTATAGGTCCCCTGCCACACCACTGTGGGAAAAGCACGAGATAGTTTTCTTTCAAACATGATTCATGATATCCCAGCAGAAGGCTTTTTCACATGGTAAAATCACCTTAGAACACACCACAATTCCTAAAATGAGTATGGTACCATCAACAAATGATTTATGATGTAACTAAAGTCCTAAAACCTATTAACTGCAATGCTTTTTAATGAGGTGCTATCATGTATATTAGTCCCTAGATGGCTGCCAACACGTCTTGGATGAATTGCTGACAGCCAATCAGATCTCACGATGAGATGTGTAGTTAGGCTCCGCCCAGATATATATTTTTTTCCTTCTGATTTTCTCAGTAACTACTGGAGGGATTTACACCATTTAAACAAAAGGCACTTCTGCGTACCAGTCCCTACCATTTTTGCCAAGTTTGGTGTAATTCCATTCAGCGGTTCGGGCTGTAGCCGTGTCTGAACGTCCTATGGAAATTAACATGGGGAAAACACATTTTGGGATCCCCTTTTTTCTCGGCCCCCGCTTGACGAATCCCAACACTTTCAGGGAAGGAGCGAAGCGGAGCTGGCCTAAATTTTGGAAAATTACACACAAATTGCTCAACCGGCGCCAAAGTTATTCCCAATAGAATGTTGCGGATTTCCTATGGAAACTAGGTCCTAACTATATATATATATATATAAAATGATGAATGAAGAACACCGTCTGGTCGAAACGCGTCGCCAATAAACGCAATTTTCTACATGGACCCTGGTGTGCGAGTCTTTTTGTGGTTCCTGGGAAACGTACTTGCTGTGGGAGCCCTTTTGCACATATATATATATATATATATATATATATATATATATATATATATATATATATATATATATATATATATATATATATGTATATCTCAGATGCATATATACATAAATATACATAAACAAATATATTTCCACTACAATGTTACAGATTCTATCTTCCTCAGATAGTACACAATGGTTTGCTCAGTAGCTGCACAGATGACACAGCTGAATTTTCAAAACACATGAGTGAAGATTCCATTTGGAATGTGGAATCAATACAGTGCTGAGAGCTCTTCAGATATGTAGTAATGAGGTGGTGTTGTTAGTAATGTTCAGTCCGTCTGGATGCAGTGGTTTTAAACAGTACATCTAGAAGTTGTCTCTGGAGTCGAGTAGTTCTTACTTTAAGACATATCTGACTAATATCCACCTCTCAAATTAATTTCATATTTCACTATACTAATTCACCACTAATTTTTATGGGTTCTGAAGAAGCGTGCTACTCACCAAAAAAGTGCTTCAACACCCCATCAGGGGTAACAAGCACTATATAAATGCAAACTTGTTTTCCTCATCTATCCCTCGGCCATCATTCTGAATACAAACTCCAGCACACATAGGAGCCAAGCCTTATGTGTTGACCACCGGGTACTGTTGGCACCTGGATACTTTACAGAATTAGGTAGATCCAGGCCATCACAGGTACTTTTACAAATAGACACCTCTCCTTCTTTTGTTAAACTGAGTTACCAAAAGATTTTAAGTGTATATAGTTTTCCTGTTTTCCCGGTCCCGAAGAATCGAGAGTACATTTACGATACGCGAGAAAGATGTTGACCTATGATTCCTAACAACGGACACTCTACCATAAAATATTACACTCACACTCTGCTGTGTTCACTGTTTTTAATTAGGGCAGGAGACCCCCAGAATAAAGAATTCCACGCCAGGTACTTCCAGTCCTACTTTTTAAACCACATCTGTACATCTACACACTTCTTGCCCCATACCCGCACTTCACCATACGGCTGTTCGATAAAAGAGCTCTGATAAAGTGCCACTTTTTAGGTGAGCCCGTTGGGTATTGCACCGCCGCTCCAACGAGGAGCAGCCCATATGATGAAGCATGACACCTGAGAGGGTGTGTGAGGGTATTAAAATCCAACGACTGAATGGGAGGTTGTCCCTGTAAGCCGATTGCTGCTTTGAATCAACAAAACATTAATGCCTTAGGATAGATAACCTCGCTTAACAGTAAGATGACGCTATACCTAAATTATCTCTTCCTATGGACACAATTCCCTTGAGAACTCTATATATTTTAACCATCAATATTCAAAGGCAATTCAGTAAGGACACACATGCTCATTATTAAAGCATACTTTGCTATATTTATTCCATCAATTCCGTGAAAAATAAAAAGAAAATGATCTTTTTCCTTTTTTACATATATATATAAACATATACATCACGTAAATATATTATATATATATATATATATATATATATATATATATATATATATATATATATATATATATATATATATATATATATATATATATATATATACACAAAACAGCTCCACAGCTACCTCCAATCTTGTAGAAAGGCGAAGCAGGAAGACGGATCACAGGATCAGGTAAGTGAAGATTTTTTATTTAGATTTTCAGCAAAGACGCGTTTTGGGCTCGAGAGCCCTTGTTCACATGCGGAGAACACCTGACCAAACATCAAGTTGCAGTATTTAAAGAGGTACCACCCCACACACATCATCTCAGTGCCGATCACATGATCACTAGACACTAAAGAAATACCACTATCAAGGCAAAATGATATGACATGTTATTTCAATTCGATATATATATATATATATATATATATATATATATATATATATATATATATATATATATATATATATATATATATATACACACATATTTACATTTAAACATAAAAACACAAAGTGTATTTTTTCTTTTGCTCTCTTTGCCGTTTTCATCAATAAGGATGCTCCTCAATTATTCCACATTGAGCATTCACTAGAATGACAGATCACCCTGCTGGAGCAACTCAGAGGTTTATTACTCCAACCTCTCTTTTTTGTAGTACTCCTAATTTATTTCCTATTGTTTTAGTTTTTTCGGTGTCTTGAATTATGTGTCGACGCGTTTCAGCCCCTTTACTCTCGGGCCTCATCAGGACTAGGGCAATTGAGTGCATAGTTTCCAAATCCACGTAAGGGGTCAAGATACACCTTATTTAACTACAAATGTCTGAGATTATTATTATGTACACATATATACATCTATACACAGGAACGTACAATCAACATGCATTGTGCTGTTTTCTATTATCTATGGATTCCTGGAGTGGCGGACCATAAAACTTCAACGATATTAAACTATATATATATATATATATATATATATATATATATATATATATATATATATATATATATATATATATATATATATATATATATATATATATATGTATATATATATATATATATATATAAACAGCTTCTAGACACCAACCGGCTGCACACACGAGTGGGTGCACACAAAACGGGGGTGTACCCGTGTATTCAAATTACGCTCCAAACATCCCAGGATCGTCGGTCCTTCAGGAAAGTAGCACACACAGGGGAGGTTCCACAAAGATTTTATTGCAAGAACCAACAGCAACGACGCGTTTCGCCTTGGGGCTTCGTCAAGTTGTGCAAAGAGCCGAGGCGCCCGTCTGTTTAAAAAGACGTCATGCAACTTGAAAGAAAACAAGGTAGGACTGTGCAATACATACATGGCCGCCATCATGGAACGGTCTACAATACGTAGCGTTTATATGCAAGCAAGTTGAATAACATTTCAACATAAATAAAATCGCATGTAAAGAGATAGGTGAGATACATAAATCAAGAAATTCAATAGAAAATAGCAATATAACTCAAATAGAGTAAACACAGTCACAAACATTGTAATGAAGCTAATCTAGCCCTGAATGGGCGTGCGTGTGGAACCAAACATGAAATTCATAATACTAGATAGTAAAAAGGCAAGGGTGGGGAACTATCGCGGTAAATATGCCGCCACAAGTGCATGCCCCATGCATATATATTAAAGTGCATATAGCAAAAATGAATACTCAGTTAAATATGGAACCACACCTCAATTCTATCTCGCCCTGGATGGGCAAATGCATATTGATTCTTCAAGTTAAGCATGAGTAACGAAAATTCATCCAAATACCATCAGTACAAAAAAGTCAATTAAAATGAATATATAAATCTACAATATCACCAATGTTCATACTGACTAATCATGGTTCAAATGAAACATGGATGATTAAAGATGGGGGATAGGGAAAGATACAGTCAAAGGATATCAACGGTTAAATGTAATACAGGTCATACAGAAAGTCTATGCCCAGCCAATCAGCCTAAATGAACTGACAGCTCCTCAAGCATGTTAAGGCCATTAGGGTGCTTGCTCTGTAAATCAATTATATATCTCGATTCAAGTCGTCTAAGCTTGAGTAGACGATCACCCCCTCTGATACTTGCTGGTACGCTATCTATGCAAATATATGCCAACAGGTCCCTGTGCTTTCATGCATTTTAGCGAAATGCCTCGCTACTGGGTAGGCATCGTCCTTTTTAGCGATCGCACGCATATGCTCCAATACTCAAAGCTTCACTGCGTTGGTACTGCTGCCAATGTAGTTCAAGCCGCAAGGGCATGAGAGGCAGTAAATAGCATAGGGTGTGGAGCAGGTCAGAAATTTCATGATTCTTTTAGGATTGGCAACGCCTGGTATTTTATAAGTAAGCGTCCGCTTACTATATCTGCAGGTCTTGCAGCGACGGCAAGGATGAAAACCATTAAGTACAGGTAAATTAGGGGTCTTTTCAGGGGCAGAGTAGTGACTGGAGACTGAGTAATCCCTTAATGATCTAGCCTTTCTAAAGGTTACAAAGAGGTTCGGTGGTAAGTCTGCCTTAATAGTGTTATCGGACAATAAAATGTTCCAGTTCTTTTTTAGTATTTTCTTAGTTTGACCGGCATTGTGGGAGAAAGTGGTGATGAGGCGAAAGCTACCACTGTTCGATTTAACAACCTTTTTAGATTTAAGAAGCTCAGTTCAAAAAGTGTTTAGTGTCTCTTAAGTAAGATTTCAGGGACATCACCAAAGGAGACAAGAACGAGTCCACATAAATAGAAAGATTTTCTGTCAAACTCCCATTATTGGAAGCTACGATGGGCCTGCCTGGAGGATTTAGTAAATCTTTATGAACCTTAGGTAGGTAGTAAAAAGTGGGGATCACAGGACTCAAACAACGTAAGAACAAATATTCATCTGTGCTTAACATGTTGATGTTGTACCATTTTGATATCATGTCGTGATAATAGACCACACTCTGATTATATGTTCTTTCATTCACAGTCATATAAGTGTTGACATCTCCCAATAGGCGACGAGCCTCCGTTTCATATTGGGTTGCTGTGAGTAGAACAATATTTCCCCCTTTATCGGAGGGCTTACATACCAGGCCTGAATCCTCACAAAGGGTAGTCAATGCAAGCTGTTGGGTTTTGGTGAAGTTGTCTTTTTTTGGCACATATTTACTCGTGATCCGTAATCTGGTGAGATCCCTCACTACAGCGTCGGAAAAAGTATCAATGGCATCAGTGCCCATAATTGGCATGAATGTGGAGGCCGGTTTAAAGTCACTGGCCCCGCCTTTTTGTTGCACCTCCCAATTATCCAACGTTGCTGTTGGTTCTTGCAATAAAATCTTTGTGGAACCTCCCCTGTGTGTGCTACTTTCCTGAAGGGCCGACGATCCTGGGATGTTTGGAGCGTAATTTGAATACACAGGTACACCCCCGTTTTGTGTGCACCCACTCGTGTGTGCAGCCGGTTGGTGTCTAGAAGCTGTTTGGATTTGTTACCAGCTGCACCGAGTTTGCCCTACAAGCCACGCATTGCCGAGTATCCGGAATTACTGCCATAGATTTATACGAACTTCGGCAACTTGGCAGCCCATTGATTCCGGGTAAGGCGCAGTGTGCGCATCAAAGATTTACTTAGACTTTTCCACGCTGTGGGCATTTAACTCAGAGTGAAGGGGATAACACAGCACAATTTTGGTGGTAGTCGCGGCTGCACTACCATTTATCATGTTTTGCGAGGCAGAGAGAAGAGAGGCTGAACAAGGAATGTTCAAGAATAAGAAAAAATCAGATGGCACACAAAAGGCTGGTGCAAGTCAAGCCAACGGGTCCAATACGTCTCTACAAACCAAACTGGTCTCACTGGAGCGCTTGTATGAACGCGACATCAGAAAATGGTGGGAGGCTACATCATTGCAAAATTATATTGATATCGATCGCGTCCCCAGAGGCTTGAGGATATACACCATCCCAGCGTACGAGAACCCGGACCCGAAGTTGTTAGATGCATGGGCAGAACATACTGCAGCATCATGTAAAGGGAGTCTGAAAATATTAGTACGCTTTGCCTGGAGTGATAGAGATAAGGCTTTGGTACAGATCAAAGAAATCGAGGATGAATTATTAAAGGAGGAAGACCAGGTGACTCTGGGGGAAAAACGAGAACTAATCAAAAAGCGTTTGAAAAAATATGAACAAAAAAATCAAACAACGAAAAGAAGAAAAATTTGAAAGGGACGAAAATGACTACCGTATGGGAAGAGTGCTGACCTTTGCAAAAAAGTATGATAACACCAGAAGGCAACTAAGAAAAAAGATGAGTGGGCCAACACCTGTTGAACCGGCTACCTCAGAGTCTGATGCCAATCCTGATGATATAATCAGTGAAGATGGCAGTGAAGACGCTTCTTCTTTTCACGTGGAATATCAAGTCATGCGCAACAATCAACTAGAGGGAGGCAGGGGAAAGCCTCCGGACAATCAAGCGGCAAGAGGAAGACGCGGCGGGGGTCCGCTGGAAGAAATCCACTAGGCTCTCCACCTGTGACACGCAGCATGAAAAAGTTCTACAAAAAGAAGAACTGAGACATAACCAAGACCCCATAGATCCCAACGATAATCTCACCATCATTAATCTCACGGATAAAGTGTTAACGAATGAGGAAAATTCGACACTTAAACTGGGCTTATCCTTTTGTCCGCGCAGGAATTTTGAATTTGCGCAGACACGAATTGACGTTTTCAAATTTGTCAGAAAACTGAAACTACACAAATTTCTCAAACTTAAACCACCTGGAGAGCACAATGTGGCCAGCAAAGATTTGGACTGCACAGAACTCAGATGCAGCGAGCTGGGAGGCCTGAGAGCAATAGAAGGTCTCCACCTGGAAATCAACACAGAAGGAGATGGTGAGGTAACCAATACCCAAATGTTGGATAATTGGGAGGTGCAACAAAAAGGCGGGGCCAGTGACTTTAAACCGGCCTCCACATTCATGCCAATTATGGGCACTGATGCCATTGATACTTTTTCCGACGCTGTAGTGAGGGATCTCACCAGATTACGGATCACGAGTAAATATGTGCCAAAAAAAGACAACTTCACCAAAACCCAACAGCTTGCATTGACTACCCTTTGTGAGGATTCAGGCCTGGTATGTAAGCCCTCCGATAAAGGGGGAAATATTGTTCTACTCACATCAACCCAATATGAAACGGAGGCTCGTCGCCTATTGGGAGATGCCAACACTTATATGACTGTGGATGAAAGAACATATAATCAGAGTGTGGTTGATTATCACGACATGATATCAAAATGGTACAACATCAACATATTAAGCACAGATGAATATTTGTTCTTACGTTGTTTGAGTCCTGTGATCCCCACTTTTTACTACCTACCTAAGGTTCATAAAGATTTACTAAATCCTCCAAGCAGGCCCATCGTAGCTTCCAATGGGAGTTTGACAGAAAATCTTTCTATTTATGTGGACTCGTTCTTGTCTCCTTTGGTGATGTCCCTGAAATCTTACTTAAGAGATACTAAACACTTTTTGAACTGCATTGACGAAGTGGTCTGGAAAGACACGTATTGTATGCTGGTGCTTGACATCACCAGTGTATACACGTGTATAGCACATGGCGATGGACTAAAAGCTATGGCCAGTTTCTTGGAAAAACGTCCAATAAGATTTTACGAGCACAACAAAATGTTGATGGAATTCATGATGTTTAGCCTGAATAACAACATATTTTTATTTGGCAAGCAATTGTATAAACAGATGTCCGGTGTCGCGATGGGTGCCTGCTCCGCCCCCAGCTTTGCAAATCTTTTCGTGGGTTGGTGGGAGGAGCAGGTAGCCTGGAGTGACAAATATCAAGATTGGGACAGCCGGATAATAGGGTGGTATCGTTACATAGACGATCTTTTCATCATCTTAGAATGCCCTATAGAAACAGCCAACAATTTTGTAGAAGCTCTGAATGACAATGAGATCAATCTAAAATTTTCCGGACAGATCAGCCAGACTTCGGCTAACTACCATTGACCTTACTGTCTACATTGATAGTTTTGGTAAAATGCAGACGAAATTGTTTAGGAAAGAGACGGCGGGTAACTCCACGCTCTTTGCTACCAGTAGTGATCCCCGTCAATTAATTGATAGCATCCCTTATGGGGAGTTATTAAAATTAAGAAGGAATAACTCCAATGACGGTGACTTTCAGAAAGCGGCTCATGCCAGCATGCAAAGGTTCAGAATAAGGGGCTATAGTGACAGTGTATTATCTAAGGCCTATGAGAGAGCTATGAAGATGAGAAGAAATGAGCTTCTTAAATCTAACAAGCATTAGAAATGCAATAGGTCTCGCAGCATTAGAGTTAGTGCTTTTAGAATTGTTAATGGGTTTTTTTGTAAATCTTTAGCATGAGGTTGAGGGTGAGTGAGGGTGAGTGAGGGTGAGGGGTTGAGGGTGAGTGAGGGTGAGGCTGAGGGGTTGAGGGTGAGGGTGAGTGAGGGTGAGTGAGGGGTTGAGGGTGAGGGGTTGAGGGTGAGTGAGGGTGAGGGGTTGAGGGTGGGTGAGGGGTTGAGGGTGAGTGAGGGTGAGGGGTTGAGGGTGAGTGAGGGTGAGGGTGAGTGAGGGTGAGTGAGGGTGAGTGAGGGTGAGGGTGAGTGAGGGTGAGTGAGGGTGGGTGAGTGTGAGTGAGGGTGAGTGGGGGTGAGTGGGGGTGAGTGTGGGTGAGTGTGGGTGAGGGGTTGAGGGTGAGTGAGGGTGAGGGGTTGAGGGTGAGTGAGGGTGAGGGGTTGAGGGTGAATGAGGGTGAGGGAGGGTGAGGGGTTGAGGGTGAGGGGTTGAGGGTGAGTGGGGGTGAGTGAGGGTGAGGGGTTGAGGGTGAGTGAGGGTGAAGGTGAGTGAGGGTGAGGGTGAGGGAGGGTGGGTGAGTGTGAGTGAGGGTGAGTGTGGGTGAGTGTGGGTGAGTGTGGGTGAGTGAGGGTGAGGGATTGAGGGTGAGGGGTTGAGGGTGGGTGAGGGGTTGAGGGTGAGTGAGGGTGAGTGAGGGTGAGGGGTTGAGGGTGAGGGGTTGAGGGTGAGTGGGGGTGAGTGAGGGTGAGGGGTTGAGGGTGAGTGAGGGTGAGGGGTTGAGGGTGAGTGAGGATGAGGGGTTGAGGGTGGGTGAGGGTGAGTGAGGGTGAGTGTGAGTGAGGGTGAGTGAGGGTGGGTGAGGGTGAGTGAAGGTGGGTGAGGGTGAGGGGTTGAGGGTGATTGAGGGTGAGGCGTTGAGGGTGAGTGAGGGTGAGGGGTTGAGGGTGAGTGAAGGTGAGGGTGAGGGTGAGTGAGGGTGAGGGGTTGAGGGTGAGTGAGGGTGAGGGGTTGAGGGTGAGTGAGGATGAGTGAGAGTGAGGGTGAGTGAGGGGTTGAGGGTGAGGGGTTGAGGGTGAGTGAGGGTGAGGGGTTGAGGGTGAGTGAGGGTGAGGTGTTGAGGGTGAGTGAGGGTGAGGTGTTGAGGGTGAGTGAGGGTGAGGGTGAGTGAGGGTGAGGGTGAGTGAGCTACATCTAATGACTTCAGAGGACTGCTTATAGACTGTTTAAATTACAACCACTGTCGATAGTAAGTACTATTGACCCTGATAACACCCTAATATATGTCCAAAGTCACAGTTTGGTAGGACTGGGCCAGACCAATGTATATGTTTCTATAAGTGTAGTCAGGACCATACAAGGGTTAGTTGAATAGCCTTGGCGGAAAACCCTGCTTCATTGTCTGGGAAGATTTTATTTAAATAGCTCGTTCCACATTTAGCTGTAACAACTTAGGAGAGAGCCTTCCCCACCCACATCAAGGAAGATAAAACCTGTAAACGGTGCTACCTGAAGGTAGAGCCCCTTTGCAAAACAGACATCAGGCAAAGAGTTATGCTGTTACTCTTAAATAGAGTGTTATGATGGAATGCACATTGAGCCCCCCGGCCTGGGGGCGTGAGGCGGGAGGGGCTTGGCTGGGCTCCAGCGTGTGTAGGATTCCGGCTTCCCTGCACGGGGGTCTCCTCTCTGCCTGCAGCTTAGGTCACATCCTGCCCTGCCCGCCGCTCCAGACATCCATACAACTCTGCCTCCTTTGTTGTGGTGCGAGCAGAGCAGGCGCGAGAGAGGCACGGAGAAACCCTGGCACTGCCAGCTGCAAGGGGCACGGGAGCAAGATCACACAGAGAGACGCAGCGGCGCCCGGGACTGAAGGGAACGGGTCCTTGTTGTTGAGCGGAAACCGAAAGAAGAGGTACCTCTGTCGGCCCCGCGGGCTGCAGAGCACCAAGAAAGGGTGGAGGGGGCAGGGGAGGAGGGGTCCGGGGAGGAGGGAAGGGCCAGAGGGACTTGATGGGAGTGGTGGGGGGGAGGGGGTGTGTTTGATTATCTTTTTATAAAATCTTGTATCGAACTTTGAGAGGAAAAAAATAGACTTGAAACTTGTTTAAATCAATAACCCCCTTTGCACGATTTCTAGTTTTGCACAACATTCTAAACATCTGTAAGGGCCTGGTCGGACCCGCCTGCGCCCCCCCCTCCCTGTGCTCGAGACCTCGGCCTGTGCCATGGAAGGAGCAGGCGGGGGGAGATCGGAATAACAAAAGCTCACACGACTGCGTTTAAAGAGAAAAATTCCACCAAGACCCCAAACCCCCAAGGACACCACGAGCTGCTTTATGTTTAAAGAGAAAAAAGTGGAAGTATTTCGGGAATCCGAGCTGCTGCTGGCGCATCCTTGGACTGTGTGGTCCGGGCAGGAGGGAAGGGCCAGAGGGACTTGATGGGAGTGGTGGGGGGGAGGGGGAGGGTATAGAGAGGGAGAGGAGGAGAGACAGGACAGGGGCAAGCAGCAGAGACACGGCGACACGGCGGGTAAAATAAACAAACAAGCCTTTCACCGTAACACGGCGGGCAGGGGAGGGGGCGGAGAGGGGAGAGGTGCGACACGGCAGGCAGGCAGGGGAGGAGAGTAGGAGGAGGAGGGGGGAGGAGAGTAGGGGAGGCACGGCCTAGCGGCAGGCAGGCAGGGGAGGAGAGGAGGAGGGGGGAGGAGAGTAGGGGAGGCACGGCCTAGCGGCCGTGCAATCAAGTAGTGAGGGGGCGGAGCTGGGGGAGGCTGTGAGAGAGAGTAGGCAAGGCAGGCGGCTGGGGGCATGTGCACGCGCATTTAAGCTCAATGCGCATGCGCATTGAGCTTAAATTTCTCGTGCACTGCAAGGAATCGCCACGATTCCTTGCAAGTTGGATAAAGAGTCGATGAGCTCCCATAGTCTCGCTTGCTCGATGTGCATGCGCATCGACAGGCGAGACCTAAAAAGGTTGTCAAATCGAACAGTGGTAGCTTTCGCCTCATCACCACTTTCTCCCACAATGCCGGTCAAATTAAGAAAATACTAAAAAAGAACTGGAATATTTTATTGTCTGATAACACTATTAAGGCAGACTTACCACCGAACCCCCTTGTAACCTTTAGAAAGGCTAGATCATTAAGGCATCACTTAGTCTCCAGTCACTACTCTGCCCCTGAAAAGACCCCTAATTTACCTGTACTTAATGGTTTTTATCCTTGCGGTCGCTGCAAGGCCTGCAGATATAGTAAGCGGACGCTTACTTATAAGATACCAGGCGTTGCCAATCCTAAAAGAATCATGAAATTTCTGACCTGCTCCACACCCTATGCTATTTACTGCCTCTCATGCCCTTGCGGCTTGAACTACATTGGCAGCACTACCAACGCAGTGAAGCTTAGAGTATTGGAGCATATGCGTGCAATCGCTAAAAAGGACGATGCCTACCCAGTAGCGAGGCATTTCGCTAAAATGCATAAAAGCAACAGGGACCTGTTGGCATATATTTGCATAGATAGCGTACCAGCAAGTATCAGAGGGGGTGATCGTCTACTCAAGCTTAGACGACTTGAATCGAGATATATAATCGATTTACAGAGCAAGCACCCTAATGGCCTTAACATGCATGAGGAGCTGTCAGTTCATTTAGGCTGATTGGCTGGGCATAGACTTTCTGTATGACCTGTATTACATTTAACCGTTGATATCCTTTGACTGTATCTTTCCCTATCCCCCATCTTTAATCATCCATGTTTCATTTGAACCATGATTAGTCAGTATGAACATTGGTGATATAGTATATTTATATATTCATTTTAATTGACTTTTTTGTACTGATGGTATTTGGATGAATTTTCGTTACTCATGCTTAACTTTAAGAATCAATATGCATTTGCCCATCCAGGGCGAGATAGAATTGAGGTGTGGTTCCATATTTAACTGAGTATTCATTTTTGCTATATGCACTTTAATATATATGCATGGGGCATGCACTTGTGGCGGCATATTTACCGCGATAGTTCCCCACCCTTGCCTTTTTACTATCTAGTATTATGAATTTCATGTTTGGTTCCACACGCATGCCCATCCAGGGCTAGATTAGCTTCATTACAATGTTTGTGACTGTGTTTACTCTATTTGAGTTATATTGCTATTTTCTATTGAATTTCTTGATTTATGTATCTCACCTATCTCTTTACATGCGATTTTATTTATGTTGAAATGTTATTCAACTTGCTTGCATGTAAACGCTACGTATTGTAGACCGTTCCATGATGGCGGCCATGTATGTATTGCAAAGTCCTACCTTGTTTTCTTTCAAGTTGCATGACGTCTTTTTAAACAGATGGGCGCCTCAGCTCTTTGCACAACTTGACGAAGCCCCAAGGCGAAACGCGTCGTTGCTGTTGGTTCTTGCAATAAAATCTTTGTGGAACCTCCCCTGTGTGTGCTACTTTCCTGAAGGACCGACGATCCTGGGATGTTTGGAGCGTAATATATATATATATATATATATATATATATATATATATATATATATATATATATATATACACACACACACCCTTGTGTGTGTGCAACCTTGTCTACCATTGCATTGTGTCTCGCACGAACACCGATTAGAAAGGTGAAAGAAGTGCCAAAGTACAAAGGAAACCGTTTAACCACCCAGTTCTTCATTACTAAATAACTGGCTAAAAAGGTAGGCAAATAAGCAAAATATATATACCAGTTCCCCGACATATTTCAATGACTAGCTGGCATTCATTTCTTATATCTGTATATTAGGGAACGGAGGATACAGAATCCTCAAATGAGTCTAAGTACCTTACAAAGACGGCTTCTTTCATTCTCGATGGTGTTAAAAAATACACCGCTAGCTTGTATATTAGGGTCATGTTTGACTTACTCTGTCTGGGCAGGATGTTCTCAATACCATGAACTTTCCAGGTGACCTTCAAGAATATTACGTCCCCCTCTGTAAGAGAAAGCGAGCGGGACTTCTCTGTAAATATTTATAGATCGAATGGCCAGCTCTTGGATTATAGGGCATTCTAAAGGTTGTTCCTACCTTAATGCAAGTGTCTCTTCACTTAACAAACAGTCCATCGTCGAGTCGTGTCCTGAGAGTGCGTAGAGTCACGTGACGAGGAAGGTTGTTTATACACATGCAAGCAACGAAACTAAAGAGGTGCCTAACTCTATAGGTCATGAATCTCAAGAGAGGACTCGTTTTTGTCGGTAAATGCTGGGGAACTGAACTTTTTCTACATCTAGTGATGCAATAAATGTGGTGACTTCGTACTGTGGCCATAAATGTTATTTAACCACATCAATTACAAACAAGCATTTACAATGCAATAGGTCTCGCATTTGTTAGATTTAGAGCTATTGGCGTTGTGAATGACAATGCCTTTTACCTATGTGTTTTGGTTCGGAGTGCAGTAGCCTTTGGGACCTTATAAGTGGTGAGCCGTGCAGTACATTATCCTGGGTACTGTGCAGCCAGGGACTGAACAGCTATACAATTACTCTACATCGGGTCATGCAGTCTGATTCAGAAATACAAGATTGCCTCTGGAAAAATGTATGGACACATTCCGAGGCTTATTAACGCACAAACAGAAAAAGCAAGTGCCTCAATGCAAGTCAACAGCACTATAACATTGTGTGCGACTGCATCACTAGCATATTGAACAGCCTGAAGAATCAACATCAGGGGCAAGTTATGCTTAATACAATAAGATGACAGATTTAACACACCTCCCGCTGAAAACTGTGCACTGAATTTACAGGCACAATTATTTGAGCACTTGCTCTCTCAGAGTTCATGGACTGAAATTGTATTGCAGTCTCAAAAATAATTTAAATCCATTATCCTTTCTCCACTTCAAATGAGGACCCCTGATGTCTAACAGAAATGTGACTCCTATGGCTCCCACTCCAGCTGTAGAGTCCATAAAACAAAACATATATACAGTTGCCTTTTCCTGTCCTGTCTGCAAAATACCACAAAAGGAGGACATTTCCTGAAAATGCTGCTGCCCACTCAGGCTCTGAAATGGGGGCTATAAATGACGTTGCTTTGAGGGAAGACACAAAATTGTGCATTATTGCTAAATAATGAAATGCACAGAGAACATGGTCATTTGAGAGTTAGTGTGTACAAGACTAATGGAGAAATCCTAATGCACAACAATAACATTTTTGTTATAAACTATCTTTACATTTTAAGTAACTAATAGATAGATCCTAACGCAAACTTAAAAAAAATTTAAACATAGATTTCGGCGGTATGCTGCGTGCTATTAATGGAGGAATAAAACAACTTAAAATTACCTACCAAAATTAGGTGTAGCCTAACAAAGTTATCAATGTTTTTTTACACGACTAATATTTATACCGGGCTATAACGGTATTTACCTTACTTGAACAATTTAAGAGATTTGGCTCAGTCACAACACAACAAAATGGGTTTCTGGGTCAGGGCCACAAAGCAAAGCAGATATTAGGGATACAATCATTAAACAAAAAGTATGGTGGATTAAAAGCAAAACAGTAGGAAAAAATTTACTTGTAGGAAATAATGTACTTGTGTGCGCAGAGCGGAAACCAGCCTCTAAACATAGCACAGGGGCTGTGCAAAATTTGTCAAAAACAATATATGTCAAGCTCCATGCAGTGATATTGTCATACATTATTCTAAACTAGTCAAACACTTGATTTTAAACAGAAATGTGGGCGCTAGCACCGCATACCTGGGCGCTCTTTGTCACTCCACAGTGAAGTGTTGTTGCATTGCACACAAAAAGAAACTCTTTCCTACCAGTACTGCAGTGCTGCATGTGTGTTGTGCAAACACAGTTGCTAAAAAGTAAATATGCCTAACTTTTAATGAAACGGGCAGTACCAGCCAGGATGCAGGCTCAGGGCAAGAAGCGAATATCTCCAGCAAAATAGCTTGAAAAGCCAGAGCTTAGGGGTATGGTGGGTTGAGTCCGCACAGGCACACGATGCCGAGCAGCTGCAGCGCTGACAGGACTCTGAGGCAGCGCCGCCTGCCCTGAGGAGAGCGGTGAGCGGCGGCCCGGGTGAAACAAGAAATAGCAAAAAAAATCTAACATACTCATGAAAATGCGCTCAGTACAGTCCGTAGCTGTTCTCCCAGCAACAGTAGCTAAAACAAGTTGGAAACAGTAGTACTGTACTTGTTCTTACTGCGAGGCACACATTGAGCAATGCCCAAAACCACATATGGATCCAGCACAAACCATTTGTAACTGGTCAACAGTGTCAATGCTCTTGATCGTACAACAAGATGGTTTCAGACTCTAAATATTTGCAGTCAAAACACACAGGTCTGTCTGTCAGTCACAAGGGTGAATATTGCTACCACTGTAACGCATCCCGCAAGGGCAGTTTGCAAACATTGTGCCTTTGCTAGATGCAACCACCAGGGGTGCACGTGAAACGTGCACGTGAAACGTGCCCAGATCCCCTTACAAGTAGTGACATCACTTGCGCAGGAGGCATGCGGATGACGCAATTGTGAAACATATACCTTCTTCTGGAAGCAGTGAGACATTTTAAAAATAAAAGAATGAACTGTGGCGCCCTTGCCCGCACACGTAGTCCATCAATCCCTGGGTGTAAAACACAGAAAGTGGTCCCGGAACGGTGACCCGATCCGGCGGAGCTAGTCTGCTGGTGATCTGGAGCCCGGGGAGGGTCCTGCCAGGGCTCTGTGTACATTCCGTGGGCATGCAGGAATCCATGTGTTTGTGTTTCAGCCCATGCTGTGCTGTTTATGTACAGAGAAGAAATCTTTGGATTAGGGGCTGCATGGTATAAGCAAGCACTAACAAGCTATAGAAACAAAATTACAAATGCCGATAATACTGAGCTGGAGAACTGAGGCAACATCGCGGAAGTCAGGCAGCCTTCGTTGGGACGTTGGCAGGGCCTGCAAAATAAACAAGAAGGAACTGCTGGGGAGGACGTCCGGAACCTGCAGGCTCCATGCTGAAGTCCCTGGCCCCATCAGAGGGACCGGGCGAAGAGCGAGGGCAGACATCATGGCACCAGAGGCAACACGGGGCTCCCGAGTGGTGAAGAGAGCCCCGCGGCATGCCAAGAGACGGGCAAGGACCGAGTCGGTAAGTGAGAGCTTGCAGGCTGTTTGAAGAAAAAGCGCGTCGCTCACTGGGCTTAAGGACATCCAGAGTTGAGCGCGCATGCGCATAGAAAGTGAAACTACAGGAGGCTTGCGAGGAAGGGGGACAGGAGATGTGCATGGCGTGTTCAGATTTCCAGTCCGGCATGCGCGTGCCACTCTTGTCTCCCTTCCGAAACAAGTCAGTAGCAATAGATCTCGCTGGCGATAGCGCTTTTGTGCTGTGGTTGCCAGGCGAGACCTAAAAAGAATAAAAATAACAACGAATTATACATTTTGCTACAAGAAAATTATGAAAAATTGTCATTATAATCTAGGATTCTATAGCGAAATCTTATAAACGTTCCCTACTATTGTGTCTTGCTAATAAATGTGACTGACTAAGCACCACTTGTTTCCCAAGAATGAATTAGTGACACCACTCCTTACAATCTTTTTAAACTATGTAACACAACTGTCCATAGTTATCCACATCAATATTTACAAAATGTCCAGATTCAGTGTCTAGGTACAGTTGAACCAGTAATCTACACACTTGTCTTTTATTGTAATAATGCCCCAGACTTCATCTTTATCATTGAGGCCCATCGTAGCAGCATGGTATTTCACAATCAATCTGGCTTCTAGTCTGTTCAGTTTAGTTTGTAGTTCTACTCCACACGCATTTCCAATCACTCATAGTACCGACCATTTTATATCATTCTCTGAATGATTCCGATCTTGAAAGTGTGGTACTAAAGGAGTCCCTTGCACATTACATTTTATCCTTGATTTATGTTGCAGAATCAGCTTTTTTATGGGTTGTGTCGTTTGGCCTATGTAGAGTTTATTACATGGGCATTTTATACAATATAACACATTTTTGGAATTACAATTTGAGAATCCTTTCTGATAGTTTATCTGTCCATCGATATCTAAATGTTTAGAATCTTCTGTTAGCCTACAGGCCACACAATTTTGACATCGAAAGTGTCCTATCACAGGAGGTAAGCTCAGTAAGCCTCTACGGTCTTTATTGGGCAATTCGGTCTCTCTCGCTGCTCTCACCAACTGTTGCCGAATGTTCTTTCCCTTTTTAAAGGCAAACAGAGGTTTGGGGATTCCTAATGGTTCAATACGTTACCAGTTTTTATGAACAATTTTCTTAACTCGATTTGCTTTAGGGTCATACGTCAATACACATGTCAATGGAGTATTCTTGTCCTGTTCTTTAGAACTAAGTAATGTTTCTCTAGATGTGTACCACGCTCTCTTAAGAGCGACTTTCACCAATATTTTAGGATAGCCACGGGCTATTATGGTTATTTTGATATGGGGAAGTCTTACGGTGGAGGTAAATCATGGGGAAGGTTCAGAGGGAAGGTGAACTTGGGAGGTATGGTAATGAATGGGAATTATTTCTTTGGTTTGAATGAATGATCACAGAGTTGGTTTGTATTTAAACATGGGAGGCATGATTTGGAAATTACATTTGGGGCTTATGATTGATTTAAAAAGTTATGTTGTAGACACAATTTTTGGTTCTTGATGAGTTATTGTGCATTATTAGTGTTTAAAAATGAGTGGGGCTGATGATAATTGTTTAATCATTTTAGATACCCCTGAGGAAGGTCGAAATCAGACCGAAATGCATTGTGTTATTAAAATGTATTGGAAAATGGAGTTTGCTTACATACCTGCGAATAGGCACGGATGGGCAATTGCTGTGCAACTACAATGCTGAAAACTTTGAACTTCATTTCTTTGACGTGACGGATATAAATGGATTGAAAATTGGAAATAAAATTGGATGAACTTGGTTAACACTATGGAGTACGAGTGAATATGTTTCTCAAATGTGTACAAGGCTGTGCAACTCATCTGGGGCACGATTTTCGTGCGTCACAATGTTTGGACACAGTACGAGGTCACCACATTTATTGCATCACTAGATGTAGAAAAAGATCCGTTCCCCAGCATTTACCGAAAAAAACGAGAGTCCTCTCTTGAGTTTCATGACCAAGAGAGTTAGGCACCTCTTTAGTTTTGGTGCTTGCGTATGTATAAATAGCCGTCTGCGTCACGTGACACTATGCATGCTCAGGGCGCGACTCGGCGAAGGACTGTTTGTCAAGTGAAGAGACACTCGCATTAAGGTAGGAACTCCCCTTAGAATGCCCTATAATCCAAGAGCTGGCCATTCAATCTATAAACATTTACAGAGAAGTCCCGCTCGCTTTCTCTTACAGAGGGGATGTAATATTATTGAAGGTCACCGGAAAAGTTTGTGGTATTGAGTACATCCCTCCCAGACAGAGTAAGTCAAACATGATCCTAATATACGAGCTAGCGGTGTTTTTTAACACCGACGAGAATAAAAGAAGCCATCTTTGTAAGGTACTTAGACTCATTTGAGGATTCTGTATCCTTAGTTCCCTAATATACAGATATAAGAAATGGATGCCGGCTAGTCATTGAAATACGACGGGGAACTGGTATATATATTTTGCTTATTTGTCTACCTTTTTAGCCGGTTATTTAGTAATGAAGAACCGGGTGGTCAAAAGGTTTCCTTTGTACTTTGACACTTCTCTCACGTTTCTAATCGGTGTTCGTGCGAGACACAATGCAAAGGTAGATAAGGTTGCACACACACAAGGGTGTGTATATATATTGATTAATATTGTTTAAGTTTTATGTTCCGCCACTCCAGGAATCAATAGATAAAAGAAAACAGCACAATGCATTTTGATTGTACGTTCCGGTGTACAGATGTATATATGTGTACATAATAGTGATCTCAGACATTTGTAGTTAAATAGGATGTATCTTGATCCCTTAGGTGGATTTGGAAACCATGCACTCAACTGCCCTAGTCCTGAGGAGGCCCGAGAGTAATGGGGCTGAAAAGCGTCGACACAATTCAAGACACCCGGAAAAACTAAAACAATAGGAAATAAATTAGGAGTACTACAAAAAAATAGAGGTTGGAGAAAAAAACCTCTGTGTTGCTCCAGCAGGGTGATCTATTAGTCTAGTGAATGCTCAATGTGGAATAATTTGAGGAGCATCCTTATTGATGAAAAGGGCGAAGAGAGCAAAAGAAAATATACACTTTGTGTTTGTATGTTTAAATGTAAATATGTGTATATATATATATTTACGTGATGTATATGTGTATATATATTTGTAAAAAAAGAAAAAGATCATTTTCTTTTGATTTTTCACGGAATTGATGGAATAAATATATCAAAGTATGCTTTAATGAGCAAGTGTGTCCATACTGCATTGCCTTTGACTATTGATGGTTAAAATATATAAAGTTCTAAAGGGAATTGTGTCCATCGGAAGAGATAATTTAGATATCGCTTCATCTTACTGTTAAGCGAGGTTATCTATCCCGAGGCATTAATATTTTGTCGATTTTGTGTTTTCACTCAGATGCCAAAGGGTTACTTGGGTTACCCCTTGTTTAGATAGATCGCTGCTGTGAGAATGCCCGCGGGAGTGTCAAGAGCGTCCTGTGGCTCCGGTGGCTTGCCAGCTTCCCGGCACCGGCTCGCGGGCTCCATGGGTAGGCCTACGCAACCCGGAGTAATGTCGCCTGCTGCAGAGTGCGGCCAGCCTCCGGCGTGGTGCGCGCCCTCTTGGTAGCAACGGGCGCGCAGTTGAAAAAATTACTGTTAGTTGGATTTTTCACTACGCAACCGTTGCTTGTGCCCTACTACCTGGAGAGTTATGCCCGGCCCTGAGTCTGTGTTTAAAGTGGCTGGCTCTTGACATTCAGGTTGCAACCTGAGTCGGTGTGTGTGTGGGGCTAATTGCGGACACTCTCTGGGTGTCATTTTCATAACGCCAGCAGCAGAATAAGGCAGCACCTGCAGGGACACGCTCCTAGGGTATTTTTCTTAGGCCTGAGTTTTAGGTGAGTGCAGGTAGTGTCCCTAAGGGTGGTTACCCCCCATACTTACCAAATTAGGGCTTTGCCCTGTCCAATTAGCTGGTCCACAGCACTTAGCACGCAGTCCATGGGCTGTGGAGGAAATCGATTTGGCGTCAAGGTTTCAGAACACATGGCTTACACTTGTGGGCATGTCTAACCAGGTGGAAATGCAGTGGGAGGAGGATCCCCTGGTCCAACTGCCCTGGGATGATGAGTTTTATGATGCAGTGGATGCGTCCATCTACCGGGAGCGTTTGTCCCAGTAATTGGAAAGCTTTGTGCTTGGTGGGCTCCAATAGCACCCAATGATCCATCTACATTCCAGGGTGTAGCGCCTACTACCCCTGCCGCTCCCAACGGTGCACAAGAAGCTGAACCTGTTCCCGTGAAACGGCCCAGGGTGGATGGAGTAGACCAGGACCCTTTCAACCGGTTGCGTGAGGCTTTTCAGGCGCACAGCCTGCCAGTGGTTACTCCAGTAAACAGTACACCTTCCGCGACCCTTCCTGTCCCGGTTAGCCCATCCCAAAGGGATGACACCCAAGCAGACACAGACGAGGAGCCTGAAACCTCTAGACTGTGGCGCTCGTCATCGGGTGCGGGACCCTCAGAGCCTCAGGGGGCAGGGAATAAGTCGAACATGTTGGATCCGTAACTCATCATGCATTCCAGGTCCTCGGAATGGACCCCCTCCGCAATTGTGGCAAGCTACGAGGTGGGCAGGATCTGGAAGCCCATGGGGAAAGACATCCGTCGTCGTCCCTCTTTGGATGGCAAAGTTGCTCAGACACCCGAGTTAGACCCTAGGATGGCAACTTTTTGGGCCAAATTCAATAAAGATCCAAAGAAAGGGATAGACAGATGAGGGCGTGCCAAGATAAATTGTTGGACGCCTTAGGACCCCTAACCATAATCTTAGATATGGCGGAGTACGCTAAATCGTCCGGGCCCTTATCTTACCGGCGGCCCTCTCCGGATGGGCTCAGCGGGCCGTGGTCTTCCTCTGCAACGCGAATTGTACGCTCTCAACAGAGCAACGGAGGTCCTTTTTAATAAAAGTGGATCCAAAGCTTGGGGATTTAGCGGATTCACGGGCAGTAACGGTGGCCCAAGGAGGACTGTTCAGTGAACCCTTTATATAGGAGCTGGGCAAGTTCTTGAACACGTTCACATCACTGGATAAAGCCCAGACATCTATAAGAAAGGTTTTTTCTTCCCAGGCAAGGGCAGTACCAGAACCAGCAACGGTACAATAATTTCTATCCCCTGAGTGTTGGGCGGGGACTGGTGTCCCAGGAAGAAGTACCCATTCCCCAGGAGCAAAGATAAAGCCTCTACAGTGCCAAAACATAACTTACTAGAGGAATACAAATATCTTCAGAAAATGGAGACCAAGGAGGACAATAAGAAAAGTTCCAATGCAACCAACAGGGAGAAGGTCCAGTCCAATTAGACGCAGGATTTCTGGTTCAGGACTTGGTGTTGTCTCATAAGGTGATCCACAATTGTCCCAGAAGAAGGTCTCTTTTTAAATAAAAAGTAGAAAGGCTGGTGGGGTTAGTCGTTCCTTAATCCAGCTATATAAACAAAAACAAAAAAAAAACAATACTAGAGCATACTTCTGCTCGTTCTCCAAAGTGCAGTTCATGTAATAAAAAAGAAACTCCAGCAGATCCTTGGACAGATGGAGACTGGAGTAATAGTATTCGGTCTGAGAAATTTAGAATACTCCGGCAAATCACACAGAACTTTTATTGCCAGCAGAATAGGTCCTAGAAATAAAAAAGCTGATATCCGCTCTTAACGAGCTTCTGGGGGAAGGTAGCGTGTTAAGAAAATTAATGCGCCCACGCGATGCACAAAAACAAACAGCTGCGCATTATGCAAATGGAGACGGCAGCTTGAAGGAAATCAATGCGTGCTTGCGTTGAACAAAAGATGAATGACTGTGTGTCCCGCAATAGAGGCGACAGCGGGGAGGAAGTCAACGCGTCCTCGAATTGAACTAAAAAGGAAAAACAGGTTGTTCGAAGCCAAAAAATGAAACTATGCTAGGTTGAGGATTGCAGCGCATCCTCGCGCTGATGATCGATAGGAAGGGAAAGGCGGGAAGAAACTCAGCTGTGAGTCACAGCGCGACCTCGCGCTCAAGGCAATATCAAAAAAGGAGTCAGGAGTTCCTAAAGTAGCAGGCTCTAGCAGACTCAAAAACGCAAATCCGGGGACAGGAGTCAGCAGAAGTGATCCAACAAGGAGCAGGGCAAGGAAAGCCAAGCACTGAGGCACAGTAGCTGAAGGCTTAAGAACCTTCAAATCACCTGACCAGTGCTAAAGCAGTATGGGACAGTGTACAGCCCCCTTCACTCACTGGGCATTTGCAGAGATTTAGTTTAAGCACAGTACAGGAAACCTGACTCCTGACACAGAAGACGTCGGTAAAGAGGATGTGGCTTCAAAGGAGGGGACAACTCCTCTACCACCACTGGTAAGTGTTACTTCCGAGTCCTTGGTGTGTGTGGGTGGCCGATTGGCCAGTTTTGTGTGACAGTGGGACAAAGTCATGGCCGATGCTTGAGTGTTAGAAACAATTCAAGGGTTTCATGTAGAGTTCTGCGGCAATCCCAGACAGTTGGCCCCAACTCGACCTATCCAGGTTTCCCGCCAAGAGGTGGCCTTGAGAGACACAGAAGTGGCTGCGCTGTTGGACAAAGGGGGGCCATTTGCCACGCCGACTTGCATCCTCAAGGGTTCATAAGCAATATGTTTTTGGTGGACAATCCGGATGGCGGCGAGCGCTAAGTGTTGAACCTCCGAGAATTCAATGAGTGGCTCGTCTATCGCCACTTCAAAATGGAGGGAATCCATCTTCTCAGAAGTGCTGCATCCCGCGTATTGGATGGTCCGCCTTGATTTAAAAAGATGCTTATCTAGCCATTCCAATTTTTACGCCGCACAGGAAGTTTCTTCAGTTTCGCTGCGAGGTCAAGTGCATCAGTGTACGTCTCTGCCTTTCAGGCTCTCCTCCGCTCCGAGGTGCTTCACGAAGGTCCTCCGACCAGTCGTGGAATACCCTTCAGAGCGAGAGGAACTCTTCTTATTGTGTACCTGGACGATATGCTTCTGCTGGCTAGGAATCCGCATTTGCTTCGGAGCCAGTTACAGCAAGCGGTTACCCTCTTGGAAGGTCTTGGGTTCATTATAAACTAGAAGAAGTCTTTATTGGCCCGTCTCAAAAGGTCATGTTTTTAGGGTTTATGATAAACTCTGTCGACGCGACCCTCAGCCTTCCAACACAAAAGTTGTCCAAAATTTGACACAAATTACATCACACTCTGAATAAACAGGTTGCCGGAGTAGTGGGACTTCTGTCCGCTGCCATCCAAGCAATCTTCCCAGGTCTGCTCCACTAAAGGGCTGTGCCATGCCTCAAGGCCCAGTATTGGAGGAAAGGATGCCCCAGCTCCCATCCGGTTTCCCTGTCAGACGAGGCACAGGAAGAAATTTGTTGCTGGCTCTCCCATATGGAAGCCTGGAATGGGAGGGCAATTTTCGGTTTGTCTCCAGACCTGGTTTTTGAGTCAGACGCCAGCAAGTCCGGTTGGGCGCCAGATGTGGAGATTTTTCCACAGGAGGGTCTTGGTCCCCACAGGAGCAGACTATCACAACAACTGTCTGGAGCTCTTGGCAGGATCCTTTCCGGTGAAGTGCTGGACCAAGGTTTGGATCCAGTTGTGTGTCCTGTTGAAGATGGACAATATATCTGCAGTATGGTATATCAATCATCTCTGGGGCATCCGCTCGAAGGTGCTATCGGATCTGGCGATGACCCTTTGGCAATTTTGCCTGGATCACCACATTTCTTTACAGACAGAGCATCTTCCCGGTCAGGAGAATCAGGTGGCGGACTGGCAGTCACGCCACTTCACGGATTCCAGTACCTGGAAATTGCATCCAGACGTTTTTTCTCTAGTACAGGAATGCTGGGGTCCTTTTTCAGTGGATCTTTTTGCCTCCAGACTGGACCAACAGGTTCCTCGGTTTTTCAGTTGGGGTCCAGATACTTTGGCAGAAGCCACAGATGTGTTCCTTCAGGACTGGACGCAGGATCATGCCTATGCGTTTCCCCCGTTCGCGATGATCATTTGAGTATCGGCCCACGTCAGGAGACAGAAAGCGAACGTGGTTCTCCAATTTGGAGGTCGCAAGTATGGTTTTCAGTTCTGCTGGAACTTTCTTGGCATTTTCCAATCCGACCCCCCCCACTTCCCAGAGCTGCTTCTCAGTCCTGAACTGAACCCTCATCAGATGGTGCTCAGCAGAGCCCTGCGGTTCATGGCGTGGAGAATTACAGGGGTAGATGGTCTCTCCCTGGCCTTTCAGACTTCGGTGAAGGCCTCTTTTCCAAGGCCTGGGCAGATAGCTCCATCAAGAGCTATAGATCTGCCTGAAGACAATAGTGCCCTTGGTGTGTGCGATGGGGTTGTGATCCCGTGGGCGCAGATTTAGTTCACGTTCTGAACTTCCTAGCAAGTTTAGCTCAGCAAGGTTTGGCCTACCGTTCAGTGAATACCTTTCGGTCCGTTATCTCGGCAGGGTATGTGCCAATTCAGGACAAGCCGGTAGGGGAACACCCTTTTGTGTGTCACCTCTTGTGGGGTCTCCGCTTGTCGCTCCCTCGGGAACCTCATTATTCCGAGTTATGGGATGTGAATAGGGTGCTCAATTTGTTTTTGTCATGGCAACCTAATCAATATTTGTCACGGAAAGAGTTGACGGCAAAGTTGGCAATGCTTCCTTGTCTAATCTCCTGCAGGAAAGTGTCCGATGTGTGTGCCCTGGACATCACAGGCATGGTTTTTTCTTCTTCAGGAGTGTCTTTTATGATCAGAAGTAGGACTAAGTGCCATACTAGAGTAGCTGAATGTCCAGCTTTCCCCGATGTTCCTAAATTATGTGTGGTTCGCTGCTTGAAAGCTTATGAGGAAATGTCTTTGGAGTTGAGACCTCCAGAAGAAAGACAACTTTTGATTGCTCTCAGAAAACCACACAAGGCGGTTTCTGCTCAAACGATCGCATGGCGGCTGCCAACATCTTCCTGAGGGGGTTTAGGAAATGTGGTCTGTTTATGAAGTTTGAAAATGGCTGCTGTTAAAATAAAGGATAGCATAATCCTCACCTCCGAGTCCTTAATAGAATTGAAACTTTCTATTATGATAGCTAGGAAAGTTTTCATTATGCTTTAAATGGGCAGCTATTGTAAAGCACTGACAACCTGCACTTTTTAAATCTGAGTACTAACACTTCTCAGTAGCAAAGAGGTCCTCTAAGGCTGAGAGAAGCTGCCCTTCTACTTTTTATTTTCAAACGTTGGGTTTCATGCTGAGCAACCTTCAAAAGGGGGAATTAAAACATTTCAAAATAAATAGTTATAGCACTTGGGCTCCCTGTAGCCCAGGCTGTATTCAATGAATTTCTAATAGGTTCTTCATTTAATGAGTCTTGTGAATTAAAAACACTTACGAAGATAAATTAGTGGGTACAAATGTTCATGAAAGTCAAACTCTTGCCATTTCTGATCAAAATTTCACCATGCAGGTGGAGAAACAATAGATTGTTTAACATTTCAAATAGTGTACTGCTGGGGTATTTAGCCATTTCTTAGATTGCACACCATTACTAAACTCATCCTGAAGTAAATTAAGCCCTTCGAACGTGACCACAAACTTCTACATTTCAATCACATTGTACCTTAATATCCATGGCAATTTTAGCCCAGTCGTCAGTTGTCATATTGGAAGAATCAAGCAATGGTGAATATTCTAATATAATGTAAACAACTCGCTTCTTCTCCTCAGACTCTCTGCAAAAAGTAGCAAAATAATGACATTAGTTATAAAATATGCACAGGTAACAGTGAGAGTTGTCAGTTTGAAGGTGCTATAAGGGAATCTGTAAGGGAGGAAATCTGCCTAGGAACAGTGGTACAAATGGGGCACATTAAAGGACCCCAGCACCCAAAGGACTACATCTAGCAGCACTTGGAGTAAGACCTCTTTTAGCCAGTGCTGCCACCCCAGACCCTTCCTCCAGGGATCCGATGACATTGGTCCACACCGAGATAATCAAGAAGCATCAGGGATGCACTGGAAGCAATTTGCTTCTAATGTGTCAAGGAAGAGGGATTTAAATCCTCGCTAAGGGAGGGCAGAGAGACACCAGGGGAAATAAGAGTTTCATCTTTACTCCATGGTTCTCTATGTGTATTCCTGCTGCAAGATCGCAATTAAGACCACGATCACGTAGTAGGAATACACACCACTAGGTTTTTTTTTAATATACTGAAGGGGAGTGGCCTGTTGGGCAAACGCGCCGCTCTCCTTACGGCTCTAAAAATATATGTATGTCCTGTTGTTTCGGCCTCCCCCACCCCCAACCTCAAGGGCAGATTGCCTGTTTGCTGGCAGATCTGCCTCTCAGGCGGGTGGAAACACTAGATGCGAGGGATTTGTTTATACATGTGTGATAGGGGAGCACCTTGGGTAAAGATTGCTTCCAAACCCCAAGCATTTTGTTTATTTTCAGCCATTGTTTTAGCGGATCAGTCCTCAGGGTGAATGGCAAAAGTTCAGACACCAGGAAATAGGCTTCTGTGTGTTGGAGGGATCTGCCCATGGGTTAAGGGTAGCTCCCATCCAGTCGTGTCAATTTGTTGGCCTTCATTTGTGCCCCTTGAGAGCAGATCACGGTCTTGAGTCTGCTCTGTCCCCTGGAACAGATCTTAGTACTTTGTAATGGTATCTGTTTTATTTCTCATTATCTTTATTGGTTACACTTTTTCTTCATTTTATTGTTTTGCAAATCGTTAGATTTTCTAGATGGAGAATGATGCTTGCGGTATCGGCATTGGCAGATCTGCAGTTTATCTCAGTTGTACATATTTAGTAAGCAGACCTTTTCTGTAATGTTTACTTCAAAGTGTATAGTATAGCATATTTACTATACCAACTTAGACATAAGCCATATAATACACAAATAATAAAATCCACATTCTAATACAATAAATGTGAATATGAGCAATATGTTAATTCCACACACAAATATGAAAACAAACTACAATTAAAGAGTTTTTAAATATAAAACAAGTTTATCCCGAAGGCCCTTTTTTATTTTCCTCACTCATATATTCTGCAAAGGTAATTAGTAAAACTAGTTGTTTCAAAATAGAACCATTCTGCCTCAAAATATAATCAACAGGACAGCAATGCTACTAAAGTGCTTTGTGCAAAAATTTCTGACCCTGTTTATGTGTGTGCTAATCTTCACGTAAAGCTGCTAGCCCGGTACATGACGGATCCTGTAGTGGCAGGTGGGGTCAGTCAATGGCGAGCTCGCTGTATAGCCCACCTCTGAGCCACCTCTTTCACAGAGGAGGCAAGGACTTTAGTGTACACAACACAAGACATGTAAATAACAGAAATAAAATCTGCGTCGAGCTCCGTGGACACCCGTCTCTCGGGCTATCTGTGGCTTAGTAGGGATTATGTGCAAAACCCATCTAGGAAATAAGATGAGCACTCTGAGGAGGACTGGAGCCGGGGGTGGGGGAGCTGAGAGGGGCAGGGCCCCTGCTCCATCACCCCTCGCATGTGCTGGGCGGGAGAAGCAGCTAGGAAAACAAGTGGCGAAAGACAAGCAGGGCCACGCAAGTTAAAGTGGCGTGCAGCATTTACCTTATGGGAGCGAGCAGCGGCGGATGGGATAATTTCAAATAGATGGCACCGCTGCTTGCTCCCACAAGGTAAACGCCGTACATGCACGAGGACTCATTGGAAACAGTGCAGAACATGCAAGAGTTTCGACAAAAGCCCAGCGTGATTCCAAGAGGTCACTCCAAAGCAGCGCTTGCGCGCTGGGTGGCGAGACCTAAAAAGGAATATCGGTGATCTATTGAAAACTGATGAACAACTCCCCTAACCCTATGGAACAAGTCAGACGCACTTGGACGGGTGACGTTGGTGATATTGATGAAGAAAATTGAGTGGAGGCCCTGCAAAGCCCGAGACATATCGATCCGAGCTAGATTTAGGCTAATACAGCTGAAGGTCCTACATCGCTCGTATTATTATCGAATCCTGCTGCACAGATTAGGATTGGTGTATACACCCCAGTGTGTAAGAGGACATACATGGGAGGGGCCTTCTACCATATCCTCTGGGACTGCCAAGTGGCACAAGGGTATTGGAGGGAGGTGACAGACATAATGGCCGGAGCTTAGGGGGTGAGTGTACTCATGTATGTAAAGTGGTTAGTCTTGTTGATCCAGAGACAGGAAGAGTGATCAAGACATATTAAGATCTGGTTGGCACAAGCAACAGGGGAGGCCAAAAGAAATATAGCAAGGAAACATGGGGCCTCACATCACCTGTCCGCGTCGGAGTGGGAAGCGGGTATGGACTGGTGCAGAGTAAGTGATTTATAAGGCAAGGGGGTACTCCAGACAATGGGAGAAAATATTGTTCCCAAGTAGGAATTACACAGGAACAAAATTGGGGACATGATGTACCCGTGGTTATCAAACAGGTCACTATAAAACAAAAGCGAGACACAAGGGAACTCCCAGACACGCACGAATTGGGGGGTTAAGATGGAGGACTGAAAGTCATTTGCTCAACATGTAAGACCACTCCCATGGGAAAACAACACATTATAATGTGAGACAATGTTCTTACTGAACTTTCAGCTTATGTACTGTAAGATGAGTCAGTTTAATAAAAAGATATTTTAAAAAAAAAGTCAGATACATACCATACATAAACTATGGTCAACCGCAAATACCAAAGACTTGGTTGACTTGACTATGGACCAGCCAAAAGAGTGCAATCCTCTGTCCTGCTTTTCGACAGGTGACCTTGCCGCATGATAATACTCTGTGCTCCCTTTATTGCTGTAGGGTCCATGGACTTGGAGCCGCACAGCTCTTTCAGCCCCATTAGATCTGCAAATATTGCATTCTGTTGACATATAATACTACACCCTTTTATATTGGTATCGGCCGTTGAGCCGCTTTCCCAGTCACTGTCTCTAGCACCTTTATTGGATTTTGCTTTGTCAAGGGTGATGCCCCTTTAGGGAAGGACGGTTATTGGTACCCTTCAACTGATGGAAAAGTCCAATACGTTGGGCCCTTTTGGCCTGCTTGTTTTAACCTGGTTTGGTGAAATGGCCAACACTGGGTAGACACTGATTCTAAAACAGCAGAGCTGCTACCCTTTTTGAAAAAGGTTTAGACTTAAAGATGCTTTAGATCCCCAGGAACCCAGGAGGGCAGTATTTAACCCTGACAGTTGAGGAGGGAGGGGCGAGGGGGGTCTTTATTCTGATTAACATATATAGCCTGAATCAAACACCTGACACATTCCTATTTGGGGTGCTTAAAGATAAACTGGGCTCAGCTAGAGGGGACCTCATAGTGGGAGGAGTCTTCAATCTAGCCTGGGACCCCAAAATTGGATAGGAACACGCCACACTTCCAGGGCTTGGAAGCAATGTCTGGAGCTTACAGATGCGGGCTTGGTCAACGCACGGCAATACCTCAATCCAGATGTGAAGGACTACTCCTTCTGTTCGCATGTAAACTTGTCCTACTTCTGTGTCAATTACATATTCCCAAAAACACTCCCTCCTAATGCACCTTGAGTCGTCCTAGTAATCTCTTTCTCAGGTCATGTCCATGTCGAACTCGCAAGAACTCCTTGCAAGGCTCTTATACTGCCCCCCACCCCTGGTGCCACTTGCATACCCAGCTCTTGCATGATCTGGTAGACACAACCTCTTCTATTGAGGCAATAACCAAATACTTTGAGCTCAATGCCTCACCAGATACTCCCCATTACAGCTTGCCTTCTCTCCCTTGACGCGAAGAAAAGGTATTCAACCGGGTCAGTTGGGTGTTCCAGCGTGTAGCCCTCCACAAAGTCTGGGGCCTAATATGATTAGTAAGATAACACCCCCTTGTGCAGCGCCCATGGCTACTATCCTAGTAAACAGCCATGTCACTCAGTTTTTCCCTCTCCACAGGGGGACCCTGCAGGGATGTCCCCAGTCTCCTCTGCGTTTTACTCTTGTGGATGAACCCTTGGCCATCCGCCTAAGTCAAGACTGGGCTATCACCAGCATTTCCTTTTGGGGTGGGGGGAATTTTGGGGTCAGCATAAAGCCCTGTTTCTTGCTAATGATCTGTTACTGGCACTGACAGAGCAGGAAACCTCTCTCCCAGCAATGCTTTAGAGCTTGCATGTATTTGAAGCAGTTTCTGACTACAAGATTAACATGGCTAAATCCCAAATTCTTAACTTGACCATTCCACCGCAGCAGGTCCCGAGCCTGACAGACCTAGTTCCATTCCAGTTGGTGGCCCGCACCATACAATACCTTGGACTCACTATTACCTATTCCCTGCAGATATGGTCCTGAGCTAACTGGCCACTGCTTTGCAGGGCCATCCTGGAGGATCTCTGGAGATGGAAGCCCCTCCATATTTCCTGGTTGAGTTGTATAAACATGGTGAAGATGAATGTCCGACCGCGGCTGTTGTATTGCTACCAGTAGTTCCCTACAGCCATTCTCCTCAACAATATTAAGAGCATGCAAAGGAATCTTTGATCCTTTATCTGGAAGGGAAAGCAACCCAGCATATCGAACACCTTACTGATGCTGCCTAGGAACCCAGGGGGCTTGATTGCCCCAATCTTCTAGACTACTAGTGCGCTGCCTTCCTGTGCTACATCTCAGAGTGGGTGGTAAGGTAAAGTGAAACGCATTAGCTGCATATGAATCAGCCTTGGCCTGTATACCATTGTGGGACCTGGTCTGACTACCAAGGCAGCATCACCCTGCAGTGTATACCTTGCGACCTCTACCCACACGGTCCTTGAAATATGACAGATTGGCGATTTTGAGAGGCCTCACCTCCTTTCCCTCCCTGGATAATACGAAAGCCTGCAATCCTGACGTTATGCCTGCTTTCTCCCCAGGTTACTTCCAGGACTGTGAAAAGGTTGAATGAAGGACCTTGCAGAACCTATTCCACGGGTTGGTAATCAAGCCTTTTGAGCAGTATAAACCTGAATTCAACAAAGTTCGTCTTAAGTTCTTCCAGCTTCATCGCTTGGCCTTATTCCACCCTCCCAACACTGCAGGTGCTACTCGGACCCTCACCCCATTCTAAGCCTCGGTGCAAGGCTTTGATGTCTCTAGGAGGTCTCATTTCAAAATGTATAGTGTTTTACAGGAGTGTTGCCTACTCCCCCGCCACCCTGATCAAACTAAATAGAAGCTGGATAGTACCCTGGGTGTATCTCAGAAACAGTGGGAGCTACTGTGGCGCAAGATCCCCAAGACCCAGCTGAGTTTTCCCAGCAAGAATCTGCATGCAAACTAACGCTACAATGGCACTGCACCCTTGCAAGTTCATAAACCATGTTCCATTCAACCGCAGCTACTAGTTGTAGGTGTGGCACACGGGTGAGAAACTCAGCACATATTGTGGCGTGTCTTTCTATCACTATCTTTTGGAAGGAAATCCTGGGGCATTCTAAGAGCAAACTGGGGTTTTCACTACCAGCAGATTACTGCACAATCATCCTAGGGGTTCACCCAGTTAAGCTTAAGGCAACGGCACTAGCAGACTGGTACATGAGCCGCCACATGACTGGAGCTGCAAATCAACGTATTGCTCTGGCCTGGAAGACCACAGTTGTCTTCTCAGTGGAGGCCATGGACACTTGGCTTTGGCACACCCGGTCTATGCAGAAAATGTCATACAAGATAACGTTCTCAGAAAATAAATTTGCTTGCCTCTGGCAGCCTCTGATTAATTATATATCTTGAATGGAATACCTTTGCTTCTGGCTACCCGGGATTCAAGCCCTTCACTTGTTTGACTAATGGCCTCACGTGGCGACATTCTGGGGCCACTGACACAGATGTGCATTTGAGCAGCGGGGGGTCCTCCCCAAGTGACCAACCCCCCACCCTTCCATAGCCCCCCCCTTTTTTCCTATCGTTGTTATGTTTACTGGAGCTACACTTCCCCCTGCTTAGCTGGAGGTTCCCCTTCCCTCTTCTCCTTGGCTTTAGTTATTTTCTTCAGTGTTTGGCTAGTTGGTCACTTGTTCCCTTTGCCTGGATATGACTAGGTAGAGCCTGATCACTTTTGTAGGCACCCTCTCATGTCTACCGACTAGCATCCCTTGTGAGAAGGGATGTTCTATTTAGCAGGCCAGGCTCCCATGCTCCCACACTCACATGTTAGGCTGCACAGACATAGGGGTATACCCTCTACTGTTGTATGTAACCTACAAGGTGTCCCCTGAAGTCTCCTCCAGATGTGTTCCCCTCCCCTTTGGCCTCTCTGGCCAGCACTCGCTTAGCTTGTTACACTCAGTCTCAGCATAACAATTGAAAACTCTGTAAAGTGAATGTATGTTTTAAGCTTACCAATGCACCGGCATCAAGTTCATGCAATTTTATGCCAAGTTAATGTACTGATGTTGAAATTCTAATAAACCAATGCTGAGGAAAAAAGTATATTCCATACTTACGGGAGTACCAAGACATTGTCTGGAGAATCAAAGCAATCATACAGCTTGGTTTCCTGTGCATAAGGCTCATCATGAAGACTTGGCTGCTTTTTCAGAAAAGACGCAAAAGCATTAGGTTGAGGTAACAGTCCTGTGGATAAGTCAGAAAAACGTAAGTTAACCAGGCGTAGACTAACATTTACACAAGACCATCATTTTTTCATGTTCCACACATTTGTAAGCACCCACTTCACAAAGCACATACAATGGACACATAATGGGGGAGCTCCAAGAGTATATTTGGGGACAGAGAAAAGTATATTAGAATATTATGGAGGAGACCGGTATTAGGCAGTCACCTACTAAAAAGGTCATACTGTCAATTCTTTACAGAAAGCTACATGCGTCTTACAGAATCCTCTCTGATTGCACGTTTCCAGTTGTCCCTCCTCCGCCCCCTCCCCTCCCCCACTTTAGAGCATTTGCACAGGCTAGGATAATGAGATGCAGCATCACTCTCCCAGCTCCATGCACAGCATTATGTTTGTAGTGAGGTTGGTGTCCCAGTTATGCTATGCTCAGCTGTTATCATTTAATGTTAAGGGGCACCTAAATCTCTGCCCCATGGTGAAAGTGTCCCATTTCTAACCCTACCTGTGCTCTGTGTTTTATTTAGGAGGTGGGAGTGGTGGTTGGACTTTGCTCCACTGTAGTTTCACTGCCCTATGGGAAACCTGACCAACAGAAGCACCTTTGTACTCCAAAATCTGGGGGAAATAATTGTCATGTGCAACAACTTGCACAACATAACTAATTCTCTTGAAGCCAATTTAACTTCAAACTGGTTGGTACCCTCTGTAGTCATATAGTGATTATATTTAACTGGCATCTAAGCTCTTTCGTGGTTCTGACAAATGGAAGTTGGCAAACATTTAAATATACACACACACTACATATATATTATATACATACACTCACAACATATATATTATATACATGCACTAACAACATATATATTATATACATACACACACATTCTCTCCTTTTTTACCCCCCTCTCCCCCAACCCCCTTTTAACAATTTTTTATGAATGTACTTTTCTTCTTTACTGGGGAAAACCATCCAAGCCCAACCTATTTTGAAAAAAATGTAAACTACTTTTAGTAAATTCATCTATGCTTGGTGTTTGCAAATGAAGGATTATGATGTAGCTCTCTATGCCATATATTTTTTTCATTTGAATGTACAGTTGGTGAAGCTGTGAATATGTGCAGTCAATAAAGTAGTTGTTCCTACTCTCTTGCCGGAGTAGTCACTACTCTACTTTTACTCCATTTTATCACCACCCACGCTTAACCCTCTAAACCTTAAAATTACTATTAATACACTTTACCTGGTTCTGACAAATGGAAGTTGGCAAACATTTAAATATACACACACACTACATATATATTATATACATACACTCACAACATATATATTATATACATACACTCACAACATATATATTATATACATACACACACATTCTCTCCTTTTTTACCCCCCTCTCCCCCAACCCCCTTTTAACAGTTTTTTATGAATGTACTTTTCTTCTTTACTGGGGAAAACCATCCAAGCCCAACTACTCTACTTTTACTCCATTTTATCACCACCCACGCTTAACCCGCTAAACCTTAAAATTACTATTAATACACTTTACCTCTACCCATCTCAAATCCCTAAACCCCAAAAATTGTCTTATCCCTATCCATTCCTAAACCTTAATGAAAACTCTTACCACCCTATGCCCCTACCCAGCCCTAAAATCCTCTTACCACCAAAAAACATTATACACATATTACCGACTGTTGGTCACAAGTTACGACCAAGTTTTTATAGGAAAAGCGTTTTTTGTTTTGCTAATAACTTTAGCGCCATTTGACAAATCTTCACAAACTTTTTCATAACTAGTATGCCACTGACTTCAGCTTCTGTTTGGAAAGGTCCTAAATGTGTTTTCTCCATGCAATTTCCCATAGGGAGTTTGAACACGACTGCAGCTCGAAATGCTGAATGGAATTACATCAAGTTTGGCAGAAAGCTAGCCCTTGGTCAAGAATGATTTTTGTTATTTGGTGTAAATCCGTTCAGTAGTTTTGCAGTTGAAGAAAAAAGATTTATGCATATTTCGGGACATGAATTATCAGTGGATCCGACAGATCTCATGGTGAGATCTGATTGGCTGCCAACACTTCAACCAGGAAGTGTTGGCAGCCATCTTCGGACTAGAGACTCAACCAGAGCCCCAAAAAAACGAAACAAAAAACAAACACACAGAAGCGAGAGGTCAGGACAGCGAGACCGTTCTGCTTTCCACATTTATATTGTGGATGTTCTTTAACGCAGTCCGCATTTCTGAGCTGTTGGGAGGTAAGGGGAGCCAGGAGTTAATTTGGGAGGTAGTTAGCGAGGGTGGAGAAGGGATACAGATTTGGCTATACAAGTCAAAGATGGATCAAAGGGGTCAGGGTAGGAGCGTTTTATTATCCGCCTACCCCGGGACTCAGTTCTACCTTGTGCGATGAGGTCGGTCTCTGAAGCGGATGTATTTCACCACTTGGTCGGGAAGTCAGTCTTCGCTTTCCAGCTGTTGGCAATATTGCACAAGACCTTAGCATGTGTTGGTTTAGATGCTCGGGCACATTCATTCAGAATTGGGTTACCTACGAAGGCGGATAGGTGGGGGTGGAGTAAGGAACTGATAATGGGTTTGCCCTTTGGTCATCCAACTGTTTCCGAAGCTATGTTCATTAGGAAGATGAGTTGATGAGCAGCGGACAGGTCGTTATATTTTGTTTTCATCTTGCAGATTCTGTTCCCGTTCCATTGGAGGTCAGTGTGAATTATCTGGATTGTGGGACACCGCTTCATAAAGTGGGTTGAGCGGCAGGCCTAGTCCAGCACTCACAGGACAAATTTGGGATTTAATGTTGGCATGTACAGTATTTCTTGGCACGGGAAAGGAGGATGTGGTGGAACGAGTTATTGCGTTGCTTGAACAGATTGTTGGTAGATGGTAAGTGCCCAAATCTCTTCCTCTTACATTTAGGAGAGAACGATTTAGTGGTACGAAAAGGGCTGATGGGAAGTGTAAAAGACATGAAAGAGGACTTGAAGGAGACTCACAGGACAAATTTAGCCAATGCATATGGACGTCTTTCATTCCTAGAAGAATTTGGAGAGGGAAGACTGCCCAGCAGCAATAAATAAGGCCAGAAAAAAGATCAACAAAGAGATGCAGGCTTTTTGTAGAGAGTCAGGCATAGGTAGGATAGCTCATACAGACTTAAGTTTGGCAGACGTGGAATTTTTCAGAGCAGACTGTGTACATTTGGCCTTTATAGGCATGGAGATATACCTAGTCATAAAGTATTAAATGGAAAATGTGGGCAAGATGGCTACAGAGTAGGATGTGCCTGCTCGTCGCTCCACTTCACCAGCCGGGCCCCCCATAATAGCGTTGAGTTTTTGGGCCACTGGTGCCAGGAAATAAGCGTATTGGCTGACTGGAGGCTCGCAGCACCTCTGGAAAGTACTGGGGAAGGAGAAAGGGTGGAAAATGCTGAGAGAGAAGAGGGCCTGTCAGTGTGTGGTGGAGCTGGGACTGGGCCATGAGGAGGGCACCCCAGTCCGCACCAGTGAGCGGACAGAGCGGACAACATCCGGAGCTGGAGGAGTCCCTGGATAGAGCATAGCTCTGCATCGAACTGCCCGCCAGGAGGGAATGGAGGACAATGCGGCAGGCGGCTGGATCAGCCGGAGACCCGTAGGAGCCGTTAACGAGGGACAAGGCGTGGGCACAGAATGGCAGCCCTCCAGGAGATGACACTGAGGAAGTAAGTGGCCCCGTTAAAGATACTAAAAGTGGCTCGGGAGCTGGTCCTAGCGGCCTGGTCGCTAGCTGAGAAGGGCAGGCCCGTGTGACCTACTGTGTCGCCAGAGAGCCTAGGAGCGCTTGGTGACCCAAGAGATTGCGGAAAGGGGAAGAGAGGCCGTGCGCCCCCAAAGAAGTACGAAACATGGGGACTCCCAGTGCTGGCCTCAATTGGAGCTCCACTCATGAGTGACCCTGTCGGGGGGAACACAGCAACTACAGCGGAGACGCCAGTCATTGACAGTCTGGCAGTGGCGGACTCCGGGAGAGGCAGTGAACTCCAAGAGCCGCTGAACTAACAGGGCGGCAATGAGAGGCCCTTAAGAACATTGACAAGGTGCAAGAGACTGCCGACCACACCAGGCCAGGTCCGGAGGAGCAAGCCGTAAATCAGACCAGTCTGGCTCCACTAAACTAATCTCAACCGGCTGTCGGCGCAATTGGCGAAAGGCTCAACATGGAGAGGGTTACATTCACCCACCTGAACAAGGGACAAACATTCGACTCCCCTCCAGAGGCTCTCAGTCAAGTGGGCATGCCAATCCCATAACCATGCCATCTGAGTCCCGGGCCAAGCGAAGCCCACCCGTGCATGACTGGGGCTGCTGGTTGGAGGGGGGCTTGCGCCGCAGGTAAGGCATACAAACCTTTGGGTTAGAATTGATGTCACTTTGTGCTTTTACAGATTTCTCCCCCCCCCCCCCCCCCAGCTGCTTAGAACCTCAGACCAGGGATCAGGAGGAAACGATCTCATTACAGCACGTGCCCATGGCTCAGGGGATGTACTCTCTTTCACAGGCCATATCAGGGACTAGGACCCCTTGCAAAATGGCCACGGTGAAAGGGAAGAAGGACCGGTCTTTGAAGGACCTCTTACTCAAGGAGCCCGGTGGGGGCCAGACAGAGAAACAAGACGCATCTGACTCAGGAGATGCTGAGGCCCATCTCATGCACACTTTTATAGAAACCCTTTTCGCGGAACTGCGGGAGGACTTGAAGTTATTAAAGGCAGACCTGGTTCATGAAGTAGGAGAGGTCAGGAAGGACGTAGATGCACTTGGAGACTGAGTAGATACGTTGGAATCACAAGGCTCTAGTAGAGATGAAGAACTGGAACAATTGCAACAAGAAGTAATCCGCCTCCGAGAACAACACCTAGATCTTTAGGGGCTGTCCGAGGATCTTGAAAATTGTTCTAGGAGAAACAATATTCGCATCAGGGGGGTTTCACACGGTGCGGAGGGCCATCCCATAGGCACATATGTCGAGACTCGTTAGGGCAGTGTTGAGGAGCCCGGAAGACATGTAGATCAAGCTTCATCAGGTACACGGAGAGCGCCCCAGCTCCGCCTGCGGATATTGTTGCATGCGCCCATGACTTCACACTAAAGGAGTGGATACTACAAAAGGCCAGAGACTCACACCCAATTCAGTTTCAATGGCAGCAAATTACCGTCTTACAGAATCTAGCAGCTTCCACGCTGTTGAAGAGGAAAGCCTTCAAGCCTATCACAGCACTTCTTCATGCAAACAAGACCCCATACTCCTGGGGCCTTCCTTTTAGCATTTTCTGCTGGGAGGGAAAAGCTTACCAGATCCGTTCACTTAACAAAGGAGTATCGAGTCCTTGGTATACCAAAGGAGATAGCAACTAGCCCACCACGCTCGAAGAATCAGAACGAAGGACGAGAAAGAAACAGATGGAGAACAGTGGGTCTTGGTCAGGGCATGCTTCAGCCAGAACCAGAGACGATCATAAAAGAAAGACAAGCAGTAATTAGGGGAGGACTCTACCGATCCAGTTTGAGAGGATTTGCTAGCCGAAGTACCAAATACTCCCACCTCGGCCGTGCCTTGTGGTCTCAAGACGATGATTGCCGGAAGGAGTGGGCAGGGGAATGCAAGCCGCTTCCACCCCCTTTCCATGGGTTTGACCTCCCAGGACTATAGTTTACCCTTAAGAACATTTTTATTTGTTTTGTGGGTTTTTGTTGGGGTATTTTTGGGCGGGTCCTTCCGCATCGACCACCTGCATTGATCAATGGGGCTCCTCTTGCCATCCAGCTCTGGCCACATGCCACTAACATAGTCACCCAAGCTAACTCACCTTGCGTGTTTATTAAGAAGAAATCTCTTAAACGATTTAGATGCCACACTCTCTAAGAATTTTCACCCTAAATGTTAAAGGGCTAAACAACCCAGTCAAAGGTGGGCTATACTATCCTATCTTGAGAATCCTGATGCCCATAGATGTCTCCTGCAGGAGACTCATCTCCTCCTGGGAAACACACATCGGCTTGGCGCTAGAGCATTCCGTCAACAAGTATTCTCTTAGCTTCCTACCAAATCGGTGCAGTGCCATCCTGGTTTCGGCCTCATTCAAGGGGAAGCTGGGTCATAAAATAGCAGAAATCAAAGGTAGCCTACTGGCACACTCCTTCGGAATGGGACACCAATTAACAGTGGGTTTGGTATACACCCCCAATAATAAGCTGGGACATTTTTAACACTGAGCTCAACTGGTGGTGATAGGAGGAGACCTGAATTTGACATTTGACAACACTCTTGATAGGTTGGCCCAAAGGCAGGGGCAATCTGGGATGCTTTCTAAAGAAGGTCATCAAAAACTACTCACACCCACATAAAACATATGCCAGAATAGATTATATGCTAGGCACATGCACGGTTAAGGCATTAGATACACAGGTGGAAATCCTACCCACAATTTGTCGGTTCACTTGGCAGTCACACTGAACATAACCATGCCAACGACTAACCCACCCCCACACACATGGCGACTAAGAGAAGCACTGTTACAATGCCCGGAGGCGACCAACCGAATCACTAAAACAATAAAGGATTATTTCCGGTGAATGATACCCCAGGTACCTCGATAGCAACCATCTGGGATGCTTTAAAAGCAGTAGTCAGGGGAGAATTTATATCTATAGCAGCCCAGATCAATAAAAGACGAAAAGAGAGGAGGGACCTTCTGATGGCACAGGTACGAGAACTAGAGCGTATCCACAAGAGGACGGGACCCCGAGGGTGTGGCGACTGCTAGAGACCGTGCCAGCCCAATTAGCTGCAATAGACCTAGACAAAGCAGAATATGCGGCATTGAGGTTGCGCCATGCTTTTTACACAGGAGGGGATAGAAGTGGGAGACTCTTAGCTAACAGGCTGCAGATGCAGAGACAGGCAGTGGGGGTTTCCACAATTCTTATTTTGACAGGGGAACGGCTGGAAGAGGATCATCAAATAGCGGATGCATCCTGTCAATACTAGCAAGAGCTTTATAGCCCAGAGGACCTCCCAGTGGAGGCCCCTTATCAATATTTATGAGGGGAGGCAACAGCTAAACTTACACAGGACCAAGCAGGGACGTTAGAATCCCTTATTCAATTGGCAGAGGTAATAACCACTATATCCAAACAGAAACCACTACTAATTCCCAGGGTCATATGGGGTCACTGCTCTTTTCTACAAATCACTCTGTCACATACTTGCCCCAATCCTTGCAAGAGTGTTTAATGCTATTGGATCTACATCGCAGATCCCCCAAACTATGTTAACAGCCTCAGTGGTTGTGATCACAAAGCCTGGTAAGGATAAGAGGTACTCCGCCTCTTATAGGCCAATCTCCTTACTCAACGTAGATCTTCAATTATTCACAAGCGTCCTCGCAGCCCGTTTGTCCCCCTCTTTCCCTGCTTAATTGACCCAGACAAGGCTGGATTCATCCCTGGCCGCCAATGCGTTGATAATACCAAAAGACTGCTCCACGTCACAGACAAAGCACAGACGTTTGAATTGGAGTGGATGCTCCTGTCTGTGGACGCTGAGAAAAGCGTTCAACAGGGTCCACTGGCCCTACTTAAAGGCTACCCTGGGACATTTTGGGATTCCCAATAGATTCATATGCTAGGTCTTCAGTGGGTACTCTAACCCCAATGTGTCAGTAAGAGTGAACGGGTGTGCCTCCCCTCCCTTCTTAATACAGAGAGGGGCAAGGCAGGATTATCCCTTGTCTCCTCTCCTTTTTGCCCTATATATGGAGCCGATGGCTTAAAGGATACGAGACAACATTTGGATTGCGGGGTGGGTTTTGGGGGCAATAGGCATACCCTAAGTCTGTGCTCAGACGACGTTATAGCATCTCTAGAAACCCCCGAAGTCTCTCTCCCGGCCTTCTTGGCAGAGCTGGTGGAGTTTTCAAGGGCTGCTGGGTTTAAAATTAACATCCAGAAATCTCAGGCTCTAAATCTCTCCCTTAAAGACCTTACGTTAGCGAGACTGCAAGCAACATATCCTATACATTGGGCACCTGAAGCGATTCCATACTTAAGGATACAAATGGCCGCATCCCCGCAGCAAACAATTTTGCCAAACTACAGAGCTCTGCTTACTAAAGTAAATTCTTCCCTTAGCCGCTGGAAATCATATACCCTGTCTTGGTTGGGCCCGTATAGCGGGCAGTCAAGATGATGATCTTACCCCTTGTCGCTGGAACCCCCTCCCCCCTTTCCCTCCCCGGGGCCCTTCTTACCTTGCAAATATAACTGGAACACTTTATCTGGGCATATTAGAAACCTCGCAAGCGCAGAGATCTTAGCTATAGGCCGCCAAACGAGGGAGGCATTTGGATCCCAAACCTTCAGAATACTTTTTGGGCAGTACAAATCAGGCCCCTGGTGGAGTGGTCCCGGTCCGAATCAGAAAAACACTAGCTATTCATGGACAGGACCCTGGACAAAACAGCTCTAATGAAGATTCCATTCCTTCCGAGAACTGCCCTAGAAACCTCTATCTTTCACAGATCACAAAGACGCCACTTGGGACGTGGGATAAAGTGGGTGAAAAACAGGCTAACAACGTTCCCATCTCCCTTGACACCCATAGCCGAAAACTTAGATTTTACCTCTGGGCTGAACACTCCTTCCAATGGTGGACTAGAGAGGGCTACCGCTCCATAGGGCACTTTTTTGATGAGTCTGGGCCCCTGACATTCAAGGACAGTCAACAGGTGGACTTACCAGAATCTGAGAGGTTTAGGTACCATCAAATTAGGCATTGGGTGATGCAAACAACTGAAACACAATGCCACCTGACACCATTTGAAAAAATCTTTTTCCAATTTACTATTAAAAGGAAGAAAATTGGCTTCTATCTCAGTTTCAACAGAAGAGTAAAAGACTTTCACAAGTTACCAAGTTTACTTAACTACTGGTTCAACTTCTTGGCTGCCCCTTCGCCTGCTCTCACGACCCAGACAGCCAGACCGCCTCCGCTGATCGCCCCCTCCTTGCCTCGCGTGGGGAGTGGGACGGGCGGCCAGTACACCTTGGGCGGGTCTGGGCTGGGCTGGGCGTGCACTACTCTGGCTCCTCCCCCCCTGGCTAACGGCTCAAAAGGCTGACAGTGGGCTACCTGCAGTGATTGCAGATCTCCCGAGGCTTCGCCGGGAGCAACGGTGTTTCTTTTACTTCCCTGACGTCTTGTTTTTATTGACTTGTGCCTACCTGCGCATTTCACTCAGCGCTCCGGAACCAGCGCCAGCAACTTCTTGGCTGCCCCTTCGCCTGCTCTCACGACCCAGACAGCCAGACCGCCTCCGCTGATCGCCCCCTCCTTGCCTCGCGTGGGGAGTGGGACGGGCGGCCAGTACACCTTGGGCGGGTCTGGGCTGGGCGTGCACTACTCTGGCTCCTCCCCCCTTGGCTAACGGCTCAAAAGGCTGACAGTGGGCTACCTGCAGTGATTGCAGATCTCCCGAGGCTTCGCCGGGAGCAACAGTGTTTCTTTTACTTCCCTGACGTCTTGTTTTTATTGACTTGTGCCTACCTGCGCATTTCACTCAGCGCTCCGGAACCAGCGCCAGCAACTTCTTGGCTGCCCCTTCGCCTGCTCTCACGACCCAGACAGCCAGACCGCCTCCGCTGATCGCCCCCTCCTTGCCTCGCGTGGGGAGTGGGACGGGCGGCCAGTACACCTTGGGCGGGTCTGGGCTGGGCGTGCACTACTCTGGCTCCTCCCCCCCTGGCTAACGGCTCAAAAGGCTGACAGTGGGCTACCTGCAGTGATTGCAGATCTCCCGAGGCTTCGCCGGGAGCAACGGTGTTTCTTTTACTTCCCTGACGTCTTGTTTTTATTGACTTGTGCCTACCTGCGCATTTCACTCAGCGCTCCGGAACCAGCGCCAGCAACTTCTTGGCTGCCCCTTCGCCTGCTCTCACGACCCAGACAGCCAGACCGCCTCCGCTGATCGCCCCCTCCTTGCCTCGCGTGGGGAGTGGGACGGGCGGCCAGTACACCTTGGGCGGGTCTGGGCTGGGCGTGCACTACTCTGGCTCCTCCACCCCCTGCCACGCCCCACTCAAAACTCCCCCCACATGTGTCCCTATATAATCACTTCCCCTCACCGACGGCGCAGCGGGCGGGCGCAGCGGGCGCGACGAAGGCGCGCCGAAGTTGCGCCTAAGTTAAGCCCGTCTGCGCCCGTCCGCGGCCGACCGGGGCTAGGGGCACAATACCCTGCCCAAATCATTTCTTACACCTCTTCCCAGCTTCACAGGCTACAGGGTCCATGGGTTCTATCCGCTTCTATACACTCACGGATATCCCAGCTAGATTTATCCCCTCCTTCTCACTGTTCCTGTTCATTCACCTCTTCTACTCCGGTCCCCCCTCCCATAGAAGCCGTCAATACTGCCCCAGTTAAGACCCTTAAGGCGTATTATCTGAATACCAGATCGGCGGTGGCTCATTCACATGAATTATCAGTGTTGTTAGATCAGCATGCACCAGATCTTCTCCTTTTAACCGAGACATGGTTCTGTGATGACTCCCTACCCACCTTGCTAGCTACATTGCCCGCCCCCTACTATGCACTTCGGGCCGATCGCTCATCCGGCAGAACGGGGGGTGGCGTCGCGGTCATTGCCCGTTCTGATCTTCCATTTCAACTGCTTTCTCTCCCCGATATTGCCACCACAGAGTATCTTGCCATTCGAACCACGTCCACATCCCCCCCTCTCACCTGTCTTCTCCTTTATCGACCCCCCCCAGTCGCCTCTACGATTTCTCCCTGATTTCCAGGAGGTGTTAGCCACCCTCTCGGTCAACAACTCTTCGGTGTTATTACTGGGTGACTTTAATTTTTGGCCCTCCGACCCAGCAGAGTGTTCATCTTCTAGAGAGTTTTCAGACACACTTTTATCTCTTAATTTTGTTTCTCACGTATCTTCCCCAACTCACGTCAAGGGGCATATCTTGGACCAGATTTGGTCCTTGAACTGCCCTGTCGACTTCCTTCTTATTTCTCCTTGCACTTGGTCTGATCATCACCTGATTTCTTTTGTTTTTCCTATCAGTTCTCCAGTTAGGGCCCCCCTTCCCAAAAATGTCTGGGTCCGCTCGTGGAGTAGAGTTGACCCGGCGAACTTATCAGCTCTTTTAAGTGCTTCTTATCCCGCCTTACACGGGCTTTCCACCTCGGCTCAGGTTAACAGCATTGAACAATGGCTCTCCTCAGCCAGTGAGTCCATTGCCCCCTTGAAACGTCTGACCTCCAAGCGGGAGAAAGATGCCAACCTGTGGTTTACCGATGACCTGAAAACCATCAAATTATCGGTACGCCGTGCTGAGAGGGCCTGGAGGAGAAACTATTGTCCCATCTTAAGAGCTGATTTTACCACTCTATTAGCTCAATATAAGAATGCCATCTTGGCCGCTAAAACGGCCTATTTCTCCTCCAGGATCCTCACAGCCGAGAACCAATCAAGGGAAATTTTCTCAATTGTTCAGAACCTAGCCTTCTCAGATCGTACCTCTCTTAAGCCCTCTCCTTCCCTTGCCCTCTGTCACTCTCTGAATAGCTTTTTTATTGATAAAATTGCTGCCATTAAAGCTAATATCCCTGCACCTTCCCCGTCTTTTGTTGATCCTCAGTGCCCTCCTTCCCAAGGACAATTAAACTCTCTCCCCCTTCTGACCAAGGAATCCTTCACATCTTTAATCCCCCTTGTAAAATCTGGCTCTCCCCTGGACACCTGTCCCGCTCATATACTCCGTCACATTTACATCTCTTGCTCTGATCCTCCCCTTCACTTACTAAACAGTTCACTCTCTCAGGGGGTTGTCCCCAACCCCTTGAAATCAGCTATCATTTTACCCATTTTAAAAAAACCTGGCGCAGACCCCTCGATCCCAGCCAACTTTCGCCCCATTTCTCTCCTACCATTTCTGGCTAAGGTGCTCGAGCGCCATGTCACCAGGTCGCTGGGCACCTTTGTGGAAGAAAATGGGGTATTGGCTTCCCGCCAGGCTGGCTTTCGCCCCGCACACTATACGGAGTCCGTAGTCCTTTCGGTCCTTGACAACCTCAGGGAGGGGAGGGACACCAATCAATTCCAAGCTCTGGTCCTCCTCGATCTCTCTGCCGCCTTCGACACGGTGGATCATACCATCTTACTCTCCCGTGTCGCGGCGGCGGGGATCGGGGTTACGGCCCTGGTTTGGTTGTCCTCCTTCCTGAGGGACCGCACCCAGGCAGTTCGCCTGGGTGACTTCACTGCGGACTTTCGGAAGGTCCTGTGCGGGGTCCCCCAAGGCTCCTCCCTTTCACCTCTTCTGTTTAATCTTTACATTTCTCCCCTCATTTTTTCTTTACAACAAATGGAGGTCACCGTATACAACTATGCGGATGACCTTCAACTTGTCTTCAATCTGTCCTCTTCTTCTGCCTCTATCTCTAATTTCCAGTCTACTATGATTTTCATCAGGGACTGGATGGATTTCAACCACCTGAAACTCAACCCTGATAAGACCGAGTTGGTGTTGACAGGTGGTTGCTCCAGTCCCTGGTCTTCCCTTTTTTGGCCCCCTTCCCTTGGTCCCTCTCCGGTCCCCTCTACTTCGGTCAAAACCCTTGGTATTAAACTCAACTCTCACCTTACCCTTCACTCCCAGGTTAGTTCTGTGGTTTCTTCCTCTTTTCTGTCTCTTCGTACCATCCGCAAGGTCTCTCGATTTTTCACCTTTGAGGCCTTGAAGTTGATCGTCCTTGCGATGGTCATCTCCCGCCTGGATTATGGCAACGCCCTATATGCGGGTATTCCAGCATATAGTCTCAGGCGGTTGCAGATGATCCAAAACCAGGCGGCGCGGCTGGTCTTTAACCTTCCTAAATCCTCACATGTCACCCCCCTTCTGAAACTTTTACATTGGCTTCCGGTTCGGGAACGTATCCAATTCAAGCTTGCATCTATTACTTACCAGGCTCGATTGGGTACGGCCCCTGCATTTATTTCTTCGGAGATTATCCCCTACTTGCCAACTAGGGAGCTCCGATCTTCTTCTCAATCCCTCTTGATAGTTCCCCGGTTTCGCCGGAAAAAGTGGGGGGGGCTCAAAATTTGCGACCCTTGCCCCAACCCTTTGGAACTCATTACCCCTTGATCTCAGATCTTTAACCCCATATTCCCAGTTTCGAAAGAAACTTAAAGCCTACTTCTTCAGCAAAATTTTCATTTAATCCCCTGTTACCCGACCTCCCTTCCTTGTCTATTGTGGAGATCTGCCAGTTACAGCGCCATGAAACCGCTGGTGTAAGAGCGCTATATAAGAATTTTTAAACTCAAACTCAAACTCAAACCATTGAGAGTTCTATTTAAAACTGAAACAGCGGGATTTGTTATATCGTTTTTATTGTTGTTGTTCTTCATTTGCCAATACATTAAAAACATTACCATTTCAATGTTAAAAACACATTAGTCACATTTATTTATAAAAACATATATACATTTAATTTCATATGAACATATTTAATAAAAGTACAATCATAAACAATGATCAAGTTTGAAAAGAATTGTCGATGCAGCGTTTCGGTGTTCTAAAATAGTTCCACCTTCTTCAGGACAACGATTCTTAAACATTTATCTAAACAAAAAAACAATACATTACTGAACAGTATCATGACACTATGTTTTCATTATGTTTTCTCATATTGGTCTTACTTGTCATTTCCCACTTATTATTCTTCTTCGTATGACATATCGTACTTAGACTCTCTCATAACTACATATCCCCAATAGCCCCACATTTTTCTTCATATTTGGTAACTTGCCAAGATCTCACTCTGTGTTTCCTGAATAAATTATTCATCATGGCCCAATGTCCACTCTAAAGTAGACATATTATTTTGTCCATACCTGATTCCTCTCAGACTTTATATTAACCAGGTTCCTTCAATTTTTGGTCTGTTTATTAAATCTTCTCTTCTAAGTCCACTATTCATTGGGACTAAGGATTTAAGGGGAAAGACTTAAATTAATACTTCCCTTATTATCACATTAGGGCTGATTTTTTCTAAGCCTGTATGTCGTGTCTTACCTGGTAGTCTCCCAGGTCAATCACTCAAGCTTCTGCCACCATTGTGAGGTATGGGGTTGCTGTTTAACAGAATAGGTAATGTCAAATGCCAATGTTAGCTATCGCTTTTCTTATTTATTAAATATATAAATGGCAATTAACTACCTTGGATTTATTCCTTGTACTCTTTTCTTATTTCTTATGTCTTGTGCCGGCAATTCCAAATTTCAGATGTTAACATAACAATTTGTATAATTATTCAATTTTTAATCCTCAATTTATAATGTCCTATTCTTCTATTTTGAAGTCATGCCTCTCTTACCTCTTTGTTTTTAAAGTTATATTTTGGAAGGCGCTGTGTTTAATAAGGTTTCTTTTCCTTGTTATGCCTATAAGACAAAAGTATATAACAAGAAAACTTCATCTTCCTATTTCTCTTGAGTTGTCCAAGTATATTTATGTTCTCACTGGGTCTCCTCCTCACCTTGGAATTGGACCTTCACCATGAGTCTCTTTTTTAAAACATTTGAGGCTCTTGTTTTTGAGGTTTGATAAATCTCCAAGACCTATGGGGAACATAATATAGACTAATGGCCAGTGGTCCCCTAGTTTGCCTGTCCACTAGAAAGCCTAGGATCTATTTATTCACTTGTGTTGTAGAGGGTCCTGCTGGAGCGACCTTCCTCCTGGTTTTTCCGTTTACTAATGGTTTCAAACAAAGGAAGAAAAAACCTCCCTTTTATCTCACTGTTAATTGTCAATTAGCCCTCTTAATTAGTAGTTAATGGTCTTGTACCTGGGTTTTTCCCCCACTAATGTGGCGGCCAACTTAAAGGTTCTTATTCATCCCTCTATCCCTTATCGTCCACTGTTATTGTTCCTTTTCTAGAGTGAACATTATTTCAAATTTTATTGATGGGGCGATTGTTATTGGTTTTCTATATTTTGGGCGTATTCAAGCTATTTTTCATGGTTTCGCTGTCCGTTAGTTTTAATCTCAGGATCCCCTTCACTATTTAATTTTTTATGTATATGTGCCCTTATTTCCGATCAATGTTTATTTTCGCCATATTTACCAACTTATTCGGACCCTACTTCATGCACGGATTCGTGAAGCATTTTTTATATGTACGAGCCTCTCTGCGCATGCGCGGGCTCCGTTGATTTCAATCTCGCGGCCCCTTTTAATATTTCGTTTTTGTTTTATGCCTTTATCCTTATTTCTGAAATTAATGTTTATTTCCGCCTAATATAACAACTTTTACTAGCTGTATTTTATATACGAATTGGATACAGCGTTTATATGAACCTCTCTGCCCATGCGTGGGTGCCATTTTGGATTCATTTTAACCACCCAACCTCTTGCAGCAAAGCATATAGCTTTCTCGTCTTTTTAGAACTGCTCTGCGCATGCGCGAGTGCCATTTTGGTTTGGGCGAGTCACCCTAAAGTTACATAGGGTTGTACATATTAATAATACGTAAATCACTCCCCGCAATTATTTACTTTACCGAACACCTGGTCTGCCGGTTATAATATTCATTTTAGTCATGGGCGAATTTTGCGAATCTGGTGTTCGCGAATTTTGCGAATTTGCGAACTCGCAATCGGCAAAATCCGCGAATTCTCGCGAATTTGCAGATTTTTTTTTGTGTTCGCAAGGATTTATGCCAGTTCGCAAGGATTTCTGACAGTTCGCGAGGGTTTTGTAACAGTTCGCAATTGCGAACTTACATGTCGGCTCGCAACGGTCACGATTATGTTGTTTCTACGTCTGGTTCATCATCACAGGTTCCCAGCACCCTCTGTTTCACCCCTGCCACCCTCTGTTTCACCCATGCCACCCTCTGGTACATCAATGCCTTATGCCACCCTCTGGTTCATCATCACTGTAGATTATGGGGGGAAAAAGCAAGCACACCTGCCTGCTTCAACTGACATGAATTAATTTGGGGTTGATTTATTAATGTGTCACTGTTTTAAAATTCCAGTCTGGCACCTGCTTCCTTATCTGTAATTTGCTTTCTGTTGCAGTGCAATTTTTTTTCCAGGACCTTTGTGGCCTACTTGTAGCTATTCTATGAGCCTGCTGTGAGGGTCAGAGCAGGGTCATACAATTGTTGCAACTAGCAACTGAACTCTGGAGGGGCCCTTGTCAGGAAGCACTACAGGGAACGGTTACTAATGATGAGTTTGAACTTTTGAACCTGCTTTCACTTTTTCAAAACTCGTTTTTCTGCAGAACAGCATTACAGCAACTGTAATGCCCCACCAAGCTTATATGAGAAAGTTGATTTCTAATCCAAAAGTTATCCAAAGAAAATCAAAAGACCTCAAATCCAAAAAAGTGCAGGCAAATGTCAACCTGAGGAGTTATTCTGATAAAAATCATCATTTTCAGGTCTATGCTGCTTGCTAGTAGATTTCTTGTGCAGAATTGCAATTTTTGTAATTTCGCGAGTGCGAGATTGTTGTTGCCCGCCGCACCTACATGTTTGCAATTGCGAACTTACACCGCAAAGAAAAAAAATCCGCTGCGTGCGAATTTTGCGGGAAATTCGTGAATCTCGCGGATTGCGAATTTACCGAAAATCCGCAAAATCCGCGAGCGTAACGGATTTTCCGCCCATGCTTAATTCATTTACCATTAAGCACCATTAAAAACCGGGCTCAGATTTCAGCCCCTACTTATTACTCTCACTGCCATATTTTCCTTATGGGAATTACTTACTTCATTTTAAGACCAGATTTAATTATTTTAATAATGTCTGTTTACTGATTAAACTTCTTATCAATATACTCTTTTTGGAATCACTTGCTAATAAAAACCAGATTTAGTCATTTTGTAATAACGTTAGTTTACTGTTAAAACTTCTTATCAATATATTGCTGTTAAGACCTATTATTGATATATATATACCCTGTAATCTGTATCTATAGCCATATGGTGGAATTATTAAGGTCTATAATCTGTGGTCTGTATAATTCTACACTCGGTTTGTTTCATTCGTTGTTTTTCTTAAATATTTTTATTTTGGTCTCCTTAGTCATCTTTACCTAAAGCCACTCCAAAATGTATGATGCTTTATGCCTTTTGCGTATTGCATCTATAGAATCCTCTCCCATTCTTCCCTATTGTTTAAACCGCTTCTGTACGTGTCAAATTTTGACATAGTATTGGTCTCGCTTTTTGCGTTTGGTCATTAAGTCTCCTCCTCTGCTATTTAGGTTCACAACTTCTAAAATGAACCATTTAAGATCTTCAATATTGTGTGTTTTGTCTTGCCAATGGGTGCATTCTGTTTTTTAGTTTGCAGAGCAGATTTATGCTCATTTAACCGCAGTCTCATTTCCCTTGAGGTTTCACCTATATATGCTTTGTCGCATGGACACTTGATCATGTAAATTACATTTTGTGTCCTGAAGTTTACCTGTGTTCTTTGATAGTGTGTTATATTCTTATATACCACTGATTGGCCCTTCAGTATTTCATTACAGTTTTTACAGTTTCCACATGGAAAATTTCCTGTTGGACTCGCACCATCTATAGTTCTCACTTGATTTCTACTACTGTTATTTGGGTAAGTGTGCACAAGACTGTTTCTTATTGTCCTGTTCCTTCTAAATGCAAAAATAGGTTTTGTTAACGGGGCTGTATCTGTGGTGTTTTGTAGCTTCCAACTCCTGTTGACTACATTTTTCATCTTATTTGAAATATTTGAGAAATTGGTCACACATACTATTGGTCTCTCAGATTGTTCGTTCGGGCATTTGGGTTCAAATAGGCTCTCTGTTGTAATATTTAGCGCGCTTATATGCCTTTTTTACCATTGATTTTGGATAGCCTCTCTAGGAATTTATTGGTCAGGACCTTGGCATGTTTCTCATATTCCAGTCTATTTGTGCAGTTTCTTCTTTCCCTTAAGAACTGGCCAAAGGGAATGTTGTTTTTTTGGCATGCAGGGTGATGGCTTTTATAGTGCAACATAGTGTTGCGATCAGTTGGTTTTGTGAACAATTCAACTGTCAGACTTTCCTCTACATTCTTAATTTTGATGTCCCAAAAACATTTGCATATATTATTGCTGTAGGAGGATGTAAACTTAAGGTTGTCATCTCCTAAATTAACCCATTCTAAGATGGATTTCAACTTTTCTTCACTACCCTGCCAGATGAAGAAAAAGTCGTCAATGAACCGTGACCACTTCTTCACATTTTCAAAAAAAGGGGCCACTGTATTGAAGATATGTTTTTCTTCAAATGCTGCCACATAGAGGCAAGCCAGACTTGGGGCACATGTGGCTCCCATGCTGGTTCCCTTTGTCTGTTTGTAAAACTGTTCTTTGAATAGAAAAATATTATTTTTAAGGATCATTTCTACTCACTCCACCAAGAAAGTAGAATGAGCTGAAAGATCTTCATCTTCTTTTTTAAGGAGATTTCTTATCATTGTTATGGTATCATCTTGGGGGATAAATGAGTAAAGCGCCTCTATGTCTAAGGTCACTAACTAGTCTCTTTCAGAGTTAAATGGTGTATTCTCTATTTTACTAATCAGGTCTGTGGTATTTTTAATGTATGCCCGTTGTTGCGATACTATGGGTTGAATAAATGTATCCACATAGAAGCTTAATGGCTCTGTTAATGAATTTAGACTAGACACAATAGGTCGCATGAGTGGGTCTTGTATACTTTTATGCACTTTTGGCAGACCATATATTGCCGGGATTGTAGGGGTTTCATTTCTCAGATAACTATACTCTTCTTGGTTGATTATCTCCTCCTCCTTTGCTAGTAGTAATACATTTCCAATGTTCCTACCCAAAGTTGTCCATTCCTGTAAAAAAAAAAAAGTAAATTGACACTAGCACTACTCACCCGCAAGGGTCTCAAGGCGCTTGTACGAATACCGCTGTGGAACCCATCCTGGCTTTCTCTGTGAGGCGTCCACTCCTGGGCACCCCCAAGGTGGAGCCCAGGCATCCTTAGCGTTGTGGGGGCCATTGTGGAGATTAAGCAAGCTATTGCCCAGAGTTGCAGAGTGGGACTCCATGATTGGAATAGGCACCGAGGCGAGAATTCTCAGGTCCGTGGAATTTTGAGCCCAAGACCCGCCGAGGCGGGGAATTGAACCCTAGTCCTGGGCCATACCTCTGCATCAGCCACACTTCTCCTGTCTATTTGATGTTAAGTAATGTTGACGGTTTGAGAGTAAAGTTAGGATTCTTTTATCGTAATCTGTTGTTTTTACATGACGACAATGCTGCCACCTTTGTCGCCTGGTTTTATTGTAATTTCTTTACATTGTTCAACATTTTTTAGTGCTACTTTCTCTCTGGGTGTCAGAATATTTTGGGTCCAAATTTTTTTGCTTAAAATATCTTCCATCCCTTTTTTCACAACTCTCTCAAAAGTCTCTACATCTTTGCTAATCATTGACCCAGTTGGGGTCCACAATGATAAAAGAGAACTAACACTACGCGAGTGGGAACATATCTACTATAGAGCCACGCACACGGCTAGGAACGTAGCTGGTACAAAAACAGCCACCAAAATCACTACCTATTGGTACCTCACTCCAGTTAGACTACAGCGAGGGAATCCGGCACAGGATCCTTTGTGTTGGAGGGGGTGTGGGGACCAGGGTACTCTGAAACATATCTTGTGGGAATGCAGGGGTGTGGAATTTTATGAAATATGTACTTGTCCATGGGACAAGTAGCTTCATAAATCTACAAGTCCTGTAACAAAATCCACTTGTCCATTTGGTGCCATGTAGTGCGCCGTCAAATAATGGCTGCAGTCTCTTTATAGAAGAGCTCTGATAATAGCCTCTGTGGTTATGTCAGGCTATTACTATAGAAGGATTTGAATTTTGGAGTTTTTCACCAGCTCTTCTCTAATTTTTTCCCATACTTAGAAAGGTCGGCAATTTACCCCTGACAATGGCAGAAGTAAAGTTTCTTCCAGGGCCGGGAAAAATTTGTTTGTAGAAAAAGTGAACTTGTAAACAGTTAACAGATTTCCGCTGGAGCATATTCATATTTGCTCATGCTAAGATGCAATTCTCAAATATTTTCAAGGACTACGGTTTCCTGGCCTACTTAAGGAAATTCATGTGAATTCATAAAAAACGTAAATCTGCATTAATGCAAAGACATTTATCATGGGTGCACTTTTGTGACATCAACATTTGAGCCCCTAATTAAATCTGAGTTAACCAAGACCTTGTGTTTTTTTTTAAATGCTATCTCTTCCTATCTGTGAGCTGGCTTCATAGTGTGTCACAGCATTCTGCTCTTTAACAAAGCAGTTTTGTTCAAAGCCAGGAATGTCTATGGCAATATAGCCTTTATGAGACCAAATACAAGCGGTCTAGTAAGACCGCGCTGGCATACAGCACCACGCCTACCTGATAATCCCAAGGTAGAGAAAGGAGCATACTGTAGGTCAAGTGAGTAACCAGAAAATTAAAATACCCACCACGTTGATCCAAAGTTCTTATGACACCAAGCAAGCGAAAAAAGTCATTGGAATCCTGGCTAGAATAGCTCTCTTGTCTCTTCCATCTAAGCATCTATCCATTCATCCTTTCACCCACTGATATCTAGCATTTCACCTTTACATTGGCACCCATTCATTCTTTTATCCATTAGCCTTTCACCAATCTGTTCATCCGTCAGTCCATCTGCTCATCCATTTCCAAACCTACCCATCCATCTCCAAACCTATCAATTTCAATCATCCATCCATCCTTTCGCTCATCCATACACTCTCCCTTTCACTCATCTATCCACCCTCCCTTTCACTCATCCTCCCCCCCCTTGACCCATCCTTCAATCCATCCTTCCACTCATCCTTCCATTTATCCTTTACACTCATCCATCCTTTCTCTCTCCAATCCTTACACCCTGTAACTCAACCATCCCGGTCACTCATTCATCCATCCATCTAGCCAGCCTCACTTCCACTCACTCATCCTTTCACCCACACATCCATTCATCCTTTCACATTAATTACGAATCTTTGTCTGCCGAGCTGCAGACCGAAGAGGCCCATCAAGAGCTCCACCTCTACCGTAGCTGCTAAAGTGGGGCGTTCACGAAGCCCCTGTTCAAACCTATCCTGCCATCTCCAAACCTATCGATCCAACTGATCCATCCCACCTTCCTTTCACTCATCCATCCTTTCGCTCATCCATCCACCCTCCTTTTCACTAATCTATCCACCTACCATTTCACTTCCTCCATTTATGCTTTCGCTTGTCCATCTACCCTTTCACCCGTCCATCTTACGTTTCGCTCATATATCCATCCACCCTTTCACTAATCCCTCCATCCACCTTTACACTCAACTGTCCACCCATCCATCCATCAACCCTTCCACCCAGCCACCCACCCATCCATCCCCGCCCACTCAGCCATCTATCCCCACCCACTCAGCCATCTATTCATCTACTCTCTCACCCATTAATCCACCCTTTCAATAAGCCGTCCATCCTTCCACTCATCAATCCACTTTCAACCTATCCATCCACTCACCCATCCCTTTATTCACCCTTGCACCTATCTTACCATTCTTTCAAGCATCCATCCTTACATCATCCACTCATTCATCCATGTATCTATCCTTTCACTCCACTCATTCATACATCTATCCATCCATCCAGCCTTTCACTCATTCATCCGTGCATCTATCCATTCACCCTTTCACTCATTAATGTATGCATCTATCATCCACTCTTGCACGTATTCATCCATGCATCTATACATCCACCCTTTCACTTATTCATACCTGCATCTATCCATCCATGCACCTATCCATCCACCCTTTCACTCATTCATTCATTTAAGCATCTAAACATCCACCCTTTCACTCCACTCATTCATCCAACTATCCATCCAGCCTTTCACTTATTCATCCATGCATCTATCCATTCACCCTTTCACTCATTAATGTATGCATCTATCATCCACTCTTGCACGTATTCATCCATGCATTTATACATCCACCAGTTCACTTATTCATCAATGCATCTATTCATCCACCCATTCACTCACTCTCCCACCCACCCTTTCAAGTTCATTATGGGCCTTTGTCTGCGGACCTGCAGACTGAAGAGGCCCATCAAAAACTCTACAGCTGCTGTAGTTGCTACAGCGGTGTGTTCACAATGCCCCTGGTGCAGGCACAAAGTGAGATGAGAGGCCTAGTGCAAGGACAAAATTGGGGGTGGCCTTAGGCCTGCATGAAAGCCCATGGGGAATCTAATGAGCTTTAATGTACGCCCTTGATGAAGTAAGATATGAGAGGCCAAGGGGAGCGGGTCAGGGATGTCAGAGAGTGCAGCAGAGGGTGGAGTGGTGAGGTTAGCAGGTTCAGGCACCGGGTGTATCATAAGGTGTACAGGAAACACAAAGTGCCAAGGAGGGGGTGCATGAGAAGGGAAATCAAATTGAGTTGAAGATGAGCAGGGATATTGGAGCCCTATGAGGCCCAGGAATGGAGCAGAGAATACAAGGCAGGGGTCATACAGTTCAAGTCAGAGCAAGGGGCCATAGGCACAAAAAGCAGCCTCTTACATGCCATTGCTGCAAGTGTACTGGAGCTGTAGAAGCTCGATGTGTGTCTCATGCTTGTAGAAAATAAAAGGACCAGGGGAGGGCCTTGAAGCCAAACAAGCTTATCGAGCTGGCTCCAACTTTGAGCTCTGCTTTATCATTTTGTTGTTCTGCTCTGGGGAAATTAAAGTGCAGGCCCCAGCTTTTGCATTGACCCTTTCACTGCCAATAAACTGCTCAGAGCAACTTATTTACTGGCTGTGACCTACAGGGTTGAACAGCTGTTTATCGTATTACTATAAAACTGTCTACTTGTCCTTTGGACAAAATGTAAATTAAAACCTCTTGCCCTCATAAGAAATCTAGATGTCTCGGGCGTCGGGAGATAGGAATTCCCCACCCCTGGAATGCCCAAAAATATATGAATATTGGACACAGGTCCTAGACGACGTGAACAAATGTTTTGACATACAACTTCCCAGTTTACCTAGCTACGTGGTGCTGGGCCTGCCTAATTATCTTAGGTTTCAACTCAAATCAAAGAAGGGCAGACAGATAGGCCTTGCTCTTGGAGTGACCCTGCAAAACATCTTGCCAATGTGGGGGACAGACAGCACTCAAACTCATGTGGGATGGCTACATCCCATATGGCAGACTTGTGGAAGTCATTCATATGGATGCTCTCTGCAGAATTCAAAGAAATCACATGCCCCAAATATTTGCGAATACTTCAACTTACTAACCCAACGCAGGTGGAACGATTATAGACAGAAGCGTTGATCTATAAAAGGGCAGACTAGGGTCAGGAGGGGAAGGATAGGGTGGGGAAGGAGGGGGTTGGGGTGGGGTTAGGGTGGTAAATGTTGGGGGAATGCTACTGGGGTGGGAGGGAGGTTGTTTGTCCTTGGTTATCTCTGTTTTTGTTTATTGCAATTTCAAAGGTTTGTCTCTATGTTTAATATAAATCAATAAAAACATTGTAAACAAAGTATTAAGTATCTACTAGACAGACGAAACACGGGGGGCAGAAAAAGGTACAGTGCACCTTCACTTTTTCTGAGAAATTGCTACCGTTTATTCTGGTTGACAGCGCCAATTTTGGGAAAGGGTATATTAGTTCACGCCTGAATGTCCCAGGAAGTTCAAGGTTATGTAGGAAGTCTACTAGTTTAGGGGATAATTGTTGTAGCAAAGGGATGGGGAGTTTAAAGATCACAGTTATGGTTAAACAAATCTAGAGTGGGTACATTATTACTGTATTAAGTTGTAGTAGGGTAAGGAGATTTTAGGGCAAGGTGGTAGCTTAATATAGGTGAGATACGTTGTATAGTGAGGTTTTACTTTTGTGAGGCAAAGGCCTAGGTTATTTTTGTGATGTGCACCTGTTTCAATAAAACAGCATTTTTCATACAATCCTGGTGTCAGTGGTCTGTGCTGTGGGGCTCTTCCCCCAATGAGGACAGAGGAACCTCCGACAACACAAAAGGCGAGCAGTGGAGCAGCAGTCCTTTCAATAAAGTTGTTCTTACCTATGCTGCTGGAGTCGTTACTGAGGGGCAAAGCACTAAGGCCTGCTAACAAGGCTCCATAGCAGCACAAGACCTGAAGCGGATTCGCGCTTTGGCCCGCCTGCATCCTGACATCATTCAGCAATCTGCGGACTGCTTGAATTAATTTAACGCTCTGCAACCGTCGGGAATCCAAGCCCGCGTTGCCATCAAGGCTGTCCTCACCGGAAATGCCGTCAATCTCTCCCACCCAAAGAGCCCTTGAGTGCACAGCGTCACCGCACGCCTTGACCCACCACGAGTTCTGACTTATGAGCTCCCTCAGCCCTGACAGAACACGCAGCGTCATTTTACGCCTTGTGCCCCTCCTCGAGCCCCCAAAGAGGCGTATGTATTATTTAAACCAGGCAATTAATTGTGTTAAGTCCTGATGATGATCCCCTTGTAACTAGAGCGTGGGATCGAAACATCGACTCCCTCTAGTAGACATACATCTGACTCTTGTATATTATTGTGTGTATGTGCTACTCTGGTGAACACTGTTAACACGGATTTAAAAAGTGCCCAGAACGCTCACTCCTTTTGCCTGAAGAACCTTTTTTCCTACTGTATTCTCTCTTTTCCTTTCATTGTGTCTACTTCTTCAGTACGGTACAGGACTGTGCCTTACTGCAAAAATTGTTTGTTGCTAATGTATTCAGACTCTAAACTTTTGATTCAACTTAAGATAAATTCCTTGTCCGGCTGGGCAAGGAAAAATATATAGCAGCCTATTGTGGTCTATATAGTATTAATTAATATTTTTGCTTTGCTCTGGACCTTTGTTTCTTTACTTAACAAGTTGGAAGCCAGCAGGACCCTCACCAGGCACAGCATAGTAATAGGTGCCTCTGCGTGATACGGAGCGGGCCAAAAGCAGCAGCCAGCAGAAAAATCAGCAACTGTGTGGAGAGCGGACTGCCTTCCACCCAACACCCTTGCCCTTGGGAGAAAGGAGTCAGGAAGGAAGAGCTGGGCACTAAACTAGTGATGAAAGACCACAATAGCTCCCACCAAGCAAAACAATTTAAGTGGACGGGGACTCCAAGGCACCAAGCACCAGCTCCATACAAGCAAGACAGGGAAGTGAATCCTCGTGCATCACAAGCCACAGACTAGGATCTCCAGCAGGCAGGGCTAAGGACAACAATGGATTGGGGATGTATGGTCCAGACCAACGCAGTAGATGAAAACATCATCAAGATGGCCCAGGCGAAGGATGGCACGCACAGCCAGGAGTGATTTTTGTGTCAAGTCCTAGGTGGTCCACCATGCAGAAAATGCCACAGTCAGAATGGTGCTGAAGCGCCACCAGGAACAGTCAGAGGGAAGGCGGCAACAGAGAGCGAAAGGTCAGAAGCTACCGCAAGAGGCAGCGGGGAAGAGGAGAGGTGCCCAATAAAAAAAAAATTATGCAAGCCTGGACCGACCGTATGGAGCCAACACAGCGGTGCAAAAGGCAGGCGAAGCTTTCACCGCACAGAAGTGGCAGAGGGCACGAACCGCAACGTGAACAAGATCACAGGTGCATGACAGGCAAAACTACTCGGATCTGAAGCCAATATAGCAGTGAATGGTGGAGGGTAGCGAACATGCAGTGGCTGACTGAATGGTGAGTAAGTAGGCACTGGGTCCACATAAGGGGTGGCAACAAAGTGCTATGCAAGGCAGTCAGCAGAGTATGAGGCCAGTAGGTAGAAGGTTAAGGGGCTCCAACAGGGCATAAATAATTATGGCATGCAGGTGGGAGTGGTCAACAACTCCACAACCGCTGAGCGAGGTTCAGGTTATGCAGTTACACAGGCATCACCACAGCAAAATTACATAAGTGCGTAGAAGTTGTAGGGTAGTCAGCAACAAGCATCCCCTCAAGTCACATGGGGTTACATGCAGCTCCAGTCATGTTAGGCTACAGGACACAATGTACCCAAGCTGGCAGCGCACACACGTGCAACACATTGCAACTAAGCAGGTGCTGCATCCAAGGCAGGTGTATGGGGTGGGACCAAATACAGGCCATGATTTTTGCTGCATCGTAGGTCGCCATGAGCAGGAGGAAGTAGCGGGCTCAGAGCCCTATTAATGTATGGTAAAAAGCACCAAGCAGCATGGGCCCTAGTATTAAACTGCTGGGGGAATCACAGGGCAAGCACTATTCACACAGGTACCAAAGCACAAGCAGCTGACACATGGGGGGGACACAGTGCTGCAGCAACACCTGGGCAGGGGGGCACTAGGACCTGGTTGGCAGGGTCCACTAAAGAACCACAGGCAAGTCAGCTTGCCAGCAGTTACTTTAGGCATTCACCTGGCAACCTCCCTATGACAGCTACAGAGACTGATCTAGCGAATCTCATTCCAGTGCTGTTAAGGAAAGGATGTGGAGGAAGAAGTTTGATAACTTCTTACTGCTGGAGATTTGGGTTTAGGGGTGGGTAAGGGTATTGGGTTGTAAAGGTGTTTTTAGGGTTCCACGGTTTGTAAGATATAAAATAGTAAGGCATTGTTTTGGGGTGGGTAGGGTTATAGGGTGGTTTGGGTATTTTTAGGGTTTAGGTCTGGGTAGGGGCATGGGATGGTAAAGGTATGCTTAGGGTATAGGGGTGGGTAAATGTATTGGGTTGTAAGGGTATTTTCAGGGTTTGGGTATAGGAGGTAAGGGTCATTTTAGGGTTTAGGGTGGGCAGGGGATGGTAAGGATATGTTTAAGGCTTAGAGGTGGGTAAGGGTATGACGGTGTAAGGGTGTTTTTTAGGTTTTAGGGGTGGATAGGGACGTAGGGTGGTAGGATAATTAATAAAGGGAGATTTACTGTTCTTTTCCCAGATAAAAAGAAACAAAATTAAGTTATAAAAAAAATATATATATAGAAAGGGGCGACACACACATATCTCTCACCACAAGGTGCACTAAATATTATAATCTATAGTTTTTTTTACTTACCTTCTTTATACTTACCTGCGTGGTAAAGGCATGCGTTGTAAAAAAATGTGCAGTAAACGCATGCGTTGCAATAACATACAACCTACAGGGAACCCAGCCAGCAAATGCAGTAGAGCCAAGGAGGCAGCTGAAAAAAATAGACCCTTCAAAGAAGCAATGATAAGGAAGCAGTTCACTCCCAGGTCAAGCATGCCTGGTAGTGAGCCAAGAAGAAGCAAAGATGTTTTAGGAAGTTGGGTGGGGTGTTCCAGTGATAATATAGATGGGACAGCCACACACTGGGGCAAGCTGTTCTTCAACAGGTTCCACAGGCAAGACGAAACACAGCTATTGCTAAAAGGGTTAGGGGAAGGTTTCAGAATTCCCTTTAAATGCCCTCAAATGGACAGGCTTAGTAAGAACCTATAATTGGCACAGTAGCCCTTAGATTTACTAAGCCTAAAGCCAAGAAGGAGTTGTAGATAAGTCGCATTGAGGGTCCATTCAACAATCCCCCTGGCAACACTTCCAGAAAGAAAAAGAAAAAAGAGCTAAGACAATTCAGGCTCATCCACCCATTCCCACTCCGAGGCAGGTGCATACATGACTGGATTGAGCATGGGGAATGCTCAGTAGCATATGCAACTTTTGATGAGGCTATTGACCAATTTAGGAATGCAAGCATGTCCACAATGATGTCAAAATGGATCTTAAGTTAACCTTTCTGCTTTTATCTGTTCTCCCCCCTATTTTCCACGTATTGGGCTTACAAGTTGACGGCCAATGCTATTTTGACAAATGCTTGCCTGCTGGCTGTTCCATATCGTGCAAATACTTTGAGACGTTCAGCACCTTCTTAGAGTGTGCACTGTATGAGTGGCACCCGAGGCGAGGCACTATCTTGAGGAATTCTTTTTCTTAGAGCAGATTCAATAAGGTCAACGTTAGTCTTTTTTGGCAGCATTTCTGCAGTGGGCGGATATGCTGGGGGTCACAACTAACGCAAGGCAACAGGTCCTGCAAGAATACTGACATTCTTAAGCATTAAATTGGATTCTGCCAAAGGGGAAAGCAGGTACTACCCGACAAGGTCACCAAGGTGAGGCAAGAAATGGAAATTATTGCGGGCCAAGACCATGCTCGAGGAAAAACAGCAGCTTGTGAGCAGACTTGTGGTAAGGCATTTGCAAGGCAGCAGCAGAAACTCACCAACAGCATCTGCAAGAAGCACCATCACATTAGGCTGTCAGCAGGAGTCACGCAGAATTGTAGGATGTGGTTAGCATTTCTATGGGAGGATAAGGGTACCCTGATATGGAGAGAGCTATAGGTGATTGTAAAGCAACTGGATCTCTTCACTGAAGCAACAGGTAGAAAAGGTTTTAGCGCAATATTGGGCTTTGCTTGGTGTGCAGCAAAGTGGCCAGGACACTGAAAATAGAAGAGAATTAAAAAAACAAAAATAACGCTGCTGGACGTTGTCCCCAATAGTGCTTGCCTTCTTGAAATGGGGGAAACAAACTGAGAAATGACACCATGGTCAGACAATCATGCAGTGGAACAGTTCCTGAATAACTGGACATCATTCTGCTCTGGTCAGACCCTCCAGGATGTTGCGATTTGCAATAAAATTGCGAAATTTGCACTTTTGTAAAAACTCTGCACTTTTTATAAAAGTGCCTGCTAAATTAGGGCATGCGGGCAGACCCCTTTATTGGCCCCAATAGAAGCAGGGCCCTCACAGCAGGCAGGCGAGGTGGTGTTTATTTACACTCCTCACCTGCCCTGCTGTTCTTCCTTTTAAGGACTGCTGCTCAGCTGCTCACTAACTGTTGGGAGGCTCGTGGTGCTAGCCTGGGCCCAGGTAGGTTCTCCTGCTGCTTTTTTTTATGTTGGGCCCGCTGCATGACCAGAATGTGGCAGGCCCAGGGGCAGTGTTTTGGGGCTCGCCGCACATGGGGCCCACAGCAGGCCTTGGCTGCCATTTAAAAAAAATATGTTGGGCCTGCGGATTGCCCAGTATGAGGCGGGCCCAAGGGCATTGCTTTTGGACCCGCTGCACACGGCATACCCTTGAGGGTATTTAGAAAAAGAAAACTATGTTTGAACTACCCCGTGCCCAGTGTGCAGCAGGCCCAAAGGCAGTGTTTTGGGAACCATCGTGCACTGGGGATGCGGCGGGCCCTTGCAGGAATTCTTTGTGTTTTTTTATTCTGTTGGGCCCGCCACATGCCCAGTGTGCAGTCGGCCCAGGGGGCTTTGTATTTTGTTCGGCCTGTTGCACACAGGGCACGTGGCGAGCCCTTGCCCGCATCCTGGTTTTATTTTTTAGATCATTTTTGGCCAACCGCATGCAGTGTGCGGCAGGCCAAGGGGGCATTTTTTTGTTTGTTTTGGGCCCGCCGCAAACTGGGCAAGTGGCTGGCTCAGGGGGGCATATAAGGGGCTGTGATTTTTAAGGTGGCGTAGTGGGTAAGTGGCAGTGTTGTGGACCAAGTGACATAGAGAAGGGCTAGCCGAGTCTGCTCACTTTTTTGTTCTTTTATTGAGTATCAGAGGAAAGAATCTGCTGCTTCAAGAGCCAATAGGTGTTTTGGCAACTAATATATGCTTGCTGCTGCACAGCACGGGTACGTTTTGGGTTCCGTACCCTTTGCGGAGATGAATAATGCATATGCTAAAGCGCAGTACCTTGAGGTCGCCACTCATATTTGTGAAGTCCTACTTGCAATGGGTAGGAGGGCTGTGCGTGGTTTTGTGATGGAATTCTGTGTAATCTTGTGGGTTTCACTGTTTATGGAAAATCCAAAAACCGCTTCAACCACCACCCCCAAAAGTACACACATTAGGCACTGTTGCCTTCTCTTATTCTTTTCCCTCACTGGGTGCCAACGCCTGTCTTATGTGCTCCTACAAAGTACACTTGTAAACATTTGTTTTGGACGGTTTTAGGTTTCCCTTTCTTTGCAGGTGGCTCATCCTGCCCTTTTTTGTCCCTTTACTCCACCCATGCAACCTTTTCATGTTATTAGGTCGGCATTAGGTGCCTTCTCACTCGTTCACTTTGGCCATATACGTCACGTCCATTCAGGGCTCAGGTGCACCGGCCAATCAGTTTCCTTACACATTCCCGATTCAGTTACTGTGCGGGTGGAATCTTTTTAACTTTCTGCCACCACTCCAGCAAAACCGATGAGGAAAAACGCATTTTAATTTTAATCAGTGCAGTAGCAGGGAGCATGGCACAGATCAGAACCCATCATGTCAGTAGTCTTTCCATTCCATCCGCGCTCTTCTCTCGGTATTTCCCTCCACTTGCAAACAATTTCTGGCTGTTTCCACCTAGCGTATATTTTGTTCCTCACTTTAATGCAGGGTCGCACAAACACTTTCTGGTTGGCTTAACTTCTTTAAACATTTTCTGCTAGCTTGTCTGCTTCTGTTCCTGTAACCTTTTTTTTTTTTTGTTCTCGCCCCCTCCGATGCACTGTTTACTTATTTTTCATGCTGTATTTTTTAATCTCTGGATTGCTCCCTTACTGCCTGACCACTATGTAATGCAATTTCCTTCTGCTTTTTACAGTGTGTATGTAAAGTGCTCTGATATCTATGGGTCAAGCTAGTGCTATATAAAATTTTTAAACTTAAAATAAAATAAACTGCCTCAGCACCTAAAAATTGTTTAAAAAAAATCTAAATCAAACTGACATGTGCACACAACAATGGCGCCTGCCGCCCGCAGCCCTCTCCCATTCTCAGGTGCAGTGATTTACTCACTGATTTCACCTTCATATTGGACTGAAAACACTTGATAAATCACTGCAGGAGTAGGGAGACGCGGGGAACAGGTTAATATTTATAGAGTGTGAGGGAGACTTGTTATTAACTGCTTTCCGCCTCCACACCTCGCCCGTATTTTTAATAATGGCTTTCTACCCGTCGCAGTTTTTATTATTGCTTAACGCAATAAGAACAATCCACACCAGATATTTATAGCAAAAAAGGTCACTTTTATTTAAGACAGTCAAAAACAGATATCCAATTCTTTGCATGTGTTACGATAGCAAGAAAACTCCTTACTACATTTTTCACCAAACATTTCCATAATAAAATTGCAACCGAAAACATTTCCCACAACTTATCAATCAATGCCCCCAAATACTGTACAATCCCCAAAATTGTTTATTTTCTCCTCATTATGTTTCATCACCATTTTTTCACCTACCCTGCCCCCACCCCCAGAGGGCAAGGATAAGCCCGCTCTAGACTATCCTGACCCCCCCACAGAGCGCTTAATGCAAACATGAACCAAGAAAGGACACTCTAACGACTGTCTTAACGTGACAGGGATTTTTTAATTTATTTATATATATATATATTTTTTTTTATATATATATATATATAATTATTTATTAGATACAATAGATACAGAAAACAAAATTTTAAAAAGAAGGAGGGTGGGAGGGACAAACAAACTGCGTCACCTGCCTCCCGTCCTGCTACTGAAACCTAAATCCCACCCCACCACTTCCTACTCCCTAGGTAATCCCCGCCCCCTATCCTAACCTAACTGGTCAACCGCGCTAAGGTGGGTTGTTCCACCGCGCGAAACTCCCCAGGGGGACACCGGCTCTTGCCACGGTCCCCCTGGGTCCCCATCACGCAATACGAACAATCCACACCAGATATTTATAGCAAAAAAGGTCACTTTTATTTAAGACAGTCAAAAACAGATATACAATTATTTGCATGTGTCACGATAGGAAGAAAACCCCTTACTACATTTTTCACCAAACATTTCCATAATAAAATTGCAACCGAAAACATTTCCCACAACTTATCAATCAATGCCCCCAAATACTGTACAATCCACAACATTGTTTATTTTCTCCTCATTATGTTTCATCACCATTTTTTCACCTACCCTCCCCCCACCCCCAGAGGGCAAGGATAAGCCCGCTCTAGACTATCCCGACCCCCCACAGAGCGCTACCCAGGAAAACTGAAGAGTTTTCCTGGCCCCACCCCCAATAAAATGAAAGGAAAAAATATTTGCGATTGCTATCTCACCACAGGATTGCACCTCAAAAACCCGATAAATAAATCTCGCAACTCCTTCAGATAATATGCGTGTCCCAACTGGGACAGGTGTAACCCAACTTCACGGAAAAGGTGTTGTTCAAATACCTGTGATATTTTCCTGAGCCAACATTCCAAACCCCATTGCTGCTCAAAAAGATTCCAGTGCTCTAATTTAACTCCCAGTGAGCTGTCTCCACTACCGTAGGATTCGAGCCCCTCCCGTCTATCGAATGCCGAAACATGAATTCCTTCCATACTACATATCTCCCTGACCTATTGCTTTTCAAAAAACAAACAAAATCCAGTTCTATTATCGTAATTAGCAGTAAAGCTGCTAGCGCAACTAAATCACTCTCTCACAACTAAGAATCACTCTCTCACAACTGAGTAAACCAGAACTCTGGAAATCCCCTCCTTTTTGAGCCGTAGGCCTGCACAATTCTATGAACATAATAAGGCTATATTAAGCCTAATAGAGTGGTGTTTGTGCAATAACTTTTTTGCCTTTGAAAAAGATGTTTGGCGCCAGGTGAGGGGTGTAGCAATGGGGGCCTGCTTCTCACCCAGCTACGCGTGTTTACACGTGGGCTGGTGGGAGGAGCAGGTCCTCAACAAGACACATAAAACATGGGTAAATGAAAAAATAATCAAGTTCCTCAGGTACATTGATGATGTGTTCATTGTGTGGCAGGGTGAAATAGAAGAGGCTATTGCTTTTGTCAATGACATCAATGTTAATCATTTGAACCTAAAATTTACATCCCACATCAGTAGGAAGGAGGTTGAGTTTCTAGATGTTAAAGTATATATTGATAATGCCAACAGAATTTAAACAACACTATTTAGGAAACCAACCGCAGGTAACACCACCCTACATGCGTCTAGTCTTCACCCCAAACATACCATCCACAGCATCCCTCATGGAGAGATCCTTCGATTGAAAAGGATCTGTAGCACCAATGAAGATTTTACAAACTGCGTGAGGGACCTAGAAACGAGGCTATTCTAAGAAGATCTTTGACCAAGCTTTGAAAAAAGCAAATTTGAGAACTCGAGATAGCCTCCTCCCGATCGATAATGTTATAGAAGACTCCCCTTCTAAAGGAGACACAAACAATGAGACATGCCCTAGGTTTATCACAGCATTCAGTGATCAGGAAAGTACAATCAGGAAGATCATTACCAGAAATTGGCCCATTATTATGACAGATTCGGTCTTGGGTGCATTACTACCCCCAAACCCACGATAACCTTCCGCAGGGCATGCAATATGGGAGCCGTTCTGGACCAGCCAAGTCCAGAACTTAAGCAAAAAGCGAATTGGATGCAGACAGCAGGTGGATTTCGCAAATGCTCCAGTTGCAGGGCCTGTAAATTTGGTACTAATAAAACCCACGTCTTTACCCCATTCAGTGAGACTGCAATCCCGATTGTAGGTCAATATACATGCAAAACTGAATTTGCGGTATATGTCCTGACGTGCACTTGTGGCCTCAATTACATCGGCAGTACCAGCAAACAAGTGCACATCAGGATCCTGCAACATTTGCGTGCAATTTTGCACAGTGACTCCAGTTATCCACTGGCAAGCCACTTCGAGTCAACACATAATAAGGATGTAAACTGTTTATCTTATTATGTTGTGGGGGCAATACCGAAATTACGAAGAGGTGGTAACAGGGATTTAAAATTAAGGCAATTGGAATCCAACATGATATTGGAATTCAATAGTAAAAGTCCGAATGGACTTAATAATACGGAGGATCTACATACTTTTCTTTAGAATCCCCCATATACTGTCAAAAAATTCTCATCTTTTTTTTGGGTCTGATTGTTAGTCACTGATCTTTGCTTCCAGGTAGTCAGGTTCCCTGTTGCCTGGAGGTTGCTTTGGCTTTTTTCATAAGTAAAAACAGTCCCTCTATGTAATTATTACATTCTCATTCTGTCTAGTCAGGTTCCCTGTTAGTCGGAAACTATGAAATTCTCTTGGTTTATTCCCTATCTGTAAATATATGTAATTAATTACCTATATTTATTCTGTATTTTTACACATTTTTTATACACAGGGTGTTTTTATAATATTTACTTATTTATGATTATGCTTGCTTGGATCATCAAATTCTTTTATCATGTTTTTAATTTTAGCAAAATGTGGTCTTACCGTTTGTTGTTGAAAATACTATGATGAGGCAAATGTTTACAAGCTGGTTTATCTTGCACATTGGCACTTTTTCTTCCTCTAGACAAAATATTTGTCATAATTGGTCTTTTGCACTTTTTGGACATGCACTGTTTAGGATTGGTGTCAGTACAACGCGATGTATTACAACGCGTTCCGTTACAACGCGATTTTTACATCGCAAATACCATTACAATGCATGCCATTACAACGCATGGCATTACATAGCAGATACTTTTACAACGCATGGCATTACATCGTAAGTATAGGTAAGTATATCTATTTTTTAAAAAATGTAATAAAGTTAATTAAATTAATTTAAAAGAATAAAAATAATATAACATTTTTAAAACAGTAATTAATTTAATTATAGTAATTTAATTAATATCAAAATTGATAATAATTAAATATATTTAAAAAAATATAATTAATGAAATATAAAAAATGTATAAATAGAAAATAATATAATGTAATTAATTACAATAAATATAATTATAATTTAATTGAGTTATAAATAATACATAATATAATTATATTTAAGTATATTAAAAGAATTTAATAAATTAAACATTTTTAAATAATATAATTTAATTATAATCGTTTATTAATAAAATTAAATTAATAATTGTAAATATAGTTATTAAATAATATAATTTAATTAAAATCGTTTATTAATAAAATTAAATTAATAATTGAAAATATAGTTTTTAATGTAATTAAATTAAATAAAATTAATGTAATTAATTTAATTTATATAACGTCGTAATACCCCAGTACCCCAAAACCCAAACCCTGCCCTAAAACCTAAAAACACCCCTGTACCCCAAAACCCAAACCCTGCCCTAAAACCTAAAAACACCCCTGTACCCCAAAACCCAAACACTGCCCTAAAACCTAAAAACACCCCTGTACCCCAAAACCCAAACCCTGCCCTAAAACCTAAAAACACCCCTGTACCCCAAAACCCAAACCCTGCCCTAAAACCTAAAAACACCCCTGTACCCCAAAACCCAAACACTGCCCTAAAACCTAAAAACACCCCTGTACCCCAAAACCCAAACACTGCCCTAAAACCTAAAAACACCCCTGTACCCCAAAACCCAAACACTGCCCTAAAACCTAAAAACACCCCTGTACCCCAAAACCCAAACCCTGCCCTAAAACCTAAAAACACCCCTGTACCCCAAAACCCAAACCCTGCCCTAAAACCTAAAAACACCCCTGTACCCCAAAACCCAAACCCTGCCCTAAAACCTAAAAACACCCCTGTACCCCAAAACCCAAACCCTGCCCTAAAACCTAAAAACACCCCTGTACCCCAAAACCCAAACACTGCCCTAAAACCTAAAAACACCCCTGTACCCCAAAACCCAAACACTGCCCTAAAACCTAAAAATACCCAAACACCCCAAAACATATACATCAGTACCCCAAAACATATACTCCTATACTCATACTTATTTTAAAAAAATAATTAAAATAATATATTTAATTTATAATATTTAAAAACGAAATAAATATTTTTTAATAATTAATAATAATTAAATCAATTATAAATTATTAAATGAAATAAAAAAAAAAAATACTTACCAATACTTACGATGTAATGGTATGCGTTGTAATACCATCTGCTATGTAATGCCATGCGTTGTAGTGGCATGCATTGTAATGGTATTTGCGATGTAATAGCTGCGTTGTAACAGCATTATGTTGTAAAAGATGCGTTGTAGCGGTAACACACCACTGTTTGTCACTTTAAAAATAGCACAACAAGATCTTACCCATTTATGACTTTGTTCCTGTTGAACATTGTATAAATATTCTAACCATTTAAAGAAGAATTTTTTATAATTCGCCCTTTTTTTGCCCCCCTTTAGATACAAATATTTTGATGGATTTATCCGGAGACTTCTGGCTCAAACTTGTGTATGTATGTGATTTTATTTAAATGTATCTATGTATTTATACGGACATATAGACTTTTCTATTTTGAATATGTCTGTGATTTCCATAATCACATGACGTATTGAGGGGGTGGATGCGATTGGGGAAAGTGTGCACTATAAAAATAAAAAATGTACAAACATTGGTTGCATGTGAACAAGGGCTCTAGTAGCCCGAAACGCGTTATGCACTTTTCCACGAACTTGAGCAAATAAAAAAGAAACCTGACATCTGGTCTTGTGGTCTGTCTCCTGTGCTTCGGTGATGAAAGGAGTTTCTTGTGGATATATATATTTTTATATATATATATATATTCAATGAAAAAACCATAGGTTATAGTCCATATATAGTTAGGAATTTGCATTTACAAAACCTTATTTTACTCGCATAAAACCATTGAAATTCCATATATAGTTAGATGCGCTAACTATATACCGCGCACCCGCAATCCACTGCTGATGATGTCACATATTACATCATTCATGACATGGTCAGTGACATCACTGATGACATCACTGATGACATCATCCAGTGACTGTGTGTTTCTGTAAAGTTTAAATATGTTTTACATATTGAAGAATGAGTGGATGTATAAGTGTCTGGATGAAGAATTTAGTAGGTGCATGACTGACTGTATGAAACAGTGATTAAATGTGTCTCACTGAGTGCATGGGTTAGTGACTAAACTGTCTTAATTTGTGCATCAGTATGTCTGTTGTTGTGTAAGCTGCTGCATGTGTTGATCAGTAGCTATAAGAGTGGCTATATGGGTTATTGATTGGTTGCCCAAGTATTTGAATGGGAGGCTGAGTGTGTGTGTGGGTGGCTGGGAGGTGTGTGACTCTGTGCATAGATGTGTAAGCAGTTGATTCACTAGGTGTATGAGTTCAAGAGTGCATGTGGAAACAGCTATATGGGCGGTTGACTGCATGGGTGTGTTGGTGAGTGAATGGATATCTCAGTGCTACATGTGCAAGTAAGTAAGTATGTAAAACACAATACATGTGAGAGTTGACATATATAAATAACTGTGGATAAGAGCCAGTGAATGTGTGAGTGGCTGTATGGATCACTGTGAGCTTGTATCAGGGATTGTATAAGAGAGTAAATATGTGTTAGAATATGTTTCAATGAGTAAGGTGTGTATAACTGTATAGTTGAGGAAATGGAGGTGTGATTGATTCTTTGCATGACTGACTAGGTGTGTGAGTAACTCCATGGATGAGTGACAGTCTGTGAGTGTCTGTTTATACTGAGTGTATGTAAGGTTATATTAGAGTCTGAAGAGGTTCATTGTATTATCACATGAGTGATGTCATCAGTGATGTGATCAGTGATGTCAAATGAGATGTCATCAGTGATGTCATTTGAGTTGTCATCAGTGATGTCATCAGTGATGTCACTGACCATGTCATGAATGATGTAATATGTGACATCATCAGCAGTGGATTGCGGGTGCGCGATATATAGTTAGCGCATCTAACTATATATGGAATTTCAATGGTTTTATGCGAGTAAAATAAGGTTTTGTAAATGCAAATTCCTAACTATATATGGACTATAACCTATAGTTTTTTCATTGAATTTTCAAGGTTTTGTAAATGCAAATTCCTAACTATATATGGACTATAACCTATGGTTTTTTCTGTGAATTTCATTGGTTTTTTAAAAGCTAACATCTGTAGCTGTAAAATGTATTCTTCTTTAAAACCCAAAATATATTTTAGATGTTTATTGATAATTTTTATTGAAATATTTTTTTTCTTCGCTTCCGGTAAGCGAACCGGGAAGCTTTCCGTTAGCTCATCTTGATGCCGCGATCTACTACGCGAACCGGTAAACGTTACGTTAGCGGAACTGTGACGCGTCGCGGAAGCGCAACGTATCATTGTCGCGTAATGCGTCTTATGACGCGCCGCTTTAGCGCTCCCGAAAGTGCTCGGGACAGCGAACCGGAAACGATGCGGGACGCGGCGCGCACCGCGTAACTTAAGCGGAACAAGTCATGTGACTTGTTTATCAAAGTTTTCATTGGTTCATTTCACTTTTGGTTTCCAAATGATGTATGACTAGGTCATGTGACCTAAAAATAACACTTTTCATTGGTTCAGAACTTTTGCTTTTCCCAAATCATGTAAACCCCTTCTTCTTTCCTCACTCTGACTTTCATCTTGGTGAGAGAAAGACCATTTTCCATTTTGATTGCAATGGCTTCTATCTTTGCTTCAGCTGGTGCACCCCCACCACCACCTCAACCTCCTCATGACAAGAGAGGACCACCATCTCAATTCATCTCCAACAGAGAGGAGGAAGAGGACGACTTAGAAGAAGAGGACACTGATGAACCTGAATTTATTCAGGAGTTGCCCCGTGTTTCCCGAAGGAAAACAAGTTTTATTTGGCAGTTTTTCTCAATTCCTCGAGGGGAGAAGAAGGTTAATGCCAAATATGCCACCTGCCTAATTTGCAAAAAAAGATTATCTCGAGGCACAGAGAAAAAGTATAGTATGGGCAACTATACTATGCATCGCCATATGGTCAGGTGGCATCCATTAAATTACAGCCGGGCAGAGTTAAGGGACCTGCAAGATAATCCCCCGACAATTCCTGTGGCCAAATCAACTTCAAATATATCTTTGACTGTAAGAGAGGCACAGGAAACTGTGCCAAACATACAGCCAAACTTCAAGCACATGAAGTTTACGTGCATACATTGTGGTGCTATGCTCTCATGTGGCAACATGAGCGTAAACTTAATAAACTTGGTGTTTGATAACCATAACTGCCCTAACCCACCCAAGCAGTAATTTTTTCTTTGCTCCTGTTGAGCCCTTTTCAATGCCTGTTTTTTTGTTGTTTCCCCTCCATGAAAAACACAAAAAAACATAAAACTGTTCTAAAAATACAAAAAAAAACAAAAAATGTTCTGAAAAAAAAAAAAAAAAAAACAACAAAAACATAAAAAAAATGTTCTTTTCAGAACTACCTCCCCTTTCAAATAAAATTGCTAGAATGTTTAGCACTCTGGCAAGCTCTATTTATTTTGGTTCGCTTCAAGTTCGCTGCCCGGTTCGCGAACTTGAAGCGAACCAAAAAAATATTTTTAAAAAAAAAAGAAGAGTTAGTATAAGGGAAGTAAACAGAGAGTAATGTAAAAAGAAAAACAGCTATAGGGAGTAAATCAGAGATAGTGTTTAATAGATCTATTTATTAATTCAGGATGACGATAAGGTGTGATGTCTCGTGAGGTTTGTTTAAGGTGAGACCTACTCAGGGTTACAGATCAATTTTACACTTGTTGAAGAATACAGAGCAGATAAAGCATGTGAAGGCCTACCAATGAAGTAAATCATATCCTCTTATTACATCATTCATGACATGGTCAGTGACATCATCAGCAGTGCATTGCGGGTAAAAAGAGTAGAAAACATTTACCTTATAATTCTTGTTACCTTTTTTAAATATTTTTTCATACTTTCAATCTGTAAAAGAGAGAACAAACATTTCCAAAAATATTACAACATGTATTTAAAAATTACAAAAGAAAAGGGAAAAGGTTCAAGAAGAAACACTTTTTCAACAATTTTGACATTTACAGAAGCCTCTGCTTCTCTACGTCCCCTACACAATCCTAAAGATATATATTTTAAATAAACAGTATCTTCATGCTGATGAACTGACACCTATTTTGGAACATGGTACTTCTTTTGCACTGCTGATGTCTCACAATAGTGATGCAATAGCAGCGCAAAAAAGATGTAAAGCCATCATAAAATTGTGTGTAATATTTTAAATGATAGTTTCAGGATGCAAATAAGATGTGTGCTTTGAAGAGCTTTCTTTGAGGTGAGGCCTATTCCTTTTTTTTAAAAAAACAGTACCCAGAAATACAGCACTGTAAGCATTAAAATTGACACTTACAGAAGACTCAATTTCTCCATATCTACCTCACATTTCTAAATGTATATCATAAGTACAAACAGAAGAACATTAATTATACATGTTATATGGTTTATTTTTGCTGTTCTCAGAATGTATCAAATTTCACTTAAATCAGTGACTTGAAGGTATTCATCATGTAACAGCGGGGAAAAAAAACACAATCAAAATGACTGTGTTTAAAAAACCCATACAACCTAAGAAATCTGATTTCAAAACTCCTTAAAATTAACTTACTTTCAATGACGTCGAAGGATCTCCTATGAACAGCATTCACTCTGTTGTGCTATAAATATTTTCAGCCCGCCACTTTCTGAAAGAAAACCTCCATCGATACGAAAAATATGTTACATAGAAGAAAAGACTTCTCTCATTCTATCACATGTTTCCACTAGGCCAAATCATGTTGCCACGATTCGCAAGTCTTGTAATTCTTCCAATCAAATCCCGACATTTTCTTTTTTCGCAACTTTCAAAAAGAATACATTTAAGATTATTTTCACAATCCTGGACTACTAATATCTTACCCTTCTTTGTCACTCATGTTCTCCTTTTCCTATGACACTGATACTGCTTACTATGAAGCAGACTTACTTGCATCAGGTTTATATAGTTGGATTTTTAAATTGACATTATAATTAAAAGTTTTGAACCAATAATCTAGACAGCATTGCAGACTTACATTCCCTCTACTTCATGAACCTTTTGCAATTCTTCACAGGAAATCCCGAGATTCTTTCATTAAAATTTTGGTTTTAAAAACACCAGGTAAGAATTTTTAAGGTCAAACGGCAATTTTTTTTTGAAAGTTAAAACGGAATCATTGCAGAATGACCAGCCGTTTCGAGACTTTAAATAAGCTGTATAATGTCCTGATGTTGTTGAAGGACCATCGTGATAGATAATTGCTACAGTTACAAAAGTCCTTCCTGATATTGAAAGCTGAGAAGCCACAACATTTTTTATTAAAGTTGACAATTTTGATCCATCAGGCCTACATCGTTGAATCATTAAAATGACATACTGTCCATATCTACGTATAAATAATGTTGACATCATTTCAGATTTACATTGGCTACACTCCATGTTGTGATCCGCTGCATTTACTAGCTTATTAAAGGAGACTGATTTACTGTCTGGCAAAGTTAAATATATAAATCTTTCTGAGTCTACACTAGTAGTACTTGATACCCTACAATTCTCGCAGTCATGCTGCCATTGATAAGAAAGCCCAAACCGGTGATCTACATCTACACCCTCATCTTGCAATACATCAAGCATATACATTAAAAACTCCTGACAATCTTGCTGATTATTTTCAGAGAAGTCTGTTTGCCCTGAACATTCATCTAACAGATAACGAACTTCAGACACACTTTCTACTTTTGTTCGATCAGTGCTACATTTCTCGAAAACAGAATTCAATAAACAGCATAAAATTTGTTCTGAATTCAACAGAATCTGTTCTTTTAAACTCTCTAGTGAAAAGAGAACATTAACCACTACATTTGCACAGCAGTTGACACCAGAACTGTTTTCAAATTGAAAACCGACAACATCTTCAACAGAATCCACTTTATTTCTGCTAGTAATTTTCGGTTCATTGACTTTTAGTCTTTTTGCAACAACCTCCCTACTATTACTGATATTTCTACATTTGCGGCCTACCACACGTTTCTCAAACAAAGGATATTGAGGCAAATGTGGCGCATACTCTCTTCTTAACCTATTGTATTCCTTAACACAATCTAGATCCGCACAAATGTTTGTGACATCACAGTCAATCAAGTACATTCCTGATAAAGTTCTAACTCGTGACAATGCCACATATGCCATACCCTCCTTGAACACAGAACTGCCAATATTCACCAATGCACTGTTTACACTTAAACCTTGCGATTTATGAATTGTTACCGCATATGCCAAGCAAACAGGAAACTGTTTACGGCGAACATATAAGTCTTTAACAAGCAAAAACCTAGCAGAACAACGACCAATTAGCTGTACTTCCTCAATGCCATCAAATTTAATTTTAAAAAATTCTATTCCATCTCTATTTTTGTACTTCTCAAAATCAACAACATTACCCATTGATCCATTTACCAGACCTCTTTCAACATGTAAATTTCTTCTCAAAATGATTCGGCAATTTAAACACACATTCAAAGTCTTTTCAAAACCCGCTGTTTTAGATATAGTCTTCTCTAATGAATCCAATTTTGATTTCAAATTTTCTGACAAAATAATTGTTGATCCCATGTGCTCTATTTTGTCAATAGCTTCAAGTTTCACAATCTCTTGCTTTTCTAAATTCAACATTTTGTTGTTGAAGATGGCACATTCTGCAAGAGTTGGCATCAAACATATTCCGGATTTCTTCTCAGTAATTTTCTGAAAAATATTCTCAGCCACAATCTCTTGTTCGGGATATAAATTTGAAAGTAATCGTGCATTTAAAGCTTCTTTTCCATGCTCGGTCACTTTTCCAATTCTAATATCTTGTAGAATATTCTTGTAATCTTCATCTTTTGCCTGACGCATATTTTCATGCAGTTCAGCATAATTGAAGTTTAACCATATATTGACGTTGCCAATGCTCCCTAGGCACTTCCTGGTATCTTCATGCGTGAGTATTTTGAACACAGGTTCTCCTTTTACTGGTGTCAGCTGCAGAAGATCTCCGAAAACAATGATGTGTTTGCCACCAAATAACACATCATATTCAGTTTTAAGTACTTCTTGCATTCTCAAACGCACAAAGGCAAGCATGACATTGGAAACCATGCTTACTTCGTCAATGATAAGTAGTTTCATTTTCCTCAAGACTCTTGAAACTTCACAGCAAGCATCCCCAGATAACTTGTGATATTGTAATTTGTTGTCATGCTCCACCGGCAGCATCAGTAGACGATGCAAAGTAATACCTTTAATATTATGTGCTGCAAGTCCAGTAGGAGCGGTGACAACACAAGACAGCGATGACTCAGTCCTTTCCTGCAGATAGCATGAAATTGCTTTAATGAGGAAACTTTTTCCAGTTCCCGCTTCTCCACTCACATACAGTAGGACAGGCTTCAACGATGTACATGAGCACTCTTTCTTCTCATGACTTAATCCATGCTCAATTTGCTTGGTAACTTCATCATATATTTTCCTCTGCTCAACGTTGAGTTGTTTTTCCAAGTCTTCTAAGTTAACTGAATCCTCCTGAGCATGTGCCATGGCTCTTTCCACTTCATTCATAGCAGTGGCAGCTTCATTTTCGATAATAGGTCCTCCAAGTGGATCTTGACTCAATGAAACAGAACTCTGACTGTCCTGAGAACTGTCTCTGGCAATCTCGGCTGCAATCGTTGCTTCCTGCTCAATTTCCAAAGTTAGCATTTCTTGATATTTGGGAAAAGCAGGACATTCTATGCTATCCTTAGCAGCAGTGAAAGAGTCTTCATAACAGAGGAAATCTCCAAGCAGTTCCTCTTCTGCACGCCAAGGCTTGAAAAGTTGCAAAAGTGCTAAATAGAAAAACTCCTTTTTTTCTGAAGATTCGCCACTCAATTTTCGATGGTTTACTAAATGGCATTTTCTTTGCTTGACCAGGCATCCCTCACTTCCAATTACAGCATACACTCCTTTCTCAATATCTTCTTTGATGTTCCTCTTGAATATATAATTTTGTAGAACCTCATATAGACAAACATTCTCAAGGTGACTGCTTCGATTTGGATAATATGTATCCAACATGTTGGTCTTCAAAATGTCGGTACTGTTTGGTTCCTTTTCTGCCAAATATTCAATTTCCCGGACAGGTTTTAGAACCCGATTTCGCGTTGCAGCAAGCCCAAGACTCGCCCAAACAATACTCCTGGATTTGGCATAGAGACTTGCTGAAGACAATCGATCTGAACATTCGTAAGCTCCGATTTCTCGATGCGACAACATCTTCAGACTGAAACTGTACAACTTCTTGCTGAGGCTCTTTTCATGGGAAATGTCCTCCCACATATCCTTCAGTTCTGTCTTTTCTTTTTTGGTGATGTAAGATGTCACATACCGAGCCACAGCCATACAGTTGTCACCCACAAACTGTATATCCATGTTAGCATTCCACATGGACAAAATCACTGGGTTGTAGTCGTTGATGTACTTGGACTCTTCATTCCTTTTCAAATTGTATGTATTTTTGGGTGATTTCCTCGTCACATTATGTCGCAGTGAAGACATCAAACTGTTCACTTTTCCTTTAGAAATCACCGGTCATGGAAAGTTGAAACGACATTTGGTGTAGAACTTGTCCTTGTTTCTGAATTTACGACGACAATACTTTCCACAACGATGGCTTTGGAAACGTAGAACTTGTTCTCTTAGGCTTTTCTTCTCCGTTGCGTTTGGAACAGCACACGTAGCATACTGTTCTATGAAATTCATCACTAAGTCATCCGGATCTGTTCCAAATTTAGGTGCATCCTTGATCCACAACAACATATGTATATGAGGAGCACCTCTTGCTTGGTACTCCTTTCTCCAGAAGAAATCCAACACCTCTCCAAGAGGTGGATTCTTCTTATTTGTGATGATAGACATCATAGCTTCAAATCTATGATTGAAGTACCTGCATACATTCACAGGATCCAAAGAACACAGTTCTCCAGGTGTCTTGAATTCAATGTTTTCAATATTTCCATTTGCCTCTCGTAGAAATTCAAGTAAGTCTTCCCAGCCATACTCGGCACAGCTGAGAGTGAGGAACCATGTCGGAGTTCCTAAGTTCCTCAGCATACATTTTAAATCACCATGACGACGGTACCAGTACTCATTAGTACCACGCTGACACGCCATGAGATTAATTAAGTGAGAATCCAAAATACTGTCTTGGACATTGACTTTATGCATAAAGTCCCTTGCCGAGATATTTCGCATCTGTATACCACTTTTTAAGATGTGGTTCACTGCATATGACAGTCCAGGCAGATCGCTTTCAAACAGGAGATGAAACAAATAGGGAATGCACTGACGAAACCTAGGATCTTCTGCATACAATCGTAAAGTCCGGTATTCAGACGCAGGAATTTGATGAGGTCGCTCATCATATCTTCCTCCTCGACCTGTGGGAAATAGCTGTGGGAAACACCGAGCTTCCAAACTTTCCTCCCAAACACTAATGGGACTCCCTTTAGCTTGTTTCATTTGAAACAACTCAATAGCATTCCCCATGACTTCCTTGGAATGCAAAGGATGAACACTATAATGTTCATATATTTCTTCACTTTTAGAGGCCTCTACTTTCTCAATTTGGCCAGCACACAAATCGCTATCCTCTTCATCACTTACTTCCTCTTCTGCAACATATACATTCTTATAGTACTTATTATTTGTCTTCAAATACACTGTTGCCTTTTTGACTTTCCTAACATCCACTAAATCTTGCCATATTTTCTTATTCTTTGTCGGAACCCCATTAACCAAGATAACCAGAGGTTCCTCTTCCACTTTTTCTATTCCAATTGTGTTAATGTTTTTGTTCAAATCTAAAGGCAAATAAACAACTCTTCCCTTTAATCCTCTCTGTAAATCTGCTGGAGGCAACTTCCCTGTCTTTGGCTCCATTCTTACAATAGCCTGAAAGGGATGGATACTTTGAATCAAAATACATTCATAAGTATTTAAATCCTTCAATTCAGAAGGAATCTCAACCAATTCCAGATTATTATGAACTGCCCTAGCAGGCATCTGGTTTTGGTTTAATTTATTACAACAATAAGTACACACACGTTGATCCGATCCTAAATCAAAATAATTTTCTACCATCAAGTATGTGGCAAAATCCTTCCATTCACTATTATTTTCCCTTTCACTTTTTGCATATAAATCCACTACCTTAGTCTGATTCTTATAATAAGTGCGTCGACAACATACACAAGTGAAATTAGGCCTCTCACTTGATTTCATCTGAAAAGTGGCAATTTCCTTCTGAAAATTATCTGTACTGGAAACCTGTACATTATCTTCAACATTACCCTCTACTTCAGGGTCAATTTGAACATTCTCATCTTTACTACTAAAGTAACAAAACTCAATTTCTTCACAAATATTCTTCACATCTATTTCAGAACCATGCAAAAGAGCAGCACATAATTGTTTAAGCATAATTGCTGGACTCTTAGCATAATACAACATTCTCACTAATTTTCTCACTTTATTATGATGCACTGCTACCATCCTGAAATGATGAAAAACACTCTGGCATACTCTCCTGGAAAGACAAGCCAGTGAATGACCACGCAAACCTGTCATTTGTCTCACTCTGCAAGGATCTAAATCTTGCAACAACTTCATTTTCTGCTTCAAACTTTTCTTATTAAATGTCCGTATAAAATCACAAAGCAAATTGATGGAAACCTGTCGCACACTGCAAATAGAACTACACTTCCAAATGTACACAGGACCCTTAGGACGTCTTCCTAAAACTTCATCACTTAGCACCTCTTCTGTCTCTGTTGTCACAAGTTTTTCTTTTTCAACTGGACAACCATCCTTCACTTCATAAGCTCGACCACTGGTGTCAACTGCAAACATCAAATCATTATCCTGAAAATAACTCTCCTCATTAAAAAATGCCTCAGAACTTGAACTATGCATCCATTCTCCGGAAAAAACTTCACAAAAGTTACTACGATTTACTACTCTCTTCCATCTACTGTTTGTTTTGAAATCAGAAATTACCTTGCTTAGTTTCCTAATTCTATTGATTACCAAAATAAACAACTTTCGCTTAATTTCAAAAGCATGATCAATAATTTTCTCTACATTTTTCTTCTTCTTATAAAATGCCGCTTTCTGTTGGCCTTTTTTAATATTTCTTAATAAATTAACTATTATCCTGTTACGGAACATTCGTTTTCGAATGTCCCTAAACTGTTGTTTCCTTCTACTATCATGCACAGAGTTATCTCTTCCTCTACCAGTAACATTTTTGATGGGTCTTTCCTTTCCATTTAAATTACTCTTCTTTTTCTGAACTGAAACATTTTGGCGAGAAATACTTTTTTTACTAAAAATATTTTTTAAGAATGATTTTGTGCTCTTACCCGGAGCTTTCTTGGTGTTTTGATAAGTATTTGGGGAAGAGGACTGCTGTAATAAAACATCATCCTGCTGTCTTTGACGTTTTCTAGCCTTTCTAATTCTATTTTTCGTAGGCATTTTTCAAATTTAAAAAAGATCTGCAGTTGAATCTGTGGAAAAATATAATAAAAAATGTTATTAACCACTATTACCAAACAGTAAATGAATAACAGTCATCAAAAACTTAACGCCCTACTTAATATTTAACATAGAAAATCTTTTGCACCAGCACTGCATCACAAGGACATTTTCAGTCATTTCCTCTTGAATGCAGGTATACAATTGATTTATGTGCTGTGTTTAAAAACGATTTTTTGAAATCAATTACATTTCTGGATATGTACTGCTAGAGCTTTATAGGTTGCTTTGGGTCATATTTATAAGGCATATGAGTGTCTATAATGTTATTTTTCCTTTTTAAATGGAAAGCGTTCTTCATGGTGCAAGTTTCTTATAAATACGCTCCCACCTGCGAAACGGAGCTTTGCTATGCGAAGCTGATTGCCTCCCCGGTGTCTGTCAACATTCTAAACAGACCGGAGCGGCCGCCATCTTATCTCTCGGTAGGATCGAGAGAGAAGAAGAGGTGAAAAATGAAGGGGGAATTTAATGAAAGGGGGCAAGGTATACCCCTCTTGACCCCCTAAGAATGTTGTTGGGGTTTTTAAAGGGTCCCGTGGGGAAAATAAAAAAAATATATTTTTCACGTAGAAGCGCTTTCCGAACACCGAACTGGGCCGCAAACTGCTGGCGAAACGGGAATAGGTATAAGGGGGTGCGGGAGACCATTTTGTGCTTCGTTTTAATTAAATTACTAAGTATAAGGGGGTGCGGGAGACGTATCTTAATCCCTTATATTTTCTGAGGGTGGCTGAGAAGGCTCATATATGTTGATACATGTGTTCCAGCGGCTGTGCGTGAGCTTTTTTTTTTTTTTTGCTGCGTAACGTCTGTTAACGTTCGATTCGAAGGAAATCAGGAAGTGTTGACCACCAATTTGTCAGTGCGATAAAATATTTCGTTATAAATGAATCCTTATTGATAAACATTGTCTGCGCCATCTTGCCTTTTTTACAATGCCACAATTTTGTCGTGCACGGCAGCCATTTTAGATGCCAGGCCGGTCCCAGGCTATCACCTAGCCCCAGCTGTAGAGAATCCAGACATGCCAACCCTCCCGATTCAGGCGTCAGACTACTGATTTCAGTGCTAGTCTCCCGCCTCCCGATTCCTGCAAACAAAAACGCGGGGGCATATTACCAACCACTAGCGATAACTTGTTTAGAGACAAAAATTATCGCCGCACATCAGCGATTTTTATCGCAGATAAACCTTGCTATTAGCAAGGTTTATCGCAAATGCGATAAAAAACGGCCGCAATGCATGAATATCGCTGAAAAGTCAGCAATATTCATGCATTATCCAGCAAATGCTCTTAGCCATGTTATCCACCTCTCATTGGATAACATGGCTAAGAACTGCTCGCAAATGCGATAAGAAGCGGACGCAATGCATCAATATTGCTGAAAAGTCAGCGATATTCATGCATTATCCAGCATATGCTTTTAGCCATGTTATCCACCTCCCATTGGATAACATGGCTAAGAACTGCTCATGGCCCCATGAGGAACGCTTTCCATTTAAAAAGGAAAAAATAACATTATAGAAAAGAATCGTTTTTAAACACAACATATAAATCAATTGTATACTTGCATTCAAGAGGAAATGACTGAAAATATCCTTGAGACACATGAAAGCGTTTTCTGGAATGCCCTAGCACCATTTTTTGGACATTATTAACATGGCTATGTAACTCCCATAATCAAAATCTAAATTTGCCAAGCACAGGTGGGAACGTATTTACAAGACACTTGCCCCATGAGGAATGCTTTCCATTTAAAAAGGAAAAAAATAACATCAATTACACTCAAATGCCTTATAAATATGACCCAAAACAACCTATGAAGCTCTAGCAGTACATATCCAGAAATGTAATTGATTTCAAAAATGGTTTTTAAAAACAACATATCTGTTTCAGCTTACATAAGAGACCATGGAATGGGCTTCATATACAACAATAACTTGTGTTACTGCATGCCAGAATGCTACACCGAATATGCAATTACAATTTCTCAAAGTAACAAAATCTATTTCTATATCACTACAGACAAAGCCACAGTTTAAAAACACAGCTTTCTTCATCATTTTCTCCTTAATTTATACTATTCTCTATCTAAAATAAATAAATCTTTTCTCACCTTAGCAAATACTTTTTGAGTTTTGAAAACAGTCTCAGAAATACACCAAATTGTCTTCAGCAGAAGAAAAAGGATGCACTTCAGAGTCTGCAGCTATTGAAAGCAGAGAAATACAGATATTCATTTCACATATCTCTCATATTAGCCAATCATAACTCTTCCCTCACTTTTTTCAAATCAAAACCCTTCCCCCCTCTGCCCTCTCTGCCTTTTTTCAATAGCAACGACCTCCTGGAAGACCTCTCATGTTTGCAAATTCACACAACAATGTTTCAATTGAACTCTGAACTCTCAGTGCACCTGCGTATCCAGTGCAATCTTTCATTAAAAGTTTCTTCCTTGACCATTCAAATTACATCTTTCAAAGAACACATCCATGCACCTTAACTTTCTGTTTTCAGAAATGGAAATACACCAATCACTGCTAATGAATCATTAGCATTGGAAATCCACATTTTTTTTTCTTTACAAACTCCTACTGTTTCAACTGCCCTTTCATTACCACACTTCATCTGACTGCAGCACAACCTTCTCCCACCATGTTTAACGTCTGGATTGTTGGACATAGTTACATCCACTGGGCTCAAAGGTATGCTGAGAGCAGAAATTTACACAACCTCAATTTACAAGATGTGGAAATTAAGTGGTTGGGCCAAAGAGGATTAAAATGTCACCAATTGATACCATTGGTGAAAACCTTTATGCATTTGCCAAAACCTGACCTGTTAATAGTGCACTGTGGAGGTAATGATTTGGGCACTTTGACAGGGGTAGGTCTGGAAATGCTTTTAAAGGACACCTTTGAGCAATTAATGGCACTTTTTCCTCAAACTGCCTTGGTATATTCCAATATATGCCAAAGACAGAAATGGAGGTGGTCCAACCAATTTTGTCCACAAATTGAGAAGTCGAGGAAGCATGTAAACAAATCTGTTTCAGCTTTCATGAGAGACCATGGAATGGGCTCCCTGTACAACAATAACTTGCGTTACTACATGCAAGATATCTACAGAGGAGATGGAGTTCACTTCTCAGATGAGGGCAACAGAATTTTCATTCTGAATTTAAGAATGTGCATTGGTACCTACTTATAAGTACCTAAATGTACCATAAACCCAAAAGCTCTTCTCAGAGCTACCCTTCAACTAATCACTCACAATTATTATTTTTTTCTAACTTTTTTCACTAATTTTCCACAAAATACGCTCCTCGGTTCGCTAACCGAAAGCTAACCTCGCGGAATTTTTTAAAAAAATGTTTTTTTCCGCACATATAAGCCTCCTCAGCCACCCTCAGAAAACCTAGGGGGTCAAGATAAGTCTACCGTGCCCCCTTCTACCCATTCTGAACATTATTTGCCCTCCATCTTGTATCTTAATGCGACCGAAACACAAAATGGTGGACTCCCGTGACGCTTAAGGTTCGCTAACCGGGCCGCTTTCCGGAAAGCGGTCCTAAAAAAAGGTGGGAAAGTAATTAACAGAAAAACGACTAGAGACACTCTCACCAAACATAGATTAGCTCATACTACATAACAATCCCTTTCATTCTCACAAATTTGATTGAAATTTCATTTAGCCATTTAGCCTGTAGACCTATCTAAATACCCTGAGGTAAATTACTTCACAAAACACATCTAAAATATTGGAATTGACAACCAATGAAAACTTTACTTTCATTTACAATTTTTATTACCTGACATTTGATTGGTTATATACCTGAATATATATAAAGGAAGAGAAGGAAACACAGCCATTTTCACTGCTACTTCCTGAACTACATTTCAAGAGCCTTTTCACCTCCCTGTAAAGTAAATTGATAATTTGTAAGTGGCACTTTAACTTAATTTGTAAAAACGTTTATAGATAATTATTTACTGTCCCCCTGCTATAGTTATAGATACAGATAAGCTCCTCTGTTACATTTATTGATTGACTTACACTTCTCTGCTATAATTATGAATTTACTTACTTTAACTTCACTGTTAAAAAAACAGAACTACATGTCTGAACTTAAACCCAACAGTGCCCTAACTCTTCTAATATAATTATTTTTTTATGCAATTTACAGCAAAAAAATGGAAGGGGAGCACGAAAAAACTAATGTTTCCTTCGACATTACATCAGAAGACATTTTAACTGAAGAAAATGTGGAAGAAGATTTTATGGATGAATCTTTTGATGAACAATTTATGGAAAGCTTACAAGACACACAAACATCCATGTTTGACGAGATTCCAGATGATGTAATGCTGGAAGTTTTAATGAACTATGAAAATAATAAATAAATTTTTTTTAAATCAAAATAAATAAATAAATAAAAAAAAACGAACAAAAACAACAAATAATTAACATACAGTATTAGAAAAGTCTATCATTCTTTTATCCTTATAGTACGCTGCCCAGAACGCTTTCCGGTTCGCGAACTTGGCGCTTATCATGCAAAAAAAAAAAAATTTTTTTTTTTGGACCCTCCTAGGCCCTTTTAAAACCTCCACATAAAACCTAGGGGGTCAACGAGGATCTACTATGCCCCCTTATGGTAATTTCCCCCTTTGTTTTGGCCTCCTCTTGTCTCTCGATCCTACCGAGAGACAAGATGGCGGCCGCTCCGGACTGTTTAGAATGTTGACAGACACCGGAGGGCCAATCAGCTTCGCATCGCAAAGTTCCGATACGCGAAAAGTTCGCTAACCGGATCGCTGCCCGGAGCGCTGTTACAGATATATATCTTGATTTAAACGTTAATTTCTCAAAATCCACTAAAGCACATATATTGAGACCTAGCAAAGGCACATCGGGCTAACAGTCCCTACAATTTTGCCAAGTTTCGTGGAAATCCATTCAGCCGTTCGAGCTAAAAGTGAGGCCAACCGCCCTATGGAAATTAACATGGGAAAAACGCGTTTTGGGACCCCCTTTTTTCTCTGCCCCCCCTTGACGACCCCCCCCCCCCCAAATTTCCAGGAGCAGCTCAGAAACAAAATGTGCCATTTTCCTGAAAATTTCAGCCGATTCCGTCCACAAACGCCAAAGTTATTAGACATAGAATTTTCAGAAATCCCATAGGGAAAGAATCCTAACTATATATACCTACTGGCGACCGCCAGCAGGTAATATATATATATATATATATATATATATATATATATATATATATATATATATATATATATATATATATATATATATATATATATATATATATATTATTTATTAGATACAATAGATACAGAAAACAAAATTTAAAAAAGAGGGAGGGTGGGAGGGACAAACAAACTGCGTCACCTGCCTCCCGTCCTGCTACTGAAACCTAAATCCCACCCCACCACTTCCTACTCCCTAGGTAAGCCCCGCCCCCTATCCTAACCTAACTGGCCAACCGCGCTAAGGTGGATTGTTCCACCGCGCGAAACTCCCCAGGGGGACACAGGCTCTTGCCACGGTCCCCCTGGGTCCCCATCGCGCAATAAGAACAATCCACACCAGATATTTATAGCAAAAAAGGTCACTTTTATTTAATACAGTCAAAAACAGATATCCAATTCTTTGCATATGTTACGATAGCAAGAAAACCCCTTACTACATTTTTCACCAAACATTTCCATAATAAAATTGCAACCGAAAACATTTCCCACAACTTATCAATCAATGCCCCCAAATACTGTACAATCCCCAACATTGTTTATTTTCTCCTCATTAGGTTTCATCACCATTTTTTCACCTACCCTCCCCCCACCCTCAGAGGGCAAGGATAAGCCCGCTCTAGACTATCCCGACCCCCCACAGAGCGCTACCCAGGAAAACCGAAGAGTTTTCCTGGCCCCACCCCCAATAAAATGAAAGGAGAAAATATTTGCGATTGCTATCACCCCACAGGATTGCACCTCAAAAACCCGATAAATAAATCTCGCAATTCCTTTAGATAATATGCGTGTCCCAACTGGGACAGGTGTAACCCAACTTCACGGAAAAGGTGTTGTTCAAATACCTGTGATATTTTCCTGAGCCAACATTCCAAACCCCATTGCTGCTCAAAAAGATTCCAGTGCTCTAATTTAACTCCCAGTGAGCTGTCTCCACTACCGTAGGATTCGATCCCCCCCCGTCCATCGAATGCCAAAACATTAATTCCTTCCATACTACATATATCCCTGACCTATTGCTTTTCAAAAAACAAACTAAATCCAGTTCTGTTATCGTAATTAGCAGTAAAGCTGCAAGCGCAACTAAATCACTCTCTCACAACTGAGAATCACTCTCTCACAACTGAGTAAACCAGAACTCTGGAAATCCCCTCCCTTGATAATTTCAAAAACAACGGGAATAAATCTCCCTATTCCATCCCACCCCAAAACTTTCTAAACTACTCCATGACCCTTGCTGTGTACTCCCAACGCTCTGCCACAAAGTTGACAATCACAAATGTGGCCTACCATGTACCTTAGAATGTCCTATAATCCAGGTCCCCATTGACGTGGCAAAGGCAGAAATCGACCGAATGTGAGAAAGATAACAGGAATCCAGTATACCTAACAAAATAACTGCATTCATTGTCGAATGTAACAAGAGCAACAATCAAAATTCCACAGACCCATTGCTGGTATCCCTTCCCAACCCCAACCCAGACCTGACGCCTCAGTAGCAGCTCCAATACTAAATGAATGGGTCCAAAATACCTTGGGTGCCTTCCTGCCAAAAGCAAAACCGTCATGAACACAACCAAGAACTGGAAAAAGGATATAGCCTCCCCATTAGGATGACTGAAAACCAACCGAGTCCAAAGTGAAGGGATACCAATAAATATTCCCATTCGCTCAGTGGACAAACGACCCACAATGCCACTCCCACTCCATGGAATCTTTGTCCCTTTGTTCATTTGCTCTGTTTTTGACTGTCTCAACCAAATTCTCAAACAACCAGTGTGAACCTAGATGTCAGTGGTTTGAATACTTGTCAGACCAGGAACCTAGCCATTCCGATAATCTAAATGCCCCAAAACTTCCATATCATACAAAGTTGAAAACTAAGAACTTCCCATCCATCAAAACAGCAACTAGGCAAATACCTAAAAGCTGTTGAAAATCAAAATAATTGTCTCCTACAAAGGCAACCAATGATCCCTCACTTCAATAAAAACTTCGAACATCCTACGCAATATTACACCACCCTTCAACTCTATCCCAAACATAAACGTCCAGAAAAGAAATCCCCGAAAGCTTGCCAGTAATGACAGTATGTGACCAGCCAATTCCCATTCGTCTCCCTCGAACCCTCCCTAACCTAAATGTCTCTGTGCAATCGTCGAAAACATCTACAAAGTCATGGTTCAAAATCTTCCGTTGGAGTATATCAGATAGCTGCATACCCAAAAGCATAGCCATTCTAACCAAAAATTGGCCCATATTACTAACAGATGGTGTCCTTAAATACAGATTACCCGAAAGACCAACACTGACATTTCGAAAGAGCAAAACCATGGAAGGTTTTTTATCAAAATCTATGATGGAAGGGACCTCACTTAAAACATGGTTACCGGCGAAACAAGGGTTTTTTAAATGTGCAACCTGCCGGGCGTGCAACTTTGGAATTAACACCTCGAAATACAGTACCCCGTTCAGGGAAAATGAATTAACCATCAGGGGCAATTTTGATTGTCGCACGGAGTATGCTGTATATGTTCTCACGTGTACTTGTGGGCTCAGATATGTGGGCAGCACTAAGAAACAGGTACACGTGAGAATATTACAGCATATAAGAGCTATCATTAACTGTGACCCAAATTACCCGGTGGCACGACATTTCAAGTCTGTGCATAACAAGGACATCAACTGCTTAAAGTATTTCGTGATTGATCATGTTCCGATGCCTAAAAAGGGAGGCAACAGGGAAACCCTTTTGAGACAGTTAGAGACCAAATACATCTTAAATCTCAACTGCAAGTTTCCCCATGGTCTGAACAACACAGAGGACTTACATACATTTCTTTAGATCAACCTATTCATTTCTGTTTCCCTCTTTCTTTAGAAACTTCTGAAGATCTGAACAAAATAGGAATAGGATCTGAATAAAAAGAAAAAGATGTATACAATGCCCTGCAACTGAATGGATATACCTGTTAAATGTGGTGTACTTGATGGATTTGAATAGAATGATGACACCGTCCATATAAAAGTAAATTGAACAGAAGAAATATACTCTCTATGAATATTGTAAATGATTTACATATGACATTGTCTTATACCGTTTTTATTGAGAAAGGACTATTATCACAATGAGATTACTAACTCTGCACAGAGCTTCACTGTAAATATAATCACATTATTGAATGCAAAAAAATCTTTTTTTGCATTTTCTCATTTTTTATTCATTAAACACTTAGCACTTTGTTTATATATAATATCTTGAGTGAACTCCTCTTGACAACTGGGCCCAGTTGTCATAGTTACAATATGAATTTTATTCAGTAATGTTTACAGCACTTGGACTTACAAGATAAGATCAATTCCGCACAGTAAGCGTAGTTGCACATATGCATCTGCATTCAGGCAGATAATTTGCACAATGGCTTTATTTATATACTTGGTAACATAGGAGCTGGTATAGTGATAATATTCATGGTTTACATAATGGCATAATTTTGCACATAATGACAGCATTCAAGCTGCAAGAACATGTTTGTCATTCTTATTTGTATTATATGTAAATATATGTATTACAAAATATAGGAAATGTAGTTATATATACATAAATATATGTACATAGATATATTTTTGTACAATGAGGGTATGTGTTAATATGGATAAATGTATAACTTATTGAAAACTATTTAATTATTCCAAGTGTATAGATTGGTAAAACTTATGCCGCAGTAATTTGTATTTGTAAACTTGCACAATTCCAGTCCTTGTTATGCCGCATATGCATTAATGCAGTTATAACTATATGCAAACAGTAGCTGTACATTTGATCGTAATATCTAATCATCCATATGTGCTGTGTCTACAAAAATGGGAAAGCCACTCGCTTTACACTTTAAGTATATCTTCACTTTTTATGAATCACGTGGTGCGCTCAGCAAAGAGAAAAAAATGAGTATTTAAAGGTCTCTTAAATCAGTGTTGCGTTATGTGATCAAGGGTAGTCCATACCCGAAACGCGTCATGCCAGAGGGAGAACTAGGGCGATAATAAACTGACCTGTGGTACTGGATGAACTGTGTGGTGGTCTTTGTGTCCTGCGTGCCGTGCCTGGAGAAGCAGGAAGGAGAGGAATAACGATTGCGAAAGCCCGGTTTCTTTCGCTTCTTGGACCCCGCCCTGAAAGTTGGTGGCCGCCTTTAAACCGTTGTTGCTGCAAGTTTCTGTGAAGGAAATTAAGGCTGGTAACCCCCCGCAAGCTGCTAGAAAATACACGATTACCGGAGTGGGAGGCGCCGACGCTGGAGTCGGAGGACTCGCGTACGACTGTCTTCTTGAATCGGTGAGTGAGGAGAAGAAGCGATTTTGCGGGACGGGGCTAATCACAGTTCACATACACGGGCAGTTTCCCCTTGCTAAAACGAGCACCACGGTGCCGTGAAGAATATAACAACTGTCTCCCATTAAAGATGGCAACAATGTTAACGGACGCTGCACAAGACCGGGAAGCGAATGCAGAGGCGTTATATAACAACTTAACGAAAGTAAAAGAAACTGTCAATGCCAGTGTTAGCACAACAAATGAGGACGTCAATAAAGATGTCAACCTGCTATTAAAAAACCTGGAAAAAAAGATGAAATCGGAAACCACCAAATGGTGGGAATACAAATCACTTAGCAAATACATAGAAGCTAATCGTGTTCCACGTGGGCTACGAATATTATTAGCTCCTAGTTTTGAAAAACCAAATCCGGCGATGCTGCGCGAGTGGGGCGAAAGCAACCTCCATGCCTCTATGAACCTTGTCAAGATCCTTGTGAAATATGCAGACATAGACCGACTAGCATTGGTTTTAGAAATAGAAGCGATAGAGGAAGAACTCAGCAAATCTGACAAAAAGGACTGGATCACAGCAAAGAAGGAGGAAATTAAAGAGCGCCTCAAAAAACATGAGGAGAAAATCCAAATAAGAAAAGTGCAAAAGTTTGCTCGTGATCTTGAGGATTATCGCTTGGGACACATATATACATTTTCAAAAAAATATGATAAAATACGTAAACAAAAAAGTGATAATTTAAACAAACCAAACATCTTGCAGGTGAATCCAGTAAATGAAACAACTGATGGAACTGATACTGAGTCCCTCACAAGTGGTTCAAGCAGAGACAGTAACACCAGTGCAACTAACACAATGATCATGAGCCTGGAAGAGGAAGTTGATTTTTTAGTGGAGGAGCGGATGAAAACATTAAGGCCGTGGATCAAAGGAAATCAGGCCGGAAAAAACGTGACACCATCAGGCGAACAAGGCGCAGGAAACGCAAGCGGGAAGCAAAAAAAGAAGCGAAACTATTGGCGCAAGAAGTAATGGGGGATAAAAAACAATCATAAATCTCACAACTCTAACACTTACCAAAGCAGAGGAACAGCCTCTAGCTTTAGGACTTAACTATTGCCCCAATACTAATTTCAATTATGCTTCAACCCGCATAGACCTGTTCTGCTACATCAGAAAACTAAAATTAAAAAAATTCTTCGCACTAAAAAGTGGATGGGAAGATAAAAATAAAAGTAACAGAGAACTGAGTGAAGCAGGAAAAACATTGACTGTTGCAGAAATTCCGGCTTTATGGGCCATACATGAGCTCATTAATGAAGAGCCCAATACATCCCAAATCTCCACTCAGCAGAAAATAAAAGAACTGGATCTGTTGCAAAAGGGAGCAGGCGAAAGCCCATTCAGGCCCAAATCAACTTTCATGCCTCTAATGCAAAAAGATGCGATTGATGTATTTCATGATCGAGTAATTGAGGACATTAAACAACTTAACATTCAAGTGAATTTCAAAAAACGGCATATGGATCAAAAACAGAGAGAGTTCATCCAACTCATGGACAAGATCAGAAAAAATCCAGGGGTCATAGTGAAAAAATCGGATAAAGGCGGGAACATCGTCCTCTGGCCCAAAAAAGACTATGATAAGGAAGTACTACGCCAGTTAACCAATGCAGATTGCTATGAAAAGACTACCATGAAGGTCTATAATAAATCAAAAGAAAATCTGAAGAAAGAACTCCTTAAGTGGAAAAATGATGGTTTACTTACGACAGAGGAATATACTTTCATGCACAATGCAAACCCTGAGATGCCCTTTATATACTTGTTACCAAAAATACATAAGGGGGTGATGCCCATCCCAGGGCGTCCCATCATATCGGCCATCAACAGTATGACAGAACGAGTGGGCCGATACATTGACTTCTACCTCCAAGATCTGGTAAGAACCCTGCCATCATACATAAAAGACACTGGGGACTTTCTCAGGCGCATAAATGACTTTACATGGTGTGATGGCTTAACATTAGTGACTCTGGATATCGAGTCACTATACACTAGCATTGAGCATAACTGCGGCCTACAAGGGGTGGCACATTTTCTGAACACAAGGTCTGCAGACTATTTAATGCATAATAGAATGTTAATGTCACTCACTGCATGGTGCTTGGATAACAATTTTTTCTCCTATGACAAAGATGTATATAGACAGAAACAGGGTGTTGCTATGGGGGCTTGCTTTTCCCCGAGCTACGCGTGCTTGCACGTGGGGCTCTGGGAAAAGCAGGTCCTCATGGACAAATACAGGGAGATTTTTGAGCACAATGTTATTGTTTGGTTACGTTTTATTGATGATGTTTTTATGATTTGGAAAGGAGACAGCATTAGTGCCCTTAATTTCATTGACCAAATCAATGTTAACGAATGTAATTTACATTTCACATCACATTGTAGCCAGACCACCATAGACTTCCTGGATGTGTGGATTCAGATAACTGATGGCAAACTGGTAACTAGTGCATTTAGAAAGCTAACTGCAGGGAATGCATTATTGCATGCTACCAGTTCCCACCCCAAACATCTGATCGCTAGCATTCCCTTTGGGGAATTGCTGCGGTTAAAACGTATATGTAGCACGCAGGAAGAATACAATAAAAACAAAGATGAAACATTAGATCGTTTCAGAAGAAGGGGCTATACTGAAAATATACTGAACAAAGCAGTACAGAAAGCTAATGAGAGATCTAGAGAATCCTTACTCCCCACTGATCTGCCAGTCACAATCGAGGATGATAGTGACATTGATGCACCCAGACTTATAACCACTTACAGTATGCAGGAACGTAAAATCAACATAAACCCATATGTGGCAATTCCGTCCTACTCATATCAGTACCGGAGGTCTGTGTATTACTAATAAACTTCTTAATGTCCCTGAATTGGTATTACAGCAATCCGTCACCTGTTGTACTGTAACTGAACCATTGCTCATGAGCTATGAAACATACTAGCAAATGTGAAATAACTCCTCAGTGACCACTGGAAGAGCCGCCTTTTGAACCAAATCCACAAAATTAATTCCGTTCCATTATCATAACCATAAAATGTATCACTTTGACCCACTTAAAATTGTCTCATAATATCACTCGTGCTTGTCAGTTCACCATCCCAACTCCACCATCATAATCTACCCCAAAAGGGGACAAGTCTCCTCTGAGAGAGCCTGTCCATTGTCCCAAAAATCTGCACAAGAAAATTGTTGGGAATACCTCACCCTACCAAAAGCCGCACTATGCTTTATACAGTTGAAAATGAAATCTTAAAAAAACCTAGCCAGAGGCAAGGTCCGCCAACCATTTCTGTACCGACGGAAATTCCTGTGGATCATCGCGCTCACGATGATCGACCTGCTGACTTCGGTCCGCTGCCAAATTCACCCTTGAATTCCGAAACATACTAGCAGATGCAAAATTACCCCAAAAACTCCTCAGTGCCCACTGAAGGAGCCGCCTTTGAACCAAAACCACATCATTACATTCCTTACATTCTCGTACCCATAAAATATCACTTTGCCTTAAATAAAAATGAAGAAAGGTCACAAGTCTCCGCTGAGAGAACCTGGCCGTTGCCCCAAAAATGAACTCTTAAAACCCCACCAAAGGCAGGGACCACCAAACAATTTCACACCGCTCCGGCCAGAAATTGCCTAATACTTACCCAACACTAACTCCCTGCTGTCCAGATGTGTCTTTATGTTATATAACAGCATGTTTAAAACCACACCCATTGACAACAATGTAGACCGAGTCAGAAACCCCTAAGGGGGCAGGGCGGGCCGCGGGATTCTGAAAATCTAGTCCCCACCTCCGTCTCTTGATCTCAAACCCCTCACCTGCATTTGGTTGTGCTCCCATTGAGGCCACATACTATACCTTGGTCTAATAAAAAACCTCCAGCTCTGTAATAGTCTCTGTGGAACTCAATACAGTATTGTATATAATTGAAAAGGAGGGGTAATGTCGGCACTGCTGCCAATATATGGCCCAAGACACTCTACTCACTTGACCCACTCATGTGGTGCTACTCCGTGCTCAGAAAAACCAGGAGACTTAAAGACCTCTCATACTCCACTCACTAACCTCAAGTAAGCTGTCAGTGGGCTAAACCACTCAAATTGCCGCTATGTGACCCTCCCAATACTGTTGAAGCTAATGCAATGTCAGCAGCTCCTCTAGAAAAAATATACAATGGAAAGGGTGCTGGGTAATAGTAAGTAAAAAATAAAGGAGGCCCCCTTAACTGTCAATTCTGGGACAGGGGAGAATAGGTAGTAAGGCAAGGAAGTCCCACAGTTGGCCCTAATTGGGCGGTATGACCTTGCGGATGCCCAAACTTATGTTTTTACAAATACCAATCACACATTGTTGTATGCAAAACCTAATGGTTGTTAAGGTAGCTAGTAAGGCGGCCAACACCTAGATGCAAACGAATCAAAAATATTTTTAGTGCTCTTACATTTTTAGTTTAATCGACGTAAACACAACAATATAAACACAACAATTTATTGCAAGAACCCCTGTTCTTGCAATAAATTGTTGTGTTTATATTGCTTATGAATGAATTTTTGCCTTGAAGTACATACCACTGTATTTTTTATCTTGTTTTTAATCTAGTTACTGTATAAATTGTTTTTAATTACCTGTGTCTTTGCGAATGACCTCTGAAATAAATATATACTGTTATATTTTTCTACAAACCTACACGTCCTGTCCTTTTTAGAATTTGATTAAACTAAAAATGTAAGAGCACTAAAAATATTTTTGATTCGTTTGCATCTAGGTGTTGGCCGCCTTACTAGCTACCTTAACAACCATTAGGTTTTGCATACAACAATGTGTGATTGGTATTTGTAAAAACATAAGTTTGGGCATCCGCAAGGTCATACCGCCCAATTAGGGCCAACTGTGGGACTTCCTTGCCTTACTGCTGGGTAATAGTCACACTGCTGCTTCCGTCTGTAATAATAACGCTCCACTTGACACGGAAACTAGAGGTTCCCCTACCTGACAGCCACTATGTGACAAAGTAAAATGGAACTACATGTTCCATAAGCTGCACAAAAACCCCAGCGTGCCACCCTTGCATACATAACGTTCATGCTTGTGCCTCTGTGTCCAGCATATATTGCACCATAATACCTCCAATTGTACTTATGGTTTCCCTTGTAACCTGCACTTTGTCACTCTTCCTCCTGTAATGCACTGTATAATACCCCCATGTATTACGTTTTGCGCACAATTTGCCAAGTTTACCACCAATAACACATCTCGGCATTGCAATATGTGCCCTTGTGTTTGTATGTTCTAATTGTAAAGCGCTATGACGCCGTCGTGTAACGTTCGCACTCATAAAAACCGGAACCAGCTCAAATAAATAAATAACCATGTGCTTACAGAATGCTGCGAACCACGAAGCACCTTGGCTACCGCTGGAGCTGAAAAACGCAGCCGCAAACTTTGCTGCATGCACTCACACCCTAGGAGCGCGCTCGTCACTCCGTCAAACTTGAGCCCCCCAGAAGCCGTCAGGAGAAGTCGAGGGAAAACGCAGCCGGCAAACAGCATAGCGTCGCAATGCTCGACTCACCCCTCACGCCGCCACTAATGTCCCGGAAGCTTCATGCCCCTACGTCGTCAAAGTGGCGCCCGGCTGGAGAAGTTCACTCCTCCATGCCTCCAATGCTTGCGCACTGTTCAGCACGGCGTCATCCTCCACAATGGCAACGCCGCCCATACTGCTCCGAAATACCTCAGCCCTGCAAACACCTCAGCTGCCGCCCGGCTGGAGAAGGCCTCAGCTGACGGGAGGGGGGGGCGCTCCGCACACTACAAACAAACTGCGTCACCTGCCTCCCGTCCTGCTACTGAAACCTAAATCCCGCCCCACCACTTCCTACTCCCTAGGTAAGCCCCGCCCCCTATCCTAACCTAACTGGCCAACCGCGCTAAGGTGGATTGTCCCACAGCGCGAAACTCCCCTTGGGGACACCGGCTCTTGCCACGGTTCCACCTGGGTCCCCATTCTGCCTTTCGCGGTTTTTATCAAGTGCTTTCTGCCATCTCGTTATCAGCCCCGCCTTCCTATGGTGGTCCGACCACGCTAGTCACAGGCCTCCTGGAACTTTGCTCTAGGCTTTACCATCTGCCTCATCGGTCTGCAGCTAGTTGGCTGCAGTGGCCATCCCGCTCCCCATATTCAGCACAAAATATTGTCATTTGTAATTGTTATTTTCACAACCCAAAAAATGCCAAACAGCTAAGAGTTACTGTCTTTAGTTTACTTTTATGTAGATTTATTTTGCACGCAGCAGTCATATGGGTCCTCTCACCTTGGGTTTGGGCTCAGTAGAGCTTAATAAATGGCTTTTCATATTGCCTTCTCATCCATAAATGATATTCTGCAGGCATGGTGGTACACAGGATGCCACCAGGGTCATCACTTAAACATTTTATATGTTGCCACGCGCTTCCACAACTCCATGTCTGATTTGGAGCACAACCCCCCGAGACCACAGAGAATGGCCACGAGACAGCAGAAACCAAAGCTGCAGAGCAGCCGTGGAGCGTGTGGAGATCGACCGGACACTCCTAGAGACCGACGCCACCATCGCCAGCAAGCTCCGTGAAGATACAGGGGGCATATTATCAAGGGGGTTTATCTCCGCTTTTTTGTCTTTAAAGGCCAAGAAAGCAGAGATAAAATGATCTCCCTATTACCTAGCTGTCGCTAACACCAGTTAGCGACAGCTAGTAGGAGATAGCGACCATCTTGGGCCCCACTTTGTATGCCAGTGATATTTATCACTAATGACATGCAAAGTGGGCGTGCCAAGATGTTAGAGACTGAAAACAGTCGCTAACATCGCTATCTCCTATTATCAACTTTTCGAGATATTCGTGCTAAGCGTGAATATCTCCAAAAGCTAACACCTGCCCTGAGCAGTTCTTAGCCATGTTATCCAATGGGAGGTGGATACATGGCTAAGAGCATTAGCTCGGTAATGCATGAATATCGCTAAATTTTCTGCGATATTCATGCATTGCGGCGATTTTTATCGCATTTGCGATAAACCTTGGTAATACCAAGGTTTATTTGCGGTAAAAATCGCTGCAGCTCAGCGGTAAATGTGTATCTCTAACCAAGCAATAGCGATAATTATCGCTATTGCTTGGTAATATGCCCCAGGGTTTCTTATCCATGAACGGAATGTTAAGTGAACTTTTTATTACATTTCCTTGGGAGTTTGTGGTCCAGATGGCAGGTGACATTGCTGGACCTTGCACAGCATTGCCTTATTCATTTGTTGGCCCCACGAGGTAATTTGGGAAAGGGCAGAAAATGGGCGGGGCATTGTAATATTGTCTAATACATTTATACATGTTTTCTGCCACCTTGCTTTGCCTGCAATGTGAAATAGAAGAGAATGTTAAAAATACAGCTCCCCTGTAGCTGTGGGGGTGTCACGCAAAGTATTGAACTTTTCAAATGAGTATTTCTGCAACACCAATTGTCATAGGTGGCTGGACCAAACCTCACCATGTCTGCCGCCCCATTACCCCCCCCCCCCCCCCCAATACCCCACATGTTTGAATGCAGTGTCTCAAAGTTGTACTTCACCAATATGATATCTAAGACGACAGGTTGGTGAAGTAAGATTTATTCCAAAAGTAACAGCACCGACTACTCAGCAGGACGCCCAGTCACAGAATGCTTGATTCATGTCACACCATGCATCACTGCATTCAATAACATGGACAAGGTTCCATAACAGATTACAACACATCCCCCCACAATGAGGAAGAGGAAAAATCGGAAACAGAAAACAAGAACAAGGTTAACATATAACAGCAAAACAAAAGGCAATATGATTATATTAACCTGTGAAAGAAAACAAATCACTAATATAAAACGTAATCCTTCCGTCTTATAGGCAGATTTCTGCACCTACCAGCAGAACTGCCAACCACACCGTCACAGGATTTCCACTCCAAAAGTCGTGACAATCAGAACAGACAGGTGCATGAGCATTTAGAGGTTTACCAGTATACCTAACCTACCTAGACATGCTCCACATGCAACCAGTGTCAACTTTCACAACATTCTTTCTGATGGCAACAATGGTATAGGGACTCATGAAGTTTGAATTTCCTTTACACGCAGGTCTAGGATTTTTCACCAAGACTTGATCACAAAGACAACATTTTTTCACTTCTTACATGCATCCTGGAATCATAATCCAACTTATACTTATATTGATAGTGAAGAGATTCTGGAACGTGTAGCCTCCATAGAAATTCCTTCACCACTACATGCAGGTAACCATCAGGGGTTCAATTTAGAAGAAGCTATTCTTCCTCTCAATGCTTCAAAAGGTGACCTCTGCGTGACAACATTGGGAGCAGTGTGGTGAGCCCACCACGCTTCTCTTAAGACACTGCCAAAGACACCCTTGACTCTAGAGCACGTTGGGCACAGCTCTTCACCACTCTATTCATTCTCTCAGTTAAACCATTGGCTTGTTGTGAATACAGAGCCGTTTTCTGATTAACTATATTGAGATTTTTAAAGAAAATACACATTCCTTGCAACACAAATTGTACCCAGTTGTCTGCGACTAAAAATCTAGGCACTCCCTCAGAAACAAAGACATCTATGGGAAACTCACAGTCTTGATATTAGCAACAGACACACATTTCGTTGTAACCCACTTGGAGGTATAATCCACCAATAAGAGGACATACCTTTCAAGGGCAGGCATAAACTCAAAAGGACCAATAACATCCAGACCTAATTTCATCCACACTACATCCGGAACCTCAACAGGAGACAGAGGCACATGGTTGGTGACATGAGTCTTGTCATTGGAGGCACAGGACACACAATCCTTGACTACCTCTTCAGTCATGTATGTGGTCCATGCCCAGCCACCAGTATCTCTCCCTCAGTCTAGCCTTCGTGAGGCTCCTCTCCAAATGACCTTCGTGAGCACGGTTAATTATTTTATTCCTGAAATAAATGGGAGGAACTACTCTGTCCCCCCACATAAGGATTCCACAAAATAAACGATGAATAATCCCTCACAGACCTAAGAGACTTCTTCTCATGATCTAAGGTTTTGTAGTCGGGCCACCCTTGAGTTACCCACATCTTGAGGGAAGTAAGCACTTTGTCCTGTTTCAAACTATCCAACCATTCACTATTGGACAATGCTGGTTCTGCCACCCAGTTCACTCTAAATTTTGGCATCATTCTGTTCACACTCCAAAGGCAACCGGGAAAGACAATCTGCAGATTTGTTGCTGGGACCAGGTATGTATTGTGTACAAAAATTAAATTACTAAAGTCCTTCATTCCAGCGCTTTTGTCTGGGTGTGATATGCTCACTGTGACGACACGAGAAAACCTGTACTAGTGGCAGATGATTATTTCTGGCTAGAAAAGGGACCCCCCCAGAGAAAAAATTTAAAATGATGTATAGCCCAAAACACACTCAGGCTCTCTCTTTCAATACAGAAGTAATTCGTTTCTGCATCTCTGAGATCCCTGGAAGCAAAACCAGCCACTCTCTCTTCACCACTCACAGCTTGGGAAAGCACCGCTCCCAATCCCTTGAGACTGGCGTCAGTGGTAAGGATGGTTTTACAAATGACATCAAAGTGTCCCAGTCAGGATTTTCCCAATATCATTCTTAATGCTTTGAAAAGCCTTTTGAGACGGGGGCGTGGTTTAGCGGGCCAACATGGCGGACGTGTGCTAGCCAGCTCCGTCCAGCCCAACATCAATCCTTACATTATCCTGGCTCCCTTGGACCTTGCTCAGTCCTGGAGGGAGCATCCTGGTGCCGTGGTCTGGCGTGGGTAGTCCAGTGACCGGCGGTGGCAGCGGGAGCAGCTATGGGCCGGTGCCTCTAAGTTCACGAGGCGCGGCCTACATCTTGTGGCGGAGCAGGAGCGTGGAGTTTGGTGTGCCCCGGAGGTGGTGCCTGCAGCGCGGCCTCCCTTGGGTGCGGGTGGCGGTTAGCCCTAGTTCTGGGGCCCAGGACGTGAGGCTGCGCCCTCGCTCCGGCCGGCTGTAGAGTGCAGGGCGGTAGCGCCGGTCGGGGCTTGGTGTGATCTCTTTCCCCCCCCTCGAGCTACTCTGTGCGCCGGGGGTCCGGCAGCCGCATCGGGCCGCGTGGGGGAACCACAGGCTTCCTGTGGGTGCGGCCAAGCCCCCCTTTACTTCATCCAGGGGGCCCTCTGTTGGAGTTGGTGGCCGGCGCCGGGGCTCAGCCGGGGTCTGTAGTGATCGGGCGCAGCCTGCAGGGGGACGTGCGTGCGGGGGCCCCCTCCCTCCTTCTGTGGACTGCTAGTTGTGCCCCAGGAATTGGTGGCTATATCGGGCCACGTGGGGGAGCAGAAGTTGCAAGGTGAGTACGGGCTGGTCCCCTCTTGCGCTCCGGAGGCCTGGTCTTGTGGCGGAGAGTGGGCGCTGTGGGGGCCCTGGTCCAGTGGGGCCCCTTGAGTGGCGGTGGTGCCCGGCTGGTTGCAAGGCCCTTTGAGGTTTTTCGTGGTGGTCCAGTACCTGCTGAGGAACCAGGAGGGGTGGCATGGCCGCTGAGACAGGCGCTGGACGGCTGCTGGCTTTCGCCGCTGTGGGGGCACCAGACATTATTGTAGGCCTAACTTGGCATAGTCTCCCCGCTTAGACGGTGGGGCCGGAGATCGGCGACCTCTTGGGTTTGCGCCCCCCAGGGGAGACGGGCGCGGATACTGGTCAGCGCAGCGCTCTGCGCCCTGGGTGAGGGAGCTCCGGCAGGGCCTTGCGTGCTGTGGTGTGTGCGGACAGGTCAGCTCGAGATCTGTGGATTGGCCGGGGGCCCTCAGGTGCTGGACTGCGGGCTACGGCTCAGGGGTGCCTTCCCTGCTTCTGCTCTACCTTTGCTTCTCTGCCTGGGATTGGGCCACGTGATGGAGTGGCCTGCGGCGGGTCGGAGCTGGAGCGGACCTGGCGGGTGAGCCTGGACTGTCCATACTAGGGTCTGCCAGGGGGCCGGGACGAGCCAACATGACGAGAGACAAGGGTGGCGGTGGCTCACCAAAGCACAGCCCAATTGATAAATTCACTGGACCAGGAGCGAAGGGGGGTGCAGCCGGGGGTTCCCAGGGGGCTATGCCCGACAACGCGGCCCTGATGGCGGATATGACTCAGTCAAGTCAGTCAGTCAAATTAACTTTATTCGATTTGTTAAAATCATACAAAGTACATAAAAACAGTATTATTTACAATTTAAAAAGGAATTAAACAATTTCATTTATGTGCAAGTTAATGAGACGAAAATCGGTACGTTAAAATATTTAAGAAACACATTATGTACATCAGATTTCCAAATTCATGCCCCTTCTGGCTCTGGTTGCTGCCACAAGGAAATTGGCCATGGCGAAAGTGATACAGATGTTACCCAGTGATTTTAAATATAACATGGCTGGTCTCACCTGGGAGAAGCCCGCTTCTCTTAGGACTGGTAGCAGGTATTTTTTCCTTTGGTCGGAGAAGAAGTCACAAAACATAACAAAATGTAAACTGTCCTGAACAGAAAAATTGTCACAAGTGCAGGGGGGAGCTAACTCAGGTTTCATCCAGGTATTAAAATGGCCCAAATAAAAATGAATAGTGTTAAATCTGAATTTTGTTAGCAAAAATCTATGGAACGGATTAGTGACAAAACATAAATAGGGTTCAATTGCAAGTGACTGGAGTGACAAATAATGCATTCGAACAGATGGTTTTGATAATTCGACTTCTTCTCGCGACATGTATGCCCTAGACATAAACTGTTTTTTTATAAGACTCACATCCTGCTTTGTGATACACGAGGGGGAGGTGAATAAATCTGGACGTCCTAGTTCATTAAAAGATTTGTGCAAATACGCCATCCATGGTATCTTGTGACTATACTCTAAACTCATCACATCCCTCATGATCGTGTGGTTTAACAGTAGTTCAGGGTTTAACCAGGTCTTAAGCCAATATATTAATGGGGCCAGTCTCAGTTTGTCCTGGATGTAATCCAAACCAAGTTCTGTATGAATGGAGAAAACCGGGGAGGATTGGGGGAGGGACAGGACTGAACGTAAAAAACTATTTTCGGCTACCTGGATTTCTTCTAGTCGTGCATAACCCCATAGGGAGGCACCATACAAAGCCACGGGAAGGGATTTGCTGTTATAAACCTGGATGATGGCCTTCATGGGTCTATGTCCCAGCCTTTTAGCAAAACTTAAGATGGCCCTAGATGTTCTTGTAACCGCTAGGCTTTTTGCACGTATCTGTGGGCCCCAGGTACCCCTGCTATCAAAAAGCACTCCCAAGTATGGAAACACGGGAACTCCCGACACAATCTCCCCTTTACAAAAGAAGGTTTTAATTCCTCTCTTGCCACTTTTCCCTTGTGTCCCTACAACCATGGTGTGCGATTTGGAGGCATTAACCTTCAGGTCCAACCGGTCCATAAAAGTCCCAAAAGCATCCAACAGTTTTTGGAGACATACCCCTGTGCGTGCAATGAGTACAGCATCGTCCGCGTATAGGAGAGCAGGGATCTTAACTTCTCCTACACGCGGTACGTCACATGCTGCCTCGAGTAAATGCTTGCCTAGGTCATTTATATAGATAGTAAACAACAGGGGGGCCAATATGCATCCCTGCCTAACGCCCCGTAGAGATCTAAAACTTGACGTGCATCTTCCCTCTTTGGTTACTCTTACAGCAGCGAATAAATCCTGATGCATAGAAGCTATAAAAGCCACCAAGTCGGCGTCGATTCCCATATTAGTTAGGATTTCCCAAAGTTTCGATCTGTTGACCAAGTCGAAGGCCGAGGAGAGGTCCATAAATGCTAAATACAAGGTCCCCTCCTTGGCCACCGTATACTTAGAAATCAGAAGGTGCAGGTTTGAGCACTGTTCTAGCGTGCCCCTCTTTTCCCTAAAGCCATACTGTATATCAGCCAGGCCACCGCAGTCCTCCAGGCTATCTCTTAATCTCACTAAAAGGACTCTGCCCAGGATCTTAATGGCAGAGTCCAGGAGAGAAATGGGCCGGTAGCACCCTGGGTCATCCCTTCTGCCCTTTTTAAATATAGGCACTATGGTCGACATAGCCCATGTATTTGGGGGGGGCGAGGTGTTTGCGGCTGTGAACACGTTGGCCAGGATACCAGCCCAGAATTTGGGGGAGTGTAAATAAAAGTCAGCTGGTACCCCGTCTGGGCCGGGGGCTTTATTCTTTGTTGTGGCACAGATTGCTTTTTCCACTTCCCCGCTGTTGAATTGTATAGGTGTGGCCACCAAACTTGCACAGTTTTGTGGCAGCGAACAGGCACCAGACTCACCATAAACAGAGCTGAAGTGGGCCAGCCACTTCTCGTCGGGTATTACACAATCGGTATCTAGATTTGGAGAATCTGAAAAATAAGGGTGATTTACTACAGCCCAGAATTGCCTGCTGTCTCTCAAGATGTTAATGTCGATTAGTTGGTCCCATGCCTCCTGCTTGATGCTATCCCTTCTGGACTTTGTGGCGGCCCTATACTCTTTTCTCAATACTGAAACCAAAGCCCTGTCCCTAGGTTGTGCTTTAAGGGCCATTTTTAAGGCTCTAAGAGCCCTGGTGCAAGCAGGATCAAACCATTTATGCAGCTTTTGTTCACCCCTACCCCTTGATACCGTAAGATTCTCAGCCACTATATGACATATTGATTGAAAGGCGGCCATGGTGTCATTACCTGGCACAGTCGGATCTTGGCAGATTTTGATGTGCTCTTCAATCTTTTGACCAATATTAGTGTAAAACTCATCTGCCACCACATTCCCCCATTTCAAACGCCTGCCTTGGTCTGTTGTGCGAAGGGTGAAACCCTGTTTAGAATGCCCTGGCATGGGTCCCAAAGCACCCCCCCAGCGGATGGACAGAAAAACAGGATTATGATCACTAAAAGGCGAAAACACAGTACAATAGGAAATAATACATTTAAAAATGGCAGAGGTCACGAAAATATAGTCAATAACAGAACCCATGGGGGAGCCCTTGAACGTTGATGCTCTAGGTACCCCCTCTCCTGCTGTAAATTCAAGGAGGTTAAATTTGGCCAGAAAATCCTCCAGATCCTCTCCGCGCCTGGTATGTTCGAAGTGTGGACCCTCCTGTTCCCAAGCCTCCGTAACTCCTAGGGTGGTGCAACCCAGATTACAGGGGTGAATATTAAAATCTCCCATTAACACCAGTTCATGGCTGGAGGGGGAGTTTTGGGTAAAAGCGGATAAAAATGCGTCCAGTTGGGTGATGTTATTGCCCCCAAATTCCTTATTGACAGAGTTGTAGAAATTGATGAACAGAATGCTTTTTAATGGGCAGATTTGCCTTTCCACAATTAGACAATTTGGGGAATCATAATAAATTTTTTTTAGCGTGCCAGAGAGGTCTAAAGAAAAAAAAGTCGAGAGACCTCCCCTCGCTCTACCTGCAGCACTGGGGCGGGCCGCGACTGAAAAGCCTACAAAACCGTCCAGCCAATGATTGGAAGACAAGTCCCAAGTTTCTTGTAGGGCGATGACGTCGTGATCTGCGACGAAGGCGACCCACTCGTTGTCGCTCCTTTTTGTACTAATTCCGGCAATGTTCCAGCTAATAATTTTACAGCCTGTTTCTTCCTTCGAGATAAGTGTCATAGGAGAACAAGGGTGTGTAGTGGGCTTATGTGGCGCCCTGCCCCCATTGACCTGGTTAGTGGTAATTGCATTTGATGGACCTGGAGGATCATTGAGCGGATACCCCTGGGTACAGCCTGTTGTTAAATTACTGATTGCGTCAGGAGTTCTTTTGTCAGCGCAGGGCAAGGGGATGGAGTTACCAATAGGTGGTTGTCAGTCGCAGTCATCTAAATTAGAGAATGCAGAAAAACGATTTTCCAGCCCCAAGCCCCAATCCACAGACGCGACATCCTTCCTCCCTCTTTTAGTCACAATGTTCCATTTGGTTCTCAGGATGCTTGAGTTTGGCCACTACCCTTTCTGGGATAGAAGAAATCCAGAGTCAATGGAACTATAGAGGTTGATCTCCTTTGTGGTGGTAGGATGTTAGGTAGGATGTTAGGTAAAACCCCAGGGTCAGAGAAGTGTAGGACGACGCACTCCCCCTGAAACTTTTTCACCCTGTCCCCAATCCACTGGACCCTTCTAGCTTTGACGAGCTCTTGGGAGAGTTGCTGTTTTCCCCATGGAGTGATTACCATGTTGTTGGTTAGCCATGATAAAGATTTATTAATTAGAGAAGATGTTGTTTCCCGCTCTCCTTGAGCCAAAGGAGGAACATTGGCAAGGACAAGTACCAGTGGGGAAGCTTCAACCACAAGCTCAAAAGTCCCTTTTTCGGTAGATGGGTCATCAGCAACAGCAGCAGAGGTCGGTGCAAACAGGGGGGCACCAGGAAGAGTGCTATTAGTAATGTTATTTGTTGATGGTGGGTTTGAAACGGGGGTAGGGATGAGTCCGCTGATAGCTGTGGATACCGATTTATTTAAAGATTCCTCTATCTTAGCAGAGACGATTTCAGGGAGTTTTCCTATCTCACCCATGGTTTGTTGTAATAGACCTTTCAGTCGGTTGACCTCCGATGTTAGCTTGTCTATTTTACTGACCAGAGGCTTAACCACACCTTTGATTTTAGAGTCCATCAGGGCCAGTAATTTATTAAATTGGGCGTTTGTGAGTGTGAAATAAGCCTCATTGGACAAGTCTAGCTCGTCTTCCTCAGAATGCTTCCTCGGGAGGTTAGCCGCTTTATTTTTAGCTGATCTTAGACATTCCCGTTTTCCCGGAGCAGGTACTAGTGGGGAAATATGACGCTCAAGACTAGTAGTTGACTCTAGTGCTGCCTCCTGCGCGCTACGCTCTTCAAGTCCAGCGACAGTGCCACTAGGCTGAATAATAATGGTATCCGGAAATGGATTAGATGTATCGTTGTTTGTACTAAAAGTGCTCAAAAGACCAAAGGGGTCCTCTGCCTCAATGTCTATAAAAGGGGATTGAGTGGATGAGTCTATGCCCAGCGAAGCTCTCCTGTCGCAGTTGATTTTTTCAACAACTTGTACCAGGTAGTTCTCTATAGAGTTGCTGGGTGTAGGTAACTTTTTAGAAGGCATTATGCTGTTGACACACGACCAGAGTTAAACAAACACTTACGTGAAAGTACACAGAGACCTCGATTTCGGGGCAGCAAACCACGGGACCAGGCCCAACCGAACCGTGGCCAACCTCGGACGGCCTCAGACGGCCCGCCCTTTGCCCGGGCTTCGCCCCGGGCGTCCCGCTTGCGTCCCGCAAGACGGACTCTCCTCTGTTCTTATAGGATGGGCGTTGGGGGCGGGGCACGCAGGGGTGCGCTGACCGGATGTCTCGTGGTCAAGCAGGGACTCCTGGGATAGTGAGTCCCTGCCGCGCTACCCCTGCAGCCTCCACAGATGTTCCTTCCTCTCGGCGTCAGAGTCCAGGCGGGTTCAGGCGTTGGTGGGTCCTCCCACAGCGAAGCGGCTCCCGCAGAGTTCACACAGGTCAGCAACAAACAGCAACAAACGGGGCAAGTACTCCCTCACAGCGTCTCAGCGCTTCAGGATAGGGTCACACTGGGAAGCACTACTGCTCGCTATTTGGCCGGTTTGCCGGTGGGGGCGGGGCACGCAGGGGTGCGCTGACCGGATGTCTCGTGGTCAAGCAGGGACTCCTGGGATAGTGAGTCCCTGCCGCGCTACCCCTGCAGCCTCCACAGATGTTCCTTCCTCTCGGCGTCAGAGTCCAGGCGGGTTCAGGCGTTGGTGGGTCCTCCCACAGCGAAGCGGCTCCCGCAGAGTTCACACAGGTCAGCAACAAACAGCAACAAACGGGGCAAGTACTCCCTCACAGCGTCTCAGCGCTTCAGGATAGGGTCACACTGGGAAGCACTACTGCTCGCTATTTGGCCGGTTTGCCGGTGGGGGCGGGGCAAACAGGGGTGCGCTGACCGGATGTCTCGTGGTCAAGCAGGGACTCCTGGGATAGTGAGTCCCTGCCGCGCTACCCCTGCAGCCTCCACAGATGTTCCTTCCTCTCGGCGTCAGAGTCCAGGCGGGTTCAGGCGTTGGTGGGTCCTCCCACAGCGAAGCGGCTCCCGCAGAGTTCACACAGATCAGCAACAAACAGCAACAAACGGGGCAAGTACTCCCTCACAGCGTCTCAGCGCTTCAGGATAGGGTCACACTGGGAAGCACTACTGCTCGCTATTTGGCCGGTTTGCCGGTGGGGGCGGGGCACGCAGGGGTGCGCTGACCGGATGTCTCGTGGTCAAGCAGGGACTCCTGGGATAGTGAGTCCCTGCCGCGCTACCCCTGCAGCCTCCACAGATGTTCCTTCCTCTCGGCGTCAGAGTCCAGGCGGGTTCAGGCGTTGGTGGGTCCTCCCACAGCGAAGCGGCTCCCGCAGAGTTCACACAGGTCAGCAACAAACAGCAACAAACGGGGCAAGTACTCCCTCACAGCGTCTCAGCGCTTCAGGATAGGGTCATATGACTCAATCCCGGGACATGCTGGATGCTAAAATTGGTGCAGTGGGAGCGGACGTTATGCTACTGCGTCAAGATCTACGGAATGCAGTGTCCCGCATCACGGAGGCCGAGACCCGCATCTCAGGCATGGAGGATAATATCTCGGTCCTCAAGCAGAAGGTGGCTAGCATGGAGGGCATCCAGAAGGGGATGGCGCTCCGGGTCGAGAATGCTGAGGGACGGGCAAGGCGGAACAACTTGCGCTTCGTCGGATTTCCAGAGTGGTGCAAGAATGGTAATATGGAACACTTCCTCACGCAGTGTCTGGAAAGCTAGCTTCCACCCGATGCGCTGTACCGGTGCCTTGTCGTGGAGAGGGCCCACAGGGCGCTCACTCAGAAACCACAGGAGGGGGCTCGCCCGCGACCAGTGATAACAAGGTTGTTGAATTATCTGGACCGTGACACTGTGTTGAAGCAGGCTCGTCTCAAAGAACCCTAGCTATATGATCTCATCCTAGTGTTCCCGGACTACACCAGGCTTGTGCAGCAGCAACGACAATCGTTCATGGCGGCGAAAGCCAGATTGAGGGAACTTAAGCTCCCGTATGCCCTGCTGTTCCCGACTCGCCTTTCAATCCCGCACTCATTTCTTTGATTCCCCGGAGGAAGTCTTCAAGTGGACTGATGAGACTGTGCGGATGCGGGCACATACGCGGCCTGGACTGCATTCCGACTCATCCCTTAGTGAGGGGCCGTTGAAGAATCCCCGTGGACAGCATCGGAGGGGGCACAGGAGATCGCTGTGAGAAGTTGGCCTGATATATAATGTTCACTATTCTAGTGAGCACTTTGTATCAGTCCAAACAACCCTTATTGATGATTGGTTGTAAGTCAACCTTATAGACCAGCTATCCTAGTAGCGTGGATACGAGCAGTCTTCGGGCTAAACTCTAGAGGGCGTGTTAAGCCAGCTGTTATAACATCACATATACCCCTTGAACACCAAGTGAAAGGACACCACACAAGTGTTATGAAAATAAACAGTGTATTTATTTAGATCACAACAGCCCTGTACTCTTTATGAGGACAGGGTACTAAGCACAAATCAAAACTCTTACGAAAATACTTTAAGTTGCACAATTTACACAAATGCCCGAGGGGCACGAAAAACCATATACTACAAAAGTGGAATGCGAAATTACTAGCAGGTAAGTACTAATCTCATAGGGTTTGGAATCGCTAGGACTGGACTACTGAACCTTCAGATTACTAGCAGGAGGCCTAGGGGACTCGGGTGCAGAGTGTGCACTCTCACGCGGGATGCGGGACAAAGTCTATGGAGGCTAGTAAAAGCAAAGTTAGTGTTCTCGGGCGAACCAGACTAGATAGAGCTGAAACGAAAAAGGATCTGGACCCTTGGATAGTGAGGCTATGCTGGGGCACCGAAATGCCGAAGTTACCTAGCCCAGGGGCTGCTGATGCATAGGTCTGGAAAGACGTCGGGAATACTCGTTGCAGTCTATGGAGCCTGAAAGAAGAAGTTGCTGGCAGGCGACCAGTGAAGAAGTTCGAAGTGATCCAAGCCTGGATCGAAGATGGATGACACCTGAAAGCAGAGGAGACCAAGTTCTTAATCACTAGCCAGTGATTGTGTGGGCACCAGGATGGCACCGGACGAAGTCACCTCGACCAGGTGAGTGGGCGACGCTGTGCTCTGCAGTCTCTCGGACCAGGAGGCGTTGTCAGCGACCAGGATGGAGGTGCGAGCTGTCCCACGATGGTTGATGCTGTCGACGTCGCTGGACCCAGGATTGGGGCAACAAGTCTTGGCAAATGCAAGCCCACGCGGTGGACTTAAAATGGCATCTGGAGTGGACCAGGAGGGTCCGGGGTGCTCCTCTTTTGAAGGGGAGCAAGAGCCAGTCTGGAGCAACCAGACCAGCAGTGTTGTTGTTGTCGTTCGTCATCGGGAAGGCCACAAGCCAGCGGGCTAGTAGCCAGACAACGCGGTGAGCAGCAAAGAGCAGAAGGGCCCCACGCAGATCTGGTGGATGCTGGGGGGCTGGACTTTGGTGCTGGAGCTGCTCAGGGTCGGGGCTTCTCGGACCCCAAAGAACTCACCCAAGTATCCCTCGGTGGTTGTGCTGGATAGAAGTCGTGCTGTTCTGATGTTGGCCGGTCCCTCGAGGTCTTGTCGCACCTACGGTTCTCAGCTTAGCTGTAGAGGTAGGTAGAGGTCAGAGGTGCCAGGGAAGCCGGGTCTCGTTGTGCTGGTCAGTCGGATTCCGGAGGAAGGACGTGCAGCAAACCGCAGTGTTCTTAGATGGTGCCTGCGGGTGCAGGGTGACTACTCCTTAGTCACAAGGGAGAAATCTTGAGAAGAAGTCGAGAGTTCCTTTCGTAGAAAGTAGTTTAAGGATTCAAAGATGATCTAATTTGGAAGGGTCCCCGCTCCTGCCTTTATCCTAAAGAAAGGGGTGGGTACGCGACTAGGTCCTGCCCTAGGGGTGGGACCAGGAAGGGGGGTGGTTACACCCCTCTCCCATGCCGGACTTTCCCCAGGCCAGGGGCTGGTGTGCCCCTGGAACTGGTTCTAGCCGGCCTATGCATAGTGAGTACCGGGGTGCCACTTGCAGTCACCTTCCTGTAAAGCCCTGCCTACCCAGGATACACAAAACCCTGTCTGGGATGGTGCTGAAGGACTGGGTTCTTTTGGACCCAGCGGTGCCAGGGCACAACACCTGAAACCTTCGTGGGTAACCTGCTCCGGCGTACAAGTCACAGAGACACGGGACACTTCCTTGGGCGTCAAAGATTCAAGGTTTATTTGCTGCAGGGAACACAGAGATCACGGAAGTACATCGAGTGTAGTTCGGGGAGACTGCTTCAAATTGGTTCTGTGGATCGCTCCTTTTATACAGTTTTTACCCATAGGATAACATTGAACACAAAAGTTTACAACCCGGTTCCCACAATTAGCCCCCAGAGGGGTCGCTTTGGTCACTTTGAAACACACAAGGTCCGGAACATAAGTGCGGAAACATTTGGTGGTTCCCAACTGTAAAAACCATCTTCCCACCATTAGCAAATTCCAATCAGCAGTAAAATAGATCAAAATAGGAACGAAGACAGGTGCAGAGGAAGACGGAGACAGTGGGGAGATCGGAAAGGGTGTAAAAGGGGAGGTATCGGGAAACACGAGATACAGGCATCAAAGGGACGTGCCTAATGAGATGCACGGCTGAGACAATAAGTCCGTGCGGCAAGATGAGCCTCGAGCGGCGCCATCTGCCTTACAGCAGCAACCCCCTCGTCATAAAGACACTTACAAAGAACATGTGTCTTCCGCAAATATCTTGGGAGTCCCAGGGTCGCGAAGCGGACAGCGTCCGTTCGCTGGCTACTTGAGGGCAAGAGACAAAATGGATGCCGTATCTAAGATGGAACCCGTGGGTACAGATGAAAAACCCACATAACAAACGAACGGTTTTAAGTTAGCACAGCGAAACTCCGCACACTTACTAAACTCGTCATTTGCGGTTCATAGATACCAGACTCGACCATATTCGTGCGAGTCGAAAATACCACTTACAATTGTCACGGAACCTCAGACGCTCCTTTTGCCCTCATGTAGGCAAGCACTAGTCGGAATCATACTCGATATTCATCAGACCATCAAGATGTTGTTGTAGCATAGCTCTGTCCAACCGAGTCCCCTTGGTAACAGATGGTTGTCTCATACACGTTGTAGCACAGAGGCCACATAAGGCAGGACCACACTGCACACAAAGGCAACACGTGAACAGGAACACTACAACGACTCCGATGATCATCAGAATCTTCCAACCCCAAGTCGACATCAGGCCCCAAAACCATCCAAGTAGCGTCCAATCCCCTACATCCACGTGTATGGATTCGGAGATCTTATGCAACCTCGAGATGGCTTGATAGACAGTAGGAGCATTATCTGGGATGAAAATGCAGCAGCTCGAATGGATCACCTTACATACCCCACCGCGATCTGCTAAAATGACATCTAAAACCATACGGTTTTGTAACGTCATAAGTCTCTCTGCCTGAAGTTCTGTGGTGATATTACCAAGGGCACTGGCAGTAATATTAGCTGTCGATTCTACCACTCGAGTCAACTGTCTCAGGTTCCTACTATTAACCATAGGTCCCCAAAACGGGAGGAAACCCTTGAAAAAGTCTCCTGCCTCTTGACCGGCAGTGTCTTCTTCGCTAATTACGCCTCGTACAACTCTAGTCTTATGATAATCGGCATCTACAGTGAACGTCGGAGGCAACAGATTTGCAATAAAACATGTGCCCATGAAGTCTGCGGGCAACCATGTGTATGCACGATCATAACAGATAAAGTAGGTACCCTTGGCAGCCAGAAACACAGGGGACGAGAACATAGGCAGAATGTAATTTTCAGTGCAAGCACTTGCTCCAAGTAGGGCTTGCGATCTTCGGCCACGACCCATAAGACAAAAATTACCAGTGTGGGGTACGACCCATATTGGAGGCGAGCTTTTAAGCTGCTTTTCACTAGTGAACACACTATATTCACCTCTACTTAGGACCTTATAGGCTTGTACCTCTTCTTCAGGGATAAGCGAATAGTCATAGATCTCACTTTCCATATCCTCTATTGCTATCGATAAAGGCTTCTGATATGAGGTAGGACCAGAGTAGGGGGAACGTGGTTCTCGAATGGGGTGGAAACCCAGTGCGCTTCGAAACATTGTTTGAAATGCTCGAGCTGACCCTTGGGAACTATACGGTAACACCAGATATGGAATTCCCTTATCCGTAGTATGTGGCATCAACCCACACACCCAACAATTAGTAGTGTTAACCACTAACTGATGCTGATGGAGGAGCTGAATAAAGGAATTGTTGCGGAATTCTACACGTCTAGCCTGCTCGTGTTCTGGTAACATGTGAAAGGAATGGGGAGAAGCAGTAGAGGTAAGATTAGGGTAAGGAGTAGGAGTAGGTGTAGAAGGTAAAAAGTAAGACATCGTGTAATACACCCCACCCGCCAATAATGCAGAAGCAGTCAAAAATAATACAAACAATTGAAATATGAAGCATTTAGTACGACTGAGTTGCTGCAGCTTGAATCTGTGCGCCTTAGCTCCTTCCAAATCATTCAGCTTCGAGAATGCCATTCCCTACGACCGTCCGCAACGTTTCTTGACGCACTTCGTTCTGTGCAGCAATAGTCAATCCCCAGGAGTTCCTAGGAACCGACGGCCTTTAACCTAGCGTCAAGACCTACTGTCCAGAAGGAAGTACGCGCGCGGCCCTACGGCCTTCAATACACAATATGTATATATATATAAGCACAATGTCTCTCAGCTGTGGAAGTAAAAAGATACAAGGAAGAAGCTTGATATATGTACAAAAATTTCAATAATACGAATGTTCAAAACTGATCACGGGAAATCGGGGATAATGCAGTTGTCAATTTCAGCAAAGCAAAAATATTTTATTTGTCCTTAGTGTGAGATCGCAAAGAATATCGGTGTTTCCCGGGACGTGTCTGCTCGTCGAACAAAGGATCCGTTGAAAAGACAGCGTCCTGCTGATCAGTTGATTGTTCTGGTCTTGAGTCTTTTGCTGATAAGTGTTCAACAGTGGCTTTCTGCTGCGCTGAGGGTTCTCCAACAAGCTGTGCGTCGCTGAAAGGTACAAACGCCGGCAATGTTTCTGTTTCTGTTGACGCAATGCCTTTCCTTACCCACGGGTCTGCCGGCAAAGGAATAGGGACTCGTTTACAATGGGTAGCATGTACCCAATTTTTCCGCCCCTCAAGACGAACGGCAGTCCTCGTGGCCAGCAGCACCTGGTAAGGTCCGGTAAATCTAGGGTCCAGATTGTTCTTTCGTGAAAAGTTGCGTGTTACTACCCAGTCTCCGGGCTGGAGCTGGTGGCCTGGACCCTCCGTCTGCGTTGGCAATGCGTCGTAAACCTGTTGGTGAATTAACCTCAGTTTAGCAGTCAAGTCATGTAAATAGTCAATCAACATTGGATACTCAAGATCAGAAAATATTCCTGGCCTAGGAACCCCCCACACATTCGCAGGACGGCCGAACACTATCTCATAGGGGCTAAGCCCTATTCGGGAGTGTACAGTCGCCCTAGTTGACAGTAATGCTAAGGGTAAAGCGTCAGGCCACGAAAGACCAGTCGTAGCCTGAATCTTTGCTAACTTTAGTTTAAGGGTGCCGTTATACCCCTCAACTAATCCAGCTGACTGGGGATGATTGGCGCTGTGGAATTTTTGATTAATTCCAAGGCCCTTACACACACTCTTCATCACACTTCCAACAAACTCACTTCCGTTATCTGACCACACGACTCTAGGCATTCCATACCGAGGAAAATATTCCTTCAGTAGGATTTTTGCAGTAGACAAAGCAGTATTGTCTTTGAGGGGATAGGCCTCAATCCATCGGGAGAATGCGCAAACCACAACTAAAACGTATTTCAGGTTATTGCATCGCTCCATATGGATGAAGTCCAATTGAATCACCTCAAAGGGATACAAAGGAGGAGCAAAACTGCCAGGAGGAGTTGGGGTTCCTTTGCCAGGATTGTACATTATACACACCATACAATTCTTCACCAGACGTTCAGCACATTTCGTAATGCCATCATTCTTCCACACAGCAGCCAGCAACTTGCAAATACCTTTCGCGCTAATATGTGCTAACCCATGTGCCATTGTCACAACGGCCAGCACATACGCATCAGGCAACATCCATCTTTTCTGATCCGACAAATCAATCCAACAACCATTCGCATCCAACTTTCCCGTACTTTCTTTCCACTTCATCTTTTCAGTGTCGGTGGCCTCATTCTGAATTGCTTTCACGCTCTCAACAGTATCTTCACACATACTTGATTCTGTAGGCCACCTAACCGGACTCGTCACATACATTCGAGTGCTAAGGTTCCGGGCAGTCTCCTTAGCAATCTCATCTGCAAACGCATTTCCGCGACCAACATCATCCGTCACTTTACGATGCGCACTACACTTAACAATCGCAACTTGTGTAGGCAAAGTCAAAGCATCCAAAAGATCATTCACCAACTGGCCATGCTGAATCTTCGTACCGTGCGATGTCAAGAAACCACGCTCTCGCCACAATCGTCCAAAACTATGCGCTACACCGAAAGCGTACTGGCTATCGGTGTACACATTCACACGTTTCCCTTTTGCTAACACACATGCTCTAGTGAGAGCAATCAGTTCTGCAGCCTGGGCAGAATTCTGATTCAATCTTGCAGTTTCAACAACAGTATTCAATGTTACAACAGCATAAGCAGTAGTCACATCGCCATTCGGCAACTTAAAACATGACCCATCCACATACAGAGTGCCATCCGGATCTTCCAGTGGAGTGTTTTTAAGGTCCACTCGACCTTTCGTTTCCTCTTCCGTCCTCAAGTAGCAGTCATGTTCTGCTACTTCATCTGACTCTGTGCTAATTGGTAACAAAGTTGCCGGATTCAGGACATTACAACGTTTTATCTGAATGTGGCTTGCCAAGAGCGTCAATTCGTACCCAGACAACCTCGCACTCGTCAAGTGCTGAGTTTTCGTTCGATTCAAAAGAGTATCGACTGCATGCGGAACCATCACCGTAAGCATATTATCCATGACCAATCCTGCTGATTGTCGGATGGAGACCGCAGCTGCCGCAGTTGCTCTCAAACAACTCGGCAATGCTCTAGCTACTGGGTCTAAGGTCGAGGAAAAATATGCACATGGACGTTGCTTACCACCAAAAGGTTGCGTTAGAACACTCAAAGCACAACCTTCCCTCTCGTGAACATATAACGTGAACGGCTTGCCGTAGTCCGGGGTACCTAACACAGGAGCCGAACACAATGAATCACGCAGTTCAGAAAAACTTCTCTGACATTCTTCCGTCCATGGTAAAGGAGTTGAAACATCCTTGCACGTGAGAGCCACCAATGGTTTCGCTAGCAATGAAAAATTAGGAATCCATTGCCTGCAGTACGACGTGATACCTAGAAAGGCGAGCACATCTCTTTGGGTGTTTGGCACAGCCATTCGCGCAATCGCTGCAATTCTCTCTGGGGTCAATCTCCTTCCCTCCTTTGACAATAAGTGACCTAGATAGGTTACTTCTTGACAACAATATTGGAGTTTAGAAGGTGACACCTTGTGATTTAACTCACAGAGATGTTGCAGCAACGACACTGTAGCAATTTTGCAAATGTCCTGAGTATCGGCAGCCACCAATAAGTCATCGACGTATTGGATTAAAGCCGCACCAACCGGCAACCGAAACGCATCCAGTTGACCCTTCAAGGCTTGACTGTAAATCGATGGACTTTCACAGTAGCCCTGAGGAGCGCGTTTGAACCGGAAGCTACGTCCACCGAGAGAGAAACCAAAAAGGTCCCTGCTCTCTTCGGCAATCGGGATGCTGAAAAACGCGTTTTTCAAATCAATCACCGAAAACCATGAAGCAGTAGCTGGAATCAGAGTCAGTAGCGCCGTGATGTCAGGCACAACAGGAAATTGAGGAACCACAATTTTATTTACCTCCCGTAAATCGATAACAAAGCGATAAACAGGCGGTTTTGTAGGATCTGTACGTTTAAGAATGGGCAGTACAGGGCTATTGCACACGTTTCCCCGAGTCTCTTCAATAACATCTTTCTCGATCAAGTCATAGATGATTGCTAACAAAGCCCGCTCACCATCAAGGGAGATACGGTATTGGGGAATACGTGGCAATCGCACATTCGATTTCAACTGAACAACATAGGGAGAGATATCAAGTAGGCCCACGTCATTTGGACCCGTCGCCCACAAAGACGCAGGAAGAGAACTCAATTCCGGTGGAAGCTTATCGAGGGACAAATACATGGGAGAGACTACCCTCTCTCCTAACGTAAGCTTTACACCCGCAGGAGAACAATACAAAGTTGCGTACAAACGTTTAAGCAAATCCAGACCCAAAAGATTTTCACCACAACCAGTAGTCAAAATCAACGGAGCTTGGAGCTCACGTGGCCCAATTTGAAGGGGCAAAGGGCGTGAAACTGGATTGCTAACGGGGGCGCCAGAGAATCCAACGGAAACATTTGTTAAGCCAGACAAAGGTGCGCCAGGGAGTTTCGAATGCATGATAGAACTTTTCGCTGCACCAGTGTCCAACAGAAAAGGCTCAACGACGCCCGATGTAGCAACTGCGACGTAAGGCCCTCTCTGATCAACCGGAACTGATACCACTCCCTCTCCTTGTCTTTGGCTGTCCTAGTAATTACTATCGTCAGTTCCCTGATCGACGTAATAATCGTCTACATTGTACTGCGCAGATCGTCCTTGCGATGATCCACGTTGATCGAAACAGTTATTAGAATTTGATGAATTGTCAAAGCGATCGTTCTGAGCACCACGACCTCTACCACGTGATGCGTGCTGTGAACCACCACGGCCTCCTTTAGATGAATTACCACTATTACGTTCATTTAAAGCAGGGCAATTGAATTTAATGTGTCCCTCCTGTCTACAATAAGCACATTGATTATACCCTAACGAAGATCTTTGGAAGGAGGAATCATTACGTGGCTGCGATCGATTCGATTGCGACTGCGATCTATTCTGTTGGGGCGCATTCTGATTAGAACGCGGCGGATACGCTTGTTGCAACAACACTTTAGTTTTCAGTTCCTTCGTCTTTTTGTCAGCACGGTCACTCTCCTCTTTCTCTCTATTCTCGTAATATTGTGCCGTAGCCAATATTTGAGCTGAGGTAGAAACGGCCCATGCACTCTCTGAATTCTTTAATTTATTGCTCAAATCGGGCAATAAATTTGACACAAATTTATCCACAAACAACCTTTGTCCACCCTCAGTACCCATATCCTGTCCACTATGGTCGATGAATGCTTCTTCAAACCTCGTAAAGAAGTCAGAAACACTCTCATCTTTCTTTTGTTTGCAGGCTGACAATTTGTCCCAATTCACCCTCATAGCTGGCATAAGAGTCTTCATTAATGTTATTATTCGCTGAGGAAGAGCAGTAATCAATTGGTCGGGTTTAGTAGCAGCCGCTTGTCCAGCATCTGCCGCTGTAATGGCAGCCCAATCACCGCCTAATTCATTTGCGTGATCTTGGTGACGAATCTTAGCCCATACCGGTTGCGGTACGACTTTGCCAAACAACATGTCAATATCGGCAAGATTCATTATCGTAGCATCTACGAGCTGCGATAATTCCTTGTAGTACCCAGTAGGATTTTTGCGAGGGTCGGGCAAAGATTGTTTCACCTGTAGCACTTCCGAACGTTTCCACGGGAGATGTATCCACACTTGCTGGAAATGCGCCAATACCGGAGGATTAGCATTACCATCAGCTGGTATCCAAACCGGTGGAACTTCACGCATAGGATATTGGCCAGATTCGTCTGGTTGTTTTTCAATATCCTCCAGAAATAGTGCATGAGGAATGGGAGCGGGACGAAGAGATAGCAACCGCTCAATAGCACGTCGAACATTAGTATCTACTATCAGTCCAGTTGCGAACTGGAGCCGAAGTTCAGACAGGGCGGTCAGCACCTCGTCAGGCGCATTGGCCGCTATCTGATCATGTAGGAACTTGCACATTTCGTCAAACACATATCTCTGAGTTGGTATGTTGAATTGACAAAACGTTTCGAGAACAACTCGGGGTGGATTTCTCTGCGGATTTACCATCCAACCCATCGCCATATTATATAGCGCAACACGTTCTCTGTTTCCAGGAAGCTGACTACGTCTCTGAGGACCATCGGAACTAGCAGACCCACGAACAGGTCCGAGTGACTGAAAGAAGCTTGTCGCAAGGGGAGAATTGCGACTACGAGTAGAGGGAGAAGAATAAGACACCGGGCTAACAAGAGAAGGAGTAGAAACAGTAGCAGCGACAGGGGTTAACAACACAGGAGCAGTAGCGGGAGCAGGAGTATGTGGAAGCGGAGGAGCAGTAGGAATAGAAGCAGACAAAGGAGCAGGAACAGACGGAAGAGCGGGTGCAGGTTGAGGAACAGGCGGAGGAACAATAGGTGGAAGAACAGGTACGGCAGGGACCACAGGAGCTGCGGTACCCTGTACGTACGGAGGTGGCGACTTCATAAGATAGGACATTAAAGGATCCTCAACTGCCTCTTCCTTCTTATCCGACTCCGTAGGCAAAGCAGGATAACATTTATCTATGGTCATACGCTGTAGCCTCTCAAACACTTCCTTATCCTTATCCTCCTTATCACGCTGGAACTGCTCAGCTTTCTTCACTATGGTAGCAACAGTATCTCGCTGACTACGTTTATTCTGTCTGATTTCTTTCTGTCGGGCTTCTTTGCGCCACAACCGAAAGGCATCAAACATGGCCGGCCTTGATTTACGTTCGAACAACTTCATTTCCAGATTATCTAAGATCGACGCCTCGAAGCTACCGTGAGGTGGCCAACGAAGGTCGCCGTCTTTCTTTGTATATTTTATCCAATAATCGTTAAAAGCAATCGGGCCTAGCCCATGTTTGCTATATAAGTCATAAGTAGGAGTTCCAACCGGAGGTATCGGACACGAGTCCTCCAGCAGGGAATCCGCACCACAAGGTCGGAAAACAGCTAAACAAAGTACTGCGACCAGGCATCTTGCACGCTAGCCGAGTTTCACAAACTTCAAGGGTTACGGGATTTACCAAGTCCCAGCAAAGAACAAAACCCTCGGTTTTTGGCGGCTGCAGTCGTCAAATAATACAACAAAGTACGCTAGCAAAGTGTCACCGACAAAAACACTCACACAGCGTTAACAACAAAAACACTCGCTAAAGTGTTCAACAACCAAGAACTCTGGGAGCGACCCACAAATACTTAACTCAAAGATCGATGGCGTCACCAGGAAGGCCCGTCAATCGTCTCGCTATACCAAGGTCTACGCCAGGCGCCAAAACAGGTCTACAGTCAGGGCAGCAGTCCGTCGCAGCCGTCAGGAGGCAGGAATCTTCGCGGGAAAAGTCTTCGGGCCACTTATTTCGACAACAGGATCGATGAAGCGGGGTGCACCTTCCCTCGGAGATTTCACACGAAGTTCCTCACGATCGTCGGGCTTGGACCGGTACCACTGATGCAGCCCCACATTGGGCGCCAACTGAAGGACTGGGTTCTTTTGGACCCAGCGGTGCCAGGGCACAACACCTGAAACCTTCGTGGGTAACCTGCTCCGGCGTACAAGTCACAGAGACACGGGACACTTCCTTGGGCGTCAAAGATTCAAGGTTTATTTGCTGCAGGGAACACAGAGATCACGGAAGTACATCGAGTGTAGTTCGGGGAGACTGCTTCAAATTGGTTCTGTGGATCGCTCCTTTTATACAGTTTTTACCCATAGGATAACATTGAACACAAAAGTTTACAACCCGGTTCCCACAATTAGCCCCCAGAGGGGTCGCTTTGGTCACTTTGAAACACACAAGGTCCGGAACATAAGTGCGGAAACATTTGGTGGTTCCCAACTGTAAAAACCATCTTCCCACCATTAGCAAATTCCAATCAGCAGTAAAATAGATCAAAATAGGAACGAAGACAGGTGCAGAGGAAGACGGAGACAGTGGGGAGATCGGAAAGGGTGTAAAAGGGGAGGTATCGGGAAACACGAGATACAGGCATCAAAGGGACGTGCCTAATGAGATGCACGGCTGAGACAATAAGTCCGTGCGGCAAGATGAGCCTCGAGCGGCGCCATCTGCCTTACAGCAGCAACCCCCTCGTCATAAAGACACTTACAAAGAACATGTGTCTTCCGCAAATATCTTGGGAGTCCCAGGGTCGCGAAGCGGACAGCGTCCGTTCGCTGGCTACTTGAGGGCAAGAGACAAAATGGATGCCGTATCTAAGATGGAACCCGTGGGTACAGATGAAAAACCCACATAACAAACGAACGGTTTTAAGTTAGCACAGCGAAACTCCGCACACTTACTAAACTCGTCATTTGCGGTTCATAGATACCAGACTCGACCATATTCGTGCGAGTCGAAAATACCACTTACAATTGTCACGGAACCTCAGTGCTAGCACCGCCCCTGATAGGAAACCCTTTGTCCAAGCTCCCCTCGCTGGAAGGACTCCCAGCTGTAGGGGGTCAGACTTGTGTCTGTGGTGGCAGCATCCATTTTGTGATGCTGAGGCTCGAGTTAACTTTAACCGGGGTTCACAGTTACATACATGTCGTGTCCCTCTAGAAGGGTGGAATGCTAACCCCGTCGCCAGAATTGGCGAGGGGTTAGTATTCCAATTCGTATGACACCTTACTGGACATGTTTTGATAAAGCGATACCAGAGTTGGCATATAACCGCGAGGATTATAATGCACTTAAGAGTATATGGTACGCGTTATCATGGAACAGCTATTAGGACTTGGTTCCACAAGCTGCAAACGGGCTCAGCTCATGCCAGAGCACCATCTCACCTGATTCCAAGCACTCTGCCTTCAGGATTGTTAAGGCCTGCCATAGGAGTGACTGATAGGAATACAGGTGTCCATTTTAGGGTTAGATATAGGTATACTATATCTACAGCAAAGGGTGATTACACCACCTTGCCCCAGCTGTCGTGCAGCCAGTTGTGTCAGATTTAGATGGCCAGCCAGGGGTGGCATAATACATGCTGCAGCCCCTGGTAGGCCCTGGGTACACCTATGCCCTGAGTTACAGGGTCTGATAAGGTGGCCCAGTACCAATTGGTAAATGCACCTAAGGTACATGGAATCCATTTTACAGAGAGAGCAGTAGGCCTGGGGTCCTGATTGGCAGGGTCCCAGGCCAACTATGTCATAAACCAGCTAAAACACAGGGCAAAAAGTTGGGGGCAACCATAGTCAGGATCTACCTTCCTACAATCACGGTCCCAGAGGCGCTCCTGTGGAGCCTCCTCCCGGGGAGATCCGGCTTCCCAACGCCAGACCGTGGATCCTTATCCCTTGTGAATTGCATGGCGCCGAGATGCTTATCCAATTGGACTGTGGGATTGATTCAGTTATACTACGTTGTGGGAGCTCTTAGGAGGGCTTAATGCCCCACTGGTTTAGTGGGTGAGGGATGTGAGCCTGGGGGTTATGGGCTGTAAGTTGGGGATCCATTAGCGGGAGCATCCTGTGCCCCCCGTTGGGGGCATGGGGTTTGCCCCGCCGCGACAGGTACTTCAGTGTTTTTTAGGTATTGGGTCGGGGGTTTGTTGGGGGGACGGCATTTGGTTGGGGGGTTGGGTTACGCTTTCACACTTAGCACCTCATTAAGTACACACACACTGCTGGGTCCACCTGTCCGTTATACTCCATGCCTGATGCCTAATGGCTAGTCCAGCTGTTGATGTTAGGGTGCCCGGGGGCACTATTCGGGTGGTAAGCTGGAATGTGTGTGGAATGCTGGATAAAATCAAATGCGGGGCTGTCCTGCGTCAGGCCAAGAGAGCTGGAGCCGATGTCCTCCTCTTACAGGAGACTCACTTGCTGGGTTTCAAGGTCCTTTGCCTGCAGCATTATGGCTTCCAACAGGTCTTTCATGCTGGGTTTGTGCAAGGTTCTAGGGGGGGGGGTGGCGGTCTTAATCCACCGCAGGATCCCATATGTGCATGCGCAGCAATGGCTGGATCCGCAGGGGCGATATGTATTTCTTGGGGGCATGATTGGGGAGGACTCCATTGTGCTGGGATGTGTGTATGCCCCTCCCCCATTGCAGTGGTCCTTCATCGAACGGTTGCTCTGTGTGGGCTGATATGCCAGATCTCAGTGGTGGGTGGCGATTGGAATGATATTGACATGGGTTGAGATAGAAGTACGGGGGGGTCCAGGAGGTGCGCAGCCCACGAAGCTATGTTCCCTGGTTACTGGCCTGGATTGGGTGGACACGTGGCGTCACGTGGATGGCGACAAGAGGGAATTCACCTACCTCTCAGCGGTACACAAATAGTTTTCCTGCTTAGATTACGTCTTTGTCCCCCGGGCGGCGGCGACAAGTGTGGTGACAGATGGGATCCTCCCCCGGGGGCTATCGGACCACCCTACGGTGTTTGTGGAGCTGCGGCTGGGCAGGGGGGGCAGCCTTTTCGCTGGCATCTAGCGGTCTGTCACTTACAGAATGCCGACTATGAGAAGCACATGTGGGGGCGATCGCGGATTATTTTGTCGCCAATGAAGTCTCCATTACTAGTGCGGTCACACTTTGGGAGGCAGTGAAGCCCACTCTACGGGGGGTGGATATAGTGTGGTGTACGGCGGCCCGTGGAAAACAACGGGACGAATTGGTCAGGGCGGAGGCAGAGGTGGAGGGTCAGGGTGCAACGATGGGCTGGCGGTGCAGGCACAGCAGTCGTACGCCTACCTCCGACTGGACGAGGCCTGTCAAATTTTGCTGGCGTCCCGCAGCAGAATCTGCCAATAGGGCGACAAGTCGAGCAAGATGCTACACAGTCTCTGCCCGGGTGTCTTTCATCCATAGGTCCTTCCAGGGGTGCTCAATGAGTGGGGCGCCGCTAACAGACCCCAGGGCCATAGCGGAAAAATTCGCCACCTATTATGCGGATCTTTATACTCAGCAGGAGTGTTTACCCGAGGCCACGGTGGACAACTTTATTGCGGATCTCCCGCCTAAAACTGTGTCCAATGAGGTCCGCCAACAGCTTGAGCTCCCTCCATCGTGGAAGAATTGGGCAAATCCCTAGGAGAGCTCAATACCGGAAAGACTCCGGGACCTAATGGGTTCCCCGCTGAATTCCATCGTCGATACAATCTCTAGCTGGCTTCTTACTATCGGGCGGCAGTGGAGGAGGCCCGAGAGGCTGGTCGGCTTCCCCCGGATTGGCGGCATGCTGAGGTGGTGGTGTTTCATAAGCTGGGCCGGCCTCCGGAGCAGCCTACTTCCTAACGCCCTGTATCTCTCCTTAATGTCGAGGCAAAAGTCTTAGCTACGGCTCTGGCCAACCGCCTCCTGCCACATATCTCGGTGTTGGTTCACCCGGACCAGGCCAGGTTCATGCCCGGGAGGGCAACGCGGCACAACATACAACGGGCCCACGTAGCTTTGGCAGCCATCCGGACAGGGGTGTCGGCTGCGTTCCTGTTGGCAGACATGGACAGGGCGTTTTACTTCCTGAGCTGGGTCTATATATTCGCCCTCCTTCGCAGGCTTAATCTTGGCCCCCGGTTCCTGTTGTATGTGCGACTACTGTATACTAAATTGACAGCGTCGGTCCGGGTGTCGGGTGCGGTATCATCTGGTTTCCAAATCCACTGTGGCACCAGGCAGGGATGCCCCCTATTGCCTTATTTATTTGCCTTAGCCATGGAGCCGCTTGCGTATTGATGCACAGTTGTAAGGGTCCGAGTGGGCTGATAGGAAAGCATTATATGCGGATGATGTCCTCTTTTTCTTAATGGCATTGGATAGGTTGGGCAGCGGATCCTGGAGATTATGCAAATTTTGGGGGAGGCATCCGGGCTGTACATGAACCCTCGCAAGTCTACCCTATGGGTACTGGGGGCTCGGGATGGGGTGGGTCCATGGGCATTGGCGCTGCAGGTGGCGTGGGGTCCTCAAATATCTGGGCGTTTTCCTCTCCGACGTGCCGGCTGTGCCCTGGGAGCGGAATGTGGTACCGGTCTGGGAGCGCATGCAGGCTGATATCAAGGTCTAGTCTCATATGCCACTAACGATCTATGGCAGATCAGCAATCTTTAAGATGGTGGCACTCCCCCGCCTGCTATTCCAGTTGCAGAAGCACCAGTACCCGATCACACCCCGGTGGTTCCGGCTGGTGAATTCGGCACTGGGGCAGTTTCTCTGGGTGGGAGGAGCGGTGCTTGTTGCATTGCGTATGTGCTTTCTCTCAACCTACTGTGGGGGCCTAGCGACCTTGGATCTTCTTTCCTACTTTCAGGTCTCGCACCTGCTGGTCCTCAATGAGTGGTGGTATGGGGACAGGAGGGACTATGCTGTGGAGCCGTACATGATGGGGCAGTCCACTCCATACGACACTCTATTCCGCTGCGGAACATAGAGCGCTGCCTCTTGTAAAACCAGTAGTATTTCAAATTTGGCGACAATCTCTAAAGCGCATGGGGTGGTGGAACACACTGAGAGAAGAAACCCCCTTGTGGCATAATGGGCGCCTGACGGCCCTACAGGGCTTTCGGGATTGGGACGCCATAGGCATCTCCACCCTGGGTAATGTTGTGCGCGATGGCTCCCTCAAATCGTTCCGCGACCTGCAGGTGGAATATAAAATGCCCCAATCGCAATTCTTCCGGTACCTCTAGTTCAGGCACTCGCTTGCTCCCAGCCTGGAGGGCCTCGACTCTATCCCTCAGTTTAGCCCACTGGAGGCGAAAGTCTTTATGGACGACCTGGAGACCAAGAAGATATCGCGCATATACCAAACCCTGGTCATTCATAGCGCGTCCCAACTGGAGAAATTACGGGCGGTGTGGTTGGAGGATGTGGGGGCATTGGAGGAGGAAGACTGGAGGGAGGCCCTAGCGGCACGCGGGGGGGGGGGGGCAGCCATTGCATTGAGTCTCCGCGCTATTCAATTTAAATACCTTCACCGGATCTATTTTTCTCGGGTGCGACTGTGGCGGGCGGGACTGGTTGCCTCTCCGGAGTGTCTCAGATGTGGTGGGACGGAGGATACATTCCTGCCAGCGACAGGCTGGCAATGCCTGTCGCTAGACCGCTTTTGGAGAGGGATATTTTCCTGCCTCTCCGAGGTTCTGGGATGGTCGCTTCCACGTACGCCTCAGTTTGCCCTGCTACATGTAATGGAGGGGATCGGGGGTAACCTTCATAAAAGGCACCTATTACAGCTGGGTCTCACGTTGGCGAAACGTGATATTGCTAGGATGTGGAAGGATGAGTGGGCACCTTCAGTGGCCGCGTGGAAAAACGGCCTTGACTTTTGCATGGGATTAGAGCGGCCCATCTTTGAGGCTTGGGGGTGCCCGTGTAAGCACTACAATATTTGGAAACGATGGGCTGACTACAGGGGCATGTGGTTGGAGCCTCCGGTTCAAACGGATGATATTTCGGTGGATTGAGCGTGGGGATGGAGGGTTTGGGCCTGGTTGGGGGGGGGCAGGCTGGGGTGCATGTGTGTGTGAGTGGGTGGGTCTCGGTGGTGGTGGCGCAACTTGGGGGGGTGGGGAAGGGGGGAGTAAGTTGGGGCAAGGGGGGCGGTTATACTGAATGGTGCTTATTGTCACATATGCTGGTTGTATTGTTTTTCCCCAAAAAGTCAATTGCTACCTTGTAATTGTGTAACGAGATACTGCAGTGGCCTCTGGGGCACAGAGCCATGTGTCTATTGTGCTAATTGACGAATAAAGTTTTTTTGGTTTTTTTTAAAGCCTTTTGAGACTCCATAGACCTTTTAAAATGTACGCCTTTCTTAAGCAAAGCCCTGAAAGGTTTAGCCACACTCACAAATCTTGGCACAAACTTAGAATAAAATTCGGCGAGTTCTAAGAAGGATCTCACCTGATCTATATCCATGGGAGCGGGAGATCTCACAACACTTTCTGCAAGTTCAATTTTAGGTTAAATACCTTCTCCTGAGATAATATGTCCCAAGTATGTAACAGACCTTAATCCAATACGACATTTGTCTTTTCATAGTAAGCCCCCTCTCTTTGAATTTTTCCAAATGTTTCCACTATGTTCCATTTCGTTCTTCCCATAAACCAAAATGTCGTCTTGGAAGAATAGAACATTAGATATTCCGCTTTCAACCATTTTCATGACCCTCTGAAAGCACGCCGCAGCCGAACCAAGCCGAAGGGCATCCTCAGGAAGCGGTAAGCCCCCAGAAGCGTTACAAAAGATGTGAGATGTCTGGAGTCTTTATGCAAAATAATTTGGTGATAAGCGGATGATAGGTCTAGCACGATAAAAATGTGTGCTCCCTTGAGCATGCTAATAGATTCAGAAATATTTGGTAACGGTTGGCGATCAACCCAGATCCATTCATTCAGCCCCCTCAAGTCCACACACATCCTCCCGTTGGCACCTCCATCCTTAGGTGCCAGAACAATGGGGCCGAGCCACTCTAATGCCTCTATTCATTCAATAACCCCTAAGTCTAATAGCTTCTTGAGCTCAGCCTTCAATGGTTCCACCATCATGTTGGGCACTCTCCTCACATTATGCACACAGGGCACACCCTTTTCTTTTAGAACAATACAGTGTTCAAAAGCTTTGAGACAACCAAAGGCATCAGTAAAAACTTCAGGGAATTTATCAAAATACTCACATCCCTGATTTTCACAATCTACTAGTATAACTTGATCTCTAGGGTTTTTTTTGCACTTCGGTTAAGCATGATACCCAAATCACGTTGGTGTCTCCATCCCAACAGGTTATCGCCTCTTTCTGCTACATAGACCTTGCCAACAGCATGCCTCCCCTTGAATCGTATCCTAGCCTCAACATAACCAAGGACATTGATCCTTGCACCTCCATAGCGGACAGGATTGATATCAGGAGGCAAAAGTGGCACACTGTCCAATCCTACTCTCTTGTCCCATTGTTTGTTGCCTATCATGGTGAAAGGTGAACCAGAGTCAGCTAACACCACAAAATCATGCCCATTCACCATAATATCACATTCTGGCATTGTTATTTTTCCTGCATCAACACCACTTTCACTTCCTTTGACATTTAAGATAACTGTGCGCACAGTTTCAGGCTCACTCTCCGTGACACAGGTTTCCCAGAGGACCTGCAAACACCAGCATAGTGTCCTTCAGCACCACATTTGTTACACGCACACCCTCTGGCTTAATAATTAGGATAATTGGAAAGGTGTGAGAAACTCCCACACCTAAAACACTTCATTTTCTGGGAGTCACTGACACTCTTGTCATTTGCATTACAATCTGCATTAGGAAAGAGAGTTTCAAGTTCAGCTTTCAATGGAAAACCTCTGCTAGGACCACGTACAGTGCAGGCATCCTTTTCAGTTCTCTTAATCTTGTCTTTAGGCAAAATGTTGGCTATATTTTCACAATACTCTGAACAGTCAGAATTCAGAAAGATCAAAATACAAGAAAACCCAAAAGATAGCCCAAAGAAATTGGGAAGATAATATTTGAGAAGATCTTATAAAATATGCTAACATTGGGGACCAAGCTATGTTTTGGAAATTGACGACACATGGAAGCAAACAAAATATGATGGCTTTTGATCACTACCTAGATTCTAATACCAGGCAGAGGCATTTTGCAAATCTCTGATATTACCATTGATTTGGATTTAGACCAAGACCGCACAAGAGATCTTTGGGGACTTTTAATATCAAGGCGAGTACCACCATTACAGTTTAGCATGGAGGACACAGGGCTTGCTGTAGCAGCCATGAAGCCATCAAAGGCACCTGGTCCAGACAGAATACCAGGGAACTTATTCAAGCATGCCCCGGAAGTGTGGATTCCATCCATGAACAAATTAACAAACGTAATAGCTAGGGGGCAGCCGATTCCAGAGTCCTGGAAAGGAAACTAAATGACATGCAGCGGATATTAAAAACAGACAATTCCAGCCTCATAGTATTTGGCCTCAGTCGCTTCCTACTGACCACTAACTTTATAAGAACAAAGAGGGCAAAAATTTTAAAACATTCTTTAATTGTATTGCCAGGAATCTAAGCCAAAGCTCATATCTATTAGTTGGGGTGCATCACTTTGTATGAGTTGTTAAGCTGAAAATGAACAGTTTTTAGAAGGACAAATTGATCGTTTCGATGCAACTACCAAAACAATGTTATTTGTTATGCCCTCCTACAGATTTTATATTTTTTGAAATATTTTGAATATGTTATGACTTGATAGGCCCGGTTAGACAAAGCTAGATTGTTGAACTTACTCTTAAGAGCATCTAAATAGTATTAACCTTTGTACCTTTTGCACACGCACTTCAACCAGCTTATGCTGATGGTTAAGCGCAACGGTCTAGCATAATATTTGTATTTTGAACTGAAAATGAGTTGAAAAAAAATAGCCATTTATGTCAATGTTTTCACCTGTAACGTCTTCTAATTCTGACAGCTGTTTGAAAGCAATATACCGTTACATCTGCTGGACCTTTTCGGTTATGGGGGATATATAGGACTTTGTTATATTCTAGGCACAATATTTATGGTAGTTTATTCTGTATATATTTGATTAGTCTTAATTGTTAATATTACTGATGTCAAGCTATTGCTGTCACTGGGTTTGTGATGTCATTAGATATAGATTGTTATGTTTCAATGCTGGAGGAGAATTGTACTGGATTGGACTTAAACAGCAGATGATGTGCTGTGTAGAGATCTACTATCTCAATAAATGTATCACTTCAACTCTACCTGTATCCAGTAATTATTGAGGTTATCACAAAATTTGGCGACAAGGACTCTACACAGCAGAACCTACGCATCAATCTTTCACCTTTATCATCTGCTACTCATCAAACATCTATTCTAACAAGGCGCTGGTTGCATCTATCTCATCAACAGCTGGTGGATCTAGTTACTTCTTTTCTTCAAGGATCATCTAACAGATTGCAAGATAAGTCCATTTTTATTTGACTTACCGCTCTTATCTATGAAGGCTTGCGCTATTGAATTTTGACATTAATCTAATGACACTCATGCGTGTATTTGCACATAATATCTAAAAGGGTGCAAAGTGAAGTGACTTTCATCACACGCAATTTGTGTCAATCGTCTTCATCACACGTAATTTTTGTCAAGCGTCTATGCCAGAGACCACGTAGTTATCCAACAAGGGATACAAGCATTTCAACCATCTTGCGTCAATGCTTGAGACCACGAAGTTATCCAACACGGGATATGAGGGTTTCATACATCTAAACTTTTTAATATCATTTTGACTGTGGCTGTTGAAGTTTTTCATAATTTGACTATATCGTGACTGCTTTAAAGAAAAGGGAGAATGAGTCTTCAAGTACAGCACAGCTCAACTGCATTTTCATTGCGGTCTATTTTATCAATGTTTCTCTTCAGTTTAAAAAGTAGTTGGATTTCAATACTTTATCTTAAGTGACTGTATTTTGTTACTGAAAACATACTGGATTTCAAGAGATCGCATTTCATAGGATCGTATTTTCAGTTTGATGTGTACTTTTGAAAGTTTCCTACCTGTGTTCGTCAGGATTCCGAGCGTGTATTTTCTCACGCACAGCATTTGGGAATCTTCCTGTGTCTCGCTTCTTCTCACGTCATCTGTTTCAACGCGAAATTTCGGAGGCCAACCATTACGCATGTGCGAGATTATATTCATGCCAACCACGTCAAATTTGCCAACCAATCTGCCATTTTCTATCGCTTTTGATGAAGAATTCTCAAGAATGACATCACAATAGCCACTCTTTTGTTTTAACATTTTTTTCCTTCAGAAATTCAACTATGTCATAAGGCTGATTGTTTTAGGATGAAGCAATTGGACTTTTCTTTTTAACATTTCAACATTTTTAACCTTTATTCAACAAGCAGATCACAGTGATTTGCACACTTTAGATATTTAAAAAACACTAATATTTACAGTGTATTCAAGATAATATTGTAAATGCATTCAAGCGGATTATAGTGAATCTCACGTTTTTATTTGTCATTTTTTTACAGCATTTTTAAAAAGAAAATAACATATTGAAGCTGACCACAGTTTTTCGCATACTTTTGACAATCAACATTTGCAATATTTTTTTAAAATATAGTATCAAACAAATGCTGTAATCTAGGTATTTTATCTATATATGTCTAGTTAAAAAATGTATTTTTTGTATTACTATTAATATTGCGTGTTGTTCGACAATGTCCTCTTTACAATCTGTGAATGCTCCACCTTCATTTCTCAAGACTCCAGGGGAACCTCCTGTAAAATGGGATATTTGGTTTGATGCCTTTGTGACGTATTTAGGCGCAATTGGTGCCTTACGGTATCGTCCAGAGAGAAAGAAATTGTTATTATTACACTTGTTAGGATTTGAAGGAAGATCAATTTTCAAGCATCTACCTGATTTACCTGGCAACGGAGATATTTTAGATGAATATCAGTGCACTGTTGCAAAACTTAAAATACGTTTTGATAAACAACCTAATTTGATTGTACTTAGACACAAGTTTTTCAAGAGGAAGCAGTCTGAGAGTGAAGACGTAGATGGTTACATCTCTGCTCTTAGAAAACTTGCCTCTGTGTGTCTTTTTGATAATTTCACAGAACAATTGATCCGCGATCAATTTGTGGTAAATTGTAAGGATAAACAGATTAGACAAAAACTGTTATGATCTGGATAATCTCTTACTGGATGAAACCATTAAAGTTGCAAAAAGCATTGAAACTTAAGGAGTTAGAGGGCAAACCTACTGAAGCTATCAATTTTGTAGGCCCTATAAAAAAACAAATACAAATAATAAGTCTGTAAAAAAAAGGGAACATCGGTTTTTCTAAAACAAAATCCGAAAATTCTATACCTAGCAATGTTTGTTTACGATGTGGGAGTTCTTCTCATGGGAAGGTGTCCAAGTGTCCAGCATTGAATTCAACATGTAATTACTGTAAGAATGTTGGACACTTTGCTGCTGTGTGTTTGAAAAAGAAGTTACAAAACAAATCTGTAGCCTGTGTGTTAGAATCAGACGACAATGACCCAGAAGGGGAGATTGTTTCTGTTGTACAAGATCAATTAGTGTCCAATTAATCTAATATACCACTTACGGGAGATCCATCGTCTTGTGTTGACCCTATTGTCGAGATCACTGTAGGGGATAAGAATCTTAATCTGCTAGTGGATTCTGGTGCCAGAATTACCATGATCACACGAACCTTTTTATGATACATGGGGTGAAAGAACATTTTCCGCCAGATAGATCTCCTGTCTCTTGTGAGGGACGTAAGATTGACTTACTTGGGTTCATAGAAGAATTTCTTGTATTTAAAGGAAGGAAAATTAGAGGCAAGATCTATGTTGCTGTCAAAGAACTAAATATATTAGGCTGGTTTCACCAGGGTTTGTTTGGGATGCAACTGAAACCAGGGACAAAAGAACACGTTATGGTTGTCACTTTTGAAGAAGAGAGTTCTAGATGGTCTAATGAGTTTCCAACTGTGTTTAGCAATACGTTGGGAAAAATTGCTGGGTTCAAGCACAAAATAATTGTAAATGAGGGAGCTACACCTATTAAACATAAACTCAGGAGTGTCCCGTTCAGCGTTAGAGAGGATCTTAACAACGAACTCTCTTCCCTGTGTGATATGGGAATCATTGAACCAACAGATTCATCCCTTTGGTTGTCGCCTTTAGTGGTGGCAAGAAAACGAGATGGGAAGTTGAGAGTTTGTGTGGATCTCAGATCACTCAACAAGGAGATCTGGGTTGATTCTCAACCCTTGCCCAAAATAACAGACTTGTTTTCAAGTATCAAAGATGCCAAAGTCTTTTCAAAGTTAGACTTGGCTAGCGCCTACCACCAAATAGAACTTCATCCTGATTTGCGATCATTAACAGCTTTTGTTTCACCTCTTGGAACCTTTCGTTATAAGAGGATGCCTTTCGGGTTGGCATCTGCAGCGTCAGTGCTCCAGAAGGTTATGCAGAATATGTTGATGGGTGTAGAAGGAGTCCTTGTGTTTCAGGATGATGTCCTTATGTATACCAAGGATAATGTGTCTCATGACAACATCAGAGGTTTTAGAAATTTTTAATAAAAATGGTGTGATTTTGAAAAATGAAAAATGCAAATTTTCATGTGACGAAATCGAATATTCAGGACACCTCCTATCTCATGAAGGAGTTAAGCCCGGACAAGGTCTCATTGATGCCATTATGAATGCAACCGTACCTAATGATAAGACCGGTGTTAAGTCACTATTGGGGTTACTGGAGTATTACTCTAGTTTTATCAATAATTAAGCTTCTATGGTCAGACCTAACAGCAATCTTCTTAAAACTTCCACTAAGTTCATATGGTCATCGGAATGTGACCGTGCTTTTATTGAAGTTAAAGAGGCTCTAAAACACTTTTGACCCAGAATTATCGTGTCGTATTACAGTCGATGCAAGCAAAGTGGGGTTGGGAGCAATACTTACTCAACAGGCTGGAAATCAAGAAGTTAATGTTGCTTTTGCATCAAGGGTTCTCAGGAGCGCAGAAATACCATACTCCGTTATCGAAAAAGAACTGTTAGTGTGTTTGTGGGCTATTGATAAATAACGTCCATTTGTTTGGGGCAAACATTTTGACCTACTCACAGATCATAAACCTTTGGTCTCAATATTGTCTTCAGGTCCTAGCAAATGTTGCACACCAAGGATTTCCAGGATGTTTAGCAAACTGTTACAGTATCAATTCAATATTACACATATTGCTGGAGGCAAAAACATCAGAGCTGACTATCTTTCACGTTTTCCTCAATGTTCTGATGTTAGTGAGGGAACAGGTTTTCATGAATTGAATGATGAAGATTGTTTCGTAGCATCTGTAGATGTTCCCATTTTGGCTGTTGGATCTGAGGAAGAGTGGGAATTATCAATAGAAGACAATTTATTGATGAGGTGTGACAAATTGGTTCCTCCACATTTGCTTAGACCTGTTATAATCAAAGAGTCTCATGAAGGACATTTAGGGATTTCTCTTACTATAAGGAGAGTTCGTGAAAATTTTTGGTGGCCAAGAATGGACAATGAAATCAGAACAGCAGAGGAAAATTGACTTGTGTGCTCTTCATCAGAGAAAACACTCAAAGTAAGTACACCACCATTGTCTCCTATTGAGTGTCCCTCTGGACCTTTCTTAAAGCTAGTGGAATAAAACACCTCATAAGTTCTTTATATTATCCACAGGGAAATGGTCTAGTGGAGAGAATGAACAGAGCTGTTGGTGAATGTATAAAGTGGGCAGTCAGTGGAAAACATGATGTTTTGTCTGCCTTGGAAAGTATGCTGTGGTTCTATAGGACCACACCACATTCTACCACAAAATGTTCTCCTTTTGAAGTTCTAAGAGGAAGGAAAGCTAATACCAGTTTCCGTCCTGGATGGATGAACAAATGGATTGACTCATTGGTGGATATTGAGTCAATTATGGAGAGTGTGAAGTCTAATGTAGACATTGTAGGAGGGTGGATACCTGACTATGGTTGCCCCCAACTTTTTGCCTGGTGTTTTGCTGGTTTTCCGACTTAGTTGACCTGGGACCCTGCTATTCAGGGCCCCAGGCCTACTGCTCTCTCTGTAAAATGGATTCCATGTACCTTAGGTACATAACCAATTGGTACTGGGCCACCTTATCAGACCCTGTAACTCAGGGCATAGGTGTACCCAGGGCCTACCAGGGGCTGCAGCATGTATTATGCCACCCCTGGCTGGCCATCTAAATCTGACACAACTGGCTGCACAACAGCTGGGGCAATGTGGTGTACTCACCCTTTGCTTTAGATATAGTATACCTATATCTAACCCTAAAATGGACACATAGATTCCTATCAGTCACTCCTATGGCAGGCCTTGACAATCCTGAAGGCAGAGTGCTTGGAATCATGTGAGATGGTGCTCTGGCATGAGCTGAGCCCGTTTGCAGCTTGCGGGACCAAGTCCTAATAGCTGTTCCATGATAACGCATACCATATACTCTTAAGTGCATTATAATCCTCGCGGTTATATGCCAACTCTGGTATCGCTTTATCAAAACATGTCGAGTAAGGTGTCATACGAATTGGAATACTAACCCCTCGCCAATTCTGGCGACGGGGTTAGCATTCCACCCTTCTAGAGGGACACGACATGTATGTAACTGTGAACCCCGGTTAAAGTTAACTCAAGCCTCAGCATCACAAAATGGATGCTGCCACCCAGACACACGTCTGACCTCCTGCTGCTGGGAGTCCTTCCAGCGAGGGAGGCTTGGACAAAGGGTTTCCTGTCAGGGGCGGTGCTAGCACCATCCCAGACAGGGTTTTGTGTATCCTGGGTAGGCAGGGCTTTAGAGGAAGGTGACTGCAAGTGGCACCCCGGTGCTCACTATGCATAGGCCGGCTAGAACCAGTTCCAGGGGCACACCAGCCCCTGAGCTGGGGAAAGTCCGGCATGGGAGAGGGGTGTAACCACCCCCCTTCCTGGTCCCACCCATGGGCAGGACCTAGTCGCGTGCCAGCCCCTTTTCCTAGTATAAAGATAGGAGCGGGCCCCCTTCCAAATTAGATCATCTTTGAATCCTGAAACTACTTTCCACGAAAGGAACTCAAGACTTCTTCCTAAGATTTCTCCCTTGTGACTAAGGAGTAGTCACCATGCATCTGCGGGCACCGACTAAGAACACTGCGGTTTGCTGCACGGCCTTCCTCCGGAATCCGACCGACCAGCACGACGAGACCCGGCTCCCTGGCACCTCTGACCTCTACCTACATCATCAGCCCAGCTGAGATCCGTGGGTGTGACGAGACCTCGAGGGACCGGCCATCTTCAGAACGCTTATCCAGCACGACCGCCGAGGGATCCTCGAGTGAGTGCTTTGGGGTTCGAGAAGCCCTAACCCTGAGCAGCTCCAGCACCGAAGTCCAGCCCCCCAGCATCCACCAGATCTGCGTGGGGCCCTTCTGCTCTTTGCTGCTCACCGCGTTGTCCGGCTACTTGCCTGCTGGCTTGTGGCCCTCTTGACAACGCACCACGACGACAACACCGCTGGTCTTGTTGCTCCAGACTGGCCCATGCTCCCCTCCAACAGAGGAGCACCCCGGACCCTCCTGGTCCACTCCAGACGCCATTTTAAGTCCACCGCGTGGGCTTGCATTTGCCAAGACTTGTTGCCCCAATCCTGGGTCCAGCGACGTCGACAGCAGATACCTTCGTGGGACAGCTCGCACCTCCATCCTGGTCGCCGACAACGCCTCCTGGTCCGTGAGACTGCAGAGCCCAGCGTCGCCCACTCACCTGGTCGAGGTGACTCCATCCGGTGCCATCCTGGTGCCCATCTAATCACTGGCTAGTGATTCAGAACTTGGTCCCCTCTGCTTACAGGCATCCTCCATCATCGATCCAGGCTTGGATCCCTCTGAATCTCTTCACTGGTCGCCTGCCAGCAACTTCTTCTTTCAGGCTCCATAGACTGCAACGAGGATTCCCGACGTCTTTCCAGACCTATGCAGCCCCAGCCCCTGGGCTAGGTAACCTCAGCATTTTGGTGCTCCAGCATAGCCTCACTATCCAAGGGTCCAGATCCTTTTTCGTTTCAGCTCTACCTAGTCGGATTCGTCCGATAACACTAACTTTACGAAATCTAGCATCCATAGACTTTGTCCCGCATCCCGTGTGAGAGTGCACACTCTGCACCCGATCTCCCTAGGCCTCCTGCTAGTAATCTGAAGGTTCAGTAGTCCAGTCCTAGTGATCCTAAAGCCTATTAGAATAGTACCTACCTGCTAGTAATTTCGCATTTCACTTTTAGAGTATATGGTTTTTCGCGCCCCTCGGGCATTTGTGTAAATTGTGCGACTTTGAGTATTTTCATAAGAGTTTTGTATTGTGCTTAGCACCCTGTCCTCATAAAGAGTCCAGGGTTGTTGTGTTCTAAATAAATATACTTTTATTTTCATAACAACTTGTGTTGTGTCCTTTCACTTGGTGTTCAAGGGGTATATGTAATGGTATAACAGCTGGCTTAACACGCCCTCTAGAGTTTAGCCTAAAGACTGCTCTTGTCCATGCTACTAGGATAGCTGGTATACGGTTGACTTACAACCAATCATCAATAAGGGTTGTTTGGACTGATACAAAGTGCTCACTAGAATAGTGAACATTATATATCAGGCCAACTTCTCACAGACATCATGCAAAATAAAGAGAAAAAATGGTTTGACAAGAAGAAAGGTGTTAAAATAGTTAATTTGTGTTTGGGTGATTTTGTAAGAATCAGGAATCCTGTGCACACTAAGAAAGGAAAAGGTAAGTTCAGTGACCCACTGAAAGTTATTAGAATTGGGAACAACTGTGTCCAAGTGGAGTGGGTTTTTGTGGAATGTCTCAAAGATAGTCAAACTTAAATCTGATGGTTCTAAATTACAGATCAGTAATGACTAACAATTCTACCTCTTCTGTACAAAGAAGAAAAAGTTCTAGAGTGTCTATAAATACTCGTATGTTTCGTGGTTAGGATTTTTAGATTTTGCACTTTTATTTTGAAGACAATTATTTAAGAATGTTTATTGTACTATGTTTTTATTTGTAGAAAAGGAGGTATGTTATATTCTAGGCACAATATTTATGGTAGTTTATTCTGTATATATTAGATTAGTCTTAATTGTTAATATTACTGATGTCAAGTTATTGCTGTTACTGGGTTTGTGAAGTCATTAGATATAGAATGTTATGTTTCAATGCTGGAGGATAACTGTACTGGATTGGACTTGAACAGCAGATGATGTGCTGTGTAGAGAGCTACTATCTCAATAAATGTATCACTTCAACTCTACCTGTATCCAGTAAATATTGAGGTTACCACAGACTTGTAGATTCACCAAGAACCCGAAGACACCCAGAGCCAATAACTGAGCAGCGTCTTGCAATGGTTTTTTATTATGTACCTGGTATGTAACAATTAATTTGGGAAAATATATACATGGCAAAATCGGTATGAAAGACACCTATGTATTTCTGAAATTCAAACAAAATGTAGAGTTTAGGAAACAGTAGATATTTGCACATTTCCGAAATTGTGAGTACCCATACTAGCATGAGAATTATAGGTCATTTTTCAAAATGACTTCTTTTTTACACATTGTCTTTCATTTGGAAGGCAGAAATGCATCGAAAGTCAATAGGTAATAACAGTTGCTCTACAATTCTGTGTTACCCTGAGTCTCCCGATAAAAATGGTACCTCACTTGTGTGGGTAGGCCTAGTGCCCGCAACAGGAAACGGTTCAAAACGCAACATAGACACACTTTATTTTTACAGTGAATACAGACCCTTTTTTTGTAAAACCATTGCTTTAGATTTTGAACCCTAGCTCTGCCGGCACCTAGGGAAACCTACCGAACATATACATTTTTGAAAACTAAACACCCAGGGGAATCCAGGATGGGGTGACTTGACTGGCTCTCACCAGGTTCTGTTACCCAGAATCCCTTGCAAACCTAAAGGTTTGTCCCAAAAAACACATTCCTTACATTTCTGTAGTGGAAAGTTCTGGAATGTGCGTGGATCCACAAAATTCCACCAATTTCCCCAAAGTCTTCCGAGAAAAATGGTACCTCACTTGTTGTGGTTAGGCCTAGGGCCCTCAACAGAAAACGGACCAAAATGCAAAGTGGACACACCACATTTTCACAGTGAAAACTGACCCTTTTTTTGCAAAGTGCCTAGCTCTAGATTTTGAACCCTAACTCTGCCTGTACCTAGGGAAACCTACCAAACCTATAGATTTTTGAAACCTAGACACCCAGGGGAATCCAGGATGGGGTGACTTGACTGGCTGTCACCAGGTTTTGTTATCCAGGATCCCTTGCAAACCTAAACATTTGTCCTCAGAAAACACCTTTTCCTCACATTTATGTGGTGGAAAGTTCTGGAATTTGCGTGGGTCCACAAAATTCTACCCAGCCAGCATTCCCCAAAGTCTTCCAAGAAAAATGGTTCCTCCCTTGTGTGGGTTGGTCAAGTACCCGCGACATGCAAGGGCCCAAAACCTATTGAGGCGACTTCAAAATTATCTATCACAAAACAACATGGTTTTGCAAGGGAGGGTTCCATGAGTTTTTGGCCCCATGCTCGGTGGCCATCTAGGGCAACCTACCAAATCCACACATTTCTGAACACTAGACAACCTAGGGAGTCCAGGAAGTTATGGCTTGCGTGGGTCCCCCATCATTTCCCTACCGAGAATCCCCTGCAAACCTCAAAAAGCACTTTTTCTCAAATTTCTGTGTGGGGAAGTTGTAGAATCTGCGTGGAGCCACAAATTTCCATCTACATAGTATTCCCCCAGTTCTCCCGATAAAAACGATACCTCACTCACGTGGGTGGGTCAGGTACCCGCGACAAGCAAGGGCCCCAAACCTACTGAGACGACATCAAAATTACCTATAACAAAACAACCTGCAAGGGGGGGTCCCGTGAGTTTTTGGCCCCGGGATCAGCGGCCACCTAGGGAAACCTACCAAACCCACAAATTCTGGAAACTAGACACACAGGGGGAGTCCAGCAAGCTATGGTCCCCCAACATTTCCCTACCCAGAATCCCCTGCAAACCTCAAATTTTGTTGAAAAAATATATTTTTTCTCACAATTTTGTGTGGGAAAGTTGAAGGATCACTGGGCTGACACAAATTTCCCTCCACCCAGCGTTCCCCCAGCTCTCCCAATAAAAATGGTACCTCACTTGGGGGGGTAGGCATAGTGGTTGCAACAGGAAATAGCCAAATCGTACTGTGGAGACTTCAAAATTACCTATAACAAAACTACCTGGATTGAGGGCTGGAACCTGGGGTTTTGGCCCTGGGCTCGCCGCCATCTAGGGAAACCTACCAAACCCACACATTTCTGAAAACTAGACACCCTGGGGAGCCTAAAGAGGTATGGCTTGCGTGGATCCCCCAACGTTTCCCTACCAAGAATCCCCTGCAAACCTCAAATTTAGCTGAAATAAGCACTTTATCAAATTTCTGTGTGGGAAAGTTGTGGAATCTGCATGGAGCCACAAATTTCCATCTACACAGCATTCCCCCAGTTCTCCCGATAAAAATGATACCTCACTCACGTGGGTGGGTTAGGTAAGGGCCCCAAACCTACGGAGGCGACATAAAAATTACCTATAACCAAACAACCTGGTTTTGCAAGGGGGCTTCCATGAGTTTTTAGCCCTGGGCTCAGCGGCCACCTGGGAAACCTACCAAACCCACAAATTCTGGAAACTAGACACCCAGGGGAAGTCCAGCAAGCTATGGCTTGCTTGGGTCCCCCAACATTTTCCTACCCAGAATCCCCTGCAAACCTCAAATTTTGTTGAAAAAAATCTACTTTTTCTCACAATTCTGTGTGGGAAAGTTGAAGGATCATGGGCTGACACAAATTTCCTACCACCCAGCATACCCCCAGGTTTCCGAATAAAAATGGTACCTCACTTGTGGGGGTAGGCATAGGGGAAACACCCATTACAACGATGGTCTTTTCACGCAGTGCCATTGCAACGCAACTTTCACATCGCAGGAGGCTTTACATCGCATGCTTTTAGAACGCAGGCTACAACTGCGCATAGACTTTACATCGCTACCAATTACAACGTGTCCATGCTGCATGCTGTAGCCTGCGTGCTGCGATGACCAATTACATAGCCTGTGTGTGATGCGATGACAGATGTTTTAAATATTGCAACGCGTGCTGAGTGAAGAGCAGGCTGCGATGACAGATTACATAGCCTGCGTGATGCGATGACAGATGTTTTAAATATTACAATGCGTGCTGCGATGACAGATGACATATGACATAGCCTGCCACGGAAGATGTTTTAAATGTTACAACGCATGCTGCGTCCTGCAGGACACCGTGCTGCGTGCTGTAACCTGGTAGGGTATTCAACCCAGCTGGCGTTTCATTTAATATCTCGAAAATAACTAAAACGAATTCTAAATGTGTCTCTTATCCTGCGTTTCCACATCATAGCAGATTGTGTGTTGTACAATGTTTGAAATGTTATGAAGCCTATACTCGAGAATTTAGAAATAATGTTGCAGGACAATTGTTGATTGCCTTACAGAGGCCTTTTCGCCCAGTCACTGCCGCAACTCTAGCCAGGTGGGTGACTTGGTTGTTAAATCTGGCAGGTATTGATAAGTTGATCTTTGTAGCCCATTCTGTAAGAGGAGCATGGCTTCTAAAGCTTTTGCTACAGGATCCCGATTGGAAGATATTATGACTGCGGACAGAGGTACAACTAGAGCCACATTTTGGTGGGCTGGCTACTTAAAATTTCGGTCGGGGGGGGGGTTGATTCTTCCAGTGTTAGTTAGAGTGGAGATGCAGGGACTCTAAGACCAGTTGAAAAAACAACAAAGCCTTGTTAGAAAGTTAATGGTCTTTTAAAGACCTGTGAAGTACTCAGGTGCGGCTGTGTGTGTGCCTGCGAAACTGTCTCAGCCCGGGCAGCCACACACGACTGGGAGGCTGAAGCACTTTCAGCCCGATTGGAGTTGCGCGCCTGACTGCAGCGGATTGATCTTCTGATTCTACTTTAAAGACGTTTTATCATAAACCAATTGTAGATGTACCAACTATGGTGGTGGATCAACTTTAATCTAGCATAATCTGAAGCCTCCGTGGACTGAGCTAGAATAAAAAAATTCTAGCTAGCGCTTCAAGAATTTTCAATTCTATTAAGGACACGGAGGCGAGTATTGTCACACCCTAGAAACTATTGTACAATATGAGGTTTGATTTGTTCATATTGACAAATTTGATTTTATATAACGTTATGTATTATGATGTTGGGTTTCTTCCCGCCCATATTCTAGTTGGAAATACATTCAGTGAATGGTATATTACGGTGTATATTCTCTTTTCAGGAGAGCAGAATAAACCGGCTTAAGGAGTCAAGAGGAAATCAAATTCGGATTAAGGGAAGATGCTCCTGTGGTTACGTTCAGGTTCAAGTCGATGAAGGAATCAGCAAAGTTCAAGAAAAATGGGTTGGGTAAGCTGACAAGGGGGGTAATATTGTTGTCATGGATACTATCAATTACAAGGCAGAGATCTACACACAACTTGAACCTCTTAAAGGGAATCCACTTGAACGACTTAAATTGTTGATTAATAATAGACTCAAACAGTGGTATGACCAGACACTTCTAGACAATGATGAATTTACATACTTAACAGTTTCTTACCCAAGGGCACCATGTTTATACACTCTACCCAAAGTTCATAAAAACAGAGAGAAACCACCTGATAGACCCATAATTTCTGGGATTGGTGGCCCAACTGAGAGACTTTCTGAGTTAATTGAAACATTTCTAAGACCTTATGTAAACAATCTTCCCTCCCATATTCAAGACACCAAACATGTACTGAATATTTTGGCAGATGTGACATGGGAAACCGGGATGTATCTAGTGACTCAAGATGTGGTTTCCCTCTATTCTATTATCCAACATAATTTGGGATTAGCTGCTCTTGAAACCTTCTTAAACAGGAGACCAGCAGAATTACTGGAGCATACCAAAATGATTTTGGAGATGGCAGAACTTGTACTTCAGACAAATGGTATAGACAATGCCTTGGTACTGCGATGGGTGCCAGATTTGCTCCGTCTTTTGCCAACCTCTTTATGGGGTGGTTCGAGGCGGAGTGGATCTGGGGCCGTCGCGGTCAGAGGTGGGTGGATTTTATCTATTACTGGGGTCGCTTTATAGATGATTGTCTTATGATTTGGACAGGGACCCTAGATGATTTACATGCTTTTTTTTATTTTCTGTATGACAACAATGTTAATCTTAGATTTACCACCCAATATAGTCATGAGAAAATTTCTTCCCTTGATATTGACCTATATGCCCATGAAGATAAACTTTGTTCTAGGATGTACAGGAAATAGACGAGTTGTAACTCTTTACTCCACGCAACAAGATGCCACCCGCAAAGCCAGATAAATTCGATACCCTATGGTGAAATGGTTAGGGCACGTAGGAATTGCTCAGTAGAAACAGAATTCTGGTGGGATATCCAAGATATGGCAAATCGATTTGAAGCCAGGGGTTACAATCCTAAAGTTATTGAAAAGGCAAAAAAGAGAGTATATGGTTTGAAACGTACACAGACCCTGGCACCAAGGAAGGAACTTACAGAAAGTAAGACATCACAAACAGTACGCCTTGTCACTAATTACAATAGCGAGAGCTATAAATTGTATTCAGTACTAAATAGGCACTGGCACTTATTGAAGGCAGACAAGGACCTTGTACCATTTTTACAAGAAAGACTGAGTATTACTTTTAGGAAAGGTAAATCACTTTCCAATGATTTATGTCCCAGTTACCGCACCAGGTTACCAAATATTTGGTTGATGAGCCCTACCATGGGCTTTCACAAATGTGGTTGATGTAGTTCGTGCAGGTGGGCACAGAAGAAGGTTGTTAATTTTAGCTATAATGGATCAGAAAGATTTGAGATCAAGACTTTTATCACATGTGATACCACGTTTGTTGTCTACATAATAGAATGCTCCTGTGGTAAAATCTATGTCGGGAGCACTATTCGGCGGTAAGGGGCACGAGGCACCAGCAGGGCTGCGAGCGTGCGGGGACTTCATTTCCCAGAAGTCCCTGCGAGACCAAGGAAGAGCTTCCGGTCCGCTCTCCCTGCTGGCCCGCCCCCCGCCCATCCAAGGTTTTTAAAAAGCGTCCCTGTTCCCACCACCTGTGGGACACTTACACTCATTGTTGAACGGAGGATCCAGGCACAGAGAAACGAGGCTTTCCAGTGCATCAGGGCACTTTGACCATCAGCGCACGAGGCTTCCTGTCTACTCCTCGCCGCACCCGCTCCGCGGGTGCCGCTTCGCTGCTGGGTTACAGCGCCAGCAGCTTCCTGGGAGGACACGCGAGGACTCTTAGCGGCAAGGCGGTAAGGGGCGCGAGGCACCAGCAGGGCTGCGAGCGTGCGGGGACTTCATTTCCCAGAAGTCCCTGCGAGACCAAGGAAGAGCTTCCGGTCCGCTCTCCCTGCTGGCCCGCCCCCCGCCCTTTCTGCGCCTCCTACAAAAAGCCAACTAACTCCCGCAGCGCGGGACGCAGCCCGGGCTAAGACTGGGCAAAGACAGGGCCGTTTGAGGCCGTTCGAGTACGGGAGAGTCCGGTCCGGCCCACGCCTCTAACAACTATACCCCGGCCTCCCCAATACAGACACCCATAAACATCTTGACACCCTCTACAATTGGTCAATCTAATACCCTTCCCAGGTGAACACTCATTGCAAAATGAACACGAGATCCACCAGGCAGAAAAAAACAAAAAAGAATGGTATAGGTGACCAACTACTAGGTCCAATGGACGACTTTCTGGCCAAAGCAAATACTTTCATCGACCAGAGTATAAGCTTAATCGAGGGTAGAGTTTCTACTGAACTGGCAATTGCACGTCGTTCATCAATGGGATTACTTGCAACAGCAAAAACTCCAGAAATACAGCCAGCCTCAACGCAAATGGCGGTGACCAAAAACAGACTTAGCCTACCCAATAATGTCGATTTGTCAGCATCCCAAATATCTGTAACCCTCTCAGAAACCGATCTTGAGAATACCCCTGATATCTTTCCCGACCCCACACCTGAAGAAACCAGACAAATGAGAGGCAAGCGGGAGGGGGCCGTAAAAAAACGGAACGCTAAGAGTAAATCTGATCATACTACAAACTCCATAACATCCAAACATCCAATATCGGTCACTGATACAAACGTTTCAGTGATTTCTAACCACTCTGCTCCCCCAACTAATAACGTGGTAACAATTCACCATGTACCGCGTGATCTCTGTGATGCCTTAATGCCAGATTCGCTAACCTCACAAAACACAGGAAGACAAAGAGAATCAGCAAGACTAATCACAGAGATAGCTTTCCTTTTAAATTCCCATATACGCCCACTAGAAACAAGACTCAGTAATATAGAGAGGCAGCTAACAAAAATTATTGGCTCTCTAAAATCCATATCTCCACAACCTCATACCAAGCCCCCTTCAAATCCAGAACCCATACACCTTGCTTCAAAGAAAACTGCAACTGTACCTCCCCCACAGTCCAAAAAGCAAACCACATTAATCCTCCCAACAAACACCACCATTCCACAAAAGTCAACTCCCACGCCCCTGGTTATCCCCCCACAAGCTAGTTCCCAATCAATACCAACTGCAAATTCTACTTCCACAAAAACTCCCGCTCCTAAAACACCGGCACCCAAAACACCTGTAACAACAAACACTAAACCACCGCAAACAAAAAATTCCCCGAGAGGGACAACCGAACAAGTGCCCACCCTAAATTTACCACCTGAGGCCACCCCATACGTGGTAGTTATGACGGGGGTCCCCGAACTTACAGGTGAGGGGACTGAACCCAACTGGTCATTAAAGAACAAGGTCCAGTATTGGTTGAATACAAATCGTCCCGTCCCGCCACCTTGGAAAGTAAAATAGCTTCAGTATCCCGGACCTCGTGGGTAGGTTACAGGAAAACAACAATTCGAGGAGACTGTATAGTCATTACGTTTGAGGATCCCAGCATAGCTGATTATATATGCTCCTGGGAACGTAACAACTCCTCTGGGGGGATTGTAACAAGACCCTTGTCTTACTTTTACCCGAAAAGGTTCAATAATAACAATTACCAACGTAACTTTGACAACATGTGGAGGAAGCCAATTCCGCAACCATGGGAGCTAGAAACTGCCGCCACCAATCCTGTAATGCGACTTACTGAACCTATTAACTCTCGGTATCCATCTAATCTGAGGTATCCATCTAATCTGAGCCATCAGCAGAGAGAAGTCCCATGGCAGATCGTGGGCCCTCAAAACAGATTTGGAAACTGGGAGCAATGGGAGAGACCACCTCACCAACCTTTTGGCTCTAACTATGAAGACACCAGTAATGGGCAACACTGGCTAGGCTTCCCGACCACGAACAGGTTTAGTGGCCTGGAAATGGTCGATTGACAAACAACTAACTCACCAGAGCCCTCATCAACTACAGTAGCATTTTCACACCCAATTCCAGCGCCTACCCTATCTATATCACACAAGTACAATGTTGCACAAGAACACAAACCCACCCAGCTTTCTATGGTCTTCTGGAATGTGGCCGGCCTCCGAAACAAGATTGAGGATGGCTCGGCAGCGGTTTTCTTGAAGGACTATCAAATCATTTCTATTCAAGAAACCTGGGCAATGGCTGCCCTCCATCTAGTGGGATACAGAACATTTATCTCTCCCGCCCTTCCCAGCACCTCAGGTAGACCTAAGGGGGGTCTGGTAATATACATGGCTAACACAATTGTAGACATAAAGATCATCAAGACAGACCTCCTTCCGAACTTTCAGATCCTCACTTTTTCTGTAGGGAAAAAAACTCGTATCTCAATAGTAAACACATATAACAACTTGGATTCTGATAATTTAGTGAGCGTTCTTGACCAAATTCAAGACAAAATAACCGAACACACTCACTTTAAACAGAAAGTGGACATTGCTCACGTAATTTGGGGTGGCGACTTCAATCTGCATCCCTGCCCCAATATTGATACCTGTGGAATAGTAGACGAGTCTGACATTCCTTTAACTCACTTCACCCACTCAGGAGTGGGGTCTGCTATGAACAAAATACTCTCAGACTTGGACCTGCAAATTTTGAATCCCACACAACAAACAACCAATAAACTAGAGCCTACATATAGAGGAAGGGGCCACGAGACCACCGTGGATTATATATTAGTTACAGAAGCCCTAAAATCGCAAATCGGAACATTTAAAATCTTGGAAAACTGTCTCAGTGACCACTCCGCTCTAAGTCTAAGTCTCCAATTACATCACTCAAATTCTCTGATGGTAACTATAGCCAACACATTATCACAGAATAGGCTCGAGCTGAATAAGACCAATGGCTTCACAATCAAATGGGAAAAAGTGGACCCCAATATCCTTACGAAGAGACTAGTTACTCTTGCCTATAAAAACATTTCGATTTGTCTTGATCCCCAAGCGGAGGCCAACCAAATCCTGGAAAATTTCAATACCATCATGGAACATGTCAAAAACCTGTTAACCAGAACTTCCAACCAAAATAAGAAAAAGACCACAGGTTGGTTTAATCGAGATTGTACGAAAGCACAGACTAACTTGAGGAAAGCTCTTGGAGAATCTAACAGAGATGTAATAAAGATCCAAGGCCTCAGAAGAGAATATACTATTGCCAGAAAGACGAGAAAAAAAGAACTAGAAACATCGCTGTGGAAGGCCTTGCACGAGAGCGCACTCCCGAAGGACACCCAGGCTTTCTGGAAAATAGTCAAATCCCCCTCTTTAACTGATTCCAGTGGACCAAAAATAGATGTGGCCATAGACGAGGCCACATGGATGAGTCATTTCTCGAAAATTTTTCAATCCACACCTAATAGCGATCCGTACCAGTCTACATACAACCCAGTCACCTTCCCTATCTCCCTGGAAGTTGACCTACAAGATTTTGAAAAAGCGTTATCCTTAAGTAGGCCCGGAAAAGCCCCCGGTCCTGACGGGGTCCCTGTCGATTTATTTAAATTCCTTCCCGACCTCTGGACCCCAATAATCACGAGAGTTTGTATTGCAACTATGGAACTCGGATTGCTAGACTCATGGTCATCATCAATAATGGTCCCCATTTTTATGAAGGGGGACAGGCAAGATGTCAAGTGCTACCGTCCAATCTCCCTTCTTGATTCTCTGGGTAAAGTGGTTGGCAGAGTCCTCCTTGGCAAGTTGCAACAATGGGTAGCTGACGAAAACATCCTCTCTGACCTACAGTTCGGCTTCAGGGAGGGCTTTGGAACTATTGAGCAAGCATTAAATCTTTCCTTGCTTACATCCAAGTATACCCTTGCAAAAACAGGTACTATTTTTATGACATACGTGGATTTGTCCTCCGCATTCGACTGTGTCTCACATACCAAGCTCTGGTCGTTACTGAGCAAGATGGGGGTAGACCCTCCTCTCTTGGATTTTCTAAGGGAACTCTACAGCGGGGCCACAGCGAGAGTGAGGTTCGGGACAAGAGGAGAATTGACGGCACCATTTGGGGTAGAGCGGGGAGTGAGGCAAGGCTGTGTCCTCGCCCCCTTTCTCTTTTCACTATACACCAACGGCCTCGAAGAGTGTATGCTGAAGGGGGGAAGAGACCTTCCAAAAGTAAAAGACCGCCTGATCCCCGCCCTGCTCTACGCGGATGACGCTGTCATTTTAGCTCGAACTCCAATTGAACTACAGAAATTACTAACCAAATATGCAGATTTTATGGCTGCCTTGGACCTGCATATAAATGTTAAAAAAACCTTTGTTATGGTGGTCGGTGGCACAAAAAAACCTGTAAAGACCATCTTTCTGAAAGAACAAACAATTGAAAGAACCTCGCAATACCCCTATTTGGGTATCATGATAGATGATGCCCTAAATTGGAAAGCGGCGGTAGAGGCTAGGAGACATCTTTTTAAAAGAGCGATTATGGCACTAATGAAATTTTCAAATAGACTAGGGAAAAAACCTCCAGTGGAACTGCTACAAATATATGCTGCGAAGTGCCAATCCACAGCATTATACGGTGCTGGGATCTGGGGGCATATAAACACCGGCCCCATTCAAAAAGAGGAAAACATCTTCACGAGATTCCTTCTATCAATACCACGAGGCACCTCCATCTATGCCTCGCATATAGAATTGGGAATCCCATTTATTGAAGATTTGATCAAAATCCAACCTCTAATGCTTTGGAGAAGAGTCTGGTTATCCGAAGAAAACAATCTGACCAAAAACATTCTACGAGATATCATGGAGTTGGACCACGCTAAAAAAATACCTTGGCTCTCCTACATTAGAAATTTCCTCTATGATCTAGGGATCGAGAAATATTATTACAACCCAGAACTAATGAAGGAAATCTCTAAAAAAGAACTAAAACAAATAGCACTGAGCCACTTGGACTCCCAGAGACTAGCAACGCTGGCCACAAAAAAATCCGTTACGCATGCAATCATTATTCAGCAGACTCTGAAAATTCAGCCATATCTTACACTGGAGATTTCCACCTACGAAAAGATGCTCCTAACAAGGTTCAGATTGAACCTATTTTTCAGACTGGTGACCTTTCCCGAAAAGAACAATTGGAGTACCCAAATGGTCCTGTGCCCCTGTGACGATCATTCCCAACAGTCCACCATCCATACAGTACTTTTCTGTAAGTTCTATCATCCACACCGAAAGACATGGCTCATTCCCTTATTAAAAAAATGGGGTCATAGACAATGCCGCCCAGCGATGTTATCACTCCAATTTCTGGACTCAGAATGCACGGTATATCATGTACTAAACTTTTTAAAATGTATCATGAGACACAGAAATAACCTGTAAACTGTAATTTACTACTTTTCGCTTTTCGTAACAAATTGGTAAAAATAACCTTTTTTGAGTTTAAAATTTTGTAATCTCTTTTTAAATTAACTGAATGTTTTTATAACTATGTTATCTTTTATGGCTTTTTCAAACTGTAAAAACCGAATAAAGATTATTATTATTATTATTATTCGTAATTAATTACACGGGGAATAAGTATTTGCATCTTACAAGATGGCGCCCAAATTTAGAAGTTGGAAGTAACAGATTACCTTAATGACGGTAGAGAAAATTGATGAGGCGAATTTGTGATTGAGAGCACATAGTTTGACTTACGATATATATTGATCCGACGAAAGGATCCATGTCAGTGCAAACTTATGATTTGAGTTAGCTTGACATATCGGTATTGATATAATTGACCGAAACTCGTTACGCGATCTCTTTCGTGAAAGAGTTGTTTATCCTATGGAGAATGTTACAAACAGAAGGTTGATCATTAAATATATGCAATTGAGAATGGTGACATATACCATGAATCAAATAACTTCACCAGGCATTTCAGAGTATTATTTGCACATTAGAAGATGGCGCTGAACTTTTATATGTATAAATAGTAAGTTCAAGATGCCGCCCATGCTAGACGCCGAAGCAGATCGTGGAGATACTTGCGTGGGTTCTCGGTGAGTGATGATCTTTAGTAACCTAATCTAAGAGTTAGAATTGCTTTGGTATTACTTTGAGAGTGGTTGTTATAGCCCATATTATTATATTTTGTAGAATACGGATTTGAACGACCAAAAAAGAGCCTTTATACTTTATATAGAATCCAAAGGCTTTGGATGAACTTACTGAACATATATAAAGAACATACAAGCAGTATATGACCTGGTGAGTTTCTTATTTTGAATTAAAGGACTATGGGAACCAATAGAATAGTCTTGGTAATATTAGCTGAGTTTACACCGTAGATTATATTTCGTCCTATATTATACTTTTATTGGATACGCATGTGGACTACAGACACCATTGTATGGTGAAATCATTGGAAACTCTTGGGGAGTGGACAAGTAGAAGGAAGGGGGTGAGTAGGATGCGATTTGATATAACAATGGAACATCAGAATAGTGATAGTAAAGTGTTTAATGGAATAGGTTTCGTTTAACTCATTGAAACCCTATTATTTTATACGGTGGTACTAACAGGAACACATGTTAACCACAATGTACATATTAGATTATTATTGATACCAGTGGAGCATTGGTGATAAACTGTAGAGTGGAATTATTATTATATTCATGTTGTTTAGAGATTTGGCGCAGGGTCTATATATATGAGGTTGTCATTTGAGTATTCAATATTTTATTATTATTACAGATCCGGTTCCAACTACATTAAGGGAACTACTTTGGAACATGTGCATGATGTTGAAATACGTGAAACATTCTCATTCATGCAATATGCATGTTCATGGAATATAAGGTTTCTTTTGCACATCAGGTGATTTTGGTGGATAGTACTATTCTTAACCTCTTCTCTTTTCGTAACTTTCTAGTTCACAATAGGGCCTACTTACTCTACTATTTCTGTACACACTCGGCAAACTGGTGAGTGTTATGATAAGTAGGATCCCTTTTTGCTAAGTTGTTGTTATTATTATTTGGGTTGCAGCCCTGAGGAAGTCAATGTATGATCTAATAATCATGACGAAACACGTGTTGGCTGCACTACTGTGAAGAAACTTGCTGATGATCAGATCAACTTGTACAATAAAGAAATAACAATTGGAAGATAATCCCGGATTTGATTTTGGACTTGAATTTGAAGCGTGCGCTATCCAAGACTTGGAACATTTATGACTATACGATTAGTTATTGTTGGATATATTGAGTGCTCGGAGGGCATTTTGTTAGCAAAGTTCAAGGTTAAATTTTAAGGATTGTGTTTGAAGGTTTACGCGAAGAAAGAGGAAGCAGTATTGCGCCAGAGACATATATACCAATGGGCGCTATGTGATTGGTGCATACTATGGAGGGGATTGTCCTTCCGGGGTTATGCTATTTTAAAGTGTATAGGCTGCTGTTTATATCAGTAAAGTAAAGAGAAGCATAATCTTTACCTCCATGTCCTTAATAACATTGAAAATGATTGACGCGCTAGCTAGGATTTTTTTTATTCTATGCCCATGCCCCAGTGCCCTTGAGCAAGCCCTTTCCTGGGAATAGAATTTAAGACCCACCAGTCAACACGTGCAAGGCCCGCCTAAAGGGCGGTCCTCTTTGTCAGGCATAGCTAAAATTAAAGGGCCTCATTTATCAGGCCCCTTGCGCCATCAGAACTTCACGTATTGTGAAGTTCCGTGGCGCAGAAGCCTGCGTGATATTTATCAGGCAGAACTAAGCCACTTTTTTGGGCGTACTGCTGCCTGATAAATATCAGTCCCTTTAGCGCAGTGTTCTGCGTTAAAGGGGCGTGCAATGGGTGTTGCTGGGGGCATTCCCAGCAACAATCATGGCCTTTTGACACTGTCCCAGATTTACGAGAAATCGTAAATCTAAGGCAGTGCCAAAAGCTTACGATGCGCAACGGTGAGAAATATCTTTATTTCTCCTCGTTTTTCCTTTTTTTCTATGTGTGCTGCATTCTACAGCACACATAGAAAGAGGAAAAGCCTCTTGTGAATATTTTTGTTCAGAAAGGTTTCCCTTCCTGTACAAAAATAATCATCCCCGCAAGGCTGGCACCCTTGCACCAGTGCAAGGGTGCCTGCGCTGGCGCACATCAGCCCATTGTGCGCCGGCGCAGGGGAAAAGGACAGGAATGCGCCGTATCTTATAGATACGGCGCATTCCTGCCCTTTTCTTTTGCCGTAGGGAAGCGCAGCAGGAAGGCCTGCTGCGCTTCCCTACAGCAAAACCTCATAAATGAGGCCCCAAGTGTTTTTGAGGGAAAAAGGAACTTGATTTGAACACCAAGAATATCGTATTTTCATGAAGAAAACTATGGTATAGATGCATCAAAGGAAAAACCGGTCGCAAACTGGCAGATTCTCAGAATCTGCCCCTTTGCGACCAGTATTTTTGCATTTGGGATTCATCATCCCAAATGCAAAAATCGCAATTTAAGAAATCGCAAAATTTAGATTACTTAAATTGCGATTGCATTTAAGGAATCTCAAATTGAGATTCCTTAAATGCAATGCATCAAAGTAAAAAAATCAGCGATTTCGCTATTAGGGGGAGCAAATTACCATGAAGTTGAACTTCATGGTAATTTGCAAAAACTTTGAAAAATGCACTAAAGTGCATTTTTCAAAGTTCCATTTTACACACACACATGCCCTTGGGGCATGTGTGTGTGCAAGATGTTCTCATATGCAGATTTCAGGGGTGCAACAGGGTGTCCTTTTGACACCCTGGCACCCTTGAAATTGCATTCTCAATTTGCGATTCTCTAATTGAGAATCGCAAATTGAGAATGTCTTCCCATTCATTCATATGGGCCTCTATGCCCATAGGAATGAATGGGGAGGTATTCCTTAATTGCGAGTCGCAATTTACGAGTCGCAATTAAGGAATGTTTAGAAATCACTAGTATTTTTGCGGTTTCTACATGCATAGCCTTTTGCTATTCCTTATTAGCGGATCCTTATTTTTCGCTAATAAGGAATCGCAAATGGCATTGTTGATGCATCTATACCTATGATTCATATTTAAGCTAAGGAGTGTGTTTTTCCCTCAAGCTTGCATGAGTGCATTATTCTCACAAAGAAAACAATAGTTTCAACAGGGAACGTGCAGATTTATAGAAGAAAATGGTGGCATTATTTTAACAGGAAAACATTTTAGCTGACAAATGTAAAGAAAAAGAGGTCGCTCCTTTGCAAAAGATAACTGAAGCATATATCAATCGAGAATGCTTCGTGTTAATGTTAATTATGGTGCTACCTGGAAAAGGATGCGTGTAAAAGTATTTCAAGCAGGGGGGATGCGTCCCAATTAATGAAACTCCTCACCATCGTCCTTCTTGGTCATTCCGATGGTGCCCCCGGTGAAGATAACAAGCACTCGGACCTCGGAGTCGATTCCGCTGAGAGTCTCTTGAGAAGCCGAGATGCTGCGGCTGCTGGAATGGTACCGGCAGCGGTCCGGTGTCCGAGCCTCTCCACCCTTCGAGGTAGGGGACGCCGTGGGCAGCCCTGCGGCCACCTCAGCCTCCACCCCATTCAGGCTTGTACGGGACAAGGCTCTACCTAGCACAGAGTTCGGACTTTCCTTATTGTCTGCCATGATCTTTCGAACTAGGCGCTCGCGGGAGGAGGCTCTATTTATGGGAGCTGCGCATGTCACGTGATCTGCGGCTACGTCATTATTGCAGCCGCCCCCTGTACAATGTGCGTCGTGCATGCATTGCACACACAGTACATGTGCGTGAACTGGCTGAGCTATAGATGTGCGATGCAAAAGTATTCTGGTTCAAAGTTAGCATACGGAGGGCACAGAGATCACAAATCGCAGTGCCAGAAGCCCAATATTTTTTTCCCCATTTTAGTATTGGCATTTACCATAATGCAGTGCATTGCTTTAAATGGGTGCGGAGTACCTGCACTTCTTCAATTTGCAAGAGAGAGTACCTACATTTCTCAATGGGGATTCATTACTTTGAATGTGAGACTACTGGCACTTCTCAATAACACAGTGTTATTGAGTGTCTGGGTAATGCCTACACTTTTTAAAATTCCTTTTCAACCACTGACGTAGGGTAAAGCACGAGCGTGTTTGCCAAAGTCTTTAAATATTTCTGCGGCTTGATTCTGTGTTAAGTAGTGAGTACATGAATTCTCACATTAGAAAAGCCTGAGAGATTCCAGTCCAAAATAAAGATTTCAGATTGCATATCATGATGCTCCATCTAAAGAAAGGACTTCTAATATAATTCTCTTGTCATTTGTATATTCTTGTAAATACCTTTAAAATAATTCAGCGGCAACTCCCCCATTAGGGCAGAAGAGCGTCGCCCCACTGGCTGAGAGCCACCAAACACAAGCATACAAAATATAATGATAATAAAACAATTGTATTATATTTGTCTTTTTCATGCAGGCTGCCAGCCAGGGGTAGGGCGGGCCCATCGCTTCTGATGACAGCATCTGCAAGGGAGGAGGAGTGATGGCCATTCCTAAATGCGCATGCCGGTTTGGACGGCCAAACCGACATGCGCACTCAGCAGCCTCCAATCCGAACTGTGTTGCACAACTGGGTGGAGAGCAGATACAGGCTACTATTCCCTGTGTGACCGAATAACTAGCCCGCTCACACTAATCCAACACTTCTCTCATGCTGGGTAATAGTCAGAGGTCGAAGTGGGGAGGGTGGAAAGTAGCGGAACTGTGAGTGGAGAATTAGGGGGCAGGTATAACCCGAGGATTGGATCATTGGGCGGAGTCAGAGACATGGCCAAAAAGAGCAAAACATCCCAATTTTTAGTATTTGTTTGGCATTTCACTGACCAGTTGCAACTTATTATAATATTTAATTCAAACAATGGATACACATGTTTATTTAAGGTTTAATATGAGTAACTGGCGTTGAAATACATTCACAAAGTGGGATACGTTTCCAATCACAGAATGTCCCAAATATGCTTTAAAGTGGAATCACAAGCCATTTGTCTCCGAGCCATGCAGTTTCTGCCATTAACACTTCTCCTCCCTTTTTGCCCAAGAGCAATTCAAACATGAATGGCAAAATATCCTAGTTTTCCACATAATTATGGCTCTCCGTATTTCACACATAATACATCTTCTGCTGCATAATTTAGCTAAGAATTGTTTGGAGCTCAAACAAATCAAAAGTTACTAAAAATGTGACCTGACTTGACTTGACTGCAACAATTCCAGTGGCCCCAAAGCAGGCAGCACATGTTAAAAGTGCTTGTGCATGAAGCAGAAAGACCGTGAAGTTTGCAAACTTGGTTTGGTGTGCGCGAAATCCTTCATTGCTGATCCATGCATGTCAATTGGGAGCAGTCAGGGGTCCCACATGTGACCTCTAGATTGCTCTCTGCTACGCCTGGCACTTCCTTTGCGACCCTTGGCCTCAGAGGAGGCAAACCTTTTGCCTTCTCTATGGCCAGGGGTTGCAAAGAAAGTGCCAAGCATAGCAGAGAGCAAGCTAGAGGTCACAGCTGCAACCCCTAACTACTCCCAAATGTCGTCCATGTGCCTATCCTTGGTGAGTTGCACTACAACTGCTAAAACAAGGCCAAGGGAGGTACCAATGAGTGAGGTGGACTGGCCTCAAGGGTCCTGTGACCTCAGTGACAGTGTGTTGCTTCGTGGGCCTGCCCACAAGATTGGAGGTGAACTTCAGCATGGATTGTGGTGGACAGGCCTTCAAGGTTAACCCACACTTGCCACTGCTAAGGTCCACCTGCTGGTGCTAAGAAACCAGGGCTACTAAAGTCTAGCATGGGAATGTGCTCCCTCAGGAGAGTGGTCTGGTGGACTGGTCATGAAGGCTGAACCTGGTTCCCCAGTTCCATATTCGACAGCACTGGCCATAGTGTCACATCCCCAACCCCACTAAACACCATACTGGCCCACTCAGAGAAACTCACACTACCTTCACCTGCAACCCAATTGTGCCCCGCTATAAACACCTGGATGCAACTCAACTCCAATTATGTACTGGACAAGAGCAATATGCTGCCTGAAAAAAAGTATAAACATCCTAGAAAAAGCAAGCACTAATAGGGAATTGAAAATTAAGTAAAGCATGTGAAATGTAAGCAGGAACAACATGGTTACCATAACGCATTTACACTCATTATTCAGAAATCAATGAGTGTTTTCGCCTGAAAAATTAAGGGTGTCAGGACCTGGAAGCGCCCTGTTTCAATGTCCATTGCTTATATACTTACAAAACATAAGCAGTATGGCTTAAAAATACCACATCCCTGAACACAGAAGTGTGGTACACATTTTAAAAACGTAAAAAAAAGAAAACAACTGATAAAGATCACAATAAACATTTTCCACTTTTCGCATCAAACAGGTATTCCAGGAATGGTGCAAGATGAGAAACGAACATAGCGCTTCACTGGCAAACTCTTTATTGTGGCGTTAATATGTGTGGGTGTGAATAACACCAATATGGCCTGTTTGCGACCACTCTGTCTTGCTTTATTTAGTTAGTTATTTATTTTTCATATTATGAACTTTCTTTTTTCTCTTCATCCGGGGGCTGCACTTCATAATAGAAAAATGATAAAAAAGACATTTCCAGAAAAAGCGTTTCTTTCTTTTTGGATCTATGTCACAAGGGAACAAATGAAGTAAAGAATAGGAATGAGAGGGGGGAGAGACGTTTTTTGAAGTCACTGTTTTAAAAGTCCAAAGTGTGGATTGAGCCTGTCTGTCTCCTAGGAGACAGTAGTGAGTGAGTAGTGCGCTATAGAAGTATCAATTTACATTCGGAACAGGAGAAGCAACTTCCAACTCCCTGGCCAGCAAACCTTGTCTGAGGTCGCTGGGACCTTATATGGTCTGCTAGTTGTTAGCACATGTGTACACTGATTGGTGGTTGTATCTGGTGTTTCTATTGGGTTATGGTTAATGTCCTCATTGGTTGGGTATTTGAAGGTTCAAATTGGTTTCTGGGTCTGTGATTCAATCATTGTACGATTGGGACTAGGGTAGGGTTAGGATTTCTATTGGAAGTAGAGACTAGGGCTACCTGTACCATTGGCTGCTTGGACTTGGGTTGGGACTACTGGTAGGGCTAAGGCCTTTATTGGACGTAGAGATCAGGGTTTTTGAACTGATTGGGTGCTTGGACTAGGGCTAACATGGCAGTAAGGTCTTTGGCTCCTATTGGTTCTAGATTTTAGGGCTAGTGTTGTGAATGGATAGTGTTAGGGCTACGGTTCCCATTGGCTGAAGGGGTCACCTGATTACTAGGGCTATACGAGGCCAGGGTTAGTGCGTCTCAGCCCGGGCATGGAGGCTAAGGGCGGAGAGGACAAGGGTAGTTGCCTGTTTGAGCCTGCTCATGACTAGGGCCAGAAATGCCTCTCTTCGTCCGGGGGCTGCACTTCATAATAAAAAAATGATAAAAAAGACATTTCCAGAAAAAGCGTTTCTTTCATTTTGGATCTATTTCACAAGGGAACAATGAAGGAAAGAAGAGGAATGAGAGGGGGGAGAGACATTTTTTGAAGTCACGGTTTTAAACAAATGAGGAAGAGCGAGACAGAGACAGAAAGAGAGGGAGAAAAAATAAGGGGAGGGGGGCATTTTCCAGCGGCAGAGCAGAAGGGGACTCTGTCCTTGTCTTCTCTAGGCAAAAAGGAAGAGACAAGCCCTTTTCCTTCTCTGCCCACCCATCCGGCCAGGAACGGCCAAGCCTTCTCTATAGGCCTTGACTATTTCTGCCGTCCTGGGACACATTTTTAAAATAACAAAGTAGGGGAATGGATTTTAGCAAATTAAAAAAGTTGGGGCACGCTGTGCCCTGTCGATCCTGCACCAATTTGACCAAAGGTCATGGTATTACCAGCATGAGAGCAGTGTTTCGATTGGCCTAGGGAAGTCGGGGAGCCTGTGCAGTGCACCCATTGACAGTCGGGACAGGAGAAGAGCACTGAGGCGGCGTCCAGCAGCAGGTAAGTCATTGTTCATTTTTATTCCCCATGCACTGTCCCATCAGTATGTCCTAAAGGACGCCCCCAATCCATTATTAAAGATCCACAATTTGTTGTCCCCATCACGCTCCTTGTCTATGTCATTGTTGTGGCTGACATACTTCATTTATGGCGGTCTCTTCCTCCCTTCTCTTCAAAATGGAGCAGTCATCGTGCTCCGTTTGTTGCAGAGAATGAGCTGCCTGAAGCGGGAATGTTCAGAGAGGCGAAAAGATCATTCCTGACCTCTGGATATTTGCATCACTAACTTGCATGCATGTCAGTTTCTTCGTCTTTATAACTTATGTGCACTGGTAGACACAATATGTAGTGTTCAGTCTTTTCTTAAAATAAAAAAACACAGAAGAACTGTTTTTGCTCGCACTGCTGTCATTATTGCTTTAAGGTTTTGGTGATGGTGATTTTCCCGAGAGAAAACGCGGGGCTGTGAAGAGTTGTGAAACAATGGGATGAACTTAATCTTGTGCCTTTAAAATCAGATCACCTTTTTTAAAGGGTCTTAAAATGGCTGCAGGAAGCGGACGCTGAGGGTTGGGACTTCTCCGCCTCTACATTTCATTGGTGGTGGGAGGGGGAAGTAGGGCAGGGTGCTGCTAGTATGACTCCTCACTGCAGGAGTGGGTAGGGGGGTCACAGGGGTGGGGGCATCTGTCAGCCTGTGATAAACGTAAACATGGACAGAGAAGAGTTATTGTAGAGGCTGCTCCCTTATAGGGGACTCGAGAGCCAGCGCCAAACCACCGCGGCGCCCCGGACAAACCAGTAGGGGGTCGGCTGGTTGGAACGAAAAGCGGGACAAAGGAAGGAGAAGACACGCCCCCCGGAGCAGACAAAAGTGGCACCAACCCCCCCCCCCCCGGCCAATGGGTGCTGAGGCGGGATACAAACCCCCCAATAGAAAGGGGGTTTACAGGGGGGGTGGGGCATGCAGGGGGGCATATAAACGCTACTCCCCCAGGTAAGCTCCTATCTTCACGGAGCGGGGGGTAGCGTCTGCAGGTAAGCAGAATCTTGTCCCACCAACCCACACCTAAGAAACAGCTACATCGCAGGGCTGAGGGGAAGGGAGAAATTGGCGAAGAAATACGGTGAGATAGGTTGGTACAGAGGCACACCGGAGGGAGGTGTGCCAGAATAGGTCCACTCACCTTCAGAGGCCTCACAGCTGGGTGAGTTGGCCTAAGGACAAGTGTGTAGGACTACTCACTCTGGGATACCTCATGGCTGGGTAGCCTGGCCTACCAAGGGAGGGGGTAGCAAACAGAGATGGCGCTCGCAGCCCAGTAGCTGATTACTGTAGACAGACTTAGGTTTCGCCTGCACAGCTCTTGTGATGTGCTTGTGAAATCTCTTGTATTCACTATGGGCCCGATGTAGGTAGTCAAATACCGGTCGGTAACGGCCGAAATTCGGTAATTTCGGCCGTTACCGACCGGTATTTGGAAAATGAGATGTAGGTGGGCATTTTACTGAATCGGTAATTTACCGAATCGGTATTTTAAGGAATCGGAAATTACCGATTTTGCTATGTAGGGAGCACTCAAATGAGTGCTTTTCCCCTTTTAGGATACGTTATTTACCACCAACTACAAGTTGGTGGTAAATAATGAAAACCTTGGAAAAAGCATTTTTTTTGCTTTTCCAACAGTGCACCCATACACAATTGAGGGGTGCAACAGGGTGTCAAAGTGACACCCTGCCACCCTTCAATGTTTCTCCCTTTTACCGAATCGGTAAATAACGATTCATTAATTACAGAAACTTACCGATTCGGTAATTTTTTCGGTAAAAATACCTACATCCCATTTGCCTGTTCTTAAATACCGAATCGGTATGATTCGGTATTTAAGAATCGGTAATCTGGGATTACCTACATCGGGCCCTTTATATCTTAAAAGGCGGCTCTTATCAGTTCCCATGGGTGAATTACTGCGTTCATTTGCTTTTCTGTGGAACTTTTTTTTTGTTAACCTCCCCTGGCTGCACATATTTAAGATACATCTACTAAAGCTGTTCACACTGTTTAAGCCACATTCACTTTCAGGATAGGATCTCTTCCCATGGAAAAGGCAGACAACGTCTAACAGCATGCTGGAATGCTTGCTTTTTATTACTTAGTTGTGTAAAGCAGATGCTTTAGCCGTAGACAGTTTGTGGCATTTCCTGTTCATGCCTCAGTACCTTTCTTTGCACTTCGTAGGAATTATTGGATTTATTTTTTCAACATAATCTATTTTGTCATTATGATCAAGTTCTAAATGTTGTAATAAACATTGCACATAAAAAATAAAGTGAAAATACAAGAGCTATGCTATATTTTACTACTAAATAGGCAGCCACAAGTGCAGTTACCTTGCAGACAACAGGGTCATGATTTGAGTGGTCCTGCAGGTGCAGTAGCACCGGGACCAAAAGTTGTCAGAACTACTCTAAACACATAATATTGCTATATTTGACTACTAAACAGGCTGACACAATTGCAGTTACCTTGCAATTAAAAGGGACTTGATATGAATGATGCAGCAGGTGCAGTGAAACAGGGGCCAAAAGCTCTAGGGACCCCACTAAACCCAGCTAATTGCTAACATTTAAAACTGAACAGGCTGTCACAAGTGCGGTTACCTTGCATACAAGAGGGTCATGCTTTCAATGGTGCAGTAGGTGCAGTCACACCAGGACCAAAAGCTCTAGGGAACGCACTAAACACCTACATTTGCTATATTTTACTACTAATCAGGCAGTCACAAGTGCAGTTACAGGGTCATGATTTGAATGATGCATTAGCTCAGGGCCCAAAAGTTGTCATAACTCATCTAAACACCTGATATTGCTATATTTTACCACAATACAGGCAGTCACAATTGCAGTTACCCTGATTGAAATGGGGGATCAGGTACAGTGGCACCAGGGCCAAAAGTTGTCATAACTCTACTAAACACCAAATATTTCTATATTTTACTACTAAACAGGCAGTCACAAGTGCAATTATCTTGCAGGCAACATGGTCAATATTTAAATGGTGCAGTAGTGGTGGTGGCACCCGGCCCAAAAACTGCCAGAATTCCTCTAAACACCTAATATTGCTATATCTTACAACTAAAAGGCAGTCATAAGTGCAGTTATCTAACAAGCACAAGGGTCATGATTTCAATAGTGCAGCAAGTGCAGTGGCATCAGGACCAAATACTCCAGACACCCCACTAAACATCTAATATTGTTATATTTTATTCCTAAACAGGCAACCACAAGTGCAGTTACTTTGCAGACAACAGGGTCATGATTGGCATGCTAAAGCAGGGGCAGAAGCTTTGGGCCCAAAAGTTGTCAGAACTCCTCTGAATACATAATATTGCTATATTTGACTACTAAACAGTTACAATTGCAGTTACCTTGCAATTAAAAGGGGCTTGATTTGAATGGTGTAGCAGGTGCAGTGGCACCAGGGCCAAAAGCTCTAGGGACCCCACTAAACCCAGATTACTGCTAAATTGTACTACTAAATAAGACAGTAACAATTTAATTTATCTAGCAGGCAATAAAGTCATGATTTGAATGGTGCAGCAGGTCCAGTAGCACCAGGAACAAAAGCTCTAGGCGCCCCACTAAACAACTAAAACTGCAATTTTTTACTACTAAACAGGCAGTCACAAGTGGTGCAGTTACCTTGCAGACAACAGGCTCATGATGTGAATGGTGCAACTGGTGCAGTGGCACTGGGCACAAAAGTTGTCAGAACTCCTCTATAAACCTAATATTGCTACATTTTACTACTATGGAGGCAGTCACAATTGCAGTTACCCCGCAGTTAAAAGGGGATTGGTGTAAATGGTGCAGCAGGTGCTGTAGCACCAGCGCCAAAAGTTGTCATAACCCCACTAAATATCAAATATTGCTATATTTTACTACCAAATAGGCAGTTACAAGTGCAGTTACCTTACAGGCACTAGGGTCATGATTTGAATGGTGCAGCAGGTGCAGTGGCACTGGGCCCAAAAGTAGTCAGAACTCCTCTAAACACATGATATTGCTATTACATCAATGAATTCTATTATTTGTCTCTTCCATTTTTCAAAATTGTGCTATTACTTACCCACACTATACCACTAGTAACTGCACAATATATTGCCTTTTTGTACGTACATAAACCAGTCTAACACTTTAACAGACTTTCTACAACGTATATTGTACATCTACACAGCAAGCTACAACTTACAACAAAAAACAGCTTAGTATTAGCTACAACTTACAACAAAAAACAGCTTATTATAAATCACGTAGGCGAAACCTAATGCATTTACCAATGCTTGTTGTTCTTTGTACTTTCAAAAGATTGGGGTTATCGTTTGTTGGAAGTTAACGTATGTCACCACAGGACAAGGAGCATGTCCTTGGTGCAGTGTCATGTCAAGGCTCTGTGATACCTTTGCGTTTAGTTGGTGGCTTGATTCTGTGTGTATAGCAAAACGTGCCTCAAATCACAAGATAAGCTGTGAGGTCATCTGCTATGAAAACGAAATATAATGGATTAAATTGAATTGAATTGAATGAGTGTAGCGATAAGCATCCAAGTATAAAATAGCTTCAGAGAAGGCCAGTACAAGCACAGGGCACTGGCTATCTGTGCTGCATGTGCAAGTAACTTTCTCAGTGGCCACCCATACGGTGACGCTCTAAACAACATGCATTGATCAGCCCAATCATGCTCGTTTTGCTAACTCGAGAAGGGTAAACTCAGCGGAATGAACTCGTCCATACACAGTTAAATGGCTGTGAAAATTATTAATCCTTAGGCTTTAATAATCTTCTTCAAAATTCCTTACATGTTGTTCCTGCCCTGTCTGAGATCATTTGAAAGCTTGGTCGATGATTTATGGAAAGCCTGTGTTAGGCTGTGGGTGGGCGTGGGGGCATGTGAAGGTCATTGACTCCTGATCTCAGCTCAGGGCAAAGCGGGGGCTGAGATTACCAGAAGTTGCTTCACCCCCTGCCACTTCTGGGAAGCATTGCATTATTGTTTTAGTTCCTGTAAGCAGGTTAAAGTGGTAAACTCATGATGGGCGAGTTCTTAATTTATGTACATAATGTTGCCTTCGATCATAACAGAGAAACAGACAAGGACATGTTTGCTTGAACTGAAATGAATGGTCTATATTTAATTTAACAATACCAGCATTCAAGGCCCTTTGGGCAGTTCCTGGTGAGACAAGAGGATTGGTCCCAAGGTGCCGTGAAATGTGTATTTTATTAGTAATAGAGAGAAGTTAACTTTCTGCCGCAAACTTTAACAACCATGAGATTAACTGTGGTCCAGAGGGTTCTTTGTCAGATTGGAGGTCTGGTGTAAGTGCCCAGTTAAGAGCATTGCGTTTTAGGAGTGATGTGTAGAAGTTATATACCCGAACCAGAGGCACAACTAGAGCCAAATTTCGGGACGGGGGTGGGTGGGGAGAAGTGAGTTCTACGAAGAATTTAAGGGAGGGGGGCTAACTTTTCCAGTAATAGGCAGAGTGGAGATGCAAGGGCTTTAAGAAGGGGTGAAAAAACAGCAAAGCCTCGTTAGGAAATAAATGGTCTTTTGAAGACCTGCGAAGTACTCGGGTGCGGCTGCAAAAAGAAGGACGCCAGACCAGCCAGCCTGCAGCACCTCAAAAACTGTCTGAGTGTGCGCCCGGGAAGCTGTCTCAGCCCAGGCTGACACACACAAGTGGGGGGGGGGGGGGGGGGGGGGTGCTGAAGCCCATTGAGCCCTATGGGCATTGCGCGCCTGACCTGTACAATTGTGGTCAAGCTCATGTTCATGATAATTGATTTGATGGTTCTCTGGAAGGCTCCTTGTGAAATAAGGAGAGATGGCATGCAAATGGATATTCAAAGTTTTTATTATACCAGCAGAAGTATGTGGTATTTTTTCTTTTTGAATTTGTACTGCAAAAATCATTTTGAATCATCTTTGCGCCTCCTTTTTAAAAAATAATAAATTCACAAGCCGCATGAGGCTTCCAATCCTTTACAAAAAAACTTCACAAAGCTGTGAAGATAAAGACCTGAAATCAAATGCCTGTGTGGAGTAAAGCAGTTGTGAACATGGAATTTTAAGGATAATACGGATCAGTTACCTTACTGTAGGAATGGTTCTACAGGTTTGTCAGATTGGTAGTTCTCTGGATATTTCTTTGCATGTACAAGAGTTTGGGTATGTTTGTTATAAACAAAGTTGTTTAGAATGCTCTGCAGAATTCTCTTGCCGTAATCTTCTGAATCTGAGAAAAAAGAGTAGGGGTACGCAGGAGGGACAATATAGGCAGGGGCAGTGGCGTAACGAAAGTTGAAGAGGTCCCCCTGCAATCAATCAATCAATCAATCAATCAGAGTACTTGTAAAGCGCGCTACTTACCCGTGAGGGTCTCAAGGCAATGAGGGGAGGGGGGTGCTGCTACTGTTCGAAGAGCCAGGTCTTGAGGAGTCTTCTGAAGGTGAGTAGGTCTTGGGTCTGCCGTATGTGCTTAGGGAGGGTGTTCCAGGTCTTGGAGGCGAGGTAGGAGAAGGATCTACCGCCGGAGGTCGTATGTTGGATGCGGGGGACAGCGGCGAGGGCGAGGCTGGCGGAGCTGGCAGGTGGGGGTGTGGAAGCTGAGTCTGTTGTTCAGGTAGGCTGGTCCGGCGTTATGGAATGCTTTGTGTGCGTCCGTGAGGAGCTTGAAATTGATCCTCTTGTTGACGGGGAGCCAGTGTAGGTCTCTCAGGTGGGGGGTGATTTGGCTGTGGCGGGGGACGATGACAATCAGTCAAACAGGGGGCGTTTTGGATGCGTTGTAGTCGGCGTAGGTGTTTGGCTGGGATTCCAGCGTAGAGTGCGCTGCCGTAGTCCAGTCTGCTGCTGACGAGGGCCTGTGTCACCGTTCTTCTTGGTTCGGTCGTGATCCAATTGTAGATCCTGTGAAGCATGCAGAGGGTGTTGTAGCAGGAGGAGGAGACGGCGTTGACCTGTTTAGACATAGAGAGGGAGGAGTCGAGGATGAATCCTAGGTTGCGTGCATGGCCGGTGGGTGTTGGTGCTGTTCCCATTGTGGTCGGCCACCAGGAGTCATCCCATGCAGAGGGGGTGGGTCCGAGGATGAGGACCTCCGTCTTGTCCGAGTTCAGCTTCAGACGGCTGCTCCTCATCCAGTCGGCGACAGCCTTCATTCCCTACTGGAGATTGGTTTTGGCGGTGTGTGGGTCCTTGGTGAGGGAGAGGATGAGCTGAGTGTCGTCGGCATAGGAGATGATGTTGAGGTTGTGATGGTGGGCCACTTGTGCGAGGGGGGCCATGTAGACGTTGAACAGCTTCGGGCTGAGGGATGAGCCCTGGGGGACCCCGCAGATGATGTTGGTGGCTTTGGATCAGAAGGGTGGGAGGCGGACTCTCTGGGTTTTGCCTGAGAGGAAGGACGTGGTCCAGTCAAGGGCCTTCTCTTGGATTCCGGCTTGTACATGCAAGGTACACAGAGGGGCCTCCGCTCTGGATTTAATCCGGAGCTATCAAGTCTGAGTACTGTGCTGAGGGAGCCCCCTACAGCTCTGGGCCCCCCCACACCATGGGGACTGCGGGGACCTGTGTTACACCCCTGGGCAGGGGCTTGAGATGAGCCAGGGGGAGATGGGCAGCCATGTCAGACAAACTAACAGCTATGTGGTTATACTGAATAGGCGGATTGGTGTCAGTACAACGCGATGTATTACAACGCGTTCCGTTACAACGCGATTTTTACATCGCAAATACCATTACAATGCATGCCATTACAACGCATGGCATTACATAGCAGATACTTTTACAACGCATGGCATTACATCGTAAGTATAGGTAAGTATATCTTTTTTTAAAAAAAAGGAATAAAGTTAAATAAATTAATTTAAAATAATAAAAATAATATAACATTTTTAAAACAGTAATTAATTTAATTATAGTAATTTAATTAATATTAAAATTGATATTAATTTAATATATTTAAAATAATATAATTAATGAAATATAAAAAATTTATAAATAGTAAATAATATAATGTAATTATTACAATAAAGAAAATTATAATTTAATTAAATTATAAATAATACATAATATAATTATATTTAATATAATTAAAAGAATTTAATCAATTAAACATTTTTTAATAATATAATTTAATTATAATCGTTTATTAATACAATTAAATTAATAATTGTATATATAGTTATAAATGTAATTAAATTAAATAAAATTAATTTAATTAATTTAATTTATATAAAGTCGTAATACCCCTGTACCCCCAAAAACAAACCCAGCCCTAAAACCTAAAAACACCCCTGTACCCCAAAACCCAAACCCTGCCCTAAAACCTAAAAACACCCCTGTACCCCAAAACCCAAACCCAACCCTAAAACCTAAAAACACCCCTGTACCCCAAAACCCAAACCCTGCCCTAAAACCTAAAAACACCCCTGTACCCCAAAACCCAAACCCTGCCCTAAAACCTAAAAACACCCCTGTACCCCAAAACGCAAACCCTGCCCTAAAACCTAAAAACACCCCTGTACCCCAAAACCCAAACCCTGCCCTAAAACCTAAAAACACCCCTGTACCCCAAAACCCAAACACTGCCCTAAAACCTAAAAACACCCCTGTACCCCAAAACCCAAACCCTGCCCTAAAACCTAAAAACACCCCTGTACCCCAAAACCCAAACCCTGCCCTAAAACCTAAAAACACCCCTGTACCCCAAAACCCAAACCCTGCCCTAAAACCTAAAAACCCCCCTGTACCCCAAAACCCAAACCCTGCCCTAAAACCTAAAAATACCCCTGTACCCCAAAACCCAAACACTGCCCTAAAACCTAAAAACACCCCTGTACCCCAAAACCCAAACACTGCCCTAAAACCTAAAAACACCCCTGTACCCCAAAACCCAAACACTGCCCTAAAACCTAAAAACACCCCTGTACCCCAAAACCCAAACACTGCCCTAAAACCAAAAAAAACCCAAACACCCCAAAACATATACATCAGTACCCCAAAACATATACTCCTATACTCATACTTATTTTAAAAAATACTTAAATTAATATATTTAATTTATAATATTTAAAAACGAAATAAATATTTTTTTATAATTAATAATAATTAAATCAATTATGAAATATTAAATAAAAAATAAAAAAATTAAATACTTACCAATACTTACGATGTAATGGTATGCGTTGTAATAGCATCTGCTATGTAATGCCATGCGTTGTAATGGCATGCATTGTAATGGTATTTGCGATGTAATAGCTGCGTTGTAACAGCATTACGTTGTAAAAGATGCGTTGTAGCAGTAACACACCTGAATAGGCAGCTACCTACATCATTATCGTATGAAATCTCTTTATTGATTTCATAACTACACTTTCATAATTTCTTTATTACCTTCTTGCTTTCTCAAATATGCTTGAAAATGCACCATTTGACCACTCTTTTTCCAAAAATGTCGCCAAGAAGGCAAACAAAAAACGTGAACAAACACTGTTAAGAACATGTACGTGTCTATCTGTTGAAGTCAATCTAACGCAAAAATATTTATATGAAAAATTCCTTTTATAGCCAACCACCTCCAGTCTTTGTGTATCAGGAAAATTAACCAACTATGAATGCAGAACAATTTTGCTCTCACATTTCCATGAAATAAACATAACAACATTACATTTTGCATTCAGTGATTAAAATGCAGGGGAGGAGTTCGAATGCCAGGAGGCCTAAACCTTCATGTCAGAGGTTAATAAATTGAGTACCACTGAAAAATTGTTTACAGTAACACAACTGATAGCATAGTGGGATGCATGTTGTTTTTTTCAAACTGAAGCATTTCCATTCCCTTGGGAAGAATACCCCTGCCTATACTTAATTCCGCCATCAATGGGACATGTGTGTTTGAGACAAAGATGCCATGCCAATTCAGATGTTGAGTTTAATGTTTGTCTTTTTATCTGTAGCAACATTATTTGTGTAAAAAACGTTATCATGTTCTGTAGAGACTAACAATGATATGGAATAGTAAAATGTCAAAAAATTTACAACTTCCAGGCTCTCATTTTAATTGGGCACCTAACTCCAAGACGTACTGCAAAAGTATTTTGAGCAACTGTGTTTTCTTAATTGCCATTTAGGTGAAGAAACAGCTGCTGCATGTGCAGAAAGAGCAAATGTCACTGTAGGACGTCTGATTTACTCGATTAGCATGTTATGCTCCGTTGGTACCCAACAACGACAAATTACCGAGAAACAGACCCTTCCCATCTTAATCTGTAATGAACTGAAAAGATAGTAAGAGGATAGAGGAACACATACCACACATAAAAATAAATAAATTCTGTGCCAAAATTTTCTTCTCCGTTATTGAAGGCTGATTCCCATGTTTTTAAGCAACTTCTTTCTTTAGGGTTTCTTCACCTTCCCTAGATTCCCGTGTTTCTTCAACCGCTCATTTTTGTATGCTTTCCATCCCTTGCTTTACAGTTTTCCGTCATGCTGTCCTAAACTTTCTAACGTTCATTTTTAGGTCTAGCTGAACTAACGTGCATGCGTTGTTCTGCGAGAGTACAGTAAGGGGCTTTTAAAAATGCTCCCAAAGTCTGCAGGCAGATCGGGCACAGTGCATGTGCGCCGGGCGCACGTACCATTTGTCAACCTACAGCTTTTAGGAGCATTTTCGCGGCCGCTTTGATGTTCTCAGTGAGCCGCGTGGCCATTGAGAACATCAAAGCGGCAGCGAAAGTGCACACAATTTGCCACCCCCTCCCTTATCCCACTTCCTGCTTGTTTGTTCTTTTTAGGACTCATTAGCTAAAAGTCAAAAGTGTGTCAGGAGAAACGTTCATGGAAGTGGGGAGTTAGTCTATGAAACTCGGAACCATATTGTTTGGTATCCTTCATGTGCAACACTTTCTCTAGACTATTAATTTTGTTGTTTATTTTTAAACTGACAATACTGTTCCGTCATGGTGCCCTAATCGAATTAAATATTAAAGGAACTGCAAAAACAGGCATATCTTTTAAATGCATTTAACAATGTTGTGTGTTTTTATTTAACTCTCTGCGTCCCTATTTTAGTTAAACATATTCCCTTTTATACCCGCCTCTCACTCTAAAGGGGCAAGCATTTAGCTGCCAAACACAACTAACCTACAGCTAAAAAGAAGCCTCAAACTGAAAACAAACACTTTTTGCTTTGTTGCACAAGTTTTTAGCAATCTCTAATCAAGCCGGGACGGGGATTCACTGGAACAATTCAAGTAATTTGTTTACATTGTTATTTGTTATTTCGATCTTCTGCTATCTTGCAGTAGGCTGACGAGCCTGGGATCCGGCACCTACGCGCCGGAGTGGTACTATACCTGGCAGATATTGGCAGCCATCGGCAAGGTGAAACCCCGAAACACGTGTCCAGGGATGGCGAAGACAGCGAAGATAGCAGAAGATCGAAAGATGATGCATCGCGAACACTTTACTACATTACCAGAGTCCTTAGGGGCGACACAGCCGGTATGTGAGTAGTGTGCGACCTCACCTCCATTTGTAACTTTAAAGCTCCCTTGAGCAGCGGGCTGACGAGCCTGGAATCCCGCACCTACGCGCCTGAGTGGTACTATACCTGGCAGATATTGGCAGCCATCGGCAACCCCAATACACAGCCTATCCCTGCTGATGAGGGGTAATACCCCGAAACACGTGTCCAGGGATGGCGAAGACAGCGAAGATAGCAGAAGATCGAAAGATGATGCATCGCGAACACTTTACTACATTGACCAGAGTCCTTAGGGGGCGACACGCCGGTGTGTGAGTAGTGTGCGACCCCACCCCCATTTGTAACTTTAAAGCTCCCTTGAGCAGCGGGCTGACGAGCCTGGGATCCCGCACCTACGGGCCTGAGTGGTACTATACCTGGCAGATATTGGCAGCCATCGGCAACCCCAGTACACGGCCTATCCCTGCTGATGAGGGGTAATACCACGAAACACGTGTCCAGGGATGGCGAAGACAGCGAAGATAGCAGAAGATCGAAAGATGATGCATCGCGAACACTTTACTACATTGACCAGAGTCCTTAGGGGTGACACCGCCGGTGTGTGAGTTGTGCGACCCCACCCCATTTGTAAAATAACTTTCAAGGCATGAGTTGTCCCCGAGCACATATATGCCAATTCTTATATTATTCCAAGAGAAAAGATGACCACAATCAAATGAATGTCCTTTCAAAGTTCATCAGATCAAATTCCTTTAATTTCCATTTCTTTTCTCTTCAAACATCAAATCTCTTCACAGTCTTCATCTAGTTCAAACAGAAGGTAGCCAACACGTGTTTCGTCAGAGGGTACAGTCACCCAAATGACTTCTTCAGGGCAAAAAGATCAATCCAAACAACAAATAGTAAAGACCAATTCCAGAAGGCAAATGTTCCTCAATTATAAAGTGGAACTCATTCCATTATGTATATCTGAGTTCTTCATATATGGTAATATGTAGTTCAGATCAAGGAGAGTACTCCACACGTCTTCACAAGGGGTTCCGTTGCAATCAATGTGGGGAGGACGAGGTTGTGATTGCAACGGAAATATGAAATATGAACCCTCACCCACCAAAACTAGTTGGCATACTTCATTGCGTTGTCTCATTCACCTGACAGTAGTCTGGGGGGTGGATGAGCTCCCTGATAAATCAGGTAGCGCTTAGTTAGTGTGAATCCCACTTACTCATGAGATAAGGCATCCTGGAGTTGCAATTAAAAATCACTTTTGATAAACCTATAATGTATTTATTCTTCATATATAGCCGGATATTAAAAACAAAATGACAAATGGGGATAGTGGTGATTGATATCTACTTGATGATATCGACTTGTCGTGCTTCTGCTGAATGTTCGGAGGAAGCATGCCAAGTAGGTTGTTTGTAGGTAGTTCCACTTGATGACTGTTTGACTACAGGGGCCTCCCTGTGCTCCACCTTCCATGGGGCTCATATTCTGGTGAATAGGGGTACTTCCCACAGAATTACGTTATGTTCATTGGATATCTACAAGTATTACGCATGTGTGTGTGGATAGCATGAAAGATTACCTCACTCTATCTATCTATCGCGCTCACTCTATCCATCTATCTATCTATCTATCTATCTATCTATCTATCT